>NC_090443.1:577074332-579956658 GCF_031143425.1 Pleurodeles waltl | reverse complement strand
GGCCTAACCACGCAAGTGAGGTATCATTTTTATCGGGAGACTTGGGGGAACGCTGGGTGGAAGGAAATTTGTGGCTCCTCTCAGATGTCAGAACTTTCTGCCACAGAAATGTGAGGAGCATGTGTTTTTTTAGCCAAATTTTGAGGTTTGCAAAGGATTCTGGGTAACAGAACCTGGTCCGAGCCCGCAAGTCACCCCTCCTTGGATTCCCCTAGGTCTCTAGTTTTCAGAAATGCACAGGTTTGGTAGGTTTCCCTAGGTGCCGGCTGAGCTAGAGGCCAAAATCTACAGGTAGGCACTTTGCAAAAAACACCTGTTTTCTTCCAAAATGTTGGATGTGTCCACGTTGCGCTTTGGGGTGTTTCCTGTCGCGGGCGCTATTCCTACCCATGCAAGTGAGGTATCATTTTTATCGGGAGACTTGGGGGAACGCTGGGTGGAAGGACATTTGTGGCTCCTCTCAGATTCCAGAACTTTCTGCCACAGAAATGTGAGGAACATGTGTTTTTTTAGCCAAATTTTGAGGTTTGCAAAGGATTCTGGGTAACAGAACCTGGTCCGAGCCCCGCAAGTCACCCCTCCTTGGATTCCCCTAGGTCTCTAGTTTTCAGAAATGCACAGGTTTGGTAGGTTTCCCTAGGTGCCGGCTGAGCTAGAGGCCAAAATCTACAGGTAGGCACTTCGCAAAAAACACCTCTGTTTTCTTCCAAAATTTTGGATGTGTCCACGTTGTGCTTTGTGGTGTTTCCTGTCGCGGGCGCTAGGCCTACCCACGCAAGTGAGGTATCATTTTTATCGGGAGACTTGGGGGAATGCTGGGTGGAAGGAAATTTGTGGCTCCTCTCAGATTCCAGAACTTTCTGCCACAGAAATGTGAGGAACATGTGTTTTTTTAGCCAAATTTTCAGGTTTGCAAAGGATTCTGGGTAACAGAACCTGGTCCGAGCCCCGCAAGTCACCCCTCCTTGGATTCCCCTAGGTCTCTAATTTTCAGAAATGCACAGGTTTGGTAGGTTTCCCCAGGTGCCGGCTGAGCTAGAGGCCAAAATCTACAGGTAGGCACTTCGCAAAAAACACCTCTGTTTTCTTCCAAAATTTTGGATGTGTCCACGTAGCGCTTTGGGGTGTTTCCTGTCGCGGGCGCTAGGCCTAACCACGCAAGTGAGGTATCATTTTTATCGGGAGACTTGGGGGAACGCTGGGTGGAAGGAAATTTGTGGCTCCTCTCAGATGCCAGAACTTTCTGCCACAGAAATGTGAGGAGCATGTGTTTTTTTAGCCAAATTTTGAGGTTTGCAAAGGATTCTGGGTAACAGAACCTGGTCCGAGCCCCGCAAGTCACCCCTCCTTGGATTCCCCTAGGTCTCTAGTTTTCAGAAATGCACAGGTTTGGTAGGTTTCCCTAGGTGCCGGCTGAGCTAGAGGCCAAAATCTACAGGTAGGCACTTCGCAAAAAACACCTCTGTTTTCTTCCAAAATTTTGGATGTGTCCACGTTGCGCTTTGGGGTGTTTCCTGTCGCGGGCGCTAGGCCTACCCACGCAAGTGAGGTATCATTTTTATCGGGAGACTTGGGGGAATGCTGGGTGGAAGGAAATTTGTGGCTCCTCTCAGATTCCAGAACTTTCTGCCACAGAAATGTGAGGAACATGTGTTTTTTTAGCCAAATTTTGAGGTTTGCAAAGGATTCTGGGTAACAGAACCTGGTCCGAGCCCCGCAAGTCACCCCATCTTGGATTCCCCTAGGTCTCTAGTTTTCAGAAATGCACAGGTTTGGTAGGTTTCCCTAGGTGCCGGCTGAGCTAGAGGCCAAAATCTACAGGTAGGCACTTCGCAAAAAACACCTCTGTTTTCTTCCAAAATTTTGGATATGTCCACGTTGCGCTTTGGGGTGTTTCCTGTCGCGGGTGCTAGGCCTAACCACGCAAGTGAGGTATCATTTTTATCGGGAGACTTGGGAGAACGCTGGGTGGAAGGAAATTTGTGGCTCATCTCAGATGCCAGAACTTTCTGCCACAGAAATGTGAGGAGCATGTTTTTTTTTAGCCAAATTTTGAGGTTTGCAAAGGATTCTGGGTAACAGAAATTGGTCCGAGCCCCACAAGTCACCCCTCCTTGGATTCCCCTAGGTCTCTAGTTTTCAGAAATGCACAGGTTTGGTAGGTTTCCCTAGGTGCCGGCTGAGCTAGAGGCCAAAATCTACAGGTAGGCACTTTGCAAAAAACACCTGTTTTCTTCCAAAATGTTGGATGTGTCCACGTTGTGCTTTGGGGTGTTTCCTGTCACGGGCGCTAGGCCTACCCACGCAAGTGAGGTATCATTTTTATCGGGAGACTTGGGGGAACGCTGGGTGGAAGGAAATTTGTGGCTCCTCTCAGATGCCAGAACTTTCTGCCACAGAAATGTGAGGAGCATGTGTTTTTTTAGCCAAATTTTGAGGTTTGCAAAGGATTCTGGGTAACAGAACCTGGTCCGAGCCCCGCAAGTCACCCCTCCTTGGATTCCCCTAGGTCTCTAATTTTCAGAAATGCACAGGTTTGGTAGGTTTCCCTAGGTGCCGGCTGAGCTAGAGGCCAAAATCTACAGGTAGGCACTTCGCAAAAAACACCTCTGTTTTCTTCCAAAATTTTGGATGTGTCCACGTAGCGCTTTGGGGTGTTTCCTGTCGCGGGCGCTAGGCCTAACCACGCAAGTGAGGTATCATTTTTATCGGGAGACTTGGGGGAACGTTGGGTGGAAGGAAATTTGTGGCTCCTCTCAGATGCCAGAACTTTCTGCCACAGAAATGTGAGGAGCATGTGTTTTTTTTAGCCAAATTTTGAGGTTTGCAAAGGATTCTGGGTAACAGAACCTGGTCCGAGCCCCGCAAGTCACCGCTCCTTGGATTCCCCTAGGTCTCTAGTTTTCAGAAATGCACAGGTTTGGTAGGTTTCCCCTAGGTGCCGGCTGAGCTAGAGGCCAAAATCTACAGGTAGGCACTTCGCAAAAAACACCTCTGTTTTCTTCCAAAATTTTGGATGTGTCCACGTTGCGCTTTGGGGTGTTTCCTGTCGCGGGCGCTAGGCCTACCCACGCAAGTGAGGTATCATTTTTATCGGGAGACTTGGGGGAATGCTGGGTGGAAGGAAATTTGTGGCTCCTCTCAGATTCCAGAACTTTCTGCCACAGAAATGTGAGGAACATGTGTTTTTTTAGCCAGATTTTGAGGTTTGCAAAGGATTCTGGGTAACAGAACCTGGTCCGAGCCCCACAAGTCACCCCATCTTGGATTCCCCTAGGTCTCTAGTTTTCAGAAATGCACAGGTTTGGTATGTTTCCCTAGGTGCCGGCTGAGCTAGAGGCCAAAATCTACAGGTAGGCACTTCGCAAAAAACACCTCTGTTTTCTTCCAAAATTTTGGATGTGTCCACGTTGCGCTTTGGGGTGTTTCCTGTCGCGGGCGCTAGGCCTAACCACGCAAGTGAGGTATCATTTTTATCGGGAGACTTGGGGGAACGCTGGGTGGAAGGAAATTTGTGGCTCCTCTCAGATGCCAGAACTTTCTGCCACAGAAATGTGAGGAACATGTGTTTTTTTAGCCAAATTTTGAGGTTTGCAAAGGATTCTGGGTAACAGAACCTGGTCCGAGCCCCGCAAGTCACCCCTCCTTGGATTCCCATAGGTCTCTAATTTTCAGAAATGCACAGGTTTGGTATGTTTCCCTAGGTGCCGGCTGAGCTAGAGGCCAAAATCTACAGGTAGGCACTTCGCAAAAAACACCTCTGTTTTCTTCCAAAATTTTGGATGTGTCCACGTTGCGCTTTGGGGTGTTTCCTGTCGCGGGCGCTAGGCCTACCCACGCAAGTGAGGTATCATTTTTATCGGGAGACTTGGGGGAATGCTGGGTGGAAGGAAATTTGTGGCTCCTCTCAGATTCCAGAACTTTCTGCCACAGAAATGTGAGGAGCATGTGTTTTTTTAGCCAAATTTTGAGGTTTGCAAAGGATTCTGGGTAACAGAACCTGGTCCGAGCCCCGCAAGTCACCCCTCCTTGGATTCCCCTAGGTCTCTAGTTTTCAGAAATGCACAGGTTTGGTAGGTTTCCCTAGGTGCCGGCTGAGCTAGAGGCCAAAATCTACAGGTAGGCACTTCGCAAAAAACACCTCTGTTTTCTTCCAAAATTTTGGATGTGTCCACGTTGCGCTTTGGGGTGTTTCCTGTCGCGGGCGCTAGGCCTAACCACGCAAGTGAGGTATCATTTTTATCGGGAGACTTGGGGGAACGCTGGGTGGAAGGAAATTTGTGGCTCCTCTCAGATGTCAGAACTTTCTGCCACAGAAATGTGAGGAACATGTGTTTTTTTAGCCAAATTTTGAGGTTTGCAAAGGATTCTGGGTAACAGAACCTGGTCCGAGCCCCGCAAGTCACCCCTCCTTGGATTCCCCTAGGTCTCTAATTTTCAGAAATGCACAGGTTTGGTAGGTTTCCCTAGGTGCCGGCTGAGCTAGAGGCCAAAATCTACAGGTAGGCACTTCGCAAAAAACACCTCTGTTTTCTTCCAAAATTTTGGATGTGTCCACTTTGCGCTTTGGGGTGTTTCCTGTCGCGGGCGCTAGGCCTACCCATGCAAGTGAGGTATCATTTTTATCGGGAGACTTGGGGGAACGCTGGGTGGAAGGAAATTTGTGGCTCCTCTCAGATTCCAGAACTTTCTGCCACAGAAATGTGAGGAACATGTGTTTTTTTAGCCAAATTCTGAGGTTTGCAAAGGATTCTGGGTAACAGAACCTGGTCCGAGCCCCGCAAGTCACCCCATCTTGGATTCCCCTAGGTCTCTAGTTTTCAGAAATGCACAGGTTTGGTAGGTTTCCCTAGGTGCCGGCTGAGCTAGAGGCCAAAATCTACAGGTAGGAACTTCGCAAAAAACACCTCTGTTTTCTTCCAAAATTTTTGATGTGTCCACGTAGCGCTTTGGGGTGTTTCCTGTCGCGGGCGCTAGGCCTAACCACGCAAGTGAGGTATCATTTTTATCGGGAGACTTGGGGGAACGCTGGGTGGAAGGAAATTTGTGGCTCCTCTCAGATGCCAGAACTTTCTGCCACAGAAATGTGAGGAGCATGTGTTTTTTTAGCCAAATTTTGAGGTTTGCAAAGGATTCTGGGTAACAGAACCTGGTCCGAGCCCCGCAAGTCACCCCTCCTTGGATTCCCCTAGGTCTCTAGTTTTCAGAAATGCACAGGTTTGGTAGGTTTCCCTAGGTGCCGGCTGAGCTAGAGGCCAAAATCTACAGGTAGGCACTTCGCAAAAAACACCTCTGTTTTCTTCCAAAATTTTGGATGTGTCCACGTTGCGCTTTGTGGTGTTTCCTGTCGCGGGCGCTAGGCCTACCCACGCAAGTGAGGTATCATTTTTATCGGGAGACTTGGGGGAATGCTGGGTGGAAGGAAATTTGTGGCTCCTCTCAGATGCCAGAACTTTCTGCCACAGAAATGTGAGGAGCATGTGTTTTTTTAGCCAAATTTTGAGGTTTGCAAAGGATTCTGGGTAACAGAACCTGGTCCGAGCCCCGCAAGTCACCCCTCCTTGGATTCCCCTAGGTCTCTAGTTTTCAGAAATGCACAGGTTTGGTAGGTTTCCCTAGGTGCCGGCTGAGCTAGAGGCCAAAATCTACAGGTAGGCACTTCGCAAAAAACACCTCTGTTTTCTTCCAAAATTTTGGATGTGTCCACGTTGCGCTTTGGGGTGTTTCCTGTCGCGGGCGCTAGGCCTACCCACGCAAGTGAGGTATCATTTTTATCGGGAGACTTGGGGGAATGCTGGGTGGAAGGAAATTTGTGGCTCCTCTCAGATTCCAGAACTTTCTGCCACAGAAATGTGAGGAACATGTGTTTTTTTAGCCAAATTTTGAGGTTTGCAAAGGATTCTGGGTAACAGAACCTGGTCCGAGCCCCGCAAGTCACCCCATCTTGGATTCCCCTAGGTCTCTAGTTTTCAGAAATGCACAGGTTTGGTAGGTTTCCCTAGGTGCCGGCTGAGCTAGAGGCCAAAATCTACAGGTAGGCACTTCGCAAAAAACACCTCTGTTTTCTTCCAAAATTTTGGATATGTCCACGTTGCGCTTTGGGGTGTTTCCTGTCGCGGGTGCTAGGCCTAACCACGCAAGTGAGGTATCATTTTTATCGGGAGACTTGGGGGAACGCTGGGTGGAAGGAAATTTGTGGCTCATCTCAGATGCCAGAACTTTCTGCCACAGAAATGTGAGGAGCATGTGTTTTTTTAGCCAAATTTTGAGGTTTGCAAAGGATTCTGGGTAACAGAAATTGGTCCGAGCCCCACAAGTCACCCCTCCTTGGATTCCCCTAGGTCTCTAGTTTTCAGAAATGCACAGGTTTGGTAGGTTTCCCTAGGTGCCGGCTGAGCTAGAGGCCAAAATCTACAGGTAGGCACTTTGCAAAAAACACCTGTTTTCTTCCAAAATGTTGGATGTGTCCACGTTGTGCTTTGGGGTGTTTCCTGTCACGGGCGCTAGGCCTACCCACGCAAGTGAGGTATCATTTTTATCGGGAGACTTGGGGGAACGCTGGGTGGAAGGAAATTTGTGGCTCCTCTCAGATGCCAGAACTTTCTGCCACAGAAATGTGAGGAGCATGTGTTTTTTTTAGCCAAATTTTGAGGTTTGCAAAGGATTCTGGGTAACAGAACCTGGTCCGAGCCCCGCAAGTCACCCCTCCTTGGATTCCCCTAGGTCTCTAATTTTCAGAAATGCACAGGTTTGGTAGGTTTCCCTAGGTGCCGGCTGAGCTAGAGGCCAAAATCTACAGGTAGGCACTTCGCAAAAAACACCTCTGTTTTCTTCCAAAATTTTGGATGTGTCCACGTAGCGCTTTGGGGTGTTTCCTGTCGCGGGCGCTAGGCCTAACCACGCAAGTGAGGTATCATTTTTATCGGGAGACTTGGGGGAACGTTGGGTGGAAGGAAATTTGTGGCTCCTCTCAGATGCCAGAACTTTCTGCCACAGAAATGTGAGGAGCATGTGTTTTTTTAGCCAAATTTTGAGGTTTGCAAAGGATTCTGGGTAACAGAACCTGGTCCGAGCCCCGCAAGTCACCGCTCCTTGGATTCCCCTAGGTCTCTAGTTTTCAGAAATGCACAGGTTTGGTAGGTTTCCCTAGGTGCCGGCTGAGCTAGAGGCCAAAATCTACAGGTAGGCACTTCGCAAAAAACACCTCTGTTTTCTTCCAAAATTTTGGATGTGTCCACGTTGCGCTTTGGGGTGTTTCCTGTCGCGGGCGCTAGGCCTACCCACGCAAGTGAGGTATCATTTTTATCGGGAGACTTGGGGGAATGCTGGGTGGAAGGAAATTTGTGGCTCCTCTCAGATTCCAGAACTTTCTGCCACAGAAATGTGAGGAACATGTGTTTTTTTAGCCAGATTTTGAGGTTTGCAAAGGATTCTGGGTAACAGAACCTGGTCCGAGCCCCACAAGTCACCCCATCTTGGATTCCCCTAGGTCTCTAGTTTTCAGAAATGCACAGGTTTGGTATGTTTCCCTAGGTGCCGGCTGAGCTAGAGGCCAAAATCTACAGGTAGGCACTTCGCAAAAAACACCTCTGTTTTCTTCCAAAATTTTGGATGTGTCCACGTTGCGCTTTGGGGTGTTTCCTGTCGCGGGCGCTAGGCCTAACCACGCAAGTGAGGTATCATTTTTATCGGGAGACTTGGGGGAACGCTGGGTGGAAGGAAATTTGTGGCTCCTCTCAGATGCCAGAACTTTCTGCCACAGAAATGTGAGGAACATGTGTTTTTTTAGCCAAATTTTGAGGTTTGCAAAGGATTCTGGGTAACAGAACCTGGTCCGAGCCCCGCAAGTCACCCCTCCTTGGATTCCCATAGGTCTCTAATTTTCAGAAATGCACAGGTTTGGTATGTTTCCCTAGGTGCCGGCTGAGCTAGAGGCCAAAATCTACAGGTAGGCACTTCGCAAAAAACACCTCTGTTTTCTTCCAAAATTTTGGATGTGTCCACGTTGCGCTTTGGGGTGTTTCCTGTCGCGGGCGCTAGGCCTACCCACGCAAGTGAGGTATCATTTTTATCGGGAGACTTGGGGGAATGCTGGGTGGAAGGAAATTTGTGGCTCCTCTCAGATTCCAGAACTTTCTGCCACAGAAATGTGAGGAGCATGTGTTTTTTTAGCCAAATTTTGAGGTTTGCAAAGGATTCTGGGTAACAGAACCTGGTCCGAGCCCCGCAAGTCACCCCTCCTTGGATTCCCCTAGGTCTCTAGTTTTCAGAAATGCACAGGTTTGGTAGGTTTCCCTAGGTGCCGGCAGAGCTAGAGGCCAAAATCTACAGGTAGGCACTTCGCAAAAAACATCTCTGTTTTCTTCCAAAATTTTGGATGTGTCCACGTTGCGCTTTGGGGTGTTTCCTGTCGCGGGCGCTAGGCCTACCCACGCAAGTGAGGTATCATTTTTATCGGGAGACTTTGGGGAATGCTGGGTGGAAGGAAATTTGTGGCTCCTCTCAGATTCCAGAACTTTCTGCCACAGAAATGTGAGGAACATGTGTTTTTTTAGCCAAATTTTGAGGTTTGCAAAGGATTCTGGGTAACAGAACCTGGTCCGAGCCCCGCAAGTCACCCCATCTTGGATTCCCCTAGGTCTCTAGTTTTCAGAAATGCACAGGTTTGGTAGGTTTCCCTAGGTGCCGGCTGAGCTAGAGGCCAAAATCTACAGGTAGGCACTTCGCAAAAAACACCTCTGTTTTCTTCCAAAATTTTGGATGTGTCCACGTTGCGCTTTGGGGTGTTTCCTGTCGCGGGCGCTAGGCCTAACCACGCAAGTGAGGTATCATTTTTATCGGGAGACTTGGGGGGAACGCTGGGTGGAAGGAAATTTGTGGCTCCTCTCAGATGTCAGAACTTTCTGCCACAGAAATGTGAGGAACATGTGTTTTTTTAGCCAAATTTTGAGGTTTGCAAAGGATTCTGGGTAACAGAACCTGGTCCGAGCCCCGCAAGTCACCCCTCCTTGGATTCCCCTAGGTCTCTAATTTTCAGAAATGCACAGGTTTGGTAGGTTTCCCTAGGTGCCGGCTGAGCTAGAGGCCAAAATCTACAGGTAGGCACTTCGCAAAAAACACCTCTGTTTTCTTCCAAAATTTTGGATGTGTCCACTTTTCGCTTTGGGGTGTTTCCTGTCGCGGGCGCTAGGCCTACCCATGCAAGTGAGGTATCATTTTTATCGGGAGACTTGGGGGAACGCTGGGTGGAAGGAAATTTGTGGCTCCTCTCAGATTCCAGAACTTTCTGCCACAGAAATGTGAGGAACATGTGTTTTTTTAGCCAAATTCTGAGGTTTGCAAAGGATTCTGGGTAACAGAACCTGGTCCGAGCCCCGCAAGTCACCCCATCTTGGATTCCCCTAGGTCTCTAGTTTTCAGAAATGCACAGGTTTGGTAGGTTTCCCTAGGTGCCGGCTGAGCTAGAGGCCAAAATCTACAGGTAGGAACTTCGCAAAAAACACCTCTGTTTTCTTCCAAAATTTTGGATGTGTCCACGTAGCGCTTTGGGGTGTTTCCTGTCGCGGGCGCTAGGCCTAACCACGCAAGTGAGGTATCATTTTTATCGGGAGACTTGGGGGAACGCTGGGTGGAAGGAAATTTGTGGCTCCTCTCAGATGCCAGAACTTTCTGCCACAGAAATGTGAGGAGCATGTGTTTTTTTAGCCAAATTTTGAGGTTTGCAAAGGATTCTGGGTAACAGAACCTGGTCCGAGCCCCGCAAGTCACCGCTCCTTGGATTCCCCTAGGTCTCTAGTTTTCAGAAATGCACAGGTTTGGTAGGTTTCCCTAGGTGCCGGCTGAGCTAGAGGCCAAAATCTACAGGTAGGCACTTCGCAAAAAACACCTCTGTTTTCTTCCAAAATTTTGGATGTGTCCACGTTGCGCTTTGGGGTGTTTCCTGTCGCGGGCGCTAGGCCTACCCACGCAAGTGAGGTATCATTTTTATCGGGAGACTTGGGGGAATGCTGGGTGGAAGGAAATTTGTGGCTCCTCTCAGATTCCAGAACTTTCTGCCACAGAAATGTGAGGAACATGTGTTTTTTTAGCCAGATTTTGAGGTTTGCAAAGGATTCTGGGTAACAGAACCTGGTCCGAGCCCCACAAGTCACCCCATCTTGGATTCCCCTAGGTCTCTAGTTTTCAGAAATGCACAGGTTTGGTATGTTTCCCTAGGTGCCGGCTGAGCTAGAGGCCAAAATCTACAGGTAGGCACTTCGCAAAAAACACCTCTGTTTTCTTCCAAAATTTTGGATGTGTCCACGTTGCGCTTTGGGGTGTTTCCTGTCGCGGGCGCTAGGCCTAACCACGCAAGTGAGGTATCATTTTTATCGGGAGACTTGGGGGAACGCTGGGTGGAAGGAAATTTGTGGCTCCTCTCAGATGCCAGAACTTTCTGCCACAGAAATGTGAGGAACATGTGTTTTTTTAGCCAAATTTTGAGGTTTGCAAAGGATTCTGGGTAACAGAACCTGGTCCGAGCCCCGCAAGTCACCCCTCCTTGGATTCCCATAGGTCTCTAATTTTCAGAAATGCACAGGTTTGGTATGTTTCCCTAGGTGCCGGCTGAGCTAGAGGCCAAAATCTACAGGTAGGCACTTCGCAAAAAACACCTCTGTTTTCTTCCAAAATTTTGGATGTGTCCACGTTGCGCTTTGGGGTGTTTCCTGTCGCGGGCGCTAGGCCTACCCACGCAAGTGAGGTATCATTTTTATCGGGAGACTTGGGGGAATGCTGGGTGGAAGGAAATTTGTGGCTCCTCTCAGATTCCAGAACTTTCTGCCACAGAAATGTGAGGAGCATGTGTTTTTTTAGCCAAATTTTGAGGTTTGCAAAGGATTCTGGGTAACAGAACCTGGTCCGAGCCCCGCAAGTCACCCCTCCTTGGATTCCCCTAGGTCTCTAGTTTTCAGAAATGCACAGGTTTGGTAGGTTTCCCTAGGTGCCGGCAGAGCTAGAGGCCAAAATCTACAGGTAGGCACTTCGCAAAAAACATCTCTGTTTTCTTCCAAAATTTTGGATGTGTCCACGTTGCGCTTTGGGGTGTTTCCTGTCGCGGGCGCTAGGCCTACCCACGCAAGTGAGGTATCATTTTTATCGGGAGACTTTGGGGAATGCTGGGTGGAAGGAAATTTGTGGCTCCTCTCAGATTCCAGAACTTTCTGCCACAGAAATGTGAGGAACATGTGTTTTTTTAGCCAAATTTTGAGGTTTGCAAAGGATTCTGGGTAACAGAACCTGGTCCGAGCCCCGCAAGTCACCCCATCTTGGATTCCCCTAGGTCTCTAGTTTTCAGAAATGCACAGGTTTGGTAGGTTTCCCTAGGTGCCGGCTGAGCTAGAGGCCAAAATCTACAGGTAGGCACTTCGCAAAAAACACCTCTGTTTTCTTCCAAAATTTTGGATGTGTCCACGTTGCGCTTTGGGGTGTTTCCTGTCGCGGGCGCTAGGCCTAACCACGCAAGTGAGGTATCATTTTTATCGGGAGACTTGGGGGAACGCTGGGTGGAAGGAAATTTGTGGCTCCTCTCAGATGTCAGAACTTTCTGCCACAGAAATGTGAGGAACATGTGTTTTTTTAGCCAAATTTTGAGGTTTGCAAAGGATTCTGGGTAACAGAACCTGGTCCGAGCCCCGCAAGTCACCCCTCCTTGGATTCCCCTAGGTCTCTAATTTTCAGAAATGCACAGGTTTGGTAGGTTTCCCTAGGTGCCGGCTGAGCTAGAGGCCAAAATCTACAGGTAGGCACTTCGCAAAAAACACCTCTGTTTTCTTCCAAAATTTTGGATGTGTCCACTTTTCGCTTTGGGGTGTTTCCTGTCGCGGGCGCTAGGCCTACCCATGCAAGTGAGGTATCATTTTTATCGGGAGACTTGGGGGAACGCTGGGTGGAAGGAAATTTGTGGCTCCTCTCAGATTCCAGAACTTTCTGCCACAGAAATGTGAGGAACATGTGTTTTTTTAGCCAAATTCTGAGGTTTGCAAAGGATTCTGGGTAACAGAACCTGGTCCGAGCCCCGCAAGTCACCCCATCTTGGATTCCCCTAGGTCTCTAGTTTTCAGAAATGCACAGGTTTGGTAGGTTTCCCTAGGTGCCGGCTGAGCTAGAGGCCAAAATCTACAGGTAGGAACTTCGCAAAAAACACCTCTGTTTTCTTCCAAAATTTTGGATGTGTCCACGTAGCGCTTTGGGGTGTTTCCTGTCGCGGGCGCTAGGCCTAACCACGCAAGTGAGGTATCATTTTTATCGGGAGACTTGGGGGAACGCTGGGTGGAAGGAAATTTGTGGCTCCTCTCAGATGCCAGAACTTTCTGCCACAGAAATGTGAGGAGCATGTGTTTTTTTAGCCAAATTTTGAGGTTTGCAAAGGATTCTGGGTAACAGAACCTGGTCCGAGCCCCGCAAGTCACCCCTCCTTGGATTCCCCTAGGTCTCTAGTTTTCAGAAATGCACAGGTTTGGTAGGTTTCCCTAGGTGCCGGCTGAGCTAGAGGCCAAAATCTACAGGTAGGCACTTCGCAAAAAACACCTCTGTTTTCTTCCAAAATTTTGGATGTGTCCACGTTGCGCTTTGTGGTGTTTCCTGTCGCGGGCGCTAGGCCTACCCACGCAAGTGAGGTATCATTTTTATCGGGAGACTTGGGGGAATGCTGGGTGGAAGGAAATTTGTGGCTCCTCTCAGATTCCAGAACTTTCTGCCACAGAAATGTGAGGAACATGTGTTTTTTTAGCCAAATTTTGAGGTTTGCAAAGGATTCTGGGTAACAGAACCTGGTCCGAGCCCCGCAAGTCACCCCATCTTGGATTCCCCTAGGTCTCTAGTTTTCAGAAATGCACAGGTTTGGTAGGTTTCCCTAGGTGCCGGCTGAGCTAGAGGCCAAAATCTACAGGTAGGCACTTCGCAAAAAACACCTCTGTTTTCTTCCAAAATTTTGGATGTGTCCACGTTGCGCTTTGGGGTGTTTCCTGTAGCGGGCGCTAGGCCTAACCACGCAAGTGAGGTATCATTTTTATCGGGAGACTTGGGGGAACGCTGGGTGGAAGGAAATTTGTGGCTCCTCTCAGATGCCAGAACGTTCTGCCACAGAAATGTGAGGAGCATTTGTTTTTTTAGCCAAATTTTGAGGTTTGCAAAGGATTCTGGGTAACAGAACCTGGTCAGAGCCCCGCAAGTCACCCCTCCTTGGATTCCCCTAGGTCTCTAGTTTTCAGAAATGCACAGGTTTGGTAGGTTTCCCTAGGTGCCGGCTGAGCTAGAGGCCAAAATCTACAGGTAGGCACTTTGCAAAAAACACCTGTTTTCTTCCAAAATTTTTGATGTGTCCACGTTGCGCTTTGGGGTGTTTCCTGTCGCGGGCGCTAGGCCTACCCACGCAAGTGAGGTATCATTTTTATCGGGAGACTTGGGGGAACGCTGGGTGGAAGGAAATTTGTGGCTCCTCTCAGATTCCAGAACTTTCTGCCACAGAAATGTGAGGAACATGTGTTTTTTTAGCCAAATTTTGAGGTTTGCAAAGGATTCTGGGTAACAGAACCTGGTCCGAGCCCCGCAAGTCACCCCATCTTGGATTCCCCTAGGTCTCTAGTTTTCAGAAATGCACAGGTTTGGTAGGTTTCCCTAGGTGCCGGCTGAGCTACAGGCCAAAATCTACAGGTAGGCACTTCGCAAAAAACACCTCTGTTTTCTTCCAAAATTTTGGATGTGTCCACGTTGCGCTTTGGGGTGTTTCCTGTCGCGGGCGCTAGGCCTACCCACGCAAGTGAGGTATCATTTTTATCGGGAGACTTGGGGGAACGCTGGGTGGAAGGAAATTTGTGGCTCCTCTCAGATTCCAGAACTTTCTGCCACAGAAATGTGAGGAACATGTGTTTTTTTAGCCAAATTTTGAGGTTTGCAAAGGATTCTGGGTAACAGAACCTGGTCCGAGCCCCGCAAGTCACCCCATCTTGGATTCCCCTTGGTCTCTAGTTTTCAGAAATGCACAGGTTTGGTAGGTTTCCCTAGGTGCCGGCTGAGCTACAGGCCAAAATCTACAGGTAGGCACTTCGCAAAAAACACCTCTGTTTTCTTCCAAAAAGTTTGGATGTGTCCACGTTGCGCTTTGGGGTGTTTCCTGTCGCGGGCGCTAGGCCTAACCACGCAAGTGAGGTATCATTTTTATCGGGAGACTTGGGGGAACGCTGGGTGGAAGGAAATTTGTGGCTCCTCTCAGATGCCAGAACTTTCTGCCACAGAAATGTGAGGAGCATGTGTTTTTTTAGCCAAATTTTGAGGTTTGCAAAGGATTCTGGGTAACAGAACCTGGTCCGAGCCCCGCAAGTCACCCCATCTTGGATTCACCTAGGTCTCTAGTTTTCAGAAATGCACAGGTTTGGTAGGTTTTCCTAGGTGCCGGCTGAGCTACAGGCCAAAATCTACAGGTAGGCACTTCGCAAAAAACACCTCTGTTTTCTTTTAAAAAAATGGGATGTGTCCACGTTGCGTTTTGGGGCGTTTCCTGTCGCGGGCGCTAGGCCTACCCACACAAGTGAGGTATCATTTTTATCGGGAGACTTGGGGGAACGCTGGGTGGAAGGAAATTTGTGGCTCCTCTCAGATTCCAGAACTTTCTGCCACAGAAATGTGAGGAACATGTGTTTTTTTAGCCAAATTTTGAGGTTTGCAAAGGATTCTGGGTAACAGAACCTGGTCCGAGCCCCACAAGTCACCCCATCTTGGATTCCCCTAGGTCTCTAGTTTTCAGAAATGCACAGGTTTGGTAGTTTTCCCTAGGTGCCGGCTGAGCTAGAGGCCAAAATCTACAGGTAGGCACTTCGCAAAAAACACCTCTGTTTTCTTCCAAAATTTTGGATGTGTCCACGTTGCGCTTTGGGGTGTTTCCTGTCGCGGGCGCTAGGCCTACCCACGCAAGTGAGGTATCATTTTTATCGGGAGACTTGGGGGAATGCTGGGTGGAAGGAAATTTGTGGCTCCTCTCAGATTCCAGAACTTTCTGCCACAGAAATGTGAGGAACATGTGTTTTTTTAGCCATATTTTGAGGTTTGCAAAGGATTCTGGGTAACAGAACCTGGTCCGAGCCCCGCAAGTCACCCCATCTTGGATTCCCCTAGGTCTCTAGTTTTCAGAAATGCACAGGTTTGGTAGGTTTCCCTAGGTGCCGGCTGAGCTACAGGCCAAAATCTAGAGGTAGGCACTTCGCAAAAAACACCTCTGTTTTCTTCCAAAATTTTGGATGTGTCCACGTTGCGCTTTGGGGTGTTTCCTGTCGCGGGCGCTAGGCCTACCCACGCAAGTGAGGTATAATTTTTATCGGGAGACTTGGGGGAACGCTGGGTGGAAGGAAATTTGTGGCTCCTCTCAGATTCCAGAACTTTCTGCCACAGAAATGTGAGGAACATGTGTTTTTTTAGCCAAATTTTGAGGTTTGCAAAGGATTCTGGGTAACAGAACCTGGTCCGAGCCCCGCAAGTCACCCCATCTTGGATTCCCCTAGGTCTCTAGTTTTCAGAAATGCACAGGTTTGGTAGGTTTCCCTAGGTGCCGGCTGAGCTACAGGCCAAAATCTACAGGTAGGCACTTCGCAAAAAACACCTCTGTTTTCTTCCAAAATTTTGGATGTGTCCACGTTGCGCTTTGGGGTGTTTCCTGTCGCGGGCGCTAGGCCTACCCACGCAAGTGAGGTATCATTTTTATCGGGAGACTTGGGGGAACGCTGGGTGGAAGGAAATTTGTGGCTCCTCTCAGATTCCAGAACTTTCTGCCACAGAAATGTGAGGAACATGTGTTTTTTTAGCCAGATTTTGAGGTTTGCAAAGGATTCTGATTAACAGAACCTGGTCCGAGCCCCACAAGTCACCCCATCTTGGATTCCCCTAGGTCTCTAGTTTTCAGAAATGCACAGGTTTGGTATGTTTCCCTAGGTGCCGGCTGAGCTAGAGGCCAAAATCTACAGGTAGGCACTTCGCAAAAAACACCTCGGTTTTCTTCCAAAATTTTGGATGTGTCCACGTTGCGCTTTGGGGTGTTTCCTGTCGCGGGCGCTAGGCCTAACCACGCAAGTGAGGTATCATTTTTATCAGGAGACTTGGGGGAACGCTGGGTGGAAGGAAATTTGTGGCTCCTCTCAGATGCCAGAACTTTCTGCCACAGAAATGTGAGGAACATGTGTTTTTTTAGCCAAATTTTGAGGTTTCCAAAGGATTCTGGGTAACAGAACCTGGTCCGAGCCCCGCAAGTCACCCCTCCTTGGATTCCCCTAGGTCTCTAATTTTCAGAAATGCACAGGTTTGGTAGGTTTCCCTAGGTGCCGGCTGAGCTAGAGGCCAAAATCTACAGGTAGGCACTTCACAAAAAACACCTCTGTTTTCTTCCAAAATTTTGGATGTGTCCACTTTGCGCTTTGGTGTGTTTCCTGTCGCGGGCGCTAGGCCTACCCACGCAAGTGAGGTATCATTTTTATCGGGAGACTTGGGGGAACGCTGGGTGGAAGGAAATTTGTGGCTCCTCCCAGATTCCAGAACTTTCTGCCACAGAAATGTGAGGAACATGTGTTTTTTTAGCCAAATTCTGAGGTTTGCAAAGGATTCTTGGTAACAGAACCTGGTCCGAGCCCCGCAAGTCACCCCATCTTGGATTCCCCTAGGTCTCTAGTTTTCAGAAATGCACAGGTTTGGTAGGTTTCCCTAGGTGCCGGCTGAGCTAGAGGCCAAAATCTACAGGTAGGCACTTTGCAAAAAACACCTGTTTTCTTCCAAAATTTTTGATGTGTCCACGTTGCGCTTTGGGGTGTTTCCTGTCGCGGGCGCTAGGCCTACCCACGCAAGTGAGGTATCATTTTTATCGGGAGACTTGGGGGAACGCTGGGTGGAAGGAAATTTGTGGCTCCTCTCAGATTCCAGAACTTTCTGCCACAGAAATGTGAGGAACATGTGTTTTTTTAGCCAAATTTTGAGGTTTGCAAAGGATTCTGGGTAACAGAACCTGGTCCGAGCCCCGCAAGTCACCCCATCTTGGATTCCCCTAGGTCTCTAGTTTTCAGAAATGCACAGGTTTGGTAGGTTTCCCTAGGTGCCGGCTGAGCTACAGGCCAAAATCTACAGGTAGGCACTTCGCAAAACACACCTCTGTTTTCTTCCAAAATTTTGGATGTGTCCACGTTGCGCTTTGGGGTGTTTCCTGTCGCGGGCGCTAGGCCTACCCACGCAAGTGAGGTATCATTTTTATCGGGAGACTTGGGGGAACGCTGGGTGGAAGGAAATTTGTGGCTCCTCTCAGATTCCAGAACTTTCTGCCACAGAAATGGGAGGAACATGTGTTTTTTTAGCCAAATTTTGAGGTTTGCAAAGGATTCTGGGTAACAGAACCTGGTCCGAGCCCCGCTAGTCACCCCATCTTGGATTCCCCTAGGTCTCTAGTTTTCAGAAATGCACAGGTTTGGTAGGTTTCCCTAGGTGCCGGCTGAGCTAGAGGCCAAAATCTACAGGTAGGCACTTCGCAAAAAAAACCTCTGTTTTCTTCCAAAATTTTGGATGTGTCCACATTGCGCTTTGGGGTGTTTCCTGTCGCGGGCGCTAGGCCTACCCACGGAAGTGAGGTATCATTTTTATCGGGAGACTTGGGGGAACGCTGGGTGGAAGGAAATTTGTGGCTCCTCTCAGATGCCAGAACTTTCTGCCACAGAAATATGAGGAGCATGTGTTTTTTTAGCCAAATTTTGAGGTTTGCAAAGGATTCTGGGTAACAGAACCTGGTCCGAGCCCCGCAAGTCACCCCATCTTGGATTCACCTAGGTCTCTAGTTTTCAGAAATGCACAGGTTTGGTAGGTTTTCCTAGGTGCCGGCTGAGCTACAGGCCAAAATCTACAGGTAGGCACTTCGCAAAAAACACCTCTGTTTTCTTTTAAAAAAATGGGATGTGTCCACTTTGCGTTTTGGGGCGTTTCCTGTCGCGGGCGCTAGGCCTATCCACACAAGTGAGGTATCATTTTTATCGGGAGACTTGGGGGAACGCTGGGTGGAAGGAAATTTGTGGCTCCTCTCAGATTCCAGAACTTTCTGCCACAGAAATGTGAGGAACATGTGTTTTTTTAGCCAAATTTTGAGGTTTGCAAAGGATTCTGGGTAACAGAACCTGGTCCGAGCCCCACAAGTCACCCCATCTTGGATTCCCCTAGGTCTCTAGTTTTCAGAAATGCACAGGTTTGGTAGGTTTCCCTAGGTGCCGGCTGAGCTAGAGGCCAAAATCTACAGGTAGGCACTTCGCAAAAAACACCTCTGTTTTCTTCCAAAATTTTGGATGTGTCCACGTTGCGCTTTGGGGTGTTTCCTGTCGCGGGCGCTAGGCCTACCCACGCAAGTGAGGTATCATTTTTATCGGGAGACTTGGGGGAATGCTGGGTGGAAGGAAATTTGTGGCTCCTCTCAGATTCCAGAACTTTCTGCCACAGAAATGTGAGGAACATGTGTTTTTTTAGCCATATTTTGAGGTTTGCAAAGGATTCTGGGTAACAGAACCTGGTCCGAGCCCCGCAAGTCACCCCATCTTGGATTCTCCTACGTCTCTAGTTTTCAGAAATGCACAGGTTTGGTAGGTTTCCCTAGGTGCCGGCTGAGCTACAGGCCAAAATCTAGAGGTAGGCACTTCGCAAAAAACACCTCTGTTTTCTTCCAAAATTTTGGATGTGTCCACGTTGCGCTTTGGGGTGTTTCCTGTCGCGGGCGCTAGGCCTACCCACGCAAGTGAGGTATCATTTTTATCGGGAGACTTGGGGGAACGCTGGGTGGAAGGAAATTTGTGGCTCCTCTCAGATTCCAGAACTTTCTGCCACAGAAATGTGAGGAACATGTGTTTTTTTAGCCAGATTTTGAGGTTTGCAAAGGATTCTGGGTAACAGAACCTGGTCCGAGCCCCGCTAGTCACCCCATCTTGGATTCCCCTAGGTCTCTAGTTTTCAGAAATGCACAGGTTTGGTAGGTTTCCCTAGGTGCCGGCTGAGCTAGAGGCCAAAATCTACAGGTAGGCACTTCGCAAAAAAAACCTCTGTTTTCTTCCAAAATTTTGGATGTGTCCACATTGCGCTTTGGGGTGTTTCCTGTCGCGGGCGCTAGGCCTACCCACGGAAGTGAGGTATCATTTTTATCGGGAGACTTGGGGGAACGCTGGGTGGAAGGAAATTTGTGGCTCCTCTCAGATGCCAGAACTTTCTGCCACAGAAATATGAGGAGCATGTGGTTTTTTAGCCAAATTTTGAGGTTTGCAAAGGATTCTGGGTAACAGAACCTGGTCCGAGCCCCGCAAGTCACCCCATCTTGGATTCACCTAGGTCTCTAGTTTTCAGAAATGCACAGGTTTGGTAGGTTTTCCTAGGTGCCGGCTGAGCTACAGGCCAAAATCTACAGGTAGGCACTTCGCAAAAAACACCTCTGTTTTCTTTTAAAAAAATGGGATGTGTCCACTTTGCGTTTTGGGGCGTTTCCTGTCGCGGGCGCTAGGCCTATCCACACAAGTGAGGTATCATTTTTATCGGGAGACTTGGGGGAACGCTGGGTGGAAGGAAATTTGTGGCTCCTCTCAGATTCCAGAACTTTCTGCCACAGAAATGTGAGGAACATGTGTTTTTTTAGCCAAATTTTGAGGTTTGCAAAGGATTCTGGGTAACAGAACCTGGTCCGAGCCCCGCAAGTCACCCCATCTTGGATTCTCCTACGTCTCTAGTTTTCAGAAATGCACAGGTTTGGTAGGTTTCCCTAGGTGCCGGCTGAGCTACAGGCCAAAATCTAGAGGTAGGCACTTCGCAAAAAACACCTCTGTTTTCTTCCAAAATTTTGGATGTGTCCACGTTGCGCTTTGGGGTGTTTCCTGTCGCGGGCGCTAGGCCTACCCACGCAAGTGAGGTATCATTTTTATCGGGAGACTTGGGGGAACGCTGGGTGGAAGGAAATTTGTGGCTCCTCTCAGATTCCAGAACTTTCTGCCACAGAAATGTGAGGAACATGTGTTTTTTTAGCCAGATTTTGAGGTTTGCAAAGGATTCTGGGTAACAGAACCTGGTCCGAGCCCCGCTAGTCACCCCATCTTGGATTCCCCTAGGTCTCTAGTTTTCAGAAATGCACAGGTTTGGTAGGTTTCCCTAGGTGCCGGCTGAGCTAGAGGCCAAAATCTACAGGTAGGCACTTCGCAAAAAAAACCTCTGTTTTCTTCCAAAATTTTGGATGTGTCCACATTGCGCTTTGGGGTGTTTCCTGTCGCGGGCGCTAGGCCTACCCACGGAAGTGAGGTATCATTTTTATCGGGAGACTTGGGGGAACGCTGGGTGGAAGGAAATTTGTGGCTCCTCTCAGATGCCAGAACTTTCTGCCACAGAAATATGAGGAGCATGTGGTTTTTTAGCCAAATTTTGAGGTTTGCAAAGGATTCTGGGTAACAGAACCTGGTCCGAGCCCCGCAAGTCACCCCATCTTGGATTCACCTAGGTCTCTAGTTTTCAGAAATGCACAGGTTTGGTAGGTTTTCCTAGGTGCCGGCTGAGCTACAGGCCAAAATCTACAGGTAGGCACTTCGCAAAAAACACCTCTGTTTTCTTTTAAAAAAATGGGATGTGTCCACTTTGCGTTTTGGGGCGTTTCCTGTCGCGGGCGCTAGGCCTATCCACACAAGTGAGGTATCATTTTTATCGGGAGACTTGGGGGAACGCTGGGTGGAAGGAAATTTGTGGCTCCTCTCAGATTCCAGAACTTTCTGCCACAGAAATGTGAGGAACATGTGTTTTTTTAGCCAAATTTTGAGGTTTGCAAAGGATTCTGGGTAACAGAACCTGGTCCGAGCCCCACAAGTCACCCCATCTTGGATTCCCCTAGGTCTCTAGTTTTCAGAAATGCACAGGTTTGGTAGGTTTCCCTAGGTGCCGGCTGAGCTAGAGGCCAAAATCTACAGGTAGGCACTTCGCAAAAAACACCTCTGTTTTCTTCCAAAATTTTGGATGTGTCCACGTTGCGCTTTGGGGTGTTTCCTGTCGCGGGCGCTAGGCCTACCCACGCAAGTGAGGTATCATTTTTATCGGGAGACTTGGGGGAACGCTGGGTGGAAGGAAATTTGTGGCTCCTCTCAGATTCCAGAACTTTCTGCCACAGAAATGTGAGGAACATGTGTTTTTTTAGCCAGATTTTGAGGTTTGCAAAGGATTCTGATTAACAGAACCTGGTCCGAGCCCCACAAGTCACCCCATCTTGGATTCCCCTAGGTCTCTAGTTTTCAGAAATGCACAGGTTTGGTATGTTTCCCTAGGTGCCGGCTGAGCTAGAGGCCAAAATCTACAGGTAGGCACTTCGCAAAAAACACCTCTGTTTTCTTCCAAAATTTTGGATGTGTCCACGTTGCGCTTTGGGGTGTTTCCTGTCGCGGGCGCTAGGCCTAACCACGCAAGTGAGGTATCAATTTTATCAGGAGACTTGGGGGAATGCTGGGTGGAAGGAAATTTGTGGCTCCTCTCAGATTCCAGAACTTTCTGCCACAGAAATGTGAGGAACATGTGTTTTTTTAGCCATATTTTGAGGTTTGCAAAGGATTCTGGGTAACAGAACCTGGTCCGAGCCCCGCAAGTCACCCCATCTTGGATTCTCCTACGTCTCTAGTTTTCAGAAATGCACAGGTTTGGTAGGTTTCCCTAGGTGCCGGCTGAGCTACAGGCCAAAATCTAGAGGTAGGCACTTCGCAAAAAACACCTCTGTTTTCTTCCAAAATTTTGGATGTGTCCACGTTGCGCTTTGGGGTGTTTCCTGTCGCGGGCGCTAGGCCTACCCACGCAAGTGAGGTATCATTTTTATCGGGAGACTTGGGGGAACGCTGGGTGGAAGGAAATTTGTGGCTCCTCTCAGATTCCAGAACTTTCTGCCACAGAAATGTGAGGAACATGTGTTTTTTTAGCCAGATTTTGAGGTTTGCAAAGGATTCTGATTAACAGAACCTGGTCCGAGCCCCACAAGTCACCCCATCTTGGATTCCCCTAGGTCTCTAGTTTTCAGAAATGCACAGGTTTGGTATGTTTCCCTAGGTGCCGGCTGAGCTAGAGGCCAAAATCTACAGGTAGGCACTTCGCAAAAAACACCTCTGTTTTCTTCCAAAATTTTGGATGTGTCCACGTTGCGCTTTGGGGTGTTTCCTGTCGCGGGCGCTAGGCCTAACCACGCAAGTGAGGTATCAATTTTATCAGGAGACTTGGGGGAACGCTGGGTGGAAGGAAATTTGTGGCTCCTCTCAGATGCCAGAACTTTCTGCCACAGAAATGTGAGGAACATGTGTTTTTTTAGCCAAATTTTGAGGTTTCCAAAGGATTCTGGGTAACAGAACCTGGTCCGAGCCCCGCAAGTCACCCCTCCTTGGATTCCCCTAGGTCTCAAATTTTCAGAAATGCACAGGTTTGGTAGGTTTCCCTAGGTGCCGGCTGAGCTAGAGGCCAAAATCTACAGGTAGGCACTTCGCAAAAAACACCTCTGTTTTCTTCCAAAATTTTGGATGTGTCCACTTTGCGCTTTGGTGTGTTTCCTGTCGCGGGCGCTAGGCCTACCCACGCAAGTGAGGTATCATTTTTATCGGGAGACTTGGGGGAACGCTGGGTGGAAGGAAATTTGTGGCTCCTCTCAGATTCCAGAACTTTCTGCCACAGAAATGTGAGGAACATGTGTTTTTTTAGCCAAATTCTGAGGTTTGCAAAGGATTCTGGGTAACAGAACCTGGTCCGAGCCCCGCAAGTCACCCCATCTTGGATTCCCCTAGGTCTCTAGTTTTCAGAAATGCACAGGTTTGGTAGGTTTCCCTAGGTGCCGGCTGAGCTAGAGGCCAAAATCTACAAGTAGGAACTTCGCAAAAAACACCTCTGTTTTCTTCCCAAATTTTGGATGTGTCCACGTAGCGCTTTGGGGTGTTTCCTGTCGCGGGCGCTAGGCCTAACCACGCAAGTGAGGTATCATTTTTATCGGGAGACTTGGGGGAACGCTGGGTGGAAGGAAATTTGTGGCTCCTCTCAGATGCCAGAACTTTCTGCCACAGAAATGTGAGGAGCATGTGTTTTTTTAGCCAAATTTTGAGGTTTGCAAAGGATTCTGGGTAACAGAACCTGGTCCGAGCCCCGCAAGTCACCCCTCCTTGGATTCCCCTAGGTCTCTAGTTTTCAGAAATGCACAGGTTTGGTAGGTTTCCCTAGGTGCCGGCTGAGCTAGAGGCCAAAATCTACAGGTAGGCACTTCGCAAAAAACACCTCTATTTTCTTCCAAAATTTTGGATGTGTCCACGTTGCGCTTTGTGGTGTTTCCTGTCGCGGGCGCTAGGCCTACCCACGCAAGTGAGGTATCATTTTTATCGGGAGACTTGGGGGAATGCTGGGTGGAAGGAAATTTGTGGCTCCTCTCAGATTCCAGAACTTTCTGCCACAGAAATGTGAGGAACATGTGTTTTTTTAGCCAATTTTTGAGCTTTGCAAAGGATTCTGGGTAACAGAACCTGGTCCGAGCCACACAAATCACCCCATCTTGGATTCCCCTAGGTCTCTAGTTTTCAGAAATGCACAGGTTTGGTAGGTTTCCCTAGGTGGCGGCTGAGCTAGAGGCCAAAATCTACAGGTAGGCACTTCGCAAAAAACACCTCTGTTTTCTTCCAAAATTTTGGATGAGTCCACGTTGCGCTTTGGGGTGTTTCCTGTCGCGGGCGCTAGGCCTAACCACGCAAGTGAGGTATCATTTTTATCGGGAGACTTGGGGGAACGCTGGGTGGAAGGAAATTTGTGGCTCCTCTCAGATTCCAGAACTTTCTGCCACAGAAATGTGAGGAACATGTGTTTTTTTAGCCAAATTTTGAGGTTTGCAAAGGATTCTGGGTAACAGAACCTGGTCCGAGCCCCGCAAGTCACCCCATCTTGGATTCCCCTAGGTCTCTAGTTTTCAGAAATGCACAGGTTTGGTAGGTTTCCCTAGGTGCCGGCTGAGCTAGAGGCCAAAATCTACAGGTAGGCACTTTGCAAAAAACACCTGTTTTCTTCCAAAATTTTTGATGTGTCCACGTTGCGCTTTGGGGTGTTTCCTGTCGCGGGCGCTAGGCCTACCCACGCAAGTGAGGTATCATTTTTATCGGGAGACTTGGGGGAACGCTGGGTGGAAGTAAATTTGTGGCTCCTCTCAGATTCCAGAACTTTCTGCCACAGAAATGTGAGGAACATGTGTTTTTTTAGCCAAATTTTGAGGTTTGCAAAGGATTCTGGGTAACAGAACCTGGTCCAAGCCCCGCAAGTCACCCCATCTTGGATTCCCCTAGGTCTCTAGTTTTCAGAAATGCACAGGTTTGGTAGGTTTCCCTAGGTGCCGGCTGAGCTAGAGGCCAAAATCTACAGGTAGGCACTTCGCAAAAAACACCTCTGTTTTCTTCCAAAATTTTGGATGTGTCCACGTTGCGCTTTGGGGTGTTTCCTGTCGCGGGCGCTAGGCCTACCCACGCAAGTGAGGTATCATTTTTATCGGGAGACTTGGGGGAACGCTGGGTGGAAGGAAATTTGTGGCTCCTCTCAGATTCCAGAACTTTCTGCCACAGAAATGTGAGGAACATGTGTTTTTTTAGCCAAATTTTGAGGTTTGCAAAGGATTCTGGGCAACAGAACCTGGTCCGAGCCCCGCAAGTCACCCCATCTTGGATTCCCCTAGGTCTCTAGTGTTCAGAAATGCACAGGTTTGGTAGGTTTCCCTAGGTGCCGGCTGAGCTACAGGCCAAAATCTACAGGTAGGCACTTCGCAAAAAACACCTCTGTTTTCTTCCCAAATTTTGGATGTGTCCACATTGCGCTTTGGGGTGTTTCCTGTCGCGGGCGCTAGGCCTACCCACGCAAGTGAGGTATCATTTTTATCGGGAGACTTGGGGGAACGCTGGGTGGAAGGAAATTTGTGGCTCCTCTCAGATGCCAGAACTTTCTGCCACAGAAATGTGAGGAGCATGTGTTTTTTTAGCCAAATTTTGAGGTTTGCAAAGGATTCTGGGTAACAGAACCTGGTCCGAGCCCCGCAAGTCACCCCTCCTTGGATTCCCCTAGGTCTCTAGTTTTCAGAAATGCACAGGTTTGGTAGGTTTCCCTAGGTGCCGGCTGAGCTAGAGGCCAAAATCTACAGGTAGGCACTTTGCAAAAAACACCTGTTTTCTTCCAAAATTTTGGATGTGTCCACGTTGCGCTTTGGGGTGTTTCCTGTCGCGGGCGCTAGGCCTACCCACGCAAGTGAGGTATCATTTTTATCGGGAGACTTGGGGGAACGCTGGGTGGAAGGAAATTTGTGGCTCCTCTCAGATTCCAGAACTTTCTGCCACAGAAATGTGAGGAACATGTGTTTTTTTAGCCAAATTTTGAGGTTTGCAAAGGATTCTGGGTAACAGAACCTGGTCCGAGCCCCGCAAGTCACCCCATCTTGGATTCCCCTAGGTCTCTAGTTTTCAGAAATGCACAGGTTTGGTAGGTTTCCCTAGGTGCCGGCTGAGCTAGAGGCCAAAATCTACAGGTAGGCACTTCGCAAAAAACACCTCTGTTTTCTTCCAAAATTTTGGATGTGTCCACGTTGCGCTTTGGGGTGTTTCCTGTCGCGGGCGCTAGGCCTACCCACGCAAGTGAGGTATCATTTTTATCGGGAGACTTGGGGGAACGCTGGGTGGAAGGAAATTTGTGGCTCCTCTCAGATTCCAGAACTTTCTGCCACAGAAATGTGAGGAACATGTGTTTTTTTAGCCAAATTTTGAGGTTTGCAAAGGATTCTGGGCAACAGAACCTGGTCCGAGCCCCGCAAGTCACCCCATCTTGGATTCCCCTAGGTCTCTAGTGTTCAGAAATGCACAGGTTTGGTAGGTTTCCCTAGGTGCCGGCTGAGCTACAGGCCAAAATCTACAGGTAGGCACTTCGCAAAAAACACCTCTGTTTTCTTCCCAAATTTTGGATGTGTCCACATTGCGCTTTGGGGTGTTTCCTGTCGCGGGCGCTAGGCCTACCCACGCAAGTGAGGTATCATTTTTATCGGGAGACTTGGGGGAACGCTGGGTGGAAGGAAATTTGTGGCTCCTCTCAGATGCCAGAACTTTCTGCCACAGAAATGTGAGGAGCATGTGTTTTTTTAGCCAAATTTTGAGGTTTGCAAAGGATTCTGGGTAACAGAACCTGGTCCGAGCCCCGCAAGTCACCCCTCCTTGGATTCCCCTAGGTCTCTAGTTTTCAGAAATGCACAAGTTTGGTAGGTTTCCCTAGGTGCCGGCTGAGCTAGAGGCCAAAATCTACAGGTAGGCACTTTGCAAAAAACACCTGTTTTCTTCCAAAATTTTGGATGTGTCCACGTTGCGCTTTGGGGTGTTTCCTGTCGCGGGCGCTAGGCCTACCCACGCAAGTGAGGTATCATTTTTATCGGGAGACTTGGGGGAACGCTGGGTGTAAGGAAATTTGTGGCTCCTCTCAGATTCCAGAACTTTCTGCCACAGAAATGTGAGGAACATGTGTTTTTTTAGCCAAATTTTGAGGTTTGCAAAGGATTCTGGGTAACAGAACCTGGTCCGAGCCCCGCAAGTCACCCCATCTTGGATTCCCCTAGGTCTCTAGTTTTCAGAAATGCACAGGTTTGGTAGGTTTCCCTAGGTGCCGGCTGAGCTAGAGGCCAAAATCTACAGGTAGGCACTTCGCAAAAAAAACCTCTGTTTTCTTCCAAAATTTTGGATGTGTCCACATTGCGCTTTGGGGTGTTTCCTGTCGCGGGCGCTAGGCCTACCCACGCAAGTGAGGTATCATTTTTATCGGGAGACTTGGGGGAACGCTGGGTGGAAGGAAATTTGTGGCTCCTCTCAGATTCCAGAACTTTCTGCCACAGAAATGTGAGGAACATGTGTTTTTTTAGCCAAATTTTGAGGTTTGCAAAGGATTCTGGGTAACAGAACCTGGTCCGAGCCCCACAAGTCACCCCATCTTGGATTCCCCTAGGTCTCTAGTTTTCAGAAATGCACAGGTTTGGTAGGTTTCCCTAGGGGCCGGCTGAGCTAGAGGCCAAAATCTACAGGTAGGCACTTCGCAAAAAACACCTCTGTTTTCTTCCAAAATTTTGGGTGTGTCCACGTTGAGCTTTGGGGTGTTTCCTGTCGCGGGCGCTAGGCCTACCCACGCAAGTGAGGTATCATTTTTATCGGGAGACTTGGGGGAATGCTGGGTGGAAGGAAATTTGTGGCTCCTCTCAGATTCCAGAACTTTCTGCCACAGAAATGTGAGGAACATGTGTTTTTTTAGCCAAATTTTGAGGTTTGCAAAGGATTCTGGGTAACAGAACCTGGTCCGAGCCCTGCAAGTCACCCCATCTTGGATTCCCCTAGGTCTCTAGTTTTCAGAAATGCACAGGTTTGGTAGGTTTCCCTAGGTGCCGGCTGAGCTACAGGCCAAAATCTACAGGTAGGCACTTCGCAAAAAACACCTCTGTTTTCTTCCAAAATTTTGGATGTGTCCACGTTGCGCTTTGGGGTGTTTCCTGTCGCGGGCGCTAGGCCTACCCACGCAAGTGAGGTATCATTTTTATCAGGAGACTTGGGGGAACGCTGGGTGGAAGGAAATTTGTGGCTCCTCTCAGATTCCAGAACTTTCTGCCACAGAAATGTGAGGAACATGTGTTTTTTTAGCCAAATTTTGAGGTTTGCAAAGGATTCTGGGCAACAGAACCTGGTCCGAGCCCCGCAAGTCACACCATCTTGGATTCCCCTAGGTCTCTAGTGTTCAGAAATGCACAGGTTTGGTAGGTTTCCCTAGGTGCCGGCTGAGCTAAAGGCCAAAATCTACAGGTAGGCACTTCGCAAAAAACACCTCTGTTTTCTTCCAAAATTTTGGATGTGTCCACGTTGCGCTTTGGGGTGTTTCCTGTCGCGGGCGCTAGGCCTACCCACGCAAGTGAGGTATCATTTTTATCGGGAGACTTGGGGGAACGCTGGGTGGAAGGAAATTTGTGGCTCCTCTCAGATGCCAGAACTTTCTGCCACAGAAATGTGAGGAGCATGTGTTTTTTTAGCCAAATTTTGAGGTTTGCAAAGGATTCTGGGTAACAGAACCTGGTCCGAGCCCCGCAAGTCACCCCTCCTTGGATTCCCCTATGTCTCTAGTTTTCAGAAATGCACAGGTTTGGTAGGTTTCCCTAGGTGCCGGCTGAGCTAGAGACCAAAATCTACAGGTAGGCACTTTGCAAAAAACACCTGTTTTCTTCCAACATTTTTTATGTGTCCACGTTGCGCTTTGGGGTGTTTCCTGTCACGGGCGCTAGGCCTACCCAAGCAAGTGAGGTATCATTTTTATCGGGAGACTTGGGGGAATGCTGGGTGGAAGGAAATTTGTGGCTCCTCTCAGATTCCAGAACTTTCTGCCACAGAAATGTGAGGAACATGTGTTTTTTTAGCCAAATTTTGAGGTTTGCAAAGGATTCTGGGTAACAGAACCTGGTCCGAGCCCCGCAAGTCACCCCATCTTGGATTCCCCTAGGTCTCTAGTTTTCAGAAATGCACAAGTTTGGTAGGTTTCCCTAGGTGCCGGCTGAGCTACAGGCCAAAATCTACAGGTAGGCACTTCGCAAAAAACACCTCTGTTTTCTTCCAAAATTTTGGATGTGTCCACGTTGCGCTTTGGGGTGTTTCCTGTCGCGGGCGCTAGGCCTACCCACGCAAGTGAGGTATCATTTTTATCGGGAAACTTGGGGGAATGCTGGGTGGAAGGAAATTTGTGGCTCCTCTCAGATTCCAGAACTTTCTGCCACAGAAATGTGAGGAACATGTGTTTTTTTAGCCAAATTTTGAGGTTTGCAAAGGATTCTGGGTAACAGAACCTGGTCCGAGCCCCGCAAGTCACCCCATCTTGGATTCCCCTAGGTCTCTAGTTTTCAGAAATGCACAGGTTTGGTAGGTTTCCCTAGGTGCCGGCTGAGCTACAGGCCAAAATCTACAGGTAGGCACTTCGCAAAAAACACCTCTGTTTTCTTCCAAAATTTTTGATGTGTCCACGTTGCGCTTTGGGATGTTTCCTGTCGCGGGCGCTAGGCCTACCCACGCAAGTGAGGTATCATTTTTATCGGGAGACTTGGGGGAACGCTGGGTGGAAGGAAATTTGTGGCTCCTCTCAGATTCCAGAACTTTCTGCCACAGAAATGTGAGGAACATGTGTTTTTTTAGCCAAATTTTGAGGTTTGCAAAGGATTCTGGGTAACAGAACCTGGTCCGAGCCCCGCAAGTCACCCCATCTTGGATTCCCCTAGGTCTCTAGTTTTCAGAAATGCACAGGTTTGGTAGGTTTCCCTAGGTGCCGGCTGAGCTACAGGCCAAAATCTACAGGTAGGCACTTCGCAAAAAACACCTCTGTTTTCTTCCAAAATTTTGGATGTGTCCACGTTGCGCTTTGGGGTGTTTCCTGTCGCGGGCGCTAGGCCTACCCACGCAAGTGAGGTATCATTTTTATCGGGAGACTTGGGGGAACGCTGGGTGGAAGGAAATTTGTGGCTCCTCTCAGATGCCAGAACTTTCTGCCACAGAAATGTGAGGAACATGTGTTTTTTTAGCCAAATTTTGAGGTTTGCAAAGGATTCTGGGTAACAGAACCTGGTCCGAGCCCCGCAAGTCACCCCTCCTTGGATTCCCCTAGGTCTCTAATTTTCAGAAATGCACAGGTTTGGTAGGTTTCCCTAGGTGCCGGCTGAGCTAGAGGCCAAAATCTACAGGTAGGCACTTCACAAAAAACACCTCTGTTTTCTTCCAAAATTTTGGATGTGTCCTTGTTGCGCTTTGGGGTGTTTCCTGTCGCGGGCGCTAGGCCTAACCACGCAAGTGAGGTATCATTTTTATCGGGAGACTTGGGGGAACGCTGGGTGGAAGGAAATTTGTGGCTCCTCTCAGATGCCAGAACTTTCTGCCACAGAAATGTGAGGAGCATGTGTTTTTTTAGCCAAATTTTGAGGTTTGGAAAGGATTCTGGGTAACAGAACCTGGTCCGAGCCCCGCAAGTCACCCCTCCTTGGATTCCCCTAGGTCTCTAATTTTCAGAAATGCACAGGTTTGGTAGGTTTCCCTAGGTGCCGGCTGAGCTAGAGGCCAAAATCTACAGGTAGGCACTTCGCAAAAAACACCTCTGTTTTCTTCCAAAATTTTGGATGTGTCCACTTTGCGCTTTGGGGTGTTTCCTGTCGCGGGCGCTAGGCCTACCCACGCAAGTGAGGTATCATTTTTATCGGGAGACTTGGGGGAACGCTGGGTGGAAGGAAATTTGTGGCTCCTCTCAGATTCCAGAACTTTCTGCCACAGAAATGTGAGGAACATGTGTTTTTTTAGCCAAATTCTGAGGTTTGCAAAGGATTCTGGGTAACAGAACCTGGTCCGAGCCCCGCAAGTCACCCCATCTTGGATTCCCCTAGGTCTCTAGTTTTCAGAAATGCACAGGTTTGGTAGGTTTCCCTAGGTGCCGGCTGAGCTAGAGGCCAAAATCTACAGGTAGGCACTTCGCAAAAAAAACCTCTGTTTTCTTCCAAAATTTTGGATGTGTCCACATTGCGCTTTGGGGTGTTTCCTGTCGCGGGCGCTAGGCCTACCCACGCAAGTGAGGTATCATTTTTATCGGGAGACTTGGGGGAACGCTGGGTGGAAGGAAATTTGTGGCTCCTCTCAGATTCCAGAACTTTCTGCCACAGAAATGTGAGGAACATGTGTTTTTTTAGCCAAATTTTGAGGTTTGCAAAGGATTCTGGGTAACAGAACGTGGTCCGAGCCCCACAAGTCACCCCATCTTGGATTCCCCTAGGTCTCTAGTTTTCAGAAATGCACAGGTTTGGTAGGTTTCCCTAGGTGCCGGCTGAGCTATAGGCCAAAATCTACAGGTAGGCACTTCGCAAAAAACACCTCTGTTTTCTTCCAAAAAGTTTGGATGTGTCCACGTTGCGCTTTGGGGTGTTTCCTGTCGCGGGCGCTAGGCCTAACCACGCAAGTGAGGTATCATTTTTATCGGGAGACTTGGGGGAACGCTGGGTGGAAGGAAATTTGTGGCTCCTCTCAGATGCCAGAACTTTCTGCCACAGAAATGTGAGGAGCATGTGTTTTTTTTGCCAAATTTTGAGGTTTGCAAAGGATTCTGGGTAACAGAACCTGGTCCGAGCCCCGCAAGTCACCCCTCCTTGGATTCCCCTAGGTCTCTAGTTTTCAGAAATGCACAGGTTTGGTAGGTTTCCCTAGGTGCCGGCTGAGCTAGAGGCCAAAATCTACAGGTAGGCACTTTGCAAAAAACACCTGTTTTCTTCCAAAATTTTTGATGTGTCCACGTTGCGCTTTGGGGTGTTTCCTGTCGCGGGCGCTAGGCCTACCCACGCAAGTGAGGTATCATTTTTATCGGGAGACTTGAGGGAACGCTGGGTGGAAGGAAATTTGTGGCTCCTCTCAGATTCCAGAACTTTCTGCCACAGAAATGTGAGGAACATGTGTTTTTTTATCCAAATTTTGAGGTTTGCAAAGGATTCTAGGTAACAGAACCTGGTCCGAGCCCCGCAAGTCACCCCATCTTGGATTCCCCAGGTCTCTAGTTTTCAGAAATGCACAGGTTTGGTAGGTTTCCCTAGGTGCCGGCTGAGCTACAGGCCAAAATCTACAGGTAGGCACTTCGCAAAAAACACCTCTGTTTTCTTCCAAAATTTTGGATGTGTCCACGTTGCGCTTTGGGGTGTTTCCTGTCGCGGGCGCTAGGCCTACCCACGCAAGTGAGGTATCATTTTTATCGGGAGACTTGGGGGAACGCTTGGTGGAAGGAAATTTGTGGCTCCTCTCAGATTCCAGAACTTTCTGCCACAGAAATGTGAGGAACATGTGTTTTTTTAGCCAAATTTTGAGGTTTGCAAAGGATTCTGGGTAACAGAACCTGGTCCGAGCCCCGCAAGTCACCCCATCTTGGATTCCCCTAGGTCTCTAGTTTTCAGAAATGCACAGGTTTGGTAGGTTTTCCTAGGTGCCGGCTGAGCTATAGGCCAAAATCTACAGGTAGGCACTTCGCAAAAAACACCTCTGTTTTCTTCCAAAAAGTTTGGATGTGTCCACGTTGCGCTTTGGGGTGTTTCCTGTCGCGGGCGCTAGGCCTAACCACGCAAGTGAGGTATCATTTTTATCGGGAGACTTGGGGGAACGCTGGGTGGAAGGAAATTTGTGGCTCCTCTCAGATGCCAGAACTTTCTGCCACAGAAATGTGAGGAGCATGTGTTTTTTTAGCCAAATTTTGAGGTTTGCAAAGGATTCTGGGTAACAGAACCTGGTCCGAGCCCGCAAGTCACCCCTCCTTGGATTCCCCTAGGTCTCTAGTTTTCAGAAATGCACAGGTTTGGTAGGTTTCCCTAGGTGCCGGCTGAGCTAGAGGCCAAAATCTACAGGTAGGCACTTTGCAAAAAACACCTGTTTTCTTCCAAAATTTTTGATGTGTCCACGTTGCGCTTTGGGGTGTTTCCTGTCGCGGGCGCTAGGCCTACCCACGCAAGTGAGGTATCATTTTTATCGGGAGACTTGGGGGAACGCTGGGTGGAAGGAAATTTGTGGCTCCTCTCAGATGCCAGAACTTTCTGCCACAGAAATATGAGGAGCATGTGGTTTTTTAGCCAAATTTTGAGGTTTGCAAAGGATTCTGGGTAACAGAACCTGGTCCGAGCCCCGCAAGTCACCCCATCTTGGATTCACCTAGGTCTCTAGTTTTCAGAAATGCACAGGTTTGGTAGGTTTTCCTAGGTGCCGGCTGAGCTACAGGCCAAAATCTACAGGTAGGCACTTCGCAAAAAACACCTCTGTTTTCTTTTAAAAAAATGGGATGTGTCCACTTTGCGTTTTGGGGCGTTTCCTGTCGCGGGCGCTAGGCCTATCCACACAAGTGAGGTATCATTTTTATCGGGAGACTTGGGGGAACGCTGGGTGGAAGGAAATTTGTGGCTCCTCTCAGATTCCAGAACTTTCTGCCACAGAAATGTGAGGAACATGTGTTTTTTTAGCCAAATTTTGAGGTTTGCAAAGGATTCTGGGTAACAGAACCTGGTCCGAGCCCCACAAGTCACCCCATCTTGGATTCCCCTAGGTCTCTAGTTTTCAGAAATGCACAGGTTTGGTAGGTTTCCCTAGGTGCCGGCTGAGCTAGAGGCCAAAATCTACAGGTAGGCACTTCGCAAAAAACACCTCTGTTTTCTTCCAAAATTTTGGATGTGTCCACGTTGCGCTTTGGGGTGTTTCCTGTCGCGGGCGCTAGGCCTACCCACGCAAGTGAGGTATCATTTTTATCGGGAGACTTGGGGGAACGCTGGGTGGAAGGAAATTTGTGGCTCCTCTCAGATTCCAGAACTTTCTGCCACAGAAATGTGAGGAACATGTGTTTTTTTAGCCAGATTTTGAGGTTTGCAAAGGATTCTGATTAACAGAACCTGGTCCGAGCCCCACAAGTCACCCCATCTTGGATTCCCCTAGGTCTCTAGTTTTCAGAAATGCACAGGTTTGGTATGTTTCCCTAGGTGCCGGCTGAGCTAGAGGCCAAAATCTACAGGTAGGCACTTCGCAAAAAACACCTCTGTTTTCTTCCAAAATTTTGGATGTGTCCACGTTGCGCTTTGGGGTGTTTCCTGTCGCGGGCGCTAGGCCTAACCACGCAAGTGAGGTATCAATTTTATCAGGAGACTTGGGGGAATGCTGGGTGGAAGGAAATTTGTGGCTCCTCTCAGATTCCAGAACTTTCTGCCACAGAAATGTGAGGAACATGTGTTTTTTTAGCCATATTTTGAGGTTTGCAAAGGATTCTGGGTAACAGAACCTGGTCCGAGCCCCGCAAGTCACCCCATCTTGGATTCTCCTACGTCTCTAGTTTTCAGAAATGCACAGGTTTGGTAGGTTTCCCTAGGTGCCGGCTGAGCTACAGGCCAAAATCTAGAGGTAGGCACTTCGCAAAAAACACCTCTGTTTTCTTCCAAAATTTTGGATGTGTCCACGTTGCGCTTTGGGGTGTTTCCTGTCGCGGGCGCTAGGCCTACCCACGCAAGTGAGGTATCATTTTTATCGGGAGACTTGGGGGAACGCTGGGTGGAAGGAAATTTGTGGCTCCTCTCAGATTCCAGAACTTTCTGCCACAGAAATGTGAGGAACATGTGTTTTTTTAGCCAGATTTTGAGGTTTGCAAAGGATTCTGATTAACAGAACCTGGTCCGAGCCCCACAAGTCACCCCATCTTGGATTCCCCTAGGTCTCTAGTTTTCAGAAATGCACAGGTTTGGTATGTTTCCCTAGGTGCCGGCTGAGCTAGAGGCCAAAATCTACAGGTAGGCACTTCGCAAAAAACACCTCTGTTTTCTTCCAAAATTTTGGATGTGTCCACGTTGCGCTTTGGGGTGTTTCCTGTCGCGGGCGCTAGGCCTAACCACGCAAGTGAGGTATCAATTTTATCAGGAGACTTGGGGGAACGCTGGGTGGAAGGAAATTTGTGGCTCCTCTCAGATGCCAGAACTTTCTGCCACAGAAATGTGAGGAACATGTGTTTTTTTAGCCAAATTTTGAGGTTTCCAAAGGATTCTGGGTAACAGAACCTGGTCCGAGCCCCGCAAGTCACCCCTCCTTGGATTCCCCTAGGTCTCAAATTTTCAGAAATGCACAGGTTTGGTAGGTTTCCCTAGGTGCCGGCTGAGCTAGAGGCCAAAATCTACAGGTAGGCACTTCGCAAAAAACACCTCTGTTTTCTTCCAAAATTTTGGATGTGTCCACTTTGCGCTTTGGTGTGTTTCCTGTCGCGGGCGCTAGGCCTACCCACGCAAGTGAGGTATCATTTTTATCGGGAGACTTGGGGGAACGCTGGGTGGAAGGAAATTTGTGGCTCCTCTCAGATTCCAGAACTTTCTGCCACAGAAATGTGAGGAACATGTGTTTTTTTAGCCAAATTCTGAGGTTTGCAAAGGATTCTGGGTAACAGAACCTGGTCCGAGCCCCGCAAGTCACCCCATCTTGGATTCCCCTAGGTCTCTAGTTTTCAGAAATGCACAGGTTTGGTAGGTTTCCCTAGGTGCCGGCTGAGCTAGAGGCCAAAATCTACAAGTAGGAACTTCGCAAAAAACACCTCTGTTTTCTTCCCAAATTTTGGATGTGTCCACGTAGCGCTTTGGGGTGTTTCCTGTCGCGGGCGCTAGGCCTAACCACGCAAGTGAGGTATCATTTTTATCGGGAGACTTGGGGGAACGCTGGGTGGAAGGAAATTTGTGGCTCCTCTCAGATGCCAGAACTTTCTGCCACAGAAATGTGAGGAGCATGTGTTTTTTTAGCCAAATTTTGAGGTTTGCAAAGGATTCTGGGTAACAGAACCTGGTCCGAGCCCCGCAAGTCACCCCTCCTTGGATTCCCCTAGGTCTCTAGTTTTCAGAAATGCACAGGTTTGGTAGGTTTCCCTAGGTGCCGGCTGAGCTAGAGGCCAAAATCTACAGGTAGGCACTTCGCAAAAAACACCTCTATTTTCTTCCAAAATTTTGGATGTGTCCACGTTGCGCTTTGTGGTGTTTCCTGTCGCGGGCGCTAGGCCTACCCACGCAAGTGAGGTATCATTTTTATCGGGAGACTTGGGGGAATGCTGGGTGGAAGGAAATTTGTGGCTCCTCTCAGATTCCAGAACTTTCTGCCACAGAAATGTGAGGAACATGTGTTTTTTTAGCCAATTTTTGAGCTTTGCAAAGGATTCTGGGTAACAGAACCTGGTCCGAGCCACACAAATCACCCCATCTTGGATTCCCCTAGGTCTCTAGTTTTCAGAAATGCACAGGTTTGGTAGGTTTCCCTAGGTGGCGGCTGAGCTAGAGGCCAAAATCTACAGGTAGGCACTTCGCAAAAAACACCTCTGTTTTCTTCCAAAATTTTGGATGAGTCCACGTTGCGCTTTGGGGTGTTTCCTGTCGCGGGCGCTAGGCCTAACCACGCAAGTGAGGTATCATTTTTATCGGGAGACTTGGGGGAACGCTGGGTGGAAGGAAATTTGTGGCTCCTCTCAGATTCCAGAACTTTCTGCCACAGAAATGTGAGGAACATGTGTTTTTTTAGCCAAATTTTGAGGTTTGCAAAGGATTCTGGGTAACAGAACCTGGTCCGAGCCCCGCAAGTCACCCCATCTTGGATTCCCCTAGGTCTCTAGTTTTCAGAAATGCACAGGTTTGGTAGGTTTCCCTAGGTGCCGGCTGAGCTAGAGGCCAAAATCTACAGGTAGGCACTTTGCAAAAAACACCTGTTTTCTTCCAAAATTTTTGATGTGTCCACGTTGCGCTTTGGGGTGTTTCCTGTCGCGGGCGCTAGGCCTACCCACGCAAGTGAGGTATCATTTTTATCGGGAGACTTGGGGGAACGCTGGGTGGAAGTAAATTTGTGGCTCCTCTCAGATTCCAGAACTTTCTGCCACAGAAATGTGAGGAACATGTGTTTTTTTAGCCAAATTTTGAGGTTTGCAAAGGATTCTGGGTAACAGAACCTGGTCCAAGCCCCGCAAGTCACCCCATCTTGGATTCCCCTAGGTCTCTAGTTTTCAGAAATGCACAGGTTTGGTAGGTTTCCCTAGGTGCCGGCTGAGCTAGAGGCCAAAATCTACAGGTAGGCACTTCGCAAAAAACACCTCTGTTTTCTTCCAAAATTTTGGATGTGTCCACGTTGCGCTTTGGGGTGTTTCCTGTCGCGGGCGCTAGGCCTACCCACGCAAGTGAGGTATCATTTTTATCGGGAGACTTGGGGGAACGCTGGGTGGAAGGAAATTTGTGGCTCCTCTCAGATTCCAGAACTTTCTGCCACAGAAATGTGAGGAACATGTGTTTTTTTAGCCAAATTTTGAGGTTTGCAAAGGATTCTGGGCAACAGAACCTGGTCCGAGCCCCGCAAGTCACCCCATCTTGGATTCCCCTAGGTCTCTAGTGTTCAGAAATGCACAGGTTTGGTAGGTTTCCCTAGGTGCCGGCTGAGCTACAGGCCAAAATCTACAGGTAGGCACTTCGCAAAAAACACCTCTGTTTTCTTCCCAAATTTTGGATGTGTCCACATTGCGCTTTGGGGTGTTTCCTGTCGCGGGCGCTAGGCCTACCCACGCAAGTGAGGTATCATTTTTATCGGGAGACTTGGGGGAACGCTGGGTGGAAGGAAATTTGTGGCTCCTCTCAGATGCCAGAACTTTCTGCCACAGAAATGTGAGGAGCATGTGTTTTTTTAGCCAAATTTTGAGGTTTGCAAAGGATTCTGGGTAACAGAACCTGGTCCGAGCCCCGCAAGTCACCCCTCCTTGGATTCCCCTAGGTCTCTAGTTTTCAGAAATGCACAGGTTTGGTAGGTTTCCCTAGGTGCCGGCTGAGCTAGAGGCCAAAATCTACAGGTAGGCACTTTGCAAAAAACACCTGTTTTCTTCCAAAATTTTGGATGTGTCCACGTTGCGCTTTGGGGTGTTTCCTGTCGCGGGCGCTAGGCCTACCCACGCAAGTGAGGTATCATTTTTATCGGGAGACTTGGGGGAACGCTGGGTGGAAGGAAATTTGTGGCTCCTCTCAGATTCCAGAACTTTCTGCCACAGAAATGTGAGGAACATGTGTTTTTTTAGCCAAATTTTGAGGTTTGCAAAGGATTCTGGGTAACAGAACCTGGTCCGAGCCCCGCAAGTCACCCCATCTTGGATTCCCCTAGGTCTCTAGTTTTCAGAAATGCACAGGTTTGGTAGGTTTCCCTAGGTGCCGGCTGAGCTAGAGGCCAAAATCTACAGGTAGGCACTTCGCAAAAAACACCTCTGTTTTCTTCCAAAATTTTGGATGTGTCCACGTTGCGCTTTGGGGTGTTTCCTGTCGCGGGCGCTAGGCCTACCCACGCAAGTGAGGTATCATTTTTATCGGGAGACTTGGGGGAACGCTGGGTGGAAGGAAATTTGTGGCTCCTCTCAGATTCCAGAACTTTCTGCCACAGAAATGTGAGGAACATGTGTTTTTTTAGCCAAATTTTGAGGTTTGCAAAGGATTCTGGGCAACAGAACCTGGTCCGAGCCCCGCAAGTCACCCCATCTTGGATTCCCCTAGGTCTCTAGTGTTCAGAAATGCACAGGTTTGGTAGGTTTCCCTAGGTGCCGGCTGAGCTACAGGCCAAAATCTACAGGTAGGCACTTCGCAAAAAACACCTCTGTTTTCTTCCCAAATTTTGGATGTGTCCACATTGCGCTTTGGGGTGTTTCCTGTCGCGGGCGCTAGGCCTACCCACGCAAGTGAGGTATCATTTTTATCGGGAGACTTGGGGGAACGCTGGGTGGAAGGAAATTTGTGGCTCCTCTCAGATGCCAGAACTTTCTGCCACAGAAATGTGAGGAGCATGTGTTTTTTTAGCCAAATTTTGAGGTTTGCAAAGGATTCTGGGTAACAGAACCTGGTCCGAGCCCCGCAAGTCACCCCTCCTTGGATTCCCCTAGGTCTCTAGTTTTCAGAAATGCACAAGTTTGGTAGGTTTCCCTAGGTGCCGGCTGAGCTAGAGGCCAAAATCTACAGGTAGGCACTTTGCAAAAAACACCTGTTTTCTTCCAAAATTTTGGATGTGTCCACGTTGCGCTTTGGGGTGTTTCCTGTCGCGGGCGCTAGGCCTACCCACGCAAGTGAGGTATCATTTTTATCGGGAGACTTGGGGGAACGCTGGGTGTAAGGAAATTTGTGGCTCCTCTCAGATTCCAGAACTTTCTGCCACAGAAATGTGAGGAACATGTGTTTTTTTAGCCAAATTTTGAGGTTTGCAAAGGATTCTGGGTAACAGAACCTGGTCCGAGCCCCGCAAGTCACCCCATCTTGGATTCCCCTAGGTCTCTAGTTTTCAGAAATGCACAGGTTTGGTAGGTTTCCCTAGGTGCCGGCTGAGCTAGAGGCCAAAATCTACAGGTAGGCACTTCGCAAAAAAAACCTCTGTTTTCTTCCAAAATTTTGGATGTGTCCACATTGCGCTTTGGGGTGTTTCCTGTCGCGGGCGCTAGGCCTACCCACGCAAGTGAGGTATCATTTTTATCGGGAGACTTGGGGGAACGCTGGGTGGAAGGAAATTTGTGGCTCCTCTCAGATTCCAGAACTTTCTGCCACAGAAATGTGAGGAACATGTGTTTTTTTAGCCAAATTTTGAGGTTTGCAAAGGATTCTGGGTAACAGAACCTGGTCCGAGCCCCACAAGTCACCCCATCTTGGATTCCCCTACGTCTCTAGTTTTCAGAAATGCACAGGTTTGGTAGGTTTCCCTAGGGGCCGGCTGAGCTAGAGGCCAAAATCTACAGGTAGGCACTTCGCAAAAAACACCTCTGTTTTCTTCCAAAATTTTGGGTGTGTCCACGTTGAGCTTTGGGGTGTTTCCTGTCGCGGGCGCTAGGCCTACCCACGCAAGTGAGGTATCATTTTTATCGGGAGACTTGGGGGAATGCTGGGTGGAAGGAAATTTGTGGCTCCTCTCAGATTCCAGAACTTTCTGCCACAGAAATGTGAGGAACATGTGTTTTTTTAGCCAAATTTTGAGGTTTGCAAAGGATTCTGGGTAACAGAACCTGGTCCGAGCCCTGCAAGTCACCCCATCTTGGATTCCCCTAGGTCTCTAGTTTTCAGAAATGCACAGGTTTGGTAGGTTTCCCTAGGTGCCGGCTGAGCTACAGGCCAAAATCTACAGGTAGGCACTTCGCAAAAAACACCTCTGTTTTCTTCCAAAATTTTGGATGTGTCCACGTTGCGCTTTGGGGTGTTTCCTGTCGCGGGCGCTAGGCCTACCCACGCAAGTGAGGTATCATTTTTATCAGGAGACTTGGGGGAACGCTGGGTGGAAGGAAATTTGTGGCTCCTCTCAGATTCCAGAACTTTCTGCCACAGAAATGTGAGGAACATGTGTTTTTTTAGCCAAATTTTGAGGTTTGCAAAGGATTCTGGGCAACAGAACCTGGTCCGAGCCCCGCAAGTCACACCATCTTGGATTCCCCTAGGTCTCTAGTGTTCAGAAATGCACAGGTTTGGTAGGTTTCCCTAGGTGCCGGCTGAGCTAAAGGCCAAAATCTACAGGTAGGCACTTCGCAAAAAACACCTCTGTTTTCTTCCAAAATTTTGGATGTGTCCACGTTGCGCTTTGGGGTGTTTCCTGTCGCGGGCGCTAGGCCTACCCACGCAAGTGAGGTATCATTTTTATCGGGAGACTTGGGGGAACGCTGGGTGGAAGGAAATTTGTGGCTCCTCTCAGATGCCAGAACTTTCTGCCACAGAAATGTGAGGAGCATGTGTTTTTTTAGCCAAATTTTGAGGTTTGCAAAGGATTCTGGGTAACAGAACCTGGTCCGAGCCCCGCAAGTCACCCCTCCTTGGATTCCCCTATGTCTCTAGTTTTCAGAAATGCACAGGTTTGGTAGGTTTCCCTAGGTGCCGGCTGAGCTAGAGACCAAAATCTACAGGTAGGCACTTTGCAAAAAACACCTGTTTTCTTCCAACATTTTTTATGTGTCCACGTTGCGCTTTGGGGTGTTTCCTGTCACGGGCGCTAGGCCTACCCAAGCAAGTGAGGTATCATTTTTATCGGGAGACTTGGGGGAATGCTGGGTGGAAGGAAATTTGTGGCTCCTCTCAGATTCCAGAACTTTCTGCCACAGAAATGTGAGGAACATGTGTTTTTTTAGCCAAATTTTGAGGTTTGCAAAGGATTCTGGGTAACAGAACCTGGTCCGAGCCCCGCAAGTCACCCCATCTTGGATTCCCCTAGGTCTCTAGTTTTCAGAAATGCACAAGTTTGGTAGGTTTCCCTAGGTGCCGGCTGAGCTACAGGCCAAAATCTACAGGTAGGCACTTCGCAAAAAACACCTCTGTTTTCTTCCAAAATTTTGGATGTGTCCACGTTGCGCTTTGGGGTGTTTCCTGTCGCGGGCGCTAGGCCTACCCACGCAAGTGAGGTATCATTTTTATCGGGAAACTTGGGGGAATGCTGGGTGGAAGGAAATTTGTGGCTCCTCTCAGATTCCAGAACTTTCTGCCACAGAAATGTGAGGAACATGTGTTTTTTTAGCCAAATTTTGAGGTTTGCAAAGGATTCTGGGTAACAGAACCTGGTCCGAGCCCCGCAAGTCACCCCATCTTGGATTCCCCTAGGTCTCTAGTTTTCAGAAATGCACAGGTTTGGTAGGTTTCCCTAGGTGCCGGCTGAGCTACAGGCCAAAATCTACAGGTAGGCACTTCGCAAAAAACACCTCTGTTTTCTTCCAAAATTTTTGATGTGTCCACGTTGCGCTTTGGGATGTTTCCTGTCGCGGGCGCTAGGCCTACCCACGCAAGTGAGGTATCATTTTTATCGGGAGACTTGGGGGAACGCTGGGTGGAAGGAAATTTGTGGCTCCTCTCAGATTCCAGAACTTTCTGCCACAGAAATGTGAGGAACATGTGTTTTTTTAGCCAAATTTTGAGGTTTGCAAAGGATTCTGGGTAACAGAACCTGGTCCGAGCCCCGCAAGTCACCCCATCTTGGATTCCCCTAGGTCTCTAGTTTTCAGAAATGCACAGGTTTGGTAGGTTTCCCTAGGTGCCGGCTGAGCTACAGGCCAAAATCTACAGGTAGGCACTTCGCAAAAAACACCTCTGTTTTCTTCCAAAATTTTGGATGTGTCCACGTTGCGCTTTGGGGTGTTTCCTGTCGCGGGCGCTAGGCCTACCCACGCAAGTGAGGTATCATTTTTATCGGGAGACTTGGGGGAACGCTGGGTGGAAGGAAATTTGTGGCTCCTCTCAGATGCCAGAACTTTCTGCCACAGAAATGTGAGGAACATGTGTTTTTTTAGCCAAATTTTGAGGTTTGCAAAGGATTCTGGGTAACAGAACCTGGTCCGAGCCCCGCAAGTCACCCCTCCTTGGATTCCCCTAGGTCTCTAATTTTCAGAAATGCACAGGTTTGGTAGGTTTCCCTAGGTGCCGGCTGAGCTAGAGGCCAAAATCTACAGGTAGGCACTTCACAAAAAACACCTCTGTTTTCTTCCAAAATTTTGGATGTGTCCTTGTTGCGCTTTGGGGTGTTTCCTGTCGCGGGCGCTAGGCCTAACCACGCAAGTGAGGTATCATTTTTATCGGGAGACTTGGGGGAACGCTGGGTGGAAGGAAATTTGTGGCTCCTCTCAGATGCCAGAACTTTCTGCCACAGAAATGTGAGGAGCATGTGTTTTTTTAGCCAAATTTTGAGGTTTGGAAAGGATTCTGGGTAACAGAACCTGGTCCGAGCCCCGCAAGTCACCCCTCCTTGGATTCCCCTAGGTCTCTAATTTTCAGAAATGCACAGGTTTGGTAGGTTTCCCTAGGTGCCGGCTGAGCTAGAGGCCAAAATCTACAGGTAGGCACTTCGCAAAAAACACCTCTGTTTTCTTCCAAAATTTTGGATGTGTCCACTTTGCGCTTTGGGGTGTTTCCTGTCGCGGGCGCTAGGCCTACCCACGCAAGTGAGGTATCATTTTTATCGGGAGACTTGGGGGAACGCTGGGTGGAAGGAAATTTGTGGCTCCTCTCAGATTCCAGAACTTTCTGCCACAGAAATGTGAGGAACATGTGTTTTTTTAGCCAAATTCTGAGGTTTGCAAAGGATTCTGGGTAACAGAACCTGGTCCGAGCCCCGCAAGTCACCCCATCTTGGATTCCCCTAGGTCTCTAGTTTTCAGAAATGCACAGGTTTGGTAGGTTTCCCTAGGTGCCGGCTGAGCTAGAGGCCAAAATCTACAGGTAGGCACTTCGCAAAAAAAACCTCTGTTTTCTTCCAAAATTTTGGATGTGTCCACATTGCGCTTTGGGGTGTTTCCTGTCGCGGGCGCTAGGCCTACCCACGCAAGTGAGGTATCATTTTTATCGGGAGACTTGGGGGAACGCTGGGTGGAAGGAAATTTGTGGCTCCTCTCAGATTCCAGAACTTTCTGCCACAGAAATGTGAGGAACATGTGTTTTTTTAGCCAAATTTTGAGGTTTGCAAAGGATTCTGGGTAACAGAACGTGGTCCGAGCCCCACAAGTCACCCCATCTTGGATTCCCCTAGGTCTCTAGTTTTCAGAAATGCACAGGTTTGGTAGGTTTCCCTAGGTGCCGGCTGAGCTATAGGCCAAAATCTACAGGTAGGCACTTCGCAAAAAACACCTCTGTTTTCTTCCAAAAAGTTTGGATGTGTCCACGTTGCGCTTTGGGGTGTTTCCTGTCGCGGGCGCTAGGCCTAACCACGCAAGTGAGGTATCATTTTTATCGGGAGACTTGGGGGAACGCTGGGTGGAAGGAAATTTGTGGCTCCTCTCAGATGCCAGAACTTTCTGCCACAGAAATGTGAGGAGCATGTGTTTTTTTTTGCCAAATTTTGAGGTTTGCAAAGGATTCTGGGTAACAGAACCTGGTCCGAGCCCCGCAAGTCACCCCTCCTTGGATTCCCCTAGGTCTCTAGTTTTCAGAAATGCACAGGTTTGGTAGGTTTCCCTAGGTGCCGGCTGAGCTAGAGGCCAAAATCTACAGGTAGGCACTTTGCAAAAAACACCTGTTTTCTTCCAAAATTTTTGATGTGTCCACGTTGCGCTTTGGGGTGTTTCCTGTCGCGGGCGCTAGGCCTACCCACGCAAGTGAGGTATCATTTTTATCGGGAGACTTGAGGGAACGCTGGGTGGAAGGAAATTTGTGGCTCCTCTCAGATTCCAGAACTTTCTGCCACAGAAATGTGAGGAACATGTGTTTTTTTATCCAAATTTTGAGGTTTGCAAAGGATTCTAGGTAACAGAACCTGGTCCGAGCCCCGCAAGTCACCCCATCTTGGATTCCCCAGGTCTCTAGTTTTCAGAAATGCACAGGTTTGGTAGGTTTCCCTAGGTGCCGGCTGAGCTACAGGCCAAAATCTACAGGTAGGCACTTCGCAAAAAACACCTCTGTTTTCTTCCAAAATTTTGGATGTGTCCACGTTGCGCTTTGGGGTGTTTCCTGTCGCGGGCGCTAGGCCTACCCACGCAAGTGAGGTATCATTTTTATCGGGAGACTTGGGGGAACGCTTGGTGGAAGGAAATTTGTGGCTCCTCTCAGATTCCAGAACTTTCTGCCACAGAAATGTGAGGAACATGTGTTTTTTTAGCCAAATTTTGAGGTTTGCAAAGGATTCTGGGTAACAGAACCTGGTCCGAGCCCCGCAAGTCACCCCATCTTGGATTCCCCTAGGTCTCTAGTTTTCAGAAATGCACAGGTTTGGTAGGTTTTCCTAGGTGCCGGCTGAGCTATAGGCCAAAATCTACAGGTAGGCACTTCGCAAAAAACACCTCTGTTTTCTTCCAAAAAGTTTGGATGTGTCCACGTTGCGCTTTGGGGTGTTTCCTGTCGCGGGCGCTAGGCCTAACCACGCAAGTGAGGTATCATTTTTATCGGGAGACTTGGGGGAACGCTGGGTGGAAGGAAATTTGTGGCTCCTCTCAGATGCCAGAACTTTCTGCCACAGAAATGTGAGGAGCATGTGTTTTTTTAGCCAAATTTTGAGGTTTGCAAAGGATTCTGGGTAACAGAACCTGGTCCGAGCCCGCAAGTCACCCCTCCTTGGATTCCCCTAGGTCTCTAGTTTTCAGAAATGCACAGGTTTGGTAGGTTTCCCTAGGTGCCGGCTGAGCTAGAGGCCAAAATCTACAGGTAGGCACTTTGCAAAAAACACCTGTTTTCTTCCAAAATTTTTGATGTGTCCACGTTGCGCTTTGGGGTGTTTCCTGTCGCGGGCGCTAGGCCTACCCACGCAAGTGAGGTATCATTTTTATCGGGAGACTTGGGGGAACGCTGGGTGGAAGGAAATTTGTGGCTCCTCTCAGATTCCAGAACTTTCTGCCACAGAAATGTGAGGAACATGTGTTTTTTTAGCCAAATTTTGAGGTTTGCAAAGGATTCTGGGTAACAGAACCTGGTCCGAGCCCCGCAAGTCACCCCATCTTGGATTCCCCTAGGTCTCTAGTTTTCAGAAATGCACAGGTTTGGTAGGTTTCCCTAGGTGCCGGCTGAGCTACAGGCCAAAATCTACAGGTAGGCACTTCGCAAAAAACACCTCTGTTTTCTTCCAAAATTTTGGATGTGTCCACGTTGCGCTTTGGGGTGTTTCCTGTCGCGGGCGCTAGGCCTACCCACGCAAGTGAGGTATCATTTTTATCGGGAGACTTGGGGGAACGCTGGGTGGAAGGAAATTTGTGGCTCCTCTCAGATTCCAGAACTTTCTGCCACAGAAATGTGAGGAACATGTGTTTTTTTAGCCAAATTTTGAGGTTTGCAAAGGATTCTGGGTAACAGAACCTGGTCCGAGCCCCGCAAGTCACCCCATCTTGGATTCCCCTAGGTCTCTAGTTTTCAGAAATGCACAGGTTTGGTAGGTTTCCCTAGGTGCCGGCTGAGCTAGAGGCCAAAATCTACAGGAATGCACTTCGCAAAAAAAACCTCTGTTTTCGTCCCAAATTTTGGATGTGTCCACATTGCGCTTTGGGGTGTTTCCTGTCGCGGGCGCTAGGCCTACCCACGCAAGTGAGGTATCATTTTTATCGGGAGACTTGGGGGAACGCTGGGTGGAAGGAAATTTGTGGCTCCTCTCAGATGCCAGAACTTTCTGCCACAGAAATGTGAGGAACATGTGTTTTTTTAGCCAAATTTTGAGGTTTGCAAAGGATTCTGGGTAACAGAACCTGGTCCGAGCCCCGCAAGTCACCCCATCTTGGATTCACCTAGGTCTCTAGTTTTCAGAAATGCACAGGTTTGGTAGGTTTTCCTAGGTGCCGGCTGAGCTACAGGCCAAAATCTACAGGTAGGCACTTCGCAAAAAACACCTCTGTTTTCTTCCAAAATTTTGGATGTGTCCACATTGCGCTTTGGGGTGTTTCCTGTTGCGGGCGCTAGGCCTACCCACGCAAGTGAGGTATCATTTTTATCGGGAGACTTGGGGGAACGCTGGGTGGAAGGAAATTTGTGGCTCCTCTCAGATGCCAGAACTTTCTGCCACAGAAATGTGAGGAACATGTGTTTTTTTAGCCAAATTCTGAGGTTTGCAAAGGATTCTGGGTAACAGAACCTGGTCCGAGCCCCGCAAGTCACCCCATCTTGGATTCCCCTAGGTCTCTAGTTTTCAGAAATGCACAGGTTTGGTAGGTTTCCCTAGGTGCCGGCTGAGCTAGAGGCCAAAATCTACAGGTAGGCACTTCGCAAAAAAAACCTCTGTTTTCTTCCAAAATTTTGGATGTGTCCACATTGCGCTTTGGGGTGTTTCCTGTCGCGGGCGCTAGGCCTACCCACACAAGTGAGGTATCATTTTTATCGGGAGACTAGGGGGAACGCTGGGTGGAAGGAAATTTGTGGCTCCTCTCAGATTCCAGAACTTCTTGCCACAGAAATGTGAGGAACATGTGTTTTTTTAGCCAAATTTTGAGGTTTGCAAAGGATTCTGGGTAACAGAACGTGGTCCGAGCCCCACAAGTCACCCCATCTTGGATTCCCCTAGGTCTCTAGTTTTCAGAAATGCACAGGTTTGGTATGTTTCCCTAGGTGCCGGCTGAGCTAGAGGCCAAAATCTACAGGTAGGCACTTCGCAAAAAACACCTCTGTTTTCTTCCAAAATTTTGGATGTGTCCACGTTGCGCTTTGGGGTGTTTCCTGTCGCGGGCGCTAGGCCTAACCACGCAAGTGAGGTATCATTTTTATCAGGAGACTTGGGGGAACGCTGGGTGGAAGGAAATTTGTGGCTCCTCTCAGATGCCAGAACTTTCTGCCACAGAAATGTGAGGAACATGTGTTTTTTTAGCCAAATTTTGAGGTTTCCAAAGGATTCTAGGTAACAGAACCTGGTCCGAGCCCCGCAAGTCACCCCATCTTGGATTCCCCAGGTCTCTAGTTTTCAGAAATGCACAGGTTTGGTAGGTTTCCCTAGGTGCCGGCTGAGCTACAGGCCAAAATCTACAGGTAGGCACTTCGCAAAAAACACCTCTGTTTTCTTCCAAAATTTTGGATGTGTCCACGTTGCGCTTTGGGGTGTTTCCTGTCGCGGGCGCTAGGCCTACCCACGCAAGTGAGGTATCATTTTTATCGGGAGACTTGGGGGAACGCTTGGTGGAAGGAAATTTGTGGCTCCTCTCAGATTCCAGAACTTTCTGCCACAGAAATGTGAGGAACATGTGTTTTTTTAGCCAAATTTTGAGGTTTGCAAAGGATTCTGGGTAACAGAACCTGGTCCGAGCCCCGCAAGTCACCCCATCTTGGATTCCCCTAGGTCTCTAGTTTTCAGAAATGCACAGGTTTGGTAGGTTTTCCTAGGTGCCGGCTGAGCTAGAGGCCAAAATCTACAGGAATGCACTTCGCAAAAAAAACCTCTGTTTTCGTCCCAAATTTTGGATGTGTCCACATTGCGCTTTGGGGTGTTTCCTGTCGCGGGCGCTAGGCCTACCCACGCAAGTGAGGTATCATTTTTATCGGGAGACTTGGGGGAACGCTGGGTGGAAGGAAATTTGTGGCTCCTCTCAGATGCCAGAACTTTCTGCCACAGAAATGTGAGGAACATGTGTTTTTTTAGCCAAATTTTGAGGTTTGCAAAGGATTCTGGGTAACAGAACCTGGTCCGAGCCCCGCAAGTCACCCCATCTTGGATTCACCTAGGTCTCTAGTTTTCAGAAATGCACAGGTTTGGTAGGTTTTCCTAGGTGCCGGCTGAGCTACAGGCCAAAATCTACAGGTAGGCACTTCGCAAAAAACACCTCTGTTTTCTTCCAAAATTTTGGATGTGTCCACATTGCGCTTTGGGGTGTTTCCTGTTGCGGGCGCTAGGCCTACCCACGCAAGTGAGGTATCATTTTTATCGGGAGACTTGGGGGAACGCTGGGTGGAAGGAAATTTGTGGCTCCTCTCAGATGCCAGAACTTTCTGCCACAGAAATGTGAGGAACATGTGTTTTTTTAGCCAAATTCTGAGGTTTGCAAAGGATTCTGGGTAACAGAACCTGGTCCGAGCCCCGCAAGTCACCCCATCTTGGATTCCCCTAGGTCTCTAGTTTTCAGAAATGCACAGGTTTGGTAGGTTTCCCTAGGTGCCGGCTGAGCTAGAGGCCAAAATCTACAGGTAGGCACTTCGCAAAAAAAACCTCTGTTTTCTTCCAAAATTTTGGATGTGTCCACATTGCGCTTTGGGGTGTTTCCTGTCGCGGGCGCTAGGCCTACCCACACAAGTGAGGTATCATTTTTATCGGGAGACTAGGGGGAACGCTGGGTGGAAGGAAATTTGTGGCTCCTCTCAGATTCCAGAACTTCTTGCCACAGAAATGTGAGGAACATGTGTTTTTTTAGCCAAATTTTGAGGTTTGCAAAGGATTCTGGGTAACAGAACGTGGTCCGAGCCCCACAAGTCACCCCATCTTGGATTCCCCTAGGTCTCTAGTTTTCAGAAATGCACAGGTTTGGTATGTTTCCCTAGGTGCCGGCTGAGCTAGAGGCCAAAATCTACAGGTAGGCACTTCGCAAAAAACACCTCTGTTTTCTTCCAAAATTTTGGATGTGTCCACGTTGCGCTTTGGGGTGTTTCCTGTCGCGGGCGCTAGGCCTAACCACGCAAGTGAGGTATCATTTTTATCAGGAGACTTGGGGGAACGCTGGGTGGAAGGAAATTTGTGGCTCCTCTCAGATGCCAGAACTTTCTGCCACAGAAATGTGAGGAACATGTGTTTTTTTATCCAAATTTTGAGGTTTGCAAAGGATTCTAGGTAACAGAACCTGGTCCGAGCCCCGCAAGTCACCCCATCTTGGATTCCCCAGGTCTCTAGTTTTCAGAAATGCACAGGTTTGGTAGGTTTCCCTAGGTGCCGGCTGAGCTACAGGCCAAAATCTACAGGTAGGCACTTCGCAAAAAACACCTCTGTTTTCTTCCAAAATTTTGGATGTGTCCACGTTGCGCTTTGGGGTGTTTCCTGTCGCGGGCGCTAGGCCTACCCACGCAAGTGAGGTATCATTTTTATCGGGAGACTTGGGGGAACGCTTGGTGGAAGGAAATTTGTGGCTCCTCTCAGATTCCAGAACTTTCTGCCACAGAAATGTGAGGAACATGTGTTTTTTTAGCCAAATTTTGAGGTTTGCAAAGGATTCTGGGTAACAGAACCTGGTCCGAGCCCCGCAAGTCACCCCATCTTGGATTCCCCTAGGTCTCTAGTTTTCAGAAATGCACAGGTTTGGTAGGTTTTCCTAGGTGCCGGCTGAGCTATAGGCCAAAATCTACAGGTAGGCACTTCGCAAAAAACACCTCTGTTTTCTTCCAAAAAGTTTGGATGTGTCCACGTTGCGCTTTGGGGTGTTTCCTGTCGCGGGCGCTAGGCCTAACCACGCAAGTGAGGTATCATTTTTATCGGGAGACTTGGGGGAACGCTGGGTGGAAGGAAATTTGTGGCTCCTCTCAGATGCCAGAACTTTCTGCCACAGAAATGTGAGGAGCATGTGTTTTTTTAGCCAAATTTTGAGGTTTGCAAAGGATTCTGGGTAACAGAACCTGGTCCGAGCCCGCAAGTCACCCCTCCTTGGATTCCCCTAGGTCTCTAGTTTTCAGAAATGCACAGGTTTGGTAGGTTTCCCTAGGTGCCGGCTGAGCTAGAGGCCAAAATCTACAGGTAGGCACTTTGCAAAAAACACCTGTTTTCTTCCAAAATTTTTGATGTGTCCACGTTGCGCTTTGGGGTGTTTCCTGTCGCGGGCGCTAGGCCTACCCACGCAAGTGAGGTATCATTTTTATCGGGAGACTTGGGGGAACGCTGGGTGGAAGGAAATTTGTGGCTCCTCTCAGATTCCAGAACTTTCTGCCACAGAAATGTGAGGAACATGTGTTTTTTTAGCCAAATTTTGAGGTTTGCAAAGGATTCTGGGTAACAGAACCTGGTCCGAGCCCCGCAAGTCACCCCATCTTGGATTCCCCTAGGTCTCTAGTTTTCAGAAATGCACAGGTTTGGTAGGTTTCCCTAGGTGCCGGCTGAGCTACAGGCCAAAATCTACAGGTAGGCACTTCGCAAAAAACACCTCTGTTTTCTTCCAAAATTTTGGATGTGTCCACGTTGCGCTTTGGGGTGTTTCCTGTCGCGGGCGCTAGGCCTACCCACGCAAGTGAGGTATCATTTTTATCGGGAGACTTGGGGGAACGCTGGGTGGAAGGAAATTTGTGGCTCCTCTCAGATTCCAGAACTTTCTGCCACAGAAATGTGAGGAACATGTGTTTTTTTAGCCAAATTTTGAGGTTTGCAAAGGATTCTGGGTAACAGAACCTGGTCCGAGCCCCGCAAGTCACCCCATCTTGGATTCCCCTAGGTCTCTAGTTTTCAGAAATGCACAGGTTTGGTAGGTTTCCCTAGGTGCCGGCTGAGCTAGAGGCCAAAATCTACAGGAATGCACTTCGCAAAAAAAACCTCTGTTTTCGTCCCAAATTTTGGATGTGTCCACATTGCGCTTTGGGGTGTTTCCTGTCGCGGGCGCTAGGCCTACCCACGCAAGTGAGGTATCATTTTTATCGGGAGACTTGGGGGAACGCTGGGTGGAAGGAAATTTGTGGCTCCTCTCAGATGCCAGAACTTTCTGCCACAGAAATGTGAGGAACATGTGTTTTTTTAGCCAAATTTTGAGGTTTGCAAAGGATTCTGGGTAACAGAACCTGGTCCGAGCCCCGCAAGTCACCCCATCTTGGATTCACCTAGGTCTCTAGTTTTCAGAAATGCACAGGTTTGGTAGGTTTTCCTAGGTGCCGGCTGAGCTACAGGCCAAAATCTACAGGTAGGCACTTCGCAAAAAACACCTCTGTTTTCTTCCAAAATTTTGGATGTGTCCACATTGCGCTTTGGGGTGTTTCCTGTTGCGGGCGCTAGGCCTACCCACGCAAGTGAGGTATCATTTTTATCGGGAGACTTGGGGGAACGCTGGGTGGAAGGAAATTTGTGGCTCCTCTCAGATGCCAGAACTTTCTGCCACAGAAATGTGAGGAACATGTGTTTTTTTAGCCAAATTCTGAGGTTTGCAAAGGATTCTGGGTAACAGAACCTGGTCCGAGCCCCGCAAGTCACCCCATCTTGGATTCCCCTAGGTCTCTAGTTTTCAGAAATGCACAGGTTTGGTAGGTTTCCCTAGGTGCCGGCTGAGCTAGAGGCCAAAATCTACAGGTAGGCACTTCGCAAAAAAAACCTCTGTTTTCTTCCAAAATTTTGGATGTGTCCACATTGCGCTTTGGGGTGTTTCCTGTCGCGGGCGCTAGGCCTACCCACACAAGTGAGGTATCATTTTTATCGGGAGACTAGGGGGAACGCTGGGTGGAAGGAAATTTGTGGCTCCTCTCAGATTCCAGAACTTCTTGCCACAGAAATGTGAGGAACATGTGTTTTTTTAGCCAAATTTTGAGGTTTGCAAAGGATTCTGGGTAACAGAACGTGGTCCGAGCCCCACAAGTCACCCCATCTTGGATTCCCCTAGGTCTCTAGTTTTCAGAAATGCACAGGTTTGGTATGTTTCCCTAGGTGCCGGCTGAGCTAGAGGCCAAAATCTACAGGTAGGCACTTCGCAAAAAACACCTCTGTTTTCTTCCAAAATTTTGGATGTGTCCACGTTGCGCTTTGGGGTGTTTCCTGTCGCGGGCGCTAGGCCTAACCACGCAAGTGAGGTATCATTTTTATCAGGAGACTTGGGGGAACGCTGGGTGGAAGGAAATTTGTGGCTCCTCTCAGATGCCAGAACTTTCTGCCACAGAAATGTGAGGAACATGTGTTTTTTTAGCCAAATTTTGAGGTTTCCAAAGGATTCTGGGTAACAGAACCTGGTCCGAGCCCCGCAAGTCACCCCTCCTTGGATTCCCCTAGGTCTCTAATTTTCAGAAATGCACAGGTTTGGTAGGTTTCCCTAGGTGCCGGCTGAGCTAGAGGCCAAAATCTACAGGTAGGCACTTCGCAAAAAACACCTCTGTTTTCTTCCAAAATTTTGGATGTGTCCACTTTGCGCTTTGGTGTGTTTCCTGTCGCGGGCGCTAGGCCTACCCACGCAAGTGAGGTATCATTTTTATCGGGAGACTTGGGGGAACGCTGGGTGGAAGGAAATTTGTGGCTCCTCTCAGATTCCAGAACTTTCTGCCACAGAAATGTGAGGAACATGTGTTTTTTTAGCCAAATTCTGAGGTTTGCAAAGGATTCTGGGTAACAGAACCTGGTCCGAGCCCCGCAAGTCACCCCATCTTGGATTCCCCTAGGTCTCTAGTTTTCAGAAATGCACAGGTTTGGTAGGTTTCCCTAGGTGCCGGCTGAGCTAGAGGCCAAAATCTACAAGTAGGAACTTCGCAAAAAACACCTCTGTTTTCTTCCAAAATTTTGGATGTGTCCACGTAGCGCTTTGGGGTGTTTCCTGTCGCGGGCGCTAGGCCTAACCACGCAAGTGAGGTATCATTTTTATCAGGAGACTTGGGGGAACGCTGGGTGGAAGGAAATTTGTGGCTCCTCTCAGATGCCAGAACTTTCTGCCACAGAAATGTGAGGAGCATGTGTTTTTTTAGCCAAATTTTGAGGTTTGCAAAGGATTCTGGGTAACAGAACCTGGTCCGAGCCCCGCAAGTCACCCCTCCTTGGATTCCCCTAGGTCTCTAGTTTTCAGAAATGCACAGGTTTGGTAGGTTTCCCTAGGTGCCGGCTGAGCTAGAGGCCAAAATCTACAGGTAGGCACTTCGCAAAAACACCTCTGTTTTCTTCCAAAATTTTGGATGTGTCCACGTTGCGCTTTGTCGTGTTTCCTGTCGCGGGCGCTAGGCCTACCCACGCAAGTGAGGTATCATTTTTATCGGGAGACTTGGGGGAATGCTGGGTGGAAGGAAATTTGTGGCTCCTCTCAGATTCCAGAACTTTCTGCCACAGAAATGTGAGGAACATGTGTTTTTTTAGCCAATTTTTGAGCTTTGCAAAGGATTCTGGGTAACAGAACCTGGTCCGAGCCACACAAATCACCCCATCTTGGATTCCCCTAGGTCTCTAGTTTTCAGAAATGCACAGGTTTGGTAGGTTTCCCTAGGTGGCGGCTGAGCTAGAGGCCAAAATCTACAGGTAGGCACTTCGCAAAAAACACCTCTGTTTTCTTCCAAAATTTTGGATGTGTCCACGTTGCGCTTTGGGGTGTTTCCTGTCGCGGGCGCTAGGCCTAACCACGCAAGTGAGGTATCATTTTTATCGGGAGACTTGGGGGAACGCTGGGTGGAAGGAAATTTGTGGCTCCTCTCAGATGCCAGAACTTTCTGCCACAGAAATGTGAGGAGCATGTGTTTTTTTAGCCAAATTTTGAGGTTTGCAAAGGATTCTGGGTAACAGAACCTGGTCAGAGCCCCGCAAGTCACCCCTCCTTGGATTCCCCTAGGTCTCTAGTTTTCAGAAATGCACAGGTTTGGTAGGTTTCCCTAGGTGCCGGCTGAGCTAGAGGCCAAAATCTACAGGTAGGCACTTTGCAAAAAACACCTGTTTTCTTCCAAAATTTTTGATGTGTCCACGTTGCGCTTTGGGGTGTTTCCTGTCGCGGGCGCTAGGCCTACCCACGCAAGTGAGGTATCATTTTTATCGGGAGACTTGGGGGAACGCTGGGTGGAAGGAAATTTGTGGCTCCTCTCAGATTCCAGAACTTTCTGCCACAGAAATGTGAGGAACATGTGTTTTTTTAGCCAAATTTTGAGGTTTGCAAAGGATTCTGGGTAACAGAACCTGGTCCGAGCCCCGCAAGTCACCCCATCTTGGATTCCCCTAGGTCTCTAGTTTTCAGAAATGCACAGGTTTGGTAGGTTTCCCTAGGTGCCGGCTGAGCTAGAGGCCAAAATCTACAGGTAGGCACTTCGCAAAAAACACCTCTGTTTTCTTCCAAAATTTTGGATGTGTCCACGTTGCGCTTTGGGGTGTTTCCTGTCGCGGGCGCTAGGCCTACCCACGCAAGTGAGGTATCATTTTTATCGGGAGACTTGGGGGAACGCTGGGTGGAAGGAAATTTGTGGCTCCTCTCAGATTCCAGAACTTTCTGCCACAGAAATGTGAGGAACATGTGTTTTTTTAGCCAAATTTTGAGGTTTGCAAAGGATTCTGGGCAACAGAACCTGGTCCGAGCCCCGCAAGTCACCCCATCTTGGATTCCCCTAGGTCTCTAGTGTTCAGAAATGCACAGGTTTGGTAGGTTTCCCTAGGTGCCGGCTGAGCTACAGGCCAAAATCTACAGGTAGGCACTTCGCAAAAAACACCTCTGTTTTCTTCCCAAATTTTGGATGTGTCCACATTGCGCTTTGGGGTGTTTCCTGTCGCGGGCGCTATTCCTACCCACGCAAGTGAGGTATCATTTTTATCGGGAGACTTGGGGGAACGCTGGGTGGAAGGAAATTTGTGGCTCCTCTCAGATGCCAGAACTTTCTGCCACAGAAATGTGAGGAGCATGTGTTTTTTTAGCCAAATTTTGAGGTTTGCAAAGGATTCTGGGTAACAGAACCTGGTCCGAGCCCCGCAAGTCACCCCTCCTTGGATTCCCCTAGGTCTCTAGTTTTCAGAAATGCACAGGTTTGGTAGGTTTCCCTAGGTGCCGGCTGAGCTAGAGGCCAAAATCTACAGGTAGGCACTTTGCAAAAAACACCTGTTTTCTTCCAAAATTTTGGATGTGTCCACGTTGCGCTTTGGGGTGTTTCCTGTCGCGGGCGCTAGGCCTACCCACGCAAGTGAGGTATCATTTTTATCGGGAGACTTGGGGGAACGCTGGGTGTAAGGAAATTTGTGGCTCCTCTCAGATTCCAGAACTTTCTGCCACAGAAATGTGAGGAACATGTGTTTTTTTAGCCAAATTTTGAGGTTTGCAAAGGATTCTGGGTAACAGAACCTGGTCCGAGCCCCGCAAGTCACCCCATCTTGGATTCCCCTAGGTCTCTAGTTTTCAGAAATGCACAGGTTTGGTAGGTTTCCCTAGGTGCCGGCTGAGCTAGAGGCCAAAATCTACAGGTAGGCACTTCGCAAAAAAAACCTCTGTTTTCTTCTAAAATTTTGGATGTGTCCACATTGCGCTTTGGGGTGTTTCCTGTCGCGGGCGCTAGGCCTACCCACGCAAGTGAGGTATCATTTTTATCGGGAGACTTGGGGGAACGCTGGGTGGAAGGAAATTTGTGGCTCCTCTCAGATTCCAGAACTTTCTGCCACAGAAATGTGAGGAACATGTGTTTTTTTAGCCAAATTTTGAGGTTTGCAAAGGATTCTGGGTAACAGAACCTGGTCCGAGCCCCGCAAGTCACCCCATCTTGGATTCACCTAGGTCTCTAGTTTTCAGAAATGCACAGGTTTGGTAGGTTTTCCTAGGTGCCGGCTGAGCTACAGGCCAAAATCTACAGGTAGGCACTTCGCAAAAAACACCTCTGTTTTCTTTTAAAAAAATGGGATGTGTCCACGTTGCGTTTTGGGGCGTTTCCTGTCGCGGGCGCTAGGCCTACCCACACAAGTGAGGTATCATTTTTATCGGGAGACTTGGGGGAACGCTGGGTGGAAGGAAATTTGTGGCTCCTCTCAGATTCCAGAACTTTCTGCCACAGAAATGTGAGGAACATGTGTTTTTTTAGCCAAATTTTGAGGTTTGCAAAGGATTCTGGGTAACAGAACCTGGTCCGAGCCCCACAAGTCACCCCATCTTGGATTCCCCTAGGTCTCTAGTTTTCAGAAATGCACAGGTTTGGTAGGTTTCCCTAGGGGCCGGCTGAGCTAGAGGCCAAAATCTACAGGTAGGCACTTCGCAAAAAACACCTCTGTTTTCTTCCAAAATTTTGGGTGTGTCCACGTTGAGCTTTGGGGTGTTTCCTGTCGCGGGCGCTAGGCCTACCCACGCAAGTGAGGTATCATTTTTATCGGGAGACTTGGGGGAATGCTGGGTGGAAGGAAATTTGTGGCTCCTCTCAGATTCCAGAACTTTCTGCCACAGAAATGTGAGGAACATGTGTTTTTTTAGCCAAATTTTGAGGTTTGCAAAGGATTCTGGGTAACAGAACCTGGTCCGAGCCCCGCAAGTCACCCCATCTTGGATTCCCCTAGGTCTCTAGTTTTCAGAAATGCACAGGTTTGGTAGGTTTCCCTAGGTGCCGGCTGAGCTACAGGCCAAAATCTACAGGTAGGCACTTCGCAAAAAACACCTCTGTTTTCTTCCAAAATTTTGGATGTGTCCACGTTGCGCTTTGGGGTGTTTCCTGTCGCGGGCGCTAGGCCTACCCACGCAAGTGAGGTATCATTTTTATCGGGAGACTTGGGGGAACGCTGGGTGGAAGGAAATTTGTGGCTCCTCTCAGATTCCTGAACTTTCTGCCACAGAAATGTGAGGAACATGTGTTTTTTTAGCCAAATTTTGAGGTTTGCAAAGGATTCTGGGCAACAGAACCTGGTCCGAGCCCCGCAAGTCACCCCATCTTGGATTCCCCTAGGTCTCTATTGTTCAGAAATGCACAGGTTTGGTAGGTTTCCCTAGGTGCCGGCTGAGCTAAAGGCCAAAATCTACAGGTAGGCACTTCGCAAAAAACACCTCTGTTTTCTTCCAAAATTTTGGATGTGTCCACGTTGCGCTTTGGGGTGTTTCCTGTCGCGGGCGCTAGGCCTACCCACGCAAGTGAGGTATCATTTTTATCGGGAGACTTGGGGGAACGCTGGGTGGAAGGAAATTTGTGGCTCCTCTCAGATTCCAGAACTTTCTGCCACAGAAATGTGAGGAACATGTGTTTTTTTAGCCAAATTTTGAGGTTTGCAAAGGATTCTGGGTAACAGAACCTGGTCCGAGCCCCGCAAGTCACCCCATCTTGGATTCCCCTAGGTCTCTAGTTTTCAGAAATGCACAAGTTTGGTAGGTTTCCCTAGGTGCCGGCTGAGCTACAGGCCAAAATCTACAGGTAGGCACTTCGCAAAAAACACCTCTGTTTTCTTCCAAAATTTTGGATGTGTCCACGTTGCGCTTTGGGGTGTTTCCTGTCGCGGGCGCTAGGCCTACCCACGCAAGTGAGGTATCATTTTTATCAGGAAACTTGGGGGAATGCTGGGTGGAAGGAAATTTGTGGCTCCTCTCAGATACCAGAACTTTCTGCCACAGAAATGTGAGGAACATGTGTTTTTTTAGCCAAATTTTGAGGTTTGCAAAGGATTCTGGGTAACAGAACCTGGTCCGAGCCCCGCAAATCACCCCATCTTGGATTCCCCTAGGTCTCTAGTTTTCAGAAATGCACAGGTTTGGTAGGTTTCCCTAGGTGCCGGCTGAGCTACAGGCCAAAATCTACAGGTAGGCACTTCGCAAAAAACACCTCTGTTTTCTTCCAAAATTTTGGATGTGTCCACGTTGCGCTTTGGGATGTTTCCTGTCGCGGGCGCTAGGCCTACCCACGCAAGTGAGGTATCATTTTTATCGGGAGACTTGGGGGAACGCTGGGTGGAAGGAAATTTGTGGCTCCTCTCAGATTCCAGAACTTTCTGCCACAGAAATGTGAGGAACATGTGTTTTTTTAGCCAAATTTTGAGGTTTGCAAAGGATTCTGGGTAACAGAACCTGGTCCGAGCCCCGCATGTCACCCCATCTTGGATTCCCCTAGGTCTCTAGTTTTCAGAAATGCACAGGTTTGGTAGGTTTCCCTAGGTGCCGGCTGAGCTAGAGGCCAAAATCTACAGGTAGGCACTTCACAAAAAACACCTCTGTTTTCTTCCAAAATTTTGGATGTGTCCTTGTTGCGCTTTGGGGTGTTTCCTGTCGCGGGCGCTAGGCCTAACCACGCAAGTGAGGTATCATTTTTATCGGGAGACTTGGGGGAACGCTGGGTGGAAGGAAATTTGTGGCTCCTCTCAGATGCCAGAACTTTCTGCCACAGAAATGTGAGGAGCATGTGTTTTTTTAGCCAAATTTTGAGGTTTGGAAAGGATTCTGGGTAACAGAACCTGGTCCGAGCCCCACAAGTCACCCCTCCTTGGATTCCCCTAGGTCTCTAATTTTCAGAAATGCACAGGTTTGGTAGGTTTCCCTAGGTGCCGGCTGAGCTAGAGGCCAAAATCTACAGGTAGGCACTTCGCAAAAAACACCTCTGTTTTCTTCCAAAATTTTGGATGTGTCCACTTTGCGCTTTGGGGTGTTTCCTGTCGCGGGCGCTAGGCCTACCCACGCAAGTGAGGTATCATTTTTATCGGGAGACTTGGGGGAACGCTGGGTGGAAGGAAATTTGTGGCTCCTCTCAGATTCCAGAACTTTCTGCCACAGAAATGTGAGGAACATGTGTTTTTTTAGCCAAATTCTGAGGTTTGCAAAGGATTCTGGGTAACAGAACCTGGTCCGAGCCCCGCAAGTCACCCCATCTTGGATTCCCCTAGGTCTCTAGTTTTCAGAAATGCACAGGTTTGGTAGGTTTCCCTAGGTGCCGGCTGAGCTAGAGGCCAAAATCTACAGGTAGGCACTTCGCAAAAAACACCTCTGTTTTCTTCCAAAATTTTGGATGTGTCCTCGTTGCGCTTTGGGGTGTTTCCTGTCGCGGGCGCTAGGCCTAACCACGCAAGTGAGGTATCATTTTTATCGGGAGACTTGGGGGAACGCTGGGTGGAAGGAAATTTGTGGCTCCTCTCAGATGCCAGAACTTTCTGCCACAGAAATGTGAGGAGCATGTGTTTTTTTAGCCAAATTTTGAGGTTTGCAAAGGATTCTGGGTAACAGAAACTGGTCAGAGCCCCGCAAGTCACCCCATCTTGGATTCCCCTAGGTCTCTAGTTTTCAGAAATGCACAAGTTTGGTAGGTTTCCCTAGGTGCCGGCTGAGCTACAGGCCAAAATCTACAGGTAGGCACTTCGCAAAAAACACCTCTGTTTTCTTCCAAAATTTTGGATGTGTCCACGTTGCGCTTTGGGGTGTTTCCTGTCGCGGGCGCTAGGCCTACCCACGCAAGTGAGGTATCATTTTTATCGGGAAACTTGGGGGAATGCTGGGTGGAAGGAAATTTGTGGCTCCTCTCAGATTCCAGAACTTTCTGCCACAGAAATGTGAGGAACATGTGTTTTTTTAGCCAAATTTTGAGGTTTGCAAAGGATTCTGGGTAACAGAACCTGGTCCGAGCCCCGCAAATCACCCCATCTTGGATTCCCCTAGGTCTCTAGTTTTCAGAAATGCACAGGTTTGGTAGGTTTCCCTAGGTGCCGGCTGAGCTACAGGCCAAAATCTACAGGTAGGCACTTCGCAAAAAACACCTCTGTTTTCTTCCAAAATTTTGGATGTGTCCACGTTGCGCTTTGGGATGTTTCCTGTCGCGGGCGCTAGGCCTACCCACGCAAGTGAGGTATCATTTTTATCGGGAGACTTGGGGGAACGCTGGGTGGAAGGAAATTTGTGGCTCCTCTCAGATTCCAGAACTTTCTGCCACAGAAATGTGAGGAACATGTGTTTTTTTAGCCAAATTTTGAGGTTTGCAAAGGATTCTGGGTAACAGAACCTGGTCCGAGCCCCGCAAGTCACCCCATCTTGGATTCCCCTAGGTCTCTAGTTTTCAGAAATGCACAGGTTTGGTAGGTTTCCCTAGGTGCCGGCTGAGCTACAGGCCAAAATCTACAGGTAGGCACTTCGCAAAAAACACCTCTGTTTTCTTCCAAAATTTTGGATGTGTCCACGTTGCGCTTTGGGGTGTTTCCTGTCGCGGGCGCTAGGCCTACCCACGCAAGTGAGGTATCATTTTTATCGGGAGACTTGGGGGAACGCTGGGTGGAAGGAAATTTGTGGCTCCTCTCAGATGCCAGAACTTTCTGCCACAGAAATGTGAGGAACATGTGTTTTTTTAGCCAAATTTTGAGGTTTGCAAAGGATTCTGGGTAACAGAACCTGGTCCGAGCCCCGCAAGTCACCCCTCCTTGGATTCCCCTAGGTCTCTAATTTTCAGAAATGCACAGGTTTGGTAGGTTTCCCTAGGTGCCGGCTGAGCTAGAGGCCAAAATCTACAGGTAGGCACTTCACAAAAAACACCTCTGTTTTCTTCCAAAATTTTGGATGTGTCCTTGTTGCGCTTTGGGGTGTTTCCTGTCGCGGGCGCTAGGCCTAACCACGCAAGTGAGGTATCATTTTTATCGGGAGACTTGGGGGAACGCTGGGTGGAAGGAAATTTGTGGCTCCTCTCAGATGCCAGAACTTTCTGCCACAGAAATGTGAGGAGCATGTGTTTTTTTAGCCAAATTTTGAGGTTTGGAAAGGATTCTGGGTAACAGAACCTGGTCCGAGCCCCGCAAGTCACCCCTCCTTGGATTCCCCTAGGTCTCTAATTTTCAGAAATGCACAGGTTTGGTAGGTTTCCCTAGGTGCCGGCTGAGCTAGAGGCCAAAATCTACAGGTAGGCACTTCGCAAAAAACACCTCTGTTTTCTTCCAAAATTTTGGATGTGTCCACTTTGCGCTTTGGGGTGTTTCCTGTCGCGGGCGCTAGGCCTACCCACACAAGTGAGGTATCATTTTTATCGGGAGACTTGGGGGAACGCTGGGTGGAAGGAAATTTGTGGCTCCTCTCAGATTCCAGAACTTTCTGCCACAGAAATGTGAGGAACATGTGTTTTTTTAGCCAAATTCTGAGGTTTGCAAAGGATTCTGGGTAACAGAACCTGGTCCGAGCCCCGCAAGTCACCCCATCTTGGATTCCCCTAGGTCTCTAGTTTTCAGAAATGCACAGGTTTGGTAGGTTTCCCTAGGTGCCGGCTGAGCTAGAGGCCAAAATCTACAGGTAGGCACTTCGCAAAAAACACCTCTGTTTTCTTCCAAAATTTTGGATGTGTCCTCGTTGCGCTTTGGGGTGTTTCCTGTCGCGGGCGCTAGGCCTAACCACGCAAGTGAGGTATCATTTTTATCGGGAGACTTGGGGGAACGCTGGGTGGAAGGAAATTTGTGGCTCCTCTCAGATTCCAGAACTTTCTGCCACAGAAATGTGAGGAGCATGTGTTTTTTTAGCCAAATTTTGAGGTTTGCAAAGGATTCTGGGTAACAGAACCTGGTCCGAGCCCCGCAAGTCACCCCTCCTTGGATTCCCCTAGGTCTCTAATTTTCAGAAATGCACAGGTTTGGTAGGTTTCCCTAGGTGCCGGCTGAGCTAGAGGCCAAAATCTACAGGTAGGCACTTCACAAAAAACACCTCTGTTTTCTTCCAAAATTTTGGATGTGTCCTTGTTGCGCTTTGGGGTGTTTCCTGTCGCGGGCGCTAGGCCTAACCACGCAAGTGAGGTATCATTTTTATCGGGAGACTTGGGGGAACGCTGGGTGGAAGGAAATTTGTGGCTCCTCTCAGATGCCAGAACTTTCTGCCACAGAAATGTGAGGAGCATGTGTTTTTTTAGCCAAATTTTGAGGTTTGGAAAGGATTCTGGGTAACAGAACCTGGTCCGAGCCCCGCAAGTCACCCCTCCTTGGATTCCCCTAGGTCTCTAATTTTCAGAAATGCACAGGTTTGGTAGGTTTCCCTAGGTGCCGGCTGAGCTAGAGGCCAAAATCTACAGGTAGGCACTTCGCAAAAAACACCTCTGTTTTCTTCCAAAATTTTGGATGTGTCCACTTTGCGCTTTGGGGTGTTTCCTGTCGCGGGCGCTAGGCCTACCCACACAAGTGAGGTATCATTTTTATCGGGAGACTTGGGGGAACGCTGGGTGGAAGGAAATTTGTGGCTCCTCTCAGATTCCAGAACTTTCTGCCACAGAAATGTGAGGAACATGTGTTTTTTTAGCCAAATTCTGAGGTTTGCAAAGGATTCTGGGTAACAGAACCTGGTCCGAGCCCCGCAAGTCACCCCATCTTGGATTCCCCTAGGTCTCTAGTTTTCAGAAATGCACAGGTTTGGTAGGTTTCCCTAGGTGCCGGCTGAGCTAGAGGCCAAAATCTACAGGTAGGCACTTCGCAAAAAACACCTCTGTTTTCTTCCAAAATTTTGGATGTGTCCTCGTTGCGCTTTGGGGTGTTTCCTGTCGCGGGCGCTAGGCCTAACCACGCAAGTGAGGTATCATTTTTATCGGGAGACTTGGGGGAACGCTGGGTGGAAGGAAATTTGTGGCTCCTCTCAGATTCCAGAACTTTCTGCCACAGAAATGTGAGGAGCATGTGTTTTTTTAGCCAAATTTTGAGGTTTGCAAAGGATTCTGGGTAACAGAACCTGGTCCGAGCCCCGCAAGTCACCCCATCTTGGATTCCCCTAGGTCTCTAGTTTTCAGAAATGCACAAGTTTGGTAGGTTTCCCTAGGTGCCGGCTGAGCTACAGGCCAAAATCTACAGGTAGGCACTTCGCAAAAAACACCTCTGTTTTCTTCCAAAATTTTGGATGTGTCCACGTTGCGCTTTGGGGTGTTTCCTGTCGCGGGCGCTAGGCCTACCCACGCAAGTGAGGTATCATTTTTATCGGGAAACTTGGGGGAATGCTGGGTGGAAGGAAATTTGTGGCTCCTCTCAGATTCCAGAACTTTCTGCCACAGAAATGTGAGGAACATGTGTTTTTTTAGCCAAATTTTGAGGTTTGCAAAGGATTCTGGGTAACAGAACCTGGTCCGAGCCCCGCAAATCACCCCATCTTGGATTCCCCTAGGTCTCTAGTTTTCAGAAATGCACAGGTTTGGTAGGTTTCCCTAGGTGCCGGCTGAGCTACAGGCCAAAATCTACAGGTAGGCACTTCGCAAAAAACACCTCTGTTTTCTTCCAAAATTTTGGATGTGTCCACGTTGCGCTTTGGGATGTTTCCTGTCGCGGGCGCTAGGCCTACCCACGCAAGTGAGGTATCATTTTTATCGGGAGACTTGGGGGAACGCTGGGTGGAAGGAAATTTGTGGCTCCTCTCAGATTCCAGAACTTTCTGCCACAGAAATGTGAGGAACATGTGTTTTTTTAGCCAAATTTTGAGGTTTGCAAAGGATTCTGGGTAACAGAACCTGGTCCGAGCCCCGCAAGTCACCCCATCTTGGATTCCCCTAGGTCTCTAGTTTTCAGAAATGCACAGGTTTGGTAGGTTTCCCTAGGTGCCGGCTGAGCTACAGGCCAAAATCTACAGGTAGGCACTTCGCAAAAAACACCTCTGTTTTCTTCCAAAATTTTGGATGTGTCCACGTTGCGCTTTGGGGTGTTTCCTGTCGCGGGCGCTAGGCCTACCCACGCAAGTGAGGTATCATTTTTATCGGGAGACTTGGGGGAACGCTGGGTGGAAGGAAATTTGTGGCTCCTCTCAGATGCCTGAACTTTCTGCCACAGAAATGTGAGGAACATGTGTTTTTTTAGCCAAATTTTGAGGTTTGCAAAGGATTCTGGGTAACAGAACCTGGTCCGAGCCCCGCAAGTCACCCCTCCTTGGATTCCCCTAGGTCTCTAATTTTCAGAAATGCACAGGTTTGGTAGGTTTCCCTAGGTGCCGGCTGAGCTAGAGGCCAAAATCTACAGGTAGGCACTTCACAAAAAACACCTCTGTTTTCTTCCAAAATTTTGGATGTGTCCTTGTTGCGCTTTGGGGTGTTTCCTGTCGCGGGCGCTAGGCCTAACCACGCAAGTGAGGTATCATTTTTATCGGGAGACTTGGGGGAACGCTGGGTGGAAGGAAATTTGTGGCTCCTCTCAGATGCCAGAACTTTCTGCCACAGAAATGTGAGGAGCATGTGTTTTTTTAGCCAAATTTTGAGGTTTGGAAAGGATTCTGGGTAACAGAACCTGGTCCGAGCCCCGCAAGTCACCCCTCCTTGGATTCCCCTAGGTCTCTAATTTTCAGAAATGCACAGGTTTGGTAGGTTTCCCTAGGTGCCGGCTGAGCTAGAGGCCAAAATCTACAGGTAGGCACTTCGCAAAAAACACCTCTGTTTTCTTCCAAAATTTTGGATGTGTCCACTTTGCGCTTTGGGGTGTTTCCTGTCGCGGGCGCTAGGCCTACCCACACAAGTGAGGTATCATTTTTATCGGGAGACTTGGGGGAACGCTGGGTGGAAGGAAATTTGTGGCTCCTCTCAGATTCCAGAACTTTCTGCCACAGAAATGTGAGGAACATGTGTTTTTTTAGCCAAATTCTGAGGTTTGCAAAGGATTCTGGGTAACAGAACCTGGTCCGAGCCCCGCAAGTCACCCCATCTTGGATTCCCCTAGGTCTCTAGTTTTCAGAAATGCACAGGTTTGGTAGGTTTCCCTAGGTGCCGGCTGAGCTAGAGGCCAAAATCTACAGGTAGGCACTTCGCAAAAAACACCTCTGTTTTCTTCCAAAATTTTGGATGTGTCCTCGTTGCGCTTTGGGGTGTTTCCTGTCGCGGGCGCTAGGCCTAACCACGCAAGTGAGGTATCATTTTTATCGGGAGACTTGGGGGAACGCTGGGTGGAAGGAAATTTGTGGCTCCTCTCAGATTCCAGAACTTTCTGCCACAGAAATGTGAGGAGCATGTGTTTTTTTAGCCAAATTTTGAGGTTTGCAAAGGATTCTGGGTAACAGAACCTGGTCCGAGCCCCGCAAGTCTCCCCATCTTGGATTCCCCTAGGTCTCTAGTTTTCAGAAATGCACAAGTTTGGTAGGTTTCCCTAGGTGCCGGCTGAGCTACAGGCCAAAATCTACAGGTAGGCACTTCGCAAAAAACACCTCTGTTTTCTTCCAAAATTTTGGATGTGTCCACGTTGCGCTTTGGGGTGTTTCCTGTCGCGGGCGCTAGGCCTACCCACGCAAGTGAGGTATCATTTTTATCGGGAAACTTGGGGGAATGCTGGGTGGAAGGAAATTTGTGGCTCCTCTCAGATTCCAGAACTTTCTGCCACAGAAATGTGAGGAACATGTGTTTTTTTAGCCAAATTTTGAGGTTTGCAAAGGATTCTGGGTAACAGAACCTGGTCCGAGCCCCGCAAATCACCCCATCTTGGATTCCCCTAGGTCTCTAGTTTTCAGAAATGCACAGGTTTGGTAGGTTTCCCTAGGTGCCGGCTGAGCTACAGGCCAAAATCTACAGGTAGGCACTTCGCAAAAAACACCTCTGTTTTCTTCCAAAATTTTGGATGTGTCCACGTTGCGCTTTGGGATGTTTCCTGTCGCGGGCGCTAGGCCTACCCACGCAAGTGAGGTATCATTTTTATCGGGAGACTTGGGGGAACGCTGGGTGGAAGGAAATTTGTGGCTCCTCTCAGATTCCAGAACTTTCTGCCACAGAAATGTGAGGAACATGTGTTTTTTTAGCCAAATTTTGAGGTTTGCAAAGGATTCTGGGTAACAGAACCTGGTCCGAGCCCCGCAAGTCACCCCATCTTGGATTCCCCTAGGTCTCTAGTTTTCAGAAATGCACAGGTTTGGTAGGTTTCCCTAGGTGCCGGCTGAGCTACAGGCCAAAATCTACAGGTAGGCACTTCGCAAAAAACACCTCTGTTTTCTTCCAAAATTTTGGATGTGTCCACGTTGCGCTTTGGGGTGTTTCCTGTCGCGGGCGCTAGGCCTACCCACGCAAGTGAGGTATCATTTTTATCGGGAGACTTGGGGGAACGCTGGGTGGAAGGAAATTTGTGGCTCCTCTCAGATGCCAGAACTTTCTGCCACAGAAATGTGAGGAGCATGTGTTTTTTTAGCCAAATTTTGAGGTTTGGAAAGGATTCTGGGTAACAGAACCTGGTCCGAGCCCCGCAAGTCACCCCTCCTTGGATTCCCCTAGGTCTCTAATTTTCAGAAATGCACAGGTTTGGTAGGTTTCCCTAGGTGCCGGCTGAGCTAGAGGCCAAAATCTACAGGTAGGCACTTCGCAAAAAACACCTCTGTTTTCTTCCAAAATTTTGGATGTGTCCACTTTGCGCTTTGGGGTGTTTCCTGTCGCGGGCGCTAGGCCTACCCACGCAAGTGAGGTATCATTTTTATCGGGAGACTTGGGGGAACGCTGGGTGGAAGGAAATTTGTGGCTCCTCTCAGATTCCAGAACTTTCTGCCACAGAAATGTGAGGAACATGTGTTTTTTTAGCCAAATTCTGAGGTTTGCAAAGGATTCTGGGTAACAGAACCTGGTCCGAGCCCCGCAAGTCACCCCATCTTGGATTCCCCTAGGTCTCTAGTTTTCAGAAATGCACAGGTTTGGTAGGTTTCCCTAGGTGCCGGCTGAGCTAGAGGCCAAAATCTACAGGTAGGCACTTCGCAAAAAACACCTCTGTTTTCTTCCAAAATTTTGGATGTGTCCTCGTTGCGCTTTGGGGTGTTTCCTGTCGCGGGCGCTAGGCCTAACCACGCAAGTGAGGTATCATTTTTATCGGGAGACTTGGGGGAACGCTGGGTGGAAGGAAATTTGTGGCTCCTCTCAGATGCCAGAACTTTCTGCCACAGAAATGTGAGGAGCATGTGTTTTTTTAGCCAAATTTTGAGGTTTGCAAAGGATTCTGGGTAACAGAAACTGGTCCGAGCCCCGCAAGTCACCCCTCCTTGGATTCCCCTAGGTCTCTAGTTTTCAGACATGCACAGGTTTGGTAGGTTTCCCTAGGTGCCGGCTGAGCTAGAGGCCAAAATCTACAGGTAGGCACTTTGCAAAAAACACCTGTTTTCTTCCAAAATTTTTGATGTGTCCACGTTGCGCTTTGGGGTGTTTCCTGTCGCGGGCGCTAGGCCTACCCACGCAAGTGAGGTATCATTTTTATCGGGAGACTTGGGGGAACGCTGGGTGGAAGGAAATTTGTGGCTCCTCTCAGATTCCAGAACTTTCTGCCACAGAAATGTGAGGAACATGTGTTTTTTTAGCCAAATTTTGAGGTTTGCAAAGGATTCTGGGTAACAGAACCTGGTCCGAGCCCCGCAAGTCACCTCATCTTGGATTCCCCTAGGTCTCTAGTTTTCAGAAATGCACAGGTTTGGTAGGTTTCCCTAGGTGCCGGCTGAGCTACAGGCCAAAATCTACAGGTAGGCACTTCGCAAAAAACACCTCTGTTTTCGTCCAAAATTTTGGATGTGTCCACGTTGTGCTTTGGGGTGTTTCCTGTCGCGGGCACTAGGCCTACCCACGCAATTGAGGTATCATTTTTATCGGGAGACTTGGGGGAATGCTGGGTGGAAGGAAATTTGTGGCTCCTCTCAGATTCCAGAACTTTCTGCCACAGAAATGTGAGGAACATGTGTTTTTTTAGCCAAATTTTGAGGTTTGCAAAGGATTCTGTGTAACAGAAACCTGGTCCGAGCCCCGCAAGTCACCCCATCTTGGATTCCCCTAGGTCTCTAGTTTTCAGAAATGCACAGGTTTGGTAGGTTTCCCTATGTGCCGGCTGAGCTAGAGGCCAAAATCTACAGGTAGGCACTTCGCAAAAAAAACCTCTGTTTTCTTCCAAAATTTTGGATGTGTCCACATTGCGCTTTGGGGTGTTTCCTGTCGCAGGCGCTAGGCCTACCCACGCAAGTGAGGTATCATTTTTATCGGGAGACTTGGGGGAACGCTGGGTGGAAGGAAATTTGTGGCTCCTCTCAGATGCCAGAACTTTCTGCCACAGAAATGTGAGGAACATGTGTTTTTTTAGCCAAATTTTGAGGTTTGCAAAGGATTCTGGGTAACAGAACCTGGTCCGAGCCCCGCAAGTCACCCCATCTTGGATTCACCTAGGTCTCTAGTTTTCAGAAATGCACAGGTTTGGTAGGTTTTCCTAGGTGCCGGTTGAGCTACAGGCCAAAATCTACAGGTAGGCACTTCGCAAAAAACACCTCTGTTTTCGTCCAAAATTTTGGATGTGTCCACGTTGTGCTTTGGGGTGTTTCCTGTCGCGGGCACTAGGCCTACCCACGCAATTGAGGTATCATTTTTATCGGGAGACTTGGGGGAACGCTGGGTGGAAGGAAATTTGTGGCTCCTCTCAGATGCCAGAACTTTCTGCCACAGAAATGTGAGGAGCATGTGTTTTTTTAGCCAAATTTTGAGGTTTGGAAAGGATTCTGGGTAACAGAACCTGGTCCGAGCCCCGCAAGTCACCCCTCCTTGGATTCCCCTAGGTCTCTAATTTTCAGAAATGCACAGGTTTGGTAGGTTTCCCTAGGTGCCGGCTGAGCTAGAGGCCAAAATCTACAGGTAGGCACTTCGCAAAAAACACCTCTGTTTTCTTCCAAAATTTTGGATGTGTCCACTTTGCGCTTTGGGGTGTTTCCTGTCGCGGGCGCTAGGCCTACCCACACAAGTGAGGTATCATTTTTATCGGGAGACTTGGGGGAACGCTGGGTGGAAGGAAATTTGTGGCTCCTCTCAGATTCCAGAACTTTCTGCCACAGAAATGTGAGGAACATGTGTTTTTTTAGCCAAATTCTGAGGTTTGCAAAGGATTCTGGGTAACAGAACCTGGTCCGAGCCCCGCAAGTCACCCCATCTTGGATTCCCCTAGGTCTCTAGTTTTCAGAAATGCACAGGTTTGGTAGGTTTCCCTAGGTGCCGGCTGAGCTAGAGGCCAAAATCTACAGGTAGGCACTTCGCAAAAAACACCTCTGTTTTCTTCCAAAATTTTGGATGTGTCCTCGTTGCGCTTTGGGGTGTTTCCTGTCGCGGGCGCTAGGCCTAACCACGCAAGTGAGGTATCATTTTTATCGGGAGACTTGGGGGAACGCTGGGTGGAAGGAAATTTGTGGCTCCTCTCAGATTCCAGAACTTTCTGCCACAGAAATGTGAGGAGCATGTGTTTTTTTAGCCAAATTTTGAGGTTTGCAAAGGATTCTGGGTAACAGAACCTGGTCCGAGCCCCGCAAGTCACCCCATCTTGGATTCCCCTAGGTCTCTAGTTTTCAGAAATGCACAAGTTTGGTAGGTTTCCCTAGGTGCCGGCTGAGCTACAGGCCAAAATCTACAGGTAGGCACTTCGCAAAAAACACCTCTGTTTTCTTCCAAAATTTTGGATGTGTCCACGTTGCGCTTTGGGGTGTTTCCTGTCGCGGGCGCTAGGCCTACCCACGCAAGTGAGGTATCATTTTTATCGGGAAACTTGGGGGAATGCTGGGTGGAAGGAAATTTGTGGCTCCTCTCAGATTCCAGAACTTTCTGCCACAGAAATGTGAGGAACATGTGTTTTTTTAGCCAAATTTTGAGGTTTGCAAAGGATTCTGGGTAACAGAACCTGGTCCGAGCCCCGCAAATCACCCCATCTTGGATTCCCCTAGGTCTCTAGTTTTCAGAAATGCACAGGTTTGGTAGGTTTCCCTAGGTGCCGGCTGAGCTACAGGCCAAAATCTACAGGTAGGCACTTCGCAAAAAACACCTCTGTTTTCTTCCAAAATTTTGGATGTGTCCACGTTGCGCTTTGGGATGTTTCCTGTCGCGGGCGCTAGGCCTACCCACGCAAGTGAGGTATCATTTTTATCGGGAGACTTGGGGGAACGCTGGGTGGAAGGAAATTTGTGGCTCCTCTCAGATTCCAGAACTTTCTGCCACAGAAATGTGAGGAACATGTGTTTTTTTAGCCAAATTTTGAGGTTTGCAAAGGATTCTGGGTAACAGAACCTGGTCCGAGCCCCGCAAGTCACCCCATCTTGGATTCCCCTAGGTCTCTAGTTTTCAGAAATGCACAGGTTTGGTAGGTTTCCCTAGGTGCCGGCTGAGCTACAGGCCAAAATCTACAGGTAGGCACTTCGCAAAAAACACCTCTGTTTTCTTCCAAAATTTTGGATGTGTCCACGTTGCGCTTTGGGGTGTTTCCTGTCGCGGGCGCTAGGCCTACCCACGCAAGTGAGGTATCATTTTTATCGGGAGACTTGGGGGAACGCTGGGTGGAAGGAAATTTGTGGCTCCTCTCAGATGCCAGAACTTTCTGCCACAGAAATGTGAGGAACATGTGTTTTTTTAGCCAAATTTTGAGGTTTGCAAAGGATTCTGGGTAACAGAACCTGGTCCGAGCCCCGCAAGTCACCCCTCCTTGGATTCCCCTAGGTCTCTAATTTTCAGAAATGCACAGGTTTGGTAGGTTTCCCTAGGTGCCGGCTGAGCTAGAGGCCAAAATCTACAGGTAGGCACTTCACAAAAAACACCTCTGTTTTCTTCCAAAATTTTGGATGTGTCCTTGTTGCGCTTTGGGGTGTTTCCTGTCGCGGGCGCTAGGCCTAACCACGCAAGTGAGGTATCATTTTTATCGGGAGACTTGGGGGAACGCTGGGTGGAAGGAAATTTGTGGCTCCTCTCAGATGCCAGAACTTTCTGCCACAGAAATGTGAGGAGCATGTGTTTTTTTAGCCAAATTTTGAGGTTTGGAAAGGATTCTGGGTAACAGAACCTGGTCCGAGCCCCGCAAGTCACCCCTCCTTGGATTCCCCTAGGTCTCTAATTTTCAGAAATGCACAGGTTTGGTAGGTTTCCCTAGGTGCCGGCTGAGCTAGAGGCCAAAATCTACAGGTAGGCACTTCGCAAAAAACACCTCTGTTTTCTTCCAAAATTTTGGATGTGTCCACTTTGCGCTTTGGGGTGTTTCCTGTCGCGGGCGCTAGGCCTACCCACACAAGTGAGGTATCATTTTTATCGGGAGACTTGGGGGAACGCTGGGTGGAAGGAAATTTGTGGCTCCTCTCAGATTCCAGAACTTTCTGCCACAGAAATGTGAGGAACATGTGTTTTTTTAGCCAAATTCTGAGGTTTGCAAAGGATTCTGGGTAACAGAACCTGGTCCGAGCCCCGCAAGTCACCCCATCTTGGATTCCCCTAGGTCTCTAGTTTTCAGAAATGCACAGGTTTGGTAGGTTTCCCTAGGTGCCGGCTGAGCTAGAGGCCAAAATCTACAGGTAGGCACTTCGCAAAAAACACCTCTGTTTTCTTCCAAAATTTTGGATGTGTCCTCGTTGCGCTTTGGGGTGTTTCCTGTCGCGGGCGCTAGGCCTAACCACGCAAGTGAGGTATCATTTTTATCGGGAGACTTGGGGGAACGCTGGGTGGAAGGAAATTTGTGGCTCCTCTCAGATTCCAGAACTTTCTGCCACAGAAATGTGAGGAGCATGTGTTTTTTTAGCCAAATTTTGAGGTTTGCAAAGGATTCTGGGTAACAGAACCTGGTCTGAGCCCCGCAAGTCACCCCATCTTGGATTCCCCTAGGTCTCTAGTTTTCAGAAATGCACAAGTTTGGTAGGTTTCCCTAGGTGCCGGCTGAGCTACAGGCCAAAATCTACAGGTAGGCACTTCGCAAAAAACACCTCTGTTTTCTTCCAAAATTTTGGATGTGTCCACGTTGCGCTTTGGGGGGTTTCCTGTCGCGGGCGCTAGGCCTACCCACGCAAGTGAGGTATCATTTTTATCGGGAAACTTGGGGGAATGCTGGGTGGAAGGAAATTTGTGGCTCCTCTCAGATTCCAGAACTTTCTGCCACAGAAATGTGAGGAACATGTGTTTTTTTAGCCACATTTTGAGGTTTGCAAAGGATTCTGGGTAACAGAACCTGGTCCGAGCCCCGCAAATCACCCCATCTTGGATTCCCCTAGGTCTCTAGTTTTCAGAAATGCACAGGTTTGGTAGGTTTCCCTAGGTGCCGGCTGAGCTACAGGCCAAAATCTACAGGTAGGCACTTCGCAAAAAACACCTCTGTTTTCTTCCAAAATTTTGGATGTGTCCACGTTGCGCTTTGGGATGTTTCCTGTCGCGGGCGCTAGGCCTACCCACGCAAGTGAGGTATCATTTTTATGGGGAGACTTGGGGGAACGCTGGGTGGAAGGAAATTTGTGGCTCCTCTCAGATTCCAGAACTTTCTGCCACAGAAATGTGAGGAACATGTGTTTTTTTAGCCAAATTTTGAGGTTTGCAAAGGATTCTGGGTAACAGAACCTGGTCCGAGCCCCGCAAGTCACCCCATCTTGGATTCCCCTAGGTCTCTAGTTTTCAGAAATGCACAGGTTTGGTAGGTTTCCCTAGGTGCCGGCTGAGCTACAGGCCAAAATCTACAGGTAGGCACTTCGCAAAAAACACCTCTGTTTTCTTCCAAAATTTTGGATGTGTCCACGTTGCGCTTTGGGGTGTTTCCTGTCGCGGGCGCTAGGCCTACCCACGCAAGTGAGGTATCATTTTTATCGGGAGACTTGGGGGAACGCTGGGTGGAAGGAAATTTGTGGCTCCTCTCAGATGCCAGAACTTTCTGCCACAGAAATGTGAGGAACATGTGTTTTTTTAGCCAAATTTTGAGGTTTGCAAAGGATTCTGGGTAACAGAACCTGGTCCGAGCCCCGCAAGTCACCCCTCCTTGGATTCCCCTAGGTCTCTAATTTTCAGAAATGCACAGGTTTGGTAGTTTTCCCTAGGTGCCGGCTGAGCTAGAGGCCAAAATCTACAGGTAGGCACTTCACAAAAAACACCTCTGTTTTCTTCCAAAATTTTGGATGTGTCCTTGTTGCGCTTTGGGGTGTTTCCTGTCGCGGGCGCTAGGCCTAACCACGCAAGTGAGGTATCATTTTTATCGGGAGACTTGGGGGAACGCTGGGTGGAAGGAAATTTGTGGCTCCTCTCAGATGCCAGAACTTTCTGCCACAGAAATGTGAGGAGCATGTGTTTTTTTAGCCAAATTTTGAGGTTTGGAAAGGATTCTGGGTAACAGAACCTGGTCCGAGCCCCGCAAGTCACCCCTCCTTGGATTCCCCTAGGTCTCTAATTTTCAGAAATGCACAGGTTTGGTAGGTTTCCCTAGGTGCCGGCTGAGCTAGAGGCCAAAATCTACAGGTAGGCACTTCGCAAAAAACACCTCTGTTTTCTTCCAAAATTTTGGATGTGTCCACTTTGCGCTTTGGGGTGTTTCCTGTCGCGGGCGCTAGGCCTACCCACGCAAGTGAGGTATCATTTTTATCGGGAGACTTGGGGGAACGCTGGGTGGAAGGAAATTTGTGGCTCCTCTCAGATTCCAGAACTTTCTGCCACAGAAATGTGAGGAACATGTGTTTTTTTAGCCAAATTCTGAGGTTTGCAAAGGATTCTGGGTAACAGAACCTGGTCCGAGCCCCGCAAGTCACCCCATCTTGGATTCCCCTAGGTCTCTAGTTTTCAGAAATGCACAGGTTTGGTAGGTTTCCCTAGGTGCCGGCTGAGCTAGAGGCCAAAATCTACAGGTAGGCACTTCGCAAAAAACACCTCTGTTTTCTTCCAAAATTTTGGATGTGTCCTCGTTGCGCTTTGGGGTGTTTCCTGTCGCGGGCGCTAGGCCTAACCACGCAAGTGAGGTATCATTTTTATCGGGAGACTTGGGGGAACGCTGGGTGGAAGGAAATTTGTGGCTCCTCTCAGATGCCAGAACTTTCTGCACAGAAATGTGAGGAGCATGTGTTTTTTTAGCCAAATTTTGAGGTTTGCAAAGGATTCTGGGTAACAGAAACTGGTCCGAGCCCCGCAAGTCACCCCTCCTTGGATTCCCCTAGGTCTCTAGTTTTCAGACATGCACAGGTTTGGTAGGTTTCCCTAGGTGCCGGCTGAGCTAGAGGCCAAAATCTACAGGTAGGCACTTTGCAAAAAACACCTGTTTTCTTCCAAAATTTTTGATGTGTCCACGTTGCGCTTTGGGGTGTTTCCTGTCGCGGGCGCTAGGCCTACCCACGCAAGTGAGGTATCATTTTTATCGGGAGACTTGGGGGAACGCTGGGTGGAAGGAAATTTGTGGCTCCTCTCAGATTCCAGAACTTTCTGCCACAGAAATGTGAGGAACATGTGTTTTTTTAGCCAAATTTTGAGGTTTGCAAAGGATTCTGGGTAACAGAACCTGGTCCGAGCCCCGCAAGTCACCTCATCTTGGATTCCCCTAGGTCTCTAGTTTTCAGAAATGCACAGGTTTGGTAGGTTTCCCTAGGTGCCGGCTGAGCTACAGGCCAAAATCTACAGGTAGGCACTTCGCAAAAAACACCTCTGTTTTCGTCCAAAATTTTGGATGTGTCCACGTTGTGCTTTGGGGTGTTTCCTGTCGCGGGCACTAGGTCTACCCACGCAATTGAGGTATCATTTTTATCGGGAGACTTGGGGGAATGCTGGGTGGAAGGAAATTTGTGGCTCCTCTCAGATTCCAGAACTTTCTGCCACAGAAATGTGAGGAACATGTGTTTTTTTAGCCAAATTTTGAGGTTTGCAAAGGATTCTGTGTAACAGAAACCTGGTCCGAGCCCCGCAAGTCACCCCATCTTGGATTCCCCTAGGTCTCTAGTTTTCAGAAATGCACAGGTTTGGTAGGTTTCCCTATGTGCCGGCTGAGCTAGAGGCCAAAATCTACAGGTAGGCACTTCGCAAAAAAAACCTCTGTTTTCTTCCAAAATTTTGGATGTGTCCACATTGCGCTTTGGGGTGTTTCCTGTCGCAGGCGCTAGGCCTACCCACGCAAGTGAGGTATCATTTTTATCGGGAGACTTGGGGGAACGCTGGGTGGAAGGAAATTTGTGGCTCCTCTCAGATGCCAGAACTTTCTGCCACAGAAATGTGAGGAACATGTGTTTTTTTAGCCAAATTTTGAGGTTTGCAAAGGATTCTGGGTAACAGAACCTGGTCCGAGCCCCGCAAGTCACCCCATCTTGGATTCACCTAGGTCTCTAGTTTTCAGAAATGCACAGGTTTGGTAGGTTTTCCTAGGTGCCGGTTGAGCTACAGGCCAAAATCTACAGGTAGGCACTTCGCAAAAAACACCTCTGTTTTCTTTTTAAAAAATGGGATGTGTCCACGTTGCGTTTTGGGGCGTCTCCTGTCGCGGGCGCTAGGCCTACCCACACAAGTGAGGTATCATTTTTATCGGGAGACTTGGGGGAACGCTGGGTGGAAGGAAATTTGTGGCTCCTCTCAGATTCCAGAACTTTCTGCCACAGAAATGTGAGGAACATGTGTTTTTTTAGCCAAATTTTGAGGTTTGCAAAGGATTCTGGGTAACAGAACCTGGTCCGAGCCCCACAAGTCACCCCATCTTGGATTCCCCTAGGTCTCTAGTTTTCAGAAATGCACAGGTTTGGTATGTTTCCCTAGGTGCCGGCTGAGCTAGAGGCCAAAATCTACAGGTAGGCACTTCGCAAAAAACACCTCTGTTTTCTTCCAAAATTTTGGATGTGTCCACGTTGCGCTTTGGGGTGTTTCCTGTCGCGGGCGCTAGGCCTAACCACGCAAGTGAGGTATCATTTTTATCAGGAGACTTGGGGGAACGCTGGGTGGAAGGAAATTTGTGGCTCCTCTCAGATGCCAGAACTTTCTGCCACAGAAATGTGAGAAACATGTGTTTTATTAGCCAAATTTTGAGGTTTGCAAAGGATTCTGGGTAACAGAACCTGGTCCGAGCCCCGCAAGTCACCCCTCCTTGGATTCCCCTAGGTCTCTAATTTTCAGAAATGCACAGGTTTGGTAGGTTTCCCTAGGTGCCGGCTGAGCTAGAGGCCAAAATCTACAGGTAGGCACTTCGCAAAAAACACCTCTGTTTTCTTCCAAAATTTTGGATGTGTCCACTTTGCGCTTTGGGGTGTTTCCTGTCGCGGGCGCTAGGCCTACCCACGCAAGTGAGGTATCATTTTTATCGGGAGACTTGGGGGAACGCTGGGTGGAAGGAAATTTGTGGCTCCTCTCAGATTCCAGAACTTTCTGCCACAGAAATGTGAGGAACATGTGTTTTTTTAGCCAAATTCTGAGGTTTGCAAAGGATTCTGGGTAACAGAACCTGGTCCGAGCACCGCAAGTCACCCCATCTTGGATTCCCCTAGGTCTCTAGTTTTCAGAAATGCACAGGTTTGGTAGGTTTCCCTAGGTGCCGGCTGAGCTAGAGGCCAAAATCTACAGGTAGGCACTTCGCAAAAAAAACCTCTGTTTTCTTCCAAAATTTTGGATGTGTCCACATTGCGCTTTGGGGTGTTTCCTGTCGCGGGCGCTAGGCCTACCCACGCAAGTGAGGTATCATTTTTATCGGGAGACTTGGGGGAACGCTGGGTGGAAGGAAATTTGTGGCTCCTCTCAGATTCCAGAACTTTCTGCCACAGAAATGTGAGGAACATGTGTTTTTTTAGCCAAATTTTGAGGTTTGCAAAGGATTCTGGGTAACAGAACGTGGTCCGAGCCCCACAAGTCACCCCATCTTGGATTCCCCTAGGTCTCTAGTTTTCAGAAATGCACAGGTTTGGTAGGTTTCCCTAGGTGCCGGCTGAGCTATAGGCCAAAATCTACAGGTAGGCACTTCGCAAAAAACACCTCTGTTTTCTTCCAAAAAGTTTGGATGTGTCCACGTTGCGCTTTGGGGTGTTTCCTGTCGCGGGCGCTAGGCCTAACCACGCAAGTGAGGTATCATTTTTATCGGGAGACTTGGGGGAACGCTGGGTGGAAGGAAATTTGTGGCTCCTCTCAGATGCCAGAACTTTCTGCCACAGAAATGTGAGGAGCATGTGTTTTTTTAGCCAAATTTTGAGGTTTGCAAAGGATTCTGGGTAACAGAACCTGGTCCGAGCCCCGCAAGTCACCCCTCCTTGGATTCCCCTAGGTCTCTAGTTTTCAGAAATGCACAGGTTTGGTAGGTTTCCCTAGGTGCCGGCTGAGCTAGAGGCCAAAATCTACAGGTAGGCACTTTGCAAAAAACACCTGTTTTCTTCCAAAATTTTTGATGTGTCCACGTTGCGCTTTGGGGTGTTTCCTGTCGCGGGCGCTAGGCCTACCCACGCAAGTGAGGTATCATTTTTATCGGGAGACTTGGGGGAACGCTGGGTGGAAGGAAATTTGTGGCTCCTCTCAGATTCCAGAACTTTCTGCCACAGAAATGTGAGGAACATGTGTTTTTTTATCCAAATTTTGAGGTTTGCAAAGGATTCTGGGTAACAGAACCTGGTCCGAGCCCCGCAAGTCACCCCATCTTGGATTCCCCTAGGTCTCTAGTTTTCAGAAATGCACAGGTTTGGTAGGTTTCCCTAGGTGCCGGCTGAGCTACAGGCCAAAATCTACAGGTAGGCACTTCGCAAAAAACACCTCTGTTTTCATCCAAAATTTTGGATGTGTCCACGTTGCGCTTTGGGGTGTTTCCTGTCGCGGGCGCTAGGCCTACCCACGCAAGTGAGGTATCATTTTTATCGGGAGACTTGGGGGAACGCTTGGTGGAAGGAAATTTGTGGCTCCTCTCAGATTCCAGAACTTTCTGCCACAGAAATGTGAGGAACATGTGTTTTTTTAGCCAAATTTTGAGGTTTGCAAAGGATTCTGGGTAACAGAACCTGGTCCGAGCCCCGCAAGTCACCCCATCTTGGATTCCCCTAGGTCTCTAGTTTTCAGAAATGCACAGGTTTGGTAGGTTTTCCTAGGTGCCGGCTGAGCTATAGGCCAAAATCTACAGGTAGGCACTTCGCAAAAAACACCTCTGTTTTCTTCCAAAAAGTTTGGATGTGTCCACGTTGCGCTTTGGGGTGTTTCCTGTCGCGGGCGCTAGGCCTAACCACGCAAGTGAGGTATCATTTTTATCGGGAGACTTGGGGGAACGCTGGGTGGAAGGAAATTTGTGGCTCCTCTCAGATGCCAGAACTTTCTGCCACAGAAATGTGAGGAGCATGTGTTTTTTTAGCCAAATTTTGAGGTTTGCAAAGGATTCTGGGTAACAGAACCTGGTCCGAGCCCCGCAAGTCACCCCTCCTTGGATTCCCCTAGGTCTCTAGTTTTCAGAAATGCACAGGTTTGGTAGGTTTCCCTAGGTGCCGGCTGAGCTAGAGGCCAAAATCTACAGGTAGGCACTTTGCAAAAAACACCTGTTTTCTTCCAAAATTTTTGATGTGTCCACGTTGCGCTTTGGGGTGTTTCCTGTCGCGGGCGCTAGGCCTACCCACGCAAGTGAGGTATCATTTTTATCGGGAGACTTGGGGGAACGCTGGGTGGAAGGAAATTTGTGGCTCCTCTCAGATTCCAGAACTTTCTGCCACAGAAATGTGAGGAACATGTGTTTTTTTAGCCAAATTTGGAGGTTTGCAAAGGATTCTGGGTAACAGAACCTGGTCCGAGCCCCGCAAGTCACCCCATCTTGGATTCCCCTAGGTCTCTAGTTTTCAGAAATGCACAGGTTTGGTAGGTTTCCCTAGGTGCCGGCTGAGCTACAGGCCAAAATCTACAGGTAGGCACTTCGCAAAAAACACCTCTGTTTTCTTCCAAAATTTTGGATGTGTCCACGTTGCGCTTTGGGGTGTTTCCTGTCGCGGGCGCTAGGCCTACCCACGCAAGTGAGGTATCATTTTTATCGGGAGACTTGGGGGAACGCTGGGTGGAAGGAAATTTGTGGCTCCTCTCAGATTCCAGAACTTTCTGCCACAGAAATGTGAGGAACATGTGTTTTTTTAGCCAAATTTTGAGGTTTGCAAAGGATTCTGGGTAACAGAACCTGGTCCGAGCCCCGCAAGTCACCCCATCTTGGATTCCCCTAGGTCTCTAGTTTTCAGAAATGCACAGGTTTGGTAGGTTTCCCTAGGTGCCGGCTGAGCTAGAGGCCAAAATCTACAGGTAGGCACTTCGCAAAAAAAACCTCTGTTTTCTTCCCAAATTTTGGATGTGTCCACATTGCGCTTTGGGGTGTTTCCTGTCGCGGGCGCTAGGCCTACCCACGCAAGTGAGGTATCATTTTTATCGGGAGACTTGGGGGAACGCTGGGTGGAAGGAAATTTGTGGCTCCTCTCAGATGCCAGAACTTTCTGCCACAGAAATGTGAGGAACATGTGTTTTTTTAGCCAAATTTTGAGGTTTGCAAAGGATTCTGGGTAACAGAACCTGGTCCGAGCCCCGCAAGTCACCCCATCTTGGATTCACCTAGGTCTCTAGTTTTCAGAAATGCACAGGTTTGGTAGGTTTTCCTAGGTGCCGGCTGAGCTACAGGCCAAAATCTACAGGTAGGCACTTCGCAAAAAACACCTCTGTTTTCTTCCAAAATTTTGGATGTGTCCACATTGCGCTTTGGGGTGTTTCCTGTTGCGGGCGCTAGGCCTACCCACGCAAGTGAGGTATCATTTTTATCGGGAGACTTGGGGGAACGCTGGGTGGAAGGAAATTTGTGGCTCCTCTCAGATGCCAGAACTTTCTGCCACAGAAATGTGAGGAACATGTGTTTTTTTAGCCAAATTCTGAGGTTTGCAAAGGATTCTGGGTAACAGAACCTGGTCCGAGCCCCGCAAGTCACCCCATCTTGGATTCCCCTAGGTCTCTAGTTTTCAGAAATGCACAGGTTTGGTAGGTTTCCCTAGGTGCCGGCTGAGCTAGAGGCCAAAATCTACAGGTAGGCACTTCGCAAAAAAAACCTCTGTTTTCTTCCAAAATTTTGGATGTGTCCACATTGCGCTTTGGGGTGTTTCCTGTCGCGGGCGCTAGGCCTACCCACACAAGTGAGGTATCATTTTTATCGGGAGACTTGGGGGAACGCTGGGTGGAAGGAAATTTGTGGCTCCTCTCAGATTCCAGAACTTTCTGCCACAGAAATGTGAGGAACATGTGTTTTTTTAGCCAAATTTTGAGGTTTGCAAAGGATTCTGGGTAACAGAACGTGGTCCGAGCCCCACAAGTCACCCCATCTTGGATTCCCCTAGGTCTCTAGTTTTCAGAAATGCACAGGTTTGGTAGGTTTCCCTAGGTGCCGGCTGAGCTATAGGCCAAAATCTACAGGTAGGCACTTCGCAAAAAACACCTCTGTTTTCTTCCAAAAAGTTTGGATGTGTCCACGTTGCGCTTTGGGGTGTTTCCTGTCGCGGGCGCTAGGCCTAACCACGCAAGTGAGGTATCATTTTTATCGGGAGACTTGGGGGAACGCTGGGTGGAAGGAAATTTGTGGCTCCTCTCAGATGCCAGAACTTTCTGCCACAGAAATGTGAGGAGCATGTGTTTTTTTAGCCAAATTTTGAGGTTTGCAAAGGATTCTGGGTAACAGAACCTGGTCCGAGCCCCGCAAGTCACCCCTCCTTGGATTCCCCTAGGTCTCTAGTTTTCAGAAATGCACAGGTTTGGTAGGTTTCCCTAGGTGCCGGCTGAGCTAGAGGCCAAAATCTACAGGTAGGCACTTTGCAAAAAACACCTGTTTTCTTCCAAAATTTTTGATGTGTCCACGTTGCGCTTTGGGGTGTTTCCTGTCGCGGGCGCTAGGCCTACCCACGCAAGTGAGGTATCATTTTTATCGGGAGACTTGGGGGAACGCTGGGTGGAAGGAAATTTGTGGCTCCTCTCAGATTCCAGAACTTTCTGCCACAGAAATGTGAGGAACATGTGTTTTTTTAGCCAAATTTTGAGGTTTGCAAAGGATTCTGGGTAACAGAACCTGGTCCGAGCCCCGCAAGTCACCCCATCTTGGATTCCCCTAGGTCTCTAGATTTCAGAAATGCACAGGTTTGGTAGGTTTCCCTAGGTGCCGGCTGAGCTACAGGCCAAAATCTACAGGTAGGCACTTCGCAAAAAACACCTCTGTTTTCTTCCAAAATTTTGGATGTGTCCACGTTGCGCTTTGGGGTGTTTCCTGTCGCGGGCGCTAGGCCTACCCACGCAAGTGAGGTATCATTTTTATCGGGAGACTTGGGGGAACGCTTGGTGGAAGGAAATTTGTGGCTCCTCTCAGATTCCAGAACTTTCTGCCACAGAAATGTGAGGAACATGTGTTTTTTTAGCCAAATTTTGAGGTTTGCAAAGGATTCTGGGTAACAGAACCTGGTCCGAGCCCCGCAAGTCACCCCATCTTGGATTCCCCTAGGTCTCTAGTTTTCAGAAATGCACAGGTTTGGTAGGTTTTCCTAGGTGCCGGCTGAGCTATAGGCCAAAATCTACAGGTAGGCACTTCGCAAAAAACACCTCTGTTTTCTTCCAAAAAGTTTGGATGTGTCCACGTTGCGCTTTGGGGTGTTTCCTGTCGCGGGCGCTAGGCCTAACCACGCAAGTGAGGTATCATTTTTATCGGGAGACTTGGGGGAACGCTGGGTGGAAGGAAATTTGTGGCTCCTCTCAGATGCCAGAACTTTCTGCCACAGAAATGTGAGGAGCATGTGTTTTTTTAGCCAAATTTTGAGGTTTGCAAAGGATTCTGGGTAACAGAACCTGGTCCGAGCCCCGCAACTCACCCCTCCTTGGATTCCCCTAGGTCTCTAGTTTTCAGAAATGCACAGGTTTGGTAGGTTTCCCTAGGTGCCGGCTGAGCTAGAGGCCAAAATCTACAGGTAGGCACTTTGCAAAAAACACCTGTTTTCTTCCAAAATTTTTGATGTGTCCACGTTGCGCTTTGGGGTGTTTCCTGTCGCGGGCGCTAGGCCTACCCACGCAAGTGAGGTATCATTTTTATCGGGAGACTTGGGGGAACGCTGGGTGGAAGGAAATTTGTGGCTCCTCTCAGATTCCAGAACTTTCTGCCACAGAAATGTGAGGAACATGTGTTTTTTTAGCCAAATTTTGAGGTTTGCAAAGGATTCTGGGTAACAGAACCTGGTCCGAGCCCCGCAAGTCACCCCATCTTGGATTCCCCTAGGTCTCTAGTTTTCAGAAATGCACAGGTTTGGTAGGTTTCCCTAGGTGCCGGCTGAGCTACAGGCCAAAATCTACAGGTAGGCACTTCGCAAAAAACACCTCTGTTTTCTTCCAAAATTTTGGATGTGTCCACGTTGCGCTTTGGGGTGTTTCCTGTCGCGGGCGCTAGGCCTACCCACGCAAGTGAGGTATCATTTTTATCGGGAGACTTGGGGGAACGCTGGGTGGAAGGAAATTTGTGGCTCCTCTCAGATTCCAGAACTTTCTGCCACAGAAATGTGAGGAACATGTGTTTTTTTAGCCAAATTTTGAGGTTTGCAAAGGATTCTGGGTAACAGAACCTGGTCCGAGCCCCGCAAGTCACCCCATCTTGGATTCCCCTAGGTCTCTAGTTTTCAGAAATGCACAGGTTTGGTAGGTTTCCCTAGGTTCCGGCTGAGCTAGAGGCCAAAATCTACAGGTAGGCACTTCGCAAAAAAAACCTCTGTTTTCTTCCAAAATTTTGGATGTGTCCACGTTGCGCTTTGGGGTGTTTCCTGTCGCGGGCGCTAGGCCTACCCACGCAAGTGAGGTATCATTTTTATCGGGAGACTTGGGGGAACGCTGGGTGGAAGGAAATTTGTGGCTCCTCTCAGATGCCAGAACTTTCTGCCACAGAAATGTGAGGAACATGTGTTTTTTTAGCCAAATTTTGAGGTTTGCAAAGGATTCTGGGTAACAGAACCTGGTCCGAGCCCCGCAAGTCACCCCATCTTGGATTCACCTAGGTCTCTAGTTTTCAGAAATGCACAGGTTTGGTAGGTTTTCCTAGGTGCCGGCTGAGCTACAGGCCAAAATCTATAGGTAGGCACTTCGCAAAAAACACCTCTGTTTTCTTCCAAAATTTTGGATGTGTCCACATTGCGCTTTGGGGTGTTTCCTGTTGCGGGCGCTAGGCCTACCCACGCAAGTGAGGTATCATTTTTATCGGGAGACTTGGGGGAACGCTGGGTGGAAGGAAATTTGTGGCTCCTCTCAGATGCCAGAACTTTCTGCCACAGAAATGTGAGGAACATGTGTTTTTTTAGCCAAATTTTGAGGTTTGCAAAGGATTCTGGGTAACAGAACCTGGTCCGAGCCCCGCAAGTCACCCCATCTTGGATTCACCTAGGTCTCTAGTTTTCAGAAATGCACAAGTTTGGTAGGTTTTCCTAGGTGCCGGCTGAGCTACAGGCCAAAATCTACAGGTAGGCACTTCGCAAAAAACACCTCTGTTTTCTTTTAAAAAAATGGGATGAGTCCACGTTGCGTTTTGGGGCGTTTCCTGTCGCGGACCCTAGGCCTACCCACACAAGTGAGGTATCATTTTTATCGGGAGACTTGGGGGAACGCTGGGTGGAAGGAAATTTGTGGCTCCTCTCAGATTCCAGAACTTTCTGCCACAGAAATGTGAGGAACATGTGTTTTTTTAGCCAAATTTTGAGGTTTGCAAAGGATTCTGGGTAACAGAACCTGGTCCGAGCCCCACAAGTCACCCCATCTTGGATTCCCCTAGGTCTCTAGTTTTCAGAAATGCACAGGTTTGGTAGGTTTCCCTAGGTGCCGGCTGAGCTAGAGGCCAAAATCTACAGGTAGGCACTTCGCAAAAAACACCTCTGTTTTCTTCCAAAATTTTGGATGTGTCCACGTTGCGCTTTGGGGTGTTTCCTGTCGCGGGCGCTAGGCCTAACCACGCAAGTGAGGTATCATTTTTATCAGGAGACTTGGGGGAACGCTGGGTGGAAGGAAATTTGTGGCTCCTCTCAGATGCCAGAACTTTCTGCCACAGAAATGTGAGGAACATGTGTTTTATTAGCCAAATTTTGAGGTTTGCAAAGGATTCTGGGTAACAGAACCTGGTCCGAGCCCCGCAAGTCACCCCTCCTTGGATTCCCCTAGCTCTCTAATTTTCAGAAATGCACAGGTTTGGTAGGTTTCCCTAGGTGCCGGCTGAGCTAGAGGCCAAAATCTACAGGTAGGCACTTTGCAAAAAACACCTCTGTTTTCTTCCAAAATTTTGGATGTGTCCACTTTGCGCTTTGGGGTGTGTCCTGTCGCGGGCGCTAGGCCTACCCACGCAAGTGAGGTATCATTTTTATCGGGAGACTTGGGGGAACGCTGGGTGGAAGGAAATTTGTGGCTCCTCTCAGATTCCAGAACTTTCTGTCACAGAAATGTGAGGAACATGTGTTTTTTTTGCCAAATTCTGAGGTTTGCAAAGGATTCTGGGTAACAGAACCTGGTCCGAGCCCCGCAAGTCACCCCTCCTTGGATTCCCCTAGGTCTCTAATTTTCAGAAATGCACAGGTTTGGTAGGTTTCCCTAGGTGCCGGCTGAGCTAGAGGCCAAAATCTACAGGTAGGCACTTCGCAAAAAACACCTCTGTTTTCTTTCAAAATTTTGGATGTGTCCACGTTGCGCTTTGGGGTGTTTCCTGTCGCGGGCGCTAGGCCTAACCACGCAAGTGAGGTATCATTTTTATCGGGAGACTTGGGGGAACGCTGGGTGGATGGAAATTTGTGGCTCCTCTCAGATGCCAGAACTTTCTGCCACAGAAATGTGAGGAGCATGTGTTTTTTTAGCCAAATTTTGAGGTTTGCAAAGGATTCTGGGTAACAGAACCTGGTCCGAGCCCCGCAAGTCACCCCTCCTTGGATTCCCCTAGGTCTCTAGTTTTCAGAAATGCACAGGTTTGGTAGGTTTCCCTAGGTGCCGGCTGAGCTAGAGGCCAAAATCTACAGGTAGGCACTTTGCAAAAAACACCTGTTTTCTTCCAAAATTTTTGATGTGTCCACGTTGCGCTTTGGGGTGTTTCCTGTCGCGGGCGCTAGGCCTACCCACGCAAGTGAGGTATCATTTTTATCGGGAGACTTGGGGGAACGCTGGGTGGAAGGAAATTTGTGGCTCCTCTCAGATTCCAGAACTTTCTGCCACAGAAATGTGAGGAACATGTGTTTTTTTAGCCAAATTTTGAGGTTTGCAAAGGATTCTGGGTAACAGAACCTGGTCCGAGCCCCGCAAGTCACCCCATCTTGGATTCCCCTAGGTCTCTAGTTTTCAGAAATGCACAGGTTTGGTAGGTTTCCCTAGGTGCCGGCTGAGCTACAGGCCAAAATCTACAGGTAGGCACTTCGCAAAAAACACCTCTGTTTTCTTCCAAAATTTTGGATGTGTCCACGTTGCGCTTTGGGGTGTTTCCTGTCGCGGGCGCTAGGCCTACCCACGCAAGTGAGGTATCATTTTTATCGGGAGACTTGGGGGAACGCTGGGTGGAAGGAAATTTGTGGCTCCTCTCAGATTCCAGAACTTTCTGCCACAGAAATGTGAGGAACATGTGTTTTTTTAGCCAAATTTTGAGGTTTGCAAAGGATTCTGGGTAACAGAACCTGGTCCGAGCCCCGCAAGTCACCCCATCTTGGATTCCCCTAGTTCTCTAGTTTTCAGAAATGCACAGGTTTGGTAGGTTTCCCTAGGTGCCGGCTGAGCTACAGGCCAAAATCTACAGGTAGGCACTTCGCAAAAAAAACCTCTGTTTTCTTCCAAAATTTTGGATGTGTCCACATTGCGCTTTGGGGTGTTTCCTGTCGCGGGCGCTAGGCCTACCCACGCAAGTGAGGTATCATTTTTATCGGGAGACTTGGGGGAACGCTGGGTGGAAGGAAATTTGTGGCTCCTCTCAGATGCCAGAACTTTCTGCCACAGAAATGTGAGGAACATGTGTTTTTTTAGCCAAATTTTGAGGTTTGCAAAGGATTCTGGGTAACAGAACCTGGTCCGAGCCCCGCAAGTCACCCCATCTTGGATTCACCTAGGTCTCTAGTTTTCAGAAATGCACAGGTTTGGTAGGTTTTCCTAGGTGCCGGCTGAGCTACAGGCCAAAATCTACAGGTAGGCACTTCGCAAAAAACACCTCTGTTTTCTTTTAAAAAAATGGGATGTGTCCATGTTGCGTTTTGGGGCGTTTCCTGTCGCGGGCGCTAGGCCTACCCACACAAGTGAGGTATCATTTTTATCGGGAGACTTGGGGGAACGCTGGGTGGAAGGAAATTTGTGGCTCCTCTCAGATTCCAGAACTTTCTGCCACAGAAATGTGAGGAACATGTGTTTTTTTAGCCAAATTTTGAGGTTTGCAAAGGATTCTGGGTAACAGAACCTGGTCCGAGCCCCACAAGTCACCCCATCTTGGATTCCCCTAGGTCTCTAGTTTTCAGAAATGCACAGGTTTGGTAGGTTTCCCTAGGTGCCGGCTGAGCTAGAGGCCAAAATCTACAGGTAGGCACTTCGCAAAAAACTCCTCTGTTTTCTTCCAAAATTTTGGATGTGTCCACGTTGCGCTTTGGGGTGTTTCCTGTCGCGGGCGCTAGGCCTACCCACGCAAGTGAGGTATCATTTTTATCGGGAGACTTGGGGGAATGCTGGGTGGAAGGAAATTTGTGGCTCCTCTCAGATTCCAGAACTTTCTGCCACAGAAATGTGAGGAACATGTGTTTTTTTAGCCAAATTTTGAGGTTTGCAAAGGATTCTGGGTAACAGAACCTGGTCCGAGCCCCGCAAGTCACCCCATCTTGGATTCCCCTAGGTCTCTAGTTTTCAGAAATGCACAGGTTTGGTAGGTTTCCCTAGGTGCCGGCTGAGCTACAGGCCAAAATCTACAGGTAGGCACTTCGCAAAAAACACCTCTGTTTTCTTCCAAAATTTTGGATGTGTCCACGTTGCGCTTTGGGGTGTTTCCTGTCGCGGGCGCTAGGCCTACCCCGCAAGTGAGGTATCATTTTTATCGGGAGACTTGGGAGAACGCTGGGTGGAAGGAAATTTGTGGCTCCTCTCAGATTCCAGAACTTTCTGCCACAGAAATGTGAGGAACATGTGTTTTTTTAGCCAGATTTTGAGGTTTGCAAAGGATTCTGGGTAACAGAACCTGGTCCGAGCCCCACAAGTCACACAATCTTGGATTCCCCTAGGTCTCTAGTTTTCAGAAATGCACAGGTTTGGTATGTTTCCCTAGGTGCAGGCTGAGCTAGAGGCCAAAATCTACAGGTAGGCACTTCGCAAAAAACACCTCTGTTTTCTTTTTAAAAAATGGGATGTGTCCACGTTGCGTTTTGGGGCGTTTCCTGTCGCGGGCGCTAGGCCTACCCACACAAGTGAGGTATCATTTTTATCGGGAGACTTGGGGGAACGCTGGGTGGAAGGACATTTGTGGCTCCTCTCAGATTCCAGAACTTTCTGCCACAGAAATGTGAGGAACATGTGTTTTTTTAGCCAAATTTTGAGGTTTGCAAAGGATTCTGGGTAACAGAACCTGGTCCGAGCCCCACAAGTCACCCCATCTTGGATTCCCCTAGGTCTCTAGTTTTCAGAAATGCACAGGTTTGGTAGGTTTCCCTAGGTGCCGGCTGAGCTAGAGGCCAAAATCTACAGGTAGGCACTTCGCAAAAAACACCTCTGTTTTCTTCCAAAATTTTGGATGTGTCCACGTTGCGCTTTGGGGTGTTTCCTGTCGCGGGCGCTAGGCCTACCCACGCAAGTGAGGTATCATTTTTATCGGGAGACTTGGGGGAATGCTGGGTGGAAGGAAATTTGTGGCTCCTCTCAGATTCCAGAACTTTCTGCCACAGAAATGTGAGGAACATGTGTTTTTTTAGCCAAATTTTGAGGTTTGCAAAGGATTCTGGGTAACAGAACCTGGTCCGAGCCCCGCAAGTCACCCCATCTTGGATTCCCCTAGGTCTCTAGTTTTCAGAAATGCACAGGTTTGGTAGGTTTCCCTAGGTGCCGGCTGAGCTACAGGCCAAAATCTACAGGTAGGCACTTCGCAAAAAACACCTCTGTTTTCTTCCAAAATTTTGGATGTGTCCACGTTGCGCTTTGGGGTGTTTCCTGTCGCGGGCGCTAGGCCTACCCACGCAAGTGAGGTATCATTTTTATCGGGAGACTTGGGGGAACGCTGGGTGGAAGGACATTTGTGGCTCCTCTCAGATTCCAGAACTTTCTGCCACAGAAATGTGAGGAACATGTGTTTTTTTAGCCAAATTTTGAGGTTTGCAAAGGATTCTGGGTAACAGAACCTGGTCCGAGCCCCGCAAGTCACCCCATCTTGGATTCCCCTAGGTCTCTAGTTTTCAGAAATGCACAGGTTTGGTAGGTTTCCCTAGGTGCCGGCTGAGCTACAGGCCAAAATCTACAGGTAGGAACTTCGCAAAAAACACCTCTGTTTTCTTCCAAAATTTTGGATGTGTCCACGTTGCGCTTTGGGGTGTTTCCTGTCGCGGGCGCTAGGCCTACCCACGCAAGTGAGGTATCATTTTTATCGGGAGACTTGGGGGAACGCTGGGTGGAAGGAAATTTGTGGCTCCTCTCAGATTCCAGAACTTTCTGCCACAGAAATGTGAGGAACATGTGTTTTTTTAGCCAGATTTTGAGGTTTGCAAAGGATTCTGGGTAACAGAACCTGGTCCGAGCCCCACAAGTCACCCCATCTTGGATTCCCCTAGGTCTCTAGTTTTCAGAAATGCACAGGTTTGGTATGTTTCCCTAGGTGCCGGCTGAGCTAGAGGCCAAAATCTACAGGTAGGCTCTTCGCAAAAAACACCTCTGTTTTCTTCAAAAATTTTGGATGTGTCCACGTAGCGCTTTGGGGTGTTTCCTGTCGCGGGCGCTAGGCCTAACCACGCAAGTGAGGTATCATTTTTATCGGGAGACTTGGGTGAACGCTGGGTGGAAGGAAATTTGTGGCTCCTCTCAGATGCCAGAACTTTCTGCCACAGAAATGTGAGGAGCATGTGTTTTTTTAGCCAAATTTTGAGGTTTGCAAAGGATTCTGGGTAACAGAACCTGGTCCGAGCCCCGCAAGTCACCCCTCCTTGGATTCCCCTAGGTCTCTAGTTTTCAGAAATGCACAGGTTTGGTAGGTTTCCCTAGGTGCCGGCTGAGCTAGAGGCCAAAATCTACAGGTAGGCACTTCGCAAAAAACACCTCTGTTTTCTTCCAAAATTTTGGATGTGTCCACGTTGCGCTTTGGGGTGTTTCCTGTCGCGGGCGCTAGGCCTACCCACGCAAGTGAGGTATCATTTTTATCGGGAGACTTGGGGGAATGCTGGGTGGAAGGAAATTTGTGGCTCCTCTCAGATTCCAGAACTTTCTGCCACAGAAATGTGAGGAACATGTGTTTTTTTAGCCAAATTTTGAGGTTTGCAAAGGATTCTGGGTAACAGAACCTGGTCCGAGCCCCGCAAGTCACCCCTCCTTGGATTCCCCTAGGTCTCTAGTTTTCAGAAATGCACAGGTTTAGTAGGTTTCCCTAGGTGCCGGCTGAGCTAGAGGCCAAAATCTACAGGTAGGCACTTCGCAAAAAACACCTCTGTTTTCTTCCAAAATTTGGGATGTGTCCACGTTGCGCTTTGGGGTGTTTCCTGTCGCGGGCGCTAGGCCTACCCACGCAAGTGAGGTATCATTTTTATCGGGAGACTTGGGGGAATGCTGGGTGGAAGGAAATTTGTGGCTCCTCTCAGATTCCAGAACTTTCTGCCACAGAAATGTGAGGAACATGTGTTTTTTTAGCCAAATTTTGAGGTTTGCAAAGGATTCTGGGTAACAGAACCTGGTCCGAGCCCCGCAAGTCACCCCATCTTGGATTCCCCTAGGTCTCTAGTTTTCAGAAATGCACAGGTTTGGTAGGTTTCCCTAGGTGCCGGCTGAGCTAGAGGCCAAAATCTACAGGTAGGCACTTCGCAAAAAACACCTCTGTTTTCTTCCAAAATTTTGGATGTGTCCACGTTGCGCTTTGGGGTGTTTCCTGTCGCGGGCGCTAGGCCTAACCACGCAAGTGAGGTATCATTTTTATCGGGAGACTTGGGGGAACGCTGGGTGGAAGGAAATTTGTGGCTCCTCTCAGATTCCAGAACTTTCTGCCACAGAAATGTGAGGAACATGTGTTTTTTTAGCCAAATTTTGAGGTTTGCAAAGGATTCTGGGTAACAGAACCTGGTCCGAGCCCCACAAGTCACCCCATCTTGGATTCCCCTAGGTCTCTAGTTTTCAGAAATGCACAGGTTTGGTAGGTTTCCCTAGGTGCCGGCTGAGCTAGAGGCCAAAATCTACAGGTAGGCACTTCGCAAAAAACACCTCTGTTTTCTTCCAAAATTTTGGATGTGTCCACGTTGCGCTTTGGGGTGTTTCCTGTCGCGGGCGCTAGGCCTACCCACGCAAGTGAGGTATCATTTTCATCGGGAGACTTGGGGGAACGCTGGGTGGAAGGAAATTTGTGGCTCCTCTCAGATTCCAGAACTTTCTGCGACAGAAATGTGAGGAACATGTGTTTTTTTAGCCAGATTTTGAGGTTTGCAAAGGATTCTGGGTAACAGAACCTGGTCCGAGCCCCACAAGTCACCCCATCTTGGATTCCCCTAGGTCTCTAGTTTTCAGAAATGCACAGGTTTGGTATGTTTCCCTAGGTGCCGGCTGAGCTAGAGGCCAAAATCTACAGGTAGGCACTTCGCAAAAAACACCTCTGTTTTCTTCCAAAATTTTGGATGTGTCCACGTTGTGCTTTGGGGTGTTTCCTGTCGCGGGCGCTAGGCCTAACCACGCAAGTGAGGTATCATTTTTATCGGGAGACTTGGGGGAACGCTGGGTGGAAGGAAATTTGTGGCTCCTCTCAGATGCCAGAACTTTCTGCCACAGAAATGTGAGGAACATGTGTTTTTTTTCGCCAAATTTTGAGGTTTGCAAAGGATTCTGGGTAACAGAACCTGGTCCGAGCCCCGCAAGTCACCCCTCCTTGGATTCCCCTAGGTCTCTAATTTTCAGAAATGCACAGGTTTGGTAGGTTTCCCTAGGTGCCGGCTGAGCTAGAGGCCAAAATCTACAGGTAGGCACTTCGCAAAAAACACCTCTGTTTTCTTCCAAAATTTTGGATGTGTCCACGTAGCGCTTTGGGGTGTTTCCTGTCGCGGGCGCTAGGCCTAACCACGCAAGTGAGGTATCATTTTTATCGGGAGACTTGGGGGAACGCTGGGTGGAAGGAAATTTGTGGCTCCTCTCAGATTCCAGAACTTTCTGCCACAGAAATGTGAGGAACATGTGTTTTTTTAGCCAAATTCTGAGGTTTGCAAAGGATTCTGGGTAACAGAACCTGGTCCGAGCCCCGCAAGTCACCCCATCTTGGATTCCCCTAGGTCTCTAGTTTTCAGAAATGAACAGGTTTGGTAGGTGTCCCTAGGTGCCGGCTGAGCTAGAGGCCAAAATCTACAGGTAGGCACTTTGCAAAAAACACCTCTGTTTTCTTCCAAAATTTTGGATGCGTCCACGTTGCGCTTTGGGGTGTTTCCTGTCGCGGGCGCTAAGCCTACCCACGCAAGTGAGGTATCATTTTTATCGGGAGACTTGGGGGAACGCTGGGTGGAAGGAAATTTGTGGCTCCTCTCAGATTCCAGAACTTTCTGCCACAGAAATGTGAGGAACATGTGTTTTTTTAGCCAAATTTTGAGGTTTGCAAAGGATTCTGGGTAACAGAACCTGGTCCGAGCCCCGCAAGTCACCCCATCTTGGATTCCCCTAGGTCTCTAGTTTTCAGAAATGCACAGGTTTGGTAGGTTTCCCTAGGTGCCGGCTGAGCTAGAGGCCAAAATCTACAGGTAGGCACTTCGCAAAAAACACCTCTGTTTTCTTCCAAAATTTTGGATGTGTCCACGTTGCGCTTTGGGGTGTTTCCTGTCGCGGGCGCTAGGCCTAACCACGCAAGTGAGGTATCATTTTTATCGGGAGACTTCGGGGAACGCTGGGTGAAAGGAAATTTGTGGCTCCTCTCAGATGCCAGAACTTTCTGCCACAGAAATGTGAGGAGCATGTGTTTTTTTAGCCAAATTTTGAGGTTTGCAAAGGATTCTGGGTAACAGAACCTGGTCCGAGCCCCGCAAGTCACCCCATCTTCGATTCCCCTAGGTCTCTAGTTTTCAGAAATGCACAGGTTTGGTAGGTTTCCCTAGGTGCCGGCTGAGCTAGAGGCCAAAATCTACAGGTAGGCACTTCGCAAAAAACACCTCTGTTTTCTTCCAAAATTTTGGATGTGTCCACGTTGCGCTTTGAGGTGTTTCCTGTCGCGGGCGCTAGGCCTACCCACGCAAGTGAGGTATCATTTTTATCGGGAGACTTGGGGGAACGCTGGGTGGAAGGAAATTTGTGGCTCCTCTCAGATTCCAGAACTTTCTGCCACAGAAATGTGAGGAACATGTGTTTTTTTAGCCAAATTTTGAGGTTTGCAAAGGATTCTGGGTAACAGAACCTGGTCCGAGCCCCGCAAGTCACCCCATCTTGGATTCACCTAGGTCTCTAGTTTCAGAAATGCACAGGTTTGGTAGGTTTTCCTAGGTGCCGGCTGAGCTAGAGGCCAAAATCTACAGGTAGGCACTTCGCAAAAAACACCTCTGTTTTCTTTAAAAAAAATGGGATGTGTCCACGTTGCGTTTTGGGGCGTTTCCTGTCGCGGGCGCTAGGCCTACCCACACAAGTGAGGTATCATTTTTATCGGGAGACTTGGGGGAACGCTGGGTGGAAGGAAGTTTGTGGCTCCTCTCAGATTCCAGAACTTTCTGCCACAGAAATGTGAGGAACATGTGTTTTTTTAGCCAAATTTTGAGGTTTGCAAAGGATTCTGGGTAACAAAACCTGGTCCGAGCCCCACAAGTCACCCCATCTTGGATTCCCCTAGGTCTCTAGTTTTCAGAAATGCACAGGTTTGGTAGGTTTCCCTAGGTGCCGGCTGAGCTAGAGGCCAAAATCTACAGGTAGGCACTTCGCAAAAAACACCTCTGTTTTCTTCCAAAATTTTGGATGCGTCCACGTTGCGCTTTGGGGTGTTTCCTGTCGCGGGCGCTAGGCCTACCCACGCAAGTGAGGTATCATTTTTATCGGGAGACTTGGGGGAACGCTGGGTGGAAGGAAATTTGTGGCTCCTCTCAGATTCCAGAACTTTCTGCCACAGAAATGTGAGGAACATGTGTTTTTTTAGCCAATTTCTGAGGTTTGCAAAGGATTCTGGGTAACAGAACCTGGTCCGAGCCCCGCAAGTCACCCCATCTTGGATTCCCCTAGGTCTCTAGTTTTCAGAAATGCACAGGTTTGGTAGGTTTCCCTAGGTGCCGGCTGAGCTAGAGGCCAAAATCTACAGGTAGGCACTTCGCAAAAAACACCTCTGTTTTCTTCCAAAATTTTGGATGTGTCCTCGTTGCGCTTTGGGGTGTTTCCTGTCGCGGGCGCTAGGCCTAACCACGCAAGTGAGGTATCATTTTTATCGGGAGACTTGGGGGAACGCTGGGTGGAAGGAAATTTGTGGCTCCTCTCAGATGCCAGAACTTTCTGCCACAGAAATGTGAGGAGCATGTGTTTTTTTAGCCAAATTTTGAGGTTTGCAAAGGATTCTGGGTAACAGAAACTGGTCCGAGCCCCGCAAGTCACCCCTCCTTGGATTCCCCTAGGTCTCTAGTTTTCAGACATGCACAGGTTTGGTAGGTTTCCCTAGGTGCCGGCTGAGCTAGAGGCCAAAATCTACAGGTAGGCACTTTGCAAAAAACACCTGTTTTCTTCCAAAATTTTTGATGTGTCCACGTTGCGCTTTGGGGTGTTTCCTGTCGCGGGCGCTAGGCCTACCCACGCAAGTGAGGTATCATTTTTATCGGGAGACTTGGGGGAACGCTGGGTGGAAGGAAATTTGTGGCTCCTCTCAGATTCCAGAACTTTCTGCCACAGAAATGTGAGGAACATGTGTTTTTTTAGCCAAATTTTGAGGTTTGCAAAGGATTCTGGGTAACAGAACCTGGTCCGAGCCCCGCAAGTCACCTCATCTTGGATTCCCCTAGGTCTCTAGTTTTCAGAAATGCACAGGTTTGGTAGGTTTCCCTAGGTGCCGGCTGAGCTACAGGCCAAAATCTACAGGTAGGCACTTCGCAAAAAACACCTCTGTTTTCGTCCAAAATTTTGGATGTGTCCACGTTGTGCTTTGGGGTGTTTCCTGTCGCGGGCACTAGGCCTACCCACGCAATTGAGGTATCATTTTTATCGGGAGACTTGGGGGAATGCTGGGTGGAAGGAAATTTGTGGCTCCTCTCAGATTCCAGAACTTTCTGCCACAGAAATGTGAGGAACATGTGTTTTTTTAGCCAAATTTTGAGGTTTGCAAAGGATTCTGTGTAACAGAAACCTGGTCCGAGCCCCGCAAGTCACCCCATCTTGGATTCCCCTAGGTCTCTAGTTTTCAGAAATGCACAGGTTTGGTAGGTTTCCCTATGTGCCGGCTGAGCTAGAGGCCAAAATCTACATGTAGGCACTTCGCAAAAAAAACCTCTGTTTTCTTCCAAAATTTTGGATGTGTCCACATTGCGCTTTGGGGTGTTTCCTGTCGCAGGCGCTAGGCCTACCCACGCAAGTGAGGTATCATTTTTATCGGGAGACTTGGGGGAACGCTGGGTGGAAGGAAATTTGTGGCTCCTCTCAGATGCCAGAACTTTCTGCCACAGAAATGTGAGGAACATGTGTTTTTTTAGCCAAATTTTGAGGTTTGCAAAGGATTCTGGGTAACAGAACCTGGTCCGAGCCCCGCAAGTCACCCCATCTTGGATTCACCTAGGTCTCTAGTTTTCAGAAATGCACAGGTTTGGTAGGTTTTCCTAGGTGCCGGTTGAGCTACAGGCCAAAATCTACAGGTAGGCACTTCGCAAAAAACACCTCTGTTTTCTTTTAAAAAAATGGGATGTGTCCACGTTGCGTTTTGGGGCGTTTCCTGTCGCGGGCGCTAGGCCTACCCACACAAGTGAGGTATCATTTTTATCGGGAGACTTGGGGGAACGCTGGGTGGAAGGAAATTTGTGGCTCCTCTCAGATTCCAGAACTTTCTGCCACAGAAATGTGAGGAACATGTGTTTTTTTAGCCAAATTTTGAGGTTTGCAAAGGATTCTGGGTAACAGAACCTGGTCCGAGCCCCACAAGTCACCCCATCTTGGATTCCCCTAGGTCTCTAGTTTTCAGAAATGCACAGGTTTGGTATGTTTCCCTAGGTGCCGGCTGAGCTAGAGGCCAAAATCTACAGGTAGGCACTTCGCAAAAAACACCTCTGTTTTCTTCCAAAATTTTGGATGTGTCCACGTTGCGCTTTGGGGTGTTTCCTGTCGCGGGCGCTAGGCCTAACCACGCAAGTGAGGTATCATTTTTATCAGGAGACTTGGGGGAACGCTGGGTGGAAGGAAATTTGTGGCTCCTCTCAGATGCCAGAACTTTCTGCCACAGAAATGTGAGAAACATGTGTTTTATTAGCCAAATTTTGAGGTTTGCAAAGGATTCTGGGTAACAGAACCTGGTCCGAGCCCCGCAAGTCACCCCTCCTTGGATTCCCCTAGGTCTCTAATTTTCAGAAATGCACAGGTTTGGTAGGTTTCCCTAGGTGCCGGCTGAGCTAGAGGCCAAAATCTACAGGTAGGCACTTCGCAAAAAACACCTCTGTTTTCTTCCAAAATTTTGGATGTGTCCACTTTGCGCTTTGGGGTGTTTCCTGTCGCGGGCGCTAGGCCTACCCACGCAAGTGAGGTATCATTTTTATCGGGAGACTTGGGGGAACGCTGGGTGGAAGGAAATTTGTGGCTCCTCTCAGATTCCAGAACTTTCTGCCACAGAAATGTGAGGAACATGTGTTTTTTTAGCCAAATTCTGAGGTTTGCAAAGGATTCTGGGTAACAGAACCTGGTCCGAGCCCCGCAAGTCACCCCATCTTGGATTCCCCTAGGTCTCTAGTTTTCAGAAATGCACAGGTTTGGTAGGTTTCCCTAGGTGCCGGCTGAGCTAGAGGCCAAAATCTACAGGTAGGCACTTCGCAAAAAAAACCTCTGTTTTCTTCCAAAATTTTGGATGTGTCCACATTGCGCTTTGGGGTGTTTCCTGTCGCGGGCGCTAGGCCTACCCACGCAAGTGAGGTATCATTTTTATCGGGAGACTTGGGGGAACGCTGGGTGGAAGGAAATTTGTGGCTCCTCTCAGATTCCAGAACTTTCTGCCACAGAAATGTGAGGAACATGTGTTTTTTTAGCCAAATTTTGAGGTTTGCAAAGGATTCTGGGTAACAGAACGTGGTCCGAGCCCCACAAGTCACCCCATCTTGGATTCCCCTAGGTCTCTAGTTTTCAGAAATGCACAGGTTTGGTAGGTTTCCCTAGGTGCCGGCTGAGCTATAGGCCAAAATCTACAGGTAGGCACTTCGCAAAAAACACCTCTGTTTTCTTCCAAAAAGTTTGGATGTGTCCACGTTGCGCTTTGGGGTGTTTCCTGTCGCGGGCGCTAGGCCTAACCACGCAAGTGAGGTATCATTTTTATCGGGAGACTTGGGGGAACGCTGGGTGGAAGGAAATTTGTGGCTCCTCTCAGATGCCAGAACTTTCTGCCACAGAAATGTGAGGAGCATGTGTTTTTTTAGCCAAATTTTGAGGTTTGCAAAGGATTCTGGGTAACAGAACCTGGTCCGAGCCCCGCAAGTCACCCCTCCTTGGATTCCCCTAGGTCTCTAGTTTTCAGAAATGCACAGGTTTGGTAGGTTTCCCTAGGTGCCGGCTGAGCTAGAGGCCAAAATCTACAGGTAGGCACTTTGCAAAAAACACCTGTTTTCTTCCAAAATTTTTGATGTGTCCACGTTGCGCTTTGGGGTGTTTCCTGTCGCGGGCGCTAGGCCTACCCACGCAAGTGAGGTATCATTTTTATCGGGAGACTTGGGGGAACGCTGGGTGGAAGGAAATTTGTGGCTCCTCTCAGATTCCAGAACTTTCTGCCACAGAAATGTGAGGAACATGTGTTTTTTTAGCCAAATTTTGAGGTTTGCAAAGGATTCTGGGTAACAGAACCTGGTCCGAGCCCCGCAAGTCACCCCATCTTGGATTCCCCTAGGTCTCTAGTTTTCAGAAATGCACAGGTTTGGTAGGTTTCCCTAGGTGCCGGCTGAGCTACAGGCCAAAATCTACAGGTAGGCACTTCGCAAAAAACACCTCTGTTTTCTTCCAAAATTTTGGATGTGTCCACGTTGCGCTTTGGGGTGTTTCCTGTCGCGGGCGCTAGGCCTACCCACGCAAGTGAGGTATCATTTTTATCGGGAGACTTGGGGGAACGCTTGGTGGAAGGAAATTTGTGGCTCCTCTCAGATTCCAGAACTTTCTGCCACAGAAATGTGAGGAACATGTGTTTTTTTAGCCAAATTTTGAGGTTTGCAAAGGATTCTGGGTAACAGAACCTGGTCCGAGCCCCGCAAGTCACCCCATCTTGGATTCCCCTAGGTCTCTAGTTTTCAGAAATGCACAGGTTTGGTAGGTTTTCCTAGGTGCCGGCTGAGCTAGAGGCCAAAATCTACAGGTAGGCACTTCGCAAAAAACACCTCTGTTTTCTTCCAAAAAGTTTGGATGTGTCCACGTTGCGCTTTGGGGTGTTTCCTGTCGCGGGCGCTAGGCCTAACCACGCAAGTGAGGTATCATTTTTATCGGGAGACTTGGGGGAACGCTGGGTGGAAGGAAATTTGTGGCTCCTCTCAGATGCCAGAACTTTCTGCCACAGAAATGTGAGGAGCATGTGTTTTTTTAGCCAAATTTTGAGGTTTGCAAAGGATTCTGGGTAACAGAACCTGGTCCGAGCCCCGCAAGTCACCCCTCCTTGGATTCCCCTAGGTCTCTAGTTTTCAGAAATGCACAGGTTTGGTAGGTTTCCCTAGGTGCCGGCTGAGCTAGAGGCCAAAATCTACAGGTAGGCACTTTGCAAAAAACACCTGTTTTCTTCCAAAATTTTTGATGTGTCCACGTTGCGCTTTGGGGTGTTTCCTGTCGCGGGCGCTAGGCCTACCCACGCAAGTGAGGTATCATTTTTATCGGGAGACTTGGGGGAACGCTGGGTGGAAGGAAATTTGTGGCTCCTCTCAGATTCCAGAACTTTCTGCCACAGAAATGTGAGGAACATGTGTTTTTTTAGCCAAATTTGGAGGTTTGCAAAGGATTCTGGGTAACAGAACCTGGTCCGAGCCCCGCAAGTCACCCCATCTTGGATTCCCCTAGGTCTCTAGTTTTCAGAAATGCACAGGTTTGGTAGGTTTCCCTAGGTGCCGGCTGAGCTACAGGCCAAAATCTACAGGTAGGCACTTCGCAAAAAACACCTCTGTTTTCTTCCAAAATTTTGGATGTGTCCACGTTGCGCTTTGGGGTGTTTCCTGTCGCGGGCGCTAGGCCTACCCACGCAAGTGAGGTATCATTTTTATCGGGAGACTTGGGGGAACGCTGGGTGGAAGGAAATTTGTGGCTCCTCTCAGATTCCAGAACTTTCTGCCACAGAAATGTGAGGAACATGTGTTTTTTTAGCCAAATTTTGAGGTTTGCAAAGGATTCTGGGTAACAGAACCTGGTCCGAGCCCCGCAAGTCACCCCATCTTGGATTCCCCTAGGTCTCTAGTTTTCAGAAATGCACAGGTTTGGTAGGTTTCCCTAGGTGCCGGCTGAGCTAGAGGCCAAAATCTACAGGTAGGCACTTCGCAAAAAAAACCTCTGTTTTCTTCCCAAATTTTGGATGTGTCCACATTGCGCTTTGGGGTGTTTCCTGTCGCGGGCGCTAGGCCTACCCACGCAAGTGAGGTATCATTTTTATCGGGAGACTTGGGGGAACGCTGGGTGGAAGGAAATTTGTGGCTCCTCTCAGATGCCAGAACTTTCTGCCACAGAAATGTGAGGAACATGTGTTTTTTTAGCCAAATTTTGAGGTTTGCAAAGGATTCTGGGTAACAGAACCTGGTCCGAGCCCCGCAAGTCACCCCATCTTGGATTCACCTAGGTCTCTAGTTTTCAGAAATGCACAGGTTTGGTAGGTTTTCCTAGGTGCCGGCTGAGCTACAGGCCAAAATCTACAGGTAGGCACTTCGCAAAAAACACCTCTGTTTTCGTCCAAAATTTTGGATGTGTCCACATTGCGCTTTGGGGTGTTTCCTGTTGCGGGCGCTAGGCCTACCCACGCAAGTGAGGTATCATTTTTATCGGGAGACTTGGGGGAACGCTGGGTGGAAGGAAATTTGTGGCTCCTCTCAGATGCCAGAACTTTCTGCCACAGAAATGTGAGGAACATGTGTTTTTTTAGCCAAATTCTGAGGTTTGCAAAGGATTCTGGGTAACAGAACCTGGTCCGAGCCCCGCAAGTCACCCCATCTTGGATTCCCCTAGGTCTCTAGTTTTCAGAAATGCACAGGTTTGGTAGGTTTCCCTAGGTGCCGGCTGAGCTAGAGGCCAAAATCTACAGGTAGGCACTTTGCAAAAAACACCTGTTTTCTTCCAAAATTTTTGATGTGTCCACGTTGCGCTTTGGGGTGTTTCCTGTCGCGGGCGCTAGGCCTACCCACGCAAGTGAGGTATCATTTTTATCGGGAGACTTGGGGAACGCTGGGTGGAAGGAAATTTGTGGCTCCTCTCAGATTCCAGAACTTTCTGCCACAGAAATGTGAGGAACATGTGTTTTTTTAGCCAAATTTTGAGGTTTGCAAAGGATTCTGGGTAACAGAACCTGGTCCGAGCCCCGCAAGTCACCCCATCTTGGATTCCCCTAGGTCTCTAGTTTTCAGAAATGCACAGGTTTGGTAGGTTTCCCTAGGTGCCGGCTGAGCTAGAGGCCAAAATCTACAGGTAGGCACTTCGCAAAAAACACCTCTGTTTTCTTCCAAAATTTTGGATGTGTCCACGTTGCGCTTTGGGGTGTTTCCTGTCGCGGGCGCTAGGCCTACCCACGCAAGTGAGGTATCATTTTTATCGGGAGACTTGGGGGAACGCTTGGTGGAAGGAAATTTGTGGCTCCTCTCAGATTCCAGAACTTTCTGCCACAGAAATGTGAGGAACATGTGTTTTTTTAGCCAAATTTTGAGGTTTGCAAAGGATTCTGGGTAACAGAACCTGGTCCGAGCCCCGCAAGTCACCCCATCTTGGATTCCCCTAGGTCTCTAGTTTTCAGAAATGCACAGGTTTGGTAGGTTTTCCTAGGTGCCGGCTGAGCTAGAGGCCAAAATCTACAGGTAGGCACTTCGCAAAAAACACCTCTGTTTTCTTCCAAAAAGTTTGGATGTGTCCACGTTGCGCTTTGGGGTGTTTCCTGTCGCGGGCGCTAGGCCTAACCACGCAAGTGAGGTATCATTTTTATCGGGAGACTTGGGGGAACGCTGGGTGGAAGGAAATTTGTGGCTCCTCTCAGATGCCAGAACTTTCTGCCACAGAAATGTGAGGAGCATGTGTTTTTTTAGCCAAATTTTGAGGTTTGCAAAGGATTCTGGGTAACAGAACCTGGTCCGAGCCCCGCAAGTCACCCCTCCTTGGATTCCCCTAGGTCTCTAGTTTTCAGAAATGCACAGGTTTGGTAGGTTTCCCTAGGTGCCGGCTGAGCTAGAGGCCAAAATCTACAGGTAGGCACTTTGCAAAAAACACCTGTTTTCTTCCAAAATTTTTGATGTGTCCACGTTGCGCTTTGGGGTGTTTCCTGTCGCGGGCGCTAGGCCTACCCACGCAAGTGAGGTATCATTTTTATCGGGAGACTTGGGGGAACGCTGGGTGGAAGGAAATTTGTGGCTCCTCTCAGATTCCAGAACTTTCTGCCACAGAAATGTGAGGAACATGTGTTTTTTTAGCCAAATTTGGAGGTTTGCAAAGGATTCTGGGTAACAGAACCTGGTCCGAGCCCCGCAAGTCACCCCATCTTGGATTCCCCTAGGTCTCTAGTTTTCAGAAATGCACAGGTTTGGTAGGTTTCCCTAGGTGCCGGCTGAGCTACAGGCCAAAATCTACAGGTAGGCACTTCGCAAAAAACACCTCTGTTTTCTTCCAAAATTTTGGATGTGTCCACGTTGTGCTTTGGGGTGTTTCCTGTCGCGGGCGCTAGGCCTACCCACGCAAGTGAGGTATCATTTTTATCGGGAGACTTGGGGGAACGCTGGGTGGAAGGAAATTTGTGGCTCCTCTCAGATTCCAGAACTTTCTGCCACAGAAATGTGAGGAACATGTGTTTTTTTAGCCAAATTTTGAGGTTTGCAAAGGATTCTGGGTAACAGAACCTGGTCCGAGCCCCGCAAGTCACCCCATCTTGGATTCCCCTAGGTCTCTAGTTTTCAGAAATGCACAGGTTTGGTAGGTTTCCCTAGGTGCCGGCTGAGCTAGAGGCCAAAATCTACAGGTAGGCACTTCGCAAAAAAAACCTCTGTTTTCTTCCCAAATTTTGGATGTGTCCACATTGCGCTTTGGGGTGTTTCCTGTCGCGGGCGCTAGGCCTACCCACGCAAGTGAGGTATCATTTTTATCGGGAGACTTGGGGGAACGCTGGGTGGAAGGAAATTTGTGGCTCCTCTCAGATGCCAGAACTTTCTGCCACAGAAATGTGAGGAACATGTGTTTTTTTAGCCAAATTTTGAGGTTTGCAAAGGATTCTGGGTAACAGAACCTGGTCCGAGCCCCGCAAGTCACCCCATCTTGGATTCACCTAGGTCTCTAGTTTTCAGAAATGCACAGGTTTGGTAGGTTTTCCTAGGTGCCGGCTGAGCTACAGGCCAAAATCTACAGGTAGGCACTTCGCAAAAAACACCTCTGTTTTCTTCCAAAATTTTGGATGTGTCCACATTGCGCTTTGGGGTGTTTCCTGTTGCGGGCGCTAGGCCTACCCACGCAAGTGAGGTATCATTTTTATCGGGAGACTTGGGGGAACGCTGGGTGGAAGGAAATTTGTGGCTCCTCTCAGATGCCAGAACTTTCTGCCACAGAAATGTGAGGAACATGTGTTTTTTTAGCCAAATTCTGAGGTTTGCAAAGGATTCTGGGTAACAGAACCTGGTCCGAGCCCCGCAAGTCACCCCATCTTGGATTCCCCTAGGTCTCTAGTTTTCAGAAATGCACAGGTTTGGTAGGTTTCCCTAGGTGCCGGCTGAGCTAGAGGCCAAAATCTACAGGTAGGCACTTCGCAAAAAAAACCTCTGTTTTCTTCCAAAATTTTGGATGTGTCCACATTGCGCTTTGGGGTGTTTCCTGTCGCGGGCGCTAGGCCTACCCACACAAGTGAGGTATCATTTTTATCGGGAGACTTGGGGGAACGCTGGGTGGAAGGAAATTTGTGGCTCCTCTCAGATTCCAGAACTTTCTGCCACAGAAATGTGAGGAACATGTGTTTTTTTAGCCAAATTTTGAGGTTTGCAAAGGATTCTCGGTAACAGAACGTGGTCCGAGCCCCACAAGTCACCCCATCTTGGATTCCCCTAGGTCTCTAGTTTTCAGAAATGCACAGGTTTGGTAGGTTTCCCTAGGTGCCGGCTGAGCTATAGGCCAAAATCTACAGGTAGGCACTTCGCAAAAAACACCTCTGTTTTCTTCCAAAAAGTTTGGATGTGTCCACGTTGCGCTTTGGGGTGTTTCCTGTCGCGGGCGCTAGGCCTAACCACGCAAGTGAGGTATCATTTTTATCGGGAGACTTGGGGGAACGCTGGGTGGAAGGAAATTTGTGGCTCCTCTCAGATGCCAGAACTTTCTGCCACAGAAATGTGAGGAGCATGTGTTTTTTTAGCCAAATTTTGAGGTTTGCAAAGGATTCTGGGTAACAGAACCTGGTCCGAGCCCCGCAAGTCACCCCTCCTTGGATTCCCCTAGGTCTCTAGTTTTCAGAAATGCACAGGTTTGGTAGGTTTCCCTAGGTGCCGGCTGAGCTAGAGGCCAAAATCTACAGGTAGGCACTTTGCAAAAAACACCTGTTTTCTTCCAAAATTTTTGATGTGTCCACGTTGCGCTTTGGGGTGTTTCCTGTCGCGGGCGCTAGGCCTACCCACGCAAGTGAGGTATCATTTTTATCGGGAGACTTGGGGGAACGCTGGGTGGAAGGAAATTTGTGGCTCCTCTCAGATTCCAGAACTTTCTGCCACAGAAATGTGAGGAACATTTGTTTTTTTAGCCAAATTTTGAGGTTTGCAAAGGATTCTGGGTAACAGAACCTGGTCCGAGCCCCGCAAGTCACCCCATCTTGGATTCCCCTAGGTCTCTAGTTTTCAGAAATGCACAGGTTTGGTAGGTTTCCCTAGGTGCCGGCTGAGCTACAGGCCAAAATCTACAGGTAGGCACTTCGCAAAAAACACCTCTGTTTTCTTCCAAAATTTTGGATGTGTCCACGTTGCGCTTTGGGGTGTTTCCTGTCGCGGGCGCTAGGCCTACCCACGCAAGTGAGGTATCATTTTTATCGGGAGACTTGGGGGAACGCTTGGTGGAAGGAAATTTGTGGCTCCTCTCAGATTCCAGAACTTTCTGCCACAGAAATGTGAGGAACATGTGTTTTTTTAGCCAAATTTTGAGGTTTGCAAAGGATTCTGGGTAACAGAACCTGGTCCGAGCCCCGCAAGTCACCCCATCTTGGATTCCCCTAGGTCTCTAGTTTTCAGAAATGCACAGGTTTGGTAGGTTTTCCTAGGTGCCGGCTGAGCTATAGGCCAAAATCTACAGGTAGGCACTTCGCAAAAAACACCTCTGTTTTCTTCCAAAAAGTTTGGATGTGTCCACGTTGCGCTTTGGGGTGTTTCCTGTCGCGGGCGCTAGGCCTAACCACGCAAGTGAGGTATCATTTTTATCGGGAGACTTGGGGGAACGCTGGGTGGAAGGAAATTTGTGGCTCCTCTCAGATGCCAGAACTTTCTGCCACAGAAATGTGAGGAGCATGTGTTTTTTTAGCCAAATTTTGAGGTTTGCAAAGGATTCTGGGTAACAGAACCTGGTCCGAGCCCCGCAACTCACCCCTCCTTGGATTCCCCTAGGTCTCTAGTTTTCAGAAATGCACAGGTTTGGTAGGTTTCCCTAGGTGCCGGCTGAGCTAGAGGCCAAAATCTACAGGTAGGCACTTTGCAAAAAACACCTGTTTTCTTCCAAAATTTTTGATGTGTCCACGTTGCGCTTTGGGGTGTTTCCTGTCGCGGGCGCTAGGCCTACCCACGCAAGTGAGGTATCATTTTTATCGGGAGACTTGGGGGAACGCTGGGTGGAAGGAAATTTGTGGCTCCTCTCAGATTCCAGAACTTTCTGCCACAGAAATGTGAGGAACATGTGTTTTTTTAGCCAAATTTTGAGGTTTGCAAAGGATTCTGGGTAACAGAACCTGGTCCGAGCCCCGCAAGTCACCCCATCTTGGATTCCCCTAGGTCTCTAGTTTTCAGAAATGCACAGGTTTGGTAGGTTTCCCTAGGTGCCGGCTGAGCTACAGGCCAAAATCTACAGGTAGGCACTTCGCAAAAAACACCTCTGTTTTCTTCCAAAATTTTGGATGTGTCCACGTTGCGCTTTGGGGTGTTTCCTGTCGCGGGCGCTAGGCCTACCCACGCAAGTGAGGTATCATTTTTATCGGGAGACTTGGGGGAACGCTGGGTGGAAGGAAATTTGTGGCTCCTCTCAGATTCCAGAACTTTCTGCCACAGAAATGTGAGGAACATGTGTTTTTTTAGCCAAATTTTGAGGTTTGCAAAGGATTCTGGGTAACAGAACCTGGTCCGAGCCCCGCAAGTCACCCCATCTTGGATTCCCCTAGGTCTCTAGTTTTCAGAAATGCACAGGTTTGGTAGGTTTCCCTAGGTTCCGGCTGAGCTAGAGGCCAAAATCTACAGGTAGGCACTTCGCAAAAAAAACCTCTGTTTTCTTCCAAAATTTTGGATGTGTCCACGTTGCGCTTTGGGGTGTTTCCTGTCGCGGGCGCTAGGCCTACCCACGCAAGTGAGGTATCATTTTTATCGGGAGACTTGGGGGAACGCTGGGTGGAAGGAAATTTGTGGCTCCTCTCAGATGCCAGAACTTTCTGCCACAGAAATGTGAGGAACATGTGTTTTTTTAGCCAAATTTTGAGGTTTGCAAAGGATTCTGGGTAACAGAACCTGGTCCGAGCCCCGCAAGTCACCCCATCTTGGATTCACCTAGGTCTCTAGTTTTCAGAAATGCACAGGTTTGGTAGGTTTTCCTAGGTGCCGGCTGAGCTACAGGCCAAAATCTATAGGTAGGCACTTCGCAAAAAACACCTCTGTTTTCTTCCAAAATTTTGGATGTGTCCACATTGCGCTTTGGGGTGTTTCCTGTTGCGGGCGCTAGGCCTACCCACGCAAGTGAGGTATCATTTTTATCGGGAGACTTGGGGGAACGCTGGGTGGAAGGAAATTTGTGGCTCCTCTCAGATGCCAGAACTTTCTGCCACAGAAATGTGAGGAACATGTGTTTTTTTAGCCAAATTTTGAGGTTTGCAAAGGATTCTGGGTAACAGAACCTGGTCCGAGCCCCGCAAGTCACCCCATCTTGGATTCACCTAGGTCTCTAGTTTTCAGAAATGCACAAGTTTGGTAGGTTTTCCTAGGTGCCGGCTGAGCTACAGGCCAAAATCTACAGGTAGGCACTTCGCAAAAAACACCTCTGTTTTCTTTTAAAAAAATGGGATGTGTCCACGTTGCGTTTTGGGGCGTTTCCTGTCGCGGGCGCTAGGCCTACCCACACAAGTGAGGTATCATTTTTATCGGGAGACTTGGGGAACGCTGGGTGGAAGGAAATTTGTGGCTCCTCTCAGATTCCAGAACTTTCTGCCACAGAAATGTGAGGAACATGTGTTTTTTTAGCCAAATTTCAAGGTTTGCAAAGGATTCTGGGTAACAGAACCTGGTCCGAGCCCCACAAGTCACCCCATCTTGGATTCCCCTAGGTCTCTAGTTTTCAGAAATGCACAGGTTTGGTATGTTTCCCTAGATGCCGGCTGAGCTAGAGGCCAAAATCTACAGGTAGGCACTTCGCAAAAAACACCTCTGTTTTCTTCCAAAATTTTGGATGTGTCCACGTTGCGCTTTGGGGTGTTTCCTGTCGCGGGCGCTAGGCCTAACCACGCAAGTGAGGTATCATTTTTATCAGGAGACTTGGGGGAACGCTGGGTGGAAGGAAATTTGTGGCTCCTCTCAGATGCCAGAACTTTCTGCCACAGAAATGTGAGGAACATGTGTTTTATTAGCCAAATTTTGAGGTTTGCAAAGGATTCTGGGTAACAGAACCTGGTCCGAGCCCCGCAAGTCACCCCTCCTTGGATTCCCCTAGGTCTCTAATTTTCAGAAATGCACAGGTTTGGTAGGTTTCCCTAGGTGCCGGCTGAGCTAGAGGCCAAAATCTACAGGTAGGCACTTTGCAAAAAACACCTCTGTTTTCTTCCAAAATTTTGGATGTGTCCACTTTGCGCTTTGGGGTGTGTCCTGTCGCGGGCGCTAGGCCTACCCACGCAAGTGAGGTATCATTTTTATCGGGAGACTTGGGGGAACGCTGGGTGGAAGGAAATTTGTGGCTCCTCTCAGATTCCAGAACTTTCTGCCACAGAAATGTGAGGAACATGTGTTTTTTTTGCCAAATTCTGAGGTTTGCAAAGGATTCTGGGTAACAGAACCTGGTCCGAGCCCCGCAAGTCACCCCTCCTTGGATTCCCCTAGGTCTCTAATTTTCAGAAATGCACAGGTTTGGTAGGTTTCCCTAGGTGCCGGCTGAGCTATAGGCCAAAAACTACAGGTAGGCACTTCGCAAAAAACACCTCTGTTTTCTTTCAAAATTTTGGATGTGTCCACGTTGCGCTTTGGGGTGTTTCCTGTCGCGGGCGCTAGGCCTAACCACGCAAGTGAGGTATCATTTTTATCGGGAGACTTGGGGGAACGCTGGGTGGATGGAAATTTGTGGCTCCTCTCAGATGCCAGAACTTTCTGCCACAGAAATGTGAGGAGCATGTGTTTTTTTAGCCAAATTTTGAGGTTTGCAAAGGATTCTGGGTAACAGAACCTGGTCCGAGCCCCGCAAGTCACCCCTCCTTGGATTCCCCTAGGTCTCTAGTTTTCAGAAATGCACAGGTTTGGTAGGTTTCCCTAGGTGCCGGCTGAGCTAGAGGCCAAAATCTACAGGTAGGCACTTTGCAAAAAACACCTGTTTTCTTCCAAAATTTTTGATGTGTCCACGTTGCGCTTTGGGGTGTTTCCTGTCGCGGGCGCTAGGCCTACCCACGCAAGTGAGGTATCATTTTTATCGGGAGACTTGGGGGAACGCTGGGTGGAAGGAAATTTGTGGCTCCTCTCAGATTCCAGAACTTTCTGCCACAGAAATGTGAGGAACATGTGTTTTTTTAGCCAAATTTTGAGGTTTGCAAAGGATTCTGGGTAACAGAACCTGGTCCGAGCCCCGCAAGTCACCCCATCTTGGATTCCCCTAGGTCTCTAGTTTTCAGAAATGCACAGGTTTGGTAGGTTTCCCTAGGTGCCGGCTGAGCTACAGGCCAAAATCTACAGGTAGGCACTTCGCAAAAAACACCTCTGTTTTCTTCCAAAATTTTGGATGTGTCCACGTTGCGCTTTGGGGTGTTTCCTGTCGCGGGCGCTAGGCCTACCCACGCAAGTGAGGTATCATTTTTATCGGGAGACTTGGGGGAACGCTGGGTGGAAGGAAATTTGTGGCTCCTCTCAGATTCCAGAACTTTCAGCCACAGAAATGTGAGGAACATGTGTTTTTTTAGCCAAATTTTGAGGTTTGCAAAGGATTCTGGGTAACAGAACCTGGTCCGAGCCCCGCAAGTCACCCCATCTTGGATTCCCCTAGTTCTCTAGTTTTCAGAAATGCACAGGTTTGGTAGGTTTCCCTAGGTGCCGGCTGAGCTACAGGCCAAAATCTACAGGTAGGCACTTCGCAAAAAAAACCTCTGTTTTCTTCCAAAATTTTGGATGTGTCCACATTGCGCTTTGGGGTGTTTCCTGTCGCGGGCGCTAGGCCTACCCACGCAAGTGAGGTATCATTTTTATCGGGAGACTTGGGGGAACGCTGGGTGGAAGGAAATTTGTGGCTCCTCTCAGATGCCAGAACTTTCTGCCACAGAAATGTGAGGAACATGTGTTTTTTTAGCCAAATTTTGAGGTTTGCAAAGGATTCTGGGTAACAGAACCTGGTCCGAGCCCCGCAAGTCACCCCATCTTGGATTCACCTAGGTCTCTAGTTTTCAGAAATGCACAGGTTTGGTAGGTTTTCCTAGGTGCCGGCTGAGCTACAGGCCAAAATCTACAGGTAGGCACTTCGCAAAAAACACCTCTGTTTTCTTTTAAAAAATGGGATGTGTCCATGTTGCGTTTTGGGGCGTTTCCTGTCGCGGGCGCTAGGCCTACCCACACAAGTGAGGTATCATTTTTATCGGGAGACTTGGGGGAACGCTGGGTGGAAGGAAATTTGTGGCTCCTCTCAGATTCCAGAACTTTCTGCCACAGAAATGTGAGGAACATGTGTTTTTTTAGCCAAATTTTGAGGTTTGCAAAGGATTCTGGGTAACAGAACCTGGTCCGAGCCCCACAAGTCACCCCATCTTGGATTCCCCTAGGTCTCTAGTTTTCAGAAATGCACAGGTTTGGTAGGTTTCCCTAGGTGCCGGCTGAGCTAGAGGCCAAAATCTACAGGTAGGCACTTCGCAAAAACTCCTCTGTTTTCTTCCAAAATTTTGGATGTGTCCACGTTGCGCTTTGGGGTGTTTCCTGTCGCGGGCGCTAGGCCTACCCACGCAAGTGAGGTATCATTTTTATCGGGAGACTTGGGGGAATGCTGGGTGGAAGGAAATTTGTGGCTCCTCTCAGATTCCAGAACTTTCTGCCACAGAAATGTGAGGAACATGTGTTTTTTTAGCCAAATTTTGAGGTTTGCAAAGGATTCTGGGTAACAGAACCTGGTCCGAGCCCCGCAAGTCACCCCATCTTGGATTCCCCTAGGTCTCTAGTTTTCAGAAATGCACAGGTTTGGTAGGTTTCCCTAGGTGCCGGCTGAGCTACAGGCCAAAATCTACAGGTAGGCACTTCGCAAAAAACACCTCTGTTTTCTTCCAAAATTTTGGATGTGTCCACGTTGCGCTTTGGGGTGTTTCCTGTCGCGGGCGCTAGGCCTACCCCGCAAGTGAGGTATCATTTTTATCGGGAGACTTGGGAGAACGCTGGGTGGAAGGAAATTTGTGGCTCCTCTCAGATTCCAGAACTTTCTGCCACAGAAATGTGAGGAACATGTGTTTTTTTAGCCAGATTTTGAGGTTTGCAAAGGATTCTGGGTAACAGAACCTGGTCCGAGCCCCACAAGTCACACAATCTTGGATTCCCCTAGGTCTCTAGTTTTCAGAAATGCACAGGTTTGGTAGGTTTCCCTAGGTGCCGGCTGAGCTACAGGCCAAAATCTACAGGTAGGCACTTCGCAAAAAACACCTCTGTTTTCTTCCAAAATTTTGGATGTGTCCACGTTGCGCTTTGGGGTGTTTCCTGTCGCGGGCGCTAGGCCTACCCACGCAAGTGAGGTATCATTTTTATCGGGAGACTTGGGGGAACGCTGGGTGGAAGGAAATTTGTGGCTCCTCTCAGATTCCAGAACTTTCTGCCACAGAAATGTGAGGAACATGTGTTTTTTTAGCCAAATTTTGAGGTTTGCAAAGGATTCTGGGTAACAGAACCTGGTCCGAGCCCCGCAAGTCACCCCATCTTGGATTCCCCTAGGTCTCTAGTTTTCAGAAATGCACAGGTTTGGTAGGTTTCCCTAGGTTCCGGCTGAGCTAGAGGCCAAAATCTACAGGTAGGCACTTCGCAAAAAAAACCTCTGTTTTCTTCCAAAATTTTGGATGTGTCCACGTTGCGCTTTGGGGTGTTTCCTGTCGCGGGCGCTAGGCCTACCCACGCAAGTGAGGTATCATTTTTATCGGGAGACTTGGGGGAACGCTGGGTGGAAGGAAATTTGTGGCTCCTCTCAGATGCCAGAACTTTCTGCCACAGAAATGTGAGGAACATGTGTTTTTTTTAGCCAAATTTTGAGGTTTGCAAAGGATTCTGGGTAACAGAACCTGGTCCGAGCCCCGCAAGTCACCCCATCTTGGATTCACCTAGGTCTCTAGTTTTCAGAAATGCACAGGTTTGGTAGGTTTTCCTAGGTGCCGGCTGAGCTACAGGCCAAAATCTATAGGTAGGCACTTCGCAAAAAACACCTCTGTTTTCTTCCAAAATTTTGGATGTGTCCACATTGCGCTTTGGGGTGTTTCCTGTTGCGGGCGCTAGGCCTACCCACGCAAGTGAGGTATCATTTTTATCGGGAGACTTGGGGGAACGCTGGGTGGAAGGAAATTTGTGGCTCCTCTCAGATGCCAGAACTTTCTGCCACAGAAATGTGAGGAACATGTGTTTTTTTAGCCAAATTTTGAGGTTTGCAAAGGATTCTGGGTAACAGAACCTGGTCCGAGCCCCGCAAGTCACCCCATCTTGGATTCACCTAGGTCTCTAGTTTTCAGAAATGCACAAGTTTGGTAGGTTTTCCTAGGTGCCGGCTGAGCTACAGGCCAAAATCTACAGGTAGGCACTTCGCAAAAAACACCTCTGTTTTCTTTTAAAAAAATGGGATGTGTCCACGTTGCGTTTTGGGGCGTTTCCTGTCGCGGGCGCTAGGCCTACCCACACAAGTGAGGTATCATTTTTATCGGGAGACTTGGGGGAACGCTGGGTGGAAGGAAATTTGTGGCTCCTCTCAGATTCCAGAACTTTCTGCCACAGAAATGTGAGGAACATGTGTTTTTTTAGCCAAATTTCAAGGTTTGCAAAGGATTCTGGGTAACAGAACCTGGTCCGAGCCCCACAAGTCACCCCATCTTGGATTCCCCTAGGTCTCTAGTTTTCAGAAATGCACAGGTTTGGTATGTTTCCCTAGATGCCGGCTGAGCTAGAGGCCAAAATCTACAGGTAGGCACTTCGCAAAAAACACCTCTGTTTTCTTCCAAAATTTTGGATGTGTCCACGTTGCGCTTTGGGGTGTTTCCTGTCGCGGGCGCTAGGCCTAACCACGCAAGTGAGGTATCATTTTTATCAGGAGACTTCGGGGAACGCTGGGTGGAAGGAAATTTGTGGCTCCTCTCAGATGCCAGAACTTTCTGCCACAGAAATGTGAGGAACATGTGTTTTATTAGCCAAATTTTGAGGTTTGCAAAGGATTCTGGGTAACAGAACCTGGTCCGAGCCCCGCAAGTCACCCCTCCTTGGATTCCCCTAGGTCTCTAATTTTCAGAAATGCACAGGTTTGGTAGGTTTCCCTAGGTGCCGGCTGAGCTAGAGGCCAAAATCTACAGGTAGGCACTTTGCAAAAAACACCTCTGTTTTCTTCCAAAATTTTGGATGTGTCCACTTTGCGCTTTGGGGTGTGTCCTGTCGCGGGCGCTAGGCCTACCCACGCAAGTGAGGTATCATTTTTATCGGGAGACTTGGGGGAACGCTGGGTGGAAGGAAATTTGTGGCTCCTCTCAGATTCCAGAACTTTCTGCCACAGAAATGTGAGGAACATGTGTTTTTTTTGCCAAATTCTGAGGTTTGCAAAGGATTCTGGGTAACAGAACCTGGTCCGAGCCCCGCAAGTCACCCCTCCTTGGATTCCCCTAGGTCTCTAATTTTCAGAAATGCACAGGTTTGGTAGGTTTCCCTAGGTGCCGGCTGAGCTATAGGCCAAAATCTACAGGTAGGCACTTCGCAAAAAACACCTCTGTTTTCTTTCAAAATTTTGGATGTGTCCACGTTGCGCTTTGGGGTGTTTCCTGTCGCGGGCGCTAGGCCTAACCACGCAAGTGAGGTATCATTTTTATCGGGAGACTTGGGGGAACGCTGGGTGGATGGAAATTTGTGGCTCCTCTCAGATGCCAGAACTTTCTGCCACAGAAATGTGAGGAGCATGTGTTTTTTTAGCCAAATTTTGAGGTTTGCAAAGGATTCTGGGTAACAGAACCTGGTCCGAGCCCCGCAAGTCACCCCTCCTTGGATTCCCCTAGGTCTCTAGTTTTCAGAAATGCACAGGTTTGGTAGGTTTCCCTAGGTGCCGGCTGAGCTAGAGGCCAAAATCTACAGGTAGGCACTTTGCAAAAAACACCTGTTTTCTTCCAAAATTTTTGATGTGTCCACGTTGCGCTTTGGGGTGTTTCCTGTCGCGGGCGCTAGGCCTACCCACGCAAGTGAGGTATCATTTTTATCGGGAGACTTGGGGGAACGCTGGGTGGAAGGAAATTTGTGGCTCCTCTCAGATTCCAGAACTTTCTGCCACAGAAATGTGAGGAACATGTGTTTTTTTAGCCAAATTTTGAGGTTTGCAAAGGATTCTGGGTAACAGAACCTGGTCCGAGCCCCGCAAGTCACCCCATCTTGGATTCCCCTAGGTCTCTAGTTTTCAGAAATGCACAGGTTTGGTAGGTTTCCCTAGGTGCCGGCTGAGCTACAGGCCAAAATCTACAGGTAGGCACTTCGCAAAAAACACCTCTGTTTTCTTCCAAAATTTTGGATGTGTCCACGTTGCGCTTTGGGGTGTTTCCTGTCGCGGGCGCTAGGCCTACCCACGCAAGTGAGGTATCATTTTTATCGGGAGACTTGGGGGAACGCTGGGTGGAAGGAAATTTGTGGCTCCTCTCAGATTCCAGAACTTTCAGCCACAGAAATGTGAGGAACATGTGTTTTTTTAGCCAAATTTTGAGGTTTGCAAAGGATTCTGGGTAACAGAACCTGGTCCGAGCCCCGCAAGTCACCCCATCTTGGATTCCCCTAGTTCTCTAGTTTTCAGAAATGCACAGGTTTGGTAGGTTTCCCTAGGTGCCGGCTGAGCTACAGGCCAAAATCTACAGGTAGGCACTTCGCAAAAAAAACCTCTGTTTTCTTCCAAAATTTTGGATGTGTCCACATTGCGCTTTGGGGTGTTTCCTGTCGCGGGCGCTAGGCCTACCCACGCAAGTGAGGTATCATTTTTATCGGGAGACTTGGGGGAACGCTGGGTGGAAGGAAATTTGTGGCTCCTCTCAGATGCCAGAACTTTCTGCCACAGAAATGTGAGGAACATGTGTTTTTTTTAGCCAAATTTTGAGGTTTGCAAAGGATTCTGGGTAACAGAACCTGGTCCGAGCCCCGCAAGTCACCCCATCTTGGATTCACCTAGGTCTCTAGTTTTCAGAAATGCACAGGTTTGGTAGGTTTTCCTAGGTGCCGGCTGAGCTACAGGCCAAAATCTACAGGTAGGCACTTCGCAAAAAACACCTCTGTTTTCTTTTAAAAAAATGGGATGTGTCCATGTTGCGTTTTGGGGCGTTTCCTGTCGCGGGCGCTAGGCCTACCCACACAAGTGAGGTATCATTTTTATCGGGAGACTTGGGGGAACGCTGGGTGGAAGGAAATTTGTGGCTCCTCTCAGATTCCAGAACTTTCTGCCACAGAAATGTGAGGAACATGTGTTTTTTTAGCCAAATTTTGAGGTTTGCAAAGGATTCTGGGTAACAGAACCTGGTCCGAGCCCCACAAGTCACCCCATCTTGGATTCCCCTAGGTCTCTAGTTTTCAGAAATGCACAGGTTTGGTAGGTTTCCCTAGGTGCCGGCTGAGCTAGAGGCCAAAATCTACAGGTAGGCACTTCGCAAAAAACTCCTCTGTTTTCTTCCAAAATTTTGGATGTGTCCACGTTGCGCTTTGGGGTGTTTCCTGTCGCGGGCGCTAGGCCTACCCACGCAAGTGAGGTATCATTTTTATCGGGAGACTTGGGGGAATGCTGGGTGGAAGGAAATTTGTGGCTCCTCTCAGATTCCAGAACTTTCTGCCACAGAAATGTGAGGAACATGTGTTTTTTTAGCCAAATTTTGAGGTTTGCAAAGGATTCTGGGTAACAGAACCTGGTCCGAGCCCCGCAAGTCACCCCATCTTGGATTCCCCTAGGTCTCTAGTTTTCAGAAATGCACAGGTTTGGTAGGTTTCCCTAGGTGCCGGCTGAGCTACAGGCCAAAATCTACAGGTAGGCACTTCGCAAAAAACACCTCTGTTTTCTTCCAAAATTTTGGATGTGTCCACGTTGCGCTTTGGGGTGTTTCCTGTCGCGGGCGCTAGGCCTACCCCGCAAGTGAGGTATCATTTTTATCGGGAGACTTGGGAGAACGCTGGGTGGAAGGAAATTTGTGGCTCCTCTCAGATTCCAGAACTTTCTGCCACAGAAATGTGAGGAACATGTGTTTTTTTAGCCAGATTTTGAGGTTTGCAAAGGATTCTGGGTAACAGAACCTGGTCCGAGCCCCACAAGTCACACAATCTTGGATTCCCCTAGGTCTCTAGTTTTCAGAAATGCACAGGTTTGGTATGTTTCCCTAGGTGCAGGCTGAGCTAGAGGCCAAAATCTACAGGTAGGCACTTCGCAAAAAACACCTCTGTTTTCTTTTTAAAAAATGGGATGTGTCCACGTTGCGTTTTGGGGCGTTTCCTGTCGCGGGCGCTAGGCCTACCCACACAAGTGAGGTATCATTTTTATCGGGAGACTTGGGGGAACGCTGGGTGGAAGGACATTTGTGGCTCCTCTCAGATTCCAGAACTTTCTGCCACAGAAATGTGAGGAACATGTGTTTTTTTAGCCAAATTTTGAGGTTTGCAAAGGATTCTGGGTAACAGAACCTGGTCCGAGCCCCACAAGTCACCCCATCTTGGATTCCCCTAGGTCTCTAGTTTTCAGAAATGCACAGGTTTGGTAGGTTTCCCTAGGTGCCGGCTGAGCTAGAGGCCAAAATCTACAGGTAGGCACTTCGCAAAAAACACCTCTGTTTTCTTCCAAAATTTTGGATGTGTCCACGTTGCGCTTTGGGGTGTTTCCTGTCGCGGGCGCTAGGCCTACCCACGCAAGTGAGGTATCATTTTTATCGGGAGACTTGGGGGAATGCTGGGTGGAAGGAAATTTGTGGCTCCTCTCAGATTCCAGAACTTTCTGCCACAGAAATGTGAGGAACATGTGTTTTTTTAGCCAAATTTTGAGGTTTGCAAAGGATTCTGGGTAACAGAACCTGGTCCGAGCCCCGCAAGTCACCCCATCTTGGATTCCCCTAGGTCTCTAGTTTTCAGAAATGCACAGGTTTGGTAGGTTTCCCTAGGTGCCGGCTGAGCTACAGGCCAAAATCTACAGGTAGGCACTTCGCAAAAAACACCTCTGTTTTCTTCCAAAATTTTGGATGTGTCCACGTTGCGCTTTGGGGTGTTTCCTGTCGCGGGCGCTAGGCCTACCCACGCAAGTGAGGTATCATTTTTATCGGGAGACTTGGGGGAACGCTGGGTGGAAGGACATTTGTGGCTCCTCTCAGATTCCAGAACTTTCTGCCACAGAAATGTGAGGAACATGTGTTTTTTTAGCCAAATTTTGAGGTTTGCAAAGGATTCTGGGTAACAGAACCTGGTCCGAGCCCCGCAAGTCACCCCATCTTGGATTCCCCTAGGTCTCTAGTTTTCAGAAATGCACAGGTTTGGTAGGTTTCCCTAGGTGCCGGCTGAGCTACAGGCCAAAATCTACAGGTAGGCACTTCGCAAAAAACACCTCTGTTTTCTTCCAAAATTTTGGATGTGTCCACGTTGCGCTTTGGGGTGTTTCCTGTCGCGGGCGCTAGGCCTACCCACGCAAGTGAGGTATCATTTTTATCGGGAGACTTGGGGGAACGCTGGGTGGAAGGAAATTTGTGGCTCCTCTCAGATTCCAGAACTTTCTGCCACAGAAATGTGAGGAACATGTGTTTTTTTAGCCAGATTTTGAGGTTTGCAAAGGATTCTGGGTAACAGAACCTGGTCCGAGCCCCACAAGTCACCCCATCTTGGATTCCCCTAGGTCTCTAGTTTTCAGAAATGCACAGGTTTGGTATGTTTCCCTAGGTGCCGGCTGAGCTAGAGGCCAAAATCTACAGGTAGGCACTTCGCAAAAAACACCTCTGTTTTCTTCAAAAATTTTGGATGTGTCCACGTAGCGCTTTGGGGTGTTTCCTGTCGCGGGCGCTAGGCCTATCCACACAAGTGAGGTATCATTTTTATCGGGAGACTTGGGGGAACGCTGGGTGGAAGGAAATTTGTGGCTCCTCTCAGATTCCAGAACTTTCTGCCACAGAAATGTGAGGAACATGTGTTTTTTTTAGCCAAATTTTGAGGTTTGCAAAGGATTCTGGGTAACAGAACGTGGTCCGAGCCCCACAAGTCACCCCATCTTGGATTCCCCTAGGTCTCTAGTTTTCAGAAATGCACAGGTTTGGTAGGTTTCCCTAGGTGCCGGCTGAGCTATAGGCCAAAATCTACAGGTAGGCACTTCGCAAAAAACACCTCTGTTTTCTTCCAAAAAGTTTGGATGTGTCCACGTTGCGCTTTGGGGTGTTTCCTGTCGCGGGCGCTAGGCCTAACCACGCAAGTGAGGTATCATTTTTATCGGGAGACTTGGGGGAACGCTGGGTGGAAGGAAATTTGTGGCTCCTCTCAGATGCCAGAACTTTCTGCCACAGAAATGTGAGGAGCATGTGTTTTTTTAGCCAAATTTTGAGGTTTGCAAAGGATTCTGGGTAACAGAACCTGGTCCGAGCCCCGCAAGTCACCCCTCCTTGGATTCCCCTAGGTCTCTAGTTTTCAGAAATGCACAGGTTTGGTAGGTTTCCCTAGGTGCCGGCTGAGCTAGAGGCCAAAATCTACAGGTAGGCACTTTGCAAAAAACACCTGTTTTCTTCCAAAATTTTTGATGTGTCCACGTTGCGCTTTGGGGTGTTTCCTGTCGCGGGCGCTAGGCCTACCCACGCAAGTGAGGTATCATTTTTATCGGGAGACTTGGGGGAACGCTGGGTGGAAGGAAATTTGTGGCTCCTCTCAGATTCCAGAACTTTCTGCCACAGAAATGTGAGGAACATGTGTTTTTTTAGCCAAATTTTGAGGTTTGCAAAGGATTCTGGGAAACAGAACCTGGTCCGAGCCCCGCAAGTCACCCCATCTTGGATTCCCCTAGGTCTCTAGTTTTCAGAAATGCACAGGTTTGGTAGGTTTCCCTAGGTGCCGGCTGAGCTACAGGCCAAAATCTACAGGTAGGCACTTCGCAAAAAACACCTCTGTTTTCTTCCAAAATTTTGGATGTGTCCACGTTGCGCTTTGGGGTGTTTCCTGTCGCGGGCGCTAGGCCTACCCACGCAAGTGAGGTATCATTTTTATCGGGAGACTTGGGGGAACGCTTGGTGGAAGGAAATTTGTGGCTCCTCTCAGATTCCAGAACTTTCTGCCACAGAAATGTGAGGAACATGTGTTTTTTTAGCCAAATTTTGAGGTTTGCAAAGGATTCTGGGTAACAGAACCTGGTCCGAGCCCCGCAAGTCACCCCATCTTGGATTCCCCTAGGTCTCTAGTTTTCAGAAATGCACAGGTTTGGTAGGTTTTCCTAGGTGCCGGCTGAGCTATAGGCCAAAATCTACAGGTAGGCACTTCGCAAAAAACACCTCTGTTTTCTTCCAAAAAGTTTGGATGTGTCCACGTTGCGCTTTGGGGTGTTTCCTGTCGCGGGCGCTAGGCCTAACCACGCAAGTGAGGTATCATTTTTATCGGGAGACTTGGGGGAACGCTGGGTGGAAGGAAATTTGTGGCTCCTCTCAGATGCCAGAACTTTCTGCCACAGAAATGTGAGGAGCATGTGTTTTTTTAGCCAAATTTTGAGGTTTGCAAAGGATTCTGGGTAACAGAACCTGGTCCGAGCCCCGCAACTCACCCCTCCTTGGATTCCCCTAGGTCTCTAGTTTTCAGAAATGCACAGGTTTGGTAGGTTTCCCTAGGTGCCGGCTGAGCTAGAGGCCAAAATCTACAGGTAGGCACTTTGCAAAAAACACCTGTTTTCTTCCAAAATTTTTGATGTGTCCACGTTGCGCTTTGGGGTGTTTCCTGTCGCGGGCGCTAGGCCTACCCACGCAAGTGAGGTATCATTTTTATCGGGAGACTTGGGGGAACGCTGGGTGGAAGGAAATTTGTGGCTCCTCTCAGATTCCAGAACTTTCTGCCACAGAAATGTGAGGAACATGTGTTTTTTTAGCCAAATTTTGAGGTTTGCAAAGGATTCTGGGTAACAGAACCTGGTCCGAGCCCCGCAAGTCACCCCATCTTGGATTCCCCTAGGTCTCTAGTTTTCAGAAATGCACAGGTTTGGTAGGTTTCCCTAGGTGCCGGCTGAGCTACAGGCCAAAATCTACAGGTAGGCACTTCGCAAAAAACACCTCTGTTTTCTTCCAAAATTTTGGATGTGTCCACGTTGCGCTTTGGGGTGTTTCCTGTCGCGGGCGCTAGGCCTACCCACGCAAGTGAGGTATCATTTTTATCGGGAGACTTGGGGGAACGCTGGGTGGAAGGAAATTTGTGGCTCCTCTCAGATTCCAGAACTTTCTGCCACAGAAATGTGAGGAACATGTGTTTTTTTAGCCAAATTTTGAGGTTTGCAAAGGATTCTGGGTAACAGAACCTGGTCCGAGCCCCGCAAGTCACCCCATCTTGGATTCCCCTAGGTCTCTAGTTTTCAGAAATGCACAGGTTTGGTAGGTTTCCCTAGGTTCCGGCTGAGCTAGAGGCCAAAATCTACAGGTAGGCACTTCGCAAAAAAAACCTCTGTTTTCTTCCAAAATTTTGGATGTGTCCACGTTGCGCTTTGGGGTGTTTCCTGTCGCGGGCGCTAGGCCTACCCACGCAAGTGAGGTATCATTTTTATCGGGAGACTTGGGGGAACGCTGGGTGGAAGGAAATTTGTGGCTCCTCTCAGATGCCAGAACTTTCTGCCACAGAAATGTGAGGAACATGTGTTTTTTTAGCCAAATTTTGAGGTTTGCAAAGGATTCTGGGTAACAGAACCTGGTCCGAGCCCCGCAAGTCACCCCATCTTGGATTCACCTAGGTCTCTAGTTTTCAGAAATGCACAGGTTTGGTAGGTTTTCCTAGGTGCCGGCTGAGCTACAGGCCAAAATCTATAGGTAGGCACTTCGCAAAAAACACCTCTGTTTTCTTCAAAAATTTTGGATGTGTCCACATTGCGCTTTGGGGTGTTTCCTGTTGCGGGCGCTAGGCCTACCCACGCAAGTGAGGTATCATTTTTATCGGGAGACTTGGGGGAACGCTGGGTGGAAGGAAATTTGTGGCTCCTCTCAGATGCCAGAACTTTCTGCCACAGAAATGTGAGGAACATGTGTTTTTTTAGCCAAATTTTGAGGTTTGCAAAGGATTCTGGGTAACAGAACCTGGTCCGAGCCCCGCAAGTCACCCCATCTTGGATTCACCTAGGTCTCTAGTTTTCAGAAATGCACAAGTTTGGTAGGTTTTCCTAGGTGCCGGCTGAGCTACAGGCCAAAATCTACAGGTAGGCACTTCGCAAAAAACACCTCTGTTTTCTTTTAAAAAAATGGGATGTGTCCACGTTGCGTTTTGGGGCGTTTCCTGTCGCGGGCGCTAGGCCTACCCACACAAGTGAGGTATCATTTTTATCGGGAGACTTGGGGGAACGCTGGGTGGAAGGAAATTTGTGGCTCCTCTCAGATTCCAGAACTTTCTGCCACAGAAATGTGAGGAACATGTGTTTTTTTAGCCAAATTTCAAGGTTTGCAAAGGATTCTGGGTAACAGAACCTGGTCCGAGCCCCACAAGTCACCCCATCTTGGATTCCCCTAGGTCTCTAGTTTTCAGAAATGCACAGGTTTGGTATGTTTCCCTAGATGCCGGCTGAGCTAGAGGCCAAAATCTACAGGTAGGCACTTCGCAAAAAACACCTCTGTTTTCTTCCAAAATTTTGGATGTGTCCACGTTGCGCTTTGGGGTGTTTCCTGTCGCGGGCGCTAGGCCTAACCACGCAAGTGAGGTATCATTTTTATCAGGAGACTTGGGGGAAGGCTGGGTGGAAGGAAATTTGTGGCTCCTCTCAGATGCCAGAACTTTCTGCCACAGAAATGTGAGGAACATGTGTTTTATTAGCCAAATTTTGAGGTTTGCAAAGGATTCTGGGTAACAGAACCTGGTCCGAGCCCCGCAAGTCACCCCTCCTTGGATTCCCCTAGGTCTCTAATTTTCAGAAATGCACAGGTTTGGTAGGTTTCCCTAGGTGCCGGCTGAGCTAGAGGCCAAAATCTACAGGTAGGCACTTTGCAAAAAACACCTCTGTTTTCTTCCAAAATTTTGGATGTGTCCACTTTGCGCTTTGGGGTGTGTCCTGTCGCGGGCGCTAGGCCTACCCACGCAAGTGAGGTATCATTTTTATCGGGAGACTTGGGGGAACGCTGGGTGGAAGGAAATTTGTGGCTCCTCTCAGATTCCAGAACTTTCTGCCACAGAAATGTGAGGAACATGTGTTTTTTTTGCCAAATTCTGAGGTTTGCAAAGGATTCTGGGTAACAGAACCTGGTCCGAGCCCCGCAAGTCACCCCTCCTTGGATTCCCCTAGGTCTCTAATTTTCAGAAATGCACAGGTTTGGTAGGTTTCCCTAGGTGCCGGCTGAGCTAGAGGCCAAAATCTACAGGTAGGCACTTCGCAAAAAACACCTCTGTTTTCTTTCAAAATTTTGGATGTGTCCACGTTGCGCTTTGGGGTGTTTCCTGTCGCGGGCGCTAGGCCTAACCACGCAAGTGAGGTATCATTTTTATCGGGAGACTTGGGGGAACGCTGGGTGGATGGAAATTTGTGGCTCCTCTCAGATGCCAGAACTTTCTGCCACAGAAATGTGAGGAGCATGTGTTTTTTTAGCCAAATTTTGAGGTTTGCAATTGATTCTGGGTAACAGAACCTGGTCCGAGCCCCGCAAGTCACCCCTCCTTGGATTCCCCTAGGTCTCTAGTTTTCAGAAATGCACAGGTTTGGTAGGTTTCCCTAGGTGCCGGCTGAGCTAGAGGCCAAAATCTACAGGTAGGCACTTTGCAAAAAACACCTGTTTTCTTCCAAAATTTTTGATGTGTCCACGTTGCGCTTTGGGGTGTTTCCTGTCGCGGGCGCTAGGCCTACCCACGCAAGTGAGGTATCATTTTTATCGGGAGACTTGGGGGAACGCTGGGTGGAAGGAAATTTGTGGCTCCTCTCAGATTCCAGAACTTTCTGCCACAGAAATGTGAGGAACATGTGTTTTTTTAGCCAAATTTTGAGGTTTGCAAAGGATTCTGGGTAACAGAACCTGGTCCGAGCCCCGCAAGTCACCCCATCTTGGATTCCCCTAGGTCTCTAGTTTTCAGAAATGCACAGGTTTGGTAGGTTTCCCTAGGTGCCGGCTGAGCTACAGGCCAAAATCTACAGGTAGGCACTTCGCAAAAAACACCTCTGTTTTCTTCCAAAATTTTGGATGTGTCCACGTTGCGCTTTGGGGTGTTTCCTGTCGCGGGCGCTAGGCCTACCCACGCAAGTGAGGTATCATTTTTATCGGGAGACTTGGGGGAACGCTGGGTGGAAGGAAATTTGTGGCTCCTCTCAGATTCCAGAACTTTCAGCCACAGAAATGTGAGGAACATGTGTTTTTTTAGCCAAATTTTGAGGTTTGCAAAGGATTCTGGGTAACAGAACCTGGTCCGAGCCCCGCAAGTCACCCCATCTTGGATTCCCCTAGTTCTCTAGTTTTCAGAAATGCACAGGTTTGGTAGGTTTCCCTAGTTGCCGGCTGAGCTACAGGCCAAAATCTACAGGTAGGCACTTCGCCAAAAAAACCTCTGTTTTCTTCCAAAATTTTGGATGTGTCCACATTGCGCTTTGGGGTGTTTCCTGTCGCGGGCGCTAGGCCTACCCACGCAAGTGAGGTATCATTTTTATCGGGAGACTTGGGGGAACGCTGGGTGGAAGGAAATTTGTGGCTCCTCTCAGATGCCAGAACTTTCTGCCACAGAAATGTGAGGAACATGTGTTTTTTTAGCCAAATTTTGAGGTTTGCAAAGGATTCTGGGTAACAGAACCTGGTCCGAGCCCCGCAAGTCACCCCATCTTGGATTCACCTAGGTCTCTAGTTTTCAGAAATGCACAGGTTTGGTAGGTTTTCCTAGGTGCCGGCTGAGCTACAGGCCAAAATCTACAGGTAGGCACTTCGCAAAAAACACCTCTGTTTTCTTTTAAAAAAATGGGATGTGTCCATGTTGCGTTTTGGGGCGTTTCCTGTCGCGGGCGCTAGGCCTACCCACACAAGTGAGGTATCATTTTTATCGGGAGACTTGGGGGAACGCTGGGTGGAAGGAAATTTGTGGCTCCTCTCAGATTCCAGAACTTTCTGCCACAGAAATGTGAGGAACATGTGTTTTTTTAGCCAAATTTTGAGGTTTGCAAAGGATTCTGGGTAACAGAACCTGGTCCGAGCCCCACAAGTCACCCCATCTTGGATTCCCCTAGGTCTCTAGTTTTCAGAAATGCACAGGTTTGGTAGGTTTCCCTAGGTGCCGGCTGAGCTAGAGGCCAAAATCTACAGGTAGGCACTTCGCAAAAAACTCCTCTGTTTTCTTCCAAAATTTTGGATGTGTCCACGTTGCGCTTTGGGGTGTTTCCTGTCGCGGGCGCTAGGCCTACCCACGCAAGTGAGGTATCATTTTTATCGGGAGACTTGGGGGAATGCTGGGTGGAAGGAAATTTGTGGCTCCTCTCAGATTCCAGAACTTTCTGCCACAGAAATGTGAGGAACATGTGTTTTTTTAGCCAAATTTTGAGGTTTGCAAAGGATTCTGGGTAACAGAACCTGGTCCGAGCCCCGCAAGTCACCCCATCTTGGATTCCCCTAGGTCTCTAGTTTTCAGAAATGCACAGGTTTGGTAGGTTTCCCTAGGTGCCGGCTGAGCTACAGGCCAAAATCTACAGGTAGGCACTTCGCAAAAAACACCTCTGTTTTCTTCCAAAATTTTGGATGTGTCCACGTTGCGCTTTGGGGTGTTTCCTGTCGCGGGCGCTAGGCCTACCCCGCAAGTGAGGTATCATTTTTATCGGGAGACTTGGGAGAACGCTGGGTGGAAGGAAATTTGTGGCTCCTCTCAGATTCCAGAACTTTCTGCCACAGAAATGTGAGGAACATGTGTTTTTTTAGCCAGATTTTGAGGTTTGCAAAGGATTCTGGGTAACAGAACCTGGTCCGAGCCCCACAAGTCACACAATCTTGGATTCCCCTAGGTCTCTAGTTTTCAGAAATGCACAGGTTTGGTATGTTTCCCTAGGTGCAGGCTGAGCTAGAGGCCAAAATCTACAGGTAGGCACTTCGCAAAAAACACCTCTGTTTTCTTTTTAAAAAATGGGATGTGTCCACGTTGCGTTTTGGGGCGTTTCCTGTCGCGGGCGCTAGGCCTACCCACACAAGTGAGGTATCATTTTTATCGGGAGACTTGGGGGAACGCTGGGTGGAAGGACATTTGTGGCTCCTCTCAGATTCCAGAACTTTCTGCCACAGAAATGTGAGGAACATGTGTTTTTTTTAGCCAAATTTTGAGGTTTGCAAAGGATTCTGGGTAACAGAACCTGGTCCGAGCCCCACAAGTCACCCCATCTTGGATTCCCCTAGGTCTCTAGTTTTCAGAAATGCACAGGTTTGGTAGGTTTCCCTAGGTGCCGGCTGAGCTAGAGGCCAAAATCTACAGGTAGGCACTTCGCAAAAAACACCTCTGTTTTCTTCCAAAATTTTGGATGTGTCCACGTTGCGCTTTGGGGTGTTTCCTGTCGCGGGCGCTAGGCCTACCCACGCAAGTGAGGTATCATTTTTATCGGGAGACTTGGGGGAATGCTGGGTGGAAGGAAATTTGTGGCTCCTCTCAGATTCCAGAACTTTCTGCCACAGAAATGTGAGGAACATGTGTTTTTTTAGCCAAATTTTGAGGTTTGCAAAGGATTCTGGGTAACAGAACCTGGTCCGAGCCCCGCAAGTCACCCCATCTTGGATTCCCCTAGGTCTCTAGTTTTCAGAAATGCACAGGTTTGGTAGGTTTCCCTAGGTGCCGGCTGAGCTACAGGCCAAAATCTACAGGTAGGCACTTCGCAAAAAACACCTCTGTTTTCTTCCAAAATTTTGGATGTGTCCACGTTGCGCTTTGGGGTGTTTCCTGTCGCGGGCGCTAGGCCTACCCACGCAAGTGAGGTATCATTTTTATCGGGAGACTTGGGGGAACGCTGGGTGGAAGGACATTTGTGGCTCCTCTCAGATTCCAGAACTTTCTGCCACAGAAATGTGAGGAACATGTGTTTTTTTAGCCAAATTTTGAGGTTTGCAAAGGATTCTGGGTAACAGAACCTGGTCCGAGCCCCGCAAGTCACCCCATCTTGGATTCCCCTAGTTCTCTAGTTTTCAGAAATGCACAGGTTTGGTAGGTTTCCCTAGTTGCCGGCTGAGCTACAGGCCAAAATCTACAGGTAGGCACTTCGCAAAAAAAACCTCTGTTTTCTTCCAAAATTTTGGATGTGTCCACATTGCGCTTTGGGGTGTTTCCTGTCGCGGGCACTAGGCCTACCCACGCAAGTGAGGTATCATTTTTATCGGGAGACTTGGGGGAACGCTGGGTGGAAGGAAATTTGTGGCTCCTCTCAGATGCCAGAACTTTCTGCCACAGAAATGTGAGGAACATGTGTTTTTTTAGCCAAATTTTGAGGTTTGCAAAGGATTCTGGGTAACAGAACCTGGTCCGAGCCCCGCAAGTCACCCCATCTTGGATTCACCTAGGTCTCTAGTTTTCAGAAATGCACAGGTTTGGTAGGTTTTCCTAGGTGCCGGCTGAGCTACAGGCCAAAATCTACAGGTAGGCACTTCGCAAAAAACACCTCTGTTTTCTTTTAAAAAAATGGGATGTGTCCATGTTGCGTTTTGGGGCGTTTCCTGTCGCGGGCGCTAGGCCTACCCACACAAGTGAGGTATCATTTTTATCGGGAGACTTGGGGGAACGCTGGGTGGAAGGAAATTTGTGGCTCCTCTCAGATTCCAGAACTTTCTGCCACAGAAATGTGAGGAACATGTGTTTTTTTAGCCAAATTTTGAGGTTTGCAAAGGATTCTGGGTAACAGAACCTGGTCCGAGCCCCACAAGTCACCCCATCTTGGATTCCCCTAGGTCTCTAGTTTTCAGAAATGCACAGGTTTGGTAGGTTTCCCTAGGTGCCGGCTGAGCTAGAGGCCAAAATCTACAGGTAGGCACTTCGCAAAAAACTCCTCTGTTTTCTTCCAAAATTTTGGATGTGTCCACGTTGCGCTTTGGGGTGTTTCCTGTCGCGGGCGCTAGGCCTACCCACGCAAGTGAGGTATCATTTTTATCGGGAGACTTGGGGGAATGCTGGGTGGAAGGAAATTTGTGGCTCCTCTCAGATTCCAGAACTTTCTGCCACAGAAATGTGAGGAACATGTGTTTTTTTAGCCAAATTTTGAGGTTTGCAAAGGATTCTGGGTAACAGAACCTGGTCCGAGCCCCGCAAGTCACCCCATCTTGGATTCCCCTAGGTCTCTAGTTTTCAGAAATGCACAGGTTTGGTAGGTTTCCCTAGGTGCCGGCTGAGCTACAGGCCAAAATCTACAGGTAGGCACTTCGCAAAAAACACCTCTGTTTTCTTCCAAAATTTTGGATGTGTCCACGTTGCGCTTTGGGGTGTTTCCTGTCGCGGGCGCTAGGCCTACCCCGCAAGTGAGGTATCATTTTTATCGGGAGACTTGGGAGAACGCTGGGTGGAAGGAAATTTGTGGCTCCTCTCAGATTCCAGAACTTTCTGCCACAGAAATGTGAGGAACATGTGTTTTTTTAGCCAGATTTTGAGGTTTGCAAAGGATTCTGGGTAACAGAACCTGGTCCGAGCCCCACAAGTCACACAATCTTGGATTCCCCTAGGTCTCTAGTTTTCAGAAATGCACAGGTTTGGTATGTTTCCCTAGGTGCAGGCTGAGCTAGAGGCCAAAATCTACAGGTAGGCACTTCGCAAAAAACACCTCTGTTTTCTTTTTAAAAAATGGGATGTGTCCACGTTGCGTTTTGGGGCGTTTCCTGTCGCGGGCGCTAGGCCTACCCACACAAGTGAGGTATCATTTTTATCGGGAGACTTGGGGGAACGCTGGGTGGAAGGACATTTGTGGCTCCTCTCAGATTCCAGAACTTTCTGCCACAGAAATGTGAGGAACATGTGTTTTTTTTAGCCAAATTTTGAGGTTTGCAAAGGATTCTGGGTAACAGAACCTGGTCCGAGCCCCACAAGTCACCCCATCTTGGATTCCCCTAGGTCTCTAGTTTTCAGAAATGCACAGGTTTGGTAGGTTTCCCTAGGTGCCGGCTGAGCTAGAGGCCAAAATCTACAGGTAGGCACTTCGCAAAAAACACCTCTGTTTTCTTCCAAAATTTTGGATGTGTCCACGTTGCGCTTTGGGGTGTTTCCTGTCGCGGGCGCTAGGCCTACCCACGCAAGTGAGGTATCATTTTTATCGGGAGACTTGGGGGAATGCTGGGTGGAAGGAAATTTGTGGCTCCTCTCAGATTCCAGAACTTTCTGCCACAGAAATGTGAGGAACATGTGTTTTTTTAGCCAAATTTTGAGGTTTGCAAAGGATTCTGGGTAACAGAACCTGGTCCGAGCCCCGCAAGTCACCCCATCTTGGATTCCCCTAGGTCTCTAGTTTTCAGAAATGCACAGGTTTGGTAGGTTTCCCTAGGTGCCGGCTGAGCTACAGGCCAAAATCTACAGGTAGGCACTTCGCAAAAAACACCTCTGTTTTCTTCCAAAATTTTGGATGTGTCCACGTTGCGCTTTGGGGTGTTTCCTGTCGCGGGCGCTAGGCCTACCCACGCAAGTGAGGTATCATTTTTATCGGGAGACTTGGGGGAACGCTGGGTGGAAGGACATTTGTGGCTCCTCTCAGATTCCAGAACTTTCTGCCACAGAAATGTGAGGAACATGTGTTTTTTTAGCCAAATTTTGAGGTTTGCAAAGGATTCTGGGTAACAGAACCTGGTCCGAGCCCCGCAAGTCACCCCATCTTGGATTCCCCTAGGTCTCTAGTTTTCAGAAATGCACAGGTTTGGTAGGTTTCCCTAGGTGCCGGCTGAGCTACAGGCCAAAATCTACAGGTAGGCACTTCGCAAAAAACACCTCTGTTTTCTTCCAAAATTTTGGATGTGTCCACGTTGCGCTTTGGGGTGTTTCCTGTCGCGGGCGCTAGGCCTACCCACGCAAGTGAGGTATCATTTTTATCGGGAGACTTGGGGGAACGCTGGGTGGAAGGAAATTTGTGGCTCCTCTCAGATTCCAGAACTTTCTGCCACAGAAATGTGAGGAACATGTGTTTTTTTAGCCAGATTTTGAGGTTTGCAAAGGATTCTGGGTAACAGAACCTGGTCCGAGCCCCACAAGTCACCCCATCTTGGATTCCCCTAGGTCTCTAGTTTTCAGAAATGCACAGGTTTGGTATGTTTCCCTAGGTGCCGGCTGAGCTAGAGGCCAAAATCTACAGGTAGGCACTTCGCAAAAAACACCTCTGTTTTCTTCAAAAATTTTGGATGTGTCCACGTAGCGCTTTGGGGTGTTTCCTGTCGCGGGCGCTAGGCCTAACCACGCAAGTGAGGTATCATTTTTATCGGGAGACTTGGGTGAACGCTGGGTGGAAGGAAATTTGTGGCTCCTCTCAGATGCCAGAACTTTCTGCCACAGAAATGTGAGGAGCATGTGTTTTTTTAGCCAAATTTTGAGGTTTGCAAAGGATTCTGGGTAACAGAACCTGGTCCGAGCCCCGCAAGTCACCCCTCCTTGGATTCCCCTAGGTCTCTAGTTTTCAGAAATGCACAGGTTTGGTAGGTTTCCCTAGGTGCCGGCTGAGCTAGAGGCCAAAATCTACAGGTAGGCACTTCGCAAAAAACACCTCTGTTTTCTTCCAAAATTTTGGATGTGTCCACGTTGCGCTTTGGGGTGTTTCCTGTCGCGGGCGCTAGGCCTACCCACGCAAGTGAGGTATCATTTTTATCGGGAGACTTGGGGGAATGCTGGGTGGAAGGAAATTTGTGGCTCCTCTCAGATTCCAGAACTTTCTGCCACAGAAATGTGAGGAACATGTGTTTTTTTTGCCAAATTGTGAGGTTTGCAAAGGATTCTGGGTAACAGAACCTGGTCCGAGCCCCGCAAGTCACCCCTCCTTGGATTCCCCTAGGTCTCTAGTTTTCAGAAATGCACAGGTTTAGTAGGTTTCCCTAGGTGCCGGCTGAGCTAGAGGCCAAAATCTACAGGTAGGCACTTCGCAAAAAACACCTCTGTTTTCTTCCAAAATTTGGGATGTGTCCACGTTGCGCTTTGGGGTGTTTCCTGTCGCGGGCGCTAGGCCTACCCACGCAAGTGAGGTATCATTTTTATCGGGAGACTTGGGGGAATGCTGGGTGGAAGGAAATTTGTGGCTCCTCTCAGATTCCAGAACTTTCTGCCACAGAAATGTGAGGAACATGTGTTTTTTTAGCCAAATTTTGAGGTTTGCAAAGGATTCTGGGTAACAGAACCTGGTCCGAGCCCCGCAAGTCACCCCATCTTGGATTCCCCTAGGTCTCTAGTTTTCAGAAATGCACAGGTTTGGTAGGTTTCCCTAGGTGCCGGCTGAGCTAGAGGCCAAAATCTACAGGTAGGCACTTCGCAAAAAACACCTCTGTTTTCTTCCAAAATTTTGGATGTGTCCACGTTGCGCTTTGGGGTGTTTCCTGTCGCGGGCGCTAGGCCTAACCACGCAAGTGAGGTATCATTTTTATCGGGAGACTTGGGGGAACGCTGGGTGGAAGGAAATTTGTGGCTCCTCTCAGATTCCAGAACTTTCTGCCACAGAAATGTGAGGAACATGTGTTTTTTTAGCCAAATTTTGAGGTTTGCAAAGGATTCTGGGTAACAGAACCTGGTCCGAGCCCCACAAGTCACCCCATCTTGGATTCCCCTAGGTCTCTAGTTTTCAGAAATGCACAGGTTTGGTAGGTTTCCCTAGGTGCCGGCTGAGCTAGAGGCCAAAATCTACAGGTAGGCACTTCGCAAAAAACACCTCTGTTTTCTTCCAAAATTTTGGATGTGTCCACGTTGCGCTTTGGGGTGTTTCCTGTCGCGGGCGCTAGGCCTACCCACGCAAGTGAGGTATCATTTTCATCGGGAGACTTGGGGGAACGCTGGGTGGAAGGAAATTTGTGGCTCCTCTCAGATTCCAGAACTTTCTGCGACAGAAATGTGAGGAACATGTGTTTTTTTAGCCAGATTTTGAGGTTTGCAAAGGATTCTGGGTAACAGAACCTGGTCCGAGCCCCACAAGTCACCCCATCTTGGATTCCCCTAGGTCTCTAGTTTTCAGAAATGCACAGGTTTGGTATGTTTCCCTAGGTGCCGGCTGAGCTAGAGGCCAAAATCTACAGGTAGGCACTTCGCAAAAAACACCTCTGTTTTCTTCCAAAATTTTGGATGTGTCCACGTTGTGCTTTGGGGTGTTTCCTGTCGCGGGCGCTAGGCCTAACCACGCAAGTGAGGTATCATTTTTATCGGGAGACTTGGGGGAACGCTGGGTGGAAGGAAATTTGTGGCTCCTCTCAGATGCCAGAACTTTCTGCCACAGAAATGTGAGGAACATGTGTTTTTTTTTTGCCAAATTTTGAGGTTTGCAAAGGATTCTGGGTAACAGAACCTGGTCCGAGCCCCGCAAGTCACCCCTCCTTGGATTCCCCTAGGTCTCTAATTTTCAGAAATGCACAGGTTTGGTAGGTTTCCCTAGGTGCCGGCTGAGCTAGAGGCCAAAATCTACAGGTAGGCACTTCGCAAAAAACACCTCTGTTTTCTTCCCAAATTTTGGATGTGTCCACTTTGCGCTTTGGGGTGTTTCCTGTCGCGGGCGCTAGGCCTACCCACGCAAGTGAGTATCATTTTTATCGGGAGACTTGGGGGAACGCTGGGTGGAAGGAAATTTGTGGCTCCTCTCAGATTCCAGAACTTTCTGCCACAGAAATGTGAGGAACATGTGTTTTTTTAGCCAAATTCTGAGGTTTGCAAAGGATTCTGGGTAACAGAACCTGGTCCGAGCCCCGCAAGTCACCCCATCTTGGATTCCCCTAGGTCTCTAGTTTTCAGAAATGAACAGGTTTGGTAGGTGTCCCTAGGTGCCGGCTGAGCTAGAGGCCAAAATCTACAGGTAGGCACTTCGCAAAAAACACCTCTGTTTTCTTCCAAAATTTTGGATGCGTCCACGTTGCGCTTTGGGGTGTTTCCTGTCGCGGGCGCTAGGCCTACCCACGCAAGTGAGGTATCATTTTTATCGGGAGACTTGGGGGAACGCTGGGTGGAAGGAAATTTGTGGCTCCTCTCAGATTCCAGAACTTTCTGCCACAGAAATGTGAGGAACATGTGTTTTTTTAGCCAAATTTTGAGGTTTGCAAAGGATTCTGGGTAACAGAACCTGGTCCGAGCCCCGCAAGTCACCCCATCTTGGATTCCCCTAGGTCTCTAGTTTTCAGAAATGCACAGGTTTGGTAGGTTTCCCTAGGTGCCGGCTGAGCTAGAGGCCAAAATCTACAGGTAGGCACTTCGCAAAAAACACCTCTGTTTTCTTCCAAAATTTTGGATGTGTCCACGTTGCGCTTTGGGGTGTTTCCTGTCGCGGGCGCTAGGCCTAACCACGCAAGTGAGGTATCATTTTTATCGGGAGACTTCGGGGAACGCTGGGTGGAAGGAAATTTGTGGCTCCTCTCAGATGCCAGAACTTTCTGCCACAGAAATGTGAGGAGCATGTGTTTTTTTAGCCAAATTTTGAGGTTTGCAAAGGATTCTGGGTAACAGAACCTGGTCCGAGCCCCGCAAGTCACCCCATCTTCGATTCCCCTAGGTCTCTAGTTTTCAGAAATGCACAGGTTTGGTAGGTTTCCCTAGGTGCCGGCTGAGCTAGAGGCCAAAATCTACAGGTAGGCACTTCGCAAAAAACACCTCTGTTTTCTTCCAAAATTTTGGATGTGTCCACGTTGCGCTTTGAGGTGTTTCCTGTCGCGGGCGCTAGGCCTACCCACGCAAGTGAGGTATCATTTTTATCGGGAGACTTGGGGGAACGCTGGGTGGAAGGAAATTTGTGGCTCCTCTCAGATTCCAGAACTTTCTGCCACAGAAATGTGAGGAACATGTGTTTTTTTAGCCAAATTTTGAGGTTTGCAAAGGATTCTGGGTAACAGAACCTGGTCCGAGCCCCGCAAGTCACCCCATCTTGGATTCACCTATGTCTCTAGTTTCAGAAATGCACAGGTTTGGTAGGTTTTCCTAGGTGCCGGCTGAGCTAGAGGCCAAAATCTACAGGTAGGCACTTCGCAAAAAACACCTCTGTTTTCTTTAAAAAAAATGGGATGTGTCCACGTTGCGTTTTGGGGCGTTTCCTGTTGCGGGCGCTAGGCCTACCCACACAAGTGAGGTATCATTTTTATCGGGAGACTTGGGGGAACGCTGGGTGGAAGGAAATTTGTGGCTCCTCTCAGATTCCAGAACTTTCTGCCACAGAAATGTGAGGAACATGTGTTTTTTTAGCCAAATTTTGAGGTTTGCAAAGGATTCTGGGTAACAAAACCTGGTCCGAGCCCCACAAGTCACCCCATCTTGGATTCCCATAGGTCTCTAGTTTTCAGAAATGCACAGGTTTGGTAGGTTTCCCTAGGTGCCGGCTGAGCTAGAGGCCAAAATCTACAGGTAGGCACTTCGCAGAAAACACCTCTGTTTTCTTCCAAAATTTTGGATGCGTCCACGTTGCGCTTTGGGGTGTTTCCTGTCGCGGGCGCTAGGCCTACCCACGCAAGTGAGGTATCATTTTTATCGGGAGACTTGGGGGAACGCTGGGTGGAAGGAAATTTGTGGCTCCTCTCAGATTCCAGAACTTTCTGCCACAGAAATGTGAGGAACATGTGTTTTTTTAGCCAAATTTTGAGGTTTGCAAAGGATTCTGGGTAACAGAACCTGGTCCGAGCCCCGCAAGTCACCCCATCTTGGATTCACCTAGGTCTCTAGTTTCAGAAATGCACAGGTTTGGTAGGTTTTCCTAGGTGCCGGCTGAGCTAGAGGCCAAAATCTACAGGTAGGCACTTCGCAAAAAACACCTCTGTTTTCTTTAAAAAAAATGGGATGTGTCCACGTTGCGTTTTGGGGCGTTTCCTGTCGCGGGCGCTAGGCCTACCCACACAAGTGAGGTATCATTTTTATCGGGAGACTTGGGGGAACGCTGGGTGGAAGGAAATTTGTGGCTCCTCTCAGATTCCAGAACTTTCTGCCACAGAAATGTGAGGAACATGTGTTTTTTTAGCCAAATTTTGAGGTTTGCAAAGGATTCTGGGTAACAAAACCTGGTCCGAGCCCCACAAGTCACCCCATCTTGGATTCCCATAGGTCTCTAGTTTTCAGAAATGCACAGGTTTGGTAGGTTTCCCTAGGTGCCGGCTGAGCTAGAGGCCAAAATCTACAGGTAGGCACTTCGCAGAAAACACCTCTGTTTTCTTCCAAAATTTTGGATGCGTCCACGTTGCGCTTTGGGGTGTTTCCTGTCGCGGGCGCTAGGCCTACCCACGCAAGTGAGGTATCATTTTTATCGGGAGACTTGGGGGAACGCTGGGTGGAAGGAAATTTGTGGCTCCTCTCAGATTCCAGAACTTTCTGCCACAGAAATGTGAGGAACATGTGTTTTTTTAGCCAAATTTTGAGGTTTGCAAAGGATTCTGGGTAACAGAACCTGGTCCGAGCCCCGCAAGTCACCCCATCTTGGATTCCCCTAGGTCTCTAGTTTTCGGAAATGAACAGGTTTGGTAGGTGTCCCTAGGTGCCGGCTGAGCTAGAGGCCAAAATCTACAGGTAGGCACTTCGCAAAAAACACCTCTGTTTTCTTCCAAAAGTTTGGATATGTCCACGTTGCGCTTTGGGGTGTTTCCTGTCGCGGGCGCTAGGCCTACCCATGCAAGTGAGGTATCATTTTTATCGGGAGACTTGGGGCAACACTGGGTGGAAGGAAATTTGTGGCTCCTCTCAGATTCCAGAACTTTCTGCCACAGAAATGTGAGGAACATGTGTTTTTTTAGCCAAATTTTGAGGTTTGCAAAGGATTCTGGGTAACAGAACCTGGTCCGAGCCCCGCAAGTCACCCCATCTTGGATTCCCCTAGGTCTCTAGTTTTCAGAAATGCACAGGTTTGGTAGGGTTCCCTAGGTGCCGGCTGAGCTACTGGCCAAAATCTACAGGTAGGCACTTCGCAAAAAACACCTCTGTTTTCTTTCAAAAAAATGGGATGTGTCCACGTTGCGTTTTGGGGCATTTCCTGTCGCGGGCGCTAGGCCTACCCACACAAGTGAGGTATAATTTTTATCGGGAGACTTGGGGGAACATAGATTAGCAAAACAAGTGCTATTGCCCCTTGTCTTTCTCTACATTTTTTCCTTCCAAATATAGGAGAGTGTGTAAAAAAGACATCTATTTGAGAAATTCCCTATAATTCACATGCTAGTATGGTCACCCCGGAATTCAGAGATGTGCAAATAACCACTGCTCCTCAGCACCTTATCTTGTGCCCTTTTTGGAAATGCAAAGGTTTTCTTGATAGCAATTTTTTACTCTTTATATTTCAGCAAATGAATTGCTGTATACCCGGTATAGAATGAAAACGCACTGCAGGGTGCAGCTCATTTATTGGCTCTGGGTTCCTCGGGTTCTTGATGAACCTACAAGCCCTATATATCCCCGCAACCAGAGGAGTCCAGCAGACGTAACGGTATATTGCTTTCCATAATCTTACATTGCAGGGAAAAATTACAGAGTAAAACGTCGAGAAAAATTGATGGTTTTTTCACCTCAATTTCAATATTTTTCTTTTTCAGCTGTTATTTTCTGTAGGAAACCCTTGTAGGATCTACAGAAATGACCCCTTGCTGAATTCAGAATTTTGTCTACTTTTCAGAAATGGTTAGGTTTCTGGGATCCAGCATTGGTTTCATGCCCATTCCTGTCACTGACTGGAAGGAGGCTGAAAGCACAAAAAATTGCAAAAATGGTGTATGCCCCAGTAAAATGCCAAAATTGTGTTGAAAAATTGGGTTTTCTGATTCAAGTCTGCCTGTTCCTGAAAGCTAGGAAGCTGCTGAGTTTAGCACTGCAAACCCTTTGTTGATGCCATTTTCAGGGGGAAATCCACAAGCCTTCTTCTGCAGCCACTTTTTCAATTTGTTTTGAAAAAAACAAAATTTGCATTGTATTTTGGCCAACTTCTTGGCCTCCTTCAAGGGAACCCACAAAGTCTGGGTACCTCTAGAATCCCTAGGATGTTGGAAAAAAGGACGCAAATTTGGCTTGGTTAGCTTATGTGGACAAAAAGTTATGAGGGCCTAAGCGCGAACTGCCCCAAATAGGCAAAAAAAGGCCTGGCACAGGAGGGGGAAAAGGCCTGGCAGCGAAGGGGTTAACGTAAAGAAATAATAAACACATTTGAAAAATACTTGAGTGACCACAAATAATCAGGAAGTGTACTTATTAACAGCTTAATAATGTAAAATGTTGAACTCATGTTTGGACTTATGTAGTAGTATGTCATATTAATGGTTGTGTATTTTGCATTTGCTTTATTAATCGTAGGACTTACTTTAACAAGGTCTTGGGCCTAGTTGCATGGCCTCATGTCAAGCTGCATTGCTTAGACTATTTATAAAATGACTGCTTAATAAACTTAAATTGTGATTTTCCACTGCATTGACCAAATGCTAGTAGCTGACATTTTTTCCATATGAACTGCTTGCTAGAATATGCTGTACTAGCTAGGGATAAATTCTATAACTTAGTGAGTGTAAAGACGACATTCCCAGGAGCAGACAACGGATGCACTGACTGGAGTATAAGCTGATACAAATTTGTTACCTGACAAGTCCAACAAAGGGAACAGGAGAAAAGGAACCAATCATCAACATGTGAACAGCGGACTAGTAAATTCTTAGATTTGGGGTTTTATTTCCATCGGACTAAACGTAAACGTATGATTCTTTGAACCATAGCAATTTGGGAAATAGTTTTAGGAAATCTAACTTAGCCAGACTGCACCGAGAGGAGATGCTCCATTCTCCCCATTCCTTTCAGTGTTTAGATGTTACTCTCTCTGAACTGCATGAAGAGACTTTGCTTTCTTGAACTTTACTGCTGAATTCCGATGTCTTGCTGACCGAACTGATGTCCTATTGACGAAGACTGTCACAGTTTGCTGAACCATTTTGTCCCTAGGCACCAACTGCTAATTGTGATAGAGCCGTAGCTAGATTTTTTCTAAATTTGTGGTGACTAGATTGCGTTGCATAAAGTCCAAACATACTATTCTAATCTGAAGGTTAGTTAGGGTGCTCACTGATGAAGCTCGCTACATGTAATAACAGTTGATGTATTTTCTTTGCTGAATCTAAATGCATGCCATTTCTCTTGCACAGTTATTCTTGCTATTGATTTGTACTGTAATCTTAGAATGCGTTGTGGTCCAATCCTTGATTAAATTGCGATTCTTTAGGAGATTTGGGCAGCCAGTATTGTTTCTGTATGCTTATCATTTGATTTTGAGACTAAGTTAAGTGATATTAACATTGTTAATATAGGAAAATAAACATTCTAACTTTTACAATAAAGGTGTGGTTATTCATGATCAAAAGGTCATGGTGTGTGGAAATTACTGACTCTTCCGATTATTGATGCTATTGATTGTCATTGTTATTGATTTGAATTGGTACGGCGCCTCATGGTAGAAACTACTCTAAGCACAGTCAAAAGGTCCAATGACCTATAAACGCGTCCCCTTATAAACTAATGTCAATTAACCAAATAAGCTTTGACGTGCTTACAGAAATGGTAGCAGAGTATGATGGTTAGTCTTCTTAAGATCCGATCATAGAGGCACGACACAAGTGGCCCATAAAAGAGAACATTTCCAGAAAAGTTTGGATTTGTCAGATTCAATGATAGAAAGTGGAGCGAAAATGTACCCCTAAGTATTTAGAATGACTTTCCCAGAACCTTGGAGCTTGCCAATGGTTGTTTGAGGATGTTTCTGGCATTCTAGTGACAGTGTGAATGAAGTAGGTTTTGGGCTTGCATAGCTTATGCAAATTGCAGGTGAATTGTGATGTTTGTGAGGGTTTAGGTACTTTGTGTACTCCAAATGAAGTTGTAGAAGGAGTGTACATACTCTGAAGTGTGAGAGTAGGGAAGTCGTCGAACTTCACATGTGTGTGGTGTTTTGTGCTAAAGAATTGTCCACATGCTTGTTGGTATACGGGCCCTGTGAGTTCTAAGACTCTGGAGTATATTGAAAAGTGTATGAGACACTTGTTTTTTGTTGTAATTTCTCTGGTTTAATAGGTCGATCGGGCGTGGTCGACAAGTTAGAGCGTGAGTCAAATTGTGTGAAATAATTTTTGACTGAGACCTGGCGAGTCCTATGTGCACCAGGACAGATCCACTGGTGAGTTGAAAGCAACATTTGCTAGTCGAATTTTACTTACGAATCAGGGAAACTGAGAAAGAAGGAATATCTGCTAGAGCGAAACGCCTTCAGTGAAAAATCCGTAAAGGTTTCTGAAGCGATTCTGTTACCCTATCGGTAGAAAACGGTCAAATTGGGTTTTGATTTTGTTTAGTGCTCGCAATCATTTTGCATTAGTTTAGTGTGAATATGAGGTTCAGAGGACAAACTGCAAGACTATGTCAGCCGCAGTACGTGTGAGTGTGATGTCATTGGAGCCGTGCTGGGATAGGTCGGTTAGTGAAAAGGATCGCGCACGATTGGCGGATAACCTTGAAGCACAATTGGTTGAGAAGGTTGGTGAAGAGGATTATGGGATTAAAAGTCACTTGATTCGATTTAGAATAAGATAAAGGTCGCAGAAATAAAAATTTTGAAAGCTTTAAATAGGGCCTTAAGGGGAGATATGTACATTACAGCGAGTATAGGAGATATTGCACCACCAGAAGGTACACCAGTTTATATTGTGATCGAAGAAAAGGGTGCTGCGCCGTGTCTTTGGCTAAAACAATGATGCAAAGTAACAGAGAAAGATGGGAGATTAGCGTTTCCTGCCCATGGAACATTTAATTTGAATAGCTTAGAGAATTTGAGGAGGTTGCTATATGACTTGAAACTTCCTCTGAGACCAGCACCATTCAAGGCATTAGCAATTGGGAATTAGTGGCCAGATAGCAACAGAATTTTGAGAGGAGAATGAGAAAGGCAGAAAAGACACTAGCAGAGACTAGATGGGACAGTGATCAGAAATGTTGGAGGACTGTGACTTTACAGGGGATTTAATTGTTTCCTGCGAATACACGGGACAGCGAGGGAGAAGAAAGGGAAGCCACTAGAAAGACAAATAGAAGCACATCCGAGAGTAGGGAGTGGAGATCAAAAGAGTCTAGGAAATCCTTAACATTTGAGGAAGAGTCGGACGACAATGAGTTTATTTTACAATTATTGAGAAATCGTTCCCCACCATAGGCAGTACAAAAGAGCGGTCCGAACTCTAGTATAATTCCTTCTGCACCGACGTTAGTTAAAAGGACGACGAGACCAGTACAGATTAATCCTAGCATGAAACAGAACCCAATGCAGAGCAGTCTCAATCTTCCTACTACACTGACAGCTCAAAATCAGATACCACAGCCAAATGTCTCAAGAATTTACCCTGGTGTACCCATTGTGGAAGCTGCCACAAACCTAATAATACCAACAGGACAGGTTTTCCCAAAACCAACATTGGTTCAGACAGAACCAACTCCACTTTTACTGCCTCAAGTGCAACCACAAGCAATGCCAACGTACACTCCCGTAACAGGGACACAGACAGGCATGCCCGTATTGATGAGTCAGAGTACGAGAATTATGCACCCACAGAACACGAGTGTTAGACCAAGCCTAGATGCTGTATCTCAACCTGTCACCATTGGCCCAATAGTACCTTTGTTTGCACAGGAAAATAACAGTACAAATGGACAGGGAGTCCTGAGTCAGAATTCATTGAGCAGAGGACTCAATGAAAATACTCAAATAGTCTCTCCTGGGGGACTGACCTTTGACGGAACAGGATCACATGTTATGTTATGTTAGTTTATGGAAATTTATAGAGCGCATAGCTACCCTGAGGCCTCCCAGGGCTACATAGAAATCTACCAACAACTAAGCATAGGGGAACAGGTATTAGCAAAGCCATGTTTTTAATAGCCGGTGAAAAGATAATTCGTGTCTGGTTTGCTGAAGGGAAATAGGCAGGGAGTTCCAAAGTTTGGTTCCGGGATAGGCCATAGATCTTCCACCCCATTTAGCCTTTTTTATTTGCAGAATCTCTGCTAATGTTGCTGATGATGACCTAAGAAGTCTGACTGGCTTATGAAAAGTAGCCAGAGTACGCAAGTACAGAGGGCCTTTGACATAAAGAGCTCTATCAATACAACAGAGTGGCTTGAACTTTAATTGTTCCAATGGGACCCAGTGTAGAGCTAAAAGGGCAGGTTTGGCCGAATGATGCCTGGGCAAGTTGAAGAGAAGATGAGCAGCCGTATTCCGAACCACCTGCAATTTATTTTGACATAACCTGGGGACCCTAAAAACAGGGTGTTCCCGTAGTCCAGACGTGAAATGATTAATGCCTGTAAAAAAAGTCTCTTTGCAATGAATGGCAGTACTGTGAAGACTTTCCTAAGGAGATTAAATATCAGGTGGAAGATATTTTCTTTGCCATGGTAAGCCATGGATCTAGCCATACACCCAGGCTCTTAATGTGACTCTTGGGCGGTGAAGATCTCCGAACGAGTACAAAACGGGTCTCACTAGGTTTGGATGGGAGTGATGACCAATAATCAGGACCTCTGTTTTGTCTCCATTCAGCTTGCGTTTACACTCCGACATCCAATTGGAGACTGCCTGTAGGTAGGGGGCAAGCCGAGAATCAAACGAGTTGCCAGATGGAGCAGGATACTACCAGCTGAGTGTCATCTACGTAAGATATCAGCGAGAGGCCAAATGGCTCCACTATCCTCCCAATGGTAGCATAAATGTTGAATAGAGTAGGGCTCAAAGATGAGCCCTGCGGCACTCCCCAGTGGCTCTTGAAACTACTTGAGTAGAATGAGCGACCGAGTACCTGGAAGGATCTTGCATCTAAGAACTCAGTGAACCACTTTAGGGCATGCCCTATACCTCCAGTTTCCATCATTCTGCGGAGTAGGATACTATAGTCCACGGTGTCGAAGGAAGCACTGAGATCAAGGAGCACGATTGCAGAGACCATTCCGTGGTCTAGTCGCTTCATGATTTCTTCCGTAACTCCTATCAAGGCTGACTCTGTGCTATGAGAGAGTCTAAAACCCATTTGGGAAGGATGAAGAATGTGGTTATCTTCCAGAAAGGTGGAAAGATAAGTTTTGTCATGTTTTTTAAGAATCTTAGCAAAGGCTGGCAGCATCGAGATGGGTCTATAGTTATTTAGTACAGATGGATCCAGGTTGGATTTCTTAAGCAGAGGCTTTATGATTGCATGCTTCCACTGAGGAGGGAAGGAGCTGCTGGTCAGTGACAGATTCAACAGATCGGTAAGGATGGGGACTGTTATTGGCGCTCCTTGGAATAAGATTGATGGAGGTGCAGGATCTAAATGAGATCCGGATTTGAGCGTGCCCAGTAATGTTGATGTTGTTTCTAAGGAAAGAGACAGAATCCTTGCTAGGCTCACTGTGTCCCCAATACATTGCACGTTTACCTCCTGGGAGCTATGTGACTGCATTGGCGAAAGCTAAGTAGATGTCTGAGTTTTATTTTTTAAAGAAGGAGCCTAGCTCATTGCAGTGTTTGAAGAAAGCTTCTACGTCTTCAGTTTGAGTGTGTGGGCATATAATTTATTTTAAGATACAGAAGATTTCTTTAGGGGAACTGGCGGTCTGTTCTATTTTGGCCACATAATAGGCACTTTGTGCTGCCTTAATTTCCACATAAACCCATCTGGTGGCTGCCCTATAATCTTCTTTAAGTAGGATGTCATAGGATTTCCTCCATTTCCTTTCCATGCGTCTGCAGTCTCTTGTTAGTAATTGAAGATGAGTGGAGAACCAGGGGAGCCTTTTTTTACGATTACCACCCCGCTTTCATGTGCTCAGAAGTGTGACGTCCTGGCTATTAGTATCCATTTATTGAGTGCTTCTGGAGAGTCAGCCATGTTTCCATTAAGGGCTAGTTTGGAGTTCTCTAAGACGCCAATCGACTCCTCAGCGTTTAGCGAATGTCAACACCTATATGGTTGGGATGTGGTTTGGGAGGGATTGGCTGGTTTTATAGTGGTGAGATTCAAAGAGATTAACATGTGGTCTGACCAGGCTAAGCAGGTGGGGGTTAGGGCAGTTAGGTCAACTATGTTGCTAAAAACAAGGTCAATGGTGTGCCCTTTATTATGGGTGGGCCCTCTGATCAATTGAGTGAGGTGAAATGCCTTCATGTCGGCTAAGAGGCTTTTGGCTGCGGGGTTCTCTGAAATTTCTGCATGAATATTAAAATCCACAAGGATCATAAAATTAGGTCTAGTGCAGATTAAATCGGCAACTTTCTCAGGGAGAGCTTCTAAGAAGTATTGTACTGGCCCAGGGGGAGATATATTAGGGCTCAAGAGAAGGTGTAAAGAGGGTTTAAAAGAATGGAAAAGAACATGCTCTCACAGTCAGGGAGTTGAAGGGGGCTGGAGATAACCCTGACCGTGTCCCTAGAAATGACAGACCTGTTGGACCTTAGTCCGTTCGGAGTTACTCCGAATACTGGAACAGTGTCAAACATCAGTCATAGCCTGAAATTGTTGACAACACAGTTCCAAATCTAGCTGTACAGTCATTGCCAAATACTCAGTCCAACAACATTTTGTTGCAAGGTTTTACTACCCCACAATTGACTGAATGGTTAGACAAGCTGAATTCCCTGCAGAGCGATCCTAGGGGAGAGGAGTACTTGAACTATATGAGACTAGGGATGTAAGCGGGCGAGCTCTTTGAAGGAACTATGGGTGTGAACAGACTTGAATCTTATACCGAAGAAGAATTTACATACTTGTGTCTGAAAATTATAAGAGAGGCAAGCGAGGTAGATCAGAAGCTAGCTGACTTGGCAGAAGTATGGCATAAAAGTCGAGAAAACAAAACATTTGAAGATGAGTTACAGGTTAGATTTTGACACAAAGGACTTTGAACACATGAGATCTGCAGGAATGAAAACACACTTTAGAGAGTTACTCCAAAGTTCCCAGAAATGGAGAACATTAGACAAGTTGGAAGGAAGATGGGTAAAGAAGAGAGATAAAAGGAAAAGGGATTCTGGGAGTCTTACTACATATGTGCAGCAGGTTAAGGATCCTGTGACCATTTTACCAATGAGAGAGATTCCAGGAGGGCATTTTGTTCATTGGAGCAGAAGTGACATTCTGTCTTTTACAAATGACTATCCCAGGTTGAGAGAGAATCCAGTAGAATGGTACCAGCAGACAGACAGGTTCGTGAAACTTGCAAAATGCCTGTGGGAGGCATTGAACACTCTATTAGTGATAGTAGTTCCAGCTGATTTATGGATGGAGTGCAAGAGGAGTATAGATTGGCCGACAAAGGAACCAGAAAGGGATCCGATTACAGATGCACCACATCTCACGAGGTAATGAAATACTACTACAAAGTGATAGAATTTTTTAAAACAAGAATTTCGCCCAAGAACATTGACTGGCACAGACTAGACAGGACAGCTCAGGAAGCGAAAGAGTCAATACATGCATATTATGAGAGATTGTTGCAGGGATTTAAGCATTACAGTGGTCCAGAGATAATTGAGCTGAAAGACATGATTCATTTTGTGTTTAGATTTGTGGAAGGACTAAGACCTGAAATTAGCCAGATGATTAAGAGTCAATTGATTTGTTGGCAAGAAAAGCTGATTGATGAGGTATTGGTGATGCAGATTAGATTAGCACAAAACAGGGATGCAGGGACATTTTTCACAACAGCAGCAGAAGCAGGAAAATGTAGTATTTCAAAATCAGAAGAGAGGCAGAGGTTTTGAAGGAACTGGAAATGGAAACCGTAGTCCCAATTTGGGTACTGTAGTGGTTCAGAATGATGTACAGGTAATGAAGAGATTGTTGCCCTGTCAATCTTGCAGAGCAATCGGACATTGAAAGCAGGAGTGTCCGATGATAGTACAGGAAGATGTTGTTCAGCAAACAAGTGACATCACTTTGTTCTAAAATATGAGAGGACCAAGAACGAGAGGTCATAATCCAAATTTTCAAAACAATGTGAATCAGATGCTAAATTTGCAAATGCCACATGTGCAGATGGCACAATCGCAGCCAGTGCAACAGCATGTTCAAATGCTATCTAGACAGCAAATCCAAATACCTCAAGCCCCAGTGGAACAGCAGCAGGCGATGCTTCCTCAACAGGTCACAAGTCAAAGGATTAACCAGAGTAATAACACAGTACACCAATTTCAGTTACACAGTGAGAATTGAATAAAAGATGATTGGGTGAGCGAGAGTTTTGATGAAGAGGAATATGTGCTTGCAGCTTCCTTGGAAGTAGATCAGAAAGGTCCATATGTGAAGGTAAAAGTAATTGATCATAAAGTTTACTTCTTGGTTGACACAGGAGCTACACGCTCTGCAGTAAGAACTGCAGAAGTTCCAAACCTGCCCCTTTCAGGAAAAACAGTACAGATTGTAGGAATAGCGAATCAGTATTTGACCAATCCAATCACAGAACCGGTTCAGGTTACAATTTGCAATTTTAAAGGAAAACAAAAATTCTTAGTCTGTGTCTCAAGGCCAGTATCCCTACTGGGAAGAGACTTGGGGCCAGATGTAGCAAAATAAAATTTTGCGACTTGCAAATAGCGAGTCATTGCGACTCGCTGTTTGCAAGTCGCAAAATGTTATGCAGTACGGTGTCTCAGACACCGACTGCGACTCGCTATGGGGTCGCAATGACCCACCTCATGAATATGCATGAGGTGGGTCGCAAATTGCGGCCCCATAGCGAGTCAAGGCACTCGCAAACATGGAGGCCTGCTGTAGTCAGCAGACCTCCGTGTTCGTGACTGCTTTAAATAAAGCAGTTTTTTTTTTTTAAGTGTAGCCTGTTTTCCTTAAAGGAAAACGAGCTGCACTTAAAAAAAAAAAAAAAAAACCTTTAGTTTCGGTATTTTTTCAGGGCAGGGAGTGGTCCCTTGGACCACTCCCTGCCCTGAAAATTTTTTTTTGGGTCCAGTCACAAACTGGAAGGGGTCCCATGGGGACCCCTTCCAATTTGCGAGTGGGTTACCATCCACTTGAAGTGGATGGTAACTGGGATACGATTTGCAACCGCGTAGGCGGTCGCAAATGGTATTGCATCCCACTCAGACTCGCAAATAGGAAGGGAACACCCCTTCCTATTTGCGAGTCGGAAATGCATATTGCGAGTCGGTCCCGACTCGCAATATGCATTTCTGAATAGCAAAGTGGCTTTTGCGCCTCGCAAACGGCGATTTTTGCCGTTTGCGAGGCACAAACACTTTGCTACATCTGGCCCTTGCTGTGTAAAAATAGGTGCTCGATTACTTGCTCAAATGATGGAATTGAGATACAGACGAACAGTGGTGATGAAGATGACCCAGCTCCAGAAGCAGAGTGTGAAGTAATAAATGAGGAGTACCCCCTGATTAATTTCTTTCCAGTATTCACACTAAAGGATCTTCCCCCAGTTTTACAGGGAATAGTTAAAGAGAGAGTGTGGGATTTGAGAGGGAAAGACATTGGCCTGAGAAAGGTATTTGAGCCAGTTAAAGTTCCGGTAAAGCAGAACGCAATTTTTCCCCCGATTCCCCAGTACCACATGCAACAGAATATCATTGAGAAGGTTGCTTCCATAATTGCAGAATTTGTAAACCAAGGGGTCTTGAAAGAAGTGTTGAGCAGCCCATGTAATTCACTGATAATGGGATTGTGAAAAAGTGGGAAAGTTCGGATTGTCCAGGATTTGAGAAAAGTAACTGACATTGTAATTAAATGTTGTCCCATAGTACCAAATCCAGATGTGATTTTGTTTCAGATGCCATGTGATGCTGAATAGTTCACCATCATAGACTTGTCACAAGCATTCTTTTCTGTGCCTCTTTGTGAAGAAAGTCAATTTATCTTCTGTTTCAAAATTTTAGATCAAGTTTACTGTTGGTTTAGAATTCCTCAATGGTTTTCAGAATCACCTTCCATATTCAACCAGATCTTGAAAAAGAACCTGCAGTCATTGGAAATGCCTTTCCAATCAATATTGGTACAGTACATTGATGATTTGTTGATTGCATCCAAAATGAAGGAAGAGTGCAAGTATGACACAATTGCCTTACCAAATCATTTGGGAAAGAATGGTCATAAAGTGTCTGCACTTAAATTACAATACTGTCAAAAAGAAGTGAAATACTTGGGTCACCAGATTGAGAAGTGAATAAGGAAAATATCAAGAGAAAGGGTCACAGCCATATTGCAGATGAATCCCCCAGCCACACAGAGAGATGTCAGGATGTTTTAAGGTATGGTAGGCTATTGTCACCAGTGGATTCCCAACTTTTCAGTCATTTCAAAGCCATTGCAGAAGCTGAAGAAGTCACTGATCTCTTAGTGTTAGATCAGGCTTGTATGAAAGCATTTTCTGAATTGAGAGAGAGTTTGTGCAAAGCTTCGGCTTTGGGAATGTCTGACCACACTAAGCCCTTCACGTTGTTTTGTCATGAGCATGATGCATGTTCTTTGTCTGTTTTGACTCAGGTCAATGGAGGAGTAAACCGCCCAGTAGCATATGTTTCAGCTTCTTTGGACCCAGTTGCAGCAGCTTTACCAGACTATTTGAGTTCAGTCACAATAACTGACTGGTGCCAGATTGACTTGCTACGAGACGAGCATTTGGGGTCACTTAATGTGTCATTAAAGAGATGTACAGTGCTTAACCCGGCAACCTTACTCCCAAATTAAACTGTTGAGATTGAAAAATTGGAAGACATTGAACATGATCGTCTTGAAGTAACTGATCTGTGCACAAAACTGAGACCTGATATTAGAGACACCCGATTGGAAGAAAATTACCAAATGATCTTTGTTGATAGTTCCTGCCTAAGGAACAATACAGGAATTCTGAGAGCAGGATTTGCAGTGTGTACAATTTCTTGTAAACTTGAAGCGTTCTGGCTTCGAGGAGTATATTCTGCACAAGTAGCAGGGCTGAAAGCCTTTACTAGAGCATGCCATGTTTCCGCTCAGCTTAAAGTTACTATCTATATGATAGCCAGTATGGATTTGTAATAGTGTACGATTTGTGCCAGTTACGGTCACAGAGAGGTTTCCTGACCTCTTCTGGTTCACCAGTAAGAAATGGTGAGAGAATTCAAGAGTTGTTGCAAGCTATCCAAATACCTGAAAAGATTGCTGTGGTGAAATGCAGTGCACATCTGAAATCGCAAGATTGTGTGTCTATGGGAAATGTATATGCGGATCAAGTCGCAAGAGTTTGTGCATTGAACTGTATATCGCTCAAGGACAAGTGGGAATTGTTACCTGAAAAAGATGAGACATGTCCAGGCTATGCATTACATGTTATAGATACCTTGAAAGAGATGAGTACATTGCAGAAAAATGTGACAGGAAGGAAAAACAGTCATGGAGCAAAATGAAATGTATACAGCGACAGGATGAATTGTGGGTTTCATAAGAGGGTCAATTAGTGCTGCCGAACAGTTTGTTGACTCAAATGGCTAGATATTATAATGGTCAAGGACATGTTGGGATGGATGCCATGATTAGACTGTTCAAACAGAATTGGTTCAATCTGAAATTTAGACAAGTTGCTGAAGCAGTTTGCCACTGTTGCATCATTTGTCAACAAATGAATGTGGGAAAAGGGACAGTGGTCATTTTGAGCCACATTGGAAGAGCAGGAGGTCCATTCAGCAGAATACAGATGGATGTTATTGAGATGCCTGTGTGTGGTGGATTGAGATATGAGTTGTTGATTGTCTACATCTTTAGTCATTGGATTGAAGCTTACCCTACACGAAGAAATGACAGCCTCACAGTAGCAAAATTACTGCTTAGGGAACTGATACCACATTTTGGGTTTCCGATCTCTTTAGAATCAGATAGAGGAAGTCACTTCAACAGTGAAGCAATTAAATTACTATGTGCAGCCTTAAACATTGAGCAGAAGTTTCATTGTAGTTATCGCCCTGAAGCATCAGTACTTATTGAACAGATGAATAGTACCTTGAAATCAAGAATGGCGAAAATGTGTGCATCCATAAATTTGAAATGTCCAGATGCACTACCGTTAGTTCTGATGACAATGAGAAATTCACCTGATAGAAAGATAGGATTGTCACCCCATGAGATCCTCATGAGCAGAGCAATGAGGTTGCCAGCAGTTCCTGCAAATGCTTTTCTGAGCAAAAAAGATGATATGATGCTGGACTACTGCAAAGGTCCGGCTGATGTGGTTCACTTTTTCGCTCATCAGGTGGAAGCCACGACACTGCAACCGTCTCAAGATCAAGGACACAACCTGAGGGCTGGTGACTGGGTTGTGATCAGAAAACTCGGGAGGAAGACGTGTTTGGAGCCTCGGTGGACAGGCCCTTTCCAGGTCGTTCCGATCACCACCACATCTGTGAAGTACAATGGAGTTCCAAACTGGATCCACGCAAGCTATACGAGAAAAGTGGCATGTCCTCTGGACAATGAAAAGGAGTTATTGAGAGCACCAACAACGACCAGACTGTTGTGTAGCCATTTTAGTTTTAGCTCCATGCACGTTATTTTAGCACACTAGGCCTGCACCTATGCACTTTAGCCTAGATATATTTTATTCAGATTCATTTATTATTTTAACAATAGCCACTTTTGCGGTCTTGTTTTATTTCTCTCTATCTAGCTGTTTATGCTTAGGCCAGCACTACCTTCTCAAACATTTTTGTTCACTCTGTGCTTCTTTCAAGGCTGCAGTAAGATAGGTTGCCGGTGAAGGTGGTAAAAGTTTTGTCTCTGGTATTCTTAGAAAACACACATCCTTGTGTAGGGACATTTTCTCAGAACATCAGTTGTATTATAAAAACACCTCCTTGTCCCATGCACGTTAGAGGGAGATTCCAGCAAGAGGACCACGACTAAATGCTTATTGATGAATGCTTCGCTACAGCTGCTTATGCAGACTTCAGGCCTTTGCTCAGGTATGGGGGATGATGTCTGCCCAGGGTAACCTGAAGGGCAGAATTAGAGCTTAACATGCTGTGCTCTAATATGGCCTAGGTAGGAGCAATGATTCCTTGGTAGGAATTAGTCTACTTGACTCTAGTGACAATATGGTAGCATAATTTCTATGCGTTCTCTCCTTATCACAATTTTAATTCTGCCAAGCTTTATCATCCTGGTATTGCAGTACATGCTTTATTGTCTAAGATGCAGTTGCTTCATTAAAACCTTATTGAAACATGTACTGCCTCTGCTTGTCATTGTATATGTGAGACTAATGTAACTGAGAGAAATGGATGAGATCTGAGCAACCACGATTTCCCTGCGAATTCAAATGTGTCATGTGCTCTGCTGCCCAATCATCCCTGCTCTTGGGTAGAGATGAGGCACTGCTAGTTAGCTACAGCAAAACCCGGATTGAGGTGACAGGTGTCACCTGTCGTGGGTAAGACTCAGGGCCATATTTATACATTTTGACGCAAAACTGCGGCTAACGCCATTTCGTTGTGCCGTGCGGGCGTCAAATTTATACTTTGACGCACGGCGGCGCAATCAACAGGTGGGAGTCCTTTTTTTTTACGCACATCACGGCGTCAAGTCGTAAAGGAAAACGACGTTAACGCGGCGTAAATGACTGTGGGTCGATTTACGACACCGCAACCCGGATATGCGCCGTTTATTTTGACGCAATAGCGTCAAAAATACCCGCAAACACTGACCTTTCAGCAGAGGAGAGCCAAAATGGATCCCAGATGCCACTACAGACCCCAGGAAGATGACAGCTGACCAGGAACCAGCCAGGATGATCCATACAAGAACCAGGACATATATAGAAAAAAAAGAAAGTGTCGATTCAGTGCAGAGGAGCAGGAAATCCTGGTTAAAGAGGTGACGGAACACCAGCACCAACTGTTCATCACCTCTAAGTTGCCAATCAGTAGAAGAGAGGCCATATGGCAACAAATTGTTGACAAGATCAACAGTGTGGCTGAAGTATGCAGAACAGTCACCGAGTGTAAGAAACGCTGGCATGACTGTAACATAGGACAAAGGAAAAAATGGCCAGGAACAGAAAGGCAGCACTGCAGACTGGAGGTGGGAGTCCAGCACACCAGGAGGCCCTGGACCACCTGGAGGAGATGGTTGCAGCCGTCATCCCCGAGGAGATCGTCACAGAGATTCAAGGACAGGACAGTGCAGACTACCACGAGACAACGCACATGCAGGGTAAGTCGCATGGGGATTTAAAATACAATAATGTTGACTGTAAGCAGGGGGGGAAATACCTACTGCACATTGCATGTAAGTTATCATATACATGGAGTGGCATGGGTAAAGGGGTATGGCATGGGGGCATGGCCTGCACATACAGAAGCTGGGGCACAACATAACACTACACCAACAACAGTCCCATGGGGGCATCCTGTCATGCCAACAATGGAGCAAAGGGAAAGCCTCGACAGGAGGGAAGGCCACTACGTCAAACTTACATCCTGGCACTCGTCAGCCAAAATATCTCCTACATTAACTAGGGCCCTATCAGCAATCCTCTAGCCAAAACAACAACTGCAATGCAACTGCAACAACAGTTGACACTACCACCTCTGATCTCTGTGCAGCTATAGTAGCCAATTGCAGTAACCTCCCCATGGAACATACATACCTAAATTAGGGGGTGAGGATGACATCTGCAACAATCCCCTGAAACAAGAGAAAGGCCCCAGTACACTCATATGTCAATGCCCATAGTTGTCACATACATCAGCCAAACTAAACAGCAATAGGAGCGACACAGCACTAAGGACACACCCATGCTGCATATGTCAGGGTCCTTCCTGTGCCTGGCAAACAAGGCTACATCACAAATGTCATACTTCTCAGACAACAGCATTGAGGAGGGGACACATGGAACTGGTCACTGAAATACACCTGCACAGTCAGAGGACAAAATAGGACATTGATATGATAATCAGGGCAATCCAATGTAACACACATTACCCAACATCAGCAGGACACATTAACAATGTCTACATCCATATCACATCATAACCTTGCCATGCATAGGATATGCCACATGTCAATTACATTTAAGTCAATGTGAACAATCAGGGATTGGGGCAGGTCCTGAGAGGCAATTGTGCTGCCAGGACCATCTGAACACCCACAGCCAGTGAAAGGTCTCACCATGAGAATGGATATACACGGAGGGTCGAGTAGGACAAAAAGCTGGCTATTCTCTATTTGTTATAAAGCAACACCTAGAGGCAAGTAGGCAGACAAGTCTGATAACTCAATATCATACATGTGAGACACAGGTGGGCCATAGGCCTATAACAATGCCCATATGAAGGACAGCAGATACCAATACCAAACAAGATCACAAAGTGAATTCATCAAAAGGCTGGCATGTTGCGTCAAAATTGTCACAACACAGACACACTAATTGTACCCTGTTTCATTGCAGAGGAACATGGATCTCCTGCCGATATGCCTGTCCCAGATTTCCCTGATGACATGGATGACGAGCCCATAAACATTCCCCAGGAGACCATCCAAAAGGTCCTTGAAACCCTCCAGACCCCACCTTCAGTCACCAGGAGGAGCACAGAACAAGCAGCCATCAAAGAAGAACCACCCACCACCCCAATTGCAAGACCTGCCTGCTCCAATATAGCTGAGGACTCTGACGACACTGGCACTAGCTTTGAAAGAACTGTAGTTGGAGTACAGCGGGAGCTGGCCAAGGAGGTGCGGGTGGGGATGCCAAATATGGCAGCCAGCCTTGAGGGGGTGCGCTCGTGCATGATGTCATCTGCAGATCAGGCAGCAGCTATGCAAGCCCTAACATCAATACTGCAAGGACTACAAGAAACTGTAAAGGAATTCACCACTGCAGTAAGGGAGTTGCCACAACACCTCGCACCCTAAACTTTCCACTGCATGCACGAATGCAATCATGACTCCCTCAGGGCCGACCTGGCTGCCTACCATCGTGATGTAGCTGCTATTCTCAAAAACCAGCAGGCCCTCCTTGCTGCAGTACTGCCCTTAAGACCTTCACAGGGAGCAGCCACCGGGATGTCTGACTCCACGTCTTCTAACACTGAGGTGTGTGTTGTCCCTTCACAACCAACAACAACAAGGACAAAGCACGCAACACACACATCAGAAGAAGAAGACATGGAACAGATCACATTCACACAGAAGAGTACCCGGAAGCACTAGTCCCTGCACCATGGCCTACTTTGACCAAGGTCCTACGTTTTTTCAATTGCCAGTCTCACTACAACTATACTCAATGACTGTTCTGCTAACCACTGTATAACTTGTCAGCATTGCCAGTGAATGTCTCTCTCCTACTAATTGGCAAATCCTGTCCCTCTGCACTGTCGGTAACATCACCCCAGCATGTCAGGAGCATCATCCACACCCCTTCTGTAGGATCACCATGTAAGATTGCACTAGAACGGACTCAGCAAACCTGGACAATGTACATATTGCACTACAGCACCTATCAACAAATTGCACTTGCACACCTAATATGTCTCTGTGTAATTTGACACATCAACTGTGCAGTAGATAACTCAAAAGTGCCTGTGTGACAACCATGTAGCTTGTCAATACAACTGTCCTGACATCATGTAGTCTGATACATCTGTGCAGAGGCCAGGATTGCATCATAGCCAGCCCATCCTGAGGAGAATAACTGATGAAGGGAGAAACCACACACAATCATGCTGTGTTGGACAGAATAATGCTCCATCAATAGAAATCAAAGTCAACTAATGGTGGCTGATAAATGTGGTCACCATGCAATACTAATACATTGAATTATGCAGTCTAATCTAAGCAAACACAACTAAACACAGCATCAATCAACCTTTCTGAGTAAACTTCCAAATAGGTACTCATGCTGATTTTTTGCACACATGATCTATGTCAGTAATGAAGACAAGAGTGTTAACAACACCTCATCTACAAAGATGTCCCTGAACATCACACTGCAGTCCGACCTAAAAAATTCCCCACAATACCAAGTCTGGAAGCACACTTTGTGATGTAGAAAACATACTCATCAACACAAATCCTTTGTGATCCATGTAAACTCCAAATGGTGGTTCTATCAAATGGTGGATACTTACCAAGTTAGCACAGGGGTAGCTGCCATTTTAAACCTCTTTTTTCTTTGGTTTGTAGCATAGGACACAAATGTCATAGGACAACAATCACTACACTGATGGCAAGGCCATGATCAAGTAGCAGTTAACACATAATGCAAAGGGTCAACTATAGATTTATTCATAAGTAATCACACCAGAGGCAACTAAGGGAAAAGTCATACCTACACTAATCTAACCTGACTACTCCTAACCCACAACTGTCTCTAACTAACCTAAGCTAAACTTACTCTACACATATAACAAATCGATCTAAACATCAACCCCCCACCCACCATTATGAGACAGGACACATGCAGGACAACACATACTAACCTACACACATACTATACTATCCTAAACAATCATATATTTTTTTGGTATTTTTTTTAAATTATATATATATATATATATATATATATATGTTTTTTCTAAACAGACAGGAACCCCAACGTTGACCCCCACCCACCCACACACTCAATAATAAAAAGTAGGAAGAATAAGGACCCCCCCACCCTCCTCCCTAACACTAACTAAGCTAACAACCTATAATAACCTAACACTAATCCCCCAAGCCCACTAATCATGATAAAAAGGAAAGAGGAGGGAGGGGAGGGATACATTTAAATATACCATATAAGTCCTAGAGGTTGGCCCTCCGTAGGGTCCGCCTGATGGACCTGACCTGCATCTTTATGTAGGCCACATCCTGGCTCAGCTTGTCCACCTTCCTAATGAACTTGTCCATTTTGCGGTCTAAAGCCTGGAATGCCGCAGGGTCAATTGGAGGTGCTGCTGCTGTCTGTGTGCCGGCAGAGGTGCTCTGTGTGGGTGTATAGCATAGCCCACTGGACTGTCCTGCAGCTCTTATATTGCTGGGTCCTGGTCGTGCTGCAGAGGCAGGGACAACTGTCCCCGCCATTGCTGGGGCCACTTGGGGAGAACTGGTGGTTGTGGTGGTGGTGGTGGCTGTAGTGGGCAACGTTGGGCCACCCTGTGGTGAGGCCCGCCATGCTCCGGAGGCCCGATCCGCCTGGTATTTTCGGGCCATCCGTCGGAACCACGACTGCACCTACAGGATGTGTCGGTACCTCATGGCCCGCCTCTCAAATTCATGCCTCTGTGCAGCACTCATGTTTGCAGCTGTGAAGAGAAAGGGCAACTATTTACCATAGGAAATGCATTGTGTGGAATAGCACAATGGGTCAATTGGAAATTACTTTTACTGTAGTTGTAACAGCTCATATCACCATATAGATCATTGAAAGTCTCAGAGGAAATACATGGGAAGCCTGCATACAAAGGTCATCTCACACATAGCATATACAATTATCTACATGATGGGTGACATCAGCCTAAACTTCTCATCATAAAAATTACAAATGCACCCTACATTAATGCTGCACCTCCTCCGCCTATTACCTGGACTCCATATGTCAGTGTATGTGATAACAATCATAACCCTCAATATCTGCAATTTGTAATTGGATTTGCTAGTATAGAACTCATGTGCCATAACCGAGTGTGTACACTAGGTTCAAAACAAAGTTTCAAATGGTCACAAGTATGTGTAACATACTGGTTGCTACAGTCCTAGGTACCCTATTCCCAAACACATGGCTGACTTTGAGGGTGGGGGTGGGAAGAACATCCAACAATCCCAAAATCGATGCACACCCAGGAGTGTATAGAAAGCTCAACATGTTTTTGCCTCCACACACACACCACCAGTGAAGGGCTATCATCAAATCGGAGTCAGCTAAACCTTGTCCTATCCAAGGTCCACACATGTCAAAATGTACTGACCTAGGCCAACATCACATACTACCAGTGAGGCATATTTTTCTACAGACACAGAGGAGCAAGAACACCCATGATCATGAATAGCATGTACACCTATGCCGTTGCACTGTAGTCCCACACACTTCTAGTACAACTTGTGGAAGTACATGCCCCCGGAAGATCCAACCTACAGTGTACTCAGTACATCGTTTACTAGGGAAGCAGCAGATTTCAGACAAGCCATTTGCAGAAGCTATCTGGGAGAATGTCAGTCTGAAATGCAGACTCAGTCCGAGACGAGTCCCAGAGCAACTCTTACATTAACTAGTGTATTCCACATGACTCACCCCATTCCCCATAGTGGGCCCTAGAGGAATGGCCTACAGACCCAAAATCAGACAAATGGATAAGCATAGGTCAACTCAAAATGAAGTGATAACTGAAATCCCAATAATGGAACAATACTAATGATTGGGCAGCGCATCAAACCTTGCAATCTGTTGAACACACAGTAGTCCATCATGCATCACCAGCAAACATAAAAAATACCACACATGAAACACTCACTGTAGGTGTCGGGGTCCTCAAAATGAGCCACCTCTCCCACTGTGTACGGTGCAGGTCCACCTGTAAAGCATGGAAGGAAGAATGTACTCAGAATCCGTGCACTGACGAACAATTGCAAATACAAAGACAATGTGAGAATATGACATGAGTAATGAAACCCTTTCACACATGCTCATACTGCATGGAATTATTCATGCGCAACATTTACATTGGATGAGTATCCTGCTACAGTTACACACCCTACTACACACATGCAGTGGGCCAGACAGTCATGTGGTGACAAAGATGCACCTCCCTTAGTATGCAGCAACAATATAGGTGTGCATTCATCTCATCATGTGCATCCAAGAGAGACATCCAAAAGCTGGTTACTTGAGGACTGCCTGACCTCTCAAACAGCCTATGTGGTCATGACACATATGTGACTGATAGGTACATGGTACAGAGGGCAAGGTACTTTGGCAATACCTTATGTTGTTACAGTTTCATACATTGATGTGTCCAAACTATAGTGATTGGCACCAAACATAGATGTTTGTACCCTAGTCCATACCTTTGGACTGCCATCCCTATTCTGATTTGGGCACAAGTGACAATAAATACCTGTCTAAAATGTTAGCTGAGGGCACCTGAGTCCTTAACAAATATGGTTCATGCTCAGATCAGGCATGTAACAATTAAATGTGAAGGAGCACATTTATCACGACAAGGCATGGCACTTCCAAGAACATTTTCCCTACACACCAACCAGACACACATGTGACATATGTGTGGACAACATTGCTAACTTCAATTGACGTGAAGGCAGCACTCATTTTCAGCATCATGTAGGGTTTACAAATGTCAGTCTAGCTATGGCGTCTACATATGTAGGTATGATGTTTCAACATCCATTTTTCACTGGCTATTGTGACCTGTAGAGTCCTAATTGCGTTATTAATGTGTCGCTTGTCTGACACAAAGGCGGCACTACATTACATTCTGCTACAGGCAACCGGTATGTGTAGAAAACATGAGCTACCTGACTGCTAGCATTTGTCATCCTTCACATTGTACATCAATTACCCAGTATGTTTCCCTAGCATTACACACAGTCAGCTACTTATCTGGCAGATTGGGTAACAATCATCACATGTCACTACACAGCTTTAAATTGTGCACATTTAATTGATCTGTACTCACCAACATGGCCACCAATCCAGATTCCCAGGTGGTCCAGCAGATCTTGCTCCCTGGAGATCAGATCAGCCCAGCGGTGCTTCAATTGATGGTCATTCCTTTGGCTACCATACAGATGCACCAAGTGATGGCGCACCTTCCCCCACCGGACTTTACAGGCCTCCGTGTGATACCTCTGTATCACCCTACCCCCAGCCTCCAGCATGAGTGGGAGGAAATGGCAAACAAGCCATATAAACCCCCCCAATTCCTCCTCACCCTTCCTGGAAAGCCGCGGCCTACCAGACATGTCAGCACTGAAAAAGGGGAAAAAGTAGTAGAAAAAGGAAAAGGGGGAAATGGGGAAAGGTAGAAAGGTAGAGTGGGGAAATACAAAGAAAACTTAAGAAGAAGAGCCGAACTATCCCCTATATTACAGTACCCACAACAGACTCCCACAGACAATAAATAAAACACTGGACTTGACAAATTAATACAACACAGACTCAGACAGTATTCTACAACAAGACAATGATGACAAAAGCACAATTGAGATGGCACACTGGACACAAAAGCACTAATACACAGGACAACACTTTGCACACAGCCACACAGTCTAGAATAATCTGAGACTGCAAAGTGAAAGTGAAAGTACACCCACTGTACAGATTCTGTAAACAGGATATCCTATTTCATCACATCCTGCATAAAATGGCCACCGTTTTTCCCCGCTATGCGTCATATTTTCACGCATACAGCTTGTGCGTCATATTTTTTTACGCACAGGAGTGCAAATAATGCAGAGTCCCAAAAAATTTCAGCATTGGTAGATTATATTTGTTTGAGGCATATTTTACAGTTCTAGAGTTGAAAATTAAGCCGCAGCAAAATATGATATCTAATTCTGAAAAATATTTTTGACTCTGCATTATATGCACTCATGTGCATCAGAAATAATGACGCACAAGCTGTATGCGTGGAAATATGACGCATAATGGAAAAAAACGGAGGCCATGTTATGCAGGATATTATGATATCTATTTATGAAATATATTTTTGATTCTGCATTATCTGCACTCCTGTGCGTCAAAAATTATGACGCACAAGCTGTATGCGTGGAAATATGACGCATTATGACAAATATGTCTTTCATTTGTCAAATTGAGAAATTAATTTTGTCATGACCAAACGGTGTTAAGTGATAAACTTTGGGGTTAGCTATAGCAAATGTCCCTTATAGGATGTATAGAAGGTATTCACAGTGCAATGGTAATGATTGGCCAGAATGGATATTACTCATAATTGTACACATATGTAGGTAATTCATGATTGCTAATTTCAAAATATGAATGGGATACCAGGATGTATTCCTTAGCAAAATTGTGTCCACATGTATCAAGCTATTCAAAATTAAATAAAGGGCAATTAGGTAGTGCAATTGTCGCCTAAACTTTTTTTGGGGGTAACCATGTCCTATTTACGAGTAAATTTATCTAAAATGTGTTTCACTTTTGACATGTAGGGCACACATGCGCCTTATGCATGTGTGTCGTTCACATGTGCATAAAAAATGTATATTTGGGGGGCAGCAGAGGTGGACTAGGGTTTGCTCTTCCAGACTTGCAACTTTATCCAAGGGTTTCCCAAATTCAGTAATGCTAAACCATCAGCAGCAGGCCCATGGAAGCAAATTGGGTATGATTCACTGTTTGCTAATCTGTAATCCCATTTGCCCATTTGACGTTTGCCCTATTGATTCTTTGGAGAATTCTGACATACCATTTTGCATTGATTTTTTTGCAAAATCTCAACGTTCTTTATGTCATGATAGCAAATAGGTTGTGGATGTATGTGGCCCTTTATGCATTACCTGGTCTAGAGGCATGTTTCATTCTTCCTGCTAGGTTACAACTGGGACACTACTGTGATTGGCTGCTTGAAACCATTTTGTTGATTGGATGGTACATGTACATGTGTGTGGTCCAATATTGATCCAGTATCAACTGTCAAGGTGTATGTTGTCACTGTAACGTCCAGGTCTCCTCATGAGTTAGTGGCAGCTAATCGTGTATCTAATGAGTATCGTTTGTAGCAAAATTTGAGAAAAGTCATTGAGGACATGGTCACCTACACGTGGATGGTCCCACCCTGTCACTGAAGACGTGTAATGAGACTTTCAACTGGGCAACCTTGGTGTGCTGAGTGAGAGAATGTATCAGGTGTCTGGATCCGGCATGTGTCATTGCAACATTTGTACTCGAGTTGGCCTCTGTGGATGGTAATGTATCAGGAAACATCATAGCCTCTGTGCAGAAGTAAATGGCTGGTATTCAGCACACACGACTCATCTTTATTATTTGAACAATGTAACTCTGCGTGTGAACTGTCAGGGTCCTCATATGTGTTGACTTTTCATGGACATTATCTGAGGTTGCTGGTTCAGATGGAGGCCACTTACACCATCAAGCGCTATGGTCCAGGTCCACTGTCACACTTTGTAGTTTAGGCATTAATGAGGGCCAGACAACGGAAGGGCCATGATTTAGCTATTCAAGGGCACTGTCACAAATCTGATACAAATAACAGTCAGATGATGCAATACGATGTATTTGAGTATACATTGATGAGGCTAATGACAAATTAGTGTCTGAGGTACAAGAGGTTTTGGACAGCACATGTGGTCCATAGGTGGACCACAGGTATCTTTAGGGTGACCCACGGACAGGTGCCAGTCAGGCTGACAGGATGCTGGGTCAATCAGGAGCAAGTTCTTTCAGTAATTATATGATCAGTGTTCTGACTAGGACTGGTCAGAGGGAGCAGTAGACAGTTGACATGTCACACTGTGTATGTCCTGTGTTGTTTTGAAGGTGACACATGAAACCAAATACAGTGTTACACGGCAACATTAGTAGCAATGCTTAATGATGTAATTGCCCAAATGCCAATATCTATGCTGTAGGAGGCATCAGCAGGGACGGGGCATGTACATTTGGGTGGTGTGCATGGAGGGGATCACTGGTGTGGCCTCCATCAGTGTCTCACTAGTCCTGTCAGATGAGATTTGCTGAAAATTAGCCTACAGTACCTTTCACAAGAGAATCAATCTACAGGTGATCCCAGGCCTTAAAAACTCCAAGCCAGTGTATTATATGAGCTGAGTTCCATGCAGTGAGATGGTACTATGACAATGGTAGGCATAGGAAAGGGTGTGGCACACTGGATGACTCTTGTGAGTGTGTGTGTGTGTAGATGAGGGAATCTCAGTGTACACAAATCAGCATTCCAGGGACCTCTTCAGACAGGTGGGGTGTGACCAGCCGCAGGTGTGTGTAATGTTTTTAGAAAAGGGCTGACATGTAGATGGGTAGTGATGTGCTGGATGCTTGTCATAGGTGTAGCACTTGTGCTGTGTATGTTCTGCTTATGTGTAACTCTAGTGACAGATAGTCATTGCAAAGATAGTAAGTAGTTGGAATTACTGTTGCCAAGAGTATGGTAATACATTCCTGTTCCTGAAGCATAAGCATGTGACCTGGCTGATGTATGAAGCCTGTTTTCCCCTAGTTGAGTGATGGTTTTTTAGTTGTGTGCCATCTGCTGCGATGATCCATGTTTCCTACATGTATGTGTGTCATATGTGTGGTCCTCAGCTATTGCCCTTCAAAGGTGAACTGTACAGGATGTCTGTCATTTACATTGTGTGTGTATGTGACCATTGGATGGTGGCCATTACATTTGTAGTGTATTTTTCTGTGTCCTGATTGTTATATCATTATTGCTCAATGAGACGACATTCTTCTTCTGATATTTCAAGCTAAAGGTGGGCAGAAATGAATAGGCCAAACCATAATGTGGTGTTTGTTATCAGTGTTTATTTACAATAGTGCATTAAGTGGTGATGGTGATAATTATGAAAAGAAATTATTTACAATCTGTTGGCGCCTACGCACTCCAGCAGCCGTGTTTAGTTGTTCCCCCTCCTGTTGCAGGCCAGCATCCTCCTCTTCTTCGTCTTCAGGCATGTATGGGTCTGGTTCGAGGAGGGGAATGTTCCTTTTGACACAAATGTTGTGCAATATTGCACATGTGAGGATGATCCTACAGACCATCTTGGGGGAATATAGTAGGCTACCACCAGTGATGTCGAGGCAGCAGAACCTTGACTTGAGGATCCCGAAGGTCCGCTCGACAATGCTGAGTGTCCTCTTATGGGCGTCGTTGTAAGCCTGCTCTGCAGCAGTACTCGGGTTCCCAAATGGTGTCATTAGCCATGGCTGGATGCCATACCCCTGATCAGCTGAAAGAAAAAAACAGAATGGGATCATGTTGATGTAGCTTGCATTATTGAAAAGACCGTCCATGGCAGTAGTTGTCTTGTGTTGTCTGTGACTCTTTTGTGTACTGATGTGACATCCTATACTTGTAGGCTATACCATCTGCATTGTGTTTTTACCTTGGCTGAGCACATGTTTGTCTGCTAACCGTTTGTCATCAGTATGTTTGGTGATTTTCAGTGCAGTGTGCCCTCCCTAACATTGTGACTTGTGATACAGGTGTCCTTGTCTTCACTTGGGGTGAGTAGATAGTTCAATGTAGAGTTTAATTTATAAGTGTTGTTAGCACGTTCATATGGAAGTACCCTGGACATCCCATACCTTTAGACTTATGCAATGTATTAATGTAAAGGTCATTGTGAGACTTACAATTTGCAAGGTGACATTTCGGCAACCACACTCATTGACGTCTTCACATTAGGCTGTACAGTAATTTCCTATGTGTGACAGGTTCAATGGTGAGTTAAGAAACATGGCTAGTGATGTCAGGACCTCAGTGTGTTCCTGTTGACATGTTGCTGTTGTGGTGTATGTGTTGTGTGTCCTAGAGGGTTGCTGTGCAGTGTATATATAAGTAGGTTTTCGTACTTACCAACAAGTAGTCCATTGCCATACCGTCCATCCTGGAAGTGTTGGTTGATGGTAGAGTGATGGAAGATGAATGAGTCATGTACACTCCCAGGATATTTAGCCACGATGTTGGTGATCAATCCCTGGTGATCGACTATGGCCTGCACGTTGATTGAATGTGTGTGCTTCCTGTTGCGGTAGAGGTGTTCAGTCGCAGCAGGTGGCACAAGGCGTACATGTGTGCAGTCGATTGCACCAAGGACGTGTGGGAAGCCACTAATTGCATAGAACCACTCTTTAGTTTCCTGCTGCTTCTGCAGTGTGTTAGGGAAGCAGATGTGGTGGGGTGTCAGTTGAATGATGGCATCCAGTACTTTTGGCAGAAATGCGGAGAATGATGGTTGGGATATTCCACCAACCAGGGCACCAGTTGTTTGGAATGAGCCACTTGCCAGCATGTGAAGTACGGCAAGCAGCTTTGTTTCTGTTGGTATGGTGCGGGGTGTTACCAAAGTGGGGGCGAACTGCTGTTCAATGTTTTGCAGCAGCTGCTGGATGGCCTGCCAGTTCAACCGGTACCTCTGTATGATGTCGTGTTCCATGAGGCCATGAAGGGTTGTTCTTGGGTGGAATATCCTCTCCTGCCTTCTGCACTGCCTTTGGGGTCCCTGCTGGTGTTGTTGTAGCTGCTGTTGTTGCTGCTGGGCTCTGCGTCTGCGTGCACGTTGGATAAGAATCACCTCCATGTCTCCCTGTTGCTGCTCTGCTGCTCTGCTGTTTGTTCTGTGTGTTCTGATTAAATACAGGTGTGTTTGCCCCATTTTAACGCCTTCCCTGACCCAGGCGTTAAATTTTGTCACAAATCGGGCTGTGCGTAATTTTCTGGCTCCGCCTCCCGGCCGAGCGTCATTTTTGCCCGGAAGCATAAATACGACGCACGGCCGTTTGCGTCGTTTTTTGGACGGGAACGCCTACCCTGCATACCATTAACGCAGGGCGGGTTGCCGCATCCAAGAAATGACGCACACAGCGGAATTTTGTCGTCCGCGGGCTCGGGCATCAGAGTTTATATATGGGGCAACGTTTGCGCTAATTGTGCGTCAAATCTTTTGACGCACAATCGGCGCAAACGGAGTATAAATATGCCCCTCTGTCTCTCACACCGTAGGTGATTCTGCTGCTCAAATCTAGTAGTCTAAGTAGAATAATGAGAGCCTACGCGACAAGACCAACCTCAGAACTGGAAAAAGAAGAAAGAGGAACTGAGACTGGATCTGAGCAAATTGAGAACGGTTCAGCCACTCTTGTGAGAGAAGAAGGAGAACACCTACAGGAGAGTGACAGTGAGAAAATCTCAATTGAGGCAGCAGGGGAGTCTAGTCAGAGGAGGGCTCTCCCAGAAGTAGACAATTTTGAGAGGCAAACAGAGCAAACGCCAGACCTCGAGGGGGAAGGAGTTGAGGCGGATCAAAGTCATTGTGGTCTGACTTCTTCTGAACCAGTTACAGGTCTGTCAAGACAAAATCCTGCAGAGCTAGAAGAAGTTTCAAGTTCAACACTGAAAAGAGCATTAACAAAGGGTCCACTGAAAGGAGATAAGTGGCCAGAGTCACAAGCAAAAAGAAAAGAAGCAATTGTTGAGACAACAATTGAGGAAGAAGTAGGTACAAGGAGAGAAGACCTGAGTGAAGGAGAATCGAATGGAGATTGAAAGTTGAAAAAAAAGAGAATAACAAGTCAAAGGTATGCAGGTCCTGAATGGGCGTATGCAACAACAAGTGAATGGCAAAGAGAATTTCTGTCTTTTTGTTTCAATATAGACATTCCAGGTCAATAATTTGGCACCTTGAAGGAAAACAATGAACTAATCTGTGGAAATTACAAACTGAGAAAAGTAAAAGAAGAAAAAGACACTGTTAAAAGTAACTGGAAAATACTTTAATAACCTGACTTGACAAGATAACCTGATTTGACAAGCTGCTAAACAGATTTTTGACATTCTTACTGATTTTGACAAAGGGTCCTGGAAATCAGACTGAAAGAAGTAAATAATTGCTTAGAGAAGATTGAAGATTTTGTTTTTGACTTCTGAGCATAGTTACTATTTTTTCTTCTACTTTCTGATTCTTTACAGAGCATGAGTAATCTTAGCCAGCAGGTTAGGAAGAACAGGTGGTGTATTGGTTTGGCAATCGTGTGCGTGGTATTGTGCCTGATATTGATTGTGGGAATGACTGTTCTTGACAAGAGTAAAGCCAACCATAATTCAGCTATAGAGATAACTACCGCACTAACAGAAATAGAGAAGTTTAGGTTAGATGAGCAGTATCTGCCTGTAGACAATGCACAAGGAGAACTTTCTTCTAATGTTTTCTATTGATTATTGAGTGAGTATGTTGAGACGATGGATGCAAGAGATTGTTGTGTAGGCACACAGATTCCTTCATCAGACAAAGAAAGAGTTACCTCTCATTGTTTATCCCTCACTTATGGGATAAGATGTAGTCTGTTACTAACAAGATTCTATAACCAGGAGTAAATTCAGTATTTCTATTCTAACCAGGATGTTGTGTTTTAGTTTGTCCCCATAATTAAATACCTGAAAAGAGTAGCTAAGCAGAACAATATAGAATTAGTGAGAGGACTCTGTGAGCCTACATTAACTTTTGGTACGGCATATGCTCTCAAGAATAACATGACATGCTTGCTTATACCACTAGTGAAAAGCTTCTTAGACCAGACAGATGAAAAGAGAAAGTTAAAGGAGAGGTTAGAAAAGGGTTTAGAGAAAAGGACTTTTAGATATGATTACGCATTTAGTGAAATAAAAAGCAAGGGAGGTTAGCTTTAGATGTGCAACACGTGGGAAAGCTTTGTGTATATAGGCCTAAATCTAGTACTGACACTTTGTGGGAACAAGTGAATGTAAAAATGTGTTTTTGTTTCAGCGTAAATGGACATTAATGATGAGTGGACAGGATCCAGTAATTCCTGGTATATATTACATCTCTGAGCCAAATGCTTATTACCGTCTTTCAAGAGGATGGTATGGCACATGTTTCTTGGGGATAGTTTTCCCAAAGATTTTTCAACATGAGGACTTGAAAAGATTACTGAAAATTACTGATTTACATCACATTAAACAAAAGAGTCATATTAATGGTAATGTATCTTGTATTTGCTTTATTAATCGTAGGCCTTACTTTAGCGAGGTCTTGGGCCTAGTTGCACGGCCTCATGTTAAGCTGCATTGCTTAGATGATTTATAAAATGGCTGCTTAATAGAATAAAATTGTGATTTTTCCACTGCATTGACCAAATGCTAGTAGCTGAACTTCTTTCCCAGGAGAACTGCTTGCTAGAATATACTATACAAGATAGGGATACATTATATAACTTAGGCGGTCACCGCCAAATGGCCGCTCCGCGGTCAAGAGACCGCGGATGCCATTCTGGCTTTCCTGCTGGGCCGGCGGGCGCCCTTTTGGCCCCTGCAACATAGAAGCCGGCTCCGAATGGAGCCGGCGGTGTTGCAGGGGTGCGACGGGTGCAGTAGCACCCGTCGCGATTTTCACTGTCTGCAAGGCAGACAGTGAAAATCTTCATGGGGCCCTTTTAGGGGGCCCCACAACACCCGTTCCCGCCATCCTGTTCCTGGCGGTAAGAACCGCCAGAAACAGGGTGGCGGGAAGGGGGTCGGAATCCCCATGGCGGCGCTGCAAGCAGCGCCGCCATGGAGGATTCCCTGGGCCAGGGGAAAACTGACGGGAACCCGCTGGTTCCCCCTTTCTGACCGCGGCTTTACCGCCGCGGTCAGAATGGCCCTGGAAGCACCGCCAGCCTGTTGGGGGTGCTTCCTTGGTCCCCGGCCCTGGCGGTCATGGACCGCCAGGGTCGGAATGACCCCCTTAGTGTGTGTAAAGATGACCATTCCAGGAGCAGACAAAGGATGCACTGACTGGATTATAAGCTGCTACAAATTTGTTTCCTGATGAGCCCAATGATGGTAGCAGGAGAAGAGGAGCCATTCGTCAACATGTGAACAGTGGCCTAATAAATTCTTAGATTTGGGGTTCTATTTTCATTGGACTAAACATACACATACGATTGTTTGACCAATAGCAATGTGGGAAATAGTTTTAGGAAATCTAACTTAGCCGGACTGCACCGAGAGGAGATGTACCATTCTCCCCATTCCTTTGAGGGTTTAGCTGTTACTCTTTCTGAACTGCATGAAGAGACTATGGCCCTTATTACAACATTGGCAGTAAATCCTGCTTACCACCGTAGAGAAGACCGCCAACACACCGCCGCGGCCGTGGAATTCCACCACAGCAATTATGACCCACAGTTCTGAATCCGCCAAAATCTAGACACACCACACAAGTGTGATAAACTGGTGAAAACCAAATCTCTACCGTCATGCCAACAGAAATACGCCCACACTATCACGACCCATGATTCCACGCGGTGGTCTTTCAACCGCGGTATTCCATTGGCGGTACACACCGCCGCGCTCAAAATACACACACATTTATAAAACACAACCACATTGGACTATTCAAAATACACACACCTGATACACATACACACACCACTCCCACATACCCAATACAATATAAAACACACACCCACATCACCCACAAACCCTTACAACAACAATTCACGAACGAAAGCCAGAGAGAGACAGCACCAGCAAGAACAGCCGCATCCACAGGCACACAACACCATCACCCACAGAACTTCCACGTACCTCACACAACACCCCACTACATAGCAGCACACTTATCACCCCACACTCCACCCCACACATCACCTACACCACCCCATGGCACGGCAAAGACACCCCAGGTTCTCGGAGGAGGAGCTCAGGGTCGTGGTGGAGGAAATCGTCCGGGTAGAGCCACAGCTATTCAGATCACAGGTGCAGCACACCTCCATTGCAAGGAAGATGGAGCTATGGCGAAGAATAGTGGACAGGGTCAACGCAGTGAGACAGCACCCAAGAAATCGGGAGGACATCAGGAAGAGGTGGAACGACCTACGGGGGAAGGTGCGTTCCGTGGTCTCAAGACACCACCTGGTGGTTCATAGGACTGGCAGCGGACCCCCACCTCCTCCCCCACAACTAACAACATGGGAGGAGCAGGTCTTGGCGATTCTGCGTCCTGAGGGCCTCGCAGGAGTAGGTGGAGGAATGGACTCTGGTAAGAAAATCTTAACTATTATATCTCCTACCCTATCTGCATGACAGCACATACCCCCACCCTCACCCTTACCCCATCACTCCTACTCGTCACAAATGTCCCAATGTCACAAACCACACATCCTAACCCAAAGTCCTGCATGCAACAACAAAGCATGGAAACCCATCACTAAAGCATGCCCACTGCACATACCCATACACCCCCCTAAACCATCATCACATGTTGTCCCACACAGGAATGCAAGCACTGGGGTACACGGTCACCCACCCATTGCACACCATGACACACACAGATGTAATAAACATCCTTTTATACCCCAGCAGGACCCCCACCCAACATCACCGGACAGGAGGGTCCACACATGTCCACACCACCAACAAAAGAGGCCCACAGTGATGACAGCACCTCTGTCCAACTGGATCTAGATGACCAGCTCGGCCCATCGGGGACCTCTGGACAGTCGGTTCCCCTCACACAGTCACAGGCCAGTACAGAGCTTCCCCCCTCTGGAAACACCAGCACAGCAGGCACCCAGCGGGCCCATACCTCCGTCCCCAGGACACGTCAATCAGCTGTGTGTCCACCACTACAGGGAACTTAGGCTAACCCACCACCCCAACAACAACAGGGACCTGGGGGCAGTGGTACTGGGCACACGTTCCAGGGGACGGAGGCCCAGGAACACAGGGGAACTGGGAGGGCTGCTGTGCGACAGGGGGCAGACAGGCCAAGGGAACCCACTCTCCACGAGGCCTTCTCCTCCATCATTGGAGCCTATCACCACTCCCAGGAGACGATGGCAAAACGGTACTGGCCAAGTTTCAGGAGACCCAGCGCCTGCAGGAGGAACAGTATATGGGCTTCAGGGAGGAACTCAGAACCATCAACTCCACCCTGGGCACCATCGCAGGGGTGCTGAAGGAAGTACTCAACACCAGGAGGGACCCTGTGGCACTACAAGGGGCCCCTGACACTAGCATGGACGATGAACTGCCCACCACCTCCGCCGGCGCTAGTGGACAAGAGGCACTGCCACAGGACCACCATACCAGTACCCCTCCCCCTTCAGAGGGAGAACCACCTCACAAACTTTCCCTGAGACCCAGGAACAAGACAGAGCACGATGCCAAGACCCCCGCCAAGAAATGAGACCACCCTGATTGTCATCCTACTGTCCCACTTTGTCACCCTGTCCATACTTAAACTGCCCCAGCTCTGTTTCCTATGCCCCTTTGGACAATGCACCTGTGAGACTAATAGACTGGACTCTGCCATGGACATTCCTCCACCATCACCCCTCACCATTTTACTACCCCCTCCAATATTGGGCAGTTAAATAAACACACTTAAAGCACAAAACAATCTGGAGTCTGTCTGTGATTTCGAAATAGTGTATTAGCAATTACAGTGGCAAAATGTTCATTCAAATGTAATGTCATCATACCTATGTCACACAGCTCTAGTCCATGAGGAATCAAAGCAGATGTCACACAGTGGGACCCACATCTGTGAAATCGTAAGGGAAAGTGACAACTCAGTGACCATACACTGGGTGAAAACGACAGACAGTAGACAGGCAGCAGTGTTTAAGTACTTGTAGTAGGCAGGTCTGTAATTTATCTGTGTCTCACTGGAAATATTGCTGGATCACTGAGTCCCTGTTGTTCATGTCTTCTTCTGGACCATCCTCCTGCAGAAAAGGCACCTGTCGTCGCAAAGCCAAGTTGTGAAGCATACAGCAGGCTACGATGATCTGGCACACCTTCTTTGGTGAGTAGAATAGGGATCCACCTGTCATATGGAGGCACTGGAACCTGGCCTTCAGGAGGCCGAAGGTCATTTGGATCACCCTCCTAGTTCGCCCATGGACCTCATTGTAGCGTTCCTCTGCCCTTGTCCTGGGATTCCTCACTGGGGTCAGTAGCCATGACAGGTTGGGGTAACCAGAGTCACCTGCAAATGGCGAGGGGCAACTGTTAGACACGCACTAACCTGTAGGGATATCCCCAGACCCAGACAACCATTCCCACTGACTAGCTTCCAGGTGCTCCCCTAATAGCCACACACGTTGCCTCTGGAGTTGACCCATCACATAAGGGATGCTGCTATTCCGCAGGATGTAGGCGTCATGCACTGAGCCAGGGAACATGGCATTCACATGGGAGATGTACTGGTCTGCCAAACATACCATCTGTACATTCATCGAATGATAACTCTTCCAGTTTCTGTACACCTGTTCACTCCTGTTGGGGGGGGACCAAAGCCACATGGGTCCCATCAATGGCACCTATGATGTTGGGGATATGTCCCAGGGCATATGAACCATCTTTCACTGTAGACAAATCCTCCACCTGAGGGAAACCGATGTAGCTCCACATGTGTTTCAGAAGGGCAGACAACACTCTGGACAACACGTTGGAAAACATAGGCTGGGACATCCCTGATGATATGGCCACTGTTGTTTGAAATGACCCACTTGAAAGGAAATGGAGCAATGACAGCACCTGCACTTGAGGGGGGATTCCTGTAGGATGGCGGATAGCTGACATCAGGTCTGGCTCCAACTGGGTACACAGTTCCTGGATTGTGGCACGGTCAAACCTGTATGTGATAATCACATGTCTTTCCTCCATTGTCGACAGGTCCACCAACGGTCGGTACACCGGAGGATGCCGCCATCTCCTCACATGTCCCAGCGGACGGTGCCTATGAAGGACAACAGCTACCACAGAGTCAAACAACTGAGAGGTACGTATACACAGTTTACACAGAACACCATTCATACACAAAAAGTGGCCTGTATGTGTGTTGAGTCTAGGCCTAGGTATGTGTGACACAGTTGAATATGAAGCCATGTGGGCCCCAGAAATGGCTGCTGCCTGACCTCTAAAGTGGGACAATGTGATGTAACTGCGCTGGCGTTGTACACCGTCGCGGTAGGCGGTCGAAGACCGTGGTGCAATGCTGTATTGGTTAACATTGGACCCTATGGGTGCCAGGAGCCAATGACGATGTACGCCGGTGGTGACGGTACGCACTGCCGTGGACGTGACCGCCATTTTCTATCTGTTCAATCACTCAATACCTGATCTTCGACAGGAGAGGACCCACACTGCAAGTGCTGCTGTGACCTCGGTCTGTAAGAGACAATGGCTTGAGTGTCTGGGGAAAGGGCCCCTGCCTTCACATCGGAGGAGTTGGAGAAATTCATGGATGGGGTCCTCCCCCAGTACACGCTACTCTACGGTCCTCCAGACAAACAGGTAAGTACACTTGGAGCATGATGTATGGGCTATGCCTGTGTGGAGAGGGATGGATGTAAGAAGGAAGGGGGGAGAGTGCGGCGTGCATGAAATAAAGGTGAATGCATGTGCCACATGGCCACGGAAGGGATGGGGGCCAATCACGTTGATGGTGCAGTTGGTATTAACTTTCTCTTCCTCCTGTACAATTCATGTAGGTCAGCGCCAACCAGAAAAAAAGATATTTGGCATGCCATCGCCAAGGACGTCCGGACCCTGGGGGTCTACCACAGACGGAGCACCAACTGCCAGAAAAGATGGGAGGACATTCGCTGCTGGAGCAAGGAGACGACGGAGGCTCAGCTGGGGATGGCCTCTCAACGTGGGAGGGTTGCCCGTCGCACCATGACCCCCCTGATGTTCAGGATCCTGGCGGTGGCTTACCCAGAGTTGAATGGGCGCTTGAGGGCATCACAGCAGCAACAAGGGGGTGAGTACACTCTCATTCTGCTGACTTTGCGCGCAGCGGAGGGGTCTGGGTGGGGGAGGTGGGCTGTGGGTTTCCCTAGGCCAGGGCGAGTTCCGTAGGCAAGGTCCCTCAGTAAGGCAGGCCATGTGGCACCCCACCCCACCTCTGTAGAGTGGCAAGTACACCTAGTCATGCCCCTGTGTCATCTATGTGTGCAGATGTCGTCCATAGCCTTGTAGGCCATTTCCCAGAAATTGAACAGTGGAGCCCAAGAGCACGGCGTAGTGCAGGGGGCTTCTGTGTCTGTCGTGTATGCCAACGGTAGTGGTAATGAATGACCTCAACATGTCTTTCTTCTGCTGTCCCTCCCCTTTTTGTGGTCTCCCTGTTCTTGTGTGCATTAGCATCATCTGGCGGAGGATCAGTGGCATCGGAGCACCAGGGGGCTGCATCCCACATGGCCATGGAGGGCCACACTACAGACTCGGACTTCACCAGTGGGACAGAGGGCGAGGGGAGCTCCACGGCGGGGACAGGAGCTGAGACTAGTGACACGGACTCGTCCTCTGATGGGAGCTCCTTAGTGATGGCGGCAACATCTGTGCCATCCCCATCTACAGGTACAGCTGCCACCCCCCCTTCCAGCAATGCCCTCCCAGCAGCCCCTCAGCCTTCGCCCCATGCCCGCTCACCCGGGAGGGTGGGCATCACCTTCGCCCCAGGCACCTCAGGCCCTGCCCCAGTCACCCCTGATGCCCTCAGTGAGGAGGCCATTGACCTCCTCAGGTCCCTCAGGTTGGGCAGTCTACCATTTTGAATGCCATCCAGGGTGTAGAAAGGCAGTTGCAACAAACAAATGCATTCCTGGATGGCATTCATTCTGGTCAGGTGGCCCTTCAGCGAGCTTTTCAGACTCTGGCCTCAGCACTGATGGCAGCCATTGTCCCTGTCTCTAGCCTCCCCCCTCCAACTTTCTCCACCCAGACCCAATCCCCTCTACCTCAGCCTATCCCAAGCACACCTACAAACCAGCATGCACACACGTCAACACATAAGGGAAGCTCAGGCAAACATAAGCACCACACATCCAACAGGCACTCACGCAAGCATCACACACATGCAGACACACCAACATCCACTGCCTCCACTGTGTCCCCCTCCTCCTCATCTCCCTCCTCCCTCCCTGTCTCGTCTACACTCACACCTGCATGCACTAACTCTACAGCCACTACTGCCATCACAGCACACCCACCACCACACCCCGCTCACGTGCAGTCACCACCCCCACCACCATTCACACATCCCCTGTGTCCTCTCCAGTGTGTCTGTGACGCCCCCTCCCAAGATAAACAAATGCAGGCACACACCCACCTAACAGCCATCCACCTCACGACAGCCTCCAGCGCTTGCAACTTCACCCAAAGTCAGCAAACTAACACCTCCTACAACCACCACCTCTTCCTCCACTCCAAAACCCCCTCCAGCTACCCGTCCCAGTGTGTCAAAAAAAAAATTCCTGTCCAACCTTGACCTCTTTCCCACACCTCCCCCACCCCATCCGTCTCCTATGTCCCGAACTAGCACCTCAGCCACAACATCTCCGGGACCAGGGGTGCCTCTAGTCACAGGAATCTGGAGTGCACCGGCCACCAGGGCAGCCAGTGTGGCACGGAGCCACAGCACAGACAGTCCCCCACCTGTGAAGCATCAGAAGTTGGCCAGTGCCCGGCGGGAGATGGGGAAGACTCCAGCCACCAAAGTCGCTCCCAGGGGTCCCGGTGGGAGTGTGGAGTCAGCTGTGACACCTTCCAAGTTGGTGAAGGGCCACAAGAAACTCGGCAAGTCTGGGAAGAGCAGCACGGCGGAGAAGACCGCCATCATCCCCGCTGCCCAGGAGGCCACTGCCATCATCCTCGCTGCCCAGGAGGCCACCTCCAGCATCAGCCCAGCTGCCCAGGACAGGACCACCAGCACCAGCCCACCTGCCCAGGACAGGACCGCCAGCACAAGCCCAGCTGCCCAGGAGGCCAGCACAAGCCCAGCTGTCCAGGTGGCCACCGCCAGAACAAGCCCAGCTGCACAGGAGGCCACTGCCAGCACCAGCCCAGCTGCCCAGAACAGGACCGCCAGCGCAAGCCCACCTGCCCAGGACACGACTGCCAGCACAAGCCCCGCTGGGCCATGAAGGACCGCCAGCAAAAGCCCCGCTGGGCCATGAAGGACAGCAATCAAAAGGCCCGCTGGGCCATGAAGGACCGCCAGCAAAAGCCCTGCTGGGCCATGAAGGACCACCAGCAAAAGCCCCACTGGGCCATGAAGGACCACCAGCTAAAGCCCCACTGAGCCATGAAGGACCGCCAGCAAAAGCCCCGCTGGGCCATGAAGTACCGCCAGCAGCTGAGTCCCTGCAATGGAGACCGCCGCCTCAAGCACCGCTGAACAGGGCACTGCCGTCTCAAGCACCGCTGAACAGGGTACTGCCGACTCAAGCACTGCTGAACAGGGCACCGCCGTCTCAAGCACCGCTGGCCCATGAGCGGCAAGGGCACTGACGCTACTGAGTCCATCACGGGGTGAATGAAGCACTTTGGGCACCATGCCCTCTTCAGAACCAGTGGAGAATGTCATCCACTACCTCTGTCCTTAGCAGGATGAAGCACTCTGGGCACCATGCCCCCTCAAGAACCAGTGGAGAGATCCATCCACTACCTCTGTCCTTAGCAGGATGAAGCACTCTGGGCACCATGCCCACTCCAGAACCAGTGGAGGGATCCATCCACTACCTCTGTTCTTAGCAGGGTGAAGCACACTGGCCCCCATGCCTCCCCAGAACCAGTGGAGAATGTCATCCACTACCTCTGTCCTTAGCAAGATGAAGCACTCTGGGCAAAAGGCCCCCTCCAGAACCAGTGGAGACTGTCATCCACTTGAGAGACTGTCGCTTTGCACTCCCCAGGCTGGAACAGTGGGCAACCCACCCACTGTAGAGACTTGAGAGACTGTGGCTTTGCACTCCCCAGGATGGAACTGTGGGCAACCCACCCACTGTAGAGAATTGAGAGACTGTGGCTTTGCACTCCCCAGGATGGAACAGTGGGCAAACCACCCACTGTAGAGACTTGAGAGACTGTGGCTTTGCACTCCCCAGGATGGAACAATGGGCAAACCACCCACTTGGGAGACTTGAGAGACTGTGGCATTGCACTCCCCAGGATGTAACAGTCGGCAAACCATCCACTGTAGAGACTTGAGAGACTGTGGCTTTGCACTTCCCAGGATGGAACAGTGGGCATGTGGCACCCTCGTGGATTTGGAATCGTGCACTCAACCGGCTGAGGTGCCCCCCCTTTCCCTCCCCTGAGGTGCCTGTTAACTTGCTCTCTGATGCCCCTGCAGTGTTCTCTCCATCATGGTCGGGGATCTTGTGTGGGCCTCGCCCACACCGTGTGGTCCCAGTGTTCCACAGACTTAATTAGACCACTACCTGGATTACTATGCTTGGTATATATTTTGTACATGGTGTATATATATATTACTGCCTACTTGCTTTTAATATATTACAATGGTTACACTCATTTTCTATTGTCTTTGCATTCTCCCTGGCGGCTTGGGGGGTGTAACTGTGATGTATTGATATGCAGTAGTGTGTGTGTTGTAGTGGGCGGGGGTGGGGTTGTTGCATGTCACTCTCTTTTCCCTCCCCCTCCCCTGTGTCGTAGGGGCAGTACTCACCGTGGTCTTCGCCGCCGACGTTCGTGCTCCTGGTAGAGTAGCAGGAAGACTATTGCAGGTATAATTTGGAGTTCCGGCTCCATGGTGTCCTCGTTCCTCGCGGGATGTTTAGAGGTGAGCGTTTTTCCTTCGGAATTCCTGTTTCCACTATGTTTTTATCCGCGGTGAATCCGCCCCGGAAAAGGTTGCGGATTGGCCTGTCATAATAGTGTGGGCGGTACATTGTCCTCCGCCTGTCTGTTGGCGGTGACCGCCATGCTGTTTGTTTGTACCACCGTGGCGGTCAGAGTGTTAAAGTGGATGTCTTTGTTGGCGGTTTCTGCCACGGTCGTCACAGCAAATTTTTCCCGCCGGCCTGTTGGCGGTCTTACCACCGCTTTATCACCGTCCGCCAGGGTTATAATGACCACCTATGTGTTAGACTTTTTTGCTTATGCAGGGTCATCCACAATCTTTTTGCCTCCTGCCTCCTATTTTTTCTGACCTGTTGCTGTTGGCTTTTGAACTCTGAGCACTTTACCACTGCTAACCAGTGCTAAAGTGCATATGCTCTCTGTGTAAATTGTATTGTTGATTGGTTTATCCATGATTGGCATATTTGATTTACTAGTAAGTCCCTAGTAAAGTGCACTGGAGGTGCCAGGGCCTGTAAATCAAATGCTACTAGTGGGCCTGCAGCACTGGTGGTGCCACCCACATAAATAGCTCTGTAATCATGTCTCAGACCTGCCATTGCAGTGTCTGTGTGTGCAGTTTTAACTGTAAATTCGACTTGGCAAGTGTACCCACTTGCCAGGCCTAAACCTTCCCTTTTCTTACATGTCAGACAACCCTAAGGTAGGCCCTAGGTAGCCCCAAGGGCAGGGTGCAGTGTATAGTTAAGGTAGGACATATAGGCCCTCATTCCGACCCTGGCGGTTTCAAACCGCCAGGGTGGAGGGCAGAGGAAGCACCGCCAACAGGCTGGCGGTGCTTCCTGGGCCATTCTGACTGCGGCAGTAAAGCCGCGGTCAGAAAAGGGGAACCGGCGGTTTCCCACCGGTTTTCCCCTGGCCCAGGGAATCCTCCATGGCGGCGCTGCTTGCAGCGCCGCCATGGGGATTCCGACCCCCTTCCCGCCAGCCTGTTCCTGGCGGTTTACACCTCCAGGAAGAGGCTGGCGGGAACGGGTGTCGTGGGGCCCATGGGGGCCCCTGCACTGCCCATGCCACTGGCATGGGCAGTGCAGGGCCCCCTAACAGGGCCCCACAAAGATTTTCACTGTCTGCTTAGCAGACAGTGAAAATCGCGACGGGTGCCACTGCACCCGTCGCACCCCTGCAAATCCGCCGGCTCCATTCAGAGCTGGCTTCCTCTTTGCAGGGGCTTTCCCGCTGGGCCGGCGGGCGATCTTTTGGAGATCACCCGCCGGCCCAGCGGGAAAGTTGAAATGACCCCCGCGGTCATTTGACCGCGGTGCGGTCTTTGGGCGGTTTCCGCCCGCGCGCGCCGGGGTCGGAATGACCCCCATAGGAATGTGTTTTATGTGTCCTTAAAGTGAAATATTGCTAAATTTGTTTTTCACTGTTGCAAGGCCTGTCCCTCTCATAGGTTAACATGGGGGCTACCTTTAAATCTGATTAAAGTGTAGATTCCCTTTGGGAACGGATGGACATGTGGAGTTTGGGGTCTCTGAGCTCACAATTTAAAAATACATCTTTTAGTAAAGTTGATTTTAAGACTGTGCATTTGAAAATGCCACTTTTAGAAAGTGAGTATTTTCTTGCTTATACCATTTCTGTGACTCACACTAGACAGTGACACAAAAGGAGCTGGGGTGTAGTCTACATTTCCTGAAGAGCCATCTGTGCTAAGAGGGAGGGGAGGAGTGGTCACTTACACCTGAAAGGGCTTTGCCTGTCCTCACCCAATGCAGTCTACGACCCCCTGGTGAGTGTCTGGGGCCTGGCCTGGGCAAGGCAGGATTTTGCATTCAAAAGAGACTATACTTTAAAGTAGGCCTACTTCAAAGGGGACATTGGGTATAAGTAGGGCACCCAAAACCACAGACTTTAGATCACTTCTGGACATCAAGAGGAACCTCTGCCTGGAGAAGAGCTGAAGAGCTGAGGAGAAGTGCTGCCCTGCCTGTGACTGTGCTTTGTGGAGCTATCCTGCAGTTGCTGCTTCTGCCAGAGTAAGAGGGCAAAGACTGGACTTTGAGTGCCTTCCATCTTGTGAAGAAATCTCCAAGGACTTGATTTAGAGCTTGCCTCCTGTTGTTTGAAGTCTCAGGGACAGCAAAGACTTCTCTCTGCCAGCACCTGGAATCTCTGGAGACTCTCCTGCTCTGACAAGTGGTGCCCTATCCAGTACCTGGGCCCTTGAAAGGAAAGCTGGTGAAAATCCAAGGAAATCGACTTCGGACAACTTCGGACCGACGCCGCTGCTGAATCCCGTGACGCCGCCTGCAACTGACTCTGTGATCTTCTCTGGAACGCGACGACCTTCACAGGCCTGATGCCGCTGCAGCCCCGCTGAAGTCTGCGACTCCGTGGAAGTCGCAGCACCACTTCGTGACCGATCCTGCTCGAAGTGCATGAATTCGACGTTTCGCACAGACGCCGTGTTCCCCGACTTCGTGCATCGACTTGTTTTCACTCTTCACCAAAGGTACTGTACTTGGGGGTCTACGCGACTCGGTGTCCGGCGCCACTGGTGTTGGCTTGTTGGCTACGACCCTGTCACGACGCCGTGTTAACACCTCATCGAAGCATTTTGTGTTTCTAATCGCTATTTTTGAGTTTATTCTTTAAAAATTCATAACTTGACTTGTGGATGTTGGATTTTTGTTGTTTTGGTCTTGTTTTGTTTAGATAAATATTCCCTATTTCTCTAAACTGGTTTTGTGTCATTTTGTAGTGTTTTCATTAAGATACTGTGTGTGTTGGTACAAATACTTTACACCTAGAACTCTTAAGTTAAGCCTACTGCTCTGCCAAGCTACCAAGGGGGTAAACAGGGGTTAGCTGAGGGTGATTCTCTTTTACCCTGACTAGAGTGAGGGTCTATGCTTGAACAGGGGGTAACCTGACTGTCAACCAAAGACCTCATTTCTAACACTATGCTTTCTTGATCTTTACTGCTGAATTCCGATGTCTTGCTGACCGAACCGAAGTCCTATTGATGAAGTCTGTCACAGCTCACTGAACCATACAGAGGCAAGGTATAACACGAGGTTTCTGATTGTTATGTCTATTTGCTTTTGTCCCTAGGTACCAACCGCTAATTTTGATAGAGCCATAGCTAGATGTTTTTACAAATTCATGGGGACTAAATTGTTTTGCATGCAGTCCAAACATGCTATTCTAATCTGAAGGTTAGTTTGGGTGCTCACTGATGAAGCTTGCTACATGTACTAACAGTTGATGTCTTTTCTTTGCTGAATCTAAATGTATGCCATTTCTCTTGCACAGTTATTCTTGATATTGATTTGTACTATAACCTTAGAATGTGTAGTGGTTCAAGCCTTGATTAAATTACTATTCTTTAGGAGATTTGGGCAGCCAGCATTGTTTTTGTATGCTTATCATTTGATTTTGAGACTGTTATGTTATATTAACATTGTTAATATAGGGAAATAAACATCCTAACTTTTACATAAAGATGTAGTTATTCATGATCGAGAGGTCATGGTGTGTAGAAATTATTGACTTTTGTGATTATTGATGCTATTGATTGTCATTGTTATTGATTTGTATTGGGACGGAGTCTCATGGTGGGAACTACTCTAAGTGCAGTCAAAAAGTCCATCAACCTATAAACGCACCCCCTTATAAACTACTGTCAATTAACCAAATAAGGTCTGACACGCTAACAGAGACAACAAGTTCCCCTTTCAGTGCAGTATTGTCTGCCAGGGTCCCAGTAGAGGGTTTGGCAGTCCATTGTGTGAGGGCAGGCCACTAGCCTTTGAAATGTAAGAGTCAGGCCCTTCACCCTTCCAGCCCAGGAAGACCTATTCAATATGCAGATGAGTGCGGGTGTGACTGAGTGTCCTATGTTTGTGGTTGTCTGGGTGAAATGCACAAGGGAGCTATCAACGAGCCCAGCACAGACATTGATTGGAGACAGACTGTAAGCCACAGATGGTTTTTAAGTGCAGAGAAATGCTCACTTTCTAAAAGTGGCATTTCTAAAATAGTAAGATAAAATACAACATCACCAATAAGCAGGATGTTCTATTACCATTCTGGTCATACTAAATATGACCTGGTTAGCCCTTTCGGATCAGAATCTCCCAGTCAAAAAGTATATGAGGGCAGACCTAATGTTAGTCTATGAAAGGAGCAGGACTCACAGTAGTGGAAAATGAATTAGGAGTTTTTCACTACCAGGATATATAAAACACATGTGTACATGTCTTGCCTTTTACCTACATAGTGCCCTGCCCTTTCAGTTACCTAGGGCATACCTTAGGGGTTACTTACATGTAGAAAAAGGGGAGTTTAAGGCTTGGCAAGTACCTTTAAATGACAAGTCGAAGTGGCAGTGAAACTACACACACAGGCCTTGCAATGGCAGGCCTGAGACATGGTTAAGGGGCTACTTATGTGGGTGGCAAAATCAGTGCTGCAGGCCCACTAGTAGCATTTCATTTACAGGCCCTGGGCACATGTAGTGCACTTTACTTGGGACTTATAAGTAAATCAAATATGCCAATTGGGGATGAAACAATGTTACCATGTTTAAGGGAGAGAGTAAATACACTTTAGCATTGGTTAGCAGTAGTAACGTGTGCAGAGTCCTATTACCATCAGAAACAGTGTCAGAAAAGTGGAGGGAGGCAGGCAAAAAGTTGGGAGATAACCACCCTATGGCTGTCAGGTCTAACACTCCTGTGTTCTGTGCATGAGCTAGATAGTGATAGTTTGGGCCCCAGATATCTCAAGAGAGACCACAAGGTGGCATAAGGTCATGATAAGCGTCTGATTGGGAACTGCAATATGACATATCAGTGTGCCATTCTTTCACAGTAGTTAAGGGATCTCTCAACCAGCTATTCTACATCTTGCTAGAAGGTGGCCCACAGCCACAAGGCGCCAGCAGTCCTTCAAGACATCTCTGTCATACCCCAGCAATGCTGTCAGTGATGTGTGCAGTATTGCCTTCCCTGTATTCTCTTCCAAGGTCTGGTATATCTCTAAGCAAAAGTACTATATCACTGGACATTACCATGCTATGTGCGTGAAACCAGCGTCATCTATCCCACAACATGAGCAGCTGGAGTCATCATGTAGACAACAGCAGTAAAATAGTATAATCGATCGGGTGGGGGGGAGATAATATAATTGGTTGAGGTATTTCAAGTGCACAAGGTGATAACGTCCATTCAATGACACCTTCCAGATTGCAGAGCAGCAATAGGACCATTGCATGTTGTTGACATCTATACCCAGATCTTCTTGCCAATCGCTGCACACTCGGACATTGCCAGGCCGCCGGGAGAAAGTATACAATGTTGCAACTGCTCGCGTAGGCGATGACATCCATAACAAGTGTGCAAGAGCTGGCAGTTTTAAGGGCTCTGCCATTGTATTACCAAGTAAGTCCTGCATTGTGTGATGCACACAATAGTAGTAAAATTACATAAGCATAGTAGGTGCATCGTGTTGTGTCCTGATCTGGGGCCAGTTTTGTAAGACTCACCCATATATTGCATCCCAAGCCCCCATAAGTCTTCAATGGTGGCCATATCCTGCACCAACTAGAGCCAAATGCACCACTTCAGAGGAAGGTGCGGTGTGTCTTGTAGTAGCCTCGAATACAAATCCATTGTTTTCTTTCAGAGGCATTGCATAATGCCTATAGGGTCTAGGACATGAAAGCTTGGACCAGTCTGTTGAATAAAAGTTGAGGCAGCATTAGGGGAGACACTGCCTCTCTCTCCCACCAAAGATGGGTCGGACTCACCTGGCCATGGATCCAGTAGTGAGCAAACATGCATTGCGCCACCCTTTAATATGCTTCAAATTCCAGGGCATTAAGTCCCTCCATCGTGTAAGGCAGGGTGAGTGTGTCCCGTCTCACCTGTGGCTGCTCTCCTGCTCATGCCGGGCGCACCGATAAAGCACATAATGTTCAAAAACCATGTTTGATAGTAGTATTAGGATATTCACGAAGAAGAAGAAGAAACGAGGTAGCACAATTATCTTCATGATGGCTATATTTTGCCCAAACAGAGAGAGAAGATAAATGCCAAAGAAAAGCACTGGTTCAGTTGTCCATTTAAGAGGGAACTCCACCTATATCACTGTAGTGACAGTGGTGAGAGGAAATATAAGGCATTTGTCCTAATTAAGGAGAACAACCTCCCTGAGGACCAGTGGGAGGTTGAGGTCAGGAGCCTGAACATGTAGGCGTGTATGGTCTGCATAGGTAGACACTACTAGATTAAAATGTAAAAAGCTAATTACGCTGTGCATGTGGTATTCCTGTAAAGGATAGACCAAAGGCTATGCCACAAGTGCATGGAGCAGTGGGGAGAAGGGGAATCCCTGGCGAGTGCCACTCGTAATAGCAATTTTGGATGTCACTCAGCCATTAATGCATAATTGCGCCGTCAATTCTGTATAAAGGACTTGAACATGTTTAAAGAATATATCTTCAACTCCTACACAACGGAGCACTGCCAACATGAACCTCCACTCAACTGAATTTAAGGCCTTTTCAGTGCCTAAAAAACTGCCGCCTCTCGCACCTCTGGGTCTATACAGGAGATTGCACCAAAGAGGGTGCAAAGCTTATATATGAGAGATCAACCAGGTATAAAGCTGGATTGTTCTGGTCCTAAAATGTTTGAGAGGAGGGGGCCAGGCAATTAGCCAATATGTTCATAAACATATTCTTGTCCATGTTTAATAGCAACAGTGGTTGGTATGATGAAAAATGGCCTACTGGCTTACTTTGTTTAAGCAGGGTGACCAGTAATGCCTTCTGCATAGTTAGGGGCATATGTCCATCTCATGTGATCTCCTCATAGACGTTGAGCAAGAGGGGTACAAACTTTCCCTGGTATGCCTTGTAGAAGTCTACTGTCAAACTTTCAGTGCCCTGGGCCTTCCCACTCAGTACATCTTTTAGCACAGTAATGATTTCAAAGAGATGGAGTGGCACCATGAGCAGTTCCCTATGCATGTTTGTCAGCCATTTCATGGTGATGTAAGTTAACCGTTCATGGCCAGTCTCTCATGTGTGATTTGGAAGGTATAAAGATCAGAGTTACACCTGCAAAACCGTTCAATCACCTGATCTGCCTCATGCAGGGGCATACCCTGCTCATTATTCATAGACAATATTTCACTATCCTTGTGGTTGTGCCGCATATGGGCTACCAAAGAGGCACTTGGTCGCTCACCCTTACCATAAACTCTGGCCGTTGCATATTTACCTAAATGGGTAACTTCACTCTGGCCTAGTCCACGGTATTTCTTTAGTTTGGCTTTGATGTTCCCCAGCAGTTTCTGCTGAGCCATCTGCTGTATGCACTATCTAGCTTGGCCAAATCCACCCCCAGCCAACCCAGCTGAATCGAGCGGAGGACGCAGGCATGCTTGGAGATGGAGGCTCCGTTTATATAGATCTTGAAGGCCTGCCAGATAGTGGCAAAATGGTCTACCAAACCTAGATTAGCACTGAAGTTTTCATCTATTGCCCGGGAAAGCTGCTCACTAGGCACAAAATCCATCAATGAATACTGGGGTAAACACCAGGAGTTTTAGGGCCAGTTGCACTGGGGAGTGATCAGAGAATGTTTGAGGTAGGTGATTACTCTCTAGGGCTCCAGACAAGAGGCTGTTCAAGACAAGCCAGTTGTCGATGCACGTATCGGTGTCATGCTGTGGAGTAATGCGTATATTCCCTGCCCTGCGGTGAGTTGTATTGCCATACGTTCACAAGGCTGCCATGTTCAGCAGCTGTCAATATGCAGTGGAGGGGGCCCAAGAGCAGTCCAAGTCAGGTGATATAACACAGTTGAAGTTGCCTCCCCATATATGCCATAAGTCACCATAACAAGCTAATCTATTGTGTAGTGTGTGGTAGGAATGTGGGTCTTTGTAATTGGGGTCATATACCTCCACCAGTAGTACAGCAAGGTGTTCCTCCTGGCAGCATGCTAGAACATAAAGCCCTCCAGTGTCCACCTGTACATCACATATTTTGATGACAGAGCCACGCTTGGTCCAGATAAGGACCCCACGTGCACATGCTGTAAATCCCACTGTGTAGCAAGCCCCCCTCATACACCTTTTAGTGAGCAGTCTGTAGGTAGGGGACAGGTAGGTTTCTTGCAATGTAGCTATATCTACCTGGTATCCCAGCAAATTAGACCACTATCAGGATTTTCCCATTGCTGTTCAACCCCTTGAGATTCCATGTGAGAAAGTTAAATGTTGCCTTTTGCCCTTCAGTAGTAGTGTGGACCTTTGCACAGTCAATCATGTCCACTGTCTACTTCCATTGTACAGCTGTCATTGTGTGAATTGTGCTTCATTGTCAATCTCTGCCTGTGCCATTTGGCCAATCGGACACACCTGCACCCGTCCCCCACCCATACCTTGCTCTGCAACAACTGGCAAGGCCATTTAACCCCCCAGTGTCAGAAAGCTATTGCCAGCATTGTTAAGTTGTTCCATCAGTAAAAACATTTCCCCTCTTCCTTGTACCCACGTTGGTTGCAGCGACGTCCTCACTCCCAGTGGCTCTTGCGGAGGCTGTTCTTAGAAATAGCTTTTTCAGGTTTAACTGCCACTCAAGATGGTGGCTCAAATCCTTGTGAGGTCAGTGCTTTATTGTTTCTACCTTAGTGTCGTGCTGAAGCTTCCCTCCAGCTCTTTCTCTCTGGGAGCCCTGCACTTCAACTGTCATCTTGAGGAGAATGAGCAGTGTTCCTGAGGTGCTTCGTTTCATAGAGAATTCTTCCAGTTTTGAGTAATTAATTATTTTTCTTGAAACGGTGTGCACACCAGCTGCGTTTTCCCTTTTGAAGAAGCTGGATTTGTTCCTTCTTCCAACAACTGTCTATCGGCTTTCTAAGGAGAATTCATTTAGGCTTAACAGAACTTCAAGCAACTGCAGTAAGGAATCCTTTTGTATGATTTCTAGACTTGCCAATATATATAAATGTACATATATTTTCAAGACCTCTCTGCTTTGAAGACTTGTCAGTCTTAGAGACAAACCTCAGTGCTCAGACTAATTCCTAGAGACTGTAATTGAGAAAACTGAACCTTGAGTAGGAGTTTTTGTTCCATGTGGAAGACATTAGTAGTTTGTATATTTGTGAAATTTTGAATTTTTCTCCAGAGAACCTTGGAAACCTCTGACTCCTGGAAAAAGAAGATATTAAGTTAACATTGTTCTCTTAGAGAGAGGCTAGTCTCTCAAAAGATCCAGGTTAGAAGAATGATTAAATGTGCAGTAGGAATGTACTTATCTATGCTCTTATCACCCGACTGCAGGTCATTCCTTTAAAGAAATCCCAATAAGAAGAAAGGTTCAGGTTTTCAGAGACAAACACTGAATAGCCTATCTCCAAGTGGGAAACACAGGCTGGAACTGGATCTGGAGGCAGTCTCTCTTTTTCTATTCCCATTCCCCTTTCCCCCTAGTGGATGCAGGGTTCAGATAATCAGTTAAAGTATGGGCACGCATCTGTTGGAGGGAGTTGGGTAAAAGGCATCTGCTCCTGTGGAAGTGTCATTTAATGGATAATCTTCTGATACCCAGTCCAATTTTACTTTTGAATCATATAGCAAAACACCATCATAGCTATGTGGTGCACACATGGTGACAGTCATTGGTCGCTGAACACCCCTGCAGCCATAAGTCACAGGAGGACTGCACCAAATCATCAGTCATTCTTTCACACATTATCCACATATTTTCATGGGAGCACATGCTGAGCGCAATCACCCTGCACCTGTCCCTGGGAAAACACCACCCCATCCATGGATAAATGAACCACGCAAAGCTCAAGGAACCACCACCCCCAGCAAACACGTCCATGAGTTAACATTGATGCTCTCAGGTAGGCCACTGTCTTGCCCCACATACAATCAACAAAACAACAATAGTACTGGCAATAACTTTTAAATAAGACATTGCATAAAATAAGAATTAAAGGTTAACAATATTGTTAAGGCAGGAATCGAGTCTGGATCAGTCCAGGTCCTCCACGTCTTGGGAGGGTGACAGCTCATCATCATCCATCTGGGAAAAGTCCATTGCCTACTCTATGACTTGCAGTGTTTAAAGAACTGCTGCAAGCTTTTAGGTTTGCTGAAAACTCTAGTTTTCCCATCTACAGGCACAAGCAGGTGGGCAGGGTAGAGCATGGCATAGTCCAGGCCTAGTGGTTAGAAATTGTCTCCTCGCCTCCTGCACCTGTGTTTCCCACAATTAGGAGCTAGAAAGATAAAAGCATTCACATCAGTGTAATAAATCTCCTACATATTTCTCCTGTCACATAAGATGTGCACTACACTCAACTCCCATGACATTTTCAACCTTACTTTCAAAGCTCAAGACCAGTCTCAAGGCCAGCTTTTGTCCATCAGTGAATTAGGGAAGTTTCATCTCTGCAACTCTCTCGGGCATTAACATGCCTGACCACTACTTCATGGGTTAAGGGCTACTACAACCACCGCGAATGAGACAATGGCACCTGTTCTTTCCAATCCTCTCAGGGCCAACACCCTGAGTAAATGTGGGCAAATGCTCAAGGCAATGCAGGAGTTTTCAATTGCACAGATACTGTTGTAGACAAAGCTTTCTTAATTACCACTGAGGTAAAACTGTATGATCACGTGTAATGCTTCCCTACCGCTCCAGAAAACATCTGGAACCAGCCACAAACATTTCATATTTTATGTGACTGTCAGAAAAAAAGGATGAGACAGCCCTTACAAGTTATTCTTAGGTCCTACTGAAAGAGACTTCTAGAAGTCCTGCAGATAGCTCATTAGCTCTCCAGTTTCTTAAGTCATTAAAACAGACTTGCTTGTATAAGTCCATCTTGGGCAGTGCAAAGCCTTCCTTTACATGGTGTGGATGCTATAGAAAAGTCTATTTGATTTATTATTTTATCCTGTAGCATCATCCCCTGAAGATGCTACCATAAGGCAATGCTCTCAATGAAATGTAGACATACCTTAGCATACCTTACTTCAGGCCATATTTATACTATGTTTGCATCAAATTAGCGTCATTATTTTTTTTACTCTAATTCGGTGCAAAACTAACTGTATATTTATACTTTGGTGCTAGACACATCTAGCGCAAAATTTTGGGATTTAAAGTCATTTTTTGGAAGTGGAAACCTACCTTGCCTTAATGAGATGCAGGTAGGCAGTCCCATGCAAAAAATGACTCTATGGCCTTAACACCATATTTAGACTCCCGTGCAAAAATGGTGTACGGGAGTGAGGAGGGGTCAAAAAAATGATGCAAAGCTTGCTTTGTCCCGTTTCTTAATCCCTGGCCAGGCCACACAGTAGCCCATGGATGCAGGACTACAAACTGTCTGCTGGCGGTGATGGCTGCTCAGTGGTGGCAGTGGTGCTGCTGCTGGTGGAGCTGGCAGTGGTGGGGGAGGCTCCAGCCCATCCACTGCAGCCTCTGACAGCTGCTCACTGGGGCTGCTACTGCTGGTGGTGGTGCTGGTGGCGATGCTGGCAATGGTGGGGGAGGCTCAAGCCCATCCCCTGCAGCCTCGTACGGCTTCCCACTGGGGCTGCTGCTGCTGGTGGCAGTGCTGGCAGTGGTGGAGGGAGGCTCCAGCACATTCCCTGCAGCCTAGGATGGCTGCACCACCATGGTTTGTGGTGGGGGCTCCGACTGAGTCCCAGCACCAGGCCCCTTGTCTCTACTGCCTGCTATTGCAGGCCCCTTGCCCTTCCTTCCTGCAGCTGGGGCTGCATCCTTGCCCTTTCTTACAGCAGCTGGGGATGAGTCCTTGCCCTTCTTTCCACCAGCTGGGGCTGCCTCCTTGCCCTTCCTTCCAGCAGCTGGGGCTGCCTTCTTGCCCTTCCTTCCTGCAGCTGAGGCTGACTCCTTGCCCCTCCTTGACGCACTTGGGGCAGGCACCCTTTCCATCTGGCTGGCTGGTGGCCGGGATCCTTTCCCACCTGGATTAGCTGAGGACACTACTATGCCCATGGACTAGATGGTTGAGGAGCTTGCCTGGGTTTTGACCACCCTGGCCTGACGTGAGGGACGGGGAGGGAGGGCAAGGGAAGAGGTCAATGTTGGCGAGGAAAAGCTTCTTAGGGGCATTGGCCAGGAAGAGGGAGATAGTTTGGGAGTGGAGGAAGAGGGAGTGGTGGTAGGCGGTGTCAGACTGCTGTGTTTGGGTGCAGGTGCATGGGCTGGATGCTGTTGTGAAGTGGATGGCTGTTAGGTGTCTGAGTGCTTGCGGTTGTGTACTTTGGGAGGAGGGGGCACAGACACAGTGGGAGAGGACACACCGGGACGTGTGCATGGATGTGTGGGTTGTGACTGCCAGTGAGGGAGGTGTGCTGGTGATGGTGGTAATGGATGAGGATGTGGTGCATGCAGGTGTGAGTATAGACGCAACTGGGAGGGAGGTGGAGGACGAAGAGGAGGGGGACACATTGGAGGAAGTGGATGTTGGTATATCTGATTCTGTATGTTGGTTATGTGAGTGCCTGTGGGATGAAGTGTGGTGTTTGTGTTTTCCATGTCTACTTTTGTGTGTTGTCCTGGGTGCCTACTCATCTGCATGTGTGCTTGGGATAGGTTGGGGTTGAGGGGAATGGGATTGGGTGGAGGAAGTTGGAGGGTGGAAACAGGGACAATGGTTGCCGTCAGAGAGAAGGCCAGAGTCTGGATTGATCTCTGTTGGGCCGCCAAGCCAGGGTGAATGCCCTTCAGAAATGCAGTGGACTGTTGAATTTGGGCTGCCTGCCCCTGGATGGCATTCACAATAACCTCGTCACTCAGGGCAGCAGGGCTAACTGGGGCAGGGCCTGAGGTGCCTGGGGAGAAGGCGATGCCCACCCTCCTGGGTGAGCGGGCACAGGAAACTCGCTGAGGGGCTGCTAGGGCGGTGGTGCTGGTACGGGGTGGCGGCTGTACCTGTAGCTGGGGTGGGACAGAGCTTCCAATTGAGGAGGAATCTGTGTCCGAACTGTCCCCTCTAGTCTCTGCCATGGTGCTCCCCTTGCCCTAGTCCCACTGGTGCCCTCACCATCAGTGGATTTGTCCTCCTGGGTCCTGTGGGATGCAGCTCCCTCCGTCGCCGGTGCCTAAGCTCCTCTGTCAGATGATGCTAATGCACATAAGGACAGGGTGGCAAAACAAAAAGGGGGTGGAGAGACAAAGAATACAATTGGTCAATGGCGGCACAAACACCACCGTTGGTGTACACAACACACACAGGAAATAGCCCTACGCATTAGGCAATGCACTACCAGTCACAATGCTAGTCACCAGCCCATGGATAAGGACATCTAATGCAAATTGCAGCATACCTGAAACCCACAGACCCCTGCCCAGTAGTGGATGCCTACTAGCATGGTTGGAGGACTTTGACATCAGAATCCTGCACAACATGGGACCTACTCTGCAATGCCAGGCCTGTCCTAGGGGCAACCACAAGGCCCACACCCCCACCCAGATACCACACCACCAGGTGGAAGTTGGAAATTAGGGCACTGTACTCACCCCTTTGGGGCTGCTGTGATGTCCCCACGTGCCCATCCAGCTCCGGATAGGACACCACCAGTATGCGGGCCATCAGGGGGGTCAGGGTTCGATGGGCACCCACTCCTCGTTGGGAGGCCATCCCCAGCTGGGCCTCCACCGTCTTCCGTACCCAGCGTCTCAGAACCTCCCACTGTTTCCGACAGTGGGTGCTCCACCTGCCGTAGACCCCCATGGTCTGTACCTCCTTGGTGATGGCACAACATATACCCTTCTTTTGATGGGCACTGACCTTCAGGGAAATAGGCACAGGGAAAGGTATTAGTCCGACCGTCCTGCCTGTTACACTTTTGGCCCACCATGCCCCTTCTCATCCCCATTAGCACGGATATGGCCCAGCATGCATGCTCTACCCTTCCCAGGGCCCATCCACCAACCCCCCCTTACATGAGGCCTTCACACACACCACTCCATGCACTCACACCCCATGCATTGTACTCACGGAGTACTCATCTGTTGGTCTGGAGGCCCACACAGCAGTCGGTACTGGGGTAGGACCCCATCCACCAGTCACACCAACTCCGCTGAGGTAAAGGCAGCGGCCCTTTCCCCAGTAACACGAGCCATGGTCGGTTCCAGACACGGGTCACAGCAACACTTGCAGTGTAGGTCCTCTCCTGAAGGTCAGGTAGCAAGTGAGTGCACAGCTAGAAAATGGCAATCACGTCCACGGCGGTGCGTATCGCCACCGCCGGCGTATATCACCATTGGCCACTGGACCCCATAGGGCCCAATAATAACCAATGAGGAGTTGTACGGCGGTTCTCGATTGCCTCCATCAATGGCGCACAACGTCAGTGGAATTACCTCATTCCCACCTGTCCCTCCATACAGGACAGGCAGACGCCATTTCAGCGGGGGGGGTGCAGGCCATGGATCCTAACTGCATCACAGTACACAAATGCACTATTCAGACATCTGCAACAAAATAATGTTACAATCACAATATGCATTGAACTGTATTGGTTAGAATGTAGAGATAATGTAGAGATAATGACCAGTTGCTGACTCTTTTGCCCCATAGATTGCAACCGCTGTGGATGAATGGGAGATGGCGACATCCCCCTGTGTACAGACCCCTGGTGGACTTGGCAACAATGGAGGACAGGCACATTATCCTCACCTATAGACTTGACAGGGCCACAATCACAGAGCTGTGTGCCCAATTGGAGCCTGACCTAATATCTGCTATCCGTCACCCCACCGGGATCCCCCCCTCTTGTGCAAGCCCTATCAGTGCTCCATTTCCTGGCAAGTGGCTCTTTCCAAGTGACAGTGGGCCTGGCAGCAGGAATGTCACAGGCAATGTTCTCTAAACGTGCTGACCAGCATATTGTCTTCCTTGATTAAACACATGTGCAGCTACATCATTTTCCTCCAGGTGGAGGATTTGGCCACAGTGAAAGCTGACTTGGGACATATCACAAACATCTTTGGGGCAATAGATGGAACACATATTGCATGTGTCCCCCTCCCTGGCAAAATGAATAGGTGTTCACTCCATGAATGACCAGATGGTGTGCCTGGCAGACCAGTATATCTCCCACATCAATGCAAAGTATCCTGGGTCTGTGCATGATGCCTTTATCCTGAGGAATAGCAGCATCCCAAATGTGATGCCCCAAATACAGAGGCACAGGGTGTGGCTAACAGGTGAGCCCTTGTTCCCACCCAGTGGATGTTGGTGTATGGGTATGGTGTGGTCCCTAAGGGTGAGTGTGTGGCTAACAGTTGTCCGTCGATATTTGCAGGTGACTCTGGTTACCCCAACCTCTCATGGCTACTGACCCCTGTGAGGAATGCCAGGACAAGATCAGAGGAATTTTACAATGAGGCACATGGGTGAACAAGAAGGATTATAGAAAGGTCCTTCGGCCTCCTGAAGGCCAGGTTTCATTGCCTCTATCTAACAGGTAGATCCCTGTGCTACTCACCCAAGAGGGTCTGCCAGATCATCGTGGCAAACTGTATGTTGCTCAACCTTGCCTTGCATCGCCAGGTGCCTTTTCTGCAGGAGGATGAGGTTGGAGATGGCCGTGTGGAAGCAGTGGATCCTGTGGACAGTGAAGATGAGGAGGCAGAGGATGAGGATGAGGACAACAGAAGTGCAATTATTCGTCAATACTTCAAATGAGACACAGGTAAGACAGTGTTAGTACACATTTCATTGACAGTTTGATGTGTGACATTGTCACTGGCAGGCTGTGTATTCCTACTTCTATGCCCACTCACTGTACCCTTTGGCATCTATTTTTGCAGATGCTGGTGCCCCACTATTGCTCCTAGTGTGGTCAGTGCAGCCAACTACAGGTCTTTCCAATGTAAACATTACTGTACAGTTGAATTGTAATGTTTGAACCTGGTTAAACGAATACATTTTGAAAACATTTGACATACACCATAATTGTATTTTATCATAGTGTGTTTATTGCAGTACTCTGAAAAACGGGGTAGTGGAATGGGCTGGGGTGATGATGGAGGAACGTCCAGGTTAGAGTCCAGTCTATTTGTATCACAGATGCATTGTCCAAGGGGGCATAGGAAGGGGAGCAATGGCAGTTCAAGGTGGACAGGGTGACAGAGTGGGACACAAGGCTGACAATCAGGAGAGTCTCATTTCCTGGCAGGGGTCTAGGCAATAGTCCCTGGCTTCTGCCTGGATCGCAGGGAACGTTTGTGGGGTGGTTCTCCTTCTGCAGGGGGAAGGGTGCTGGTGGCCTGTTGGTCCTGTGGCAGGGCCTCCTGTCCACTAGCAGCAGCGAAGGTGGAGGGCTGTTCAGTGGTTTGGCTAGTGGCGGGGGCCAGGTGGTGTACCACTGCCTCCCTCATACTGTTGGCCATGTCTGCCAGCACCCCTGCAATGGAGACCAGGGTGGTGTTGATGTCCTTCAAGTACTCCCTGATATTCAGGTACTGTCCCTCCTGCAGCCGCATGTTCTCCTGCAACTTGTCCAGAATCTGTCCCAGCGTATACTGGGTATGTAGGTATGCTCCCAGGATCTCGGTGAGTGCCTCCTGGGGGTTCGGTTCCCTGGACCTGTCTTCCCTCTGTCACACAGCAGTCATCCCAGCTTCCCTGTTGCCCTGCGCCTTTGTCCCCTGAACAGTGTGCCCACTGCCACTGACTACAGGTCCATGATTGTCCTGTGTTTGTGGGGTGCCCTGGGGTCCCTGTAGTTGTGGACACACTGCTGATTGACGTATAAGTGACAGAGGTATGGGCCCGCTGGGTGGGTGCTGTGGTGGTGTTTTCTGAGGGGGGAGGCTCTGTGGTGGTGTGAGAGTGTGCCTGGGTAATCGACTGCCTGGAGGTCCCAGATGGGCCAGGTTGGTCATCCAGATCCAGGTGACCAGAGCTGCTGTCATCACTGTGGGCCTCTTCTGTGGGGGGACTGGATGTTTCTGGCACCTCTTCGCCGGTGACATTGGTTGGGTTACTTGTGGGGATGTAAATGAAGTGTTACTGTTTCTATGTGTGACATATTGTGCATGGGTGTGTTGTCCTCTTTGGTTGGATTTGCCCTGGCAGCTATTCCTTGTGTGAGCTGTTATGTGGTGGGCTAGGTGATTCTCTCTAGTGTGCATGCTGTGTTGATATGCGTCCATGCAGGTCTGTGAGGGGTGTCCATACATTGGTATTGCATGCAGGGCTTGGCATTGGGATGAGTGGGTTGTGATGGCGGGGTGTGTGGGGGTGGTGAAGTGATGGGAGTGAGGGTGAGGGTGGGGCATGTGATGGCATGCAGGTAGGGGGTTGGTAGTAATAGAGAGTTGACTTACCAGAGTCCAGTCCCCCTGCTAATCCTGCCAGGCCCTCAGGATGCATGGTTGCCAAGACTTGTTCCTCCCATGTTGTTAGTTGTGTGGGAGGAGGTGGGGGTCCACTGCCAGTCCTCTGTACAGCTAGTTGGTGTCTTGCTGCACTGGAACGTACCTGCCCCCATAGGTCATTCCACCTCTTCCTGATGTCATCCCTTGTTCTGGGGTGCTGACCCAGGTCATTGACCCTGTCCACGATCCTCCACCATAGCTCCATCTTCCTAGCAAAGGATATCTGCTGCATCTGTGATCCAAATAGCTGTGGCTCTAACAGATTTCCTTCACCATGACCCTTAGCTCCTCCTCAGGGAACCTGGGGTGTCGTTGTGGTGCCATGAGTGTGGTGTGAGTAGTGTGGGTTAGGGTGTGTAGGCTGATGTGTTAGGGTGTGTGTTGTGAGGTGCGTGGGTGGTGTATAGATGATGGTGGTATGTGGCTCTGGTTGTGTGGGTGCTCTTGCTGTCTCTCTCTCTCTGTTGGCAATGGTTAATAGTCGTAAGGGGTTGTGGGTAATGTGGATGTGTGTTTTATAGTGGTCTGGTTGTGGTGTGTGTATAGGTGTAAGGTATATGTAGTTTGAATTGACCAATGTAGTGTTGTTTTTTTAGGCTGTGTGTATTTGGAGCACGGCAATATGTACCTCCAATGTTTTACATACATTGAATGTCCGCCACAGTGATTTGTGGATCATAATGTTGTGTGCATTGTCCTCTTGGTGTTACGGTGTGGGTTTGGAGACCACCAGTTTATCACTGACCTTTAGGCTGGCGGACCTGTGTGTGTGGCTGTATAGTGACGGATTGGTATGTGTGTGTCATAAAATGGTTGGCGGATATCTGCGGAGGCAGTGGTATGTTGGCGGCAGTCGGCATGGCGGTAAGTGGGATTTACCACCAATGTCATAATGAGGGCCATTGTGCCTGGCACAGGCATACTGTAGTGCAAAGGGTTGCAGAGTGGCGCAATGCATGCATTGTGCCACCCTGTAAATAAGGTTCAAGGATTTTGGACTCATCAGGCCACATTAATGTAAAAAATAATTATGTTAATGTGGCGCAAGGTTGCGCTAGCGCATTATAAATAGGCCCCTAACAATGTAAAAAAGGCTTAAATACCCCTCACAATAGAAGAATGTTACTTCACGGTTTGCAAACTTGAATCCTTCAATAGTTTTTCTTCAAGAAAATAAATATTTAAAAACACTGCTCGACACAACCACATATTTCCTGCCCTCATTTGAGACCTCCAGTTATAACTATTGTCATCGGCCATGTTCAATCTTTTTTATGCAGCCTATTGAACGGCTTCTCTGTCCCTTATTTAGTGTTTGTGTCCCACTGCATTGACCCCGCTGCTTTGACTCACCTTTTTTCCTTGCTTTTTCTGACTTTCATAGTGCTCTGACATGGCCAGTTGATGACATGTAAGTGTTTTATAAAACACCAGAAATAATAAAACAAGAGACTAACCTGCAATAAAAACATCTTGTCCAAATTCTATGTTTGCTTAATTCAGCATGTCTGTTTTTGCTGCAGTGCTTTTCCAAAGGGGGCTTTCCTTTCATGTTATTTGGACATTTACATTTTTGCTTTCAAAAATTCTTCATAATGAGGTGTTAGAAATTGGGTCTTTGGTTGGCAGTCAGGTTAGCCCCTGTCCAAGCAAGGACCCTCACTCTAGTTAGAGTGAAAGAGAATCACCCTCAGCTAACCCCTGCTTACCCCCTTGGTAGCTCAGCACGAGCACTAGGCTTAACTTCAGAGTGCTAGGTGTAAAGTATTTGTACCAACGCACACAGTAACTTAATGAAACACTACAAAATGACACAACACTGGTTTAGAAAAATAGAAATATTATCTAAACAAAACAAGACCAAAATGAAAAAAATCCACAATACACAAGTCCAGTTATCAATTAAAAAGCAAAAAGAGTCTTCATGTAGTTTTAAACACACACTAACACTGTTAGCGTGAAAATGTACCTTGGGTGCGTCAAAAATAACCCCACTCGGGCAAGTGTGCGTCAAAAAAGGGCTTGCGATGAGTCGATTTCACTCACGAGCGAGACCTTGCATCGTTTCTCCTTTCGTCGGGACACATCGTTTCTTCTCTCTGTGGGAGGGCGATCCGTTCAGCACTCTCGGGTCGGGCAGGCCTTGCGTCGTTTTTACATGCCCACCGGTCTTTGCGTCGGAAATCCAGCCGCACTATGATCCGAAAACCACGCAGCGTGGGTTGCGATCTCACCAGCCTCCGTCAGCGATGCTGTGCGTCGTTTCCCCAGCTCCCTGCGTCAATCTACCAGTCGCATTGCAGGCGACCGTCTATTTTCAGCTACGAAGCCAGCGGTGCGTAGATTTTTCAGCCGCAGATCTGAGTTGTGCCGATCTTTTCCCCGCACAGCGTTCTGTGCGTAGATTTCTTCCTCTTAAGCTGCCAGCTCCTCATTTCAGGGTCCCAGGAACTGGATAGGCACCACAGGGCAGAGTGGGAGTCTCTCCAGAGACTCCAGGTGCTGGAAGAGAGAAGTCTTTGCTGTCCCTGAGACTTCAAACAACAGGAGGCAAGCTCTAAATCAAGCCCTTGGAGATCTTCACAAGATGGAAGGCATACAAAGTCCAGTCTTTGACCTCTTACTCTGGAAGAAGCAGCAACTACAGGATAACTCCAAAAAGCACAGTCACAGGCAGGGCAGCTCTTCTTCCTCAGCTCTTCAGCTCTTCTCCAGGCAGAGGTTCCTCTTGGTTTCCAGAAGTGCTCTAAAGTCTGTGGTTTTGGGTGCCCTTCTTGTACCCAGTTTCTCCTTTGAAGTAGACCTACTTCAAAACAAAGTCTCTCTTGAATGTGAAATCCTGCCTTGCCCATGCCAGGCCCCAGACACACACCAGGAGTTTGGAGACTGCATTGTGTGAGGGCAGGCACAGCCCTTTCCGGTGTGAGTGGCCACTCCTCCACTCCCTCCTAGCACAGATGGCTCATCAAGAAATGCAGACTACACCCCAGCTCCCTTTGTGTCACTGTCTAGTGCGAGGTGCAACCAGCCCAACTGTCAAACTGACATAGACAGGGAATCCACAAACAGGCAGAGTCACAGAAATGATATAAGGAAGAAAACGCTCACTTTCTAAAAGTGGCATTTTCAAACACACAATATTAAAATCAACTTTACTAAAAGATGTATTTTTAAATTGTGAGCTCAGAGACCCAAACTCCACATGTCTATCCACTCCCAAAGGTAATCTACACTTTAATCATATTTAAAGGTAGCCCCCATGTTAACCTATGAGAGGGACAGGCCTTGCAACAGTGACAAACAAATTTAGCAATATTTCACTGTTAGGACATATAAAACACATTACTATATATCCTACCTTAACCATACACTGCACCCTGCCTTCGGGGCTACCCAGGGCCTACCTTAGGAGTGCCTCACATGTACGAAAAGGGAAGGTTCAGGCCTGGCAAGTGGGTACACTTGCCAAGTCGAATTTGCAGTTAAAAACTGCACACACAGACTCTGCAGTGGCAGGTCTAAGACATGATTGCAGAGCTACTTTTGTGGGTGGCACAACCAGTGCTACAGGCCCCCTAGTAGCACTGGGCATCTCTAACGCACTGTACTAGGGACTTACTAATAAATCAAATATGCCAATCATGGATAAGCCAATTACATACTCATTTTGTAAAGGAGCACTTGCACTTTAGCACTGCTTAGCAGTGGTAAAGTGTCCAGAGAAACAAAAACAGCAAAAACAGAGTCCAGCACACATCAACAACCTGGGAAACAGAGGCAAAAAGTTAAGGGAAACCACGCCAAGGATGAAAAGTCCAACATGAGATAACTATGGTGCTATTGTCATTTAATTCTAATGCTTTAATGCAGAGAGTTTATAATATGTTGTGATTTCAATGCTATTCATTAACATGATTGGAATATTTCAAATTAGTAACATATGCAAAAACAAGCTAGAAATAGTCATAGGGTTCACAACAACAAAGTAGTCTGAGTAAGACGTAGTTGACAAATTGTAAAAGAGATTCAGAAGTATGCTAATGTACCAGTATCTAAGGTAGATTTCTTTACAACTAGATTTGTTCTTGATTCTAACCTGTCCATTAGGATATTATGTCACATTTGTATCAGTATGTTTTTCCTACCAGATTGTTGCTTAGTGGAAGATTAATACTCAGCAAATGGTATCATGAGGTGTGCCCAGATAGCAATGTAAAATAATGTTCTGGCCAACAAGGATTTTTTTTAGGAAGGATTAAAGTGCTTACTCACAATTGTTACGGACGATACAAATTTATCAGATCACACAAAACATGGACACCTTTAAGGCCACTTCTTGTGAAGAAAGGGGCATATGTATATGTGTTTTGAACTGAATTTGCATCATTTTTTTCTGACGCAAATTCAGTGCAAAATTAACTCCATATTTATTCTTTGGTGCTAGACCCGTCTAGCGCCAAAGTTTAAGAGTTAAACTCATTTTTTGGACATGGAAACCAACCTTGAACAAATGAGATGCAAAGTAGGCGTTCCCATGCAAAAAAATGACTCTATAGCCTTAGCGCCATATTTATCCCCCATGCCAAAATCATGCACAGGGGAGGAGGGGTCACATAATGGTGCAACGCTTGCTTTGCACCATTATTTAATGCCTGCCTCAGAGCAGGCGTTAGGGGACCTGTGGGCATGTTTCCATTGTCAGAGACCATGGAAAGAGCCCACAGGTGCCCTTCTCTGGCTCAGGGACACCCCCACCTACACCAGAGGGACACCACAGGAAGGGGGACCCATCCCAGGTAAGTCCTGATAAGTAGTTTGTATATATATTTATTTTCCCTCTCAGGGGCCCTAACTTTGGCCCCCTGCGTGGCACTGTGTCCAATGGCCATGCCCAGGGGGCTTAAGTCCCACGGGCATGGCCATTGGGCTGGGGGGCATGACTCCTGTCTTTACTTAGACAGGAGCCATGTCCATGGGGGTTGTGCGTCTAACAATGGCGCTAGTCAGGTTAGAGTCATTATTTTGACTCTAACCTGACTAGCACCATTGGTTGATGCACAACCTCCAGTTTTCCATACGCCTCCCACACCCAGTTAGCATAATGTATTTTGACGCTAACGTAGCCTTAGTGTTTGATTGCGCCATTCCTCAAATATGGCGCCCGGCTGGTGCTCTGGAATGACGCTAGCCGGTACTATACTTTTTGACACAATCCTGCGCTAACACAGGTTTGCGTCAAAAAGTATAAATCAGGGCAAAGTGTTTTTTTCAGGACTGACTCGTTCAAATCTAATAGACAAGACTTGTACCACCTTAAGAAATTGGAACAAGTAAATTGAAAGACTTGTTTTGTTAAAGGTTCACAAAAGCTGTGTAAATGCCAAATCTTAGCATAGAATTATTGTAGTCAGAAGGAATTGATAAGCGCACAAACTATGACCAGCCGGTTTGAAGGAAAATTAGGTCTAGTACAATTTTGATTTAATTTATAGAGAGCCATTCACTTGTCTATTTGCTAAGAATTTGAAATCAGTTAGTATGTTTTTTAGCCACATTATCAGAAGCTATATCTACCTTTCAAGGTGATCAAAGTATTAATTATTTTCAATTGGTAAAGAAAGTGCTGCTGGCAGATTATTAGCTGCTGTAACAAGAGTTTTATAGACACTGCAAAAACTCTAGTAAAAAATGATTTGACCATATATTAGTCAGGATTCAGGACTCATTTGATCAAGCATTTAGGTGAGTTTTTTAAAATCTTCTAAAATTCAAATTCTTACAGGCATATACTATAATTAATCTACTGATTGATAGGGGATTTACCACCATACACTAAGCCCTTTTTGAACATTTGGTCCAGATCACTGACACAATTTTGTAGTAAACAATATCGGTGACAAAACATATTGTGTCAAAAATATTGCTTATCACAATATCGTGCTCCTATACTTATAATGGTAAGTACATAGATATCGGAAAGATATAATTGACACCAGTAGTGTCAAAAAAATGCCAAAAATATAATTGTTTTACCATAAAAAAACATTAAAATAGTTAGTATTAAATATTCATTATAAAAATGAATTATAATGTAAATTAAATATATTCTACTAATATGTAATACTCGATATATATATATATATATATATATATATATATATATATATATATATATATATATACATACACATTTAAGTGCATACCTATATGAACAAACACACACATAGGTGTGTGTGTGTCTGTATTTGTATAAATATATTGTTAGACCTGACAGCCTTAGGGTGGACTCCCTTAACTTTTCCACTGCTTCCCTCCATTTTTCTGATCTAATTCCAACTGTATTTAGGACTCTGTGCACTTTACCACTGCTAACCAGTGCTAAAATGCTTGTGCGCTCTCCTTCAAATATGGTAAGTTTGGCACAAACCCAATTGGCATATTTAATTTACATACAAGGCCCCAGTAAAATGCACAACATGTGCCCAGAGCCTAAAAACTAAAACTATTGGTGGACTTGCAGCACTGCTTGTGCCACCTACATACGTAGCCCCTTAACCATGTCTCAGGTCTGCCATTGCAAGGCCTCTGAGTGCAGTTTCACTGCCACTTCGACTTGGCATTTAAAACTAGATGCCAAACCTTAAACTTTATTTTTATTATATAAGTCACCCCTAAGGTACGTCCTTGGTAGCTAGCTCATAGGGCAGGGGGCTATGCAAATAAAAGGCAGGACATGAACCTATAAGTTTTACATGTCCAGGTAGTGAAAAACTCCCAAAGTCATTTTTCACTATTGTGCAGCCTGCTCCACTCATATTGAGAATCCCCTTATATACTTTAAAGTGATAATTTCTGATCTGAAAAGAGTGGTATTGTCAAGTTTGGTATGTTTGTAATGGTAGTGAGAAATCCTGCTAGCTGATGAAGGTGGATTTAACATAACTATTTGAAAAAGTAGGCATTTCTCTGCTCTTTCTCCTCTCTGTGCCTTACAGCCTGTCTCCACTCCATGCCCGGTCTGTACTAGGTGACAGCTCCCCTTGTGCAATCCATCCAGACAGCCATAAACACTGACACTGTGCTGCATCTTCAGTCATCTGCATACTGATAGGTCTTCCTGGGTGGAAAGCGTAGAGGGGCTCTCACTTACACTTCAAAGACTAGTGTCCTGACCGTACACAAAGGACTAATAACCCCCACATATCTCCTGGCGGATAAGACTGAGCTGAAAGGGGAACTGGTGCACTTCAAAACCACTCTTTGAAGTCCACCTCACATCAAAGGCACATTTGGGTATAAGTACTGGGGCCCTGACCCCCTCAAATCAGACTCTTCTAGACCTCCAGATAGACTCTGTCAGAAGGACTGTGGTGCTGCTCAAAGGACTCAACTGGACTGCATGTTCTGGAAGGACTGTTTTTTTTTCTTGTTGCCCTACTGCCTGCTGCTCCATGAATCTGCTGGAAGGACTCTGCTTTCCCACCACAAGTGATGTCCAGGAGCTTGTTAGCTTGCCTTCTGTTCCCAAGTCTCAGGGACATCAGCCTTGAACCACCTGCACCTGTTATCTACAAGCTGTGATTCTGCCCTGCCTTGGAAGTGGGACTAAGGTGCTCTATCTTCTCTGCTGTTCATTGTAACTGAAGCAAAGCAACAGAAAGCCTTGCCCCGCAGCTGCCAGTCTCACTGGACTCAACACTAAGTGTCACAAAAGCCTGCAAAGCCTAATCGCCCATCCAGCCCATCAGAACCCACCCACAGCGATATCAAGCCTCGCAAAGCCTCCCTGCACAGCTTCCTGGGATCAACACAAGTGACTGCAAGCCCTGAAAAGCCTCACCGCACAGCTTCTCCAAATCAAAGCTTGGCAATGCGAAGCCTTGCAAAGCAATGCTGCACAGACCACACACTAAGATTTAAGGTACTGTGTTCAGTGTGCTGAAATCAGTCCTTGTAGTTGGCCCATTCTCCATTGTGGTTGGCCTTAACTTATGACTTTGTCCCAGTCCTGTGGGACCAGATAATCACAGTTGGCACTCTGCAGTATTTTCACCTGAATCTTTAAATATGCATATCTGGGGATCAACGTATTGGATTTGTGTCATTTTGGTTTTGTTTTATCTATAAAATCATAATCTAGTTTTCTAACCAGATGTGGTGTGTTTTTGTATGTTTTCACTGTGTTGCTGTATAAGTTAGTGCACAAATACTTTGCACATTGCTTTCTAAGCCTTCCTTCTCTGTGCCATTGTACTGGAGGGTGACCACAGGATAATTAAGGTTGTGTTTTGACTTACCATGACTAGGATTATGTCCCTACTTGGCAAAGTGCATAACTCTGTCGACTGGAGACCCAAGTGCTAAACTAATAATACAGTGTAACATAATTATTAAAATGTAACCTTTATATTATATTTATTTTTTAGTATTTAAAATTTTTGATTAAGAAAATATATATAGGTAAATAATTTAAGAGTCATATATTTAAAGTATTCATAAATTAAGATAATGCAAAATAATTACGTTACTATATATAATAATGTACATACACAATAAATCCAAACATATCAACAATTTCATTAAAAATATATTAGTTAATGTAGATAATAATAAAAATAATACAAATTGAGTAATCCAAAAAACACATTTACAGAAAATACTGTTACTATTCAAATAAATGTACAAATAAAAACAAATTATATAAAATATAGAAATGAAACAAATAATGCTATAACATCTATGTAGACAATATTATATGAACCAGTGGAGTGTAAGAATATTAACTATACAATTCCCACTCCAATTTGTGCAGCAGTAAAGAAAGTGTTGAACTTCAGAGGGTTAGATTTACTATTCCTACTCCATTCACCACAGTAATTGGGAAAGTTTTGATCTTTGGAGGAGTTACATTTACTCTTCCTACTACAATCGGTGCAACAGTCGGAAAACTGTTGGACATCTGAGGGGTGAAATTTTCTATTTCCTATTCCCACTCTAGTCCAAACATCAGTAGGAAAAGTGTTGGACTTTGGTGGGTTACATTTGCTATTCCCACTCCAAACAGTGCAACAGTAGGGAACGTAATAGACTTCAGAGTGGTAAAATATACTATTACCCCTCCAATCTGTGCAATAAAAGGTAAAGCATTAGACTTTGGAGCAGTGAAATTTATGATTCCCACTCTAAATGGCACAAAAGTTGGGAAAGTGATAGACTTTGAAGGGGTAAGCTTTATTATTCCCACTCCAGTCAATGCAACAGTAGGGAAACAATGGATTTTGGAGGGGTGAAATTTAGGATTTCCACTCCAAACAGTGCAACAGCAGGAAAAGTGTTAAATGTGAAGAGATTAATTTTACTGTTCCTACTGCAGTGTATAGTCAGTGTAGTCAGAATAGAGGAAATGACTGACTTTAAAACTGTAATATGTATTAAAATATTAAAAACAATTATTCAATGTATATAATTACTATTCAATAAAAGATTATCAATTAATAAATAATTTTTATTCAATTATTATTTAACTTCCCAACCTGTAACCCAACAAACCTAGCAGTCAGAACCTAAAAAATAAATTAAAATACCTGTTCCATAACATACGTATTTAAAGTAAATTAAATAATGAATTAATAATTATTAATTAAGAACTAGTTGTTGATGAATTTTTACTTGATTAACTTCCCACCCTAGACTACTACAAACCTATCATCCCACAACTAAAATAAAATGGAATTAAATAAGTATGCCACCATTTACATATTTAAAATTCCATTAAATAATTAATTTACAAATAATAATTAATAGTTAATTTATTGTTACTTAATTAACTCCCTGCCCTGTACCGCCACAAACCAAGCATCCTGCATCTAAAACATAAGTAAAATAAATCCTTATTACACATTTTACAGAAGTAAAAATCAATTAAATATAATTACTATACTATTAATAATTAATTGTTGATTAATCATTATTTAACTTCCGACCATGCACACCCACAAACCTAGTAGCCCACAAATAACCTATAACAAAATTAAATTAGCATTACCGTAATTGCATAATAAATACCAATCATATAATAAAAAAATATTTATATATTAGATAATTCTTAGTATTACCAAATTACCTTCCCACCCTATCCTCATACAAGCCTAAAAACCCACTAAGACAATATAAATGCTATTAAAAATTATTAAAAATTGTCTAAATTCCTTAAAATTACAAGGTATGTTTTAAAAATTGATGTAATTAATAAAATGTATATGAACACATACAATTAATATATAAACTTTAAAATAATTACACATCAATATTGTTAGCCACTACATTAGTGGAAACGATATCAAGAACATCAATATTTTTCACAACAATAATACTTAACTCAAAAAATTATATTCTTGACAACAGTATTTGTGCCTCACGATATTCGTGTGTCATGCTATTTAATTTCTGATATTTCTGTCTCCGAAAATTATAAATCGATAATTTGTTCAAACACCTTTGGGACTGACTGTGCTTATGTCTACATAACCTTTTCTAACCCTTTTTTACCACAAAATGTTTCTCCTTTTTCCATACATGTGGGAGATGGTAAAGGTATCCAGGGTTTGTGATTTAGCCAGAGGGCGCCTGAGAAAAAATGCCGAAACACTTCAGCTTGTTTTCAGAAAATAGAAAAAAGGGCAGTACAAGAACTTTTGTCTGGATTTCTCTAAGTGGTAAAAGTTTTTCTATTGGTGGTTTTGACCTCCTTGTAATATGTGGATGAACCAGTGGCTTAATAAAACAAGGCACACATTTCTGAAAACTGTACAACATTACCCAAATAAATTAATCTTTGAAATACAAACAAGGGAATGTAAATGAGGAAAAAAGAAACTGGTAACGAGGTGATTATTGGTAGGTATTTACGTTGAGGGCCCATCTACATCTTTATCTGCCAGGCTCATCTGTTGTGAAGCTGTAAAATGTTTGCAGTGTGCCCAAAAATCCTTGATATGCATAGCCAGCAATTGAGTAATGGCATACAATACATTTGTATTGTATATTGATCATGCATCCCTTGATACTGGGTATGCTGAGTATACACACAAGCTGTGCCTTGTTGAACTGTATTCAGTAATGTGGGTTTAGGAGCAGAAATCGTACTTACCGTTCTGAAGTTTGCTTTACCATTAAGAAGGGAGTTTTTAGGTGCTTTTGTGGAGAGTAGCTTAAAATACGAAGCCCGAAACGTGGCAAAATCAATAATTGGTAGCAAGTAGCCTATTGTCCCAGACAGGAAAGAGCAAAAACAGAAAACATGTGAAGGCAGGAAAAGATGTGTGGGGAAAGCTACATGCTTTAAACCATGATAGCTGAAGTATTTCGAGCAGGTGGACTGCCACCAAGAGCAACCAGCTAGTTAGTTATGCACCTGGAAATTTACCTTGTTATCATTTCAATGGACCGAACTAAAGTATCATAACAAGAATCATCTGGAAATATAAAATTTAAGAAAATAAAACACAATTTTTTCGAATTTGCGTGAAGGAAAACTTTGGGATCTGTTTGTACCATCCAGCATTCCCACAATGTTCCTATAATTTAAAGTGTGGATGTGTTTCCCTACATTGGCAGTCATCCCTTTCTTAGACTGTCCACAACCTACCCATTATACAGATATTTCCTCTCGTGAGAAATTGCACCATGTTGGTATATTTTGTCCCGAGTAAATTCAGTTATGACTGTGAACTTGCTTAATGCATAACAAACATGAATTTAAACTCGTAAATTAAAGCATTTTTGCAATTGGGTTTGACAAAGGTGGACCAGCAAGTTTTTGTAATGAGACCTCTTATAATTCAAATGTATGCCCATTCGCTTCTTCACTTGTGCCTTCACTATTCTCAGGTTTAGATTCTGTTACATCCTTACCTTTAAGACTTGCCCTGACATATCTTTGTGAGCGGCACTACATCGAAAATCTACTTTCATTCCAAATAGCATAAGAAACATAAAGGTTCTAGTTCCAGACCCCTTTTTGAGGTATATAAAAAGTATGACTTAGGGATATATATCAAGTACCAAGTACCAAACAAACATAATCATCCATTCATCCTTAATGATTTACTTTCTGTGAAAAAATATTTGAAAACGTGTAAGCAGTTATTCAATTTGGTGTAAAGAAGTCATGCGATTTTTGTGCCTGTGGTTTGAATCAAGGCTGTCACGCTTAAGTAGCTCTTGGCTTCAGGATGTATTGCGTGCTATATGTTTAACATTCATGTATTCAGCTGTATTACCGAGAAAATGTGAGAGAACTCAATTGAGTATGACATTGAGTGCAACCAGGCATACCAACACAAGACCGTAAACAGAAACAGATTTCATTCCAGTGGGACTGAGCATCTTCTGATTCCATGGGCATCAACTTTGCAACATATTGGCACATTAGTATATATAAAAAATACTTAATGCTTACATTGTGAGATCATTTTTCTATGTTCAGGGTGGATACTCCACTTTGGTAGCAGGATAAAGACTATAAAATATATCAAGCAAATCGGAAGAAGCTCCTATTTATTAATAAAATGTAAACAAAGAAAAATAGTGCACTGTGTACTCGGCTGTATTTCCAAAGCATACGGAACATAGCTTAGGGCAGTGTAACAGAAATAACATTGGCTCAAAATCTCACCAAATCTCATTAAATATAAAGGTAATACATTCTATGAAATAAAACACCTCTTCTACATTACAAGGAAATTACGAATTACCTAAAGGTTCGGTGACTATAAAAAAAATGAGACGATATACTGAGTTCCTTTAAAAGGTCACAAAACTTGCAATTTCGTTTTTAGGTTTGATACAGCCAAACGTTTTGTGATTGGTCAAAAGGAAATGCACAGAGAAGGGCTTGTGATCTACCTTCTTCTGCCTTTAGATTTATAAACATTTTGTGTTAGGTTTACTTTACTTTAACACATATCCCATAGAAGGTGTTAGGTTGGTATTTACAATGCAATGCACATCAATATTTGTGTTAGATTGTAACCCAAAGTAAAACAAATCAGTGCATTGCTCTGCCTTATGTTACTTTGTGCCAAGGAGACATTTAATGGGTGGTGCATGGATGTTCCAATTCCTTCGCCCATGGATTTCGATGCAAATCCATATCTACACCGACTTTGTGTCAACATCATGTGCCTCTCTGAAGCTCAAGAGGAATTTGCTTTCAGCATAGTTTCTGTGCAGGAAAGGGTCCCTTCCTACTCAAAAACTATGCTGATCACAATGCAGACACCCTTGCACTATTGAGCAAGGTTGTCTGCATTGGCTTATTGCAACATAAAGTGCATCAGCACAGAGAGGGTGCAAAACAGTACCTCATTGTTGCTCAAATATGAATTCACCTTGAAAAAACACAAAAGACAAGAGCAGTTGGGCAAAACAGGAACAGATGGGTTAATTAAATACTACGGGTGGGAGAACCGTTACAGAAATGGGGTCTGAGGGCTTGCTCAAAGTACAATTGATGTGAGCGGTGTTTTGAAAATGTCTCTAGGCATCATAAAACAAGTTTGGCATTCCTTTTTAGGTAAGTAATGTGGGCCTCTGCCTTGGAGTCATAAATAAGGTCTGTGATAACAAATGCAGTTGGGTCTCAACCTGGCGTGGACATAATGAGGCCAGTGGGCACGTGTCCAGGTGTCCAGCATGAGGGGCAAACGATCGCTGCGTGTTACTGTTGTTGTGTAGACATTTTAGTTATAGTTCCATGCATGTTGTTTTAACACACTAGGCTGCTGTGCACTTTAGCCTAGATATATTTTATTCAGCTTCACATTATTATTATTACAATAACCATTTTTACGGTCTTGTTTTATTTTCATCTGTCTTACTGTTTTTGCCTAGGCCAGCACTCTGTTCTCAAACAAGACATTCTTGATCACTCTGTGCTTCATTCAAGGCTGCATTTCGGTGCACTGCCGGTGAACGTGGCAGAAGTTTATTCTCCAACATTCGTAGAAAATACAAATCCTTACGTAGGGACATTTTCTCAGAACATCAGCTGTGTTGTTATGTAAACACTTCTCTGTCCCTTACAAGTTAAAGGGAGATTCCAGCCAGGGAACCACAACTGTATGCTGATTGCTGAATGCTTCGATACAGATGCTAACGTGGACCACAGGCCTTTGCTAAGGTATGGGGGTTGATGTCTTTCCAGGGGAACCTGAAAGGCAGAACTGGAGGTTAACATGCTGTGCTCAAATTATAACTTCGATAGGAAATAGTCAATCGATCATAGTGACAATATGATAGCGTCGTTTTTATGCTTTACTCTTCTCGTCACAATCTTAGTACTGTCATGTTGTGTCATCCTGATTATTGCACCTCATGCTTTGCTATCTAAGATGCAATAATTTTATTAAACTCATTATTGAGACATATACTGCCTCGGTTTGTCATTTATATGTGAGACTGAATTTTAAATGAGAGAACAGGATACGACCTGAGTGACCATGACTTCCCTGAGAAGCCTAGTAACTCATGTGCTCGGCTGCTCGATCATCACTACCCTTTGGTAGAGATGAGGCACTGCTAGTTAACCAGAGCAAAACCCGGATTAGAGCAATAGGTGCCACCCGCAGTGGGTAAGACTCAGTCTCCCACACCGCAAACGATTCTGCTGCTCAAAATCCAGTAGTCTTATTAGAATAATGAGAGCCTAAGCAACACATTGTGCACTGTGTTCTGATTGGCTGAGGGTTCCTAACTTCATGTGGCATCTGGCTTTATGGTGTTTTGGGAACTCGCCCACCCCTGCTGCAATGTGTGTTTTATTGGGGCCAATCTCCTTGGACCACTGTGGTGTTGCTGCACCTATCTGTGGGATTGATCTGAGTTTCCTGTTTGAGCGTTTGTCTGCTGGCTATGTTTCACTCCACCTGTGACCTGTCAATCAGTAACCTCAAGCCTAGGTCTCAGAGCCTGTCTGACCAAGTATTTATGGGACTGGGTTGATGGAGAGTTCATGACGGGCAAATTTGACAATAGTGGTACAATTCTGTTTTTATACATCAATGTGTCATTGTGAACATTCAATAATAAAATTCTTCCCTTTCGTGGATTTTTCAACTACACTATCTAATCCATACTTCATGACAATCTTATTATTTGGGGTTTGTTGTTCGTCAGTTTCGACTCTTACTGCTTCCCTGGTTACTTGCATTCTGCCCAATTTGAGGACTGCATTTTTACAGCACGAAAACCAACATGCAGGAAATTGCACAAAAACAATAATGTTAGAAATGGGGTTTTTGGTTGGCGTCAGGTTACCCTCTGTCCAAGCAAGAACCCTCACTCTAGTCAGGGTAAGTCACACACAATCCAAATTATCCTGGGCCCACCCTCTGGTACCTTGGCACGAGCCGTCAGGCTTAACTTAGAAGGCAATGTGTAAAGCATTTGTGCAATAAATCATACAATAACATAATATAGCATCACAAAAATACACCACACAGTGTTTAGAAAAATATATAATATTTATTTGGGTATTTGCAGGTCAAAACGATCAAAGATGCAATGTGAAATTGTAGAGATATCACTGAAAAGTGATGTAAAGTGTCTTCAGTCTTTAAAAAGCAAAGTCTCTTTCAAGCACAAAGTACCTGGTTTAAAGTGGAAAATCTCCGCAAAGAGCCAAAGAATAAGAGATACGTGGAAAAATGGTGTGTGCGTCGATTTCTCCCCTGCACACACGGACTTGTGTCGTTATTTTTCACGCGAGGAAGTTGTGTGTCGTTTTCCGGCGCACAGACAGTCTCTCTCTGTGGTTCGCGGGATTACCAGATGTCCTGGGGTCTGTGCGTGGAATCCTAGGCTTGTTTTCCGGCTGAGCGTCGTTCCGGTGGGCTGTGCGTGGAATCTTCTCCCTCACTGCAGGGGTCGCGTCGATTTCCTTTCTGGAGTCGGGCGGCGTTGTTCAGACGAGGCTGTGTGTCGAAGTTCCGGTCGCACCGCAGGCATCACGTCAAGCGGCGTCTTTCCGTATCAGCGTGCAGTGAATTTTTCACCGCGGAGCAAGCTGTGCATCGAATTTTTCAGCGCACGAGGCGTCCAAATGAAAAAGAGAAGTCTTTTTGGTCCTGAGACTTCAGGGAACAGGAGGCAAGCTCTATCCAAGCCCTTGGAGAGCACTTCAGCAGCAAGGCAAGAGTTCAGCAAGGCAGCAGGGCAACAGCAAGGCAGCAGTCCTTTGTAGAAAGCAGACAGGCGAGTCCTTTAGTCAGCCAGGCAGTTCTTCTTGACAGGATGCAGGTTCTGGTTCAGGTTTCTTCTCCAGCAAGTGTCTGATGAGGTAGGGCAGAGGCCCTGTTTAATACCCAAATGTGCCTTTGAAGTGGGGGAGACTTCAAAGAGTGGCTAAGAAGTGCACCAAGTCCCCTTTCAGTTCTATCCTGTCTGCCAGGGTCCCAGTAGGGGGTATGGCAGTCCTTTGTGTGAGAGCAGGCCCTCCAACCTCCCAGCCCAGGAAGACCCATTCAAAATGCAGATGTATGCAAGTGAGGCTGAGTACCCTGTGTTTTGGGTGTGTCTGAGTGAATGCACAAGGAGCTGTCAACTAAACCTAGCCAGACGTGGATTGAAAGGCACAGAAAGATTTAAGTGCAGAGAAATGCTCACTTTCTAAAAGTGGCATTTCTGAAATAGTAACATTAAATCCAACTTCACCAGTCAGCAGAATTTTGTATTACCATTCTGGCCATACTAAATATGACCTTCCTGCTCCTTTCAGATCAGCAGCTGCCACTTCAACAATGTATGAGGGCAGCCCCAATGTTAGCCTATGAAGGGATCAGGCCTCACAGTAGTGTAAAAACAAATTAGGAGTTTTACACTACCAGGACATATACACCACACAGGTACATGTCCTGCCTTTTACCCACACAGCACCCTGCTCTAGGGGTTACCTAGGGCACACATTAGGGGTGACTTATATGTAGAAAAAGGGGAGTTTTAGGCTTGGCAAGTACTTTTAAATGCCAAGTAAAAGTGGCAGTGAAACTGCACACACAGGCCTTGCAATGGCAGGCCTGAGACAACGTTAAGGGGCTACTGAAGTGGGTGGCACAACCAGTGCTGCAGGCCCACTAGTAGCATGTAATCTACAGGCCCTAGGCACATATAGTGCACTCTACTAGAGTCTTACAAGTAAATTAAATAGCCAATCAGGGATAAAGCAATCAACAGTCCAATTTACACAGAGAACATATGCACTTTAGCATTGGTTAGCAGCGGTAAAGTGCCCAGAGTTCAAAAGCCAACAACAACAGGTCAGAAAAAATAGGAGGAAGGAGGCAAAAAGTTTGGGGATGACCCTGTCAAAAAGCCAGGTCCAACATGACCCCCCACCAGCCTAAAGCCAGGGGAGAAAAATCACTATCCTGATGTACTTCCCTGTTTGAGGCGACAGAACAAGGACCCAGGCCCACAACAGCAGGGGCATGCTCCAGTTCTTCGCCTTCCTGAATCTAATTGGATCCCCCTGTCCATATTCTCAGGGCCCACTAAGCCAACCCATGGGGAACCTTTCTCCTTCCCTGCGGATACCATCTGTGCAGCACCTAACCTTACTTTGCTCACAGATGTATCCCAGGAGCAGGATAGTGCCACCAGGACCAACACAGTGGGGTTGCCCACTCTACCCCCGGGGTGTGACTCTTGTCCCCTCCCCAGGGATAACTCTGTCCACCTGGACAGCAAGCCACAGTGGTTACTGACAGCTGTCAGGGATGAGAGCCAGGCCCCAGGCCTCTCAAAGCTCTCCAACCACTGTGGCTGTGAAGAGTGGGGGGCGGTAGCCCCAGGTGCTAGGGAGCCTTTAACCACTCTCCCTTCCACCAGATCAGGGATGACAGTCTGAACCTGGTCCTCCCCTCTGGGGCCCTGTACCCTCCCTCCTGGAGCCGTAACCCCAGAGTCCAACATGGTCAGGGTGCTTATAGAAGCCGCCCTGCACCATTTCTCCACCAGTGCAGGGCTATCAACCTGCACTGGCCCTCCAACCTGGGGTCTGTACCTTCAGGTTGGACTAGGGCCTGGGGTGAGGCTTCCCTCCCCCTTCCCTCCCTTTTGGGGTCCAGCACCCTCCAACTAGGAGTGGCCTCCTCAGAAGACAACATAGTAGGGGCACTGTTATCAGTAGCCCCTCCCTCCAGGTCCAGGGGGACACCCTGAACCTGATCTTCCAGCCCAGGGTCTGTACCCTCAGACTGGATCACTGCCTGGCAAACCAGGACTTTCTGGGGGGTACACCTACCCCCCACCAGGTCAGAGTTTAACCTCTGAACATGGTCATCCAACCCAGAGTCACCACCCTGAGGTTGAACAATTGCCTGGCACGCCAGGACTTCCGGGCGGGCACACTGACCACCCACCAGGCCAGAGTTTAACCCCTGAACCTGGTCATCCAACCCAGAGTCACCACCCTGAGGATGAACAATTGCCTGGCACGCCAGGACTTCTTGGGGGGCACACTGACCCCCCACCAGGTCAGAGTTTAACCTCTGAGCCTGGCCATCCAACCCAGAGTCACCACCCTGAGGTTGAACAGTTGCCTGGCACACCAGGACTTCTTGGGGGGCACCCTGACCCCCCACCAGGCCAGATTTTAACTCCTGAACCTGGTCATCCAACCCAGAGTCACCACCCTGAGGTTGAACAATTGCCTGGCACGCCAGGACTTCCTGGGGGGCACGCTCACCCCCCACAAGGGACACACCGTCCCCAAGGGCTACACAAGAGTCTGAATGGTGCAGGTCTCCTGACCTCTGCCCATCTGGCAGAGTCTGGATTTCCCCCAAACCAGAAACGGTTTCTCCTGGGTCATTCCTGGGGGGCTCTGCTCTCAGAGCTGACCCCTGACTCTCAAGGACCTCCACTGGGGTCTGCAACCCCCTCTCAACCCTCTGTCTGGACTTCCGCACCCCCTCACTAGGAGTGGTACTGCCAGACACCAGAACTGGTGGGATGCTGTCTACAGTCACCCCCCCAAGTTCTTCTGACACTGCGGGCCTCCCTCAACAGGTGGCCCTAAGGTACAGGCTAGGCTTCCCTCCTGGTGTTCCCTCATGGAACCCTCTAGGACCTGGGACCTACCTGGGACATTACAATCCTCTCCCACCTAGACTGCTCCCTTCAGGAGCACCCCCAAATGCCTCTTCAGACTCTCTGGTATTCACCCAGAAGTCTCTCTCCATTGTAAGCTCCCTGGGGTCAGAGAACTCACACTCCACCTGGTGTTGGCATAGCTCTGGAAAATAAGGACCAGACATATGCTCTCCAGCAATGACATCACTCTGCCCTTCACATGTGTTAACCACAGTACCCTTCACCCAACCATCCAGTGACTCAGCCTTGAAAAAGCACTCTACATCACCCTCCTGAGACTGGTGAGAAAGTATCTGTCTGTCCCTGACACTCAAATCATACTCTTCTGGGATGTCTCCACACTCTATATCCAGGACATCCACCAGGGGGGAACCATTTTCCCTGCCACTCTCTTCCAGAGCCAGTAAAGTGTACCTCTCCCGAGTAGGAATATGACTCCCTGTGCCAGTTCCCCAATCCTTCTCAGTGACCCTGTGCATAACGGGAACTACCTCATACTCTTGAACCGCCTGGGGTGTGTCAACTACCTTCTTCAAGTTGGGCACCACATCTCTGGGCTTGTGCCCTTCTTCAGCAGTACTGGATGCAAGATTTTTGCTGCCACCATCTGAACTGGACTCAGCCCTTCCGGCTTCCAGTTTCAGCTCTTCACAGCTCAGCTTCTGAGCTGCAATCCTTTCTTTTTCCAGGGCTAGGGCTCTTGCTGCCTCAGCCCTCTCAATAAACTCATCTAGCTCTTCCACCTGCCGCTCTTGAGCAAGGAGCCATTCGTCTCTCACTGGTTCTCTTTCCTCATCTGAGTAGTCCTCCTCCTCATAATCATTCTCAGGACTATGATTCCTTTGGTTCTTTGCTGCCTGTTCCTCTGCCCATTGTGCTTCTCCCCAGGCTACATAGATTTCTAGCAGTTCCATCTTAGTGGATCTCCTTGACATTGGAAGTCCCCATTTTCTGCAAAGCCCCCTTAGCTCAGCCTTAGTGAGGGATTCAACAGGTACAATGTTTGACACATCGTAGTCTTCTGTGAAGCTGGAATCCATTCCCAATCTGGCAAGGTATCACAGGCAAAACCAAAAATCAAAGTCCAAAAACAATAATATATCCAGGAGGACATCAGAGAACCAAAAGCAAAAAGATGAAAAATCAAGTTGACCTTCAACTGTGGATAGGTAGTGAAATACTTAGCTACTGTATGTCAATGCACAAATACAAGTCCTATCTTCACCGCTGATCACCAATGTTAGAAATGGGGTTTTTGGTTGGCAGTCAGATTACCCTCTGTCCAAGCAAGAACCCTAACTCTAGTCAGGGTAAGGCACACACAATCCAAACTATCCTGTGCCCACCCTCTGATAGCTTGGCACGAGCAGTCAGGCTTAACTTAGAAGGCAATGTGTAAAGCATTTGTGCAATAAATCATACAATAACATAATATAGCACCACAAAAATACACCACACAGTGTTTAGAAAAATATATAATATTTATCTGGGTATTTGCAGGTCAAAACGATCAAAGATGCTATGTGAAATTGTAGAGATATCACTGAAAAGTGATATAAAGTGTCTTAAGTCTTTAAAAAGCAAACAACGTCTCTTTCAAGCACAAAGTACCTGTTTTAAAGTGGAAAATCTCTGCAAAGGGCTGCAGAAGAAGAGATAAGTGGAAGAATGGTGTGTGCGTCGATTTCTCCCCTGCACACACGGACTTGAGTCGTTATTTTTCATGCTGGGAAGTTGTGCGTCGTTTCCCGCGCACGGACAGTCTCTCTCTGTGGTTCGCGGGATTACCAGATGTCCCGGGGTCTGTGCGTGGAATCCTAGGCTTGTTTTCTGGCTGCGCGTCGTTCCGGTGGGCTGTGCGTGGAATCTTCTCCCTCACGGCAGGCGTCGCTTCAATTTCCTTTCTGGAGTCGGGCTGTGTTGTCCAGGCGAGGCCGTGCGTCGAAGTTCCGGTCGCACCACAGGCGTCGAGCGGCGTCTTTCCGGATTGGCGTGCAGTGAATTTTTCACTGCGGAGCAAGCTGTGCGTCAAATTTTTCGCGCACAAGGCGTCCAAATGAAAAAGAGAAGTTTTTTTGGTCCTGAGACTTCACGGAACAGGAGGCAAGCTCTATCCAAGCCCTTGGAGAGCACTTCAGCAGCAAGGCAAGAGTTCAGCAAGGCAGCAGGGCAACAGCAAGGCAGCAGTCCTTTGTAGAAAGCAGACAGGTGAGTCCTTTAGGCAGCCAGGCAGTTCTTCTTGGCAGGATGCAGGTTCTGGTTCAGGTTTCTTCTCCAGCAAGTGTCTGATGAGGTAGGGCAGAGGCCCTGTTTTATACCCAAATGTGCCTTTGAAGTGGGGGAGACTTCAAATAGTGGCTAAGAAGTGCACCAAGTCCCCTTTCCGTTCAATCCTGTCTGCCAGGGTCCCAGTAGGGGGTGTGGCAGTCCTTTGTGTGAGAGCAGGCCCTCCACCCTCCCAGCCCAGGAAGACCCATTCAAAATGCAGATGTATGCAAGTGAGGCTGAGTACCCTGTGTTTGGGGTGTGTCTGAGTGAATGCACAAGGAGCTGTCAACTACACCTAGCTTTAAGTGCAGAGAAATGCTCACTTTCTAAAAGTGGCATTTCTAAAATAGTAATATTAAATCCAACTTCACCAGTCAGCAGAATTTTGTATTACCATTCTGGCCATACTAAGGGGGTTATTCTAACTTTGGAGGAGGTGTTAATCCGTCCCAAAAGTGACGGAAAAGTGACGGATTTACCACCAGCCGTATTACGAGTCCATTATATCCTATGGAACTCGTAATACGGCTGGTGGTATATCTGTCACTTTTCCGTCACTTTTGGGACGGATTAACACTCCTCCAAAGTTAGAATAACCCCCTAAATATGACCTTCCTGCTCCTTTCAGATCAGCAGCTGCCACTTCAACAATGTATGAGGGCAGCCCCAATGTTAGCCTATGAAGGGAGCAGGCCTCACAGTAGTGTAAAAACGAATTTAGGAGTTTTACACTACCAGGACATATACACCACACAGGTACATGTCCTGCCTTTTACCCACACAGCACCCTGCTCTAGGGGTTACCTAGGGCACACATTAGGGGTGACTTATATGTAGAAAAAGGGGAGTTTTAGGCTTGGCAAGTACTTTTAAATGCCAAGTCAAAGTGGCAGTGAAACTGCACACACAGGCCTTGCAATGGCAGGCCTGAGACAACGTTTAGGGGCTACTTAAGTGAGTGGCACAACCAGTGCTGCAGGCCCACTATTAGCATGTAATCTACAGGCCCTAGGCACATATAGTGCATTCTACTAGGGTCTTACAAGTAAATTAAATAGCCAATCAGGGATAAAGCAATCAACAGTCCAATTTACACAGTGAGCATATGCACTTTAGCATTGGTTAGCAGCGGTAAAGTGCCCAGAGTTCAAAAGCCAACAACAACAGGTCAGAAAAAATAGGAGGAAGGAGGCAAAAAGTTTGGGGATGACCCTGTCAAAAAGCCAGGTCCAACAAATAATAATATGAAAACGGGCAACAATGACAAGCACAGAAGAGCCAGCCCCTGGGGGGAGCCAGAAGAACCAGTTTGTGAACCACTCCAGCTCAGGGCCACCTCCCTCCTCACATGTCTCTTTGCAAGTGGTGCAATGCTTGGATGGCAAGAGTCAAAGTCCCATTATCCATGTCATTGTCTGGGATAAATATAAAGCAGGAAGCACTGATCTTTGTATATACCCCTCCTTCCACTGCGGTCATTAAGTCCCACACATATTGATGTGGCATGAGGAGGATTGCTCCCAGTTCTTCCTTGATTAAATTAAGGTTGAGCTCAGTACTGTTCATCATCTTGGGCATTTCCCACCTGGTTATTTGAAACCAGTGGGTGTTCGCTTTCGTCTACATGGTGAAGAATGGTATGGACACTTCCACTGATATTTGTGCATCTGAGAACAGTCTGAATTCTTTGGGAATGTCCTTGTACTGAGCCCAACTCAAATAATCATCAGTTCTGTATTCTTGAACCTGATACAACAGAGTCATCTTCTTCTTAAGTAGGTGTTGGTACAACTTTGACAGTTCTACTCTGGGAATGACCTGGGTTGAGGTGGGTATGGTGTTGAGGGAGCAGAGGCCACATCATCCGGGGACGAGCTGAGTGCAGGCAAACTCGCCGCATTGCCAGTAAGTATCCATCAGTGTGGAGGTGCCCTATTGCATGTCCGGAATGTGCAGGAAAATGCCACAGTTTTCATTTGCTCCCAGTAGAGTTGTTCCTTTACCTCTGAAACACAAGGAATACAGAGGAAGTTTCTGTACAATTAGGGGTTGCCTCTTCCCATCTAACCACATAAAACTATACACCTCAGTAGCCCAGATTTCCTGACACGGGGTATCTATGCTGTTATTCAACTCTCTCCTATGAGACTCATTTCCCTTTGAATCTTCAAGGTGGATGACCCTACACTGGAACTCTATGTCTGGGGTCCATTTGTGTTTAAAGAAGACAGTCGCAGATACGCTAAGAGCCACTCTGGGAACACAGATGGAAGCGGGAATGAACTTGTTCATGCATTGGTTTGATGTTTTTGCTGCCTCTAAGAATCTCTTTTTTGGAAAGTCTGGGGGGTAAACAGTATACTCCCCTATGGTGCCCTTCCTGTGTATCCTATCTAGTTGAGTTTGAATATTGTTACGCTCGGTAAAAAGGTACAGTGCTGTTGGATGGGTCTCATAGTGGGTCAGATTCACTACTACTTTATAGGGCTCTACTATGTTGGGTTGTAACTTGGCCCTAATCCTACATAGGTATAGGTGAAGAAAGCATTTAGCTTTTTCAGGGGCAAGTAAAGCCTGTCTGTGCCTACTGCATGCAATATCAGCAAACAGATGACACATGACCTGGCAGATGTCTTGGAACCCACGGCAATCATGTGCTGATACCATGTAGAGGCTACTGTCTAGCACGTATGGAATGATGGTGTTGGGTTCACTGCAATTATAAGAGATATGGAGAGGTCTCTACACAAGTGCTGTCATAATTTCTGGGTGGACTGAATTTGACAAGGCAGTTCTTTGGCAATGAATGGAGCAGCACTCCTAATAAACATGGGGTATACAAATGTGGAACAATGTATAAGTTATTGAACATTGCAGGACTTGGGATTACTCTAAGGGAGATATCTATAGTCCTCTGGTGTTCAGGGTTTCTTATCTTTAACAGTTCAAAAAGTTTGTGGTGCCATTTGCAGTTCTGTGGGATTATTGATCTGGCACAGTTAGTAAAAAAGAAATTGACACGGTGCAGTTTGGAGTTCTCGATCCTGTGTAAATATTCCTGTGCTTTTCTTTGGGAGTGTGTTTCATCCACATTTGATACGTGCAATTTTAGTAAGGCACCAGAATGTGGCCCCATTCGGGGTATCTATTTTGGAATGATTGGGTTACTGTTCATGAATGGATTGATTTTCATGGGTTTGATTTTCATGGGTTGTTTGGCCGCCTCCCTCTCCGTGACTGACTGGGTGTACGGTAGTAAAGTATTTTTCACAAGGTGATCTTGTGAGCGTGTGGGTGATTTTAATTAACTAGCGCTCTGTGGGAATCGCCAGCTCTGCAGTCCTATCCCTCCTAGTATGTGCATAAAGGTGTCATCGGTGTGTGCGGTGTCTTTTAACCTACACGTGCGTGGGGTGATGTATAAAGAGGAGGCGTGTCACAACCGAACATTGTCTGGTGATCATAACGTGTCCTGAGGTCACATGTATACCCCTCTAGTCCCGACATGTGGCATGCAACATGACCCTTCCTTGTGGCGCCAGATGTCTTGACTATGCCCTTTTTCTAGAGATTTCTTTTTGGAAAGGTTTCGGCTTCTTCTATTGGTCTTTGGGTGCTTCCATATATCTTCACATGATCTGTTATCTTAATTGTCATGAACTGGAGGGGATCGGAGAGTTATTCCGTGGCCCCTTTGTGACTCTAATATTGAGGTGTCCGAGACTGGAATTATTGCTCCCTCCAGACGGCTTGTGAAAGGTCTTGTGTGTTGGCTGATTGCTAGGCCTGATAAGGGAGTGGGCATATTTCTGCGCTCTATTCTCGTTCACAGTTGTGATGGATCTTTTCAGACTCCCTTTTCCCGGGCATTCCCCTCTCTCTCAGACCACATCTTAAAAATTTCGAGGAAAGTAGGAGGCAAAATATTATTGAATGGAGGTTCTGGTGCCAGTCTAAAAACTCGTCAAAATTTGCCCAAATGGTGCTAATGGACTGGGATGGCTGGTTGTTCTGGCAAATCCCTCGTACTGGCTTGGCACCATGCAGTGCTTCATAATCTGTCAGACTTTGTGCATGTGCTGTGGAGGTTATTGGGCCTTCACTATCGTCAGCGTATGGGAAAGCTGGGTCCCGTAATTGGGACAGATTCATTTTGGAACTAAAAGGGGGCACCAATTAGCTGGAAGCCTCTGGTTTTCTGGGGGAACTGTTGGGATTACAAGTGACAAAGGAATTTTGGGGCCCCAGGCTGGGTGCCCGAGAATTGAGACGTTGTGACTTGGTCATTGGAACCCGTCCCAATTGACTTGTGGGTGCAGGGACCTGGGTGCCTGGTTTTAAGCACTGTTAGGGGAGATGCCCTGTAACCCCTCATCAGACTTCCGTCCCCTTAAGGTGTTGCCTGCTATCCCCACCCTGTGGGATCAGCAGCATAGTGTGGCCCAGGCTCCCACAGGCACCCTGAGTGGCGGGGTCCAGTGAGGATACCTGATCGACAAAACACAACCAGAAGCCCTGAGTTTCCCAAATGCAAGTAAAAGTTTGAATCGCTATGGTTGTCTGGTTGGTCCATCTTTTAGGTTTTGGCACAGCAAATTTCGAGGTGTGCATGAAATGGATGCTTCACATTGGTGGTTATAAATTACTGCACATTTGGGTTCTGCATTTGTGTGAAGGCATTAATTCCCCAAACAGTTATCCCTCCCTGCTGTGGTTGTGGCCCCGTCCTTGTTGGGCTGGGTTCCTTGTCTGTGGTTGCTGTTGTTTGTTCAACTACTTATCCCCTGTTGCAGTGGTGCAGTGGTGTGTCGATGGACTGACTTCCCTGTAGCTGAGTGTAAGGTGCATTTCGGTTTACCTGGGCTTGGTTTTGTGGATGGAGATTGTTCAGGATCGGCCCTTGCACATCGACCCCTGTTCATGATGTTCCTTTAGCTGGCATCTGTCAGTCATGTGGACCATTCTGTGGCATCAGTAACACCCTCTAAGGTCTGGCTGCTGCCAACATTCTTGTCTTCTGCGATTGTAGCTAGGTTGACACCCTCTGGAGTTTTGCAGTGGAGCTACCTTCAGACCTGGTGCCATTTGCAGGCTTGCAGCCAGCGTGGCACCCTTGAGGGTGGTCTTTTTCAATTTCTGTTGGACCAACTTATTGGTGTCTCTCTGGGCTTGCTCCTGTCTCTCCCCACCCTTTTCTTGTTTCTTTTTTTTATAGTGTAATATGCAAGCTTGTATGTCCTGCCAGGGTTTCGTGTCTCGCCCCGCTGCGCTGTCAAATCTACTTTGTATTTCGGTGGGCAGCCTCTTTTTGAGAACATTGTAAAAGAATGTGAACTGGGGGCCCATATTGGTCCATGTCTGTCCTGTCTCTTGTCCCCATCATCCCCTCATCCTATCTAGAAAATTGGTTATAATCTCCCCAGGTTTCATACTTTCTGCTATTAGCCCTCCCACATCTGAGCATTCAGGGAACATTTCCCTCAGGCCAATCCATATTTGGTGCCTGTATGGGTTGAATGTGGCCTCGTAATGCTTGGTGTTTGTCAGCATGATTACTGGTATGCAGGCTCAGGCAAACACCATGTTAGTATGCTGTCCAAAAAAACTACTTAACAGACCTTTGACATCACCTATCGCTAGGTTTGTTTCCTCAGTGTTCTTCTCAAAACATGAGATCCATTTCCCCACCCTATCCAACAGTGGTGGCAATTTGGTCCTTAGCCCTTCTTTATCCATTTAAACCCATGGCACATAGATGGTCCCTGGCTTGTCCTTCTGCAGTAGCAGATACATGTTGGCTTTGGGTAGCTTTACAGGTTTCTCCATAGCATAGCTTTTCCATCTTCTTAGACAATCAAGCCTGTGGGGGATGTTCCACTTGGAATCCCCCTTATGCAGGATGCAGTCTTCCACAATAGCCATGTCCTATAGTTCGAAGGATCTGTCCTCTGGCAAAGATCTATTGTACTGGTTGCTTCCCTCGGTCCAGCAGGCTAGCAGGTGACAAAATGACTGTACAAAGATCTTGCCTTCCTCTCAGGCTACTATCTCTCTTGGGGTCAGGTAGTCTTTCCTGAGTGTTCTAGAGGAGCAGTGGACATCTTCATAGCTGCCCCCCTCAGGCGCATGCAAAGGTGCCATCTTGGTCATCCTGCATCTAAGCTGAGTTTGCACCAGGCTACCTTGGTCTCTTATTTCCTGGTCAGCCTCTCTCATACCTTCACAATCTGGTAAGGCTCGGATCCCAGCCAAAAGCCTCTCCTCTAGTTCTGCCTCGCACTGTTCCCTGAACGGTGCTCTGTTCCTACCCCTGCTGTCCTCAGGTGGAGAGCGTGCCACTCTACTTTCTTGTTGTGCTTCCAGGGTGCAAGCGAAATCTTAGTTTGCGTCTTTCCTCTATATCCCACCTAGGTTGACTCCTTCATTCTGAGGTATGTGGTGTTCTTTTTGGTTGGGACTTGCTTTCATATTAACTTTCTGTTGTTTGCATGGCTACCTGAGCAAACCCCATGGATTCCCCCTGGTCATCAGATCCCGGAGGACCGGGGCCCTTTCCTCACTCCCGCTATTTGTATCACTGTCCAGAACAACTATGAATCACCCTGTCACTCAAATGTGTTCAGAAAAAAAACAGTGGGAGTGTATATTCTCAGTTCTGGGGTTTGATGGACTACGGTGATGGATGGGGGGTTGAACTTCAGGGAGCTCTAGTGCTGGACTGGGATGGTGCTGAGATTGCCTGGTCCTGCTGGCCTGGTAGTCTGTGATGTGTAGATCTAACAGTTTCAGTTTTATTATTCTGTAAAGTACCATCCTGCTCCCTCCATCGGTAGATCGGTGTAATCTAAAGCAAGAGTAGCAGACATTGCAGAGAGCTACTCCATTCCTGCATTTGGTTGGGGAGGTGCAGGCACAGTATATGGTGACTGTGGGATAGGATTTTCAGTGTGGGCTCCTCGAAGATGGCAGATAATTCTAATAATGCTTCTCTCTTGTCCTTCTTTTACCCTACACATTTTGTCTACATATGTGCCCTCATGTGTTCAAGTATGTTAGTGTGAAAGGTTCCCTTCTTTGGCCAAGGAAACATATGTGCCTTAGTGCAAGTGCCATTCATGACAACATTGTTGAGTTCTTTAGCCTGTGTGGGGAACTCGGTCTGCATGTGTTTAAGTGGCAACTCCATGATGAGTTGGGCAGTTTTAGGGTACCGTCACCTCTAGCTTTCTGGTTTTAGGGAATCTTAAGTTATACACTAGTTGTGGGGAAATATATACACAGGGATTGCTCGTTCTAACTACTTTACTATGAACTCAGAATTATTTACAGATCCATCAATGTAAACATTTCAAAAACACAAATAGCATTGCATATGAATTGTCACAACCTAGAAGAAAGTGCAATTGTTAATTCAAATGCTATGACATTTGCCATCAAATAGCAAACTTACCTTTGGCATTAGATAGTGATTGTGAGAAACAGCAATGCCTTCATATAGCACATTGAGTCATCGACAAAACACAATACTCAAAACAAAATACAGTTACATTAATTTACTAGCATCACAACATTAAAAGATACCTTAATTTTCAACTACAATAATGTATAAATTGACAGAGAAAAAAAGATGAGTTTGTCTAAAAACACATTAGCCCACTCCAAGCTCATGCTATCCTGTGACCATGGGAAGTGCTGTGTGGTACACAGCACTTAGTGAGCCTGACAGTCTGTCAATATCGGCTCCGGGACAAAGATAATAGCAATTTATACCTTGAAAAAGGAATAACTCAGCAACCACCGCTTGTCTCCTCTTGTACAAACACAAGCTACACCTAATCACCCAGATCCAAATATTTTTCCCTAACATCAGAATCACACCCTATATCCCACCAAGGAGTCTTGCATGCCATCTGTGTCACATCAAGCAGTCCAAGCGAACAACACCTCTCAGTTCTTTCAGAGACCAACAGTGTTAAGGAGCCCTTTTAGACTAAACAATTAGATGGAGGTGCTGACCCTATATCACACCTAGGGCCCATGAGTACCATTTGTGTCACGCCCAGTGGTCCAAGTGTTGAGGCCTCAATCCCTGTACCACACCCAGGGAACAAGCATATACTTTGTGTCACGCACAGCGGTCAAAGCAGCAAACATAAATCACACCCTGTATTACACTCAGGTGTCAGGCTTACCATCTGTGTCATACCCGGTGGTCCAAGCGACAAACAAAATTCACCTTTCCTAGTGTGCTGACTATCGAAAAATGTAACCTCCACGGGAATGCCTCCAAGGCCGCCTTGCAACTACTCAGTTCGGACACATAACATGTTAGATTTCTGTCAGTGGTGGGGTGTTCAGGTTAAATGTTTTTAATTCCTTCCTAGTTTGCCATATGCAAAATGCTGGGACAAAGGCTCTGATGTAGTCTCTTACCCTCTGATGGTGGCTTCAGGATGGGCCTACGCCTGCAGATGCAGCAGACCTTCCAACCAATTGCTGCGTATGTTCACCTTCTGTGTTTTGCAAATGTGAATCCGTCTGGGTGGGGTCCCCTTCTTTCAGCTGTAGTTGGGACCTAGGTACCAATCAGCTCCTAGCTGGCTCGCCAAAATGTTGCTTGAGTGTGAATTTACCTTGAAAAAAACAAAAGACAAGAGGCATTTGTCAACAGAGGAACATTTGGTTTAATTAATCACTGCGGCCGGGAGAACAGTTACAGAAATAGGGTCTGAGGCCTGTCTCACAGTACAATCTATCTGAGCGGTGTTTTATATATTTCTCTGTGCATCATAAAACAATGTTGGCATCACTTTTAAGCTAAGGAATGTGGGCCATTGTCTTGGAGTCATAAATAAGGTTCCTGATAACAAATGCAGGTAGGTCGCAACCTTGCGTGGACACAATGGGGGGCATTGGGTATCTGTCCGGATGTTCGGCATGAGGGGCACATGGTCACTGTGTGTTACTGTGTGCTGAGTGTTCTTAACTTCATGAGGTGTCTGACTTTGGGAACATGTGCACCGCTCCCCCCATGTGTGTTTTATTGGGGCCAATCTCCTGGGACCACTGTGGTGTCGCTTTGCACATCTATGGGATTCTTGTGAGTTTCCTGTTTGTACGTTTGTCTGCTTTCTAGGTGTCACCACACCTGTGATCTGTCGATCAGTATCCTCAGGCATAGGTCTCAGACCCTCCCTGACCACGTATTTCTGAGTCATGGTTGATGGAGAGTTCATGATAGGTGAATTCCATAATAGTGATGCAATTTCATTTTTATATATAAATAAATGTATAATTGTGTACGTCAACATCAACTGTTTCCATATTAACATCATCTTGTATATGGCGCTGTTCAGCTCTTTTCTGTTCAAGCAACACAGTACAGCAAACTTATATAGTGCGTTGCATGATTTATTTGTAAATCTGGACCTGTATGTTACTAGATCAAAACTTACCAATCAGAAGAGTGTGCATACCTCTGTGAAAAGACTTCCCACCTCTCACAGTACAAAGTTGTCAATGTAACCCCTCCCTGCCAGACACTCGTTAGATATCAATTGATCAATCGATATTTGTAAAGTGCGGCTACTCACCCATGAGGGTCTCAAGGCGCTCTCTGTATTTAATGTGAAGGTTTTAAGTTGGGTTCATTTCCCCATAGGTCCTCTCTGTTGAATGCTTTCCAGAGGTCCACAACAAAATAACACATCAATACGGAGGGCAAGTACCTACTGTATATAGTGCTGTATTACTGCATGTCATGGAATAAACCACTGGATAACTGAAGAAATTAAAAACGAGTAAAAGTTATTATTCATGTATAACTGCACTCTGTAGCTTTCACAGCCTGTCAGCATTCTAAATATCAAGTGTTCCAATGTTCTTAAAGGCAATCATTGTTATTATTAAGGAAACACTTTTGCTTCTCATAATTGTGCCCACCATCTATTTTGTTCTTGTTCAAGTTTCTGTCTAGATGCAGAGTTAGTGTTGTTTTTCATTGCATTTACATTTGAAATGTGTATTCTTGTACATTCATCTTTTTCCCCATTCAATATGAACTTTGTGGTGGGGTTTCACTCACTAGATGGACCTTTGTGGTCTGAAACATATTGATGTTTAAGGTTTTCTGATTTATTGAAGATAGGAGACTTTCTCATGAACTATTTGCTAATTAATGTTTACTACATTGTTGGTTGTTTTGTTACTTTTTGTGTGCATTCATTGAGGACCATCCTAAGTTCCCTGCATTTTTAAAACCCTTCACTTTTCTCTTCCCCCTGTGTTTTGTTCAGACCCATCTGTTGCATTAAGCAGTGCTTACTTTTATAAAAGAATAAATGCCATGGCCCAAAGTTTTGCTTGGTGGCTAACTGCAGGAGCTGCAGAATGTGGCAGTGCCAAAGCTGCTTCGTCTCAATTCCACCCTGTGCCTCTTACATCCACCAATTAACATTCCCTGCCCGTTTATCTCACTTTCTCCCTCAGTCATTGATTTTCCGTCTTTATCTTCATCCCTCCTCCTCCACCTTGTGTTTTTCTCTCTCACTACTCAAATGAGAAAAAATAAGTGCCAGACCTCAAGAAGGAGGTGGGACCTGCCGGCAACTATAAGCTCAAATTAAGTAGTGATCTTAAGCGCGACCTCACTCTTTCTTCTCAGATTCCATCCTACACTAGGGTCTATATTCAGTTTCCTGGTCTCGCTTCTCCTACAAACTTGATATTCTGAGGTTTGTTCATCAATACCCACTCAATGCCCACAATCCAGTTGCCCTACTAATGTGTGATTCCTCTTTTGTCTCCTTCCTCTTAGCCCTCTGTTTTTTATATTCAATTTGAGAAATACTGGAGCCAATTGAATATTGCTTCCTTTTATCAACGTTCATTGGGTCGTTATATTCGCCCCTTTTCCTCCATTGTATGTTTTTCTCTCTCACTGCTCCAATGAGAAGAAAAAAAAAGCGTTGGTCTTCAAAAAGCAGTCCCGGTGGGCCCCACCAGCCACCACAGGCTCAAATTATGCACTGGTTTTCAGTACCACCCCACTCTTTGTTCCCACATTCCGTCCTGCTCTAGGGTCTATATCCCTTGTCTCACTTCTACTGCAAATTTTATATTCTCAGGTTTTTCATCAATGCCCTTTTTTATTTCCTCTATGTTACCTGCCTATGAGCACTCTATTTTCTCGATTCTATTTGCGAAATTAATATTGTATCTTTTTGTCAACATTCAGTGTAGATTTAGGTGGATCAAGGAGGGTCAGCCAGAAGGGGGATTAAAAAAAATATTTCCTATCACTATACATCTTGGTTGCTAGGAAAAAGGAATTTGCCAGTAATAGAAACAATTACAAGAACAATAGGTATAGCTGTTTACCTTTGAAAGTGCTTAATAACTAATATTGTGAGCATTTACGTGGCATTGGACAGATTAGTAACTAAATCTAGGAATTATGTGAATTGTTGAACGTGGGTGATTATGGATGGCCGAATGGGTAAGAGAAAAGGAGCAGGCAGATAGATGAATGGGTGGGTGTGTGGGCGATTGAACACCAGTAGCAGTATTGAAGAATAGTCTTCTACCTCTAACATGAGAATGGGGATCCATGCACTCACCGATCATCTTATCCTTTCAACCATCCATGTACATTCTCATCCACATATTCATCCTTCCATACATGTAATTTATCTGTACAGTCACTCATCCATCCAGTCATCTAGATTGTGACACAATTTTGCATTCATTCATTGAACTATACACCCAACCAGATACAATAAAACATCATTTAATGAAGATGAACTTGTATTGTTTTTTTTAAAGCCACTCTTCATGGCTTGCCATTGCTTATTACATTACAGTAACCGATACTTAATTTCTTATAGCTAAGGCCAAAAAATAAAAGCCATGAAAAACCTGCAAAACCTTTCTAACTGCATATTACAAGATGAGACAAGTGACAATAACTGTAGATTGAAAATGGCTATAGAGTCGTAGTTCAGTTACTACCTGTCTGTCAAGATTAGGGGATAATTTAGATAAATCGTCACCTGTGAGTACTGGTGAAGTGAGGAACTTTGTCTTGGTGACTTTGGAGAAACAGCATTCATGTCAAGATAGTTGGAATGGGGCAGGTAACTGCTACACGGGTGGGGTTGGGGGATCAAAAGCTCTGAAAATGATTCATACTGTGATTCACAAGAGCTGCCCTTCCTTCAAATGGGCCCCTATGTACTCTGCAGGTGTAGCGCCAATACTCCTGCAGAGTACATCAATAGCGTCATAAAAAATTACACTATTTCCCCCTACCTTGCGCCATGGTGCACTGTATTTTAAATACGGCGCACACCTGGTGGCGGTAAGGGGGTGCTTAGGGGCGCAGGGGAAGTGGCGCTGCACTCGGTGCAGCACCACTTTCCATAAATCTGCCCCATAGTCCCTTCTGAGGGCAGATTATTTGTACCAAATAAGTTTATAACTCTTTGGAACATAGAGCTCTTGTCAGGGCATGTATCTGAAGGGACTACTGGATGATTATTATGGAAGTACATAGGAGATGAGTTTAACACGAGTAGGTATTCTTTTATAAATCACCTTAGGTGCTACCTTCCCCCTTACAGATACATATTGGATCTGATCTCCTATCTACTGCCATATTAATCATCAGTACTTGAAACGGTCCATAGCATGTACCCTTGAAATTCAAAGCAAGGCTAAGATTCTTGTAATTTTCTATCTCTGAGGCATCATTTCCTGCTTCATTTCTTCTCAGCCTCTCAGGCTCCAATGTGTGTCTGCCTCTCAGGCTCTGATGTTTCTTTGGCCCTAGCAGTCTATTGCCTTTCTTCAGAGAGACCAATGCTCCTTTGCCTCTTCTCATGCTCTCGGGCTACATTGCTTCTTTATCATTAGGCTTCACTGCATTGTCACTGCATTGCATGAATTCTGTCATTCTGATTTTTCCTAAATGAGTATCTAAACATGTGAAGCCTTATATAACTGCAATTTAAAACACGTAAAGTAAAAAAGAAACAGTTGAATCAACCAAAAATGCAATATTGAAACATATTGAAAAGAAATGGAAATTCGTTTATCGTAGGTTTCAGTGAAGTGAAGGTTCAAATATTCCGTGACTAGCCCGCTACATTTGATCACTTAATAGGTTTTTAAGGTGTGATACAGCTAAACTACAATTCTCTTTATTTATACTAATGACATATATTGTTAAATCTGGTGGTCGTGTATTTGTATTTATTTTGCAGCTACTCTATTTTACTATGTTAGCAGCACCGAGCAGCAAGCACTGTTTTCATTTCACCTTACAAACACAAGCTTCATTTTCAGCGTGTCCGTATGAAAAAAGATAAGACCGAAACAGTTTCCCTGCTCCTACATAGAGCACCAAGGTTCAAATCTAATCTGTGTTTCAGAACATAAATCATCCTAAAAGGATTTATGTCTCGCAAAATATATTTCCACTGAGTTTTTGCAGTCAAAACCAGCAACAGAGAATGCTAACTGCAGCTCCACTTGTCTGTAGGCGAATTTGCAAAGTGTCTTTAATGATGACGTTAAAGTATTTCTCACATAAGGGTAAACTGCTGAAAGGATGATAAAAAAAACAGGAAGTTTGGGCTCTAATGCAGTTTGTAACTTTGAAATAATTTTCAATGTTCAAAATGTGGTTTCTTTTTTAAAGATTTGACATTACTCGGCTAGTGTCTGACATACCTCACTGTTGTAATATGATTTGAGCAAAAATAATGTCCCATTATTCTTACCCGGCACCTGAACCTGCAGGCAATAATACCGAAGGGAAAGCAGTGCAGAGTGCCACGGTGCTGGAGAAAAGTAAAACGGTACAGGAACGAAGGTGCTACTTAGTCTTCTACCCTTTAGTGAAGCGGTGTGTACGGCTTCCATACCCCAACTTCAAACTGAGAGCAGTTTCACTTGAACAGTGTCCCCAGAAGAGAACCGGACATGTACTGTCTTTCAGAGAAAACCCTTTGGTTACAACTGAATAACAGACCACAGTTGGATTCAGTAGAGTCAAGTGAAAAAGAGTGGACCTTGAACTTTGTGGTGCAGGGCCCTGGCCACACCAGAACACTAGCAAACTCATAGAGCGGACAACCAAACAATGCTCGCTGTGGACCATTTTAATCAGGGCTGGCTTAGGGTGGTGCGAGCGGTGTAGCCGCACCGGGTGCTGACCTGGATTGGGGGGGGCAACACAGTGCCCCCCCAATCCAGGTCAGCACCCGGTGCAGCTGCACCGCTCGCACCACCCTAAAGCCAGCAACAATTTACGAAACTTGAGATTTAAAAGCACCTGCTGAAAAGTTCCTTGTGCGTCCAGCCTTCAGGAAACAATTAAAATGTCAAGATACCTCTCGTGAATAATGTTCCTGCTAGGGAGAGAGATGAGAGTTTTGTCTAGTGGCAGCCTTGAGTCACCATAAAGTAGCTCAGATGGTTAATGTACCTGCTGCAAAGAACAGAACTATATTTTATGTGGACAGCTGAGTGGATGAGAAAAGCCAGCCTTTAAAGGTGCTTTAACACAAATTAATGTATGTGAAAGGGGGGGTATGGAGAGATGATGGACACATTCGCAGGGTGGTAGTGAATTAATCAAAGGTGGTGGTCATGGGGTGTGGCACCAAAAAAGACCTTTGCACAGAGCACCACCAGTGCTAACGCCATCCCTGTTTGTAACAGCAGTTATATACTACTAAGGAAGCATTCTGTTTGTCTATATAGCCCCAACATTTCACTTCAGGTACTAATACTTTGACAACGTTTAGCTGTCAGCCCTGATTAGATTAGATGTTGTATTACTGCTTGACCACAGCCTTAGAACTCATGAGAGTAGAAATCTTTCTGACATCTACATTGGATCTTTCACTAAATATAACAATCTGTTGGTAATATTTGATTGCTCATGCTTCGCCTGATACTCCTTAACACTGGTGTCATCTTGAGCTTACAACCTCTAATGGGAATAAGTATTCTGATTCCATCTGTTTTTGCTCAGATTGACTTGATACCTTACGTGTTTTATGAATTCAATTTTGGCTGTTTCAGTTTGCAAAAGAAGGTTGAAATGACCTACTGAACAAACTTTTCATGCTGCTAATCTATGATATTTATGTACAAAGCTTTCCTACTTTAAGTGTACCGCTAAGTACAAGATTAACCTGCCTGTTAAGCTTCATGAGCACCAGAAATTAACGTACTTAATATGTATTTTGTTTTGACCATAGTCTCATTGTAGTCAACATCAGTGTAAGGAAATGCCTCCTTGGCATGGTTGCCCCCTGACTTTTTGCCTTTGCTGATGCTATGTTTACAATTGAAAGTGTGCTGAGGCCTGCTAACCAGGCCCCAGCACCAGTGTTCTTTCCCTAACCTGTACTTTTGTATCCACAATTGGCAGACCCTGGCATCCAGATAAGTCCCTTGTAACTGGTACTTCTAGTACCAAGGGCCCTGATGCCAAGGAAGGTCTCTAAGGGCTGCAGCATGTCTTATGCCACCCTGGAGACCTCTCACTCAGCACAGACACACTGCTTGCCAGCTTGTGTGTGCTCGTGAGAACAAAACGAGTAAGTCGACATGGCACTCCCCTCAGGGTGCCATGCCAGCCTCTCACTGCCTATGCAGTATAGGTAAGACACCCCTCTAGCAGGCCTTACAGCCCTAAGGCAGGGTGCACTATACCATAGGTGAGGGTACCAGTGCATGAGCATGGTACCCCTACAGTGTCTAAACAAAACCTTAGACATTGTAAGTGCAGGGTAGCCATAAGAGTATATGGTCTGGGAGTCTGTCAAACACGAACTCCACAGCACCATAATGGCTACACTGAAAACTGGGAAGTTTGGTATCAAACTTCTCAGCACAATAAATGCACACTGATGCCAGTGTACATTTTATTGTAAAATACACCACAGAGGGCACCTTAGAGGTGCCCCCTGAAACTTAACCGACTATCTGTGTAGGCTGACTAGTTTTAGCAGCCTGCCACAAACCGAGACATGTTGCTGGCCCCATGGGGAGAGTGCCTTTGTCACTCTGAGGCCAGTAACAAAGCCTGCACTGGGTGGAGATGCTAACACCTCCCCCAGGCAGGAATTGTCACACCTGGCGGTGAGCCTCAAAGGCTCACCTCCTTTGTGCCAACCCAGCAGGACACTCCAGCTAGTGGAGTTGCCCGCCCCCTCCGGCCAGGCCCCACTTTTGGCGGCAAGGCCGGAGAAAATAATGAGAATAACAAGGAGGAGTCACTGGCCAGTCAGGACAGCCCCTAAGGTGTCCTGAGCTGAGGTGACTCTAACTTTTAGAAATCCTCCATCTTGCAGATGGAGGATTCCCCCAATAGGGTTAGGATTGTGACCCCCTCCCCTTGGGAGGAGGCACAAAGAGGGTGTACCCACCCTCAGGGCTAGTAGCCATTGGCTACTAACCCCCCAGACCTAAACACGCCCTTAAATTTAGTATTTAAGGGCTACCCTGAACCCTAGAAAATTAGATTCCTGCAACTACAAGAAGAAGGACTGCCTAGCTGAAAACCCCTGCAGAGGAAGACCAGAAGACGACAACTGCCTTGGCTCCAGAAACTCACCGGCCTGTCTCCTGCCTTCCAAAGATCCTGCTCCAGCGACGCCTTCCAAAGGGACCAGCGACCTCGACATCCTCTGAGGACTGCCCCTGCTTCGAAAAGACAAGAAACTCCCGAGGACAGCGGACCTGCTCCAAGAAAAGCTGCAACTTTGTTTCCAGCAGCTTTAAAGAACCCTGCAAGCTCCCCGCAAGAAGCGTGAGACTTGCAACACTGCACCCGGCGACCCCGACTCGGCTGGTGGAGATCCGACGCCTCAGGAGGGACCCCAGGACTACTCTGATACTGTGAGTACCAAAACCTGTCCCCCCTGAGCCCCCACAGCGCCGCCTGCAGAGGGAATCCCGAGGCTTCCCCTGACCGCGACTCTTTGAACCTAAAGTCCCGACGCCTGGGAGAGACCCTGCACCCGCAGCCCCCAGGACCTGAAGGACCGGACTTTCACTGGAGAAGTGACCCCCAGGAGTCCCTCTCCCTTGCCCAAGTGGAGGTTTCCCCGAGGAATCCCCCCCTTGCCTGCCTGCAGCGCTGAAGAGATCCCGAGATCTCTCATAGACTAACATTGCGAACCCGACGCCTGTTTCTACACTGCACCCGGCCGCCCCCGCGCTGCTGAGGGTGAAATTTCTGTGTGGACTTGTGTCCCCCCCGGTGCCCTACAAAACCCCCCTGGTCTGCCCTCCGAAGACGCGGGTACTTACCTGCCAGCGGACCGGAACCGGGGCACCCCCTTCTCTCCATTCTAGCCTATGTGTTTTGGGCACCACTTTGAACTCTGCACCTGACCGGCCCTGAGCTGCTGGTGTGGTGACTTTGGGGTTGCTCTGAACCCCCAACGGTGGGCTACCTTGGACCAAGAACTAAGCCCTGTAAGTGTCTTACTTACCTGGTTAACCTAACAAATACTTACCTCCCCTAGGAACTGTGAAAATTGCACTGTGTCCACTTTTAAAACAGCTATTTGTCAATAACTTGAAAAGTATACATGCAATTTTGATGATTTGAAGTTCCTAAAGTACTTACCTGCAATACCTTTCGAATGAGATATTACATGTAGAATTTGAACCTGTGGTTCTTAAAATAAACTAAGAAAAGATATTTTTCTATATAAAAACCTATTGGCTGGATTTGTCTCTGAGTGTGTGTACCTCATTTATTGTCTATGTGTATGTACAACAAATGCTTAACACTACTCCTTGGATAAGCCTACTGCTCGACCACACTACCACAAAATAGAGCATTAGTATTATCTATTTTTACCACTATTTTACCTCTAAGGGGAACCCTTGGACTCTGTGCATGCTATTCCTTACTTTGAAATAGCACATACAGAGCCAACTTCCTACATTGGTGGATCAGCGGTGGGGTACAAGACTTTGCATTTGCTGGACTACTCAGCCAATACCTGATCACACGACAAATTCCAAAATTGTCATTAGAAATTGATTTTTGCAATTTGAAAAGTTTTCTAAATTCTTAAAAGACCTGCTAGGGCCTTGTGTTAGATCCTGTTTAGCATTTCTTTTAGAGTTTAAAAGTTTGTAAAAGTTTGAATCAGATTCTAGAACCAGTTGTAGATTCTTAAAAAGTATTCCAACTTTTAGAAGCAAAATGTCTAGCACAGATGTGACTGTGGTGGAACTCGACACCACACCTTACCTCCATCTTAAGATGAGGGAGCTAAGGTCACTCTGTAAAATAAAGAAAATAACAATGGGCCCCAAACCTACCAAAATACAGCTCCAGGAGCTTTTGGCAGAGTTTGAAAAGGCCAACCCCTCTGAGGGTGGCAACTCAGAGGAAGAGGATAGTGACTTGGAGGACAATTCCCCCCTACCAGTCCTATCTAGGGAGAACAGGGTCCCTCAAACCCTGACTCCAAAAATAATAGTCAGAGATGCTGGTTCCCTCACAGGAGAGACCAACACCTCTGAAATCACTGAGGATAACCCCAGTGAAGAGGACATCCAGTTAGCCAGGATGGCCAAAAGATTGGCTTTGGAAAGACAGATCCTAGCCATAGAGAGGGAAAGACAAGAGATGGGCCTAGGACCCATCAATGGTGGCAGCAACATAAATAGGGTCAGAGATTCTCCTGACATGTTGAAAATCCCTAAAGGGATTGTAACTAAATATGAAGATGGTGATGACATCACCAAATGGTTCACAGCTTTTGAGAGGGCTTGTGTAACCAGAAAAGTGAACAGATCTCACTGGGGTGCTCTCCTTTGGGAAATGTTCACAGGAAAGTGTAGGGATAGACTCCTCACACTCTCTGGACAAGATGCAGAATCTTATGACCTCATGAAGGGTACCCTGATTGAGGGCTTTGGATTCTCCACTGAGGAGTATAGGATTAGATTCAGGGGGGCTCAAAAATCCTCGAGCCAGACCTGGGTTGACTTTGTAGACTACTCAGTGAAAACACTAGATGGTTGGATTCAAGGCAGTGGTGTAAGTAATTATGATGGGCTGTACAATTTATTTGTGAAAGAACACCTATTGAGTAATTGTTTCAATGATAAACTGCATCAGCATCTGGTAGACCTAGGACCAATTTCTCCCCAAGAATTGGGAAAGAAGGCGGACCATTGGGTCAAGACAAGGGTGTCCAAGACTTCAACAGGGGGTGACCAAAAGAAAGGGGTCACAAAGACTCCCCAGGGGAAGGGTGATGAGACAACCAAAACTAAAAATAGTCAAGAGTCTTCTACAGGCCCCCAAAAACCTGCACAGGAGGGTGGGCCCAGAGCCTCTTCACAAAACAATGGGTACAAGGGTAAAAACTTTGATCCCAAAAAGGCCTGGTGTCATAGCTGTAAACAGCATGGACACCAAACTGGAGACAAGGCCTGTCCCAAGAAAGGTTCCACTCCAAACTCCCATCCAGGTAACACTGGTATGGCTAGTCTCCAAGTGGGATCAACAGTGTGCCCAGAGCAAATCAGGGTCCACACTGAAGCTACTCTAGTTTCTGAGGGTGGGGTGGATTTAGCCACACTAGCTGTCTGGCCGCCTAACATGCAAAAATACAGACAGCAACTCTTAATTAATGGGACTAGAATAGAGGGCCTGAGGGATACAGGTGCCAGTGTCACCATGGTGACAGAGAAACTGGTTTCCCCTGGCCAATACCTGACTGGAAAAACTTACACAGTCACCAACGCTGACAATCAGAGAAAAGTACATCCCATGGCAATGGTTACTTTAGAATGGGGAGGGGTCAATGGCCTGAAACAGGTGGTGGTCTCCTCAAATATCCCAGTGGACTGTCTGCTTGGAAATGACCTGGAGTCCTCAGCATGGGCTGAGGTAGAGCTAAAAACCCATGCAGCAATGCTGGGTATCCCTGAACTGGTGTGTGTGAAAACAAGAGCACAGTGCAAGGCACAGGGTGAACAAGTAGAGCTGGAGTCTGGAAGAATGGCCCAGCCTACCAAGAGGAAAGGAAAGTCAGTTGGGAAACCAACTGCAACACAGCAAAAGAAAGGGAACCTCTCTTCTCAGGAAGAAGTTCTGCCCTCTGAGGGAACTGAGCCTTTGGAGCTTGAACCTTACCAGGTTGAGCTCTTAGGCCCAGGGGGACCCTCAAGGGAGGAGCTGTGTAAGGGACAAGAAACCTGTCCCTCTCTTGAAGGCCTTAGGCAGCAAGCTGCTGAAGAGTCCAAAGGCAAGAAAAATGGAACGCATAGGGTCTATTGGGAAGATGGACTCCTGTACACTGAGGCCAGAGACCCCAAACCTGGGGCCACTAGGAGAGTGGTAGTGCCTCAGTTGTTCAGAGAGTTCATCCTAACATTGGCCCATGACATTCCCCTTGCTGGACATTTGGGACAAACCAAGACGTGGGAGAGGTTAGTCAACCACTTCTACTGGCCCAATATGTCCAACATGGTTAAGGAGTTTTGCCTCTCCTGCCCCACCTGTCAAGCCAGTGGTAAGACAGGTGGGCATCCAAAGGCCCCCCTCATTCCACTTCCAGTGGTGGGGGTTCCCTTTGAAAGAGTGGGTGTGGACATAGTTGGTCCACTAGAACCTCCCACAGCCTCAGGAAATATGTATATCCTGGTAGTAGTGGATCATGCTACCAGGTATCCTGAAGCTATTCCCCTTAGGTCGACTACTGCCCCTGCAGTAGCCAAGGCCCTCATTGGTATCTTTACCAGAGTGGGTTTCCCTAAGGAGGTGGTGTCTGACAGAGGTACCAACTTCATGTCAGCATACCTAAAGCACATGTGGAATGAGTGTGGAGTGACTTATAAATTCACTACACCATACCATCCACAAACTAATGGCTTGGTTGAGAGATTCAACAAGACATTAAAAGGCATGATCATGGGGCTCCCAGAAAAGCTCAAAAGGAGATGGGATGTCCTCTTGCCATGTCTGCTTTTCGCTTACAGAGAGGTGCCACAGAAGGGAGTAGGATTCTCACCCTTTGAACTTTTGTTTGGTCATCCTGTAAGGGGACCACTTGCCCTTGTTAAAGAAGGCTGGGAGAGACCTCTCCATGAGCCTAAACAGGACATAGTGGACTATGTACTTGGCCTTCGCTCTAGAATGGCAGAGTACATGGAAAAGGCAACCAAAAACCTTGAGGCCAGCCAACAGCTCCAGAAGTTTTGGTATGACCAAAAGGCTGCACTAGTTGAGTTCCAACCAGGGCAGAAAGTCTGGGTTCTGGAGCCTGTGGCTCCCAGGGCACTCCAGGACAAATGGAGTGGCCCTTACCCAGTACTAGAAAGGAAGAGTCAGGTCACCTACCTGGTGGACCTGGGCACAAGCAGGAGCCCCAAGAGGGTGATCCATGTGAACCGCCTTAAGCTCTTCCATGACAGGGCTGATGTGAATCTGTTGATGGTAACAGATGAGGATCAGGAGGCAGAGAGTGAACCTCTCCCTGACCTTCTGTCATCAGACCCAAAAGATGGCACAGTAGATGGAGTGATCTACTCAGACACCCTCTCTGGCCAACAGCAAGCTGATTGTAGGAGAGTCCTACAACAGTTTCCTGAACTCTTCTCCTTGACCCCTGGTCAGACACACCTGTGTACCCATGATGTGGACACAGGAGACAGCATGCCTGTCAAGAACAAAATCTTTAGACAATCTGACCATGTCAAAGAAAGCATCAAGGTGGAAGTCCACAAGATGCTGGAATTGGGAGTAATTGAGCGCTCTGACAGCCCCTGGGCTAGCCCAGTGGTCTTAGTCCCCAAACCTCACACCAAAGATGGAAAGAAAGAGATGAGGTTTTGTGTGGACTACAGAGGGCTCAATTCTGTCACCAAGACAGATGCTCATCCAATTCCAAGAGCTGATGAGCTCATAGACAAATTAGGTGCTGCCAAATTTCTAAGTACCTTTGACTTGACAGCAGGGTACTGGCAAATAAAAATGGCACCTGGAGCAAAAGAAAAGACAGCATTCTCCACACCTGATGGGCATTATCAGTTTACTGTTATGCCCTTTGGTTTAAAGAATGCCCCTGCCACCTTCCAAAGGTTGGTGAATCAAGTCCTTGCTGGCTTGGAGTCCTTTAGCACAGCTTATCTTGATGATATTGCTGTCTTTAGCTCCACCTGGCAGGATCACCTGGTCCACCTGAGGAAGGTTTTGAAGGCTCTGCAATCTGCAGGCCTCTCTATCAAGGCATCCAAATGCCAGATAGGGCAGGGAACTGTGGTTTACTTGGGACACCTTGTAGGTGGAGGCCAAGTTCAGCCACTCCAACCCAAGATCCAGACTATTCTGGACTGGGTAGCTCCAAAAACCCAGACTCAAGTCAGGGCATTCCTTGGCTTGACTGGGTATTACAGGAGGTTTGTGAAGGGATATGGATCCATTGTGACAGCCGTCACTGAACTCACCTCCAAGAAAATGCCCAAGAAAGTAAACTGGACTGTGGAATGCCAACAGGCCTTTGACACCCTGAAACAGGCAATGTGCTCAGCACCAGTTCTCAAAGCTCCAGATTATTCTAAGCAGTTCATTGTGCAGACTGATGCCTCTGAACATGGGATAGGGGCAGTTTTGTCCCAAACAAATGATGATGGCCTTGACCAGCCTGTTGCTTTCATTAGCAGGAGGTTACTCCCCAGGGAGCAGCGTTGGAGTGCCATTGAGAGGGAGGCCTTTGCTGTGGTTTGGTCCCTGAAGAAGCTGAGACCATACCTCTTTGGGACTCACTTCCTAGTTCAAACTGACCACAGACCTCTCAAATGGCTGATGCAAATGAAAGGTGAAAATCCTAAACTGTTGAGGTGGTCCATCTCCCTACAGGGAATGGACTTTATAGTGGAACACAGACCTGGGACTGCCCATGCCAATGCAGATGGCCTTTCCAGGTTCTTCCACTTAGAAAATGAAGACTCTCTTGGGAAAGGTTAGTCTCATCCTCTTTCGTTTGGGGGGGGGGTTGTGTAAGGAAATGCCTCCTTGGCATGGTTGCCCCCTGACTTTTTGCCTTTGCTGATGCTATGTTTACAATTGAAAGTGTGCTGAGGCCTGCTAACCAGGCCCCAGCACCAGTGTTCTTTCCCTAACCTGTACTTTTGTATCCACAATTGGCAGACCCTGGCATCCAGATAAGTCCCTTGTAACTGGTACTTCTAGTACCAAGGGCCCTGATGCCAAGGAAGGTCTCTAAGGGCTGCAGCATGTCTTATGCCACCCTGGAGACCTCTCACTCAGCACAGACACACTGCTTGCCAGCTTGTGTGTGCTCGTGAGAACAAAACGAGTAAGTCGACATGGCACTCCCCTCAGGGTGCCATGCCAGCCTCTCACTGCCTATGCAGTATAGGTAAGACACCCCTCTAGCAGGCCTTACAGCCCTAAGGCAGGGTGCACTATACCATAGGTGAGGGTACCAGTGCATGAGCATGGTACCCCTACAGTGTCTAAACAAAACCTTAGACATTGTAAGTGCAGGGTAGCCATAAGAGTATATGGTCTGGGAGTCTGTCAAACACGAACTCCACAGCACCATAATGGCTACACTGAAAACTGGGAAGTTTGGTATCAAACTTCTCAGCACAATAAATGCACACTGATGCCAGTGTACATTTTATTGTAAAATACACCACAGAGGGCACCTTAGAGGTGCCCCCTGAAACTTAACCGACTATCTGTGTAGGCTGACTAGTTTTAGCAGCCTGCCACAAACCGAGACATGTTGCTGGCCCCATGGGGAGAGTGCCTTTGTCACTCTGAGGCCAGTAACAAAGCCTGCACTGGGTGGAGATGCTAACACCTCCCCCAGGCAGGAATTGTCACACCTGGCGGTGAGCCTCAAAGGCTCACCTCCTTTGTGCCAACCCAGCAGGACACTCCAGCTAGTGGAGTTGCCCGCCCCCTCCGGCCAGGCCCCACTTTTGGCGGCAAGGCCGGAGAAAATAATGAGAATAACAAGGAGGAGTCACTGGCCAGTCAGGACAGCCCCTAAGGTGTCCTGAGCTGAGGTGACTCTAACTTTTAGAAATCCTCCATCTTGCAGATGGAGGATTCCCCCAATAGGGTTAGGATTGTGACCCCCTCCCCTTGGGAGGAGGCACAAAGAGGGTGTACCCACCCTCAGGGCTAGTAGCCATTGGCTACTAACCCCCCAGACCTAAACACGCCCTTAAATTTAGTATTTAAGGGCTACCCTGAACCCTAGAAAATTAGATTCCTGCAACTACAAGAAGAAGGACTGCCTAGCTGAAAACCCCTGCAGAGGAAGACCAGAAGACGACAACTGCCTTGGCTCCAGAAACTCACCGGCCTGTCTCCTGCCTTCCAAAGATCCTGCTCCAGCGACGCCTTCCAAAGGGACCAGCGACCTCGACATCCTCTGAGGACTGCCCCTGCTTCGAAAAGACAAGAAACTCCCGAGGACAGCGGACCTGCTCCAAGAAAAGCTGCAACTTTGTTTCCAGCAGCTTTAAAGAACCCTGCAAGCTCCCCGCAAGAAGCGTGAGACTTGCAACACTGCACCCGGCGACCCCGACTCGGCTGGTGGAGATCCGACGCCTCAGGAGGGACCCCAGGACTACTCTGATACTGTGAGTACCAAAACCTGTCCCCCCTGAGCCCCCACAGCGCCGCCTGCAGAGGGAATCCCGAGGCTTCCCCTGACCGCGACTCTTTGAACCTAAAGTCCCGACGCCTGGGAGAGACCCTGCACCCGCAGCCCCCAGGACCTGAAGGACCGGACTTTCACTGGAGAAGTGACCCCCAGGAGTCCCTCTCCCTTGCCCAAGTGGAGGTTTCCCCGAGGAATCCCCCCCTTGCCTGCCTGCAGCGCTGAAGAGATCCCGAGATCTCTCATAGACTAACATTGCGAACCCGACGCCTGTTTCTACACTGCACCCGGCCGCCCCCGCGCTGCTGAGGGTGAAATTTCTGTGTGGACTTGTGTCCCCCCCGGTGCCCTACAAAACCCCCCTGGTCTGCCCTCCGAAGACGCGGGTACTTACCTGCCAGCGGACCGGAACCGGGGCACCCCCTTCTCTCCATTCTAGCCTATGTGTTTTGGGCACCACTTTGAACTCTGCACCTGACCGGCCCTGAGCTGCTGGTGTGGTGACTTTGGGGTTGCTCTGAACCCCCAACGGTGGGCTACCTTGGACCAAGAACTAAGCCCTGTAAGTGTCTTACTTACCTGGTTAACCTAACAAATACTTACCTCCCCTAGGAACTGTGAAAATTGCACTAAGTGTCCACTTTTAAAACAGCTATTTGTCAATAACTTGAAAAGTATACATGCAATTTTGATGATTTGAAGTTCCTAAAGTACTTACCTGCAATACCTTTCGAATGAGATATTACATGTAGAATTTGAACCTGTGGTTCTTAAAATAAACTAAGAAAAGATATTTTTCTATATAAAAACCTATTGGCTGGATTTGTCTCTGAGTGTGTGTACCTCATTTATTGTCTATGTGTATGTACAACAAATGCTTAACACTACTCCTTGGATAAGCCTACTGCTCGACCACACTACCACAAAATAGAGCATTAGTATTATCTATTTTTACCACTATTTTACCTCTAAGGGGAACCCTTGGACTCTGTGCATGCTATTCCTTACTTTGAAATAGCACATACAGAGCCAACTTCCTACAATCAGTAAGTGGAGCAGACATTGCAAGTCTCCATACTTCGTTGTCTTTGTCAATCTGAGCCACAGACTTCAGTGCAAATTCTTCATCCTTTTATATTTTTTACATACACTTGCTAGAAATATTTTGCACACTTTTTAACAATACTTGATCCATTGTTACCAGATCTCCCATGTTCTGTTCCTTTAAATTCGACCAGTATTAAGACACTCATGGAACGTGTTGCTTTTTTAGATATTGAAAGACATAATTAGGCATATTACAAAACTCTTGATGAAAATATCCTTTTATAAACAGTTTTTTTCATGTTTTGGCTATGTTTTATTGAGTTTCTGTTTTTTGAGGTTTTTGGATATACTAATTAAAAATAGTACAATCCAATGATAAACTGTGGCCACCGACTATCAACGCTACTGTGCTGTTCACAATCACTACCAGGTTACAATAAGTGGCACAGTCCTGAGAATGAGAACACACTAAAACCTTACTTGCTATTAGAACACTTATTAGTGCTTGGAATGGTTAAAAAATGCTGCAAACATATATTGGTTGTGATAGCTGACTGGTCACAATCATCACACTTTCAAATACTACAGTGCAATCCTTCACCAACTTAGAGAAACTTTGTAACAATGCCAATATTGTTTAACAGTGATGTCTTTAACGGTACAAATTCCTAAAACAAGCAGAAACAATTAAAAAACAATGACAATGAACAATACGCATACCTGCATTTTACAAAGCAAAAGGACAGTGTCTAGCTGTTTGGAAAAGTAAGTTGTGGTAGCCAGGAACTTGTATGTAGTGTGGTTGCTTTAAAATTTCAGATCTTGAGGTCTGGGTGTCTCTAGATGCCCTGAATCAACTCCTCTTCATTCAGGGGGATTCACCTTCATGGTGAAGATGGACATACAATAGAAGGAGCAACAGCAATGGATGCAGTCTACATTGTCATATGCCTAGCTAGTTTGGGACAGATTGTCAAGGAGACTAGCTGATTTAAGGACAAAGCAGCACAATGGTGGGGCAAAGGGTTTCTAGAGAAGGAATTAAGTGTAAACAATAGAGTACCTGCAGACTTAAAGGAAAAAAGGGACAGAAACAGGTTGGACCAGGCAGTGAAAATGGAACTGGAAGTCTGCAATGTGAACTATAAATTTAAGACAAGTACAGACAATAGGATGGAAAAGCTAGGAAATTATATCCAAACTATTATAAATGATAGTTTGTCTGCTCCTTGAAAGTGACCTCTCTGCTAGATGAAAAAGATCTTGAAAGAAAGTAAGGAGCAGATTAATCTCCCAGAGTTCAGGGAGACACCCAGCAGCTTCTGTGTAGAGGCACATACCTTGTAATCTACTTGGCACCCTTGGAAGCAATGCAAATCAAGGTATATTATAAACACTCAAGAAGACAAAGGAGGACAGTAAAAGGTCAACAGGCACAGGAACTGGGTTCTGACAACCTCTGGATGGGAATAGGGATCATAAACAGGTTTGGAATACACAAAAGTGGATTTGCTGGAAACTGCACACTAATTAGGACAGAACAGGAAAATACATTCAGAACAGGAACAGAGAAACACAAGATAAGGAATCTACATATAAGTACATAGACAGCGCTGGATGTGTGTAGTCAGAACTGGGGGAAGGCAAGCTGGGAAGTAAAGACAAATAACAAATCAGAACAGAAACAGAGAAACAGACAACAATAAAAAATGAAATTAAAAACCAGTCTGGAATATGACTGGAGGATAATGCAGAGAGTAAGGAGACACAGCAGCAAGGTCACTTGCGAGCCACAGCACTCTGCACTCACAGAGCTGAAATAGCTGGAGGCTCAAGGGAAGAGCAAAGGTGCAGGGAGTGAGCCAGGTGCAAATAATCTACCAGAGGTTAGAAATTACAGAACCACTGATGGAGAGAAGGCAGAATTGAGACTTGGAATGGGGGTGACCAGGGAAACCAGCAGACACAGGAAAGCCAGAACCAGAGTATGGGTTGGAGCAAAAAATTGAAATGTCCAGAATGCAGATGAAGACTAGAAAATAACAACCAGTGAATGATTGGGGCAAGGTTTGGAGACAGAAAGGATTACAGGGACCATAATGCATACAACAAGTGGGAGAAAAACCTGGACTAAGAGGTGAGGAGAAGCTAAGTATGCTAAAAGGAGATGTGAATTCCTACCTCTACTGATGTAAGACCTGATTCTCAAAGGACCCTCATAAGTGACAATTGGTGACAGGATGGCAAAATACTGACAGCATCTACCCTTGACTGCCTACTACCAGATGGCCAAATACAATAAAGAGTCCCAACAAGAAATATAGTTGGTATTGTTTCACCTGTCTTGAGGACTTTCTGGAATAGTGCAAGGCTTTTTGGGGCAGTAATTTAGAGAATAACATTGGCTGATCAGGAGTCTGTTCTTTAGCGAATACTGGAATTTGGTAGATTTTCAGGTGTCTTTAGTGCACAGTTTCATGGAACCACTATTGAAAGTATTGAATCTTGAGCAAACAGCAGATAATCAAGTGGACAATTTATAGACTGCCAGAAATCTGAATTGTTCATGATGACTTGAGGAGCCTTTCTATCCAAGTTTGTATTATCTTTGCAATAATAAACCGAGGTCAGGGTCACACACTGATTAACACACAGATTGTTTTCAAGAAGAGTTACCAGAGTCTAACAGCATGTGCTTTCTGTAAGAGTAAGTATTCTCTTGGTATTAAGGCGATTCTCTGGAGATGTGACAAGAAGAGGAGTGAGAACATTCTTAAAGAGTGTGAGGATTTGGCTGTATTATATGGTACGGCTGTGCAGCCTTATTTGGAATACACTTGGAAAAACTGTCTTGGGTCCAGTCAGGCTTGTCGGAACAGCCTTATGCTCAACTCTGGGTAGCTATGGCTTTGAGCTGCAAGGCTTGCACAAACAAAGTTAGTGTAAATTATTTAACAGTACCAAACAACAAAATAAGAAGTCACACGACATGAAAGAAACACACTAATTTATTAATCTAGATTGTATTGTTATGATTTTTTAGAGTCCAAGATGAGCAAAACCCACAGGTGGTTCTGGAGATACAGATTTTTAAAGATTTATCACTTTTTAATTTAGCTCCAAACAAGCATTGGTCAATTTAAAGTTTGCTAACTTTTGAAAAGTTTGTAAAGAGTTAGTTTGGCTACTCCAGAGTGGTTTGGGTGACCATATCTGACAAGATAGAGTTCTGGGGTGCAATGGAGTAGATTTGGACTCTTACCTGGCCAAGAGAGAATTTGAAGTATAGTCCCAAACTTTACAGCACAACCGCCTTAGACTTTACTGGAGTGGTCCTGATGCTGAGGATACAAGATAGAAAGAGGGTCTAAGATGGTCCAGTTGCTGTGCAGTTGACAGAGGTGCCTTTCCGTTGTTTCTTCAGTCCATATGTCTTATGGGGTGACTTTTGCTACAGAGATCAAGGTCCCAGAAAGTCCTCTTCAAGACAGTAGAAGGCCAGCTGTTACTAAGCCAACACAACAGTTACAGAAAATTGTTAGGTGGAAGCTAGTGGCCCTCTTGGAGGGTCAATCTGGACTATGATGACGCTCTTGGATACGGCTGACTTGAGTGCAATTTTTTGCTGTTGAGGGTCAGTCACCAGAGGCACCCAATTGTAGCTGGTGGTGATTCTTTCAAATCCCATTTGTCCCTGAAGCTGGTTTCAGGGACTCAGCCAACTGACCCTGGAAGTCACTGCTTTCGTATAGGGCTGAGGCACGACTTTTCCCTGAGCTATGAGCCACAGGCACAGTCCCAACTTTGCTAGCCCAAGGTTCAACTGGTGTAGTCCAGCAGATAGTGCAGCCTCTCGTTGTGCTGTCTGGGGTCAGCAGGACAGGCCATCTTTGGTGTTTGTTCCAGTTCCAAAGTGATCAAAGGTGCAGGGTGCCATGGATGCCATATTTATCCTAGGAGAGGGCCCTGAGAGGACAACGCAGTCACTAGCCAATGGGCTACTAAGTCCCCTCTCTCTTGGTGATGACTTTCCGGCAATGTATGGCATCTAAAAATCCCAAGGTTCACTATTCTGCCTACTCCCAAGATATCAGCACACTTCCTCAATTGGAAAAAGCTTGGTAGCTTACTCTAGAGGTGTTGATACCTGTGGGCTACATGCCAACGGCAAAACCATTAGAGCACTGGTGGCCCCTCTCTTTCCCTGTCGCCAGCCTGCCTACCTGAACAGAGGGCAGCACTTATGGAGTGTAATCACCAGTTGCCAACTAAAGGCGGTTTCTCTTTTAAGTTCACCCTAAGTGGCTTCCTGCGAAGGGAAGGCAACACCTTGCCTAGGAGTCATTCACACCACTTTCCAGGTGGGCTGAAAGCTGTCCATTGGCTAGTACCTCTGTGAGGCTATTGGACCAGCTAGATCACGGAGTGGCAACTTTCTAAAAGTTGCATTACTTTAATAGTGACATTAAATTAGACCTGAGCATTATGTCGGGCTTAATGTACTAATTAACCTGATACCTTATAGTACCTAATTAGTTTTTTCCATTTAGAAGTTAGCCAAGCTGTGGTGGCAACTATTTATCCTCTACCAGACACTCAGGTTACTAATATTTCCACAGCAAAACAACAATTTGGAGGTGTTGCTGCTAAGACATATATACAAATCCATGTCCTACTTAGTAATATACAATGCCATGCTTTAGTGCTCTATGTATCACTCAACCCACTTATTATTTACCTGTACTTACCTTTAAAACCTTTACCACACATACACCTTTACCATTCATGCCTATGCAACGAAATTCATTGTAAAGGCATGCGTGTTAAAGGTATATTTCTGGTAAAGCTGTGTGTGGTAAAGCCATAAGTGGTAATTGCATATCTAAAGGCATTGTGGAAAATGCATTGCATTGCATTTGCCACGTTGTAAATTATGTTGTCCCCTTGGTACCCTGGGTGCCATATACTAAGGACTTCTAAGTAAGTCAGCACTTGCCAATTGCAAATAGCCAATTCATCATACACTTTGTAAGGGGCTAGAACACTCACACTGCGGTCTGGTTAACAGGACTCAGTGTACTCTCAGTCAAAAACAGAAGCATCAGTCCAAAAATGTGGGGATGAACATGCAAAAATAGTCATTTTCTGATAGTAATAGGCTTAGGAATAATTATCTGCTGGATACACATCTTCACGTAGGATGGATTCTCTTGGGAAATGGTAAAGAGTGACTCCTTATGAACACACAGTTCTGAAACAAACAGTGATGCAGGAGCTTATTCTGTGATGGAAACCATTCTCTCTTGAAAAGCAAAAGACAAAAGTAATTCTAAGGTTGAACAATCATTTCATCAGGTTTCTAAGTACCTTGAACATCTGCCATCTGGAAACAAATCTGTTTCAAGGTTGGAGAGTCTATAATGTCAGACTCATATTTGCAATTTTTCCACGGCAGGACAAACAACTGGTGTCTTACATGTAGTTGTCAATGAACTTGTGGTTAATTTGGATTGATGTAAGCCTCTTTGATTGGCAGACCAGGATTGTTCTTACTGTGCCCCACAATTTTCAACAACGTAACTCTCAATACAATACTAGGTATTGAAGCATTCTATTACATTGTATGCCTTTAAGGAATGTAGACATTTCGGACTCAGAATGCTTGAGTTCATGAATGGTCATAATACTTTCTTGTTTGCAAATATTTATGGATATAATTGGAGCTTTTAATGGACTGACTGTGAATGCATTTTCTGGCTCTAGAGCACATTGAAGGTCGTTTGCAGGGTCAAGATTAGTAGAAGGCACAGGAACACAAAGCTCGAAATTGGAGCGTGCTTTCTTCAGTCTTGGATAATATACACTATTCCCTGTGCTCATATTCTGAACTGTCTAAAATGTTAATACTATTGTTATCGGAGTGTTGAGCTGACACACAGAAGTGATAGTTACGCCCACATCAGCATGAAAAGCAGGGAGAGGTTCGGAAATGAGCTTATGCAGTCCCTCTATGTGGATTTGCGTCTGTTATTACATCTGGGACAGTGAAAACATCTATTACTCTGTGATCTTTATGTTTAGGAACATTCATGGCCTTGAAGAGGACTTTATCTCAATAGCCTCCTGAGCAGGGAAGGAAGAGTGTTGCAATTGAATCTTGACCTGTTAGGCATATTCATCCTCAAGCGTTGCTCTCTGTTTTAGAGATTATTTCTGCCACTTAAGAAATTCAGCTAAAGTTTTACGATCATTGATGTTCAGAGACAGAATGTCTGGTTCAGTTAAACAGGTCTCAGTCTTGCATTACACATTTCTTTTTGCAACATTGTGATGGTATAAACAGGCACAGTCATCGTTTTAGTTCATTATTTCTCTCTGAAGCACATACAGTTCTTCTTGTACAGGTTTCAATTCAGTGACTGTTTCTAATGATTCAAATGCCTTTTTTAAGCCAGGATTAACTTTGGTCCGTACATCCGACATGGCTGAATGAGTCTTGGGTCTCTCTGAAATGTTATCTTTAGATTCAGTATGGTTTGGCAGAAATAGCAGAAAGCAAATGGTCACGAGCATTTTCAATTGGCTGGCTGTCAGCAAATCATGTGCATCGATTTAAATGTTTTGTACAATAAAAAAACATGGAAGTGAGACAAAGTGGATGTTACAGCTGTCCCCGTTCTCCCAATTGAGCATCATCTTTCTCCAGTCTTGTAAAGCCATTTTTGTTCAGAAATAGACGTTTCTGAACAGCTAAGCATAATCACAAGTGCCAGTTTATGCAAAAGATTTACAGCGCGCACATTCCAATGATTTGAATCAGTGATGAAAAAAATCACTCACTGTTCACAAACATCTCAAACGCACACAAAAATATACACAGAGATCCACTCTCCCCAAGGTCTCTCCTCCTAATTTACATCAGGAAGCCAATAGACTTTTACTTGGGTGCAGTTATTACACCTCAAAAAGTATGAAAAGCTGCCACCCGCCAGGGTATTTATAGAGGAAACCAAGAGTGTTACCCCTTAAAGCCTTATGATGGGAAGACCAATGACTGGTCCCCATATCTCTACAGAACCAAACTGGTTGCCTGTGAAACACCAATCTGCAGTTTAAAAGGCTTTCGAGATCACAGGTATCGCATGCAATTCCCCAAAAACACAGCAGAGGTTTTAGAGACGAAGAAAAAACAAGCATTGGTAAAGTCAATAGGTTTCACCTATGCAAGACCTATTGATGATGTGAATGTTTTTAAGACATGTTGACAGCAGAGCGGGCTGCTGTGCAAAATTGCTGAAAGTAAATAAAAACAAAGCACTATGCATTGGCAGCGTTGACCATGTCATATCACTTTTGTTGTTTACTTTAAGTCAGATTAATCTTATTTTTTTTTTTACACAGAGACCTGTAGCCTTGTGGATCCCCCGGGGACCAGCCTGCAAATCGATGTATGTTGCACCCCTCTCAATCATCTACAAATCTGCCTGAGTGTGGTATGTTGAATAATTTCAATTTGCGCTCTGGGTACCTCATGCCCTCTGCAGCCCATTCGGAACATAGACATTAGAAGCCCTACGGATTGCCAAGAGTGGCTCGTGAGTCTGGGGGCTTTTCTCGCCACCCAGGATGCAACATTCACACTCCCTGAACCTCCTGTGGGCAGAAGGTCTGAGCAGAGCAGCAGCAGCCAGCAGCTGCCAGCAGCGCCGCAAGACAGTCAAAATGAATAGGTTTGCTTTGGAGAAGTAGTACAGTCGCAGAACTCCAAACCTGCCACCAGTCTGCGAGTGTAGACCAGGTGGCCTTAAAGGGAAGCATTCACAGCCTGAATTTTATATAAAGAGTCTGCTTCAATTTAGGATACAACATATCCAGATATTCCTGGGGGACTATATCGTGAACGTTGTTACTCTACCTTATCACTTGTGGGCTATGGTCAGCAGGTTGTCATAGATCTCTATATCGTATGAGCTGTCATAAGTAACTTCTCATAGAATACGAAACATTAAAATAATTTTTAAATAGATGTACCTGTAGCAATATCTCTAGAGAACCTAATAGTTGCATGCACCTACTCAGCAGGCTGAGCATTTTCACCAGGGTTTGAAGAGTACATGTGTATTTTAAAAATTAGGATATCTGTTTTCAGGACCGCTTCTCTGAAAATGAGCCTCAGCATCCTTGATAGGGCTGTTCACCATATATCCTAAAATATATAAAGAAACTGCAAGTCATGCTTGAAAAACAAAGATGAGGATTAGCTATGTGGGAATGAGGCAATTTATCATGACCAGCCAACACATTTGTTTAGAAATAGAAATCTTTGAAAACATTTTCTGGTATTTCTGTGTGGTGGCTGAATCTACTTCATCGTGACCAGAGGATGTGTAAATGTGTGATCAGACATCAGTTTCCTCTGCCACTGAGCAACTTTAAGTAATTGACTCCTCTCTGGCTTAGATTTAGGACACAATCGGCAGCAGTTGAACAGCATTCCACATCCTCACTGATGGTGTCTGAGAATACTCTCAGAGGTTTGATAGAATGGAACTGCCATTAATTGCACTATTTTCTTACCATTGCTGAGTTAAAATGTGATAGCCCATTTTGAAAAAAAACTCCAAGAATTTAAATGGTTGAATCTTTCATCATGTTCTCATCATCTATGAGCTCCAAAGGTTAGGATATTAATTTAAGATCTGCAGATCACAGCACTAATTCATTAAGGTAAGCATAAGCAAAAGCACAAGAAGTCTGAAGAAGATCATAATAAGTCAAGTCAGTGATGTCCCAGCAGCTTCATACATTTAAAATTCAAATATACTTTTGTAGGAAACTGGGAATCCCCTAAAACTACACACAAGTGAACATGAATTTCTTAAAAACACAGAGCACAAACACATCTCCCAGTATTTACAATATTTAACTCACACTTGGTCATTACATGCTCTTTTGGAAAATAAGCATTGTATCAAGTTGGCCTGTAAGACTTTTATAAATATATACACATGCAATGTTGCTTTCATGAAACTGTCCTGTTTGTTCACAACTTTTAGAAACATGCATAACCGCACGTTTAGGAGTGCAGGTGTTAGTAACTCAGTCAAATACATGAGAGAAATGGTTCAAAGTTTATTTTAAACAATAACTTCAAGAATTCTACCTATTGCGGAACGCTGAATTGCTTTATGATTAATTGAACAGCATGAACTAGCAATATGGACAGTCCATCTTGAAACAAGTGGATATTGATTACCAGGCAATACCCTCCGCTTGTTGGCTCCTGGCCTTGGGAATTTCCTTGTTTTCCTGTGTCCTGATGAGGCCATCATTACTATCGGCCAAAACACATCAACATTTCTGGAAGGGGTCCAGCAAAATAGAATTTAGTAAGACTAGGTTAAGCCAGGATAATATGAGGCCGGTTGGCCCAGGATTCCTTGGCACGAGATGGACTACCTTTACGTGGAGTTTATAACCATAGGACTGGTAACAACCACCTCATTAACAACTGGAGAAGAGACAAGGAACCTTGTACTTTAAGGACTACATTTAGATGTTTTATGCTTACCAAGCACATTTAGGACTATGTGCCTGATTACAACTTTGGAGGAAGGTGTTAATCCGCCCTAAAAGTGACGGATATACCACCAGCCGTATTACGAGTCCATTATATCCTATGGAACTCATACTACGGCTGGTGGTATATCTGTCACATTTGGGACGGATTAACACCTCCTCCAAAGTTGTAATCAGGCCCTATATTTGGTTGATTGTTGTCTGTTTGTCTAAACGTTACATGTCATGTGTTGGTGCTGGTGTTGTGACAGCATTATGAAGGTAAAAATATAGGCCCTCATTCTAAGTCTGGCGGGCGGCGGAGGCCGCCCGCCAGACTTCCCCCCTCCAAAATACCGCTCCGCGGTGGGTATTCCAAGTTTTCCCCTGGGCTGGCGGGCGGCCGCCAAAAGGCCGCCCGCCAGCCCAGGGGAAAACAACCTTCCCACAATGAAGCCTGCTCGTAATCGAGCCGGCGGAGTGGGAAGGTGCGACGGGTGCTACTGCACCCGTCGCGTATTTCACTGTCTGCTATGCAGACAGTGAAATACTAGCGGGGCCCTCTTACGGGGGCCCCTGCAGTGCCCATGCCATTGGCATGGGCACTGCAGGGGCCCCCAGGGGCCCCGCGTCACCCCCTACCGCCATCCTGTTCCTGGCGGGCGAACCGCCAGGAACAGGATGGCGGTAGGGGGTGTCAGAATCCCCAAGGCGGCGCAGCATGCTGCGCCGCCTTGGAGGATTCATTTGGGCAGCGGGAAACTGGCGGGAGACCGCCAGTTGTCCCGGTCCGACCGCGGCGTTACCGCCGCGGTCGGAATGCCCAAGGGAGCACCGCCGGCCTGTCGGCGGTGCTCCCACCCCCGTTGACCCTGGCGGTTCTGTACCGCCAGGGTCATAATGAGGCCCATAATGTCTGTAATAAATAAATGCAGGTCTAATGACAAGTAATGCTGTCATTGTGGACAAGTAATCACTGAATCTTCCCCCTTTATTCTAATCTTCTTATCTTTGCTTTCCTTCACTGAAAGGCATCCACCACCAAGGGCTATAAAGTACTGCTTCCACACCAAGTAGTAAACAGTACCAGCAGCTCTCAATCCTGGCACAAACGAATGCAAAATCACACCTTTTGAATGTAAGGCTTTCATTCCTTCAACCTCAGCGAGCAGTGAATTAGTAACTATTTGAACTTTTTTTATTTAGCAAATATCAATTTGTCTCTCGCTGTATTGCCATGTTGTCTGTCCACATATTGTCAACATACTGTTAAAAATTCTCTGGAAGTCACTCACAGAAGAAAGATGAAAGAACAAGTAGAAGTTTGGTTTGCTCTGAATGACATACCATGGCAAGCACACCCAGCTATTTACAGACAAACATTAGATAAAGAATTTAAGGTGTGACCCGTTCTCCTATAAGAATCAGAGTTACAAACTCTACTTAAAGAGTTTTGAGATATTTTTAAAGTGCATAAAATATTACTGTACGCCGATATTTGGAATTATCAAATGCAACCAATAAGAGAAGTTCCACCCTAATTCATGTTCCTTTATCCATTACCTTCTTTGATTTAGAAGTTAAAATCTAGTTTTTCTTTTATGTTAGTATGTTTAGCTGTAGTTTTAGCTGTCTATTGCTTCATGAAAGTGTGTTAATAAACTTTTTACTCACTGGTACTAAGTACAATGCAATTTATATAGCCATGATGAGTTGTGTATGTATGATGATTTACCCTTTTACCATCCACAAATTTAGTTGAATAGAAAATCAGCCTGCCTGAGCTGCAGCCCAAACATGATGTAGAGAATAGCATAATCTTTACACACTTGTAGTAGAGTAAACAAAGTGCAATCCAGACATTAACTTGGGAAGAGTTTGAACCATCCAATGGCACACTCCAAGGGTCATTTGAAATGTGCATTCCATTTTCATTTTACACCAATCCTGCATCCTAATAATAAAAGGGAATTTACTTTCTCAAACTCAGTTCCTTTAATGTACCATATTTTATTCTTGGATGGGAGTACCAAAATGATACACTTTATTTTCCGATTCTGCTATGCGTAGCATGACTTGGCCATAGAACCTGGTGACAGTAGCATGACTTGGCTATAGAACCTGGCCACAGGTCACTCAGGGGCATATTTATGAGAGGCTTGAGCCACTGTTGCATCAAAACCTTTGACACATCGGCTGCGCAAGCACTACTCCAAATCTAGGAGACAGTTCATTTGCCAAAATGCGTCTTTTTTTAGATTTGCATCATTTAAAAGCTGTGCCTAAACCAGTCATGCCATGCAGGAATAAATACATGCAAGGTAGGCGTTCCCCAGCAAAAAGTCACATAAAACAAATGCAGTGATATTTATGGCTTTGGCATTGTGTAACGCACCATATGAATCTGCATGAAAAGCTTAAAATGTGCTAGAATTTCTGCGCATTGGTAACCCAGGCATAGGAAATGATGCAGTGGCTGTGCTATAAAAACCTGAATATCCAAAAACACTTTGGCAAGGAGACCACCACGTAGGCAGGGAGGAGGAAGGAGTTTGTGTTCCGCCAGCATATGTCCCTCATCAACCTCAGGGAGGGTGAGGTGATAAAATTCTATAGGCACAGGACGGAGCCCATTATAGAACTGCTGCAGAAGATTGACCAAGTCTGCTGCCACCAACTACCAGGCCCACCAGTATTGCTCCCCAGATGAAACTGATGGCTGTGCTACATAACCTGACTATTGGTCATTCCAGGCCCCAACAGCAAGAGTGGCAGTAATGTCCCAGGCATGTTTTTCTGCTTTCTTGCCCACTGTCCTGGACGCCATCATTCACCTCACACTACAGTACCTCCTTGGAAACAAAGCAAGGCTTCTATCCCATCACATGGTTTCCACATGTTTTGGGTGCTATGAATTTCACACATGTGCAATTGTTTCCCCTAGCAGAATCAGCACACCTGGTCCGCAATCAAAAACAAACATACTTCATCAACATGCAGGCCATCATGGATCATCTGAGGAGGCTCAACAATGTGCTTCCAAAATACCTAGGGAGTGCACATAATGCATAAATCATCACAAACAAGCACTTCCAGAATGGACGATGTGGGAATACCCTACTTGTTGGTAAGCAAATGTAAAGTATACAATACTCCAGCTAAAATGTAAAAATGTATGACAGAATAGCCATATCCGTGTCTGTTGATGGAGTTAGGGGCATCGGCATGATAGGTGTGCCTGAAGCTTGCACCAAGTATCATGGTACATGTGTAATGCAGAACCCTAACTCTGATATGTCAAGGCACATAAAGCAACTTTGGATGGTTTTCAATGTCAAAACATTTAGGACTAATGCAACCCTGTGCAAATGCTGTATTTCATCACTGTGTACAAGGGAGATGTACATGTGTGTTGTGTAGGTGTTTCCATTAAACCATAATGGTTGATGATGCATGTCAGGTATTCCAAACAAGGGAAACCTGGGAATGCGTCCAAAATATATTGCCCCCAGCTGATGTGTAAGAAGGATACATAATGTAGCCCCTGTAGTCACTTCCGCTTTCAATGTTCGCTGCATTCTGTGACACACGTACATAGTTGACTATGCCTCCAATGGTTATTTATGTGCAGGAGTGTGTCTCTTCCTGTACCAAGATAATTCTGCATGCAACACAGGCAGCCTTTTGCCATGGTACAATGGCACCTATGTTTGTGCTAGGCAGCCCACTGTGTGTCAGTGCATGCTAAAAGGACAGGAATGTGCTCTTTAGCCAACATATTGTGCAACATTGACTTTTTCCAATGACGCAGGGGTGATAGGTGACATCATGCACTGCACTGTGTCACCTTCCTAAATTTCTGTCCCCTATTTTTATGTGCACATAGTTGGAACAATGTACAACAACATGTAGCTAATGAGTTCACATACTGACATTCCTATAGTAATCTGTCAATGGCAGTAGCTACAGAACAACTGTGAGCAGTAATGTTTCACTCCACTCTGTGTGAATGAACTGAACCATATCATCTGCACTGGTCAACAAATCACATGAAAAATAACATATGTATGCCAGACAAGTCTATGTGAGTACAAACACTACACATAGATGTTTCCTCAATGGTGTACCTACTCTTGGTATCAGTCAAAGGTCCATATGTTTAATGGTGTGATAACAAAAGCTATGGAAAATAATATGTACTTCACAAATCCAAGTATATTTGTATGTTGTCGGGGGCGTGGACAAATAACCTGGCTGGCGGGACTCGCTCCTAGTGAGCTTCTGCTTCCCGGCTGAATCCTTCGGTCATTCTGGCGAGCCTGAGGTGAACGGTGCCCCCTCCCTGCTGTGGGATGGCGCCCTGAGTGGTCCGGTGTGGCACAGTCCCCTTTTGGAGGTCACGGAGGCGGGTGCCGAGGCCGTGTCTGCAGGGCTGTCTTGTGCCGCGTGCGAGGTGGCTGCCAGGCCCCGAGGGCTTGTGTGGTAGTGGTGTGCAGGCGGTGTGGGCCGTGCTGCTGATCTGGTCTGGCTAGGCTGGTGGTAGGCCTGCTGATTTCGCAGCTCCCTGTCCACAGTGGAAGACTCTGGGGCCTTCAAATCAAATCAAATCATTAACATTTATAAAGCGCGCTACTCACCCGTGCGGGTCTCAAGGCGCTAGGGGGAAGGGGTTACTGCTGCTCGAAGAGCCAGGTCTTGAGGAGTCTCCGGAATATGGAGTGGTCCTGGGTGGTCCTGAGGATGGTGGGGAGGGTGTTCCACGTCTTGGCCGCCAGGTAGGAGAAGGACCTCCCACCCGCTGTGGAGCGGCGGATGCGGGGGACGGCGGCGAGAGCGAGGCTGGTGGAGCGGAGAAGACGGGTGGGGGCGTAGAAGCTGAGGCGGTGGTTGAGGTATTCTGGTCCCTTGTTGTGGAGGGCTTTGTGTGCGTGGGTGAGAAGTCGGAAGGTGCTCCTTTTGCTGACGGGAAGCCAATGCAGGTGTATCAGGTGGGCGGAGATGTGGCTGTTGCGGGGTATGTCGAGGATGAGGCGGGCGGAGGCGTTTTGAATTCGTTGCAGACGTTTCTGGAGTTTTGCGGTGGTCCCAGCATAGAGGGTGTTGCCGTAGTCCAGGCGGCTAGTGACGAGGGCGTGGGTCACGGTCTTTCTGGTGTCAGTGGGGATCCAGCGGAAGATCTTACAGAGCATGCGGAGGGTGAGGAAGCAGGAGGAGGACACGGCGTTGACTTGTTTGGTCATGGTGAGGAGAGGGTCCAAGATGAAGCAGAGGTTGCGAGCGTGGTCTGAGGGGGTCGGTGCGGTGCCAAGGGCAGTGAGCCACCAGGAGTCGTCCCAGGCGGTCGGGCGGTCAGGTCGGCCTTGGGATGGGTGGCGGCGTCCTGAGAGGGCGCCGGTAGGATTGGCTGGACCCACCCTGGAGAACCGTGCTGAGGCCTGATGGGGTGAAGCTGCTGGTCAACGCACATTGGAGAGGGTCAGCACGCATCAGCCCCTGGGCCTAGATTTTGTAACTTTCTGAGTCACTTGGCTCTGGACTCACCGAGAGTGGTTCTCTCTTTTTGGGGGTACCTAAGACTTCTGCTTTGATAACACTGCGGAGTAGCAGTGTACAGCGGTGCCCTACAGTGGGAGGAGCAGCGGATCCTGGTCTTGCAGTGCCTTGTGCTCGGGACACTTTTGCCATCTCACTACAACAGCTGAAACTCTGACATAGTTTTGATCAAGGAATGTAGTGACATGGGGCAGCATAGGTGGACAGAAGCGTCACAAGGTAACACCATGGAGCAATATACCACTCCGGTGCCCTTGTCACAACGTCAGGCCAGATTGGAGGGGAGCGGAGATGGTTTGAGCATGCCGGCAAATCCTGTGGAGCCTTCGCGAGCGGAGCTTCTTGAAGCCATCCATGGCTCTAGGGTGGCCCTGGAGGGTGAGATAGAAATGGTGGCAGTAGAAGTTAACCTACTGTGGGCGGACCTTAGGAAGGTGTCTGACAAGGTCAAAGTTGCGGAAAGCTCTATTGTGGAGCTGCAAACTGAGGTGGGGGTCCTACGGAAACAAGTGGTGCAGGCTAACACTGCTTTTGGACGGCTAGAGGTAAGGCTGCAGGACGCAGAGGAGAGGTCCTGGTGTAATAATGTCAGACTGCTGGGTCTCCTGGAGCGTGCAGAGGGACATGCAGCAGAAACTTTTGTGGAGAATTGGATCTAAGATGTCCTGCAACTGACCAGTCTCTCCAGGGTATTTGTAGTGGAGCATGCCCATAGGGCCCTTGTTGCACCTCCCCGGCCTGGCGCACCGCCGAGGGCTACCATTGCCCGTCTTCTAAACTATAAAGACTGAGACTGTGTTTTGGGCTGCCTGCGAAACTAACAGGGCAATATTTGAGAACTGCCAAATATCCATCTATACTGATTACATGAACAAGATGCAGAGTTCTCGAAAGGGATTCATGGAGGTGAAGGCGAAGCTCCATGCCATGAACATCAGATATATGCTCTGGTATCCGGCACACTTAAAGACGTTTCAGGTGGGAGGTCACACTTCTTTGAGCATCCGGAGGAGATATGGAGATGGCTGGAAATGTGGGACAAGATGACCCCGGGGAGACCGGGAAGAACTAGAGGGGCCTCTCCTCGGGCCTCTGGAGCGGTGGTCCGGACTGGAGGTCTCGTGACAATGGTCAGCTAGAGGATATTGGGGCTTGCGGCTCGGCTTAGGACTCTACTCACAGAGTTGAGATACAACTGGATGGGACAAAGACAGTGGTGCCTATTGGATTGGCTGGGGTTTGAATGGGGAGCTGGAGCGGGGAGCTGAGAGGGTCTCTGCACAAGTCTGATTAAGTTCTTAATGATCCAGGATGACTGTTGTGCCTTTGCTTGTGGGGCTTGTGTCAAAGTGGGAGTACCTCTATGGAGGAGAGATGCGGCTAGAATACGGATAAAGTCCTGAGGGGGCCTATGACAATATGAGCTACATTGGGGTGGTATTCAGGCAATTTGCAGATTGATGCCGGGGTGCGGGGTGGTCACTCCACAGTTGTGGTAGGACTTCAGATCTGGATAGTTGGGGTTTAGGCTGTTGTCCTGGCAGCATCTGTGGCATGGATTCACAGTATGGGTGTTTGAGGGGTTTGAATTGCAAAGTTCATCAATATTTGAAGTTGTTCCAACAGTGCAGGTATAATGGCGAGATACGCAATGTGTATCTTCTTTGTCTTCTCATGGTAGGGTGGGAGGTAAGGGGTGGCGATAAAGTGGGAAGGATGGAAGCTCAGTACCAATATGGGTCATCAGATCAATATGTTGACGTGGAATGTCAGGGGATTGAAGAGATACACCAAGTGCTATAGGGTACACTCCTTTCTAAAGAGACATAAGGTTCATACTGCCTGTCTTCAAGAAACGTACATGACCAAGGAGGAAGCACAAAAACTGACCAAGAAGTGGCAGAGTCAAATGTTCTCATCCTCCTTCTCCTCTTATGCAAGGGGTGTGCCTGTGTGGGTGGCTCCAGGGGTTACATTCACCCACATGTATAGTGAAGTAGATGTCAAGGGTAGATGTGTTCTAGTTGAAGGTATGTTGGATGGATCACCTATCATTATCCTTAACACTTATGCACCTAATACTGATGATCACTCCTTTTATACCAAAATACCAGAGATCTTGGGGGTAAGTGTAGATAGGCCTATTGTTTGGGCAGGGGATTATATTGAATGGGGAACTGAATCATCTCCCACCAAAGCTGGGGACTAAGCCTTTGATGGTGAAATCCCTTGCGAAAGTGATGACTCATTTAGGGTTATGGGACAGTTGGAGGGAGCTGCACTCTGAGGGCAGGAAATACACTTGTCATTCCAGAACACATAATACACATACTCGATTGGATAGGTTTCTTCTGGGAGGTCTCAACTGCTTGCAGGTGCTAGATGTTACACATCTGGGTAGCTTATTGTCCGATCATGCACCAGTGCTGATGCAATTGTCATGAGGGGCTGCTGCCACCAGTCTGGCACGTAGTTGGCGTTTGCCTGCGGATTTCCTCACTGATGTGGGGTGTCGGGAGAGGGTGGGTGAGGCCATCAAAGGTTACATGGATTTGAATTGGAACACAACAACGTCTAGGGGTCTAGAGTGGGAGGCTATGAAGGCCGTAGTGCGGGGGAGAGTGTATAGGTACAGCGTGCGGGGTACACAGACAAATGGAGCAGGAACTTATAGATCTGGAGGAGAAATTAGGGGAATTGCAGCAGAAGTTACAAAACACGAGAATGGCTGAGAGGGAGGAACTCAGGTTATACAAGGAGGTTAACAGTTGTTGAGACACCCTGAGTCTGGTCACACTTAGAGCATACAGGCAGCAACTTCATCTGGAGGGGGATAAACTTTTGGCGTGGATTCTGAAACGGGAGGTAGAGGCTCCTCCTATTGTGCACATTAGGAATACCAGCTGCGGAAGGCTCACGAAGCGCACGGATATTCTCTGAGTTTTGGGGCAGCATCTGCAAAGGGTATCAAGGGCTGGGGCTGCGCCCCAGAGGATGGTGTGGAGGGGTTCCCGAGGTGGATGCGGCTTCTGGTATTGGAATTAGAGAGTAGGGATGATTTGGAGACTGTGATTACGGTGGAGGAGGTGAGTGAGGCAGTAGCTGCGATGACCAAGACTAGGTTCCCGGGTGGTGATGGTTTTCCTGTTGAGTTGTATCAGACGCTTTCCTTGTCTCTGAGGGAGAGGCTCCTGGAGGTGTTTGAGGAAGCCCAAGTGCGCGGCATGTTGCCAGAAACTATGCGTCAGGGCATTGTGTGCTTGATGCTCAAGCCGGGAGGGGATCCTGGTGACCTGGTGTATAGCAATGTCAAGATACTTTGTAAGATTTTGGCCACCCAGCTCCGTGGGGTGATTCGGGGTTTGGTGCACGAGGATCAATGTGGGTTTATTCCTGGTTGCAGCACATCCTACAACTTACATCGTTTGGCACATGTTCTGCACGAGACTGAAGGTGAGGAAACTGAATTGGCGCAAGTGTCCTTGGATCTGGAGAAAGCCTTTGACACAATTGAGTGGTGCAGGGCATGGGGTTCAGCCCCGGTTTCTGCGCTTGGGTGTGGTTACTGTATACGGCCCCCACTGCACAAGTACGGGTGGGGGGAGAGCTACCGGACTCCTGGGAGATTGGTAGGGGTACGAGACAGGGGTGCCCGCTTTCGCCTCTCCTCTGTGCTCTTGCGGTGGAGCCACTAGCGAGCTGGCTTCAAGAGGAACTGGGACCGTGGGGTATCCAGGTGGGGCAGACCAAACATATGGTTTCTCTGTATGCGGATGATGCAATGGTTTCTCTTCGGGAACTCCGTGCCTCGGTGCTGATGCTGCTAAAGAGGTTGGATGTTTTGGGGGTTGTCTCTGGTCTCAAGGTAAATAGGAAACAAATGCTCCTGTTCCCCATGGGGTCCCTTAGCGGTGTTCCACAGGATGATTTACCCAGGGCAGGACTCAGGTGGGAAGTTGAGAGTTTCCGGTATCTGAGAATATGTGTTACTCATACTTTGGCTGCTCATGATAAGCATAATTTCGAGAGAGTAGTTGCCGTCCTGGAACGTTCAGTATCGTTCTGAAACAGATTACCTCTTTCTGTAATGGGCAAGGCACTGTGATAAAGATGGTGTTCTTGCCGCGGTGTCTATACTTGGTCCAGAACTCTCTATATCCGTTGGCTGCTCGGCTTTTCCGTCGTCTGGATAGTCTGCTGATCTCTTTGGTGTGTGCCGGGCCATGAAGCAGGGTGGCTCTGCCGGTGTTGCAGAGGGATCTTGAGGGGGGAGGGTTGGCGATCCCTAATATTAGACAATATTAATAAGCAGCATATTTGTAATATGCTGCCAATTGGATGACGGATACCGATAACTGGGAGAAGAGAATGTTTGCAGGAGTGTTGGATGTGCTGACGTTGGTGCATATATTGATGTCAGGGGGCTCCCTACTTGATCAAAACCACTGCTGGGATCTGGGAGCAGGCAGTTTAACATGTGCTCTGACGAGCCCCTTTCGACAGAGAGCTGAGAATATGGGATTTAGCACCCTTTCGGGACATGGAAAAGTTGATGTCTGTGAAGGCTTCGAGATTGGGAGGATGCAAGGTGGCTGGGGATCTTTACCCCAATGGAGAGTTAATTTCTTTTACTGAAGCTAAGGATTGTTTGGTCTGGGCCCTGGTCAGTTCTTGCAATATGCAAAAATGGAAAGTGTGGCATGTGAGACTTGGAGTGGTTTTAGGGTAGCCCCTAGGGCCTTTGCGGTGCTGAACAGCTTGATTAACTGGGGTGAGGGGACTCACTTGATTACCTTATTTTATAAAGCCCTTCAGGAGGATCAACCTGGTGTGATTAGTGTGGGGTACACGGTGTGGGAGTATGACCTGGGTAAACCCATAGCAGATGCTGATTGGGATTTGGCTTTGTTTCTGGTGCTTACGGTGTCATGTAATAATAAGCTATTACACTTTAACTTTGTACACAGAACATATCTCACACCCAGTCGACTAAACAAAATTGACCTGAGACGAAGAGGTGTGGTGCACTTGGTGCTTCCTTCCTGCATTTGGCTTGGACCTGCAGGACACTATATGACTTCTGGCAGATAGTGGCAGCGAAAGTTGAGGTGGTTACGGGACTGGGTTTGGAGGCAACACCGATGACCTGTCTCTTGGAAGTGGTGCAGGGACCACGTGGCCAGAGTATTCCATATAAACTGGTACAGCTAGCGCTGGTGTTGTCTAGGCGCAGGGTAGCAATTGGTTGGATGAGCACCCAGAATCCGTTGACTTCCGGTTGGATACAGGACTTAATGGAATGGGATGCAGCCGAGGAACAACATATGCGCCTGACACAAAGGGATGAGAGGGCACTCAATGATGTGGCAGCATGGGGAACCTTACTGGAACGGTTCACTGGTGTGGAGGACTTAATCTCTGCAGGTAGTACGGAGGATGAGGGGGGTGTGGATGTACCTTGAAGCTACTGAGCAGGTGATGGCCAACCATGGTTTCGACATGTTTCTGTTTTCCACAAGCTATATAATGTCTGGTCTCATGAGGATCTTGGCTGGGATGGGCAGGCTGGAGGGCAATTCTATTTCAATGGTTGCGACGGCCTCTTGGCTTGGACTTTGTTGAATAATACCCTTTCGAACTGTGATATAATGATACTGTCATGTCTTGCAATAACCTGCACTGCACTGTATGTTTATCGTTGATTATAATTTTCAAAGTCAATAAAAAAGAGTACAAAAAAAAACACTTGTATGTATTCCAAAGTTACAGGACCTGCCAGAGACCACAGAGCTCGGGAGGCTCGCTTGAAATCCAGTCTTTTCAAGACATTACACAAGTGATACTGGACCCCCCAGAAATTACGTTCTGCAGGGTTGTTGCCCAATGCCTCCTGTTGGAGATACCCCCATGCCCACTATGATTTGCCACATATCTTACATGACTTCCCAGTCATCCAACTTTTCTGGCGGTCGGTGGGGTGTACCCTTAGAGACGTGTTACCCTTACCACCTTCTCTCACCCCCTCTCTCTTACTGCTGCATGACACCAGAGATTTGTACGAACTCTACCGACCGCAGCAACGTTTATTACAAACAGCACTGGCTACTGCCAAAGTGTGGATCTTCAGGCATTGGCACACAGAAACTGCCCCCTCCCATGGGGAATAGATCGCTGCAATGTATCAGGGTGCCTCCCATGAACAGCTCATATATGGCCTCCAGGATAAGATGGATGTGTTCCTCCAAATGTGGGCCCCCTTTTTCTCAGTGCCGGAGGGCTGACCGCTTCCCGCAGGTGTCCTGATTCCTGGTACCATACAGTGACACCCCTGTCCGGGAATCGCATAACCACACACCAGCATGCTACCCTTCCCTTCCACTTGGCTCTAGTTGAGTGTAGGCACACACCTCCACCTGGGCTTACCTTTGTTTTACCAAGGGTAAGTTATCCCTCTTTACCCTCTCCTCCATCTCTCCCTCCATTCCTTCTGCCACTTGTATTCCAATTATCTCAGCTATCTCTCCTTGAACACTACCCCCTTGACCCAGCCCTCCTCCTGTCCTTCCCAATCACCCCACCTCGGTCACTACCACTTTCACCTACATTTCCACTTACACTTTCACTCTCTCTCTTCTGTCTCACTCTCACTCTTCCTTTCACTCTCAAGTTCACTTCCACCGTTAATGCTACCCCGTTGCTGTATTCCTCTCTCTTTTCTTGCCGCTCACACTTATCGAAGCCCCGAGTTACCCTCTGTTAATTACCCATGGCGCATATGGTGGCAGATGAAACCTGTATCCCTTGTTTAGTCCATACCTTCCTCTCCCCAGGTATTTATTGTATCTGCACTGCATCCTGATCCATACTATTACTTATCTGCACTATTTCCTCTCCCCTGCTATACTGTGTGCAATCTGCCATTTCTCCCTCTCCCTCCCCATTTCTCCCCCCCCCCACAAATTCTCTCTTTCCCCTTTCATGGATACGTAAGTCACTCACCCCTCTTCACCATCCTTGCCATTTCTCCCCGTCACCAGATGATATCTCCCGCCTCCGCGGGCCCATGGTACTGCCCCTTCTCCCTATATAATCACCTACACAAGACATCCTCATGCTCCATTCTCCACATACAACCCAGACGATGGATAATGGAGTTTTGGGAGACTCAGGGGAAGGACAATTAGCAGCGATATGCCCAGGCTCCTGGGACCTTCTCACCCACTGCTGCTGGAGCATGGGTTGGGACACGGGTGGGATCCCGCACTATGGTCAGTCCACCTATCCTATTTCAATTGCTGCACTGAGCTTCAGATATGTACCAGATGTTATTTGGTTCTCTTGGATGTTGATGTATGTCAGAATATCTCCTCCTCACTGTGTGTATGACATCTGTTGGAATTCATAGTGCGCTCTGTACCTGTGTCTCATTAGACGGATTTATGTACGGTATTGTTGATTTTGAATAAAGAATGACAACACAAAGTTACAGGACCAGCACTAGATGAAGTATATGCAACATCCATATGTGGCATGCAGTGTACGTGTTGGCCTCAGAAAACTTTACATTCCAATATTGTGTAACTTTGTAAGACCGGCAGTACAAAACAGACATGTCTCACCCATATTGACAGTCTAGGTACTCACACATACATAGGGATTAAGCCACATTAGCATATGTAAGAAACTTGATAGTTTACCAGTTGTGTGGTGTATGTTGTCCAAATTAACTCCATATAAATCCAGCAATGTGAAACTCACCAAGACTAACATAGTGTTGTCAATAATTTCATAAATCATTCATGAACATGGTTTAAAACGCAACCTGTAAAAGGCATCACTGTGTACTCAGGACACCAATGTCAATATTCAGTGGTCACAGCAATGATGACGGAGGCTTAGAAGCACAGATTCCCCTACAAGTTAGAATCATACACATACATGTTAAAAAACAAATTATTGTTTTTTGGTTTTCAGTAGACGGCTACTAGTAATAACTTCCATATGTCCCACATAAAGATGGCCCACATTGCAAGACGTATGTGTCAATCAAAGTGCATCATGAGAACTTCTCTGTCAAAAACAGTAGCTGAATGCTGACAATAAATTGGATAACAATCTTTGGTACATGTTTGAACCACACCACATGTATGCACCAAAATAACTTGTTAAAGTAAGTGAACTATTAAACGGCTGTGTCAATGTCATATAGGCCACCAACATCAGTGGTTGTGCATGGACATATGTATATGTGAGTGTCTAACATGTTGGCAATGTCACTACCTACCTAGGGAAGACCAAATGGTCAAAAATATGACCAATAATCTGTCACTTTACACATGTAGTGAGTGCATATAACATAGAGTGATCAAGAACATCTCTAAATACCAATCACAGTAAACTACTGGAAAAACATGAAAGTCAGGATGTAGAAGTGCCCAAAGTGTCAGGTGATGCTCATCATTTGCTCTTACACAGAGAACTGTAAGAGACATGTGTAGACCTATGTCCAACTGTATGAGTAAAAAATATAGTAAAATATTGTAAGAAATGTGTTTGAATTATTCAGTACATATAACACACATGGATAAAAATGTCACTGTAACAAAGAGCAAAACCATTGACAATTGTAATTTATTTTCAACTTTCAGCTGACCAAGGATGTGGTCTCCAGCCATGGGTCATTCACCAGACTGAGCTGTAATGATAATACACCCAGGCATTGGACAAAATCCACAAAATCTTGGAGCAAACATTTGGTGTGCTGAAGTCCCGGTTCAGATGCCTGGACATTTCAGGGCACAGTATGCTTTACTTGCCCCCCTATGGTCTGCAAGATGATCCTAGTATGTGCCATCCTCCACAACATCTGTGTGCTGACAAATGTCCTGTGGGACGTGAAATTAAATGAATAGGATCCAATGGAGGAGGAGGAGGAGGATGATGGAGGGAAGACCAGTGGCTGATAGTCTGCGACGCTATCACATAGTTCAAAATTGAATGTGTGCTGCTGTACACAGGACACAAAGAAAAATTAACTAACAAAGAGACGTTAAGGTCTAACTCCATGTAACGTCCCTCACTCCTGCGAAGGTAGTAGGGAAGGGACTACTTACTGACACATTTTCAGCTTCTCCTGGTGTTGTAATTTTTGTAAATGCATATATGACCACCTGATGTGAATGGATATCCACATTCAAAGGCCAATGAACTGCTATCTGGTGCAGACTAAGGCAATGTAGTGAATTGCTATATGTTGTGGCACTCGTGATTAATGACACTTGTTTGGGCTACTGAAGCTGACCTCTTTATGCTCAAACAACAAGAAACAGATTTGCTAAACACATTTACCATGGTGCGTTGTGCATGTGCTATAGATATTGTTTCAGATATATAGCCCTTATAGCATATGTATCTGCATTACCATGGTGGAAGGTACCTTGTTTAAATAAATGCCTACCAGACAATCACAGGTGCCATATTGGTCTTACACTATATCTATCATATTCATCCAGTAAATCTGTAGGATGGCTGCCACGTATACTGTAGACTGGCTGAACCAGCTAGTCTCTGTGCTTCTCTGAGTGTGTGCTGCATCCGCAACATATTAAATGGCAGGAATCCTGACCAATGGCCTGAATGTAGATAATACAATAGCTTTGCTCATAGGCAGTAATGTTATACATTTGACAACAAATTGCCTATACCACAGTTACCTACGTTTACCCTAGCATACTACAAACCTCTGAAGAAAGAAAAACATGTAAATGTATCTACACATTATAATATTAATGTGTTTTACAGTAAAATAATTTGTTACTCAATATGTTGCCACTAAGAAGGTTGAAACACACACATAGGTACACTATTACCAATGAAAATTCAAACTACAGAAAATAGTTAACTTGTCAGGTAAGAAAAGAGGAACAAGGAAAGTGAGCCCAAGGTGTGTTTTCCTGCATTGCACAACTCCCTGCAGAGTATCCCAGACAATAGGCCGGTTACATTGGACAGAACCTATTCGCTGACCAATTGCATCACATTGCACCCATTTCAATGATCATAGTCAGTGTCTTGATGCCAATGCATTGAAAACAATGTCTAGGTGCCAATGTGATATGCGTTAATCACAAATTGGCAATATCTATATAGATGCATCATAAAAAAGGATGCATTTGTCGAAAATGGGTAGGATACACACAGTAAATGGTGCAATAGACGTGGAAGGCTGAAAACTAGGAAGTGTGAAGTTACTCTCACTTTCTCCTACTCTGTTAGTCTGTGATTGGTGTTGGAGGTGTTTGGAGAGTGTCTGTCAGACTAGCACTTTGGTGTTGCCAGTGTATGCTCTATCCCTATTTTGGCTCTCTGCAGTACATATGTGTTCTGTGTCATTGATTTGTACAAATATTTGCCATTTTATTGTCTGGAGTAAGTCATTTTGGATTTGTTTGTTAGAGTACGTTGTAGGGGGCTTGTTATTGGGTTTAGTGTTTTTGAGAGGGTTAGTAAAATGTCTGGGAGGGATAGGAATTTTTTGGAGCCACAGTTGGGAGGGCTGATATGCCTCATAGTAAACTATCGGACAAGGATGCTGGCAGCTGGGGGTAGGGTGAGCCAGGGCAACACTTCAAAGGAGAAGAAGGATTGATCAGAGTGTGTGCACTTGTACCATCAGCAGACCTTTAAAATATTAAGTACCACCGTATAGATGAAGCACAAATGGGATGATGTAATTGCATCAAAGGCCGATGTCATCAACATCCTTGGTCCTGAGATTGGTTAACCCGTAGGTATGTATGTATGCTTTTTCTGCTATATGTGATGTACCCTCATTAATAATACCTATCATAAACATGGACTGTACTTTATATGTGTTTTTTACATATTGCAAGGGGCAAGATATCAGGATAAATGTATATAAGGAGATGATCTAAAGTAAGAGAACTTTGTGAGCCTCAGAGTGCCTACATCAATCAAGTGTAAAGAAAGCACAGGGTAAATTGCACAATTCCCATTCCCTGCCCCAAGGTTCAATGGTTTGTGGGTTTTATTTGTAACTGATATAGGATTTATGGGCATTTACTTAGGTAACCTACAAAAAAAACAAGGGGATGCTCACAAAATCCCAGAGCACCAACTGTTGAAGGCTGAGCTGGAGATCTATTTCCCTAAAGCTTTTATGTGTAATGTGTGCTGCATTGTATTGCACATGTATACCGATTGCTATGCCATATGAATATCTACATGTGCAGAACTGTGTTTTTCAGAGCACAAAACAACATTATACATGCTGACAAGGCATGCAACCTCACCCAAACTTGGAAGGTGCAATAACTTAATACTAGTCAGCACTCTGGGCACCAGACCAGTGCCTGTACACACTTCTATGGCTTCTATGAAGTTGCAAATAGTGTATATCAGTCCTTTTCCATCATAACAACACTTAGTTACTCCTTAGGTCAATTATTTCACCTATGTGTCATGGTACACTAGAGTCGGACATGATGCTCCCTTTCATTACTAAATACATCACATCCTTGAGGCATGCTTCAGGCATATCATGGTGCATGCACTGAATTTCAGCATCCAGCCTGCTCACTGCTGCAAGTGAACTAGCTGTGTGCAATAATCTGGTCATATTGACATATGTGTGTTTCAGCTGTTCTGTAAATCTGAAATACTGGGATAACATACATAAAGATGTAAACATATGTGAAAGCAATATTTACAAGGGAAGAGGTAGATTCCTACCAGGACCCCAATGATGTAAGTAAGTGTTATAAATATATGTATGTACCATTTTGAACACCGTATGTGATATATGTGGAATATTGCATTGTGAAGTGTGGTGGGAGGTCACACTCAGCTACCATCAATTAGCTGTCAGTGTGTGAATCTGAACGGAACCTGCCCACATATTCTTTACAAATGATCATGGAGTAAAATCATTCAGAATGTAAACAACTTTACCCTTTTTATAATAGTGGCATATCTATAGTCATGTTGCTTTGGTCACAGTGACCATCACCTGGCACAGACTCTGCATATGTTCCCCACAAACACTTTATCTTGTACAACAAATGTTGCAAACCCAAAAAATCTTGATTCACTGTATCTTGTAGCACAATTAATTGTGTGTTGCTAAGCATGTCTGAGCAGAGTTTAGTTGTATATGTCCAAAATTATGAATGACACAGGCGCAGATGATGTGCAATATTTATGCACAGACAAAGTTACCAAGCATGAACAGGATAGGTATCATGGAATCAAATTCACACACTGAGCCATAATGCAACACATGTTTCAATGGGGGGCATGACTGACTGCCGAACATGGTGGCAGCATAGTTCAGAGCTCTCCAGCCCTGGCCCATTAAATCAGTTTTTTCATCCCTGAATTCGGAGCCATCCAGCCCTGATATCATCGACCTAATGCCCAATATGTCCATGCTACAGTGAATTGCCCCCTGCCTTTCCTGTGGAAGTTGTGGAGATGGCTGGGCGCTGGAATTTGTCCTTGTGACAACAGTGTGACTAGAGCAGGAGGTGAACTGCCGCATGAATTGGAGATGAGACAAGCATTGCTGCCCAAGGGGTCCCCAGAGACTCACCCGTCAAGTGAGAATGAGTTTTCAGCTGGCCCCAGTGACAACTGGCACTGTTTGAGACTGAAGACATTGGGCCCCGTCTGACATGAAGGACCATGGTGAAGTAACATGGCGCCAGCCTGAACTCTCCCCTGGGATTCGCGGGCTAGGAGGAACTGCACCCTTGTGCTAAGTTCCCTAAAGTACAGCTTCAGCTTGGCTAATGGCTGGAGTGGGGACTACTAAACTGTGATTGCAGCCTTATGGAGGGTTCACCTACTCCACCCACCTTTCCATTGCTGTCGACTCTGGATAGACCCTAGGGTAAGTAAAGACCTTGTGCTGCAGGGCCCGGCTGTTTTTCTGGATGCCCTTCCTGCCTCTTCTTTCCTACCGCTGCAAAGTAAGGCATTGCTGGGGGCTGTGTCTGCCCCCCACCAGCTTCTTGGACTGCTCACTCTGACCTACATGCTTCAGCATTATGCACAGTTTTGTTTGCAGCATCATTGCAGGGAGTGAGTTCTACAACAGAAACACACCATGAACTGTCATTTGTGCACTCTACTGCCATGGCGTCAGACTCTTAATTGAGTGACACTTCAGGGGCACAGTGAGACTGTATTTTCATGAACCTATTGGAACATATGGCTGTGTAGTGGTGTGCCCTCTCTGCTGTTTTGTATGGAATAAACAGCTACTAGTACACCGGGAGGTCTAACCTGATGCTCGTGGCCCTACAGTCCAAGGGGCCCCTCCGCCACTCCCTCCTCCTCCCCACTCCACTAGAGCACATGGGTTTGCGAAGTAGGGCATTATACCATTGGAACTTATAAGCCCCCCTTTTTTTTCTGCCTTATGCGTTGTTGCTGCTGGTCTCTTACCCTAGCACCCCACCTGCATGGCACAATGGGTCACACAAAATCCTCATCGGGCAGACGGCATGCACACTCCTACTCCCATCTCACATTGTCAGAGGGCTCGCTGACCCTGACACCAAAAGACTTTGGGGGTCATTACAAGCTTGGCGGGCGGCGAAGTGGTAACCACCGTGCGGCAGCCAATGCGGCCGCACTCTCGCGGACCCCATTACGACATCCCCGCTGGGCCGGTGGGCGCAAACCAAGTTTACGCCCGCCGGCCCAGCGGGGATGAGGCCGCAACATAGGAGCCGGCTCCTAATGGAGCCGGCGGTGTTTCGGCCGTGCGACGGGTGCAGTAGCACCTGTCGTGCTTTTCACTGTCTGCTATGCAGACAGTGAAAAGCTGCCCGGGGCCCTGTTAGGGGGCCCCTGCCCTGCCCATGCCAGTGGCATGGGCAGGGCAGGGGCCCCCAGGGGCCCCAGGACATCCCTTACCGCCAGCCTCTTCCTGGCAGTGCAAACCGCCAGAAACAGGCTGGCGGTAGGGGGGTCATAATCCCCAGGGCAGCACTGCTTGCAGCGCTGCCCTGGCGGATTATCACCGCTGGGGCCAAGACGGTGAGAAACCGCCCTCCTACAGATATGACCGCTCCTCAAATGGATAAATTTGATATTATCCTACAGGAAATTTGGGACTCTCACTTGAACAATGATTGGGAACTAATACTATGGACATCACTCTCGTTAAAGATGACCAGCACTAACGAGTTGAGAAAGTCAAGACAAATGATCAGACTTTATCCTCTATTGCTCCAACCCAGGCTGAACATTCCACCAGATTATGCAACTACGTAAGCAGATGGAGCACCTACAGGATCGCATAGCAGATGCTGAGGGACAGGTCAAATGACGATAATTCAGGGCAAAGCAAGTATAAATATGGGCCTCAGGCGTCGAATTTGTGTCATTTTTTAAATGAAAATTCAGCGCAAACCTAACTCCAACTTTGTACTTTGGCGCTAGACCTGTCTAGCGACAAAGTTTTTGAATTAACATCATTTTTTGCTTGCAGGAAACTACCTTGCATCAATGAGATGCATGAATATGTTATAACTACATGGAATGTGCTTGGATTGAGCTCAGTATATAAAACACATATAGGACTTGCACATTTGAATAGGCACTGGGCACAAATAGTGTTCTTGCAAGAGACACACCTTACTACACACGAGGCCCAAAAAATGCACAAGAAATGGCACGGACAGTTATGTCATACCTGCTACTCAGTCTTTGCATGCAGCGCGGCTATCTGGCTCCAAGCTAATGTCCCATTTGTGGTTTTGGAAACAAAAATAGATACACAAGGTAGCTTTGTCCTACTGTGGGGTAGTCTTGATGGGGAGCCCATCATGCTGGGGTGCATATATGCATCTAATATAGAGCAGGAGGCATATTGGTGCCAACTATCCTCGGTCCTGATGGGCTGGGCAGACTTCCCTTGGGTGTTGGGGGTGACTTTAACCCCTTCCCTGCCAGATTTGGGGCACTTTGCACTTAGGCCCTCATAACGTTTTGTCCATATAAGCAACCCAAACCAAATTTGGGTCCTTTTTTCCAACATCCTAGGGATTCTAGAGGTACCCAGACTTTGTGGGTTCCCCTGAAGGAGACCAAGAAACTAGCCAATACACAGCGAAAAGTTCATTTAAAAAAAAAAAGAAAATGGGAACAAAGGGCTGCAGAAGAAGGCTCGTGATTTTTTCCCCTGAAAATGGCATCAACAAAGGGTTTGCAGTGCTAAAATCCAGCTTGAAAGTTTCAGCTTTCAGGAACAGGCAGACTTGAATCAGAAAAGCCAATTTTTCAACACAATTCTGGCATTTTACTGGGACATACCCCATTTTTACTATTTTTATGCTTTCAGCCTCCTTCCACTTAGTGACAGAAATGGGTGTGAAACCAATGCTGGATCCCAGACAGCTAAACATTTCTGAAAAGTAGACACAATTCTGAATTTAGTAAGGAGTCATTTGTGTAGATCCTACAAGGGTTTCTACAGAAAATAACAGCTGAAATAAACAAAAATTGAAATTGAGGTAACAAAAAATGTTTTTCAATGTTTTACTCTGTAACTATTTCCTGTGATGTCAGATTTTTTTAAAGCAATATACCATTTCGTCTGCTGGACTCTTCTGGTTGTGGGAATATATAGGGCTTGTAGGTTCATCAAGAAGCCTAGGTACTCAGAGCCAATAAATGAGCTGCACCTTACAATGGGTTTTCATTCTATACAGGGTATACAGCAATTAATTTGATGAAATATAAAGAGTGAAAAATAGGTATCAAGAAAACATTTGTATTTACAAAATGGGCACAAGATAAGGTGTTGAGACGCAGTGGTTATTTGCACGTCTCTGAATTCCAGGGTGCCCATACTAGCATGTGAATTACAGGGCATTTGTCAATTACACATCTTTTTTACACACTGTCTTACATTTGGAAGGAAAAAATGAAGAGAAAAATAGGGGCAATAACACTTGTTTTTGCTATTCTGTGTTCCACCAAGTCTCCCAATAAAAATGGTACCTCACTTGCATGAGTAGACCTGATGCTAGCAACAAGAAATGCAACATGGACACATCACATTGAACTGAACAGAACGCCTCGAGGAGGCAACCGCACTTTGGCCCTGAGACGCCTTGAGAATAGGTGGATCATTAAACTACGAGCGGTAAAACGGGGCCTTAACATCCACAAGGACCTTCATGTATTTCCCTAATATTTGATGCTTGCTAACACCTTTATGTTCCTAAAAATACTTTCACTAATGTGATCCTGGGACATCTTCTTCTACGACATGTAATTTAGGTTGTAGCACCTTCTCGCCTCCTTTCACTAAGGAGAACAATACAACATTTTTGTACACAACAAACTATCTTTCTGCCATAGATTTTGCTGTCTATGGAACGATTTTGTTCTTCCTTTTCTCTCCTATGTTTACTATATATATCAAATATCATGCAACAATACTGTTTATAATTATGTTCCATTCGAAAATGGAACAACCTCTCTCTTTATTATTTTATACTGTTTGTTACGTCATGTTTATCATGCCTAATGTCAGCACCATGCATTTGTGTCGAGTTTGTATTCCATTCAAAAGTCTATATGTTTATTGTTTACTTTATTCGCAATGATCTCTATGTCATTTGATCGTACTCAGTGTACAATCTCTGTTTTAAGAAGTACCCTCTTTGTCTTAATTCTCAACAACTCTTTTTAACACATTCTGGTTACGGGATCTTCTTTTTTTCTGTTTATATGCACACCTCAACATTAGGGAAGGACTAACTCCAACCCGTTCCTCACGTTACTTTCTTGTAACTCTATGCATTTTGGTGTACATGTAAAACTGTCTTGGCACACGTTTTTTATTACATCTAATATGGCACCTGTGGAATGCCCTGGATTACGAGTGCACAGTGCTCGCTATATGTTACATGAGGTACAGTCCTTTTTCTATTTCTGAGTGCGCGTATTTAGTGCCGACACTCTATGGGGACGGTGTTGCACATACTACGGCAGCGTTATCACGTGCTGCATTTGAGCGCGCACACCGATTTTGCTTTCCTGACTGCCGGATTTTGGAATAGTACAGGTATGGGGATATTGCCGACTGGCGTTACTTACAGGATTATGGCCCTCACGCCAGGCGGGAAGCGCCATTTGGCCGCCACGCGGCCAAAATACTGCTTCCCGCATTCTAACATTCCCGCTGGGCCGGCGGGCGCTAAGCAAGTTAGCGCCCGCCGGCCCAGCGGGAATGAGGGCCGCAACACAGGAGCCGGCTCCGAATGGAGCCGGCGGTGTTGCGGCGGTGTGACGGGTGCAGTTGCACCCGTCGCGCTTTTCACTGTCTGCTAAGCAGACAGTGAAAAGCCGTCCTGGGCCCTGTTAGGGTACCCCTGCACTGCCCATGCCAGTGGCATGGGCAGTGCAGGGGCCCCCAGGGGCCCCAGGACACCCGTTCCCGCCAGCCTCTTCCCGGCGGTGAAAACCGCCAGAAACAGGCTGGCGGGAAGGGGGTCAGAATCCCCAAGGCAGCGCTGCTTGCAGCGCTGCCCTGGCGGATTCGCCCAGCCGGGGGTAAACCGGCAGGAAACCGCCGGCCCCGGTTTTCTGACTGCGGCTTTACCGCTGCGGTCAGAATGGGCTAGGAAGCACCGCCAGCCTGTTGGCGGTGCTTCCGTCATCCGCGGCCCTGGCGGTCCTATGTTTTTGGGACAACGGGAGAAATTAATACGGAGGTTTTTTTTTAGTTGCTATTGTGTTACTATAGTAACTTGCTTAGTCTATGTACACTTACGGAGTTGTGTCACCGATAACCTGGACGGTTACATTATTGGGCACTTTCGCACTTCACATATTAGCGTTTTCAAGGTTTTAGTTAGTATGCTTTTACCCTGACACCGCCCATATGGCTTTTGTATTCGCACTTCCAGCTAGTTTTATGACATTCACCACACATGTTTTTGCCATACGTGGCTAGGTCACCATGTTTTGCGTCCTGTCTGGCGTTTTTAGCCCAAATATGTGGATGAATGTCTAACCATAGTCAATATAAGGCTTATTTTTCCCACTTCCAAAGAAGGTTATCATTTATTACTCGGTCTTTAAGTATTGTTGGTCCTTTTTTTAGTATTTGTTGTGTTTTATAGGGTTTTTCTTATGTTTCTTATTATTTACAGGTTGGGTCCAACTAGACCTCCATGTTAGTGTTATCTTTTAGTACGGATACACTCCACGGTATAGTTCCTCTATTTTGGAAGCTTACCTTTCTCTCTATCATAAGGGACTACCGTACAATCTGCTGGATTATTCATCATATTTGGTTGGTTTACTTCTGCCTCCCTTCTCCCCGCTCTTTCGTCTATTTTATTTTCACTTTCCAATTAGGAATTCTTAATTACAGTCCAATTTCTCTGTGGGTTTCTCCCTTAGATATAGAACTACATTTGAGATTTAACAGAAGCATTTTATGAACAATCTTTCTTCAACCTTAGTTTCGGAGGTAAAATAAATGTTTTCCACGGGCACCATCTGTCCCACTCGTGTATATAGCATGTGCATAATTCCATCGGTCTTTTTCTTATGTGCTAGCAATCACCTCCTACTGCACCTAATTTTCACGCGGTGACTCTTTATATCTGTATCAACCATTATTATTATTTCTCTCTCACTTCTTTCATCTATCCACCGATCCTTTATAAGGTGGTATGTCTTTATGCTCAACGTTTTAACAATGGGAGTATCTCTGTTGTTGACTATCTGTGCACACTTAAGGGTTTTGCATCTCATGCAGTATTCTTCTGTCTTAAATTTAATTTTAATTTGATGTATCACTGTCTATTGCACCTACCGGTTGGTAGCGATACTACTTGTAAATAGTTCCCATTTGTTTTTGTTTCAGCCTTGAAAAAGTCCGAGAGGACGAAACACGTGTTGGCTGTTTTCTGATTTCTCATATGCCTTTTTCTTACATATGGACATGAATACCTTTGAGTACCACTTCGTCTTTCCCAATATAAAGGATTCAAATATCTCCTGCAACTTTATTCATCTTGGACTTATTATTTTTGGAGTGCCCTGGTTTGCTCTTTTTTCTTGCACACATCACATTGTGTCTAGCTATAGATTTTGGCCTCTAGCTTAGCCGGTACCTAGGTAAACCTAGCAAACCTGGGCAGTTTTGAACACTAGACACCTTGGTGAATCCAAGATGGGGTGACTTGTGGGGCTCTGACCAGGTTCTGTTACCCAGAATCCTTTGCAAACCTCAAAATTTGGCCCAAAAAACACTTTTTCCTCTCATTTTAGTGACAGAAAGATCTGGAATCTGAGAGGAGCACCAACTTTACTTCCACCCAGCATTTCCCCACGTCTCCCGATAAAAATGATACCTCACTTGTGTGGGTAGGCCTAGCGCCCGCGACAGGATATGCACCAAAACACAACATGGACACATCAAAATTATCAAAAATAAAAACACCTGTTTTTGATGGGGAGGCAACCTGCGATTTTGGTCCTGGGCTCAGCAGCCATCTTGGGAAACCTACCAAACCCAGACATTTCTGAAAACTAGACACCCGAGGGAGTCCAGGGAGGTGTGACTTGCGTGGATCCCCCAATGATTTCTTACCCAGAATCCTCAGCAAACCACATATTTAGCTAGAAATCACTTATTCCCACATTTCTGTGAGGGATCACCGCACCGGAACATATTTTCTGCCATCCAACGTTCCCCTCAGTCTCCCAGTAAAAATGATACCTCACTTGTGTAGGTGGGCCAAGTGCCTGTGATAGGGAAGTGCCAAAAACATGTTGAAATTGAGGGGGAACCAAAGCGAGTCCAAAAGGGCAGTTTGAAAAAAAAACATTTTTAGGCTGACAAGTGCAGCAGAATATTTATCAGTATAGATGGGAAAATATTGGGTGGTAGGAATTTTGTGGATTCCCAGATTCCGGAAGGTTCCATCACAAAAATGTGGGAAAAATGGCTGATTTTCAGCAAAGTTGGAGGTTTGCAGGGCATTGTGGGTAAGAAAATAGTGCGGGGTGCATGTGAAGCAAACCACCCAGGAATCAACCAGATGTTCAGTTTTCAGATGTGTCTGGGACTTGTGGCTTTTTCTACATGGCAGCATCCCAAAGTAAAAAATGTGCAGCCCTCACCATTCCAAGTGGGACGATTTTGAGAGTTACCAAGCTCTCATGGCCCAAATATAAAACCAAAACCCCAAATAATCAAATGTCTTCTTGCTTGCTGTGGGATAACATGTTATAGTGTGCAGGTGCAGAGCTGAAAGACTGTTACCCCCTTCAGTAGGGGTGGGGGCATAACCAGGCCCATACTGGTTTGGAGCCACCACCCCACTATTTTTTTTTAAAAATTCCGTGCCATCTAGTAGACTTTCTTCCCCCCGGGGTGTGGATCGGGGGTAATTGCCCCATCTGCACACTGGTGGGCAGAACAACTTTGGCCCCATTTATTTGGGGTGGGGTATGGCCATACCCCCACCCTCTTATTTTGAAAAAAAAATCTTCCCTGGTCTCTGGTGGGCATACTGCCCCCCTTGGGGGCAGATGGGCCTTTCTAAAAAATAGGCCAATCTGCCCCCCTTGGGGGCAGATATGGCCAACAGTAATGTGCCCCCATGGGGAGCGACCCTTGCCTAAGGGGCAGCACCCCAAGCAAAACACACACAAATACCTGGTTTCTAGTGATCTCTGCACCCCTTGGAGGCAGATTGGCCTAACAAAAATAGGCTGATCTGCCCCCGAGCCGGGCAGAAATGGCCTAAATCAAATCTTCCCCCCCAGAGGGGTGACCCTTGCCTAGGAGTTTGCTCCCTATACATAAAAAATAAAGTAAATTAAAATATATATATATCTCTGTTGTCTAGAGGTTTCTGCCCCCCCTCCCGTTGGTAGATTGGGCTAATTATATTAGGCCAATCTGCTTTCAAGGGGGGCAGAAAAGGCCTGAAAATGTTTTGCCCACCGGGGAGCGGCCCTTGCCCAATGCATAAGGATAATAAAAAAAAAAACTCCCTGGTGTCTAGTGGTTTGTGCCCTCCCGGGGGCAGATCAGCCTAATTATATTGGGCCGATGGCCCCTAGGGAGTGACCCTTGCTGAAGGGGTCGCTCCCTAAACATAAAAGAAAAAAAAATCCCTGGTGTCTAGGGATTTCTGCCCCCTCCGGGCGAGATCGGCCTAATTACATTATTCCGATCTGCCCCCAGGGAGGGCATAAATGGCCTAGAAATGATTTGCCCCCCTAGGAAGTGGCCCTTACTGAAGAGGCTGCTCCCCTTATACGTAAGTATAAGATGAAAAAACAATTTCCTGGTGTTTAGGGGTTTTCTGCCCCCCCTGGGCCAGATCGGCCTAACTTAGGCCGATCAGGCCCCGGGGGGCAGAAATGGCCTGAAAATTATTTGCCCCCCTGGGGAGCGGCCCTTGCCCACGGGGCAACTCCCTTTATGTTCATTTAAAAAAAAAATCCCTGATGTCTAGTGAGCATTTCTGCTGCGCATCGCGATCGGGCAGCAGAAATGCTTGCAGAGACATGAAAGGAAAGGAAAGGCCTTTCCTTTCCTTTTATGTCTATGCTGGCCCCCTCCTCCTGAGCGGAAGAGAATCGCACTGGAAGCATGCTTCCAGCGTGATGGGAGGTGACCTCTGATGAGGCCAGCATGCTTTCGTCATCAGACGTCACTGGGGGTGAGGCGGGGTCAGGGTGGAAGTGGAAGCGATTCTCCTTCCAGCCCTGACCTGGGGGGGCAGCCCTTGGGGGGGCGCTAGCGCTTCCCCCGAGGGCCGGTAAATGGACGTAATGGTTACGTCCATGGCGCCACACAGGCATATGGATGGGGTTAAGTATTTGTAGGATGAGTTAAGTTGTTGTTAGGTAGGGTTAAGGTTAGTTAGTTTAGGATAGCTAGATTTAGGTATTTTAGGAGAAATGTGGATATTATTATGTTAGGTAGTGTAGTTTAGCTAGTTTTAGTCTTTTTACATTGATGTTTCGTAGTTAAAACAATTTATACTTTCACAACCTCACAACTATTGCATAATTTTGCATCATTGTCATTTTTTAACAGTGATTATGTTGAGTTGAGTACATGATGCAGTTATTGCTCTGCAGTGTTTAAAGGTGTAAGTTATTCTGTGAGAGGCCTATGGTCGACAGGTAGTGTATTTTACACATAAGTCACTTAAGGACGATTTGACAATCTTGATGCATTGGAAGTGGTAGTCTTAGTATGATTTGACACACAGCCAAACACAGATGCTCTCCCACTGTAGCACTGTCTGTGAAAGAGATACACCATGTATAATTTGGATGGTTTTGTGACAACATATTACAAAATTTGACCAGTGCTGGGACATATAGGGGCATATTTATACTCTGTTTGAGGAGAATGTGCATCAAAAATGTTGACGTACATTCGGTGCAAACCGTGCACCATATTTACACTTTGATGCCCGCGAACGCCAAAATTCTGCTGTGTGCGTCATTTTCTGGATGTGTGAACCGCCTTGCGTTAATGACTTGCAAGGTAGGCATTCCCGTCCAAAAAATTACTTAAACACCTGTGCGCCTTATTTATCCAATAGCGCAAAAAACCTGCACGGCCGGGAGGCGGAGTCAGAAAATGACACACAGACCGATTTGCGTCAAAAAATAATGCCTGGGTCAGGGCAGGCATTAAAACACACCTGTACTTACTGAAAACACACAGTAGCAGCATCAGAGCTCCAAAAGGAAGACATGGAGGTGCTTTTCATCCAGTATGCACGCAGAAGCAGAGCACAGGACCAACAACAACAGCTTCCACAACACCAGCAGGGAACCCAAAGGCAACACAGAAGACAGAGAGGATATTCCGCACCAAGACAACCCTTCTGGGACTCTGCCAACAAGACATCATCCAGAGGTACAGGCTCAACTGCCAAACCATTCAGCAGCTGCTGCACAACATTGAGCCACAGTTGGCACCCAGCTTGCTGACACCCCGCACCATTCCACCAGAAACCGAGCTGATAGCTGTACTCCACATGTTGGCAAGTGGCTCCTTTCAAACCACTGGTGCCCTGGTTGCCGGGATCTCACAGCCCTCATTCTCCACCTTCCTTCCCAAGGAATTGGATGCCATCATCTCCCTCACACCCCGCCACGTCAGCTTATCCAACACACAGCAGAAGCAGTAGGAGACAAAACAGGGGTTTTACCAAATTAATGGCTTCCCACACGTGCTTGGTGCCATTAACTCCACACATGTACGCCTCATGCCACCTGCTGCAACCGAACATCTATACCACAGGCATTGTCGATCACCGGGGATTGATCACTACCATTGTGGCAAAGTATCCTGGGAGTGTACATGATTCATTCATCTTCCGTCACTGTACCATCAATCAACACTTCCGGGATGAACGATATGGAAATGGCCTACTTGTTGGTAAGTAAAGAAACTCAGTTATATACACACAGCACAGCAACCCTCTAGGACAAACAACACATGCACCACTATATTGACACGTGCCCAGGAACACACTGAGGTTGTGGCACCGCTAGGCATGTTTGATATCCTCACCCAATGGGATACACACCTATGGACAAATGACAGTATGAAATAACAACAGATGCCACTCCACAGACACAAGGGGACCATTTAAAACTACACAATAACAATGACATGGCCTCAACTGGCAGTACAATTTGGAAGGTTAATCTTTCAATATCACATCAATTACACTCAATCAAACACCCTTCCAACTAATATGTACTGTGTAAGGGGTGTGTAATGTGTTATGCTGCAGGTCAAACACCATGACACACATAGCATGATGATGACTACAATGAAGGTGACATGCAATCATTGAGGCTGTACCAATATCTCACATCACTCCTGCTCTCACATTGCCCACAGGCAATAAGCAAGTGGACAGTGCGAAGAACACATATTGCTGATCTATTGAAAGTGCACTTGTCAACACGTCACTGCTGCAGCATACGGAGATGTGTTGTACATTGTCACCTAGCCAAATCTAAGGGTCTCACTGATGTTTAAATAATTCTATAGCATATGTGAAATTGGATGGGATGTCCAGGTATATAGATGCAACCGTGTTACCACCACTGTGGAACTGATTCTGTGTATGGAAGTATCATCTCACCCCCAGTTAAGACACAGGGATACCTCTTTCACATGGCATAATGCAAGGGAGTACACACTGTACTGCAACTCTACAAAAATACTGCTGACATCCGGTCAATCAGCCAAACACCTGTTCAGATAAGGAAACAACCCAATGCTGATGGTACATCCTAGAAGCCTAGGATTCCACACAATAACACAAACACAGATGAATCACAAACAACACAAGAGAACAACTGAGAACAAGAGAACAACTGCCATGCAAAGTGATAATTATGGTGCAAGCTACATCAACATGTCCTCACTCATTTTCTCTTTCAGCTGATCAGGGGTATGGGATCTAGCCATGGATCATGACCCCATTTGCAAACCCAAGCTCTGCAGTAGAGCGTGCCTATAATGAGGCACATAGGAGGACACGCACCATAGTCAAGAGGACGTTTGGCATCCTGAAGTCAAGATTCAGGTGCCTCGACATCACCGGAGGCAGCCTTCTATACTCACCTGAAATGGTGTGCAAAATAATTTTGAAATGTGCCATCCTGCACAAAATATGTGTAAGTAGGAACATTCCCCCATATGAATCCGACCAACAAATGCCTGAAGAGGAGGAAGAGGAGGATGCTGTCCATCAAAATGAGGGGGACCATCCAAACACAGCTGCAGGATTGCGTCGGAGACAACATATTGTCCACAATTTCTTTTAACTCTACTCATCCAACACCACTGTGTTACCATATGTCAATAAACACCTATTCGAATCACTATATCATGGTCTGGATAATAATTTCTGCATAACATTATCCCTAACTATCAGAATCAGAGTGTAGCCTCATGGAGCATTGAAAAAATACAGATTAGGATACAGAAAAATCCACAGCAAATTTGATGCGTATGAATGTACAGCCAAATTCACACATGCTGTAAATGACAGATATCCTATACATTTCACATTTGAAGGGTAATAGCAGAGGGCCACAGCTATTTAACACATACATGTTGGCAACATGGTTCATCACAGCATATGGCACACAACTAAGACACCATCAGTGAATAAGGGAAAAAATGCCTCATACATGAGGCAGTGGATCTGCTATTGCACTGGTGACAAGAAGGTATGACCAGACCCTTGACAGCAGTAAGTGTTACATCACCTATCTTTGCAAGGACTATGTGTGACCAGATTTCCATATAAGAAGCAAATTGACAGCACAAGTGCCCCAGGTATGACTAGCATTGCTCACAAGACATCCCCTGCACATGGCAGCCCATGTCCTAAGTCCAGCCACACCCATGTTCCCTGTCTCACCCCACCCTTCTTCAGAGGTCCCTAGAAAGGGAATATGTGTACCCAGATAATCCCTCCTCTACACACACCCAGACTCACAATGTGAATCCAGTGTGCTTCCCTCTTTAGTATGGTATGCCATAGTCATTGTACTTCTGTCTGCATGGACTTCTGGTTAAATAATGCACTGCCTTGTAGTCTGTAGGACCTGTAATCACCTGTACATTGCTTCCCATGTGAAAGGTTCTGTTGGCCCTTTGAACTTGATTCTCACCTACAGGACTTGTGAGAGACTGAAGCTGCACACACCTGTGAGCACCTCCATGCAGACCAGCCATTTGAACATGCACTGTCCTTGCAGCTGCCTGTAACAGCATAGAAGCTGCCATTTTATCTATAACACTGTTATGCATTGCTGTATAAATCAGCTGTGTAACACAGCCCTTGGGTTATTGTGTTATATTCCAATACACAGGATAAACACAGTTTTCATTTTCCACAGTGTTGTTCCACCTTTGAGCAGCCTCAGTCTGCTCACTGTGTATTTGCCTTGTTAATTTTTTTTTATCCTGATTGACCCTACATCCTGTTAGCCTGACTGGGTCCTGTCTTTGCGTTACCATAAAGGTTCCCTGTGGCTACATTTGTATCATAGTTGCTTTCCTAGCCCTCACTTTCCTCCTGGGGTATTGTGTCAGGTGGGTCTACAATGCATACTCAAATACATTGTATAGCATAATCAGTTTACTTATCATCCTATGGGGTGGAACCTTTCTCCAAATAGCCTAATCATGGCCCATCCTTTGTCTGGGTTTCATGTATGCATGAGTGACAAATATTGACAGTGTACCATGGCTGTAAGCATGGATTGGGTATGGTGCCTCCAGCACAACAAACAACGTCAGATAATGTGCATGAAATGTCAACACTTGTTAGGACCCTGACAGTCCACACGCTGATTCACATTACTCCCCAACATATTGATGGGGCTTGCGTGGTAAATAGCTGTGAGATCAATGAGCACAGAGGCACTGATGTTTCCGGATGCAGTGGAAATTTTAGAGGCCAACCTGTGTACAAATGTTGAGAGGAATCCTGCTGGTTTAAGAATCCTGATCCAATACCTTTGTCAGCACACCAAGGTTGCTCTGTTGTCAGTCTCATAACACGTCTGCAGTCCCATAGCTGGACTATTCCCATGTGTATTCTCAATTCCTCATTGGCTTTCCTTCAATTCAGCTGTGAAGGATACTTTGTAGATGCAGGAAATGGCTCCACAGACTCATGACTAGACCTGCACGTAACTGTGACAACATGGACCGCAATAATGATAGAGGCTAAACATTGGCCCACACACTTGAACCGGACACCTTTGTGCATTTTACCACTGGAAATATGTGAACACGTGCAGCTTGGTCTGCTGGCCCTCCACTGCCACAGGAGAGACATGGCTCATTTATATGACTCCAACTGTGGCATGACATGACATTTGTGGATTGTATTTGGGACTCGGTGTCACAAACACCGTACTCACATAGCATTATCCCATGCCTGACTCATGGGGAGTAAACAAACAAGTGCCTAGGAAGTAGTATCCAACATTCCAGGACTTGTGATGGCTTAGTTTTGGAACATTGCCATGATCAACCGTCTACTATCTATCCTGTGCATGTTTTGTCATTGGTGGTGCTTATGTTCCAAAAAACCTAGGAAGTGCACACAGCAGTTGTTGCTACGTGTATGAACACATGTCCTCTCTCATTTCCACACTGAATAACATCTGAGGGTTGGACACATTGACTCCACATGCATACAAGCAGATTTGCAAAAATGTGTCTTGTGATATTCAGACAATGGGATAACTACAATAGTAAGAGCCAAATCACACACATTGACCCATAGGCATTGAGTTACTGTATTGAGTTGTGTCGCCTTCCTATCCTCTCTTGACGCAAAAAATGCCCAAACTGGGTAATACATAATTGTATCCCACACTTTTGGCCATCTATTGCGTCAGTGAAGAGTGAAAATCTGGTACACCAAGTAGAGGATCATGGTCCGCAGTAGTATGACCTGTCACATGTGCCCATACAGCGTAATGTCCAATGTGGGAGCAATCAGCCTATCTCTGTATTGCCACAACTGTCATGTCCCATTAAAAATGAGAAATGACCCAAACCCAGTTAATGACAGAAATGTTGACGCATACGCATCAAAAAAAGACAAACATGCGTCTAAAAATGACGCATATGCGTCAAAATATGACGCACAATGCCCTGAAACATCCATTGGCCCTGAGCGGTAATTCCCACACTGTACCCCCGGAAATTGGTTAAGTATGAAACATATTTAACAATATGGATTCTGGGTTATTTCTAATCATGTGCGTAAAAAAAAAAATGACGCACAGACTTTAAGTGTCATAATGTTTTGACGCATAACAATAAAAACGCACCGCATTTGAGGCAGGAAGTGATGCAATAGGATATCCTGTTTACAGAATTGGTACAGTGGGTGTACTTTCACTTTCACTTTGCAGTCTGTGATATTTTTGACTGTGTGGCTGTGTTTTGACTTGTCTCTTGGTGCATTTTGTGATTTTTTCTCCAGCGTGGTCTTTAAATTGACTTTTTATGTTTCATAAGTGTCTGTGGTATCCTGTCTTAGGCCCTCATTTCAACAATGGTGGGCGGCAAGCGCCGCCCCCCAAGTTGAAACCGCCGGGCGGCCGCCAATGCTGCTGCACTCCCGTGGGGTCTATTTGGAGATCCCGCTGGGCCGGTGGGTGGAAACCTGGTTTCCGCCTGCTGGCCCATCGGGGATCTCGGCCGCAACACGGGAGCCGGCTCCAAATGGAGCCAGCTGTGTTGCGGCGGTGCGACTGGTGCAACCTGTTGCGCTTTTCACTGTCTGCTATGCAGACAGTGAAAGCTCCATGGGGCCGTGGCATGGGGCCCCGCGACTCCCCTTTCCGCCAGCCTTTTCATGGCGGTTCATACCGCCATGAAAAGGCTGGCGGGAGGGGGAGTCGTAATCCCCTGGATTACAACCGCCGGGACAAAAGTGGCGAGAAACCGACGGGACAAAAGTGGCGGAAAACTGTCGGTCCCGGCGGTGCGACCGAGGTGCTTCCGCCGCGGTTGTAAGCCCGAGTTTGTACCGCCAGCCTGTTGGCAGTACAAACTCCAAAACAGCCCTGGTTGTAATGAGGGCCTTAGTGTTTTTTTGTCATTTCTGGTGTCAAGATTTGTCTTTGTAGTGTTGGGAGTCTGTTGTGGGTAGTGTTAGTTTGGGGATAGTTGGGCTGTATTCTGTTAGTTTTTTTTGCATTTCCCTGTCCTACTTACCCTCCATTCTCCTCTGTATCCCTTTATTCTCTTTATTCTCTTTTTTTGTTGCAAGCATGTCAGGTAGGCTTCGTCTTGGCAGGATGGGAGAGGAGGAGCTGGGTGGCTTTATTTGGCTGGTGTGCCACTTCCTGTCGTTAATGATTGAAGCAGGTGGTCATGTGATACGGGGCAGTCACACAGAAGCAAGGAGGCTCCGGTGGGCAAAGGTCCTGTACCATCTACAGCGTATCTACAACACATCGCGCAATGACCACCAGCTGAAACACCGTTGGGCTGACCTGGTTGCCCGGGAGCAAGGCCTGCTGGACCACCTGGGGATTGTGATTGGTGGCCCTGTTGGTGAGTCAAATCAGATTAATGTGCACATCTAGATGCTCTGTAGTGACAGTAGCTGATTTGTTCCTATGCTGCAGACAATGTTTTTGAACATGTGGATTGCAAGTTAAACATACAGGCCCCTATTTCTACTTTATTAGCACTGCATTTGCGTCATTTTTTGAAGCAAAAGTGGTGCAAACTTACAAAATACAATTGTATTTTGTAAGTTAGCGCCACTTTTGCATCAAAAAGCAGCTCAAATGGGGAGCAAAAAATTTATAAATATGGGCCACAGTTGCCTGTGAGATATACAATAATTCCTACACATTACTGTCATTTGTTGACGCAACAGCTAGACTAACTTACAAAACACAAGAGGAGCTTGTAAATTAGTGCTGCCTTCACGTCAATTGATGATGCTAATGTGGCTCTAACATATGTTTCATGCATGGTATGTGAGTGTATCAGGAAACATCTGTTTTAAATCCAGATTTTTACAGGAAATATAGGCCCCCATTACAACCCTGGCGGTAAATCCCGCTTACCGCCGTGCTGAAGGCCGCCAACATAACGTGGCCATGGTGGAAATCCGCTACAGGTATTACGACCCACATATCATAATCCGCCACAATACAGACACCCACACAAGTCCACCACACCAAAGGTCAGTGATAAACTGGCGATACCAAAACCTACACCGTCACGCCAACAGTAATACGCCAACAATATCACGACCCACGAATCAACACGGCGGTCTTTCAACTGCGGTAATCCGTTGGCGGTACACACTGCCGCACTCAAAATATACACACATCTACAAACCACAACCACATTGGACAATTCAAAATACACACACCTGATACACATACACACACCACACCCACACACCCACAACACTATAAAACACCCACCCACATTACCCACAACCCCTTACAACCAACGTTCCCTTTAAGGCGCGCGCTCGGGCGCGCGCGCACCCTTCCTTCCCCCACCGCTCAGTCCTCTTTCTAATGCGCACACCTTTTATCCACGTCACTTCCTGCATAACGCGGGAGAGTGAAACCGTACGTGAGCGCTGCGCTTTGAAAACAGCGCGAAATCACGTCACTCTCTTCGCGGCAGGACAAGGTGGATAGTGGAGTGCTGGAGGAGGAGAAGCAGCGAGGTAAGACATGTTGTTTAGGAGGAGGGCTTGGGTTACTGTGATTTCACTAAAATGCATTGCGCACACAGGTTCCACCTGCCCGCTCTTCACCTCTGTGGCAAGAACGCAGCTTGTGTCTAGACTTGCTTTCCACTTATCTCAGAGCTAAACGCCGTCCTTATTTCATTTGTTTTTGAGAGAGCCAACCCCAGTCTCAGGAAAGCCTGTTGAGAGATTATGACATGGGAGGACGTCATCGGAAGGCCCCTTTACCATTTTGTATGGTGGAAACATCATTTTGCATTGGGGTACTGCTTTGGCCCACAATTACAAGATATAAGGGACAGTTCTCACATAATTTCAAACTTCACAGATCTTCACTAAATAACGTTGCCACATTGTTTTAATGATCAGTACCACCCTTGCGCCCCACGTGTCTATATAACACCATTTTGGTGAAACTGAGGGCCATATGTTGCAAACTGTATGGCGTTTGCCCGAGACCAGCATATCAGGTTTTCGTTTAATTTAGATACTTTTTACGAGTTTTTAGGAGCAGAGACTTTTTACGAGTTCGGATTTCCGCTAAGTAACTCCATGTGTTTCCCTTCAAAAATACATTTTGTGCAGAAACAGCCCCGCAACTCGGGAAAGACGTGTGTAAAATGTTATAGAATTTCATTCCAGGCCTGAACCCCCACAATTGTATGGTACAAAGGTGGGAACGCCGCCCGTCTGGAAACTGTAATTCAGATTTAGTGTTCCCTGCTTCCTGCAACTCATAATCTGGCACTAGTTGTATCAGAAACGACGTCATATTTTTTATGCAATTGGCATGGCCGGATACTGACCTGTATTGCTTGCAATGCATTTGTGCTGCACAGTGTTTGGTGGCAGCCTTCCTGCCACCATCTCTGGATAGGCCGTGGCTGCTTGCTCACGGCTACCAGTGGAGAATCAATGCCACCACAGTAATCTTTGCTAAATGATGCTCCCCCCTTAATTAGACCTCTTGATGACGATTATTGTTTTACTTGAACCCTGTTATTAGTAATCTTTATTCTTTCTCTTGCTCATTAGCCATCTGATTGTATTTTTTTAATCATTCTGTTTCTTTGTACCATTCTGTTCTTGTCTTCATGAAAAGCGCCTTTAAACCCTCAGAGCCTTGTTCACATTATACAACCTACATACATTAGTAAAAAATACACACAATGTTGCCGCCTTTGTATTCTAAAAACCGTGGACATTGCTAGGTACTCACTGCAAACAACAAGATCTGGAGGAAAAACCCTGACAAGCAGCTTGTCACAGATCTGGAAAGCAAAGAAGGCTGGGGCAGTCTAAGGCAGTGCTCTATATGTCACTCTGACTTGGGACCGCTTTTATCAATCAGCCCTACAGTCTGGAACACTGGAATTATGCGCAGTGGAGAGCCAAATTATATGGGAGGCTTGATTAATTGGTGCAGCAAGAAAAGATAAACTATGCAGCGTACTGCAGCATATTTTGTGAAAGTATTATTTCATTTGTTCTGATTTTTATACTTGTTAAAACTGTCTGGGCTTAGATTGCATCTCAGTTGTATTGGTTTAGCACCCTAATATAGTAATTAGTCAGAAAAAAGTGACCAGTCAACTTTTATAAAGGGAGTTCTGCTGCGCGTCAACAAATGTAACTGCATTTTTTGTAACTTTTCAACCATTTGAGCTAGAAATATACTCTTTTTTTGTTAAATCTGCAGATTATGCAACATGTGGTGGATTGCGTGGCGAATGCGGCTAGTCCATAATTATGTGAAAACCTCTGCAGGTGGACAAGCATATAATTCCAGTGGCCCAGCCCATGGCCATTGCGAAGGCCCACGCCTGCCATGACTCACCCTGTGCTATGACTACACAATGGTCCTCTATAGACCGCAGAGGGGTGTCACATTGATTAAGGAATGTCATCTTTGATGTACCATTGTACAGAACCCTTCTTTTGACTCTGCCAGACCAAATTCAGCTGCCTTGGCAGACATCTGGGCCAGTTGGTACACATATGCAACCTTTTGCACTACTTTAATTTGTACAATTGTATGTTTCCACAAACAAGGTCCTATGACAGATTTAATGTTCATAACCTGATATCTAAACTGTAGAACATAACCCTATGATCTAATGTTTGCACTGTATAAAATCATTGAACATCACTGTATGTATGGCTTGTTATAGGAACAGCTAATCAGGTGCATGAGAAGCTAGTTTTGCACCCTCTGCATGCCCCCGTCATGCTCCAGGGCTGCTTATCCCAACTACAACCTTGTATGTATTATCCTTTTTCAGATATTTCTTTTACGATAAGGTGGCCCAACGAGGCCAAAATCGTTGCCCCAAATTTACAATGTGGTGCAATACATGCATTGTGTCACTTTGTAACCCTTTGCACTGCATTAGGTCTGCGCCAGACATAATATATGTAAATGGGGCGTTTCCTGGTTTGGGGGGGGGCTGAAAAAATGGCACAAAAATGCTTATAAAATCCGATTCGTCATGGCGAGTGGGTGAGCAGATAACTTGAGGCCTGTAAAGGCTGCAACATCGAAGGGTTAATGCATGGCATAGGTTTCTAAGCGGATGACAATATGGAACAGGAGTTCAGCTAAAGTGAAACCCCAGGTAACTATTCAATTGCTTTGGAACAGTCATGCATAATGTTTTTGTAACTCCTATAACCTATGCTAAATATTTCCTTCTTAATTACAGACGGTCTACATTTGGATTTGAACGGGCAGGCATGAGTACCAAGGAAGCCCAGGTAATTCTGTAGACGTTCCGGGTGGGATTCAGGGTCTCTAGATAAATCACATTCATGATCCACACCTTTACTTCTATTACAGGTTTGCCGGACAAAGCACTTTATAGATTTGAATGGACTGACATGCATAGAAGCATAAGGACCAGGTAATTATTTGGTTGGTACCCCATCTGGGTCACCTGGCATAATATAATATGACAACATGCTGTAACCAACTGTTAACCATCTTTTCTTTTGTTGCAGGCACCTCAGACAGTACTGTTCATAGATGAGGACGGGCAGACTGGAGTAGCAGCAGAAAGAGAAGGTTATTATTTGTTAGTTTTCCTATGGTGCATCTGAGACATTGAAACAATCAGGTGCTTTAATCATGTTTTCTTCTTTTACAGGCATCTTAGACCCTGCTACACAGAAATTTGAACAGGCATAGGCGAGTAGAAGCATGCCATCTCATACCTCCACCCTCACCCTCACCACATCACTCCAACACCTCACATATGCCCCACCATCATAACCCACCAATCCCAATACCAAGAACTGCATGCAACACCTATGCATGGACCCCCATTACCAAAGCATGTCCAGTACAGATACCAAAGTCACTAATCACACAAGGGCAAACACATTAATGCAAGCACAGAAGTAGAGGGTAACTCACCCATTGCACAAGATGGCACACACAGATACAATTACTATGCATTTACACCCCAACAGGACTCATACCCAACGTCACCGGACAGGAGGAGCCAGACATAGCCAGTCCCCCCACAGAAGAGGCCCACAGTGATGACAGCAGCTCTGCATGCCTGGATCAAGATGACCAGTCCGGCCCATCAGGGACCTCTGGACAGTCGGTTCCCCAGCCACAGTCACAAACCACCACTGAACCTCCCCCCTCAGGAAACACCACCACAGCACACACCCAGTGGGCCTATCCCTCTGTCCACAGGACACGTCAATCAGCAGTGTGTCCATCACTACAGGGACCCCAGGCAAACCCACCAACCCAAGACAATCAGGGACCTGGGGTCAGTGGCAGTGGGCACACGGTTCAGGGGACAGAGGCACACGATAACAGGGAAACTGGGAGGACTGCTGTGCGACAGGGGGAGGACAGGCCCAGGGAACCCACTCTCCATGAGACACTCTCAAACATCATGGGAGCATACCATCATTCCCAGGAGACCATAGGCACGGTACTGGCCAAGTTTCAGGAGACCCACCAGCTGCAGGAGGAACAGTACCTGGGGATCAGGGAGGACTTGAAGTCCATCAACACCACCCAGGTCACCATTGCAGGGGTGCTGGCAGACATGGGCAAAACCATGAGTGGCACAGTGGAACACAAACGGACCCCTGACACTAGTCTGAACGATGAACAGCCCTCCACCTCTGCCTGCGCTAGTGGACAGGAGGTCCTGCCACAGGTCCCCCCACAGGACCAACAGGCCACCAGAACCCCACCCCCTGCAGAAGGAGAACCAGCCCACAAATGGTCCCTGAGATCCAGGAACAAGACAGAGAACATTGCCAAGACCGCCACCAGGAAATAACACTCTCCTGATTGCCACCTTTTATCCTACTTTGTCACCCTGACAACATTGAACTGCCATTACTGCACTTCCTATGCCCCCTTGGACAATGCACCTGTGATACCAAGAGACTGGACTCTACCATGGACATTACTCCACCAACACCCCAGCCCATGGCACAGCCCCTCCATTTATTAACACAGAAATAAACACCTTTGAATCACAAATCAATCTGGAGTCCGTCTGCACTTTCAGAAATGTGTAATTGCAACCTCTCAGAAATATAGCAATGTACATGTTCATGTTCACATACCAATGTTCGACAGTTGTTAGGCATCAGTAAACATAGCGGAAGGCAGAAAGTATGACATAGATCCGTGAAATAGAAAGCCAACGTGACATATCAGGGTCCATACACAGAGGTAAAAAAGCAGATTCAGGCAATGTCCAACAGTAGCATGATGTGAGAGGAGCAGTGCCAGTCTCTTACCTGTGTCTCACTGGAAGCATTGCATGATGATGTTGTTTTGGTTGTCTATATCTTCTTCGTCTGCCTCCTATTCTTCACTGTCCCAGGCTCCACAGCTGCCACAATACCAACATTAGGCCCATCCTCCTGCAGAAAAGGTGCCTGGTGTCGCAAAGCCAGATTGTGCATCATACAGCATGCCACGATTATCTGGCACACCTTCTTGGGTGAGTAGTATAGGCGGCCACCTGTCAGATGGCGGCACCGGAATTTGGCCTTCCTAGTTCGCACATGTGCCTCATTGTAGCGTTCCTCTGCCCTTGTCCTGGGATTCCTCACTGGGGTCAGTAGCCATGACAGGTTGGGGTAACCAGATTCACCTGCAAATATCGAGGGACAACTGTTAGAAATCCTCCAACCTTAGGGACTCTCCCCTACCCAGACACCTATGTCAACTGTGTTGGGACAATGGGCTCACCTATTAGCCACACACGGTGCCTCTGGAGTTGCCCCATCACATAAGGGATGCTGCTATTCCTCAAAATGTAAGCGTCATGCACTGAGCCAGGATATTTGGCATTCACATGGGAGATGTACTGGTCTGCCAAACACACCATCTGCACATTCATAGAATGGTAGCTTTTGCGGTTTCTGTACACCTGTTCATTCCTGCCAGGGGTGAGGGGGGACAAATGCCACATGTGTACCATCAATGGCACCAATGATGTTGGGGATATGTCCCAGGGCATAGAAGTCACCTTTCACTGTGGTCAAATCCTCCACCTGAGGGAAAAGGATGTAGCTGCACATTTGTTTCAGCAGGGCAGACAACACTCTGGACAACATGTTAGAGAACATTGGCTGTGACATCCCTGATGCCATGGCCACTGTTGTTTGAAAGGAACCACTGGCCAGGAAATGAAGTACTGACAGGACCTGCACTAGAGGAGGGATTCCTGTGGGATGGCGGATAGCTGACATCAGGTCTGGGTCAAACTGGGCACACAGTTCAGGGATTGTGGCACGATCAAGTCTGTAGGTGATATTGATGTGTCTGTCTTCCATTGTCGACAGGTCCACCAGGGGTCTGTATCCCAGAGGATGACACCATCTCATCACCTGCCCCAGCGGAAGTGCCCTATGGAGGAGAAGGGTGAGCAGTGGGTCATACACCACATAGGATTCACAAGGGTGTTTAGAACAATCGTGATATAATCGGTGTGTGGCGCTGCCTGTCCGTATTCCTGAACAAAAGTGCTGTGACGCAGGTAGTTGCCTGCCATGTGCACCCCTGAAATGGCGGCTGCCTGACCTGTAAGGAGGGACAAGGGGAAATGAGGTAACTACGCTGGAGTTGTACAGCATCGCGGTAGGTGGTCGAAGACTGCTGCACCAATCGGCATTGGTTATCATTGGGCCCTATGGGTTCCAGGAGCCAATCAGGATGTACGCCAGTGGTGACAGTACGCACTGCCGTGGATATGACCGCCATTTTATATCTGTTCACTCACTTGATACCTGACGTTCAACAGGAGAGGACATACACTGCAACTGCTGCTGTGACCTAAGTCTGGAAACGACAATGGCTACAGTGTCTGGGGAAAGGGTTCCTGCCTTCACCGCAGAGGAGTTGGACAAGCTGGTGGCTGGGGTCCTCCCCAGTACATGCTACTCTACGGTCCTCCAGACAAACAGGTGAGTACACTGTGAGCATGTTGCATGGCACATGAATGTATGGAGTGGCGCGGATCGAAGATACAGTGGGGGCATAGGCCAGCATGTGAGGATGGTATGTGTATGTTTTTTTGGGCCAGGGTGGGAGGTTTGTGGGCAATGAGTAAGAAGAACCGGACGGGGGAGTAAAATCCATTCTTACTTCACTTTTCCTCTAGGTCAACGCCCACCAGAAGAAGGGGATTTGGCGTGCCATTCCCAAAGAAGTGCGGACCCTGGGGGTCTACCATAGACGGAGCACCCACTGCTGCAAAAGATGGGAGGACCTGCCCTGCTGGACAAAGAGGATGGCGAAGGACCAGCTGGGGATGGCCTCCCAACGTGGAAGGGGTGCCCGTCGCACCATGACCCCCCGATTTACCAGATCCTGGCGGTGGCATATCCTGAGTTGGATGGGCACTTGAGGGCATCACAGCAGCCACAAGGGGGTGAGTACAGCCTCATTCAGGTAACTCTGCATGCTTAATGAGGTTTCTGGGTGAGGGAAGTGGGCTGTGGGTTCCCCTAAACCATGGCAGAGGTGCCAAGGTAGATCCATTGTTTGGCAGGCTCAGTGGCACTCCAAATCCAAAAGTGGTAGTGGCCCTCTACACCTAGTCAGGCTCCTGTGGGTTCCAGCTGTGCATCAAATGGGTCTAGGAAGAGTCCCCCATGGACATGTGCTTTTCCCCTGAACTGTTAGTGCATTGGCTAGTGCATAGGGCTGCTCCCTGTGTGTTGTGTCCGCCAGAGGTAGTGGTGTTGCAGGCATTGACAATGTGTCTCTTCTGTCTTTCCTCCCCTTTTTGTTTTTTCACCCTGTCTTTATGTGCATTAGCATAATCTGATGGAGGAGCAGTGGCACCGGAGCAGGAGGGAGCTGCAACCCACATGGCCCAGGAGGGTGAATTTACGGAGTCTGAAGGCACCAGTGGGACAGAGGGCGAGGGGAGCTCCACAACGGGGAGAGAAGGAGACACCAGTTACAGCGACTCCTCCGCTGATGGGAGCTCCCTTGCGGGGGCGGGTACCTTTGTGCCCATCGCATTAACAGGTACAGCCGCCACCTCGCCTACCAGCACCACCCTCCCAGATGCCCCTCAGCGTGTTTCCTGTGCCCGCTCACCCAGGAGGGTGGGCATCTCCTTTCGCCCCAGGCACCTCAGGCCCTACCCCAGTCAATCCTGCTGCCCTCAGTGAGGAGGCTATTGACCTCCTGAGATCCCTCACTGTTGGGCAATCAACCATTTTGAATGCCATCCAGAGTGTCGAGAGGCATTTGCAGCAAACAAATGCATACCTGGAGGGCATTCATTCTAGCGTGGCAGCCCAACAGAGAGCAGTTCAGGCTCTGGCCTCAGCACTGATGGCAGCCATTGTCCCTGTGTCCAGCCTCCTCCCTCCCCCCTCCAACTTCCACTACCCAGACCCAATGCCCTGTACCTCAGCCTATCCCAAGCACACCTCAGACCAGCATGCACACTTATCAACACACAAGAGTGTACATGGCAAACATAAGCACCACACATCCCACATGCACTCACATAAGCACCAACCCCATGCAGACATCCACTGCCTCCACTGTGTCCCCCTCCTCCACATCCTCCTCCTCCCTCCCAGTCTCATCTCCATTCACACCTGCATGCACTACATCCTTAGCCACTACCTCCATCACCAGCACGCCCACCACCACACACTGCTCACTTGCAATCACCACCCCCACTACCATTTATAAGACCCCTGTTTCCTCTCCCAGTGTGTCTGTGAGCCCTGCTCCCAAACTACACAAACACAGGCACACACCCACTCAACAGCCATCCTCCTCACAACAGCCTCCAGCCCATGCACCTTCACCCAAGCTCAGCAGACGTACACCTCCTACAACCACTACCTCTTCCTCCACTCCCAAACCCCTCCATCTGCCCATCCCAGTGTGTCTAAAAAACTTTTCCTGGCTAACATTGACCTCTTCCCTACACCTCCCCACTGTCCTTCCCATAGGGCCAGGAGGTCCAGATCCCAACCCAGCATCTCAGCCACCAAATCCTCCAGCACTGTGGTCCCTGCAAGTCCAGTAACATCGCGGGCGGCACCCAGCAAGGCCAAGGATCACCCTATTCTACCACCTGCCAAGGTGAAGAAGGGGCCCACCTGCCGTAGGGAAAAGCCACACCAACCACCCAGCAAGGCCTCCTCTAAGACAAAAGGGCACAGTGCCAAGGTCCCACCAGCGACTACCAAGGTGGGGAAGGGACACAAGGCTATAGGGAAGTCAGCTCAGGACACAGAGCCTCCGGCTGAGGGACTGGAGTCACCCCTTCTGCCAACCAGAACAGCAACCTGTACGGCGGTCGACACTGCCGCAACTACTGCCACCTGCACGTCTGCTGCCTCAGAAACAGTCCCCAGCATCATCCCCAGTGGACAGCCACCCGAGGCTCCAGGAAACGTCTTACTGTCTCTCTCCACAGGTGCTGACACATGCACCACTGGCAGCATTTCCGCAACCACCGCCACCTGCCCCGCGATGTGTACAGACAGTGCCACCACAGCCAACATGGACAACATCCCCAGTGGGCAGCCACCTGAGGCTGCAAGAGACGTCCTGGACCCTGCACAGACTACATGTGGCACCACAACCAGCACTATTAGTACCAGCAGTTGGCAGGCAAAGTGTCAGCAGGGTGGAATGTGTCTCTGACTCCATGGAGTATCATGCTACCTGTTCCCAGGAAATCTCGTGGCACACTCACCTAGGTGAGGGAATGTGAACTGCCACACCCCTGGTGCAGCACTCTGGGCACCAGGCCCCCTCCAGAACCAGTGGAGAACATCATCCACTACCCCAGCCCTTGGCAGGATGAAGCACTCTGGGCACTAACCCCCCTCCAGAAACAGTGGAGAACAGCATCCACTACCTCAGTCCTTGGCAGGATGAAGCACTCTGGGCACTAAGCCCCCTCCAGAACCAGTGGAGAACAACATCCACTAGAGAGACTTTGGCTTTACACTCCCCAGGACCAATCAGTGGGCAATCCACCCACTTGAGAGACTTGTGAGACTGTGGCTTTGCACTCCCCAGGACCATTTTGTGGGCATGGAGCCCCCTCATGGAGTAGTGGCGTCATCCCTCCATCCGGCTGAGGTGCCTCCCCCTCCCCTTCCCCCTGAGGTGCCTGTTTATTTTCGACCTGATGCCCCAGCAGTGTTCTCTCCGTTTAGAGGCAGGTATCATGTGTGGGCTTCGCCCGTGCATTTTGGGACGACTGGTCCACGGACAATGAATGGAACACTATCCGGATTTGTGTAGTTGCTGTACATATTAGTATACAATGATCTGTTACAGACCAGTTTCCATATCTGAATTTTCGATGATTACAATCGTTACAATCATTTCCTTTTGTCCTTGCATTCTTCCAGAGGGTTACGGGGTGTATATGTAATGTTGCTGCATGTATTTGTATAAATGGTGTTGTGGGTGGGAGCGGGGGTGTTGCGTGTGTGTGTCACTCTTTTTTCCTCCCCCCTCCCCTGTGTGCTAGGTACAGTACTCACCGTGGTCGTCGCCGCTGTCTTTGCTGCTCCTGGTAGAAGACGAGATAAACCAACGTTGGCAGCACCTGTAACTCAGGCTCCATGGTGTCCTGGTTCCTCGTAGGGTATCAAGAGGTGAGTGATTTCCCTTCTGTGTACTGTTTCCGCCGTGCTTTCGATGGTGTTGGTACCACCCCGGAAAAGGTGGCGGATTGGTGCCTTGTAAAACAGTGGGCGGTACATTGTGTTCCGCCTGTCTGTTGGCGGTTCCCACAGCGGTGTTTGTTTCTACCGCCGTGGCAGTCGGTGGTTTCCACCATGGTCATGTTTCCATTTTTTTTTTTGCCGGCCTGTTGGCGGTATTACTGCCGCTTTAACACTGACTGCCAGGGTTGTAATGAGGGCCATAGTGTTCCTCAATGTTTTTTGATACATGTCTGAACTGTATTCTGACACATACGTAACAAGTTATAGCTGACCTCAGGTAACATCTTAGACCGATATTTGGACTTAGTAGTGCCACATTTAAATTAGGGATGGATGCCAAAAGGTATGCACACGGGTTCATTTCTCTATGGTTGGTGCAACTTACCATAGCTGTGGCACATCAAATGAAGAAAATGATACAAATTGAGGGCTAACAACTGTCCCTGGCCCTCTGTACATTTAACATGTGTGTTTTAAATTGGTCTCATTCACAATAGCTGGGTGACTGGTATTGCAGTCCTCCCGGAAAGTGGCTTGGCATGTCTCTCATGGATACACATGATGAGAGGAATACACTCCATGAATTAGTCTGCTAAATAATGAAGGAGCATGTTTGCCATCACATGATAGTTAGGGCCACTGCATGTGTGCGGATGTGTGTATCACTCACTGGAGTCCCCGGGTCTGTACATGTTTGCAATGGTATGTAGAATGCAGTATCATCATGTCTGATAGGCTTCACTTTCTGAGTTAATATTACACATAGTATTTCTATTTGGAAGTGTTGTACAGTGCACAGACATTAAACACATTTCTCCCTTCCATGCATTACAGGTGGGCCTGCACCCTACACTATATGAGAGGTGGCTCAATTTGCGGACCCAGACATCTCCAATAAGTGTTGATATTTCTGTTCTGTGTTGTGTTTGCTGATGATGTGTGATTGACTCCTGTGTCTTGGACACATAGCAAGGTGTGATGCGTTGGTCAATGATCGGATATGTTCCTTGAGTGGAGTATCATTTTTTCCCCATCTTTGAGTTAGCGTATTTTCATTTTTTGGGATTGTAGGTCAGTACTGTTGGCAGGGCCATGTGAATAGGGATGAGTTATGTGGATAAAACTTAAATTCAAAAAATTTAGCAGAGGACCATATTTGTGATTTAGTCAGCAAGTCACACCCTGATTCTCCCAGTATAGGGATGCTAACGTCTTACCCACAGACTTCAGCTTCCCTATTTACTAATGAACATGTTTGACTGTATGTTTGACTTCCTAGTAGCATGTAGCTCCACATGTTGTGCTATGATTATGAGGCACTTGAGTACAATGGCCTAGGTGTGCATGCAGCTCATGGCCACATGTGTGCTTGTATCTGTCTGCTTGTTGTAAGTCATGTGTTACTGGTAGAAAATGATGTTGACATTGGTCTGCATTTCCAAACATAAGTGTGGATGGGATTGTCCAAGGTTTGGGAGTATCCTAGTTGGACTTCCTCCTTACCTGTGGTGGGCTGCCCAAACCCATGTGCAGCTGCCCAAAGCTTCCTGGGTGTCCTTGTTGTTTGAAAGTAATTGTTGCTTGTCCACCCCCCTCAGGCACAGGCGGAGGGTTGTGAAAAGTTTACCTAGGTCTGATGATCCAAGTTTAGTAAATCTGTAAGTCACTTGTCCAAACCTAGGATACCCATTTATGATTAGCAACTGCATTCTATCCTGGCAATTCCATTTACAGCTCGCAGATCTTGTGGCCCTTGTTCATCAAGAACATAGTAATTAGTAGGCCTGTCAGTGGGGGAGGACTTGCATTATTTTACCTGACAAATGGCAGAACAATGATGCCAAAGTCATTCAAGTTGTTACCCATCTTTTAGAGTTTTGCTGTGCTGTTTGATGATAGGACATGTGTAGGCTGCATTGGCATGTACTTCCTCAGGGACAATCAGTGATCTTTATGGTGATATGTCCTGTTTCTGGTACATTAGATGTATTGTCTGATTTACTTCTGGAGCCATATTACACAATGAAGTACCTAATGTTTGGTTTTCTACTTGTTTTAACAGCTGCCAATACGAATCCCATCCAGATTTGGGAGTTTTAGCCCCGGGCGATGCGTTACCACCACATTCTGAGAGTGGAGTCAGGGTTCCGCAACAGGGCAAGGCGTTATTGCCATGAAGGAGCCTCTGGAGTGTGGATGGCATTTGCCCAAGGGGGCCCTTCCGTGTCCACCACAGCCACCACCACCATCACCACCACTATCACCCAGGTGGCACCAACATTAGCAGGCACCTTTGCTGGACCGTCAACATACACAGCTCCAGGACCTGTCACAGCACCACCTGCACCTCCTCCTACAGACATGGTACCGACAAGGGCGCATACTTCCTTCACTGGCACCCAGACCACCCCTGCTGCAGTCATAGACCCAGCAGCTTTTCTACAGATGCCTCGGAACTTGGACCGTATGTTGCAGAAAATGACCAGCCTGCAGCAGGAGGTGGCACAAGTAAGTCAGAGGGTGCGTGCCATCAAAAAGACCTTGCAGAGAGCCAACTTGTAGACAATAGACTCAGCCATGATTCCCTCCCCTCCCTCCTTTTTTCTGGTTCTCTTAATTAGTGGGTTTAGGGGGCTTAGTGTTAGGTTAGTATAGGCTGTTAGTTTAGTTAGTAGTAGTGGGTGAGCGGTGGGGGTATGATCGTTTTTATATCTGTTTTTTATTATGTGTGTGTATGGTATACGATGTTGGGGTTTTGGGGTTTTAAAAAAAAAAAAATATATATATATATATAAGATAGTATGTGTTTAGGTTAGTATATGTTGTCCTCCATTTGTCCCGTCTTATAAGGGGGTTGGGGGGTTCATGTTTAGATCATTTTGTTAAATGTGATAAGTATGTTTAGCTTAGGTTAGTTAGGGCCAGTTGTGGGTAATGTGCAGTTAGAATAGTTTAGGTTAGGTAAGGTGTTTCACCTGGTTTTAGATTCTGTTTTTACTGTTTAATTAATATGTAGGTAAGCCTTTACAGTATGAGTAAAATACTTGTAGATCAGGGCCTTGGCATGAGTGAACAGTGTCTCTTTTGTATTAGCTTTTGTGTCCCATGCTGCAACCAAATCCCAACTGAACTTTTACATTGGCAGCTACACCAAAGCTACTTTGCTAAGATTCTGCCACCCATTGCACCCACCACTCATGGTTACTATGAATCCCAAAGTGTGGTTAATTTGTGATGTATGTTTTCGATGTCACATACTTTGCTACCAGATTTGATATTGAGGACACTGTGTTAAGCCTGCCTGCAGCCTGATGTCCAAGCAAATCCTTATAAGGTGAGCGGTAGTATGCTCTCATGTAGTATGGTATACCGAACTCACACATATCATTTGTTACAATGTTCAGCAAGGTTACTTATTTGTATGGAAACTCATACACATCCCTTCATGCTGTTTAGTGTGTGTTAGGTCAAAATTGGGAAAAATGTCACATACGTAAGTTTTGACTTTCAGTAACAATTGAAGGCACTATTTGCTCTGGCTTAGACATCCCTTGAGGAAGTGTTATTCTGTACAACACAGCATTTTGGTGTATAGTTTATATTTTCCACAGAAATAACCCTCAGGGAGGGCAGATGATGGTACAATCCAGGCCACTGTGCATAGTTATCAGCCATAGTTATGTGCTTGTCTACGTTGTAATGTTCACTGAGCTAGAAATATGTGCATGAGTGAAACATTTTCATGACTTGCAGGCCCCATTTTGAGCATGTAGTCATTTGTGTGTGTATAATCCGGCCGTTTCACTGTGTGCTAGTCCAGTAACTGATGTGTTTTGTCACTACGGCCCTCATTATGACATTGGCGGTAAAAGCTGCTTACCGCCGTGCAGAAGACCGCCACCACACCGCCGCAGCCGCGGAATTCCACCACAGCTATTATGACCCACAGTTCGGAATCCGCCAAAATCTAGACACCCACACAAGTCCGCCACACCAAAGGTCCGTGATAAACTGGCGATAACAAAACCTCTACCGTCACGCCAACAGAAATACGCCCACACTATCACAACCCACAAATCCATGCAGCGGTCTTTCAACCGCGGTATTCCATTGGCGGAACACACCGCTGCACTCAAAATACACACACTCTTACAAAACACATCCACATTGGACAATTCAAAATACACACACCTGATACACATACACACACCACTCCCACACACCCAATACAATATAAAACACACACCCACATCACCCACAAACTCCTACGACCAAAAATTGAGAACGAAGCACAGAGAGAGACACCACCAGCAACAACACTAGCATCCACAGGCACTCAACACCATCACCCACATAACTTCCACACACCTCACACAACACCCCACTACATATCAGCACACTTATCACCCCACACACCACCCACACATCACCTACACCACCCCATGGCACGGCAAAGACACCCCAGGTTCTCGGAGGAGGAGCTCAGGGTCATGGTGGAGGAAATCGTCCGCATAGAGCCACAGCTATTCGGATCACAGGTGCAGCACACCTCAATTGCAAAGAAAATAGAGCTATGGCGAAGAATAGTGGACAGGGTCAACGCAGTGGGAAAATACTCAAGAAATTGGGAGGACATCAGGAAGAGGTGGAACGCCCTGCAGGGGAAAGTGCGTTCCGTGGTCTCCAGACACCACCTGGCGGTTCAGCGGACTGGCAGCGGACCCCTACCTCCTCACCCACAACTAACAACATGGGAGGAGCAGGTCTGGCGATTCTGCATCCTGAGGGCCTCGCAGGAGTAGCTGGAGGAATGGACTCTGGTAAGTCAAACCTTTAACTACTTCATCCCCCACCCTACCTGCATGCTATCACATACCCCCACCCTCGCCCTCACCCCCATCACTCCTACTCCTCACAAATGTCCCAACATCACAAACCACACATCCCAATACCAAGCCCTGCATGTAACACCAAAGCATGGACACCCATCACTAAAGCATGCCCACTGCACATACCCATACACCCCCCTAAACCATCATCACATAAGGTCCCACACAGGAAAGCTAGCACTGGGGTAAACGGTCACCCACCCATTGCACACCTTGACACACACAGATGCAATAATCATGCCTTTATACCCCTGCAGGACCCCTACCCAACGTCACCGGACAAGAGGGTCTACACATGTCCACACCACCAACAGAACAGGCCCACAGTGATGACAGCAGCTCTGTCCAACTGGATCTAGATGACCAGCCCGGCCCATCGGGGACCTCGGGACAGTTGGTTCCCCACACCCAGTCAAAGGCCACCCCAGAGCTTCCCCCCTCTGGAAACACCAGCACAGCACCCACCCAGCGGGCCCATACCTCCGTCCCCAGGACACGTCAATTAGCAGTGTGTCCACAACTACAGGGAACCCAGGCTAAGCCACCACCCCAACAACAACAGGGACCTGGGGGAAGTGGTAGTGGGCACACGGTCCAGGGGACGGAGGCCCAGGAACACAGAGGAACTGGGAGGGCTGCTGTGCGACAGGGGGCGGACAGGCCCAGGGAACCCACTCGCCACGAGGCCCTCTCCTCCATCATGGGAGCCTACCACCACTCCCAGGAGACTATGGCAACGGTACTGGCCAAGTTTCAGGAGACCCAGCGCCTGCAGTAGGAACAGTATATGGGCTTCAGGGAGGCTCAGATCCATCAATTCCACCTTGGGCACCATCGTAGGGGTGCTAAAGGAAGTACTCAACACCAGGAGGGACACTGTGGCACTACAAGGTGCCCCTGACACTAGCATGGACGATGAACTGCCCACCACCTCTGCCGGTGCTAGTGGACAGGAGGCACCGCCGCAGGACCACCACACCAGCACCCCACCCCCTGCAGAGGAAAAACCACCCCGCAAATGGTCCCTGAGATCCAGGACAAAGACAGAGAACATGCCAAGACCCCCGCCAAGAAATGAGACCAACCTGATTGTCATCCTACTGTCCCACTTTGTCACCCTGTCCATCCTTAAACTGCCCCAGCTCCACTTCCTATGCCCATTTTGGCAATGCACCTGTGAGATTAATAGACTGGACTCTGCCATGGACATTCCTCCACCATCACCCCTGACCATTTTGCTGCCCCCTCCAATTTTGAGCACTAAAATAAACACCCTTAAAGCTCAAAACAATCTGGAGTCTGACTGTGATTTCGGAATACTGTATTAGCAATAACTGTAGCAAAAAGCTCTTTCATTTATAATGTCAACATACCTATGTCACACAGCTCTACGCCATGAGGAATCAAAGCAGATGTCACACTGTGGGACCCAGATCTGTGAAATCGCAAGGGAAAGTGACAACTCAGTGACCACACACTGGGTGAAAACGTCAGACAGTAGAGAGGCAGTAGTGTTTAAGTACATGTAGTAGGCAGGTTTGTATCCTTACCTGTGTTTCACTGGAAATATTGCTGGATCACTGAGTCCCTGTTGTCCATGTCTTCTTCCTCTGCTTCCTCGTCTTCACTGTCCACAGGCTCCACAGCTGCAACAACACCGCCATCTGGTCCATCCTCCTACAGAAAGGGCACCTTTCGTCGCAAAGCCAAGTTGTGAAGCATACAGCAGGCCACGATGATCTGGCACACCTTCTTTGGTGATAGAATAGGGATCCACCTGTCATATGGACACACCGGAACCTGGACTTCAGGAGGCCGAAGGTCCGCTCGATCATCCTCCTAGTTCGCCCATGGGCCTCATTGTAGCGTTCCTCTGCCCTTGTCCTGGAATTCCTCACTGGGGTCAGTAGCCATGACAGGTTGGGGTAACCAGAGACACCTGCAAATGGCGAGGGACAACTGTTAGACACACACTAACCTGGAAGGATATCCCCAGACAACCATTCCCACTGACTAGCTTCCAGGTGCTCACCTAATAGCCACACACTATGCCTCCGAAGTTGCCCCATCACATAAGGGATGCTGCTACTCCGCAGGATGTAAGCGTCATGCACTGAGCCAGGGAACATGGGATTCACATGGGAGATGTACTGGTCTGCCAAACATATCATCTGTACATTCATCGAATGATAACTCTTCTGTTTTCTGTACACCTGTTCACTCCTGTTGGGGGGGAGCAAAGCCACATGGGTCCCATCAATGGCACCTATGATGTTGGTGTTGGAGTTGGAGAAACTCGTAGACGGGGTCCTCCCCCAGTACACGCTACTCTACCGTCCTCCAGACAAACAGGTAAGTACACTGGGAGCATGCTGTATGGGCTATGCCTGTGTGGAGTGGAGTGGATGTAAGAAGGAAGGGGAGAGAGTGCGGTGTGCATGAAACGACGGTGAGTGCATGTGCCACATGGCAAAGGTAGGGATGGGGGCCAATCACTTTGACGGTGCAGTTGGTAATAACTTTCTCTTTCCCCTGTACAAATCATGTAGGTCAGCGCCCACCAGAAAAAACATATTTGGCGTGCCATCGCCAAGGACATCCGGACCCTGGGGGTCTACCACAGACAGAGCACCCACTGCCGGAAAAGATGGGAGGACAATCCCCGCTGGAGCAAGAAGACGGCGGAGGCTCAGCTGGGGATGGCCTCCCAACGTGGGAGGGGTGCCCTTCGCACCATGACCCCCCTGATGTTCAGGATCCTGGCGGTGGTGTACCCGGAGTTGGATGGGCGCTTTAGGGCATCATAGCAGCCACAAGGGGGTGAGTACACTTGCATTCTGCTGACTTTGCGCGCAGTGGAGGGGTCTGGCTGAGGGAGGTGGGCTGTGGGCTGTGGGTTTCCCTAGGCCAGGGCGAATTCCGTAGGCAAGGTCCCTCCGTAAGGCAGGCCATGTGGCACCCCACCCCACCTCTGTAGACGGGCAACTACACCTAGGCATGCCCCTGTGTCATCTATGTGTGCAGATGTCGTCCATAGCCTTGCAGGCCATTTCCCAGGAATTGAACAGTGGAGCCCAAGAGCGCGGCGTAGTGCAGGGGGCTTCTGTGTCTGTCGTGTCCGCCAATGGTAGCGGTAATGTATGCACTCAACATGTCTTCTGTCGCCCCCCCCTTTTTGTGGTCTCCCTGTTCTTGTGTGCATTAGCATCATCAGGCGGAGTAGCAGTGGCACCGGAGCACCAGGGGGCTGCATCCCACATGGCCATGGAGGGCCACGCTACGGAATTGGACTTTGCCAGTGGGACGGAGGGCGAGGGGAGCTTCACGGCGGGGACAGGAGCTGAGACCAGTGACACGGACTCTTCCTCTGATGGGAGCTCCTTTGTGGGGGCAGCAACATCTGTGCCACCCCCATCTACAGGTACAGCCGCCACCCCCCTTTCCAGCACCGCCCTCCAGCAGCCCCTCAACCTTCGCCCGTGGCCGCTCACCCAGGAGGGTGGGCATCTCCTTCGCCCCAGGCACCTCAGGCCCTGCCCCAGTCACCCCTGCTGCCCTCAATGAGGAGGCCATTGACCTCCTGAGGTCCCTCACTGTTGGGCAGTCTACCATTTTGAATGCCAGCCAGGGTGTAGAAATGCAGTTGCAACAAACAAATGCATTCCTGGAGGGCATTCATTCTGGTCAGGCGGCCCTTCAGCAAGCTTTTCAGACTCTGGCCTCAGCACTGATGGTAGCCATTGTCCCTGTCTCTAGCCTCCCCCCTCCAACTTCCTCCACCCAGTCCCAATCCCCTGTACCTCAGCCTATCCCAAGCACACCTACAGACCAGCATTCACTCAAATCAACACACAAAAGTAACTCAGGCAAACATAAGCACCCCACATCCCACAGGCACTCACGCAAGCATCACACACATGCAGACATACCAACATCCACCGCCTCCACTGTGTCCCCCTCCTCCTCATCTCCCTCCTCCCTCCCAGTCTCGTGTACACTCACACCTGCATGCACTACCTCTAGAGCCACTACGTCCCTCTCCAGTACACCCACCATCACACCCCGCTCACGTGCAGTCACCACCCCATCTACCATTCACATGCCCCCTTTGTCCTCTCCCAGTGTGTCTGTGATGCCCCCTCCCAAGATACACAAAAGCAGGCACACACCTACCCAACAGCCATCCACCTCACGGCAGCCTCCAGCACATGCACCTTCACCCAAAGTCAGCAAACGAACACCTCCTACAACCACAACCTCTTCCTCCACTCCAAAACCCCCTCCAGCTACCCATGCCAGTGTGTCCCAAAAACTTTTCCTGTCCAACCTTGACCTCTTTCCCACACCTCCCCCACCCCGTCCGTCTCATAGGTCCCGAATTAGCACCTCAGCCACAACATCTCCGGGACCAGTGGTGCCTGTAGTCACCGGAATCTGGAGTGCACCGGCCACCAGGGCAGCCAGAGTGGCACGGAGCCATAGCACAGACAGTCCCCCACCTGTGAAGCATCAGAAGTTGGCCACTGCCCGGCGGGAGAAGGGGAAGGCTCCAGCCAACAAAGCCGCTCTCAGGGGTCCCAGTGACACCTTCCAAGCACCAGTCCAGCTGCCCAGGAGGCCAGCGCCAGCCCCGCTGGGCCATGAAGGACCACCAGCACAAGCCCCGCTGGGCCATGAAGAACCCCCAACACAAGCCCCGCTGGGCCATGAAGGACCGCCAGCAAAAGCCCTGCTGGGCTATGAAGGTCCGCCAGCAGTTGAGTCCCTGCAATGGAGACTGCCGCCCCAACCACTGCTGAACAGGGCACCACCGCCTAAAGCACCGCTGAACAGGGCACCGCTGCCTCAAGCACTGCTGAACAGGGCACCGCCGCCTCAAGCACCGCTGAACAGGGCACCTCCGCCTCAAAGCACCGCTGAACAGGGCACCGCAGTCTCAAGCACCACTGAACAGGGCACCGCCGTCTCATGCACCGCTGAACAGGGCACCGCGCCTCAAGCACCGCTGAACAGGGCACCGCCGCCTCAAGCACTGCTGAACAGGGCACCGCCGTCTCAAGCACCGCTGAACAGGGCACCGCCGCCTCAAGCACCGCTGGCCCATGAGCGCCAAGGGCACTGACGCTACTGAGTCCGTCACAGGGAGAATGAAGCACTCTGGGCGCCATGCCCCCTCCAGAACCAGTGGAGATGACATCCACTACCTCAGTCCTTGGCAGGATGAAGCACTCTGGGCACAAGGCCCCCTCCAGAAACAGTGGAGAATCACATCCACTACCTCAGTCCTTGGCAGGATGAAGCACTCTGGGTACAAGGCCCCCTCCAGAACCAGTGGAGAATCACATCCACTACCTCTGTCCTTGGCAGGATGAAGCACTCTGGGCACCATGCCCCCTCCAGAACCAGTGGAGAATCACATCCACTACCTCTGTCCTTAGCAAGATGAAGCACTTTGGGCACCATGCCCCCTCCAGAACCAGTGGAGACTGTCATCCACTACCTCTGTCCTTGGCAGGATGAAGCACTCTGGGCACAAGGCCCCCGCCAGAACCAGTGGAGACTGTTATCCACTTGAGAGACTGTGGCTTTGCACTCCCCAGGATGGAACAGTGGGCAAGCCACCCACTGTAGAGACTTGAGGGACTGTGGCTTTGCACTCCCCAGGATGAAACAGTGGGCAAGCCACCCACTGTACAGACTTGAGAGACTGTGGCTTTGCACTCCCCAGGATGCAACAGTGGGCAGGCCACCCACTGTAGAGACTTGAGAGACTGTGGCTTTGCACTCCCCAGGATTGAACAGTGGGCAAGCCACCCACTGTAGAGACTTGAGAGACTGTGGCTTTGCACTCCCCAGGATTGAACAGTGGGCATGTGGCCCCCTCGCGGATTTGGCGTAGTGCACTCGACCGGCTGAGGTGCCCCCCCTTTTCTCTCCCCCTGAAGTGCCTGTTTAGTTGCTCTCTGATGCCCCTGCAGTGTTCTCTCCGTCATGGTCGGGGATCTTGTGTGGGCCTCGCCCATACCGTGTGGGCCCAGTGTTCCACGGACTTAATTGGAGCACTACCTGGACTACTATGCTTGGTATATATTTTGCAAATGGTGTATATATATATTTCTGCGTACTTGATTTTAATATGTTACAATGGTTACACTAATTTTCTATTGTCTTGGCATTCTTCCAGGAAGTTTGGGGGGTGTAACTGTGATGTATTAATATGTATTAGTGTGTGTGTTGTAGTGGGTGAGGGTTGGGGGTGTTGTGTGTTGCATGTTTGTGTCCCTGTTTTTTGCCTCCCCCCTCGCCTGTGTCGTAGGTGCAGTACTCACCGTGGTCTTCGCTGCCAGCGTTCGTGTTCCTGGTAGAGGAGCAGGAAGACTATCACAGGTAGAATTTGGATTTCCGGGTCCATGGTGTCCACGTTCCTCGTGGGGTGTGTAGAGGTGAGCATTTTCCCTTTAGAATTCCTGTTTCCGTCGTGTTTTTATCCGCAGTGAATCCGCCCCTGAAAAGGTGGCGGATTGGCCTGTCATAATAGGGTGGGCGATACATTGTCTCCCGCCTGTCTGTTGGCGGTGACCGCCGCGCTGTTTGTTTGTACTGCCGTGGCGGTCTGAGTGTTAAAGTGGATGTCTTTGCTGGCGGTTTCCGCCACGGTCGTAATTGCAAATTGTTGCAGGCTATAATGAGGGCCTCCATAAATCAAGCTTTTTTTTGATAGTGACAATCTCCATCTTATCAGAAATGTGTTTAAGCTAATTATCATTCATCCAATCACAAATAAAAAACATTGTCCCACATTACAACCCTGGCGGTCGGTGTTAAAGTGGCAGTAAGACCGCCAACAGGCCGGCGGTAAAATAAATAAATGGAATCACGACCATGGCCGAAACCGCCAAAATATACAGCCACTTTAACACTCCGACCGCCATGGCGGTAGAAACAAACACAGCAGCGGTCACCGCCAACAGACAGGCGGAAGACAATGTACTGCCCACACTAGTTTGAGAGGCCAATCCGCCACCTTTTCCAGGGCGGATTCAACGCAAACTCAAAAACGGCAGAAACAGGACTTGGAAGGGGAAACACTCACCTCTACACAACCTACGAGGAGCCAGGACGCCATGGAGCCAGAACTCCAAATACTCCCTGCGATAGTATTCCTGCTGCTCCACCAGGAGCATGAAAGACAGCGGCGACGACCACGGTGAGTACTGCACCTACAACACAGGGGAGGGGGGAAGGAAAAGAGAGTGACACACACATGCAACACCCCCACCCCACCCTCACCCACAACAACATACACACAAATACATGCTGCAACATTAGATTTACACCCCCTAACCCCCCTAGAAGAACGCAATGACAAAAGGAAATGATTGTAACAATTGTAATCTATAAAAAACCATCAGTCAAAACTTTATATACATTATGAACAATTATGAACACCAACTATTCAAGTCCGGGTAGTGCACCATTCGCAGTCCGTGGACCACTGGGCCCAAAATGCATGGGCGAGGCCCACACTCGATACCAGACTCGAAACGGATAGAACACTGCTGGGGCATCAGATTGAAACGAAACAGGCACCTCAGGGGGAAGGGAAGGGTGGCACCTCAGCCGTATGAGTGCACAACGCCAGCTCCACGAGGGGTCTCCATTGATATATCCTGGGGAGTGCAAAGCCACAGTCTCTCAAGTCTTCAGTGGGTGGGTTGCCCACTGCTTCATCCTGGGGAATGCAAAGCCACAGGCTCTCAAGTCTTTTCAGTAGGTGGGTTGCCCACTACTTTATCCTGGGGAGTGCAAAGGTGGTTTGCCCACTGCTTTATCCTGGGGAGTGCAAAGCCACAGTCTCTCAAGTCTTTTCAGTGGGTGGGTTGCCCACTGCATTATCCTGGGGAGTGCAAAGTCACAGTCTATCAAGTCTTTTCAGTGGGTGGGATGCCCACTGCTTTATCTTGGGGAGTGCAAAGCCACAGTCTCTCAAGACTTTTCAGTGGGTGGGTTGCCCACTGCATTATCCTGGGGAGTGCAAAGCCACAGTCTCTCAAGTGGATAACAGTCTCCACTGGTTCTGGAGGGGGCTTTGTGCCCAGAGTGCTTCATCCTGCCAAGGACTGAGGTAGTGGATGTATCTCTCCACTGGTTTTGGAGGGGGCTTTGTGCCCAGAGTGCTTCATCCTGCCAAGGACTGAGGTAATGGATGTATCTCTCCACTGGTTCTGGAGGGGGCTTTGTGCCCAGAGTGCTTCATCCTGCCAAGGACTGAGGTAGTGGATGTGACACTCCACTGACGGTGGTGCAACAAGCAAGCTGCCCAGGCTCCTGGAACTGACCACCAGCCTTGTACGACTGACCACTGGGGATGGCAGCCATGTCTGCAGTGGTTCCACTGGCTCAGGATGTTGCGGGGCCGCTGGCGTGCTGGCGGCGGGGTCAGTAGCGGCGGTGCTTGCGGCGGGCTCTGTGGCATCGGTGCTGGCGGTGGTCTTTGTGGCGGCGGTGTTGGTGGTGGCCTCACTGACTGCAGTGCTGGTGGCGGCCTCACTGACTGCGGTGCAGGCGCCGGTGTCAGTAGCGGCGGTGCTTGCAGCGGGCTTACTGACTGCGGTGCTGGTGGCAGTGTCAGTAGCGGCGATGCTGGTGGTGGGCTCACTGACTGCGGTGCTGGCGGCGGTGTGAGTAGCGGCGGTGCTGGTGGCGGGCTCACTGACCACGGTGCTGCTGAAGGGCACAGCGTCTGCAGTGCTGGTGAAGGGCTCAGTATCTGGGGTGCTGGCAGCAGTGTCCGTGGTGGAGGTGCATGTGGCGGTGCTGGTGGCGGTCTTGTCCGCCGTGCAGGTTGGCGGCGACGTTAACTTGCCTTTTTTTTAAGGCCCTTCTCCACCTTGGATGGTGGCGCAGCTGTCTTGCCAGTTCCAACTATTGTCTTGGCTGTGCCCTTGGTGGCAGGTGTTTTGGCCTTCTCCCTTTGGGATGTGGGCAACGTCTTCTGTTTTGGAGATGGGGGAATGTCCTTGGACTCGCTCCTTGGGACACTAGCAGCCCTGTTGCTTGGCGCACTCCAGAATCTGGATATTTCTGGCATCACTGTGCTCGGTGATGTGGTGGCTGAGGTGCTGGGTTGGGACCTGGAAAGGTGGGCCCTAGGGAACGGACAGGGGGTAGGTGTAGAGAAGAGGTCAACATTTGAGAGGAAAAGCTTTTTTGACACACTGGGACGGGTAGATGGAGGGGGTTTGGGAATGGAGGAAGAGGTAGTGGTTGAAGGAGGTGTTTGTTTGCTGACTTTGGGAGAAGGTGCATGGGCTGGAGGCTGTTGTGAGGTGGATGGCTGGTGGGTGGGTGTGTGACTTCGTTTGTGTAGTTTGGGAGGAGGGCTCACTGACACACTGGGAGAGGACACAGGGGATGTGTGAATGGTAGTTGGGGTGGTGACTGCACATGAGCGGTGTGTGGTGATGGGCGTGCTGGTGATGGAGGTAGTGGCTGAGGATGTAGTGCATGCAGGTGTGAGTGGAGACATGACAGGGAGGGAGGAGGGAGACGTGGAGGAGAGGAACACAGTGCAGGCAGTGGATGTTGGTATGTGTGCATGGGTATGATGCTTGTGTGAGTGCCTGTGGGATGTGTGGTGCTTATGTTTGCCTGAGTCACCCTTGTGTGTTGATGTGTGTGCATGCTAGTCTGATGGTGTGCTTGGGATAGGCTGAGGTACAGGGGATTGGGTCTGGGTGGAGGAAGTTAGAGGGGGAGGCTGAACACAGGGACAATGGCTGCCATCACTGCAGAGGCCAGAGTCTGAAATGCTCTCTGTTGGACTGCCTGGCCGGAATGAATGCCCTCCAGGTATGCATTTGTTTGTTGCAACTGCCTCTCGACACCCTGGATGGCATTCAGAATGGTAGACTGCCCAACAGTGAGGGATCTCAGGAGGTCAATGGCCTCCTCACTGAGGGTAGCAGGGCTGACTGGGGTAGGGCCTGAGGTGCCTGGGGAGAAGGAGATACCCACCCTCCTGGATGAGCAGCCACGGGACACACACTGAGGGGCTGCTGGGAGGGTGGTGCTGGTAGGGGGGGTGGCAGCTGTACCTGTTGATGCCGGGGGCACAGAGGGGCCCACCACCGCAAGGGAGCTCCCATCAGAGGAGGAGTCGGTGTCGCTGGTCTCTGCTCCTGTCCACGCCGTGGAGCTCCCCTCACCCTCCACCCCACTGGTGACTTCAGACTCTGTTGTCTCACCCTCCAGGGCTGTGTGGGATGCAGCTCCCTCCTGCTCCGGTGGCACTGCTCCTCTGCCTGATGATGCTAATGCACACAAGAACAGGGAGACCACAAAAAGGGGGGGAAGAAAGAAGAAAGACATGTTCAGTGCATGTAATACCGCTAACGTTGGCGGACACTACAGACACAGAAGCCCTCTGCACTATGCCATGCACTTAGAGTTCCCTAATTAATCACAGGGACATGGGGTACAAGGCCTATGCCCGATTGATGCACACATGGAAGTCACAGGAGCCTGACTAGGTGTAGATGGCTCTTACCACTGGTGGGGTTGAGGTGCCACATAGCCTGGGTCCTTCCCTACAAAGCTCGCCCTGGCCTAGGGAAACCCACTGCCCACCTCCCCCAACCAGACACCTCGTAATGCGCGCAGAGTCAGATGGATGTGATGGTACTCACCCCCTTGTGGCTGCTGTGATGCCCTCAAGTGCCCATCCAACTCCGGATACGCCACCGCCAGGATCCAGAACATCAGGGGGGTCATGGTGCGACGGGCACCCCTCTGTCATTGGGAGGCCACCCCCAGCTGGGCCTCCACCGTCTTCTTGCTCCAGCGTCGAATGTCCTCCCATCTTTCACGGCAGTGGGTGCTCCATCTGTGGTGGATCCCCAGGGTCTGGACGTGCTTGGCGATGGCACGCCAAATATCCTTCTTCTGGTGGGCACTGACCTAGAGGAATAGTACAGGGGAAAAGGAAACACGTTAACCGTCAGGACCGTCACAGTCATTGTCCCACGTTCCCACCCTTGCCCTGACGCACATACACTCACCATCCGCTCATGCAGGCCTCAGTCCCCCCCCCTATCTTCCATCCACACTACTCCAAACAGGAATTTCCCCTACAGCATGCTCACAGTGTACTCACCTGTTTGTCTGGTGGAGCATAGAGTAGCGTGTACTGGGGGAGGACCCCATCCACTAACTTCTCCAACTCCTCCGAAGTGAAGGCAGGGGCTCTTTCCCCAAACACATGAGCCATCGTCGCTTCCATACACAGGTCACAGCAGCACTTGCACCAGACCTTCCTGTCGAAGGTCAGGTATCAAGTGAGTGAACAGACAGAAAATGGCGGTCATGTCCAAGGCGGTGCGTACCGTCACCATCGGCGTACATCGTCATTGGCTCCTGGGACCCATAGGGCCCAACGTTAACCAATGCAGGATTGCGCCGCGGTCTCCGACCGCCTACTGCGAAGGTGTACAATGCCAGCCCAGTTACCTCATATCCCCTTGTCCCACATTACAGGTCAGGCAGCCGCAATTTCAGGGGGCCACGTGGCATTATTTTTAAATGCGTCACACATATCTAGTCCTTGCATACACACAGAGACAGGCACATTTATATAAGGCACACATCCAAACATTAAGTCCATTAAATAAAAGTTCATATCTTTATTCCTCGGTTTTGAAACCATCAGTCCCACTTTGTGCATGAGGAAGGCATGAAATAGTGTTTTTTGAATTATTTTGTTTCTTCATGGACTGCATAGATATTATGCAACATATATATGATTACAGCCCTGAGGAAGTCATGGGGTACACCCCTGACGAAACATGTGTTGGCGGAATTTGGTGATCTCTGGGAGTGATTGTATATTGACTGACTGGAAATTGAAGATTTCAAGAATAAGGACATGGGCATGTAATTTGGTGAATTCTGGTAGTGACTGGGTACGTATGGACTGGATATTGAAGATTTCAAGAACAAAGAAATGCATGATTGTTTCAAAACCAAGGAATAAAGATATGAACTTTAATTTAATGGACTTAGGGGATCATTCAGACCCCGGCGGGCGGCGGGAGCCGCCCGCCTGGAGGGAACCGCCATATGGCCGCACCGCGGTCGAAAGACCGCGGAGGCCATTCTGGCTTTCCCGCTGGGCTGGCGGGCGACTGCCATAAGTCCGCCCGCCAGCCCAGCGGGAAACCCCTTCCCACGAGGAAGCCGGCTCCGAATGGAGCCGGCGGAGTGGGAAGGTGCGACGGGTGCAGTTGCACCCGTCGCGAATTCCAGTGTCTGCTGAGCAGACACTGGAATTCAAAGTGGGGCCCCACGACACCCCTCACCGCCATCCTGTTCCTGGCAGTCGGAACTGCCAGGAACAGGATGGCGGTGAGGGGGTCGGAATCCCCCATGGCGGCACAGCAAGCTGCGCCGCCATGGGGGATTCCCAGGGCAGCGGAAAACCGGCGGGAGACCGCCGGTTTTCCTGGTCTGACCGCGGCCAAACCGCCGCGGTCAGAATGCCCTGCGGGGCACCGCCAGCCTGTTGGCGGTGCTCCCGCATCCCCGGCCCCGGCGGTCCTTGACCGCCGGAGTCGGAATGACCCCCTTAATGTTTGGATGTGTGCCTTATATAAATTTACACAGGTAAGAAGACATCACTGCCACCTGCATCGCATACAATTGTTAGACCTATCATATGTCTTTCACTTTCACCCAGCGTATGGATCCTGACCTGTCACTTTGCCTTTCCATTTCACAGATGTGGGTCCCACTGTGTGACCTCTGCTATGTTACCTCATGGACTAGAGCTGTGTGACATAGGTATGTTGACAATACAATGGACATTGCTATTTTCCTCAGTTATTGCAAATACACATTTGTGAAAGCATAGACTTACTCCAGATTGTTTTGTGATTCAAGGGTGTTTATTTAAGTGAAAATTAGTGGAGGGGGTTGGAAAATGGTCAGGGGTGATGGTAGAAGAATGTCCATGGCAGAGTCCAGTTATTTGTCTCACAGGTGCATTGTCCAAAGGGGCATTGGAAGTGGAGCTAGGGCAGTTTAAGGATGGACATGGTGACAAAGTGGGACAGAAGGATGACATTCAGGGTGGTCTCATTTCTTGGTGGGGGTCTTGACATTGTTCTCTGTCTTTGTCCTGGATCTCAGGGACCGTTTGCAGGGTGGTTCTCCATCTGCAGGGGGTGGGGTGCTGGTTTCGTAGTCCTGTGGCGGTGCCTCCTGTCCACTAGCGCCGGCGGAGGTCATTGGCAGTTCATCATCAAGGCTAGTGTCAGGGGCCCCTTGTTGTGCCACAGTGTCCCTCCTGGTGTTCACAAGGTCCTTCAGCACCCCTACAATGGTGACCAGGGTGGTGTTGATGGACTTGAGTTCCTCCCTGATCCCCAAATACTGTTGGCGTGACGGTGGAGGTTTTGTTATCATCAGTTTATCACTGACCTTTGGTGTGGCGAATTTGTGTGGGTGTCTAGATTTTGGCGGATTCCGAGCTGTGGGTCGTAATAGCTGTAGCGGAATTCCGCCGCTGCAGCGGTGTGTTGGCAGTCGTCTGCACGGCAGTAAGCAGGATTTACCGCCAATGTTGTAATGAGGGCCCTTGTGTTTTGCAAGGAGGTTACAGATTCCGAGGAGCTGCCAATGGTGAAGATCAATTGCAAGTTGTCCGCATAGTTATAAACCTTGTCCCTCTTTTGATTCAAGGAATACACCAGCAGACAAATGTATAAGCTGAAAAGTTAGGGGGACAAAGAGTATCCCTGGGAGACACCTGCAAGACAGACTGACCTTAGAAGAGCAGAAGGTAGAGAGATACTGACCACCTGCGAGTGGTCCACCAAACAAGACTTGACCCAATCTTGGGCATTTCCTGAAGGCTTACAGCTTTGACCTGGTCATTTAGAACATCATGGTCGACTGTGTCAAAAGCTGCTGAAAGATTAAGAAACACCAGCCCCTGAGTGGTATCCCTGTCAGCTGCCTCACAAACGTCACCCACCACTGAGAGAATGGTTGTCTCAGTGAAATGGGCAGGTCCAAAGCCTGCTTGGTGGGAGTCAAGAAAGTGTGTTGACTCCATGAAAGAGCAGATACTTTTGGCTACATGGGTGGTAGAAATGGGGTCTCTAAATGGGAGAGTTGCTCACCCTTGTCCACATAGGGACCACAGTCCTAGTTAGGGTAAATCACACACAATCCAAATTATCCTGTGCCCACTTTCTCTTGTAGGTTGGCACTGATCAGTCAGGCTCAACTTAGAAGGCAATGTGTAAAGTATTTGTGCAATAAATCATACTGTAACATAGTAAAAACACAACAAAAATACACAACACAGTGTTATAAAAATATATGATATTTATCTGGTTAAATTAAGGTCAACACGATAAAGATTCAATAGGCACAAGTTGGGATATCACTTTTGCAAGATTAAAAAGAGTCTTAAATCTTAGAAATCAACAGTTGTCTCTTGGTTTGCACAAAGTACCTGGTTTGCGTAAAAAATAACAAGCATGAAGATAACAGAGGGGAAGATATGTGGAAAAATAGGGTGTGCGTTGGAATTTCTAGCGCGGCACAGATGTTGTGGCGATTCATTCCACGCTACAAGGGCCTTTGTGTTGATTTCCAGAATGCAGTCTTGGTTCCTCACTGCAATGCAGGGATCTTTTTGATGCCCCAAGATGATGCGTTGAAATCCTGGGTGTGAGGGACAAAGCCATAGACATGCGTCGATACGGTAGGCAATATGTCAAATTTTCTGTTGCACGGCAAGTCCTGTGTAGATTCTTCACCAGGGAAGTCGGGCTGCATCATTCTGGTTCGGCTCTGCGTCGATCTGGTAGGCTGTGCATTGAATTTACATCTGTAAGGCAGGCGCTGCATCAATTCTTCACTCGGGAAGCCAGGTTGCGTCATTCCGGTTCGGCTGTGTAGCGTTTTTCTCATCACAATGCAGTTTGTGCATCATTTCCAGCATTCTGTGTGTCGATTTTTCTCACACAAGGAGTTCCTTGAAGAGATGAAGTCTTTTTGGCCCGTGACTTCAGAAAAGAGGAGGCAAGCTCAATCTAAGCCCTTGGAGAGCACTTCTCAGCAAAGTCAGCAGTCAGCACGGCAGCAGGTCAACAGCAGAGCAGCAGTCCTTCTCAGCAAAGCAGTCCAGATGAGTCCTTTGGGAAGCCAGGCAGTTCCTCTTGGCAGGTTGCAGGTTCAGGTCCAGAAGTGTCTGAGTTGGTGCGGTCAGAGACCCAGTTTATATACCTAAAAATGCCTTTGAAGTGGGGGAGACTTGAAAGAGTGGGTTTGAAGTGCACAAGGTCCCCTTTCAGTACAGGAATTCTGCCAGGGTCCCAGTAGGGTATTTGGCAGTCCAATGTGTGAGGGCAGGCCACTAGCCTTTTAAGTGTAAGGGGGTCATTCTGACCTTGGCGGTCCATAACCGCCATGGCGGAGTGCGGCGGAAGCACCGCCAACAGGCTGGCGGTGCTTCCTGGGAGATTCTGACCGCAGCGGTAAAGCCACGGTCGGAAAAGGGGAGCCGGCGGTTTCCCGCCGGTTTCCCGCTGGCCCAGGGAACCCGCCATGGCGGCGATGCTTGAAGCACCGCCATGGGGATTCTGACCCCCTTACCGCCAGCCTGTTTCTGGCGGTGTCCACCGCCGGAACCAGGATGGCGGGAACGGGTGCCGTGGGGCCCCTGGGGGCCCCTGCACTGCCCATGCCACTGGCATGGGCAGTGCAGGGGCCCCCTAACAGGGCCCCACAAAGATTTTCACTGTCTGCTTAGCAGACAGTGAAAATCGCGACGGGTGCCACTGCACCCGTCGCACCCCTTCAACTCCGCCGGCTCCATTCCGAGCCGGCTTCATTGTTGAAGGGGCTGTCCCGCTGGGCCGGCCGGCGGTCTTCTGGCGGTCGCCTGCCGGCCCAGCAGGAAAGCCGGAATGACCGCCGCGGTCTTTTGACCGCGGTGCGGTCTTTCGGCGGGAACCGCTTGGCGGGCGGCGACCGCCGACCGCCTCGGTCAGAATGACCGCCTAAGTGTCAGCCCCTCCAATCTCCAAGCCCAGGAAGAACCATTCAGTATGCAGATGAGTGCAGATGTGACTGAGTATCCTGTGTTTGCTGTTGTTTGGGTGAAATGCACAAGGGAGTTGTCAACCAGCCCAGCCCAGATGTGGATTGGAGACAGGCTGTAAGGCGCAGATGGATTTTAAGTGCAGAGAAATGCTCACTTTTTAAAAGAGGCATTTCTAAAATAGTAATATGAAATGCAACCTCACCAATAAGCAGGATTGTCTTTTACCATTCTGGCCATACCAAATATGACCCAATTACACCTTTCTGATCAGAGTCTACCACCCAAACAGTATATGAGGGTAGTCCTAATGCCATCTTTTGAAAGGAGCAGGCCTCAGAGTAGTGGAAAATGAATTTAGGAGCTTTCCCCTATCTGGACACCTAGATAACACATGTATATGTCCTGCCTTTTACCATGTCCTACGGGTTACCTAGGGCCTACCTTAGGGGTGACTTATATGTAGAAAAAGGGGAGTTTGAAGCTTGCTAAGTACTTTTAAATGCCAAGTTGAAGTGGCAGTGAAATAGCACACCCAGGCCAGGCTTTCTGACAAGCCTTCATCCAATTCACCAACCTAGATTGTTCTTAGATGTGAGTTCTGGTAAGGGGGGCACTATGGTGCCGTAGCCCTTTACAAATCTGAAGTAGTACCTGCTGAGACCCAAGAAGGCCCTCATCTCAGTTTGGATCCTAGGTGGTTGCCAGGCCATGATTGTCTCAATCTTGGTCTGGAGGGGCTGCACCTTGCCACCACCTACTAGGTGTCCCAAGTACACCACTGAACCGTGCCCAATCTGGCACTTAGTGGCCTTCATGGTACGGCCTGCCTTTTGCAGAGCCTGAAGCGGGAAACATCCTGAACAACTAGCTCTAAACCACTACTTGCCTGAACAACTACTGCTAAATGTAGGAAAGTACCATCTTGCCTGGCATGTTACCCCCATATTTCACTGTATATATGTTGTTTTAGTTGTATGTGTCACTGGGACCCTGCCAGCTAGGGCCCCAGTGCTCATAAGTGTGCCCTGTATGAGTTACCTGTGTTATGACTAACTGTCTCACTGAGGCTCTGCTAATCAGAACCTCAGTGGTTATTCTCTCTCATTTCTTTCCAAATTGCCACTAACAGGCTTGTGACCAATTTCACCAATTTACATTGGCATACTGGAACACCCTTATAATTCCCTAGTATATGGTACAGAGGTACCCAGGGTATTGGGGTTCCAGGAGATCCCTATGGGCTGCAGCATTTCTTTTGCCACCCATAGGGAGCTCTGACAATTCTTACACAGGCCTGCCACTGCAGCCTGAGTGAAATAACGTCCACGTTATTTCACAGCCATTTACCACTGCACTTAAGTAACTTATAAGTCACCTATATGTCTAACCTTTACCTGGTAAAGGTTGGGTGCTAAGTTACTTAGTGTGTGGGCACCCTGGCACTAGCCAAGGTGCTCCCACATTGTTCAGGGCAAATTCCCCAGACTTTGTGAGTGCGGGGACACCATTACACGCGTGCACTACACATAGGTCACTACCTATGTGTAGCTTCACAATGGTAACTCCGAACATGGCCATGTAACATGTCTAAGATCATGGAATTGCCCCCCCCCAATGCCATCCTGGTATTGGGGAGACAATGCCATGATTCCCCGGGTCTCTAGCACAGAGCCGGGTACTGCCAAACTGCCTTTTCAGGGGTTTCACTGCAGCTGCTGCTGCTGCCAACCCCTCAGACAGGTTTCTGCCCTCCTGGGGTCCAGCCAGGCCTGGCCCAGGAAGGCAGAACAAAGGACTTCCTCAGAGAGAGGGTGTTACACCCTCTCCCTTTGGAAAAAGGTGTTAACGCAGGGGAGGAGTAGCTTCCCCCAGCCTCTGGAAATGCTTTCATGGGCACAGATGGTGCCCATTTCTGCATAAGCCAGTCTACACCGGTTCAGGGATCCTCCAGCCCTGCTCTGGCGTGAAACTGGACAAAGGAAAGGGGAGTGACCACTCCCCTGACCTGCACCTCCCCTGGGAGGTGCCCAGAGCTCCTCCAGTGTGCTCCAGACCTCTGCCATCTTGGAAACAGAGGTGCTGCTGGCACACTGGACTGCTCTGAGTGGCCAGTGCCAGCAGGTGACGTCAGAGACTCCTTCTGATAGGCTCGTTCAGGTGTTGCTAGCCTATCCTCTCTCCTAAGTAGCCAAACCTCCTTTTCTGGCTATTTAGGGTCTCTGCTTTGGGGAATTCCGTAGATAACGATTGCAAGAGCTCATCAGAGTTCCTCTGCATCTCTCTCTTCACCTTCTGCCAAGGAATCGACTGCTGACCGCGCTGGAAGCCTGCAAAACTGCAACAAAGTAGCAAAGACGACTACTGCGACATTGTAACGCTGATCCTGCCGCCTTCTCGACGGTTTTCCTGGTGGTTCATGCTGTGGGGGTAGTCTGCCTCTTCTCTGCACTAGAAGCTCCGAAGAAATCTCCCGTGGGTCGACGGAATCTTCCCCCTGCAACCGCAGGCACCAAAGAACTGCATCCCCGGTCCTCTGGATCTCCTCTCAGCACGACGAGCGAGGACCCTTGAACTCAGCAACTCTGTCCAAGTGACTCCCACAGTCCAGTGACTCTTCAGTCCAAGTTTGGTGGAGGTAAGTCCTTGCCTCCCCACGCTAGACTGCATTGCTGGGAACTGCGTGTTTTGCAGCTACTCCGGCTCCTGTGCACTCTTCGAGGATTTCCTTTGTGCACAGCCAAGCCTGGGTCCCCGGCACTCTAACCTGCATTGCACAACCTCCTGAGTTGTCCTCCGGCGGCGTGGGACTCTCTTGTGCAACTCTGGGTGAGCACCAATTCACTCCAGTTCGTAGTGCCTATTCCAGCACTTCTGTGGGTGCTGCTTGCTTCTGAGTGGGCTCTTTGTCTTGCTGGACACCCCCTCTGTCTCCTCACGGAATTGGCGACATCCTGGTCCCTCCTGGGCCACAGCAGCATCCAAAAACCCTAACAGCAACCCTTGCAGCTAGCAAGGCTTGTTTGCGGTCTTTCTGCAGGAAACCACTTCTGCACGACTCTTCCCAACGTGGGACATCCATCCTCCAAAGGGGAAGTTTCTAGCCATTGTCGTTCTTGCAGAATCCTCAGCTTCTACCATCTGGTGGCAGCTTCTTTGCACCCACACCTGGCATTTCCTGGGCATCTGCCCACTCCCGACTTGATCGTGACTTTTGGACTTGGTCCCCTTGTTCCACAGGTACTCTCGTCTGGAAATCCATCGTTGTTGCATTGCTGGTGTTGGTCTTTCCTGCAGAATTCCCCTATCAAGACTTCTGTGCTCTTTGGGGAACTTAGGTGCACTTTGCACCCACTTTTCAGGGTCTTGGGGTGGGCTATTTTTCTAAACCTCACTGTTTTCTTACAGTCCCAGCGACCCTCTACAAGGTCACATAGGTTTGGGGTCCATTCGTGGTTCGCATTCCACTTCTAGAGTATATGGTTTGTGTTGCCCCTATCCCTATGTGCCCCCATTGCATTCTATTGTGACTGTACATTGTTTGCACTGTTTTCTATTGCTATTACTGCATATTTTGGTATTGTGTACATATATCTTGTGTATATTTGCTATCCTCATACTGAGGGTACTCACTGAGATACTTTGGCATATTGTCATAAAAATAAAGTACCTTTATTTTTAGTATATCTGTGTATTGTGTTTTCTTATGATATTGTGCAAGTGACACTAGTGGTACTGTAGGAGCTTCACTTGTCTCCTAGTTCAGCCTAAGCTGCTCTGCTAAGCTACCTTTTCTATCAGCCTAAGCTGCTAGACACCCCTCTAAACTAATAAGGGATACCTGGGCCTGGTGCAAGGTGTAAGTACCCCTTGGTACTCACTACAAGCCAGTCCAGCCTCCTACATTGGTTGTGCAGCGGTGGGATAAGTACTTTGCAACTACTTACCACTTTTGTCATTGCACTTTTCATAAGAGAAAAATATACAAAACAAGTTCAGTGTATGTACACCTAACCAAAAAGTTTTGCTTTTCTTCTCTCACTTCTTTTCTAAGTGTTGAAAAGTACCTCTAAACTTTCAAAAAGTTCTTTAAAAGTTTTAAAAGTTTTTTTCTGTCCTTTAAAAAGTTCTGAAAAACTTTTTTCTCACTTTTTCTGTCCCTTAAACACTTTCTATAATGTCTGGTACAGGCCAAACTGTTGATATGTCCAAACTTGCTTATGATCACCTTAGCTGGAAAGGAGCAAGGAGTCTCTGCATTGAAAGAGGTTTAGGGGTAGGGAAGAATCCCTCAAGAGAACTATTGGTTAATATGCTCGTTGAACAAAATAAGACCTTAGTTGGCACTTCTGTTGAGAAATTAGCTGATGGTTCCCAATCTCACCATGGGGCACCCCTAGCAAAAGATTTAGAAGGGAACCTTCCCAACCTGCCCCTTAGCAAGCCACCTAGCATAGCTGGTACTGATCTGAATTCACATCACAGTAATAGTGTTGTTTCTCATCACAGTAGAAGTGTTACTTCTGTAGGCCAGAATGTTAGAGTGTCATTTGTTAGGGGCAGGTCTCCTTCTGTTCATTCTCACCATACTTCTGTTTCAAGACATGCCTCACCCACCCACCCTGATGACAGAGTGTTAGAAAGGGAGCTCAATAGATTGAGAGTGGAACAATCCAGGCTGAAGCTCAAGAAGCAACAGATGGATTTAGATAGGCAGTCCTTGGAGATAGAAAGAGAAAGACAGAAATTGGGTTTTGAAACCCATGGTGGCAGCAGCAGTATTCCAAATAGTCATCCTGCAAAAGAGCATGATTCTAGGAATCTGCACAAGATAGTTCCCCCTTACAAGGAGGGGGATGACATTAACAAGTGGTTTGCTGCACTTGAGAGGGCCTGTGTTGTACAGGAGGTACCTCAAAGGCAGTGGGCTGCTATCCTATGGCTAACTTTCAGTGGAAAGGGTAGGGATAGGCTCCTTACTGTGAAGGAAAGTGATGCCAATAATTTTGCAGTTCTTAAGAATGCACTCCTAGATGGTTATGGCTTAACCACTGAACAGTACGGGATGAAGTTCAGAGAAACCAAAAAGGAGTCTTCACAAGACTGGGTAGACTTTGTTGACCATTCAGTGAAGGCCTTGGAGGGGTGGTTACATGGCAGTAAAGTTTCTGACTATGAAAGCCTGGATAACTTAATCCTGAGAGAGCATATTCTTAATAATTGTGTGTCTGATTTGTTACACCAGTACCTGGTAGACTCTGATCTGACCTCTCCCCAAGAATTAGGAAAGAAGGCAGACAAATGGGTCAGAACAAGGGTGAACAGAAAAGTTCATACTGGGGGTGACAAAGATGGCAAGAAGAAGGATGGTAAGTCTTCTGACAAGGGTGGGGACAAATCTAAAAATGAGTCTTCATCAGGCCCACAAAAACACTCTGGTGGGGGTGGTGGGCCCAAATCCTCTTCAAATCAAAACAAAGAAAAGAAACCATGGTGCTATTTATGTAAAATAAAAGGCCATTGGACAACAGATCCCAGTTGTCCAAAGAAAAGCACCAAGCCTCCTATCACTACAACCCCTGCTGCTACACCTAGTGCCCCTAGTAATAGCAGTGGTGGTGGGAGCAAACCTACTAATAGCCAATCCAAGGGAGTAGCTGGGCTCACTTTTGGTAACTTAGTTGGGGTTGGTCTGATTAGGGAGACCACAGAGGCTGTGTTAGTCTCTGAGGGGGCTATTGATTTAGCCACTTTGGTTGCTTGTCCCCGTAACATGGATAAGTACAAGCAACTACCCCTAATAAATGGTGTTGAGGTTCTGGCCTACAGGGACACAGGTGCCAGTGTTACCATGGTAATAGAGAAACTGGTCCACCCTGAACAACACCTACTTGGTCACCAGTACCAAGTAACCGATGCTCATAACAACACTCTTAGCCACCCCATGGCTGTTGTGAATCTCAACTGGGGGGGGTTACTGGTCCAAAGAAAGTTGAGGTTGCCTCAGATTTACCTGTAGACTGTCTATTAGGAAATGATTTAGAGACATCAGCTTGGGCAGAAGTGGAGTTGGAGGCTCATGCAGCAATGCTGGGCATTCCAGGGCATAACAAGGGATCAGGCCAAAAAGCAAAAAGGACAGGGTGACTTGGATCCTGGAAGAATGGACCAAGTGCTCCCTAAAGCTAGGGTTAGTAAAGGTAAAACACTACCTACTATCCCTCCCTCTACAGTGGATTCAACTTCTGAGGAAGAAGAATTTCCACCATGTGCAGGACCTACACCAGAGGAGCTGGAAGCAGACACTGCTGAGCTTTTGGGTGAAGGGGGGCCTGCCAGGGAGGAGCTGAGTGTGGCACAGCATACCTGTCCCACACTAGAGGGTCTAAGATAGAAAGCTGTCAAACAAGCAAATGGGGATGTCAGTGACTCTCACAGAGTTGACTGGGAGGACAACCTCTTGTACACTGAAGCAAGGGATCCAAAACCTGGAGCTGCCAGGAGATTGGTGATTCCTCAGGAGTACAGAACGTTCCTCCTAACTCTAGCCCACGGCATTCCCTTAGCTGGACATTTGGGGCAGATGAAAACTTGGGACAGGCTTGTCCCCTTGTTTCATTGGCCTAGAATGTCTGAGGACCCAAAGGAATTTTGTAAGTCCTGTGAAACCTGTCAAGCCAGTGGCAAGACAGGTGGCACTCCAAAGGCACCCCTTATTCTACTGCCTGTGGTTGGGGTTCCCTTTGAAAGGGTAGGGGTTGACATAGTTGGCCCCCTTGACCTTCCTACTGCTTCAGGCAATAGGTTTATCTTGGTGGTAGTGGACCATGCCACCAGATACCCTGAAGCAATTCCTCTAAGGACCACTACAGCTCCTGCAGTGGCAAAGGCCCTCCTGGGAATCTTTTCCAGGGTGGGCTTCCCAAAAGAGGTGGTATCAGACAGGGGAAGCAATTTCATGTCTGCTTACTTAAAGGCCATGTGGAAGGAATGTGGTGTGACATACAAGTTCACCACACCCTATCATCCACAAACAAATGGACTGGTGGAGAGATTTAACAAAACTCTCAAAGGTGTGATAATGGGACTCCCTGAAAAACTCCGCACGAGATGGGATATCCTGTTACCTTGCCTCCTTTTAACTTACAGGGAGGTACCCCAAAAAGGAGTGGGCTTCAGCCCCTTTGAACTCCTATTTGGACACCCTGTGAGAGGTCCTCTAACACTTGTTAAGGAGGGTTGGGAACAAACTTTAAAAGCTCCAAAGCAAGACATAGTGGACTATGTACTTGGCCTAAGATCTAGGATGGCTGAGTACATGAAAAAGGCCAGTAAAAACCTTCAGGCCAGCCAAGAGCTCCAAAAGCAATGGCATGACCAGAAGGCTGTTTTGGTTCAGTACCAACCATGGCAGAAAGTGTGGGTCTTGGAGCCTGTGGCACCAAGAGCACTCCAAGACAAATGGAGTGGACCCCACATAATTGTTGAAGAGAAGGGTGAAGTCACCTACTTAGTTGACTTAGGCACTGCCAGGAGTCCCCTTAGGGTGCTCCATGTCAATCGCCTGAAACCCTACTATGCAAGGGCTGATCTCACCATGCTCATGGCAACAGATGAGGGACAGGAAGAAGGGAGTGACCCTCTCCCTGATCTCTTCTCTTCCACAGAACAAGATGCTCTAGTGGAAGGTGTAGTTTTGGCAGATTTTTTACTGCTGAGCAGAAAGACCACTGCATAAATCTCCTGGGTCAGTTTTCTGAACTCTTCTCTACTGTGCCAGGCACCACTTCTTGGTGTGAGCACACTATAGATACTGGAGACAGTTTGCCTGTCAAAAGTAAGATCTATAGGCAGCCTGACCATGTCAGAGACTGCATAAAGCAAGAAGTGCAGAAATGTTTGAACTGGGAGTGGTTGAGCACTCTGAAAGTCCATGGGCCTCTCCTGTGGTACTTGTACCAAAACCTCATTCCAAGGATGGAAAGAAGGAAATGCGGTTTTGTGTAGACTATAGAGGTCTCAACCAGGTAACCAAAACTGATGCTCACCCTATACCCAGGGCAGATGAGCTAATAGATACACTGGCATCTGCCAAGTATCTAAGCACTTTTGATTTGACTGCAGGGTATTGGCAGATCAAGTTATCAGAAGATGCAAAAGCAAAAACTGCATTTTCAACCATTGGAGGCCATTACCAATTCACAGTAATGCCTTTTGGATTGAAAAATGCACCTGCCACTTTTCAAAGGTTGGTGAATACAGTCCTGCAAGGGCTGGAAGCTTTTAGTGCAGCATATCTAGATGATATAGCTGTCTTTAGCTCCAGCTGGGATGATCACCTGGTCCACCTATGGAAAGTTTTGGAGGCCCTGCAAAAGGCAGGCCTCACTATCAAGGCTTCAAAGTGCCAGATAGGGCAGGGGAAAGTGGTTTATCTGGGACACCTGGTAGGTGGAGAACAGATTGCACCACTTCAGGGGAAAATCCAAACTATTATAGATTGCGTTCCCTCTACAACACAGACTCAGGCGAGAGCCTTTTTAGGCCTCACTGGGTACTACAGGAGGTTCATAAAGAACTATGGCTCCATTGCAGACCCTCTTAATGACCTCACATCTAAGAAAATGCCTAAGAAGGTATTATGGACAGCAAACTGTCAGAAAGCTTTTGAGGAGCTGAAGCAGGCCATGTGCTCTGCACCTGTCCTGAAAAGCCCCTGTTACTCCAAAAAATTCATTGTCCAAACTGATGCATCTGAATTAGGGGTAGGGGCAGTCTTATCAAAACTTAATTCTGAGGGCCAGGATCAACCTGTTGCTTTTATCAGCAGGAGGTTGACCCCTAGAGAAAAGCGTTGGTCTGCCATAGAGAGGGAGGCCTTTGCTGTGGTCTGGGCACTGAAGAAGTTGAGGCCATACCTGTTTGGCACTCACTTCATTGTTCAGACAGACCACAAACCTCTACTTTGGCTAAAACAAATGAAAGGTGAAAACCCTAAATTGTTGAGGTGGTCCATATCCCTACAGGCAATGGACTATACAGTGGAACATAGACCTGGGAGTACCCACTCCAATGCAGATGGACTCTCCAGATATTTCCACTTAGACAATGAAGACTCATCAGGGCATGGCTAGTCTTATTGTCCTTCGTTTGGGGGGGGGTTGTGACTAACTGTCTCACTGAGGCTCTGCTAATCAGAACCTCAGTGGTTATGCTCTCTCATTTCTTTCCAAATTGTCACTAATAGGCTAGTGACCAATTTCACCAATTTACATTGGCCTACTGGAACACCCTTATAATTCCCTAGTATATGGTACTGAGGTACCCAGGGTATTGGGGTTCCAGGAGATCCCTATGGGCTGCAGCATTTCTTTTGCCACCCATAGGGAGCTCTGACAATTCTTACACAGGCCTGCCACTGCAGCCTGAGTGAAATAACATCCACGTTATTTCACAGCCATTTACCACTGCACTTAAGTAACTTATAAGTCACCTATATGTCTAACCTTTACCTGGTAAAGGTTGGGTGCTAGGTTACTTAGTGTGTGGGCACCCTGGCACTAGCCAAGGTGCTCCCACATTGTTCAGGGCAAATTCCCCGGACTTTGTGAGTGCGGGGACACCATTACACGCGTGCACTACACATAGATAACTACCTATGTGTAGCTTCACAATGGTAATTCCGAGCATGGCCATGTAACATGTCTAAGATCATGGAATTGCCCCCCCAATGCCATCCTGGTATTGGGGAGACAATCCCATGATTCCCCGGGTCTCTAGCACAGACCCGGGTACTGCCAAACTGCCTTTTCAGGGGTTTCACTGCAGCTGCTGCTGCTGCCAACCCCTCAGACAGGTTTCTGCCCTCCTGGGGTCCAGCCAGGCCTGGCCCAGGAAGGCAGAACAAAGGACTTCCTCAGAGAGAGGGTGTTACACCCTCTCCCTTTGGAAAAAGGTGTTAAGGCAGGGGAGGAGTAGCTTCCCCCAGCCTCTGGAAATGCTTTCATGGGCACAGATGGTGCCCATTTCTGCATAAGCCAGTCTACACCGGTTCAGGGATCCCCCAGCCCTGCTCTGGCGCGAAACTGGACAAAGGAAAGGGGAGTGACCACTCCCCTGACCTGCACCTCCCCTGGGAGGTGCCCAGAGCTCCTCCAGTGTGCTCCAGACCTCTGCCATCTTGGAAACAGAGGTGCTGCTGGCACACTGGACTGCTCTGAGTGGCCAGTGCCAGCAGGTGACGTCAGAGACTCCTTCTGATAGGCTCCTTCAGGTGTTGCTAGCCTATCCTCTCTCCTAAGTAGCCAAACCTCCTTTTCTGGCTATTTAGGGTCTCTGCTTTGGGGAATTCCGTAGATAACGAATGCAAGAGCTCATCAGAGTTCCTCTGCATCTCTCTCTTCACCTTCTGCCAAGGAATCGACTGCTGACCGCGCTGGAAGCCTGCAAAACTGCAACAAAGTAGCAAAGACGACTACTGCGACATTGTAACGCTGATCCTGCCGCCTTCTCAACTGTTTTCCTGGTGGTGCATGCTGTGGGGGTAGTCTGCCTCCTCTCTGCACTAGAAGCTCTGAAGAAATCTCCCGTGGGTCGACGGAATCTTCCTCCTGCAACCGCAGGCACCAAAGAACTGCATCCCCGGTCCTCTGGGTCTCCTCTCAGCACGACGAGCAAGGTCCCTTGAACTCAGCAACTCTGTCCAAGTGACTCCCACAGTCCAGTGACTCTTCAGTCCAGGTTTGGTGGAGGTAAGTCCTTGCCTCCCCACGCTAGACTGCATTGCTGGGAACCGCGTGTTTTGCAGCTACTCCGGCTCCTGTGCACTCTTCGAGGATTTCCTTTGTGCACAGCCAAGCCTGGGTCCCCGGCACTGTAACCTGCATTGCACAACCTCCTGAGTTGTCCTCCGGCGGCGTGGGACTCTCTTGTGCAACTTCGGGTGAGCACCGGTTCACTCCACTTTGTAGTGCCTGTTCCGGCACTTCTGCGGGTGCTGCTTGCTTCTGAGTGGGCTCTTTGTCTTGCTGGATGCCTCTTCTGTCTCCTCACGCAATTGGCGACATCCTGGTCCCTCCTGGGCCACAGCAGCATCCAAAAACCCTAACCACAACCCTTGCAGCTAGCAAGGCTTGTTTGCGGTCTTTCTGCGGGAAAACACTTCTGCACGACTCTTCATGACGTGTGACATCCTTCCTCCAAAGGGGATGTTTCTAGCCCTTGTCGTTCTTGCAGAATCCTCAGCTTCTACTATCCAGTGGCAGCTTCTATGCACCCACAGCTGGCATTTCCTGGGCATCTGCTCACTCCCGACTTGATCGTGACTTTTGGACTTGGTCTCCTTGTTCCACAGGTACTCTCGTCTGGAAATCCATCGTTGTTGCATTGCTGGTGTTGGTCTTTCCTGCAGAATTCCCCTTTGCACTTTGCACCCACTTTTCAGGGTCTTGGGGTGGGCTATTTTTTCAAACCCTCACTGTTTTCTTACAGTCCCAGCGACCCTCTACAAGGTCACATAGGTTTGGGGTCCGTTCGTGGTTCGCATTCCACTTCTAGAGTATATGGTTTGTGTTGCCCCTATCCCTATGTGCCCCCATTGCATTCTATTGTGACTATACATTGTTTGCACTGTTTTCTATTGCTATAACTGCATATTTTGGTATTGTGTACATATATCTTGTGTATATTTGCTATCCTCATACTGAGGGTACTCACTGAGATACTTTGGCATATTGTCATAAAAATAAAGTACCTTTATTTTTAGTATATCTGTGTATTGTGTTTTCTTATGATATTGTGCAAGTGACACTAGTGGTACTGTAGGAGCTTCACTTGTCTCCTAGTTCATCCTAAGCTGCTCTGCTAAGCTACCTTTTCTATCAGCGTAAGCTGCTAGACACCCCTCTACACTAATAAGGGATACCTGGGCCTGGTGCAAGGTGTAAGAACCCCTTGGTACTCACTACAAGCCAGTCCAGCCTCCTACACTAAACAACTAAAAAGTCTCTACAACTAAGTACTGAACAACTACTGTCCAAACAACAATTGTGCCTGAATAACAATTGCCGGAACAACTAATTTTAAGGTAAGGTTTTCTTTTTGTTTTTTTATGGTTTATTAGTTGTTTAATATATATATATATATATATATATATATATATATATATATATAAATATATATATATATATATATATATATATATATTAGTTGTTCAGGCAATTGTTATTCAGGCACAATTGTTGTTTAGACAGTAGTTGTTCAGTACTTGGTTATAGCGACTTTTTAGTTGTTTAGCAGCAGTGGTTTAGGTTAAAGTTGTTTAGGACCTAGTTGTTCTGTCACATATTCGCCTAAAGCACCTCCATGAGGTGGAACAGGTGTTCCTCCATGCTGAAACTGTAGATGGCGATGTCGTCTAGGTAGGCTGCGCAGAACTCATCTTTCCCAGCGAGGACCCCGTTAACCAACCGTTGGAAGGTAGCAGGGTCATTCTTCAGCCCAAAGGGCTTCATTCTGAAATGTTAATGCCCCTCAGAGGTGGAAAATGCAAATTTCTCTTTAGCCTCCTCAGTCAAGGCGATCTGCCAGTACCCTGATGTAAGATCAAAGATACTGAGGAATATGGTAAAGCCTAGCCTTTCTACAAGCTCATCAGCTTGGGGGATGGGGTGAGCGTCTGTCTTCGTGGCAGAGTTGAGACATGGTAGTCCACACAGAACCTGGCTTGACACTAGGATTTCTGGCTTGGCACCGGCAGCAGCAACCTTTAGAACAAGCACCACTGGGCTGGACCAGGGACTGCTGGACATCTCAATCACCCCAATAGCCAGAATCTTCGCAACTTCCTCCTTGGTCCTGGCCTTCACCCTGTCTTACAACCTGTACATTTTGTTCTTTACAGGGGGACTGTCTCCTTTTTCAGTGTCATGGACATTCAAGTATGTGAGTCTAGGGGTGAGGGAAAACAGGGAGGAGTACTGTTCCTGTAACTGGTAGCAATCCCCTCCCTGATCCATAGCCAGGGAGTCAGAGAAATTGATGCCCTCCACTGACCCATCACCTTCCTTGGCAGAGACGAGGTCGGGGAGAGGTTCACTCTCCTCTTCCATACCCTCATCTGTCACCAGAAGCATGCTGACCTCAGACCTCTCAAAATGAGGCTTTAGTTGGTTCTGATGGAACATCCTTAGGGGGTTTCTAGGGGACTTGAGGTCCACTAAGCAAGTGACCTCCCCCTTACACTCCTTGATTTCAAATAGGCCAGTCCAGTGGTCCTGAAGGGCCCTAAGCTCTACTGGCTCCATCACCAAAACTTTGTCACCAGGTTGAAATTCTACCAGGATGGCTTTCTGGTCATACCATTGTTTCATAAACTCTTGACTGGCCTCAAGGTTGCTCTTGGCCTTCTTCTAAAAGTGCTGCATCTGTTTGCGGAGGGTCAGCATGCATCTGTTCACATCTTGGGGGAGTTTCCTGGGAGCTTTCTCCCACCCCTCCTTTACTATGCTTAGGGGTCCCCTGACAGTGTACCCATCGAGAGGTTCATAGAGACTGAACCCCACCCCCTTCTGGGGCAACTCTCTATAAACAAAGAGAAGGCATGGCAAAAGGACGTCCCCCTTATGCCTCATGCCCTCAGGGAGGCCTGTGACCATGCCTTTCAAGGTCTTATTTAATCTCTCCACAAGACCATTGGATTGAGGATGGTGAGGCGTGGTGAACCGGTAGGTCACCCCACATGCATCCCACATAGACTTCATGTATGCAGACATGAAGTTTGTGCCTCTATCAGCCACAATCTCCTTTGGGAACCCCTTAGGGGTAAATATCCCCATCAGAGCTCTGGTCACCACAGGTGCAGTCACTGTTCTCAGAGGGATCGCCTCTGGGTAGCAGGTGACATGGTCCAACAAAACTAGGATAAATCTGTTGCCTAAGGCATTCTTTGGGTCCAAGGGACTAATGACGTCAATGCCCACCCTCCCAAAAGGGGTGCCAACGACAGGGAGCGGGATCAGGGGTGCCTTGAGCCTTTTCCCTGTTTTCCCACTAGCCTGGCAGGTTGGACAGGACCTACAGAATGCATCTGAGGCCATCCACAGTTTGGGCCAATAAAAGTGGGTGACAAGCCTGGCGAAGGTCTTGTCTTTCCCCAAATGTCCCACCAGGGGGGTGTCATGAGCCAGACCCAGTAGGAAGGCCGGGTAGCACTGGGGGACGACCAGCACATGTGCTGCCCCAGCCTCTGATACATTAGGCTCACTGTAGAGGTGATCATTCTCCCAATATATATGGTGATCGCCAGAGGCTTCACCTGCTGCTTGGGCTGAGGTCTGTTGCCTCAGACCCTCAAGAGTGGGGCATTTCTTCTGCAACTTGCAGAATTACACCCTGGTTGGCCCACCCCATCTTGCCAGCCAGCAGGTTTAGGTAGGTTACCCAGGGCAGCAATGATCCCACCAGTTGGCTCAGGGGCCTCCTCTTCTGGGACCGCGTCAATCACTGTGGGAACTTCTGGGATCTGTTTCCCATGCCCGTTGGCTCTCTCCTTGGCAACTGTCTGGGCCATTGTTCCGGGCTCCAGACACCCTTAACTCTTTTCTGGAGCGGCCATGGACCTTGTGCTGATGCAGACCCACTTAGGCAAGCCTAACATCTCCAGGTGAGACCTTAGCTCTACCTCCTTCCAGGTAGTGTGCTCAAGATCGTTGCCTAACAGACAATCTACATGCATGGCAGGACTCACAGTTACTTTCAGAGTACCAGATACCCCACCCCACTCAAAGGGAACTAGAGCTACAGGTAGGTGGCTCTCACAATTGTCAGCGACTATGATCTGGTGGAATGTATTGGGGATGACCTGCTCTGCTGACACCAGCTGACCCCTGACAGTAGTCATGCTGGCTCCTGTGTCACGCAGTGCCTCCACCCTATGCCCATTAATGGTGACCCACTGCTTATACTTGGAAGTATTAGCAGGCATGTGGGCTTTTGGCACCATTTCCTAATCTCCCAGAAACACTAGGGTCAACTCTATCTGTCCCCCAAAGCTAACTGGGGCTACCTCCTCCCCAAGCGCTACACTAACCAACCCAGGTGTCTGCCCTCTAGTGGGGGCTGTGCTCTCTTGGGACTCTTGGAATCACCCTTAGATTGACCATACTTAGTGTACTTAAGCTACATTGGGTTGCAAACCTCCCTTTCTTATGGTCAAAGAATCCTGTTTTTTTTGCAGAATCAGATTGAGACTAGGTAACACTATCCCCTTGGGAATTATTTGTGGGCCCTTTAAAAACTCCTTATTTTTAAGTTTTTCTCCCCCTTCCTACTTCTGTTGGGAACCATGACTAACTTTGTGGGTGTGTCCCCAAGGAACCTTTTTGGACACTCTGCTGCTAGCCCAGAGGTCTGCCTCCTCAGCAAGCTTCCTAGGATCAGTCAGCTTACTGTCAATCAGGTGCAGGCGTAACTCTGTAAATCAAATACTGAGCTTATGCTCTCTCAGAATCAAATCATACAACCCCTTATAATCATTTGCTTTACTGCCAGCACCCATCCGTTCAGTGCCTTGCTAGAAGAATCATAAAAGTCTACCCAAGTTTAGTGGGTAAGTTTGGTACTGTCACAGATTTTCTGGCGATACTTTTCAGGGGTCAGTCCAAACTTGGCAATAAAAATGGCTTTCATGAGCGGGTATGTGTTACGGTCCTCAAGTTCTAATGTGAGAAGTGTATCCCTCCCAATTATTTGTAAATGTTTCCACAAGTCCACCCCCAATTGCTCTTCAGAATTATCGTGGGCCGTTAGTGCGACTTTATAGGCATCAAACCATTTGTCAATGCCATCTCCCACCACATAACTTGGCACCACATCTTTGGGCATACAAACCTTTTTGTCTCCAGCAGATTCTGTATGTATGCTGCAACCATCACTGCTGGACTCAGACTACCTAGACTTGAGGTCCAGCTCCTTTCAGCTCAGTTCATGAGAGAGAAGTAGTTTCTTTTTAGCCAAGGCCCTTTCAGTCCCAGTTTACTTGGCTTCTCTCTCTTCTCTTCTCTCCTCTACCTCCCTTTCTCTTCTTTTTTCCTACTGTTTTAATCTCGCCCATTGCAGTTGAAATTCTCTCTCCTTCCTCATTTCCTCTGCAGTCAGGCTGTGGCTTGAGACACTGCTCCCTGGTTTAGAAGGGGCACAAATCCAGGGGTGTTACCCCTCCTGCTATTGGCAAATCCTCTGGAGAGCCATCCACTGGAACCTCCACCTCAATATCCTCTTGTGAACGTGCTTCTGCCCAGGCCCTCAGCACCTTTTGGTACTCCTCCTTCCTGGATGAACCCCGGGTAGGTACTCTCATCCCCTTGCAGAACCCTTTTTGCTGGCTGATAGTGTATGTCTCCAGCTTAGCGAGGTCAAACTCTCCAACTCCTCCTTGAGACCTAGCCAGAGACATGTTGCTTAGGATTTGATTAAAATGTCACGCAGGAAAAAGGACATGCAGCAAAAAGAGAAAAATGTAATTGACCTTTAACTGTGGGTAGGTAGTGTACACGTAGCTATTGTATGTCACTGCACAACCACAAGTCCTATCCTTACCACTGATCACCAATGTTAGAAATAGGGTCTCTATTTGGCAGAGGTATTCACCCTTGTCCAAATAGGGACCACAATCCTAGTCAGAATAAGTCACACACAATCCAAATTATCCTATGCCCACCCTCTCATAGCTTGGCATGAGCAATCAGGCTTAACTTAGAAGGCAATGTGTAAAGTATTTGTGCAATAAATCATACAGTAACACAGTAAAAACACAACAGAAATACTCCACACTGTTTTAGAAAAGTATATGATATTTATCTGGTTAAAATCAGGTCAAATGATAAAGATTCAATAAGCACAAGTTGAGATATAACTTTTGCAAGATTAAAAAGAGTCTTAACCCCTTTGCTGCCAGGCCTTTTCCCCCTCCTGTGCCAAGCCTTTTCTTGGCTATTTGGGGCAGTTCGCGCTTAGGCCCTCATAACCTTTTGTTCACATAAGCTACCTACGCTAATTTGCGTCCTTTTTTTCCAACTTCCTAGGGATTCTAGAGGCACCCAGACTTTGTGGGTTCCCCTGAAGGAGACCAAGAAATTTGCCAAAATACAGTGAAAATGTTTTTTTTTTTCAAACAAATGGGAAAAAAGGGCTGCAGAAGGCAGCTCATGGTTTTCCCTGAAAATGGCATCAACAAAGGGTTTGCGGTGGCAAGATCACCATCTTCCCAGCTTTCAGGAACAGGCAGACTTGAATTGGAAAACCCAATTTTTCAATACAATTTTGTCATTTTACTGGACATACCCCATTTTTACTATTTTTTGTGCTTTCAGCCTCCTTCCAGTTAGTGACCAAAATGGGTGAAAAACCAATTCTGGATCCCAGAAAGCTAAACATTTCTGAAAAGTAGACAAAATTCTGAATTCAGGAAGGGGTCATTTGTGTACATCCTACAAGTGTTTCCTACAGAAAATAACAGCTGAAATAAAAAAATATTGAAATTGAGGTGAAAAAAAACAGCCATTTTTCTCCACGTTTTACTCTGTGACTTTTTCCTGCGATGTCACATTTTTGAAAGCAATATACCCTTACATCAGCTGGACTCTTCTAGTTGCGGGGATATATAGGGCTTGTAGGTTCATCAAGAACTCTAGGTACCCAGAGCCAATAAATGAGCTGCACCTTGCAATGGGTTTTTATTCTATACCGGGTATACAGCAATTCATTTGATGAAATTTAAAAAGTGAAAAATAGGTATCAAGAAAACCTTTGTATTTCCAAAATGGCCACAAGATAAGGTGTTGAGAAGCAGTGGTTATTTGCATATCTCTGAATTCCGGGGTGCCCATACTAGCATGTGAATTACAGGGCATTTCTCAAATGAACGTCTTTTTTACACACTGCCTTACATTTGGAAGGAAAAAATGTAGAGAAAGACAAGGGGCAATAACACTTGTTTTACTATTCTGTGTTCCCCCAAGTCTTGTGATAAAAATGGTACCTCACTTGAGTGGGTAGGGCTAGTGCCCATGAAAGGAAATGGCTCAAAACACAACCTGGACACATCACATTTTTTCACAGAAAGCAGAGGTGTTTTTTGCAAAGTGCCTACTTGTGGATTTTGGCCTATAGCTCAGCCGGCACCTGGGGAAACCTAGCAAACCAGTAGCATTTTTTAAAACTAGACAACTAGGGGAATCCAAGATGGGATGACTTGTGGGGCTCTGACCAGGTTCTGTTACCCAGAATCCTTTGCAAACCTCAAAATTTGACCAAAAAACACTTTTTCCTCTCATTTCGGTGACAGAAAGTTCTGGAATCTGAGAGGAGCCACAAATTTCCTTTTACTCAGCGTTCCCTCATGTCTCCCGATAAAAATGGTACCTCACTTGTATGGGTAGGCCTAGCGCCCACAAAAGGAAATGGCCCAAAACACAACATGGACACATCACATTTTTTTACAGAAAACAGAGGTGTTTTTTGCAAAGTGCCTACCTGTGGATTTTGGCCTCTAGCTCAGCTGGCACCTGGGGAAACCTAGCAAACCAGCACATTTTTTTAACCTAGACACCTAGGGGAATCCAATATGGGGTGACTTGTGGGGCTCTGACCAGGTTCTCTTACCCAGAATCCTTTGCAAACCTCAAAATTTGACCAAAAAAATACTTTTTCCACTCATTTCGGTGACAGAAAGTTCTGGAATCTAAGAGGAGCCACAAATTTCCTTCCACCCAGCGTTCCGCCAAGTCTCCCGATACAAATAGTACCTCACTGGTGTGGGTAGGCCGAGCGCCCATGAAAGGAAATAGCCCAAAACACAACGTGGACACATCACATTTTTTCACAGAAAACAGAGGTGTTTTTTACAAAGTGCCTACCTGTGGATTTTGGCCTCTAGCTCAGCCGGCACCTGGGGAAACCTAGCAAACCAGCACATTTTTGAAAACTAGACACCTAGCGGAATCCCAGATGGGGTGACTTGTGGGGCTTTGACCAGGTTCTCTTACCCAGAATCCTTTGCAAACCTCAAAATGTGACCAAAAAAAACCTTTTTCCTCTCATTTCGATGACAGAAAGTTCTGGAATCTGGGAGGAGCCACAAATTTCCTTCCACCCAGTGTTTCCCCAAGTCTCCCGATAAAAATGGTACCTCACTGGTGTGGGTAGGCCTAGCGCCCACGAAAGGAAATGGCCCAAAACACAACGTCGACACATCACATTTTTTTACAGAAAACAGAGGTGTTTTTTACAAAGAGCCTACTTGTGGATTTTGGCCTATAGCTCAGCCGGCACCTGGGGAAACCTAGCAAACCAGCGCATTTTTAAAAACTAGACACCTAGGGAAATCAAAGATGGGGTGACTTGTGGGGCTCTGACCAGGTTCTGTTACCCAGAATCCTTTGCAAACATCAAAATTTGACCAAGAAAACACCTTTTCCTCGCATTTCGATGACAGAAAGTTCTGGAATCTGAGAGGAGCCACAAATTTCCTTCTACGCAGCATTCCCCCAGGTGTCCCGATAAAAATGGTACCTCACTGGTGTGGGTAGGTCTAGCAGCCACGAGAGACCTGCCTACCTGTGGAATTTGGCCTCTAGCTCAGCCGGCCCCAGGGGGGGCAGAAATGGCCTAAAATAAATTTGCCCACACAACCCCTGCTGGGAGCGACCCTTGCCTACGGGGCCGCTCCCCCAGCGTGACATTGGCACAAAAAAAATAATCCCCGGTGCCTAGTTGTTTCTGCCCCCCTTTGGGGCAGATTGACCTAAAATCGACCGATTTGCCCCCAGGGGAGCGACCCTTGCCTAATGGGTCGCTCTCATTCTCTAAAAAAAAAAAAAAAAAAAAAAAAAAAAAACAAAATTTGCCCTGGTAACTAGAGGGTTCTGCCCACTTGGGGGTGGATCGGACTAATAACAATAGATTGACCTAAAATCGGCCGATCTGCCTCCAAAGGGGACAGAAATGGCCTAAATACAATTTGCCCCTCCAAGGGAGCGACCCTCACATAAGGGGTCGCTCCCCATCTGTAAAACAACAACAACCCCGGTGCCTAGTGGTTTCTGCCCCCCTTGGGGGCAGATCGGCCTAATTAAAATAGGCTGATCTGCCCCCCCAGGGGGGCAGAAATGGCCTAAAATAAATTTGCCCCCAGGGGAACGACCCTTGCCTAAGGAGTCACTCCCCTTGCGTGAAATTTGTGGGGAAAAAAAACTCCCTGGTGTCTAGTGGTTTCTGTCCCCCTTGGGGGCAGATTGGCCTCATAAAAATAGGCCAATCTGCCCAAATGGCCTAAATATAATTTCCCCCCCAGGGGAGCAACCCTTGCCTAAGGGGTCTCTCTCCCCACCTCAAAGATACAAAAAAAAAAAAATAATAAATGATCCCTGGTGCCTAGAGGTTTCTGCCCCCCCTGCGGTCAGAAACGCCTAATTATATGCCGATCTGCCCCCGGGGGGGCAGAAAAGGTCTTTAAAAAAAGATGCCCCCCCTGGGAGCGACCCTTGCCCAAGGGGTCGCTACCCTTGCGTGAAATTCACAAAAAAAAAAAACCTCCCTGGTGTCTAGTGGTTTCAGTCCCCCTTGGGGGCAGATTGGCCTCATAAAAATAGGCCAATCTGCTTTTGCATTTCTCTTCCCAGGGAGGAGGCCTTGTGACAGTCAGCGCTCAATCGCACGCTGACGTCACGGGGGTGGGGTAGTCGGTGGTGGAAGGGGAAAGGTTTCCCCTTCCATCCCTGCCTTTAGGGGGTGGGGTGAACCCCGCAGAGGAAGTGCTAGCACTCCCTCTGGGCTCTGTGCCCAGTACGTAATGGTTACGTCCTGGGCACATATGCACTGTGCCTCAGGACGTAACCAATACATCCTGGGCACAGAAGGGGTTAAATCTTAAACATCAACAGTTGTCTCTTTTTTTCACAAAGTGCCAGGTTTGCGTAAAAAATAACACGCATAGACACCATAAAGGAGGAGATGCGTGGAAAAATAGGGCGTGCATTGGAATTTCCGGCCTGGCGTTGTTTCTTTCCACGCTGCAAGGGGCTTTGCATCGATTACTGATGCGCAGTCTTGGTTCCTCACTGCAATGCGGGATCTTTTTGATGCCCAGGGGTGAGATGTGGAAATCTGGGGCATGTTGGACGGAGTCACAGGGTGTTGCATTCATCCTGGTGGCAATGCGTTGAATTTTCTGTTGCATGGCAGGCGCTGCGTTGATTCTTCACTCGGCAAGTCAGGCTGTGTCATTCCAGTTCCGCTGTGCGTCAAATTATCCGGCCACAAGGCAGGTGCGCATTGATTCTTCACTCTGGCTGTGTGGTTCAGGTTCGGCGCTGTAGTGATTTTCTCAGCGCAATGCAGGCTGTGTGTCATTTCCCACAGGCTGTGCATCTATTTTTGGTGCACAAGGAGTTCCTTGAAGAGATAAAGGCCCTCATTATAACCCTGGCAGTAAATGCCGCCTACCACCGTGCTGACGGCTGCCAACATACCGCGACCACAGAGGTATTCCACCACTGGTATTATGATCCACACTGAGAAATCCACCACTATCCAGACACCCACACAAGTCCGCCAGACCAAAGGTCAGTGATAAATTGACAGTAGCAAAACCCACACCATTACACTAACAGGAATACTCCCACAGTATCAGGACCCACAAATCACTGTGGCGGTCTTTCAACCATGGTAAACCATTGGCGGTACACACCGCCGCACTCAAAATACACACACACTTACAAAACTACACCACATTGGCCAATTCAAACTACACACACCTGACACACATACACACACCCACACACTCAGACCACTATAAAACACACACACATACTACCCACAACCCTTTCAACAAAAAAAAAGATTGCCAACAGAGAGAAACACAAGCCAGGAGCAAATACTCAATCTGAGCCACAGAACACCATCACCCATACACCATCCACGCACCTCAACCCATTACCCCACGCATTACCCCACACATCCTCACACATATCACTCACACCACATTCCTGGCACCCCAAAGACAACCCAAGTTTTCAGAGGAGTAGCTAAGAGTCATGGTGGAGGAAATCATTCAGATAGAGCCACAGCTATTCGGATCACAGGTGCAGCAGACGTCCATTGCTAGGAAGATGGAGCTATGAAGGAGAATCGTGGACAGGGTCAATGCCGTCGGACTGCACCCCAGGACAAGGGATGACATCAGGAAGACGTGGAATGACCTGCGGGGGAATGTGCGTTCCGTGGTTGCAAGACACCAGGTAGCCGTACAGAGGACTGCGGTGGACCCCCACCTCATCCCCCACAACTAACAACATGGGAAGAGCAAGTCTCAGCAATAATGCATCCTGAGGGCCTCACAGGAGTAGCAGGAGGACTGGACTCTGGTAAGTCAAATCTTTACTACTATATCCCCCACCCTACCTGCATGCCATCACAAACTCCTACCCCTACCCTCACCCCATCACTCTACCACCTCACACATACCCCACTATCACAAACCACACATCCCAAAACCAAGCCCTGCATGTAACACCAATCCATGGACCCCCATCACAGACCGGCATGGACACCCATCACCACAGCATGCCCATTAGAGAGAATCACCTAGCCCACAAAATCAGCACGCACACAAGGCAAAGCTGACAGGGCAATCCCAATCATACAGGGAAACACACCCATGCACAAGATGGCACACGCAGATACAATAACATTGCATTTTCATCCCCACAGGACCCTTACTCAACATCACCGGAGAGGAGTTGCAAGCAACATCCAGTCCCCCCATAAGGGAGGCCCACAGTGATGACAGCAGCTCTGCACATCTGGATCATGATGACCAACCTGGCTCATTAGGGACCTCTGGACGGTGGTTACCCTGCCACAGTCCCAACCGACCACAGAGCCTCCCCCCTCAGGAAACACCAGCACAGCACCCACCCAGCGGGCCCATGCCACTGTCCCCAGGACACGTCAATCAGCAGTGTGTCCACCACTACAGGGACCCCAAGTAACCCCAAAAACACAGGACGATCAGAGACCTGGGGTCAGTGGAAGTAGGCACACGGTTCAGGGGACAGAGGCACAGGAAAACTGGGAGGACTGCTGTTCGACAGGGGGGAGGACAGGCCCAGGGAACCGACTCTCCAGGAGGCACTCACCAACATCCTGGGAGCATACCACCATTCCCAGGAGACCATGGGCCAGATACTGTAGAAGTGGCAGGAGACCCAGCGGCTGCAGGAGGGACGATACCTGGGGATCAGGGAGGACCTAAAAACATCTACACTATCCTGGTCACCATTGCAGGGGTGCTGGCTGACATGGGTAACACCATGAGGGAGGCCGTGGCACACCAACAGGCCCCAGACACTAGCCACACCGAAGAATGGCCCTCCACCTCTGCCGGCGCTAGTGGACAGGAGGCCCTGCCACAGAACCAACGGGCCATCAGCACCCCACCCCCTGCAGAAGGAGAACCACCCCGCAAACGGTCCCTGTGATCCAGGCAGAAGCTAGAGAACATTGCCAAGACGCCCAACAGGAAATAGGACTCTCCTGATTGTCACCCTTCTGTCCCACTCTGTCATCCTGTCCACCTTGAACTACCATTACTCCCCTTCCTATGCCCCATTGGACAATGCACCTGTGATACCAAGAAACTGGACTCTAACTGGACATTCCTCCACTATCACCCCAGCCCATTGCACATCCCTTGGACCAAATACAAATCTGAAGACTGTCAAATGATTGACATATGTATCAGTACAACATTCTGAAAACATTGCAAGTCAGAAGTACAGTTATACATACATTGGTATGACCTTTAGTGTGCAGCAGCAAACATACCAGGAGCTAGAGTGGTCCACAGAGATCTGAAAATAGAGATGCCAAAGGGTACAGCAAGTGGCCATAGACATAGGGAAATCAGGCTGCCATGTACAATGTCCAACAGAAAACTGAAATGTAAAGTGAAGTTACAGTGTCTTACCTGTGTGTCACTGGAAGTACTGATGGATTGTATTATTTCTGTTGTCAACATCTTCTTCCTCTGCCTCCTCTTCCTCACTATCCACAGGCTCCACCACTGCCACAAGACCATCTCCAGGCTCATCCTCCTGCAGAAAAGGCACCTGGCGTCTCAAGGCCAGGTTGTGCGACAGGCAACATGCAGTGATGATCTGACACCCCTTCTTGGGTGAGTAGTACAGGGATCCACCTGTCAAATGGAGGCACCGGAACCTGACCTTCAGGAGGCCAAAGGTTCTTTCAATTATTCTTCTTGTTCGCCCATGTGCCTCACTGTAACATTCCTCTGCCCTTGTCCTGGCATTCCTCACTTGTTGTAAGTCAGTAGCGATTAGATTAAGCATTAGCAGAAGACATCTTGTATTTAGCAACTATTGTGAACATTTTGCAGAATCCATTTTGTATTCATGGCAGTCATTTTCTCTGCCATGTGCTCACCGTGTGCTCTGTCCTACCTTTCTGTTAACTACTCTTGAAAATCTGTCTAGTGACAAGTTATATTTCAAATCTCCCACTTTCGCACATGCCCAGTAAGATTTGCAGCCGTTAGTAATCAGTAACAGACAGTAATGTGTCAACTAGTACTTGAAAACTGTTAGCCTCTCCTACCTGTCGACTGTGCATTTCCATATGACCTTACATGTATGTAAGTCTTGCTTCTATAATTGTACAACCTTCTTTTAGCCCCTGCGTGGGTATAAAAGGACCATGCTCTCTTAGCTCAGTGTGCTACTTCAAAAATTACCGAAGGGTGCTGTTTGAACTGTAGTACCACCTCATGAGGTTTAATAAACTTTGTCTTTTATTTCAGTTTCTGTGCCAACTTCTTCCTATATGGTCTGAGGACTTTGTGCAGAGAAGGGAGAACCTCTTGCACTAGTAGGCCTTGCTGAGGCTTACTTTGACAAATTGGCGTCCGAACAGGGACTCATCGGTGACTCGAGCGCCCGACGGATTGGTCACGACGAAGGATTGGGATCTCGCTGTGGACGATCAATGCCTCAGGAGACCCGAGTCTTGGCAACCACGGCGTTTTTTCCTTCTTTCTGATGTGACCATCCAGGTGGCGCCAGTCCTCGACTGAGATCCTTTTTGTTCATTCGTCATGCAGTGACCATTTGGTCGATTTTTGAACTTGGCAGTTGGAACCTGGACGCCCTGTGATTGGTAAGAGCCGTTTTACGGCACTTGCTGTGGCTTTTGATGCCTTTGTTTGGTAATGAAGTTTAGCACCACTTACTGTGGCTCTCATGTTTTGGGAGACTAGTCAATTTGTGTCCTTTGAATTGATATATCAATTGCAATATATATAGGCAGGTAATGAGGAGAATTTTCTCCAATTTAATTTGATTTGAACGGCACCTTAAGTGCTACTTTGATTATAATATTGCATATTCTGCACTATTTTTGGCATGCCTGTTTTTAGCGCACTTCGTAGGATGCGTTGCTTTTGTAATGGTACCAATTTGAGACTGGAAGAATCACAACTGGCACCCCCAGAGGGGACGCCCAATAGAGATATGTACGTTAAACATGGTCTTTCTTCTATAATGTACAGCACATTTTGGAATGAATACACTTGTGCGGATCCTGAGTTACGTTGGCCTATGCATGGGTCATTTGATTTGCAAAAGATTGAGGGGCATATTTATACTCCGTTTGCGCCGAATTAGCGTCGTTTTTTTCGACGCAAATTCAGCGCAAAACTAACACCATATTTATACTTTGGCGTTAGACGCGTCTAGCGCCAAAGTATGAGGAAAGAGCGTAATTTTTTTGCGTGAACGCCTTCCTTGCGTTAATGAGATGCAAAGTAGGCGTTCCCGTCTAAAAAAATGACTGCGACGCAAATGCGTCGTATTTATACTCCCGGGCAAAAATGACGCCCGGGAGTGGGCGGGGCAAAAAACCCCGCATTTGCGCAGGATTTTAGCGCCTGGGTCAGGGCAGGCGTTAAGGGACCTGTGGGCTCAAAATGAGCCCACAGCTGCCCTCCCATGCCCCCAGGCACCCCCCCTGCCACCCTTGCCCACCCCAGGAGGACACCCAAGGATGGAGGGACCCACCCCAGGGACATTCAGGTAAGTTCAGGTAAGTCTAATTTTTTTTTTTTTTTATACTTTTTTTTGGCATAGGGGGGCCTGATTTGTGCCCCCCTACATGCCTCAATGCCCAATGACCATGCCCAGGGGACAGAAGTCCCCTGGGCATGGCCATTGGGCAAGGGGGCATGACTCCTGTCTTTACTAAGACAGGAGTCATGTAAATGGCGTCTGGGCGTCGTTAAAAATGGCGCAAATCGGGTGGAGGCGATTTTTTGCGTCAACCTGACTTGCACCATTTTTAAGACGCCCTAGCGCCATTTTTCCCAACGCCAGCGCTGCCTGGTGTACGTGTTTTTTTTCCACGCACACCAGGCAGCGCCGGTCTGCTTGCGCCGGCTAACGCCATTCAATAAATACAGCGCCCGCCTGGCGCTTCAGAATGGCGTTAGCCGGCGCAAAACTTTTTGACGCTAAACTGCGTTAGCGCAGTTTAGCGTAAAAAAGTATAAATACGGGCCTGAGTATGTGGAACAATGTATGTGGAAGCTAAGGTCTAGGGAAGATATGTTTGACTGTGTACGAATGTGGGAGAAAGAAGTTCATGGACGGGTGAAGCGTGAGAGAGCCTTGCTTGAGAAAGAGCAGCGGAAGAATGTATATGTGAAAGCATTGGAAATGAGAAAGAAAGAAATAAATGACTTAAAGGAGCTAGAAGAGAAAGAACGTAAATTACAGGTAAATGGCCAATACACTGTTAGGCAACCTCTCTATCCTATCCGTAATAAACCACACAATGATTTTTTGTTACTAGATCGCCCTCCACCTCCGTATGTCATTCCTTCTGCCCCTCAGGAGTTAGCTGAGGTCTCCGGTTCGGAGCAACAGAAGATACGAGACAGTCGCTCTATGTTGCTGCTGACCGTGCGTCTGAGCTTAGATCTACTGCTTGTAAAACAATTCGTAGAGTTGTCTCTGCTTCTGAACTTTTAGACAACATGAAAGGGAGAACGGAAAAGGAGCAGCTATATTTTACTGAGGCATTTGGCACAGAAGTTATTGAACTATTTCTGAAATATTCTGATGAGTTAGAGCCCGATGATGTAGCAGCTGATCATAAGCAACTGCGTGCTGGTCCTTTTGTTTTCTCCCAGGTGGCTGATGTAATCAGGCGTTTGGTGAAATTATGTGTTGTGGCAGTCCATTTGCAAGAGGAGAAAAGGACCATGGACGTAGTTGCACGGACATCTCAGACCGGCGGGGTGCAAGCTTCCATCTTCAGAACAGATAAGACTATGATAATTCACGCAAAACCAATGCAGGACGCCGCGCCTTTGTATGTTCCTTCTAAAGGATTGGGTACAAGTGATGATAAAACTTTTGTTGATGCTAAGGGTTCTTTTATTTATAATTGGGTGTATACTCCTTGGAATAGGGTAGATGTAATGGCACTTAAAACAGCATTACCTGAGCCACTGAAAAATCCAGCCACCTTTTATGAGGAAGTTGAGGGAGCAATTAATTCTTCTACTATCACTTTGTCTGACATTGATTTATTTTTTGGATTGATATTACCGCCAGATATGTGGAGAACTGTTCGTAAAGTTGATGATCGTGTAGTTTTTGGGGCGTCATGGAAAGAATTAGAACCTGCGAAAAAGCCATATCAGTTGATTCTAGATCTTCCCGCAGCCATACTAGTTAAGTTAAAAACGATTATTCCCCCTAAAAAGATAGATTGGACTGTTTTAGCGCCTTGTAAGCAAAAGGCATATGAATCGGTCTCTGATTTCTTTACACGCTTTGAAGAAGCATTTCATAATTTTAGCAGCCAGTTATTGTCAGATGATACGGGCAGACATTTGCTTGTCGATAAATATGTTGCAAATCTGTTACCAGGAATAGCTAGTCGTCTAAAAGCTAGTGAAAGTTCATGGACTACCTCTACTCCGGTTTCTCTTTTGACTATGGCTCAGTATTATGAATGTCAGGAATTAGAAGCAAAAGGTAGCGAGGATAAAAAGATGAAAGAATTAAAGACGAAGGTTATGTTGGCGCAAGCTTATGGTCCGCCTTTTAGAGATAGTGATAGAGGTGGATGTGGATTTTATGGTTCTTCTTACACTCGTTCGAATTTGTCTGTTGATCAGTGAGCATATTGTAGAAATCTGGGCATTGGGCTGCCGATTGTCCAGCACTACGTGTTCAGCAGTGTTCACGTGGTCAGGGACAAATGAGAAATTGCTCAGGATATTCAGGGCCTAGAAGAAGCACGACTGATCATGCTAGGGTTGATTCTAATGTACGAGGGCAGGATGGGTTTAACACTTTTGATAGACGGAACCAATACCAGATGTCTAACTATGTGCAGCCTGATTTCTAAGATTCTGCTTATGCATAGGATTGCCTAGGATGGGGTAAGGAATCAGTTGAAGTTCCAGTAGATCAGAGGGGTCCCTATGTTACAGCACATGTTTTGGGTTCTACTGATCAGTTTCTGGTTGATACAGGAGCTACTCGTAGTGCCTTGTTTAAACAATTGATTCCAATAGCTCCCCTGTCTGGCTTAACCATTACATCAATAGGTTTTGATGGAACACCTTCCCCTAGCCCATTGTCACAACCACTTGCATTCCATGTTGATAAATTTACTGCTCCATGTCCATTTTTGCTTTCTCCAAATACACCAGACAATATTGTGGGTCTTGATATGCTCAAGTATTTCAGGGCTACAATACGATGCTCTCCTGAAGGGGTGCGTGTTATTTTGTATGATAATCATCCTGTGATGGAAAGAGTTTGCCTTGTTAAAGAGGATATTGCATTAGCTTCACTCCCTAGTACTTTGTGGGCTACTTCAGATACTGATGTAGGACAAATGATTATTCCACCGGTACATATTAGTGTCAAGGAGGGAGCTGTATTGCCATGTTTGCCTCAATACAAAATTTCACAGGAGGGCGAAGAAGCACTCACACGAATTGTGCATGATCTTATTGCAGTTGGAGTTGTTGAGGAAGTTCCGTATAATGTTTGTAACAGTCCAATTCTTCCTTTTCTGAAAAAGGATGTTGATACTAGGATTTACCGATTCATTATTGATTTACGAAAAGTCAATAAGATTGTGGTACCACAATATCATGTGGTATCTGACATCACAACACTTCTTGCTTTGGTTCCCCAGACACCAACTACGTTCTCTGTGATAGACTTGAAGAATGCTTTCTTTTCGATCCCTATTCATCCTGACAGCCGATATTTGTTTGGTTTTACTTTGAATAAACGATCTATAGACTTTGCAGAATTCCTCAAGGCTATACTGAGAGTCCTAGTATTTATGGTCAAGCGTTAAAACGACAACTTGATTCTTTTGTTTTGCCTGAAGGTGTGGCTCTCATACAATATGTTGATGATATTTTGTTGGCAGCTGATACCCCTGAGCAATGTGGAAAGTGCACTTTGTCCTTACTTTCTTTTCTTGCTTCACACCACCATAAAGTGTCACGAAAGAAATTGCAATATTGTAGACCAAAGGTAACCTATTTAGGTCACCTTTTGTCTAAGGAGGGCCGTGCACTTACATCAGATCGTATTCCAGCAATTTTAGACACAACAGTACCCTCTACTCAGAAAGATGTTCGTGCATTCCTTGGTCTTACTTCTTTTTGTAGGCAATGCATATTAGGGTTTTCACACATTGTGAAACCTTTGCTAGCACTTTTGACTAAAGATGCTCCAATGCCCCTCCCATGGACATTTGAATGTGAGACTGCTTTCCAGCAGCTACGACAAGCCCTTTGTTCAGCACCAGTGTTAGGTACTCCAGATTACACAAAGCCTTTTGCACTTTACGTACATGAGAAAGATGGGTGTGCATTGTCAGTTTTAGTACAGACACATGGCGATAAGCAGCGTCCCTGTGCATATTTTTCAGCAGTACTTGATCCTGTCGCTCAAGCGTTGCCTGGGTGTTTTCGTTCAGTTGCCGCAACAGCTGTGTCAATACGTCAGAGTGAAGGGATAGTTTTGTCACATAAGCTGTTGGTGTTAGTACCCCATGTGGTTGATGCTCTTTTAAATCAAACAAAGACGCAACATTTAACTAGTGCTCGCCTGAGAGGACATGAATTGACATTGCTGGCTCCCCACATTACACTGAAGAGATGTGCATCACTAAATCTAGCCACTTTGTTGCCATATCCGGTGACTCAGCCTTCGTTCACAAGAAACACATGATTGTATATTCATTACCGAAGAACAGACAAAGGGTCGTATTGATTTACAAGATACGCCCCTTCCAGATGTAGACCGGGAATTGTGGGTTGATGGGTCTTGTTTGAAGTTGCCAGACGGTACGACCTCAACTGCATATGCAATCACCACAATACACACGGCAGTGGAGACAGCTCGTATACCACAGAAGTCAGCTCAAGCAGCTGAACTAATAGCTTTGACACAAGCATGTGAGCTTAGTACTGACTTATGTGTGAATATTAATACAGACAGCCGCTATGCTTTTGGAGTGGCTCATGATTTTGGTTTGCTTTGGAAGGAGAGAGGCTTTCTCACATCCCACGGGATGCAGATAATGCACGGAGAATTAGTGCATAACCTCTTGTCTGCATTGACATATCCAAAGAAACTAGCTATTGTGAAATGTAGTGCACGCAAGAAAGTGACCGAAAGGATAGGGCAAGGTAATGCCCTTGTGGACCGCGTAGCACGTGAGACTGCGATGCAGTGAAGTACTACTTCTATGTATGTAGTGAAGTCACAAGCTGAACGTTGGCATAATGCTAGACAAGACGTATTAGATATACAGAAATCTGCTTCTGTGAAAGAACGTGAGCAATGGTCTGAAGAAGGAGAATTGGATGATGAGGGCTGTTGGCGGAATAAGCAGATGGATAAATGGAAATTGCCAATAGCTTTTGTACAACCTATGGTTCAGATGGCATATGGGCTGGCACATGTTGGAGCTTCAACAATAACGACGTTGCTTACGCAAGTTTGGGAGCATCCAGAAATTTCCAGTACAGCTAAGAGAGTAGTACAGTCTTGTTTGATCTGTTTACAATACAATCCTGGAAAATGGACACAAACTCCCGCTGGAGGGTTTGCTACACCAACTGCACCTTTCGAAGTTCTACAAATGGATTACATTCAGCTTGAACGCTGCAACAATTTAAAGTATGTCTTGGTGGTGGTATGTGCCTTCAGTAAATGGATAGAGGCATACCCCACAAAGGATAATACTGCCATTACCACAGCGAAGGTGCTTTTGAAATAATTTTTCCCTAGGTTTGGTGTTTACAGACTTTTATGGAATGATAACGGACCTCATTTTGTTGAAGAAGTTATTAAGTATGTCCTGAAAGGATTAGGGATCAAACAGAAGTTCCATGCAGTTTTCCACCCAAAATCAGCAGGGTTGGTGGAAAGGTATAATGCTACTTTGAAGCTGAAGTTAGCGAAGATACAGGCTTCCACATCCTTAACTTGGCCAGATGCATTACTGTTGGCATTATTGTCTATTAGGTCAGTGCCACACTGTCGAATAGGCCTTACTCCCTATGAAATAGTATTTGGAAGGCCAATGAACATTTGGGGAGTTCCTAAGCCAAATTCTGTATATGATGTACCTTGTGTCCTGATGAATGATTATTTGGCACAGTTAACCGACAATTTGGTTTCTATTCATCATCAGGTTTGAGAAGCACTTCCTTACAGATCTACAGGTTAAGGCCATGAACTCCGACCTGGTGACCAGGTGATGATTAAGTCCTTTGAAAGATCAAGCAGCTTGGAACCAAGGTGGCGAGGCCCAGAGCAGGTGCTCCTTGCGACAAGGACAGCGGTTCGAGTGACGAACCAAAATAATTGGGTCCATAGTACTCACTGCAAGAGAGTGCTACCTACCTTGGTGGAACCTGCTGTGCTGACCAATCATCGAGAGATTTTGACTATGGAGAAAGGCCGTGCTATATCACCTGACGAATCTGCGGAGTTCTTCCCGGACCATTCGATTTCTGGAGTGTCGTGACCGAGGAAAGACCCTATAGTGCTGGAGAAAACTGGTTGAGCTACTGCCCTGGGTCAGTGAAACGGAAAGCCAATGTGGCAAGGGGGGGGGATCAGCCATGCATTAGAGTAGTGACACCCATCTTGGCCCGTGGTGAAGAAATCAGCGGCTGCCCAGGGATAAGAGCTCCAACTATTGTTTTTAATTAATTTCTGAAAGGGTCGATTATCACTGTTGCTAAAATGAATAACAAACTGATCATTAGTACTATGGGGGTTTGTTGTTGTTTTGGTGGTTATAGCAATAATCACCTGGTTTGTTGAAAAGAAGGCTCCTGCTCGTGAGTTTTTTGTTGCCACTACTCCAGTACCAGAGGATCACTATTACTTTACGCTTCCCTCTCAGGAGCAGAAGCACTGTCAATTGTACTTCAATAATACTTTCATTCAGATGTTGCATCATACTCATAATGCTACAAATACTACTAACTGTTGGGTATGTGGAATGATACCTGCGCATCAAAAGAAAGGAGGAACACCTTTCATTACTCTTCCCTTTTCACACAATGGTCCTTGTCAGACTTCTTTTTTGCCTTAATAAAGTATGCTACCAAGACAAAGATGGTATCCCCAAGCCAATGGAACTAAATGGGAATGGGAAGAGTATCAACCGGACAATGTTTCAATACCATATGTCTTCACAAATATAAGGGACTCTGACAAGAAAGAACAATTTGTGATTTCTGTTACAAAAACTAAAGCAGATTTATTTATACGTAGCATTGGGTGAATTCCAGGGGGGATAAGCGATTGTACCTTGATTTTAACTATTGAGGGTGTAAATAATAGTAGTTTTACAGCTTCACATAATACATATTTTGTTTGTGGTAACTATGGGGGTCATTCTAACCCTGGTGGTAAAAACCGCCAGGGCGAACGACCGCGGTAGCACCGCCAACAGGCTGGCCGTGCACCGCTGGGCATTCTGACCGCGGCTGTTCAGCCGCGGCCAGAAACGGAAAGTCGGCGGTGTCCCGCCGACTTTCCGCTGCCCTTGAGAATCCTCCATGGCGGCGGAGCGCGCTCCGCCGCCATGGGGATTCTGAAACCCCCTACCGCCATCCCGTTCCCGGCGGTTCACCCGCCGGGAACAGGATGGTGGTAGGGGGTGCCGCGGGGCCCCTGGGGGCTGCAGTGCCCACGCCAATGGCATGGGCACTGCAGGGGCCCCCGTAAGAGGGCCCCAAAAAGAATTTCAGTGTCTGCCTAGCAGACACTGAAATTCGCGACGGGTGCAACTGCACCCGTCGCACCTTCCCACTCCGCCGGCTCAATTCTGAGCCAGCGTCCTCGTGGGAAGGGTGTTTCCCGCTGGGCTGGCGGGCGGACTTTCGGCGGTCGCCCGCCAGCCCAGTGGGAAACCCAGAATGACCGCCGCGGTCTTTTGACCGCGTTACGGTATTCTGGCGGTTCCCGCTTGGCGGCCGGCTACCGCCACCCGCCAGGGTCAGAATGACCCCCTATGTGTTAGAAATGGGGTTTTTGGTTGGCAGTCAGGTTACCCTCTGTCCAAGCAAGAACCCTCATTCTAGTCAGGGTAATTCACACACAATCCAAATTATCCTGTGCCCACCCTCTGGTAGCTTGGCACGAGCACTCATGCTTAACTTAGAAGGCAATGTGTAAAGCATTTGTGCAATAAATCATACAATAACATAATATAGCATCACAAAAATACACCACACAGTGTTTCGAAAAATATATAATATTTATCTGGGTATTTGCAGGTTCAAAACGATCAAAGATGCAATATGAATTTGTACAGATATCACTGAAAAGTGCTATCAAGTGTCTTAAGTCTTCAAAAAGCAAACAAAGGGGGTCCTTTTGACCTCGGTGGTCTTTTTAAAAGACCGCAGAGGGACCGCCGTGAGGAAGACCGCCAGTGGTGGCGGTCTGCCGCTCGGCCTATTATGACCGTTGGCAGCTCTCCATCCTTTTACGGATGGAGAGCTGCCAACAGCCACAGCTGCCTGACGCGACGCCTACGGGGCGACCGGAACTTCGACGCGCAGCCTCGCATGGACAACGGCACCCGACTTCCATAGAGGAAATCGACGCGCTGTCTGCCGTGAGAAAGAAAACTCCAAGCACAGCCTCCCAGAACGACGCGCAGCCGGATAACAAGTCGAGGAATCCACGCACAGACCCTGGGACATCTGGTAATCCTGCGAACCATAGAAGCAGTCGGCCCGCGTGCCGGAAAACAACGCACGTCTTCCCCGAGTGAAAGATAATGGCGCAAGTCCGTGTGTGAAGGGGCGAAACCGAAGCACACACCATTTTTCTTCCCACAGAACGACTCACGTCTCCCCACTTCAAAAATAACGACGCAAGTCCGTGTGTGAAGGGGCGTAACCGACGCACACACCATTTGTCCATGCATCTCCTCTTCTGCAGACCTCTGCAGAGATTTTCCACTCCAAACCATAGACTTTGTGCTTGAAAGAGACTTTGGGGGTCATTTTGACCTCAGCGGTCTTTTTTAAAGAGGCAACCTCTATCCAAGCCCTTGGAGAGCACTTTGGCAGCCAAACAAAAGTTCAGCAAGGCAGCAGGCCAACAGCAAGGCAGCAGTCCTTTGTAGAAAGCAGACAGGTGAGTCCTTTGAGCAGCCAGGCAGTTCTTTTGGGCAGGATGCAGGTTTTGGTTCAGGTTTCTTCTCCAGCAAGTGTCTGAGGTGGTAGGGCAGAAGCCCTGTTTTATACTAAATTGTGCCTTTGAAGTGGGGGTGACTTCAAAGAGTGGCTAAGAAGTACACCAGGTCCCCTTTCAGTTCAATCCTGTCTGCCAGGGTCCCAGTAGGGGTTGTGGCAGTCCTTTGTGTGAGGGAAGGCCCTCCACCCTCCCAGCCCAGGAAGACCCATTAAAAATGCAGATGTATGCAAGTGAGGCTGAGTACCCTGTGTTTGGGGAGTGTCTGAGTGAATGCACAAGGAGCTGTCAACTAAACCTAGCCAGACCTGGATTGTAAGGCACAGAAAGATTTAAGTGCAAAGAAATACTCACTTTCTAAAAGTGGCATTTCTAGAATAGTAATATTAAATCCGACTTCCCCAGTCAGCAGGATTTTGTATTACCATTCTGGCCATACTAAATATGACCTTCCTACTTGTTGGACTTTTGCTTATGCAGGGTCATCCCCAGACTTTTTTGCCTCCTGCCTCCTATTTTTCTCTGACATGTTGCTGTTGGCTTTTCAACTCTGAGCACTTTACCACTGCTAACCAGTGCTAAAGTGCATATGCTCTCCTGTGTAAATTGTATGTAAGTGGTTTATCCATGATTGGCATATTTGATTTACTAGTAAGTCCCTAGTAAGGTGCACTAGAGGTGCCAGGGCCTGTAAATCAAATGCTACTAGTGGGCCTGCAGCACTGGTTGTGCCACCCACATAAGTAGCTCTGTAATCATGTCTCAGACCTGCCCCTGCAGTGTCTGTATGTGTATTTTTACACTGTAAATTCGACTTGGCAAGTGTACCCACTTGCCAGGCCTAAACCTTCCCTTTCCTTACATGTAAGGCACCCCTAAGGTAGGCCCTAGGTAGCCCCAAGGGCAGGGTGCAGTGTATGGATAAGGTAGGACATATAGTAATGTGGTTTATATGTCCTGACAGTGAAATACTGCCAATTTCGTTTTCACTGTTGCAAGGTCTGTCTCTCTCTCATAGGATAATATGGGGGCTACCTTTAAATATGATTAAAGTGTAGATTCCCCTAGAGAGTAGATGGACAGGTGGAGTTTGGGATCCCTGAACTCACAATTTAAAAATACATCTTTTAGTAAAGTTGATTTTAAGATTGTGCGTTTGGAAAGGCCACTTTTAGAAAGTGAGCATTTTCTTGCTTAAACCATTCTGTGACTCTGCCTGGTTTGTGGATTCCCTGTCTGGGTCAGTTTGACAGTTGGGTTGTTTTTCACCTCACACCAGACAGTGACACAAAGGGAGCTGGGGTGTGATCTGCATTTCCTGATTAGCCATCTCTGCTAGGAGGGAGGGGTGGAGTGGTCACTCTCATCTGAAAGGACTGTGCCTGCCTCTGACAATGCTGTCTCCAGCCCCCTGGTGTGTGTCTGAGGCCTTGCCTGGGCAAGGCAGGATTTCACAAGAAGGTGTGAGTCCCCTTTGAAGAAAGGTGACTTCAAAGACTAAAATGGGTATAAGAAGGGCACCCAAACTTACAAACTTTAGAAACACTTCTGGAATCAAGGGGAACCTCTGCCTGGAGAAGAGCTGATCGCTGAGGAACAAGTGCTGCCCTGCCTGTGACTGTGCTTTGTGGAGCTTTCCTGCAGTGCTGCTTCTGCCAGAGTAAGAGGGCAAAGACTGGACTTTGTGTGCCTTCCATCTTGAAGAAGAAATCTCCAAGGGCTTGATGTAGAGCTTGCCTCCTGTTGTTGAAGTCTCAGGGATAGCAAAGACTTCTTCCTGCCAGCACCTGGAGTCTCTGGAGAGACCCCTACTCTGCTCTGTGGTGCCCTCCCAGTTCCTGGGACCCTGAAAGGAGAGGCTGGCAGCCTAAGGACAAAAATACACGCACCGAGCGCCGTGCGGAGAAAAGATCGACGCGAATCCGATCGCGGCTGAGAAAACGACGCGACGCCGGCTCCGCAGCTGAGAAACGACGCCGCAGGAAACGCGACCGGAGAATCGACGCCCGGAGCAGGAGAAACGACGCGCAGCATCGCTGACGAAGGCTGAGAGATCGCAACCTGCGCCGCGGGACTTTCGGACCGTCGCGTGGCTGGCTTTTTCGACGCGCATCGCCGTGCCGAGTTGTTTTCGACGCATATAACCGTGCAGGGTTATTTTCGACGCACACCGCCCGTGCGGGGTTATTTTTGACGCAAACCAGGTACATTTACACGCTAGCAGCGCTAGTGTGTTGTTACAACTACCTAAAGACTCTTTTTATTTTAAACCTTTAAAAAATCATAACTTGACTTGTGTATGTGGGATTTTTGTCGTTTTGGTCTTGTTTTGTCTAGATAAATATTTCCTATTTTTCTAAACTGGTGTTGTGTCATTTTGTAGTGTTTTCATTGAGTTACTGTGTGTGTTGGTACAAATACTTTACGCCCAGCACTCTGAGGTTAAGCCTACTGCTCTGCCAAGCTACCAAGGGGGTAAGCAGGGGTTAGCTGAGGGTGATTCTCTTTTATCCTAACTAGAGTGAGGGTCCTTGCTTGAACAGGGGGTAACCTGACTGTCAACCAGAGACCCCATTTCTAACATTGGTGACCAGCGGTCGGGATTGGACTTGTATTTGTACTTGACATACAGTAATTAAGTGTACACTACTGTTTTGATCTCAGACCACTACGTGACCACATACTACTTGTTTGGTGATCTTTTGATTTTTCTCTTAAGGACTCTTTTTATTCTACTTCCATGATTTTGCTGATCCCTTGACTGATTCTTTTTACTTCATTGGGAAATTATCTTTTTTCTGCCTTTTGGAACTTTGCACTTGTGACCATCATGTCTCAATCTGGAGATGCAACAGCTGGAGCTGTGTTTGAAATGGAGAAACTGAAGGAGTACCCAGTTGCTCAATTGAAACAGTTCCTTAAAGATCTTGACTGTCCCACTGAGAGCTCCACCAGGGAGGGGGAGCTGCAACAGGCACAGAGGGCTTGGGTGACAATCAAGAAGGCTGGAGGGCACACAGAGGAGGAGAATATGGGTGGGGAGGTGCAGAGGATACACAGTGGTGTAGTGGAGGAACCTGTTACGCCTGGGGGGAAGGTCCCCAGGAGGGATGGCAGGGTGTCACCCAAGGGTCTGACTCCTGAAGAGTTACAGGACAGACAGGCAGAGAGGGAGTACCAATGGGAGCTGAAAAAGCTCGATTGGGAGCTGGAAGAAAGGAGGAGGAACTTAGAGATTAAAAAAATGATTTATGCTTACGAGCTTAAATTGAAAGAGCTGGAAGTCATGAGGGCTGAGTCCAGCTGGAATGGTGGCAGCAACAATTGTATATCCAGTGATGCTGCAGAAGTGCACATGCCCAGAGAGGTGGTGCCCTACTTGAAGGAGGGAGTTAACACACGCCAGGAGGTTCAGGGGTATGAGGTAGCTCCAGTGATGCACAGGGTCCCTGAGGTGGATTGGGGAACTGGCATGGGGAGTCATATTCCTACTGGTGGGAGGGACACTCTACTGACTCTAGTTGAGAGTGACAGGGAGAGGGGTTCCCCCCAGGTAGAAGTCCTGGTTATGGAGTGTGAAGACATCCCAGAAGAGTGTGGGTTGAGTGTCAGGGACAGTCAGGTACTGTCTCACCAGTCTCAGGAGGGTGATGTGGGGTGCTTTTTCAAAGCAGAGTCACTGGATGGTTGGGTGAAGGGTACTTTGGTTAATTCATGTGAGGGGCTGAGTGATGTAATTGCTGGAGAGCATATGTCTAGTCCTTATTTTCCAGAGCTATGCCAACACCAGGCGGAGTGTGAGTTCTCTGACCCCAGGGAGCTTACAATGGAGGCAGACTTCTGGGTGAGTACCAGAGAGTCTGAAGAGGCATTTGGGGGTGCTCCTGAGAGGAGTGGTCTAGGTAGTTCCCAACCAGGTGAGGTAGGGAAGGATTGTAGTGTCCCAGGTAGGTCCCAGTGTAGTGGGATGGGTGAGGGACCCCATGTCCAGTCTCAGAGGAGAGGGAATGGGGATGGGTTGAGGCCCAAGGTGCCCGAGATCCGGTCCCAGGTCCTGGAGGGTTCCCTGCGGGAACACCAGGAGGGGAGCCTAGCCTGTACCATAGGGCCATCTGTTGAGGGAGACCCCACAGTGTCAGGAGAACTTGGGGGGGCGGCTGTAGCCAGCGTCCCACCAGTTCTGGTGTCTGGCAGTACCACTCCTAGTGAGGGGGTGCAGAAGTCCAGACAGAGGGTTGAGAGGGGGTTGCGGACCCCAGTGGAGAACCTGGAGGGTCAGGGGTCAGCTCTGAGAGCAGACCCCCCCATGAATGACCTTGGTGAGACCATTTCTGGGTTGGGGGGAATCCAGACTCTGTCAGATGGGCAGAGGTCAGGGGACCTGCGCCCGCCAGACTCTTGTGTGGCCCTTCGGGACAGTGTGTCCCTTGAGGGGGGTAAGTGTGCCCCCCTGGAAGTCCTGGTGTGCCAGGCAATGGTTCAACCGCAGGGTGGTGACTCTGGGTTGAATGATCAGGTTCAGGGGGTAAACTCTGACCTGATGGGGGGTAAGTGTGCTCCCAAGGAAGTCCTGGTGTGCCAGGCAGTGGTTCAACCGCAGGGTGGTGACCCTAGGTTGGATGACCAGGTTCAGAGGGTAAACTCTGACCTGGTAGGGGGTAGGTATGCCCCCCAGGAAGTCCTGGTTCGCCAGGCAGTGATCCAGTCTGTGGGTACAGACCCTGGATTGGGAGGCCAGGCTAAGGGTGTCCCCCCTGACCTGGAGGGAGGGGCTACTGCTAACAGTGCCCCTACCATGTTGTCTTCTGGGGGGGCCACTCCTAGTTGGGTGGTTCAGGACCCCAGAAGAGAGGGCAGGGGGAGGGAAGCCTCACCCCTGGCCCTGGTCCAACCTGAAGGTACAGACCCCAGGTTGGAGGATCAGTTGCAGGTTAACATCCCTGCACTGATGGAAGAATTGTGCAGAACTGCTTCTACAAGCACCCTGACAGTTTTTGACTCTGGGGGTGCCGCTTCTGCAGGGAGGGTACAGAGCCCCAGAGGGGAGGACCAGGGTCAGGTTAACATCCCTGACCTGGTGGAAGAGAGAGTGGTCAAAGGGTGCCAGGCACCTGGGGCTACCACCCCCCACTCTCCACAGTCACAGTGGTTAGAGAGGCCTGAGGTCGGGCTCTCATCCCTGACAGTTGTCTGGGGCCACTGTGGCTTGCTGTCCTGGTGGACAGAGTTGCCCCTGGGGGGGGGAGGACGAGAGTCACACCCCGGGGGTGGAGTGGGCAACACCACTGTGTTGGCCCTGGTGGTACTATCTGCCCATTGCAATTCATCTGTGAGCAAAGTAAAGTTAGGTGCTGCACAGATGGTGTCTGTAGATGAGGAGAAGGGTTCCCCATGGGTTAGCTTAGTGGGCCCTGAGAGTATGGACAGAGGGATCCAACTGGAGTCAGGAAGGCGTAGAACTGGAACATGCCCCTGCTGTTGTGGGCCTGGGTCCCTGTTCTATCGCCCCAATCAGGGAAGTACATCAAGGTATTGATTGTTCTCCCCTGGCTTTAGGCTGGTAGGGGGTCGTGTTGGACTTTTGCTTATGCAGGGTCATCCCCAGACTTTTTTGCCTCCTGCCTCCTATTTTTCTCTGACATGTTGCTGTTGGCTTTTCAACTCTGAGCACTTTACCACTGCTAACCAGTGCTAAAGTGCATATGCTCTCCTGTGTAAATTGTATGTAAGTGGTTTATCCATGATTGGCATATTTGATTTACTAGTAAGTCCCTAGTAAGGTGCACTAGAGGTGCCAGGGCCTGTAAATCAAATGCTACTAGTGGGCCTGCAGCACTGGTTGTGCCACCCACATAAGTAGCTCTGTAATCATGTCTCAGACCTGCCCCTGCAGTGTCTGTATGTGTATTTTTACACTGTAAATTCGACTTGGCAAGTGTACCCACTTGCCAGGCCTAAACCTTCCCTTTCCTTACATGTAAGGCACCCCTAAGGTAGGCCCTAGGTAGCCCCAAGGGCAGGGTGCAGTGTATGGATAAGGTAGGACATATAGTAATGTGGTTTATATGTCCTGACAGTGAAATACTGCCAATTTCGTTTTCACTGTTGCAAGGTCTGTCTCTCTCTCATAGGATAATATGGGGGCTACCTTTAAATATGATTAAAGTGTAGATTCCCCTAGAGAGTAGATGGACAGGTGGAGTTTGGGATCCCTGAACTCACAATTTAAAAATACATCTTTTAGTAAAGTTGATTTTAAGATTGTGCGTTTGGAAAGGCCACTTTTAGAAAGTGAGCATTTTCTTGCTTAAACCATTCTGTGACTCTGCCTGGTTTGTGGATTCCCTGTCTGGGTCAGTTTGACAGTTGGGTTGTTTTTCACCTCACACCAGACAGTGACACAAAGGGAGCTGGGGTGTGATCTGCATTTCCTGATTAGCCATCTCTGCTAGGAGGGAGGGGTGGAGTGGTCACTCTCATCTGTAAGGACTGTGCCTGCCTCTGACAATGCTGTCTCCAGCCCCCTGGTGTGTGTCTGAGGCCTTGCCTGGGCAAGGCAGGATTTCACAAGAAGGTGTGAGTCCCCTTTGAAGAAAGGTGACTTCAAAGACTAAAATGGGTATAAGAAGGGCACCCAAACTTACAAACTTTAGAAACACTTCTGGAATCAAGGGGAACCTCTGCCTGGAGAAGAGCTGATCGCTGAGGAACAAGTGCTGCCCTGCCTGTGACTCTGCTTTGTGGAGCTTTCCTGCAGTGCTGCTTCTGCCAGAGTAAGAGGGCAAAGACTGGACTTTGTGTGCCTTCCATCTTGAAGAAGAAATCTCCAAGGGCTTGATGTAGAGCTTGCCTCCTGTTGTTGAAGTCTCAGGGATAGCAAAGACTTCTTCCTGCCAGCACCTGGAGTCTCTGGAGAGACCCCTACTCTGCTCTGTGGTGCCCTCCCAGTTCCTGGGACCCTGAAAGGAGAGGCTGGCAGCCTAAGGACAAAAATACACGCACCGAGCGCCGTGCGGAGAAAAGATCGACGCGAATCCGATCGCGGCTGAGAAAACGACGCGACGCCGGCTCCGCAGCTGAGAAACGACGCCGCAGGAAACGCGACCGGAGAATCGACGCCCGGAGCAGGAGAAACGACGCGCAGCATCGCTGACGAAGGCTGAGAGATCGCAACCTGCGCCGCGGGACTTTCGGACCGTCGCGTGGCTGGCCTTTTTCGACGCGCATCGCCGTGCCGAGTTGTTTTCGACGCATATAACCGTGCAGGGTTATTTTCGACGCACACCGCCCGTGCGGGGTTATTTTTGACGCAAACCAGGTACATTTACACGCTAGCAGCGCTAGTGTGTTGTTACAACTACCTAAAGACTCTTTTTATTTTAAACCATTAAAAAATCATAACTTGACTTGTGTATGTGGGATTTTTGTCGTTTTGGTCTTGTTTTGTCTAGATAAATATTTCCTATTTTTCTAAACTGGTGTTGTGTCATTTTGTAGTGTTTTCATTGAGTTACTGTGTGTGTTGGTACAAATACTTTACGCCCAGCACTCTGAGGTTAAGCCTACTGCTCTGCCAAGCTACCAAGGGGGTAAGCAGGGGTTAGCTGAGGGTGATTCTCTTTTATCCTAACTAGAGTGAGGGTCCTTGCTTGAACAGGGGGTAACCTGACTGTCAACCAGAGACCCCATTTCTAACACTACTCCTTTCAGATCAGCAGCTGCCACTTCAACAATGTATGAGGGCAGTCCCAATGTTAGCCTATGAAGGGAGCAGGCCTCACAGTAGTGTAAAAACGAATTTAGGAGTTTTACACTACCAGGACATATAAACTACACAGGTATATGTCCTGCCTTTTACCCACACAGCACCCTGCTCTAGGGGTTACCTAGGGCACACATTAGGGGTGACTTATATGTAGAAAAAGGGGAGTTTTAGGCTTGGCAAGTACTTTTAAATGCCAAGTCGAAGTGGCAGTGAAACTGCACACACAGGCCTTGCAATGGCAGGCCTGAGACAAGGTGAAGGGGCTACTTAAGTGGGTGGCACAACCAGTGCTGCAGGCCCACTAGTAGCATTTAATCTACAGACCCTAGGCACATATAGTGCACTCTACTAGGGTCTTACAAGTAAATCAAATAGCCAATCATGGATAAACCAATCAAGAGTACAATTTACACAGAGAGCAGAGGCACAGGAAAACTGGGAGGACTGCTGTTCGACAGGGGGGAGGACAGGCCCAGGGAACCGACTCTCCAGGAGGCACTCACCAACATCCTGGGAGCATACCACCATTCCCAGGAGACCATGGGCCAGATACTGTAGAAGTGGCAGGAGACCCAGCGGCTGCAGGAGGGACGATACCTGGGGATCAGGGAGGACCTAAAAACATCTACACTATCCTGGTCACCATTGCAGGGGTGCTGGCTGACATGGGTAACACCATGAGGGAGGCCGTGGCACACCAACAGGCCCCAGACACTAGCCACACCGAAGAATGGCCCTCCACCTCTGCCGGCGCTAGTGGACAGGAGGCCCTGCCACAGAACCAACGGGCCATCAGCACCCCACCCCCTGCAGAAGGAGAACCACCCCGCAAACGGTCCCTGTGATGCAGGCAGAAGCTAGAGAACATTGCCAAGACGCCCAACAGGAAATAGGACTCTCCTGATTGTCACCCTTCTGTCCCACTCTGTCATCCTGTCCACCTTGAACTACCATTACTCCCCTTCCTATGCCCCATTGGACAATGCACCTGTGATACCAAGAAACTGGACTCTAACTGGACATTCCTCCACTATCACCCCAGCCCATTGCACATCCCTTGGACCAAATACAAATCTGAAGACTGTCAAATGATTGACATATGTATCAGTACAACATTCTGAAAACATTGCAAGTCAGAAGTACAGTTATACATACATTGGTATGACCTTTAGTGGGCAGCAGCAAACATACCAGGAGCTAGAGTGGTCCACAGAGATCTGAAAATAAAGATGCCAAAGGGTACAGCAAGTGGCCATAGACATAGGGAAATCAGGCTGCCATGTACAATGTCCAACAGAAAACTTAATTTCACATAATTTCACCAGCCACCTGGGAGAAAACAAAAGGACCAGCACTCATTTGCTTATGATCAGCTGCTACATCATCGGGCTCTAACTCATCAGAATATTTCAGAAATAGTTCAATAACTTCTGTGCCAAATGCCTCAGTAAAATATAGCTGCTCCTTTTCCGTTCTCCCTTTCATGTTGTCTAAAAGTTCAGAAGCAGAGACAACTCTACGAATTGTTTTACAAGCAGTAGATCTAAGCTCAGACGCACGGTCAGCAGGCAACATAGAGCGACTGTCTCGTATCTTCTGTTGCTCCGAACCGGAGATCTCAGCTAACTCATGAGAGGCAGAAGGAATGACATACGGAGGTGGAGGGCGATCTAGTAACAAAAAATCATTGTGTGGTTTATTACGGATAGGATAGAGAGGTTGCCTAACAGTGTATTGGCCATTTACCTGTAATTTACGTTCTTTCTCTTCTAGCTCCTTTAAGTCATTTATTTCTTTCTTTCTCATTTCCAATGCTTTCACATATACATTCTTCCGCTGCTCTTTCTCAAGCACGGCTCTCTCACGCTTCACCCGTCCATGAACTTCATTCTCCCACATTCGTACACAGTCAAACATATCTTGCCTAGACCTTCGCTTACACATACATTGTTCCACATACTCAATCTTTCGCAAATCAAATGACCCATGCATAGGCCAACGTAACTCAGGATCCGCACAAGTGTATTTATTCCAAAATGTGCTGTACATTGTAGAAGAAAGACCATGTTTAACGTACATATCTCTATTGGGCGTCCCCTCTGGGGGTGCCGGTTGTGATTCTTCCAGTCTCAAATTGGTACCATTACAAAAGCAACGCATCCTACGAAGTGCGCTAAAAACAGGCATGCCAAAAATAGTGCAGAATATGCAATATTATAATCAAAGTAGCACTTAAGGTGCCGTTCAAATCAAATTAAATTGGAGAAAATTCTCCTCATTACCTGCCTATATATATTGCAATTGATATATCAATTCAAAGGACACAAATTGACTAGTCTCCCAAAACACGAGAGCCACAGTAAGTGGTGCTAAACTTCATTACCAAACAAAGGCATCAAAAGCCACAGCAAGTGCCGTTAAACGGCTCTTACCAATCACAGGGCGTCCAGGTTCCAACTGCCAAGTTCAAAAATCGACCAAATGGTCACTGCATGACGAATGAACAAAAAGGATCTCAGTCGAGGACCGGCGCCACCTGGATGGTCACATCAGAAAGAAGGAAAAAACGCCGTGGTTGCCAAGACTCGGGTCTCCTGAGGCATTGATCGTCCACAGCGAGATCCCAATCCTTCGTCGCGACCAATCCGTCGGGCGCTCGAGTCACCGATGAGTCCCTGTTCGGACGCCAATTTGTCAAAGTAAGCCTCAGCAAGGCCTACTAGTGCAAGAGGTTCTCCCTTCTCTGCACAAAGTCCTCAGACCATATAGGAAGACGTTGGCACAGAAACTGAAATAAAAGACAACGTTTATTAAACCTCATGAGGTGGTACTACAGTACAAACAGCACCCTTCGGTAATTTTTGAAGTAGCACACTGAGCTAAGAGAGCATGGTCCTTTTATACCCACGCATGGGCTAAAAGAAGGTTGTACAATTATAGAAGCAAGACTTACATACATGTAAGGTCATATGGAAATGCACAGTCGACAGGTAGGAGAGGCTAACAGTTTTCAAGTACTAGTTGACACATTTCTGTTTGTTACTGATTACTAACGGCTGCAAATCTTACTGGGCATGTGCGAAAGTGGGAGATTTGAAATATAACTTGTCACTAGACAGATTTTCAAGAGTAGTTAACAGAAAGGTAGGACAGAGCACACGGCGAGCACATGGCAGAGAAAATGGCTGCCATGAAAACAAAATGGATTCTGCAAAATGTTCACAATAGTTGCTAAATACAAGATGTCTTCTGCTAATGCTTAATCTAATCGCTACTGACTTACAACAAGTGAGGAATGCCAGGACAAGGGCAGAGGAATGTTACAGTGAGGCACATGGGCGAACAAGAAGAATAATTGAAAGAACCTTTGGCCTCCTGAAGGTCAGGTTCCGGTGCCTCCATTTGACAGGTGGATCCCTGTACTACTCACCCAAGAAGGGGTGTCAGATCATCACTGCATGTTGCATGTCGCACAACCTGGCCTTGAGACGCCAGGTGCCTTTTCTGCAGGAGGATGAGCCTGGAGATGGTCTTGTGGCAGTGGTGGAGCCTGTGGATAGTGAGGAAGAGGAGGCAGAGGAAGAAGATGTTGACAACAGAAATAATACAATCCATCAGTACTTCCAGTGACACACAGGTAAGACACTGTAACTTAACTTCACTTATGACTAAAGATGCTCCAATGCCCCTCCCATGGACAGATGAATGTGAGACTGCTTTCCGGCAGCTACGACAAGCCCTTTGTTCAGCACCAGTGTTAGGTACTCCAGATTACACGAAGCCTTTTGCACTTTACGTACATGAGAAAGATGGGTGTGCATTGTCAGTTTTAGTACAGACACATGGCGATAAGCAGCGTCCCTGTGCATATTTTTCAGCAGTACTTGATCCTGTCGCTCAAGCGTTGCCTGGGTGTTTTTGTTCAGTTGCCGCAACAGCTGTGTCAATACGTCAGAGTGAAGGAATAGTTTTGTCACATAAGCTGTTGGTGTTAGTACCCCATGTGGTTGATGCTCTTTTAAATCAAACAAAGACGCAACATTTAACTAGCGCTCCCCTGAGAGGACATGAATTGACATTGCTGGCTCCCCACATTACACTGAAGAGATGTGCATCACTAAATCTAGCCACTTTGTTGCCATATCCGGTGACTCAGCCTTCATTCACAAGAAACACATGATTGTATATTCCTTACCGAAGAACAGACAAAGGGTCGTAATGATTTACAAGATACGCCCCTTCCAGATGTAGACCGGGAATTGTGGGTTGATGGGTCTTGTTTGAAGTTGCCAGACGGTACGACCTCAACTGCATATGCAATCACCACAATACACACGGTAGTGGAGACAGCTCGTATACCACAGAAGTCAGCTCAAGCAGCAGAACTAATAGCTTTGACACAAGCATGTGAGCTTAGTACTGACTTATGTGTGAATATTTATACAGACAGCCGCTATGCTTTTGGAGTGGCTCATGATTTTGGTTTGCTTTGGAAGGAGAGAGGCTTTCTCACATCCCACGGGATGCAGATAATGCACGGAGAATTAGTGCATAACCTCTTGTCTGCATTGACATATCCAAAGAAACTAGCTATTGTGAAATGTAGTGCACGCAAGAAAGTGACCGATAGGATAGGGCAAGGTAATGCCCTTGTGGACTGCGTAGCACGTGAGACTGCGATGCAGTGAAGTACTACTTCTATGTATGTAGTGAAGTCACAAGCTGAACGTTGGCATAATGCTAGACAAGACGTATTAGATATACAGAAATCTGCTTCTGTGAAAGAACGTGAGCAATGGTCTGAAGAAGGAGAATTGGATGATGAGGGCTGTTGGCGGAATAAGCAGTTGGATAAATGGAAATTGCCTATAGCTTTTGTACAACCTATGGTTCAGATGGCATATGGGCAGGCACATGTTGGAGCTTCAACAATAACGACGTTGCTTACGCAAGTTTGGGAGCATCCAGAAATTTCCAGTACAGCTAAGAGAGTAGTACAGTCTTGTTTGATCTGTTTACAATACAATCCTGGAAAATGGACACAAACTCCCGCGGGAGGGTTTGCTACACCAACTACACCTTTCGAAGTTCTACAAATGGATTATATTCAGCTTGAACGCTGCAACAATTTAAAGTATGTCTTGGTGGTGGTATGTGCCTTCAGTAAATGGATAGAGGCATACCCCACAAAGGATAATACTGCCATTACCACAGCGAAGGTGCTTTTGAAATAATTTTTCCCTAGGTTTGGTGTTTACAGACTTTTATGGAATGATAACGGACCTCATTTTGTTGAAGAAGTTATTAAGTATGTCCTGAAAGGATTAGGGATCAAGCAGAAGTTCCATGCAGTTTTCCACCCAAAATCAGCAGGGTTGGTGGAAAGGTATAATGCTACTTTGAAGCTGAAGTTAGCGAAGATACAGGCTTCCACATCCTTAACTTGGCCAGATGCATTACTGTTGGCATTATTGTCTATTAGGTCAGTGCCACACTGTCGAATAGGCCTTACTCCCTATGAAATAGTATTTGGAAGGCCAATGAACATTTGGGGAGTTCCTAAGCCAAATTCTGTATATGATGTACCTTGTGTCCTGATGAATGATTATTTGGCACAGTTAACCGACAATTTGGTTTCTATTCATCAACAGGTTTGAGAAGCACTTCCTTACAGATCTACAGGTTAAGGCCATGAACTCCGACCTGGTGACCAGGTGATGATTAAGTCCTTTGAAAGATCAAGCAGCTTGGAACCAAGGTGGCGAGGCCCAGAGCAGGTGCTCCTTGCGACAAGGACAGCAGTTCGAGTGACGAACCAAAATAATTGGGTCCATAGTACTCACTGCAAGAGAGTGCTACCTACCTTGGTGGAACCTGCTGTGCTGACCAATCATCGAGAGATTTTGACTATGGAGAAAGGCCGTGCTATATCACATGACGAATCTGCGGAGTTCTTCCCGGACCATACGATTTCTGGAGTGTTGCGACCGAGGAAAGACGCTATAGTGCTGGAGAAAACAGGTTGAGCTACTGCCCTGGGTTAGTGAAACGGAAAGCCAATGTGGCAAGGGGGGGGATCAGCCATGCATTAGAGTAGTGACACCCATCTTGGCCCGTGGTGAAGAAATCAGCGGCTGCCCAGGGATAAGAGCTCCAACTATTGTTTTTAATTAATTTCTGAAAGGGTCGATTATCACTGTTGCTAAAATGAATAACAAACTGATCATTAGTACTATGGGGGTTTGTTGTTGTTTTGGTGGTTATAGCAATAATCACATGGTTTGTTGAAAAGAAGGCTCCTACTTGTGAGTTTTTTGTTGCCACTACTCCAGTACCAGAGGATCACTATTACTTTACGCTTCCCTCTCAGGAGCAGAAGCACCGTCAATTGTACTTCAATAATACTTTCATTCAGATGTTGCATCATACTCATAATGCTACAAATAGTACTAACTGTTGGGTATGTGGAATGATACCTGCGCATCAAAAGAAAGGAGGAACACCTTTCATTACTCTTCCCTTTTCACACAATGGTTCTTGTCTGACTTCTTTTTTGCCTTAATAAAGTATGCTACCAAGACAAAGATGGTATCCCCAAGCCAATGGAACTAAATGGGAAGGGGAAGAGTATCAACCGGACAATGTTTCAATACCATATGTCTTCACAAATATAAGAGACTCTGACAAGAAAGAACAATTTGTGATTTCTGTTACAAAAACTAAAGCAGATTTATGTATACGTAGCATTGGGTGAATTCCAGGGGGGATAAGCGATTGTACCTTGATTTTAACTATTGAGGGTGTAAATAATAGTAGTTTTACAGCTTCACATTATACATATTTTGTTTGTGGTAACTATGTGTTAGAAATTGGGTTTTTGGTTGGCAGTCAGGTTACCCTCTGTCCAAGCAAGAACCCTCATTCTAGTCAGGGTAATTCACACACAATCCAAATTATGCTGTGCCCACCCTCTGGTAGCTTGGCACGAGCACTCATGCTTAACTTAGAAGGCAATGTGTAAAGCATTTGTGCAATAAATCATACAATAACATAATATAGCATCACAAAAATACACCACACAGTGTTTCGAAAAATATATAATATTTATCTGGGTATTTGCAGGTCAAAACGATCAAAGATGCAATATGAATTTGTACAGATATCACTGAAAAGTGCTATCAAGTGTCTTAAGTCTTTAAAAAGCAAACAAAGGGGGTCCTTTTGACCTCGGTGGTCTTTTTTAAAGACCGCCGGGTGACCGCAGTGAGGAAGACCGCCAGTGGTGGCAGTCTGCCGCTCGGCCTATTATGACCGTTGGCAGCTCTCCATCCTTTTACGGATGGAGAGCTGCCAATAGCCACAGCTGCCTGACGCGACGCCTACGGGGCGACCGGAACTTCGACGCGCAGCCTCGCATGGACAACGGCACCCGACTTCCATAGAGGAAATCGACGCGCTGTCTGCCGTGAGAAAGAAAACTCCAAGCACAGCCTCCCAGAACGACGCGCAGCCGGATAACAAGCCGAGGAATCCACGCACAGACCCTGGGACATCTGGTAATCCTGCGAACCATAGAAGCAGTCGGCCCGCGTGCCGGAAAACGACGCACGTCTTCCCCGAGTGAAAGATAATGGCGCAAGTCCGTGTGTGAAGGGGCGAAACCGACGCACACACCATTTTTCTTCCCACAGAATGACTCACGTCTCCCCACTTGAAAAATAACCACGCAAGTCCGTGTGTGAAGGGGTGTAACCGACGCACAAACCATTTGTCCATGCATCTCCTCTTCTGCAGACCTCTGCAGAGATTTTCCACTCCAAACCAGGTACTTTGTGCTTGAAAGAGACTTTGGGGGTCATTTTGACATCGGCGGTCTTTTTTAAAGAGGCAACCTCTATCCAAGCCCTTGGAGAGCACTTTGGCAGCCAGACAAAAGTTCAGCAAGGCAGCAGGCCAACAGCAAGGCAGCAGTCCTTTGTAGAAAGCAGACAGGTGAGTCCTTTGAGCAGCCAGGCAGTTCTTCTTGGCAGGATGCAGGTTCTGGTTCAGGTTTCTTCTCCAGCAAGTGTCTGAGGTGGTGGGGCAGAGGCCCTGTTTTATACTAAATTGTGCCTTTGAAGTGGGGGTGACTTCAAAGAGTGGCTAAGAAGTACACCAGGTCCCCTTTCAGTTCAATCCTGTCTGCCAGGGTCCCAGTAGGGGTTGTGGCAGTCCTTTGTGTGAGGGAAGGCCCTCCACCCTCCCAGCCCAGGAAGACCCATTCAAAATGCAGATGTATGCAAGTGAGGCTGAGTACCCTGTGTTTGGGGTGTGTCTGAGTGAATGCACAAGGAGCTGTCAACTAAACCTAGCCAGACGTGGATTGTAAGGCACAGAAAGATTTAAGTGCAAAGAAATACTCACTTTCTAAAAGTGGCATTTCTAGAATAGTAATATTAAATCCGACTTCCCCAGTCAGCAGGATTTTGTATTACCATTCTGGCCATACTAAATATGACCTTCCTACTCCTTTCAGATCAGCAGCTGCCACTTCAACAATGTATGAGGACAGTCCCAATGTTAGCCTATGAAGGGAGCAGGCCTCACAGTAGTGTAAAAACGAATTTAGGAGTTTTACACTACCAGGACATATAAACTACACAGGTATATGTCCTGCCTTTTACCCACACAGCACCCTGCTCTAGGGGTTACCTAGGGCACACATTAGGGGTGACTTATATGTAGAAAAAGGGGAGTTTTAGGCTGGCAAGTACTTTTAAATGCCAAGTCGAAGTGGCAGTGAAACTGCACACACAGGCCTTGCAATGGCAGGCCTGAGACAAGGTGAAGGGGCTACTTAAGTGGGTGGCACAACCAGTGCTGCAGGCCCACTAGTAGCATTTAATCTACAGACCCTAGGCACATATAGTGCACTCTACTAGGGTCTTACAAGTAAATCAAATAGCCAATCATGGATAAACCAATCAAGAGTACAATTTACACAGAGAGCATATGCACGTTAGCACTGGTTAGCAGTGGTAAAGTGTCCAGAGTTCAAAAGCCAACAACAACAGGTCAGAAAAAATAGGAGGAAGGAGGCAAAAAGTTTGGGTATGACCCTGCCAAAAAGCCAGGTCCAACACTATGGATATTACCAATTACCTGTTGGGTGGTCAGGTGTGTGTTATGTATCTTTTCTATTACCCCCTGTGTTTTTGGCCGCTGCATCATATCACCGAGATTTTAAACTGTTCAATGACATCATTAAAAATAGATATAAAAGGACAATAAGTACAAATGAGGTAGACCAAACGGACACTAGCCTGTTGGTTTTTAATTTAGGGTTGTTCTCCTTTATGGGTGCTGCGTTAAACAGTAGGAAAGTGAGACGATTGACTAAGGTTGTGGAAGCTGTTAGCAATCAGGCAGCTCTGGCACTTGGGAATATTACCAAGGAGCTCCAAATTGCGAGTATTGTAGCGCTCCAAAATCGTATGGTACTAGATGTGATATTAGCTGATCGAGGTGGTGCATGTCGCATCATCGGTAGAAGTTGCTGCATTTTCATTCCAGATCACTCACTTTCAGTATATAATGCAATATCTAAATTGCATAAAATTGCTGCAGAAATCCACACAGAGACTGGTACTTGGACTTTTTCTGGATGGTTTTGGGCTCTTGTTTCCGCTTGGGGCTGGAAACTACTGAGTATCCTGTGTGTAATGATTGCAATATTTTTCACATGCTGTATCTGTATTCAGTGTGGTCCAATGATCTGCTCCATGTGTATTACTGCTTGTATGCCTACCAAAAAAATATTACAGAAATTAAAGCACAACACATAGATAAGGAAATAGCTGAAATGATGAGCATAAATATACAAGATTAATATTTAGATTATCCCAGAAAGACGAATGTCTTCAGCTAATGCTGAAAGGGTCGTCTGTTGTAAGTCAGTAGCGATTAGATTAGGCATTGGCAGAAGACATCTTGTATTTAGCCACTATTGTGAACATTTCGCAGAACCCATTTTGTATTCATGGCAGCCATTTTCTCTGCCATGTGCTCGCCATGTGCTCTGTCCTACCTTTCTGTTAACTACTCTTGAAAATCTGTCTAGTGACAAGTTATATTTAGCATCTCCCACTTTCTCACATGCCTAGTAAGAACTGCAGCTGTTAGTATCAGTAACAGACAGTAATGTGTCAACTAGTCCTTGAAAACTGTTAGCCCCTCCTACCTGTCGACTGTGCATTTTCATATGACCTTATATGTATGTAAGTCTTGCTTCCATAATTGTCCCACCTTCTTTTAGCCCCTGAGTGGGTATAAAAGGACCATGCTCTCTTAGTTCAGTGTGCTACTTCAAACATTACCGAAGGGTGCTGTTTGAACTGTAGTACCACCTTATGAGGCTTAATAAATTTGGTCTTTTATTTCAGTTTCTGTGCCAACTTCTTCCTATATGGTCTGAGGACTTTGTGCAGAGAAGGGCAAACCCCTTGCACTAGTAGGCCTTGCTGAGGCTTACTTCGACACAGTGGGGTCAGTTGCCATGAGAGGCTGGGGTAACCAGAGTCACCTGCAAATATTGAGGGATACCTGCTAGACACACACTAACCCATAGGGACAACCCCATCCCCAGACACCAACTTATACTGGGTGAGGACCTTGGGCTCACCTATTAGCCACACCCTATGCCTCTGGAGTTGGCCCATCACATATGGGATGCTGCTATTCCTCAAGATAAATGCGTCATGCACAGAGCCAGGATACTTGGCATTCACATGGGAGATGTACTGGTCTGCCAAACACACCATCTGCACATTCATAGAGTGATAGCTTTTTCTATTCCTGAACACTTGTTCATTTCTCCGGGGGGTGGAGGGGACAAATGCCACATGCGTACCATCAATGGCACCAATGATGTGGGGGATGTTTCCCAAGGTATAAAAGTCAGCTTTCACTGTGGCCAAATCCTCTACCTGGGGTAATATGATGTAGCTGCACATGTGTTTCAGCAGGGCTGACAACACCCTGGTCAACACGTAGGAGAACATTGGTTAAGACATCCCTGATGCCATGGCCACTGTTGTTTGGAAGGAACCACTTGGCAGGAAATAGAACACTGACAGGACCTACACTACAGTGGGGATACCTCTGGGCTGGCGTATAGCTGACATCAGGTCTGGCTCCAATTGGGCACCCAGTTCTTGGATTGTGGCCTGATCAAGTCTGTATATTAGTATAATGTGTCTGCGGTTGAAGCCTATGGAGTTAAACGGTGAGCAAAGGATCATATTCACACATCAATTGAAATAATAATGCATCTTTTCCTTTACTGAACCTATATGTGAATCTGAGAGTAAGTTGCTGTGCCAATGTCTACTATGACGCAGTTAGGTGCCATGGCCTGTGCCCCCCTAAAATGGTGGCTGCCTGACCTGTGAGGTGGGACAAGTGGAAATTAGGTAATTCCGCAGGTGTTGTGTGCCATTGCAGTAGGCGGTCGATGTCCGCCACGGAACTTCGCATTGGTTATCATTGGACCCTATGGGTTCCAGGAGCCAATGGCGATGTATGCTGGCAGTGACGGTACGCACCGTCGTGGACGTCACCGCCATTTTCTATGTATCCACTCACTTGCTACCTGGCCATCAACAGGAGAGGACCTACACTGCAAGTGCTGCTGTGACCTGTGTCTGGAAGCAACAATGGCTCATATGTCTGGGGAAAGGGCCCCTGCCTTCGCTGTGGAGGAGTTTGAGAAACTGGTCCAACCCCAGTACACATTACTCTACGGCCCTCCAGACAAACAGGTGAGTACACTGTGAGCATGATGTGTGGCCCATGAATGTATTGATTGCTGTGTGTGTAAGCCACATGTAGGGGGGCTGAGGTATCCTGGCCAGAGTGCGGCATGTATGGTGGTCAATGTATGTGTGTCAGGGGATGGGAGGGATCTGGTGGGCCATGAGTGTGACGGTCTAGACGGTTAACTAATTCCCTTTTCTGCTGTCTTTTCCATGCAGGTCAGCGCCCATCAGAAAAAGGGTATTTGGCGTGCTATCGCCAAGGAGGTGCGGACCCTGGGGGTCTTTGACAGGCGGAGCACCCACTGCCGCAAATGGTGGGAGGACTTGCGCCGCTGGGCAAGGAAGATGGCGGAGGCCTAGCTGGGGCTGGCCTCCCAACAAGGAAGGGGTGCCCATCATACCCTGACCCCCCTGATGATCTGCATCATGGTGGAGGCCTATCCGGAGTTAAATGGGCACTTGAAGGCGTCACAGCACCCACAAGGGGGTGAGTACAGATTCAGAATCATGACTCTGCATGCTTTAAGGTTTTCCTGAGTGGGGGATGTGGGCTGTGGGTACCCCTAGGCCAGGGCGAACATGGCAGGGTAGGTCCCTTGTAGGCCAGGCTCTGAAGCACTCCAACCCCATTAGTGTTAGTGGGCAACAATTACTGGGCAGGGTCCTGTGGGTTTCAGGTGTGCAGCTAATTACGTTAGGTATTGTACCCCATTGACTGGTGACTATCTTAGTAGCAGTGCATGGCCTAGTGCATAGGGCTGCTCCCTGTGTGTTGTGTATGCCAACGGTAGTGGTGTTGCTGGCACTGACCAAGTGTATCTTCTGTCTCTCTCCCCTCCCTTTTTGTTTTGTCACCCTGTCATTGTGTGCGTTAGCATCATCTGGCGGAGGAGCAGAGGCATCAGTAACGGAGGGAGCTGCATCCCACATGGTTCTGGAGGTGGAATCCACTGACGGTGAGGGCACCAGTGAGACGGAGGGCGAGGTGAGCACCACAACGGGGACAGGAAGGGACACCACAGACAGCAACTCTACCTCCGATGGAAGCTCCCTGGTGGTGGCGGACACCTTTGTGCCCACCCCAACAACAGGTACAGCCGCCACCCCCCCTACCAGCACTGCCCTCCCAGCATCCCCTCAGAGTGTTTTCTATGCCCACTCACCCAGGAGGGTGGGCATCTCCTTTGCCCCAGGCACATCAGGCCCTGCACCAGTCTGCCCTGCTACCCTCAGTGAGGAAGCTATTGACCTCCTGAGATCCCTCACTGTTGGGCAGTCACCCATTCTGAATGCCATCCAGGGTGTCGAATGGCATTTGCAACAAACAAATGCATACCTAGATGACATTCACTCTGGGGTGGCAGCCCAACAGAGAGCATTTCAGGCTCTGACCTCCGCACTGATGGCAGCCATTGTCCCTGTCTCCAGCATCCACCCTCCAACTTCCTCTACCCAGTCCCAATCCCCTCAACCCCAGCCTATCCCAAGCAGCACACCTTCAGACCAGCATTCACCGAAATCAACACACAAAAGTGGTTCAGGAAAACATAAGCACCACACTTCATCTCACAGGCACTCAAACAAGCACCATCCCCATGCAGACACACCAACGTCCACTGCCTCCACTGTGTCCCCCTCCTCCTCGTCATCCACCTCCCTCACAGTAGTGTCTCCACTCACACCTGCATGCACTACATCCTCATCCACTACCTCCATCACCAGCATGCCCATCATAACACACCCCTCACTGGCAGTCACCACCCCCACATCCATGCACACGTCCCCTGTGTCCTCTCCCATTGTGTCTGTGACCTCTCCTCCCAAAGTACAAACGCGAGCACCCACCAACCCAACAGCCATCAACCTCACAACAGCATCCAGCCCATGCACCTGCACCCAAATTCAGCAGATAGACACCTCCGTCAACCACTCCCTCTTGCTCCACTCCCAAACCCTCTCCTTCTTCCCAACCCTGTGTCCCTTCGGGCCAGGGTGTCCAGAACCCAGCCCAGCACCTCAGCCACCAAGTCAACGTCCGCTGTTGTTCCTGCAGCTATCAGAGGCTCAAAGGAGGCATCCGTCAGCCCAGCCAGTGTGCCACCAACCTCTGCGAAGGCCAAAGCCATTCCGCCACCTGGTAAGGTGACGAGGGGACAGCGTTCAGCAAGGGGAAGGAGCCACAACCACCCAGCAAGGCCATCTCAAAGACTCCAGCTGCCAAACCCAAGGTCACACCACCATCTGCCAACGTGAGGAAGGGGCAGAAAACACCAGCCAAGGCACTTCAGCCATCTGAGGCTGCAGGTGAAGGCCTGGTGGCTACCAGCACAACCGCCAGCACCACCACCTGCACCGTGGCCAACACCACCAGCAGCACTGCCACCTGCACCACCGCAAGCACCACTACTGTCAGCAGCAGGAGCCCCAGTGGGCAGCCGTCCGAGGCTGCAGGAGAAGGGCTGGAGCCTCCCTCCACCACTGGCAGCACCGGCACCTGCACCACGGCCGACACCGCCACCTGCACTGCCGCTAGCACCGCCGCAGGCACCGCCGCAACCACCGCCACCTGCACCACTTGGAGTCTAGCCCTTTCTCCGTAGACTATCATGCAACGTGTTCCCTGCAAATCTTGTGCATCAGACACCCAGGTGAGGTACTGTGAACGCCACACCCCAAGTGTTGCATCACTGGGCACAAAGCCTCCTCCAGAACCAGTGGAGAAAGGCATCCACTCACCCTATCCTTGGCAGGATGAAGCACACTGGGCACAAAGCCCCCTTCAGAACCAGTGGAAGAAGGCATCCACTCACCTAATCCTTGGCAGGATGAAGCACACTGGGCACAAAGCCCTCTCCAGAACCAGTGGAAGAAGGCATCCACTCACCCTATTCTTGGAAGGAAGGAGCACAGCGGGCACAAACCCCCACCAGAACCAGTGGAGATATGCATCCATTCACCATATCCTTGGCAGGATGAAGCACACTGGGCACAAAGCCCCCTCCAGAACCAGTGGAAGAAGGCATCCACTCACCCTATCCTTGGCAGGATAAAGCATACTGGGCACAAAGCCCCCTCCAGAACCAGTGGAGAAAGGCATCCACTCACCCTATCCTTGGCAGGATGAAGCACACTGGGCACAAAGCCCCCTCTAGAACCAGTGGAAGAAGGCATCCACTTGAGAGACTGTGGCCTTGCACTCCCCAGGACCAAGCAGTGGACAAACCACCCACTTGAGAGACTGTGGCCTTGCACTCCCCAGGACCAAGCAGTAGGCAAACCACCCACTTGAGAGACTGTGGCCTTGCACTCCCCAGGACCAAGCACTGGGCAAACCATCCACTATAGAGACTGTGGCTTTGCACTCCCCAGGACATCACTGTGGGCATGGAGCCTCTTCCAGGAGCAGTGGCATTATTCCATCTTCCGGCTGAGGTGCCCCCCCCTTCTCCGTCCCCCTGAGGTGCCTGTGTGTTTTCGACTTGATGCCCCTGCAGTGTTCTCTCTGTATTAAGGAGTCAAGTGTGGGCTTGGCCTATGAGTTTTGGCCCAGTGGCCCATGGACATTTTGAGTGGACAATGTAACACCTTATGTACATATTGTATATTTTTGTAAATACTGTTTTTAAAATTACTGCGTATATCTGACTATTTCTAAAATATCACTGATTCAACTCTATATATCTGACTATTTCTAAAATATCACTGATTCAACTCTATTCCTTTTGTCCTTGCATTCTTCCAGGGGGTTATGGGATGTAAATGTAATGTTGATGTATGTGTTAGTGTGTATGGTGTTGTTGGTGACGGTGGGGGTGAGGGTGTTACGTGTTGCGTGTGTGTGTCACTCTCTTTTTCCTCCCCGCCTCCCCTGTGTACTAGGTGCAGTACTCACCGTGGTCGTCACCGCCACCGTTCATACTCCTGGTAGATGACGAGGTAGACCAGCATGGGGAGGACCTGCAGCTCGGGCTCTATGGCATCTTGGTTCTTCGTTGAGTGTCGAGAAGCGAGTGGTTCCCCTTCTGGGTACTGTTTCCGCTTTGCTTTTGATGGGCTTGGCACTGCCCCGGAAAAGCTGGCAGATGGGTGGGTTGTGATGGGGTGGGAGGTACATTGACTTCCACCTGTCTGTTGACAGTTACCGCCACAGTGTTTGTTGATACCGCTGTGGCGGTCGGAGTATTAAAGTGGCTGTATGTGTTGGAAGTTTCTGCCGTGGCCGTGATCCAATTTTTTTTTACCGCCGGCCTGTTGGCGGTATTACTGCCGCTTTAACACTGACCGCCAGGGCTGTAATGAGGGCCAAAGTCTTTTTGGCCCTGAGACTTCGGAAAACAGAGACAAGCTCAATCTATGCCCTTGGAGAGCACTGCTCAGCAATGGTGGATGGGAGCAGGGCAGCAGGGCAACAGCAGGAAAGCAGCCCTTCTCAGCAAACCAGTACAGATGAGTCCTTTGGGCCGCCAGGCATTTCTTCTTGACAGGTTGCAGATTCAGTTCCAGAAGTGTCTGAGCTGGTGGGGTCAGAGACCCAGTTTATATACCCCAAAATGCCTTTGAAGTGGGGGATAATTCAAAGAGTGGTCTTGAAGTGCACAAAGTCCCCTTTAAGTACAGGTCTGTCTGCCAGGGTCCCAGTAGGGGGTTTGGCAGTCCATTGTGTGAGGACAGGCCACTAGCCTTTGAAATGTAAGTGTTAGGCCCTCCACTCTCCCAGGCCAGGAAGACCCATTCAGTATGCAGATGAGTGCAGGTGTGACTAAGTATCCTGTGCTTGTGTCTGGGTGAAATGCACAATGGAGCTGTCAACCAGCCTAGCCCAGACGTGGATTGGAGATAGAATGTAAGGCACAGATGGATTTTAAGTGCATGGAAATGCTCACTTTCTAAAAGTGGCATTTCTAAAATAGAAATATAAAATCCAACTTCACCAGTAAGCAGGAATTTCTATTCCATTCGGGTCACACAAACCATTACCTGGTTACCACTTTCTGATCACAGTCTACCACTCAAACAGTATATTAGGATAGCCCTTATGCTATCCTATGAAAGGAGCAGGCCTTACAGTAGTGAAAAATGAATTTAGGTATTTTCCCCTACCAGGACAGCTAGAACACACATGTACATGTCCTGCGTTTTACCTACATAACACCCCGCCCTATGGGTTACCTAGGGCCTACCTTAGTGGTGACTTGTATGTAGAAAAGGGGAGTTTGAGGCTTGGCAAGTCCTTTTATATGCCAATTTGAAGTGGCAGTGAATCTGCACACACAGGCCCTGCAATGGCAGGCCTGAGACATGGTTAAGGGGCTACTTATGTGGGTGGCACAACCTGTGCTGCAGGCCCACTAGTAGCATTTAATTTACAGGCCCTAGGCACATGTAGTAGACTTAACCAGGGACTTATAGGTAAATTAAATATGCCAATTGAGTATGAGCCAATGTTACCATGTTTAAGGGAGAGCACCTATGCACTTTAGCAATGGTTAGCAGTGGTAAGTGCGCAGAATCCTAAAACCAGAATAAATAGTGTCAGAAAAGTGGAGGGAGGCAGGCAAAAAGTTGGTGGATGACCACCCTAAGGCTGTGAGGTCTAACAATGGGCCTCAAGTATCTTGTCCAAGTTGGGAAGCAAGAATATTGGGCAATGTTATTTCAAAATGGAAGGGTCATCATCAGCTTTCATTAATAAAGGGATCATAACTGCTTCCTTAAAAGAGCTGGTCACCTGGCCATGGGTTAAGGACGTGTTGAAAAAGGCTAGAGCTGGGTCAGGAAGACAACACAAGACAATTTTTAGGACCTTATGGGGACAGGGTCATTTGGAGAGCCTGATTTTACTTCAGTCAGGAGGTTCTCAAGGCTCTCTTTACTGATAGCAGGCAGAACAGACATTTTGGGTGAGTTTCGATCTGACGTAGAAATGGTTGTAATGAAGGGACAGGGAGGGATGCTGGTTTAATGTTAGTGATCTTTTCAATGAAGAAGGAAGTCAGGAACTCACATAAAATCTGCATGCAGAGATAGTGAGAGTCACTCTGTTAGTATTGGACAACTAATCCACGTTCAGACAGATAGTTAACTAAGAAGTTACATAAGGAATCGAAGTTGACACAAGCCCAATTTCTGGAAAATTTGACAGAACTTGGTTGAGGCTTAAGCTGGATCACATCCATGAGTAGGAATTTATTAGAAAGTGGTCTGATCATATACATGACAAGACAACTATGGTAGAGACTGAAAGGTTGGTAGTCTAAACTTGATCTAGAGTGTGGCCCTTATAGTGAGTAGGTGAGGAAACATGTTGGGCAAGATTTAAGCTGTAAAGCAGATCAGTAAAATCAAGGGATAATTGTCCTCTGGTGTGCTTATTTGCCCAATAAATAAAAACACCTATGAATAATATTTTTTCAAAGTCAATGACTGGTGAAGAAAGCAGTTCCGCAAGAGCCTTAGGAAAGTGAGGCATTTAACCTGGAGGCCTATAAACTAAAATGAAGATTAGGGAGAAGGCAATAAAATCGAGTTTGATTGTGAAGCTGTCAATCTTTGGAATATCAAGGGATATAAGACTGGAAAATATTAGGTACTTCTTTATAAGAGATGCTATACCACCACCAGTTTTGCCAGTGAGCTGATTAGCAAGGCGGATTATTCATTTTCCAGGAGAGCTGTGAAGATATCAGCAGATGATTTAACTATAATCCATGTCTCAGTTAAAAATAAAATATTGGGATTCACCAAATTCTATAACTGAAAAATTTCAAATTGATGTTTAAACCATGGTATGAGTAGTCTTTTACCAGAACAGACATCCAACACTCAGGTTTATAGAAGTGAATTTATTTACCTGTGTGGATTGGTCAGCAAGACGATTTTTACTTTTTTTGAGGCAACAACACATAAACTGATAGTCTGCAAAGGATGTCTTATGTCTGATTGGGAGACATGTCATGTGACCTGTAGAGGTGTTGAGAATTTCAGAGTGGAGATACAAATTGCAATTTGGGAAGATAGGCCACTTCATCAGTCCACAGATGGATAAGATTAACAGGTGCACAAACAAAAAGTGATAGTTCTGGGTAACAAACAAGGTAGTATGATAGACACAGGACCACTGGTTAACTGTCCAGGGGGCCCAGACAAATGTTACCTATCAGTTTTCCTATGAAAATTGGACAAATTCACATCTTTATCATCTGATGGGGTTTGTGTGAGAGCCATCTGAGGCACATACACATCAGATGCAGAAGGTGTGGATCCTCTGTCCCACCAGCATTTGTCTGTACCAACAAGGCAACCAGCAAATCCCTGACAAGGGTCTGGTGGCTTGCCCACAAAGCAACAATGTTGCAATTGAGGTCACCCATTGTTGTTATGTAGGAGTCCAACCTGCGCTCAATGGTTTGCATTATGTTGCAGATAGCCCTCAGCTGCGTGACTACTTAATTGGTGTCAGAAGTAGAGGGCAGATGTTCTCTCTGTATCATGAGAGCTAGGAACTCATTTATCAAATTGAGCCAAGTGTAGGTGTCTGTAATAGCCTTAGTATATCCTTATTATGGCTCAGACACGTACAGACTCCTTATAGGGTTCCTACTATGGTCTGCATCTCCTCAAGCACCTCATCAACCATCCACAGCTGTACTCCTATCACTCACCATTGGAAGACAATTTGGGGGACCTCAGAGTCCACATCAGGGCTTAGAATTTCAGATGAAGTATTTTCTGTGGGTGGTGGTTTATCTGGAGACCCTGAGATGCTGTCATTCTTTGCAAGGTCTGGAGATAGATATTTTATAGAATCTAGGAGTAGCTGGTAGGTGTCATCATCCAGGGGGTGCAGGAGCTCATCACAGACAGGTGGGCTATCCAGGACAGGCTGTTGTACAGGAGATTTTGATTGTGTATCTGCAATGAATTATATTTATTTTTATGATGATCTATAATAGCTATTGCCCATAGTATTTTAGATGACAAATCATCTATATTTACATACACTTTGTTACACATAGATGTTTTGAACATGTGTTACCAACAGTGAATGGAGCAAAGTTTCTACATTTTAACTTTTCAACTGGATATATATCTACATTGTTAACAAAACCACTGTGTGATAAGGGGGTCATTTGTGTGCCATTGCAAACATTTCAAGCCAGTTACATAGCCTGCTGACCTGTTCTGCCTGAAATGGTGAGTGCAAGTAATGATTTGATTTAGCATGTTGCAGGACGTTTTCATGTCATGGCTATCTTAATCTATGGTTCCCTTATTGAATCTACTATTGAGGAAATTGTGCCTTGTCAACAGTGTGCTTGCATTCCCTGTAGCAATTACTTAACCCAAAGCTATGGACAACTTGATGTTAGTTTGGTCAACTATCACTTTTCATACATCACTCTACCTTTCACATCGTACAGCACACAATCTACCTTGCAGTGCTGTATTGCATGCATTTTGTGCACTCATGTGGCTAAGGCCTCATAACTGACACATATCCACACAAATCTACATAGTAAACAGCCTTGCAATGCTGCAACAATGGGTAAGAATATTTAAGTACCATGGTTTACTTTTTGGTATGTTCTCCTGTGATTTCCAAGAACACACAGTCATCTCTAGAGTCCAGACTAATAGGCACTGTGAGCTATCTCTGAAGGGGATATCCACCATCACACTTGAAAAAATACAAACATTTAAGATCTCTACATTTTGTAATTACCCAAGTTGGTACTCGGCAGAGTATCACAGGTCAGTCCACTCAGCCCTGATCATCTCTACATGCACAGTCATACAGTGATCATACATCCTCAGTCATACATCATCTGGGCCCAGGGCCAGGACTTACTTTCAGACACTGATGGCACTCAGATCATATATTTACTTTCTGTAAAGATAGACACAGTCAACATTAGTAACACTATGCAATTGCCCAACATGCCTACCTGTATGTCAGATCTTTGGCTCATGCCTAGAAGATAATACTGATGATAATCTGTAATATTTATCTACTCTGTTTGCCAGCACGACTAGGCTCAGACATGTTACCCTCCAACCATTTCCAGTACCTGCCCATCATTCTAGGGAACTGACTCATCCTGGCACTTCACAATTCCCTGTTTAATATCCTCCTGCTTTGGCATATGTAGCATAGTCAGATGTTTGTGGTTACAGCTTCCTCCTGACACCTACAACACCTTCTGACAGGCCCACATCACATGTCAAGTGTAGTGCACTAATGGGCTCTTCTACACCATCCCTTCACAGCTACTACACAAGCACAACACTATCAAGAGGAAGCAGTGCATGACTATCACTCAGACTACATTGCAAAACATACATCCTCCTCTCGTCCTTGAGATCCCACGGCTCTCCATTCCAAACCTCGGCCAGTCAATATCCTCAACCGAACCTACATGGCACTGTACTACCAGGGACACACCAGGCATACTCACCCTCTATGCTTCCGACAAATACTCATGGTCCTCTGGTGTACATGACTGGCATCCACCCCCAACCCCAATATTCATTTGTACAAGACAGTAAGTAGGTAGTGTTGTCTCTAACATGGCAGATGACACCTGTGAGATCTGAGCCAGCACATCTGTGTGCATAGTGGTTTAGTGCTAGTGACTGTACATATGGCTCTTCACATGATCCTACTTGGAGATACTGCACATGCTGAACCCCTGGATCCCCTTTCAGTTGAAATTTTAATCTTCTGGCAACCCCAATCCATTCCATTTGTTAACCCTACAATTTTGTCTAATGGTGCAAGAGGGCCTGCATTATGACAGTCAGGTTGTGCAGGTTTTGCATGTTCATGCATGATGTGCTGCTCCGTTCCAGGTTTGTTGCTTTGTATTGTTAGGGCTTGTAGTCCTGGTCACCAGCTTTACACAAAAGCCCCAATTTTGCAGTATTCAAAGGAGAACGCGGACTGGGGCAGTACATCATGCATTGACATGTGAAAATTGGCTGAGCTGGGCTCGATGGTAGAAATTATCACTCAACATAATAACTTACATGTCTGTGATGTCCTGCCCTTCCCTTTCACACAGCGCAGTCCAGCACAGCAAAATGTGTTGCTGCACAGCACAATGTGACATGTTTAACTGTACTCTTCATTGATGACACTTACCCTGTAATTCATCCTGGTCCTCAAATGCTGCACTGTCTTGTCTGGCAACTCCTGCCACCAACTCTGTTGAGATAAGTGATGCCACCTGCTCCTTCTTGGGTCCACCTTCTGTTCCTCTGGTCCTCCTTCAGTCTGCATAGGTGCCCTCAGGTTTCTAGCCAGTTTCTCCTTGTTCCTGCGCTTAAAATCGTGGCACCTTTTTTCAGCTCATGCACTTTACTTTTAGCCTGGCCAACACTGTTGAATCGCGCTGCTATGGACTGCCAGATGGCTTCCTTCTTCCCTAATGGCAAATTGGAAGTGACAAAGAGAAGATGCTTATTTTTTGTCACCTCAGGTATTAATATTTGGTTCTCCTCCTCGCTGAAATTTCTCTTCCTCTTCCTCCTTCACTGGCCTGCTGTATGGTCATCTTGGCTGAGGTTGGAATTGTAGGCCTTCTGACTTGTAGATGCTGTTACCTCCATTTTCTTTGGTTCCTGTGGTTGTAGCTCAGATTTTGGAAATGCTTTTTTTTTTTGCATCCTGCCACGCAGAGTACTCCTACACGTCGCAATGATGATTTGCACCACTTCCAAGTGTTTTACGACAGACAAATCAGCTCTGCGGCACATAAGGACCAGTTGCATTTTGTCATACTGCGTCATTTTTTCAATGTGTCTGATCTTTTGACCCAACTTGGAGACTTACAGTAAGGTGCACCATTCCATAGGTATGGCACAGCCATATCAAATGGAAATGGTGCACAAAAGCACAGTTTCTTTTGGATGTTAAAGTTCCACAACCAACCACTGGTGCATGCAAACCCAGGACCTGCTGGTCATGCCTTGTGGCCAACCCATCCTTAATTTGTAATTAAGTAAACTATTAGGAAAGTTAGACAAAATATGTGTGATTCTGAGAAATACCAATCCATCATCCAGCACTATATTTTATCAAAGAAAAACCTATAAGCCCACATTTGTTTGTTCACATTGTTCCTGCCCCCCTACACTATTATTTCTAAACAAACAGTGGTCTAATGACCAAACATGGCATAATTTTTTGGAACTCCATAAAATAACAATCATCCCATGAAACCCCATAATTATGTGATTCATGCAGGCTTACATTATATTGTACCCAGGCTTACTTTTGAGGATGCTGCAAGCTACAAAATGTACTGAAGTTCCAAAATTGCCTTTCTTGTTCCTCTTAACATTCAGTCTCACTATGTCAGTTTCTAAACATGTGTTCTAGTTGTTACTTGTTGCAAATGACCATCATTTGTGTTGTGTATCCCCAGATGTGTGCCCTATCTCTTTTTGATGGCTATAGAACTATGTGCACTTTACTTCTTCTAATCCGTGGTGAAGTGCCTGTACTTTTCCTACATTTCGAAATTTGTATGTCCCTAATTGCCATGCTTATCTTGTCTATAAGTCCATAGTCTGGTGCAAGATGTTCCCAGAACATGTAAATTAAACACCACTAGTGGACTGCAGAACCCCATCAAACCCATTCACTATAGTGACAGAGTAAAACATGGCTCACGACCTACCATTGTAGCCTGTGTAAAGCAGCTTTTATACAACAATTCAATCTGTCAAAATAAACCCTTTTGACAGGCCTAAACCTTCTATTTAAATACTCATAAGTCACCCCTAAGTAGGTCGTATTGCTCTTAAGGCAGAGTGCATATTTTTTTAAAGTAGGATATGTAGGAATTTAACTAAAATGTCCTTACAATAAATGGGCCCAAAAGCTAATTGCACTTTAGCAAGGCTTTCTGTTTCAGAAGAAAACCTTGAGATGCATTTTTATATGTAATAATGCTTTCTCTGACAAGGAAACTACTAGAAATGTCATTCTTGGGATCTTTATAATATTTATTAAGAGCCTAGTTCATTTGTGAAGTTGGATGTTTATTGCATATTAGGTTACCGGTACTTGTAGAAAGTTACTTTTTCCCTTCCTAAAGCCTCTGGAGTCTTAATTGCATTAGCCTTCAGCTTCAGCCCTCTATGGGCTTAACCTTGAGTGAGGTGTGAAATGCTACTCTCATAGCGAAAACAAAGACTTGGGTGTGGGGAGATGTTCCTGTTCTTCTGGTAGGATAACCATTTGGGCAGGGGCCACAAAATTAATTCCACCAAAGAGGCATCTCCTGTCACAGACACATGTCAGGTGACAACTATACAAGCTTGTTCTTTGTTTCCCCAGTCATCCAGGCTCCAATCACAGTGGACAGGAAGTTGCCCCACAACTGGTTAAAAATTAGAACAGATGAGGGGTTGATCATTTCACTGGCCAATTCTCTAGTTTGGACACTGAGGCTCAACACAAGTGGAGTTTCTTCATCTTGGAGTTATTCAAAAGGACACTGTAGGAGTGTTTGCTGTAGGGCACACTGGAAATGATGCAAAAGTGGATGGGATCATCCTTGGGAACTTTTACCTATTGACTGAGTCACCCCTACCCACAGGCCAATGCCAGAAATAAACTTTGCATCCCTAGTACCTTCCTCAGAACACCACTGGACCTATGGAAGATCAGAAAAAGACTGAACTTGTTGTCTGAGATATGAGAAGAGCCCTGAAGGACTAGACCCACTCTCCATCTTGTACCCAGGACAAAGAAGTGGACTACAAGGGTCATCAGGCTGACCACGTGTTCAAGCGACAGGGAGACAACAGGCGACAAGTGGCCTCTACTGCAAATGGTAAGCTGACCATTTCTAACTGGATATGCACAGTACCCTGCTGGTGGATTTTACTGGAGTGGTCTTGACCTCCAAGTACTGTTCCTGAGGTACTGGAATCCTGAGCTGAGTCACAGTGAATTCCTATAACATTTTATAATTGTTTTGGCTCCAAAGAGATCATGAAGATGACCACCCACCTGTCAAGTGTCAAGTGAATCTGACAAAGATGTTGTGCCACTGTCCTGAAGATTCAGGTTTTCTCCACACAGACCTTCACCTCAGCAGCAAATTAGAGTGTGAGGAAGCTGGGGGAGAATGTATCCATTCTTGTGGAGTACTCTTCAGCTCCAGCCTGCAGCCTTTTCCTGGAGGAATCTGAGCTCCAACCTGTTAATTGTGTGAATATACAAATGTACACTTTGACGATGGTGGCAAAAGTATCCAAAGGACAAATGCCCTTCTTGGGGCATGATATGTGAACTTCTCCCTCAGATCTTTCTAAAACTCAATGGCTTCATCAGAATCCCATCCAATGACTCTCTGACCACGTGGAGCCCTTTTGAGCCACATCCTGCTGCTTTGCCTCACTACAGACTTTGGACTTCCATTTCTGAGACTTGATTCAAAGTTATAACTTCTAACTGCGTTGAACCTGATTTTTGTAGCTGACCTGCAGTCCACTGCAGTCAGCCTCAAATGTACTTTTAGAAAGTTACATTGTGCCTGCCTAAAGCCTCTGGAGTCTAATTTGCATTATCCTCCAGATGCAACCTTCTGATCGCATAACCCTGAATGAGGTGAGAAACTCTACACCCACAGTGGCGACAAAGGTTTTGGTGAGGGGAGATGTTTCTGTTCTGGTAGTATGACCATTTGGGCACTGGCCAGAGACTTAATTACCTTGAAAGTAGCCTTCCATGCTATGGACAGATGCCAGGGGACATCTGTACAGGCCCTTCTTTGTTCCCCCAGTCAGCTAGGCTCCAATCACAGTGGGTGAAAGACAGAGTGGGCAGATGTCTCTCCCTCCTCTCTCTAATGAGTCAGGGTCCTTTAAACACAGAATCGTAGAACTAAGACAACCTTGTCAGAGTACCTCTGTCTGTAGGTAACATTTTAATCTATATCTCCTCAGCAGCCAGTCAAGGTTTTCTCTAATACTTGCATCAATTATACCATTGCATCCAATAATTTGCTATGGAGAGAGGACAAGGTTCTCCTGAACTGCTCCCTGTGTTGCTATTTGAATACACGGTCAATGTTCCACTGCAGAAATCTATAGAAGGAATGTAAAAGTTCCCACAACAGATCGGTGTAAAGCAGGATGGCCTTGACACTGTAACTTTGATGTAATGTAGCTTTGCAGCTTTTTAATAGCAGGATATTATCCCGGCTTTGTGACCATTGCAGGAAATGTTGAATTTGATCCGTGATTTGACTGGTAGAAAATGGAGAGCCTTCAGAAAATAGGGAACATTTTAATAAATTACTTGATACCAAAACCATCAAAAAGCCATTTAGTAGCATGGGGTTATACATTTTTAAAGTTTAAGGTCCAAAATACCAAGTCCTCAGTTTTGGAAAATGGCCACTTTGGCAACTTTAGCACCATAACCAAATGTCCAGGAGTGGATGTCGATCTCTTGAGGGTTCAAGACTCACTCAGGCTGGGTTCAGTTGAAGGTTCAATATGGTGGGAGCCTGTTATGTCCCTGTGGCTTGGAATTAGAAGTCAGGTCAACTAGCCCTTGGAGTCACTTCTGAAGTCCTGTGTGCAGGTGGAGATGTGGGGCTCTGCAACAAGGCTGGCCTCTGAAGGTTCAAGACAGGGTCCAGGCAGCAAAATAGTCCTTCCAGGTCACAGAAGCAGTTTGGTGGAATGCACAGCAGGACACAGAAACAGGCAGTCCCCTGCCTTGGCTCCTAGCTGGCTGCACTGAGAATGCAGGGTCATTAAGCCTATTGTGTGGTAGCAGAGCACAGCCTATTCAAGTGGAAGTGGGGCTGTACTTAGCTCCCCCCACCACCAGGCCAGTTAATGGGCCATTCAGGCTCAGCTATTCCCAATATCGTGTGATTGTGTCGAGGAAATTCACAAAGTCCATACTGTCAGTTACACCACGTCAGGTAACCTATGGCAGGCTACAGCATGGAGGGCTAAGGGCAGAAAAATACCAACTTTATAAAAGTGGCATTTTCAAACGTGTAATGATAAATCTCACTTTGCATTAAAGAGGGTTATCATTACAAGTTTGTAAACACCAAACATGGCATTTCTACCACTTCTGGTTTTGGAATTACAGCTTATTAAATATCATAAGGAACCCCCAATGTTATCCTATAGGAAGGGTAGGCCTCACAGTAGTGAAAAAGGAATTTGGGAGGTTTTTCACTACTTGGACATGTAAAACTAAAAAGTACATGGCCTACCTTTTAATTGTACAGCACCTGCCTTATGGGCTACCTAGGGCCTACCTTAGGTGTGACATATGTAATAAAAGGGAAGTTTAAGTCTTGGCAAGGGATTTTAAATGCCAAGTCGGCATGGTAGTGGGGCACTGCCGTCAGGCTACAATGGCAGGCCTATGACATATTTTAAAGAGCCTTTTAAGTGGGTGGCACAATAACTGCTGCAGGCCCACTGGTAGTTTCTAATTTACAGGCCCTGGGAATATGGTAGACTATTCTACAGGAGACTTACATGTAAATTAAATATGCCAATCAGATATATGCCAATCAAACCATGTTTTAGGGAGCGAGCACAAGCACTTTAGCACTGGTTAGCAGTGGTAAAGTTCACATAGTCCTAAGGCCAACAATAAAATATCCAGCAAAACGTAGGAGGAAGGCAAATAGTTATTGGGTGACCCTGTAGAGAGGGCAATTTCCATCAACTACATACATATATTTTGAAGATGAATTAGAAAAGGGATGCTCCTTCTTGTACGCTGCAGAATACTAGTCATATAGAGGATGTGTCTTTTACACCCCTGACCATTTGGATCTACATCTAAAGATCTCAAAAAGATAAAGAGTCTCCTGTAAATCTAACATACTTACACCACTAACCTTGGTGAACATTGATAACATTGATAAACAATATTGTAGCTTAAATAGATGATTTTTAACGTAGTATATGATAACTATTCTAATGTTGATTTCTTTGTGAACCATTTCAAAACTATTTACAATATAGTTTATCACTCTTGACATGCACTGTTAATGTATGTAGCTCATGTAAACAGCAAACAAGCATTTGCAAAGCTAACAGTCCTAGCTTTTGTGTGCTAACACATGCATAGGGCATTTGAGCATAACTGAGATTGCATGCATTTGGGCACCAAATTAGAACTATTAAGTTTGCCAATGCTTCTTTTTTTTTTTGCAACAGAACACCAAGATGCAGCTGATGTATGACTTTCCTATGTAGTCAGCCTATGCACACACCTTGTTCATATGATCTCTGTCACTAGTAGTGAGTATGGGGAAGTGTGAGTTTGGTTCAAGCAGTCGTATCTCTAGAAGGCAGTTTGATAGAGGATGTTAATGAACTATGTTGATTATTTGTGCTGCCAGATACAATTGTAGCTTTTGAAAAGAAAACATGTCATCACACCATTCCTCCCCTTGTCCCTGAGTGTCTAATGAGTGGGTTCTACTTTGAACAGAGAGTGAAGAGCAGGAATGGAAAAGCTTAAATGAGCAAGCAACTGCAGAGGCAATGCAATGAAAGGGCACACCATGAATACTCTCCAGTTGTAGTTGGAACTAGGTACAGAGGACACTACATCAACACCACAACCACCACCCAAAACCTAGAACTACCCTGGGGTCGAGAGTCTATCTTCCACGCAGCTGATTTGTTTGATGTCAAGCTTCCTGCAGAGAGAATGCAAAAGTATGAAAGGGCTCTAGTGAGCAAACAACACAGTGCCCCTGCATATCCCCCTCTTGCCTTATCTTTGGCAAACAGGATTCTGTTCACCTATTAGGAAAATTTATTTGGACCACGCCCCGCCTTCTGTAACACCATCGTCAACACCATCAGCACGCACGCCCTCACCTTCACAAAATACATCCTTCTCGGTGAGTTCAACTTTCACTTGGAGAACCTTCAAGACCACAACTCCTCCTCCCTCCTAGACAACCTCGCCAACCTAGGACTCAAATAACTGGTCACAGTACCCACCCACTCAGCAGGACACACACTTGACGCAATCTTCACCTCAAGCCAACACATAACCTACACCCACACCACCGAACTCCACCAGACGGACCACCCCTGCGTCCACTTCTTCTTCGCCAAACCCCCATGCACCACCACCAACACACCACACCCTACTGCATGTGGGACAAGATCCCTGCAGAACGCCTGAACTCCCAACTGATGCATAACCCCCCCACACCAACGACCCCAACACCGTGGCCCACAACCTCTCTAAGTGGATCACGGCCTGCGCAGACACACTAGCCCCCTTCAGAAAAAACATCACCTCACGCAACTTCAAGAACGCCCCATGGTTCACCACTGAACACCAAGCGCAAATGCCACCAAGCGGAGAAAGCCTGGTGACAAGAACCCTCTACAACCAACTACTCCACCCCCAAAAACTCCATTCGCATCTACCACCAACTCATACGCACCACCAAAAGAGCACACTACAAGGAACGCATTGACAACAACTCCCAAAACAGCAAAGAACTTTTCACCATCATTAAAGAGCTATCCAAACCCAAACCCCGCAAAATAGACCCCACACACACACAAGCCCTCTGCAACTTCCTCTCCAACCATTTCCACCAGAAAATCCTGGACATACACAACAACTTCATGCCACACACACCCACCATACACGCCTCTCACCCACCCAACTCAGACCCCCCTCATGCCCTCCAAACCTACTTACCACCTGGGCCCCAACCACTGATGAAGAAACTGAAAAAAACATGAATTCTATCCACTCCGGATCCCCTTCTGACCCTTGCCCCAATCGCATTTTTTAAAAAGCCAGCCCAACCATTGCCCCCAAACTCCGCGACATAATCAACACCTCATTCGACACCGGCACCTTCCCAGACCTCTGGAAGCACGCAGAAATCACTGCACGCCTAAAAAAGCCCAAAGCCGACCCGGAAGACCTCTCCAACTACCGCCCCATTTCTCTCCTCCCTTTCCACTCCAAGGTCGCAGAGAAACTAGTTAACACCTGCCTATCCCACTTCCTGGAGGAAAACAACACACTTGACCCCTCTCAATCCAGGTTCCGCAATAACCACAGCATGGAAACCGCCCTCATCGCATGCACCGATGACATCAGAACCAAAGTCGACAAGGGCGAGACCATCGCACTCATCCTCCTAGACCTCTCCGCGGCCTTTGACACTGTCAACCACCACACCTCCGGCACACGCCTCCACAACACAGGAATTCGACAAAAAGCTCTAGTTTGGCTCACCTCATTCCTCACCGATAGAACCCAAAAAGTCCACCTCCCACCCTTCCACTCCACTGCTACCAAAATCATCTGCGGAGTCCCCGAAGGGTCCTCCCTCAGCCCCACTCTCTTCAACATTTACATGACCCCTCTCGCCAACATCCTCCGACCACACGGAATCACCATCCTCTCCTACGCAGAAGACACCCAACTCATTATCTCCCTCACCCGCAACCCCACCACAGCCAAAACCAACCTCCACGCTGCACTCCTTGACACCGCCACCTGGATGACAACAAATCACCTCAAGCTCAACTCCAATAAAACAGAAATCATCATTTTCGGCCCCAACAAAACCATATGGGGTGACTCCTGGTGGCCCACCACCTTAGGCCCCGCACCCACCCCCGCAAACCACGCACGCAACCTCAGCATCATCCTAGACACCTCCCTCTCCATGACACAGCAAATCAACGCAGTCACCTCCTCCTGTTTCCACACACTCCGCATGCTGAAAAAAACCTTCAAATGGATTCCCACAGAGACCAGGAAGACCGTCACCCACGCACTCATCAGCAGCAGGCTAGACTATGGTAACACCCTGTATGCCGGCACCACGCTCAAACTCAAACACAAACGCCAGAGAATCCAGATCACAGCCGCATGCCTCATCCTGAACCTCCCCCGGCATGAACACATCACACCACACCTCAAATCCCTTCACTGGCTCCCCATAGACAAGAGGATCACCTTCAAGATCCTCATCCACACACACAAATCCATCCACAACACCGGCCCAACCTACCTCAACGAAAGAGTGAACTTCCACACTCCCACACGCCAGCTCCGATCCGCCGTCCTCGCACTAGCCACAATCCCCCACATCCAACGCACCACCACTGGAGGCAGGTCCTTCTCCTACCTCACCCCAAGACCTGGAACTCCCTCCCCACCAACCTTTGCAAAACCCAAGACCTCTTGCTTTTCAGAAAAAAACCTAAAGACATGGCTTTTCGAACAGTGACCCTCCTCCCCCCCTTAACTCCCACCCCCCCCAAGAACCTTGAGACCCTCACAGGAGAGTAGCTCGCTCTATAAATTTCTTTAATTGATTGAAGGCTTTGACTCGCTAGCTCTTCATCTGACAGAAAGTGGCTGAACACTGCACAGATAAAGTAGACAGAGGCTGCAACTCTTCCTCAGCAGATCAACCTTGGGCAGCTTCCACGGGTCTTCAGTTGCACAAAGTTGCAGTACCTCCATCCTATGCAGCTCCTGTCAAAGTAAAGGAGGAAGCACAGAGTCTTCTCCCTAACTGCTTATAGACTGTGTGAAGACAGAGGTGTGTGTCTGATGCTGTCCTAGGTCAGCATCAGACACACACACCTCTGCTGTGAACATTATGGAGCATTTGTGAAAGGCTGAGGGAGCAATTCTTTTAAATAAGGGTTCACATCTATTTACCAGCTGTGACCATCATGTCAGGGAAGTGCATTTTGAGTCAAAGGCCCTCGTGCCACATAATTTGATGTTTAAAATATACTAACTGGATTCATGCCAGTACCGTGAGTGGGAGGGAGAGGGGAGGTGAGCCAGTGTCAAACTGTTTGTCATGAGTGACAGACTGCACACTCATTTTGAATTCTGGAAATGTAAGAGTAGACATGTCATTGGGCCAGCAGATTCAGGTTTTTTTACATGGTCTTGGGTCTGTTAACGCTGAATTTATTAATGAACATTCATGTATTTTGAGTGTTGGATTTGTGTACAAAATTTATTATTGTAGAGAAATATAATGCCCAGCAGACTGTCCGCCAAGATTAACGAAGTATACTTATTAATGGCTTATTAATGTAAAATGTTGAGGTTATGTATGATTTATGTAGGAATATGCCAAATTAAAGGTTATGCATTATGAATTAGCTTTATTAATAATAGGCCTTAACTTAGCGATGTCAAGCTGCATTTCTTAGACAACTGATAAAATGATCACTTAGAGAATTAAATTGTGATTTTTCACTGTACTGACCATGTGCTCGTAGCTAAAGTTAGTTCTCATGAGAAACTGCTTGCTAGAAGATGATGTAGTTGCTAATGAAACAATGTTTAATGTAGTATGTGTAAGACCGACCTTCCCAGGAGAGGACAATGGATGCACTGACTGGAGTATAAGTTGCAACAATATTGATATGATGAGCCGAATGACAAGAGCGGAAGAAGAGGAGCCACTCATCGACATGTGAACCATGTAGTAGTGGAATTAGTAGATTTGGGGTTTTAGTTTCTTTGGACTAGATGTAAACATGCAGACTCTTTGACCAAAAAGGACGTTGGAAGTAGTTTTAGGAAATCTAACTTAGCTGGACAGCACCAAGAGGAGAGAAGCCATTCTTCCCTTTCTTCTTGAGAGTTCAAAGCATTTTTCTGTTTGTCAATAGGCCAATATTTTCTTGGCCATCCTGAAAAAAAGATGTGTTTAACTTTATTGCCTAAAGAGACTTTGCTTTTTTTGAACTTTGATTCTAAATACTGATGTCTTGCTGACCGAACAGATGTCCTATTGACGAAGACTTTCACAGCTTGCTCAACCATATTGAGGACAGGTATTAAATGATGTTAATGAATGTTATTTCTATTTGCTTTTGTTTCTAGATACCAACTGCTATTTTGATAAAGCCATGTTTTTCCAAATGTGTGTGACTAAATTGTTTTGCATGAATTCCAAACATGATATTCTAATTTGATGTTAGTTAGGGTTCTCACTGATGAAGTTTGCTAAGTGTAATAAAAGTTGATGTCTTTTCTTTGCTGAATCTAAATGTGTATTATTTTGTTTGCGCAGTATTCAGTGTTATTAATTTATACTGTAACCATAGAATGTGCAGTCGCTCAAGCTTTGATTACATGCCAAATTATTTCGCCGCTTTGGTTAGCCAGTATTGTTTCTGTGTGGTTATCACATGATATTGAGATTAAGTTACATGACATTAGTATCGTTAATATAGGGAAATAAACATTCTAACTTTTACATTAAGGTGTGGTTATCCATGGCCGAGAAGTCATGGTGTGAGGAAATTACTGACTCCTATTGATTATTGATGTTATTGATTGTTATGGTTATTGATTGATGTTGGCACGGGTGTATGGTTAGAAAAACTCGAAGCGCATTCAAAAGGTTCATCGGCCTATACGTGTCTTCCATGTAAGACTACTTAATAAGGTCTGACGCGCTAACAGATTCATTTAACTTATTTAACTCAAATGTGGTTGTGACTGAAGACTTTGCCTGGATGACCTTTGATCCCCTGATCTGCAACGCTCATATCAGATGGCATTGTAGCCCGGGCTCTGCCTTGTTCTGAGGGTAAGCTGCTAAGAGCACACCCACTCACATTCTACTGGAAAAGCAGAGGACATTGTTCTGAAAATGGTATACAGGAGTAATGATATGTTGCTGCAGCTGCACCCAGTTTGGTCATAATGACATAAGATGAACTGTTCCTTTTTAGATCTAACAGAGGTTTGCATCCACCAGCTCTATTGTCTTTTCTGCAGTGCAAAGTTGAATGTTTCAGTTGCTTGCCTGAAACATCATGCAGGCACGGATGAGTATCTGGTCCTGGTAATCAAGGGGCGTCTTGGATCCCTCTGCCTTCTTGCAGCTTAAATCCTAGAATTTTTACTGCTGCTGCTGGATGCCCTAGACAACAACTTTGCAAATTACAACTGTGCAGTTTATACCTACCTGTTCCTCTTGCAGGGTCATTTAAAATGTCAATTACCTTTCAAACAAGCTACTGCTGAAGCAGGTGACACAAAGCACCTAATTACTGAAGGAGCTGTTAGGTTTATTTTCTTTTTATTGTGCTATTTTACTGATGACATGAGTTCCAACAGTAAGCTAATGCAGTAAATTGCTAGATCTAAAAAGGATACAAGTTTTGTTAATCGTTTGGAAAAAACTATCTAAATATATTGAAGACTTATCAAAAATGAGGATGGGTTTAGTTAGTAGACCATTTCATGTGCAGTTATCCCCCAAGTCATGCCCAACATTAGTTCTATAATGTTGGGGACTATCTGAACAACATACGTGAAAGTTTAACTGGAAAACGGAACTTGTGAAGTCCACTTCATCACCCATCTGATGCAAATGAGTGTACATTATATTTACTCTAAGGTACATTATTTTGGCGACGGACAAGACAGGGCCCAAAAGGTAGAAAATAAAGAGCATCATTTCCAGTTCTCGCCAGCCAGGCCTCCACTTTCATAAAATTGCAGTTGAGCTGCATTAAAATTACATCAGTCCTCTCCTGGCATGAGATCAATGTTCTAAGGGGTAGGTAAATGCCTCTTTTTGCATGATCACTCCTATTTTCTGGACTACTGCTGCTGGATTATTTTGACTCTGTGTACTGGGACTCTAGTATAGGCCTTAGTTCATGTGCTACAACCTCTAAAACATGTTGAAATTGCCTATTTTTCTAATTGCAAATTTAACTTACCCATATGGACCTACCATTCACCCTACAGGTAGCTTCTGCTGGAATGAGCCTTGACCCTTGTGTACTATTCCTGATTTTCTGGACCGTTGGCTGTGTCAAAGTATATACTGAAAAACATGGGACATAAACACATTTTGCCTCCAAAGTCCTCTCATGGCCATGGACAAACCTGCCAAGTCAATTTTAAGAAGTTGCTTTCCACTGGGCCAAAGATTCAGGTTGCTCCTTCTCGGATATTTTTCGTAGTAGCAAATCTGTTTCAGCAGTACATCATGGAGATAGTGGCCCTATTACCTGAGTTGGACTGTCATGCATACTGACTAATAATCCACCTTCTTAAGGGGGATGTAATATTTTGCCAAAGGACAACAAACTATAAAAGTACTTTCGATTTGATTAACTGGTACACAGAAACGCCACATGATGATTTGAACGCGGCCTTCTGCTAATGTGATTTCCTGATTGATAGTTGCTCTACACGCTACGGTGTTTGATTACTCAGCAAACATTTGTTATGGCAAAATAAGGATATCAAGACTAAGGGGGTCATTCTGACCCCGGCCGGCGGCGGAAGCCGCCGGCCTGGCTGGGACCGCCAGAATACCGCTGCGCGGTCAAAAGACCGCCGCGGGTATTCTGGGTTTCCCGCTGGGCTGGCGGGCGACCGCCAGAAGGCCACCCGCCAGCCCAGCGGGAAACACCTTTCCATGAGGATGCCGGCTCCGAATGGAGCCGGCGGAGTGGAAGGGGTGCGACGGGTGCAGTTGCACCCGTCGCGATATTCAGTGTCTGCATGGCCACGACACCCCATACCGCCATTCTGTTCCTGGCGGGCAAAACCGCCAGGAACAGGATGGCGGTATGGGGTCGGAATCCCCATGGCGGCACAGCAAGCTGCGCCGCCATGGAGGATTCCCCAGGGCAGCGGGAAACCGGCGGTACACCGCCGGTTTTCTGTTTCTGACCGCGGCTGTACCGCCGCGGTCAGAATGCCCATGGGAGCACCGCCAGCCTGTTGGCGGTGCTCCCGCTGTCGTTGGCCCTGGCGGATTTTACCACCAGGGTCAGAATGACCCCCTAAGTCTGATAAGTTTGATTTACTAGCTTTTTGAAATTTTGTGTAAACCCTGATGAAGTCTTTGAGACTAATTGTCTCATAGGACGAAACACGTGTTGGCTGTTGTTGCAATATGGATATTGGTTCCAAGGACGGCTATTGTTGCTCTGATGGACTTCCTATCTCAAGATTAAATTGAGTTTAGTTTTTCTCACGAATCCCGGTCCAACTAATTTTCAAATTTTTTTTTTGTTGCTATTTGCACTAAATATTAAGGGGGTCATTCCGACCCTGGCGGTCCATGACCGCCAGGGCCAGGGACCGCGGAAGCACCGCCAACAGGCTGGCGGTGCTTCCTGGGCCATTCTGACCGCGGCGGTAAAGCCGCGGTCAGAAAAGGGCAACCGGCGGTTTCCCGCCGGTTTACCCCTGGCCCAAGGAATCCGCCATGGCGGCGCTGCTTGCAGCACCGCCATGGGGATTCTGACCCCCTTCCCGCCATCCTGGTCCTGGCGGTAAATACCGCCAGGAACAGGATGGCGGGAACGGGTGTTGTGGGGCCCCTGGGGGCCCCTGCACTGCCCATGCCACTGGCATGGGCAGTGCAGGGGCCCCCTCACAGGGCCCCATAATGATTTTTGAAAATCGCAACGGGTGCCACTGCACCCGTCGCACCCCTTCAACTCAGCCGGCTCCATTCGGAGCTGGCTTCATTGTTGAAGGGGCTTTCCCGCTGGGCCGGCGGGAGGCCTTCTGGCGGTCGCCCGCCGGCCCAGCGGGAAAGTCAGAATGACCGCCGCGGTCATTTAACCGCGGTACGGTCTTTTGCCGGTTCCCGCCAGGCTTCCGCCGCCCGCCGGGGTCGGAATGACCCCCTAAGTTAGGACTGAAAACATGTATGAAGGATTGAGCTTCGATTCATGAGTGCCCTGACATCTGTTTATCACTATTTGGTTTCCATCTGAAACATTAGAGGGGAGAGGAAGATCCTCTTGCTTGGAGCACCGTGCTAAAGATTTTTGTTTCACTTTGGGTGTGATGATTCACTGTGAGCGCTGATTTCCTATGATGGTCTTCCTAATTGCTATTGTTTTAACAAACTATAAAATGTATTCTCTTTTTCCACAAAATAAATATAAAACATGTTAATCTGAAGGATGCAAACAATAGTCAGAGAACATGTGGTATTAACCTGAAATCATGAAAAGGAAAATGTATGATTGAAAAACACAGTACAAAGAGCTAGCAGTAAGCCAAATCTTTTCTTTTGATAAAGGTTTTGAACAATACTGGCTCCTGTAAGGTTCTGTTACTTTTTCCGTGTGCAGAATTAGCTGCTTGATCTATGTATTTGGGCCCTCTGGAAGACATGTCCAGCTTTGTTGGTGTGCCAATATTCATCACCAATTTTGACTGCACTGTTACTCATCTCCTCAGTAATATAAAAAGGAGTGTAGTGAATCAATTCTTTTAATTCCTGACACAGACCTTCTACTCTCACACATTTGACCAACAAGAGTTTCCTTGAAAAACAAGTTGATTTTTTAACATATTTATTTCAGCAGCAGACTGAAAAGCCATAATGCTACAAGAACCCTTTTTTGAGGCTCTCTAATATCAATTTTTCTGTCATCGCACACACTAGATGTGCCAAGATGTCACCTAAAAAGTACAAATGCAGAGTAGCCAGTACCTGAGTGAAGGATGTTTCTGAGTGAAGAGATCAATATGACGAGAGCTCTGACCTCACTGACAAGATGATAGGTTTCTTGCAATCTACACTTCATTGTATGCATTCATGTTTGTTTGCTGACCCATTTAACATGCTTATTGTATTAGAGGTTGTATAGTAAAGTTCTTCTTTGTTCACTACCACAAATGCTGAGGAAAGTTACCATTTTGTCAGAGGTGAACTGGACCCCATTATCAAACTGAAGCTCAAAAGGAAACCTGAGGGCATAATTTTAATGTTTTGACAATATATGAAAAGGTTCCAAAAGGTCAATGGCTAAATTAGACCACGGTTTATATAGCATGATTACTACTAACAGGAGAAGTGTTTGAGTTTGTGTGGCATTTGTCACTTAATTATACTGAATGCCTCTGTTAAGCTTCTGTTAATCTTTGTATCAATGTACCTTTCCAAAGCAGGCCACTTGTGTGCAGCTTCCATCCTCCACCTTCTTAGCTGGAAACCAAGTGACTCTCATAGGCTAAGTTAATAAATTTGTCTCTGAGAGGTGAAGATGCAAGGTGGAGATAGAATAAATGTATCATTCCTCAGTAGAAAACTATCTTCACCAGAAAATGTCTACAGCGTGAATGAGCTGAGAACAGCATTTATTTGACCATCCCTCTGTAGTATGCTTTATATTCTGGGATACGTAATTTGTCATTGCATTAATCCATTCAGCATGACATGAGATTGTACCATCAATACAGCAACCCATATCAACATCTGTGGCAGCATCAACACCTTCCTCATCAACTTCTGAGTCTAGCTGATCAGAATCAGTGGAAACTGGTGATCCGTAAAGAAAATCTGTTCTTGCATTATTTGTACCTGATATGTATGTGGATCTCAAGCAGTACTCCAATACTTTGGTACAAAATCACCCAAACCTTGCCTTATATTTATCTCCAGTAGTGTGTGCCATTATGAATGTTATTTACAGGATAGTAATTAGTTTGTCTGCAACATTTCTTTTACCCCAGGCAAAAGAACAAAATTTGCTTAATTTGAGAACGAGTCTCAATTTATCCTTATTTTTGGTGACTTGGCCTTAGTAATAGCCTTAATCAGATTAGGAAGTGGCAAAATTGTTTGATTAGACAAAGAATAAATTATTACTTTACTCGGTCAAAGCAAAAACAACACTTGCCCTTCTTACATAGGGCCACAGGTTGCTTAGTACAAGTATTTTCCCAAAAGTGACATCACTTAGAGCCCCATTGTTAATAATTCCCATAGGTCATCTCTAAAGGTCATAACACTCTTATTGTCTTTCATCAGGGTATAAATTCACTTTTGAATGAAAGAGGCTACGGAGGCCAAAGGGCATGCAACAAATTGCATTACCTTTCAGGCATAGTGAATGCTGTGAGGTGCCATCAGTATACTGCTAGCTTGAATAAGTGGTAGGCCAAATGAATGCCAAGTTCAGAACAGACTTGGGCCCTGGACACTATGTTAAGTAAATCCTCAGCCTTATTACCTGCCCGAGGATCTGTGCTTATTGTCAGCTTCCAATTGTTATTTTTGGCCACAATCAATGGAGAAGCTAATAGTTTATACTTTATGTTCAATTATGCCAGCAGCACATTTAGCTTATAACATTTTGATAGGTCTTTGTTTCCATACGGTAGAACATTTTTGAAGTTGATGGCTACCAGAAAGGTAAATTTCTTTCTTTTGGATTGTGTAAAGAACATGGTTGATTTAAACTAAAGTACATGAGAAGACATCAGAATGTTCACTTGACACTTTATTTCACTTACCATCATATCCCACTGGACATATTGGGCCAAGTGCCATTTCTTCAGGGGATCAGGATGCAGTAGAAATGTCACCCTTTAGAGAAAAAAAAGCACTTGATGACAAATACCATTGGGAACTCATTTACATTCCCTGAGGTGTAACCATCCCAAAATATAGATTGTTTTCCATGCAACATAAACTATCTCTTCAATTTTCTTTTGTTGGAACTTTATTTCAGTAAACAATATAATTCAACAAAAGTATGAGCACCATAATCACTTGGAAGTACATGACAGTTAAATAGCTTATTGCCCAAAGACCATTCTCTGTGAAGCGTGGTGACAGAAATACTAATATTCCTGGATCCTGCTCAATAAGTAAGTTCACATTAACAACATCCACCTTTAAAGTGATGTATAGGTCACTGTACACAATATCATCATCATTATCCACTTATTTAGGCACTTTATCCTTGACAGTTAAGACCAGTGTATCTATTTGATCAACTAACGTCTTCAGTCTTGTAATCCTTAACTACAATCATCCTATTTTTCTGCCACACCTGTGAACTTGTGTGAAGTGTCCTACACAGCCACATTATTTACTGTCCAATTTCAAAGTTGGACCCTTTTTGTAAATTGGCCATATGTGGCCCTGGAGCATTTCTGGCATGACTCTTCTTTCTTCTTAGTGTTCTTCCTTCAATCTGCCATAGAGTGATGTGACATAATGGGGTAAATGTTGCTGTCACTGCTGGCTTGGACACCTCCAGTGGATTTAAGTCAGTTCCTCAACAATTCATTTAGCCATATAATTAGATTTTATAAAAGAAATATTTTTATGGGAATAGTTTTTTATTATTTTACGCAGAAACATCCCATAGCTGGCTGTTCAGAAATAAGCTAATCTTTAAAATTGTCAAACTCACAACAGAAAAAAGAATGCATAGAGCTGCTTTATAGGGATCAGTGCTTTCATGTGGTTGTTTCTCTCTTGTTAACAATGTATTTATTTGAACTATTATGCTAGTTTATGCGTTAAACTGAGTGCATAGATGATTTTGTACCTTTTTGATTCTCACCAAGCTTGTTGTGATCTGAATCACCTTTAGCTGTTGGCAAGTGTTCAAAGAATGATTGCCCCTAGTGCAAAGATGGAACAGAAGTAGAAATGTCTTTCTTCTGGTCTAACACTCAGCTATTATAGGCTTGAAACCACATTTTTGTTTAATGGAAGAGTCACCTGAATTGGTGAAAACAGTGGTGGTAGGTTAACTTTGCATTGTGTGTTTAAAGAGTATGAAAGGTACTAAAGACCTAATGGAAATTAGGATGTGCCGGTTAAGTATGATGAGGGCACACTCACATGATTATTTGACACCTGCTCACATACTAAGAACAAACAATTTTACCAATCTATATTATGGCCAAAAGGTAGAAAACCAACTACAATATGTGCCCTTCTTTTGAAACTTTGTTACAGAAAAATTGTGTCAAACCATTTAGTGTGTGTAAATTACATACATTTGATCACCCTATATCAGTCAAATAGCTGCGCATCTGCGCAGCAAGTGCGTGTGGCAGGTGCGGGCAGTGGGCGGGTGCAGTGGGTGCTCCGATGACACGCCAAAGGTACGCCTATCAGCACCCATACCTATACCTACCGCATACAGTACTTGCTATGCTGCTGGTTGAGCGAGAGAACTGACCCTGTCCAACATTCACAGAAGTTAAACAGTATCAGACATTCAACTGGCCAATTGAGACAAATAAGTAGTCACTTCTCAGGTGACTATTTTGAGGTTGCATTTAGTGCAATCAGCACAAAAGCTGGGTTCATCAGTCATGTGTTTGGCCCCCAGGAGCCAAAATGAAACAAACAACCAACATTAACATTCTCTTGCAGACTGAAAACCTAGACATTTTGGGCCATATTTATACTTTTTGACACACAACTGCGCCAACGCAGTTGTGCGTCAAAAATTTTAACGCCGGCTAACGCCATTCCAAAGCACCATGCGGGCGCCTTATTTATGGAATGACGTTAGCCGGCGCAGCTGACTGGTGTGCGTCAAAAAAAATTACCCACACCAGGCTGCGCCGGCGTAGGGGAAAATGGAGCTTGGGCGTCAAAAAATGGGGCAAGTCAGGTCTGAGGCAAAATTTTGGCCTCAACCCGATTTGCGCCATTTTTTTTTACTCCCAACCCCCATTGAAATGACTCCTGTCTTAGCACAGACAGGAGTCATGCCCCCTTGCCCAATGGCCATGGCCAGGGGACTTATGTCCCCTGGGCATGGTCATTGGGCATAGTGGCATGTAGGGGGGCACAAATCAGGCCCCCCTATGCCACAAAAATCTTTTTTTTTTTAAACTTACCTGAACTTACCTTAAGTTCCCTGGGACGGGTCCCTCCATCCTTGGACGTCCTCCTGGGGTGGGCAAGGGTGGCAGGGGGTGTCCCTGGGGGCATGGGAGGGCACCTCTGGGCTCCTTCCGAGCCCACAGGTCCCTTAACGCCTGCCCTGACCAGGCGTTAAAAAATGACGCAAAAGCGGCTGGACGTCATTTTTTTTGACCCGCCCACTCCCGTACGTCATTTTTGCACAGGAGTTTAAATAAGGCGCACATGCCTCGGAGTCATTTTTTAGACAGGAACGCCTACCTTGCATATCATTAACGCAAGGTAGGTGTCCACGCTAAAAAATTACGCAAACTCCAAGATCTTTGGCGCTAGACGGGTCTAACGCCAAAGTATAAATATGGAGTTAGCTTTGCGTCGGATTTGCGTCAAAAAAAACAACGCAATTCCGGCGCAAACAGAGTATAAATATGCCCCTTTGTCTATAAAAACACAGGTGCAGTGCAGAGTCCACCTTCAACTTTGGTACAACCTGCCCTGAAGGAGTTAGAGTTCTGCACTGCCCATGTGGGGCACAGATGAGGTAGAGAAGCTTCAATTGTCAAGGATTGTTGGGGTTTCAAAGCACTGCAACTACATATGTTTGCTGAAGAAGAGATCCTAGACTTTTTACTGAGTGAGTCTTCCAGCAATTCCTTCTGAAGGACTCTATACTGTTGTCCCCCGGTCCTCGATCATGTTTTGTGAATTAATTTATAGATTTCACATCTCCTCTCACCTTTTCACACACAAACATCTTCATTGTGGGTGATTTAAATATCTTGGCAGAGAGTAAAGCTGCAACAAATTCTATGGCCCTTGCGGGTTCATTAGACAATGTAGGCTTACAACAACTTATATCAGGGTCAATGCACTTATTTGGATACACATTGGATCTCAGACTTGCACCTGAGAGTTATATCTTCTTAGTAGGCATACAGCTACTTAGCTGGACAGATCATGTCTTGGTTTCCATTAATATTGGATTGACAGAGGACATATTTCTGGGAGTTGAGGCTAGTGTGCAAGTGCCACAGAGAGCTTGGTCCAAGTTATCATGTCTATCTTTCATCAAAACTTTTGCACTCCCAATAAACTTGGGCATCAATCTCTCAGTAGATATGAACTATAATATATATCAGCATTGGGACACTAGTACCGTAAATAAGGTGCTGACCATTAAAAAAAATCTGTTTCTGAAAAATATCCTTTGGTATAATGAGTCTTTGAGACAAGGCAAATTGGACTGAAAAAACTAGAAAGAAAGTGGCACAGGAAATATCAAGTGGGAGACTAGGAGTTTCCAAGGTCAACACTGAATTATTATAAAAAGAGCTTTAACACTGTCAAAGATCAATTTTGCACGCAAGGTTTGCTGGAGGCTCCTAAAAGCACAAAAAAGATATTTGAGACAGTGGAATCTCCATGTGATACCTTGGTGAAGTTCTTTGAAACGATTATCTCCTCACCAATCATCTCCACAATAAAGCCTTCTTTCCTCATCATCGTCTCCCCATCATCATCTCATCCAAAAAAGCTTTCTTTACCTCTGGTCAGCTTGCATCCTCATGACTGTAGCTCAAGATGTGGAGCCCCAGTCTCCCTCCTCAGCAAATTAGAAACCTTTAGGAAGATGTCCGAGGACTGCTTTAGTGCTTTGGCTCTTAACCATCTCCTCAGGTTCTCCATTAGGCCCGCTTCCTCCTAGAGCCTTGAAGACATTAGAGGATTATTTATCCCCTCCACTCATGGCTGTTTTTAAAGAGTCCTTGAAGGAGGGCAAGGTTTCTCAATCATGAAATCATTGGGCACAGTGCCATGTAAGTGGGCCCAAGTTAGGCCCCCATGGCACTTTGCAAAAAAAATATAAATATTTACCTGGACTTACCTGGGATGGGTCCCCGCATCCTGTCCTCAAGGTGTGGGTGCTGGTGGGTGGGGGTGTCCCTGGTTGCAGGGAAGGGCACCTGTGGGCTGTTTCCATGGTCACTGACCATGGAAAAAGGCCCACAGATCCCCTAAAGCCTGCCCTGACCCAGGCGTTATATAATTGTGCTAAGCAGGTAAAAGGTAGGGAACGCCTAGCTTGCATCTCATTGATGCAAGGTAGATTTCTGCAGGCAAAAAATGACTTTAACTCCAATATTTTGGTGCTAAACATGTCTAGCATCAAAATATAAATATGGAGTTACGTTTGCGCCGGATTTGCATTTAAAAAGTGATGCCAATCCAAAGCAAACAGAGTATAAATATGCCTCTAATTAAATTTGAAACCTCATATCTACTGTCCAACAGATGATGAATGACCTCTTTCCTCAACTCAATTTAGGCCTTCTTCCTAATTCATGCATCTCTTACTAGCTCCTATGCTCTTTATTTCACATCAGCAATGCATGTCTTCTGCACAGATGTATCTCTCTTTAGCCGTTCTACTGTCTATCCTTCTGCCTTTAAGCATTTCCACTCATCTTACACCACACTGTCCTTTCTCTCCCTTCTCATTCAGGCTTTTCTTATCTGCTCTTCTGTCTCTGTACATCATTGTCTCCTACACCACCTGCAATATCTTGCACAGTAGATATCCAGCTCCCTATCCTTCCCTCTCCGTTCCTTGGACAGTGCTTCTTACAGCACCCTCCTGGCAGTGCCACATGAAAATGTACATCAGTTCTGGTGCTTTTGAATAAAACTGATATCTTTCAACAAGGCAACACAGAACCTAGAAGTAAATTCTGAATATTTGAACAACATTATCAACAACCATGAGTGTATACTTTATTCAGAAATAGTGATGTTGATGTTTAAAAGTAACAGATTGCATCCTAATCTTTCCTTGAGACCTTTGCTTACTCATTTAGAGCACATTTAATAACTTGTGTTTTATGTGGTGCTTGATATAGACATTTTTATTCTTTTTGAAGGCTGGAATGCTGCCTCTGTGATTCAAAATCAAGCCTTACAAGTTACACATAGATTGCAACAGAAGGTACATGACTGGCAACTATCTTTACCTCAATGGATGTCAATATCAAGTCCATTGAACAGAATGACAAGCAGATTTTTTTATTTTAATCCCATACAATATTTATTTTTTTGGTTTAATAGTCTTCGGTTTAAATAGTATCACACGTTGATAATGCGCTACATCACTTACGAAAAGTAACCAAACCAATAACAACTACTAAAATGTATGCTCTAATTTCAAGCAAATGTTTTACTTTTTCTTTTAAAAGAAAATCCCTAAAAGATTGTGGGGCTGATTATGAGTTTGGTGGTCTGAGGACTGTCATGTTGGCCCTACCACGAACAGGCTGGTGGAGCTGACCTCCATTATATGAGTTTGGCAGTGGATGCAACAGAAGACCGCCAGCGGTCTGTCACCACCGACACCACTAGTGAGCACCAACCACTGCAGTCTGTCTGAGTCACAAAGATGCCGGTAGACACCATGTTTCCATCGGACCTATTAGGAGGTTACACACCGCAAATGTGACCATGGTGGTCTAAACATCATGTATCAGGAGGCGGAAATGAACAGCATAAATGGAGACACTCACCTGCAGAGACCATACATGTCTGGAGTCGTCATGGAGACATTTATCAACGTCATGCCGCTGCTCCTGCTTGCTGAAAGACAACGAAATCAACACAGACGACACCAACCATCAATATACACACGTACCTATAACATTAACCATTTAAAAATAGCTTGCTGCACTGGCAAACATCATAGGGGGTTGGGACAAGACAGGCAGCAGCTAAACCTATCATTCTAGACACAAACGCTCACACGGTACAACAAGAACACCCACAGATTCACAACGCGTACACTTCAGCCAGCCTACACACACACTGCATGGCAATACTGTACATGTACACAAAGCTACACAGCACAGGCTCAGTGAAACTAAAGGCCACACAACATACACACACATAGCAACCACAACACAACTATTGCACACATACAAATACATTCCACACACTCACAGCCAACACTGGCTAGGGACTTTCCACACATACAACACACATATACATCCATCGGCCATAGAACATACAACACCACCATCAAACAACCTTGTGATAGACACACACAACACACACACATTACACAATGGAAGCACAATGCCATGCACAATACAAATCGAGACACATAGACAACTGACACAAAGTGCACCACCACAACAAAACCTGCACAGCTGTGATGGGAGCAGCAGGACCATACATGGAAGTAGGCTGCATTGGGACACATATAATGTTGAACAAGTTCCCACAAACCATGCACACAGGAATTGCCCACATTTGGATCCCAGGGACAAGCAATACCAACATCAATTGTCTTGCACAGTAGCACAATGTGTGGAGGGCATGGCAAGAAAGCACACACAACTCACACTCCAAGGGACATACCCCCACACCAATCAGCTCAGAGGGACACCCACCTAAATCGACGCATGTGCACACAAATGCAAAACAAAAATACCACAGCTCAACATACTTCAGGTCTGCAGTGACAAACCTAAAGAACACACACACCACATGTAGACAATAGCCATGTCTGGGGACAAGTCATACACCATACATTTCCACATTGCAGATCACAAAAAGAAACACATACCACTACAAAAACAATACAATGCCATGGCACCAACATTTTAGCTACATACACATACCCATCACACAACACACACCCTAAACTTGGCTGACAACAGCACTGCACACAATCTGCAAACAAAAACAACATGGAGCAGCAAAGAGCACAAACACACACCACCACAGGCGCACAACCAATGTAAGCCTAGAACAGCAGAAACCTGGGGAATGAAATGCAGGACAAAGGTGTATCCAAAAAACCAACAACTGGTTGGCCTTAATAATAAATAAGTCTATTGAAAGACTTTTTGTGCACAGCCATAGGCCAGTCCAAAGTCTGCAGCCCAAAAGGCGCAATATTGGCCCCCAACTCAACTGCTGACTGCCATTTAACCTCCACATGTAGGGGCATCACAAGGGCAGGCAGGCACCTTAGGGATTATCTGGAGGTGGTTGAGGAGAGGTGTTTGGGTTTGGGAGAGTGGGAGCTTTCTGGGGAGGTGTTGCCTTGTTCTTGGTAGGGAGAGGGGCATGAGTGCTTGCAGGGGGTACAGGGGAGGCCTTCGAGGTAGAAGGGATGGACTTTGGGAGATAAACAATCCTTTTGGAGGTGGCACGGGGCGAAAAGGGGTAAGGTCAAGGCGACAAAGGAAAACGTTTTTAGACACTTACTGATGGTCATCTGAAGTGGATTGGGACTGGGAGGCTGAGGGAGTGATCGTTTGATGTGTAGATGTGAATTTTTTGGGTGCATGTTTGTGGGAGGTGTGCTTGTGAGTGGTAGATGTCTGTTGGCTGGGTGAGTGAGGGAGTGTATGTGTTTTGGGCTGAGGGTGGTGGTGGTCCGGGGGAAGCCGTGGTGGGTAGGTGTCTGTTCGGGTGGTGACTGCAGGAATAGTGGATATACTGCAGGTGTGTCTGTGGTTGTGGTGTCTGCAGGTGAGATGACTGGGGTGGATGTCTGAGGGTCTGCTGACATGGTGTCTGCAGGTAGGATGGGTGTGGTGCTATTGCAGTGATTGTTGATGTGGTGTCTGTAGGTGGGCCAGATGTTGTGTGTGTGATGCTGGGGTTGAGGGTGTCAAGAGAAGTAGTGACTGTTGCTTTGTCTGCAGATGGATGTTGTTTGTGTGCGTGCCAGTGGTGTGTCTTGTGGTGCTTGTGTTTCTCTGCTCTTCCTTTGTCTGTTGAGTTGGATGTATGCATGTCGGTCTGCATGCTTTGGCTGGGTTGGGGAAGGGGTTATTTGGACTGGTAAGAGGGAGGTGGATGGGGTACGGTAGACAAAGGGTGACTGGCTGCCATCAGTGAGGAGGCCAGATACTGAAAAGATCACTGTAGGCTAGCCATTGCACCATGAATGCCCTCTAGGAATGCCTTCCCCTGCTAGAGTTATGTCACCAGTCCCTGGATGGCATTCACAACAATGGACTGACCCACAGAGATGGGTCTCAGGAAGGTAATAGCCTCCTCACTGAGGGCAGCAGAGCTAACAGGGGCTGGGTTGAGGTGTCTGCGGCAAAGGAGACAGCCACCCTCTTGGATGAGTAGGCATGGCCAAATGACAAGGATGATACTGGGGTGATCCCCAATGGGTCCACCACCACTCAGAAGTGGCCCCTGGAGGACAAACCTGAGGATGCAGAGGCTGATCCAGTCTCTCCAATGGCAGTCCCCCACAGTTTGGGTCACTGGGTCCCTCTGTGTCTGTGGTGCCATGACCTGAGGTCCCGTGGCCAGATGCTTTCCCACTTGGCTTTGCCCCGTCTCCTTCACCTGCAGTGCTGCCAAAACAAAGTGAATTAGGGTCATAATATGTACATGATAACACATCAATCACAACTCTGAGAGGAAAAAACAAACCATCATGTCAAGTGGCCCCCCTCATGAATTGACAGCAAAGTGGCACTATCATGTGCCAACACACAACCATGCATGCAACCTTGAATTACAAATGTAACACAAGGACAAATCTTGGTCACAGATGACTACAATAATAGGGAAGAAGTCTAGCTACCACAATAAACACACCACAACTAGGTGACCATTCCACCCCAAACCTGTGCCACATTCAGCACAACACAGTGAACCAGTAGCCAACAATTGGATACCATTGTAACGTACCCTATCAATTATAGAGACACAGTCCTATGCACACATCTACCCTGCACTGATATCATGTATCAACATAAACAGATATTGCTAGGGAAAGACAGACAATACTGGTACCAACATGCTATTCCTTCATTAGGTGACATGGAAACATCCACAGCACTATGGACACATCGCAAAGAATTACAGCTCTACAAGTAACATCTGCCCTAATTGAGTCATGGAGGTAGTAGCATGGTCACGCAGACGTACTCCACATATGGTGTTGGAAGAGACAACAATGAAGTCAGTGCCAAAACATCATAGAGAAATGTCTCCAGATTACACTCATGAATGGCTCTGTAAGACCCAGGATAGTCCCCACCCATGTCTCACAGCCGTTTGCATGTCAACTTCTGAGTGTGTTTGTAGTTGACAACTGTACCTTATTAGAAGGAGAGAGATAGACCTTGCAATCACAGGAGGACACCTAATTGTTGTACAATGAAACCCAACACGAGTAATGCAAACACCACTGCAAGTCATTCCATGATGCATCACAACAGTCAGGGCACATTTTCCAAACAACACCAAGGTGTTGTGCACCTACAACAACATACTCCATCAAGGTTACAATAGATCATGAAGTGGATCAATACCCTGGCCGTACCTGTTATGTCCTTCATAGCTAATGCAGTTACATATGACAAAGTACACACCATGAGGTATGAATGTATCTGTTTGACTACATATGATGGTGACACAGTCCCGTCTGGGGCATCACAGTAAATGGACAACCATTGCAAAAGTATCATACTGACAACAGGACCCCATGGAAATACATGTGATAGATTTCAGACATCATGCCATCTGCATGGATAGCACAGACTTTCATCTAATGCATACATATGTCTCCTGGTAGAAATGGAGCACTTACACACAGGTATCCAAATGATATGTTGGCCATACCTATGAGACATCATCCATGACAAAGCACATTTCCCACTTACCAAGGGAAAGTACCTTGCTACAGCTGTCAACATTTTGCCATGTAAGTCATGTTACATGTATGATGGACACCCATGCATCACAGACCACAGTGAGACATCAGTACTCATCATACAATGGAGAAAACTTTCTCCTGGCTTAAAGATTTCAACCTAGACATATCCTCAGATACATGGCAGAGGTCAGTGATCCACATCCTACCCACCTGTGTACTGTAAAATTTGGGAGGAGTCATCTTTTGGTGGAAACTAGCACCTACCAAGGTAGTTAAAAGAGAATAATAGAACACTAATCAAAGTCATATGTGCTCCCTGCTGTTCAATTGGACTGAGGGGTCCCTACAGTTCAGTCCCAGGTCACAGACAGAAAAGGATGAACAAACCAGTTAGGAACACATGGCTCATCTATACCAAAAAGATCACAGATGATCATGACACATGACAAATCCTACATTGTCAGGTGGGGCATTCTATCCCTCACTCAATCACCTCATAAAGGGCCAATAATGTAATTGTGTTGTACTCACCGCCTTGTGGCTGTTGTGCTGCCCTCAAATGGACATCCAATGCCAGGTAGGTCACTGCCAAAAATGCGGGTCCTTAGGTGGGTCATGGTCTGACAGAAACCCCATCCTCATTGGGAGGACAGCCCCAGCTGGGCCTCTGTGCTCTTCTGGGCCCAATGTCTCAGGTCCTACCACCTCTTCTGACAGTGGGTGCTCTGCCGGCTGTGGACCCCCAGGCACACCATGCCCCAATGTAATTTCCATAGTAATCAATAGTCGTAGGCTTAAGAAGCTGCATATTGTCAATGAGAAATGATAAGGCAACATCACAAGCTGTCTAGAGGTAAAGGGTGTGGGCACAGTGCCACACTTGCAGCGCAAAAGGGAATATATATAAGCCCAGATTTCGAATTTTGCAGTGAGTAACAATTGACAATGCTCATTCTCTGCAGGCTGAGCAGGCAGACCTACTCAATACGTCATGTTCAATAAATCACATGCATCACAGAACATTATGTAGCCCACAGTAAATTACCAATGAGTGTCTATGTGCAGGCATGAGTGGCATAGTGAGTCATTACCTGCTTCAAAACAACAGTCCAACAAGGCCAGATGTGGCCAGAGATCAATTTGCAAACACAGTAAGGCCTCAAATAGCGAGCACCCGAAAAATTCAAAATGCATTCACTCCTCCTGCTGTCATGCAACCACATGTCACCACGCAATTTCAATATCATCTGGCAAGATTTGCCTGAAGATGACTGTAATGACACCTCACCTAGCCACCAGCATCAAACACAAGTTGGGTCAGGGACCACTCAATGCACACTCACCACATTGCCTCAGACTCCAAACCCATCACTTGACATAGGTACATGCCCATTGACTCTAACATTGATGCACATTGACAGCCCCTGCAGGGCATTGAGGACACAATCTGACAAGCTGGGTCTAAGTTTAGCCTAATTAAAGGTAAGATAAGTAGAAGTACAGAAAAAAAGTGTGCACATGGTGTGCTTACCTGCTCCTCTAGTGTACCATAGAGCTGTCCATACAGGAGTAGGAGCTACTCCACAAACTTTTCTGAAATCTTTTGGTGAGAAGGCAGGGGCCCTACCACCTATACAATGCAGCATAATTGTTCCCAGGGGTGGCACATAGCAGTTTGGTTGTGGAGGTCTTGCTTGCAGCATTGCCAGGAGTTGAGTGAGAGATTCAGCAGAATATGGAGGACATGTCCACAACCGTCACCACTGGTGGACACTGCCATTGGCCCAAGTCTGCCACAGGCCGCAACATTTTCTAATGGCAGTGTCTGTCACTATAGCATACGCCTACTGCCATGACAGCGTCCATTAGCAGTCGCCGGCGGTTTTTAATGTCTGGTGGAGTAGGTCATGCAACTGCCATTTTAGAGGCATACATTGCTATTAGATGCTAATGTTGGATGTGTCACAAATGTGAAAATGTTGTCTGTCCGAATCTTGGGTGCTGGCCTTGTACTGTCATGTAGGTCAGTCATTTCAGTGATCATATTGCTCTGTCTTCCAGCACATATTACAACATATTTGGGGTTACAGTCACCACCCTCTCACCCACATACAACCCATGATCTCAGGCATCGACTCACAAGCAAAGTTGGATGGTAGTTGCACATAATGTTGTAGTCAAGATACATAATTTGTGCACATTTTATGAAAGGGAAGGTGTGCTATTATTACCCTTGGTGTGTGTTTTGTATCATGTTTTCACTGGCTCACATGACATGTCACAGCTCATATATGACAATTATGCCACCAACTAAGACAGAAAGGCACCAGGGATTTCAGTTATGTATATATTGAAAAGCGGCGCCTTGGCCAAAAGTCGCTCCTCATAATGGGGGCAATATCTGTGTAATTTTTAGGTCCATCTGAAATCTAGTAGACACCAGGGAAAGCTACTGTGGGTTTGTGTGTGCATTGGAGTTCGGCTGATGGTCTGCTTGTACTGGTGTTTGGCTGTCTCTGTGTGTACTGGCATTTAGCTGGCAGGTGTATGTGGACTGGCGTTCTTGATTGATTGATTGATCTGTGTCCTTTGCATTGATTGTCTTTTCCTTCCAGATTACTATATGCAGGTAGTTTTACTTTCTATTTGATAAAGCCACACTTTGTTTACTTATTTACACAGTGTTGATTATTATTGACTTATTTTGTCATGTTACTTTTATTAGTTAGGGTTATGGCTAGCTGCAGGATTACCTCTCAGAAGGTTGTTGTTATGCTTTTCAAATATTCCTCTGACCATGGTTCTGAGATTGACTCTTCACCTGAGGCAGAGGAAGAAGTCCAGTTACTGGCAGTGAATTTTCTGTCTGACAGGAATCATCTGATGAGGAAGCCACTCTCAGGGGCATATTTATACTCTGTTTCCACTGAATTAGCATCATTTGTTTTTACTCTAATTTGGTGCAAAACTAACTCCATATTTATACTTTGGTGCTAAGACCCGTCTAGCGCCAAATTTATGGAGTTAAAGTCATTTTCTGGAAGTGGAGCCCTACCTTGTCTTAATAAGATGCAAGGTAGGCGTTCCCGTGCAAAAAATGACTCTATGGCCTTAATGCCATATTTAGGGGCATATTTATACTCTGTTAGCACCGAATTAGTGTCATTTTATTTACTCTAATTCGGTGCAAAACTAACTCCATATTTATACTTTGGTGCTAGATCCGCCTAGCACCAAGGCCCTGATTTAAACTTTTTTTTGCACCGCATTAACATCATTTTTTGATGCAAAAGTGGTGCAAACTTACAAAATATTGGCCCTTATTTATACTTTTTGATGCAAAACTGCACTAACTTAGTTTTGCATCAAAAAGTTTAGCACCGGCTTGCACCATTTCTGTGCACCAGCCGGGCACCATATTTATGGAATGGTGCAAGCCAGTGCAAACGGTAGGCTAGAGTAAAAAAAAAATGACATTAGTCGGGTGGGGCTGGCAGTATAGAAGAAGAGGGGTTAGCACCAAAAAATGACTTTAGGCAGGTTAGAGTAAAAAAAAAAAAGACTCTAACCAGATTAGCGTCATTTTATGGTGCTAAACATACCATACCACATGACTCCTGCTTTAGCAAAGGCAGGAGTCACGCCCACCACCCCAATGGCCAGCACAGAGGACAAGGGTCCCCTGGGCATGGCCATTGCACCCTGTGCCATGTATGGGGCCCATTTCAGGGCCCCATATGGCACTTTCAAAAGTAAAATGCAATCTTACCTGTACTTACCTGGGATGGGGTCCCCCATCCTCCGCAGTCCCTCTGGTGTGGGTGGGGGTGCCCTGGGGACTGGGGAGGGCACCTGTGGGCTTATTTCATGGTGTTCCACCATGGAAATAGGCCTACAGGTCCCCTAACGCCTGCCCTGACCAATGCTTTAAAAAATGGGGTAAAGGAAGCTTTGCCCCATTTTTTGACCGCTCCTCCCTCCCTTGCACCATTTTTGCATAGGAGTATAAATATGGAGTTAAGGCCATAGAGTCATTTTTTGCATGGGAACGCCTACCTTGCATCTCATTAAGGCAAGGTAGGTTTCCACTTTCCAAAAAATGACTTTAACTCCATAAATTTGGCACTAAACGGATCTAACACCAAAGTGTAAATTTGGAGTTAGTTTTGCACCGATTAGAGTAAAAAAAAGTGATGCTAATTCAGTGCAAACAGAGTATAAATATGCCCCTTAGCATCAAAAAATTACGCTAATCTGGTTAGAGTCATTTATTTTGACTCTAACCTGACTAACGTCCTTTTTTTTAATGCTAGCCTACCCTTTGCACCGGCTTGCACCATTCCATAAATATGGTGCCCAGCTGGTGCTAACAAATGGTGCAAGCCGGTGCAAAACTTTTTGGTGCAAAACTGCGTTAGTGCAGTTTTGCACCAAAAAGTATAAATAAGGCCCTCACTGTGTTGGAAGTGCCTCTTTTAGAGGAGAACACTGGTGTACCATTAGTGCAGCAAAAGGCATTTGGATTGGATCCTGGGGCTGAAAGGATTCCCACTGGACGGTCTGAACTCTATATTGGCACAAACATGGTGCAGCCTCTGTTGCCTCAGAATGCAGAGTGAAAACTGAAAATGTTTTGCCTATAAATTTCTTTCAGTTCTTTATGGGCAATGTGTTTTTGGATGAGATTGTTGACCTGACTAATTTGTATGCTGAACAGTATTTGAGGGACAACAGTGCTAGACTTAAACCTCACTCTATAAGAGGCAGGTGAAGTCCCACAAATCTGGATGAGTTAAAGAAGTTCTTGGGTTTAACTATTTTGATGAGCTTGATAAGGAAGCCATTGCTGTCTTCATATTAGTCTACTAGTCTCTTGACGACAATGGCTATATTTCCTGCCATCAGGAGGGATCATCAGTATTTGCTTCTGCTTTCGATTCTGCATCTTGTTGATAATGTTTCAGCATTGCCATGAGATCACCCTGACTGACTTGATTGACTCTTCAAGATTCGGCCTGTCCTTGACCATTTTGTGATTCGTTTTTCAGTGATCTATGTTCTAGGAAAATAAATGGCTGTGGATAAGTCTATGGTCCAGTTCAAGGGCTGTTTGGTTTGTAGGCTTTACGTTTCTAGCAAGAAGGCAAGTTATGGAATTAAAATGTATATGTTATCTGAGAGTAGAACTGGATATATCTATAATTTCAGGGAGTAAACTGGTAGGGATTGTTCTGTTTACCCCAGGGTTGTCTGTCCACTTTTGGTGTCAGTGAGAAAATTGTATGGGAACTTGGTAGAGGACTTTTTAACAAATGTCACCATTTATATTTTAACTTCTACACTGGCGTGCAATTGTTCGGGTAACTGTTCAAAGTAGAAACTGTTGCTTGTGGAGCATTCTACCGTAAAGGTTACCTTAAAGAGCTTGTATGTAAAAAGCTTCAAAGGGGACAGTGCAGTGCCTTGTCTAATAATAAACTTCTAGCTGTGAAATTTTCAGACAGCGAAGATGTCGCAGACTGACAACCATTCATGATGAAAGTACTTCACCTGTGAATGCCTGGGGTCAGGTTACTGAAGCGCAGAAACCTGTGTGGATTTTAGTCTGCAATAAGCACATGGGTGGTATAGATAGAGTAGATAAGAGGTTGGAGGCTTACACTGCTGTTCTTAAGGCTTACATTTGGTATTAGAAGTTGGCTACCCATGTGTTCCATTTAACAATCTCCACTGCTTTTGTATTCAAGGATTGTTCTGTAGATTCAAAGATGACATTTGTTCAGTTGCAGTAGACTTTGATAGTCAGCTTTGTTGTAGTTGAACAGGCAAGTGTTCCTAGAGTTTCAGTGGTGGAGGAATGTGGCAGTATTGAAAGATGATTACTTTCCTCCCAAGCTCAAACAAAACTTTCTCTGTAGGAGATATAGGGGGTCATTCTGACCCTGGCGGTCATGGACCGCCAGGGCCAACGACCGCGGGAGCACCGCCAACAGGCTGGCGGTGCTCCCATGGGCATTCTGACCGCGGCGGAACAGCCGTGGTCAGAAACGGGAAACCGGCGGTGTCCCGCCGGTTTCCCGCTGCCCCTGGGAATCCTCCACGGCGGCGCTGCAAGCAGCGCCGCCATGGGGATTCCGACCCCCTTCCCGCCAGCCTGGCTCTGGTGGTTTCCACCGCCAGAACCTGGCTGGTGGGAACGGGTGTCGTGGGGCCCCTGGGGGCCCCTGCAGTGCCCATGCCATTGGCATGGGCACTGCAGGGGCCCCCTAACAGGTCCCCATTCAGATTTTCAGTGTCTGCGTGGCAGACACTGGAAATCACGACGGGTGCAACTGCACCCGCCGCACCCCATCCACTCCGCCGGCTCCATTCGGAGCCGGCATCCTCGTGGAAGGGGGTTTCCTGCTGGGCTGGCGGGCGGCCTTCTGGCGGTCGCCCGCCAGCCCAGCGGGAAACTCAGAATGACCGCCGCGGTCTTTCGACCGCAGTACAGTCTGCTGGCGGTTCCCGCCAGGCGGGCGGCTTCTGCCGCCCGCGGGGGTCAGAATGACCCCCATAGTGTCTGTGTCCGAAGAGGCATGCGGAAGGAGAGTGGTTGGTACTGTTCCAAGTGTCCCTCTATTTCTGGACTGTGTGTATCTGAATGTTTTATATTGTACCATACACAACTGAATTATTGGTAGCAACCGTGAGCTTTAAAGAGGACTAGTCTGTTTTGTTTTATATCATTTTTGTTCAGATTTCCGGATAATCATTAGTGTGATATATTTAGTCAGAGCTGTTGTGTTTGTCGTTATAGTTAATCTACTCCCAATTGGTTTGGGTTTTTTTAATTAAAAAATGTGATGCAGGTGTGCTTGGACTATGGCTTGGATGGCAGTGTATGTGAACTAGCGCTTGGCTGGCACTGTGTGTGGACTGGCGCTTGGCTAGTGGTGTGCATGGATTGGGACTTGACTGGCAGTGTGCATGGACTGACGCCTGTTTGGTGGTGTGCGTGGGCTGGACTGGTGCTTGGCTGGTGGTGTGCGTGAACTGGTGCTTGGCTGGCATTTTGCATAGCCTGGTGCTTGGCTGGTGATATGCGTGGACTGGTGCTTGGCTGGCTGTGTGTGTGGACTGGCACTTGGCTGGCAGTGTGTGGGAGCTGACATTTGTCTGGTGGTGTGTCAGTAGGGTCGTTCTGCTGACAACTACACACATTGCTAGCCAAATGCCAGACCACACACTCCCTCAGCTGCCAGCTGGTGTGATTACTGTGTCAGTCATGTGGGCATATGAAAGTGATGAGCCCTTGAAAGGCACTGTGGGGGTCATTCCGACCCTGGCGGTCCATGACCGCCAGGGCCGGGGACCGCGGAAGCACTGCAAACAGGCTGGCGGTGCTTCCTGGGCCATTCTGACCGCGGCGGTAAAGCCGCGGTCAGAAAAGGGCAACCGGCGGTTTCCCGCCGGTTTACCCCTGACCCAAGGAATCTGCCATGGCGGCGCTGCTTGCAGCACCGCCATGGGGATTCCGACCCCCTTCCCGCCATCCTGGCGGTAAATACCGCCAGGAACAGGATGGCGGGAACGGGTGTCGTGGGGCCCCTGGGGGCCCCCTGCACTGCCCATGCCACTGGCATGGGCAGTGCAGGGGCCCCCTCACAGGGCCCCATAATGATTTTCAGTGTCTGCAAAGCAGACACTGAAAATCGCGACGGGTGCCACTGCACCCGTCGCACACCAGCAACTCCGCCGGCTCCATTCGGAGCCGGCTTCATCGTTGCTGGGTCTTTCCCGCTGGGCCGGCGGGCGGCCTTTTGGCGGTCGCCCGCCGGCCCAGCGGGAAAGCCAGAATGGCCGCCGCGGTCATTTGACCGCGGTGCGGTCATTCGGCAGTAACCGCATGGTGGGCGGCTACCGCCGCCCGCCGCGGTTGGAATGACCGCCTGTTGGTTGATGTGAGTGTTGTAATGTGTTGGGTCCATGGCTGGTGGTGTGAATGGTCTTGTGTGTGTCATGTATTAAAGGTGTATGAATGGCTTGTAAAGTGGTGGGTGACTTGTCGCTGATTTACAGCTCACAAGCTCTGAGTCATTTTTTCAGCTTTTTACATTTTCAATTATTAATAGTGTCCTTATTTTTTTGTGGAATCTCTTGTTAATAGAATTTTAATTTTGAACCTTTCACTCACCCTTGTGCCAGATACAACCAGCATGTGTGTCTACTTGAGGTGTAGATGATTGAGCAGTAATATTTGTCTTTTCTGTCTTTCTCTGCCAGGGTGTTTATAGTCTCTAGGGAAAATCTACCAACTCTAGATATTTTTCAGAAACTGGACACTCAGCGGAGTACAGGGTAGTGTGCCCCTCCTGGATCCCATCAATGTTTCTTAGCCACAATGCCCTGCAAACCACAGAACGAGGATAAAATCAAACATTTTATCTTGCATGAGATGGAAACAACAAAACTCCTACCACCCAGTGCTTTTCCACTTGTCCCAATAAAAATGCTATCCCACTTGTGCAGCTCGGCCTAGTTCCCACAACAGTAATGAACCTACTGACATCAATGGGAGTCCTCACAAAGGGACACTTAGTGATCTTGGCACTAAGCCCTGCCACACAAGTGAGGTGCCTTTTTATTAAAAGACTTGGGGGAATGCTGGGTGGAAGAAGGTTTGCAACTTCCTACAGATTCAAAATCTTTCCATCACAGAAACATGTGGAAACACAGCCTAGTGAGATCCACACAAGTCATACCTTTCAGGGTTTAAAATTTTCTAAAATGTTTAGGTTTTGGAAATTTCTCTACATGCCAGATGAGCTAGTGCCCAAAATCCACAGCTAGGCCCACCACAAAAAAAGGGTCAGTTTTCAGTGGACAAATGCAATGTGTCCATGCTGCGTTTTGGCGTGTTTGCCTGTCACGGGCACTAAGCCTACGCAGACAAGTGAGGTACCATTTTTATCAGAAGACTTGGAGGAATGCTTGTTAGAAGGATGTTTGTGGCTCCCAAATGATTCCAGAACTTCTATCACGGAAATGTGAGGAACAGTACTTTTTTTAGTCAAAGGTTTAAATTTGCAAAGTGTTCTCAGTAACACAACCTAGAGCAGGACACACAGGTCACTCCATTCTTGTATTCACTTGGGCCCATATTTATACTTTTTTAGCGCCCCATTTGCGTTGTTTTTTTGACGCAAAATCGGCGCAAACTTACAAAATACCATTTTATTTTCTAAGTTTGCGCCGATTTTGCGTCAAAAAACGACGCAAATGTGGCGCTAAAAAAGTATAAATATGGCTATTGGTGTCTAGTTTTAAAAAATGTATAGGTTTGCTAGGTTTCAATAGGTGCCAGATGAGCTATTGTCCAAAATCCACGGCTAGACGCAGTGCAAAATAAGTGTCAGTTTTTAGTGGAAAAATGTGATGTGTCCATGTTGCTTTTTGGGCAATACGCCTACGCACACAAGTGAGGTACCATTTTTATCAGAAGACCTCGAGTAATGCTGGGTGGAAGGAAATTTGTGGCTCACTGCAGATTTCAGAACATTCCATCACAAAAATGTGAGGAAAAACTGTCAAAGGATTCTGGGTAACACAACCTAGTGAAAGCTACCCAATTCACCCCTTTCTGAATTCCTGTAGGTTTCTAATTTTGTGAAAGGTAAAAGTTTATGAAATTTATCTAGGTGCCGGCAGAGCTAGGCCAAAAACTCCACAGCTAGGAGCATTGCAAAAAAAGGGTACATTTGTGGTGGAAAAATGTAATGTGTCCATGTTGCATTTTGGGCTCTTTTCAGCTGTGGCCACTAAGCCTACCCACACAAGTGAGGTACCATTTTTATCAGGGGATGTGGGGGCATGCTGAGTGGAAGGAAGTTTGTGGCTCCCCACAGGTTCCACAACTTACCATCACAGAAACATGAGGAACATTTTCTTTTAGTCAACAATTAAGGTTTGTAAAGGATTCTGGGTAACACAGCTGATGGAGACTCACACAAGTCACCCCATCCTGGATTTCACTGGGTGTCTATTTTAAAAAATGCATAGGTTTGTTAGGTTTCTCTGGGTGCCAGCTGAGCCAGTGCCCAAAATCAACAGCTAGGTACACTGCAAAAAAAGGGCCAGTTTTCAGTGGAAAAATGTGATGTGTTCATGTTGTGTTTTGGCCTGTTTCCTGTTGCTGGCACTAAGCCTACCCCGACAAGTGAGGTACTATGCTTATCAGAAGAATTGTGAGCATTTTGTGTGAAATGAAGTTTGTGATTCGCCACAGATTCCAGAACTTTCCATCACAGAAAATTGAGGAATTGGTGTTTTCATTCAAAGTTTGAGATTTGAGAAGGGTGTTCGAAAAACAACCTAGTGAGAGCCACACAAGTCACCCCATCCTTGATTACTCTAGGTGTTTAGTTTTTATAAATATATAGGTTTGCTAGGTTTCCCTAGGAGCCAGCTGAGCTATGGCCTAAAATCTACAACTAGGTAGATTTCAATAAAGGGGCCAGTTTTCTGTGGAATAATGTGATGCTTCAATATTGTGTTTTGGTCTGTTTCCCTTCATGGGCACTAAGCCTACCCAACAAGTGAGGTACCATTTTTATCAGAGGACTTGGGGTAATGCTGGATGGAAGGATGTTTTTCGCTTCTTGCAGATTCCAGAACATTTCATCACTGTACTGTGAGGGAAATGTGTTTTTTTAAGTCAAGGTTTGAGGTCTGCAAAGGATTATGAATATCACAACCTAGTGACTGCAATGCAAGTCCCCCCTTCCAAGATTCCTCTAGGTTTCTATTTTTTCTAAAAGGTATGGTTGTACTATATTTCTCTAAGTGCTTGCCTCAATAGGCCCTAAAATTAATATCTAGAGCATTTCTAAAAATGGGTTAGATTTCAGAGGAAAATTTGGATTCGTCCACTTTGCGGTGTAGGTCTTTTCCTGTTGGGGGCACTTAGCCTCCCCATACAAGTGAGGTACCATTTGTTATCAGAAAACTTAGGGCAATGCTGGGTTAAAAGATATTTGTGGCTCCCCACAGATTCCATAACTTTCCATCACAGAAATTTGAGGAAAAAGTATCAATTTATTCAAAGTTTGAGGTTTGCAAATGACTCTGAGTAACACAACTAAGGGAAAGCACGCAAGTCACCCCTTTTTAGATTCCTCTATGTTTCCAGTTTTCAAAAGAGAATAGGTTCACTAGGATTCTCTACGTGCAGGCTTAGCTAGGGACCAAAGTACACATCTAGGCCCGTTTAAAATAAAGGGTCACTTTTCAGTGGAAAAATTTGATGTGTCCAAGTTGTGTTTTGGCCCATTTCCTACAGCGGGCATTATGCCTACCTAAACAAGGTACCATTTTCAGCAGAAGATGTGGCGAAATGCTAGATGAAAGGAATTTTGTGGTTCCCCACAGATTTCTAAACTTTCCATCACAGGAATATGAGGAAAAGGTGTTTTTTTTTTAGTCAACATTTGAGGCTTGCAAAAGATTCTGGGCAACATAATCTCATGAGAGCCACCCAAGTCATCCTCACCCCATTCTCGATTCCTCAAGGTACATAATTTTTTAAAAAACATGCGTTTGTTAGGTTGCCCTAGGTGCCGGCTGAGCTAGAGCCCAAAATAAACAACTAGGTGCATTGCAAAGAAAGGGTCAGATTTCAGAGGAAAAAATTGATGTGTCCATGTGGTGTTTTGGGCTGTTTCCTGTCATGGGCAATAACACTACCCACCCAAGTGGGGTACAATTTTCATCTGATGACCTGGGGGATGATGCTTCGAAGGGAGATGTGGCTCTGCAAAGATTCCAGAATTTTCCATCATAGAAATTTGAGGAAAAAGTGTTTTATAGTACAAAATAGAGGTTTGCAAGGATCTGGGTAACACAACCTGGTGAGAGCCACCCATAGGAGTCACTCTATCCTGGATTCCCATAGGTTTCTAGTTTTCAAAAATGCATAGATTTGCTTGGATTCCCTCTGAGTTGTCTTAGCTAGGGCCCAAAATCAACAGCTAGAGCAGAGGTCTTCAAACTGGGGGGCAGGCCCCCCTTGGGGGGCCTCAAGTGATCCCAGGGGGGGCGCCAAACTCTGGCCAAAAGAAATATTATACAGATAACATGCCTTTGTTTTAAGCAAAATCATGTTATTGCAGTTTTAAAAAGGTAACAATACTTAACTGCAATGTTTAAATAGGTTTAGACCTATTTAAACATTGCCATCTTTCTAAAATAATTGTGAAAAATTCTGAGAGGGGGCCCAATGATTTTTATTTTTCAACTGGGGGGCGCGGCATTAAAAAGTTTGAAGACCACTGAGCTAGAGAGATTGCAAAAAAGGGTCAGTTTTCAGTGGAAAAATGTGATGTGCCAACGTTGCTTTTTGTGACATTTCCTGTAGTTGACAGTAGTCCTCCCCAAACAAGTGAGGTACCGTTTTTATTAGAAGGCTAGGGGGAATGCTGGGTCAAACTATTTTTTTGGCTCCCCACAGATTCCAGATCTTTCCAGCACAAAACAAAAGGTTGAGGAATAATTGTTTTATTAATCTAAGTTTAAGGTTCCAAAGAATCCTGGGTAAAACAACCTGGTGAAAACCTCACAAGTTACCCCATCCTTGATTTCTCTAGCTGCGTAGTTTACAAGACTGTATATGCTTGCTTGGTTGCCCTAGGTGCCGGCTGAGCGATGGCCAAAAATGCACAGCTAGGCGCATTGCAAAAAAAGGGCCAGTTATCAGTGGAAAAATGTAATGTGTCCACGTTTAATTTTCGGCTGTTTCTTATCATGGGCACTAGGGCCATATTTATACTTTTTGATGCAAAACTGGACTGACACAGTTTTGCATCAAAAAGTTTAACGCTGGCTAACGCCATTTCTTTGCGCCACCTAGGCATCAAATTTATACTTTGACGCTCTGTGGCGCAAACCATGGGTTAGAGTCATTTTTTTTACTCTAACCATTGCACAATGTCATAAAGAAAAACAACGTTAACACAGCGAAAATGACTTTAATCCGGTTTACGACGTTGCAAAACGGATACGTGCCATTTTTTCCCCGCAAGTGTGTCAAAAAGCAACGCAAACACAGGAAAATGTGCAAACGAGCCCCAAAATGGATCCCGGAAGCCATGAGAGACCCCAGGAAGACTCCGACTGACCAGGAACCAGCCTGGAGGACCCGGACAAGACCCAGGAGAGGGAGAAGAAGAAAAGGAAGTGTTGTTTCAGTGCAGAGGAGCAAGAAATACTGGTGAAAGAGGTGACGGAACACCAGCATCAACTTTTTGTCACCTCAAAATTGCCAATTGAGAGGAGAGAGGCAATTTGGCAACAAATTATGGAAAAGATAAACAGTGTGGCAGAAGTATGGAGAACAGCCACTGAGTGCAAAAAAAGCTGGCATGGCCAGGAACAGGAAGGCAGCACTGCAGACTGGAGGGGGGAGTCCAGCACACCAGGAGGCCCCGGACCACATGGAGGGGATGGTCACAGCCGTCATCCCACAGGAGATCGTCACAGGGATTCAAGGACAGGACAGCGCAGACTACCAGGAGACAACGCACATGCAGTTGCATAGGGAATTCAAATGCAATAATGTCAACTGTGAGCAGGCGGGGGATACCGACCACAAAATGCATGGAAGTCATCATATACATGGAGTGGCATGGGTAAAGGGGCACGGCATGGGGGCATGGCCTGCACAAACAGAAGCTGGGGCACACCATTACACTACATCAACAACAGTCCCATGCGGGCATGCTGTCATGCCAACGATGGAGCAAAGGGAAAGCCACGCCAGGAGGGAAGGCCACAACGTCAAACTGACATACCGCCACACGTCAGCCACCATACCCCCTACATTAACTAGGGCCCTCTTAACATCATCATCAGGTCCTGTTCCTCTGCACTGAAGCAACACTTTCTTTTCTTCTTATAAGTGTCCTGGTTCTTGTGTGGGTCCTCCTGGCTGGTTCCTGGTCTGTTGTCATCTTCCTGGGGTCTGTAGTGGCATCTGTGATCCATTTTGGCTCTCCTCTGGTGAAATGGCAGTGTTCGCGTTTTTTTTTTTACGCTATTGGGTCAAAAAACTGCGCATATCCGGTTTGCGGGGTCGTAAATCGACCCACAGTCATTTCGGCTGCATTAACGTTGTTTTGCTTTACGACTTGACGCTGCGGTGTGCGTCAAAAATAATGACTCCCACCTGTGGTTTGCGCCGCCGTGCGTCAAAGTATACATTTGACGCCCGCACGGCGCACCAAAATGGCGTTAGCTGGCGGTAATATTTTTGACGCAAAACTGCACCGGCGCAGGAGGGCCTGGACTAGATGGAGGAGATGGTGGCAGCCGTCATCCCAGAGGAGATCGTCACAGGGATTCAAGGACAGAACAGCACAGACTACCAGGAAATCACACAGATGCAGGGTAAGTTGCATGGGGGAACAAAACTGCCTAAATGTTAACTGTAAACGGGGTGACATTCCTACTACACAATGTATGTCAGCCATGAAAATCAGGTAGTGGAAAGGGAAAAGGGGCATGGCACGGGTGTATGGGCTATGCTGGCCAAACCAGGGGCACAGCACAAGACTACACCAACAACCTTTGCATGGGGGTACTCTGCCATACCAAGGATGTTGGAAAGGCAAAGCCAGTCCAGGAGGGTAGGGTGCAACGTATAACTGGCCTGCTGTCACATGACAGCTAGTATTGTTGCTACATGAACTATGGTCCAATTTCCAGTCTCAGGCCATATCCGCAAGTGGTATTTACCATTGACAACAGTTACCAACACCGACTGTGCTGTGTGTGCCTGTCAAGTAGTTAATGGCAGTTACGTGTCCATGGATCAAACACACCCAAAATAGAGGGTTCAGGATGACGGTGTTATCAATCTCCAGTAATCCCCTGTAATTCCTAACAAAGTGCAAATCCTGTCAAATGCTCATGTCTATAGGCGCTATAAACATCAGGTATTGTTACTTACATTATGAAGTATACAGCAGTAATGTCATACCCATGCTGCACATTTCAGGGTCTGCCCCGTGCCTGTGTTACAGTAGCTGCAATGCCACCTTGCAACATCCCAACTGTCATACTGCTAAGACAACAGCATTGAGGGGGAGGACATATGCGTGTAGCTAGTTAAACATACCAGCACTGTCATAAAAGGAAATGGAACACTACCAGGACCATCAGTGCAATCCAATGTAGCATACATTCCCCAACATCAACATTATACACTACCAGTGCTGACACCTGTATCGTGCCATGCCAATGCTATACATAGTATGTGCTTGGTCTCAGCAACATATAGGTGTATGTGAAATATCCAAGACTGGGACAGTTCCATATTGTTAAGTGTGGCACAAGTAGCATCATGCCCACAGCCATTGCAACGCCTCACTATGCTAATGGAAGTAGATGGAGGGTTGAGTAGGACAATAAGGGGGCAACATACAATTTGGACAGAACCTACACCTAGAGGATGTGACGCAGACAATTCCCCAAACTGCCCACACTACATGTGACATGCTGGTGGAGCCGAGGCGTGAGAGATTAATGACAGGAACAATGAACAGGAACCAAGATTACTTTGTCTCACTAAAAGGAAGTCAGTAATGCCACATTACAACTGCCATAACACAGACACACTGATTGTACAATATATCATTGCAGAGGATGATGGCTCTCCTGGGGATATGCCTGTTCAGGACTGATGACATGGATGACAAGCTGACAAACATTAGCTAGCAGACCCTCCAAGATGTCCTTGGAACCCTCCATGCCCCACCTTCAGTCGCAAGGAGGAGTACAGATACAGCAGCCATCACAGAGGACCCACCCACCACCCCAACAGGTAGACCTGCCAGCTCCAATCCAGTTGAGGACTCTGAGGACACTGGTACCACCTTTGAAGGGACAGTAGTGGGAGTACAGCGGGAGCTGGCCATGGAGGTCCGGGTGGGGATGCAAAATATGGCAGCCTTCCTTGAGGGGATGCGCCCTCGTGCATGATGTCATCTGCAGAACAGGCAGCAGCCATGCAAGCGCTACCATCCCTCCTGCAAGGCCTACGACAATGTGTAAGGGAATTCATTACAGCAGTTAGGGAGTTGCCACAACACCCGGCATCCCAAACCTTTCACTGCTTGCAGGAATGCAATCATCACCCCCCTCAGGGCCAACCTGGCTGCCTACCTGTATTGCTACATGCACTACGTGCATGTGGCAGCACTACGTGCAAGGTAAACAGTGGTGCAGAGTGTGGACCATTGGCCTCTGCTTTCATTGGCCTTCGCTTCCATTTTGGTTCACGACTCCATTTTGTCGAGTCTGGTTCGGTGCGTAAGGCACTGTTCTGTGTTTTTCCACAAGCTTCGGCAAGCTGAAGGGTGGGGTGTTTTTCTGCTCAACTTCGCTCCATCTGCCTGGTACGAAGGGCGCTATTTACATTCCACGAGCTATCAGTTAGAACAACAGGGGGATGCGCCTGTACACAAGGAGGAATGCAAGCTGCCTGTACACAAGGAGGAATGCAAGCTTCACCTTGGAGTCCTCTCCTGGGAACTTGGCCCGTTCTGAGGAGACGTCTCGAAGGGTGAACAAGGTACCACCGATTGCACAATTTGTAAAGGAGGGGGTCTTTTTCTAGAAAAGACTCCTGGGCGTTAGTAAATACTATAAAAGTTGGGGGCCTGGATGGGCTGGTTTAGGAACTCTCTTCTGGGTTGGACGCAACGCCAGGAGGACTGATTGTCCCGAACAGAGGCTCCCTGTGCTAGCTGATTTGGGTTCCCCAGCTTTGTGTACGGCGGAGGGATGCAGACGCTCTTTTCGGTGAAGCTTTTCAATTTATTAAGTGTATTGTGTGTGCGCGCGTAATGTGTACTTATTCTTGCAGTCATTTTCATGCTATTGAGCATTGAAGTATATTGTGTGTGCGCGCGTAATATGCACTTATTCTTGCAGTCATTTTCATGCTATTGAGCATTGAGGTATATTGTGTGTGCTTGTATTATATGCACTTACTCTTGCAATTATTCACAGAGTGCTTATATCTTTATCATTATTCTCATGTTATTCTCCTGATGTATATATATATATATATATATTAGTGTGGTTTAGTTTTGCTAGCTGAGAACTTGCCCCTTAAATAAACTTGATTATTCTACTTACGAAGGTGTTTGAGAGTGATTGCTTTACATTGTGCCTTAAAATATCCTGAAGTGCATAGTTTTGATATTCTGAAGAGTAAAGCAGTACAAATTGGCGTAGTCGGCAGGATTCGAAGAAAAAAAAAAGGGAAAATGCTTAATAAGATCAAAGCGAGCTCAAAAGCAGGTTCTCATGTAGCAAATCCAGACATAGAAATACCGGGGTGGGAAACTGCCCCGTATAAACTTTTAGCTCAGGAATGGTCACGTTGTGCTGGTTTGAGTGAAAATTGGAATGCGTGTATGTTGAATGTAGAACCTGAAGATCTTCTTATATGTTTACAGAAAGTTTCAATTGACAAGGGAAGGGAGATTTGTGCGTTGGGGAGGCGAGGCTGGATCTTGCTTTCTGCGTACCGAAAGTTGTATGAAAAATGTTTACAGTTACAAAAAGACCACGAGCAGCTGGGGAAGGAGTTAATAGAAGCCCGAAATTCCTCTACCATGCTTGCTTGTCAAAATAAATTATTAAGTGATAAGTTGGAAATGTACCAACTGGTTGCAGAGAGAACAGCCGTTAGCGTAGCTAAATATAAACACAAGAAACGAAGAGGGAAAGTTAATAAAAAGAAGGTGCATTTAGCTATCTCTCAGGCAGGATTAGCCTTTGACCCTGAATTTTGGGATGGAAACATCTGGGATACATCTGATTTTTCAGATGGGTCCGGGGGCGATGACTGCCAAGATGTTAGACAGGAGAAGACAGAGCGCAGGAATGTTGTCCGTGCGCAGCCCATATATCGGCGAAAGTTACAGCATAGCCCAGCTAATCCTGGAGGGGTGATGTTGGATGCCCTGGAGGATTATACACAGCAAGAACTAAGTGATGTGATAGACAGATTTCGACAGAGGTCTGGGGAAACATTGCTTACGTGGTTGGTGCGGGTGCACGATATGGGGGGCCAGGGGGTCCAATTGGATCACGGCGACGCCCCGAGGCTTTGTATGTTAAGTACAGACCCGGTTATTCAAAATGAGTTTAGAACCTATCCAGGGAATGGTCCCATGACCAATTTGTTAGAGCTAGCTGCGCAAGGGTGTGCTCAGAAGTATCCGACAGAGTCAGACTGGCCGCCTAATGATAAACCTTGGTATACTTTGGGAGATGCAGTACAGAGATTGAAGGAAGAAGGGATGAAAACAGCTATCTTTATGGGTAATGCCCATGATTTGATGAATGGAATTTTAAGTGTGTCTGTGCGAAACCGGCTGATTAGGGCCGCTCCTCCTGCATATAAGCATGTCATCATGACTTTGTTAATTAATCAGACGGGTAACCCATTGTCTCAGGTGGTAGAAGCGGTGCGTGAGTTAAGTGATTTAGGAGAATGGGCTAAGCCAGAGAGGAATTCACGGTCAGAGAATCGTACTGATAACAACAGGGTGACAAGGCGAGACATGTTTCAGGCCTTGCTGCGAGATGGGGTGACCAGGAATGAAATTGATGGGATAAGCACCAAGGACATGTGGGAAATGTACCGCAAACGCGGTTTGGATAAAAAGGAGGGGAGCAGGAAAGGGAACAAGAAGGATAACAAAGTGGTGAACCAGAGAAAGGCAGGAGGGGAGGAGCGTGAGGGTGAAAAGGGAGAGAGAGGGAGAGAACCCCACAGTAGAGAGAGATCCCCAGAGGATGGAAATTGGGAGGAAGAGCACCGAAGCGCAGAGGGAACCCGGAGCAGGGAGAGAGACCGGGAACTGACAGGTTCTGGGAAAACTCGAGGAAGAGAGTGGGAGAGGGAGCTGGTAAGCTCAGAGAGGTTGCGAAGCAGAGACAGGGAGGAGGAGTTCCCTGAGAATTACCGCAAACTGTATCCAGATTTGCCTTGGGCAGACTCTGATGTGCGCAGAGTGAAAATAGATTAGGAAACAGGCCAAACTCCGGTGCAGGGATGGGCTCGCAAAGATAACAGACCTCATGGCAAAGTAGAAATTTATTGGAAACGTGGAAATGTTCAAAAAGTTCGAGCCCTCGTTGACACCGGAGCGGAGGCCACTTTGATTCATGGCAATCCAAGAAAATTCAGGGGACAGTACTTCACCATTACGGGATTGGGCGGAAAAGAAACCCCGGCAGTGCAGATAGTTCCCATGAAAATAGGGGCACTTCCAAAGAGAGAATACACTGTCCTGATTGTGCCCATTCCCGAATACATTATTGGAATTGACATTTTGAAAGGGATGACCCTACATTTGGAAGATGGATGTTATCAATTTGGTTCCAAAAGATTTATATCAATAGCCGCCGCAAGGGTGGGGCTGTTGAAGATTCCTCCGGTAACGCTTCCCCAAGCTACTAAGGTGATTCAAATGAAACAGTACAGAATACCGGGAGGACATGAGGAGATTAGCCAGACTATACAGTACATGATTTACTAGAGGCCGGGGTAATAGTTCCCATCACCACTGCGTGGAATAATGCCCTCTGGCCTGTTCGTAAAAGTGATAACAGTTGGAGGATTTGCATTGATTATCGCCAATTGAATAAACATACACCTCCTCTGACTGCAGCGGTCCCAGACACCATTACCTTGATTGAGAACATACAGAAACACAGTGGGACTTGGTATGCAACCATTGACATTGCCAATGCCTTCTTTACGATACCAATAGCTACTGAGAGCCAGCCTCAGCTGGCATTCCAGTGGGCGGGGCGTCAGTACACCTTCTGTAGATTACCCATGGGGTATTTACATAGCCCCACTATCTGCCACCGGCTGGTGGCAGAGCATTTGGATGAAGTACCAGTGGTTCCTGGAGTGCAAATTTCTCACTATATAGATGACGTGATGATGCAGGGAGAGACGCAAGAACAGGTGCAAATTCAGCTAGACAGGGTGGTGGAACATTTGCAGAATAAAGGGTGGGAGATTAACCCAGAGAAAGTGCAGGGACCGTCTCAGAGCGTGAAATTTTTGGGCATTCAGTGGAATCAGGGACACAGAGAAGTGTTGCCAAAAGTGAAACAAAAGATTAAGGAATTCGCAGTACCGCGAAATCGGAGGAAGCCCAGAGTTTTATTGGACTATTCGGGTATTGGAGACAACATATACCCCATTTGTCTCAGATTTTGGCCCCATTGTACAAAGTTACACGAAAGAAAAATGCGTTTGAATGGGGAGAGCAGGAGCAGCGCGCGTTTGAATTGGCGAAAGACGCCATTCAGCATGCTTTGGATTTGTGGCCGATTTGAGAGGGAGACATTGAGTTGAATGTGACAGTCCAGGGGCAGTATGCCAATTGGAGTTTATGGCAAAAACAAGGAAGAAAGAGGGTGCCCCTGGGATTTTGGACAAAGAAGTTACCTGAGGCAGGAGAGCGGTATACTCCCTTTGAGAAGCAGCTGCTGGCCTGCTATTGGGCCATGGTTGATACTGAGCAAATTACACTGAGACACAATGTGATTTTAAGGCCTGAAATTCCCATCATGCAGTGGGTGATGAGTTCCCCAAAAACTCATAGAATTGGACATGCGCAAGAAGCCAGCATTATAAAATGGAAATGGTATGTCCAGGACAGGGCACGAGCGGGTCCAAAAGGGACCGCCGTTTTGCATGAGCAGGTAGCGCAGGCTCCAGTGGAGAATTCCGAAATGTTGCATGATGTATCTTCAGTGTGTGAATCCCCAGTAGGGTGGGGCCAGCCGTTCGCAGACTTGTCTGCAGATGACAAAAAACATGTGTGGTTCACAGATGGTTCAGCAAAATATGTTGGAGCGAAAAGGCACTGGAAGGCAGTGTCCTATAATCCTGTTACCAAGAAGCTTTTGACAACTACAGGACAGGGAAAAAGTAGCCAGTATGCCGAGCTTTATGCCGTGTATCAGGCTTTAAAACAGGAGCTACCCGGAAAATGTCACATTTATCCAGATTCCTGGTCTACCGCCAATGGGTTAGCTACTTGGCTTCCCACGTGGCATGCACATCAGTACAAAATCCATAACAAAGAGGTATGGGGGAAGGAGTTATGGCAGGAGATCTGGGAAATGTTACCTCAAAGCACCATGACTGTCTATCATTTGGACGCTCACTGTCCAACTGATTCATTAGACCGATGGTTCAATTGTCTTGCAGACGATCGAGCCAAGATTCAAGAGGCTGAAGTGGAGGCGCATAGTTCTGATTTGGTGGGAATGGCTAAATGGGCACACCAGAAATGCGGACATCTTGGAGAAAAGGCTACTCACAGGTGGGCTGAGATTAGAGGGATGCATCTTCCCCTAGATTTGATTAAAACAGCGATCATTGAATGTCCCATTTGTCAGCATGCACAGCACAGATCGGTCCCACAGGTGGTGAGAGGCCAGCTAGGTAGAGGTAAATTGCCAGGACAGATTTGGCAGATTGATTACATTGGACCAATGCCAGTGAGCAGAGGGTGTCAGTATGCCTGCACTGTGGTAGACACTTACTCTGGTTATCTCATAGCCTTTCCCTGCAAGCGCGCAACTCAGCAGAGCACCCTGAAAACACTAGATCTGTTGATTCTGTACTATGGGGTGCCACTCCAGATTCAAAGTGATAACGCCAGCCACTTCAAGGGCAGACTAGTGCAGGACTATTGTGCACAACGCAATATTGAGTGGATTTTTCACATACCTTACTAGCCACAAGCAGCGGGACTGATTGAGAGAATGAATGGGTTGCTGAAAGAACAATTGCGTAAACTGAATGATGGGACACTGAAGGGGTGGAGGGATAATTTGTATGATGCTTTGCAAATTTTGAACAACCGACCCCTAACAAATGCCGAGACACCTCTCATGAGAATGCTGACACCTGCTTTACAGATTAATCCGTTTACAACGAGCAATACCATTGTGTATTGGGAAACAGCTCCAGGAGCTTTGGCCCCATATCGAGCTACACCAGAATCTGCAGGACTTGACTTACATGCTTTACACATGCATCGATTGAAACCTAGAGACATCACTCTGATTGAAACTGGGGTGGGAATTCAGATTCCCCCTGAGCATTACGGTCTGATCGCCCCTCGATCTGGGCTTGCCTTGAGGGGCATCCAAGTTTTAGGAGGCGTGATAGATGCAGACTACCAAGGCGAGTTGAAAGTCATTCTTTTGAACAGTGGTGACACAGACCTAGTGGTGCAACCTGGTGATCGCGTTGCCCAAATTGTCATCATGCCGGTTTATGGAGGTGTTGTTAAGAAGGGGAGCGCCCCAGCTCTTCTCACTGTGAGAGGCAAAGGAGGGTTTGGATCTACTGACAAGAACCCAGGGGCCAAAGTGTGGATTGAATCCCCAAATAACCCTCCTCAACCCGCTGATGTCATCGCCACTGGACCAGACAATGTCCTGGTAGTTATGCGACCTGGTCAAGACAAATGGGAACATGTTCCCGCTGATAAATGCTATCTGCGAGAATGATAATACGTGTTTTGTCCTTTGTTCTTTTCAGATCATCCTGTGGAGTGCCTGTGCCATGAGTGTGGTGTATGGAGCCCGTTCGGGAGACTCCACCGGGGAGCGGGAGGGGCTCATAGCCCAAAAATTCAACCGTCAGCCGCAGATGCCAACGCTGCTGCATCAACCGAACAATGTTTGGATTCATCTAGCGCAGGAAGTGCTGAATATATCTCACTTCTGTATGAGTAACATGCAAAGCGTTCAAGATTTGATTACCACTTGTCTAGTGGCAGTGCCCACTCCTGCTGCTGTATTATTACACATCTTTAACAATACAAACCAGGATGGAATGGTGGATGTGAGTGACGTTCGCTCCCATCTGTCACTCTATGAGTACTGCCGTCATTGCCCGGAGGTGGGCAGGCGGTTGTGGAGGAACATGACATCTATACTCCCCCTAACTTTTGCCTCCCCCCACGTGTCGTAGGTGCAGTACTCACCGGTGTCTTCAGCGCCTACATAGCTGTTGGTCGTAGAGGAGCAGAAAGACAAGGGCAGGGAGTATTTGTAATTCCGGCTCCATGGTGGCCTCCTTCCTCGTAGGATGTGTTCAGGTGAGCGTTTTCCCATAGCAAAAGCTGTTTCCGCCGTGTTTTTATCCACGGTGAATCCGCCCCGGAAAAGGTGGCGGATTGGCGGGTTGTAATACTGTGGGCGGTACATTGTCTCCCGCCTGTCTGTTGGCGGTAACCGCCGCGCTGCTTGTCTGTACCGCCGTGGCGGGCGGTGTGTTAAAGTGGCTGTCTTTGTTGGCGGTTTCCGCCAGGGTCATAATTCCCTTTTTTTGTCCAACTGCCTGTTTGCGGTATTTCCGCAGCTTTAACACCGTCCGCCAGGGTTGTAATGACCACCTATGTGTATAACATGCAAGCAGTTATTCTTGACCCTTACACTCATTCCAAACACACATAAAGTCAGGCAAATTAAAAATACTTAGAAAACACCATATGTATAGTGCCAAGATGCCGTTAAAAAAGAGGTGAAAGCTAAATAAACAAGGGTACAGCGTAAAAGTCAGAGAGAATGATGGGAAACAACCAAACACAGAGAAAAAAGCTATAAAACATGCAGTCTGTAGAGTGGCGCAATAAAAAAATATATATGTCCCTAAAGTGCAAACAGTAACACACAAGTACTTCACAAATGCTCTAGGGCATGGTCACATGCAAAAAAAAGAAATGTGCTAACTGCAGAGTTCTCCAGCGTGAACCAAACAATGAGGACTGACTTTGAGACCCAGTAATACTAAGTAATGTAACATTTCAGCACTAAACAAATTATCTCTAACAGACAGCACATGCACTGTCTACAAGAGATCTAAAAATGGGAGACCAACTGGCTTTCCCAATACTTATACTTAAACGTAGCTTTGCAAGTTCCCCACATACTTACATTAGGGTATGTGCAGGATAGTTACTATAAAAAATATTTACTATTACAACTCCACCAAATACTTAACTCAAAGCAGGTGCTGGACACTATATAAAACTAAAATTATTATTCCAACTCCACCAACTACTCACCTCAGGACAGATGGCACACATTGAGCACATTGCAAATTAATCATTGCAAGTTCTCCACATACTTACATTAGAGTATGTGCTGGACAGTGACTATAATTTTTTTTTACTATTACAACTCCACCAAGTACTTACCTCATAGCAAGGGCTGTAAACTAAATAGAACTAAAATTAGTATTCCAACTCCACCAAGTACTTACCTCAGGACAGATGACAAAAATTCAATAAAATCAGATTTTACCATTGCAAATTCCCCACATACTTACATGAAGGTAGTTACTGGACAGTAACTTAAAAACCAATTTACTATTACAACTCCACCAAGTACTTACTTCAGGGCAGATGCTGGACACTATAATTATTATTCCAATTCCACCAACTACTTACCTCAGAGCAGATGGCAGACTTTCAGCACATTACAAATTAACCACTACAAATTCCCCACATACTTATGTGGGGGTATGTACTGCATAGTGACTATACATTTTTTTTTACTATTACAACTCCACCAACCACTAACCTCAAAGCAGGTGCTGGACACTAATCAGACCTAACATTACTATTGCAACTCCACCAAATACTTACCTCAGGGCACATGCTGGACACTAAATAGAACTAAAATTGTTATTGTAACTCCACCAAGTACTTACCTCAGAGCAGATAGCAAATATTCAGCACATTGCAAATTAACCATTGCAAGTTCCCCACATACTTACGTGAGAGTATGTGCAGGATAGTGACTATACAATTTTTTTACTATTACAACTCCACCAAATACTTAACTTAAAGCACGTGTTGGACACTATACATAACTAAAATTACTATTTCAACTCCACCAACTACTTACCTCAGGAGAGATGGCACACATTGAGCACGTTGCAAATTAATCATTAAAAGTTCCCCACATACTTGCATTAGGGTATATGCTGGACAGTGACTATAAAAAAATTACTATTACAACTCCACGAGTACTTACCTCACAGCAGGTGCTGAACAGTAAATAGCACTAAAATTACTATTCCAACTCCACCAAGTACTTACCTCATAGCAGATGACAAATGTTCAGTACATTCCAAAATAACCATACCAACTTCACTACATACTTACGTGAAGATAGGTGCTGAACAGTGACTATAGGAAAATTTACTATTACAACTCCACCAAGTACTTACCTCTGAACAGGCACTACTCACAGAGTAGACCCACATTTACAAATCTAAATCCACAAATTACTTACTTCAGCACAGATAATACACAATCACCAAATATAAAAGTAAATATTCCAGCTACACCGAACACTTACAAAGAGCATGCAGTATATGTTAACTAACTTACTATTTTATAAAGGAATTCCACCACATATCTAAAATTAAAAACTAAAAAGTTCTTATAATATATATTTTTTTATCTTATTTACAGATATTTCACAAATGGCATTGCAAGGAGAAACAAGTTACGTGACCTCATGAACAGGACACCAGCTACTAAAGTATGAAGGGTATCTTTATAGCAGAGACAAGGTTGTCGACCTCAGGAGTCATTGGTGGTGTGTACAATTCTACTCTTCACATTGCAGAGGCAGAGCTGTTACTCTGGAAGACACCGTTGTTAGGACAACAGAGCACAACCACTCTGCCTCTGCAATGGAAATAGAGATTAGAGAAAAAGTACAAAAAATAAAACATATTGCACACTCCTCCAATGACTCCTGCGGACAGGTTATAAGGGAGGTAGTAAAAAGTATTCCCATACAGATTTGAAGGTATACCAAACCTTAGGTGAATGTTTCAATGAGAAAAACTGGCAAGTAACCCCCAACATTTAACACCACGATCCTATGAAGACATTAACATCCCCCCAGAACTAAAAATTACCTTCTCCAAATAAACTTTCTCATGCATGACAACGAAAACCCTCAAAAAATAATTTTATTATTTAGCACAACCCGCAACTCACTAATCCTACAAAATAGTGCAATTTGGATGATGGATGGAACATTTAAATCTACACCCCATCCATTCACTCAAATTTACACTATACATGCCACAAAAAATAACACTACAGTCCCCCCTAGTGTATGCATTATTGCCTGATAAACATTCCTCTACTTACACTGAATTTTTATCAACAACCAAAAACAAAACATTAAATAAAACACCTAGAAAAGTGATACTGGATTTCGAATTATCAATGATAAACACAATGCTGAAAATATATCCAAATATATCCAGAAACCCAATTTCAAGGATGCTTTTTCCACTTTTCACAAGCATATTGGAGTAGAATTCAAAAGTCATCCATAAGTAGAGAATATTTCTTAGACTGCATACTACAATTTGAATTAAGGAAACTCACAGCATTATGCTTTGTACCACCTGAAAAAGTAGATGAGTATTACAAAACAATAACAGATTCTAACTATTATACAGTAAATGAAGACAAATTGGCACCCTTACTAAATTATTTTCGAAGAAACCTGGATTGAACACCTAAACAGAACTGGTCGCAGAAGAAAACCAAGATTTCCAATAGAATGGTGAAACTGCTACCAGACCTGCTTGGAAGGTGGTGCAAAGACTAATAATGCCATAGGGGGATGGCACAACTCCTTCAATAAAGCAATAGGGAAACCCCACCCAAACCATATCATTTCATGGAAATTTTGAAGAAGGAGCAAAGTTTTCAAGAAATGAGACTTGCTCAGTCACTCTCAGGTAGCCTGAACCCACGCACAAGTAAAAAAAGCAAAGTAATGACAGAAAGAATTTTGGCAAAAATACAAGAATTTTATACAATAACGGCATCAGACTACCTCAACAGTCTAGCATACATTCGACATTACTAACAACCACTAACCTACTCAAAAATTACTTGCCAGTTTTAATAAAAAACACCATTAATTAAATTGGCATTTTTGAAATTAGTTTTACACTAAATTAATCCAACCAAAACTATTTCTACCTTTGAAATCTTCTTCATTAATATAGAAGAAGCATATTATACTGCAGAAATTAAAAAAATAATAATAATCATCCAAAAAATAAAAACTGGTGATACAACATGGATGACAAAAAAGCAACTCTGTATACAATAAAAAGTAAAAAAAAAGAAAATATAACATCTTACCAAACCACAAATTGAAAAAATAACAAATATTAAAAAGACCCCAAAAACTATTTTTACCCCAAAAAAGAAAAAAAATTAATCACATACTTACCTAAGCAACAACATTAAATAAAATATTAATAATCAACAAAAAGACATGAAAACTAAATAAAGGACACTACTAATAAAAAAAAAAAAAGTATTAATTACGAAGGCTGTTACAATTAAACAAATATTATTTTAAAAAACTGAACAATTGCCTTCCTTATAAAGCCCTAAAACAAAATAATCACAATAAAAAAATTTTTTTTTGTATTTATTAGAAAAGCAGTACAATTATTGTAAATATAAAACATTGCTAAACTTTTTTTTATACGATACCACTATCGTATACAAAACTGTACGGAAAGAAAAAATTAAACATCAAAAACATTCCAAACATCGAAAATCTACTGCCTACCTTAGAACTACAACTATTTCTATAAGAAAAATACTCTAAAACATACTGTGAATTTTTTTTTTATAATTCCACTTACCCAAACAAGGTCTCATCTTCCGTCCTATCTTGACCGCGACGCTCCTCCCACTGAAAACAGAAGAACTCTATTTTTTTTTTATTAAAAATTGTTTAAAAAAAAAAAAATGGTGTTTTTATTATTTACAAATTACATTTGCATCTAAAAATTTGTTTTTGTGGATGAAAACAATTCTAACACCTAAAACAATATAAAAAAAAATCAATGTATTTTCAGATTTTTTTTTATTAAATAATAAATTTAAATAAAATAATAATAATTCAATGTAATATTTATTTAAAATTATACATCCAAAATTAGTAATTTTTTTTTTTTAAATCTTATAAATTTTATATCACCAGATTTTTTTTAACATTTGCCAAATAAATTTAAAAATTTTTTTTATCAATTTTTAAAAATGATAAACAAATAACAATAAATCCAAAATAAAAATTGTTTTAAATAATAACGTTTTACATATTTACAATCAATATTCTACTCTACAAAATACCATTATAATAAACATATACAAATATAAACATCTTTAACACCAAAAAGTAAAAAAAAAAAAAAAAATAACAAAAATCACCTTTATTAAATAAAAAATATCAGTATCAATACACTCCCAAATCATTATCCCCCAATAAACAATATCCCATCCCTAAAAAAAAAATAACACCAATATAAAAAATACCCAAGGTTTAAATAAATACCTGAGTATAAATACGCTTACCCACCCATAACCCCTACATCCCCTATATTCCGCCCCTAATCCTACTCATATTTTTAATAAAATAATAAAAAATGTGCCCAAATATATGAAATAATACCTGAGTATTAATATACTTCCCACCCATAACCCCTAGATCCCAAATATCCCATCCATTATACCACAGCTTGTTTCTAAAAAAACAAATACAAAATAACCCAAATGTACAAATTAATACCCAATTACTAATACACTTCCCCACCCATAACCCCTACATCCCACATATCCCGTCCCTTAACCCACAGCATACCACCCCATAAAAAATAATAATACTCAAAGACATATTTTAATACCTGAGTAATAATACCCATCCCTACTCATAACCCCTCCATCCCACATATCCCACCCCTAAATCCACAGAATGATTTAAACATTTAAAACAAAATACCCAAGTATTTACATTATTACCTAATACCTAAAAAAATAAAAATAAAAATACTCAACCATTCAAATTCATAATTGCGCTACATCTTTCCAAAAAACTAGACAAAAACGCAGTTTAAAATAAATACTTCAATATCACTACCCATATACTGTATATAAATATATAAAAATATATATATAAAAAAAAATATATATATATACATTTATACATAAAAATACAATATTTATACATACATACATAAATATATACAAATATAAACATTAATAAATACAACATATCCAATAATATAAATATTAAATATACATGTATATACATTTAAACACATAATAATTAAAATCTAAACAAATAAAATACAAAACACAAAACTTACCTTAAAATTCATTGTTAAAAAAGCACTAACCTTAAATTTCATTGTTCTGGCATTCGTTGTTAAGGCAAAATCGTTGCTAAGGCAGTAGTTGTTCTGAACTTCGTTGTTAAGACCTAGTAGTTGTTCAGGATTCGTTGTTAAGGCAAGTAGTTGTTCCAACGTAGTTGTTCAGGTTGTTTCCCGATTAGTGAAGTATGTCACATGTCAATGGCCATAGAATGTAAATACAACAGTGTTGAAAGATTGTGGGCTGATAACTATGCACTGGGGTCTGGATTTTATCATAATCTGTGCTTCCTTAGGCTTATTTCTGCAGTTAAAGCAATACAAACAGTATAATGCTGTGTAGAGCAGAAAAAGTCCGCTTCAAAGTATGTATAAGCTGAAACTCAATGTGGCCAACATTCCCTTCAAGACAATTTTTATGTAAGTGGCATCTGACTATAAACTTTCATCACACACACACTAAACAGAAGGAATGGATGTGTACGAGTGTATGGACAAATATGTAGCCTGGGAGTAAAATGTAAGAAATGATAGGTGTGAGTTATGTAAACAGAACTACATAAGATTATAACATCACTCAGCTTATCAGGGTTCACATGAACATCAGGCTGCAGGCAGACGTCCCACAGTGCCCAAGATTCCAATTCAGGACTCATACGATGACAGATTTAAAAACACATCCAACCTTCATAACACATTGGGAACCATAGTAACCTTTGAGTGGTAGGTGCAATGGATGGCAGATGCATAGAGAAGTAGCTTTGGTGTAGCTGTCAATGTGACAGCTCATTTCGAATTGGGAATAGCCATGTCAATAATGGGATTCTGATGCAGGATAGAACATAAATGCAAATACTAGATTGACACGGTACACCCACGCCAAGGCCCTGATCCCCAAGCATATGACACATACTGTAAAGGAGTACCTAAAATTTTATTACACAGTAATAAAGGAAACTTAAACTAGGGAAAACACCTTAACTAACCTAACCTATCCTAACTATACATCACCCACAACTGGCCCTAACTACCCTAAGCTAAACTTACGTATCACATTTAACTAAACACTCTAAACATCAACCCTCCACCTCCCTTATATGACCTTTACACATGTAGGACAACATATACTAACCTAAACACATACTAACTTATCCTAAACAAACATATATTTTTTTGTATGTTTTTTTATAATTTTTATATATATATATATTTATGTTTTTATACACATAACCCCAACATCATCCCCGACCCACCCACCCACAAAAAAACCACGTAATTATATAACCCCCTCCTCCACCCAACCCACTTATACTAACTAAACTAACAGCCTACTCTAACCTAACACTAAGCCCCCTAAACCCACTAAAGATAAGAACTAGGAAAGAGGAGGGAGAGGAGGCAATCATGGGTGAGGATCCATTAATTACAAATTGGCCCTCCGCAGGATTTTTGTGATACCCCGCAGTCTCCTGCTATTGCGGGACACCTCCTGCTGCAGCCTGTCCATCCTGCGCAACATTCTTTGCATCTCACGTTTCAGTGTCTGTATGTCCTGATTGTCTATCACAGCAGCTGGGGTTGTTTGCGTTCCACTTGTTGATGACATTGTTGGTGCCATGCCATGGTTGGAGGGGGAGGTGCAGGAGTTGCTGCTTGTGGGCCTGGAGCAGATGAGATTGAGGGACCTACTACACTGGCTGTCATCCTTGGGTCCACTGTGGTCTGAGTTGTAGTGGTGGTTTTGGCTGTTGTGGGCAAGGCTGGCCCCCCTTGGGCAAATGCCCTCTAGAACCATGTGACTCTCTCATGACGATAATGGCGTGCCATATTGCGGAACCCAGCCCCCACATATAGTATGTGGTGGTAACGCATTGCCTGCCTCTGGAATTCCCTGATCTCATGGGCATTCATGTTGGCAACTGTAAAAATATATAAAGCCAAACATTAGTGACATCATTATGTGATACATCTACAGATGATATTCTAACACTTCCTCAAAAATAGCACATACAGTCCAAATCACAGTACAGATGATAGAATGTTTCCGAGGAATGACATGCCAACGCAGCCTAAACATCTACTATCTAACAGCACAGCAATGCACAACAAGGTGTGTACCTAATTAAATGATCTGTGCATCTCTGTACTGCTATTAGTTACATAACAAATGCTGCAAAAACTCCACATGTGTCAGGCCAACTAATGACTATCTTCTGGATGACAATCAAGGCCCACAAGACCTGTGATTTGTAAATGGAACTGCCTAGATGGTATGCATTTGGTAACATGAGGGGGCACGTGGGTTGGAACACATGAATGTTTGAATTACATGCCTGTCTTCTACACTGAGATCCTTACACCTAGATACACATATTTCCTAACCCTAACCCTGTGCCTCGGGGGGGATGAACATGCAACAAATACTTTCAAACATCAAGGACAGCCAGGAACCTTTGGACAGCTGTCCATGGGTTTAGTCAGTCCACCACAGGTAAGGAGGTCTGCTAACTAGGATTGACTCAAACATTGGACAATTACATCCACATTTATTTTTCTAATTGTGGACAATTGTAAACATCATTAGATCTCACTAATACCTTTCCAAAAACAAGCACATTGATGCAAGCCCCCATCTGGCCTGGACCTGCATGCACGCCTATGACATTTCACTCAAGTGCCACAATAAACAGAGCACAACATGTGGAGCTAGATACTGCTAGGAAGTCAAACATACAGTCCTACATGTTCATTACTTACCAGGGTTGCTCAAGTCTGTGGGTAAGACTTCGGCATCACTGGTCTGTGTGAATCAGGGTATGACTTGCTGACTAAATCATGAAACTGGCCACCTCCAAATTAATCATTGGCATACATGTATCCAAAAAATCACCCTGTTCACCTGTCCATGCCTATAGCACAGCACTCGACTCCCAATATATGACTCTCCGCCACAGAATGTCCAACTCAAACATGGAACAAAATGTCAACCCCCAGTCAAGTCACATATCAGATCATGCGCCAGCACATCATACCTTGCAATGAGTCCAACACACAGGAGTCAATCACACAACAGCTGAAAACACAACACAGGACAAACATATTAACACTTACTGGATACGTCTGGGTCCGCAAATCGAGGCACTTCACCAATTGTATATGGGGCGGGTCCACCTGTAAAACATGAAAGGGTGAACTGTGCTCAATGTCTGCTCACTGTACAAATTTTGGATCAACAAATTACTGTGTGTGACATTTTATATGACAGAGCAGCACATCAGGCATGTAGACACCACAACAGATATACTACTGCAAATAAGCATTGACACTGTCACTTCAGTGAGTGATAGACACACATATGCACACATGCACTGGCCCTAACAATCATGTGGTGCCAAACATGATTACTCAATTTTGTGCTTAATTATTTCTAGAGGGTACTCTATTTCATCATTTGTTATTATGAGAGACATGCAAAGCCACATTCCTGGTGCACTGCAATACCAGTGACTCAGGTATTTTGGCTTGTGTATCAAGGGACAATGAGTTACTGTGTGATGCTCATGTGGCTGAGTTTTGTTCAGGAATTATTGTGCTTTCAATGGTCCATTATATGTGTGCCTGTGTTGTATGCAAGTTACATATGCCACATTGGCAGTGTACCCAGAGCCGTATATGCCCCCATGACACAATGATGGCAGGGATCCTGTGTGTTACTTGATGACAATGTTACGCTAAACATGAATTGGCCATTTATCTAAATCAAAACAACGAAAACATATATGCTGACAGTGTCTCATTTGATCATCCGTGAATGCATGGGCACAGGTATAGTCATTGCACCTGAAATGTGTTCCTCTGGGCCCTGTGTGCCTATATCAGGTATTGTAGATCACAGTTTGCCACATTCATTATCTTAGAATTGCGAAGTTGGGTAATCTGTGGTTATACAACCGAACTGACACTGTCTGCAAATTAATACATGGTTTAGCAATTATCCTACTTCTATAATCTTGATGAGGTAGGTCTCTATTTGTAAGCACCTTGGGAATGGCGGCACTCACAGGAATGCAGCCTGCTGATCTTAGCATACCACCATGTCGGTGATAGTCTTCATACTGAGAAGTTAACAATTGTACATATGCTGCACTAGATCAGCAGGGGTGTACCAAATGTAAACTAGCAAACTCTTTTGTCAATTTAAATGTATGATGGAAGCAGTCAGTAGTCCCTTGCACAATATCATGCAAATAAATATTTTGTGACCATGCATTCACAAAGTTCAGGGATCCCATGATGACCCATTAACTTTAGAAAATTATTTGGCTATGAAGTGACACAGATGGCAAATGCACCAGCTCTTCACCAGAAATTGTGGCCAAGGCAAAAATGTTGTTGGGCCATGCTACTCAATGATAGGATTTCTACGCCTACTCCGAAAAGCCACAAGATTAACCTGTTTAGTGCTACTGCAATCTGGTAGAATCCGGGCACAATTACGTTTGGCCATGTGAAATAATATGGCCCTCATTACAACCCTGGCGGTCGGTGTTAAAGCGGCGCTAATACCGCCAACAGGCCGGCGGAAAAAAAAATGGGATTATGACCATGGCGGAAACCTCCAACATAGACAGCCACTTTAACACTCCGACCGCCCCGGTGGTACAAACAAACAGCGCAGCGGTAACTGCCAATAGACAGGCGGAAGACAATGTACCGCCCACCATATCACAAGATGCCAATCCGCCACCTTTTCCGGGGCGGAACCAACACAAACAAAAACACGGCGGAAACAGTACACAGAAGGGGAAATCACTCACCTCTCCACACCCCACGAGGAACCAGGACGCCATAGATCCAGAACTGCAGATCCTGCCGGCGATGGTCTTTCTGCTCCTCTATCAGGAGCTCCAGATATGGCGGCGATGACCACGGTGAGTACTGCACCTACAACAGAGGGGAGGGGAGAGGGAAAAGAGAGTGACACACACACGCAACAAGCAACACCCCCACCCCCACCCTCACCCACAACACCATACACACAAATACATGCTGAAACATTACATATACACCCCCCCACACTCCCTTCAATGACGCAAGGACAAAAGGAATTGATTTGAACAATTGTAATCAATAAAAATGCAGTAACCAAAACTCTAAATACAGTACATACAATTATGTACACCAACCACACAAGTCCGGATTGTGCACCAATAATTGTCCATGGACCACTGGGCCAAAAATGCATGGGCGAGGCCCACACTAGATACCTGACTCCAAACGGAGAGAGCACTGGAGGAGCATCATATGGAAAATAAACAGGCACCTCAGGGGGAGGGGGGTACCTCAGCCTGATGAACGCACAACACCACTGCTCCACGAGGGAGCTCCATGCCCATTGATGTATCCTGGGGAGTGCAAAGCCACAGTCTCTCAAGTCTTTTCAGTGGGTGGTTTGCCCACTGCTTTATTCTGGGGAGTGCAAAGCCACAGTCTCTCAAGTGTCTCAAGTGGGTGGTTTGCCCACTGCCTTATCCTGGGGAGTACAAAGCCACAGTGTCTCAAGTCTTTTCAGTGAGTGGTTTGCCCACTGCTTTATCCTGGGGAGTGCAGAGCCACAGTCTCTCAAATCTTTTCAGTGGGTGGGTTGTCCACTACTTTATCCTGGGGAGTGCAAAGCCACAGTCTCTCAAGTGTCTCAAGTGGGTGGTTTGCCCACTGCTTTATCGTGGGGAGTGCAAAACCACAGTCTCTCAAGTGTCTCAAGTGGGATGTTTGGCCACTGCTTTATCGTGGGGAGTGCAAAGCCACAGTGTCTCAAGTGGGTGGTTTGCCCACTGCTTTATCGTGGGGAGTGCAAAGCCACAGCCTCTCAAGTCTTTTCAGTGGGTGGGTTGCCCACTACTTTATCCTGGGGAGTGCCAAGCCACAGTATCTCAAGTGGATGCATTTCTCCACTGGTTCTGGAGGGGGCTTTGTGCCCAGAGTGCTTCATCCTGCCAAGGACAGAGGTAGTGGATGCCTTTCTCCACTGGTTCTGGAGGGGGCTTGGTGCCCAGAGTGCTTCATCCTGCCAAGGACAGAGGTAGTGGATGCCTTTCCCCACTGGTTCTGGAGGGGGCTTGGTGCCCAGAGTGCTTCATCCTGCCAAGGGCAGAAGTAGTGGAGGCCTTTCTCCACTGGTTGTGGAGGGGGCTTGGTGCCCAGTGTGCTTCATCAGACGAATGACCACTGGGGATGGAAGCCATGTCTGCGGTGGTTGCAGTGGCTCAGGATGTCGCAGCCCACTGGCGGTGCTTGCGGCGGTGTCAGTCACGGCGGTGCTTGCGGCGATGTCAATCACGGCGGTGCTTGCGATGATGTCAGTCACAGCGGTGCTGGCGGCGGGCTCTGTGGTGCTGGTGGCGTGCTCAATGACAGTGCTGCTGGCTGTGGGCTCTGTGGCGGGGTGCTGGTTGCAGACTCTGTGGCGGCGGTGCTGGTTGCGGACTCAATGACAGTGGTGCTGGCTGCGGGCTCTGTGGCGGCGGTTCTGGCGGTGGGCTCTGTGGCGGCGGTGCTGGCTGCGGGCTCTGTGGCGGCAGTGCTGGTGGTGGGCTCAATGACAGTGGTGCTGGCTGCGGGCTCTGTGGTGGTGGTGCTGGTGCGGGCTCAATGACAGTGGTGCTGGCTGTGGGCTCTGTGGCGGCGGTGCTGGTGGCGGCCTCAATGACAGCGGCGCCGGCGGTGAACTCTGTGGCGGTGCAGGTGGCGGTGCAGGTGGAGTCGACGTGGACAGAAGGTGTAACACTGGTCCCTCAGTCGGTGCCACCATGCCCTCTCCTGACCTGCCCTTCAGTTTCTGGCCCTTCCCCACCCTGGATGGTGGCGCTGCTGTCTTGCCACTATCGCCTTTCATTTTCCTTGAGCCCTTGGTGGCAGGTGTTTTCTGCTTCTCCCTCTGGAATGTGGGCAACATTTTCAGTTTTGCAGGTGGCAGAATGTCCTTGCCCTCGCTCTGTGGCACACTGGCAGCCCTGATGGTTGGCACACTCCAATAGCCTGCAGTTGCTGGCACCACTGTGCCTGGGGATGTAGTGGCTGAGGTGTTGAGACCTTGAAAGCCTGGCCCTAGGGGACAGACGGGGGGAGGTGTAGGGAAGAGGTCAATATTAGTCAGAAAAAGTTTTTTAGACACACTGGGACGGGAAGATGGAGGTTTGGGAGTGGAGGAAGAGGTAGTGATTGTAGAAGGTGTACGTCTGCTGAATTTGGGTGAAGGTGCATGGGCTGGAGGCTGTTGTGAGGTGGATGGCTGTTGGGTGGGTGTGTGACTGCGTTTGTGTAGTTCAGGAGGAGGGCTCAAAGACACACTGGTAGAGGACACAGGGGATGTGTGAATGGTAGTTGGGTGGTGAGTGCACGTGAGCGGTGTGTGGTGGTGGGCATGCTGGTGATGGAGGTAGTGGCTGAAGATGAAGTGCATGCAGGTGTGAGAGAAGAGAAGACTGGGAGGGAGGATGGAGACGTGGAGGAGGGGGACACAAAGGAGGCAGGGGTTGTTGGTATGTCTGCATGGGTATGATGCTTGTGTGAGTGCCTGTGGGATGTGTGGTGCTTATGTTTGCCTGAGCCACCCATGTGTGTTGATGTGTGTGCATGCTGGTCTGATGGTGTGCTTGGGATAGGCTGAGGTACAGGGGATTGGGTCTGGGTGGAGGAAGCTGGAGGGGGGAGGCTGGACACAGGGACAATGGCTGCCATCAGTGCTGAGGCCCGAGCCTGAAATGCTCTCTGTTGGGCTGCATGGCCAGAATGAATGCCCTCCAGGTATGCATTTGTTTGTTGCAAATGCCTCTCAACACCCTGGATGGCATTCACAATGGTAGACTGCCCAACAGTGAGGGATCTCAGGAGGTCAATAGCCTCCTCACTGAGGACAGCAGGGCTGACTAGGGCAGGGCCTGAGGTGCCTGGGGCGAAGGAGATGTCCACCCTCCTGGGTGAGCGGGCACGGGACACACGCTGAGGGGCTGCTGGGCGGGTGGTGCTGGTAGGGTGGGTGGCGGCTGTACCTGTTGATGCGGGGGCACAGAGGGGCCCACCACCGCAAGGGAGCTCCGATCAGAGGAGGAATCGCTGTCACTGCTGTCACCTCCTGTCCCTGCCGTGGAGCTCCCCTTGCCCTCCTTCCCACTGGTGGCTTCAGACTCTGTTGTTTCGCCCTCCAGGGCCAAGTGGGATGCAGTTCCCTACTGCTCCGGTGCCACTGCTCCTCTGCCTGATGATGCTATTGCACACAAGAATAGGGAGACCACAAAAAGGGGGGGGAAGACAGAAGAAAGACATGTTCAGTGCATGCAACACTACTACCATTGGCGGACACTACGGGCACAGCAGACCTCTGCACTATGCCATGCACTTATAGTTGCTAGATTATTCACATGGCCATGGGGTACAAGGCCTATGCCTGATTGCTGCACACATGGAAGTCACAGGAGCCTGACTAGGTGTAGATGGCACTAACCACTAGTGGGGTTGGGGTGCCACTGAGCCTGCCTCACAAGGGACCTTGCTTACCAAACTCACCCTGGCTTAGGGGAACCCACTGCCCACCTCCCCTACCCAGACACCTTGTAATGCGCACAGAGTCAGATGATTGTGACTGTACTCACCCCCTTGTGGCTGCTGTGATGCCCTCAAGTGCCTATCCAACTCCGGATACGCCACTGCCAGGATCCGGAACATCAGGGGGGTCATGATGCGACGGGCACCCCTCCCACATTGGGAGGCCATCCCCAGCTGGGCCTCCGCTGTGTTCTTTTTCCAGCGGCGAATGCCCTCCCATCTTTTCTGGCAGTGGGTGCTCCGTCTGTGGTGGACCCCCAGGGTCCGGATGTCCTTGGCGATGGCACGCCAAATATCCTTCTTCTGGTGGGCGCTGACCTAGAGGAATAGTAAAATGGAAAAGGATAATCTTTACCCGTCCGGACCATCATACTCTTTGGCCATGTTCCCACCCTTGCCCTGACACACATACACTCACCGTCTGCTCATGCAGGCCTCAGTCCCCCCCCAATGTATCTTCCATCCACACCACTCCAAACAGGCATTGCCCATACAGCATGCACACAGTGTACTCACCTGTTTGTCTGGAGGACCGTAGAGTAGCGTGTACTGGGGGAGGACCCCATCCAATAACTTCTCCAACTCCACCAAAGTGAAGGCAGGGGCCCTTTCCCCAGACACATGAGCCATCGTCGCTTCCGGACCAGGTCACAGCAGCACTTGCAGTGTAGGTCCTCTCCTGTTCAAGGTCAGGTATCAAGGGAGTGAACAGACAGAAAATGGCAGTCACATCCGCTGCGGTGCATACCGTCACCACCTGCGTACATCGTCATTGGCTTCTGGGACCCATAGGGTCCAGTGTTAACAAATACAGGATTGTGTCGCGGTCTTCGACCGCCAACCGCGACGGTGTTGAACGCTAATGCAGTTACCTCATATCCCGTTGTCCCACCTTATTGGTCAGGAAGCTGCCATTTCAGGGGGCCACATGGTATTAATAATAACTGCGTCACACCTAACTAGGCCTTGCATACACACAGTAACAGGCACATTGCGGATTAATAAATGTGTGCAAATGACATTTTGTAATACCTCAATGTTGGCTGACTCTCTGTTCGCTGTTCTCGTCCATAGGGCACGTCCTCTGTGGCAGGTGAAGAGATGGCAGCAGCCTCCGGTGTACAGACCGCTGGTGGACCTGTCGACAATGGAAGAGAGACACGTAATAGTCACCTACAGACTTGATCATGCAACAATCCATGAACTGTGTGCCCAGTTGGAGCCAGACCTGATGTCAGCTATCCGCCATCCCACAGGGATCCCCCCTCTAGTGCAGGTTCTGTCAGTACTCCATTTCCTGGCAAGTGGGTCTTTTCAAACAACAGTGGCCATTGCATCAGGGATGTCCCAACCAATGTTCTCTAACGTGTTGTCCAGAGTGCTGTCTGCCCTGCTGAAACACATACACAGCTACATCGTTTTCCTTCAGGTGGAGGATTTTCCTACAGTGAGAGGTGACTTCCATGCCCTGGGACATATCCCCAACATCATAGGTACCATTGATGGGACACATGTGGCCTTGGTACCCCCCGCAGGAGTGAACAGGTGTACAGAAACCGGAAGAGCTACCATTTGATGAATGTGCAGATGGTGTGTTTGGCCAACCAGTACATCTCCCATGTGAATGCCAAGTTTCCTGGCTCAGTGCATGACGCTTACATTCTGAGGAATAGCAGCATCCCTTATGTGATGGGGAAACTCCAGAGGCACCGTGTGTAGCTAATAGATGAGGACAAGGACCCTATAACCTGTGAATAGTTGTCTGGGTCTGGGGTTGTCCTTGCGGGTTAGTGTGTGTCTAACAGTTGTCCCTCAATATTTTCATGTGACTCTGGTTACCCAAACCTGTCATGGCTACTGACCCCAGTGAGAAATCCCAGGACAAGGGCAGAGAAATGCTACAATGAGGCACATGGGCGAACTAGGAGGATTATAGAATGAACCTTCGGCCTCCTGAAGGCCAGGATCCGGTGCCTCCATATGACAGGTGGTTCTCTCTACTCTCATCAAAGAAGGTGTGCCAGATCATCGTGGCCTGCTGTATGCTGCACAACCTGGCTTTGCGAGGACAGGTGCCTTTTCTGCAGGAGGATGGTCCAGCTGGAGGTCTTGTGGCACCTGTGGAGCCTGTGGACAGTGAAGAAGAGGAGGCAGAAGAAGAGGATATCGACAACAGAAACAACATTATACAGCAATACTTCCAGTGAGACCCAGGTAAGAAGTTATCGCTGCCTCCCACATCTCATACTATTGTTTGACCTATCAAGTCTGTCATTTTCACCCAGTGTATGGACCTTGACTTGTCTCTTTACCTTTCCATTTAACAGATGTGGGTCCCACTTTGTGACCTCTGCTATATTTCCTCATGGACTAGAGCTGTGTTATATTGGTATGTTGACATTTAAATTGACATTGCTATATTCCATAATAATTGCAATTACACATTTGTGAAAGCAAAGACTGACTCCAGATTGTTTTGTGATTGATGTGTGTTTATTTGTGTGCAAATAAGTGGAAGGGGTTGTAAAATGGTCAGGGGTGATGGTGGAGGAATGTCCATGTCAGAGTGCAGTCTATTTGTTTCACAGATGCATTGTCCAAAGGGGCATAGGAAGTGGAGAAAGGGCAGTTGAAGGATGGATAGAGCGACAAACTGGGACAGAAGGATGACATTCAGGGGGGGTCTCATTTCCTGGCAGGTGTCTTGGCAATGTTCTCTGTCTTGTTCCTGGATCTCAGGGACCGTTTGCGGGGTAGCTCTCCATCTGCAGGGGGTGGGGTGCTGGTGTCGTGGTCCTGTGGCGGTGCCTCCTGTCTACTAGCACAAGTGGAGGTGGTGGGCTGTTCATCATCCAGCCTAGTGTCAGGGGCCCATTGTTGTGCCACAGTGTCCCTCCTGTTGTTGACAAGGTCCTGCAGCACCCCTACAATGGTGACCAGGGTGGTGTTGATGGACTTGAGTTCCTCCCTTATCCCCAGATAGTATTCCTCCTGCAGCAGCTGGGTCTCCTGAAAGTTGGCCCGTACCATTGCCATCGTCTCCTGGGAATATTGGTATGCTCCCATGATGTTGGGGAGGGCCTCGTGGAGAGTGGGTTCCCTGGGCCTGTCCTCCCCCTGTCGCACAGCAGTCCTCCCAGTTCCTCTGTTTTCCTGTTCCTCACTCCGCTGAACCGTGTGCCCACTGCCCCCAGGTCCCTGATTTTCTTGGGGTGGTGGGTTTGCCTGGGTTCCCTGTAGTGATGGACACACTGCTGCTTGACGTGTCCTGGGGACAGAGGGATGGGCCCACTGGGTGGGTGCTGTTCTGGTATTTCCTGATGGGGGAGGATCTGTGGTGGCTTGTGACAGTGTCACAGTGTCAGGGGAGCCGACTGTCCCAAGGTCCCAGATGGGCAGGGCTGGTCATCTTGATCCAGTTGTGCAGAGCTGCTGTTATCACTGTGGGCCTCTTCTGTGAGGGGACTGGACATGTCTGGATTCTCCTGTCCGGTGACATTGGGTAGGAGTCCTGTAGAGGTGTAAAGGCATGATTATTGCATCTGTGTGTGTCATTGTGTGCAATGGGTGAGTGACCCTGTACTCCAGTGCTTGCATTTTTGTCTAGGTCCTTGTGTGATATTTGGTTGGGGTCTGTGTGGGCATCTGTTGTGGACATGCTTTGGTGATGGGTGTCCATGCTTTGGTGTTGTATGCAGGGCTTGGTGTTGGGATTTGTGGGTTGTGATAGTGGGACATATGTGAGGTGTTGGAGTGATGCGGGTGAGGGTGGGGGTATGTGATGTCATGCAGGTAGGGTGGGAGATATTATAGTTAAGAGTTGCCTTACCAGAGTCCATTCATCCTGCTACTCCTGCGAGGCCCTCAGGATGCAGTATTGCCAAGACTTGCTCCTCCCATGTTGTTAGTTGTGGGAGAGGAGGACCCCGCCAGTCCTCTGTACTGCAATCTGGTGTCTGGAGACCACAGAACGCACCTTCCCCCGTATGTCGTTCCACCTCTTCCTGATGTCATCCCGGGTTCTGGGGTGCTGTCCCACTGCTTTGACCATGTCGACGATTCTGCACCATAGCTCCATCTTCCTAGCAATGGAGGTGTGCTGCACCTGTGATCTGAATAGCTGTGGCTCTACCTGGACGATTTCCTCCACCATGACCCTGTGCTCCTCCTCAGAGAACCTGGGGTGTCGTTGCGGTGCCATGATGTGGTGTGGGTGATGTGTGAGGTGGTGTCAGTTGTGATGTGTGAGGTGATGTGTTTGTGTGTGTTGTCTGAGGTGCATGGATGTTGTGTGAGTGATGATGTTGTGTGCCTGTGGATGCTAGTGTTGTTTCTGGTGGTGTCTCTCTCTGGCCTTCTATCACAATTCTGGTCGTAAGTGTTTGTGGGTGATGTGGGTATGTGTTTTATATTGGATTGGGTGTGTGGGAGTGGTGTGTGTATGTGTATCAGGTGTGTGTGTTTCGATTTGTCCAATGTGGTTGTGTTTTGTAAATGTGTGTTTATTTTGAGCGTGGCGGTGTGTACCGCCAATGGAATACCGTGGTTGAAAGACCGCCGCATGGATTCGTGGTTCGTGATAGTGTGGGCGTATTCCTGTTGGTGTGATGGTCTCGGTTTTGTTATCGCCAGTTTATCACTGACATTTGGTGTGGCTGACTTGTGTGGGTGTCTTGATTTTGGTGGATTCCGAGCTGTGGGTCGTAATAGCTGTAGCGGAATTCCGGCGCCGCAGCGGTGTTTTGGCGGTCTTCTGCACGGCGGTAAGCGGCATTTACCACTAGGGTTGTAATGAGGGCCTATATGTCCAGACATAAACACACAGTAACAATGAACTTTGGGCCAGATGTTCTATTTTTTATGTGTAGCATTTGCTTCATTTGTTTACGCTACAGCTATGGAAAGTAACACAAAATATTTAGATATTATCAAGTGTGCATTACTTTGGCATCCATAATTAATTTAAATGCTGCACAAACCAAGTCGAAATATCAGCCTAAGATATTACCAGAGGTTAGGAAGATCTTTATACGTATGTCCATGAATACTGTTCAGACATGGTTTAAAACATTTGGGGACTACATTGGTTCCTTGCATTAGCATGTGAAATACATCTCATTCCTGATACACTCACAGGCCCTGAATAATACTTTTGTTTGTGCTGCATTACCATCATCTATTGACGTCAAAGCGGCACTAATTTACAAGATAAAGTTGTCTTTTGTAAGTGTGTGCAACATTTGCGTCAACAAATGATGGTAATGCGTAGCAAAAATTGTATGAATTAGGGCCACTGTTTGTAAAACTTGCATTCCACATGTCCACAAACATTGCATGCAGCATGTCACAAAATCAGCTACTGTCACTACAGAGCATTTTACTGTACACATTAGTCTAATTTGTACTCACCAATAGAGCCACCAATCACCACACACAGGTGGTCCAGCAGGTCCTGCTCTCGGGCCACCAGGTCAGCCCAGCGATGTTTCCATTGGTGGTCGTTGCGCTGGCTGTTGAACAGTCTTCTTAGGTGGAACAGCACCTTTGCCTACTTAAGCCTCCTAGCCTCCATGTGATACCCCTGTATCACCCTGCCACCAGTCTCCAACATCAGGGGGAGGAAGTGGCATACCAGCCACACAAAGGGCCCTAGCTCCTCCTCACCCATTCTCCCCAGAAGTGGCCTTCCCAACATCTCAACAATAATAAGGATAGGGAAGGGTAAAGAGGGAAAAACAGGGAAAGGAGGTATGAAAAGGAAACTTAAAGAACCCACAAACAGCCCAACAATACCCCAACTAACCCAACTAACAATACCCACTAACACACTCCCAACAGTACAAAGACAAATCTCATCTCAAAAAATGACAAAAACACACTTACACTGATTTACACAGACACTTGCAAAAACAACAGATGACAATGGCAATAGCACACAGGAGACAAAAGCACAATATTCACAGACACAACTATAAACACAGCCACTCAGTCTAGAAGAATCACAGACTGCAAATTGAAAGTGAAAGTACACCCACTGTACCATTTCTGTAAACAGGATATCCTATTACATCACTTCCTGTCTCAAATGTGGTGTGTTTTTATTATAATCGGTGAAATTTTATGATGGTTATGGGCCTTGCGTCAATATTTTTTTACGCATATGCTTAAAAATTCCCCCGCATTCAAGGATCAATACATTTTTATTGGATAACCAATTTCATGGGCTGCAGTATTGGAATTAACGCTAGGGACCAATCGATGTATTATTGGAGTGAGTGACATTTTTTAACACATATGCATCATGTTTTGATGCATATGTGTCTTTTTTTACACTTTTGCGTCAAAAAATCTGTCTATAATTGTGTTTGTGTAATGTTTGTTTTTTTAACATACATAACCAGCTGTGTGTTTTCTAGTGTTTGGGCACATGTGACAGACCATACTACTGCGGGCCATAATACTCATGTTGTTGTGCCGGGTTAGCTCTCTTAACTGACGCAACAGCAACACAAACAATTGGAACAAAATTGGTATTTCCTAGTTTGAGCAGGTGTTGCATCAATAAAGGATAGCAAGGCTACGCAACTAAACAAATAGACTCATGGCTTGTCTCTTTATGTCTGTGAATTGGCTATTTCAATTGTTGTTGTGCATCTGTGTGATTGTCACAAGAAGTGTTTTGCACACTGTGCATGCATGAATGTGTTGTAATTGTGGATAACCATCAGATGCCATTCATTGAGGTACATCAGTCATGATATGTGTTTTTTATATCTGTTGCGTCTTATGCTTTGTGAACTTCTCTGACTTTGGGGACAAAACATCTCCCATGACAAACTATACACAGGATAGATAGAGGATGGCTGATAATGGCAATGTCAGAAATGTAACCAATCACATTTAATTAAACGTTGAATACCAATTCATGGTCACTTGTGTGTATACTACCCATGAATCAGGCATTTGAACTTGCTAGGTAGGTACAGTGTTTGTGACACAGAGTCTCAAATCCAAGCCAAATAGTTTTTTGTACACCACAGGTCCATGGCCTTTGTTTCTCCTGTAGCTGTAGAGGACCAGCAGACCATGCTGCATGTGTTCACATATTTCCAGTGGTTCATTGAACAAAGGTGTCCAGTTCAAGTGTGTGGCCATGTGTACCCTGTGTCAGTATTGGCCTCCATGTTGTCACAGTTACGTGCAGGTCTAGTCATGAGTCTGTGGAGCCATTCCCTCAATTAACAGAGTATCCTTCAAAGCATATTTGACCTAAAGCCAAAGACCAACTAACGACACACATGGTGATAGTCCAGCTATGGAACTGCAGAACTTTAATAAGGCTGACGACAGGGCAACCTAGGTGTACTCAAAAACTTTATGGATGAGTAATAGGTAACAGGCAGCTTTCATCACAGGGTGGTCTTGAAAATTCCCACTGCAACAGGGAACATCAGTGCCTCTGTGCTAATTAATCCAACAGCTAGTGACCACGCAAGCACCATCAGATGGTGGCGGCAGAAATGAATCTGTGTCTGGACCGTCAGGGCACAAACATGTTTTGTCCTCACATACACATTGGCAAGCCTTGTTTGTTGTGCTGGAGGCACCGTACCGAATCCATGCATACAGCCATAGCACACTGTCACTGTTTGGCAATAAAGAATACATGCAAAACCAGACAAGGGATGGGGGCTATATTAGGCCATTCGAATACATGTCCCAGAACTGATTACGACGAGTAAAATGATTAAAATACACTATCTATTTGAGGATTCATTGTAGACCTACCAGACACAATACCCCATGAGGAAAGAGAGGGCCTGGAAAGGAACTACGAGACAAATGTAGCCACAGGGAACCTCTCTGGTTAATGCAAAGACAGGAACCAATCTGGCTAACAGGATGCAGGCTCTGTCAGGAACAAACATGAACAAGGGAAATACACAGTGAGCAGACTCTGACTAGAAAAAGCTGGAACAACACTGTGAGAACTAAAAACAGTTTGTGCTGTGGTCTGCAATGTTACACAATCCCCCAAGGGCTCTGGTACATAAGTGATTTGTATGCCAATGCACAACAAGGAAAGTCTGAAAATTGCAGCTTCTAAGCAGTTCCAGGCAGCAGCAAGGGCAGGGCAGGTTCAAATGGATGGTCTGCATGGTAGTGCTCACAGGTGTGTGCAGCCTCAATCTCTCACAAGTCCTGGAGTTTAGAATCAAGTTCAAAGGGCCAAGTGGACTTTTCACATGGGAAGCAATGGACAGCTGATTACAGGTCTTACTGACTACTAGGTAGTGCATTATGCAGACTGATGAACTATGACTATGGCATGCCATACTGAAGTAGGAAGCACACAGGAGTAAGAATGGGAGTCTGGGTGTTTGTAGATGAAGATTCTTAGGGTACAGATAATCCACTTACAGGGCCCCCTAGAGAAGGGTGGGTGAAACTTTAAACATGGCAGTGGCAAGACTTATTACCTGGGATGGATTGCGCAGGGCATGTCTTGTGAGCAATGCTTGTCATACCTGGGGCACTCATGCTATCCATTTTCAGCTTAGATGGAGTTCTTGTCACACATGCTTCTTGCAGAGATAGCTGATGTCACACTTTCTGCTGTCAAGGGTCTGGTCATACATTCCTGTTACCAATGCAGTAGCACACCACTGCCTCATGTATGAGACACTTATTTTCCTTATGTTTGATGATGTCTTAGTTGTGTGTCATTTGCTTCAATGAACCATGTTGGCAACATGGATGTGTCTCATAGCTGTGGTCCTCTGATATTGCCTTTCACATGTGAAATAGACAGGATATATGTCATTTACACTGTGTGTGATGTTGGCTGTACATTCATATCCATCAAATGTGATGTGGCTTTTTCAGTATCCTAATCTGTATTTCTGCAATGCTCCATGAGGCTAAACTCTGATTATGATTCCTGGGGCTCATGTGATGCATAAAAAATTACCCAGAGCATGATTGAGTGATGATGTTAGGTGTTTATTGACTACAATAACAAAGTGGTGATGGTGACTATAGTTAGAAGAAGTTTAGTATGGTGTGTTGCCTGCGACGCAATCCTGCAGCAGTGTTTGGATGTTCCCACTTATTTTCATGGACTGCATCCTCCTCTTCCTCCTCTTCAGGCATTTGTGGGTCTGGTTCCTAGAGGTGAATGTTCCTCCTAACACAAATGTTGTGCAGGATGGCACAGGTCAAAATGATATTGCAGACCATGTCAGGTAAATATAGGAGGCTGCCTCCGGTGATGCCCAGGCACCTGAATCTGGACTTCAGGATGCCAAAAGTCCTCTCCACTCTGGTGCACGTCCTACGATGTGCCTCATTATAGGCACGTTCTGCTGCTGCGCTTGGGTTGGCAAATGGGGTCATGAGCCATGGCTGGATCCCGTAACCATGATCAGCTGAAAGAGAAAATTAGGGTAAATATTTGGTTGTTGGTTGCACCTTGATTATCACTTTGCATGGAAGTTGTTATCTTGTGTCGTCTGTGACTCATCTGTGTTTGTGGTATTGTGTGGGATCCAAGGCTTCTGTGTTGTTATTTCTGCATTGGGTTGTTTAACTATCAAAACTGGTGTTTGGTTAATTGACTTGATATCAGTGGTATATTTTGAAACTTGCTGTTCAGTGTGTATCTCCCATGCATTATGTAATGTGAAAGAAGTGTCCGTGTGCCTTCACTGGAGGTGACATAATACTTCTACACACACAATCGATTCCACTGTGGTGGTAACATGGTTCCACTATATGGGCTGAACATCCCATCCAATTCGACATATGTAATTGCATGTGAAATGCAACAGTGAGGCCCTATGATTTGGCTAGGTAACAATGTACAACACATCTCCATAAGTTGGCAGCACTGAAGTGTTCACAATTGACAATGAATAATTATCCCATGTGTGACAAGTTCTATGCAAACCTATTTTTGTGCCCTCACTGAGTTGGCTCATGTGCAAACATGTGCCTACACTATTGAACTTGCTCCAGGTAAGCTGGCTAACTTGGTTGTGGGGGTGAAGATTTTAGTGTCAGAAGGTCCATGTGCCTGTACATCTGTTACATATATGGGGAATTGTCTCAATCCATATGTGTAGCAGTGTGCACTTTGCATTAGTGTCACATCCACATGTTTTCATAGCACAGTCCACTTCCTTTTTGCTATCGGGCAATGTCAACACAGGAGTGATGTGAGATGTTGGTACTGCCTCAATGATTCCATGTCACCTTCATTAGAGTCAGCATCATCATGCTATGTGTCTCATGATGTTTGACCTGCATCAAAACACATTATACACTCCTTACACAGTACGTATTGCTTGGAAGGGTGTGTGATTGAGTGTTATTGATGTGATATTGGAAGATTCATCTTCCAAGTTGTTTAAGGCCATGTCATTGTCACTGTATGGTTTTAAATTGGCCCTGTGTGGCTCTGGAGTGGCATCTCTTGTTATTTGCATCTGTCATTTGTCCTTAGGTGTGTATCCCATTGGGTCAGGATATCAAACATGACTACCAGTGTCACAACCTCATTGTCTTCCTGGCCACATATCAATGTAGTGGTGTATTTGTTGTGTGTCCTACAGGGTTGCTGTTCTTTGTGTATATAACTATGTTTCTGTACTTACTAACAAGTAGGCCATTGACATATCGTCCATCCTGGAAGTGCTGATTGATGGCGCTGTGGCGGAAGATTAATGAATTATATACACTCCCAGGATACTTTGCCACGATGTTGGTGATCAATCCACGGTGATCCACAATGGCCTGCACATTGAAGGAGTGTGTGAGCTTCCTGTTGCAGTATAGATGCTCCGTTGCAGCAAGTGGCACAAATCTGTACATGTGTGCAGTCAATGGCACCAAGCACATGCGGGAAGCCATTGATTTGATAGAACCCTTGTTTGGTCTCCTGATGCTTCTGTGTATTGGGGAAGCTGATGTGGCGGGGTGTGAGGGAGATGATGGCATCAAGTACCTTGGGAAGGAAGGCAGAGAATGAGGGCTGTGAGATCCCAGCAACCAGGACACCAGAGGTTTGAAAATAGCCACTTGCCAACATGTGCAGGACAGCTAGCAGCTTGGTCTCTGGTGGAATGATGTGGGGTGTCTGCAAGCTGGGTGCCAAATGTGGCTCAATGTGGCGCAGCAGCTGCTGTATGGCTTGCCAGTTTAGTCTGTACCTGGATGATGTTATGCTCCCTGAGACCCTTAAGGGTTGTCCTGGTCCTGAATATCCTCTCCTTGCTTGCGTGAATTTTCCTTAAGTACTGGTGTATTTGCCCCATTTTAACGCCTGCCCTGGCCCAGGCATAAAATTTTGGCGCAAATCAGGATTTGTGTCATTTTCCGGCTCCTCCTCCCAGCTGTGCGCCATTTTTGCTTGGTTGGATAAATATGGCGCACAGGTGTTTAAGTCATTTTTTAGACGGGAACACCTACCTTGCATCTCATTGACGTAAGGCATTTCACGCATCCAGAAAATAACGCACACTGGGATATTTTGACGTTAGATGTTGTTAGCTTTGCGCCGAATTTGCGTCAAAATAAATGATGCTAATCCGGTGCAAAGTTAGTATAAATATGGGCCTAGACCTCCCCACACAAGTGAGGTATTATTTTCATCAGAAGACTTGAGGGGATGGTGGATGGAAGGAAGTTTGCGACTCCCCACAGATTCCATAACTATCCATCACAGAAAGTTTAGGAAAGGAGTGTTTTTTAGTCAAGGTTTGAGGTTTGCAAAGGACTTTGTGTAACACAACCTATAGTGAGCCGCACAGGTCAGCACATCCTGGATTCCTCTATGTGTCTCATTTTCAAAAATGTATAGCTTTGTTAGGTTGCCCTAGCTGTCCAAAATTCACATCTAGGCGCATTGCAAAAAGTGTCTGTTTTTGGTGGAAAAATGTGATGCGTCCACATTGTGTTTTTGCTGCATCCTGTTGTGGACACTAAGCCTACCCACATAAGTGAGGTACCATTTTCATCTGAAGACTTGGGGAAATGCTGGTTGGAAGGAAGTGTTTGGCTTCCCACAGATTCTAGAACATTCCATCACAGATTTTTTTTTTTTAAATGCTGAGGTTTTCAAGGGATTCTGGGAAACACACCCTTAGGGAGAGCCACACAAGTCACCCCATCCTGCATCCCCTTTGTATCTAGTTTTAAAAAATGTAGAGGTTTGCTAAGTTTTCTTACATGCTGGCTGAGTTAGGGCCCAAAATTCACAGCTAGGCACACTGCACGAAAAGGATCCGTTTAGCGCAGAAAAATGTGATGTGTCGATGTTGCGTTTTTACTGCTTTCTGTAACTGCCACTAAGTCTACCCATACAAGTTAGGTAACATTTTGTATCAGAAGACATGGGGGAATGCTGGGTGGAAGGATTGTTTTGGCTTACCACAGATTCCAGAACTTTCAATAACAGAAATATGAGGAAAGAGAATGTTTTTTGTCAAAGTTTCAGATTTGCAGAGGATTCTGGGTAACACAACCTATTGAGAACAACACAGGTCACTGCATTCTTCATTTCTCTAGGTGCATATTTTCCAAAAGTGTATATTTGTGCTAGGTTGCCCAAGGAGCTGGCTGAGCTAGGGCCCATAATCCTCTGCTATGTGAATTATTTTAAAAAACGGTCAGTTTTAAGTGAAAAATGTGATTTATCTATGTTGCATTTTGGGCTGTTTCCTGTCTTGGGCACTAAGCCTACCCGCAGCTGTAAGGTACCATATTTATCATAAGACATGGGGGTGGAAATGCTGCAGAGAAGGATGTTTTGGCTCTCTGCAGTTTTCAGAACTTTTGAGCATATATATTTGTGCAAAATGCATTTGTTAGTCTAAGTTTGAAGCTTGAAAGCATTGTGGGTAACACAGCCTAGTGAGATCCACAGAAGTAACGCCATCCTGACTTCCCCTTTGGATCTAGTATTTAGAAATGTACAAGTTTACTAGGTTTCTCTTGGTGCCAGCTGAGCTAGTGCCCAAAATCCACAGCTTTGAGCTTGCAAAAATGAATCAGTTTTCAGTGGAAAAATGTGATGTGTCCACATTGCAATTTTGGCCATTTTCTTTTGTGGGCACTAAGCCTAGTCACACAATTGAGGTACCATCATAGAACTATGAATAAAATGTAATTTGTTAGTCAAAGACTGAGGTTTGCAAATCATTCTGTGTAACACAACCTGGTAAGAGCCATCCCATCCTGGATTCTTCCATGTATCTAGTTTTCCAAAAATTTACAGGTTTGTTAGGTTTTTCTAGATGCCGGCTGAGGTAGGTCCCAAACTCCACAGCTGGGTGCATTGTAAAAAAAGGGTCAGTTTTCAGTCGAGAAATGTGATGTGCCCACCTGGTGTTTTGGGCCATTTGCTGTAGCAGGCACTAAGCTTACCCACACAAGTGAGGTATCATTTTTATCAGAAAACCTAGGTGGATGCTTTGTGAAAGGAAACCTGTGGCTTCCCACAGATTCCAGAATGTTCCATGACAGAAATAGTAGGAAAAGGTGTTTTTAGTCAAAGTTTGAGGTTTGTATGGGATTCTGGGTAACACAGTCTAGTGAGAGCCACACAAGTCACCACATACCGGATTACTCTAGCTTTCTAGTTTTCAAATATGTATAGGTTTGCTAGATTTCCCTTGGTGCCAGCTGAGCTAGGGCCCAAAGTCCATAGCTGAGTGCATTGCAAAAAAAAGTAAGTGGAAAAATATGATGTGACCACGTTACATTGCGTTTACAGCTGTTTTCTGTCATGGGCACAAAGCCTACCCACACAAGCGAAGTATCATTTGTATGGGAAGGCTTTTTGGAATGCTGTTGGAAGGACGTTTTTGGCTCCCACAGACTCCAGAACATTCCATCTCAGAAATTTGAGGAAAATGTGTTTTTTGTCAAATTGAGAGGTTTGCAAAGGATTCTGGAAACACATCTTGGTGAAAGCCTCTCAAGTCACTCCATCCTGGAGTATCACATTTTCAAAAAAAGTGCAGATTTTATAAGGGCCATGCACATATCCAATCTATCCTGAAGTTTGTAGTACAGGCAAAGGTGTTATTGGATCAAATCCAACAAAAATTAGTTATTCTATCTTAAGGGGGTTTTCCATAAATGCTCTACACTCTGGAATGCCCTCCAACTACAGGTTCTCCAGGGTCCTTGACTATGGAGCCATGTCAATGCACCATACTCAAGGGACAATTGTTAATGGTGAGGGTCGATGGGTGAAAATGAGGGAAGGGGCCAGACTAGGAGCAGGAGGGTAGGGGTGGAGGGGACTTGCGGGAAAGGGTTTGGGGGTGGACCCACCAAGGGACCTTAGGCGGGGAGGGCTCTTAGCTTCAGCAGTATGGGGGGGTCAGGGAGAGTGGTGGGAGATGGAGGGAGTGCATAACAAAAAAAATAGATAATCAGGACAAGACAGTCAAGGCAGAAGCAGCCGGGATGGGTTCAGTCTAAAAGAGGCATTTATTCACAAATAGAGTAGCATAATTAAGTTTAGTTCTAAGGAACAACAGTTTAGGGTCATTACATGGAATGCTAATGGTATTAACAATCCAAACAAACGGCAATCTATTTTCTCTTGGCTTGAATCAACAGGGGCACAAGCCATTTTCAGTTCAGGAAACATATTTATAGAAATTGGTCAAACCACCTGTTTTACCTAAATTTATAGCACGTGCCTTTTTTGCATTTGCTAAGGCTGCAGTAAGGGGGGTTGCTAGTTTATTATCGCAGAGGTTTACAGGGCAAATACTACAGGTGGTGTGTGATTCCAAAGCCTGATGGGTCCTGATTTCTTTTATAATCAATAATGTAATTAGCCGTGTAGTCAGCCTATATGGACCTATTCAAGATGAGCCTATTTTATTCTAGGAATGATATGATCTCTTACTCCCTTTTACTAGATTAATTGCTATTGGTTGGGATTTCAACCTTCTTCAAGATGTTAATCAAGACTGTTCTCCACAGAATAAACCAAGGTCTTTTTAGAGGACCATCATTCCGCATCCCGAATTGACTGCCTCTCGATTAACTGGGGAAGAATAGGATCAGTCATTCTGACTAATCGTTTTTCAGATCATTTCAGCCTTAAGATAGGTAATATAAAGAAAGGGGAGATATGCTAGACTTTAGATAGATCCTTACTGACCCAATAGAGGTGGGTTTCAAATATCTGGCAGATGCTAACATAGTTTTTTCAACCAAACCAGGTCCCTGCTTCCAATTATACAATCTAGGGGGCAAGCAAGGTTTTGGTACTTTGTTATGCTTACTTTGAATGGCAACATAAAATGAGACGTCAAAAGATTGATGTACTCCAGCAGGATCTTGACCCGGCCAGGCGTGCAGGCAATAAGTAAAAAAATGCCCAATCCCACAATAGGTTTGGGAATGCAAACATAGCACTTAAAGAATATTGTGTATGATGTGAAGTCATTAACCAAAAATCAGGCTTTCAGAGAATTTACGAAGAAAGTGAATAAACTGGATGGTTCCTGGCTTGGTTGGTTAAAACACAGCAAAATCAGGGGATTATTCTGGCAAAATGGGATGCTACAAATAAGGCAGGTACAACTGACAGTGAGCAAATAGGTTGTTTATTTCTGACCCAGTATTCTGATCTATAGTCTCAAAGGGATTCCCTGCACTTGATCTGGCTAATGCACCCCTATAACACAAGCTGAGATTATGAACACCATTAAAAGCCTTCCCAATGCTAAGACCTGTGGCTGCAATTGTTTGCCATCTGATTTCATAAGACTTTCGCCACTCAAATAGTCGATCACTTGCTAATGGCTTTTAATGAGTTCCTGAATGGAAGTGAAATTCCGGCAGACCACCAAAGCGACCATAGTCAGTTTCCCTAAAAAAATACAACCCCCCTTAGTCTCCTGGATCGTATCAACCTATTAGTCTATTACACACAGACCATAACTTATTCACCAAAATTATGGCTCTTCGGCTCGCCCCTGTCACAGCATCAGTACTGCATAGTGATCAAAATGGGTTTTTGCTGGGTTGGTCTATCACCAGTAGCACAAATTTCTTAGTACAGATTTTTTAGTATTTCTCAACCTCCAAAGTTAAAGTGGCAATAATGATGTTAGATGCTAAAAGAGCATTTGACTGTGTTCAGTGGGCAACCATGTTACTAATTCTGTTGTGTTTTGGCTTTTGCTCTAAAATATTAGGGGTGTTCTATAACCTATACAACGAGCAGAAGTGGGGATAATGATTGACTCTCAATACAATAGGGTATATTCCCATAAGTGAACTGCTCTGGCTCCTCGTAGCTCCACCGGCAGTAGAGCCCTTTGTTCCTCTGAACTCTGACCGCTGTCACAAGTTCGAGGCCCTCCTCCACCCTTGGGCTTCTGCCTGTGCCTCATCCTTGGTGTCTAGTGGGAGAGCTCTGCTCTTCTACTAGGCTGCCCTCTGCCTCTTTTCTCCTTTTTTCCTCTTTTGCCTCTGTTTCACTCTTTGTGTGCTTTTCCTTCCTTGTTCTGTCCCTTTTGTGTTCCTTTTGTCTTTTGCTTTCTGCATTTCACTCTCTCCTCCCTGCTTTTTTCCTCTCACTCCACTCTCTCTCTCGCACTCACCCCTCTCTCTCTCTCCCTGCCACTGCTGCCCCTACGGCCCCGCCCCCTCCTCTCTCCCATGCTCTATGTCCGCTGCTGCTGCCCCCGCGGCCCTGCCCCCTTTTTAGTGCCGTTTTTGTCTCCCGTCTCCCAGCAGTTCTCTCCCCCCATCCCTACTTAATGGTGGCCGCTGCATGGCCACGACTAAGGCAAGCCCGTCTCCGCCCGTCTGCGATGTGAACGTGACCAGCACCACGACCCCTGGCCCTTCCACCCACCGCTTCTACACAGCAGATGAACTCATCGCACTCAACCCAGGACACAACAACAACTGCAAGCAAGCAGCTCCAGGCAAAACACATTGTCCATTCAGCGCCTCCACTGCCGTCAAACCTGCACCACCACCAGGACCCAGCACAACCCACCCGCAACAAATCACCGAACCCTAACCCCCTGAAGTGCATCATCCTCAACGTCAGCTCCCTCCACAAACACACCACCAAAATGTGGGACCTCCTCGACAGCATCACCCCAGACATTGCATACCTCACCTACACCTGGACCAACAACACCGCAGGCCCAGACATTGTCATTGCCATCCCCCAGGGTTACAAGATAGCCCAGAAAGATTGCCCCAGCCACCATTGGGGGGAATCACCATCGTCCACAGGTCCAACCTCAACCTGAACACACACTCCGAAGACTCCAAAAAAGCCACTAACCTGATGGAACACCTCCACTTTAAGCTACACACCAGCCCACCATCCACTACCAGGGGAACCATCATCTACCACCCTCCCAGACCCTGCACACCCTTCGCTGACTCCATCACGGACTTCATCTCCACACAAGCCATCGCAGCCACCAACTACACCTTGCTGGAAGACCTCAACTTCTACCACGAGAAACCGCAAAACCCCAACACCGCTTCCCTCCTAGACAACCTCCACAACAAAGGATTTTGAGAGATCGTGACAGAGCCAACACAGTCAGCAGAACACACCCTCGACCCACTACAAGAACCACTGCTACATTCAGCCACACCACAGAACTCCCATGGACAGATCACCGATGCATCCACTTTACCTTCATCTCACCCACCATCACCAGATCCCCAACCCCAGCCAGCGCATAGAAACTGAACAAGAATAACTCTCCGCCGCCCTTTTCATTGCCACACCCACCATTGCATGCAATGAGGATCCCCAGCACGCTCCTTCAACAAGTGGATCACCGACTGCACCAACACCATAGCTCCCCTCAAAAAAAACAACAACACCCACACAGAGAGCCAGCTGGTTCACCCCGGAACTCCGGGAATCAGGATGCACCTGTCACCGCCTTGAGAAAATCTGGAGAAACACGAAATCCCCAGAAGCCCACTGCAATTTCAAAGCCACCACCACTGCACACCACCAACTCATCAGAAACACAAGAAAGAAGGCTATCCAAGACAGGATCTCCTCACAACCACACAACAGAAAGGAACTCTTCACCATCACTAAGGAGTTCGCCCAACCCAAAAGCGAGACAATGGACATCCCAGCATCACAGGACCTATGCGACAGACACAACACTTACTTCTACCACAAAATCAAGACCATCTACAACAGTTTAAAAAAGGACAACTCATGAATCCATGCCCCCATCGTGTCTTCAACAGAGCTGCAGACACCATCCCCCCAAGCTCTGTCTCACCATCAAAGGCTCACTAGCTCCTGCCACCTTCCCTGATGACTGGAAATACGCTGAGATCAACCCCCTCCTCAAAAAACCATCGGCCGACCCCACCAACCTCAAAAAACTTCATGCCCATCTCACTACTTCCATTTCCTTTGAAAGCCACAGAAAAAGCAGGCAACAGTCAACTCACCACGTTTTTAGAAAGCCACAACATCCTTGACATCCCACAATCTGGATTCAGGTCAAACCACAGCACCGAAACACCCTCCAGTCCGCAACAGATGACATCCTCTCGCTACTGGACAAGGGGGAGACTTGACCAGCGTTCTTCACAGTCTCCAATCACACCCTGATAAGAAGACTCCATGAAGCCGGCATTAGAGACAAGGCCCTAGATTGGATCCAATCCTTCCTCTCTGGCAGAATGCAATGAGTGAGACTCACCCCCTTCCTCGCAAAACCCATACCCACCACCTGCGGATTGCCCCAAGGATCCTCCCTCAGCCCCACGCTGTTCAACGTCTACATGGCCCCGCTAACCACCATCAACAGAAGCTACGGAATAATCATCGACGAAACCCGACTCATCCTCTCCAATGAACCAGACAAGGCCAGACTCAACTTTCACGAGGGCATAAAAGCAGACGCCAACTGGATGAGAGATCAACTTCAACTCAATACAAACAAGACTGAGGTACTCATCCTGGGCCCCCAACCCAAAGCATGAAGTGACTCCTGATGGCCACCCACCCTCGGAATCCCTCCCACCCCTGCCAGCCATGCCCACAACTTTAGAATCATCCTGGACCCCAACCTCAGCATGAACCATCAGATCAATGCACTCACCTCCACATGCTTTCGCACGCTCCACCTCCTACGCAAGACCTTCAAATAGATCCCCGTCGAGAATAGAAAGACCGTCACACGTGCCTTCATCACCAGCAGACTGGACTATGGCAACACACTCTACACTGGGATCAAGAAAAAGCTCACCCGCAAATTCCAAAACATACAGAACGCCACCGCCAGATTGATCCTTGACCTACCCAGACACTGCCACATCTCACAACACCTATACACACTGCACTGGCTCCCTATTAGAAAAGAATCACTTTCAAAATCCTCACCTACCCACACAAAGCCCTCCACAACACCGGACCTGCCTACATTAACCAGCGACTCAACTTCCACATACCCCACAGGATCCTATGCTCAGCCCAGCTCTCTCTTGCAGAACTACCCCGCATCAGGAAAACCAGAACCGGAGGACGCTTCTACTACCTCGCCGCCACCACCTGGAACACCCTACCCATCCACATCAGACAAACCACCTCCCTCCCCAGCTGCACGAAGGAACTGAAGACATGGCTTTTCTAATCCACCTCCGGGACACGCTACACCCCCGTGCCTTGAGACCCTAACAGACGAGTAGCTGCGCTCTCTAAACTCTGATTGATTGATTGATTGATTGATAATGAGAGGTATGCATCAGGGATGCCCTATGTCGCAGGTGCTTTTCTCTTTGCTCATCAAGCCCTGTGCACTGGCAATTTAACAGGATAAGGGTATCACACCATCTGTTGCAGCTGTACCAAAACATAAATTGTTTACCAATTAAATTATCTTTAATTAGAAGGGACCCATGCTAATATCCAAAGAGCCTTGGCTAAAATTCCACCCTTTTCTGGGGGTGCAAAATTAATCAGGCCAAAACTGAAACCTTATTTAATTGCCAGTTGGATATTTTGCCCCAAGAAATGCAAACTACATAATTAGACACTCTACCTTTAAGATACTTTGGCACATATGTGACACATGACTTCTCGGAACTGTTAAAATTGAATTACTCTGCTTCTTTGAGGAAAACAGCAACCATCTTGGCCAATTGCCAGCTCTTGTCTCTTTCAACAATAGGATGGATTTCTGCCCTCAAAATGTCCATCTTACCTTTATTCACCTCCATTTTCTCAAACCTAATGCTTAACGCAAAACAAGCTTTTCTTGTGGAAATAGAGTAAATGATATAGCTGTTTCTCTGGCAAGGCAGGAAACCATGCACTAAGCTGACTATCCTTCAACTTTCAGTCGAGGATGGTGGGTGCGCGCTTCCACATCTGCATAAATACTTTCAAGCGGCATGATTAGACTGGTTAAATAGGACAGGCACATAAGAGGATGAATCAAACTGCTTCTATTTACAACTAGTGCTTCTAGAGATAGGACTCCGAGCACATCTATTCCTTAAAGTACCCAAACTACCCAAGAACTCTCAATACAAGTTCCCCAATGCCTTGGCCCAAAGTTTGTGCAAATACAAGAAAGCTATAATTTCCCTCTGACCCATCCTCAAATCTCCTTGAAAGATGTCAGAGTAGTTGACTTGAATATAACATCAAATATTATCAAGAAATGGCTTAGTTTTTTGGTACCATAGGTTGGTGAACTTTCTTCTTGCAGAACAAATCACAATAGAGGAATAGATACTTTCAGGATAGGTCAGTGTCCCTGCGGATCTCAAATGTTCATACCTTCAGATTTCACAACATCTTCTTGGGCATTAGTGGAACTTCTGATTATATAATGTTGTTAAAAATCTTCTAGTACTGGGAAATAGTATAAGATACTGTACTTGTATACACGCAACACCACTACACGTGCAGCATTCAACTCCATCTCCGGTACATTGAAAGAAAGCTGGATTTGGGGGGCTGGATCAGATTCAACCATATGTTGTATAAAGCCCTTTGGGGAGCTAATTTCAAGTGTATGGCCTTTTTTTCGAAATGGGGTTTATATTATACCCCACAACATCTACAGCAAATGTATCCAGAGGCATCGGCTAGATGCCTAGATGCAAGCATCCTTGTGGTTTGCACCAAACTATTCAGCTACTGGGAGAAAATGTATGGCTTTTCAGATCCAGATTGAACCAGACATATGTGGAGCATAATTGGGATTCCCCCAGCAAGTTGTCCACTCGTTTCACATGAGCAACATTTGTTTTTCATTAGCTCACTTTTGGCTAAATCACTGATTGTACAAAAATGGAAGTCCCCGAGTACTCCTGTTTCCGATGCGTGGTTCACTAGGATGGGTCAAGTTCAGAGGCTAGAGAAAACATATGAACAAAGGATGGGGCAAAGGGAAAAGCTATAGGCATCTGGAAGTATATGGGAGAAAGAGAGCTATTAAATGATGATGAAACATTTGATGAATTAGTTGTATTCTGTGATGAATGAATACAGTGATTTTATTTCCGATTCGGGAGAATAATATTGAAATTTACGTTTGAATTTTGATTTTTGTAAACCTGATTATCTAATAAATAAATATCAAATTTAAAAAAAGAAAATAATTTGCTGGGTTTTGCTAGGTGCTGGCTGAGTTATGGCCCAAAACCCACAGCTAGGCTCATTGAAAAAAAAGGTCTGTTTTCAGTAGAAAAATGTGATGTGTCCATGTTGAGTTTTGGGGTGTTTCCTGTTGCGAGCTTTAGGCCTACCCACACCAGTGAGGTACCATTTTTATTGGGAGACATTTGGGAATATAGAATAGTAGAACAAGTGTTATTACCAATAGTATTTCTCCACATTTGCACCATCCAAATGTAAGACATTGTTTAAGAAAGAAGTCATTTAGGGAAATACCCTTTAATTCACCTGTTAGTATGGATACCCATAAATTAAGAGATGTGCTAATAACCACTTCTTCCAAGCTTCGTATCTTGTGTCTTTTTTTTAAATACATGGGTTTCCATGATACTTATTTTTCACTATTTGTATTTTTCCATATGAATTTATGCATACTATGAAAAACCATTGCAAGCTGCAGCTAAGTTATTGGCTCTTGGTACCTTGAGTTCTTGGAAAACCCACAAACCCTACATATTCCCACAAGCAGAGAGTTCTAGCAGATGTAATGGTATATTGATTTGGTAAATCAGCAGTCATGACTACCTTGTCATAAATGGTTGTTTTTTCTACTAATTTCCAGCATTTTTATTATTTCAACACTCATTTTTTTTTTTAAACCTTGAAGAATCTACACCTCTTCCTGAATTCGGAAATGTGTCTGTTTTTCAGAAATATATAGGGCCTAATTACAACTTTGGAGGAGGTGTTAATCCGTCCCAAATGTGACAGATATACCACCAGTCGTATTACGAGTTCCATAGGATATAATGTACTCGTAATACGGCTGGTGGTATATCCGTCACATTTGGGACGGATTAACACCTTCCTCCAAAGTTGTAATCAGACCCACAGTTTTCCAGGATCCACTATGGGTTTTACAACTGTTTCTACCACAAACTGGAAGGAGGTTTAAAGGGCAGAAAATAGGAAAAATGGGCTCTCCCAATAGTGTGTCAAAACTGTGGTAAAATATACAGGGGCATTTTGCAAGCCCTGTGTGCTGCCATTGCTTCACTTTTTGTGATGCACCGGCAGTGCACAGTGCAGGTCCAGGTATACAAGGTCACACAAAGCCACTTTACATGGCTTTTTATTTTCTTGTAAATATGGTGTAAATCAAAGCAGCACAACTCACTGCATTGTATTACACTGCATCAGGGAGTCATTTGGTATACAATGCAATGGATTTTTATGCACAACATGCATTCTGTACAGAGAATATATATAAAATGTAGTGATTAAAAAAGATCCAACAGGCCTCACAAATGACCTCTATAGAGTCACTGGCCTAAATACTAACATAAATTGGAGACAATACACAAGACACCCTCCCTAGTCTATCATCAATTGCTGTATAGAGGTCCTTTGTGGGGCCTGTTGGATTTTTTTAATCATTGTGTTTTATATATATTCTCTGTATGAGATTATTTATTTAAATGTATTTGTTATTTTTTTTTATTGTTAGACCTGACAGCCTTACAGGGGTCACCCCTAACTTTTTGCATGCCTCCCTCCACTTTTTTGACACTGTTTTTGCTGAAATCTATTGTGCAGACAGATGCTTCAGGTCATGGCATAGGGGCATTTCTAGCACAGCTAAATGAGGAGGGCCTAGACCAACCAGTAGTCTTTATCAGCAGAAGACTATTACCACAGGAACAGAGGTGGAGTGCTATTGAGAGAGAAGCATTTGCTGGGGTCTGGGCACTGAAGAAGCTGAGACCATACCAGTTTGGGACTCACTTCCGGATTCAGACAGACCACAGGCCCCTCAGATGGTTCAGGTAGATGAGGAGTGAGAATCCTAAACTCTTGAGGTGGTCCATTTGCCTACAGGGGATGTACTTTATGGTGGAGCATTGCCCGGGGATTGACCACACCAATGCTGATGGTCTCTCCAGATACTTCCACCTTAGAGATGAGAGCTCCCAGGAGGTTGGGTAGCTCTCCCCACTTTCAGCAGGGGGGGACACATGTTAGATCTGAGAGCCTTAGGGTGGTCACCCCTAACTTTTTGCCAGCCTCCCTCCACTTTTCTGACACTGTTTTTGCTGTTTTTAGGACTCTGCATACTTTACCACTGCTAACCAGTGCTAAAGTGCATATGCTCTCTCCCTTAAAACATAGTGACATTGGTTGATGCCCAATTGGCTTATTTATTCTCCTTGAAGGACCCCAGTAAAGTGCACTACTTGTGGCCAGGACGGGTAGATTAAATGCTACTAGTGGGCCTGCAGCACTGCTTGTGCCACCAACATAAGTAGCCTCCTAACCATGCCTCAGGCCTGCCATTGCAAGGCCTGTGAGTGCACTTTCACTGCCACTTCGACTTGGGATTTAAAAGTACTTGCCAAGCCTTAAACTCCCCTTTTTCTACATATAAGTCACCCCTAAGGTAGGCCCTGGATACCCCATAGGGGAGGGTGCTATGTAGAATGGGTCTTTCTGGGCTGTGAGGGTGGAGTGCCTGACAATTACACATCAAAGGACAGTAGCCTGCCCTCACACAAAGGACTGCCACACCCCCTACTGGGACCCTGGCAGACAGGATGGAACTGAAAGGGGACCTTGTGCACTTCTAAGCCACATTTTGAAGTCTCCCCACTTCAAAGGCATTTTGGGGTTTTTAAGCAAAGTCTCTGACCCTACCAATTCAGACACTTCTACTTCACAAGACATTTCTGAAGTCAGACATGTCTAGACAAGATACCGCTGGAGAAGAATCCCTGAACCAGAACCTGCCACCTGCCAAGAGGAACTGCCTGGCTGCCCAAAGGACTGACTGCTTTTCTGCAAACGACTGCTGCCCTGCTGCTGCCTTGTGTCCGGCCGCCCTGCTGCCTTGCTGAGAAGTACTCTCCAAGGGCTTGGATAGAGCTTGCCTCCCAATTCCTGAAGTCTCAGTACCACAAAGACTTAATTTCTGCAAAAAAACTCCTTGTGCGATGAAAATCGACACACAGCCTGCAAGAAACAACGCACAGCCTGTATTGTGGTGAGAAACTCACTGCACGCCGTACTGGATTGACGCAGCCTGACTTCCCGAAGAGGAGAACGAACAACGCTTCACCAGTGTTGCAGCCGGAATTTCGACACAGGGCTCACTGGATCGATGCAAAGCCGAGCCGGAACGACGCAGCCCGACTTCCTGAGAGGAATCGATGCAGTCCCTGCCGTGTGGCAGAATTTTCCACGCATCGTCCACCAGATCGACGCAGCCCCTGTGACTTCATCCTGCATGCCCAGGATTTCAACACATTCTCCTCGGGCATTTGAAAACCCCGCAACCCAAAGAGGATCCCAGTTTATGCACCGGAAATCAATGCAAGCCTTCCCTGCATTAAAACTCAATGACGTATCGTCTGTGTGGCTGGAAAAATTGACGCGCACCTCCCCTTTTTCCATGCAACTTCTCCTCTGCTGTCCCTTGAAGAGAATTTGAATGCAAACCAGGTACTTTGTGCTTGCAGGAGACATTTGTTGCTTTATAAAAACTAAAGACTCTTTACATCATTTTCTAGGTGATATTTCAATGTGTACTTATTGAATCTTAATCGTTTTGACCTGCATCATACCATATAAATATTAGATATTTTTCTAAACACTGTGGGGGTCATTACAACATTGGCGGGTGGCAAGCGCCGCCCGCCAAGTTGTAACCGCCATGCGGCCGCACTCCCACCGTGCCCATTTTGACATCCCCGCTGGGCCGGCGGGGATGTGGGCCGCAACATGGGAGCCGGCTCCAAATGGAGCCGATGGTGTGGCGGTCGTGCGACGGGTGCACTTGCACCCGTCGCGCTTTTCACTGTCTGCATAGCAGACAGTGAAAAGCTTCATGGGGCCCTTTCAGGGGGCCCCAACGACTCCCCGTTCTGCCAGCCTTTTCCTGGGGGTGCAAACCGCCTGAAAAAGGCTGGCAGTCGGGGACTCGTAATCCCATGGGCAGTGCTGCAAGCAGCGCTGCCCATGCGGATTATCACCGCCGGGGCAAAAGTGGCGGAATACCGCCGGCCCCGGCGGTGCGACCGCAGCGCTTCCGCTGCGGTCGTAATACACAAGGAAGCACCGCCAGCCTGTTGGCGGTGCTTCCGTCATTTTAGCCCTGGTGGTCTCCTAACGCCAGGGTCAAAATGACCCCCTGCGTGGTGTATTTTTGTGGTGTTGTACTGTGTTATTCCATGATCTTTGCACAAATATTTTACACATTGCTTTCTAAGTTAAGCCTGGCTGCTCAGTGCCAAGCTACCAGAGGGTGGGCACAGGATAATTTGTATTGTGTGTGACTTACCCTGACTATAGAGAGAGTGCTTGCTTGGAGAGGGGGTAACCTGACTGCCAAACAAAAACCCCATTTCTAAAAAAAATTATGATTGATCATTGGAGTGGATGAGTGTAAGATAAGAGTATCGTACAGTGTATAGCATGAATTTTTCATCCGGGGATAATATTTTTTATATCACTGTGATACAAAGCCCTGTCCCATTGGGTGGATAGGTTACGTGGGGGGTCCTCTAGCTCTCTCTCTTTATAGTGTACATTACAGCCATCCTGCACAAAACCAATCCTGCCAAAAATACAGACTAGGAAGCAATGTGTGCAATAGAAACAAATGCACGATATCTTGAAATTACAGTGCATTTCTGCGCTGAGCCACGAGGCTTGTTTATATGCTCCTTCTTTTTCCAAATCTAGCTGGTCTGTCCCTGCTAGCTGGGAAGATGTTGATTTTAGCATCACAGCCTTTTATTGATGCCATTTACAGCAACAAAAAATAATAATAATAATAATAATTCTTTTACAGCACTTTGTTCCCATTTTTTGCTAAAAAAAACATATTTTAGATGAATCCACAAACCCGGGGTACCTTTAGAATCCCCAGGATGTTGGAAAAAAGGTTGCAAATGTGTCGATGGATAGCTGTTATGATGGACAGTGGCGTAGCGTTGGGGGTGCAGGGGGGGCCGGCCGCACCGGGCACAACATCTTGGAAGAGACTAAATCCACGGGTTAGGGGGTGCAAATTACTTGCCTTGCCCCGGGTTAGGGGGCGCAAATTACTTGCCTTGCCCCGGGTGCTGACAACCCACGCTACGCCACTGATGATGGACTAGGCACGAACTACCCCAAATGGCCAAAAAAAGACTTGGCACTGGTGGGTGGGGCTAGAAGTAAAGGGATTAAAGAACAACTCTCCATTTTTTGTATAATTGTTCTCCTGAACAAGCAAATTGGTCTCATGTGCTCATGTCTTGATGAAATAAAGAGAATTAATTAAACTTCTAAGTTTAACTTTTTGAAAGTACTCTTCTGAAAGATGAGTCATCAGTAGATCTAATTGGTCTAACTTCACAATTGTTCTGGATAATATTAAAAGGCAAAAAACAACATTGATCACATTTAATTTGGTTGTGCTCAGAATACTGAGTGTATCCTGCCAAATGAAGGAATTGTTTAGGTTTATATTGTCTCTCCATCTCTAACTGAAATATCGCTTATAGACACTTTCTCCACACTTTCTTGTAGGAAATTAGGCCGCTTCCCTTAGTGATATCCCATAAGCTTCAAAACTATACAAGGTAATTCAAACCCAATGACAGATTTGATCTTTTCAATTTACTGATAGATTTTTATTTCCTACAAAAATCAAAAATAAGATTCAAATTTGGAAATATATCAAAGTTGCAAGTAGTGTTAAAGCTTCAACAGGTGGTAAAAGTGGCGCACACAGATTATAAAGAAAGATTAGAAATGGACTCTCTTACACTATCAATACAAAATACCACGGCCCGTATTTATACTTTTTGACGCTAAACTGCGCTAATGCAGTTTAGCGTCAAAAAGTTTTGCGCCGGCTAACGCCATTCTGAAGCGCCATGCGGGCGCCGTATTTATTGAATGGCGTTAGCCGGCGCAAGCAGACCGGCGCTGCCTGGTGTGCGTGGAAAAAAACCACGTACACCAGGCAGCGCCGGCGTTGGGAAAAATGGCGCTAGGGCGTCTTAAAAATGGTGCAAGTCAGGTTGACGCAAAAAATCGCCTCCACCCGATTTGCGCCATTTTTAACGACGCCCAGACGCCATTTACATGACTCCTGTCTTAGTAAAGACAGGAGTCATGCCCCCTTGCCCAATGGCCATGCCCAGGGGACTTCTGTCCCCTGGGCATGGTCATTGGGCATTGAGGCATGTAGGGGGGCACAAATCAGGCCCCCCTATGCCAAAAAAAAGTATAAAAAAATAAATAAAATTATACTTACCTGAACTTACCTGAATGTCCCTGGGGTGGATTCCTCCATCCTTGGGTGTCCTCCTGGGGTGGGCAAGGGTGGCAGGGGGGTTCCCTGGGGGCATGGGAGGGCAGCTGTGGGCTCATTTTGAGCCCACAGGTCCCTTAACGCCGGCCCTGACCCAGGCGCTAAAATCCAGCGCAAATGCGGGTTTTTTTGCCCCGCCCACTCCCGGGTGTCATTTTTGCCCGGGAGTATAAATACGACGCATTTGCGTCGCAGTAATTTTTTTAGACGGGAACGCCTACCTTGCATCTCATTAACGCAAGGAAGGCGTTCACGCAAAAAAATGACGCTCTTTCCTCATACTTTGGCGCTAGACGCGTCTAACGCCAAAGTATAAATATGGCGTTAGTTTTGCGCCGAATTTGCGTCGAAAAAAACGAGTATAATATGCCCCCACATTCTTTCGCCGACGTGCAACAAAATACATTTATTTCTATAAAAAATCTTATATTGAGCCGTCGTATCCTTCTAGCTATGTTACTGGTCTCATCTCAGATTGGAAAAAGGCTAGTTAAACGCATTTTGATTGAGGATGAAATTCAAGATGGAAAGCAATTAACTCGAGTCCACAGATAATATGGAGCTGATCAGGCTGTTTACGCAGTGGCAACTTTAATTACATTAGATGTAACACTCTAAATAAAATAAATTCAATACTAAACTCTAAACAATTCAAATGAAATTAAATGAATTGGAATTGAAAGTAATCAACTTCTCTTGTGTTAAATTAACTCGAAAACAAGTAGTACTTGGACAAAAGGGTGCTTAAGCTGCCTCTCTTTCTCTTGAAATCTATTTTTAAAGCGATGATGTAAACTCTGCTCCCATGCCCTCCACATCAATCTTTTTCTAACCAATTACAAACTATATATGGTAGAAAATATTTCGGCTCATATGGTCGAGGGAATAAATCAATATAATTACAACTCAATCAGTCAGCGGGTGTCGACAAAAATATGCATACATTTTAAGGTTTTCCATAATAGTTTAGACAGCACTAAAACAAAATCTAGCTTACCAATAGATAAGGCCGAAGTAGACCGATCATAAATACAGAGCCATAGACAGTAGTAGTGTACAACATTTCTATTTTCTTTATTTTTTATTTACCACACCATCCCTGCTACGATTGCCTCCTAAATTTGTGTTGCATTTAATTTTCAGGAAATTCGTAATTGAAGTTCATTAAATAGTATTATTCTCAGCTCATGGATAATATCTTTGACTGCAATCAGATGTATTATTTCTGTACCCTTCTCCCAAGGAACTAAGGGGGTGATTCTAACCCTGGCGGTCGGTGATAAAGCGGCGGCCAACCCGCCAACAGGCCGGCGGTCCAAAAAATGGAATTCTGACCCTGGTGGGAACCGCCAACACAGCCCGCCACATTAACACTCCGACCGCCACGGCGGGACCGACAAACAGCGCGGCGGTCACCGCCAACAGACAGGCGGCAGACAATGTACCGCCCACACTATTCTGACCGGCCAATCCGCCACCTTTTCCGGGGCGGGAGCACCGCCGATAAAAACACGGCGGAAACAGACTACGAACGGGAAAACGCGCACCTCTACGCACTCCACGAGGAAGGAGGACAGCATGGAACCCGAATTAAACATCCTACCTGCTCTCGTCTACCTGCTCATCTACCACAAGTACGAACGCCGGCGCAGACGACAACGGTGAGTACTGCACCTACGACACAGGGGAGGGGGGAGGACGAAAGGTTACGTGCACACACATACGCGATACACCCACCCCCCCAAACCATGTACACACCAATGCAGAGCAACAAGTCACAGTGACACCACCCAAACCCCCGTAAAAAAAGCAAGGACATAATAAAATTGTGACTCGAAATTTATGGGAAATAAAAACCACTGATAAGTCACGGTCAAATAGCAATAACAAATCAAAAAAAACAATTCAATATCCAGTGCATACGATAAACCGAGGCAATAAGTCCTGCACATCTAACGATATTCCAAGTGTCCGTGGGCCAAAGTGTATCAACACAAGGGCAAAGCCCACACAGGAAACCTGAGTCCTTTGGAGAGAACCCTGCAGGGGCATCTGATGAAAAAACTACAGGCACCTCAGGGGGAAGGGAAGGGGGGGGGGCACCACAGCCACATGAGTCCACGACGCCAGATCAACGAAGGGGCCACCATGCCCACTGTGCCATCCTGGGGAGTGCAAAGCCACAGTCTCTCAAGTCTCTACAGTGGGTGGCTTGCCCACTCTGCCATCCTGGGGAGTGCAAAGCCACAGTCCATCAGGTGGATAACAGTCTCCACCGGTCAAGGAGGAGGCATGGTGGGCACAGTGAACCGTGAACAGTAGCTCGAGACAGATCCGGCACTGTCATTGTGCCAGTGGTGCTTGAGACGGCGGGGCCCAGCGGAGCGGTGCTTGACAGGAAGGGCCGAGCAGAGCGGTGCTTGAGACGGCGGGGCCCAGCGGAGCGGTGCATGACAGGAAGGGCCCAGCGGAGCGGTGCTTGAGACGGCGGGGCCCAGCGGAGCGGTGCTTGAGACGGCGGGGCCCAGCGGAGCGGTGCTTGAGAGGAAGGGCCCAGCGGAGCGGTGCTTGAGACGGCGGGGCCCAGCGGAGCGGTGCATGACAGGAAGGGCCCAGCGGAGCGGTGCTTGACAGGAAGGGCCCAGCGGAGCGGTGCTTGAGACGGCGGGGCCCAGCGGAGCGGTGCATGACAGGAAGGGCCCAGCGGAGCGGTGCTTGACAGGAAGGGCCCAGCGGAGCGGTGCTTGAGAGGAAGGGGCCAGCGGAGCGGTGCTTGAGACGGCGGGGCCTTCTTCAGCGGTGCTCTTCTGCACGGCGGGGCCCTCTTCAGCAGTGCTCTTCTGCACGGCGGGCCCTGTTCAGCGGGGCTCCTCTGCACGGCGGGGCCCTGTTCAGCGGTGCTCTTCTGCACGGCGGGGCCCTGTTCAGCGGTGCTCCTCTGCACGGCGGGGCCCTGTTCAGCGGTGCTCTTCTGCACGGCGGGGCCCTGTTCAGCGGTGCTCCTCTTGCCTGGTGGGGGGCTGGCTGTCCCCTTGCTGCTGATTGACGTGTCACTGCTGGCAAAGGGTGGGCTCCAGAACCCATGCACCACAGTGACACTCGAAGCTGGGCTGGTGGTGGCTGAGGTGCTCTTGGGACTCTTTGCAGATGGAGGGGGTGGGTCAGTGGAGGGAAAGAGGTCAAGATTAGCGAGAAAAACTTTCTTAGGACCAAGGTAAAAGGTAGGAGAAGGGGTGATGGGAGTGGAGGAAGAGGATGTGGTTGTAGGAGAGTCAGGTGTGCTGTCTTTGGGTGCAGGTGCTTGTGCTGGAGGCTGTTGTGAGGTGGATGGCTGTTGGGTGGGTGTCTGCCTGCGTTTGTGTGTCTTGGAAGAGGGGGATGACAGACACAGTGGGAGAGGACACAGGGGACGTGTAAATGGTAGTGGGGCTGGTGACTGCACGTGTGCGGACTGGACTGGAGGGTGTGCTGGTGATGGAAGCACTGGCTGATGGTGGTGTGCATGCAGGTGTGAGTGTAGACGTCACAGGGAGGGAGGAGGGAGACGAGGAGGAGGGGGACACAGAGGTGGTAGTGACTGTTGGAATGTCTGCATCTGGGTGTTGCTTGCGTGAATGCTTGTGGGTTCTGTGGTGCTTGTGCCTGGATGAGCTGCCCTTGGGTGTTGAGGTGTGTGCAGGCTGGTCTGATGGTGTGGATGGGATAGGCTGAGGAACAGGAGACAGAGACAGGGTGAAGGCAGTCAGAAGAGGGAGGCTGGAAACAGGTACAATGGCTGCCGTCAGTGCTGAGGCCAGAGCATTGAACGATCGTTGATGGGCAGCCTGACCCGAATGAATGCCCTCCAGGTAGGCATTGCTCCGATGCACCTCCCTTTCTACCCCCTGGATGGCATTCAAAAGGGTAGTCTGCCCAACAATGATGGTCTGAAGGAGGTCAATGACCTCCTCACTGAGGGCAGCAGGGGTAACAGGGGCAGGAGCTGAGGTGCCTGGGGCGAAGGAGACGCCCACCTTCCTGGGCGAGCGGGCACGGACCGTAGGCTGAGGGGCTGCTGGGAGGGTGGGGCTGGTGCGCTGGGTGGTGGCTGTACCTGGAGAGGCGGGGGGCCCGGATGTTGCCGCCACCGCTAGGGAGCTCCCATCCGAGGACGTGTCGCTGTCGCTGGTGTCACCACCGGTCCCCGTTGTGGTGCTCCCCTCGCCCTCCGGATCACTGGTGCCCTCGGTGTCTGTTCCTGGTCCCACTGGGGCCTTGTGACTTGCAGCTCCCTCGTGCTCCGATGCCAATTCTCCTCCGCCTGATGATGCTAATGCACACATGCACAATAAGATGAAGAAGAAGGGTGGGGGGAGAAAAACGAAGACCAGGTTGAGTGCATGCAATGTCAACACCGTTGGCGGAGAGGACAGACACAGGAGCCTCATGCACTAAGCTGCGCATTCAGGGTACACTACTCAGTACTTCTGACTAGGACAACAGGTCTAGAGACGACAAACGCGCACATGTGTGATGCTGGACCATCGATAGCTGTACTTGTCACCCTACAGAGGTGGGGGCCGGGAGCACAGGGCCATGCCTAAAGGAGAGGACTACACTACAGAAAGCGCCCTGGCCTAATGTCACCCACCACCCTCCTCCCCCACCCAGACGCCTCCACTGCGCAGAGAGATAGCAGAATGTGCTGATACTCACCCCCTTGTGTCTGCTGTGATGTCCTCAAGCGCCCATCCAAATCAGGGTAGGCCACCGCCAGGATCCGGGGCATCAGGGGGGTCAGGGTACGACTGGCACCCCTCCTAGGTTGGGAGGCCATCCCCAGCAGTGACTCGGCGGTCTTCCTGGTCCCGCGGCGGATGTCCTCCCACCTCTTGCGGCAGTGGGTGCCCCGTCTTGTGTGGACCCCCAGGGCCCGGACTTCCTTGACGATGGCATGCCAAATGTCCACTTTCTGATGGGCGCTGACCTATTTGACATGTACAGGGTGGGAAGAAAAGATTCATCAATTTTCTGCATGTTAGATGCGATTGGCCCCCCTCCCCAACCTTGCCATATGGCACATGCTCTCATCTGTCGTGCGTTGCACTCCTCATTCGCCCCCCACCCCACCAACTTACATCCACCCCACTCCACACAGGCATAGCCCATTCAATGTGCACCCAGTGTACTTACATGTTGGTCTGGAGGACCGTAGAGTAACGCATACTGGGGGAGGACCCCATCCACAAGTTTCTCCAACTCCTCAGACGTGAAGGCAGGGGCCCTTTCCCCAGTCGCAGCAGCCATTGTCACTTCCAGACCGAGGTCACAGCAGCACTTGCAGTATAGGTCCTCTCCTGTGGATGATCAGGTCTCGAGTGATTAAGCAGATAGAAAATGGCGGTCACGCCCGCGGCGGTGCGTACCGCGGCGGTGCGTAGCGCGACCGCCAGCGCACCGCGTCATTGGCTCCTGAAACCCATAGCCTTCAATGTTAGCCAATGCGGCTTCGTATAGCGGTCTTCGACCGCCTACCGCCACGGTGTGCCACGCCAGAGCATTGACCTCACATCCCATTGTCCCACTTCACAGGTCAGGCAGCTGCCATTTCAAGGGCCCACATGGCATAATTTGTACCGCGTCACACAGGCCTAGGCCTTGCATTGCCACACATACACGCCTTTCAATACATAGATAATCGTGGGCTATGCATGCTGTGGTGAACGTACCTGTGATTTGCTTGACTCTGTGCTCCATGTTGTCCTTCCTAGGCACCGTCCGCTGGGACTTGCGAGGAGACGGATGAATCCTCGCGTGTACCGACCGCTGGTGGACCTGTCGACAATGGAAGAACGCCATATCATACTACGATACCGACTTGACCGAGCCACTATACATGAACTGTGTGCCCAGCTGGAGCCAGCCCTGATGTCCCCCATCCGCCAACCCACAGGAATTCCCCCTCTAGTGCAGGTTCTGTCAGTCCTCCATTTTTTGGCAAGTGGCTCATTCCAGACAACAGTGGCCATGTCATCTGGAATGTCTCAGCCTATGTTTTCAAAAATCTTGTCTAGAGTGTTATCTGCCCTGACGAAACACATGCGGAGCTACATTGTATTCCCTGAGGAGGTTGATTTGGCCACTGTGAAGGGTGATTTTTATGCCCTTGGACATATCCCCAACATAATTGATGCCATTGATGGGACCCATGTGGCTTTAGTACCCCCAAAAGACGATGAGCAGGTGTACCGAAACAGGAAAAGTTACCATTCGATGAACGTCCAGGTGGTCTGTTTGGCTGACCAGTACATCTCCCATGTGAATGCCAAGTTCCCTGGGTCAGTGCATGACGCGTATGTGATGCGGAATAGCAGCATCCCTTATGTGATGGAACAGCTACAGAGACACCGTGTGTGGCTAATTGGTGACTCTGGTTACCCCAACCTGCCTTGGCTATTGACCCCAGTGAGGAATCCCCGGACCAGGGCAGAGGAACGGTACAATGAGGCCCATAGGAGGATCATAGAAAGAACCTTTGGCCTCCTGAAGGCCAGGTTTAGGTGCCTGCATAATACAGGGGGATCCCTGATGTACTCACCAAAGAAGGTGTGCCAGATCATCGTGGCCTGCAGTATGCTTCACAATCTGGCATTGCGACGTCAGGTGCCTTTCCTGCAGGAGGATGGTCCAGATGGTGGTGTTGAAGGAGCTGTGGAGCCTGCGGAGAGTGAAGAGGGGGAAGACGAAGAGGACGACCCAGACAACAGGGACAGAGTTATCCAACAGTATTTTCAGTAGCACACAGGTAAGAATCACCCACGCCATTTAACATTTACTGAAAGCCCCCTGCATCTTTACTTTGTTTATTTCCCCCCAGTTCCTTTAAACTGATATTTGATTTTCCCTTCCCTTTTCAGTGCTGTATGACCCACTGCGTGACTTCTGCTTGGTTAGCCCATGGACTAATGCTTATTGACACTGGTATGTTGTCATCACAAACATAACAGAACATTATTGATCAGTAATATGTTATACATTTGTAAATAATACAGGCTGACTCCTGAATGATTTCAGTGCAATGAGTGATTTATTTTTAGTGCTAGATATTGGTACATGATATTAAAACGGTGATGGGTGAGGGTGGAGTTATGTCCATGGCAGAGTCCAGTTCTCGGTCGCACAGGTGCATTGTCCATATGCCTGTGGAAGGATGGAGCAGGGGCAGTTCAAGGTTGGACAGGGTGACACTGTGGGACAGAGGAATGACATCCGGGGGGATATTAGGCTGGCGGGGGTCTTGGCATTCTACTCTGTCTTCCTTTGAGATCTCAGGTTCGTCTTGCGGGGTGGTTGTTCTTCAGCAGGAGGTGGGGTTCTGGTGGCCCGTTGTTCTGTGGGGGCCGCCTGACCACTAGCGCCGGCGGAGGTGGTAGGCTGTTCCTGGCTAGTGACAGGGGCCCTTTGCGGTGCCACATGGTCCCGCAATGTGGTTTCTATCCGGTTGAGGGCCTGGACTATGGTCCCCATAGCGGAAGCGATGTTCCGGAGTTCATTGCTGAACCCCATGTACCGTTCCTCCTGCTGTGCCTGGATCTCGGTGAACCTGGCCAGTACCGTCCCCATCGTCTCCTGGGAGTGATGGTATGCTCCCATGATGGTGGTGAGGGCCTCTTGGAGAGTCGGTTCCCTGGGCCTGTCCTCCCCCCCGTCGCACAGCAGCCCTCCCAGTTGCCCTGTTTCCCCGGGCCTCTGTCCCCTGGACGGTGTGCCCACTACCACTGCCCCCAGGTCCCTGTTGTTGTTGGGGTGTTGGGTCAGCCTGGGTGCCCTGTAGTGGCGGACACACCGCTGATTGACGCGTCCGCGAGACAGAGGCATGGGCCCGCTGGGTGGGAGCTGTGCTGGTGTTCCCAGAGGGGTTTGGGTCTGCTGTGGCCTGTGTCTGTGTGTGGGGAACCGACTGTCCAGAGGTCCCCGATGGTCCGGGCTGGTCATCAGGTTCTAGGTCGACAGAGCTGCTGTCCTCGCTGGGGGCCTGTTCTGGGGGTGGGATGGACAAATCTGGACCCTCCGTGGCGGTGTGTTGGCGTTCGGGCCCTGCAGGGGTAAAGGAGTATGGTTATTGTTTCTGTGTGTGCCATGGCGTGCATTTTGAGTGCCCTTGTCCCTCAGTGCTGGCATTCCCTTGTGGGAGGTGTTGTGAGGGTGGTGGGGGGGGGGTGTATGGGTATGTGCAATGGTCATGCTTTGGTGGTGGCTGTCTATGGTTTGTGTTGGCATTCAGGGGTTGGTGTTGTTTAGGGTGGGTTGTGCTGGTGAGACATTGGCAGGGAGGTTGTGTGCTGGGGGGTTGGGATTGGGGGTGGGGGGGGTTGGCATGCTGGTGGTTGGGGGGGTGAAGTAGTTGAGATTCGACTTACCAGAGTCCATTCCTCCGCCTACTCCAGCGAGGCCATCAGGATGCAGGATGTTTACCACCTCTTGCTCCCATGCTGTGAATTGGGTGGGTGGGGGTCCGCCGCCAGTCTTCTGCACAGCGATGTTGTGCCTGGAGATCATCGAGCGCACCTTCCCCCGTAGGTCGTTCCATCGCTTTCTGATATCTTCCCGATTTCTGGGATGCTGTCCCACAGCGTTGACCCTGTCTACGATCCTTTGCCATAGATCAGCCTTCCTTGCTATGGTGGTGTGCTGCACCTGTGTGCCGAAGAGCTGGGGCTCAACCCTCATAATTTCCTTCACCATGACCCGGAGTTCTTGGTCAGAAAACCTTGGGTGTCTTTGGAGTGCCATGGGGTGGTGTGGATGAGGTGTGGGGTGGTGTTTGTGGTGATGTGCGTGGTGATGTGTGGTGATGTGTGCGTAGATGTGGTGTGGGTGATGAAGTGGGGTTCCTGTGTGTGTTGGGGTTTTCTAGTGCTGTGCTCACTCTCTTTATCTCTGTCTGTATCGCCTTCGCTCCGATTTCCAACTAGTGGGGGTTTGTGGGTGATGTGGGTGTGTGTTTTATAGTTGATTGGATGTGTGGGAGTGTTGTTTGTATGTGTCTCAGGTGTGCGTATTTCAAATTGTCCAATGTTGAGGTGTTTTGGTGCTGTGTGTGTATTTTGAGCGCGGCGGTGTGTACCGCCAATGGAATACCGCGGTTGAAAGACCGCCGCGTGGATTCGTGGGTCAGAATGGCATGGGCGTGTTTGTGTTGGCGTGACGGTGGAGGTTTGGTCATCTCCAGTTTTCCGCGGCCCGCTGATGCGGCGGCCTTCCTTGGATGTCGGATTGTTGGCGGTTTCACAGTTGGTGGTCAGAATGACCGTGGCGGTTTACCGCGGCCGCAGCGGTAGTATGGCGGACTTCTGACCGGCGGTAAGGGCCGTTTACCGCCGAGGTCAGAATGACCCCCTAAGCCTCACTTGCAATATTAAACCCATATTCGTAGGATCCCTTTAGCTTTAAACACTGTCAAAACAGAGACACTCGTTTATTCTTTGGTCTGTAGAATGGGCAGAAACAGTTTTTCGCTGCATTGATTTCTGGCGTTTCAGTGTATGTTTTAGAAATACCTCACACTGTATTTTTCATGAATATGATTGCCTGTATGTGATTGCTTCTAATGACTGTGCCCTAGCCAACTGTGCTCACCCTGGTTTCTAACAAAAGATTGTTTGTGAGATAGACATTATGGGCTAAATTCACAGAACAACATTCAAAGTTACTGAACTGAGTTGCATGAAAGAGAGAAAGCAGAAAAGCCCTAGAGCTTCTAAGAAACAGTGCTGTATCTTCATCTCCCTCCCTCTGCACTGGCGCACTTTAGGTTGCCTTGAACCATTCAAACATCTTTTCACCATCATACACAGACGCCTGAATTATGTCTAGCACATGTTTTTTACAGAAAGTGTACACTTCCAGTACAAAATATTATGCTTAGACATAGTTTGAACGTCTGGATGTCTGCAGTATTCTACGGGCATAGCCATCATCTTGTGTGACTGAAGCGGATCAATTTATGCATCAGGTTGACTAAATTAAGAGGCAAGAAGAGACAAACTATGTGTTATAATTAGGCACATTTTGTGGCCGTATTAATGCAGTGTTCTGTCTTTTTTACTCATCTCAACACTGTCTGGGCAAAGGTGCCACCACATTAGTAACAGTTTTAACACTCAAATAGTCATTATTTCCCTGTGGAATTCAATTTCCACCATCTACTTGATACCCTTGAGGAAAGACATAATTTTTCTTCATTAATCTTTAGCTGCCATACCTGCATACATTTCCTTCCAAAGAATGTGATCTGCCATTGCAGGAAGTAACAAAGAGCGTATAATAGCATTCAGTATGTAATTTCCTATATCAATGACAACACTTCTAAATGATGAGGAGACAGCTTTATGAACGGAATGAGAACCTGGCCAAACATCACAAAGGTTTTTTTTTTGTTGTTTTTTTTAAATACATCCTTCTAGTTATTAGCGCTGTGATCAACCATTATAATCCGCAAACAACAGATAACTGAACCCTACTATATTTTTTTTGAACAAGTTATATCAAATATATTAAAACAAGCATAGAGAAAGTTCATTGTGCCTTTAAACTGCACTCACATAAACCCATGCAACTGCTTGCATAAATAAATCCCCAGCAAGTGTCTGCCTTGCAACAGATACAGGCCCTCATTCTGACCCTGGCGGTCAAAGACCGCCAGGGCGGAGGACCGCGGGAGCACCGCCGACAGGCCGGCGGTGCTCCAATGGGGATTCCGACCGCGGCGGTAAAGCCGCGGTCAGACCGGCACCACTGGCGGGCTCCCGCCAGTGTACCGCCGCCCCATTGAATCCTCCACGGCGGCGCAGCTTGCTGCACCGCCGCGGGGATTCCGACCCCCCCTACCGCCATCCAGATCCCGGCGGTCCGACCGCCGGGATCCGGATGCCGGTAGGGGGGGTCGCGGGGCCCCTGGGGGCCCCTGCAGTGCCCATGCCACTGGCATGGGCATTGCAGGGGCCCCCGTAAGAGGGCCCCTACATGTATTTCACTGTCTGCTGCGCAGACAGTGAAATACGCGACGGGTGCAACTGCACCCGTCGCACAGCTTCCACTCCGCCGGCTCGATTCCGAGCCGGTTTCATCGTGGAAGCCTCTTTCCCGCTGGGCTGGCGGGCGGTCTGAAGGCGACCGCCCGCCAGCCCAGCGGGAAAGTCAGAATTACCGCCGCGGTCTATCGACCGCGGAACGGTAACCTGACGGCGGGACTTTGGCGGGCGGCCTCCGCCGCCCGCCAAGGTCAGAATGAGGGCCACAATGTATCTTACCTTGAAGTAAATGTAGGGAACACTCCCCAGTAGCCGTGTGCTGCTACAATCTAATTATTTGCACCTGAGCCCTGAAAGCAGGCAAAATAGACATTAAATAAACACCAGCCACAGTGTGATGAGAAAAATAAAGATTTCACAGGCAAGCCTTGAAATCAGCAACCTTATGAAATTAACTCAATCCAAAGCAAGGTAATAGTTTCAGACAGTGGCTTAAAAGCAGGCACGTGTGAAGATGACCTAAAGAAATCAACAGTTACATACAAATACCAAACAAACAATAAATAGAACTCCCTACCAGCATGAAAAAAGGAAGTGGTTTATGGACTACTGCTATTTATAGGTTGGGGTGTACTTTTTGTTGTACTAAATATAGCAAGAAGAGAGACCACATAATAGCGCCCTTGTATTGTAAAACACATAGGGCCTGATTTCGATTTTGGGGGAGTGACTAGTACACTACAAACATGAGGATATCCCGTCCATTGTATTACGATCCCCATAGGATATAATGGGATCGTAATACAGCGGACTGGATATCTGTCATGTTTGCGATGTTTGTGAGAAAACAGGGCTGATTGCAGAGGCCCCCTAACTTTCTGCCCCCAATTTCCACTTTTGGATGGTGTTTTCCTGACTCTGATGGTGCCCTGGGTACTGCTAACCAGTCCCAGGGCCTGTGCTCTGTGTAAAATGGATATGCAAATTAGGCTAATTATAATTGGCTAAGTTAACCTACCTATAAGTCCCTAGTATATGGTAGGGCATGTAGCTTTAGGGACCACAGCATAGGTAGTGCACCCATAGGTGCACTGCTGAGGTGCCCAGTGTCATTTTAAAGGCAGGCCTGCCTTGCTGGCTGCTTTTAAATTAAAGTTATATGCAAATTCGACTTTGGAATTAAAAGTATTTCCAAAGTCTTAAACTACCTTATTTTTACCTATATAATTCACCCCTAAGGTGTGCCCTATGTGCCCCTAGGGCTGGGTGCCATGTAACTATAAGCAGGGCCTTATAAAAATAGTTTTATAAGCCCTGGTGAGGTAAAAACAGCCACATTTGTTTTTCCCTCATTGTAGTAAATGGCCTTCATAGGCTAGAATGACCCCCTTTATTTTAAATTTTAAAGTCCCCTTAAATGATGGATACCAAGAGTTTGGTATCAAATTAATTCTTATAATAAATCCCACAACTTCCAGTTGTTGGATTTAATATAACTTGTTCAGGTAAAGATTTTTAAACTTAACCTGAAAAGTTGCCAATTTCAGCCCTGCATTGTTTTTGCTGCTGTGCTCTGATTGGCCAGCCTCTAGCAGCCTGGCCAGGCTGCCTTGATGAGGTGAGAAGTGGCCTGGCTTCACTCAAAGGAATGTGCCTGTGGGAGGGAATCTCCCCTCAGCAGATGGTGAGGCAGGAAGGGAGAGGGATGCCAAACTGGTCTTCAAAGGCAGAGAAGGACATTTAGAGCAACCAGCAACACCCCCACATCCTGCAACCCCGGACAACTAGGTGCCCCCTTGATTGGATTAGGAGAGCGCAGGAGAGGGGTGTGTTTATGATTTGTAGCTACACCAGTGGGTGGGCTCAGCCAGATGTAACCTCCAAAAATCAGATTCAGCCATGATGGATTTTTGGAGAATGTTGCCTCCTGGGATTGATTTTTGCCACGCTTCCCAGGAAGTGGTCATCACAGGGGGAAGGAACCTGCCCCTGATTGGAGAACCAGGACCCCCCTGCTTTTCACCCAGGAGCAAGGATAAAACTGGCAAACCTACACCCACACCTCAGTTCCCTACCACATCCAACAAGGAAGAACTACAGAAGAAGAAGGACTGCCCTGCTGGACCCCTGGCCTGCACCTGGAACCTGCACTCAGAAGGACTGCACCAGCTGCACACCTGGGCTTCACCACAAGAAGGACTTTGCCTGGCTTCAACTGGTTCATGGAGGGACTCCCTGTTTGCTACAGGTGAAAAATTGCCAACCAGAGTCCCCTGCATCAACTCCTGAAGAAAGTGACCAGCTCACCCCTGTCCAGTGGCCAAAAAGGAGTTTGCGCCAGGTGCATTCTGGGAGTTGTAGTCCGCACCCCCCAGGGACCATCTCAGAACTTCTGGACCCTTGGGGTGAGCTATGGACCTCAAAAGAAACTTAAAAGGACATCTGGGAGAAGCCCCAGAAGTTTGGAGAACTTTTGAAAAAAAACTCCATAGAGGGACTGACCCACCGCAGCAACTCTAGCCGGCTTGCCTCAACCGCGACCCGGCCTGATATGCTGGTTCGTCCCGGTAAAGAAAATCTCAGAAAAAGAGACTAAGGGGCTCATTACAACATTGGCGGTAAAAGCCGCTTACCGCCGTGCAGAAGACCGCCAAAACACTGCCGCGGCCGCGGAATACCGCCACAGCTATTATGACCCACATCTCGGAATCTGCCGAAATTCAGACAACTACACAAGACCGCCACACCAAAGCTCAGTGATAAACTGGCAAAAACAAAAGCTCCACCGTCACGCCAACAGAAACACGCCCATGCTATCACGACACACGAATCCACGCGGCGGTCTTTCAAACGCGGTATTCCATTGGCAGTACACACCGCCACGCTCAAAATACACACACATCTACAAAACACCTCCACATTGGACAATTCCAAATACACACACCTTATACACATACAAACACCACTCCCACACACCCAACACAATATAAAACACACACCCACATCACCCACAAACCCCTACGACCAAAAATCAGAGACGAAGGCCAGATAGACAGAGAGCACAGCAACTGAGAACCCCACCACACAGAGGCACACAACACCATCATCCATACAACATTACACGCACAATACACCACACGCCACTACACATCACCACACACATCAACACTTACACCACCCCACACATCACCCACACCACCTCATGTCACGCCAAAGACACCCCAGGTTTTCCGAGGAGGAGCTCAGGGTCATGGTGGAGGAAATCCTACGGGTAGAGCCACAGCTATTTGGCTCACAGGTGCAGCACACATCCATAGCCAGGAAGATGGAGCTATGGCAAAGAATCGTGGACAAGGTCAACGCAGTGGGACAGCATCCAAGAAATCGGGAGGACATCAGGAAGAGGTGGAACGACCTATGGGGGAAGGTGCGTTCTGTGGTATCCAGGCACAACATCGCGGTACAGCGGACTGGCGGCGGACCCCCACCTCCTCCCCCACAACTAACAACATGGGAGGAGCAAGTCTTGACCATCATGCATCCAGAGGGCCTCGGAGGAGTCGGTGGAGGAATGGACACTGGTAAGTTAAATCTCAACTATTATATCCCCCACCATACCTGCATACCATCACACAACCCCACCCCCACCCCCTCCCCTATCACTCCAACTCCTCACTAATGTACTCATAACACAAACCACCCATCCCAACACCAAGCCCCGCATGGAAAAACAAAGCATGGTCAGCCCTTACCAAAGCATGCTCACTGCACATACCCATAACAACCCCCTAACCATCATCACACAAACCAACACACAGGAATGCTTGCACTGGGGTACACAAACACCCACCCATTGCACACCATTTCTCACACACATGCACTAATCATGCTCTTATATCCCTGCAGGACCACTACGGAACGTCACCACACCGGAGGGTCCAGACAACTCCACTCCACCCATAGAAGAGGCCCACAGTGACGACAGCAGCTCTGCCCTACTGGATCCTGATGACCAGCCCGGACCATCGTGGGCCTCGGGACAGTCGGTTCCCCTTGCACAGGCACAGCCCAACACTGACCTTCCACCCTCTGGTAACACCAGCACAGAACCCACCCAGCGGGCCCATACCTCCGTACCCAGGACATGTCAATCAGCGGTGTGTCCACCACTACAGGGAACCCAGGATAACCCACCACCCCAACAACAACAGGGACCTGGGGGCAGTGGTAGTGGGCACATGGTCCAGGGGATGGAGGCAGAGGAACCCAGGGGAACTGGGAGGGCTGCTGTGCGACAGGGGGCGGACAGGCCAAGGGAACCCACCCTGCACGAGGCCCTCTTCTCCATCATGGGAGCATACAACCACTCCCAGGAGACGATGGCGACGGTCCTGGACAAATTTCAGGAGACCCAGCGCATGCAGGACGAACTGTATTTGGGGTTCAGGGAGGAGCTCAGAACCATCAGCTCCGCCCTGGGCACCATCGTAGGGGTGCTGAAGGACATACAAAAGACCATGAGGGACACCGTGGCACTCCAAGGGGCCCCTGACACTAGCATGGACGATGAACTGCCCACCACCTCCGCCGGCGCTAGTGGACAGGATGCCCCGCCACAGGACCACCACACCAGCACCCCACCCCCTGCAGACGGACAACCACCCCGCAAGCGGTCCCTGAGTTCCAGGAACAGGACAGAGCAAGATGGCAAGACCCCGCCAGGAAATGAGACCACCTTGATTGTCCTCCCACTGTCTCACTTTGTTACCCTGTCCTGATTGGAACTGCCTGATCTCCACTACCTATGCCCATATGGGCAGTGCACCTGTGTGACTAATGGACTGGACTCTGCCATGGACATTCCTCCACCATCCCCCATCACCATATCACTACCCCCCTCCATTTTTGAGCACTGAAATAAACACCGTTGAACCACAAAACAATCTGGAGTCAGTCTGTTATTTGGTAAATATGTATAATAAATGACAGTGTCAACATGCTTTCCAATTTTATAGCCAACATACCTATGTCACACATCACAAGTCCTTGAAGGATGCAAGCAGATGACACATGCTGCTAACCACACCTGTGAAACCGTAATGGAAAGGTACAACTGAGTGACCAAATACTGCTATGAACTGACACACAGGATAGAGGTAGAAGTGTGAAAGTGAATGTGATGGTAAAAAGAAATCTGTTCTCACCTGTGTGTCACTGGAAATATTGCCGTATGACTGACTCCCTGTTGTCTATGTCTTCTTCCTCAGCGTCCTCCTCATCACTGTCCACAGGCTCCACAGGCTCCACAGCTGCCACAACACCGCCATCTGGACCATCCTCCTGCAGAAGAGGCACCTGGCGTCACAAAGCAAGATTGTGAAGCATCGAGCAGGCGATGATGATCTGGCACACCTTCCTTGGTGAGTAGAATAGGGAACCACCTGTCATATGCAGGCACCTGAACCTGGCCTTCAGGAGGCCGAAGGTGCGTTTGATCACCCTCCTAGTCCGCCCATAGGCCTCATTGTAGCGTTCCTCTGCCCTGGTCCTGGGATTCCTCACTGGGGTGAATAGCCAGGACAGGTTGGGGTAACCAGAGTCCCCCAATAGCCACACCCGGTGCCTCTGGAGTTGACCCATCATATAAGGGATGCTGCTATTGCACAGGATGTAGGCGTCATGAACTGAGCCAGGGAACATAGCATTTACCTGAGAGATGTACTGGTCTGCCAAACATACCATCTGTACATTCATGGAATGATAACTCTTCCGGTTCCTGTACACCTGTTCACTCCTGTGGGGGGGGGGGACCAGAGCTACAGGGTCCCATCAATAGCACCTATGATGTTGGGGATATGACCAAGGGCATAGAAGTCACCTTTCACTGTTGGCAAATCCTCCACCTGAGGGAAAACGATGTAGCTCCTTACGTGTTTCAGCAGGGCAGACAACACTCTGGACAACACGTTGGAAAACATAGGCTGGGACATCCCTGATGCCATGGCCACTGTTGTCTGAAACGATCCACTTGCAAGGAAATGGAGCACTGACAGCACCTGCACTTGAGGGGGGATTCCTGTGGGATGGCGGATTGGTGACATCAGGTCTGGCTCCAACTGGGTACATAGTTCCTGGATAGTGGCACGGTCAAACCTGTAGGTGATGAGTAAATGTCGCTCGTCCATTGTCAACAGGTCCACCAGCGGCTGGTACACCGGAGGATTCCGCCATCTTCTCAAATGTCCCAGCTGACGGTGCCTAGGAAGGACAACAGCGACCACAGAGTCAACAAAATCCCAGGTATGTACCCACAGATACACAGAACATGACACCAAAGACAAAAATCTTCCTGTATGTGTGTCGAGTGTAGGCCCAGGTATGTGTGACGCAGTTGCAAATTAAGCCATGTGGGCCCCTGAAATGGCGGCTGGCAGACCTCTAAACTGGGGCAGTGGGATGTGAGGTAACTGCGCTGGCGTTGTACACCGTCGCATAGGCGGTCGAAGACCGCGGTGCAAAGCTGCATTGGTTAACATTGGACCCTATGGGTCACAGGAGCCAATGATGAAGGGCGCCGGCGGTGATGACACGCACCGCCGCGGACGTCACCGCCGCGGACCTGACCGCCATTTTCTATCTGTTCAATCACTTGATACCTGATCTTCGACAGGAGAGGACCTACACTGCAAGTGCTGCTGTGACCTCGTTCTGGAAGAGACAATGGCTGATGCGTCTGTGGAAAGGGACCCTGCCTTCACTGCTCAGGAGTTGGAGAAGCTCGTGGACGGGGTCCTCCCCCAGTACATGCTACTCTACGGTCCTCCAGACCAAGAGGTAAGTACACAGGGAGCACGTTGTATGGGCTATGCCTGGGTGGAGAGGGCTGGTTGTAAGAGGGAAGGGGGCAGAGTGCAGTGAACATGAAGGACTGTGCCACATGGCAAGGGCAGGGATGGGGGCCACTCACTTCGACGGTGCTCTTGCTAATGACTTCTCTTCTTCCCCTGTGCATGTCATGTAGGTCAGCGCCCACCAGAAGAAGGACATTTGGCGTGCCATCGCCAAGGACATCCGGACCCTGGGGGTCCACCAGAGACGGGGCACCCACTGCCGTAAAAGATGGGAGGACATTCGCCGCTGGAGCAAGAAGACGGCAGAGGCCCAGCTGGGGATGGCCTCCCAACGTGGGAGGGGTGCCCGTCGCCCCATGACCCCCCTGATGTTCCGGATCCTGGCGGTGGTCTTCCCTGAGTTGGATGGGCGCTTGAGGGCATCACAGCAGACACAAGGGGGTGAGTACACAATCATTCTGGGGACTTTGTGCGCAGTTGAGGGGTATAGGTGTGGGAGGAGGGCTGTGGGTTTCCCTAGGCAAGGGCGAGTTACGTACGCTAGGCCCCTCCGGAATGCAGGCCATGTGGCACTCCACCCCACCTCTGTAGAGTGCCAAGTACAGCTATACATGCCCCTGTGGCATCCATGTGTGCAGATGTCCACCATAGCGATGTAGGCCATATCCCAGGAATTGCATCTGTAGAGGCCAGGAGCACGGCGTAGTGCAGGCGGCTGCTGTGTCTGTATTGTCCGCCAACGGGAGCGGTATGCCATGCACTCAACCTGTCTTTCTTCTGTCGTCCCCCCTTTTTTCTGCTCTCCATGTTCTTTTGTGCATCAGCATCATCAGGCGGAGGTACAGTGGCACCGGAGCATGAAGGAGCTGCATCCCACATGGCCATAGAGGGCCACACCACAGACTTAGAATGCACCAGTGGGACGGAGGGCGAGGGGAGCTTCACGTCGGGCACCGGATCACCAACCAGCGACACGGACTCGTCCGCCGATGGGAGCTCCCTTGTGGTGGCGGCACCATCTGTGCCCCACACTTCTACAGGTACAGCTGCCACCTCCCCTACCCGCACCACCCTCCCAGCAGCCCCTTAGCGTTTGCCCCGTGCCCGCTCACCCAGGAGGGTGGGCATCACCTTCTCCCCAGGCACCTCAGCCCTTGCCCCTGTCACCCCTGCTGCCCTCAGTGAGGAGGCCATTGACCTCCTCAGGTCACTCATTGTTGGGCAGTCTACCATTGTGAATGCCATCCAGGGTGTAGAAAGGGAGTTGCAACATGGTAATGCATTCCTGGAGGGCATTCATTCTGGTCAGGCTGCCCTTCATCGAACCCTGCAATCTTTGGCCTCAGCACTGATGGCAGCCATTGTCCCTGTGTCTAACCTCCCCCCTCCAACTTCCTCCACCCAGACCCAGGCCCCTGTACCCCAGCCTATCCCAAGCACACCAACAGACAAGCACGCACACACTTCAACACACAAAAGTAGATCAGGCAAACATAGGCACCACACATCCCACAGGCACTCACACAAGCATCAGACACATACAGACACAGCAACATCCACTGCCTCCACTGTGTCCCCCTCCTCATCGTCTCCCTCCTCCCTCCCAGTGTCGTGTACACTCTCACCTGCATGCACTACATCTACAGGCACTAGGACTCGCACCAGAACACCCAGCACCACAACCCGCTCACCTGCACTCACCACCCCCACTCCCATTTACACGTCCCCTGTGTCATCTCCCAGTGTGTCTGGGATGCCCCCTCCCAAAGTACACAAACGCGGGCGCCCACACACCCAACATCCATCCACCCCACGACAGCCTCCAGTACCTGCACCTGGACCCAAAACACCTAAAGTGACACCTCCTACAACCACCTCCTCTTCCTCCACTCACAGACCCCCTCCAACCACCCATCCCAGTGTTCATCATAAACTCTCCCTCAGCAACGTTTACCTCTTTGCCCCCATCCCCACCCCTCCAATTCATAAGTCCCGTAGTAGCACCTCAGCCAAAAAGACTCCAGTACCGGTGGTGCGTGTTACAGGTGTGTGGAGTGCACCGGCCACCAGGGCAGGCAGTGTGACACGGAGCCAAAGCACTGCCAGTCCACCCCCTGTAAAGCATCTCAAGTTGGCAAGTGGCTGACGGGACAGGGTGAAGACTCCGGGTGGCAAAACTGCTCACAAGGGTCCCAGGGGGATTGCAGAGTCAGCTGTGACTCCTCCAAAGGTGGTGAAGGGCCAGAGGTAGTCTGCACAGTCTGGTGAGAGCAGCACGGCAGAGAAGGGCGCCATCCTCCCTGGCGGCCAGGACGCCACTGCCAGCACCGTCGTCACTGGTCAGGAGACCACCGCCAGAGTCATTGCCCAGGAGGGCACGAGTATCGTCACTGGTCAGGAGACCACCGCCAGAGTCATTGCCCATGAGGGCACATGTATTGTCACTGGTCAGGAGACCACCGCCAGAGTCAGTGGCAAGGAGGGCCCCGGCTGCCACAGCCCCGCTGGAAAATGAGGGACCGTCATGCCACACACCAATGCACAGGTCAGAGGTCGCCATGGCAAAGCACCACTGAACAAGGGAATCACCGCCATGGTGAAGACTGCTGAACAGGTCACAGCACCACTGAACAGGGCAGAGAACCGCTGAACAGATCAGAGACCGCCATGGCAAAGCCCCGCTGAACAAGGGAAAAGACCGCCATGGTGAAGACTGCTGAACAGGGCAGAGCACCGCTGAACAGGGCAAAGCACCGCTCAACAGGTCAGAGAACACCATGGCAAAGGACCGCTGAACAAGGAAACACCGCCACATCAAGCATCGTTATCCCATGTACAGCTGGGACTGTGACAGTACAGGAACCATCACGGGGAGCTAAATGCAGTGTGGGCACCATTCCCCCTCCAGAACCAGTGGAGACTGTTATCCACTTGAGAGACTGTGGCTTTGCACTCCCCAGGATTGTTCAGTGGGCAAACCACCCGCTGTAGAGACTTGAGAGACTGTGGCTTTGCACTCCACAGCATTGTTCAGTGGGCAAACCACCCACTGTAGAGACTTGAGAGACTGTGGCTTTGCACTCCTCAGGATTGTTCAGTGGGCAACCCACCCACTTGTGAGACTTGAGAGACTGTGGCTTTGCACTCCCCAGGACTGTTCACTGGGCAACCCACCCACTGTAGAGACTTGAGAGACTGTGGCTTTGCACTCCCCAGGATTGTTCAGTGGGCAAACCACCCACTGTAGAAACTTGAGAGACTGTGGCTTTGCACTCCCCAGGATACATCAATGGGCATGGAGCCCCGTCGTGGTGCTGTAATCCGGCTGAGGTGCCCCCCTTCCCTTCCCCCTGAGGTGCCTGTTGTATTTCGATCTGATGCCCTAGCAGTGTTCTCTCCGTTTGTGGACAGGTATCTATTGTGGGCCTCGGCCATTCATTTTTGGACCAGTGGTGCACGGACATTGAGATGTGCATACCTGCACTGCTTCTCGTAATGTATATGCTTTTGATTGTGTATATATATATCTGTATATATTCGGTAACTGTATTTTGATACATTAGAATTTTTCGACTGATTTCCTTTGGTCTTTGCATTCTTCCGGAGGGGGTTGTGAGTTGTTACTGTGATGTTTTGACATGCATAGCTGTGTGTGTTATAATGTGCGAGGGTGGGGGTGTGGGTGTGGGTGTTGCATGTGTGTCCCCCTGACTTTTGCCTCCCCCCTCCCCTATGTCGTAGGTGCAGTACTCACCGTTGTCTTCGCCGCCGCCGTTGCTGGTGTTCATAAATGAGCAGGAAGACAAGGGCAGGTAGGATTTGTAATTCCGGCTCCATGGTGTCCTCTTTCCTCGTGGGATGTGTTCAGGTGAGCGTTTTCCCATTGCAAAAGCTGTTTCCGCCATGTTTTTATCCACGGTGAATCCGCCCCGGAAAAGGTGGCGGATTGTGATACTATGGGCGGTACATTGTCTTCCGCCTGTCTGTTGGCGGTGACCGCCGCGCTGTTTGTCTGTACGGCCGTGGCGGTCGGAGTGTTAAAGTGGCTGTCTATGTTGGCGGTTTCCGCCACGGTCATGATTCCCTTTTTTTGTCCACCGGCCTGTTTGCGGTATTACCGCACCTTTAACACCGTCCGCCAGGGTTGTAATGACCACCTAAGTCCGAAGGTAAAAAGTTGACCGTGACCTCCCAGCCAGCGTATCCGAGGAGGGCTCCAGGGACGTCGGATCAAGATCCAGGTTCACCTCGAAAAAACGACTAAGTCAGAAGGTAAAAATCTCCACAGAGGATTCCCGCGACGCGTATCCGGAGAAGAGCTCCAGGAGGTCAGATTGGACTGGCAGGTTCGTCCGACTGAAGAAAATCTTCAAAAAAGAGATTAAGGGGGTCATTACGACCGCCAGGGGTAATGTGGCGTCCGTACCGCCAACAGGCTGGCGGTACGGAGACCCGTATTAAGACCGCGGCGGTAGCGCAGCGGTCGCACTGCCGGGGGCGGCGGTTTCCCGACGTTTTAGCCCCGGTGGTGATAATCCGCCAGGGCAGCGCTGCATTATGACTCCCCTACCGCCGGCCTGTTTCTGGCGGTTTGCACCGCCAGGAAGAGGCTGGCGGTAAGGGGAGTCCTGGGGCCCCTGGGGGCCCCTGCACTGCCCATGCCACTGGCATGGGCAGTGCAGGGGCCCCATAACAGGGCTCTGTGCAGCTTTTCACTGTCTGCATAGCAGACAGTGAAAAGCGCAACAGGTGGTACTGCACCAGTCGCACAGCTGCAACACCGCTGGCTCCATTAGGAGCCGGCTCCTATGTTGCGGCCTCATCCCCGCTGGGCCGGCGGGCGTAAACTAGGTTTGCGCCCGCCGGCCCAGCGGGGATGTTGTAATGGGGTCCACGGGATTGTGGCCGCATTGGCGGCAGCACGGCGGTTACCGCTTCCGCCCGCCAAGCTTGTAATGACCCCCTAAGTGGGTTATTACAACTTTGGAGGAGGTGTTAATCCGTCCCAAAAGTGACGGTAAAGTGACGGATATACCATCAGCCGTATTACGAGTTCCATAGGATATAATGGACTCGTAATACGGCTGGTGGTATATCCATCACTTTACCGTCACTTTTGGGATGGATTAACACCACCTCCAAAGTTGTAATAACCCCCTTAGTGTGAAGGTAAACTTTTAACCGAGGCCTCCCGCGGCCTGTAGCCGAGCAGGGCTCCATCGCGGTTGGCCTTAAACTTTGACTTTGCCCCGGTCGAGGTGCAACCAGATGACCCGATTGGCACTTTTTGTTTCTAGGCGCTAAAAAAACAATAATTCTTTAAAAATTCATATCTCCGGTTCCCCTTATCTCATTTTATTCATTTTTGTGTCATTTTAAAGACAAAAAGATAATCTATTGGTATAAATTGGTTTTGGATTTTTAAAGTGTTTCCTGTGTTTTATTTAATTACTGTTTTGTGATATTTGAATGCTTTACACTCTGTCTCCTAAGTTAATCCTTGACGCTCGTTGCCAAGCTACCAAGGGTTGAGCTGGGTTTAATTTACTGACACCTAACTGGACCTAAGTGGAGGTTAGTGGCCTGTTGCTAAGTGTAGGTACCTACCTGCCCTTACCAATAACCCATTTTCCAACATTTTTGGTGAGCAGTGGTGGGATCCTGTACTTGTTTTCAGTATCACATTACAGTTCTAAGTAAAACAAATTAAACATCCTTTAAATTGTCCTAGTGCAAAAATTGTTTTTATTTTTTAATTTGGATTAATTTCAATTATTGAATTTTTGTGATTTTTCCAAATTCTTGTTTCCAATTTTTGCATAAAGTTTTTGTTGACACAAAATTAGGGAACCATGGAGCTTGATCTGGCTAGCCTACCCACACTGACAATAGTCCAGCTTAGGAGGTTGTGTACTGAAAGAGGGTTGCCTGCAACCACTAACCTCAGGAAGCATGTCCTGATCAAATCCCTGACAGCATGGACTGAGGCCCAAGAGGTAGACCCAGAGGAAGCTCCAGAGGAGGGAGAAGTAGGGGAGGATGGTAGCTCTAACCACTCAGGGGAGGGAGGGCATCTGAGCCTAAGTGAGGATGAGGAAGACCGGTCCTCATTACATACAGTCACTAGGGGCAGACCCAAAGCTAGTTGGGGGAAGTGGGTCCCTTCAGGAGGAGAGAACCTGTCCCTCAGAGAAAGAGAGCAGGAGGCCGAGCTAGCATTCATAGCTTTGGAGGCAGAGAAGCTGGCCCTAGAAAAGAAAAAGGGGGCAAAGAGAGAGAAAAGAGATGGTGGCAGCGACAGAGAAGTTGAGGTGTCCATGGGTGGGGGTGGGGTTTGCCCCAGATTACCCAAGGGGGTGGTTCCTGCTTATGTAGAGGGGAATGATATAGACAAGTGGTTGGAGGCCTTTGAGAGGGCACTCCAAATGAGAAGGGTTAGTCCTCAACACTGGGGTTCACTTTTATGGGAGTTAGTCCCCAACTCAGGGAGGGATAGGCTTCTGACCTTAAGGGGGGAGGCGGCAGATTCATACCCTAGCATGAAAGCATGAAGAGGTGCTTAACCAAGAAGTTTGGTCTGACCCCAGAGCAGTATAGAATGAAGTTCAAGGACACCCAGAAGGTCAGTACCCAGTCTTGGGTTGACTTTGTAGACACCTCACTTAAGGCACTAGAAGGCTGGATTATTGGTAACAAAGTAAATACTTATGAGGGGTTATACAATCTGATCATGAGAGAGCACATCTTGACCAATTGTACCCAAGAAAGATTACGCCAGCATCTAGTGGACTCTAAGCTGACCAACCCTAGCAAGCTAGGGGAGGCAGCTGATGAGTGGTTGAGAACCAGGGTGGTTGTCAAGTCCCAGGGGGGAGACTCCAAGAAGGGGGGTCAGGTCCCCAAAAACCTAAGGAGGGAGGTGGTAAGCCCACCACAGAAACTCCCTCTGTACCCCAGAACCCTAAGAAGGAGGAGAGTAAATCCCACACCCTCTCTGAGAATCAGAGACAGGGAGACCCAGGGTTAAAAAAATTCTTGGATGGTAAGGCTTGCTTTGACTGTCAGCAGACAGGTCATTTTAGAGGAGATGCAGCCTGTCCAAAGAAGGTGGTTAGCACTGGGCTATCCAGTGTAGCCATGGGGGAGGTCTCCTCAGATGATGAAGTCCTCCTAGCATTGAGCTGGGAGACAGGACCAGGTGGTAAGCTGGTGATCCCTGAGGATGGAAGTAGGCACTTCCACTCCATTCAGGTGAATGGGATCCCTATCACTGGCCTGAGAGACACCTCTGCCAGTCACACTATAGTGAGTGACCGGTTAGTGACCCCAGACATGTATGTCCCAGGAGGGACCAGGAAAGTCAGGATAGCTACAGGGGAGGGCACCTCTGCACCTGTAGCCATAGTGCCCCTAGAGAGGGAGGGTATAGTTGACTGGTTTAGGGTGGTAGTCAATGCTGACCAACCCCTATATTGTATCATGGGCAATGACCTCCCAGAGGTGAGACTGGTTCCAGATGGGGCGGTCACCCAGGGCGCCCCCCAACCCAAAGTCCTGGGGAGTCAGTCCCACCAGTTAGGAGACAGGGGTCCCCCTGAAAAGGAAAGAAGAAAAGGAAGGGTGGGCCACTCTTAAAGAGAGTTTCAGGGAGCCAAAGGCCTTCTGCCCCAGTAGGGGGGAGCCCAGAGTTGGCACTGGTGAGGCCTCACCTGACCCCAAGAAAGTCCTGAGTAGTCAGGCAGCTGTCCAGATGCAAGGTGTTGCCCCTGCACTGGCAGAAGGGAGAGTGGAAGGAGGGTGTCTGCCACAGGAGGTGGTAGCCCCCCACTCTAGACAGCAAGAGGGGTGCCATGACACCACAGTTGCCCCTAAAGCAGCTCAGCCACCTGTCAGTGGAGTGCTTAGGGTGTGGTTCTGGGTACAGACAGCTGTCAGTAGCCTCTGCTGGGTGCTAGCCTTCTTGGCAGCACTGTACTTGGCCTGGGAGGCAGACCCCAGGGTCAATAGCAAAGTAGGCCCCCTGACCCTGTTGGTCATGGTGGGGTTGCTCAAGTGTTGAGTGACCTCTTTGGGTAAGCTAGGTGTTGCCCTAGCAAAGTTAGGAGTAGGGGAGGTGGGCACCTCACTACCCAAGTTGGCAGAGAGAGAGGAGGAAGACCCCCCAGAGGGAAGTTTCAGTTTGAGATGGGTCCTTTCACTGTTGGGGTGGGTTCACTACCCAGGGGAGTGACCATGACAGGAGGATGTAAGGCAGAGTAGGCCCTGCAAAGGGACAGACAGTTTTCTTCACAGTCTTCCTCGCCTAACAAGCCAGGAAGACTTTCCCAGGGTTGGGGTGAGTCTCCTGGGCGTGTGGGCTGGGGGGGGGGGTTTGTGTGAGAAAACAGGGCTGATTGCAGAGGCCCCCTAACTTTTTGCCCCAATTTTCCATTTTTGGATGGTGTTTTCCTGACTCTGATGGTGCCCTGGGTACTGCTAACCAGTCCCAGGGCCTGTGCTCTGTGTAAATAGGATATGCAAATTAGGCTAATTATAATTGGCTAAGTTAACCTACCTATAAGTCCCTAGTATATGGTAGGGCATGTAGGTTTAGGGACCACAGCATAGGTAGTGCACCCATAGGTGCACTGCTGAGGTGCCCGGCATCATTTTAAAGGCAGGCCTGCCTTGCTGGCTGCTTTTAAATTAAAGTTATATGCAAATTCGACTTTGGAATTAAAAATAGTTCCAAAGTCTTAAACTACCTTATTTTTACCTATATAAGTCACCCCTAAGGTGGTCCCTATGTGCCCCTAGGGCTGGGTGCCATGTAACTATAAGCAGGGATCTTGTGAAAATAGTTTTAAAAGCCCTGGTGAGGTAAAATAGCCAAATTCGTGTTTCCCTCATTGTATTAAATGGCCTTCATAGGCTAGAATGGGGAGACTTTGGGGGTCATTCCAACCCTGGCGGTCGGTGTTAAAGCGGAGGCCAACCCGCCAACAGGCAGGCGGCCAAAAAAATGGAATTCTGACCCTGGCGGAAACCGCCAACACAGACCGCCACTTTAACACTCCGACCGCCAAGGCGGGACAAACAAACCGCGCGGCGGTCACCGCCAACAGACAGGCGGGAGACAATGTACTGCCCACCCTATCACAACTCACCAATCCGCCACCTTTTCCGGGGCGGGAGCCCCGCCGATAAAAACACAGCGGAAACAGACTACGAACGGGAAAACGCTCACCTCTACACACTCCACGAGGAATCTGGACAGCATGGAACCAGAACTACACATCCCAGCAGCTATTGTCTACCCGCTCCTCTACCAGGAGCACGAACGCCGGCGCAGAAGACAACGGTGAGTACTGCACCTACGACACAGGGGAGGGGGGAGGAGAAAAGATTACGGGCACACACATACGCGACACACCCACCCTCACCCACAACTACCTACACATCAATGCAGAGCAACAACTCAGAGTGACACCCCACAAACCCCCCGGAAGAATGCCAAGACAAAATAAAATGATCATGAAATTCAAATATATTGTAAGGCTAACTAAAAAAATATTTCCAACATCTATAACTATATACACATATGTAAATTGTCCTGTCCAAATTGGGTTTCAGTCATTGTACGTGGGCCAATGGGCCTCAACACATGGGCAAAGCCCACACAGGAGACCCAAATCCATTGGAGAGAACACTGCAGGGGCATCAGATAGAAAAACTACAGGCACCTCAGGGGGAAGGGAAGGGGAGGCACCTCAGCCACATGAGTCCACAACGCCAGATCCACGAGGGGCCTCCATGGCCACTGTCCCATCCTGGGGAGTGCAAAGCCACAGTCTCTCAAGTCTCTACAGTGGGTGGCTTGCCCACTGTGCCATCCTGGGGAGTGCAAAGCCACAGTCTCACAAGTCTCTACAGTGGGTGGCTTGCCCACTGTTACATCCTGGGGAGTGCAAAGCCACAGTCTCACAAGTCTCTACAGTGGGTGGCTTGCCCACTGTGCCATCCTGGGGAGTGCAAAGCCACAGTCTCACAAGTCTCTACAGTGGGTGGCTTGCCCACTGTTACATCCTGGGGAGTGCAAAGCCACAGTCTCACAAGTCTCTACAGTGGGTGGGTTGCCCACTGTACCATCCTGGGGAGTGCAAAGCCACAGTCTCTCAAGTGGATTACAGACTCCACTGGTACTGGAGGAGGCATGGTGCCCAGAGTGCATCGTGCAGCCCTGCTCGACACAGATCCGGGCCTGCCCCTTCTGCCAATGGGCCAGCGGTGCTTGACTTGAAGGGCCCAGCGGAGCGGTGCAGAGATGAAGGGCCCAGCGGAGCGGTGCTTGACACGGCGGTGCCCAGCGGAGCGGTGCAGAGATGAAGGGCCCAGCGAAGCGGTGCTTGAGACGGCGGTGCCCAGCGGAGCGGTGCTTGAGATGAAGAGCCCAGCGGAGCGGTGCAGAGATGAAGGGCCCAGCGGAGCGGTGCTTGAGATGAAGGGCCCAGCGGAGCGGTGCTTGAGATGAAGGGCCCAGCGGAGCGGTGCTTGAGATGAAGGGCCCAGCGGAGCGGTGCTTGAGACGGCGGTGCCCAGCGGAGCTGTGCTTGAGATGAAGGGCCCAGCGAAGCGGTGCTTGAGATGAAGGGCCCAGCGGAGAGGTGCTTGAGACGGCGGTGCCCAGCGGAGCGGTGCTTGAGATGAAGGGCCCAGCGAAGCGGTGCTTGAGACGGCGGTGCCCAGCGGAGCGGTGCTTGAGATGAAGGGCCCAGCGGAGCGGTGCTTTAGACGGCGGTGCCCAGCGAAGCGGTGCTTGAGATGAAGGGCCCAGCGGAGCGGTGCTTGAGACGGCAGTGCCCAGCGGAGCGGTGCTTGAGATTAAGGGCCCAGCGGAGCGGTGCTTGAGACGGCGGTGCCCAGCGGAGCGGTGCTTGAGATGAAGGGCCCAGCGGAGCGGTGCTTGAGACGGCGGTGCCCAGCGGAGCGGTGCTTGAGATGAAGGGCCCAGCGAAGAGGTGCTTGAGACGGCGGTGCCCAGCGGAGCGGTGCTTGAGATTAAGGGCCCAGCGGAGCGGTGCTTGAGACGGCGGTGCCCAGCGGAGCGGTGCTTGAGATGAAGGGCCCAGCGGAGCGGTGCTTGAGACGGCGGTGCCCAGCGAAGCGGTGCTTGAGATGAAGGGCCCAGCGGAGCGGTGCTTGAGACGGCGGTGCCCAGCGAAGCGGTGCTTGAGATGAAGGGCCCAGCGGAGCGGTGCTTGTCTTGAAGGGCCCTGTTCAGCGGTTCTTGAGACGGCGGTGCCCTGTTCAGCGGTGCTTGTCTTGAAGGGCCCTGTTCAGCGGTGCTTGTCTTGAAGGGCCCTGTTCAGCGGTGCTTGTCTTGAAGGGCCCAGCAGAGCGGTGCTTGTCTTGAAGGGCCCTGTTCAGCGGTTCTTGAGACGGCGGTGCCCTGTTCAGCGGTCCTTGTCTTGAAGGGCCCTGTTCAGCGGTGCTTGTCTTGAAGGGCCCAGCGGAGCGGTGCTTGTATTGAAGGGCCCTGTTCAGCGGTTCTTGAGACGGCGGTGCCCTGTTCAGCGGTGCTTGTCTTGAAGGGCCCAGCGGAGCGGTGCTTGTCTTGAAGGGCCCTGTTCAGCGGTGCTTGTCTTGAAGGGCCCAGTGGAGCGGTGCTTGTCTTGAAGGGCCCTGTTCAGCGGTTCTTGAGACGGCAGTGCCCTGTTCAGCGGTGCTTGTCTTGAAGGGCCCAGAGGAGCGGTGCTTGTCTTGAAGGGCCCTGTTCAGCGGTTCTTGAGACGGCGATGCCCTGTTCAACGGTGCTTGTCTTGAAGGGCCCTGTTCAGCGGTGCTTGTCTTGAAGGGCCCAGCGGAGCGGTGCTTGTCTTGAAGGGCCCTGTTCAGCGGTTCTTGAGACGGCGGTGCCCTGTTCAGCGGTGCTTGTCTTGAAGGGCCCAGCGGAGCGGTGCTTGTCTTGAAGGGCCCTGTTCAGCGGTTCTTGAGACAGCGGTGCCCTGTTCAGCGGTGCTTGTCTTGAAGGGCCCTGTTCAGCGGTGCTTGTCTTGAAGGGCCCAGCGGAGCGGTGCTTGTCTTGAAGGGCCCTGTTCAGCGGTTCTTGAGACGGCGGTGCCCTGTTCAGCGGTGCTTGTCTTGAAGTGCCCTGTTCAGCGGTTCTTGACATGTGTCTCCAGGGCACCATATCCGGCCAGTATATGGAGTTCACTCGCCATCCGACTTCTCGCTTGCGGGGCCCTCCTGTGCTGGAGTCCCGGGCCCGTGGGTGTCCTCCTTCACACCCGGAATGGGGCTGGTGGGGCCCTCCTGAGCAGCTCGCCTGCTGCCAGACTTGTCGGCCGTGCTGCCCTTGCCATCCTTCCGTGATTCTCTGTGGCCCTTGCCTCCCTTTGTAGGGACCTGACGGTGCCAGGGTAGTGCCTTTGGAGGCTGCCGTCTCTGGCCTCTTGCGCCGGGCCTTGCCTTTCTTGGATTTTTTCCCAGGGGGTGGGCTGGCGGTCCCTTTACTGCTGGCCGATGTAGCTGCCCTTGAAGGTGGTGGACTCCAATATCCTTTTACTATGGTCCTTGTAGGTCCAGGGGTTGTGGTGGCTGAGGTGCTGATTGGACTCTTACGAGATGGAGGGGGTGGGTCAGGTGATGGAAAGAGGTTAATTTTGGACAGGAAAAACTTTTTAGGAGCAGTGGGAAGGGTAGGTGCAGTGGGTATGGGAGTGGAGGAAGAGGATGTGGTTGTAGGAGAGTCAAGTGTGGTGTCTTTGGGTGCAGGTGCTTGTGACGGAGGCTGTCGTGAGGTGGATGGCTGTTGGGTGGGTGGCTGCCTGCGTTTGTGTGGTTTGAAAGAGGGGGTGACAGACACACTGGGAGAGGACACAGGGGACGTGTAAATGGCAGTGGGGGTGGTGACTACACGTGTGCGGAGTGTTCTGGTGGGTGTGCTGGTGATGGACGTAGTGGCTGATGATGTTGTGCATGCAGGTGTGAGTGGAGACGTCACAGGGAGGGAGGAGGGAGACGAGGAGGAGGGGGACACATAGGAGGCAGTGGCTGTTGGTATGTCTGCATGTGGCTGTTGCGTGTGTGAATGCTTGTGTGATGTGTGGTGCTTATGTCTGGATGAGCTGCCCTTGGGTGTTGAGGTGTGCGCAGGCTGGTCTGTAGGTGTGTCTGGGAAAGGCAGAGGAACAGGGGAGTGGGACTGGGTGGAGGAAGTTGGAGGAGGGAGGCAGGAGACAGTGACAATGGCTGCCGTCAGTGCTGAGGCCAGAGCGTTGAACGATGGGCAGCCTGACCCGAATGAATGCCCTCCAGGTATGCATTGCTCCGGTGCACCTCCCTTTCTACCCCCTGGATGGCATTCAAAAGGGTAGACTGCCCAACAATGAGCGTCCTGAGGAGGTCAATGACCTCCTCACTGAGGGCAGCAGGGGTAACTGGGGCAGGGCCTGAGGTGCCTGGGGCGAAGGAGATGCCCGCCTTCGTGTGCGAGCGGGCACGGGGTGAACGTTGAGGGGCTGCTTGGAGGGCGGAGCTGGTGCGCTGGGTGGCGGCTGTACCTGTTGTTGCGGTGGGCACGGATGTTGCCGCCACCACAAGGGAGCTCCCTTCCGAGGACGTGTCTGTGTCGCTGATGTCTCCACGTGTCCCCGTTGTGGAGCTCCCCTCGCCCTCCGTCTCACTGGTGAATTCCGAGTCGGTTGCATGGCCCTCCAGGGCCATGTGAGATACAGCTCCCTCGTGCTCCGATGCCACTTCTCCTCCGCCTGATGATGCTAATGCACACATGAACAGGAAGAGCAGCAAAAAAGGGGGGGGAAATAAAGACATGTTGAGTGCATGCATTGGCAACACAGTTGGCGGAGAGGACAGACACAGAAGCCCCCTGCACTACGCCGCGCACTTGGGGTACACTACTCAATCATTGGGACTTGGCCTACAAGCCTATGGACGACAACTGCACACATAGGTGCACAGGGCCATGGATAGCTGTACTTGGCACCCTACAGAGGTGGGGGGCGGGGGCACAGGGCCATGACTTACGGAGGGGCCTAGCCTACAGAAATCGCCCTGGCCTAGGGATACCCACAGCCCTGCTCCCCCACCCAGACACCTCCACTGTTCGCTAAGATAGCAGAATGTGCTGGTACTCACCCCCTTGTGTCTGCTGTGATGTCCTCACGCGCCCATCCAAATCTGGGTAGGCCACCGCCAGGATCCGAGACATCAGGGGGGTCAATTGACGAGTGGCACCCCTCCTACGTTGGGACCCCATCCGCAGCAGAGCCTCCGCGGTTTTCCTGCTCCCACGGCAGATGTCCTCCCACCTCTTGCGGCAGTGGGTGCCCCGTTTGTTGTGGACCCCCAGGGTCCGGACGTCCTTGGCGATGGCACGCCAAATGTCGATTTTCTGATGGGCGCTGACCTATGTGACATGTACAGGGGGAGAAATAACATTGTCATAATTTTCTGCATGCTCGATGTGAGTGGCCCCCCATCCCCACCCTTGCCATGTGGCACATGCTCTCATCCGTCGTTTGATGCATGCCTCAATCGCTCCCCTCCCATACCATCTTTCATCCACCCGACTCAACACAGGCATTGCCCCCAAAGCATGCTCCCAGTGTACTTACCTGTTGGTCTGGAGGACCGTAGAGTAGCGCATACTGGGGGAGGACCCCATCCACGAGTTTCTCCAATTCTTCAGAAGTGAAGGCAGGGGCCCTTTCCCCAGTCGCAGCAGCCATTGTATCTTCCATACTGAGGTCACAGCAGCACTTGCAGTATAGGTCCTCTCCTGTGGATGATCAGGTCTCGAGTGATTAAGCTGATAGAAAATGGCGGTCACGTCCGCGGCGGTGCATACCGCGGCGGTGCGTACCGCGACCGCCGGCACACTTCGTCATTGGCTCCTGAAACCCATAGGGTTCAATGTTAAACAATGCTGCTTTGCGCCGCGGTCTTCGACCGCCTACCGCCACGGTGTGCCACGCCAGCGCATTGACCTCACATCCCATTGTCGCACTTCACAGGTCAGGCAGCCGCCATTTCAAGGGCCCACATGGCTTAATTTCTACTGCGTCACACATGCCTAGGCCTTGCATCGACACTCATACAAGCCATTCAATGCATAGAGAATTGTGTACTGTGCAGGCTGTGGGAACGTACCTGTGGGTTGATTGACTCTGTGCTCGCTGTTGTCCTTCCTAGGCACCGTCCGCTGGGACTTGCGAGGAGATGGAGGAATGTTCCCGTGTACAGACCGCTGGTGGACCTGTCGACAATGGAGGAACGACATGTCATTCTGACATACAGGCTTGACCGAGTCACTATACAGGAACTGTGTGCCCAGCTGGAGCCAGACCTGATGTCACCCATCCGCCAACCCACAGGGATCCCCCCTCTAGTGCAGGTGCTGTCAGTACTCCATTTTTTGGCAAGTGGGTCATTTCAAACAACAGTGGCCATTTCATCAGGGATGTCTCAGCCTATGTTTTCAAAGGTGTTGTCCAGAGTGTTGTCTGCCCTGCTCAAACACATGCGGAGATACATCGTTTTCCCTGAGGTGGGGGATTTGCCTACAGTGAAGGGTGATTTCTATGCCCTTGGACATATTCCCAACATCATTGGTGCCATTGATGGGACACATGTGGCTTTGGTACCCCCCAGAGAAAGTGAACAGGTGTACAGGAACAGAAAAAGTTATCATTCCATGAATGTCCAGGTGGTCTGTTTGGCTGACCAGTACATCTCCCATGTAAATGCCAAGTTCCCTGGGTCAGTGCATGACGCATACATCATGCGAAATAGCAGCATCCCTTATGTGATGGAACAACTACAGAGACACCGTGTGTGGCTAATTGGTGACTCAGGTTACCCCAACCTGTCGTGGTTACTGACCCCAGTGAGGAATCCCAGGACAAGGGCAGAGGAACGGTACAATGAGGCACATGGGCGTACTAGGAGGGTGATCGAGCGGACCTTTGGCCTCCTGAAGGCCAGGTTTAGGTGCCTGCATATGACAGGTGGATCCCTAATGTACTCACCAAAGAAGGTGTGCCAGATCATCGTGGCCTGCTGTATGCTTCACAACCTGGCTTTGCGACGCCAGGTGCCTTTTCTGCAGGAGGATGGTCCAGATGGTGGTGTTGTAGCAGCTGTGGAGCCTGCGGAGAGTGAAGAGGAGGAAGACGAAGAGGACGACACAGACAACAGGGACACAGTGATACAGCAGTATTTTCAATAACACACAGGTAAGAATCAATTCCGGCATTTTACATTTACTTACAGTCTCCTGCCTCTCTACTCTCTGTCCTTTTCACCCAGTGTATGCTAACAGAGTTGTGACTTTGCCTTCCAATTTCAGAGATGTGGGCCCCACTGTGTGACCTCTGCTTTGTTTGCCCATGGACTACAGCTGTGTGACAGTGGTATGTTGTCATCACAATGTAACTGGTCATTTTGGCACATTTATGTCTAATACATATTTTCAAAAATACAGGCAGACTCCAGATTATTTTTGTGCAATAAGTGTGTTTATTAAAGTGCTCAATTTTGGGACATGGTTGAAAATCGGTGATGGGTGATGGTGGAGGAATGTCCATGGCAGAGTCCAGATTCTCAGTCTCACAGGTGCATTGTCCATATGCCTGTGGAAGGTGGAGCAGGGGCAGTTTAAGGTTGGACAGGGTGACAATGTGGGACAGTGGGATGACATCAGGGGGTATCCTTTCCTGGAGGGGGTCTTGGCATCCTACTCTGTCTAATTCCTAGATCTCAGGCCCCGCTTGCGGGTGGTTCTTCTTCTGCAGGAGGTGGGGTTCTGGTGGCCGGTTGTTCTTGTGTCGGGGCCTCCTGTCCACTAGCGCCGGCGGAGGTGGTAGCCTGTTCCTGGTCCATGCTAGTGACAGGGGCCCTTTGTGGTGCCACATGGTCCCGCAATGTGGTGACAATCAGGTTGAGAGCCACAACGATGGTGCCCATTGCGGAACTAATGTTTCTCAGTTCTTCCCTGAACCCCATAAACTGTTCCTCCTGCAGTACCTGGATCTCCTGGAACCTGGCCAGGACCGTCGCCATCGTCTCCTGGGAGTGGTGGTATGCTCCCATGATGGAGGTTAGGGCCTCGTGGAGAGTGGGTTCCCTGGGCCTGTCCTCCCCCTGTCGCACAGCAGCCCTCAAAGTTCCCCTGTTTCCCTGGGCCTCTGTCCCCTGGACCGTGTGCTCACTACCACTGCCCCCAGGTCCCTGTTGTTGTTGGGGTGGTGGGTTAACCTGGGTGCCCTGTAGTGGTGGACACACCGCTGATTGACGTGTCCTGGAGACAGAGGCATGGGCCCGCTGGGTGGGTGCTGTGCTGGTGTTCCCAGAGGGGGGTAGGTCTGCTGTGGCCTGTGGCTGTCTGAGGGGAACCGACTGTCCCGAGGTCCCCGATGGGCCGGGCTGGTCATCTGGGTCCAGAGAGACAGAGCTGCTGTCATGACTGTGGGCCTCTTCTGGGGGTGGGATGGACATTTCTGGACCCTCCTGGGCGGTGTGGTGGCGTTCGGGTCCTGCAGGGGTATAAGAGTATGGTTATTGCTTCTGTGTGTTCCATAGCGTGCAATGGGTGGGTGCCCATGTACCCCAGTGCTGGCATTCCTTTGTGGGGGCTGTTGTGACGGCGGTTTGTGGGGGAGATGGGTATGTGCAGTGGGCATTCTTAGGTGATGGGTGTCGATGGATTGTGGTGGCATGCAGGGTTTGGTGTTGGGATGGGTGGGTTGTGATGGTGAGACATTAGCAGGGAGGATGTGTGATGGGGGTGGGGGGAAGGGTGGGGGTATGAGTTGGCATGCTGGTGGGTGGGGGGGATGAAGTAGTTGAGACTAGACTTACCAGAGTCCATTCCTCCAGATACTCCTGCGAGGCCCTCAGGATGCAGGATGTTCAAGACCTGTTCCTCCCATGTTGTAAATTCTGGGGGTTGAGGTGGGGGTCCGCCGCCAGTCCACTGCACCGCGATGTTGTGCCTGGATACCATGGAACGCACCTTCCCCCGTAGGTCGTTCCACTGCTTCCTGATGTCGTCCCGATTTCGTGGATGCTGTCCCACAGCGTTGACCCTGTCCACTATTCTTTGCCATAGCTCCATCTTCCTGGCAATGGTGGTGTGCTTCACCTGTGTCCCGAAGAGCTGGGGCTCTACCCGAACTATTTCCTCCACCATGACCCTGAGTTCTGCGTCTGAGAACCTGGGGTGTCTTGGGGGTGCCATGGGGTGGTGTGGATGAGGTGTGGGGTGGTGTATGCGGTAATGAGTGTGATGAGTGTAGTGGTGTGTGGTGTTTTGTGCGTGGTTGTTGTGTGGGTGATGGTGTAGTGTGCCTCTGTGTGATGGTGTTCTCTTTTCTGTGCTGTCTCTCTCTGGGCTTCGTCTCTGATTTGTGGTCGTAGGGGTTTGTGGGTGAGGTGGGTGTGTGTTTTATAGTTAATTGGGTGTGTGGGAGTGTTGTGTGTATGTGTCTCAGGTGTGTGTATTTCAAATTGTCCAATGTGGCTGTGTTTTGGAGCTGTATGTGTATTTTGAGCGCAGCGGTGTTTACCGCCAATGGAATACCGCGGTTGAAAGACCGCCGCGTGGATTCGTGGGTCGTAATGGCATGGGCGTATTTCTGTTGGCGTGACGGTGGAGGTTTGGTCTTCGCCAGTTTAACGCTGGCCGTTGGTGTGGCGGACTTTTGTGGATGTCGGGTTTTTGGCGGTTTGCCAGTTGCGGGTCAGAATGACCTTGGCGGTTTACCGCGACCGCGGCGGTGTTATGGCAGTCTTCTGACCGGCGGTAAGCGCCATTTACCGCCGAGGTCAGAATGACCCCCTTTATTTTAAATTTTAAAGTCCCCTTAAATGATGGATACCAAGAGTTTGGTATCAAATTAATTCTTATAATAAATCCCACAACTTCCAGTTGTTGGATTTAATATAACTTGTTCAGGTAAAGATTTTTAAACTTAACCTGAAAAGTTGCCAATTTCAGCCCTGCATTGTTTTTGCTGCTGTGCTCTGATTGGCCAGCCTCTAGCAGCCTGGCCAGGCTGCCTTGATGAGGTGTGAAGTGGCCTGGCTGCATTCAAAGGCATGTGCCTGTGGGAGGGCATCTCCCCTCAGCAGATGGTGAGGCAGGAAGGGGGAGGGCTGCCAAACTGGTCTTCATAGGCAGAGAAGGACATTTGGAGCAACCAGCAACACCCCCACATCCTGCAACCCCAGACAACTAGGTGCCCCCTTGATTAGATTAGGAGAGGGGTTTGTTTATGATTTTTAGCTACACCAGTGGGTGCAATCAGCCAGATGTAACCTCCAAAAATCAGATTCAGCCGTGATGGATTTTTGGAGAATGTTGCCTCCCGGGATTGATTTTTGCCACGCTTCCCAGGAAGTGGTCATCACAGGGGAAGGACCCTGCCCCTGATTGGCGAACCAGGACCCACCTGCTTTTCACCCAGGAGCAAGGATAAAACTGGCAGCCCTGCACCCACACCTCAGTTCCCTACCACATCCAACAAGGAAGAACTACAGAAGAAGAAGGACTACCCTGCTGGACCCCTGGCATGCACCTGGAACCTGCACTCAGAAGGACTGCACCAGCAGCACACCTGGGCTTCACCACAAGTGGGACTTTGCCTGGCTTCAACTGGTTCAAGGAGGGACTCCCTGTTTGCTACAGGTGAAACATTTCTAACCAGAGTCCCCTGCACCAACTCCTGAAGAAAGCGACCAGCTGACCACTGTCCAGTGGCCAAAAAGGAGTTCGCGCGAGGTGCATTCTGGGAGTTGTAGTCCGCACCCCCAAGGACCATCTCAGAACTTCTGGACCCTTGGGGTGAGCTGTGGACCTCAAAAGAGCCCCAGAAGTTTGGAGAACTTTTTTAAAAAGCTCATTAGAGGGACCGACCTGCCGTGGCAACGCTAGCCGGCTTGCCTCAACCGTGACCCGGCCTGATTTGCTGGTTCGTCCCGGTAAAGAAAATCTCAGAAAAAGAGACTACCCTGGCGGACGGTGTTAAAGGTGCGGTAATACCGCAAACAGGCCGGCGGACCAAAAAAGGGAATCATGACCCTGGCGGAAACCGCCAACGAAGACAGCCAATTTAACACACCGCCCGCCACGGCGGTACAGACAAGCAGCGCGGCGGTCACCGACAACAGACAGGCGGAAGACAATGTACCGCCCATAGTATCACAACCCGCCAATTCGCCAACTTTTCCAGGGCGGATTCACTGTGGATAAAAACACAGCAAAAACAGCCATTTCAATGGGAAAACGCTCACCTGAACACATTCCACGAGGAAGGAGGACTCCATGGAGCCGGAACTCCAAATACTCCCTGCGCTTGTCTTTCTGCTCCTCTACGATCACCATCTACGTAGGCGCCGAAGACAACGGTGAGTACTGCACCTATGACATAGGGGAGGGGGGAGGCAAAAGTCAGGGGGACACACACGCAACACCCCCACCCCCACCCTCGGATATTACAACACACACACCAATGCATTCACACAAATCACAGTAACATCCCACAACCCCCCCGGAAGAATGCAAAGACAAAACAAAATCAGTCCAAACATTGTAATGTATCAATATACATGTCTCAAAAATATACACATATATTAGAAATTCATACAAAAGTATATCCATTCCGAGAAGTAGTGCAGATATGCACATATCAATGTCCGTGCACCACTAGTCCAAAAATGCATGGGCGAGGCCCACAAAAGATACCTGTCCACACACGGAGAGAACACTGCCGGGGCATCAGATCGAAATACTACAGGCACCTCAGGGGGAAGGGAAGGGGGGGCACCTCAGCCGGAGGAGTGTAAAGGCAGATCCACAAAGGGGCTCCATGCCCATTGATGTATCCTGGGGAGTGCAAAGCCACAGTCTCTCAAGTCTCTACAGTGGGTGGCTTGCCCACTGTTCCATCCTGGGGAGTGCAAAGCCACAGTCTCTCAAGTCTCTACAGTGGGTGGGTTGCCCATTGTTCCATCCTGGGGAGTGCAAAGCCACAGTCTCTCAAGTCTCTACAGTGGGTGGGTTGCCCACTGTTCCATCCTGGGGAGTGCAAAGCCACAGTCTCTCAAGTCTCACAAGTGGGTGGTTTGCCCACTGTACCATCCTGGGGAGTGCTAAGCCACAGTCTCTCAAGTCTCTACAGTGGGTGGTGTGCCCACTGTACCATCCTGGGGAGTGCAAAGCCACAGTTTCGCAAGTAGATAACAGCCTCAACTGGTTCTGGAGGGGGACTGGCGCCCAGACTGGATTGGTCTCCCCGTGGAAGTTCCTGTCTCGTCACTGTCCCACCTGCACATGGGATAATGATGCTTGAAGTGGCGGCCTTTTCATTCTTCCCTGGTGCATGCCCTGTTCAGCGGTGCTTTGCCATGGCGGTTCTGGACTGTTCAGCGGTGCTTTTCCATGGCGGTGTCTGGACTGTTCAGCGGTGCTTTGCCATGGCAGTTCTGGACTGTTCAGCGGTGCTTTTCCATGGCGGTTCTGGACTGTTCAGCGGTGCTTTTCCATGGCGGTGTCTGGACTGTTCAGCAGTGCTTTGCCATGGCAGTTCTGGATTGTTCAGCAGTGCTTTGCCATGGCGGAGTCTGGACTGTTCAGCGGTGCTTTGCCAGGTTGGTGTCTGGACTGTTCAGCGGTGCTTTACCATGGCGGTGTCTGGACTGTTCAGCAGTGCTTTGCCATGGCGGTTCTGGACTGTTCAGCGGTGCTTTGCCATGGCGGTTCTGGACTGTTCAGCGGTGCTTTACCATGGCAGTTCTGGACTGTTCAGAGGTGCTTTGCCATGGCGGTGTCTGGACTGTTCAGCGGTGCTTTGCCATGGCGATGTCTGGACTGTTCAGCGGTGCTTTGCCATTGCGGTGTCTGGACTGTTCAGCGGTGCTTTGCCATGGCGGTTCTGGACTGTTCAGCAGTGCTTTGCCATGGCGGTTCTGGACTGTTCAGTGGTGCTTTGCCATGGTGGTGTCTGGACTGTTCAGCGGTGCTTTGCCATGGCGGTTCTGGACTGTTCAGTGGTGCTTTGCCATGGCAGTGTCTGGACTGTTCAGCGGTGCTTTGCCATGGCGGTGTCTGGACTGGGCATTGGTGTGGCATGACGTTCTCTGGACTGGGCATTGGTGTGTGGCATGATGTTCTCTGGACTGGGCATTGGTTTGTGGCATGACTTTCCCTCATTGCCCAGCGGGGCTGTGGCAGCCGGGGCCCTCCTGGGCACTGACTCTGGCGGTGGTCTCCTGACCAGTGACAAAACTTGGGCCCTCCTGGGCACTGACTCTGGCGGTGGTCTCCTGACCAGTGACGATACTTGGGCCCTCCTGGGCACTGACTCTGGCAGTGGCGGTGGTCTCCTGACCAGTGACGATACTTGGGCCCTCCTGGGCACTGACTCTGACGGTGGTCTCCTGACCAGTGACAATACTTGGGCCCTCCTGGGCAATGACTCTGGCAGTGGCGTTGGTCTCCTGACCAGTGACGATACTTGGGCCCTCCTGGGCACTGACTCTGGCGGTGGTCTCCTGACTAGTGATGATACTTGGGCCGTCCTGGGCACTGACTCCGGCGGTGGTGGTGTTCTCCTGACCAGTGTCGATACTTGGGCCCTCCTGGGCACTGACTCTGGCGGTGGTCTCCTGACCAGTGACGATACTTGGGCCCTCCTGGGCACTGACTCTGGCGGTGGCCTCCTGACCAGTGACGATACTTGGGCCCTCCTGGGCACTGACTCTGGCGTTGGTCTCCTGACCAGTGACGATACTTGGGCCCTCCTGGGCACCTGACTCTGGCGGTGGTCTCCTGACCAGTGACGATACTTGGGCCCTCCTGGGCACTGACTCCGGCGGTGGTCTCCTGACCAGTGAGGACGGTGCTGGCGGTGGTGTCCCGACCGCCGGGAAGGATGCCGCCCTTCTCTGCTGTGCTGCTCACACTAGGCTGTGCAGACTTCCTCTGGCCCTTCCCCACCTTTGGAGGATTCACAGCTGACTCTGCAATCCCCCTGGAACCCCTGTGAGTTGTTTTGACTCCAGGAGTCTTCACAGGGTCCCGTCGCCCACTTTCCAATTTCAGAGCCTTTACAGGGGTTGGGCTGCCAGTGCCTTGGCTCCGGGTCACACTGCCTGCCCTGGTGGCCGGTGCACTCCATACACCTAGAACAAGCACCACTGGTTTGGAGGCTTTTTGGCTGAGGCGCTACGACGCGACTGATGAATTGGAGGGGGAGCAAAAAGGTCAACTTTACACAGGGACAGTTTCTGACGAACACTTGGGTGGGTAGTTGGAGGGGGTCTGGGAGAGGAGGAAGAGGAGGTGGTTGTAGGAGGTTGCACTTTAGGTGTTTTGGGTGCAGGTGCAGGTACTGGAGGCTATTGTGAGGTAGATGGATGTTGGGTGTGTGGGTGGCCGCGTTTGTGTACTTTGGGAGGGGGTGTCACAGACACACTGGGAGAGGACACCGGGGACGTGTAAATGGGAGTGGAGGTGGTGAGTGCAGGTGAGCGGGGTGGGATGCTGGGTGTACTGCTGCGAGTCCTAGTGCCTGTAGATGTAGTGCATGCAGGTGAGAGTGTAGACGACACTGGGAGGGAGGAGGGAGATGACGAGGAGGGGGACACAGTGGAGGCAGTGGATGTTGCTGTGTCTGCTCATGGGTGATGCTTGTGTGTGTGCCTGTGGGTTGTGTGGTGCCTATGTTTGCCTGAGCTACTTTTGTGTGTTGAGGTGTGTGCATGCTGGCCTGATGGTGTGCTTGGGATAGGCTGGGGTACAGGGGACTGGGTCTGGGTGGAGGAGGTTGGAAGGGGGAGGCTAGACACAGGGACAATGGCTGCAATCAGTGCTGAGGCCAGAGATTGCAGGGTTCGCTGAAGGACAGCCTGACCAGAATGAATGCCCTCCAGGAATGCATTACGTTGTTGCAACTCCCTTTCTACACCCTGGATGGCATTCACAATGGTAGACTGCCCAACAGTGAGTGACCTGAGGAGGTCAATGGCCTCCTCACTGAGGGCAGCAGGGGTGACTGGGGCAGGGCCTGAGGTGCCTGGGGCAAAGGTGATGCCCACCCTCCTGGGTGAGCGGGCACGGGGCGAACGCTGAGGGGCTGCTGGGAGGGCGGTGCTGGTAGGGGAGCTGGCGGCTGTACCTGTAGAAGTGGGGCGCACAGATGGTGCCGCCACCACAAGGGAACTCCCATCGGCGGACGAGTCCGTGTCGCTGCTTGGTGATCCCGTGGCCGACGTGAAGCTCCCCTCGCCCTCCGTCCCACTGGTGCATTCTGAGTCCGTGGTGTGGCCCTCCATGGCCATGTGGGATGCAGCTCCCTCGTGCCCCGGTACCACTGTACCTCCGCCTGATGATGCTGATGCACAAAAGAACAGGGAGAGCACAAAAGGGGGGGAGACAGAAGAAAGACAGGTTGAGTGCATGGCATACCGCGACTGTTGTCGGACAATACAGACACAGCAGCCCCCTGCACTATGCCGTGCTCCTGGCCTCTACAGATGCAATTCCTGGGATATGGCCTACATGGCTATGATGGACATTTGCACACGTGGATGCCACAGGGGCATGTATACCTGTACTTGGCAATCTACTGCGGTGGGGTAGGGTGCCACATGGCCTGCATTACGGAGGGGCCTAGTCTACCTATTTCTGCCTGGCCTAGGTACACCCACAGGCCTCCTCCCCCACCCAGACCCCTCAACTGTGCGCAAAGTCCGCAGAATGAGGTTGTACTCACCCCCTTGTGTCTGCTGTGATGCCCTCAAGCGCCCATCCAACTCAGGGTAGGCCACCGCCAGGATCCTGAACATCAGGGGGGACCCCGTCCACCAGTCTCTCCAACTCCTGAGCAGTGAAGGCAGGGGCCCTTTCCCCAGACGCAGCAGCCATTGTCTCTTCCAGACCGAGGTCACAGCAGCACTTGCAGTGTAGGTCCTCTCCTGTCGAAGATCAGGTATCTAGTGATTGAACAGATAGAAAATGGCGGTGACATCCGTGGCGGTGACGTCCGCGGCGGTGCGTATCATCACCGCCGGCGCACTTCCTCATTGGCTCGTGGGACCCATAGAGTCCAATGTTAACCAATGCAGCATTGCGCCGCGGTCTACGACGCAGTTACCCCACAATCCCATTGTCCCAGTTTAGAGGTCAGGCAGCCGTCATTTCAGGGGCCCACATGTCTTCATTTACTTCTGCGTCACACATAGCTAGGCCTACACTCAACACACATACAGGAAGGGTTTTGTGTTTGGTGTCGTGTTCTGTGTAACAGTGGGTACATACCTGGAAAAAAGTTGACCCGATCCTCGCTGTTGTCCTTCCTAGGCGCCGTCAGCTTGGACATTTGAGAAGATGGCAGAATCCTCCGGTGTACCGACAGCTGGTGGACCTGTTGACAATGGAGGAGCGACATTTAATCGTGACCTACAGGTTTGACCGTGCCACAATCCATGAACTATGTACCCAGTTGGAGCCAGACCTGATGTCACCAATCCGCCATCCCACTGGAATCCCCCCTGACGTGCAGGTGCTGTAAGTGCTCCATTTCCTTGCAAGTGGGTCTTTTCAGACAACAGTGGCCATGGCATCAGGGATGTCCCAGCCTATGTTTTCCAACCTGCTGTCCAGAGTGTTGGCTGCCCTGCTGATACACGTAAGGAGATACATCATTTTCCCTGAGGTGGAAGATTTGGCTACAGTCAAAGGTGACTTCTATGCCCTTGGACATGTCCCCAACGTCATAGGTGCTATTGATGGGACCCATGTAGCTCTGGTCCCCCCCACAGGAGTGAACAGGTGTACAGGAACAGGAAGAGTTATCATCCGATGAATGTACAGATGGTCTGTTTGACAGACCGGTACATCTCCCAGGTAAATGCTATGTTCCCTGGCTCAGTTCATGACGCCTACATCCTGCGGAATAGCAGCATCCCTGATATAATGGGTCAACTCCAGAGGCACTGTGTGTGGCTATTAGGGGACTCTGGTTACCCCAACCTTTCCTGGCTATTGACCCCAGTGAGGAATCCCAGGACCAGGGCTGAGGAATGCTACAATGAGGCCCATGGGCGGACTAGGAGGGTGATCGAGCGGACCTTTGGCCTCCTGAAGGCCAGGTTCGGGTGCCTCCATATGACAGGTGGTTCCCTATTCTACTCACCAAAGAAGGTGTGCCAGATCATCATCGCCTGCTCGATGCTTCACAATCTTGCTTTGCGACGCCAGGTGCCTTTTCTGCAGGAGGATGGTCCAGATGACAGTGTTGTGGCAGCTGTGGAGCCTGTGGACAGTGATGAGGCAACAGGGAGTCAGTCATACAGCAATATTTCCAGTGACACACAGGTCAGAACATTTTCATTTTTTACATTACATTCACTGTCACACGTCTTATTTGGTAACTGAGTTGTTCCTTTCCATTACGGTTTCACAGGTGTGGTTACCAACGTGTGTCATCTGCATGCATCCTTCAAGGACTTGTGATGTGTGACATTGGTATGTTGCCTTAACAACTATAAAAGCATTTTGACAATGTCATTGATAATACATTTTACAATATCATAGACTGACTCCAGAATGTTTTGTGGTTCAAGGGTTTTTATTTAAGTGCTCCAAAATGGAGGGGGGTTGTAAAATGGTGATGGGTGATGGTGGAGGAATGTCCATGGCAGAGTCCAGTCTATTAGTCTCACAGATGCACTGCCCATCTGGGCATAGGAAGTGGAGCTGGGGCAGTTTAAGTATGGACAGGGTAACAAAGTGAGACAGTAGGGACACAATCAGGGTGGTCTCATTTCCTGGCTGGGGGTCTTGCCATCGTGCTCTGTCCTGTTCCTGGATCTCAGGGACCGCTTGCGTAGTGGTTGTCAGTCTGCAGGGGGTGGGGTGCTGGTGTGGTGGTCCTGTGGCGGGCCGTCCTGTCCACTAGCGCCGGCGGAGGTGGTGGGCAGTTCATCATCCTGGCTAGTGTCAGGGGCCCCTTGGAGTGCCACAGTGTCCCTCAAGGTCTGCTGTATGCCTTCAGCACCCCTACAATGGTGCCCAAGGCGGAGCTGATGGTCCTGAGCTCCTCCATTAACCCCAAATACAGTTCGTCCTGCATGCGCTGGGTCTCCTGAAACTTGTCCAGGACCGTCGCCGTCGTCTCCTGGGAGTGGTGGTATGCTCCCATGATGGAGGAGAGGGCCTCGTGGAGAGTGGGTTCTCTTGGCCTGTCCGCCACCTGTCACACAGCAGCCCTCCCAGTTCCCCTGTGTTCCTGTGCCTCCGTCCCCTGGACCGTGTGCCCACTACCAATGTCCCCAGGTCCATGATGTTGGTGGGGTGATGGGTTATCCTGGGTTCCCTGTAGTAGTAGACACAGAGCTGATTGACCTGTCCTGGGTAGGGAGGTTTGGGCCCGCTGGGTGGGTGCTGTGCTGGTGTTACCAGAGGGTGTAAGGTCAGTGTTGGGCTGTGCCTGTGCGATGGGAACCGACTGTCCCGAGGCCCACGATGGTCCGGGCTGGTCATCAGGCTCCAGTAGGGCAGAGCTGCTATCGTCACTGTGGGCCTCTTCTGTGGGTGGAGTGGAGATGTCTGGACCCTCCGGTGTGGTGATGGTCCTTCGTGATCCTGCAGGGGCATAAGAGCATGATTATTGCATGTGTGTATGTGATGGTGTGCAATAGGTTGCTGTTTGTGTACCCCAGTGCTAGCATTCCTGTGTGGGGGTTTGTGTGATGATGGTTAGGGGGTTGTACTGGGTATGTGCAGTGAGCATGCTGTGGTGAGGGGTGACCATGCTTAGTTGTGTCATGCAGGGCTTGGTGTTGGGATGAGTAGTTTGTGTTATTAGTACATTATTGAGGATTTGGGGTGATAGGGGAGGGTGTGAGGGTGTGTGATAGCATGCAGGTAGGGTGGGGGATATGATAGTTAAGATTTGTCTTACCAGTGTCCATTCCTCCACCAACTCCTCCGAGGCCCTCTGGATGCATGATGGTCAAGACTTGCTCCTCCCATGTTGTTAGTTGTGGGGGAGGAGGTGGGGGTTTGCCACCAGTCCGCTGTACCGTGATGTTGTGCCTGGAGACCGCTGAACGCACCTTCCCCCGTAGGTCGTTCCACCTCTTCCTGATGTCCTCCCGATTTCTTGGGAGCTGTCCCACCGCGTTGACCCTGTCGACTATTTTGCGCCATAGCTCCATCTTCCTGGCTATGGATGTGTGCTGCACCTGTGAGCCAAATAGCTGTGGCTCTACCCGGACAATTTCCTCCACCATGACCCTGAGCTCCTCCTAGGAAAAGCGGGGGTGTCTTTGGCGTGCCATGTGGTGGTGTGTGTGATGTGTGAGGTGGTGTATGTGGTGATGAGTGTAGTGATGTGTAGTGGTGTGTGGTGTTTTGTTCGTGGATGGTGTGTGGGTGATGGTGTTGTGTGCCTCTGTGTGGTGGGATTGTCTAATCAGTGCTGTCTCTCTGGCCTTCGTCTCTAATTGTTGGTCGTAGGGGTTTGTGGGTGATGTGGGTGTGTGTTTTATATTGAATTGGGTGTGTGGGGGTGGTGTGTGTGTATGTGTATCAGGTGTGTGTATTTGGAATTGTCAAATGTGGTGGTGTTTTGGAGATGTGTGTGTATTTTGAGCGTGGCGGTGTGTACCGCCAATGGAATACCGTGGTTGAAAGACCGCCGCGTGGATTCGTGGGTCGTAATAGCATGGGCGTGTTTATGTTGGCGTGGAGGTGGAGGTTTTGTTTTTGCCAGTTTAACACTGACCTTTGGTGTGGCGGACTTGTGTGGGTGACTGAATTTCAGCGGATTCCGAGATGTGTGTCATAATAGCTGTGGCGGAATTCCGCGGCGGTGTATTTGCGGTCTTCTGCACGGTGGTAAGCGGCTTTTACCGCCAATGTTGTAATGACCCCCTAAGTCCAAAGGTAAAAAGTTGACGGGACCTCCCAGCCAGCGTATCCGAGAAGGGCTCAAGATCCAGGTTTACCCCGGTCGAAGGATTTTCACCTCGAAAAAACGACTAAGTCTGAAGGTAAAAATCTCCACAGAGGATTCTTGCGATGCGTATCTGGAGAAGAGCTCCAGGAGGTCAGATTGGACTGGCAGGTTTGTCCCGCTGAAAAAAATCTTTGACAAAGAGACTAAGGGGGTCATTACAACCCTGGCGGTGCAAGACCGCCAGGGCTGAAATGACGGAAGCACCGGCAACAGGCTGGCGGTGCTTCCCTGGTCATTACGACCACGGCGGAAGCGCCACGTTCGCACCGCCAGCCACAATGGCCCCGGCGGTAGTAATCCGCCAGGGCAGCGCTGCTAGCAGCGCTGCCCAGGGGATTACGATTCCCCCTACCGCAGCCTTTTCCTGGCGGTTTGAACCGCCAGGAAAAGACTAGCGGTATGGGGAGTCGTGTGGCCCCTATGCAGACAATGAAAAGCGCGATGGGTGCAACTGCACACGTCGAACAGGCCGCATCACCGCCGGCTCCATTTGGAGCCGGCTCCTATGTTGCGGCCGAGATCCGTGCTGGGCCGGCGGGCGGAAACCAGGTTTCCGCCCACCGGCCCAGCGGGGATCTCATAATAACCACCTCGGGGTGCGGCTGCATTGGCGGCCCCCCGGCGGTCAGATCTTGGCGGGCAGCTAATGAGGGCCTATGTGTGAAGGTAAACTTTTAACCGAGGCCTCCCGCGGCTTGTAGCCGAGCAGGGCTCCATTGCGGTCAGCCTTAAACTTTGAAATTGCCCTGGTCGAGGTGCAACCAGATGACCCGATTGGCGCTTTTTGTTTCTAGGCGCTAAAAAAACAATAATTCTTTAAAAATTCATATCTCTGGTTCCCCTTATCCGATTTTATTAGTTTTTGAGTCTTTTTAAAGATAAACATATAAACTATTTTTATAAATTGGGTTTGGATTTTTAAACTGTTTCCTGTGTTTTATTTAATCACTGTTTTGTGATATTTGAATGCTTTACACTCTGTCTGCTAAGTTAAACCTTGACGCTCGTTGCCAAGCTACCAAGGGTTGAGCTGGGTTTAATTTCTGAGACCTAACTGGACCTAAGTGGAGGTTAGTGGCCTATTGCTAAGTGTAGGTACCTACCTGCCCTTACTAATAACCCACTTCCAAATCAGGCTCTTAGGGCCTTGTTAGACCTGGCATCCTTGGCGTGGTCTCCTCTACATTTTTTACTCTGCTTCCCAGGTTGTTGCTGTGTGCTGTTTTTGCCAACCAGTGCTAAAGTGCAAGTGCTCCTTATGTGAAATTGTATGTGTAATTGGCTTTTCCATGATTGGAATATTTGATTTACTAGTAAGTACCTGGTAAAATGCACTAGAGGTGCCTAGGGCCTGTAAATCAAATGCTACTAGTGGGCCTACACACTGATTGTGTGACCCACATGAGTAGCCCTGTAAACATGTCTCAGACCTGCCACTTCAGTGTCTGTGTGTGCAGTCTTGCAGTGCCAATTTGATTTGGAAAGTGTACCTACTTGCCAAGCCCAAACCTTCCCTTTTTATACATATAAGGCACCCCTAAGGTAGGCCCTAAGTAGCCTCTTTGGCAGGGTGCAGTCTATGTTAAAGGTAGGACACGTAGTGATTTGTTTTTACATGTCTCAAGAGTGAAATTCGGCCAAACTCAAGTTTCACTGTTACAAGGCCTATCTCTCTCATAAGTTCAGATGGGGGCTGCCTTTAAATATTTTTTTTTTTAGCTTCAACCCTTCTGTGACTCTCCCTGTTTATGGATTCCCTGTCTGGGTCAGACTGACAATTGGGCTATTTGTGAATCTCCTCTAGACAGTTATTTAAAGGGAGCTATGGTGTAGCCTGTATATTCTGATGAGCCACCTGGGCTAGAGTGGAGGGAGGAGTGGTCACTTACACCTGAATGGACTGTGCCTGCCCTCACACCATGCAGTCTCCAACCCCCTAGTGTGTGTCTGGGACCTAGCCTGTGCAAGGCAGGATCCTGTATACAACAGGGACCTTTCTTTGAAGTTGGGAAATTTCAAAGGCAGAAATATATATAAGTATTGGACCCAAAACCCCAGACTTTAGATCACCTCAAGATTACTTCAGGGATTCAAGAGGAACCTCTGCCAGGAGAAGAGCTGAAGAGAAGTGCTGCCCCTGCCTGTGACTGTGCTTTATTTGGCTATCCTGTAGTTGCTGCTTCTGCCTTTGAAAGGGAACAAAGACTGGACTTTGATGTGCATTCTTCTTCAGAGGTATCTCCAAGAGCTTGAACTAAGCTTGCCTCCTGTTTTTGGAGCCTCACGAACAGCAAATGCTTCACCAACCAGTCTCTGAGTCTGCCTGTTGTGGACCCTAGCTTGTCAGAGGGTGCCATTTCAGTTCCTGGGCCCCTGAGAGTGACTTTCTGGTAAAATTCTGTGGAACGATGCCGGACGACACCATGTGACTTCACCAGGACGACGCTGCATGAAACCTGCAATGTCACTTGCAACTGGATCCAGGGAACTTGCAGAAGTGCAAAACCCCCACCGTCATCGGAGGCTCTGCTTCACCGATGCCACTGATGTCCCAAGAACTCACAAGATCAGAGTGTTGTAGCACCAATGTTCGTGACACCTGACTCTGTCGCAGCACCTGTGACGTGACTGCTAACCCATTAAGTCGCCCCACAGCATCGTGACTTTGCCAGACTTCGACTTTCACGGAGGTGCCCCGGGACCACCTCCTCGCAACCCACACCATTTTACCTCCACCGCTCCGCAGTAAGGAACCGACTCCTCTTCGCAATGCCTCTGCTCCTTCGCCTCAGAGCACCATAACCAATGCCGCATCGGATCCAGTGATGCCTTGCTCCCCGACTCTGTGCACCAGCCTGTTTTCCACACTTCTGCTAAAGTATTGTACCTGAAGGTCCGTGTGACTCCATAAATGGTGCCAATGGCGTTGCATTGTGGGAAATGACTCCGTCACAATGCCACTTGACATCAACTTGCAGCATTAGTGCTTCTAGGCACTATTTTGGTGTTTTTAATTGCTAATGTCATATTTTTAATTGTGTACTGTGGATTTTTATCGTATTTGGTCTTGTTTACTTAGACAAATATTTACTATTTTTCTAAACATGTGTGGTGTCCATTTTCTAGTGTTTCCCTATATTACTGTGTGTGTTGGTACAAATACATTACACAGTGCTTCCGAGTTAAGCCTTTCTGCTTATTCCAAGCTACCAAGGGGGTGAGCAGGGGTTAAACGGGTGTGTTCCTCCTTTGCCCTGACTAGAGTGAGGGTCCTTGCTTGGACAGGGGGAAACCTGAAGGCCAACCAAAGACCCCATTTCTAACAGGCCTGATTTCAAGTTTGACTTAGGGGGTTACACTATCACAAAAGTGATGCATGTCTCATCTGCTGTATTGCAATTCCATTTTATTCTATGGACATCATAATGCAACTGACAGGATAGTAGTTTAGTGTTTGATTCTTAAACAAAAACATTTTTATCGTATCTTTCCTAAAATCACACATTCATTGGCCTTTACGGTGGAGTTTATCAAAGAATGGGTGGTCTCAAGCATAATCTTGCATAAATCATTTACCTTGGGTTTTTTGTATTTCACATACTTTATGTTATTTCATGTGCTTTGGATTTTTGTACACTTTTTGTGTGAAGCATGTCTCAAGTAAAAGTTTCCTGCACATAAAGAAGCCCAGTACACGGAATAGGTAGCTCATGTGACTGTTGAATGAAAGAGCATTCTCCATATCGAATTTCATGCAGAATCACCCATGTGTCATTCATGCAGTAAAATCTATGTTATTTAAACCTCTCTTAGTACTAAACCTCTGTCTTTATTTCTTCCTATTGTGTGAAGTTGTTTGCTTCCTAACTCATGTGTGACATACTTGATTAGTTCAATTGATCTTCTGGAAACATGACATCATATTATACTGGTTGAATCGTATGCTAACAGAGATATATGTATCTTCACCAGCCATACCTTGGGCTATGAGAATACACATCTTTGGTTAACCAATCCCCTTGTTTGAGACTATGAACAACTTGTTCAGCCAAAAAGCTACAGTATTAATTGTGAAGTAGACATTCCAGCATTATTCAACTATCCTTATTTACACTAAATAGCTCACACATGTTTTCTGTTTTTTTTTGTAGAAAGGTAAGAATGAGCTCAAAAGTAAGACTTGACAAAGTGATGTAGGTCATACAATGTGTGTTGTCTGATTTGTGATGACTTGTGAAAATACCATTAGACATTTGAGTGCATCAAACTACTTTTGTATGCACATTCCTACACACAAGGCACCAAAGTCAACTCATTACATGTTTTGCAACAAGGCCTCCATAATTTGGCGAGGAGTACAGAATAGGAACTTTTTTCTGCAAAACTAAAGACCTGTACGGAGTATTAGGGCAAATGTTTAACACCTGAACTCTGCCATCCGCAAAAGTTTCAGCCTTCAGCAAGTGAAAAAAAGTATCTCTATATGCAGATAATTGAGCAACCTCATGCAACTGTGTGAAGCTTCAGGATAGCAACATTCTAAATAATGTTTGCCATTGCTGATTATTATGCAACAATGTCCTCCTTGAGGGACTCTTAAGAGCATATTTAGCTCAAACACACTTTACTGAAAGCTTTAAAGTATGTACCCATCCAACTGAATTCATTAACCTAATGGCTCAAAAGTATTAGCTGTGCCTTAGCAATGTTTTACTGGCTATCGATTGATTATTGGTCCAGAAGTATCAGAGGTAAATTGTCAGTTGCATGGACTCAGCAAAATACAGTTGGGAAGACTTTTACTATGATGCCCGGCTCTTTAGAGAGCTGAGGTATTGAGATATGGAGTCACATGTTTAAGGCTATATACTGCCCTGATGGCAATGTCCTTATGTATAAGTTCATAGTTTATGTATAAGTTCATCAAACAGTTCCCACAATCAACCCAAGAACATAATAAGGCAGTAGCAGTAGTTATTCTAGCCTCATTAGTAGGAGACAGGAAACCAAAGTTGCAAAAAACCATCAGAAGTAACCAGTGCAGCTAGGTGTAAAAGGAGACAGTCTTGCACATAAAATCTATGATGTAAACTGAGGTAATGTGCCGGGCAGGAGCCCTCCAATCATTCAACATAAATGAAAACTATGGGCCATATCATCTAAACTTAGCACTGCACAGATTTGGGATGGCTGATGTCTTAAATAGTTGAAGAAATGCAGCAGAACTATATTACTACCTTATACAGAAGTAACTGGTTTCCTGTCCCACCGACTTTAAAGGAATTTTCTAATTTTGCATATAACTGTAGCAAATGTGTTGGCATAACTAAAGTAAACAAGAGAACATAAAAACCATAACATGCACAAAGTAAAATAACAACACAATTAAAAGGGACAACACAACAATACAGTCAAAAACAGCATTGAAAACAGAATGCAACCACAGTAAGACACATCTTCACAGCACTTTCTGGCCAATCCACATCTGGTCTGCCTGCAGTAAAGCCTTGAGGTCGAATGTTGACTCCTCCAGATCGTCCTCCTTGTATACTTAAAGCGCGCAAATCGCCAAAAACACTTAAACTGTTAAATCCTTCATCTGACGTAATGACGTTGTATGTGCAATTGACACAATTGACACGCTTATATTGCACATGCTGTCTAGAGATACAGGTACCATTGTTCCTTGCATATTGGTGTAAAAGCTATCCTATAATCAACCCTATTGAAGCCAGAAGAAAATGAAACGAAAAACAGTCACAGAATACTACAGCAGCATGTGAGCTGTATTGTTGGCTCTGCTTTCAGAGGGAATGAACTGGTTAACAAGAAGCACAACCTGTGCTAAGACTCTGCAAGTGGGATTTCAGGTATTTTAAAGCTAAACTAATGCACTTTGCTTACCCGGTGCAAATGGAACTTGCAAACAGAGCTGCAATTTCATTTAATAGCTATAAACCATTACTCTAATGGCTTGAGAAATACCTGTGAGAATAGGCTGCAATATTTCATCCATGAAAGGTCTGAATATTAAACAAATCTCGCCTCCCAGAGGGGCTTTCTTTAACCCCCTACTAATTTTGGAGTGCGGATTTAAGTGCTGAGAGCATTTTAGAATAAATGGAAGGGGATACAGCAGGATATGTGGGAGGGATTAGTCACTTTATCTTGGCAATCACAAATCCTCTCCTGGCCTCCATTATCACTTCAAACACGCCACTCGCAAAGTGCAGAATTTAAGATGAGCACTAAATATGGTGCTGTCTGTTGCTTACCATCGTGGGACAGACAATATGGACAATTAACTGATTTTCTGCCAAAAAATCATCTGCAATACTGCTATATTCCGGTTTGGAACTTGGGCATACTTCAAGTACCTAAATCAGAGGTAAAAAGATTTGATATGGCCTCAGTAAATAAATAAACAGATACACATCATACAGCTTTTACTGCATTTTCCTCTATAGAAATACCACAGAGGGCACTATGATGTATCTATCTGGATCAAAAGAAGGGCACATTTTATATTTTTTCGTGGTTAGTAAAGCAAATGGTCCATGTCGCTTTCATGTTTCTTTTAGTTTTGGCTCTACATTTCGGCTCTCTACCAGAGCTCATTCAGTCACACAAATGATTATAAAAGCAGTATAGCGAGTGTGCCTTTGAAGCCGCCGCTTTGTTGGTCTTCTTCCATACTGCATCTTGATGGTGCAGCAATTGTGCTAGCTCACCTAAGAGGTATTTCCATTGTTCATACGTTGTTAAACTTAAACACCGAGCGAAATATAGTAGGAATCAGCTTTGCCAGTATAATTCTCAAACAAATACAGTAGGAAAGGACATTGTAGGGTATAACCCTGTGAAAAATATAGCAACAAAGCCATTTGCATGTTATTCTCTCTGACAAATGTATTAAGGAGCAGTTTAATGTTGTCATCTCTCTGACAAATGCAATAGAGTGGTTTTTACAATGTGCTCCTTCTGACAAAATGGAAGAGGATTCACATTACTTTACAGGCCATCTTACTCAAATCTCTAGTTCATGAGCGGCCATAATGGTCTTGTTTCATTGTGTACATTTGTAATTTCAGGTTTATTATATAGTTGTTTTCCGAGTTAAGGTACGTTGTATTTCTAAAAAATAAAATCACCGATTTCCCTTTGATTTATTAAGCATTATTGTGTTTTTTGAGGCGTTCTGAGCTTCTAGCCGGCAAACCCTTTCCCGACATCAGCTTCGGCAAACTTGGCTAATTTTGGAGGTCAGGATCACCTGCTGAGTAGCTGTTCATTTAAGGCTAGAGGTAGAGTTCCAAAGCAGAGTGTGAATGTAGATGAGTACCATGGGCGTAGTGGGCACTGTGTGTAAGAGCAAAGAAAACACATGGATGAGGAACTGTTCTTCACCTGTAGTGATCATGTTATGTATTATTTTGACTACTACTGGGCTTTAACTAAAGCTGCTGGCTATCGGGCCATTGGCATGGGTGTGATCTATGCTGTCCTATGTAGATTTATATAGTGATTAAGTATGCCACTCTTCAGTGCATGTGTATGTGCTCTTTGACAAATGCACAGAATAGGTATGCTGCCTTGTGGTGAATCAGCTGCTCCTGTCAACCATACCTTACCACATTCTAAACACTGCATGTGAAGGACATGTTACTGCACAAGTTCACCTTCTGTACGTGCATAGAGGAGAGCAGGAGTGACTTGGGTTTGATGACCGGGACCAGAAAGTGCTGAAGAACTGTTCATGTGAAGCCACACATAGAGATCTAGAACAGTAAGTCAGTGTCTCAAACACAAATGGGCTAGTGGTCAGTGTATGTCACAGTAAAGAAACAAATCAATGCGCTTCTTTGGTGTGCTCCCTGTCTGTTCTCCATCAATGATAATATTATGTATTGTTATGTAACCTACTACTCAGACCTGATGGCATCCAGCAAACTGGTTAGTGAGGGCAGTGGTGCGGGTCTATGCGTGATATTCTGGTTTGTCTCTGTACATTAATATGCCACTCCCAGTGTTTACATGAATATGTGTTTCTGAGTACAGTGATCCTGCCTGGTGCAGAACCAGCACTGTACTGCACATATGCCCTAGTAGTTAAGGGGAATTTACAGCACATGCACACTTTGGGGGTCATTATAAGTTTGGCGGTCTCAGGACCGCCATGTTGGGGCAGCAGTTGTGCCGCTAACAGGCTGGCAGAGAAGACTTAAATTATGACCATGGCAGTCTTCCCAACAAAATACAGCCAATTCACCATTGGCACCACCAGTGTAGTCAGGCCACCACGGATGGCAGTAGGCAGCTTCAGGCCAGAGGACATCATGTTCCCACTGGACAGATTACAAGGCTGCACCACCACAGAAATCCTGGCAGAAACCAACTCTATAAAAGGAGACACTCACCTCTTGAAACACATACCTGACTGGAGCCGCCATGGAACCTGAACTGCACGTCCTCCCACTGCTCCTGCTTGCACAACGACTCCAGAACCAGTGACAAAAACAACCGTGAGTACACACACACCTACCTGACACTGTAGAGAAAACCCAAAGTACTCATGCACACGCAACATACACATCTGGGATGGGTGGCGATGGCGAAACACACACACACACAACCATACGCACATTCACACACAGCCACATACACACACGCACACACTTACTACACACACCACAGGCAACACACACGTACAATACACACACCAACACGCAGACACATAGCACCGGTACAGCCGAATACAATAATACACAACACCATCGAATTACACAACAACACCAGAACCACAACTACATAAAGGTTGCATCAAACAAAGACAATGCACACCTCCAACTGACACTATATACATACACCAACAAGTAACCACACCTGACACCCAATACACACAATCACACAGCCATATGACAAAGCATACGTCATACCATGAAAACACACCAAACAACGGTTTGGACATATCCATAACCACACGCACGCGCACACAACTGTTGCATATGTTCTAATTATCCTAATGAGATTACTGGATTCGGGCAGCAGAATCACTTATATTGCGGGGGACTGAATCTGATCCTACACCAGGGGACAGCTGTCGACCTAATCAGGGTTTTGTTCCCGCTAACAAGCTGTGCCTCATCTCACCCAAGAGCAGGGATGTTTGGGCAACCGGGCGCATGACACAAATGACTCCTCAGGGAAATTGTGGTCCCTCAGATCTCATCCGTTTCTCTCAGTTACATTAGTCTCACGTATGCAAGGACAATCAGAGGCAGAGTATATTTCAATAAGGTTTTATTGAAGCAACTGCATCTTAGATAATAAAGCATGTATTGCAATAACTAGGACAATGAAGCATGACAGGATTAAAATTGTGACAAGGAGAGTTAAACACAAAAACAACACTACCATGTTGTCATTACCATTTATAAGAATAGTTCCTACCTAGGCTATTTTAGAGCACAGCATGGTAAGCTCAAATTCTGTCCTTCAGTTTCTCCTGGGAAGACATCATCCATCATAGCTGACGGAGAGGCCGGCAGTCTACATAACCAGCTGCAGCGAAGCACTCAGCAATTGCCATACAGTTGTGGTCATCTGGCTGGAATATCCCTTTAACGTACATGTGTCAAAGTAGTGTTTTTATAATAAAACAGGTGATGTTTCAAGAAAGGATCCCCTTGTAAGGGTGTTTATGTCCTGTGAACATTTGAGACAAAGCATGCCACTTTTGCCAGCAATCTATCTTTCTACAGCCTTGAGAAAAGCACAGAGTGAAAGAAATGTCTTGTTTAAGAACATAGTGCTGACCTAGGCGAAGAACAGCTAGATAGAGAAAATAAAACAAGCCCGCAAATGTGGCTATTCTTAAAATAATATAACGGAGCTAGGTTAAAACATATCTAGGTTAAAGTGCACAGTGGCAGGCCTAGTTTGCTAAAATAACATTTATAAAACTATAGCTAAAATAGCTACACAACAACCTCCCATTGATGGTTCAAAGGTGGTTCAAAGCCTAATTATGTAAAAAAGCTACTAAAATTCAACCTAAGGCATATATATGGGAATAAGACACTTGAGGATGTATTAAAGGACAATTTAAAATGTTAAATGTGGCATCAAGAAAAAGTCGAATTTCAAAAGTCAGAATCATTTTGGAAGTTACCAATTAAATCCGGGATAATTGAAGACAGGAAATCTTCCACTTCAGCAGATGGTAAACTAAGAAGTTCATCACCAAGGAAAACCAAGGAGCATTCGTGTTCCAAAGCCTGAGCTCCAGCCAAGGCAGCAGCATTCCATGGTGTGCCCAACAGTGAGTTTAGAGTTGCATGATCCACAAAGGGCAAACCATAAACATCTTCCCGTAGCAAACGCATTCTCAACGTGCATGTCTGGTAAAGAGCCCTCAGCGAGAACATCAACAGATCAGCGTCCAATGAAAGCAAGCGCTGCATAGAAAGACAAACTTTCAGTGCATTTTCAAATGAGCACCAGAGGCATCGAAACACGGGCTGCACACAATGCAAAACCGGTCTGAATGACAGAGACCAGTCCTATTCCAATTGCTCCAGGAGTGATGCTCCAACGTATTGCATCATGCGTTCACGACACAGCTGCGCTGGTGGAAGCGCTTTCAGTCCTTCTTGTTGCAGCAGGACAGCCATTGCGCAGAAAAAGTAGCAATAGTAAAATGACAACTATTATAGTCAAAGTTATCGGAAATCCCTCGAACATACTGGAGAATATTGAGTGGATGGCTGAAGGTATTAAGCCAAATATAGAGGAGAAGGTGTGAATGAAACCAACAGCCTTAAAGAAATGTGTGATTCCAGTAGTACTGGACGCATTAAATATTCATCCCAAGAGCTCAACAAAGTGTCTCAGAAAGTTAGTACTTAAAAGGGACTGTATCTCTGCCAATGACCTCGCAACCTGAAGTGCATAGGTCTTGCGTGGAGATGTGTGCACCACATGTTTTTGAAACAAAAAAGCCTTGAGTTTGCTCAACCTGTCAAAATTCACATTTGAAGTAGCGATATGGTGCCAAATCTCAGCTACTTCCCTCTGTCGTGTAGGAGGAAAAATTATGTTACCACAGCATGTAACAATCTTATAGACCGAAACAACATAAACTATTCCGGCTCACATCCCACAACAGTTCTCACTATTGAGGAGGACATAGCTGCCATTCAAGAGCACCTGGAATGGAGGACTAATCAAGGGGACTGGGACTCCTTTCAAACAACAAGCCAAGTTCGCTGCTGAAGCCTTACACGCCCATGCAAGGACAGCTGTTTCTAAACCATTGAATGACTGAAAGAAGTCTTGCATTCAATATCACTAAGAAAGACCTTTTTCATGCCACTAAGACATTTGTACGCGCAAGGTAGCTCCCACACCTCACGGATGTAACTATCTCCTAGCCTTTCATATCTGCCCACTGGAATGTGTTTTAGGTCGTAAATTGAAGTGTTAAAATATGCAGATTAATGACCCAGTGTATTAACCACTTAGCAGATGGTATTTCAGCTACAATAAAAGGCAACATTTCAAATTTTTCAATATTTAACATGACAGAAGTTGCTTCTTTCTTAGTCATTAGTTGTTGTTGTTGCGTTAAATTAAATTTGGAAAATATGTCACTTGCGCTAACGTGTTGCCAGGAAACGCGACCTGTCTTCAGTGTTTTTAGTGTCCAAACTAACTCCATAATGGACCTTAGCTGATTCTGTCCATGGTATATGGAGGACAAGTCACTTTGTATTATGTATATTGCAGAAGAAACAATGTTGTTTAAGGTGTATATTCGGTCCGACAGGGAATTGAGCCCATTATCTACAACATCTCATGCTTTCTGTAAATTTTCCTGATCTCTTTTGCCCTAACTGGGGAGCAGCCTCTTGTTGAGAAAGCTTCCAAATGTAATTATTGACTGCATATAAGAAGCGTTTTCTGCGTTCTTTTCTGGGGCCTAACAGGAAATCCTGTAAGTCAATACTACTAGACAGGAGACTGAGGTGTTCTCTAACAGCATCTAGTGAGGAACTCTTCAACCTTTGATGGCATAGCGTCCCCAGACTGTATGTTATTACTGTTCCCGCATGTTCAGATGACACATAGCGAGGGTCAGGCCTACTTGTTCTAAAACCCCTGTGGAGTTTACAAAATGTTAATGACACCATTGGTATCTATTGGCCACAATAACCACCCACCAGGACGTGAATGTGAAGCATTAAATGTGCCATTTTGGACCCATTCATCAAGTTGATCTTCAGTTGTATTTATATACTTTTGCCATTTGTAAAATTTTGCAGGGACAGGACTACTGGGCGCATTCAAATCCTTAATTTTTGCTCAGCCTAAACAACTTGTCTGTTGTACAGTTTCATTCAAAAATATAATTTGAACAGGTATCAAGCATGCTCTAAATAAAGCTTCCTTTCCCCTTATTTGCTAATTTTTTATTCCCCATACACTTTTTAAGTCAATCAACTTCAACCAATATTCATAGCCTTCTATAGCCAACCAGGAAACAAAGGAATCCGAATAGATGAATTTTGTGTCTGTCAATAATATGTGTACGTTTTCTATAAATGACAATTTGAAATAATATGACTCAGCATTTTTAACATTGTGCCGAGAAAAATATAAAATGTTCAGAAGATGTTTTAGCACTCCCTTGCGGTGGATTCGGGCAATGCTCTCATTGTGTGTAATTAAAAATAGTCTTTGGGGTACTCGCTTTGTGAATGAAATGGTGTCCATAGTAATTATAGCAAAACATGTCACCATAATTTTCTTTGGATTGATAAACATCCTCACTTTCAAATACAGTAAAATACTGCAACTCAGTCATCATGGAATCAACTGTCTTCACATCCCAGTCATCGGAAACAACTCCAGGTATCATTCATAGAAAGTTTAAACACATATGGTATTTAAATTACCTCCGTCAGCCGTATATATCAAACGTGACTTTATCCCAAACAATCCCATCAGGAATTGGTATAGCGGAAATATTTACGAAAGACAAGTCTCTGCAGACCTTGTGAGAAGAAAAATTAGGTTTTAGGACCTCATCCACTAGTTCAACTGTTGATCATTTAGAAAGGTAATGACTACGTATCAGTAGAAAGAAAGTAATAACAAAGCCAATCCAAAGGAACAAAGCTAATATAGTCAAGGAAAGTCACAGATAGTTCCATGGGAAAATAAAGTAATTTGTTTTAAGCCAATTTATCAGCTTCCGTGTTTTTGGCAGTTTGGGTGTAGAAGAGGCAAATGAGTCCGAAAAGATGTCGGCCAAGTAACCAGAAGCAAAAACTGGAGCCGTATTGGAAGGAGGAGAAATGGTAGGGATCTCTCAAGGTCGTTCACTGTAAATGACGCCATCTGTTTGTGTAGAAGTCGAGTCAAATTGATCAACAATTTCCATGTTGCTTGTTGTAATAGATGTTAGTGGAACTAATGCAAGATCATTTTCCACCATCCCAAAGCTCGAAGAGGTGTCAGTATTACTCCTCAAAACTTGTAGAGGGACATCTTTTGCAGTAGTGAGAGGGATTCTGTTACTACTGGTTGTTCCTCTTGCTCTACTGTACAGGATCAGTCACATGGTGTAACTTGACATTGTCAATGAAGACAAAGGCCCTCATTCCAACCCTGGCGGTCTCTGACCGCCAGGGCGGAGGGCAGCGGAAGCACCACCAACAGGCTGGCGGTGCTTCCAGGGCTATTCTGACCGCGGCGGTAAAGCCGCGGTCAGAAAAGGGGAACCGGCGGTTTCCCGCGGGTTTTCCCCTGGCCCAGGGAATCCAGCGCCGCCATGGGGATTCCGACCCCCTTCCCGCCAGTCTGTTTCTGGCGGTTTTCACCGCCAGAACCAGGCTGGCAGGAACGGGTGTCGTGGGGCCCCTGGGGGCCCCTGCACTGCCCATGCCACTGGCGTGGGCAGTGCAGGGGCCCCCTAAAAGGGCCCCACAAAGATTTTCACTGTCTGCTTAGCAGACAGTGAAAATCGCGACGGGTACCACTGCACCCGTCGCACCCCTGCAACCCCGCCGGCTCCATTCGGAGCCGGCTTCATTGTTGCAGGGGCTTTCCCCGCTGGGCCGGCGGGCGCTCTTTTGGAGGGCACCCGCCGGCCCAGCGGGAAAGTTGGAATGGCAGCCGCGGTCTTTTGACCGCGGGGCGGTCATTCGGCGTTGACCGCATGGCGGGCGGCGACTGCCGCCCGCCATGGTCAGAATGACCACCAAAGCGTTTGTTTTTAGAACCAGGCAGCGGTCGTAGAATGACAGTTCTGGTGCCATGTATTCCAAGGACTGGGACCAGTGCACAATAGGAAGGAACAAACTCCTTTTTCACAGCAACCTTTTCACGTACTAGATCCCCAACCTTTGGGATCCAGCCAGTAGATGTTATTGGTACATCCTTAATTCCTACGGAGGCAGCACTGGCAGAAGTGTTGTTGTCACAGAACTGTTGTAATTCCTGCAAGACACTGACAAGTTCATTTATGTCAAAAGGTGTTTCTGCCGCCTCTATGCCAGGACTATCAACATCTGGACCATACATTTGAGTTCCAAACAGGCACTCGTATGAAGTACAACTCCACAGGGACCTTCTAGACAGATTATTAAGTGCTCTCTGGACTCATACAGGTGATTAAGACAACTACGACACATACCTAATACTCTGGATGTTCAGAAATGTCTTGTTTAAGAACGTGGTGCTGACCTAGGTGAAGAACAGCTAGATAGAGAAAATAAAACAAGACCACAAATGTGGCTATTGTTAAAATAATATAACGGAGCTGGGGTAAAACATATTTAGGTTAAAGTGCACAGTGGGAGGCGTTTGCTAAAATAACATGCATAAAACTATAGCTAAAATGTCTACACAACACAACATTCACACAAGGGGACACAACACCACCATTACATTTGTCAACACAAACAATACACAAAGGGGGTGATTCTAACCCTGGCGGTCGGTGATAAAGCGGCGGCCAACACGCCAACAGGCCGGCGGTCCAAAAAATGGAATTCTGACCCTGGCGGGAACCGCCAACACAGCCCGCCACATTAACACTCCGACTGCCACGGCGGTACAAACAAACAGCGCGGCGGTCACCGCCAACAGACAGGCGGCAGACAATGTACCGCCCACACTATTATGACCTGCCAATCCGCCACCTTTTCCGGGGCGGGAGCACCGCCGATAAAAACACGGCGGAAACAGACTACGAACGGGAAAACGCTCACCTCTACGCACTCCACGAGGAAGGAGGACAGCATGGAACCCGAATTAAACATCCTACCTGCTCTCGTCTACCTGCTCATCTACCACGAGTACGAACGCCGGCGCAGACGACAACGGTGAGTACTGCACCTACGACACACGGGAGGGGGGAGGAGGAAAGCTTACGGCACACACATATGCGACCCCCATCCCCCAAACTATGTACACACCAATGCAGAGCAACAAGTCACAGTGACACCACCCAAACCCCCCAGAAAAATGCAAAGACATAATTAAATTGTGAATAAAAATGTATGTACAAAATAGGCTCTGAAAAGTAATGGTCAACTAGCCAAATAATCAATATCAAAATAATTCCATATACAGTGCAATGGATAACCGAGGCAATTAGTCCTGCACATCAAAAGAAAATCGAAGTGTCCGTCGGCCAAAGTGTAACAACACAAGGGCAAAGCCCACACAGGAGACCTGAGTCCTCTGGAGAGAACACTGCAGGGGCATCTGATGAAAAAACTACAGGCACCTCAGGGGGAAGGGAAGGGGGTGGCACCACAGCCACATGAGTCCACGACGCCAGATCCACGAAGGGGCCACCATGCCTACGGTGCCATCCTGGGGAGTGCAAAGCCACAGTCTCTCAAGTCTCTACAGTTGGTGGGTTGCCCACTGTTCCATCCTGGGGAGTGCAATGCCACAGTCCATCAGGTGGATTACAGTCTCCACTGGTCAAGGAGGAGGCATGGTGGGCAGAGTGAACCGTCAACAGTGCATGCAGGAAGGGCCCAGCGGAGCGGTGCTTGAGACGGCGGGGCCCAGCGGAGCAGTGCATGACAGGAAGGGCCCAGCGGAGCGGTGCTTGAGACGGCGGGGCCCAGCGGAGCGGTGCTTGAAACGGCGGGGCCCAGCAGAGCGGTGCTTGAGAGGAAGGGCCCAGCGGAGCGGTGCTTGAGACGGCGGGGCCCAGCGGAGCAGTGCTTGACAGGAAGGGCCCAGCGGAGCGGTGCTTGACAGGAAGGGCCCAGCGGAGCGGTGCTTGAGACGGCGGGGCCCAGTGGAGCGGTGCTTGAGACGGCGGGGCCCAGCGGAGTGGTGCTTGACAGGAAGGGCCCAGCAGAGATGTGCTTGAGACGGCGGGGCCCATCGGAGCGGTGCTTGAGACGGCGGGGCCCAGCGGAGCGGTGCTTGACAGGAAGGGCCCAGCGGAGAGGTGCTTGAGACGGCGGGGCCCAGCGGAACGGTGCTTGAGACGGTGGGGCCCAGCGGAGCGGTGCTTGACAGGAAGGGCCCAGCGGAGCGGTGCTTGACAGGAAGGGCCCAGCGGAGCAGTGCTTGAGACGGCGGGGCCCAGCGGAGCGGTGCTTGACAGGAAGGGCCCAGCGGAGCGGTGCTTGAGACGGCGGGGCCCAGCGGAGTGGTGCTTGAGACGGCGGGGCCCAGCGGAGCAGTGCTTGACAGGAAGGGCCCAGCGGAGCGGTGCTTGACAGGAAGGGCCCAGCGGAGCAGTGCTTGAGACGGCGGGGCCCAGCAGAGCGGTGCTTGACAGGAAGGGCCCAGCGGAGCGGTGCTTGAGACGGCGGGGCCCAGCGGAGCGGTGCTTGACAGGAAGGGCCCAGCGGAGCGGTGCTTGACAGGAAGGGCCCAGCGGAGCGGTGCTTGAGACGGCGGGGCCCAGCGGAGCGGTGCTTGACAGGAAGTGCCCAGCGGAGCGGTGCTTGACAGGAAGGGCCCAGCGGAGCGGTGCTTGAGACGGCGGGGCCCAGCAGAGCGGTGCTTGAGACGGCGGGGCCCAGCGGAGCAGTGCTTGACAGGAAGGGCCCAGCGGAGCGGTGCTTGAGACGGCGGGGCCCAGCGGAGCGGTGCTTGACAGGAAGGGCCCAGCGGAGCGGTGCTTGAGACGGCGGGGCCCAGCGGAGCGGTGCTTGAGACGGTGGGGCCCAGCGGGGCGGTGCTTGACAGGAAGGGCCCAGCGGAGCGGTGCTTGACAGGAAGGGCCCAGCGGAACGGTGCTTGAGACGGCGGGGCCCAGCGGAGCGGTGCTTGACAGGAAGGACCCAGCGGAGCGGTGCTTGAGACGGCGGGGCCCAGCGGAGCGGTGCTTGACAGGAAGGGCCCAGCGGAGCGGTGCTTGACAGGAAGGGCCCAGCGGAGCGGTGCTTGAGACGGCGGGGCCCAGCGGAGCGGTGCTTGACAGGAAGGGCCCAGCGGAGCGGTGCTTGACAGGAAGGGCCTAGCGGAGCGGTGCTTGAGACGGCGGGGCCCAGCGGAGCAGTGCTCCTCTGCACGGCGGGCCCTCTTCAGCTGTGCTCTTCTGCACAGCGGGGCCCTCTTCAGCGGTGCTCTTCTGCACGGCGGGGCCCTGTTCAGCGGTGCTCTTCTGCACGGCAGGACCCTCTTCAGCGGTGCTCTTCTGCACGGCGGGGCCCTCTTCAGCGGTGCTCTTCTGCACGGCGGGGCCCTCTTCAGCGGTGCTCTTCTGCACGGCGGGCCCTGTTCAGCGGTGCTCTTCTGCACGGCGGGGCCCTCTTCAGCGGTGCTCTTCTGCACGGCGGGGCCCTCTTCAGCAGTGCTCTTCTGCACGGCGGGGCCCTCTTCAGCGGTGCTCTTCTGCCCGGTGGGGCCCTGTTCAGCGGTGCTCTTCTGCACGGCGGGGCCCTCTTCAGCGGTGCTATTAAGCACGGTGGGGCCCTCTTCAGCGGTGCTCTTCTGCACGGCGGGGCCCTGTTCAGCGGTGCTATTCTGCACGGCGGGGCCCTCTTCAGCGGTGCTCTTCTGCACGGCGGGGCCCTCTTCAGCGGTGCTATTCTGCACGGCGGGGCCCTCTTCAGCGGTGCTCTTCTGCACAGCGGGGCCCTGTTCAGCGGTGCTCTTCTGCACGGCGGGGCCCTCTTCAGCGGTGCTCTTCTGCACGGCGGGGCCCTGTTCAGCGGTGCTCTTCTGCACGGCGGGGCCCTCTTCAGCGGTGCTCTTCTGCACGGCGGGGCCCTCTTCAGCGGTGCTCTTCTGCACGGCGGGGCCCTGTTCAGCGGTGCTCTTCTGCACGGCGGGGCCCTGTTCAGCGGTGCTCTTCTGCACGGCGGGGCCCTCTTCAGCGGTTCTCTTCTGCACGGCGGGGCCCTCTTCAGCGGTGCTCGTCCAGTAAGTCAAGGGAGCCAGACCTGGCCTGGACTCCCTGCTCAGTCGCCCTCCGACCGTGCTGTTGCTGGACCCTTCGGTGACGGAGTCCTGGGCCCTTTGGTGTTCTCCCTAACACCCGGGATGGGGCTTGTGGGCCCCTCCTGCTCCGCGCTCCTGCTGGCTGACTTCTCCGCCCTGCTGTCCTTTCGCTCCTTAGATGGGGCTCTCGGGCCCTTGCCTCCCCTAGATGTTGTGGCTGGTAAGTGGGCGAACTTTGCTCCTTGGGGGCAGCCGTGTCAGTCCTCTCACGGCGGCTCTTTAGTTTCCTGGTCCTCTTGCCTGGTGGGGGGCTGGCTGTCCCCTTGCTGCTGATTGAAGTGTCACTGCTGGCAAAGGGTGGACTCCAGAACCCATGCACCACATTGACACTCGAAGCTGGGCTGGTGGTGGCTGAGGTGCTCTTGGGACTCTTTGCAGATGGAGGGGGTGGGTCAGTGGAGGGAAAGAGGTCAAGATTAGCGAGGAAAACTTTCTTAGGACCAAGGTAAAAGGTAGGAGAAGTGGTGATGGGAGTGGAGGAAGAGGATGTGGTTGTAGGAGAGTCAGGTGTGCTGTCTTTGGGTGCAGGTGCTTGTGCTGGAGGCTGTCGTGAGGTGGATGGCTGTTGGGTGGGTGTCTGCCTGCGTTTGTGTGTCTTGGAAGAGGGGGTGACAGACACAGTGGGAGAGGACACAGGGGACGTGTAAATGGTAGTGGGGGTGGTGACTGCATGTGTGCGGACTGGACTGGAGGGTGTGCTGGTGATGGAAGCACTGGCTGATGGTGGTGTGCATGCAGGTGTGAGTGTAGACGTCACAGGGAGGGAGGAGGGAGACGAGGAGGAGGGGGACACAGAGGTGGTAGTGACTGTTGGAATGTCTGCATCTGGGTGTTGCTTGCGTGAATGCTTGTGGGTTCTGTGGTGCTTGTGTCTGGATGAGCTGCCCTTGGGTGTTGAGGTGTGTGCAGGCTGGTCTGATGGTGTGGATGGGATAGGCTGAGGAACAGGAGACAGAGACAGGGTGGAGGCAGTCAGAAGAGGGAGGCTGGAAACAGGGACAATGGCTGCGGTCAGTGCTGAGGCAAGAGCATTGAACGATCGTTGATGGGCAGCCTGACCCGAATGAATGCCCTCCAGGTAGGCATTGCTCCGATGCACCTCCCTTTCAACCCCCTGGATGGCATTCAAAAGGGTAGTCTGCCCAACAATGATGGTCTGAAGGAGGTCAATGATCTCCTCACTGAGGGCAGCAGGGGTAACAGGGGCAGGGCCTGAGGTGCCTGGGGCGAAGGAGACGCCCGCCTTCCTGGGCGAGCGGGCACGGAGCGTAGGCTGAGGGGCTGCTGGGAGGGCGGGGCTGGTGCGCTGGGTGGCGGCTGTACCTGTAGAGGCGGGGGGCCCGGATGTTGCCGCCATCACTAGGGAGCTCCCATCCGAGGACGTGTCGCTGTCGCTGGTGTCACCACCGGTCCCCGTTGTGGTGCTCCCTTCGCCCTCCGGATCACTGGTGCCCTCGGTGTCTGTTCCTGGTCCCACCGGGGCCTTGTGAGTTGCAGCTCCCTCGTGCTCCGATGCCAATTCTCCTCCGCCTGATGATGCTAATGCACACATGCACAAGAAGATGAAGAAGAAGGGTGGGGGGAGAAAAACGAAGACCAGGTTGAGTGCATGCAATGTCAACACCGTTGGCGGAGAGGACAGACACAGGAGCCTCATGCACTAAGCCGCGCATTCGGGGTACACTACTCAGTACTTCTGACTAGGACAACAGGTCTAGAGACTACAAACGTGCACATGTGTGATGCTGGACCATCGATAGCTGTACTTGTCACCCTACAGAGGTGGGGGCCGGGAGCACAGGGCCATGCCTAAAGGAGAGGACTACACTACAGAAAGCGCCCTGGCCTAATGTCACCCACAACCCTCCTCCCCCACCCAGACGCCTCCACTGCGCAGAGAGATAGCAGAATGTGCTGATACTCACCCCCTTGTGTCTGCTGTGATGTCCTCAAGCGCCCATCCAAATCAGGGTAGGCCACCGCCAGGATCCGGGACATCAGGGGGGTCAGGGTACGACTGGCACCCCTCCTAGGTTGGGAGGCCATCCCCAGCAGTGACTCGGCGGTCTTCCTGGTCCCGCGGTGGATGTCCTCCCACCTCTTGCGGCAGTGGGTGCCCCGTCTGACGTGGACCCCCAGGGCCCGGACTTCCTTGGCGATGGCACGCCAAATGTCCACTTTCTGATGGGCGCTGACCTATTTGACATGTACAGGGTGGGAAGGAAAAAATCATCAATTTACTGCATGTTAGATGCGATTGGCCCCCCTCCCCAACCTTGCCATATGGCACATGCTCTCATCTGTCGTGCGTTGCACTCCTCATTCGCCCCCCACCCCACCAACTTACATCCACCCCACTCCACACAGGCATAGCCCATTCAATGTGCACCCAGTGTACTTACCTGTTGGTCTGGAGGACCGTAGAGTAACGCATACTGGGGGAGGACCCCATCCACAAGTTTCTCCAACTCCTCAGACGTGAAGGCAGGGGCCCTTTCCCCAGTCGCAGCAGCCATTGTCACTTCCAGACCGAGGTCACAGCAGCACTTGCAGTATAGGTCCTCTCCTGTGGATGATCAGGTATCGAGTGATTAAGCAGATAGAAAATGGCGGTCACGCCCGCAGCGGTGCGTACCGCGGCGGTGCATACTGCGACCACCGGCGCACCTCGTCATTGGCTCCTGAAACCCATAGGCTTCAATGTTAGCCAATGCGGCTTCGTATAGCGGTCTTCGACCGCCTACCCCCACGGTGTGCCACGCCAGCGCATTGACCTCACATCCCATTGTCCCACTTCACAGGTCAGGCAGCCACCATTTCAAGGGCCCACATGGCATAATTTGTACTGCGTCACACAGGCCTAGGCCTTGCATTGCCACACATACACGCCTTTCAATACATAGATAATCGTGTGCTATGCATGCTGTGGTGAACGTACCTGTGATTTGCTTGACTCTGTGCTCCATGTTGTCCTTCCTAGGCACCGTCCGCTGGGACTTGCGAGGAGAAGGATGAATCCTCGCGTGTACCGACAGCTGGTGGACCTGTCGACAATGGAAGAACCCCATATCATACTACGATACCGACTTGACCGAGCCACTATACATGAACTGTGTGCCCAGCTGGAGCCAGCCCTGATGTCCCCCATCCGCCAACCCACAGGAATTCCCCCTCTAGTGCAGGTTCTGTCAGTCCTCCATTTTTTGGCAAGTGGCTCATTCCAGACAACAGTGGCCATGTCATCTGGAATGTCTCAGCCTATGTTTTCAAAAATCTTGTCTAGAGTGTTGTCTGCTCTGACGAAACACATGCGGAGCTACATTGTATTCCCTGAGGAGGTTGATTTGGCCACTGTGAAGGGTGATTTTTATGCCCTTGGACATATCCCCAACATAATTGGTGCCATTGATGGGACCCATGTGGCTTTAGTACCCCCAAAAGACGATGAGCAGGTGTACAGAAACAGGAAAAGTTACCATTCTATGAACGTCCAGGTGGTCTGTTTGGCTGACCAGTACATCTCCCATGTGAATGCCAAGTTCCCTGGGTCAGTGCATGACGCGTATGTGATGCGAAATAGCAGCATCCCTTATGTGATGGAACAGCTACAGAGACACCATGTGTGGCTAATTGGTGACTCTGGTTACCCCAACCTGCCTTGGCTATTGACCCCAGTGAGGAATCCCCGGACCAGGGCAGAGGAACGGTACAATGAGGCCCATGGGCAAACTAGGAGGATCATAGAAAGAACCTTTGGCCTCCTGAAGGCCAGGTTTAGGTGCCTGCATATGACAGGGGGATCCCTGATGTACTCACCAAAGAAGGTGTGCCAGATCATCGTGGCCTGCTGTATGCTTCACAATCTGGCATTGCAACGTCAGGTGCCTTTCCTGCAGGAGGATGGTCCAGATGGTGTTGTTGAAGCAGCTGTGGAGCCTGCGGAGAGTGAAGAGGAGGAAGACGAAGAGGACGACCCAGACAACAGGGACAGAGTTATCCAACAGTATTTTCAGTAGCACACAGGTAAGAATCACCCACGCCATTTAACATTTACTGAAAGCCCCCTGCATCTTTACTTTGTGTATTTCCCCCCAGTTCTTTTTAACTGATGTTTGATTTTCCCTTCCCTTTTCAGTGCTGTATGACCCACTGCGTGACTTCTGCTTGGTTAGCCCATGGACTAATGCTTATTGACATCGGTATGTTGTCATCACAAAAATAACAGAACATTATTGATCAGTAATGTGTTATACATTTGTAAATAATACAGGCTGACTCCTGAATGATTTCAGTGCAATGAGTGATTTATTTGTATTGCTAGATATTGGTACATGATATTAAAACGGTGATGGGTGAGGGTGGAGTTATGTCCATGGCAGAGTCCAGTTCTCGGTCGCACAGGTGCATTGTCCATATGCCTGTGGAAGGATGGAGCAGGGGCAGTTCAAGGTTGGACAGGTTGACACTGTGGGACAGTGGAATGACACCCGGGGGGATATTAGGCTGGCGGGGGGCTTGGCATCCTACTCTGTCTTCCTTTGAGATCTCAGGTTCCTCTTGCGGGGTGGTTGTTCTTCAGCAGGAGGTGGGGTTCTGGTGGCCTGTCGTTCTGTGGGGGCCTCCTGACCACTAGCGCCGGCGGAGGTGGTAGGCTGTTCCTGGCTAGTGACAGGGGCCCTTTGTGGTGCCACATGGTCCCGCAATGTGGTTTCTATCCGGTTGAGGGCCTGTGCTATGGTCCCCATAGCGGTAGCGATGTTCCTGAGTTCATTGCTGAACCCCATGTACCGTTCCTCCTGCTGTGCTTGGATCTCGGTGAACCTGGCCAGTACCGTCGCCATCGTCTCCTGGGAGTGATGGTATGCTCCCATGATGGTGGTGAGGGCCTCTTGGAGAGTCGGTTCCCTGGACCTGTCCTCCCCCCCTCTCGCACAGCAGCCCTCCCAGTTGCCCTGTTTCCCCGGGCCTCTGTCCCCTGGACGATGTGCCCACTACCACTGCCCCCAGGTCCCTGTTGTTGTTGGGGTGTTGGGTCAGCCTGGGTGCCCTGTAGTGGCGGACACACCGCTGATTGACGCGTCCGTGAGACAGAAGCATGGGCCCGCTGGGTGGGAGCTGTGCTGGTGTTCCCAGAGGGGGTTGGGTCTGCTGTGGCCTGTGTCTGTGTGTGGGGAACCGACTGTCCAGAGGTCCCCGATGGTCCGGGCTGGTCATCAGGTTCTAGGTCGACAGAGCTGCTGTCCTCGCTGGGGGCCTGTTCTGGGGGTGGGATGGACAAATCTGGACCCTCCGTGGCGGTGTGTTGGCGTTCGGGCCCTGCAGGGGTAAAGGAGTATGGTTATTGTTTCTGTGTGTGCCATGGCGTGCATTTTGAGTGCCCTTGTCCCCCAGTGCTGGCATTCCCTTGTGGGAGGTGTTGTGAGGGTGGTGGGGGGGGGGGGGTGTATGGGTATGTGCAATGGTCATGCTTTGGTGGTGGCTGTCTATGGTTTGTGTTGGCATTCAGGGGTTAGTGTTGTTTAGGGTGGGTTGTGCTGCTGAGACATTGGCAGGGAGGTTGTGTGCTGGGGGGTTGAGATTGGGGGTGAGGGGGGGGTTGGCATGCTGGTGGTTGGGGGGGGGTGAAGTAGTTGAGATTCGACTTACCAGAGTCCATTCCTCCGTGTACTCCAGCGAGGCCATCAGGATGCAGGATGTTTACCACCTCTTGCTCCCATGCTGTGAATTGGGGTGGAGTGGGTGGGGGTCCGCCGCCAGTCTTCTGCACAGCGATGTTGTGCCTGGAGATCATTGAGCGCACCTTCCCCCGTAGGTCGTTCCATCGCTTTCTGATATCTTCCCGATTTCTGGGATGCTGTCCTCAGCCTTCCTTGCTATAGTGGTGTGCTGCACCTGTGTGCCGAAGAGCTGGGGCTCAACCCTTATAATTTCCTCCACCATGACCCTGAGTTCTTGGTCCGAGAACATGGGGTGTCTTTGGGGTGCCATGGGGTGGTGTGGATGAGGTGTGGGGTGGTGTTTGTGGTGATGTGCGTGGTGATATGTGGTGATGTGTGCGTAGATGTGGTGTGGGTGATGAAGTTGGGTTCCTGTGTGTGTTGGGGTTTTCTATTCCTGTGCTCGCTCTCTCTATCTCTATCTCTATCGCCTTCGCTCCGATTTCCAACTAGTGGGGGTTTGTGGGTGATGGGGGTGTGTGTTTTATAGTTGATTGGATGTGTGGGAGTGTTGTTTGTATGTGTCTCAGGTGTGCGTCTTTCAAATTGTCCAATGTGGCTGTGTTTTGGAGCTGTGTGTGTATTTTGAGCGCGGCGGTGTGTACCGCCAATGGAATACCGCGGTTGAAAGACCGCCACGTGGATTCGTGGGCCAGAATGGCATGGGCGTGTTTGTGTTGGCGTGACGGTGGAGGTTTGGTCATCTCCAGTTTTCCGCGGCCCGCTGATGAGGCGGCCTTCCTTGGATGTCGGATTGTTGGCGGTTTCACAGTCGGTGGTCAGAATGACCGTGGCGGTTTACCGCGGCCGCAGCGGTAGTATGGCGGACTTCTGACCGGCGGTAAGGGCCTTTTACCGCCGAGGTCAGAATGACCCCCAAAATATCAATATACATGCATGTTCCAAACACAAACAAGTCTAACACACAATACACCTCTATCACAGCGGTACAAATGCCATGGCCACACTCACACATGGTGCCAGGAGACAAAAATTAGCACAACCAAAACACTCACACATGTCACTCACACACAAACCAAAGCAGGCAAGACCAAAACAACCATGTGGAAAGAAAGGCAGGAGAAATATGTTACCATCAAACATGCAACTGGTTGGCCCAGTTATATTAAATATATAGATGTGCCAATAAATCAATAACTGTGTACAAGATAAACAGCGATTGGCTAGTCCAATTTGCCAAGTGCAAAATTCACAGATGGCACTTCTGTGTGCTCCTATATGACTCCTGATTGCTATAGTACCTCCACGGGGTAGGGGCATCAATGGTAAAGAAAGGCACCTCAGGAATTAGAGGGGGAGGGAGGGTTGGGCTTTGGTTTGGGAGGCGGTCATTGGGCTTGGGAGAGGGGACCTAGGGTGAGCTTCAGGTGAGGGTTGGGAACACTTGGGAGGAGTCGAATTCTTGGCAGGGGGAGGAGCATAGGTACTAGCAGGGGTGCAGGGGAGGACTTGGAGGTGGAAGGGCTGGACTTGGAGAGGGATACAGCCTGTTTGGGGATATCATGGCATGGGAGAGGAGTAGGGAAGAGGGGAAACTCCAAGAGGAACACCTTTTTATCAAACTGGAGCAGTTATGCAAAAGGGATTGGGAGTGGAGGAAGAGGAAGTGGTTGTAGGAGGTGTCTTGGTGCATGTCTTGGGTGCATGTGCATGCGAAGAATGCTTGTGGGTGTTGAGTGTCTGTTGTGAGGGTGAGTGTGGGAATTTATGTGTCTTGGGAGGAGGGGGTTGGAGGTGCTGGGAGATGCCATGCTGGATGGGTGACTGTCTGTTGTGGTGGTGCCTCAGGTATGGACCATGTGCTGCATGTGGCAGTGTTGGTGGCTCTGCTAGGTGCGGATGTGGTGACTGGGGTGAATGTCTGAGGGGTTGCTATTGTGCTGACAGTGGGTAGAATATGAGTTGTGGCTGTATCAGTGAATGTTGGTGTGGTGTCTGCAGGTATGTCTGGGGTAGTATCTGTGAAGACAGGGGCAGTGGGGGAGCCTGTGCAGGTAGTGGATGTTGATGTGTCTGCAGGTGGATGTTGTCTGTGTGCTAGCTGGTGGTGGGTCTTTTGGTGCTTGTATTTGTCAGCTGTATCCTTGGATGTTGCGGTGGCTGCATGCTTGTCTGTCTGTGTGCTTTGTTGGGTTTAGGAAGAGGGGTTTGGGATTGGGAAGAGGTAGGTGGAGGGAAGATCGTAGTCAAAGGGTGACTGGCTGCTGTCAGTGTGGAGGCCAGAGCTGTAGGCCAGCAAGTGCAATGTCAATGCCCTCCAGGAACGCATTGCTCTGCTAGACATGAGCTGCCACTCCCTGGATAGCATTTACAATGGTGGACTGACCCACAGAGATCAACCTCAGGAGGTCAATAGCCTCCTCACTGAGAACATCAGGTCTGACAGGGCCAGGGGCATAGGTGCCTGTGGGAAAGGAGATACCCCCCTCTTCGTTGAGCGGGCACAGACAACTGGGTGGTGAGCTAGAGTGAGGGCAGTACTAGTAAGGAGGGTTGACTTAGATGGTGCTGGGGTGGTCCCAGAGGGGTCCGCCACTACCAGGGAGAGTCCATGGAGGAGGATTCCGATGATGATGTTGAAGATCCAGTCTCCCCCACTGCACTCTCCTCGCCTTCCATGCTATTGTGTCCCTCGCTGTCACTGGTAGCTGCACTCTGGGTCTCATGGCCTGCAGCATCCCCATTCCCCTGTGCCCCGTATCCTTTACTTGCTGATGCTGATGCAAACAAATTGAGAGAGAGAGGGATGGTGGGGGAGGGAGAGGGTCAACATATACCTCACATACACATATTTAGACACGTACATCTGTAGGAATACACATCCTGGCTAGGCTATCTCTGGTGCCAATACACATATCCTACATCATGCCACAACATATAACTACTACCCACCCCTGTATGCCAACCCTCACACCCGCATCTAAATCCAAGTAAGTCAGCACAACTGGAGTCATCCACATTATCATCACCAAAGCCATGTTTGCATGCACCTCATGCCCTGGCTGAAGTACAAATGACGATCTGAATCATCATCATCTTACCTCTCCATACTCCTATCACCTATTTGAAGTGCATGTGACTGAACAAAACAATCAGGCCTGTACAGTTACTACACCTGATCAGTCCATGTACTTTGTAAAGTTCCATGATAATGAAGACTATTCCACTCACACACCACACAGCACATGCCTGTCACATAACATGGCTGACATGACACTCTGTACATAAAATCCAATATAGAACTGATAACGTATGTAGCCACTACAAGTTGGACACCCATATAGGTGACATCTGATGAGTAGAATACAAGTCTGGGACACATGCATGTGATAGGTCAGACCCATTCACAGAGGAAAATCTGCAGACACCAAACCCATTTATACCACCACTATCCATACAACTAAGTGCATCTACAATGGCCCAGATTGTATACATTACACATCCAATCTCAATCACTGAGTGCAGTCTCACAAGTGATGAACTTCAGGAACACACACATGACATCATGGTCCACATACAATTCCACCAGACATGGGGTATCACTAGCTGGACCTCACAACATTATGACACCACCATTAGTCACACCATGCTTGACATGTAAATACCTGTGCCCAAGTCCTGACAACACACATGTCAGACGATAAAGACATGTAAGCATAATGTGCACATGGACTAACACCACTGCCATAGCACTGACAACAGATCCCACTACTACATACAGCTGCTTCATGAAAGAAGAAACAACAAATTTTCCATATCAACATCTCATAAGTCAGACAATATTGAATCCTGTCTAATTCACCTACTTCAGCTCGGCCAAGGGTATCACTCATTGTTCCACTCCATCAAATGTGCCCCCAAGTAACTATTGCAACATGATGTAGACTGCAGCTAAGCTATGTTGCACTGTAATTGTAAAGGCATTGGTATAGATGGCATGTATATTACATATTGTCAATGGCGAGGTCTGCCTAGGCACTTGCCACCTCTAGTACTGTCCCATTGGGTTAAAGATCACTTCCTCACAAGTCTAGCACATTGAAATGCATGATGATTGCAATCAAACAAAATCAAACACCCAATAAAATTTATCCTACTGTTGCAACCTTCAAATATCCCTTGTATAGAAGATTAACATCATAAGGGAATACAACTAGCAAGCCATAAGTCCAGTCCTATACTGCCAATATCAGTGGTGGAAATGTAATGGCTGCCACACATGGATTCAATAGCAGTACCAGTAATTGATGTCTATAGTCCCTGTGAAAAAATGAGAGTCACCCAGTTGCTAATAGAGGTGAGCAAAGCAGATGGGAGTGGACTGACACCTTAGAGACACTAATGCTCAAATGCTTATGGATGGACCAGGTCATACGCAATGGGTAGGGGACAAGAGAGGCTCACATCCATAGAAATGTCAGGATGAGTCACACGTGTTTCATTGTCATTTGACCATCCCCACATGCAGACAAGGAGCGGTCTTTCGATAGGAGATATATGTCCACTGACAGCAAACCATGAAAACACATCTACAACTAATTCTCAGGTCGGGTGGATACTACACATGTCCTCTAGTCTACATACATGTTGCACTGACTACATTGTCACATAAGCTACAGGCAGCTAACACAATACAACCAGAGCCAAGTTCCAGTATACAATCAGTTCTCACCCCCTGTGGCTGCTGTGCTGCCCTTAAACACCCATCCACCTCAGGGTAGGCCACCCCCAAAATGGTGGCCATTAGTGGGATCAGGATCTGACAGGAACCCCTCCCTAGTTGGGAGGACTTCCTCAGCAGGGCATCCGCAATCTTCCGGTCCCAGTGTGTCAGGTCCTTCCACCACTTGCAGCAATGGGTCCACCAGCTGTGGACCCCCAGGGTCTGCACTTGCTTGGCGATGGCACGCTAGATCCCTTTCTTCTGATGGGCATTCACCTGCATGGATGACACAGACAGAAGTAGAAAGTTATATACACTGACACCATACCAACAGCAGTGCCCAATATACATCTGACTCACCAAGTGCCCACACATACCCACCTCTTTGCTCACACGCATTCACTTTCTGTCCTCTGCATGCATATACTCCCTGTAGGAAGTTGGCTCTGTGTATACCATTTCAAAGTAAAAAATAGTGTGCACAGAGTCCAAGAGTTCCCCTTAGGGATAAGATAGTGGCAAAAAGAGATAATTCTAATGCTCTATTTTGTGGTAGTGTGGTCGAGCAGTAGGCTTATCAGAGGGTAGTGTTAAGCATTTGTTGTACACACACAGGCAATAAATGAGGAACACACACTCAAAGACTTACTCCAGGCCAATAGGTTTTTATATAGGAAAATATATTTTCTTAGTTTATTTTAAGAATCACAGGTTCAAGGTTTACAAGTAATACTTCAAATGAAAGATAATTCACTCAAGTATTCTAGGAACTTTGAATAATCACAATAGCATGTACAGTTTTGATAAAAATGGCAATAAGCTATTTTAAAAGTGGACACTGCAAAACAATCAACAGTTCCTGGGGCAGGTAAGTAAATGTTAAGTTCACAGGTAAGTAAAACACTTACAGGGTTCAAAGTTGGGTCCAAGGTAGCCCACCGTTGGGGGTTCAAGGCAACCCCAAAGTTACCACACCAGCTGCTCAGGGCCGGTCAGGTGCAGAGGTCAAAGTGGTGCCCAAAACACATAGGCTTCAATTGAAATAGGGGTGCCCTGGTTCCAGTCTGCCAGCAGGTAAGTACCCGCGACTTCAGAGGGCAGACCAGGGGGGTTTTGTAGGGCACCGGGGGGGACACAAGCAGGCATGGAAAGTACACCCTCAGCGACACAGGGGCAGCCGGGTGCAGAGTGCAAACAGGCGTCGGGTTTTCAATAGGTTAATGGGGAGACCCGGGTGTCTCTTCAGCGATGCAGGGTAGCCACCACCTGAGCTAGGCAGAGGGTTGCCTGGGGGTCGCTCCTGCACTGGAGTTCGGTTCCTTCAGGTCCTGGGGGCTGCGGGTGCAGTGCTGGTTCCAGGTGTCGGGTTCCTTGTTACAGGAAGTCGCGGTCAGGGGGAGCCTCTGGAGTTCCTCTGCAGGGGTCGCTGTGGGTGCTCAGGGGGGGTCAACTCTGGCTACTCATGGGCTTGCAGTCACCGGGGAGTCCTCCCTGTAGTGTTAGTTTTCCACAGGTCCAGCCGAGGGCGTCGGGTGCAGAGTGGAAAGTCTCACGCTTCCGGCGGGAAACGTGGGGTCTTTAAAGTTGCTTCTTTGTTGCAGAAAGTTGCAGTTTCTTGAACAGGGCCGCTGTTCTCAGGAACTTCTTGGCCCTTTAGATGCAGGATAGTCTTCTGAGGCTTCAGAGGTCGATGGACCCTGTTGGATGCGTCGCAGTTGCAGTTTTTCTTTGAAGTAGGGAGACAGGCCGGTGGGGCGGGTCAAAGCAGTTGTCGTCTCCGTCTTCACTGCAGCGCTTCAGGTCAGCAGTCCTTCTTCTTCTTTAGGTTGCAGGAATCTGTCTTCTTTGGTTCTGGGAGCCCCTAAATACTAAATTTAGGGAAGTGTTTAGGTCTGGGAGGGCAGTAGCCAATGGCTCATGGCCCTGAGGGTGGCTACACCCTCTTTGTGCTTCCTCCCTGTGGGGAGGGGGTCACATCCCTAATCCTATTGGGGGAATCCTCCTTCTACAAGATGGAGGATTTCTAAAAGTAAGGGTCACCTCAGCTCAGGACACCTTAGAGGCTGTCCTGACTGGGAGGGGGGGTGACTCATCCTTGTTTTCCTCATTATCTCCTCCAGCCTTGCCGCCAAAAGTGGGGGCAGTGGCCGGAGGGGCAGGCATCTCCACTAGTTGGGATGCCCTGTGGTGCTGCAACAAAGGGGGTGAGCCTTTGAGGCTCACCGCCAGGTGTTACAGTTCCTGCAGGGGGAGGTGAGAAGCACCTCCACCCAGTACAGGCTTTGTTCCTGGCCACAGAGTGACAAAGGCACTCTCCCCATGTGGCCAGCGACATGTCTGGTGTGTGGCCGGCTGGCAGAAACCAGTCAGCCCACACTGGAAGTCGGGTTTGTTTTCAGGAGGCATCTCCAAGATGCCCGCTGGGTGTATTTTACAATAAAGTGCACACTGGCATCAGTGTGCATTTATTGTGCTGAGAAGTTTGATACCAAACTTCCCAGTTTTCAGTGTAGCCATTATGGTGCTGTGGAGTTCGTGTTTGACAGACTCCCAGACCATATACTCGTATGGCTACCCTGCACTTACAATGTCTAAGGTTTTGCTTAGACACTGTAGGGGCATAGTGCTCATGCACATATGCCCTCACCTGTGGTATAGTGCACCCTGCCTTAGGGCTGTAAGGCCTGCTAGAGGGGTGACTTACCTCTGCCACAGGCAGTGTGAGGTTGGCATGGCACTCTGAGGAGAGTGCCATGTCGACTTAGTCATTTTCTCCCTACCAGCACACACAAGCTGTGAAGCAGTGTGTATGTGCTGAGTGAGGGGTCCCTAGGGTGGCATAAGACATGCTGCTGCCCTTGGAGACCTTCCCTGGCATCAGGGCCCTTGGTACCAGGGGTACCAGTTACAAGGGACTTACCTGAGTGCCAGGGTTGTGCCAATTGTGGACACAAAGGTACAGTTTAGGGAAAGAACACTGGTGCTGGGGCCTGGTTAGCAGGGTCTCAGCGCACTTTCAAATCATAACTTAGCATCAGCAAAGGCAAAAAGTCAGGGGGTAACCATGTCAAGGAGGCATTTCCTTACACTCCCTCAGCGGTACACTTACCTGAGTCACCGTTACATGCAACCCCTATCACACATGACTACTGAATTAGACTCACCTGCTCCTCTGGTGCCCCATATAGCTGTGTATTCAGGGGTAGGACCGCCTCTACAAGCATCTCCAGCTCTTCTAGGACGAGGGCTGGGGCCCTTTCACCTGCATGAAGTGGCATGATGGCTCCCAGAGATAGTACACACAAGAGCAGGTCACAGAGGTCTTGCTAGCAACAGTGTCAGGAGTCAAATGAGCAAGGCTGGAGAAAATGATGATCACGGCCTCCACTTACTGACCATCACAGTCGGCAAATCATTGCCATTGGCCCTAGTCCACCACAGGCATTAACCAATGACAAGTAGCACTGAAGTTGCAGCCGCCTACTGCCGTGACATCATTCACCAGCAGACTTAGGTCACTTCCAACTGTCTACTTCAGCAGGACAGGCAACTGCCATTTTGTGCACATCTAAACCATTGATGTGCCAAAATAAGTGTGCCATACACATATTCGCCCAAATGGCAGAGTACGCCTATGTTGTGCCATCATGGCATTGCAAACTATTGTGACAGTCATGACACAGTAACATGATGTGGCAGTATATCTGATGATGGCCATGTCACAGATACTCGGAGCCACATAGGCTATGGCACTATGGGGGTCATTCTGACCTCGACGGTAAAAGGCGCTTACCGCCGGTCAGAAGACCGCCATAACACCGCCGCGGGCGCGGGAAACCGCCACGGTCATTCTGACCCGCAACAGGCAAACCGCCAAAAACCCGACATCCACAAAAGTCCGCCACACCAACGGCCAGCGAAAAACTGGCGATGACCAAACCTCCACCGTCACGCCAACAGAAATACGCCCATTCCATTCCGACCCACGAATCCACGCGGCGGTCTTTCAACCGCAGTATTCCATTGGCGGTACACACCGCCGCGGTCGAAATACACACACAGCTCTAAAACACTGCCACATTGGACATTTTGAAATACACACACCTGATACACATACAAACACCACTCCCACACACCCAACACAATATAAAACACACACCCACATCACCCACAAACCCCTACGACCACCATTTATTGACTAAGGCCAGAGAGAGACACCACCAGCTAGTACAGAGCATTCACAGGCACATAACACCATCACTCACACAACATCCACGCACAAAACACCACACACCACTACACTCACCACACTCATCACCACAAACACCACCCCACACCTCATCCACACCACCCCATGGCACCCCAAAGACACCCCAGGTTTTCAGACGCTGAACTCAGGGTCATGGTGGAGGAAATAGTTCGGGTAGAGCCCCAGCTCTTCGGGACACAGGTGCAGAACACCACCATTGCCAGGAAGATGGAGCTATGGCAAAGAATAGTGGACAGGGTCAATGCTGGGGTCAGCATCCAAGAAATCGGGACGACATCAGGAAGCGGTGGAACGACCTATGGGGGAAGGTGCGTTCCATGGTATCCAGACACAACATCGTGGTGCAGAAGACTGGCGGCGGACCCCCACCTCAACCCCCAGAATTTACAACATGGGAGGAACAGGTCTTGGCGATCCTGCATCCTGAGGGCCTCGCAGGAGTAGGCGGAGGAATGGACTCTGGTAAGTCTAATCTCAACTACTTCATCCCCCCCCACCCACCGGCATGCCAAATCATACCCCCTCCCTCCCCCCCACCCCATCACATATCCTCCTTGCTACTGTCTCACCATCACAACCCACCCATCCCAACACCAAGCCCTGCATGCGACCACAAACCATGGACACCCATCACCTAAGCATGCACACTGCACATACCCATTTCCCCCCAAACCACCATCACAACAGCCCCCACAAGGGAATGCCAGCACTGGGGTACACGGGCACCCACCCATTGCACGCTATGGCACACACAGAAGCAATAACCATACTCTTATACCCCTGCAGGACCCAAACGCCACGACACCGCCCAGGAGGGTCCAGAAATGTCCATTCCACCCCTAGAAGAGGCCCCCAGTGATGACAGCAGCTCTGTCTCCCTGGACCCAGATGACCAGCCCGGCCCATCAGGGACCTCGGGACAGTCGGTTCCCCTCAGACAGCCACAGGCCACAGCAGACCTACCCCCTCTGGGAACACCAGCACAGCACCCACCCAGCGGGCCCATGCCTCTGTCTCCAGGACACGTCAATCAGCGGTGTGTCCACCACTACAGGGCACCCAGGTTAACCCACCACCCCAACAACAACAGGGACCTGGGGGCAGTGATAGTGGGCACACGGTCCAGGGAACAGAGGCCCAGGGAAACAGGGGAACTGGGAGGGCTACTGTGCGACAGGGGGGGGGACAGGCCCAGGGAACCCACTCTCCATGAGGCCCTATCCTCCATCATCGGAGCATACCACCACTCCCAGGAGACGATGGCGACGGTCCTGGCCAGGTTCCAGGAGATCCAGGTACTGCAGGAGGAACAGTTTATGGGGTTCAGGGAAGAACTCAGAAACATCATTTCCGCAATGGGCACCATCGTTGTGGCTCTCAATCAGATTGTCAGCACATTGCGGGACCATGTGGCACCACAAAGGGCCCCTGTCACTAGCATGGACCAAGAACAGGCTACCACCTCCGCCGGCGCTAGTGGACAGGAGGCCCCGACACAAGAACAACAGGCCACCAGAACCCCACTCCCTGCAGAAGGAGAACCACCCCGCAAGCGGGGCCTGAGATCTAGGAAGAAGACGGAGTAAGATGCCAAGACCCCCACCAGGAAAGGATACCCCCTGATTGTCATCCCACTGTCCCACATTGTCACCCTGTCCAACCTTAAACTGCCCCTGCTCCACCTTCCACAGGCATATGGACAATGCTGAAAAGGCTGAAAATCTGGACTCTGCCATGGACATTCCTCCACCATCACCCATCACCGAATTGCAACCATTACCCAAAATTGAGCACTTTAATAAACACACTTATTGCACAAAAATTATCTGGAGTCTGCCTGTATTTTTGAACAAATGTATTACACAGAACCGTGCCAAAATGTCCAGTTACATTGTGATGACAACATACCACTGTCACACAGCTGTAGTCCATGGGGAAACAAAGCAGAGGTCACGGAGTGGGGCCCACATCTCTGAAATTGGAAGGGAAAGTCACAACTCAGTTAACATACACTGGGTGGAAACTCAGACAGTAGAGAGGCAGGAGACTTTAAGTAAATGTAAAATGCCGGTGTTGATTCTTACCTGTATGTCATTGAAAATACTGCTGTATTACTGTGTCCCTGTTGTCTGTGTCGTCCTCTTCGTCTTCCTCCTCTTCACTCTCTGCAGGCTCCACAGCTGCCACAACACCACCATCTGGACCATGCTCCTGCAGGAAAGGCACCTGGCGTCGCAAAGCCAGGTTGTGAAGCATACAGCAGGCCACGATGATATGGCACACCTTCTTTGGTGAGTACATTAGGGATCCACCTGTCATATAGGAGGCACCTAAACCTGGCCTTCAGGAGGCCGAAGGTCCGCTCGATCACCCTCCTAGTACGCCCATGGGCCTCATTGTACCGTTCCTCTGCCTTTGTCCTGGGATTCCTCACTGGGGTCAGAAGCCATGACAGGTTGGGGTAACCAGAGTCACCAATTAGCCACACACGGTGTCTCTGAAGTAGTTCCATCATATAAGGGATGCTGCTATATCGCATGATGTACGCGTCATGCACTGACCCAGGAAACTTGGCATTTACATGGGAGATGTACTGGTCAGCCAAACAGACCACCTGGACATTCATGGAATGATAATTTTTTCTGTTCCTGTACACCTGTTCACTCGTGCTGGGGGGGACCAAAGCAACATGTGTCCCATCAATTGCACCAATGATGTTGGGAATATGTCCAAGCGCATAGAAATCACCCTTCACTGTAGCCAAATCGCCCACCTCAGGGAAAACAATGTAGCTCTGCATGTATTTCAGCAGGGCAGACAACACCTTGGAAAACATAGGCTGAGACATCCCTGATGAAATGGCCACTGTTGTTTGAAATGACCCACTTGCCAAAAAATGGAGTACTGACAGAACCTGCACTAGAGGGGGGATCCCTGTGGGTTGGCGGATGGGTGACATCAGGTCTGGCTCCAGCTGGGCACACAGTTCCTGTATAGTGGCTCTGTCAAGCCTGTATGTCAGTATGACATGTCTTTCTTCCATTGTCGACAGGTCCACCAGCGGTCTGTACACAGGAAGATTCCTCCATCTCCTCGCAAGTCCCAGCGGACGGTGCCTAGGAAGGACAACATGGAGCACAGAGTCAATCAACCCACAGGTACGTTCCCACAGCTTGCACAGTACACGATTCTCAATGAATTGAATGGCTTGTATGAGTGTTGATGCAAGGCCTAGGTATGTGTGACGCAGTAGAAATTAAGATATGGGGGCCCTTGAAATGGCGGCTGCCTGACCTGTGAAGTGCGACAGTGGGATGTGAGGTCAATGCGCTGGCGTGGCACACTGTGGCGGTAGGCGGTCGAAGACCGCAGCGCAAAGCCGCATTGGTTAACATTGAACCCTATGGGTTTCAGGAGCCAATGACGATGTGCGCCGGCGGTCGCGGTACGCACCGCCGCGGTACGCACCGCCGCGGGCGTGACCGCCATTTTCTATCTGCTTAATCACTCGATACCTGATCATCCACAGGAGAGGACCTATACTGCAAGTGCTGCTGTGACCTCGGTCTGGAAGAGACAATGGCTGCTGCGACTGGGGAAAGGGCCCTTGCCTTCACTTCTGAAGAATTGGAGAAACTCGTGGATGGGGTCCTCCCCCAGTATGCGCTACTCTACGGTCCTCCAGACCAACAGGTAAGTACACTGGGACCATGCTTTGTGGCCAATGCCTGGGTTGAGTGGGGTGAATGAAAGATGGTGGGGAGGGGAGCGAATGAGGCATGCATCAAACGACAGATGAGAGCATGTGCCACATGGCAAGGGTGGGGATGGGGGGCCACTCACATTGAGCATGCAGAAGGTGATGTTTTTTTTTTTTTTTCCCTGTACATGTCACATAGGTCAGCGCCCATCAGAAAATCGACATTTGGCGTGCCATCGCCAAGGACGTCCGGACCCTAGGGGTCCACAAAAGACGGGGCACCCACTGCCGGAAGAGGTGGCAGGACATCTGCCGCGGGAGCAGGAAGACAGCGGAGGCTCTGCTGGGGATGGCCTCCCAACGTAGGAGGGGTGCCAGTCGTACATTGACCCCCCTGATGTCCCGGATCCTGGCGGTGGCCTACCCCGATTTGGATGGGCGCGTGAGGACATCACAGCAGACACAGGGGGGTGAGTACAAGCACATTCTGCTGATTTTGCGCACATTGGAGGTGTCTGGGTGGGGGAGGAGGGCTGTGGGTATCCCTAGGCCAGGGCGATTTCTGTAGGCTAGGCCCCTCCGTTAGGCATGGCCCTGTGCCCCCGCCCCCCACCTCTGTAGGTTGCCTAGCACAGCTATTCATGGCCCTGTGTCACCTATGTGTGGAGTTGTCGTCCATAGGCTTGTAGGCCATGTCCCACGGATTGAGTAGTGTACCCCAAGTGCGCGGGGTAGTGCAGGGGGCTTCTGTGTCTGTCCTCTCCGTCAACGGTGTCGCCAATGCATGCACTCAACATGTCTTTGTTTCTCCACCCCCCCCTTTTTTGTTGGTCTTCCTGTTCATGTGTGCATTAGCATCATCAGGCGGAGGAGAAGTGGCATCGGGGCACAAGGGAGCTGCATCTCACATGGCCATGGAGGGCCATGCAACTGACTCGGATTTCACCAGTGAGACGGAGGGCGAGGGGAGCTCCACAGCGGGGACACGTGGTGACACCAGCGACACAGACACGTCCTCGGAAGGGAGCTCCCTTGTGGTGGCGGCAACATCCGTGCCCACCGCAACAACAGGTACAGCCGCCACCCAGCGCACCAGCTCCGCCCTCCCAGCAGCCCCTCAGCGTTCGCCCCGTGCCCGCTCACCCAGGAAGGTGGGCATCTCCTTCGCCCCAGGCACCTCAGGCCCTGCCCCAGTTACCCCTGCTGCCCTCAGTGAGGAGGTCATTGACCTCCTGAGGATGCTCATTGTTGGGCAGTCTACCCTTTTGAATGCCATCCAGGGTGTAGAAAGGGAGGTGCACCGGAGTAATGCATACCTGGAGGGCATTCATTCGGGTCAGGCTGCCCATCAGCGATCGTTCAACGCTCTGGCCTCAGCACTGACGGCAGCCATTGTCCCTGTCTCCTGCCTCCCTCCTCCAACTTCCTCAACCCAGTCCCACTCCCCTGTACCTCTGCCTATCCCAGACACACCTACAGACCAGCCTGCACACACCTCAACACCCAAGGGAAGCTCATCCAGACATAAGCACCACACATCACACAAGCATTCACCCAAGCAACATCCACATGCAGACATGCCAACAGCCACTGCCTCCTCTGTGTCCCCCTCCTCCTCGTCTCCCTCCTTCCTCTCTGTGACGTCTCCACTCACACTTGCATGCACAACATCTTCAGCCACTACGTCCATCACCAGCACACCCACCAGAACACTCCGCACACGTGCAGTCACCACCCCCACTACCATTTACACGTCCTGTGTCCTCTCCCATTGTGTCTGTCACCCCCTCTTCCAAACCACACAAACCCAGGCAGCCACCCACCCAACAGCCATCCACCTCACGACAGCCTCCACCACAAGCACCTGCACCCAAAGACACCAGACTTCACTCTCCAACAACCACATCCTCTTCCTCCACTCCCATACCCACTACAACTACCCATCCCTGTCTTTCTAAATTGATTTTCCTTTCCAACCTTGACCTCTTTCCAACAACTGACCCACCCCCTCCATCTCATAAGACTCCAATCAGCACCTCAGCCACCACAAAACCTGGACCTACAAAGACAAGAGTCCAAGGATTTTGGAGTCCACCACCTTCAAGGCCAGCTACTTCGGCTAGGTGTAAAGAGACGGCCAGCCCACCCCCTGAAAAGAAAGCCAAGAAAGCCAGTGCCCGGCGCGAGAGGCCAAAGACAGCAGGCTCCAAAAGCACTACCCTGGCACCGTCAGGGAGTGGGGTGCCACCTGGCATACCGCCAAAGGGAGGAAAGGGCCACAGACGAGCAGGGAAGGGTGGCAATGGGAGCACGCCCGACAAGTCCGGCAGCAGGCGAGCTGCCCAGGAGGGCCCCACCAGCCCCATTCCAGGTGTAGAGGAGGACACCCACGGGCCCGGGACGGCAGCACAGGAGGGCCCCGCAAGCGAGAAGACAGATGTGCACGAAGGGCCCGGCAGCCACATGTCAGGTGGCGAGTGAAATCCATGTCATGGCCAGATCTGGTGACCTGGACACACATGTCAAGCACCGCCGTCTCAAGAACCGCTGAACAGGGCCCTTCAAGTCAAGCACCACTGAACAGAGCCCTTCAAGTCAAGCACCGCTGAACAGGGCCCTTCAAGTCAAGAACCGCTGAACAGGGCACCGCCGTCTCAAGAACCGCTGAACAGGGCCCTTCAAGTCAAGCACCACTGAACAGGGCCCTTCAAGTCAAGCACCGCTGAACAGGGCCCTTCAAGTCAAGAACCGCTGAACAGGGCACCGCCGTCTCAAGAACCGCTGAACAGGGCCCTTCATCTCAAGCACCGCTCTGCTGGGCCCTTCAGCTCAAGCACCGCTCCGCTGGGCCCTTCAACTCAAGCACCGCTCCGCTGGGCCCTTCAACTCAAGCACCGCTCCACTTGGCACCGCCGTCTCTGCACCACTCCGCTGGGCCCTTCAACTCAATCACCGCTCCGCTGGGCACCGCCGTCTCTGCACCGCTCCGCTGGGCCCTTCATCTCAAGCACCGCTCCGCTGGGCACCGCCGTCTCTGCACCGCACCGCTGGGCACCGCCGTCTCAAGCACCGCTGGCCCATTGGCAGAAGGGGCAGGCCCGCATCTGTGTCGGGCAGGGCTGCACGAAGCACTCTGGGCACCATGCCTCCTCCAGAACCAGTGGAGTCTGTAATCCACTTGTGAGACTGTGGCTTTGCACTCCCCAGGATGGCATAGTGGGCAATCCACCCACTGTAGAGACTTGTGAGACTGTGGCTTTGCACTCCCCAGGATTGAACAGTGGCCATGGAGGCCCCTCGTTGATCTGGCTGAGGTGCCCCCCCTGCCCTTCCCCCTGAGGTGCCTGTAGTTTTGCTATCTGATGCCCCTGCAGTGTTCTTTCCATTGGAGTCGGCTTTGCCCATGTGTTTAGGCCCATTGGCCCACGAACAATGGCTGATACCCAATTTGGACAGGACAATTTACATATGTATATATAGTTATAGATGTTTGATATATTCTTTTACTTAGCCGTACAATATACTTCAAATTTCATGATCATTTTATTTTGTCTTTGCATTCTTCCGAGGGGTTTGGGGGTGTCACTCTGAGTTGTTGCTCTGCATTGATGTGTATGTAGTTGTGGGTGAGGGTGAGGGTGGGTGTGTCGCGTATGTGTGTCCCAGTAATTTTTGGGCTCCCCCTCCCCTGTGTCGTAGGTGCAGTACTCACCGTTGTCTTCTGCTCCGGCGTTCGTGCTCCTGGTAGAGAAGCAGGAAGACAATAGCTGGTAGGATGTGTAGTTCGGGTTCCATGCTGTCCAGATTCCTCGTGGAGTGTGTAGAGGTGAGCGTTTTCCGTTTGTAATGGCTGTTTCCGCCGTGTTTTTATCGGCGGGGCTACCGCCCTGGAAAAGGTGGCGGATTGGTGGGTTGTGATAGGGTGGGCGGTACATTGTCTCCCGCCTGTCTGTTGGCGGTGACCGCCGCGCTGTTTGTTTGTCCCGCCGTGACGGTCGGAGTGTTAAAGTGGCGGTCTCTGTTGGCGGTTTCCGCCAGGGTCAGAATTCCATTTTTTTTACCGCCTGCCTGTTGGCGGGTTGGCCGCCGCTTTAACACCGACCGCCAGGGTTGGAATGACCCCCTATATTGTATATCCAATTGTGTTTCTTTTGATCAGTGCAGGACAGCTAAGTCAGCTACATATGGTACGTTACACATGTGATATTTGTCCTATATGACTTACATGTATGGCAATGTGCTGCATAGATGGTGTCCTAAGTGCTTCAGCATGGGCGTAATAGTATATGTCAACAGTGCTACTTATGTCCTACAGTGTTGGGTGTGTGCTATTTTAACATGGTCTGCTTACATGTGTCAAAAGCTTTACTCAATGTACATTCTCCCCTCTCAACATAGATATCCTGCCTTGAGGAGAATGAGAAACCACCAGTGTACTGTTCACTAGTTGACCTTGCAACCATGGAGGACAGGCACGTCATCCAGAACTATCGTCTGTATCGTCAGAACCATCATGGAACTATGTACACAGTTGGAGCCAGATCTGGTGCCAGCCATACTCAATCCCTATTGCATCCCTCCCACAGTATAAGTCCTGTCAGTGCTACACTTTATTGCCACAGACTCTTTTCATAATCTGCCGCAGGGATGTCTCAGCTCATGTTCAGAAGGGTGTTGAAGGATGTACTGTGTACTTTGTTAAAGCACCTGGACAGCCACATCAGGTTCCCCTAATGTGCGGACTTGGCCTATGTGAAGGCAGGTTTTAATGATATGTGACACATTCCTCATGTGGAATGAGCCATTCATGCACCCATATAGCCCTGGTCCCTCCCACTGCCAATGAACAGGTGTATAGGAACAGGAAGAACTACAACTCCATAAATGTTCAGGTGGTGTGTCTGATAGACCAGTACATCTCACAAGTCACAGCCACATTTCCAGGATCTGTGCATGACTCCCACATTATGAGGAACAGAAATGTCCCATACATGAAAGCACAGCTGCACACAGATAATGCCTGGCTCCTTGGTATGTATGCACATGAAGGTGTTTCACTATTATGGCACCTGTCATCACAATCTTCCCTGTCGCTGTAGCTGCTATTTCACTCGTCCTATATTTTTGCACACAGGTGACTCTGGCTATCCTAACCTTACTTAGCTTTTGTCACTAGAGAGGTACCCTGGCATGGGAGGGGGACTCCATTTTAATAAGGCCCACTGGAGGACAATATGTGTAATTGTGTAATCAAAAGAATATTTGGCCTCCTGAAAGCTAGATTCAGGTACCTGGACCTCTCTGGATGTGCCCTCCTTTACTCGCCCCAAAAGGTATGCCAGATAATAGTTGCCTGCTGCATGCTCCACAGTCTAACCCTGAGATATCAGATACCATTGCTAGCTGGTGAGGGTAAGGCAGCTGGACCAGTGGCTGGTAATGCTGCAATAGTAAGTGATGAAGAGGCAGAGGAGGTAGGTGCAGCTCTCTCTAGGACTGAGCTCACCAATCAGTACTTCCAGTGACATACAGGTATGATGAGTGTGGTTTGCAAGTCTTGTATGTTCACAATCCTGGGTTACAATAGTCCTCCTGACTTGAATCATCAGTGGGGGTGTAATGCGGTCTTATCCTAATGTGTGAGTTGTAGAGGCTGACTGATAGAATGTAAGGTGCACAGTAAAAGTGTATCATCTCTAACAAGTGTTCTCACTGCAGTTTCCTACATTCACATCTCAAATGGCCAGACAAGTAATGGGCTATGTTTGCTGCATACTCATGTTCTCATGTCATTCCACCCACTGACTGTGGTATCTTACTCAGTGCCTCTGCTACCATGGCTTGAGACATTCATAGTCATTAGCCATTGGTAACTGATAGCTGAAAAGTTTATTGAACATGACATTTGGCAGTTAATGATATTTGTATGTATAATCTGTGACTGGTGATGTATAAGTAATATCTGGGGGCCATTTCTTAGGAGGTATTCTAGGGTGGGCACGACATCTATGACCTGCATATGTTGTTTGTGTGGCATCATGCCATCCATGCAGATGGTACATGGTATGTTTGCAGGTTTGCAATACTGACTACACCCTTGTGTGGCCCTGGATTTCTAACTTTCGGACATCTGTCCTGGGACATATCTGTTGTACTGTGTCTCCTGCTGAGGATGCCTCCCTCTGCTGTCCATTACACTGCCTTCTGGACTTAGGGGGTTATTACCAGACCACAAAAAGCAATCATGACATATGTTGATGTTCTAATTCGGACACTTCTACAGTAGCTGTGTTCCTTGGTGTTTATTGTGCATATCTTGAAACTGTGAGGCAAAACAAAGGTGCATACATTGTCCAACAGGTGATGAGTGAGGTCATGGTAGATGGAATCCTCAGAGTAGGTGGTACAGCAGTTGGTTGCACAGGTCCAGTGTCCATGCACCTTTGGAAAATGTAGTAATGTCATTGAACAGTCACCAGGGTGTCTCAGTGGCACACAAGGGAGACAAATCAGGAGAGGTTCACTTCTGGGCAGTGTGTTTGGTCTTGACATGTGCTCCAGCCGTATGTATGGGTGGACGTCCAGGTTTGCAGCGGGGTTCTTCAGCTACAGAGGGAGGGATGTCCGAGCCCTGTGATTCTCCTGGTAGTGCCTCCATTCCACTAGCTGCTGCTGATGTAGATGGCTCAGATGTTAGATTGCGTTAGTCAGGGGCATTCTGGTGGGTGGGGGAAGCACACAAGGTGATGTTGATGTCCCTCAGCACCCCTGCAATGGAGGCCATGGTGGTAATGAGTGCCTCCCACTGCTGCATGACCTCTTGGAGGAATTCCCTCTGCAGCCTTTGGTTTTCCCCCAACATGGTGATGATCTGGCACATCCTGTTCTGGAAACTTTGGTATGCTCCCAGGACTTGGGAGATGGCTTCCTGGTCATTGGAGTTCCTTGAAGGCCCCCTCCTCTGGCCCACAGCTTCCCTCCCACACCCTTTGCCTCAGGTGCCTGTGCCCCTGGCAAGGTTTGCCCACTCACAGCGTCTGAAGGACCGTTATTGTCTGGGGTATGAGGGAGCGACTCAGGTTTAAGAGCCAAGGGTTGGCTGTGATGTTGAAGCCACAGGCTGAAGGGTATTGATGTAGTCAGAGTGAGACAGGGAGTCATAGACTGACCATGTGTCCCAGATGGGCCAGGTAGGTCGTCAGCACTGTTCCCTGTAAGGCGCGCGCACACCTTTCCTTCCCACATCACGCAGGCCCCTTCGGCAAGCGCGCACGTTAATAAATAAGCCTTTTAGAGCGACATACGTGCTCCCCTAAGGCAGATAATGCTCATAATTGAATCTGGATTGAAGTGAATGAAAACAGCGTTTAAATGCCGCGGGGAGTGTTTTAAACATCATTTGGCGTACTTTAGCATACAAGCGAGCAAGTAATATTTATGTTGAAAATTAATGGTTAATGAGCTAGGAAATGCTTCAGAACAGTAGGAAATGTGCTGTTATCAACTTTTCCATCATTGTCATACTTCATAGTTGTTTATATGCATTATCACTTTCTCAGATCAAATAAGCCTTTTAGAGCGATAGTCGTACTCTCCTATTGCAGAAAATGCTCATATTTGAATCTGGGCTGAAGTCAATGAAAACAGCGTTTAAAGGCCGCGGGGAGTGTTTTAAACATCATTTGCCGTACTTTAGCATACAAGCAAGCAAGTGATATTTATGTTGAAAATTAATGGTTAATGAGCTAGGAAATGCTTCAGAACAGTAGGAAATGTGCTGTTATCAACTTTTCCATCATTGTCATACTTCATAGTTGTTTATATGCATTATCACTTTCCCAGCTCAAATAAGCCTTTTAGAGCGATAGTCGTGCTCTCCTATTGCAGAAAATGCTCATATTTGAATCTGGGTTGAAGTCAATGAAAACATCGTTTAAAGGCCGCAGGGAGTGTTTTAAACATCATTTGGCGTAATTTGGCATACAAGCGAGCAAGTGATATTTATGTTGAAAATGAATGGTTAATGAGCTAGGAAATGCTTCAGAACAGTAGAAAATGTGCTGTTATCAACTCTTCCATCATTGTCATACTTCATAGTTGTTTATATGCATTATCACTTTCTCAGCTCAAATAAGCCTTTTAGAGCGATAGTCGTGCTCTCCTATTGCAGAAAATGCTCATATTTGAATCTGGATTGATGTCAATGAAAACAGCGTTTAAAGGCCGTGGGCAATGTTCCTCTGTTTTCTCTAACTGGGGTGTAGGTGGCACTTAACAGGTCATGTCCTTGGGGTGTGCAACCAGGTCACAAAACTGCCTTGATGCCCTATTGCATGGAGCAATGATATCCCAGTTTTGCTTTAGAGGTATGGAGAGGCTAATGCCAAAGATCTTGGCTAGTTATGCGCTGCGCGCGCGCGAATGGTCAATTTCTTGGCGCACGTATCCTTGGCTGCAGTGCACAGAGACAGCACACTGCCGCACACAGTGGAAACAAATTAGAGGGAACATTGGTCGTCAGTGTCCAGATATCCAGGTGTATTGTCCTCACTGGGGCCTTCATCCTGAGGAGGGCTGGCAGTCTCTAGTATCCTCTCCATGGTGGCACTGACAGGGGTACCTGTGGGTGGAGTGAGACACAGAGTTAAATATTGAGCGTATGTTTGGGTATTTCTTTTTCAGATGCATACAGTGGCTGAACATGATTCCCAACAATGACAATGGCAGATGCTGCACAACATACCATTAGTGGTAGATAGTGTTCTGTGATGTGTACCATACTCCATTTTGGTTGGTGCCATTCAGGTTTGGTACATTTTGCTCAATGGATGAGTTCTGGTACTGTCTGATAGTTCACATGACTGTTCAGCACTGTTACCTAAGTCAAGCTTGCTAGATCTAACATGAAATGGCTGGACATTGCAGAATGGTGTCCCAGCGGGAGGAGGGTAAGTGAGTAAGCAAGGTTAAATGTCGTATCTGTGGATGTTGTGCATGTGCATGGTGTCTGCCATCTTAAAGTACATACCATAGTGAGTCAATTTCTGGGTTGTGGATCCGGATTTGTGACCATTTGTATTAGTCACAGAGCTGTTGCTATGTTTAGCCTTGATTGTCATTGTGTTATGCCATTACGTTGCTGTCATTGCCATGTAGTGGTCCTCAGTCATACCATTTAGTTGGTATAGCTAGTACAATAGTCATACATGCAAGAGATGTGATGTGTACATTGAAGGTGTTAACGTAGATGGGCTAGTGCATTGTGGGAGTCGTAGTGATAGTATTATCCAATGCTATCTGTGCCGTTGGCAAAGGCTGTGTGTCTAGTTCGGCTGGGTGGCGGTGTGGCATGCAGGAGAGGGGCATCAGGTGAATAGGTGGGTGGTGTAGTGAGGCATACAGTGAATTGGGAGTATTTGGGTGGTGAGGAAGCATGCAGGACACAACAATTGAGTGTCATGGTTGTTGTGGGTACTTACCAGAGTCCAGTCCGCCATGTATTCCAGTCAGGTCCTCGGGATGCAGAATGTCCTAAACCTTCTCCTCCCAAGATGTGAACTGTGGGGGAGTAGGTAGGGGCCCACCACAAGTCCTGTGTATGGCGATCTGGTCTTGTGATGCCATGGAATACACCTTCCCCCATAGGTTGTACCGGCTCTTCCTGATGTCCTCCCTTGTGTGTGGATGGCTGCCTACTGAGTTGACCCTGTCGACTATTCTCTGCCCCAACTCTATTTTCCTGGCTATAGGCATTTGCTGGACCTGTGCTGCGGACCTGTGCTCCAAACAGTTGGGGCTCTATCCTAACGATTTCATCCACCATGATCCTCAACTCATCGCCTGTGAACTGTGGGTGCTTTTGCGGGGATATTGTAGTGGTTGTGATGAGGGTGCGAGCTGTTGTGTGTGTAGGGGTACAGTGTAGGGTGATTGATGGGGTGTGGGTGGTATGTTGTGAGTGATGGACACCTGTGGTGTTTGTGTGTGCTCATTATGTGGGTTTTGTGTTGATTGTACAGTTGTGTGGTGTGTGCAGAGTGAGATGCGTATATGTGCCTATAATGTAAAGGTGCTATATTAGTGTATTTGCCTGCTCTTGGTGTATGTGAATGATGTTTTATTTGCAAAGGATTGTGGGTTGTGTGGGGGTGTGTTATATAGTGCAATCAGTAGGTGTGTCTGGTGTGTGTATGTGTGTCAGGTGTGGGGTATTCAGACTGTCCAATGTGGTGTTGTGTTCTGACAGTAGTGGGTTCTGACTGCGGCAGTTTGCACTGCCAATGGTTTTCCACCATGGAACAACCACTGTGGTGATCTCTGGTTCATAATCTAGTGGGTTGAATTTTGTTAGGCTGGTGGTGCTGGTAGTGAAACCGCGTCTTTCCCACACTCCTGCATCCTGGTGGTGTCAGATTTTTACCTGTTTTCTAATAGACTTCAGATTGCGACTCTTAATATGTCTGTTGGATTACCACTAACATGTCAGTCTTTTGGCAGACTGCCAAAAGACCACCAAAGTTGTAATCAGGCCATTTGTGTTTGCTGGGGAGCAATGGTGGCTTCAGGACTGTTGCAAATTGATAACCATAAGCCGGAGAAAGCAGCAGCTATAAAATGGCACAAAGCAATTAATGTGAGGCCAGAAGCATAGTGCCCAGTGTACAGTGTGTGTGAGTGAACTAGGAAGGCACTATGGTCTAAATACCTTATTTATTGGTGTAACTGGTGCTTGGTGATGCTAGTTAACACAACCAGTTGTGCACATGATGTGGAGGTGAGTATCCAAGTGGGGGTTCTAGTAGGTGGAAATATCCTGCAGTCACTTAGCAAGGATTTAATAAGTAATTAAAAACACCACCTGCGTTATAAATGTCTGCACCATAGCTTTGAGCAGAATCATTAGGGAAAGCAGACCATCAATATTCACAACCAGAGCAAGACAATGCCACTGGGAAATGTTTTCAAACATGAGACTCTTCCACCATTACACATGAAATGAGAGGGGAATGCTAAAGTTCTCAGGGGTAGATTTATGGAATGTGTCTCTGCACCAAGTGCAGCACCACTTTCTTTGCACCCCTTAGCATCCCCCTACCTCCACCAAGTGTGCGCCGTATTTAAAATACTGTGCACCATGGCACAGGGTATGGGGTAATAGCATAATTTCTCATGACGCTATTGATGTACTCTGCAATATTTTGGCACTACTCCTGCAGAGTACATAGAGCCCCATTCTATAGAATGGAAGCCCACTTTTAATGCCTGCTCTTGGTCAGACATTAAAAGTGCCATTAAAATGGTGCACGGAAATCTCATAGATTTCCTTATGCCATTTTTCTGGCTCCGCTAACAGGTGAACGTCCCCTTTGCATACATTATGCCTGGCGCAGGCATAATGTAGCGCAAAGTGTTACAGAGTGGTGCAATGCATGCATTGCGCCACTCTATAAATACAGTGTGGGGATTTTGGCCTCGTTGGGCCACAGTAACGTAAAAAATAATTACATTAATGTGGCGCAAGGTGGTGCTAGGACATTATAAATATGCCCCTTTTTGTGGAAGAGTGAAACATCCTTAATACTGAGAGTGCTCTTAACCCCCACCCAGATTAGCACTCACAAGGTAGCAGCAGACCTTTCATGTCCATCAGAGAATACCATTCACATACTACTGGAAGCATTCCTACAATCCTTACGTACCAGCTATACCAACACCACCCCAACAGACGTCAAAGTGGCTATTGAATACCACCTAAAGCTCTCTCATACCCTTCACAGAGTAGTCATCAAACCCTACCTGAAAACTCTTGCTAGGAATTATTGTGAGCAAGCTTAGTAGTTCTCCGTTCCCTACCCTTAGGCAGTAGTCACAGCCTACAATAGAGATGTTTTTTTTAGGAATGGATGATAAATTCCGATCCCCAAGGGCAACTATAAGTGACCCAGCCAGTGGTGTAATGAAACTTGAGGGGTCCCCCTGCAGAGTACATGACTGGGCCATCACATCTGAAAAAATGAAACCAAATGGTTTATTTTTTTCGTTTGTATTGCAACTTGTTTTCCTTTAAGAAAAATGGGTTGCAATACAAAAAAAAACTGCTTTATTGAAAAAGCAGTCACAGACATGGAGGTCTGCTGTCTCTAGCAGGCCACCATCCCTGTGAGTGCAGGGAATCTCAAGGGGGTCGCAAATTGCGACCCACCTCATTAATATTAATGAGGTGGGTCTTTGCGACCCCCTAGAGATTCGCAGAAGGTATCTGAGACACCATTCTGCATATGGTTTTGCGAATCGGAAATTGCAAGTCGCACCGATTCGCAATTCCTGATTCGCAAAATCGCATTTTGCTACATCTGGCCCTAGGTTCTGCGCAGGGTCTGCAGGCAGAAACTTAATCCACCCCCACTCCATTACTGCCCCCCTTCCATACAAAAGGGGCAGGAGTCAAATCTACTCTCAGTATTGGTCTACTCTGTTTACCCTAACCACGACTTCAGCTCCCACAAAGCAGGTGGTAAATAGCAGTAGAAGAGAGACTGTCATTGTTATTACTGAAATCAGTAATTCAGGTTTTTATCATACAGAATGTTCCAATATTCGAGTAACATTTTTAGTAAAATACTAGACTATCGGTGGAGTGCACAGGTTACAAAACACAATGAAGGCAACGAATAAAATAAAAAGGCAAAGCGTTAAAATGTTTCTGAAATGTATCTCTTCCTCAGTAACACATTATCCCACTCGTTTATTTATTCAGTATATTTTGTAGTTCCCTTAAGACCAAATATACACTACTCATGATTGAACTATACAGAGAACAGGGCTTCTGATCATATATTATTTATACCATATTTTATTACCTGTCAATAATAGATAAACATAAAAAGCGTGAATTGAACACACATCATTGAAGAGTAAAATGCGATGGAGCGGTATCAAAAGCATTCAAAATCACCTCATATTCAACATCAAACCATCAAATGTGTTCGTTAATCACTTTTTTTGGATTAAGACCTCGAAGGTGGTGGAGTAGGTTATTCTCTCGTATACTTTAATGGTCATATAGCTGTGGGAAGTACTGAGGTGTATGACAGTTTACCAGGAACAACAATATCGTGACATCATATTATCATGTCAAAAATATCGCCTACACAAAATGTTGAATTTGCATACAACCGCAAGGGTTTTGCTTTTTTTAAAAAAAAAAATTGTATGTAGGCCCATTCCAAAAACTATCCAAAACACACCTCAGACCTAACTGCATTACGGTGGAAGGGTGCCTGCATTGGTGTAAGGTTGTATCAGGTGTGCCAGCAGAAAGAGAAAGCAGAATTCAATGTCTTCCTAGATATGGCACAGTTCTGCTCTCTCTCTCTTTGCTTGCTGCCTTGCTTTGTATGAACTACTGGTAAATCTAGGTAACAAATTGTCATGTCATAAATATCATGGAATAAGATATCTTCCTAAAAATGTAGGTATATTAAAATGGCAACATATGTAGCATTATAAGTAATTTATTTAACGTGTAAAATTACAAAACAATAATGTATTTGAAAAAATATTTTAATGAGTAAACTTAATATATATAGTTACAGTTAGGACCACTGTTCCACAGGAAATCGAGAGGCAGACTTAAGAGCCCCTTGCGCCATTCAACAAGACATTAGTGTCATTTTTTTATGCTTATGTGGTGGTAGGCGGCCAAAACTCCGCACCAGATATACAAAGTGGCACAGTGCATCCATTGCGCCACTTTGTAACCCTTTGCGCCACATCATGCCTGGGCAATGCAAAATGTATGCAAAGGGAGCGTTCCCGCATTAGGGGAGCCAAAAAAATGTCACAAAAAAATCTAGGAGATTTCTTTGGTTAATTTTTGGGCACTTTTAACACCTCCTCAGAGCAGGCGCTAAAAGGAGGCATACTATTATTCATCATGGGCGCTAATCCTGCAAAGCTCCAAACTTGCATACATTTTTTTGACACTAGTTCCCTAACTACTGCCATGGTGTACAGGATTTTAAATATGGCACACACATGGTGGCTTTTGGGGGGTGCTAAGAGGTGCAAGAAAATTGGTGCTGCACTGGGTGCAGCACCACTTTTCTTAAATCCGGCTCTGAGTTTCTCATTTCCTTATAACTTAGATGTCATTTGATGAATCTGCATGAAACTTTCTTTAAAAAGTTCATCTACCTCAGCTTCTTCCTCAAATGTTTAGGGGTATTCTGTCAAGTGGAGGATGAGAAAAAGGGGAGTCCCAAAACACCTTTCCCCTATGCAATTTTCTTTAGGAAAATTGAATAGCGATACCGCAAAAGTGGCTGAACTGAACTACATGAAATTTGGCAGTAAGTTAGATCTTTGTCTGTAAAAACTGCTTTGTGTGATTTGGTATAAATCGTTTCACACTGTTTTGAGAAATAATGCTCAAAATGTATATGTATCATGCATGGGAGGTGGATCCTCTGCAGATCCAATAAAAGATAAAATTTGACTGGCTGCCACCGCATCAAGAAAGAGGCTAAAAAAACATATAGGGAAGCAGGGTAGCGGTACACTGCCCCACTAAGCCTGGTAGGAAGGTTCCCTGAGGGGCTAGAAATACATTTTATTTTAACGGTGGTCCTATTAAAAAAAAGCAAGAGCTCCTGCCCTTTTCAGGAATGATCCACTCCACGTGGGCCAAGAAGGGAGGCATGCTGTATCCCTCGCTGATCTATTTTTAGTCTCTTAGGACTCCATTTTCCAAGGGCTGGTATACTTATTTGTGATAAGAGGGCATCTAGGACCTCTCTCAAGCCATTAGAAAGCCATGGGGAACACTCCCCAATGTGTTGAACTGCCCCAGAGATCCCATCCCTGGTGCAGGAATGAAAAATAAAGTGAGTGCTCTGGTCCCACCAGAGACACCCAAGGCAAATGTATAGCTTGGGATTATGTGGGAAACCCCAGAGCCTCTGAGCCCCTGCCTGCACCCATCACAGGACTGGTGGGAGGTGGCTGCTTTTTTATTGCTGCCCCCGGGGGGGACAGAACTTCTCTCTCCTCCTGATGCACAGGAGCACACCTATGGTCCCTGCTGGAAGAGCACGGGCAGGGATTTGTAGTTCTCCCTAGCCACTTTCTTGCAGGCAGGGAACAGCAGTGTCCCAGGGGGTGTAGTCCCTGGGCTACTGCTGGTGTAAGACTTTCAGGCCTAAGGTATGGGGTCCCTGGAACCACTGAATGCCTCAGGGAGGGCAGCTACACACCCCTTTCCCACAAAAACTATGAGCCCCAGGTGATGGGGTCCTTGGGTACACACTAAGGCTGAGGGATGGGGTACCCACACCCTTGCCCTAAAAAAAGTTCAGTAGTAGGTCTTGGGAGATCGGGTCCCCAGGGACTTCAGAAGATTCAAGGAGTAGGACCAACCACCCCCCCTTTTAGAAATATAATCAGCCCCTATTGGATGTAGTCCAGAGTCATCTGAAGGCTCAGGGAAGGAGGGCCTCACACCACATTCTCATAAAAAAAAGGATTAGCCCTGTGGGATGGGGTCCTGGGGCTCCTTCATGGAACGGAAATGGGGGAGCACTTCCCCTGCACATAAAAAAACTTTGGCCCCTGTGGAATAGGGTAGCCAGGGCCCTTTCATGGTTCAGCAAGGCTGGGCTGCATGCACCCTCTCTATTAAAAAGATATCAGACCTCGGGGATGGGGTCCCCAAGCCTTGAAATAGCTCAGGGTTGGGGGGCGCTTGCTCACATCCCAGAATAAATTAGCAGCAAATGTGAAATGAATGAAGTAGCAGCTCATTTCTCACTCACTGCTTCAGCTGGGGAGTGACCAATAATGCCCTGCAAGGGATTTTATAAAATTATTTTTGAATGCTGATGGTGCTCCTAGAAAGTACAGCAGCACCACCAAACGTTTTAATATGTTGTGGAAGGTTCACAGAGCACACAGCATCCCCCTAACGACATTTATAAAAAAGTCTCCTGGTTTCATTGATTCCATGACCCCGGGAGAGCTTACCATTATTTTTAAAGCACTCAAAACTTAAGCTCTCTGATTTTCAGCTGGAGTATAGGGACCCCCTGCTTTTTGTGTTTATGAATGAGGCTCTGTTAAAATTATTTTATGACAATTACTTTAATTAAACATAACATAGTTAATGGTGACTTTTTACAAAGACAATAGGTCTGCTTCTTATATATCGATGTGCTGAAACTTTGATAAAGCCAATAGGCTTGACTTTTTACATTTTGTTGTATTGACCTTTTGATGAAAATCAGTAAATCTGCTTTACTTAATATTCAATCAATCAATCAGGAATTTGTAAAGCGCACTACTCACCTGTGAAGGTCTCAAGGCGCTGAGGGGAGAGTGGGGGGTGCTGCTACTGCTACTGCTCGAAAAACCAGGTCTTGAGACGTTTTCTGAAGGTTAGGAGGTCCTTGGTCTGGCACAGGTGGGTGGGAAGAGTGTTCCACATTTTGGTGGCAAGGTGCAAGAATGATCTACCGCTGATTGTAGTTCTGCGGACGCATGGGACGGTTGCGAGGGCGAGGTCGGTGGAGTAGAGATTCTGGGTCGGGGTGTAGAAAGAGAACCGTTTGTTGAGGTATTCTGGTCTGGCGTTGTGCAGTGCTTTGTGAGTGTGGGTGAGGGGTTTGGAGGTGATTCTCTTGTTGACTGGGAGCCTGTGCAGGTTTCTCAGGTGGTCTGTGATGTGACAGTAACGGAGGATGTCCAGGGTGAGGGATGCAGAGTCGTTCTGGATGTGTTGCAGCCTCTTCTGGAGTTTGGTCGTGGTTCCTGAGTAGAGGGCATTGCCGTAGTCCAGTTTGCTGCTTATGAGGGCTTGAGTGACTGTTCTTCTGGTGTGGGTGGGTACCCAGTTGTAGATCTTTCGGAACATGTGGAGGGTGTTGAAGCAGGAAGAGGACATGGAGTTGACTTGCGGGGTCATGGATAATGAGGAGTCCAAGATGATTCCTAGGTTGCATGCGTGGTGGGAGTCGGAGCGGCTCTGAGAGTGGCAGGCCACCAGGAGTCATCCAATGTGGAGGGGTTGGAGCTGAAGATGAGGACTTCGTCTTGTCGGAACTGAGTTAGAGGCAGCTGCTCTTCATCCACTCGGCGATGGCCTTCATTCCTTCTTGGAGGTAGGTCTTGGCAGAGTCCTTGGTGATGGTGTCGTTGGCGTATGAGATGATGTTGAAGTTGTGGGATCATGCGATGTTAGGGAGCGGGGCCATGTAGATGTTGAATTGGGTCGGGCTGAGGGACAAACCTTGGGGTACGCCGCAGATGATTTCAGTGGCCTCTGAGTGGAATGGGGGGAGGCGGACTCTCCGGGGTCTGTCGGTGAGATAGGAGGTGACCCAGTCCAGGGCTCTGTCATGGATTCCTCCATTGCTGAGGTGTGAGCGTAGGGTGTGGTTGCAGACGGTGTTGAACGCAGCAGAGAGGTCCAGGAAGATGAGGGCCGCGGTTTCACCATTGTCCAGTATGGTCCTGATGTCGTCGGTGGCAGCGATGAGGGCGGTTTTGGTACTGTGGTTGCTGCGGAATCCGGATTGGGAAGGGTCCAGGGTGCAGTTCTCCTTGAGGAAGCGGGTTAGTTGTCTGTTGAGAGCCTTCTCAATTACTTTTGCCAGGAAGGGAAGAAGGGAGATAGGCCAGAATATTATCAGATATTGTTACATCACATAATCAGAAGTGTGCACCCATGGTGATTAGGCTGTTTTTTTTGGGTGGTTAGGTTGATTTGCGGCCAGGCCCTGCACCCGACACCATGCCATGCACCGTCCATGCCCGTGCATTGCATGAGGTAGGATGCATGTAGGAAGTTATCTGCAGGGACTGCACCAAAGCTGATGCCGTGCACAGCCAGAGGCTGTGCACAGTAAGGGTTAAGTGGCATGGAATGCTTTTCATCCAACCCTGGACATGCATGGCTGATGGACATCTTACTTTATATAAACTTCAAAATTCACTGAAAAAAACAAAACTTAAAGTGATGGTATTGTTAGGAATTGTAATATTATCATGCTTTAAATTTAAAAACAAGACAAAATGTATAAATGCCCTGGAATAAAAACAAGGGTGAAAGGGCTGTTGTTAGGTGAAAATGTAAGTTAAAACTTTAAACAAACAAAACCTTTGTAATTCACCAGTTATAGTTATCTCACATAACAATAATTAATGCGTAAATTAACTATAACTCACACCAACATGCAAATGAACAACTAGAGCACTAACAATCTATATTAATATAGAAAAGACTGCAAGAAATGATTGGTAGAAATTATGGCATTACTCAGGAATACTAAAATAAAGACACATTTTCTTCCTAATCCATGTCAGAAATATGTCTGGTAGGGTTAGTGAAATGTAGTTCAGCAGCATCAGCCTATAAGGATTGTACTGCAGAATATCAACAACACATACATACATACATACATACATACATACATATACAAATATCAACACCACAATATTGTAGCACAAAATATTGTAATTGTATGGGTCTCATGTAAAATGTCAAAATGCTGAAAAGCAAAGTTTCATTATTAAGGATTTAAAAGAGTAGCAATGTGAAGAATAAAAATATACCAAACCATAATATTGGCACTCCTATATTCATAATTGCAAATCATATAAATATCAATAAACCACAATACCAAATGAAAAAACATATATATAAGTCTTTTTTTTGTCATTTATACAGCAACGTCTTTAAGCATAATTTATGCGTCACTCTAACATATATATAAATAATATATGTGGATATATATATCTTACCTAGTGGCGGTCACCATTAGGTAGTTATAGTTAGGACGGAGTTTCTATATAAAAGTTTGTATATAAAAAGTATTTTTTTACTTGCCTATATCTTTGGCGCCTCTTGACGAATCTACACGAAACATTCCAGAACAAATTGCTAGTCCTGTCAGCTGCTGCCTGGAAAGTTCTGGGGTGATCCGTTCGGATGGGGGAGCCGAGAAAAAGTAGAGTCCTAAAGCATGTTTTCCCCATTTTATTTTTCCATAGGGATTTTGAACAGAGATAGTGCAAAAACTACTGGGCGGAATTACACCACATTTGGCCTGAAGGTAGGTCCTGGTCCAGAAAGAATGCTTTTTGTTTTGGTGTAATTCCATTCAGTAGTTTCAGAGAAATTAACTTCTTTGCTGCCAGGCCTTTTCCCCCTCAGGTGCCAGGCCTTTTTTTGGCTATTTGGGCAGTTTGCGCTTAGGACCTCATAACTTTTTGGCCACATAAGCTACTCACGCAAAATTTTGTGCTTTTTATCAATATCCTAGGGATTCTAGACTTACACAGAGTTTGTGGGTTCCCCTGCAAGAGACCAAGAAATTAGCCAAAATGCAGCACAAATTGTGTTTTTTTTTAATGGGAAAAAAGGGATGCAGAAGAAGGCTTCTGTTTTTTCCCCTGAAAATGGCATCAACAAAGGGTTTGCGGTGCTAAAATCACCATCTTCCTAGCTTTCAGGAACATGCAAAGTTGAATCAGAAAACCACATTTTGTAACACAATTTTGGCATTTTACTGGGACATTGCCCATTTTTACTATTTTTAGCCTCCTTCCAGTTAGTGACAGAAATGGGTATGAATCCAATGCTGGATCCCAGAATGATAAACATTTCTGAAAAGTATACAAAACTCTGAATTCACCAAGGGGTCATTTGTGTAGATCCTACAAGTTTTTCCAACAGAAAATAACAGCTGAAAGGAAAAAATACTGAAATTGAGCTGAAAAAAACGAAATTTTTCTCCATGTTTTACTCTGTAACTTTTTTCTGCAATGTCAGATTTTTGAAATCAATATACTATTACGTCTGCTGGGCTGGTCTGGTTGTGGGAATATATAGGGCTTGTTGTTTCATCAAGAACCCTAGGTGCCCAGAGCCAATAAATGAGCTGCACCTTGCAATGGGTTTTCATTCTATAATGGGTATACAGAAATTAATTTGGTGAAATATAAAGATTGAAAAAATAGGTATCAAATAAACCTTTGTATTTCCAAAATGGGCACAAGATAAAGTATTGAGAAGCAGTGGTTATTTGCACATCTCTGAATTCTGGGGTCCCCATACTAGCATGTGAATCACAGGGCATTTCTCAAATAGACGTCTTTTTTACACACTGTCTTACATTTGGAAGGAAAAAATTTGGCGAAAGACAAGGGGCAATAACACTTGTTCTGCTATTCAGAGTTTCTCCAAGTCTCCTGATAAAAATGGCACCTCACTTGCATGGGTAGGCCTAATGCCTGCGGCAGGAAAAGCAACATTGACACATCACATTTTTAGTTTGAAAACTGAGCTGTTTTTTTGGAATGTGCCTAGCTATGGATTTTGATCTCTAGCTCAGCCGACACATAGGGAAACCTACAAAACCTGTGCAATTTTGAAAACTAGACACCTAAGGGATTCCAGGATGGGGTGACTTGTTGGGCTCTTGCAAGATTCTGTTACCCAGAATCCTTTGCAAACCTCACAATTTGGCCAAAAAAACACTTGTCCTCACATTTCGGTGACAGAAAGTTCTGGAATCTGAGAGAAGCCACAAATTTCCTTCCACCCAGCATTCCCCCAAGTCTCCCAATAAAAATTGTACCTCACTTGTGTGGGTAGGCTAGGGCCTGCAACAGAAAATGCCCCAAAACACAACATGGAGGCATCACATTTTCCCAAAGAAAACAGAGATGTTTTTTGCAAAGTACCTAGCTGTGGATTTTTGCCTCTAGCTCAACCGGCACCGAAGGAAACCTACAAACCCTGTGCATTTTTTAAAACTATACACCTAGAGGAAACCAAGATGGAGTGACTTGTGCGGCTCTCACCATGTTTTTACCCAGAATTCTTTGCAAACCTAAAAATTTTGCCAAAAAAACACTTTTTCCTCACATTTTGGTGACAGAAAGTTCTGGAATCTGAGAGGAGCCACAAACTTCCTTCCACCCTGCATTTCCCCAAGTCTCCAGATAAAAATGGCATCTCACTTGTGTGGGTAGGCCTACTGCCCGTGACAGGAAATGCCCCAAAACATAGCGTGGACACATCACATTTTCCCAAAGGAAACAGAGCTGCTTTTTGCACAGTGCCTAGCTGTGGACTTTGGCCTCTAGCTCAGCCGGGACCTAAGGAAATCTACCAAAACTGTGTATTTTTGAAAACTAGACACCTAGGGGGATCCATGATGTGGTGACTTGTGGGGCTCCCACCATGTTCTGTTACACAGAATCCTTTGCAAACCTAAAAATTTAGCAACAAAACACTTTTTCCTCACATTTCAATGACAGAAAGTTGTGGAATCTAAAAGGAGCCCCAAATGTCCTTCCACCCAGGGTTCCCCCAAGCCTCCCTATAAAAATGCTACCTCCCTTGTGTGGTAGGCCTAGTGCCCGTGACACCAAATGCCCCAAAACAAAACATGGTCACATCACATTTTCCTAAAGAAAACGGAGCTATTTTTTGCAAAGTGCCTAGCTGTGGGTTTTGGCCTCTAGCTCAGCCGGCACCTAGGTCAACCAAGCAAACCTGTGCATTTTTGACACCTAGGGGAATTCAGAATGGGGTGACTTGTAGGGCTCCCACCAGGTTCTGTTACCCAGAATCCTTTGCAAACCTCAAACCTGGCAAAAAATACTTTCTCCTCATATTTCGGTGATGGAAAGTTCTGGAATCTGAGGGGAGCCACAAACTTCCCTCTACCTAATGTTCCTCTAGGTCTCCCGATAAAAATGATACCTCACTTGTGTGTGTGGCCCAGGTGCCTGCAACATGAAAAGGCTAAAAACTTGTAGAGATTGAGGGGATAGCACAGCGAGATGATGAGTACAATTTTTCTTTTATAAATTTTTAGACTGACTCTGCACAAGTGAGGTATCATTTTACTTGGTAGACTGAGGGTAACACTGGGTGGTAGGAAATGTGTGCAGGTGAAGTGATCCTACAAATAAAAGTGAGAAAAATATGCCTTTAAAGCAAATTTAAAGGTTTGCAGAGGAGTCTGGGTAAGAAAATGTTTTGGGATACACACAAGCCATACCTCCCTGGACTCCTCTGGGTGCCTAGTTTTAAAAAAAGGTATGGGTTTGGTAGGTTTCCCTAGATGACCGACGCACCAGGGACCAAAAACAAAGGTGATTCTCTCCCCTGAAAAACAGGTAGTGTTGTAATAGATCATTTTGATGTGTCCACGTCCTTCTGTGATGTTCCAAACACTAACAATGTGAAAAGAAACACACTTAGGTTATGTTAAGAAGACCCCTCACCCACCAAGACAGTTGGTGGCATGCTTCAACATCGGGGTCCCACCCAAGACACCTAGCATGCCACAGGTGTGCTCCCACGCCTGATTACAGCGGTGCAGGTTTTGTCATTTTTACCACACAGTTATTTTTAACATACAAACTGGTTGGATTCGGCATGAGTTTGAGTGATGGTTCAGCAGATCAGATTTTATTAAAACGAGATTTCACTTAAATGAAATTCACTGTTAATAACGGAAAGGCCAAAAAACTGAACCAATGACTCAGCCCGTGAGCTGTAAAGCCGCAGCAAGGCACCAACCGATTTACAGTCCATTCATACACCTTTCATACATGACATGCACAAGACCATTCACGCCGCCAGCCGCAGGCACAGCCCATTACAACACTTGCATCAGCAGACAGCGCTATTCAAGGGCCCATCACTTTCATATGCCCACATTCCTGAAACATCAATCACACTGGTGTTTGGCTGGCAGTGTGTTGCAGTGGTCAACAGTAAGTCACTATTTACACTGCCAGCCAAATGCCACTCCACGCACACTGCCATCACTTTTTTTTAAACAAAAAAAAAACCACTAACTAATTACAAATAAGTACAAAACTACAAACGCAAAAGTTCTAACTAAATGCATGACAGTAATGCCAACCATAAAACTGAACAAAAAATATAAAACAATACAGAACAGGCAGTTTTCACTCTTGATAGTTCCCAATAATTCTTTTGGGTGTGGTAACTTCTAAAACAGCCGGCCACACACAGCCCAGGCTACCTCTTCGGACACCGACTCTACATTTTTTAGCGGGAAAGTCTTTTTTGGGAGTGGGAGGAATGTGATTTGGAAAGTGGCGATCTTTCAATCTAGCCACATCCTCCACCACTGCTTCTCAAGCAACCCTTGCCTGTTCCACCACAATATGGCTCTCTATCACTGACTCCTGAAATTTAATAAATTTCATACTTGACTCAGGGAAACAATTGTTGAACAAAATAAAAGCATTAAAAGTTGCTAAATGAAACAAATGGATGGCCAACTTTTTATACCAACCGTAAGACTTACCAATAGCATAGTAAGGTTCCAACCTCTGGTCTACTCTATCTACACCACCCATGTACTTATTGTACCAGCTCGTCCAAGGCACGTGAGGGGCTATAGAAAATCCAAATTTGTATATCTAGGGATGCGAAGGTTTTGCAACCCCTCCTGATCTTGTGTAGAGATCTGAGTGGCTGATAACACTTCAACAACAGAAGATGTTGAAGTGTTGTCAGCCATCATGGGACTCGGCTGAAGCTGAGTACCAAAATAAAAGTAAAATATAAATAAAAGGGGCCAGGGGATGATCACCCTGGCTCTCCCAGGGCTAAAAAGCATTTTTTTTATTTTACAAACAAAGTCGTGATGGATCAGGGATCCACTGTAACATTTTTTTTTAAATGAAGCATGGGCTCCTGTGCTTCATTACTATAATGGCCCTGGGTGGGCCAGGTCCTGGGGATTTTGTGTAAAAAAGCAACGGCAGGGGGGCTCCACTCAGAGACCCACTGACACCCTCATGCACTCAATCACAGACCCACGCACACTCTGACGCACTCACTAAAACACTGATGTACGCACTCTCAAACCCGGACAGACAATCTGACAGCCACGCTCACCCCCAATACACCCTCTTACACCTATTCTCACACCCAGGGAAGCCTCAGCCAACTCCCATTTCTCACAGTCCTGGAGGAGGACGCAGCATGGGTTTCGGTGGTTAGGGGGTGTAACCCGCAGGGTCTGGCTGCAGGACATGTCCTGCTGGCAACCTGCACTGCACACAGGTGAAGGCTGTGCACAGTGCAAGGTTGGTTGACTATAGGGGGTTGGCCTCAGGGCCTGCCATGCACTGCTAATCACCCCACAAATTACATCACTCATGACATCTTTCATAGCATCATTGATAATATCAATGTAATATTTGCAGTAACATTTTTGATGAAAAAGCTGTGCATGGTGGGGGCGCGAGTTATAGTTACCTTAGGGCATGAGTTATAGTTTCTTGAGGTAACTCAACTCTATCTGGTAAATTTCCATGGTTTTGCCCTTTTAAAATGTGAGCCTAACTACAACATGAATAATATGAATATATATATCTTATTGTCTGTTACCACCAGGTAGTACATAGTTAGGACCATGTTTCCATAGAAAAAGCATTTTTTGACTTGTCTATATCTTTGGCACTGTTTTAGCACATAACTTTTCCAGAAAAAGAGCCCCGGTGATTCTTGGTCCAAATGGAAAGTTTCAGGGTGATCCGTCAAGCAGGGGCTGAGAAAAAGTGAGGATCAAAAAGTTGTGTTTTCAATGTTAATTCCCATAGGGCCTTCAGACATGACTACAGCCTGAACCGCTCGACAGAATGGCATGAAATTTGGCAGAAAGCTAGTTTTCGATACGCAGATTACACTTTTGCTTATTCGTTGTAAATCTGTTCAGTAGTTTAGAAGATATTAAAGGGGAAACAAATTTGTTAATTTACAAACAAATCATCTCCACAATGATTTTGTGGTGATTACAATGTCTTTGTGGATGCACGTGACAACAGGAATGCTGTGATTGGCTGGCCACAATCTGACTAGAAAGTTCCAGCCTCCATCTTACAGGAATGGGACACTGTCTCCGAGGCTGAACTTTAATGTGAAAAGTGTCATAAGGGGTCAGGATAGAGTTACCCTGACACCGGTGCTTTTATATGAGACCATGGTAATCCAATTATGACCTTAAGATATTTTTTTGTCCCAGGTTGTGATATTTATGAATACGTTGTAATGCTCAGCGCAACCCTATGTAACATTGTGACAAATTCACAAACATTGGCGATAGTTATTCATAAACTAATTCTTTCAGTTAAAGTAGCATGCAGAAACTGATGCACCCACTCAGACACTGATTCAGCCATTCACAAACCCAATCAGACCCTTGCACACTCATCTTCAGACCCACTCAGACCTTCACACACTCACTCACATACCAACTGACACTCTCATGCACCCAATCAGACCAGATACACACTCACTCACAGTCACACTCAGACCCTCCTGCACCCACTCAGGGACCCACACAGACTCTCATTGACCCACTCATAAGCTCACTCAGATCCTCATGCACTAAGCCAGTCACACAGTGATGCACTCACTCACATACTCACCCAGACCCTCACATACCCAGACAAATGCAGTGAGATAGTCAGACATTCAGTCACAGACCCAGCCAGACCCTGATGCACCCACTCACAGGCCAAGCGAGACCCTCATGCACTCATTCACAGACCCACTTGGACCCTGATGCATCCGTTCACAGACCCAGTCAGGCCTTCACAAACATACTCACAGACTGACTCAGAACCTTATGCACCTAGTCAGAGACCCACTCAGACTTTCATGCATCCACTAACAAACACACTCAGACCCTCATTCAGTAAGTCAAGGACTCCCTCAGACACTAATGCACTCACTCACATACCCACTCAGATCCTCATGTACCCAGTCACAGACCAACTGAGAACCTAACGCACCCACTGACAAAGTAAGAGTTTTAGATTGGAAAGAAAAAATTATGTTACCTTCATCTGTGAAATAGACACTGTAATTTCTATATATATCATTCATGTCAAAGCGCAGGTTGTTGTCCTATATACGGAGCCCATGTTATGACCCCTGAGAAATGAAGAAACAGTTTTATCAACACGTTTCCTGGCTTTGTAAAACTGTGGGAATAATTGAGTAGACCACTTTCATTTCTGGCTTTAGCATATGTTGGAGTACACCAAGACAGTGTGAGAGAAAAGTCTCATCAATTGTGCAGAGATATCCTTCATTAGGATTTCTAGTCCTACCCCATTCAGTGTGCCTGAGTCATTACCATCACAGTACACAATCATGAGGTCAGGAGGTTGGCAATCTATACTGCTTTTTACCAAAGGCAGCAATTGATGCCACTTTAACCCTCTCTGGCCAATCCAATTAATGTTCACATTTGCCAAACCCAAGTCTCTGTAATACCACTCTTTCTAGCAGCCTCCCTAGCCTAAAAACATAGCTGTACCCAAAAATATACACTCTAACCAATTTGAGGTGGAGCAGCAGTAGCAAACAGTAGAAGTCTGTAGCAGAATGAGGCAGTGTTGGAAGTGGGATGTAGTTAAAATTGAGGTGTGCTCCTGGTTTAAAAAAAGTACATACTTTTGATCGGGTATGCAGGTGACTGAAGTTAGGTAGTATTCTGAAAGGATTAGTAATCTTTTTTTTTCATTGGCTCTGGTAAAAATACTATTTGTACTGTAGACTTAGATATGATTTGATTGTGTACAGTAAACAAACACCTGCTGCAGCTGATTTTGTAACAAATATTCCCCTTCAAGAATGTGCAGTGAACTTGTGACCTACTGATTTTAGTGGGTTACTATGGAGACTGTGCTGTGTTGGGGGAAGATCTTAAAGAGAGACTTCTGTCTTTCTAAAAATTAAAAGAGTTTGTACTCATTATTGTGTGATAAGGATTTACTTTCCTAGAGAGGTAATGCTAATAAAGTGTACTACGCTCTTGAAGTCATAAAACTATGAAGCTAAACTCGAAATCAGGGGGTAAAAAGTCTACCATACTGGGTACTTTAGAAAAATGCATGAAAGGGTTAACACATACTAACCATTCAGAAGCTTGCTTACAAAAATAAAAACATGAAAGGTATGCTTTTATTTGATCTGATCTGTATTATCACATAGTGCAAAATTGGAAAGGTTGCCTTTCATGGTTGCTATGAATACAAAATACTGACCCATTGGTATGCTTATGTTTGACATTTGCAGAGAGTGTTGAATCTATCTGATAAGTGAAAAGAAAATCACCAACTAACTTCATTTTTAGGGATGCGAATTACATTCAATTTTAAGGAAAAAAAGACTTAAAAGATACAATTATGTGATATTATTAAAACATAGTATGAAGTACCTGAGATGATCTATGAGTGGTTATCTTAGTGGTTTCATATATTTATTAATAGGTGTAAGACAAAGTTTGGCTGAGGTGCAGAGTAGCTGTGTGAAAAGTTGGTTTATAATGCGTTGCCATTGGAACTGCATATCATAAATGTGATATTTTACTGTATGCTGTAATTGATACAAAATGACCCACAGTGAGTTTAAAACTTGAACATCACAATGTATTATTAGGTAGGATAGTTTTATTTGTCTATATGTGATGCCCTGCTCCTGATTATTCAGCTTTACAAGAGAAGTACAGGAGTCAGAATTGAAAGGGTAAGTGTATCACAAATGTGTTAGAGTAGGTTTTGGTAAATCATAGGTGAGGTTTCTATGTACGTACATGGTAATATGTGTTCTTAAAAGTAATAGTCAGTCACATGTGTAGTACAATGGTACTAGGTATAGTTAATCAAGCACTGTTTGATCGTATGCCATGTCTTGTCGTGCAGATGGTGTCTATTGTCAGCAAATGGCAGCTTCTCATTGCATGTAGAATGTATTTGTCAAGTGTGAAATACATATTATAATGAATATTGATTCTCTATGAAATATGCTGTACATATGTATTAACCTATAATGTTTTATGCTGAGAATATGTAAGATTTTCTTTTGAGATGAATAAGCGCTTCATCTTCTTGCAGGCATATATGATATGCTACAGGCATCCCATCAAAGATGCTGCACTGTGCTAAAGTGATTAATAAATGTGCTTATCAGTTTTAGAAACTTACTCAGGATGGGTGCTGCATCTCAGCCAATGAAAACACTTAAATATGCAGCAATATCAAAGGCAATCACATATTTGCAGATGTATTAAAATATCTCATTGCACTACTAGAAGTAGACAGGTAGATTCTTTCAGATATGTAGGCAGGTACTCACACTGTCCTTTCAGGCATCCAGACAAATACTGATTTTCAGAAATATGAGGCCTAGTAGTGCATAACCTGTGTGTGTTCTATCACTGGCCACTGAAATGGGCCTGTAAAACTCCTTTGTGAAGTCTCAAACTCACGTTTTACTACAAATAGCTCACCTCTGTGATATGTTGTATGTATGCCATCGAGCATGGTGTAATGAGATTTAGTGATTAAGAAAGATACTTTTCAATTTTAGAAAGTTAGTCATGCACTTTTAGACCCTTAAGCCAAGCACTGCATAGAGTATACCACTCTCCAAAGAAATAACAATCCTGTTTGCAAAGGATGGATGCTGTGTCTCAGCCAGTGACTGTGAAACAGAGACACTTCTACTTCTACATTCACTGACATACTCAGCATTTATATATGCAGTAATATCAAAGGCAATTACAGACACACTAACATAACTCTGTATTTGCTAACAGAGACACTGAGGTATATGTTCAGCCACTTTCGTGCAGATTTACAGAGTCCTACAAGTAATAAAACAGGCAGTCACATACTGGCAGATGTACTAAAATATGTCATTGCACTACTAGAAGTAGACAGGTACATTGTCTCAGATATATAGGCAAGTACTCACACAATCTTTTCATGTATCCAGACAAATATTGTTTTTCAGAAGAGTGGGGCCGAGTAGGGCAGAGCCTGTGTTTGTAATGTCAGTGGATGCTGAAATTGGCCGGAAAGAACCCTTTGTAAAGTCTCAAACTCACATTTGACTGCAAATATCTCACCACTGCTATCAAGCATGCTGCAATGTGCTTAAGTGTTGGGGAAATGTACTTTTTAGTTTCAGAATCTTAGTCATGTACTTGCACACCCGTAAGCTAAGCATTACCTAGAGCATACCACTCATAAAGGAACTGATCTTTATGTGTCTAAAGAATGGGTCTTGTGTCTCATCTAGTGACACAGCAACAAAGAGACTGCTCATTCAATTTACACACTTAGAACATATTTATATATGCAGCACTATTAAAATTTGAAACACACTCCCTAGTGCTATATTTGCTATGATAGGACCAAGGTACATGTTTAGTCGCTTACATACACATTTGCAAAGTCATGAAGGTTCTAAAACAAGAAGTCAGATATCGGCACATGTAAGAAAAGATTTGACGGTACTACTATAGGTGGACACCTACATTCACTCACATATATAGAGAAATAGTGACATAGGGCCTCATTACAACCCTGGCGGTTTACCGCCATGGTTGTCCCGGCGGTTTTAATCCGCCAGGGCATCGCTGCTTGCTTACGAATCCCCTTCCCGCCAGCCTGTCCATGGCGGTAGGAACCGCCATGGAAAGGCTGGTGGGAAGGGGAGTTGTGGGGGCCCTGGGGGCCCCTGTACTGGCCATGCCTTTGGCATGGGCAGTGCCAGGGCCCCCTGGCACAGCCCCACACTGCCTTTCTCTGTCTGCACAGCAGACAGTGAAAAGCATGACGGGTGCAGCTGCACCCGTCGCACGGCTGCCACACCGCCGGGCTCCATTAGGAGCCGGCTCCCATGTTGCGCCCGACATCCCCGCTGGGCCCAGCGGGGATGTCAAAATGGGCACGGCGGGAGTGCGGCCGCAGGGGCGGGCCCACGGCGGTTACACCGCCCACCAAGGTTGTAATGAGGCCCATAATGTTGTCATGTGTCCAGAGAAGAACTGCTTTGATGTTGAGGTCCAGTAGTGCAAAGACAGTGAAGAATTTGTTCACTCACTTAGATCCACACATACAGAGCCATACTGAGAGAAAAAGAGAGAGTAAGATACCGGAACATGTAATAAAACATGTCATGATAGTATTTAAGGTGGACATTGACATACATTCACATTATTATGCAAATAGTGACATGTAGGTAAAACAATTCTGCTTTAATGATGGGTGAGACCTAGTATTTCCGAACCTGTGTATGTTGTGTCAGTGGCTATTTAAATCGGTCTACAAATACACTTTCTATAAATTGTTAAAGGTCTGTTTAGCTAGAATTAAGTCAGCTGTGTGAACCATAATAATAGATTTATTTATATTGTGCTTACCTATTTGAAATATTTAATACAAACTAAATATTTTGAATATAAATGTACCTTATTTTATATTTTTGCAGGTGGAAAGGATTAATATTAGACTTATTATGCAACTTTATAATTAATGTCAGAAAGTGGATGGTCATAATCCAATTACAGCAGCCTTAACTTGAAACCAAAACATTTATTCAACACTCAAAAATTGCCCCTTTTATTTCTCCAACCAAATTTGCATGTCCTAACTGAAGAAAATTAGTTAGTTGTGTTTTTCTGACACATGGATCATCAGCAATGTACACATTATTTGACCTACCAGCGATGATGTTTTCTCAACGATTTCTTAACTTGAAGAGTACTTAACATTAATTTCTGCTATTGTACCAGACATATAAGAATTTTTTTTTAAATATATGTATTCAGCTTACTATAATGTCTCTGAAAATGCCTCTATTCAATGAATTGCACTGGGTACAATGAATAGTAATACTTATTTTTAGTGATCTACTGTGCACCTTTGTTTTTTAGTTTTTTTTTTACAATTCATTGATTAGTTTTCATCACTGTTTGAAGATGATGCTTTATAAAAACCATTGTTTACAGGGAAGAAGTATAAAAGCTGCGAATAATAAAACAATAAAAATGTTACCTATATTACAGTGTAATATATAATATTATAGTATAAGAAATAGCTATTATATTATTTGTGTATCTATGATGATTAAATACTAACATATGTTTATCTCTGTTTTTCCAACATTGACTGCAGTTAAACGGCATTAGATATGTCAAAACACTTCTCATAGCAAAGACAAATAGGTCAGAAATACAATGCAGAGCGTTTTTAAATATAAAGGCCCTCATTACAACCCTGGGAGCGGAAACCGCCAACATAGACAGCCACTTTAACACTCCGACCGTCACAGCGGTACAAACAAACAGCGCGGCGGTAACCGCCAAAAGACAGGCGGAAGACAATGTACCGCCCATCTTATCACAAGATGCCAATCCGCCACCTTTTCCTGGGAAGAACCAACGCGATCAAAAACACGGCGGAAATAGTACACAGAAGGGGAAATCACTCACCTCTCCACACCCCACGAGGAACCAGGATGCCATGGAGCCAGAACTTCACATCCTACCGGCGATCATCTTCCTGCTCCTCTATCAGGAGCTCCAGAGACGGCATTGACGACCATGGTGAGTACTGCACCTACAACACAGGGAAGGGGGAGGGAAAATAGAGTGACACACACACGCAACACGCAACACCCCCACCCCCACCCTCACCCACAACACCATACACACAAATACATGCTGCAACATTACATATACACTCCCCCATCCCCCTTCAATAACGCAAGGACAAAAGGAATTGATTTGAACGATTGTAATCAAGAAAAATCCAGTAGTCAAAACTCTAACTACAGCACATACAATTATGTGCACCAACTACACAAGTCCGGATAGTGCACCAATCATTGTCCGTGGACCACTGGGCCCAAAATGCATGGGCGAGGCCTACACTCGATACCTGGCTCCAAACGTAGAGAACACTGGAGGGACATCAGATGGAAAATAAACAGGCACCTCAGGGGGAGGGGGGCACCTCTGCCTGATGAACGCACAACGCCACTTCTCCACGAGGGGGCTCCATGCCCACTGCTGTATCCTGGGGAGTGCAAAGCCACAGTCTCTCAAGTCTTTCCAGTGGGTGGTTTGCCCACTGCTTTATCCTGGGGAGTGCAAAGCCACTGTCTCTCAAATCTTTCCAGTGGGTGGTTTGCCCACTGCTTTATCCTGGGGAGTGCAAAGCCACAGCCTCTCAAGTCTTTCCAGTGGGTGGTTTGCCCACTGCTTTATCTTGGGGAGTGCAAAGCCACAGGCTCTCAAGTGGATGTCTTTCTCTACTGGTTCTGGAGGGGGCTTTTTGGCCAGAGTGCTTCATTCTGCCAAGGACAGAGGTAGTGGATGTCTTTCTCCACTGGTGCTGGCAGCGGGCTCTGTGGCGGCGGTGCTGGAGGTGGGCTCTGTGGCGGCGGTGCTGGTGGCGGGCTCAGTGACTGCAGTGCTGGTGGCGGGCTCAGTGACTGCAGTGCTGGTGGCGGGCTCAATAACAGCGGTGCTGGTGGTGGGCTCTGTGGCTGTGCAGATGACGGTGCAGGTGGCGGTCTTCTCCACCGTACAGGTTGGCATCGACGTGGACAGAAGGTGTGACACTGGTCCCTCAGTCGGTGCCACCATGCCCTCTCCTAACCTTCCCTTCACTTTCTGGCCCTTCCCCACCTTGGATGGTGGCACTACTATCCCTTTTTTGGTTTCCCTGAGCCCTTGGTGGCAGGTGTTTTCGGCTTCTCCCTCCAGGATGTGTGCAACGTTTTAAGATTTACAGGTGGCGGAATGTCCTTGTCCTCACTCCGAGGCACACTGGCAGCCCTGATGGTTGGCGCACTCCAATAGCCCGCAGTTGCTGGCACCACTGTACCTGGTGATGTGGTGGCTGAGGTGCTGGGTTGGAACCTGGAAAGCCTGGCCCTAGGGGACAGGTGGGGGGGATGTGTAGGGAAGAGATCAATATTAGCCAGAAAATGTTTTTTAAACACACTGGGATGGGTAGATGGAGGGGGTTTGGGAGTGGAGGAAGAGGTAGTGGTTGTAGGAGGTGTACGTCTGCTGAATTTGGGTGGAGGTGCATGGGCTGGAGGCTGTTGTGAGGTGGATGGCTGTTGGGTGGGTGTGTGCCTGGGTTTGTGTACTTTGGGAGGAGGGCTCACAGACACACTGGGAGAGGAGACTGTGTATGTGTGGATGGTAGTGGGGGTGGTGAGTGCACGTGAGCGGTGTGTGGTGGTGGGCGTGCTGGTGATGGAGGTAGTGGCTGAAGATGTAGTGCATGCAGGTGTGAATGGAGATGAGACTGGAAGGGAGATGTGGAGGATGGGGACACAGTGGATGCAGTGTATGTTGGTATGTCTGCATGGGTATGATGCGTGTGTGAGTGCCTGTGGGATGTGTGGTGCTTATGTTTGCCTGAGCCACTTTTGTGTGTTGAGGTGTGTGCATGCTGGTCTGATGGTGTGCTTGGGATAGGTTGAGGTACAGGGGATTGGGTCTGGGTGGAGGAGGTTGGAGGGGGTAAGCTGGACACAGGGACAATGGCTGCCATCAGTGCTAAGGCCAGAGCCTGAAATGCTCTCTGTTGGGCTGCCTGGCCAGAATGAATGCCCTCCAGGTATACATTTGTTTGCTGCAAATGCCTCTCAACACCCTGGATGGCATTCAGAATGGTAGACTGCCCAACAGTGAGGGATCTCATGAGGTTAATAGCCTCCTCACTGATGGCAGCAGGGCTGCTTGGGGCGAAGGAGATGCCCACCCTCCTGGGTGAGCGGGCACGGGACACACGCGGAGGGGCTGCTGGGAGGGCGGTGCTGGTAGGGGGTGGCGGCTGTACCTGTGGATGCGGGGGAACAGAGGGGCCCGCCACCGCAAGGAAGCTCCCATCAGAGGAGGAGTCGCTGTCGCTGCTGTCACCTCCTGTCCCCGCCGTGGAGCTCCCCTCGCTCTCTGTCCCACTGGTGGTTTCAGACTCCGTTGTCTCGCCCATCAGGGCCAAGTGGGATGCAGCTCCCTCCTGCTCCGGTGCCACTGCTCCTCCGCCAGATGATGCTATTTCACACAAGAACAGGGAGACCACAAAAAGGGGGGGGGAGACAGAAGAAAGACATGTTCAGTGCATTCAATACCACTACCGTTGGCGGACACTACAGACACTGCAGACCTCAGCACTACGCCATGCACTTACAGTTCCTAGATTATTTACAAAGCCATGGGATACAAGGCCTATGCCCGAATGCTGCGCACATGGAAGTCACAGGAGCCTGACTAGGTGTAGATGGCTCTTGCCACTGGTGGGGTTGGGGTGCCACATGGCCTGCCTCACAAGGGACCTTGCCTACAAACTGCGCCCTGTCCTAGGGGAACCCACTGCCCACCAGACACCTCATAATGCGCGCAGAGTCAGACAAATGTGTCTGCACTCACCCCCTTGTGGCTGCTGTGATGCCTCAAGCGCCCATCCAACTCCGGATACACCTTCGCCAGGATCCAGAACATCAGGGGGGTCATGGTGTGACAGACACCCCTCCCACGTTGCTCCAGCGGCGAATGTCCTCCCATCTTTTCCGGCAGTGGGTGCTCCATCTGTGGTGGTCCCCCAGGGTCCGGACTTCCTTGACGATGGCACGCCAAATATCCTTCTTCTTGTGGGCGCTGACCTAGAGGAATAGTACAGGGGGAAAGGTAAATCTTTCACCATCCAGACTGTCATAGACATTGGCCCACATTCCCACCCTTGCCCTGATGCACATACACTCACCGTCCGCACATGCAGGCCTCAGTCCCCCCCATGTATCTTCTATCCACACCACTCCAAACAACCATTACCCATGCAGCATGCTCACAGTGTAGTCACCTGTTTGTCTGGAGGACTGTAGAGTAGCGTGTACTGGGGGAGGACCCTATCCACTAACTTCTCCAACTCCTCCGAAGTGAAGGCAGGAGCCCTTCCCCCAGACACATGAGCCATCGTCGATTCCAGACACAGGTCACAGCATCACTTGCAGTGTAGGTCCTCTCCTGTTGAAGGTCAGGTATCAAATGAGTGAACAGAGACAAAAAGGCGGTCACGTCTGCGGCGGTGAGTACCGTCACTGCCGGGGTACATCGTCATTGGCTCCTCAGACCCAAAGGGTCCAATGTTAACCAATGCAGGATTGCGTCGTGGTCTTTGACTGCCTACCGCGACGGTGTAGAACGCCAGCGCAGTTACCTCATATCCCCTGTCCCACCTTACAGGTTAGGCAGACGCTGTTTCAGGGGGCCACATGGCAAGAATAATAACTGCGTCACACCTATGTAGGTATTGCATACACACAGCAACAGGCACATTGCGGATTAAGAAATGTGTGCTAATGACATTTTGTGGTACCTCAGTGTTGGCTGACTCTCTGCTCGCTGTTCTCCTCCATAGGGCACGTCTGGGGCAGGTGATGAGATGGCGGCATCCTCCGGTGTACAGACCGCTGGTGAACCTATCGACAATGGAAGAGAGACACGTAATAGTCACCTGCAGACTTGATCGTGCAACAATCCATGAACTGTGTGCCCAGTTGGAGCCAGACCTGATGTCAGCTATCCGCCATCCCACAGGGTTCCCCCCTCTAGTGCAGGTCCTGTCAGTACTCCATTTCCTGGCAAGTGGGTCTTTTCAAACATCAGTGGCCATTGCATCAGGGATGTCCCAGCCAATGTTCTCCAACGTGTTGTCCAGAGTGTTGTCTGCCCTGCTGAAACACATGCGCAGCTACATCGTTTTCCCTCAGGTGGAGGATTTGCCTACAGTGAAAGGTGACTTCTATGCCCTGGGACATATCCCCAACATCATAGATGCCATTGATAGAACACATGTGGCCTTGGTACCCCTGCAGGAGTGAACAGGTGTACAGAAACAGGAAGAGCTACCATTCAATGAATGGGCAGATGGTGTGTTTGGCCGACCAGTACATCTCCCATGTGAATGCCAAGTTTCCTGGTTCAGCGCATGACGCTTACATTCTGAGGAATAGCAGCATCCCTTATGTGATTGGGCAACTCCAGAGGCACCGTGTGTGGCTAATAGGTGAGGACAAGGAGCCTATACCCTGTGAATAGTTGTCTGGGGTTGTCCCTACAGATTAGTGTGTGTCTAACAGTTGTCCCTCGACATTTGCAGGTGACTCTGGGTACCCCAACCTGTCATCGCTACTGACTCCAGTGAGAAATCCCAGGACAAGGTCAGAGGAATGCTACAATGAGGCACATGGGTGAACTAGAAGGATTATAGAAAGAACCTTCGGCCTCCTGAAGCCCAGGTTTCGGAGCCTCCATATGACAGGTGGTTCTCTCTACTACTCACCAAAGAAGGTGTGCCAGATCATCGTGGCCTGCTCTATGATGCACAACCTGGCTTTGCGATGGCAGGTGCCTTTTCTGCAGGAGGATGGTCCAGCTGGAGGTGTTGGGGCAGCTGTGGAACCTGTGGACAGTGAAAAAGAGAAGGCAGAAGAAGAGGATATCGACAACAGAAACAACATTATCCAGCAATACTTCCAGTGAGACACAGGTAAGAAGATGTCACTGCCTCACACATCTCACACTATTGTTTGAACTATCATAAGTCTGTCACTTTCACCCAGTGTATGGACCCTGACTTGTCACTTTGCCTTTCCATTTCACAGATGTGGGTCCTACTGTGTGACCTCTACTATATTTCCTCATGGACTAGAGCTGTGTGACATTGGTATGTTGACAATAAAATTGACATTGCTATATTCCATAGTTATTGTAAATACACATTTGTGAAAGCACAGACTGACTGCAGATTGTTTTGTGATTGATGTGTGCTTATTTTTGTGCAAATAATTGGTGGGGGTTGTAAAATGGTCAGGGGTGGTGGTGGAGGAATGTCCATGGCAGAGTCTAGTCTATTTGTTTCACAGGTGCATTGTCCAAAGGGGCATAGGACGTGGAGCTAGGGCAGTTTAAGGATGGACAGGGTGATAAAGTGGGACAGAAGGATGACATTCAAGGGGGTCTCATTTCCTGGCAGGGGTCTTGGCAATGTTCTCTGTCTTGTTCCTGGATCTCAGGGACCATTTGCGGAGTGGCTCTCCATCTGCAGGGAGTGGGGTGCTGGTGTTGTGGTCCTGTGGTGCTGCCTCCTGTCCACTAGCGCCGGAGGAGATGGTGGGCTGTTCATCATCCAGACTAGTTTGAGGTGCCCCTTGTTGTGCCACAGTGTCCCTCCTGGTGTTGACAAGGTCCTGCAGCACCCCTACAATGGTGACCAGGGTGGTGTTGATGGACTTGAGATCCTCCCTGATCCTCAGATAGTGTTCCTCTTGCAGCCGCTGGGTCTCCTGAAAGTTGGCCAGTACCGTTGCCATCGTCTCCTGGGAATGATGATACGCTCCCATGATGTTGGAGAGGGCCTCGTGGAGAGTGGGTTCCCTGGGCCTGTCCTCCCCCTGTCACACAGCAGTCCTCCCCCTGTCACACAGCAGTCCTCCTCTCTGTTTTCCTGTGCCTCTGTCCCCTGAACAGGGTGCCCACTGCCACTGCCCCCAGGTCCCTGATTATTTTGTGGTGGTGGGTTTGCCTGGGTTCCCTGTAGTGGTGGACACACTGCTGCTTGACGTTTCCTGGGGACAGAGGGATGGGTCCGCTGGGTGGGTGCTGTGGAGGTGTTTAATGAGGGGGGAGGCTCTGTGGTTGCTTGTGCCAGTGTCAGGGGAACCAACTGTCCCGAGGTCCCAGATGGGCCGGGCTGGTCATCTTGATCCAGTTGTACAGAGCTGCTGTCATCACTGTGGGCCTCTTCTGTGGGGGGAGTTGACATGTCTGGAACCTCCTGTCCGGTGACATTGGGTGGGGTCCTGCAGGGGTGTAAAGGCATGATTATTGCATCTGTGTGTGCCATTGTGTGCAATGGGTGAGTGACCTTGTACTCCAGTGCTTGCATTCATTTCTAGGTCCTTGTGTGATATTTGGTTTGGGGTCTCTGTGGGTATCTGTAGTGGACATGCTTTGGTGATGGGTGTCCATGCGTTGGTGTTGCATGCAGGCCTTGGTGTTGGGATGGGTGGTTTGTGATAGTGGGACATATGTGAGGTGTTGGAGTGATGGGGTGAGGGTGAGTGTGGGGGTATGTGATGGCATGCAGGTAGGGTGGGGGATATAATAGTTAAGAGTTGACTTACCAGAGTCCATTCCTCCTGCTACTCCTGCAAGGCCCTCAGGATGCAGTATTGCCAAGACTTGCTCCTCCCATGTTGTTAGTTATGGGGGAGGAGGTGGGGGTCCACCGCCAGTCCTCTATACTGCAATCTGGTGTCTTGAGACCATGGAACGCACCTTCCCCCATAGGTTGTTCCACCTCTTCCTGATGTCATCCCGTGTTCTTGGATGCTGTCCCACTGCGTTGACCCTGTCGGCGAGTCTGCGCCATAGCTCCATCTTCATAGCAATGGAGTTGTGCTGCACCTGTGATCTGAATAGCTGTGGCTCTACCCGGACGATTTCCTCCACCATGACCCTTAGCTCCTCCTCTGAGAACCTGGGGTGTCGTTGTGGTGCCATGATGTGGTGTGGGTGATGTGTGGGGTTGTGTGTGTTGTGATGTGTGAGGGGATGTGTTTGTGTGTGTTGTCTGAGGTGCGTGGATTTTGTGTGAGCGATGATGTTGTGTATCTGTGGATGCTAGTGTTGTTTCTGGTGGTGTCTCTCTATGGCCTTCTTTCACAATTCTGGTCATAAAGGTTTGTGGGTGATGTGGGTGTGTGTTTTATATTGGATTGGGTGTGTGGGAGTGGTGTGTGTATGTGTATCAGGTGTGTGTATTTCGATTTGACCAATGTGGTTGTGTTTTGTAAATGTGTGTGTATTTTAAGCGCGGAGGTGTGTACCGCTAATGGAATGCCGCGGTTGAAAGACCGCCGTGTGGATTTGTGGGTCGTGAATGTGTGGGCGTATTCCTGTTGGCGTGACGGTGGAGGTTTTGTTTATCACTGACCTTTGTGTGGAGGACTTGTGTGGGTGTCTGGATTTTAGCAGATTCTGAGCTATGGGTCGTAATAGCTGCAGCGGATTTCTGCCACCGAAGCGGTGTGTTGGCGGTCTTCTGTATGGCTCTAAGCGGGATTTACTGCCAATGTTGTAATGAGGGCCAAAGTGTTTTTGTTTAAGTCTATTTTGCTTATTTCCTAATTAACTGATGCAGTTAGTCACACCAGCACTCACAAAGGTATCAAGCTACTCAAGCTAACAGTCACACAAACATTCATTTATCTATACAGGGTACTTTACAGTCAATAAATTATCCATAGATTACTGATACATTGACTGACTCACTCATAAACCACTCATGAAGTCACTGTCTTACTGATACCCTGCTGAGAAAACTAGCTCCATCACACAAACACATGTACTCACTCACTCAACTATAAACACACTCATGCAGTTACTAAATCACTTATAGACGAACATATGCTGCCACTCAATCACCTACATACCACTAATGCACTCACTCAGTCCCAACACATGCATTCATGCATTTAGTCAAGTATTCATACACTACACATGCACTCACTCATGCATGTGGTCAAACACTCACAAACTAATTCATACATGCACTCATATACTCGGTCAGTCACCCAGAGACCACTCACGTACTCTTTTACTCACCCATACACAACTCATTCTCTCAGTTAATCACCTATACAACACTCATACACTCACTCACCCAACCATACACACTATTGTACTCAGTCAGTCGCTCATACAGCAGTTATGCACTCAGTCACTCATCCATACAAGCACTCAGTCAATGAAGTAAATACCACTCATGCACTTAGGCAATCACCAATATACCGCTCATACAGTGACCCATAAAGGTCTAATGTAGTCAGAGTCAGCCATACACACATTTACACACTCTTACAGTCATTCATGTAGTACTCTTGCACTCATTCACCCATACATACACTCATGCATCCACTCACTCATGCACGAATTCATGCAGCCAGTCACTCACATACTCACCTCTGCTTGTCATCATACACTCAATCACCCATACACTACTTATGCACTTACATACTCACTCTTGCACTCATTTAATCACCAACACATGCACTACGCATGAGTCACATGTACCCACTCACTCACTCAAATGGAACATTAATTCACCCACTCACTCATCCATACATGCACTCATGCAGTCAATTACTAACCGATACATGCACTCATACACTCACTCATGAATACATGTACTCTGCACTCACCCATACATTCATTCTTGCATTCACTCACTTACTTATATGTGCACTCATACACTCACTCACTGTCCCTCTGATACATGCACTCATAAGTCAGTAAGTAACTCATGCACCACTCATGCACTCAGTCACTCAACCATGTACCAGTGATGCACTCACTCACCCACACACCACTCATAAACTCACTCACAGATACTCACACTGCTGCACTCACTCACCTATACATGCATTCATGCACCTACTCATGCATCCATACATACACTCATGCACTCAGTCACCCAAGCATGGGCTCATATACTCACTCACCCATAAATGCACTCACTCATTCACTCACTCACTCACCCATACATGCACTTATGCGCACAATCACCCATACACACACTCATAAACTCACTCTTTTACCCATATGTGCAGTCATGTGCTCACTCACTCACCCATACATGCACTCATTCAATCAGTAAATCACCCATGCACCACTCATACACTCAGTCACTCACCCATGCACCACTCATACACTCAGTCACTCACCCATACACCAGGTATGCACTCACTCATTCACCTGTACACCTCTCATACACTCATTCATAGATGCACACACTGTTGGCCTTACTCACCCATATATGTACACTTGCATTCAGTCATTCACATGTATAACTCACTCACTCACCCAAATCTGCACTCACTCACTCACCCATATGTACACTCATGCACTCACTCATTCAATCAGCCCAGTAATAAACCCACTCACTCACTCAATAGAGCCATTCGTGCACCCACTCACTCATCCATACATGCACTCAGTAAGTCACCCATACATGCACTACTACACTAATTCAAGCATACATGCACTCACTCACACATTCATGCCATCATGGACTCACTCAGTCACCAGTATGAGCAGTCATGCCCTCAGTGAATGTCCCATGAACCACTTATACATTCACTCACTCATCCATACATGGAGTCATACACACATTTAGTCACCCATGCACAATTTGTATGCTCACTTTGTCACCTATACATGGACTGATCCACTCACTCAATCACCCACATACCACTCATACATTAATTCAGTCATCCATACAGTACTCATGCACTCACTCACCCATCCAACACCTGCATACTCACTTAGTCACTCGAAGATGCACTCATGTAGTCATTCACGCACCCATATATGCCCTCATGCACTCCGTCAAAGTCCCATGCACCACTCATTCACTCATCCATACATGCACTCATTCAATCCCCCATACAGCACTCAAACACTCACTCACTCACCCATATATGTACTCATGCCTGAATCATCCGCCCAAACATGCATGTATGCATGCATTCAATCATCCGTATAGCACTCATTCACATACTCACTGGGCCATATATTCACTAGTCTTTTCATCTTATTTTTTTTTTTTTACTGTGAAAGGCAGTTCTCAAACAAAACATTTTTTCCTTCTTTTATAGAACTATTTTTTTTTTTTTCTAAAATGTTGTTATTGTTTTGGTATTTCTAGTAAAAAAAATAAAAGGCAACAAGGTGAAAAAAGATTTCAACCAACAATGTGAAAGCAGATTTACATTTTCTTTTAAATGAACAAAAATTAACATTTGTACTGGTTTGCAGCTTCATTAATAGATTTCAATGATTGTTCGTCTACTGTGAGGGTGGTGTGGCAGTCCAGACAGTATGTTCCAAAATGCCTGAGCTGAGGAATGAATTCAGAACAATGTTATTGCACCTCAGATGGTATTGTTTCTCCAGGGATAGATTGTGTTTCGCGAGAAGTTGAAGGTCTGTCCCATCTTGTCCTGCTGAAGCTGCGTCCATGGTACGCTTTTAGATGATATAGCATTGGTGTTGTGCCACATGAGCATTTTTGATTAATACCTCTTGAGAGGATCTTTTGGCACAAGTGGCACTTAACAAGTCTAGCAACTGTCTTAGACTCACTGGAGGTAATTGAAAAAAAGAAATTCCATGCAATGCTTTGTTTTTTCTGCACAGGCTCCTCATCAGGTCCATGTTGTTCACCAACTTATTTTTCATGATCTTCATTGTCATCTCTACTCTCCTCCTGATATTCTCGATTTGCTGCCATTTTGTTTGGTACGAAAGATAGCCAAAAAGATAAAAGATGCAACAGAGTTGTAAAAGTACATCTGTTTTCACTCCAACCCACAAGGAAATGGAAGATTCAAGAACTAAAAAAGGAGGAGACTTCCTATAGGTATAACTGAAAGCTGTTTTGTCCAATCAAATTACTCTTTTCATGGTCGCATGTTGTTCAAAGTTAACGACAGTATTGTAGGTACCGATGTGGCTGTGAAAATGCAAAATACATTATACAAGTGGTACTTAACAAAATCAATAATGGATTAAAAAATGTAAGTACTTTGTTAGTAGCTACCTAGTGTGAAAAAGTTTGTAGAAAATAACTATATATATTTCTACACATTTTGTGCAAGATGGTATAACCGTGATTATCACGATATCTGCGAAAACGGAAGAACGTAGGCACACAAACGAATGTGCGGACAACGGCATCTTCGTGATTATGTAATCTGCTATCAAATATTGTACTCCAATTAGAAGAGTAACACAATTCATAATTTAAGCATTAATTAAAAAATGTACTTTATTTTTAATTTATCAAAGAAGTCACAATCATTTTTACAGTTTATTCAAAGCAAACTATATATGTGAAAACCATGAATGCATATAGTAATATTTTGCAATAAATCCAAAAACACAGACTTTATGTAAAAACAAATATTACTACAAAACACAGTAAAACATGTGTTAAACAGATGTATAGTAAAATGCTGTACTTTATCTTACTACTTACCACTACATTGAAAATTACTTATAGCAGAAATATGTGACTCATTTTCACATATTACAACATACACATAAAAATGTGAACTAGTGAAAGAGTAGCTGTAGTGGATATCAGATATTAGGCAGGAAAGATGAAAGGGTGTGGTTAACCATAGTATCTCAGGATGCATCTTTGAAACTAGACAGCATTTTATCACCATAGCTATGAACTTGCAGTTCAGTATGAAAAATAAAATGCCCCACTCACCCCCCTTACTTTCTCATACACTAGCTAACTTCCCAAGACACCTCTCATGCACCTACACACTTTCCTATATATACACTCATGCACTCAATCTCTCACCTGTGCAACACTTATATACTTTCTCACCATATTTCCACTCATACACTCACAAAATCACACATACAAACACTTGTACACTCACTCAGTCACCCATATACACATTCATGCAATCTTTCAGTCACTAATATACCACTCATGTACTAAGTTACTCAAACAGGCATGCACTCATAGGCAATGAATAACCAATACAAATACACATGCACTCACTCAAGCACCCAAAAACTACTAACATATTAGTAACTCATGTATAAATGCACTCACATGCTCAATAAATCACCTATACAGTTCTCATATACTCATTCAATCACGTACACACAACAGATAAACTCAGTCAATCTCCCCTACACCACTCATGCTGTTAGTCACTCTACCATGCATACAGCTATATATTCAGTCAATCACTCATACACCAACCACGCACTCACCCAGTAAACCATACATGGTGTGATAACCATACAATTACACATACACCACACTTTCATAAACCTCCTTGAAGTGCAAAACCCTGTGAGACATTTGCTTTTGTCTTACTCCATAGAAAACAACCAACTACATGGTAAAGGTCATGTTTGGCATGGGTGTAGAGCCGTGTAGAGCAGTGTTTCAATTAACATGTGCTAAGTACAGTTACTTTACCTTATAAAAACTTAGAAATTCACCTAAAAAAACAAAAGTTACAGGAACCTTGGAGTTAAGAAATTTAATGTAAAAAACAGTAAATATTCACTGAAAAAAACAAAGGTTACATAGAAGTTATAGTTAGGTTGTGAATTTCCTAGTTCAAAACCAGACAAATTCAGCAGTAATATTTACCTGAGCTAACTATAACTAACTCTCCCGTAATGCACTGCTTATGACCTCACATATTACATCAAGTGACATGGTCAGTGACATCACTCATGACACCACTAATGACATCATCCACATAAATGCTTACGCACCCACTCATATCCCCATACAAACAAACATACAGCCACACACACACACAACTACTCACATATTCTTTCACAGACGCAGAACACTCCCAGTACACACACTCATACATGCACTAACACAACCACTCACTAAGCCATAGAATACTAACTCAGCTTTTTTTACAGTAACACAGCTACTTAAACAGCCACTCACACACCCATTCAGACACTCACAGACCCTCTCATACACACGTACAACCACTCACATAAACCAATAACAGACTCACACAGCTACTACGATACACACTCACTCACACATATAATCAGTCACACACTGACCCATGTAGTCTTACTGACATAGCCACTCACACACCCATGCAGACACTTACACACAAAATCAGTCATCCATACAACCACTGTCAGAACCCAGTCATTCAGCCATATAATCACTCACACACCCACCCACTAACCCATGCAGCCACTGACAAATCTATTCATTTAGGATACAGCGACTCACACATCCCCTTAATCTTCCATACAAACACAAATACAGCCAATCACTTATGCATACAGCTACTCATACACCCACTCACCCCCATACAGTTGCTAACTCAGCCACTCACTTACTGATACAGTCACTAACACACTCAGTAACTCACCCATACAAGCACTAACACACCCATTTACTCACCTGTACAGCCACTCACACTCACTCACTCAAAAGTATAGTTATGGCACTTCCACAATGTGGAAGCATGTAAAAAGCTATCATGAACGTGTTTACCTCAGAAGAGTGAGAGTGAGAGAGAGAGCTACAGAAACATCTGATGCTGCTCCTTCTACTTCTGCTGCTGGAGAAAGACCTGCAAACATTTGTATTGCACCTACATGCAAAGAGTTCAAACACATTATTCTTCACATTGGCAAGTGCCTTAAGTAGTAATTAAAATATTAAAGGTGTTATTACCATATTGGGGATGGTGAAGAGTTATCGATGTTGAGTTTTGTTTTTACTTTTGTGTTACAAAACACTAGTTTTTAGGGTTGAGGGCATGCAAGAACTCTTGCCCCTGTTGTAATCATACGAGGCTCTGTGCTTTCCGAATGGATTCTGCAATATTGTTTTTATTTCCTACGCAGCGTGGGCGAGATCTTTTCATGACATGGACCATGTTACATGAATAATTCTACTTTTGCTAGTTAAGTGGATAAATCTACTTTTGCTGGTTACATGGATAATTGCACTTTTGCCGATACGTTTCACTGCGAGCAACTTCTGTTTCCTTTTCTGTGTCTCCTTCACGCTCATGGCGACCATTGGCTCGCATATGTGAAACTGTTTTACTTTTCATTATCAATTTATGTGGCAAGAAATGTCCGAGCAAATGTGAGACCCATTGCATTGCATTGCAAATGCCAGTTTAAATATGCAACTGTGTTGCATATAGTTTTATTGTTTGTGGTTTTTACATTCTTACCTTTTTGGGAAAAACTCAACAAAAAAATAAAAAAGTTTGCTGTTAAAAAAAATTGATTCTTATGAGAACCACCATATTTTCTACTAAGAGCTGTGTCTGTGTTTTTATTATTGAGTGGATATAGTAGTGTTTGTGTTAGTTAATGTGTTGGTGTATGAGTGTGTGTATCAGTGTATACCTGGCTCTAGTATTGCATGCAGTAGTCTGTATCTAGGTGTATCACTGTATGCATCAGTGCGTGTCCAGGTGTGTCAGCATCTTATTAGTGTGTGCATGGGTGTGGTAGTGTGTGTATCAGTGTGCTCCTAGGTGTGCCATTGTATGGATCTGTGTGTAGCTGGGTGTATCAGTCTGTATAACAGTGTGACCCTAGGTGTGCCAGTGTATGTATCAATGTGTCCCTGGATGTGTTACTGAATGCACTAGTGTCTGCTTGGGTTTGTTAGCATATCCATTAGTGTGTGCCTGGGTGTGTCAATGTATGCATCAGTGTATGTTTATGTGTATCAGTAGTGTGTATCTGGCTGTGTCAGTGTGTGCATCAGTATATGCCTAGGTGTATCAGTGTATGCATCAGTGCATGCCTAGGTGCGCCATGTATGTATCAGTGCCTGCATTGGTGTGTTACTGTGTGTATTGTTTGTGCTTGGGTGTGTTAGTCTATATATCAGTGTGTTCCTAGGTGTGTCAATGTATGTGTTAGTGTGTGTTTGTGTATGCTTTAGTGTTTGCCTGGACGTGTCTGTGTATGTATCAGTATATGTCTAGGTGTATCAGTGTGTGCAATAATGTGTATCTGGGTGTGCCAGTGTGTGTATCAGTATTCACCTAGGTGTATCAGTGCATGCATCAATCTGTGCCTTAGTGTGTTACTTTGTGTATTGGTGTGTACTTAGTTATGTTAGTCTATATATCAGTATGTTCCTAGATGTATCATTGTATGCATCAGTGTGTGCCTGGTGTATCAGTGTGTATATCAGTATATGCCTAGGAATATCACTATATGTAACAGTGTGTACCTAGGTGTATCAGTGTATGTATCAGTGTGTGCCTTTAGGTTTCAGTGTACAATTAGTGTATGTGTGGGTGTGTCAATTTATGTATCTGTGTGTGCCTAGCTGTATTACTGTGTACATCACTGTGTACTTGGGTGTGTTAGTATATGTATCAGTGTGTCCCTAGGCCTGTCACTGTATGCATCAGTGTGTGCCTAGGTGTATCAGTATATGTATCAGTGTGGGCCTAGGTGTATCAGTGTATGCATCAATGTGTACCTGGCTGTTTCGGTGTGTCATTAGTGTATGGTTGAGGTTGGCAGTGTTTGTATCAGTGTTTTTGTAGCTGTGTTACTGTGTGCATCAATGTGTGCCTGGGCACATTAGTCTATATATCAGAGTACTCCTAGGTGTGTCAATATATGCATACGTGTGTGCCTGGGTGTGTCAGTGTATACATTCATGTGTGGCAGGGTGTGGCAGTGTATACATCAGAGTGTGCCTAGCTGTGTCAGTGTGACATTAGTGTGTGCTTGAGTTTGGCAGTGTTTGTATCAGTGTATCCATAGAGTGTTACTGTGTGCATTAGTGTGTGCCTGGGTGGGCTTGTCTATATATCAGTGTGTTCATAGGTGTGTCAATGTGTGCATAAGTGTGTGCCAGTCTATACATCAGTGCGTGCCTTAGTATATCAGTGTATGCATCAGTGTGTGCCTTTGTGTATATGTGTGTGCATCAATGTGTGTGTAGCTGTGCGAGTTCATGCATCAGTGTGTATCTGGATGTGTCAGTGTTATTAGCGTGTGTCTGGGTGTATTAATGTATGTATCTGTATGTGATTAAGGACCTCATTTAGAGATTGGCAGTAAAAACCACCTACCGCCGCGGCGATGGGTGCCAAAAGACTGTTGCCGTGGCTACCAGCCGTCTGCTGTATTATGACCACAGCTGGATTTCTGCCAGAAAAATTGTGAAAATCCAGCAGTGGTCATGCCAGCGGATGGCCGTAAGTTCGCGCTGCCGCCACCAGCAGAGCTATGCCAGTAGACCATCGCCAGCCATATTATGACCCATAATATGGCCTGACAGTGTTCTGATGGCGGGCACTGCTGGTGGTAGAAGTGCCCCATCCCGTCTCCTGCCGGAGGATCCCCTGAACACAGGTAAGTCGGGTCTCCGACAGGTGAGGGGGGTGGGGGTGTTGTGTGTGTGGGAAGTGTGTATGTTCGTGTGTGCATGGATGCAGGTGTGTGTTGCGTGTTGAATGCATGTGTGCATGTATGGAGGTGTGAGTGCGTGTATGTCGCGTTATGTGAATGTGTGCCTGCGTGTATGTATGAAAGTGTGTGTGGATGCGTGTGTGAATGGATGTATGCATGTGGGAATGGGTGTGTGTATGCGTGTGTGTGTGAAGGGGGCGTGAATGTAGAGGGGTGGGGAGGGCTTTGGAGAGGCACAGGGGTAGGGGGGCTAACTGGTGAGGGAAGGGGAGACCCCTATCAGTGACAGGGAAGGAATTCCCTGCCACTGATAGTGCCTACCACCATGGTTTTCGTGGCATTAAGAAAGCCACGAAAGCCATGGCGGAAGGTTGGGTCATAATCCCACAGGCGGAACAGTAACGACTGTTGGGCTGGAGATGGATATCTCTAGCCCGGTGGCTGTTACCGCCATGGCAGTCGGAGTGGTACATTGGCGAGTTGGCTGAAGCCGTCAATGTCATAATATGGCGGTAAGTACTGCCATCCTGTTGGCAGTACTTACTGCCATATTAACACCAACCGCTGGGGTTGTAATGACCCCCTAAGTGTATTACTATGTGCATCCATGTGTCAGTCTACACCTCAGTGTGTTCCTAGGTGTGTCAGTGTATGTGTCAGTGTGTTCTTGACTGTGTTAGTGTATGGATTAGTGTATGCCTAGATATGTCAGTGTATACATGAGTGTGTAGCTGGGTGTGTTACTGTGTCATTAGTGTGTGCCTGTGTATTTCTGAAAGTATTACTGTACATGTTAGTGTATGCTGGGGTGTATAAATGTATGGATGAGTAGGGGCGGCTTCCTCAGAGTCAGGTGTATGTCTGAGGGGATGATGTCATCTCCTTAACCAGAGGAGAGAGGCGGGCATGTAGAGGAGGGAGAGATGCTTCTAATTGCTGTGCTCCAGCTAGAATGAGACGGATCCGCTTCATCACTCTTTAAGGCGCTAACAGGACCAGAGGGACTACATATCCCAGACTGCTTTGTGGCCCCAGGAGGCGGCCATCGTCTGCATCACCTGCTCCATCTTGCCAGATCCAACGAGTGCTATAAAGCACGAGGGGGCATACCGCAGCGCGGGGCGCGCTAACAGGACCAGAGGGACTACATATCCTAGACTGCTTTGTGGCCCCAGGAGGTGGCCACCTTGTGCATCACCTGCTCCCACTTGCCAGATCCAAGAGCGCTATAAAGCGCGATGGGGCATACCGCAGCGCGGGACGCGCTAACTGGACCAGAGGGACTACATATCCCAGACTGCTTTGTGGCCCCAGGAGGCGGCCATCTTGTGGATCACTTTCTCCCACTTGCCAGATCCAACGAGCGATATAATGCACGAGGGGGCATACCACAGCACGGGACATGCTAACAGGACCAGAGGGACTACATATCCCAGACTGCTTTATTGCCCCAGGAGGTGGCCATCTTGTGCATCACCTGCTCCCACTTGCCAGATCCAACGAGCGCTATAAAGCACGAGGGGGTATACCACAGCGCGGGACGCGCCAACTGGAACAGAGGGACTACATATCCCAGACTGCTTTGTGGCCCCAGGAGGCGGCCATTTTGTGCATCACCTGCTCCCACTTGCCAGATCCAATGAGCGCTATAAAGCACAAGGGGGCATACCGCAGCACGGGATGCGCCCTGGCTAAGCCTGGGCCAAGGCAGGCCCGTCTGCACCCGTCTGTGACCGACCGAGGCCACGTAGGGCCACCCCCCTGAGTTTGGCTTTTTGCCTTAGCCACCTCGAACTGTTCTGTTCCCGTTAGTCCTCCCTCAACTATCATCCTAGGCCCCTGTCTCACCCCATTACACTGCCACAGATATGGGCAAAAGAAAAGCAATCAAGGGTGGGGTTGGGGCTGGGAGGAAAAAACACAAGAACAACTTCAAAAAGTTGGGCTGTAAAGAAGTACTTGATTGCATTGATAAACTCCTAACTGATTGCAGGGAAATATAAACTCCATCACCCGGCACCGACCAGCCCTTGAGTCCCAAACTGTGCCCTGCAACCCAATCATTGACTAGTAAGCAGGGAAGCATAATCAATATGTTTAGCAAAGCCAGAGTACGGGTGAAGTCCGAGACTAACGCAGTGCCTCCCAACCCTGCAGATTCGGTCCCCACCCCTGCTCCCTTCATGACCCAGCTATAGAACCCCCTCCATCACCTGTCTCTTGTACCAATCATTTTCATCTGTTATTATGTCCCTCCGATCCGCCTACAATTCAGGATCTTGCAGTTTCACCTGGCCAGGGCAGAAAGCTTCACTAATATCCAGTCATCCCTCCCTCCCCCAAACAATGACTTGGCAGGCTGCATACAAACACTCAGGGCTGAAATAGCAGCCCTTAAGTGCATAATAGGCAACCCCACGGTCACAGTGGAGCATCTCATGGAAGAGAGAGTGAGAACAGCTAGGGAAAGTGCCGCCACCCCAGCCCAGACAAACACTACCACTCTGACTCTACCTGTTCCCACCATGCTCCATCACACCAAACACCTTGGAGGCCTCCCAGGTTCTCTACTTGTGGACTCCATCCGTAGGACTTTGGTCAGGGCCCATATATTGGGTTCCCACACACCAGCAGGCACGCAAACTGACTATCCTCCCACTAACCTCAAAAACAAAAGTTCCAACTTCACACCCATCACTTTAGGGGAGGGACGGCGCTCTGGTAGTACATATTCTCCTAAGACTACCACTCTCTCTCCCCGGAAAATCTTTATGACCAACGTACCTAGATCTAACTCTCAGGGGGGGGAGGGAAGGGGAGGATTCCCTGATTAACAAAGCCACCCATTGGATTTGCCATAGAAGAGGATGCCTTTCAGTAATTAGGAAAGATATTCTTAGCGCCAGACAACACCGGTCCCAGAGCTCACTGGTCGATTGTATTGAGTTCCTCCTAGTAAACGGGCAGCTGGCCTACGACTTAGTAGCCTTAGATCAAAGAACTAACCTCCCGGGTGGGTCCACCATACAGTTTAAACTCGAGCCACCGACTCTACTTTGTGTGCCACCCTTCCTAGTGGTTCTGGACCAAGACACCATCTGTTCCATGATTGATTGACCATCTGAGATTGAGGTGCAGGCTCCCCACATTAAACCTGATAGTAGAATAAGCTCTAACAATTGTGCCCGCACCGATAGTCACCCATCGGTCATCGCTGACTAGACACACAGGACGGTCTCCACTGCTTCCCCCAACGTCGCCACACTAGTCACCTCAAATCTCCAGGTAAACCTGCTCCCACTATCCAACTCCCCGACCACCGGCCAGAAAGTAAAGATTGTCTCATGGAATGTGGCAGGTATTAAATCCAAGCTTTTGTTGCCGCACTGGAACCTTTTCATCGATCAATAGAATAATGTATCTTCCAAGAGACCTGGCTAATTGAACCTGCCCATAAACCTGGCTATGCAACCTACCATATACCCGCAACTCCCAGCAAGGCGGGCCGCCCATCGGGGGGGTCTCCTAATTTGGGTAAAAATCGCAATACAGTGTGTAGTGAAACTGATACCCACTAACACCCCTGACATCCTTGTTATTAGCCTCAAGGGAACAGGGACAACTGCCACTGAAATTTTTTACATCTATGCCAGGGGAACAAGGGGGACCAACCGCTCTCTGACCCTGCAGTCCCTAGAGACCCAACTGGGTGAAAGACCCTCCAAACATGCCCTTATTGTAACGGGGGGACTTTAATACCACCTTTGAACCCCTTGGTCTGGACCATATGGGTAATCTCAGGAAAGAAGATAACATATGGCACATACCCAGGTTGGCGCTCCCCCCCATTAAGAAGTGTCACTCGGCCGTCCTTCAACTTAACGCCCTGACCCCCGGCCAAGGTCTGAGGGCTGTAAATGGAACATCCAAATTAGATAGGCATGCCACCCACACATTCACTGGTTCACAGGGGAAAAGCCACATCGACTATATATTGATGGCCTTAGATATTGGCACTTGGTTGATGACATCGTAGTCCGGACCTGAACGGACAGTGACCACAATCCACTCTGTCTCAGTTTAGAGTCACCGTGGGGCAGGGCGCCACCAGCAACAACCACTACCAAAGTAGCCAAAGTGGTTGAGGCTGAGGACAACAGATGGCGACATAGATGGAACAAGGTGATCCTGCGAGACGACATTCTCTCTTCTATTGATTTGGACCTGACACTTTGTGTATCATTGATATTTACGATGGGGGAGGATGTTGGAAGCTGTTCCTCCCTAATCGATGTTCACACTGAGTTTTTCCAAAGATTGGAACAGCCCCTATCCTTGCCAGCTGCTCACAATTCCGGCAGTGCTTCTCCCCGCAAGGGGTTTAATTGGTACAATCGGGACTGCCGGCTGGCATGAACAAGGCTAATTGGTGCAATCAAACATAAGGATGTCGCCCGAGTTAGGTCTCTGCGGAGCCAGTACAGACAACAGGGCCAGGAAGGACTGGGAGGAGGAAAGATGGAGCCTCCTGAGGGCTGCAAGTGAACGCAGAAACTCCAGATCTTTTTGGGCCATAATAAGCAAAAGAAACATAAAGGGATCCCCTGCAATTGGCAATAACATCCTGCCTTCAGATTGGTTCCACCATTTCAACTCCCTCTATAATTTTGAAAGCCAACTCGTAACCATCTCAGCCCAACCCCAGCTGAGTACCATCTATGGGGATTGTCTGTTCAACTTGGGAGACATCTAAGAAGCAATTGACAACATAGTTCGATTAAAAGCTGCTGGCCCTGACGGCATCCCTGGAGACCTCTTCCTTAACAACATCGACAAATGGACTGAGTACATTTTCCTTCTATTCAATGCAGTTGTCAGGGGAGCTCCCATTCCTGAGTTCTGGAGGGGTGCAGATGTAATACCCATTTACAAGAAAGGTGACAGGTCCCTACCCACCAACTATAGGCCCATTAGCCTTTTAGATACAGTACAAAAGATATTCTGTCATGCACTACTATCGAAAATCCAAGATTGGATCAATGAGAACAGCATTTTATCACCACTCAAGGCATGGAAGGGGAGTCTCTATGTAGCCTTCACAGACCTTAAATCAGCATTCGATCTGGTCCCTAGAGGTAAACTTTGGGAGGTCCTCAAGGAGATGGGTATCCCCCCAGGGCTTCTGACTACAACAATCCGACTACACGAGGCCAACTATGCAAAAATACGCTGGGGGAACCAGGGCGATCTCACAGATCCGATCCGAGTAGTCATGGGCATTCGGCAGGGCTGCGTACTAGCTCCCACTCTGTTTTCCCTTTATTTGAATTAGGTCATCGATCATCTCACCTCGCAGCCCTCTGATGCACAAGCCCTAGGCAACAAAAAGATCACAACACTTCTGTTCGCAGATGACACCCTGATAGCATCCAAAACCCTGATGGGCCTCCAATGCTCGTTGAATCGATTTAATGACTTCTGCTCCACAAGAGGCCTAGAAATAAACACCTCTAAAACCAAGTTTATGGTCATGAACCCCCACAGGTCCCATAGGGGGAACCTTTTCCTATGTGGGTCTAAACTAGAACTAGTGAACACCTTTGATTACCTGGGGATCAAACTATCAGACTCAATGTCCTGGAAACCCCATATCAACTCCACATCATTAAAATTCAGCCAGTTAGTGTGTGTCCTTTTAAGGGAGCACCATGCCTCATCATCACAACCAATAGCTGCTGCTCTCCACATCTATAACATGAAGTCCGTTAGCGCAGCTCTATACGGGGCTGAACTCTGGGGCTTCGAGTGTGTGAGGGAACTCTTCTGTATAGAGAATATGTTTATTAGAAAACTCACCTCTCTGCCCCAAAGCACCCCTCTTCTTCCTCTGCACATAGATCTGTCCCACGAATCCCTAGGCCCTATAGCTGGTCTTAGGCCCCTGCTGTTCTGGAGGAGAATCAGAGCAACTCCCGAACTTTCTCCCTATGTCACTGTGTTTGGGGAAGTTTGATCTTTGGATACCCTCAACAAGATCAGGTGGATCCACTCAGTTAAGTCAGCACTGATTGCCATTGGGATGGGAAACTCGTGGAATTTTCCACACACAGGGCCACTACCGACCAAAGAAAGAGTGAAGTCCTGCTATTGGGAGTGGGTATCCCAGTCGATATCTCGCTCGCTCTCACTAGGGCGTCTATCTAGAGAGTTTCTGGACTTCACATCTACCTGGTCGCTAGAACGTTACCTGGACTGCATTTTAGATCTGACCGATATAAAGCTCTATATGCAGTTCAGATTTGGTCCCCTCCCTCATAATACCTTTACCAGTAGATGGCAAAACAAGGCCCCAAGTAACAACTTATGCCCCTGTTGTACCCCATCCCAGGAGTCAACTACCCATGTTTTCTTTGTTTGTCCATCCTACGCTCACCAACGAAGGAAATGGGTCACGCCAACTTGCAAACGGCTTGGGGCCCGAGATCATGCTGTGGCCATGAGAATCTTAAAATCAGACTCCAGTCCGCCCATTGCCATTGCCGTTGCCAAATTTCTCGGGGGAATGTGTGCGCACCAGAAGGAAATCGACTAAGGCAGTGTAGCCCCAAGTCTTTGTAGTTACACATGTCTATCTTTGTACCAATACTGTATCTTGGAACTGTGTAATGCCATATTCCTTTTATTGTACTGCATTTCGTGCACTATTGTTTTTCCTATTTATTTCAACCCAACCTATTTTATGAATTCCAACCCATTATTTATTGTGGTGCTATGCGACGTTTATGGCACTGGATGCCGAAATAAACTTTTTATGATGATGGTATAGAAGAGTAAGTATCAACCTATACTAGTGTATGGCTCCATATTTGTCTGGGTATATCAGTGTATGTATAAGACTGTGTGTGGTTAAACCATGATAGATGTGGGTGTGTGATTGGTTTTGAGCTGTATGTGGAAGTATGTGCCTAGGTGTGTAAATGTATCTATTAATTGTTGCTTGGAACATCAGCATGGAAATGAGAGTGTCCTTTGGTGTGTTAGCATAGCCTTCTGTGTGTAGCTGCATGTGGTAGTCTCTGTAAAAATATATGCCTACAATAAATATTGTATAGATAAGTGTGTGCCTGAGTGCATCAGGGTATATATTAGTGTGTGCCTGAGTGTGTTAACGCGTACATCACTATTTGTTTGGGTGTATTAGTGTATGCATCAATTAGCATTTGAGTGTGTCAGTGTCTGGATTAGTGTGTGCCTGGGTGTGTTAGTGTGTATGTCAATTGTGTTTGGCTGTATATTGATAAGTGAGTCCCTGGGCATCTTAGGGTATTTACTTGAGTGTGCTTGGGTGTATGACTGAATGCATCTATGTCTATCTGGGTGTGTCAGTATTTGCATTGGTATGTGTGTGTGTGTATAAGTGTATAGATTGGTGTTTCCTTCATTATGTTAGGGTATATATGAGAGCTTGCTTCAATGTGTAAGTGTATGCAGAAGTGGTGCCTGGGTATGTTAGCATACGTATTACTGTGTGCCTGGGTGTGTTAGTCTGTATACCATTGTGTGTTTGGGTGGATGAGTGTGTGCCTGGCTATGTTAGCGTATGAATTAGTGTTTGCCTGGATGTGTCAGAGTATGTATCAGTGTATCCCTGGGAGTGTCAGTATATCTATGAGTAGGTACGTAGGTGTGTTAGTATATGCATGACTGTGTTTCTGCTGTGTTAGTGTATGCATTAGTGTGTGCCTCATTTAGTCAATGTATACATCAGTGTGCTTGGGGTTGTAAGTGTATGCTTCAGAGTGTGCATGGATGTGTCAATCTATGTATGAGTGTGACGCTGGGTATATTAGTTTGTGTATCACTATGACTCTCATTATGACCTTGGTGGTAAATACCAAATACTGCTGCCAGCATACCGCCGCGGAGGCGGACATCCGTCTGCCAGATAATGAAACATACATACAAAACCAACAGAAAACAGCCACAACCACAAATCTGCCAGACCCACTGAATGTGGTAAAGTGTTGGTACTACCACCCATACTGTAATGCCACCAATACTATGCCCTCATAATAATGACTCACAAATCACCACAGTGGACATTCAACGGCGGTAAACCATTGGGCTGGGGAAATGGCCACCCAAATACAAAACAAGACATCATTGGCCTGATTAAAAAACCCACACCTGACACAAATACACACACCCCACACACCCACCAACAGCACTATAAAATACAAAACCACATCACCCACAATCCTTTGCTAACACGAGAAGACAGCTACACTTTGCAACGCCAATCCAAAAGAGAACTGCACACACATATCACAACTACCTATTCATCCCACACGCACCACACATCCCACCACATCACACATCACCCCCTGCACAACCTACACATACCACACAACACCCATGTCCCCACAAAGGCACCCCTGATTCACCGATGAGGAGTTGCGGGTCATGGTTGAGGAAATAGTCAGGGTAGAGCCACAGCTGTTTGGAGCACAGGTCCAGTAGATTTCCATTGCCAGGAATAGTGAGCTATTACAGAGGATTGTGGACAGGCTGAACGCCGTGGTACTACATCCATGCACAAGGGAAGACATAAGGAAGAGGTGGAACGACCTACGGGGAAAGGTGTGTTAGATTCCAGCAAGGCACCAGCTGGCCAGCAGGAGGACTGGCGGTGGACCCCCACCTCCTCCTCCCAGCTGACAGCATGGGAATAGCAAGTCTTGACAATCCTGCACCCTGAGGGACTCACGGAGAAAGGTAAACTGGTGAGTCAACATTTACTACCTATCATCCCCATACATGCATGCCACCACAACACCTCACCCTGACACCCATCACCCCACTCCATCCCACAGAGTGCACCACAACAATGATCAAAATTAAATGTCAAGTCCTGTATGCCTTACCCACTGCATGTACATTCCTTCCAGTCCTGCATGTACATCCACCACCAATGCATGCACAGCATGGAGAACTAACAGTCCCTCAATCCATCACCATACAAAATCAAAGGTGGCAGGGCAACAGCAATAACATTGGGGAAGCTACTGATGCACAATATTTCACAGACATTTAGCATAATATACCACTCACATACCCAGAGGCGCCCAAGCCAATCCCTGCAGCAAGTAGGTGCCTCTGCTACCCAATCCCCCACCAGAAGATGCCCCCAGTGATGACAGGAACTGTGGATCTCTGGATGAACCCCCTGACCCATCAGGGACGACTGGTCAGTCGGCTACCCCAGCCCACAACCAGTACACTATAGAGCCTCCCCCCTCAGAATCCAACACCACAGCAGCCAACCAATGTCCCCAGACCTCTATCCCCAGGACACACAAATCAATAGTGTGCCCATCTGTACAGGGACCTGATTCTACACCTCACAGGCAGGAGAATGAGGGTCCTGGGGTCAGTGGCAGTAGGGCACAGGGGCCAGGGACGGTCGAAAGACAGCTGTGCGCCAGTGGGAGGACAGGCTCAAGGAACTGACTGCCCAGGAAGCACTCACCAATGTCCTCGGGGTTTACCAACAATGCCAGGACAAGATGGGTCAGGTGTTAAACATCATGCAGGAGAACCAGATGCAGCAGGGGGAACACCCCCAGGAGATCAAGCAAGAATTGCAGGCCTTGAATACCACCATGGTCTCCATTGCAGGGGTGCTGCGTGACATGGCCAACATCATGTGGGAGTACATAGCACACCAGCGGGCCCCTTCCACTAGCCAGTGTACTGATCAGCCCTCCACATCTGCTGCAGCTAGTGGAAAGTAGGCCCTGCCACAGTACCCATAGGCCACCAGCACCCCTCCCCCTGCAGAAGGTGAACCACTCAGCAAACGGTCCCTGCGTCCCAGACAGACACCAGAGACAGTTGCCAAGACCAAGACCACCGCCAGTAAATGAGCCTGTGCTGAATGGCTCAATGTGTCACACTGAGTCAACTTGTCCACTTAGAACTGCCATTGCTCCCCTTCCAATAGACCCTTGGACACTGGACCTGTGCAACAAACAGACCGGCCCACTACACTGGACTTTTCCCAACCATCAACCCACTCTATTGCACTTTGCATTGTATACCATTTTTAAAAAACACCCTTGGGCACCACTGGAGTAATAGTGCTTTATCTGAAGGGAATGTACAATGTATTGTACTGTAATGAACTGCATGATCCTGTGCAAAGGTCCTGTAATATTTTGATCCATCCTACAAATGTGTTTCAGCAGTCTGTACATATCACTGCATTACTCTGTTGTAACCACAGCAAAATCTGCAATAAGGAAAGGCATAGGTAACCATCAAAGGTAGTGACTTTGCATTATGCTACGGCCACACAGCACAACACTGACATGGAGAAATGTTTAGTTCAACAGTCTTACCTAAGTGTCATTGAAAATACTGCTGGATCATATTGTCCTCTTGTCCACATCCTCCTCCTCTTCCTCCTCCTCATTCTTCTCAGTGTCCACTGCTGCAACAGCTGCATTGACACCCTCCTCTTCCTGCAGATAGGGCACATGGAGTTTGTGTGCCAAGTTGTGCAACATGCAGCACACAAAAACAATCCTGCAGACCTTCTCTGGGGAGTAGCATAGGGATCTACCTGTCAGATGGAGGCACCTGAACCTGGCCTTCAGGAGACCAAAGGTCCTTTATACAATCCTCTTGGTTTGCACATGAGCATCATTGTACCCATTCTCAGCCACTGTTCTTGGATTCCTAAAAGGGGTCTGGAGCCAGGACAGGTTTGGGTAGCCAGAATCACCTGCAAGAAGTGAGGGACACAAATTCGCCTTGCACAATGGCAGGGGATATGACTACTGAAGGCATACACTGACATACTTTGGGTGGGGACTCAGGCTTACCTATAAGCCACACTCTGTGTCTCTGTAGTTGTGCCATCAGCTGTGGAACCCTGATATTCCTCTGGACAATGGCATCTTGGCAGTGACTTGGGAGATGTACTGGTCAGCAAGGCACACCATCTGGACATTGAGTGAGTGGAAACACTTCCTATTCCTGTCCACTTGTTCATTGGCCCTGGGGGGACTAAGGCAATATGGGTCCATCAATGGCCCCAATGCCATGTGGTGTATGTCACATTGCATATAATCCATCCTTCACAGTGGGTAATTCATCTACGTTGGGGGAATGCGATGGAGCTACACATGTGTTTGAGCAAGGCTGCCAAAACCCTTGCAAGCACAATGAAGAACATTGGCTGACATTCCTGCAGCCAAGCCCACTGTTACCTGGAAAGAGCCAGTTGCAGGGAAATGGAGCACTGAGAGTAACTGCACAAGAGGGGGTATTACTGTTGTGCAACGGATAGCAGGTAGCAGATCAGGCTTCAATTGTGCACACAGCTCTATGATTTTGGCTCTGTCCAGACGATAGGTGAGTATCATGTGCCTGTCCTCCAGTGTAGCCAAGTCCACAAAGGGTCTGTACATGGGTGTTTGCCTCCTCCTCCTATTCCTCTGCAGTAATTAGTACCTAAGGAACCCAAAGGTAAGATGGGAGAGACAACAGGAACCATGAACACACCACAGTAGTGTACGCAGAGCATGTTTGTATGTTAGACACTGGAATTGTCTAGGTGTGTACATTCAAAGACAATGACGCACTTCTAAATCAGTACATGTACACTAGCAGTAGAAAATGTCAACTATATGCAGGGACAGGTGGGAGTGACATCACTCCACCGGCGTTAGGCTTCATGACGGGAGGCAGGATGCACTGCCGTGCAATTCCTCATTGACTAACATGGCCCTCTATAGAATATGGTAATCAATGATGATCAACACCGGCGGTGACGTTGTTCACTGCCTCAGACGTGACTGCCGTTTTATTTCTACCACTTCACTTGATTTCTGACTTCTACAGGACCATATCTCCACTGTGTGTGCTGCTGTGACCTGTGTCTGGAACCTGCCAAGGCCAGTGAAACAGGGGAAAGAGTACCAGCCTTCATGTCAGTGGAGTTTGGGAGGCTTGTGGATGGGGTCCTACCCCTGTATGGGCAGTTGTATGGGCCTCCAGACCAACAGGTGAGTACATGATGGGTACGTTGCATGTGGCATAGTTGCGTGTAGATGTGTGTGTGTGTGCTGGCAGTGTGTCATTTGGGGGAGTATGGCTGGTGGCAGTGTTAATGCAGAGGTATGGGTCATGTGTTTGCCTGATGAGGGGCAAATGCAGTTTGTAGGCCATATGTGTGACAGGCTGTATTGTCTGGTTCATGGTGTCCCTCTGTTTGTGTTTCCTCTGCATGTCAGCGCCCATCAGAAGAAGGGGTTGTGGTGTGCCATCACCAAGGACTTGAAGACCCGGGGGGGTCCATAGCCGGCGGAACACCCACTGCAGGAAACGGTGGGTGGACCTGAGGCGATGGGAACGGAAGACGGCGGAGGCCCAGCTGGGGATGGCCTCCCAATGTGGGATGGGTGCCCATCGGAACCTGACCCCCCTGATGGCGTGCATACTGGTGGTGGCCTACACAGAGCTAGATGGGCGCTTGAGGGCATCACAGCAGCCACAAGGGGGTGAGTACAGTGTGTTTGACAACCATCTCCGTTGCCTGCCATGGGTTTTGGGAGCAGGGTAATAGTCAGTGGATGCCCCAGTAAATCTTTGCCAGTTTAGAAATTGCTCTGTGGTCCAGCTTAGGTTTATTGGGTGAAATGCATGTTTGTGATAGCTAGGTAGCTGGCTTTCCATGGCAGACAGGGCTTAGTTGGTCCCAGTTGGTGTGCAGATGGCAGTGTTTGGCTCCTACCTGCTTTGGTACTTAGCCAATGGTATGCCAGTGTGGTCAATACTGCCCGTTCTTAGTCTCAGTGTTTGACATTGATGTGTATTCCATCTGTGTTGTTGGCGCTGTGAACCTTTTGTCATCTTGTCCATGTGTGTATTAGCATCATCTGGCGAAGGAGCAGGGGCACCAGCGAGTAAGGGAGCCGTAGCCCACGGGACCCAGGAGGCAGAATCTTCCAACGCCAAGCGGACCAGTGGGACGGCGGGCGAGGGGAACAGCATGGAGGGGACATGAAGTGATACCACTGTCTCTGATTCCGCCTCAGATGGGAGCCCCATGTTGGGATGGATCCCTCTTGGACCACCCCAGCTGCAGGATGTACCGCCACCCTCTGTACCAGCACTGCCCTCTCAGTAGCCCCCCACAGAGTTGCCTGTGACTGCTCATCCAGGAGGGTGGGCATCTCCTTCGCCACAGGCACCTCAGGCCCTGCCCCAGACAGCCCTGCTGCCATCAGTGAGGAGGCTATTGACCTCCTGAGATCCATCTCTGTGGGGCAGACAATCATAGTGAATGCCATCCAGGGGCTGGCATCCCAGATGCAGCAATGCAATTGTCAACATCAGGACAGTGCATGCTCTACGGGCGACGTAATGCAAGAAACCAGTTCTTATGAAATGTAATAATTCATGCATTGTATATTAATGCAGTATGTTAACCTTTTGCATTGCAGAAATTCATGTGGAAACATCATTAATGCTGTTTGCAATGTATTGCTCATTTTAAAGGCTTTGCTGCAGTATTACAGGGTGTGGTTAGGGTGTGGTCCCTATTCTAAGCACTTCTAGAATTCCTCCTTGCAGCCTGGCTGGGTGTGGCACGTGGGTGGGGCCTGGGTCTATTTAAGGGACCAGCTTCACGTGCTCACTATTCAGGGGTCCTGGTGCAGAGCAGCAGCATTTTCCTGAGATCCTGTTCCGAAGGCCTGCCCAGGAGTTCCAGGCCCTGTCTTCATTTCCTTGGTGATCTTCAAGCAGGGCGGTAAGGTGGACGTCGGGTTAGGCCCCCAACTCCATTTTCAGAAGTACTCGAGTTTTGGGCCTTTTGGTTACATCCTGTGTGCAATGGTTTTCTTGCATTAAAATCCTGCAGTTCGGATCGGCAGTGTGCGCGATCGTATTTTGGTATTTAATCCTTGATGGTTAAATCAGCAGCAGTGTGCACGATTCATTCTTGGCATTTATCTTTCACAGTTCGGATCGGCAGTGTGCGCGATCGTATTTTGGCATTTAATCCTTGATGGCTGAATCGGCAACAGTGTGCACAATTCATTCTATGCATTTAACTTTCACAGTTCGGATCGGCAGTGTGCAGGATCGTATCCTGGCATTTAAATATAGATGGTTGAATCGGCAGCAGTGTATGCTATTCATTCTTGGTATTTAACTTTCACAGTTTGAATCGGAAGTGTGCGTGATCGTATCCTGGCTTTTAAAACTATGTGGTTGAATTGTCAGCAGTGTGCGTGATTCATTCTTGGCATTTAACTTTCACAGTTCGGATCGACAGTGTGCGCAATCAGGTTTTGACATTTAAACTTTGATGATCGAATCGGCAGCAGTGTGCGCAATTCATTTTTGGCAATTAAAACTTGCAACTCAGATCGGCAGAGTGCGCGATCGTATTTTGGCATTTAGACCCAGATGGTTGAATCGATGGCAGAGTGCGAAAGTCATTCTTGACATTTAACTCTTGTGTTTCAGATCGGTGGAAAGTGCGATCATTTCTAGACATTGAAATCTTGATGCACAGTTTTGATATTTAAAGTGCATAATAATTCTTAAGCAATTGAATCTTGAAGATCTAGACAAAGTGTATCCTTACAGTATCATTCATGAGCTTATCACAGTTTATTCTTAAAAACCAATGTGTTCATTGATTACTGTTATAGTGTGCCTTTGCAGTATCATTCATGAGCCTAACGCAGTTTATTCCTAAAAACGAATGTGTTTATTGATCACTGTTGTTAAATAGTTTCTATTCGAAGAATAACTTGAGACAGTTCAAGGTTCAGAGCCTCAGATTGTATTCTAAAGAAAGGCTCATATTAAAGCTTGCATAATCCTTATTTATTTTCCAGGTACTCAGAGCTAATAAGGTTATGATGTATGAAGGCTCTTGATCACTCATGTTATCAATCCGTAGCTATCCTGAACACAGCCTATGAAAGTCAATGTGTATAATCTGATTACTGTGTTCTTAACTTTTCCTTCCACAGGTCTCCTTCCCCTCTGTTCCCAACCTAAAACCCCTTCCCCCACTTGGCCATTCTTGAACTCTGTGCTATAACGGCTAGTAGAGTTTGGAGCTGCCAAGAGGTGGACTTATTGGGAACAGGCGGAAGCCCCGTGGATCCGGACTCCTTGACAGCAATGCTTTCCTGGAGGGTATTCACAGTGGCTTGGCAGCCCTGCAGAGATTGTTTCAAGCTCTGGTCTCTTCACTGATGGCAGTTCAAAGTTAATGACAGCATTGTACGTACCGATGAGCTGTGAAAATGCAAAATACGTTATAAAAGTGTTACTTAACAAAATCAATAATGGATTAAAAAATGTAAGTACTTTGTTAGTAGCTACCTAGTGTGAAAAATGTTGTAGAAAATCACTGTATATGTTTCTACACGTTTTGTGCAAGATGTTACAACCGTGATTATCACGATATCTGCGAAAATGGAAGAACGTAGGCACACAAACAAATGTGCGGACAATGGCGTCCTTGTGATTATGTAATCTGCTATCAAATATTGTACTCCAATTAGAAGAGTAACACAATTCATAATTTAAGCATTAATTTAAAAATGTGCTTCATTTTTAATTCATCAAAGAAGTCCAATAATTTTTTCAGTTTATTTGAAGCAAACTTTATCTGTGAAAACCATGAAAGCAGATCGCTATATTTTGCAATAAATCCACAAACACAGACTTTATGTAAAAAAAAATTATTACTACATAACACAGTAAAACATGTGTTTAACCAATGTATAGTAAAATGCTGTACTCTATCTTACTACTTACCACTACATTGAAAATTACTTATAGCAGAAATATGTGACTCATTTTCACATATTACAAAATACACATAAAAATGTGAACTAGTGAAAGAGTAGCTGCAGTGGATATCAGATATTAGGCAGGAAAGATGAAAGGGTGTGGTTAACCATAGTATCTATGGGTGCATCTTTGAAACTAGACAGCATCTTATCACCACAGCTATGAACTTGCAGTCCAGTATGAAAAAAAAATGCCCCACTCACCCCCCTTACTTTCTCATATATACACTAGCTAACTTCCCAAGACACCTCTCATTCACTTACTCACTGTCCTAATATACACTCATGCACTCAGGGCCTGATTCTAACAGCGGCGGGCGGTGGTCGCCGCCCGCCATGCGGTTACCGCCAAATGACCGCACCGCGGTCACAAGACCGCGGCGGCCATTCTGGCTTTCCCGCTGTGCTGGCGGGCGACCGCCAAAAGGCCGCCCACCAGCACAGCGGGAGAGACCCAGCAACGATGAAGCCGGCTCCGAATGGAGCCGGCGGAGTTGCTGGAGTGCGACGGGTGCAGTAGCACCCGTCGCGAATTTCAGTGTCTGCTAGGCAGACACTGAAGTTCTTTTTGGGGCCCTCTTACGGGGGCCTCTGCAGTGCCCATGCGAGTCGGAAATTGGGAGTCATTGCGACTTGCAATTTCCGACTCGCAAAATGGGATCCAACAAAAATAAGCGACATCATTTTGTGACTCGCAAATGATGTCGCACCGCAGATTGCGAGTCCGCTGTTAGCGAGGTCGCTTTTTGTGACCTCGCTAAAAACGAACTCGCAAATTGTGAGTTGGGTATCACAAATTGCGACTGTGCCGCAAATTGCATGCAGGTGCAGCAACACAGTTTGAAAAACACTTCCTGGCTCTTCCTGATGACATCAGAGCCAGGAAGACATCAAATACACCTGGGAGGAGGGAGGACCATACCTTTTTCTAACTGCTGAGCAACTATCTGGAGGAACATCTGCAACAATGGAAGACTCAGGCAGTGCAGGCAGGAAGAGAAAATTGAAATTCTCTGAAAAGGAACTTGAGGTTCTGACAGAGGAATGCTGCCAGCACCATGACCAGCTGTTTGGAAAGGCTGCCCTGAGTGTTCCAGACAATGAAAAGAGGAGAATCTGGCAAGACATCCAGGAGAGGGTCAATGCCATAGGGGTGAGCCACAGAAGCATTGAGGAAATCAAAAAATGGTGATATGACCTGCGCTCCAGGACAAAGGAGATGGTGGCAGAGCGCCTAAGGAAAATGAGGGGCACAGGAGGCAGCCCATCCACCATCCCACCACCCACAGCCATGGAGGAACTGGTTGAACAGACCCTGGAGCCTGAGGCAGTGTCAGGAATGGGAGTACTGGACACGTCAGCGCCAGGGACATCAAAAAGTGAGTACCATGAAACATGCATGTACACCTATAAATGCTATACCCGCACCCACCCAGTACACAGCAGCATGCACAACCAGACTAGCTCCATTCCAGACTAGCAACCACCAGAATGGTGAAATATGGGCAATGTAGTACTGTAGTCAGTTTATACGCAACTGTTTATTAGGAGGCATACAACAGATGTTAGATACTGACAGTGTGTTCCCTATGTTCCACAGGTCTCCCACAAGACACCCCCACCAGCCACACCATCCAGGGTGAACAAAGCAGGCCACAGGCAGGGCAGGAGGCTGCAGCAGCCACTACAGGGCCCAGCACCACACCACCACAGTTCCCTCCAGCTGAAGAAGTGGACATGGAGGAAAGACACACAGCACCTGGTCCCAGCCACAGTGTGAGACAGCAAGACCCAGAAGCACCACTGCATCGCAGACGCAGACTCCATGTCCAAGGAGTGTCCCAGGAGGATATGGGTGACGCATCCATGTCTGCAGCTGAGGTATCCCTCATATCTGGTCAGCGCCTGCAAACAAGGGAGTTGAGAATCATTTCTGGGGCAATGCAAAGGATGGAGCACAATTTTACACATGGCCTGGAAGAAGTGAACACACAGTTCACACGTTTGAATGACAATGTCAGTGACCTAGCACTATCCATACGGCAACTGTGACGGAACTGGTGTCAGAGAGACAGAGTGCAAGGCGCCGTGAGCGCCAACTGGTACAGAGATTGGACCGCATGGCTGCATCCATTGTCCGTCCCGCAGTGAACACCACAGGGCTGTCACGACGTACTGTGAGCTTGCAGGTGGACTTTGGCCACTTTGCAGGGGATGTGGCATGGGGACTGGGTCGCATTAGCCATGCTGTGGACATGCTAGAGGCCAGACAGGTGGCAAGGGGCACGGCTGAGACACCTCAGGACAGTGAGGAGGGTTCCACCATCAGCAGCGCATCTGCCACAGACACACGTGTCTTGCGGAGTGGCAGTGCACGTCAGGGGTCTGCTGACCCACCTAGCAAAAGCCATGCTGGGCGTACCAGGAGGAGGTGTTAGGCCCAAACACTGCACGACACATGAGGCACATGGAGTTAATGTGGCCTCATTGAGGGTGGACATGTGCAGCCACTTAACAGCGGTTCAGTTCTTTAGTTATTAGGTTCACCTATTAAAAAGTATTGTTTGATCCACTTCACAACTGGGCTCTTTGTGTGTGTCATTAGTGTGTGTGGTAACAGTTACCACGTACCTTCCAAAGTATTGGTTTGCAATGTGGTCCCATCTCTGTCTGCCTTGATTTGCAATGCTTCTATCCCCAGGCTGGCGATGTGGTAGCTCTTGCTCGTCATCCTCCGAATCTGGGTCTTCAGGGGTGAGATGTAGCCCACGTCTGGTGGCAATGTTGTGCAGTATAGCGCATGCGCCTACTCTCTTGAAAGCTGTTATTGGGGCATACTGGAGCGTACCTCCACATCTGTAGAGGCATCGGAATCTTGCCTTTAACAGTCCAAAGGTCCTCTCTATGACATTTCTGGTCCTCCTATGTGCACTGTTATATCGTCTCTCATTCTCATTGCTGGGTGTTAGGTACCGGGTAAGTATCCATGGTCATAGCGCATATGCACTGTCACCTGTGTGGCAAAATTTAACAATGTTAGCAGGGCATGGATGGTTTCTACAGTGACCTGTGTGGATGGCTTCAGGGTGTCTGCAGCAATACCTAATAGATATCCGTCTCCAAACTCCCCACGTTCTAGGCGTTGGTGTATCCCACTGTGCCTGAAAATGTAAGAGTCATGTGTACTCCCTGGAAATGTAGCTACCATGTCAGTGATGACATAATGGCCGTCACATAGCACCTGGATGTTCATTGAGTGGGTACACTTCAGGTTGCGGAACAGATATTCCAGATTTGCAGGAGGGCATATTTGTATATGTGTCCCGTCTACACACCCTATTACATGTTGGAAGTTGGCAATTCTGTAGAATTCCAACTTGGTGCTGTTGATTTCTGCCTCATTCCTGGGTAGGTATATGTATCTGGACATGTGTGTGAGTATGGCATCTAGGAATTATCTGAAGAATCGTGAGAATGCACTTTGGGATACCCCACCTGCCACTGCAATCACCCCCTGATAGCTACCCGAGGCCAAGCGGTGCAGTGAGCATAGCACTTTCACATGTGTGGGGATGGTGCTGCTGCGCACAGTCTGTCATTGAAGCTGCCGATTGAGTAGATAAATTAATTCTAATATTGCTGCACTGCTGAGTCTGTATTTCTCATAAATCTCCTCCTCAGTTTGTTGGAAAAGTGCCTGCCTGGTTCTGTATATCCTCTACTGTCTCTGGCTCCTCCTCCTCCTTTGCTGTGCGGTGTGGACTCTCCTCCTCCGTGCTATCACATATATTTCAGCCATTTTGAGTAACCCAGATGCCTTCTGGGTCTCCTTTTATACTTTGGTTATGGTTACCACCTGCTCTGAGTTAGTGGTAATTTGGGTGTGCAAAATGGGCTTTTTGCAACTTGTCGCAATTTGCGAGTGGCTTTTTCATATGGTTTGCGACTCGCAAATTGCGTCTCCCTATTTACGGGTCACACAATGGGGTCGCAAATTTTGCGAGTCAGTAATGGCTCAAGTCGCAATTTGCGATTCGGAAGTGGGATTTTTGCAACCCATTTCTGATTTTGCGGGGTCGAAAATTGTGATTCGGGCCATTTGCGACTCGCAAATTTTTGCTACATCTGGCCCTATGTGTCTAGGTGTATCACTGTATGCATCAGTTCTGGTGTCCTGGTGTGTCAGCATCTCATTAGTGTGTGCATGGGTGTGGTAGTGTGTGTATCAGTGTGCTCCTAGGTGTGCCATTGTATGGATCTGTGTGTAGCTGGGTGTCTCAGTCTGTATAACAGTGTGTCCATAGGTGTGCCAGTGTATGTATCAATGTGTCCCTGGTTGTGTTAGTGAATGCACTAGTGTCTGCTTGGGTTTGTTAACATATCAATTAGTGTGTGCCTGGGTGTGTCCGTGTATGCATAAGTGTATGTTTATGTGTATCAGTAGTGTGTATCTGGCTGTGTCAGTGTGTGCAACAGTATATGCCTAGGTGTATCAGTGTATGCATCAGTGCATGCCTAGGTGTGTCCTGTATGCATCAGTGCCTGCATTGGTGTGTTACTGTGTGTATTTTTTGTGCTTGGGTGCCTTAGTCTATATATCAGTGTGTTCCTAGGTGTGTCAAAGTATGTGTCAGTGTGTGTCTGGATGTGTCTGTGTATGCTTTAGTGTTTTCCTGGACATGTCTGTGTATGCATCAGTATATGTCTAGGTGTATCAGTGTATGCAATAATGTGTATCTGGGTGTGCCAGTGTGTGTATCAGTATACACCTAGGTGTATCAGTGCATGCATCAATCTGTGCCTTGGTGTGTTACTTTGTGTATTGGTGTGTACTTAGTTATGTTAGTCTATATATCAGTATGTTCCTAGATGTATCACTGTATGCATCAGTGTGTGCCTGGTGTATCAGTGTGTACATCAGTATATGCCCAGGAATTTCACTATATGTATCGGTGTGTGCCTAGGTGTATCAGTGTATGTATCAGTGTGTGCCTTTAGGTGTCAGTGTGCAATTAGTGTATGTGTGGGTGTGTCAATGTATGTATCTGTGTGTGCCTAGCTGTATTACTGTGTGCATTACTGTGTACTTGGGTGTGTTAGTATATATATCAGTGTGTCCCTAGACATGTCATTGTATGCATCAGTGTGTGTCTAGGTGTATCAGTATATGTATCAGTGTGTGTCTAGGTGTATCAGTGTATGCATAAATGTGTACCTGGCTGTTTCAGTGTGTCATTAGTGTATGGTTGAGGTTGGAAGTGTGTGTATCAGTGTTTTTGTAGCTGTGTTACTGGGTGCATCAATGTGTGCCGGGGCACATTAGTCTATATATCAGAGTACTCCAAGGTGTGTCAATATATGCATAATTGTGTGACTGGGTGTGTCAGTGTATACATTAATGTGTGGCAGGGCGTGTCAGTGTATATATCAGAGTGTGCCTAGCTGTGTCAGTGTGTCATTAGTGTGTGCTTGAGTTTGGCAGTGTTTGTATCAGTGTATCCATAGAGTGTTACTGTGTGCATTAGTGTGTGCCTGGGTTGGTTTGTCTATATATCAGTGTATTCATAGGTGTGTCAATGTGTGCATAAGTGTGTGCCAGTCTATACATCAGTGCGTGCCTTAGTATATCAGTGTATGCATCAGTGTGTGCCTTTGTGCATCTGTGTGTGCATCAGTGTGTGCCTAGCTGTGCAAGTTCATGCATTAGTGTGTATCTGGATGTGTCAGTGTGTTATTAGCGTGTGTCTGGGTGTGTTAATGTATGTATCTGTATGTGACTAAGGCCCTCATTTAGAGATTGGCAGTAAAAAACACCTCCCACCGCGGCGATGGGCGCCAAAAGACCGTCGCCGCGGCTACTAGCCGTCTGCTGTATTATGACCACAGCTGGATTTCTGCCAGAAAAATGGCGGAAATCCAGCTGTGGCCATGCCAGCAGATGACCGTAAGGTGGTGCTGCCACCACCAGCAGAGCCACGCCAGTAGACCATCGCCAGGCATATTATGACCCATAATATTGCCTGACGGTGTTCTGCTGGCGGGCATTGCTGGTGGTGGCAGCGCCCCGTCCCGTCTCCTGCCGGAGGACCCCTGAACACAGGTAAGTCGGGTCTCTGACAGGGGAGGGGGTGGGGGTTGTTGTGTGTATGGGGGTGTGTATGTTTGTGTGTGCATGGATGCGGGTGTGTGTTGTGTGTTGATTGCATGTGTGCATGTATGGAGGTGTGAGTGCATGTATGTTGTGTTATGTGAATGTGTGCCTGAATGTACGTATGAAAGTGTGTGTGGATGCGTGTGTGAATGGATGTATGCATGTGGGAATGGGTGTGTGTATGGATGTGTGTGTGAAGGGGGTGTGAATGTAGAGGGGTGAGGAGGGCTTTGGAGAGGTAAGGGGGTTGGGGGACTAACTGGTGAGGGAAGGGGGAGACCCCTATCAGTGACAGGGAAGGAATTCCCTGTCACTGATAGTGCCTACCACCATGGTTTGTGTGGCATTAAGAAAGCCACAAAAACCATGGTGGTAGGCGGGGTCATATTCCCACAGGCAGAACAGTGACGGCTGCCGGGCTGGAGATGGATATCTCTAGCCTGGAGGCTGTTACCACCATGGCAGTCGGAGTGGTACATCGGCGAGTTGGCGGAAGCCGTCAATGTCATAATATGGCGGTAAGTACCGCCATCCTGTTGGCAATACTTACCGCCCGCCATATTTACGCCGACCGCCGGGGTTGTAATGACCCCCTAAGTGTATTACTGTGTGCATCCATGTGTCAGTCTGCTCATCAGTATGTTCCTAGGTGTGTCAGTGTATGTGTCAGTGTGTTCTTGAGTGTGTTAGCGTATGGATTAGAGTATGCCTAGATATGTCAGTGTATACATGAGTGTGTAGCTGGGTGTGTTACTATGTCATTAGTGTGTGCCTGTGTATTTCTGAATGTATTACTGTATATGTTAGTGTATGCTGGGGTGTATAAATGTATGGATGAGTAGGGGTGGCTTCCTCAGACTCAGGTGCATGTCTGAGGGGATGATGTAATCTCCTTAACCAGAGGAGAGAGGCGGGAATGCAGAGGAGGGAGAGATGCTTCAAATTGCTGTGCTCCAGCTAGAATGAGACGGATCTGCTTTATCACTCTGCAGTCTTTCACGCGCTAACAGGCCCAGAGGTACTACATATCCCAGACTGCTTTGTGGCCCCAGGAGGCGGCCATCTTGTGCATCACCTGCTCCCACTTGCCAGATCCAATGAGCGCCATAAAGCACGAGGGGGCATACCGCAGCATGGGACACGCTAACAGGACCATAGGGACTACACATCCTAAACTGTTTTGTGGCCCCAGGAGGTGGCCACCATGTGCATCACCTGCTCCCACTTGCCTCATCCAATGAGCGCTATAAAGCGTGAGGGGGCATACCGCAGCCAGGGACGCGCTAACAGGACCAGAGGGACTACATATCCCAGACTGCTTGTGGCCCCAGGAGGTGGCCATCTTGTGGATCACCTGCTCCCACATGCCAGATCCAACGAGCACTCTAAAGCGTGAAGGGGCATACCGCAGCGCGGGATGCGCTAACAGGACCAGAGGGACCACATATCCCAGACTGCTTTGTGACCCCAGGAGGCAGCCATCTTGTGCATCACCTTCTCCCACTTGCCAGATCCAAAGAGCGCTATAAAGCACGAGTGGTCACACCGCAGCGTGGGACCCGCTAACAGGACCAGAGGGACTACATATCCCAGACTGCTTTGTGGCCCCAGGAGGTGGCCGTCTTGTGCATCACCTTCTCCCACTTGCCAGATCCAACGAGTGCTATGAAGCACGAAGGGGCATACCGCAGCACGGGATGCGCCCCGGCAAAGCCGGGGCCAAGGCAGGCCCGTCTGCGACCAACCGAGGCCGGGCGGGGCCACCCCCCTGAGTTTGACTTTTTGCTTTAGTCACCTCAAACTGTTCTGTTCCCCTTAGTCCTCCCTCAACTATCATCCTAGGCCCCTGTCTTGTCCCATTACACTGCCACAGATATGGGCAAAAGAAAAGCAATTGAGGGTGGGGTAGTGGCTGGGGGAAAAAAACACAAGAAAAACGTCAAAAAGTTGGGCTGTAACGAAGTACTTGATCGCATTGATAACCTCCTAGCTGATTGCAGGGAAATAGTAACTCCATCACCCGGCACCGACCAGAAATGATATGCAAGGTAGGTGTTCCCGTCCAAAAAATGACTTAAATGGGCGTGCGTCGTATTCATGCTTTTGGGCAAAAATGCTGCACGGTCGGGAGGCGGAGCCAGAAAATGACGCAAAGCCCGGTTTGCATCAAAATGTAATGCACCTGTATTTAATCAGAACACACAGAAGCAACAGCAGAGCAGCAGAGCAGCAAAAGGGAGACATGGAGGTGATTCTTATCCAGCGTGCACGCAGACGCAGAGCCCAGCAGCTACAACAGCAGCTACAACAACACCAGCAGGGACCCCAAAGGCAGCACAGAAAGCAGGAGAGGATATTCCGCCCCAGAACAACCCTTCATGGCCTCAGGGAACACAACATCATCCAGAGGTACAGGTTGAACTGGCAGGCCATTCAGGAGCTGCTGCGAAACATTGAACCGCAGTTGGCACCCACTTTGGTGACACCCTGCACCATCCCAAGAGAAACCAAGCTGCTTGCCGTACTTCACATGCTGGCAAGTGGCTCTTTTCATACAACTGGTGCCCTGGTTGCTGGAATATCACAACCATCATTCTCTGCCTTTTTGCCCAAAGTACTGGATGCCATCATTGGAATTACACCCTGCCACATCTGCTTCCCTAAAACACTGCAGAAGCAGCAGGAAACAAAACAGGGGTCCTACCTCATTAGTGGCTTCCCACAAGTCCTTGGTGCAATCGACTGCACACATGTACGCCTTGTGCCACCTGCTGCAACTGTACACCTCTACCGCAACAGGAAGCACACACATTCCATCAATGTGCAGGCCATTGTCGATCACCAGGGATTGATCACCCACATCGTAGCTAAATATCCTGGGAGTGTCCATGACTAATTCATCTTCCGTCACTGCACCATCAATGAACACTTCCAGGAAGGACGGTATGGCAATGGACTACTTGTTGGTAAGTACAAAAACCTACTTATATATACACTGCAAAGCAACCCTCTAGGACACACAACACATACACCACAACAGCAACATGTGAACAGGAACACACTTAGGTTGTGACATCGCTAGCCATGTTTCATAGGTCAGCAGTGAACCTGTCACACGTCTGAAATTAGTGTACAGTCTAATGTTAAGAGGTCAATGATCACAACATGTGGAGTGGGTTGCCTAAATGTCACCTTGCAAATTATAAGTGTCCCTTTGACATTTACATTAATCCATTGCATAAGTCTGAAAGGTATGGGATGTCCAGGGTACATTGATATGAACATGTTAACAACACTGTCAATTTTAACCTGTGTATGGAACTATCAACTCACCCCCAGTGAAGACACAGGGACACCTGTATCAGAAGTCACAATGCTAGGGAGGGCACACTGTACTGCAAATCCAAAAACATACTGCTGACAAATGGTCAGCAGACAAACACTCGTTCAGCCAAGGAAACAACACAATGCAGATGGTACATCCTAGAAGCCTAGGATGCAACATTATAACACAAAAGAGTCACAGACAACTCAAGACAACTACTGCCATGAAAGGTCATTTCAATAGGGCCAGCTACATCAACATGATCCCATTCATTTTCTCTTGCAGCTGATCAGGGGTATAGCATCCAGCCATGGATAATGACACCTATTGGCAACCCGAGTACTGCAGCAGAGCGTGCCTACAATGACGCACATAGGAGGACACGCACCATAGTCGAGAGGACCTTCGGCATCCTCAAGTCAAGGTTCCGGTGCCTCGACATCACTGGTGGTAGCCTCCTATATTCCCCAGAGATGGTCTGTAAGATCATTCCTAACATGTGCAATATTGCACAACATTTGCTCAAAAGGAACATTCCCCTCCTGGAACCAGAGCCACACATGTCTGAAGAGGAGGAAGAGGAGGATGCTGGCCTGCAACATGAGGGGGAACTACAGAACACGGCCGCTGGTATACGCAGGCGGCAACATATTGTCAACAATTTCTTTTAAATATAATGACCATCACCACTTTAATGAACTAATTTAAATAACACCTATAATAATCACCATATCATGGTCTGGCTAATCATTTTAGCACACCTTCATCTATACTTATCAGAATAAGAGTGTTGCCTCATGGAGCATTGCTGATATACTGATTAGGACACTGAAAATCCCAGAGCTAATGTGATGCGTAACATACAATGGTCACATGCAAACACACTGTAAATGACATATATCATGTACATTTCTCCTTTGAAGGCCAATAGCAGAGGACCACACCTATTTCACACATACATGTTGAAATCAAGGTCCAACGCAGCATATGGCACACAACTAAGACACCATCACGCAATAAGGGGAAAACAAGCCTCATACATGAGGCAGTCGATGTGCTTTTGCATCAGATACAGGGATGTCTGACAAGACCCTTGACAGCAGTAAGTCCAACTGCATCCAAGATTTGCAAGGACTATCTGTGATCAGAGTTCCATAGAACCAGAACATAGACAGCACAAGTGCCACTCATATGAGCAGCACTGCGCACATGACATTCCATGTACATGTCAGCCCATTTCCTAACTCCTGACACACCCATGCACCTGATCACAACCCACCTCTGAAGAGGTCCCTGGAATACTAAGATGTGTACCCTGATATTCCCTCCTCTACACACACAGACTAACAAGAGAAATCCAGTGTGCTCCACCCTTTCCTATGGTATGCCATTGTCATAGAACATCTGACTGCATGGACGTCAGGTCAGTTAATACACTGGCTTCTAGTTTCTAAGCCCTGTTAGCACCTGTAGATTGCTTCCTGTGTGAAAAAGTCTGTTGGCCATGAGAATGCAAATCTCACCTGCAGGACTTGTGAGAAACAGATGCAGCCCACACCTGTGAACACCTCCATGCACACCACCCATTTCAACAAGCACAGTCCCTGCTGATGCCTGGAACAGCATAGGAGTTGCCATTATGTCAAATACACCGTTAAGCATTGATACAAATTAAGCTGTGTAACACAGCCCTTGGGTTCATTTGTCACCTTCAAAAACACAGGACATACACAGTTTGACATGGCAACTGTCTAGTTCGTCCTCGTCTGAGTCAGACCACTGATTATGTAACTTGTCAAATTGCTGGATCCTGAATCACCCTGCATTCTGTCAGCCTGACTGGCATCTGTCTGTGCGTCACACTAAAGTATCCCTGTGTCTACATATGTACCACACTTGCGTTAGCAAACCTCTCATTCATCAGGGGGTATTGGGCATGGGCATCTTCAATGCATACCCAAATACATTGTATAGCATCATCTGCCTTTTAACTGTACCATTTGAGTTAAATCCTCTGTGAAAAGCAAAATTCATGGCCCATCCCTTGTCTGGGTCTCATTTATGCATGGATGACAAAGTGTGACAGTGTCCCAGGGAGGTATGCAGGGATTGGGTACGGGGCCTTCAGCAGAACCAGCAACCTCTGATAATGTCCATGAAAAATCCACACATGTCAGGACCCTGCCAGTTCACACACAGAATCACAGTGCTCACAACATATTGATGGGCTGTGTGTGGTTAATAGCTGTGAGAATAATCAGCACAGAGGCTATGATGTTCCCAGATGCAGTGGGAATTGCAGAGGCTAACCTGTGTACAAATGTTGTAATGACACCTGCCGGAACATGACATCTGAGACATTATCTCACTCAGCACACCAAGGTTGCCCTGTTGACTGTCTCATTACACGTCTTTAGTGACAGGGTGGGACCATCCCCATGCAGGTTCTCATGTCCTCATCCACTTTAATCACATTGATCAACCAAGGATACTTAGTAGATACAGGATTAGCTGCCACTGACTCATGATGAGTCCTGGACCGAACTGTGACAAATTACACCCCAAAAAATATACAGGATCATCATTGGACCACACACATGAACAAGACACCTATGTGCAATTGATCACTGGAAATATGTGGACACGTGCTGCCTCGTCTGCTGGTCCACCACAGCCACTTGAGAGTTGTGGCTCACTTCTATGACCTCAACTGTGGTGTCATCACACATTTGTGATTCACCTTTGTCTGTCTGGGCAAACAACATGGTACCCACTTCCTCAATGTATGTGTATGACTCACTGTGGAATTCACCAACTAGTGCCTAGGAACCTGTTACCAAAACTCTAGGACATAGGATGTTGAAAATGTGGACCATTGACATGAACAAGCGTCTGCCATCTATCTGGTGCATGCTTTGTCACATGTGGTGTCTACGATACCCTAAATCTTGGAAGTCCACGTTACGGATGTTGCTACATGTATGACTAACACATGTCCTCTCTCATTTCCACAATGACTTGCATCTAAGGATTGGACACATGGACTTCACATTCATACAAGCATATGTGCAATAAAGCTTCATGTGATACACACACACTTGGTCAACAAATACATTACTTGCCAAAGCACACACATTGAGCCAAAGGCATTTAGGTATTGTACATATGTGCGTCACATTGCTATCGTCTCCTTATGCCAAACATGCCCAATTTGTGCAACACATATATGTAGGCCACGCATATGGCCATCTAGTGTGTCAGCCAACCGTAAAAATACTGTGAAGGAAGTAGCGGATCATGGTCCGCTGCAATATGATGTCACACATGTGAACATACACCATCAACACCATAGTGGGTGCAATCAGCCTATCTCTGATGTGCCCCAAATGTAACATAACATAAAAACTGAAAAAATGTCCAAAACCAGTTTATGCACTGAAATGTTGATGTTCCCAGCGTTATGCGTAATTTTTTGTCCACCAGTACTGTATTTGTGTCATTTATTTTGACGCACAGGAGTGAACATTAGGCCGCATCCAGATATTTGTACAGGCCATGTACTATTGTTTGGATGCGGGCTAATTTTCACACCTGTGCGTAAAAAAAAATGACGCAAATACAGTATTGGTGGACAAAAAATGACACATAATGCGAAAAAGGGTGGACATTTCATACAGGAAGTGATGTAATAGGATATCCTGTTTGCAGATCATGTACAGTCGGTGTACTTTCACTTTCACTTTGCAGTCTATGATTCTTCTAGACTGTGTGGCTGTGTAGAGAGTGGTGTCCTAAGATTTTGTGCTTTTTTGTCCTGTGTGCTGTCTCTATTGTCAATTTGTGAAATAAATATTGTTGGTGTATACTGTCCTATTGTGTTTTGTGTCCATTTGTCCATTTACCTAGTGATGTTGTTGTTTGTGGGAGTCGTTTGTGGGTAGTGGTACTTTGGGGATAGTTGGGCTCTTTTAGTGGTTAAGTTTACTTTTCTTCTGTATTTGTACCCCTACTTTCCCCCTTTTCCCCTTTCTATTTCTTTAACCCCTATTCCCTTTGACATTTCTACAATGTCTGGTAGGCCACGTCTTGGCAGGATGGGTGAAGAGGAGTTGGGGGGCTTCATATGGCTTGTGTGCCATTTCTTGCCACTGATGATCGAGGCGGGGGGCAGGGTGATACAGGAGTATCACACAGAGGCGCGCAGAATCCGGTGGGGAAAGGTGCTGGATCACCTGCAGCGTGTGTATGCCAGCCTGAGGAGTGACCACCAGCTGAAGCACCGGTGAGCTGAACTCATCACCAGGGAGCAGGATCTCTTGGACCACCTGGGAATCGTGATTGGTGGCCCTGTTGGTGAGTACTAATCATGTAAATGTGCACGATTAAATGCTCTGTACTGACATCAGATGATTTGTACTATGTCTGCCAGCTAACTTGCTGACTGTGTGTAATGCTGGGGAAACATACAGGGATAATTGATGCACTATGGTAAGGATCACAATTGCTAGCTGTCAGGGAGCACGTGCTCAGCAAACTTACAGGATACTTTTCCATGAAGTAAATTGGTGCAGCCTTTGTGTCAGACAACCAAACAAAATAGGAGCCAATCATGTCTATATAGGGCATTTTTGCCAGAGAAGTGAAGATGTACCAACATATTGGCTAACTTTGTTGACGCAATAGCTAGACTGAATTTAGAATCACTACATGATGCAGAAAATGAGTGCTGGCTTCACGTCAATTGATTATAGCAAAGTGGCTCAGACATATGTCTCATGTGAGTCTGGTGAATGTGGAAGGAAAGCGTTCACGGAAGTACTATGAATGTTTGGGATCATTGTGGTCCTTTATCTTTTTGATACATGTCAGATCTGGATTTGGAAACATCGTGAAAAGGTGCAAGGTGCCCTCAGCTAACATCTTAGAATGTTTGTTGAAGTTAGTTGTGCCACATTCCAATTAGGGATGGCAGTCCAAAGGTATGCACATGGGTTCACATCTCCATGGTTGGTGCAAATCACAATAGTTGGGCCACATCAATTGAATAAACTGTAACAACAGGAGGGCTTACAAAAGTCCCTGCCCCTCCCTCTGTACATTGTACCTATGTTTCATAAATGTGTCATGGCCACATAGCATGTTTGACTGGTAATGCAGTCCTCAAGTAACCAGGCTTTGGATGTCTCTCTTGGATGCACATGATGAGACGATTACACCCCATATTTTTTTCAGGTCACCAATGACGGGGCATGTTTGCCACCACATGATAGTTAGGGCCAATGCATGTGTACAGATATGTGTGTAACTTTCACAGGAGACCCATGCTATGTACAAGTTGGCCGTGATATATCAGATGCAGTATCATCATGTCTGAATGGCTGCCATTTCCTTATTCAGCCTACACATTGTATGTTAATGAAATTGTTGGTCAGTGCACAGATTTTGAGCACATTTCTTCCTTCCATGCCTTACAGGTGGACCAGCACCCTACACTGTGGGAGAGGAGGCTACATTTGAGGACCCCGACCACTCCAGTAAGTGTTGATATGTCTGTTATGTGTTGTGTTTGCTGGTTATGGACTCGTGTGTGTTGAACGCATAGCAAGGTTTGATGCATTGGGCAATCATTTCTCTTGTTCCAAGAGTGGCATTTCAGTTTCTCAAATGTTTTGAGTTGGTCAATGCGTATCCTATGGTATTATCTAGGGATTGTAGGCCATTCCTGTAAGCCCCACAGTGAGTACTTGTGAGAAAGTAGCCTCTTTCTAGCCTTGTTACCCCCACTTTTGGCCTGTTTGTGAGTGTGTGTCAGGGTATTTTCACTGTCTCACTGGGATCCTGCTAGCCAGGGCCCAGTGCTCATAGTGAAAACCCTATGTTTTCAGTATGTTTGTTATGTGTCACTGGGACCCTGCTAGTCAGGACCCCAGTGCTCATAAGTTTGTGACCTATAGGTATGTGTTCCCTGTGTGATGCCTAACTGTCTCACTGAGGCTCTGCTAACCAGAACCTCAGTGGTTATGCTCTCTCATTTCTTTCAAATTGTCACTAACAGGCTAGTGATCAATTTTACCAATTTACATTGGCTTACTGGAACACCCTTATAATTCCCTAGTATATGGTACTGAGGTACCCAGGGTATTGGGGTTCCAGGAGATCCCTATGGGCTGCAGCATTTCTTTTGCCACCCATAGGGAGCTCTGACAATTCTTACACAGGCCTGCCACTGCAGCCTGAGTGAAATAACGTCCACGTTATTTCACAGCCATTTTACACTGCACTTAAGTAACTTATAAGTCACCTATATGTCTAACCTTTACCTGGTAAAGGTTAGGTGCAAAGTTACTTAGTGTGAGGGCACCCTGGCACTAGCCAAGGTGCCCCCACATTGTTCAGGGCCAATTCCCCGGACTTTGTGAGTGCAGGGACACCATTTCACGCGTGCACTACATATAGGTCACTACCTATATGTAGCTTCACAATGGTAACTCCGAATATGGCCATGTAACATGTCTATGATCATGGAATTGCCCCCTCTATGCCATCCTGGCATAGTTGGCACAATCCCATGATCCCAGTGGTCTGTAGCACAGACCCTGGTACTGCCAAACTGCCCTTCCTGGGGTTTCACTGCAGCTGCTGCTGCTGCCAACCCCTCAGACAGGCATCTGCCCTCCTGGGGTCCAGCCAGGCCTGGCCCAGGATGGCAGAACAAAGGACTTCCTCTGAGAGAGGGTGTTACACCCTCTCCCTTTGGAAAATGGTGTGAAGGCAGAGGAGGAGTAGCCTCCCCCAGCCTCTGGAAATGCTTTCTTGGGCACAGATGTGCCCAATTCTGCATAAGCCAGTCTACACCGGTTCAGGGGACCCCTTAGCCCTGCTCTGGCGCGAAACTGGACAAAGGAAAGGGGAGTGACCACTCCCCTGACCTGCACCTCCCCTGGGAGGTGTCCAGAGCTCCTCCAGTGTGCTCCAGACCTCTGCCATCTTGGAAACAGAGGTGCTGCTGGCACACTGGACTGCTCTGAGTGGCCAGTGCCACCAGGTGACGTCAGAGACTCCTTGTGATAGGCTCCTTCAGGTGTTGCTAGCCTATCCTCTCTCCTAGGTAGCCAAACCCTCTTTTCTGGCTATTTAGGGTCTCTGTCTCTGGGGAAACTTTAGATAACGAATGCAAGAGCTCATCCGAGTTCCTCTGCATCTCTCTCTTCACCTTCTGCCAAGGAATCGACTGCTGACCGCGCTGGAAGCCTGCAAACCTGCAACATAGTAGCAAAGACGACTACTGCAACTCTGTAACGCTGATCCTGCCGCCTTCTCGACTGTTTTCGTGGTGGTGCATGCTGTGGGGGTAGTCTGCCTCCTCTCTGCACTAGAAGCTCCGAAGAAATCTCCCGTGGGTCGACGGAATCATCCCCCTGCAACCGCAGGCACCAAAAAGCTGCATTACCGGTCCTTTGGGTCTCCTCTCAGCACGACGAGCGAGGTCCCTCGAATCCAGCAACTCTGTCCAAGTGACTCCCACAGTCCAGTGACTCTTCAGTCCAAGTTTGGTGGAGGTAAGTCCTTGCCTCACCTCGCTAGACTGCATTGCTGGGAACCACGACTTTTGCAACTACTCCGGCCCCTGTGCACTTCCGGTGGAAATCCTTCGTGCACAGCCAAGCCTGGGTCCACGGCACTCTAACCTGCATTGCACGACTTTCTAAGTTGGTCTCCGGCGACGTGGGACTCCTTTGTGTAACTTCGGGTGAGCACTGTTTCATGCATCTTCGTAGTGCCTGTTTCTGGCATTTCTCTGGGTGCTACCTGCTGCTAAGAGGGCTCCTTTTCTTGCTTGATGTCCCCTCTACCTCCTGGTCCAATTTGCGACCTCCTGGTCCCTCCTGGGCCACAGCAGCATCCAAAAACGCTAACTGCACAATTTGCAGCTAGCAAGGCTTGTTGGCGTTCTTTCAGCGGGAAAATACTTCTGCACGACTCTACAAGGCGAGGGGGATCCGTCCTCTAAAGGGGAAGTCTCTAGCCCTTTGCGTTCCTGCAGAAACTGCAGCTTCTTTAGTCCAGTCAAAGCTTCTTTGCACCCGCAGTTGGCATTTCCTGGGCATCTGCCCATCTCCGACTTGCTTGTGACTTTTGGACTTGGTCCCCTTGTTCCACAGGTACCCCAGATTGGAAATCCAGCGTTGTTGCATTGTTGGTTTGTGTCTTTCCTGCCTTATTCCCCTATCACGACTTCTTTGTCCTTTGGGGAACTTTAGTGCACTTTGCACTCACTTTTCAGGGTCTTGGGGTGGGCTATTTTTCTAACCCTCACTATTTTCTAATAGTCCCAGCGACCCTCTACAAGGTCACATAGGTTTGGGGTCCATTCGTGGTTCGCATTCCACTTTTGGAGTATATGGTTTGTGTTGCCCCTATCCCTATGTGTCCCCATTGCATCCTATTGTAACTATACATTGTTTGCACTGTTTTCTAAGACTATACTGCATATTTCTGGTATTGTGTATATATATCTTGTGTATATTTCCTATCCTCTCACTGAGGGTACACTCTGAGATACTTTGGCATATTGTCATAAAAATAAAGTACCTTTATTTTTAGTATAACTGTGTATTGTGTTTTCTTATGATATTGTGCATATGACACTAAGTGGTACTGTAGTAGCTTCACACGTCTCCTAGTTCAGCCTAAGCTGCTCTGCTAAGCTACCATTATCTATCAGCCTAAGCTGCTAGACACCCTATACACTAATAAGGGATAACTGGGCCTGGTGCAAGGTGCAAGTACCCCTTGGTACTCACTACAAGCCAGTCCAGCATCCTACATTGGCTGTGCAGCGGTGGGATAAGTGCTTTGAGACTACTTACCACTCTTGTCATTGTACTTTTCATAAGAGAAAAATATACAAAACAAGTTCAGTGTATATACACATTGCCAAAACGTTTAGCATTTCCTCTTTTCACTCTTTTCTAAGTGCTGAAAAGTACTTCTAACTTTCTAAAAAGTTCTAAAAAGTTTTAAAAGTTTTTTTTCTCTGTCTTTCTAAAAGCTCTGACAAACTTTTTTCTCTTTTTCTATCACTTTAACTCGCTCTAAAAATGTCTGGCACAGGCCAAAATGTTGGTCTGTCCAAACTTGCATATGACCACCTTAGCTGGAAAGGAGCAAGGAGTCTCTGTGTAGAGAGAGGTTTGAGTGTAGGGAAGAATCCTTCCTTGGAATTGTTACTTAACATGCTTAGAGAACAAGATAAGGCAAGAAGTGCCCCATCTGTTGAAAAAGTAGCTAATGGTTCCCAATCTGATCCAGGGACTCCCCCAGGAAAAGATTCAGGAAAGAAACTTCCTAGCCTGCCCATTACTAGACAGTCTAGCATAGTTGGTAATGATGAAGAGCCACACCATACAAATAGTGTTGTCTCACATAATAGCAAAAGCATTTATTCACACCACAGTGGTACTGATGTTTCTGTTAGCCAAGCTGTTAGGGTGCCCTCTGTAAGGGACAGGTCTCCTTCTGTCCATTCTCACCATACTTCTGTTTCAAGGCATGTCCCTCCCACCCACCCTGATGACAGATTGTTAGAAAGGGAGCTCAATAGATTGAGAGTGGAACAAACCAGACTGAAGCTCAAGAAGCAACAGCTGGATTTGGATAGACAGACTTTAGAAGTAGAGAAGGAGAGACAGAAACTGGGTTTAGAAACCCATGGTGGCAGCAGCAGTATTCTCCATAGTCATCCTGCAAAAGAGCATGATTCCAGGAATCTGCACAAGATAGTTCCCCCTTATAAGGAGGGGGATGACATTAACAAGTGGTTTGCTGCACTTGAGAGGGCCTGTGCTGTACAGGATGTCCCTCAAAGGCAGTGGGCTGCTATCCTATGGCTATCATTTAGTGGAAAAGGTAGGGATAGGCTCCTTACTGTAAAAGAAAGTGATGCCAATAATTTTACAGTTCTTAAGAATGCACTCCTGGATGGTTATGGCTTAACCACTGAACAATACAGGATAAAGTTCAGAGAGACCAAAAAGGAGTCTTCACAAGACTGGGTTGATTTCATTGACCATTCAGTGAAGGCCTTGGAGGGGTGGTTACATGGCAGTAAAGTTACTGATTATGACAGCCTGTATAACTTGATCCTGAGAGAGCATATTCTTAATAATTGTGTGTCTGATTTGTTGCACCAGTACTTGGTGGACTCTGATCTGACCTCTCCCCAAGAATTGGGAAAGAAGGCAGACAAATGGGTCAGAACAAGGGTGAACAGAAAAGTTCATACAGGGGGTGACAAAGAGAACAATAAGAAGAAAGATGGTGAAAAATCTCAAGATAAGCATGGGGATAAGGGTAAAACCAAAGATCCCACTTCAAATCTTAAACACTCTTCAGGGGGTGGGGATAAAACAAATTCTTCCTCTTCTTCTCAACCTACACAATTTAAAAAGCCTTGGTGCTTTGTGTGTAAAAACAGAGGCCATAGGCCAGGGGATAAGTCCTGTCCAGGTAAACCCCCTGAGCCTACCACCACTAATACATCAAGCTCTAGTGCCCCTAGCAGTAGTGGTACTAGTGGTGGGACTGCTGGCAACAGTCAAGTTAAGGGTGTAGTTGGGTTCACTTATGGGTCCATAGTAGAAACTGGGGTAGTCAGTCCCAAGACAGTTTCTGTCACACCTAGTGGCATTGGCCTTGCCACACTGGCTGCTTGTCCCCTTACAATGGATAAGTACAGGCAGACAGTTTCAATAAATGGTGTTGAGGCCTTGGCCTACAGGGACACAGGTGCCAGTATCACTTTGGTGACTGAAAACCTAGTGCACCCTGATCAACACATCATTGGACAACAGTATAAGATTATTGATGTCAATAACTCCACTAAGTTTCTTCCCTTAGCTATAATTCAGTTTAGTTGGGGTGGAGTTACTGGCCCTAAGCAGGTGGTGGTATCACCTAGCTTACCTGTAGACTGTCTCTTAGGTAATGACCTAGAGGCCTCAGGTTGGGCTGATGTAGAGTTTGATGCCCATGCAGCCATGCTGGGCATCCCAGAGGAATTGTTCCCTCTCATTTCTACTGAAATGAAAAAGCAAAGGAGAGAAGGCCTGAAAAATCAGGATCCCTCTCCATCAACAGGTAAAAAGGGTATCACAGTATCCCCTAACCACCCTACCATTCAGGATACCATTCCTGTGGTGGGAGAAACGTCTCCTGGGGTGACACCTGTTCCAAGGGAATCATCAGTTGTCAAAACTGTACTCCCTGAGGTGGAAGTACCTCTCTGTGGGATAACTAACATTGGTGAGAAAAAGAGCACCATTTTAGTTAACATGGAGCATCCCTCCAACCCTCCCAGAGAAACTTTAGTGCAGAAACCCTGCACTACCTCACAACACTTAGGTCAGCATCCCTGCCCTAGTGTGGAGCTCATAGGACAGCATCCCTGCCCTGCTCCAACTCAAGAGAAACAGCATCCCTGTTCTCTCTTCCAGCCATATGGACAAGGTTTTTGCCCAGCTATGGCTTTCTTGAGACAGCATCCCTGTCTGGCATTTCCATCACTACAAATAGGTTCAGTGGACAATTCCCACTGCTCTAAACTAAAACTTACTGATAGAAACTCTGAAAATACATCTTCACATTGTTGCTTAGCTAAAAAACTTCAAACAGGGTGGTTTACATCCCCACAGGGAAGTAACCATATAGTGGATGATAAAGGGAGTAACCAGTCTATTGCAGAGCTACTTTCTACTTATCACCACTTAGACAATAAAGTCTCAACTGGCCAAGGTTAGCCTTATTGTCCTTCGTTTGGGGGGGGGGTTGTGTGAGAAAGTAGCCTCTTTCTAGCCTTGTTACCCCCACTTTTGGCCTGTTTGTGAGTGTGTGTCAGGGTATTTTCACTGTCTCACTGGGATGCTGCTAGCCAGGGCCCAGTGCTCATAGTGAAAACCCTATGTTTTCAGTATGTTTGTTATGTGTCACTGGGACCCTGCTAGTCAGGACCCCAGTGCTCATAAGTTTGTGACCTATATGTATGTGTTCCCTGTGTGATGCCTAACTGTCTCACTGAGGCTCTGCTAACCAGAACCTCAGTGGTTATGCTCTCTCATTTCTTTCAAATTGTCACTAACAGGCTAGTGACCAATTTTACCAATTTACATTGGCTTACTGGAACACCCTTATAATTCCCTAGTATATGGTACTGAGGTACCCAGGGTATTGGGGTTCCAGGAGATCCATATGGGCTGCAGCATTTCTTTTGCCACCCATAGGGAGCTCTGACAATTCTTACACAGGCCTGCCACTGCAGCCTGAGTGAAATAACGTCCACGTTATTTCACAGACATTTTACACTGCACTTAAGTAACTTATAAGTCACCTATATGTCTAACCTTTACCTGGTAAAGGTTAGGTGCAAAGTTACTTAGTGTGAGGGCACCCTGGCACTAGCCAAGGTGCCCCCACATTGTTCAGGGCCAATTCCCCGGACTTTGTGAGTGCGGGGACACCATTACACGCGTGCACTACATATAGGTCACTACCTATATGTAGCTTCACAATGGTAACTCCGAATATGGCCATGTAACATGTCTATGATCATGGAATTGCCCCCTCTAGGCCATCCTGGCATAGGTGGCACAATCCCATGATCCCAGTGGTCTGTAGCACAGACCCTGGTACTGCCAAACTGCCCTTCCTGGGGTTTCACTGCAGCTGCTGCTGCTGCCAACCCCTCAGACAGGCATCTGCCCTCCTGGGGTCAAGCCAGGCCTGGCCCAGGATGGCAGAACAAAGGACTTCCTCTGAGAGAGGGTGTTACACCCTCTCCCTTTGGAAAATGGTGTGAAGGCAGGGGAGGAGTAGCCTCCCCCAGCCTCTGGAAATGCTTTCTTAGGCACAGATGTGCCCAATTCTGCATAAGCCAGTCTACACCGGTTCAGGGGACCCCTTAGCCCTGCTCTGGCGCGAAACTGGACAAAGGAAAGGGGAGTGACCACTCCCCTGACCTGCACCTCCCCTGGGAGGTGTCCAGAGCTCCTCCAGTGTGCTCCAGACCTCTGCCATCTTGGAAACAGAGGTGCTGCTGGCACACTGGACTGCTCTGAGTGGCCAGTGCCACCTGGTGACGTCAGAGACTCCTTGTGATAGGCTCCTTCAGGTGTTGCTAGCCTATCCTCTCTCCTAGGTAGCCAAACCCTCTTTTCTGGCTATTTAGGGTCTCTGTCTCTGGGGAAACTTTAGATAACGAATGCAAGAGCTCATCCGAGTTCCTCTGCATCTCTCTCTTCACCTTCTGCCAAGGAATCGACTGCTGACCGCGCTGGAAGCCTGCAAACCTGCAACATAGTAGCAAAGACGACTACTGCAACTCTGTAACGCTGATCCTGCCGCCTTCTCGACTGTTTTCGTGGTGGTGCATGCTGTGGGGGTAGTCTGCCTCCTCTCTGCACTAGAAGCTCTGAAGAAATCTCCCGTGGGTCGACGGAATCGTCCCCCTGCAACCGCAGGCACCAAAAAGCTGCATTACCGGTCCCTTGGTTCTCCTCTCAGCACGACGAGCGAGGTCCCTCGAATCCAGCAACTCTGTCCAAGTGACTCCCACATTCCAGTGACTCTTCAGTCCAAGTTTGGTGGAGGTAAGTCCTTGCCTCACCTCGCTAGACTGCAATGCTGGGAATCGCGACTTTTGCAGCTACTCCGGCCCCTGTACACTTCCGGCGGAAATCCTTCATGCACAGCCAAGCCTGGGTCCATGGCACTCTAACCTGCATTGCACGACTTTCTAAGTTGGTCTCCGGCGACGTGGGACTCCTTTGTGTAACTTTGGGTGAGCACCATTTCACGCATCCTCGTAGTGCCTGTTTTTGGCACTTCTCCGGGTGCTACCTGCTGATAAGAGGGCTCTTTGTCTTGTTCGACGTCCCTTCTACCTCCTGGTCCAATTTGAGACCTCCTGGTCCCTCCTGGGCTACAGCAGCATCCAAAAACACTAACTGCACGATTTGCAGCTAGCAAGGCTTGTTGGCGTTCTTTTGGCGGGAAAATACTTCTGCACGACTTTACAAGGCGAGCCAGATCCGTCCTCCAAAGGGAAAGTCTCTAGCCCTTTGCGTTCCTGCAGAAACCGCAGCTTCTTCAGTCCAGTCAAAGCTTCTTTGCACCCGCAGTTGGCATTTCCTGGGCATCTGCCCATCTCCGACTTGCTTGTGACTTTTGGACTTGGTCCCCTTGTTCCACAGGTACCCCAGATTGGAAATCCAGCGTTGTTGCATTGTTGGTTTGTGTCTTTCCTGCCTTATTCCCCTATCACGACTTCTTTGTCCTTTGGGGAACTTTAGTGCACTTTGCACTCACTTTTCAGGGTCTTGGGGTGGGCTATTTTTCTAACCCTCACTATTTTCTAATAGTCCCAGCGACCCTCTACAAGGTCACATAGGTTTGGGGTCCATTCGTGGTTCGCATTCCACTTTTGGAGTATATGGTTTGTGTTGCCCCTATCCCTATGTTTCCCCATTGCATCCAATTGTAACTATACATTGTTTGCACTGTTTTCTAAGACTATACTGCATATTTCTGGTATTGTGTATATATATCTTGTGTATATTTCCTATCCTCTCACTGAGGGTACACTCTGAGATACTTTGGAATATTGTCATAAAAATAAAGTACCTTTATTTTTAGTATAACTGTGTATTGTGTTTTCTTATGATATTGTGCATATGACACTAAGTGGTACTGTAGTAGCTTCACAAGTCTCCTAGTTCAGCCTAAGCTGCTCTGCTAAGCTACCATTATCTATCAGCCTAACCTGCTAGACACCCTATACACTAGTAAGGGATAACTGGGCCTGGTGCAAGGTGCAAGTACCCCTTGGTACTCACTACAAGCCAGTCCAGCCTCCTATAGTACTGGGGTGAGTCATGTGGATGACACTTGTATCAACATGAGTCGCCCTGGAAGTCAGCTCAGATTTAGTCAGCCTGTCAGACCCACATCCTCCAAGATTGGTACAGAAAATTGCTTTCCAATAGACTTCTGGTTCCCTATTTACCAAGGTACTTATTAAACTATAGGTAGAACCTCCTAGCAGCATGTACTTCCACATGTAATGCTACAAGTATGTGGAACTTGAGTGCAATGGCCTAGGTGTGCATGCTAATCATGATCATGGGTGTTCTTGCAACTCTGTGTCTGATGTAAGTCATGCCTTACTGGAAGTATATGTTGTGTACCAAGTTCTGCATTTCCTGACATGTGTGGCCCTATGATTGGTCTAGGGTTTGCTGACTCCTAATTGTTGATAGACCTTACCTGTGGTGTGTGTGTAGAGCCAAACACGTGTGGAGTTTTCTATACACTCCTCAGTGTACATGTTGTTGGAAATTGATAGTTGTTTATCCACCCCCCCACCCTCAAACACAGGCATGGGTTTTTGGAATGGGGTACCTAGTACTGATGCTACCAGTGTGTTACACATACATGTGAATAAGTGACTGTTTGGTTGGAACCTAGTATACACACTCATGTTTGGCACTTGGTACTATACTGGCAAGTCCAGTTACAACTTGCAGACCATGTGGCTTTAGTTTTGCATTCCGTACACTGACATTTGTAGCCCAGGTCTTGGCGGAGGATATGCAGCATGATTGTTAGCTGATAACTGGCAGAACTCAGATGGCAAGTCAAAGCCAGTTGTTACCCATCTTGTAGGTTATGGATGTGCTATGTGTGATGTGACCTTTGTAGGATGACCTGCCATGTACTTCCTCAGGGACATTCAATGATCTATATTGTGATATGAGCTGTTACAAGTACAGTAGATGTATTGTCTGATTAACTTCTTGTGCCATTTCACACAATGCAGTTACTAATGTTGAATATTTGCATTTGTCTTCACAGCTGCAAACATGACTCCAGACTAGGTCAGTGAATTCCAGCGCCGGGCCATGAGATACCAGCACATCCTGCTGGTGGAGTCAGGGTTCAGGAGGATGGCCCGTCGATATCGCCATGAACGGGCCTCTGGGGCACTGAGGGCCTTCCCACAGGGTGGCCCTACTTTGCCCACCACAGCCACCACCAGCACAACCACCACTTCATGCCAGGTGGCCCCACCCACAGCTGGGACTGTTGTGCCTACATCTGCTGGACTTCCAGGCCCCAGCATTGCTACAGGTGCAGGACAGCCCACTGGACTTGACTCCACACACACACAGACCTCCTCCACCGGTACCCAGACTGACCCAGCTCCATCTGTTGACCCTGCAGCCTTCCACAACATGGAACGGAAGATGAACCGTGTGCTGCGCAAGTTAAACCACCTGAGCCGGATTGTGCGCCACATTAACCAGCGTGTGAAGTCAATCAAGAGGACCCTCCGCGGGGCCAACATCTAGACTGTTTTTGATATGGACATGATTCCCTCCCCTCCCTCCTCTTTCCTTGATCTTATAGTTAGTGGGTTTAGGGGGCTTAATGTTAGGTTAGTATAGGCTGTTAGTTTAGTTAGGGTTAGTGGGTGGGGGGTTCTGATTGTTTCTATTTTTTCTTATTACATGTGTGGGTGGGTGGGTGGGGGATTATGTTGGGGTTCTTGTGTGTTTCATAAAAAAACAAATAAAATAAATAAAATATATATATATATGTATATATTTGCTTAGTATAGTATAGTATGTGTTTAGGTTAGTATGTGTTGTCCTCCATGTGTCCCGTCTCATAAGGGGGGTGGAGGGTGGATGTTTAGAACATTTTGTTACATGTGATAAGTAAGTGTAGCTTAGGTTAGTTAGGGACAGTTGTGGGTAATGAGTAGTCAGGGTAGATTAGGGTAGGTAAGATTTTTCCCTCAGTTTCCTCTTCTGTGATTAGCATTTAATAAATATTTGGTTAACCCTTAACAGTATGTGTTAAATGGTACTTGATCCTGGGTTTGGAATCAGTGTTCATGAATTTTGTACTATTACATTTGTGTCCTATGCTACAAGCAAATCCCAGCTGAGCTGTACGATTGGCAGCTACCCCAGAGCTACATTGCAAGGTTGCCACCCTTTGTTGCAACCACCAATCACAGTTAATATGGATGACAATGTGTTTCTGTTGATAAATGTTTTTTCTACGTCACAAACAGTGCTTCCAGACTTGGTATTGGGGGAACAGTTTTAGGTCTGACTGCAGTGTGATGATCAAGGACACCCTTATAAGATGAGTTCTCATAGGCACTCTTGTATTCTTGTCTTCGTGACTCTCATACGTCATTTGTGACACAGTTTAGCATGATTACCTATTTGTGTATTAACTCAGACACCTTCATTTATGCAGTTTTTGTAGTGTTTGCTTAGATTAGTATGCACTGTTATATGTGTTAGTATTGCATGGTGACAAAATGTTGCGGCCACTATTTGATGACTTAGATATCCCTTGAGGAAGCATTCTTCTGTCCAACACAGCATGATGGTGTATGGTTTCTCACTTCATCAGATATGTCCCTCTGGATGGGCAGAGTATGATGCAATCATGGGCACTGTGCAGATTTATCTGACTACATAATATCAGGACAGTTGTATTGACAAGCTACGTAATTTGACAGTAGGCACATTTCAGTTATCTACTGCACAGTTGATATGTCACATTACCCAGAGACAGATTTGTTGTGTAAGTGCTATTTATTGAAAAGTGCTGTAGTGCTATCTGTACATTGTCCATGATTGTGAGTCCATTATAGTGACATCTTACATTGGGATCCTACACAAGGGGTTACGGAAATGCTTATGACATGCTTGGGTTGATGATTCAGACAGTGCAGAGGGACAGGATTTGCCAATGAGTAGGAGAGAGACAATCACTGGGCAGGCTGACAAGATATACAGTGGTAAGCAGAACAGTCATTAAGTAGAGTTATTACAAGACTGGCATGTTACAAAGCGCAGGACCTTGGTAATAGTTGGCCATGTGGCAGGGACTAGTGCTTCCAGGTAATTTTCCTTGTGAATGTGATCTGTTCCATGTCTTCTTCTGATGTGTGTGTTGCCTCCTCTGTCCTTGGTGGTGGTGGTTGTGAAGGGGCAACACACACCTCAGTGTTAGAAGACGTGGAGGTCTTAAGGGCAGTACTGCAGCAAGGAGTATCTGCTAGTTTTTGAGAATAGCAGCCACATCATGATGGTAGGCAGCCAGGTCGGCCCTGAGGGGTTCAATGTTGCATTCATGCACGCGTGGACAGGATTGCTGTTGTAGGTGTTGGGTCAACTGTATTACAGCTGTGCTGATTTCCTTCTGGGTTTTCTTGCTGTTCGTGCAAGATAGGTGTTAGGGCTTGCATAGCTGCTGCCTGATCTGCAGATGACATTATGCACGAACGTACCCCCTCAAGGCTGGCTGCCATAGTTTGCATCCCCACCCGAACCTCCTTGGCCAGCTCCCGCTGTACTCCAACTACAGTTGTTTCAAAGCTGGTGCCAGTGTAGTCTGAGTCCTCAGCTGTATTGGAGCTGGCAGGTCTTACAATTGGGGTGGTGGGTGGATCCTCTGCGATGGCTGCTAGTTCTGTGCTCCTCCTTGTGACTGAAGGTGGGGTCTGGAGGGTTTCAAGGACCTTTTGGATAGTCTCCTGGGGAATGTTTATCTGCTCGTCATCCATGTCATCAGGGTAATCTGGGACAGGCATATCGGCAGGAGATCCATCTTCCTCTGCAATGAAACAGGGTACGATTAGTGTGTCTGTGTTGTGGCATGAGTGATGTGACATGCCTGGCTTGTGATGAATTCACATTGTGATCCTGTTTTGTGTTCATTGCTCCAGTCCTTCAGATGGGCATTCTCCCAGATCTATGGCCCACCTGCATGTCACATGTATGTTATTGAGTTATTAGACTTGTCTGCATCATCTCTTCTAGGTGTTGGTTTTGGCCAAATAGAGAATTGCCACCTTCTTGTCCTACTCAAGCCTCCGTCTACATCCATTCTTATGGTGAGACCTTTCACTGGCTGTGGGTGCTCTGATGGCACTGGCAGCACACTTAACATTCTGGACCTGCCCCAATCTCTGACCTTTCACATCCACTTAAATGTATTTGACATGTGGCATATCCTATGCATAGCAATGTTATGACACAATATGGATGTTGGCATTGGTAATGTGTACTGCTGATGTTGGGGAATGTGTGGTACATTGGATTGCCCTGATTGTTGTAGCAGTGTCCTATTTCCTCCTCTGACTGTGCAGGTGTATTTCAGTGACAGTTACATGTGCCCCCCCCCCAATGCTGTTGTCTGAGCAGTATGACATTTGGGATGTTAAATTGTGACCCAGGCACAGTATTAGTTAGTGCATGACATATGCAGCATGGGTATGTCCTTTGTGCTGTGTAGCTCCTATTGTTGTTTACATTGGCTGATGTTTGCAACAACTATGGGCATTGGCATTTGACAGTACTGGGGCCTTTGTCTTGTTTCAGGGGATTGTTGAAGTTGTCATCCTCAACCCCCTAATTTAGGTGTGTATGATACATGGGGAGGTTACTGCCATTGGCTACTTGAGCTGCACACAGAGCGGAGGTGATATTGGCAACTGTTGTCGCAGTTACATTCCAGTTGTCGGTATGGCTAGAGGTTGTTAAGAGGGCCCTAGTTAATGTAGGGGGTATGGTGGCTGACGTGTGCCGGGATGTCAGTTTGACGTTGTGGCCTTCCCTCCTGGCGTGGATTTTCCTTTGCTCCATCGTTGGCATGACAGCATGCCCCCATGGGACTGTTGTTGGTGTAGTGTAATGGGGTTCCCCAGCTTCTGTTTGTGCAGGCCATGCCCCATGCCATCCCCCTTTACCCATGCCACTCCTTGTATATGATGACTTCCATGCATTTTGTGGTCGGTATCCCCCCCTACTTACGGTTAACATTAGTGCATTTTGATTCCCCATGCGACTTACCCTGCATGTGCGTTGTCTCCTGGTAGTCTGCGCTGTCCTGTCCTTGAATCCCTGTGACGATCTCCTCAGGGATGACGGCTGCGACCACCTCCTCCATGTTGTCAAGGGCCTCCTGGTGTGCTGGACTCCCACCTCCAGTCTGCAGTGCTGCCTTCCTGTTCCTGGCCATCTTTTCCTTTGTCCTGCACTTGCAGTCATGCCAGCGTTTCTTGCACTCGATGACTGTTCTGCATACTTCAGCCACACTGTTAATCTTGTCAACAATGTGTTGCCATATAGCCTCTCTCCTACTGATTGGCAACTTTGAGGTGATAAAGAGTTGGTGTTGGTGTTCCGTCACCTCTTTAAACAGAATTTCCTGCTCCTCTGCACTGAAGCGACACTTTCTTTTCTTCTTATAAGTGTCCTCGTTCGTGGGTCCTCCTGGCTGGTTCCTGGTCTGTTGTCATCTTCCTGGGGTCTGTAGTGGCATCTGGGATCCATTTTGGCTCTGCTCTGGTGAAATGGCAGTGTTCATGTTTTTTTTTGACACTATTGCGTAAACAAAACGGTGCATGTCCGGTTTGGGGGTCGTAAATCGACCCACAGTCATTTCCACCACGTTAACGTTGTTTTGCTTTACGACTTGACGCTGCGGTGTGCATCAAAAATAATGATTTCCATCTGTGGTTTGCGCCGCAGTGTGTCAAAGTATAAATTTGACGCCCGCGCGGCGCAACAAAATGCCGTTAGCCGGCGGTAATATTTTTGCCGCAAAACTGCGCCGGCGCAGTTTTGCGTCAAAAAGTATAAATATGGCCCTTAGCTCTTGTGGCTTGTCCTCCAGTGCAGAGCCCTTTTTTGGTTATTTGGGGTGCTTTGCGCTTAGGGCTCCACAACTTTGTTTCCAAAAAAGGTAGCTACGCCAAAATGACATCCTGTTTTCCAACATCCTGGGAATTCTAAAGGTACTCAGGATTTTCGGATTCCCCTGAAGAGGACTGAGAAAGTAGACAAAATATTAGTGGTGGGTGGTAAACTCCACTCCACCTGTGGAGTTCACAAGGTTTTGGCCACTTTGCACTCTTTGGGAGCACAGACTTCGGGAAAAACTCCACCTCCGCTGCATGACGGAGCTTATTGCCCACCTAGGCGGCCCAGTATTATGGCTTTCATAACCTGAAGCCCGCTCATTTGAAAACCTTGGATGGGAGAGACAGTCAGTGAATTCTCTTGAATGGGAATGATTATAGAAGCAGGACCCCATCACTTATGTGGCTCACCACTCCACCGCTCCGGGCCCGGTTGGCTTTCATGCTCTCAGCAGCTTATGGAGACAAAGAGTTGACAACATGGCCACCTTGTTTGTTTGAGCTGTGGAAATGCCTGTAAGCAAGAAGAAGCCTCAGCCCTCAGGCACCGCCCTCACTGCAGTGAGTAACTGCCACAATCCCTTTCCTCCAGGGTGGCCTGATGTATCAAACGGGTTTGCCACTTCTGTCTATGTGAACAAATTGCTATACATACAAGCCCTAGTGTGGTTTAGTTGTTAGTACGCTGGTATGCTTTGTAGTCTGTTGCTCATATTGCACATGCAGGACAGAGTGGTGGAGAAAACACTGCCGACATCATGGAAAAGCTGACATGATGTGGATTTTCCAGTGCCTCTGTTATTGATGAGCTAAATCTAAGGAAAGTTCATCAGTTAAATACTATAAGACACTGAGGTGGTCATTCCGAGTTTGGGGGTAACCAGACCGCCACACTGGTGGCAGTGTTTTGACAGCCAGCAGGGTGGTGGTGCAGACTGCCATATAACGAGTAAGGCACTGAACCCAGCACAACACAGACAACTCACCACCAGCACCGCCACAGCCAATGACCAGCATCCGGCGGCAGAAGGCAACTTCAGGCTTGTGGAAGCTAATGTCCCGCCACCATATTCCAAGTCACCACACAGCCACGACATCCAGGGCGGCCTGGCCATGCTGAAAAATCTGGCAGAAAGAGAAAGTACAAAAGGCAGCACCCACCTCCAGGCATAGAGAAGCATCTGCGGCCGCCATGGCTAACAAACTGCTAGTCTTCTCAGCGTTCTATCGCTCCATTCACCTTCAGGACCACCAACAAAGATGAAGATGACAACCGTAAATATGCCCACCACAGAGTGGAGGAAATGGCAGTGAAGCACTCCCACACATATCACACATTCCCCACACAGACAATGAAAGCCACACACAGGCACACACAAAATATGTTGATGCCAAGTACCTAATACACACACAAAGCCAAGCAGACACATGGCAAACATACAGCTCAATGCACACCAACACCACCAACACACCCCATAACCACACAATGACAACGAGACCACAAACACCTGAACACAGGCATAGACAGACATGTTGTGCAACACCACACATACACACACAACATGAACTGTATGTAGCAATGACCCACAATCAAAAGCAGTGAACATGCATCCAAACAATAACACAGGTGACACATCACATACAACCAACAATCAAGGAAATCCACACATGCAGCACCATACACATGGACACACTCTACACCCCATAAAATCCAACAAGCAAGCAGTCAGACACATGCCAACATGCCCATGGCACAACCTATTTACCCAGCACATGCAACAACACAGACACAGCCCATACACAGACCTCACACTTTATTGCACACAGATTTCACATCACCATTTAGAAGGAAACCAGGATAAGCATCTCAGCTTGCCAACCACAGCAATGTGGGTGGTTGTATTCAACAACAAAATAGAAAAATACACTATAGACAATTAGTGTCAATGGCAAGTCCAATGTCCAGAAATTAAGGACATATTGTCCAAAAATCATGGCCCAAGCTTGACTCCTGACAGCAAATAGGCCTCCACATCATCGGGGCATCAATGGGACAGGCAGGCACCTCAAGTTGTGGGGGTGGTGGGGTGGTAGGGCTGGCTTGGATTTGGAAGGGGCATGTTTTGGTTTGGGCTTGGGAGGGGTGACTTTGGCACTGGGAGGGGTGGATTTCTTGCTTGGTTGGAGGAGCAGGGGAAACACCAGTAGGGGCATGCGAGGATTGGCAGGTGGAGGGGCTTGGGAGGGGCAGGGGGACACTGTGTTGATGGGGAACACAGGGTGGGAGAGGAGTAGGAAAGAGGTCAAGGGCGACAAGGAAAACATTCTTAGGTACATGGCGGTCACATTATTGAGGGTTGGGAGTGGAGGTGGAAGGAGTGCTCATCTGACTTGTTGGTGTGCTGTAAATGGATGTTGTGTGTGCAATGTGTGCATGTGTGTGGTGGGTGAATGTTGGGTGGTTGAGTGGGTGCGTGTGCATTCATTGGGAGGAGGGGGTAGAGATGCAGGGAGAGGGAATGGTAGATGTGTTAGATGTGTTAGTGAATGTTGCAGTGGTGTGTGCTAGTGAGGTGGATGTGCTGCAGGTGGCAGAGACGGTAGTCGTGGTCAGTGCGGATGTTGTGTGTGGGGTGTGTGCATGTGTGTCTGCTATTGTGGTGATTAAGGGTATGACAGTATGACAGGAATGATAGCAAGACCAGTGTGTGATGATGCAGTGCTGGTAGGTGTGAATGGAGCTTTGACTGTGAGGGAGGAGGTGGAGGGGAAGTATCTGTTGTAGTGTCTGCAGATGTGTGTTGTGTGTATGCATGCCTGTGAGAACGTTTGTGATGCCTATGTCTGTTGTATTGGGTGTCTGCTGGCCTGCACCTGTGCTTCGACAGGTGCAGGGTGAGCGGTTGTGGATTGGGAACAGGTATCTGGTGGGAGGACGGAAGATGAAGGGACACTGGCTGCCATCAACAAGGAGGTCAGAGCTTGAAACAATCTCTGTAGGCCAGACAAGGCACTGTGAATGCCTTCCAGGAACACATTGGACTGCTGCATCACAATGGATGGCATTCACAATGTTTGTCTACCCCACAGAGATGAACCTCAGGAAGTTAATAGCCTTCTTACTGAAGGCAGCAGGGCTGACTGGGGTAGGGGCAGAGGTGCCTGTGGCGAAGGAGACACCCACCATCCTGGGTGAGCAGGCACGGGCAGCTGTGTGTAGTGCTACATGGAGGGCGGGGCTGCTAAGTGGGATGGCGGAGAAGGATGGTGCTGGGGTGGTCCCAGATGGATCTCCACTGCCAGGGAATGGCCATCGGAGGAGGAATCTGTATCAGCTGTTCTGGTTGCTCCAGTCTCCCCAGTGCTGCTCCCTATGCCCTCCGTCCCACTGGTCCCCTCTGCTTCGTTGGTGCTTGCCTCCTGGGTCCTGTGGGCTGCTGCATCCCCAATCACCGGTGCCCATCCTCCTTCACCAGATGATACTAATGCACACCTAGATAGAGGTGGAGATATCAGGAGGGTGGAAGAAACAGAAAGGGAGGAAATGTTATGGTTAACACACATACACTTCACATACAAACAGTACATGATTCATCCCCCGCCAGGTAAACAAGAGCTAATTTTTCAATCAATTACAATTGAGTCGTGCAAGTAATGCCCAAACTCATCAGCGTTCACCTCAACCCTGCAGCCTAAACACCTGAATGAAGACCACTACATGCCGATCAACTGGCTAAATGACTAATCCAACAATCCAGTCCAACATCACATGTCATTCATTATGGGATGAGACTAATCTGGGCTCAGAGGAACTGAGCACAAAAACTAACTCAATGGAATGTGTGGAGGACATGTTGTACAGAGGTCCATTGATGAAGCAAATGAAGTAATTGCAATGTTCACATAGCATACCCGTCATTACCTACATACATTGCCAATATGACCACCTTGTACTACTACAGTACACGGAGAGATGGAGGATGCAGCCAGTGACATGATAGCATACTTGAGTGACCCATACATACAGATGAATGTGTGTCACAGTACGACCACTTCTTTTCCTGCATGCCTCAACATAACTAACGTGTCACACTCCTACATGATTGGTGTGACAACCAGGACTGTACATTTCCTAAGTTTCATCTGACTATTAAATCCCAAGTACAGTGAGGGTCACAGTACACAACCATGCAGAAGTCACCTAACAGTCAACACTTACCCCCTTGTGGCTGCTGTGCTGCCTTCAAGCGCCCATCCAACTCTGGGTAGGCCACTGCCAGTGTGCGGGCCTTTAGGGGGGTCAGGGTCCGACGGGCACTCCTTCCACATTGGGAGACCGTCCCCAGCTGGGCCTCTGCGGTCTTCCGGGCCCAGCATCTCAGGTCCTTCCACCGCTTCTTGCAGTGGGTGCTCCACTGGGAATGGGCCCCTAGGGTCTGCACTTCCTTGGTGATGGCTCTCCATAACCCTTTTTTCCGGTGGGCACTTACCTGCATGGGAAACATACAGAAAATGGGGGACATGATGTAATTAATACCAATACAGCTGTAACCTTTGGCGACACACAACAAACACAGACCACGCACACTGCTAATATACCACACATGTCATGCGCATGCAAAACACCTGATGAGTCATGACATGTCAATGTGCACAAACATACATTGTCAAACACCACCCGACATGTGGGACAAAGGATGTTGTACTGCCTGTTACCCTGGAGCACTGTGCAACCGCCCATACAGGGGCAGGACCGCTTCCACCAGTTTCTCCAGTTCCTCTGTAGTGAAGGCTGGGGCCTTATCCCCTGCAGTGCATGCCATCTTTGCTCCAAGATACAGGACACAGCAACACACGAAGTAGAGGTCTGTCTTGCCCGATTACCAGGAGTCAAGTGAGCTGGCCCATACAAAATGGCAGTTTCTATCACAGCGGTCATGACTGTCACCGCCAGCAGTGATCGTCATTGGTCTCAGTCTCCCATAGACCTCAATGTTAACCAATGAGGAGCTGCACTCAGACTGCCTTCCGCCATGACGACTTTTGCCAGCGGGACAAGGTCACTTCCAGCTGTCCAATGCACGCCGGACATACGGATGCCATATTAACCTGTAGCATGACTGCCCTGGATTCACTTTGCTGAATTACCTGCATGTCGTCACAAATTGATACATTAGGAAACACATTGAGCATAATGACATATGTAGTGAGTATCTGGTGACATCACCACTCTTGTCACTACAGTTGTCAGTATACATGATCCGTATGGTGGAACACATGGAAGGGTATGTTTACATGTCCTGCATCCCTCCATTGTCACAGGGATTATGTGCCATTGTCTGGTTAGGAATGCAATGTGGAGTAAAGTATCTTCCCATAACATGAGAGCCAACCTGCATGAACAAAACTTTGTGACTGCTGTATGTCATACTTGGTACACTACATTGTGAGAGGTTCCCAGATTGTTGTTTGTGTCCCGCACAGATATCGCCACAATGGAGTGATGAGGAATGCACCAGTTTACCGGCCACTTGTAGACCTTGACACCATGGAAGAGCATCACATCATCCTGACCTATTGACTGAATCGTTTTTGAATCAGGGAACTTGTCACCCAGTTGAAGCCAGACCTCCTGCCGGCTTTCAGAAATCCCCATGCCATTCCTCCAACAGTAAAAGCAGCCTTCTACAACATATCAAATGTCCCGCATGTAACTGGGGCCATTGATGGGACTCACATCACTTTGGTACCTCCGAGGACCAATGAACAGGTCTACAGAAACCAGATGAGTACATATTCGCTCAATGTACAAGTTGTGTGTCTTGCAGATGAGTACACAACACATGTAAATGCAAATTCCCAGGTTTCCAGGTTCAGTACATGATTCATACGTCCTGAGGAACAGCAGTGTCCCTGCAATGATGTCACAGCCACAGGGAGAAAGGGCCTGGCTCATAGGTATGTGTACTGCTCTCCATCTCAGACATTTGTACCCCTCCAAACACAGTCAGCACTTGTGAGAAAGTAGCCTCTTTCTAGCCTTGTTACCCCCACTTTTGGCCTGTTTGTGAGTGTATGTCAGGATGTTTGTCACTGTTTTCACTGTCTCACTGGGGTCCTGATGGCTAGGCCCCAGTGCTCATAGTGAAAACACTATGTTTTCAGTATGTTTGTTATGTGTCACTGGGACCCTGCTGGTCAGGACCCCAGTGCTCATAAGGTTGTGGCCTATATGTATGTGTCACTGGGACCCTGTCACACAGGGCCCCAGTGCTCATAGGTGTGCATGTATGTGTTCCCTGTGTGGTGCCTAACTGTCTCACTGAGGCTCTGCTAACCAGAACCTCAGTGGTTATGCTCTCTCATTACTTTTAAATTGTCACTAACAGGCTAGTGACCAATTTTACCAATTTACATTGGCTTACTGGAACACCCTTATAATTCCCTAGTATATGGTACTAAGGTACCCAGGGTATTGGGGTTCCAGGAGATCCCTATGGGCTGCAGCATTTCTTTTGCCACCCATAGGGAGCTCTGACAATTCTTACACAGGCCTGCCACTGCAGCCTGAGTGAAATAACGTCCACGTTATTTCACAGCCATTTTACACTGCACTTAAGTAACTTATAAGTCACCTATATGTCTAACCTTTACCTGGTAAAGGTTAGGTGCAAAGTTACTTAGTGTGAGGGCACCCTGGCACTAGCCAAGGTGCCCCCACATTGTTCAGGGCCAATTCCCTGAACTTTGTGAGTGCGGGGACACCATTACACGCGTGCACTACATATAGGTCACTACCTATATGTAGCTTCACAATGGTAACTCCGAATATGGCCATGTAACATGTCTATGATCATGGAATTGCCCCCTCTATGCCACCCTGGCATAGTTTGCACAATCCCATGGTCCCAGTGGTCTGTAGCACAGACCCTGGTACTGCCAAACTGCCCTTCCTGGGGTTTCACTGCAGCTGCTGCTGCTGCCAACCCCTCAGACAGGCATCTGCCCTCCTGGGGTCCAGCCAGGCCTGGCCCAGGATGGCAGAACAAAGGACTTCCTCTGAGAGAGGGTGTGACACCCTCTCCCTTTGGACAATGGTGTGAAGGCAGGGGAGGAGTAGCCTCCCCCAGCCTCTGGAAATGCTTTCTTGGGCACAGATGTGCCCAATTCTGCATAAGCCAGTCTACACCGGTTCAGGGACCCCTTAGCCCCTGCTCTGGCGCGAAACTGGACAAAGGAAAGGGAGTGACCACTCCCCTGACCTGCACCTCCCCTGGGAGGTGTCCAGAGCTCCTCCAGTGTGCTCCAGACCTCTGCCATCTTGGAAACAGAGGTGCTGCTGGCACACTGGACTGCTCTGAGTGGCCAGTGCCACCAGGTGACGTCAGAGACTCCTGCTGATAGGCTCCTTCAGGTGTTAGTAGCCTATCCTCTCTCCTAAGTAGTCAAACCCTCTTTTCTGGCTATTTAGGGTCTCTGTCTCTGGGGAAACTTTAGATAACGAATGCAAGAGCTCATCCGAGTTCCTCTGCATCTCCCTCTTCACCTTCTGATAAGGAATCGACTGCTGACCGCGCTGGAAGCCTGCAAACCTGCAACATAGTAGCAAAGACGACTACTGCAACTCTGTAACGCTGATCCTTCCGCCTTCTCGACTGTTTTCCTGCTTGTGCATGCTGTGGGGGTAGCCTGCCTCCTCTCTGCACCAGAAGCTCCAAAGAAATCTCCCGTGGGTCGACGGAATCTTCCCCCTGCAACCGCAGGCACCAAAAAGCTGCATTACCGGTCCCTTGGGTCTCCTCTCAGCACAACGAGCGAGGTCCCTCGAATCCAGCGACTCTGTCCAAGTGACCCCCACAGTCCAGTGACTCTTCAGCCCAAGTTTGGTGGAGGTAAGTCCTTGCCTCACCTCGCTGGGCTGCAATGCTGGGAACCGCAACTTTGCAGCTACTCCGGCCCCTGTGCACTTCCGGTGGAAATCCTTTGTGCACAGCCAAGCCTGGGTCCACGGCACTCTAACCTGCATTGCACGACTTTCTAAGTTGGTCTCCGGCGACGTGGGACTCCTTTGTGCAACTTCGGCGAGCACCGTTTCACGCATCCTTGTAGTGCCTGTTTCTGGCACTTCTCCGGGAGCTACCTGCTTTAATGAGGGCTCTTTGTCTTGCTCGACGTCTCCTCTCTCTTCAGGTCCAATTTGCGATCTCCTGGTCCCTCCCGGGCCCCAGCAGCGTCCAAAAACGCCAAACGCACGATTTGCGTGTAGCAAGGCTTGTTGGCGTCCTTTCGGCGGGAAAACACTTCTACACAACTCTCCAAGGGGAGCGGGATCCGTCCACCAAAGGGGAAGTCTCTAGCCCTTTTCATTCCTGCAGAAACCTCAGCTTCTTCTGTCCAGTCGAATCTTCTTGCACCCGCAGCTGGCATTTCCTGGGCATCTGCCCATCTCCGACTTGCTTGTGACTTTTGGACTTGGTCCCCTTGTTCCACAGGTACCCTAGATTGGAAATCCACAGTTGTTGCATTGCTGGTTTGTGTCTTTCCTGCATTATTCCTCTAACACGACTCTTTTGTCCTTAGGGGAACTTTAGTGCACTTTGCACTCACTTTTCAGGGTCTTGGGGAGGGTTATTTTTCTAACTCTCACTATTTTCTAATAGTCCCAGCGACCCTCTACAAGGTCACATAGGTTTGGGGTCCATTCGTGGTTCGCATTCCACTTTTGGAGTATATGGTTTGTGTTGCCCCTATCCCTATGTTTCCCCATTGCATCCTATTGTAACTATACATTGTTTGCACTGTTTTCTAAGACTATACTGCATATTTTTGCTATTGTGTATATATATCTTGTGTATATTTCCTATCCTCTCACTGAGGGTACACTCTAAGATACTTTGGCATATTGTCATAAAAATAAAGTACCTTTATTTTTAGTATAACTGTGTATTGTGTTTTCTTATGATATTGTGCATATGACACTAAGTGGTACTGTAGTAGCTTCACACGTCTCCTAGTTCAGCCTAAGCTGCTCTGCTAAGCTACCATTATCTATCAGCCTAAGCTGCTAGACACCCTATACACTAATAAGGGATAACTGGGCCTGGTGCAAGGTGCAAGTACCCCTTGGTACTCACTACAAGCCAGTCCAGCCTCCTACATTGGTTGTGCAGTGGTGGGATAAGTGCTTGAGACTACTTACCACTCTTGTCATTGTACTTTTCATAAGAGAAAAATATACAAAACAAGGTCAGTGTATATACACATAGCCAAAAAGTTTTGCATTTCCTCTTTTCACTCTTTTCTAAAGTGCTGAAAAGTACTTCTAAACTTTCAAAAAGTTCTTAAAAGTTTAAAAAGTTTTTTTCTGTCTTTCCAAAAAGTTCTGAAAACTTTTTTCTCTTTTTCTATCACTTTAACTCTCTCTAAAAAATGTCTGGCACAGGCCAAAATGTTGATCTGTCCAAACTTGCATATGACAACCTTAGCTGGAAAAGAGCAAGGAGTCTCTGTATAGAGAGAGGTTTGAGTGTAGGGAAGAATCCTTCCTTGGAACTGTTACTTAACATGCTTAAAGAACAGGATAAGGCCATAGGTGCCTCATCTGTTGAAAAAGTACCTAATAGTTCTCAATCTGATTCAGGGACTCCCCCAGGAAAAGATTCAGGAAAGAAACTTCCTAGCCTGCCCATTACTAGACAGTCTAGCATAGATGGTAATGATGATGAGCCACTCAATAGAAATAGTGTTGTCTCACATCATAGCAAAAGCATTTATTCTCACCATACTGGTAGTAATGTTTCTGTTAACCAAGCTGTTAGAGTGGCTTCTGTAAGGGACAGGTCTCCTTCTGTTCATTCCCATCATAGCTCTGTTTCTAGGAATGTCCCTCCCACCAACCATGATGACAGAATGTTAGAGAGGGAACTCAATAAGTTGAGGGTGGAACAAACCAGACTGAAGCTTAAAAAGCAACAGCTGGATTTGGATAGACAGTCTTTTGAATTAGACAAGGAAAGACAGAAGTTGGGTTTAGATACCCATGGTGGCAGCAGCAGTATTCCCCATAGTCATCCTGCAAAAGAGCATGATTCCAGGAATCTGCACAAGATAGTTCCCCCTTACAAGGAGGGGGATGACATTAACAAGTGGTTTGCTGCACTTGAGAGGGCCTGTGTTGTACAGGATGTCCCTCAAAGGCAGTGGGCTGCTATCCTATGACTATCATTTAGTGGAAAGGGTAGGGATAGACTCCTTACTGTGAAAGAAAGTGATGCCAATAATTTTACAGTTCTTAAGAATGCACTCCTGGATGGTTATGGCCTAACCACTGAACAGTACAGGATAAAGTTCAGAGAGACCAAAAAGGAGTCTTCACAAGACTGGGTTGATTTCATTGACCATTCAGTGAAGGCCTTGGAGGGGTGGTTACATGGCAGTAAAGTTACTGATTATGAAAGCCTGTATAACACAATCCTGAGAGAGCATATACTTAATAATTGTGTGTCTGATTTGTTGCACCAGTACTTGGTGGACTCTGATCTGACCTCTCCCCAAGAATTGGGAAAGAAGGCAGACAAATGGGTCAGAACAAGAGTGAACAGAAAAGTTCATACAGGGGGTGACAAAGATGGCAATAAGAAGAAAGATGGTGAAAAATCTCAAGATAAGCATGGGGATAAGGGTAAAACCAAAGATCCCACTTCAAATCTTAAACACTCTTCAGAGGGTGGGGATAAAACAAATTCTTCCTCTTCTTCCCAACCTGCACACATTAAAAAGCCTTGGTGCTTTGTGTGTAAAAACAGAGGCCATAGGCCAGGGGATAAGTCCTGTCCAGGTAAACCCCCTGAGCCTACCACCACTAATACATCAAGCTCTAGTGCCCCTAGCAGTAGTGGTACTAGTGGTGGGACTGCTGGCAACAGTCAAGCAAAGGGTGTAGTTGGGTTCACTTATGGGTCCATAGTGGAAACTGATGTAATCAGTCCCAAGACAGTTTCTGTCACACCTAGTGGCATTGGCCTTGCCACACTGGCTGCTTGTCCCCTTACAATGGATAAGTACAGGCAGACAGTTTCAATAAATGGTGTTGAGGCCTTGGCCTACAGGGACACAGGTGCCAGTTTCACTTTGGTGACTGAAAACCTTGTGGCTCCTGAACAACACATCATTGGACAACAGTATAAGATTATTGATGTCCATAACTCCACTAAGTTTCTTCCCTTAGCTATAATTCAGTTTAGTTGGGGTGGAGTTACTGGCCCTAAGCAGGTGGTGGTATCACCTAGCTTACCTGTAGACTGTCTCTTAGGTAATGACCTAGAGACCTCAGGTTGGGCTGATGTAGAGTTTTATGCCCATGCAGCCATGCTGGGCATCCCTGAGGAATTGTTCCCTCTCATTTCTACTGAAATGAAAAAGCAAAGGAGAGAAGGCCTGAAAACTCAGGATCCCTCTCCATCAACAGGTAAAAAGGGTATCACAGTATCCCCTAACCACCCTACCATTCAGGATACCATTCCTGTGGTGGGAGAAACCTCTCCTGGGGTGGCACCTGTTCCAAGGGAATCATCAGCTGACATAGCTGGACTCCCTGAGGTAGAAGTACCTCTCTGTGGGATAACTAACATTGGTGACAAGAAGAGCACCATTTTAGTTAACATGGAGCATCCCTCCAACCCTCCCAGAGAAACTTTAGTGCAGAAACCCTGCACTGCCTCACAACACTTAGGACAGCATCCCTGCCCTAGTGTGGAGCTCATAGGACAGCATCCCTGCCCTGCTCCAACTCAAGAGAAACAGCATCCCTGTTCTCTCTTCCAGCCAAATGGACAAAGTTTTTGCCCAGCTATGGCTTTACTGAGACAGCATCCCTGTCTGGCATTTCCATCATTACAAATAGGCTCAGTGGATAATTCCCACTGCTCTAAACTAAAACTTACTGATAGAAACTCTGAAAATACATCTTCACATTGTTGCTTACCTAAAAAACTTCAAACAGGGTGGTTTACATCCCCACAGGGAAGTAACCATATAGTGGATGATAAAGGGAGTAACCAGTCTATTGCAGAGCTACTCTCTACTTATCACCACTTAGACAATAAAGTCTCAACTGGCCAAGGTTAGCCTTATTGTCCTTCGTTTGGGGGGGGTTGTGTGAGAAAGTAGCCTCTTTCTAGCCTTGTTACCCCCACTTTTGGCCTGTTTGTGAGTGTATGTCAGGATGTTTGTCACTGTTTTCACTGTCTCACTGGGGTCCTGATGGCTAGGCCCCAGTGCTCATAGTGAAAACACTATGGCCCATATTTATACTTTTTGACGCTAAACTGCGCTAACGCAGTTTAGCGTCAAAAAGTTTTGCGCCGGCTAGCGCCATTCTGAAGCGCCATGCGGGCGCCGTATTTATTGAATGGCGTTAGCCGGCGCAAGCAGACCGGCGCTGCCTGGTGTGCGCGAGAAAAACCACGTACACCAGGCAGCGCCGGCGTAGGGGGAAAATGGCGCATGGGCGTCTTAAAATGGGGCAAGTCAGGTTACGTCGAAAAAATCATCGTAACCCGACTTGCGCCATTTATTTTCGACGCCCATCCCCATCAACATGACTCCTATCATTGTAAAGATAGGAGTCATGCCCCCTTGCCCAATGGCCATGCCCAGGGGACTTCTGTCCCCTGGGCATGGTCATTGGGCACAGTGGCATGTAGGGGGGCACAAATCAGTCCCCCCTATGCCACAAAAAAAAAAAAAAAAATACTTACCTGAACTTACCTTAATGTCCATGGGATGGGTCCCTCCGTCCTTGGGTGTCCTCCTGGGGTGGGCAAGGGTGGCAGGGGGGGTCCCTGGGGGCAGGGGAGGGCACTCTGGGCTCATTTTGAGCCCACTTGTCCCTTAACGCCATCCCTGACCCAGGCGTTAAAAAGCGGCGCAAAAGCGCCGTTTTTGGCCACGCCCACTCCCGGGCGTCATTTTTGCCCGGGAGTATAAATACCACGTAAAGGCCTGGGAGTCATTTTTTAAGACGGGAACGCCTCCCTTGCATATCATTAACGCAAGGAAGGGGTTCACGCTAAAAAATGACGCACACTCCGGGCACTTTGGCGCCCGAAGCGTCTAACGCCAGAGTATAAATATGGCGTTAGTTGGCGTTAGTTTAGCGTCGAATTTGCGTCGAAAAAAACGACGCAAATTCGGCGCAACCAGAGTATAAATACGGCCCTATGTTTTCAGTATGTTTGTTATGTGTCACTGGGACCCTGCTGGTCAGGACCCCAGTGCTCATAAGGTTGTGGCCTATATGTATGTGTCACTCGGACCCTGTCACACAGGGCCCCAGTGCTCATAGGTGTGCATGTATGGGTTCCCTGTGTGGTGCCTAACTGTCTCACTGAGGCTCTGCTAACCAGAACCTCAGTGGTTATGCTCTCTCATTACTTTTAAATTGTCACTAACAGGCTAGTGACCAATTTTACCAATTTACATTGGCTTACTGGAACACCCTTATAATTCCCTAGTATATGGTACTAAGGTACCCAGGGTATTGGGGTTCCAGGAGATCCCTATGGGCTGCAGCATTTCTTTTGCCACCCATAGGGAGCTCTGACAATTCTTACACAGGCCTGCCACTGCAGCCTGAGTGAAATAACGTCCACGTTATTTCACAGCCATTTTACACTGCACTTAAGTAACTTATAAGTCACCTATATGTCTAACCTTTACCTGGTAAAGGTTAGGTGCAAAGTTACTTAGTGTGAGGGCACCCTGGCACTAGCCAAGGTGCCCCCACATTGTTCAGGGCCAATTCCCTGAACTTTGTGAGTGCGGGGACACCATTACACGCGTGCACTACATATAGGTCACTACCTATATGTAGCTTCACAATGGTAACTCTGAATATGACCATGTAACATGTCTATGATCATGGAATTGCCCCCTCTATGCCACCCTGGCATAGTTGGCACAATCCCATGGTCCCAGTGGTCTGTAGCACAGACCCTGGTACTGCCAAACTGCCCTTCCTGGGGTTTCACTGCAGCTGCTGCTGCTGCCAACCCCTCAGACAGGCATCTGCCCTCCTGGGGTCCAGCCAGGCCTGGCCCAGGATGGCAGAACAAAGGACTTCCTCTGAGAGAGGGTGTGACACCCTCTCCCTTTGGACAATGGTGTGAAGGCAGGGGAGGAGTAGCCTCCCCAGCCTCTGGAAATGCTTTCTTGGGCACAGATGTGCCCAATTCTGCATAAGCCAGTCTACACCGGTTCAGGGACCCCTTAGCCCCTGCTCTGGCACGAAACTGGACAAAGGAAAGGTGAGTGACCACTCCCCTGACCTGCACCTCCCCTGGGAGGTGTCCAGAGCTCCTCCAGTGTGCTCCAGACCTCTGCCATCTTGGAAACAGAGGTGCTGCTGGCACACTGGACTGCTCTGAGTGGCCAGTGCCACCAGGTGACGTCAGAGACTCCTGCTGATAGGCTCCTTCAGGTGTTAGTAGCCTATCCTCTCTCCTAAGTAGCCAAACCCTCTTTTCTGGCTATTTAGGGTCTCTGTCTCTGGGGAAACTTTAGATAACGAATGCAAGAGCTCATCCGAGTTCCTCTGCATCTCCCTCTTCACCTTCTGATAAGGAATCGACTGCTGACCGCGCTGGAAGCCTGCAAACCTGCAACATAGTAGCAAAGACGACTACTGCAACTCTGTAACGCTGATCCTGCCGCCTTCTCGACTGTTTTCCTGCTTGTGCATGCTGTGGGGGTAGCCTGCCTCCTCTCTGCACCAGAAGCTCCGAAGAAATCTCCCGTGGGTCGACGGAATCTTCCCCCTGCAACCGCAGGCACCAAAAAGCTGCATTACCGGTCCCTTGGGTCTCCTCTCAGCACGACGAGCGAGGTCCCTCGAATCCAGCGACTCTGTCCAAGTGACCCCCACAGTCCAGTGACTCTTCAGCCCAAGTTTGGTGGAGGTAAGTCCTTGCCTCACCTCTCTGGGCTGCATTGCTGGGAACCGCAACTTTGCAGCTACTCCGGCCCCTGTGCACTTCCGGCGGAAATCCTTTGTGCACAGCCAAGCCTGGGTCCACGGCACTCTAACCTGCATTGCACGACTTTCTAAGTTGGTCTCCGGCGACGTGGGACTCCTTTGTGCAACTTCGGTGAGCACCGTTTCACGCATCCTCGTAGTGCCTGTTTCTGGCACTTCTCCGGATGCTACCTGCTTTAGTGAGGGCTCTTTGTCTTGCTCGACGTCCCCTCTCTCTTCAGGTCCAATTTGCGACCTCCTGGTCCCTCTCGGGTTCCAGCAGCGTCCAAAAATGCTAAACGCACGATTTGCTTGTAGCAAGGCTTGTTGGCATCCTTTCGGCGGGAAAACACTTCTGCACGACTCTCCAAGGTGAGAGGGATCCGTCCACTAAAGGGGAAGTCTCTCGCCCTTTTCGTTCCTGCAGAAACCTCAGCTTCTTCTGTCCAGTCGAAGCTTCTTTGCACCCGCAGCTGGCATTTCCTGGGCATCTGCCCATCTCCGACTTGCTTGTGACTTTTGGACTTGGTCCCCTTGTTCCACAGGTACCCTAGATTGGAAATCCACAGTTGTTGCATTGCTGGTTTGTGTCTTTCCTGCATTATTCCTCTAACACGACTCTTTTGTCCTTAGGGGAACTTTAGTGCACTTTGCACTCACTTTTCAGGGTCTTGGGGAGGGTTATTTTTCTAACTCTTACTATTTTCTAATAGTCCCAGCGACCCTCTACAAGGTCACATAGGTTTGGGGTCCATTCGTGGTTCGCATTCCACTTTTGGAGTATATGGTTTGTGTTGCCCCTATCCCTATGTTTCCCCATTGCATCCTATTGTAACTATACATTGTTTGCACTGTTTTCTAAGACTATACTGCATATTTTTGCTATTGTGTATATATATCTTGTGTATATTTCCTATCCTCTCACTGAGGGTACACTCTAAGATACTTTGGCATATTGTCATAAAAATAAAGTACCTTTATTTTTAGTATAACTGTGTATTGTGTTTTCTTATGATATTGTGCATATGACACTAAGTGGTACTGTAGTAGCTTCACACGTCTCCTAGTTCAGCCTAAGCTGCTCTGCTAAGCTACCATTATCTATCAGCCTAAGCTGCTAGACACCCTATACACTAATAAGGGATAACTGGGCCTGGTGCAAGGTGCAAGTACCCCTTGGTACTCACTACAAGCCAGTCCAGCCTCCTACATTGGTTGTGCAGTGGTGGGATAAGTGCTTGAGACTACTTACCACTCTTGTCATTGTACTTTTCATAAGAGAAAAATATACAAAACAAGGTCAGTGTATATACACATAGCCAAAAAGTTTTGCATTTCCTCTTTTCACTCTTTTCTAAAGTGCTGAAAAGTACTTCTAAACTTTCAAAAAGTTCTTAAAAGTTTAAAAAGTTTTTTTCTGTCTTTCCAAAAAGTTCTGAAAACTTTTTTCTCTTTTTCTATCACTTTAACTCTCTCTAAAAAATGTCTGGCACAGGCCAAAATGTTGATCTGTCCAAACTTGCATATGACAACCTTAGCTGGAAAAGAGCAAGGAGTCTCTGTATAGAGAGAGGTTTGAGTGTAGGGAAGAATCCTTCCTTGGAACTGTTACTTAACATGCTTAAAGAACAGGATAAGGCCATAGGTGCCTCATCTGTTGAAAAAGTACCTAATAGTTCTCAATCTGATTCAGGGACTCCCCCAGGAAAAGATTCAGGAAAGAAACTTCCTAGCCTGCCCATTACTAGACAGTCTAGCATAGATGGTAATGATGATGAGCCACACCATAGAAATAGTGTTGTCTCACATCATAGCAAAAGCATTTATTCTCACCATACTGGTAGTAATGTTTCTGTTAACCAAGCTGTTAGAGTGGCTTCTGTAAGGGACAGGTCTCCTTCTGTTCATTCCCATCATAGCTCTGTTTCTAGGAATGTCCCTCCCACCAACCCTGATGACAGAATGTTAGAGAGGGAACTCAATAAGTTGAGGGTGGAACAAACCAGACTGAAGCTTAAAAAGCAACAGCTGGATTTGGATAGACAGTCTTTTGAATTAGACAAGGAAAGACAGAAGTTGGGTTTAGATACCCATGGTGGCAGCAGCAGTATTCCCCATAGTCATCCTGCAAAAGAGCATGATTCCAGGAATCTGCACAAGATAGTTCCCCCTTACAAGGAGGGGGATGACATTAACAAGTGGTTTGCTGCACTTGAGAGGGCCTGTGTTGTACAGGATGTCCCTCAAAGGCAGTGGGCTGCTATCCTATGGCTATCATTTAGTGGAAAGGGTAGGGATAGACTCCTTACTGTGAAAGAAAGTGATGCCAATAATTTTACAGTTCTTAAGAATGCACTCCTGGATGGTTATGGCCTAACCACTGAACAGTACAGGATAAAGTTCAGAGAGACCAAAAAGGAGTCTTCACAAGACTGGGTTGATTTCATTGACCATTCAGTGAAGGCCTTGGAGGGGTGGTTACATGGCAGTAAAGTTACTGATTATGAAAGCCTGTATAACACAATCCTGAGAGAGCATATACTTAATAATTGTGTGTCTGATTTGTTGCACCAGTACTTGGTGGACTCTGATCTGACCTCTCCCCAAGAATTGGGAAAGAAGGCAGACAAATGGGTCAGAACAAGAGTGAACAGAAAAGTTCATACAGGGGGTGACAAAGATGGCAATAAGAAGAAAGATGGTGAAAAATCTCAAGATAAGCATGGGGATAAGGGTAAAACCAAAGATCCCACTTCAAATCTTAAACACTCTTCAGAGGGTGGGGATAAAACAAATTCTTCCTCTTCTTCCCAACCTGCACACATTAAAAAGCCTTGGTGCTTTGTGTGTAAAAACAGAGGCCATAGGCCAGGGGATAAGTCCTGTCCAGGTAAACCCCCTGAGCCTACCACCACTAATACATCAAGCTCTAGTGCCCCTAGCAGTAGTGGTACTAGTGGTGGGACTGCTGGCAACAGTCAAGCAAAGGGTGTAGTTGGGTTCACTTATGGGTCCATAGTGGAAACTGATGTAATCAGTCCCAAGACAGTTTCTGTCACACCTAGTGGCATTGGCCTTGCCACACTGGCTGCTTGTCCCCTTACAATGGATAAGTACAGGCAGACAGTTTCAATAAATGGTGTTGAGGCCTTGGCCTACAGGGACACAGGTGCCAGTTTCACTTTGGTGACTGAAAACCTTGTGGCTCCTGAACAACACATCATTGGACAACAGTATAAGATTATTGATGTCCATAACTCCACTAAGTTTCTTCCCTTAGCTATAATTCAGTTTAGTTGGGGTGGAGTTACTGGCCCTAAGCAGGTGGTGGTATCACCTAGCTTACCTGTAGACTGTCTCTTAGGTAATGACCTAGAGACCTCAGGTTGGGCTGATGTAGAGTTTTATGCCCATGCAGCCATGCTGGGCATCCCTGAGGAATTGTTCCCTCTCATTTCTACTGAAATGAAAAAGCAAAGGAGAGAAGGCCTGAAAACTCAGGATCCCTCTCCATCAACAGGTAAAAAGGGTATCACAGTATCCCCTAACCACCCTACCATTCAGGATACCATTCCTGTGGTGGGAGAAACCTCTCCTGGGGTGGCACCTGTTCCAAGGGAATCATCAGCTGACATAGCTGGACTCCCTGAGGTAGAAGTACCTCTCTGTGGGATAACTAACATTGGTGACAAGAAGAGCACCATTTTAGTTAACATGGAGCATCCCTCCAACCCTCCCAGAGAAACTTTAGTGCAGAAACCCTGCACTGCCTCACAACACTTAGGACAGCATCCCTGCCCTAGTGTGGAGCTCATAGGACAGCATCCCTGCCCTGCTCCAACTCAAGAGAAACAGCATCCCTGTTCTCTCTTCCAGCCAAATGGACAAAGTTTTTGCCCAGCTATGGCTTTACTGAGACAGCATCCCTGTCTGGCATTTCCATCATTACAAATAGGCTCAGTGGATAATTCCCACTGCTCTAAACTAAAACTTACTGATAGAAACTCTGAAAATACATCTTCACATTGTTGCTTACCTAAAAAACTTCAAACAGGGTGGTTTACATCCCCACAGGGAAGTAACCATATAGTGGATGATAAAGGGAGTAACCAGTCTATTGCAGAGCTACTCTCTACTTATCACCACTTAGACAATAAAGTCTCAACTGGCCAAGGTTAGCCTTATTGTCCTTCGTTTGGGGGGGGGGTTGTGTGAGAAAGTAGCCTCTTTCTAGCCTTGTTACCCCCACTTTTGGCCTGTTTGTGAGTGTATGTCAGGATGTTTGTCACTGTTTTCACTGTCTCACTGGGGTCCAGATGGCTAGGCCCCAGTGCTCATAGTGAAAACACTATGTTTTCAGTATGTTTGTTATGTGTCACTGGGACCCTGCTGGTCAGGACCCCAGTGCTCATAAGGTTGTGGCCTATATGTATGTGTCACTGGGACCCTGTCACACAGGGCCCCAGTGCTCATAGGTGTGCATGTATGGGTTCCCTGTGTGGTGCCTAACTGTCTCACTGAGGCTCTGCTAACCAGAACCTCAGTGGTTATGCTCTCTCATTACTTTTAAATTGTCACTAACAGGCTAGTGACCAATTTTACCAATTTACATTGGCTTACTGGAACACCCTTATAATTCCCTAGTATATGGTACTAAGGTACCCAGGGTATTGGGGTTCCAGGAGATCCCTATGGGCTGCAGCATTTCTTTTGCCACCCATAGGGAGCTCTGACAATTCTTACACAGGCCTGCCACTGCAGCCTGAGTGAAATAACGTCCACGTTATTTCACAGCCATTTTACACTGCACTTAAGTAACTTATAAGTCACCTATATGTCTAACCTTTACCTGGTAAAGGTTAGGGGCAAAGTTACTTAGTGTGAGGGCACCCTGGCACTAGCCAAGGTGCCCCCACATTGTTCAGGGCCAATTCCCTGAACTTTGTGAGTGCGGGGACACCATTACACGCGTGCACTACATATAGGTCACTACCTATATGTAGCTTCACAATGGTAACTCCGAATATGGCCATGTAACATGTCTATGATCATGGAATTGCCCCCTCTATGCCACCCTGGCATAGTTGGCACAATCCCATGGTCCCAGTGGTCTGTAGCACAGACCCTGGTACTGCCAAACTGCCCTTCCTGGGGTTTCACTGCAGCTGCTGCTGCTGCCAACCCCTCAGACAGGCATCTGCCCTCCTGGGGTCCAGCCAGGCCTGGCCCAGGATGGCAGAACAAAGGACTTCCTCTGAGAGAGGGTGTGACACCCTCTCCCTTTGGACAATGGTGTGAAGGCAGGGGAGGAGTAGCCTCCCCCAGCCTCTGGAAATGCTTTCTTGGGCACAGATGTGCCCAATTCTGCATAAGCCAGTCTACACCGGTTCAGGGACCCCTTAGCCCCTGCTCTGGCACGAAACTGGACAAAGGAAAGGTGAGTGACCACTCCCCTGACCTGCACCTCCCCTGGGAGGTGTCCAGAGCTCCTCCAGTGTGCTCCAGACCTCTGCCATCTTGGAAACAGAGGTGCTGCTGGCACACTGGACTGCTCTGAGTGGCCAGTGCCACCAGGTGACGTCAGAGACTCCTGCTGATAGGCTCCTTCAGGTGTTAGTAGCCTATCCTCTCTCCTAAGTAGCCAAACCCTCTTTTCTGGCTATTTAGGGTCTCTGTCTCTGGGGAAACTTTAGATAACGAATGCAAGAGCTCATCCGAGTTCCTCTGCATCTCCCTCTTCACCTTCTGATAAGGAATCGACTGCTGACCGCGCTGGAAGCCTGCAAACCTGCAACATAGTAGCAAAGACGACTACTGCAACTCTGTAACGCTGATCCTGCCGCCTTCTCGACTGTTTTCCTGCTTGTGCATGCTGTGGGGGTAGCCTGCCTCCTCTCTGCACCAGAAGCTCCGAAGAAATCTCCCCGTGGGTCGACGGAATCTTCCCCCTGCAACCGCAGGCACCAAAAAGCTGCATTACCGGTCCCTTGGTCTCCTCTCAGCACGACGAGCGAGGTCCCTCGAATCCAGCGACTCTGTCCAAGTGACCCCCACAGTCCAGTGACTCTTCAGCCCAAGTTTGGTGGAGGTAAGTCCTTGCCTCACCTCGCTGGGCTGCATTGCTGGGAACCGCGACTTTGCAGCTACTCCGGCCCCTGTGCACTTCCGGCGGAAATCCTTTGTGCACAGCCAAGCCTGGGTCCACGGCACTCTAACCTGCATTGCACGACTTTCTAAGTTGGTCTCCGGCGACGTGGGACTCCTTTGTGCAACTTCGGCGAGCACCGTTTCACGCATCCTCGTAGTGCCTGTTTCTGGCACTTCTCCAGGTGCTACCTGCTTTAGTGAGGGCTCTTTGTCTTGCGCGACGTCCCCTCTCTCTTCAGGTCCAATTTGCGACCTCCTGGTCCCTCCCGGGTTCCAGCAGCGTCCAAAAATGCCAAACGCACGATTTGCGTGTAGCAAGGCTTGTTGGCATCCTTTCGGCGGGAAAATACTTCTGCACGACTCTCCAAGGCGAGTGGGATCCGTCCACCAAAGGGGAAGTCTCTAGCCCTTTTCGTTCCTGCAGAAACCTCAGCTTCTTCTGTCCAGTCGAAGCTTCTTAGCACCCGCAGCTGGCATTTCCTGGGCATCTGCCCATCTCCGACTTGCTTGTGACTTTTGGACTTGGTCCCCTTGTTCCACAGGTACCCTAGATTGGAAATCCACAGTTGTTGCATTGCTGGTTTGTGTCTTTCCTGCATTATTCCTCTAACACGACTCTTTTGTCCTTAGGGGAACTTTAGTGCACTTTGTACTCACTTTTCAGGGTCTTGGGGAGGGTTATTGTTCTAACTCTCACTATTTTCTAATAGTCCCAGCGACCCTCTACAAGGTCACATAGGTTTGGGGTCCATTCGTGGTTCGCATTCCACTTTTGGAGTATATGGTTTGTGTTGCCCCTATCCCTATGTTTCCCCATTGCATCCTATTGTAACTATACATTGTTTGCACTGTTTTCTAAGACTATACTGCATATTTTTGCTATTGTGTATATATATCTTGTGTATATTTCCTATCCTCTCACTGAGGGTACACTCTAAGATACTTTGGCATATTGTCATAAAAATAAAGTACCTTTATTTTTAGTATAACTGTGTATTGTGTTTTCTTATGATATTGTGCATATGACACTAAGTGGTACTGTAGTAGCTTCACACGTCTCCTAGTTCAGCCTAAGCTGCTCTGCTAAGCTACCATTATCTATCAGCCTAAGCTGCTAGACACCCTATACACTAATAAGGGATAACTGGGCCTGGTGCAAGGTGCAAGTACCCCTTGGTACTCACTACAAGCCAGTCCAGCCTCCTACAGCACTCTACCTAGCATTGTTACCTATAGTCATGTTCCCTTTTCCACATAGGTGACTCTGGATACCCCGACAGAACAGTACAATGAGGGACATGGCCGGAAGAGGCGAGTGATTGAGCAGACTTTCAGTCTCTTCAAAGCTAGATTTCAGTTCCTCCATGATTCAGGTGGTGCCATACAGTTCTGACCAGGGAAAGTCTGCAAGATCATTGTTGCATGCTGCATGATCCATAATCTGTCCCTTAGAAGGCACATCCCACTGTTGGAGGAGGGGGACATTGATGCTGGAGCAGTGTTTGGGGACGATGACTCTGGTGCTGAGGGGGAGGCAGATGAGGGTCAGGCACATGGTAACAGGACTGACATGATTCGTGACTACTTTCAATGATGTACAGGTATGTGTGATTTGTATGTCATTCCCACATGTAAGATGTATTGTAGAAGCCAGTATGTAGCCAGTATTTGCATGCATCAAGGTTTGTGGGGGGACTACAGTATTCCATCTTGGTTTCCGAGCATGTAAGGGACACTTCTCTGACTTCTCCTGTTCTGTAGGCCTATCAAGATGTATTGACAGCTGCTGTCTGGCAACTACCTGTTTCTGACTACGCAAGGAGGTGTTCTGTTGAGGATGTCACCTATGAGGTATCTTACCATAACTACACACGTGTGTGAATGTCAATCCTGTCCTTTACATATGTGGTATAATACCTGCTGCAGCAATCATCCTGTGTTAATGATATACTGCTGTTGATGTATGGATATGGCCTACACGGCTTACAACTTGAGCCTTATCGCAAGTTTATTTCCTCTTCAGGTCACATGTCTGTTTGCAAGCTGCTTACTGAAATGTCTGTTGGCATCTTTGCCATTGAATGTTACTACTAAATGGATGTACTTACACACCTGCTGGAGATTCCTACTACATCTGTCACTCTGACATTCCTGTAGTCAAGATATGTGTATTTGATTCTTGCTTGCTCACACAAATGCCACTTTAAACAATGAGGACACATACACCATTAGTTGTGCTCATTGGTCTTTATTGAGTGTTTCACATCACAGTTCAGAGGAGTGGGGACGTGGTTTCTTTGATCATCAGAGTGGGTAGTCCAGCTGTATGTTCCACAGGGCCTGTATCCATTTGCCTTGGGGTGATGTGAATTTGGTTTTGTACAGCCTACAGGGTGTAACAGTGGCACACAAGGGTGAGAGTTCAGAAAAGGGATCACTTCTTGGTGTGGGGATTGGTACTAGCCTCAGGTCCTGCAGGATGTCTCGATGGGTGACCTCTTTTACGGGGGGTCCCTCAGCTGCAGGGTTAGGGGTGCTGGTGGCCTGTGGGTCCTCCTGCGGGTCCTCCTTTCCAGTAGCAGGTGCTGATGTTGATGGCAGTGGTGTTGCCTGACTATTGGATGGCACTTGCTGTTGTGTGGAAGATGTCCGCAGAATATTGTTACATTTTTTGAACTCCCCTAGTATGGAGACCATGGTGGCACTGAGTGCCTGCCACTGCTGCATAGTCTCCTGGTGGTATTCCCCCTGCAGCCTTTGGGTGTCCTGCAAGGTGGTGTGTATCTGGGCCAACTTATCCTGGGTTTGATGGTAGGCTCCCAGGACTCTGGAGACGGCGTCCTGGCCAGTCGTGTCCTGTACCTGCCTCGTCCCTTGGCCCACGATTGCCCTCCCACAGGTCCTTGCCCGCTGTGCCCATGCCCCGGTGCAGTGTCCCCCCTCCCACTGAAGCCAGGACCATTATTGTTTTCATTTTGCACAGTTGATTCCTGCCCCTGTCCTGTGGGACACACTGATGATTGATGTGTCCTTGGAAAACAAGTTTGGGAAGGTGGGCTCTGTTGTGCATTGGCTGCTGCGGGGAGGGAGGTGGTTTCAGTTGGGGGGCGGGTGAGGCTGGTGGTGGTGGACTGACCACTCATGCCTGATGGGCCAGGTTCATTATTCATATACAGACTTCCAGGGGAATCATCCCCCATTGGTCCTACTTCCAGGCCTGGGCTATCTGTCACTAGGCTCCTCTGCTGTGTGTCAGTACTTGGGAGACATGTTGAAGGAGAGGTATTGTGTCAGATGATGGTATGGTAGCAGTGATACACAAGGTTGTATGCCATCATTGACAGGATTTGCTGGGCAGTAATGGCATTGACAGTTACTTGTCCACTACTTGGGTTACCATCAGTGGAATGTTGCAATAGGCCTGTTTTGAAGAATAGTTAATGTTTGTCTTGCTACTGTCATTGCCATGTAGTGATGTGCATTCCTGATACTTATTGGTGAAGGGGAGTGACATGGTTTCACATGAAATTGCAAATATGTAAAGTGAATGTAGCAGTCAAGCAAGGGTAGGGAGTGTTGCACTGTGGTAGTTGTGGTACTTGCAGTGTGGGGTATCCATGCATTAGGTGGGCCTGTAAAGGAATGGTGTTAATAGGGGGCTGTGGCATACAAGGGTGGGCATTGGGTCCATGGTGGGCTTGTGTACGTTAAGGTGGTGTGACGGGGTGGGAGGGTGTTGGGGGTACATGCTGTGCATGGGGACATGTTGGCCTGGGAGTGCAGTTGACTTACCAGTGTCTAGTCTACTAGGTATTCCCATCAGCCCTTCTGGGTGTAGAATGGATAGGACCTTCTCCTCCCACAATGACAATTCTGAGGGTGGTTTGCCGCTATGTTGGGACTGCGGTGCTGATTTGTGGGTCGTTATTTGGTGGATGGGATGTTCTCGGTGTGGCGGTGCTGGTGGTGCAGCTTCCTCCTTCATGCCATCGTTTCAGCCGACTGTGTCATCTTTTAGTGTATTTTGGATGGTGTTTTGTGAGTGACTCGCAATGCAGTGGTCTTCACGCAGCCATCACTGGTGGTCTTTCGGCAGCCGCTTGCACGGCGGCCTTCAGTAACGACCGCCAAACTCAGAATGACTACCTGAGTCACTGTACTGGACTCCTGATGATGCAGTGATACCAGACCCTTTCTTTCATTTTTGGAGGATTTTCTTGTACATGTCATCACAGCAACACACACCTCCTGCTGCTCGGGGTTTGAGAGATCCACAGTTTTGAAGAGTGCGAGGGTAATAAAGAACAAATGCTCCCGCGTTTATCAACACCAGTCCTAATAGGCTGCTATGGAATGCTTCATCATTTTCTTTTAACAATGGCATGCATGAAATTCCTCCCGTCCTTGGCACTGCAGCACTTTCAAAGACATAGAGGTGCATGAAAGCAAACCAAATAACTTGCGTCATCTCTATAGTTTCTGACTAAGTGTAAATTATTATGAATTTTTTATGCAATGCAATACATTTATAGTGAAGCAATTTCAATTTATTTTTGAGTGGAAGTTGTGTCCAACTGTGAACCTGAAGGAACATGCCTGGGGTCATCCCAAGGAGATGTAATGCAGGATACAATATTAACCATGACTACTTTAATTCCAGGCCATACACCTGCTACGCCACTGAGTGCTGACATGGGAGAGATGGTCTGGGAGAGGAAGCATAGTATGGCAGAGAGATGGACTGCGGAAGAGAATGTGTAGCTAAACCTTCCTCACATCACAACACCTCAGCTGTCTCCTCAATCAATCAATCAATCAATCATGGTATTTATAAAGTGCGCTATGTACCCGTCAGGGTTTCGAGGCGCTGAGGGGGGGGGAGGGGGGGGGTGCTGCTGGATTAGCGGTTGAAGAGCCAGGTCTTGAGGAGCCTTCTGAATGTGAGGAGGTCCTGGGTCTGGCGAAGAGATGTGGGGAGAGAGTTCCAGGTCTTGGCGGCGAGGAAGGAGAAGGATCTGCCGCCGGATGTCTTGCGCTGGATTCGGGGTACGATGGCGAGGGCGAGGTTGGCGGATCGGAGTTGACGTGTTGGCGAGTAGAAGTTGAGTCTGGTGTTGAGGTAGGAGGGTCCGGTGTTGTGAAGTGCCTTGTGAGCGTGGGTCAGGAGTTTGAAGGTTATCCTCTTGTCTACCGGGAGCCAGTGGAGTTCCTTTAGGTGAGGGGAGATGTGACTTCGGCGAGGTATGTTGAGGATCAGTCGGGCGGAGGCATTTTGGATACGTTGGAGGCGTTTGATGTCTTTGGTTGGTATGCCTGTGTAGAGTGCGTTGCCGTAGTCAAGTCTGCTGCTGACGAGGGCCTGGGTCACCGTCTTTCTGGTTTCTGTTGGAATCCACTTGAAGATTCTGCGGAGCATTCGAAGGGTGTTGAAACAGGAGGAGGAGACGGCGCTGACCTGTTTGGACATGGTGAGGGCGGAGTCCAGGATGAAGCCGAGGTTTCTTGCGTGGCTGGCAGGGGTGGGTGGGAGTCCGAGGACGGAGGGCCACCATGAGTCGTTCCAGGCCGAGGGAGTGCGTCCGAGGATGAGGACTTCCGTCTTGTCGGAGTTGAGTTTCAGGCGGCTGTTGTTCATCCAATCGGCGATGGATTTTAGTCCCTCGTGAAGGTTTGTTTTGGCGGTGAGCGGGTCTTTGGTCAGGGAGAGGACGAGCTGGGTATCGTCGGCGTAGGAGATGATGCTGAGGTGGTGTTGGCGGGCCAGTTGAGCGAGGGGGGCCATGTAGACGTTGAACAACGTGGGACTGAGGGAGGATCCTTGGGGGACGCCGCAGATGAGGTTGGTGGCTTTGGAGCGGAAAGGGGAGAGACGGACTCTCTGCGTTCTGTCGGAGAGGAAGGATGAGATCCAGTGGAGGGCTTTATCTTGGATGCCGGCTTCTTGGAGGCGGGTCAGTAGGGTGCGGTGGCAGACGGTGTCAAAAGCGGCTGATAGGTCGAGGAGGATGAGGGCTGAGGTTTCGCCGTTGTCCATTTGATGTCTGATGTCATCTGTGGCGGCGAGGAGGGCAGTCTCAGTGCTGTGGTTTCGTCTGAATCCGGATTGTGAGGGGTCCAGGATGGAATGGTCGTCGAGGAAGTGGGTGAGCTGAGTGTTGACGATCTTCTCGATGACTTTCGCTGGAAAAGGGAGGAGAGAGATCGGACAGAAGTTTTTGAGGTCGTTGGGGTCAGCCTTGGGTTTTTTGAGGAGGGGTTGGATTTCTGCGTGTTTCCAGCTGTCCGGGAAGGTGGCAGAAGTGAGGGATAGGTTGATGATCTTGCGGAGTTCGGGGGCGATGGTGGCGTTGGCTGAGTTGAAAATATGGTGGGGGCAGGGGTCCGTGGGGGAGCCTGAGTGGATGGTGTTCATGGTTGCTATGGTTTCTGCCTCGTCCACGTGGGTCCAGGCGGTGAGGCGGCAGTCGCGGGAGGAGACGTCAGGGGTGAGGTCTGGCGGTGGACCGGTGATGAAGCTGTCGTGGATGGTGGTGATTTTCTGGTGGAAGAAGGTGGAGAGATCGTCGCAGAGTTTCTGGGAGGGCGGGATGTCGTTGGAGTTGGCTTTCGGATTGGAGAGTTCCTTCACGATGCCGAAGAGTTCTTTGCAGTCGTGGGCGTTGTTGTTGATGCGTTCGGTGAAGTGGGCGCTTGGCGGTGCGGATCCGTTGGTGGTGTTCGCGGTTGGCGTTTTTGAGGGCGGCGAGGTTGTCGGGTGTGCGTTCTTGGATCCATTTCTTTTTGAGCTTCTGGCAGTTGCTTTTGGAGGTGGTGAGATCGTCTGTGAACCAGGCTGGTTTTTTCTTTCCTTGGATGGTGGTGGGTTTCTTGAGAGGGGCAAGGGTGTTGCCGCAGTCGAGGATCCATTGATGGAGGTTGATGGCGGCTGTGCTCGGGTCGATTGCGTCGGGTGGAGGGTTGTTGCTGAGGGTGCTGGTCAGTTGTTCTTGGGTGACTTTGCCCCAGCGGCGGTGGGGAGGTAGCTGGATGCGGTGTTGCTCTGTGGTTTTCTTATAGGTGAAATGGACACAGTGATGGTCAGTCCAGTGGAGTTCGGAGGTGTGGTTGAAGGAAATGTGGTTGCTAGAGGTGAAGAGGGGGTCAAGGGTGTGACCGGCGATGTGGGTAGGTGTGTTGACTAGCTGTCGGAGACCGAGGTTGAGGAGGTTGGAGGTCAGTGACGCGGTGTTGACGTCGTTGGCATTTTCCAGATGGTAGTTCAGATCTCCCAGGAGGATGTAATCCGGGGAAGCGAGGGCGTGGGTGCTTGCAAGGTCGGCGATGGTGTCGTTGAAGGGGGCTCTTGGTCCTGGTGGGCGATAAATGAGGGTTCCTCTGAGGGTCGTGTTGGGGTCCGTGTGGATCTGGAAGTGGAGGTGTTCTGCTGTCCTGAGGGTGTCGTCCGAGTGGGTGTGGATTTTGAGGGTAGCTTTGTGAGCGATGGCTATTCCGCCGCCGATTCCGTTGGTTCGATCTCTTCTGGTGATTTTGTAGCCGTCCGGTATGGCGATGGCGATGTCCGGAGACGAGGAGTCGTTCCACCAGGTTTCGGTCAGGAAAGCCACGGCAGGAGCAGTGGTGTCGAGCAAATCCCAGAGCTCGATGGCGTGTTTTCGTGCGGAGCGGGTGTTGATGAGGATGCAGTTCAGGTGGTTGGGGTTGGATGTTTTCGTAGTTGGAATGGTCGTTCTGGTGCAGGAGAAGTTGCAGGTACGGCAGGAAAAAGGTCCTTTCGTGTGCTTCGGGGATGCCCGGTAGCATTCAGTGGAGGGGCCGGGGTTGAAGGCGCGGAGTTCGTTGATCGAGTAGCGGATGCGGGGGGCGCGAGGGCCAGGGAGTGTGGCGCTGGGCGCGGTCCAGGCGCGGACGGGCGCAGACGGGCTTGCCTCTGGCGCACCTCCGGCGCGCCAGCGGCGCGCCCGCTGCGCGGACGCGCAGCACCAGCCATTAAGAAGGGAGGGGGGAGGGAGGAGCAGCTGGGAGGCGGGAGGCGGGAGGCGGGAGGGAGCGGCAAATGGGGGCGCGAGGGGGGCGGGGCCGCAGGGAGGCAGCGGCAGGGAACGAGGAGCGCACAAGGGGCAGAAACACTGAAAAACGAGCAAAATACGAGCAGATACAATAAGAAAAATCACACAAACAGAAAAACAGTATGGCACAATTTACGATCGGGGAGACGGCAATCAGGGGGGCACAAAGGGGGCAGAAGCGCCGGCGGCGAGGCGCTGAAAAAGCGAGAAAACTGAAAAAACACTTACGGGACGGCGGAAGCGGCACACGGGTCAAGCGAAGCTAGTCAGAGCCCACTAGACCCCAGGGATGAGGCGCAGGAGGATGCCTGCGGGTGGAGGAGGGCCTCGAACACGCAAACAGCAGCGTGGTCAGGGGACAGAGGCAGGAGGCAGCAGGTTGGTGCTGCGGTCGTGGGGGGCGAGCTCAGGACCTGAAACAGGTCAGAGGTCGCTCACTCGCGACGCGCAGCGCCAGCCATTAAGAAGGGAGGGGGGAGGGAGGAGCAGCTGGGAGGCGGGAGGCGGGAGGGAGCGGCAAATGGGGATGCGAGGGGGGCGGGGCCGCAGGGAGGCAGCGGCAGGGAACGAGGAGCGCACAAGGGGCAGAAACACTGAAAAACGAGCAAAATACGAGCAGATACAATAAGAAAAATCACACAAACAGAAAAACAGTATGGCACAATTTACGATCGGGGAGACGGCAATCAGGGGGGCACAAAGGGGGCAGAAGCGCCGGCGGCGAGGCGCTGAAAAAGCGAGAAAACTGAAAAAACACTTACGGGACGGCGGAAGCGGCACACGGGTCAAGCGAAGCTAGTCAGAGCCCACTAGACCCCAGGGATGAGGCGCAGGAGGATGCCTGCGGGTGGAGGAGGGCCTCGAACACGCAAACAGCAGCGTGGTCAGGGGACAGAGGCAGGAGGCAGCAGGTTGGTGCTGCGGTCGTGGGGGGCGAGCTCAGAACCTGAAACAGGTCAGAGGTCGCTCACTCGCGACGCGCAGCGCCAGCCATTAAGAAGGGAGGGGGGAGGGAGGAGCAGCTGGGAGGCGGGAGGCGGGAGGGAGCGGCAAATGGGGGCGCGAGGGGGGTGGGGCCGAAGGGAGGCAGCGGCAGGGAACGAGGAGCGCACAAGGGGCAGAAACACTGAAAAACGAGCAAAATACGAGCAGATACAATAAGAAAAATCACACAAACAGAAAAACAGTATGGCACAATTTACGATCGGGGAGACGGCAATCAGGGGGGCACAAAGGGGGCAGAAGCGCCGGCGGCGAGGCGCTGAAAAAGCGAGAAAACTGAAAAAACACTTACGGGACGGCGGAAGCGGCACACGGGTCAAGCGAAGCTAGTCAGAGCCCACTAGACCCCAGGGATGAGGCGCAGGAGGATGCCTGCGGGTGGAGGAGGGCCTCGAACACGCAAACAGCAGCGTGGTCAGGGGACAGAGGCAGGAGGCAGCAGGTTGGTGCTGCGGTCGTGGGGGGCGAGCTCAGGACCTGAAACAGGTCAGAGGTCGCTCACTCGCGACGCGCAGCGCCAGCCATTAAGAAGGGAGGGGGGAGGGAGGAGCAGCTGGGAGGCGGGAGGCGGGAGGGAGCGGCAAATGGGGGCGCGAGGGGGGCGGGGCCGCAGGGAGGCAGCGGCAGGGAACGAGGAGCGCACAAGGGGCAGGAACACTGAAAAACGAGCAAAATACGAGCAGATACAATAAGAAAAATCACACAAACAGAAAAACAGTATGGCACAATTTACGATCGGGGAGACGGCAATCAGGGGGGCACAAAGGGGGCAGAAGCGCCGGCGGCGAGGCGCTGAAAAAGCGAGAAAACTGAAATAACACTTACGGGACGGCGAAAGCGGCACACGGGTCAAGCGAAGCTATTCAGAGCCCACTAGACCCCAGGGATGAGGCGCAGGAGGATGCCTGCGGGTGGAGGAGGGCCTCGAACACGCAAACAGCAGCGTGGTCAGGGGACAGAGGAAGGAGGCAGCAGGTTGGTGCTGCGGTCGTGGGGGGCGAGCTCAGGACCTGAAACAGGTCAGAGGTCGCTCACTCGCGACGCGCAGCGCCAGCCATTAAGAAGGGAGGGGGGAGGGAGGAGCAGCTGGGAGGCGGGAGGGAGCGGCAAATGGGGGCGCGAGGGGGGCGGGGCCGCAGGGAGGCAGCGGCAGGGAACGAGGAGCGCACAAGGGGCAGAAACACTGAAAAACGAGCAAAATACGAGCAGATACAATAAGAAAAATCACACAAACAGAAAAACAGTATGGCACAATTTACGATCGGGGAGACGGCAATCAGGGGTGCCCAAAGGGGGCAGAAGCGCCGGCGGCGAGGTGCTGAAAAAGCGAGAAAACTGAAATAACACTTACGGGACGGCGGAAGCGGCACACGGGTCAAGCGAAGCTATTCAGAGCCCACTAGACCCCAGGGATGAGGCGCAGGAGGATGCCTGCGGGTGGAGGAGGGCCTCGAACACGCAAACAGCAGCGTGGTCAGGGGACAGAGGCAGGAGGCAGCAGGTTGGTGCTGCGGTCGTGGGGGGCGAGCTCAGGTCCTCAGAGTATGTGTAAGATGTAATATTGCAATAGAGTGCTTCAGACAGCTTTCGAAGCACCAAGCGCTTCCAAGTGGTTGAGTAAGGTGCTTGTTGTACGGGGCGGAACTCTGTGGAATCACACAGAGCTGTTATGAAGCTCCATGGAATTCCGCTGAGTAAACTCTTCAAGTTCCGCCCACCCATGCAAAATAATCCAACATTTTCAGTTTAAAAAAAAAAAGAAATTGGGAAAACATGCTCCAGATAAAGGTGTCTTTTTCAAATGGCATCCACAAGCAGTTTGCTGTACTAAAGTCACTATCGTCCCTTGTTTCAGGAACATGTAGAGCAAATCAAAAAACACATTTTGTACCACAGTTTTGGCATTTCTCTAAGAGCCCATTTTTCCAATTTTTTTGTGCTCTTAACATACTTTTAATTTGTGCTGGAAACCAGTGTGAAACCCATGGGATTTTCAGGAAAGCTATATATTTCTAGAAAGTAAACAACATTCTTAATTTAGCAAGGGGTCATTTGTGTGCATCTCTCAAGATTTTTCTAAGGAAAATAGGTGTTAAAATGAAGAAATATTGAAAATGAGTAGTAAAAAATGACAATTTGTCACACCATTTTTTCTGTTGCTTTTTGTTGTGACCCCTGATTTGCAAAATCAATATACCATTAACCTGTTAGGTTCTTATGTTTGTGGCTATATAGGGTTTGTAGGTTCTTTCAGAGTCCAAGGTACCCAGTGCCAACACCTGTGCTGAACCATACAATGGTTTTTCCGAGAACCAAGCATAGAACAATTCATGTAGCAAAACAGACTGAGTATAAAATGGGTATCAAGGAAACCTATGTATTTCTGAAATGGGCACAAGATTTGAAATTTAAGATCAGTGGTTATTTGTACATATTTGTATTTGTGTGTAACATTATTAGCATATGAGTTAGAGGGAATATTTTGAAATGTTCATCTTTCTTCTACACTGGCTTACATTTGAAAGGGCCAAAGACAGCAAAATCGAATCAGTAATAACACGTTATACTATTGGATCCACTCACAAGTTTTCTAAGAAAAGTGGCACCTCATTTGTGTGGGTAGTCTTGGTGCCTGTGACAGGAAATGACCCAAAACACAACATTGACGCATCAAATTTTTCCACTGAAAACTGACCCTTTTTCCCAATGTGGGTAGCTCTAGATTTTAGACCGTAGCTCAGCTGGTACCTAGGGAAACCTAGATAACCTGTAAAGTTTTTTAAACTAGACATATGAGGGAATCCAGGGTGGGCGACTTGCTTGTGTTTCACCAGGTTTTCTTACCCAGAATAGCTTTCAAGCCCTCAAACTTTGAGAAAAAAAACACATTTTCCTCACATTTCTGTGGTGAAAAGCTCTGGAATCTGTGGGCACCCACAGTCTTCCATTCACTTGGCATTCCCTGAAGTCTCCCAATAAAAATGGTTCCTCACTTGTGTGGGTAGATCTAGTACCCGCGACAGCAAACAGCCCAAAATGCAAAATCACATTTTTGTACCGAAAACTGACCCTTTATCCCCAATTTGGATGCCTCTAGATTTTTAACCCTAGCTCACCCAGCACCTAGGGAAACCTAACCAACCTGTACATTATTAAAAACTGCACACCTAGGATTATCCAGGGAGGGCTGACTTGTGTGGGTCTCTCCAAGTTCTTTTACCCAGGATCCCTTGGAAATCTCAAACTTTGTCTTAAAAAAAACATTTTCCTCAAATTTCTGTGATGGAAAGTTCAGGAATCTGTGGGGATCCACGGACTTCCATCCATTCAGCATTTCCCAAAGTCTCCTGAGGAAAATAGTACCTCACTTGTGTGGGTAGGCTCAGTACCTGCAACAGAAATTGGCCCAAAATGCAACATGGACGCATCACATTTGTTTCACTGAAAACTGACCCTTTTTCCTATTGTGGGTGGCTCTAGATTTTGGATTCAAGCTCAGCTGGTACCTATGGAAACCTTAGCCAACCTGTACAGTATTAAAATGTAGACACCTAGAGGTTTCTACAGGGGCTGACTTGCATGGGCATCATTTGTTTTACCCAGAATCCCTTGCAAACCTCAAACTTTGATTAAAAACCCATTTCTGTCACATTTTTTAGAAAAACGGTTCTTTAATCTGCATGGAGCCACAAGCTTAAATCCACACATCATTACCCCAAGTCTCCTGATAAAAATGGTGCCTCTCTTGTGTGGGTATGTCTAGTGTCTGTGACAATATCAACCCAAAGCGCAACATAGACTCATTGCATTTTTCCACTGAAAATGACCCTTTTTTCCCCAATATGGAGAGCTCTGACTTTTGGATCCTAGATCATCTGGCACCTAAGGAAAACTAGCCAGACTGTATCTTATTGAAAATGAGACCCCTAGGGTACCCTGGGTGGGCTCACCTGTGTGGGTCTCACCAGGTTTTTTACCCAGAATCCTATTGCAATCCTATCTGTGATGTAAAGATATGGAATCTGTCGGGAGTCACTAACTTCCATCCACCTGGCATTCCCCCAAGTCTCCAGATAAAAATGGTACCTCACTTGGTCGATAGGCCTCATGCCCACAGGAAATGCCCCAAAACACAAAATGCACACCTCGCATACTTCAACTGAAAACTGATCCTGTTTTCCTTACATGGGTAGCTCTAGATTTTAGACCCTTTCTCAGCCAGCAAATAGAGAAACCTAGCCAACCTATAACATTTTGAAAACTAGACACTAAGGGGTAACGAGGGTGGGCTGAGCTGTATGGGTCTCACCAGGTTTTTGTGCCCAGAATCTCTTGCAAACCTCAAACTTTGACCATGATAACACTTTTTGCTCACATTTCTGGGAGGCAAATTGTTGAATCCATGGGAAGCCACAAAAGTCCATCCATCTGGCACCATCCCAAGTATCTCAATAAAAATGGTATCTCACTTGTGTGGGTAGTCCTACTGCCAGTGACAAAAATGGATCAATCCAAGGTCAAAGGGAGTCCCCTTGCGAGGACTTCCGTTGACCTTCTTTTGAACTGTTCCTCTGACTGGCACTAGGCCCAACCACACAAGTGGGGCAGCATTTTTATCAGCTCAAGTGGGGTAATGCAGAGTGGTAGGTATTGTGTGGATTCTTGCGGACCCCGGAATTTCCCATCAGAGAAATGGAAAGCAAATTTGTGATTTGTTGGGGTTTGAGGTTTGTAGAGCATTGTGGGTAAGAAAACCTCATAGGATCCATGCAAGTCACAGCACTCCACCTTCCCTTTGTTTTCTAGTTTTCGAAAATGTCTGTTGTTCAGAGATTTGCAAAGATGACACCACAGCACGGTCCCAAATGGCGCACCTACCCCTAATGCTTATGTCTCAACACAGGGATTTAGGGCTTTTGTGTTGTTTTCTCTTGGGCCATCCCCATAATTAGGGGCAGTGTTGCTATCAGGAGACATGTGGGAACTAAGGGTGGTAGGAAACCTGTGCCTTCACGCAAGTTCCATGTCTTAACGTCACAGAAATGTGATACAAATATATGTTTTTTTACCAAAGTTTGATGTTTGTAAGGGCTTCTGAGTAATATTACCTAGTGAGAGCCATGCACATTGTGCACTCCTGGAATCTCCTGGGTTTCTAGTTAAAAAAAATGTGCAGGTTTGCCTAGGTGGCTGCTGAGCTAGGGCCCAAAGTCAACAACTACCCATAAAGAAAAAAAAAAGGAGTTCTCAGTAAGAGTCATCTTACTACTACATTATAAATCTGATACTATTTTTTTATAAGTTAATCTACCGCTTACACCGGTTGGCTTTAGCACTTCCAGAAATGCTGGCTTCAAAGCACAAATACTAATCAAAGTATCTGAATATGGAAACAAAGACTTATGAAGTTAAACCATAAAGCCACATCAAGGAACAAACCGATTTATGGTTCACAGGCCATTCACGCACCACACACAGTACTTTTGTACTGCCGACCATGAGCCCAATCCAACTGATCAGTGCCCGCACATCAACATACCGCCCTCATGCAAGGACCCATCACATTCTTACACCACAGGACGGAATCTGTTTGACTACATTTTACCACCTGTCGAGTTCTTTCAGAACGCATCCCTGGTGAACTGTTACTAATGGCTCCCATGACTGCCACATGAGGCTCAGGAAGACATGTCTTAAATGCCTCTTTAGTGCACTCACTCTGGTAAATGCAACTTCTACCAGTATATGGGTGTAAATTGGAGGTGTCTGAGTATACTTTTGAAGTGTTATTCCTCAAGCTGAGTGAACATATCTACCTTTGAAACTGAGGCAAACATGCTGGGGATTACTGCTGAAGTTCCCTAAAGAGAACTTCATAAACTATGAAGAACAATATTTTTTGACACTCAGGGTTGTCCTTGAGAATGTAGCATTTGCCCCATCCACAGTTATGCGCATTGCTGTGACTGTAATGTACTTATCATACTACAAAATGAACTTCTACTAATTTCTGACAGAGGTTGAACATAGCAAGCAGGTCAAGCATTTACCCTTACTTGACATAGTAATTCAATATTGGGGTGAGTGCAACACCAATGGATCTGAATCTGTAGGTGAACAGCATGTGTATCTGTACTAACTTTACTCTCTGCCATTTACCTTTATAATATCGCTCTGAAACATTTTCTAACCCATTCATGTCTCTGTCCTCATCAGAGTCCTGACTAATCCTGTATACTTTCCAAGTAAGCCTAAGCTAATGCCTTCTGTCCCTAGCTACTTGAAGTTGAAGAAAAAATTTCTTCAGTGCACTTAGGGGTATATTTATGTTCTGTTTGCGGCGAATGTGCGTCAAAGATTTTGACGAACATTTGACGAAAAACGTGCACCATATTTATACTATGACGCCTGACCCCACGGACGTCAAAATTCCTCTGTGTGTGTCATTTTTTGGATGCGGGAAAGCGCCTTGCGTTAATGACATGCAAGGTAGGCATTCCCGCCCAAAAAATGACTTTAAAACCTGTGTGCCTTATTTATACTCCTGCGTCATTTTGACGCACAAGAGGAAGCGGGACTTAGAAAATGGCGCCCAGCCTGATGAGCGCCGTTTTTTAACGCCTGGGTGAGGGCAGGTGGTAAGGGACCTGTGGGCTCACTTCCACAGTCTCTGACCATGGAAGCATTCCAGAGGTGCAATTCCCTGCCCCCAGGTACACCCCCTGCCACCCTCGCCCACCCCTGGAGGACACCCATGGATCGGGGGACCCATCCCAGGTAAGTACAGGTACGTTCAGGTAAGTATTATTTGGTTTTTTTTTAAGTGCCATAGGGGGGCCTAATTTAGGCCCCCCTACATGCCACTGTGTCCAATGGCCATGCCCAGGGGACAGAAGTCCCCTGGGCATAGCCATTGGGCAAGGGAGCATGACTTCTGTCTTTGCTAAGACAGGAGTCATTTCAATGGGGATTGTGCGCCAAAAAATAGAGCAAGTCTGGTTTGAGCCATGATTTTTTACGCAAACCTGACTTGCGCCATTTTTTTACGCACAACCACCATTTTCCCCTATGCCGGCGCTGCCTGGTTTGAGTCATTTTTTTTTACTCTGGCCGGCCCACAGTGCTGGCTAAAATCAATCCTTAAATATGGCGTCTGCATGGCGCGTAGGAATGGCGTTAGCCAGCAGTAAAAAAATGTAAGCAAACCAGCACCAGTGCTGGTTTGCGTCAAAAAGTATAAATATGGGCCGTAGTGTGCAGCTCCTTCCAGTTTGTGAATGTACGTTGGGGGTGTCCGAGTATGCCTTCTGAGGCATCATTCCTTGAACTGAGCGAGTTTGTCAAAAGTTGAAACTAAGGCAAACGTGTGCACATGGTAGCCGGCAATGGGCCAGTACATTATTTGCATTTGAGGAGGGGGTATGCTTGCTAAAAAGGAAACTTGCAGGCAGAGCTGCACAGAAAAGGACCATTTCACTAGACTCCCTGAAGTTTTTCAGAGAGTCTGGAGAGACAGGCCATTTTTTCTGAGCACAGACCCCTCGCAACATATGTAACAATGCCTAAGCCCAGTACCTCCACCACCTATGCCTCTCAACTATGGGCATGGGCCACTGGGCATGGACGTTATCTGCATATGTGGCGGGCGGGGAGATACGGCTCTGTGGTGAGAAAAAGGAAACTTGCAGTCAGTGCTCCACTTGAAAAGATCCTGTCCCTCTGAATCCCAGAGAGAGGAAGGGGTGTATGGGGGTATGGTGCTGAGGCCAACAGTGGGAGCTGGAGACTGGGTAAGTGCCAGCTGGCCTAGTGCTGGGCTATAAAGTCTGAGGCTGTCTGCCTGTGCCAAGGACGCAATTGCAAGACTAGTGCAAGAAAGGGGCTGTGCTTGGCCCTCCATAGTGAGTTTGTGAAGGAGGACTGTTGGTGAAGGGAAGTGTGCAGGTGTGGTTAAGAGCAGCAGGCTCCAGACCTGTGTGCCGTGTCAGAGGCCGGCAGCTTTCACTGCCTAGGACCCTGAGCTGAATGAGCACGATCTCAGAAGAGCTAAGCTTCCGAGATCAGGTGCATTCTTTTCAGGTTGGTAGGGCAGGTGGCACTTCACAGCACACAGAACACTGCAGAATTCCACTGAGTTTGTAGCTAGCTCTGAAGAATTCTGTGGAGTTGAGTTTTGTTCACCCATAATCATACCCAGTATTATAATGATTGTTAATCATATCTTATACTGAAGATGTGAAAACAATCATCATCCCAGATATTGTGTCCTGTGCCCTTTTAAGTGACATTGGTTATGATACAAGGTACTAATTGAATTTGCACACTCAAAGCAAGTAGAAAAGTTTGTGAATAAGTTCCACAGGATATCTGTTTGACTTATTAGACTAACTCTGGTTCTCATGGGCAATCAGCCCGGTCCTTGTGTAGTATACATAAGTTTCCTAACAGCACTTCAAAAGCTAGTCAAGCCTTTAAAATATTGCCAAGCAGAGTACTCCGTGACAACGTGGCATATGTTCCGTCCACCAGTATGTGCAGTGTGGGGACAATAATGCACTTGCCAATCTGCAAACTGAACACCTAGGGCCAGATGTAGGAAACTCCGGCATTGCGAGTCTGAGCGATTCGCAAATTGCGAGTCACAAGGGGGTCGCAGTCCATGTCTGTGACTGCTTTTAAATAAAGCAGTTTTTTCTTTTGTAATGCAGCCCATTTTCGGTAAAGGAAAACGAGATGCATTACAAACGAAAAAATGAAACGTGTCAGTTTAATTTTTTCAGAGCAGGCAGTGGCCCTTAGGACCACTGCCTGCTCTGAAAAAATGTTTTCAAGGCCATTCACAAAGGGGACCCCTTCCCTTTTGCGAATGGGTTACCACCAGTGTGACACTGGTGGTAACTGCGATTGCTTTACGACTGCGTTCGTGGTCAGAAAGCAATCTTATATCGCGCTGCGACTCGCAGTCCCATTTTGCGAGTCGGTAACCAGGATAATGACTCGCAAAATGGGAATGGGCATTACGATGTGGCTTTTGCGCCTCGCAAACAGCGATTTTTGCTGTTTGCGAGGCGTAAAAGCCTTGCTACATCTGGCCCCTACTGTGTTCTTTTAGTGAATAAAGGTGTCAAGCAGGCCATAAGGAAGTCAATGATTTCTTCAAGTAGAGGAACTAAAATGCTGCATCTGCTTCTCTAGCAAAGTAGTGGCCCATGGAAGGTAAGTGTGCATGCACATACACTGAAAGGTTTACCTAATGGCAGCCACACCTCAGTAAATTTCCCAATACTTAACTTTTGTATGATACCACTTAAAGCAAGTAGAAAAACACAGGGCTGTCTGAGGTAGGCACTGGGAGAGTAAACAATATTCTCCTGACTGTTTCCCTGCTTGGATCAGACTTTACAACAACAACATTGTTGAGCCTATTTAGGTGTTTCAGGAATGAGTTCAGCAATGTGTCAAATCTGCAGCCTTGCCACGTCCTCCAGAACATATAATGTGGAGGCTACTGCTTCTATAGCGGTAAGACTGTCAATGACAGACAACTGAAAGTCAAGCAAAGACTTGAGTCTTCCTGAGGCTGTCTGATGACAAACAATATACACATTCAATGTTGCTATCTAGATCAGGTGGGTAAACAGTATCTTGTACCAAATGCAAGTTTTATGACTCACATTGTATGACTGAAGAACCTGGACATTCTTATCTACGCCACCCAAATACTTATTGTAATCAAGTATATAGGTGGGCTTGTGAACTTAGGCCATTTGACCCCAACCCATGATGGGGTAAGTGCTCTTTTCATGAATTGTAATGCACATGTTCACATCATGCTCGACTGAGAACTTGACTGCAAGCAGATTGTTGGAACGCAACACAATGATCTGGGATTTCTGGACTTCTTGCAAACAAGCTCCTGTGGGAATCTTTTGTAGCGACAACAAACTCTACTGCAGACCAAGTGCCAGCTTTGTACAGCTAACTGCACAGTTCTAATCCCATATAGAATTTGCCCACATAAATGTTATAACCTTGGTGAAGGAGTGGCTGGACAAGCTCATGTACAATCTTTACTGTGGCTCCAAGATTGGGAGTGTAACCTAAAGAGTTTAGAGTGGAGCCCTTCCCTGTATACACTCTCAAGCTGTACACATAGCCAGGAGAGCTCTATCACGGCATTTACAGCTTGATATCATAGCAAGCTCTTTTGCTCACAATGTACTGCCTGAACAGCAGCAGCCATTTGTGCAGGATCAAGGACTCATTGATGGCTATATTCTTTCCAGGAGTCTAAATCTCTAAAAACCTGGCAGACAAGTGCTCTGTGATAGGTCAAATTCTGAACAACCTGTCATGGCCTGGATGGTCCCTGGTCAATGCTGCAGATCTGTCATTGAAATGCAGCATGCGTTGCAATAGCAAAAATTGATCTCTGCTCATGCATGGTGCAAAGAGGTGGGTTACCCAGATTTGGTTAGTAGACCAGTGGGACTTCAAGCTTGATTTCTGCACTAACCCCATTTTAAGTGTATGGCCCAAAAATATCTTTAAGTCCTCAAGCACATTTGGAGTCCTATAGTGCTGTGATGCTTTCTCAGCAATTGTTTGTCACATAAATGTATTTGCTGCACAATTTGCTCAAGGAAGTCAACATCCAAAAAGAGATGAAAGTAGTCAATTGGCAAAAAGTTGGCCATATAAACTTTACTTTCAGCGTCAGCAGTGAAAGGTGGTATTTGGAGCTGAACTAAATTGGGGGGCTGGGAAGAGAGCACTCTGCCTGTGCTTGCCGCTGCATGTGCTTGCATAGGCTGTGCTTGCAAAGGGACAGCACACCATCCATCATTGTGTCTCTCATAAGATGAGTTGTCAGATGGGACTGCCCCAACTGAAAAATAACTTCCAGATTTGGCTCCATTTTAATCTCTCTCAGATGCTGTCTCAGTATCTGATCCTGCCTCGGAGCTGTACACCATGACCCAAGTTAGAGCTTGGGCAAGAGTCATCCACTGAAACCTTGTCTCGGCTACTCGCTAAAAGCATCCTTCCAAAACACTATCCTATGAAGAAGGCAGATTTGTTGTTCTAAAGCAGTTGGTGGGTGTGTATTTGAGGAAAAGGGGTGGGCTCAAAATGCTTTTTCTCAATGCAATTGCCATAGACAATAAGAGGACATCGCAAGCCATTGGAAGAAATTACACCACATTAGGCAGAAAGCTAGATCTTGGTCCAGAATATGCTCTTTTGTTGTTTGGAGTAAATCAGTTCAGTAGTTTTGGAGTTATTCAAATTAAAAATAAAATTGATATCTAGGGTCGTGGATCCTTCACAGGTCTGACAGGCCCGTGCTAATATCAGATAGGCTGTCAACATTTCATACAGGAAGTGTTTGCACCCATTTTGGGAATCAGACTCAGCCAAGTCCCACAAATAAAGTAAAAAGAAAAGTAAACGGGGCAGGGTGCACCAGGTCCTGGGGGCATGTGGTAATGGAAGTAAAGGGAGAGGGCCATATGCAGCCCTTGCTCTCGGAAGTTTAAACCCCGGGGACCACCACCTCCTTGCAGGTTTATAGTTATGCAAAATAGGAGTAGGGGTATCTGCTATGTATTAAAAAAGAATGTTTAAGCCTGGAGAAAGGTTTATTCTGCCAGGTTAAAATGGCAGTTGATTTTGGATGACCTTCAATGCCTGGTCGACAATGGGGGTGTTGGGGCACTGGTCCTTTTAGACATGTCCACAGCTGTCAGTACCATAAATCATTCTACCTTGAAAACAACCCTAGTTGAAATGGGACTAAGCTGTCAAGCCATCAAAAAGATTAAATAATTTCTATCTGCCACCCGATGACGAATTTACCATATTTTCATTCCAGATGTATGTAATTAAACTGTAGTGTCCCACAGGGGTAACACATATCCCAGTTTTTTTTTTAAATCCACCCACATAATCCACCTGGGGTAAATTCTACATGTATGTGGACAATGCTCAAATCATGTTTAACCTTTCTAATCTAAGTTCTAGTATGCACCTAGTTCATGATGGAAATAGATTTCCTCACTACCTTACTTTAACACACTGATGGATGTCTCTAAAATTCCTGAAGATAAATCCTATCAAAACAAAGGTGCTACTAATGTACAAAACATCTCCTTCATGACTCAGAGCCTGCTGGCCTGAATTTATGCAACCTCCCTCATCCCCACCAAAGGAAATATGCAATCTGGTCATCCATCTTGACACCAACCTATCACTCAAAACACAAATGACAAAAGTGCTCAGTAAGTGCTTGGCTGACTCAAGATATTGAAGAATGGTTTATATTATATCCATAGCAACTAGCACATAACAGTAACTAATCTCTTGATTCAATCTATATTGTCTTTATCTAATCTATGTTGGATTACACTACAGCCATCAGATCAACCATCTTTAAAACCTCCTATATCGACGTCAACTCATGCTACCTACATTGCATTCAGTATTTTAAGACATAACAGGTAATCACTATTTTGCAACCTGCACTGGCTACCATTTAGGGCCGTATTTATACTCCGTTTGCGCCGAATTTGCGTCGTTTTTTTCGACGCAAATTCGACGCTAAACTAACGCCAACTAACGCCATATTTATACTATGGCGTTAGAGGCGAATAGCGCCAAAGTTCCCGGAATGTGCGTAATTTTTTAGCGTGAACCCCTTCCTTGCGTTAATGATATGCAAGGGAGGCGTTCCCGTCTAAAAAATGACTCCCAGGCCTTTACGTGGTATTTATACTCCCGGGCAAAAGAGACACCCGGGAGTGGGCGTGGCTAAAAACGGCACATTTGCGCCGCTTTTTAACGCCTGGGTCAGGCATGGCGTTAAGGGACAAGTGGGCTCAAAATGAGCCCAGAGTGCCCTCCCCTGCCCCCAGGGACCCCCCCTGCCACCCTTGCCCACCCCAGGAGGACACCCAAGGCTGGAGGGACCCACCCCAGGGACATTCAGGTAAGTATTTTTTTATATTTTTTTAATAATTTTTTTTGGCATAGGGGGGCCTGATTTGTGCCCCCCTACATGCCACTATGCCCAATGACCATGCCCAGGGGACAGAAGTCCCCTGGGCATGGCCATTGGGCAAGGGGGCATGACTCCTATCTTTACAATGATAGGAGTCATGTTGATGGGGGATGGGCGTCGAAAATAAATGGCGCAAGTCGGGTTACGACGATTTTTTCGACGTAACCTGACTTGCCCCATTTTAAGACGCCCATGCGCCATTTTCCCCCTACGCCGGCGCTGCCTGGTGTACGTGGTTTTTCTCGCGCACACCAGGCAGCGCCGGTCTGCTTGCGCCGGCTAACGCCATTCAATAAATACGGCGCCCGCATGGCGCTTCAGAATGGCGTTAGCCGGCGCAAAACTTTTTGACGCTAAACTGCGTTAGCGCAGTTTAGCGTCAAAAAGTATAAATATGGGCCTTAATCTACAGTTGCTTTCAAAGCCCTTAAGACCATATATAAAATCTTACATCATCTGTGCCTTACCTTTCTAACCTGCACATTTTCACTATTTCAGCCAAATAAAAACCCTGTGCCCCACCAGTCTGTTCGTAATAAGAGTCATGAGAATTGTGGCTGACAAATGTTGGAACTCTCTCCTAGCTACCATTCACTCAGATCCTCTTTTAATTAAATTCAAGAAAGCAGTCACCCGCTTTTTTGACAGATAACTTCTATATCTCTCTTTGATGACTAGTTATGTTAGTATTTTAGTGTCAAGAAGCTTAACATGAATGTGCTCCACAAAGAAATATAGCAAAACATAATCTCTGTTTTCCTCTCTAGAACAGTAGGCAATGAATGTGAGAAAGTAAGCTTAAACTGAAGCAGTGCATGCTAACTATATCAAGAAGGTGTGAAACTGGAAAATTAGATATATCACTGTTCAATTTAAGCTGTTATCTCAACCCAGCTCTTATGCTTGGTTCACCAACATATGTATTCCACAATTTCAGTCAGTCTTTTTTAGTAAAAGTATGTGGATTTTCTTTCAGCATAACATATATGTGTACTTCTCTTCTTCACACACAAAAAACATATCTTTATTGCACAGACATGATTACGTTATGGGCAATCTGAAAAGCCACTCTGCAATTTTGAGCTGAGATGGACTGGAATCTGGAAACATCAACACCAGTTTGCAAACAGGAAAGTAATACAAAAAATACTCCTCCAACTTCTAAAGTAGTCAGAGGCAGACTTCAGATAACCTTCCATGAGCCTTGCACTTCTTGACTATGGGTGTGAGGTCCAAGTGAGGAATGGGCCCCCCGGGGCATTGTACCCATGGTCCAATGCTGCAAGTCCAGAATATTGCCCTCTCTTCAGACTTGCAGGGCTTGACAATGTGTGAAAGGCCCCATTGGAAAAAGGGCCGTCACTACAGTCCAGTGCTGTGAGGCCCAGGGAAGCGCTATTCCTCCCCTGGGCCATGGATGGGAGCCTTTCATGAGAGGTATCAGTCTCTAAATTCTGCCAGTAAGAACAGGCTGCACTCAAGCCCATCCTATTTTTAGAGCTTCCCCCCAGTATGTCAAGCAACTTTCCACTATTAATTTGCTGGCACTGTTGGGCATATTTATAAGCCTATAGCGCCACCTTGCACCACATTAGCGTCATTTATATTGATGCTAATGTGGCCCAACAAGGACGAAATTCTCGTGCCTTATTGACAAAGTGGCGCAATGCATGCATTGCGCCACTTTGTAACCCTTTGCAGTACATTATGCCTGCACCAGGCAAAACGTATGCAAAGGGGGCATTCCCCTGTTAGGGGGCTGAAAAAATGGTGCAAGGAAATGTAACAGATTTTCTTGTGTCATCTTTTATGGACCTTTTAACGCCTGCTCAGATCAGGCGTTAAAAGGGGACTTCCATTATTCATTCCATTGCACCATGTTCTAGATCAGGCCCCCTAATCCTTTTAAACAGATAATGCATGTGGTATAGAGGGAGAGATATGTACCTCAAAACAAGCATTCACTCTGTTGCAATCTTGGTTCTTCTACTTGACCAAATTGTCTGATCACTGAAAAATCATGTTCTTCCCAGGCCTTTTTCTCCTTATCTGCCTTGGGCTGACTGGACCTCATCTTAAAGTAAAGATTGTAGGGTGGATACCTCGTTATATAGGCCCTTTTCGTTCCTAATTTTTAGCACCTAAGTCACATTTTTATAGGGGGACTCTGTAGGTCACTTCATCTACAGCAGGTTCTCCCTTCCACTTACCATGATAACACATTTTGGCCCCTCGCACCTCTGCACAGTGGTTGTTCCACTCTGGACTGTTTGCTTTACATCCCCTATGGATTTTCCTGCTTGACTACATCAGTTCTTGGTGAGCAAAACTAGTCAGACATTTGGTGACCTTCAGGAACTCACTGCTAGATGCAGGTGCATCCTGTCACCTTACTTCACTGGTTCTTATAGCACTGGACATGGCTGTGTATTCCAGGGGAAGCAGGACTTTCCTGGGCCTTGCAGTGCTGGATCATGGCTGTGATACCGAGAGCCCAGTTGTGTAGCAAAGGTTACATGGACCTTGATAAGGGCTCCCCAACACCTACACATCCCTACACCATAGCTGTGAGGTCTACGGTAGTGGCCCTCACTCTTCTAGTCCTTAGAAAAATGCTTCAGCACTTCAAGGCTAAGGGGAATAGAAACCAGGGTATGAGAACCCTCTTACTGGATCATGGCAGCAATGTCCTATCACTACTACTTGAGAGGAGTGGAGCTCCAGAACAGTGAGGTCCACGAAAGGGAGTTGCTTTATCCTGGGCATCACAGTCATGGTGAAGCAATGGAAGTTGCAAGCAGGGTAGGCAATTTTTGCATATAATTTCACAGGACATTTTGGCTAAGTGGAGACACATTAAATGTGTGATGAGACACATTCCATGTGCACAGAGACATTGTGCATGCAAAGATATCAGAAGATAGGGAGATAGGGAAGCAGGGAGATTGTTAGTCACATAGCACATTCTTCAGATTTCAGTCTCATTCCTTCTCCTCTTAAGCAGCCCATTTTAAATAATAATTCAACTGTAGATTGAGGGGCATATTTATACTTTTTGGTGCAAAACTGCACTAACGCAGTTTTGCATCAAAATGTTTTGCACCGGCTTGCACCATTCTTGAGCACCAGCCGGGCACCATATTTATGAAATGGTACAAGCCGGCGCAAAGGGTAGGCTTGCGTAAAAAAAATGACATTACCTGGGTGGAGGTGGGGGAATGGGAGAAGGGGGTTTTGCACCAAAAAATGATGTTAGGCAGGTTAGAGTAAAAAAAAAATGACTCTAACCAGCCTAGCTTCGTTTTCTAATGCAAAACCATCCATACCAAATGAATCCTGTCTTGGGAAAGACAGGAGTCATGCTCACCACCCCAATGGCCACCACGGGGTACCACGGTCCCCTAGGCATGGCCATTGCACCCAGTGCCATGTAGGGAGTTCATTTCAGGGCCCCCAATGGCACTTCAAAAGAAATACCTATACTTACCTGGGATGGGGACCCCCCATCCTCTGCTGTCCCTCTGGTGTGGGTGGGGGTGTCCCTGGGGTCTGGGGGGGGCACCTGTGGGCTTATTCCACCTGCCCTGACGAAGACATTAAATAATGGTGCAAAGCAAGATTTGCACCATTATTTGACCCCTCCTCCCCAGTGCTTGATTTTAACGTGGAGGATAAATATGGCGCTAAGGTTATAGAGTAATTTTTTCTACAAGAACGCCCACCTTGCATATTATTGACACAAGGTAGGTTTCCACGTCCAAAAAATGACTTTAACTCCAAAACTTAGATGGGTCTAGCACCAAAGTATAAATATGGAGTTAGTTTTGCAATGAATTTGAGTAAAAATAATGACACCATTTTGGCGCAAAACAAGTATAAATATGCCCCTTAGTGCCTTATTTCTGAGGGGAGTTGTGTCACACTTGCACCATGCAACATGGTGCATGTACACGCAATTTTAAAATGCAATTTATGAAGCTATGCAAGCCCACCTCGCATGGCCCTGAGTGGCTTCATAAACCACGAGTAATGCAATGCAGTGATAATTGCAGCCTTGCGTTACTCTGCACCACGGAGGTGTTCCATTGGTGCTGCGTGGGTGTTTCCATGCAGCATCAATGGATTTTGACACATTCCCAGACTTACCAAAAGTGGTAGACCTTAGAATGTGCCAAAATGCTATGCCTTATCAGAAGAGGCTTAACAAGGGGAAATATATTTATTTACCCTTGTTACTTCTTCTTTCTATGTGTGCTGCATTCGGCAAAACACATAGAAAGAGAAATATGCCTAAGGGATTGTTTTTGTGTAGGAGGGCACCCTACAGCATAGTGTAATGGTGCCTGCACTGTGGTAGGAAGCAAAAATGCACAGGAACAAAGGCAGAAATGTGCTCTATTTTTTTTCATGCAGCACATTCCTGCCCTTTCCCTATGATGTGGCACAGAAAGGTGAATTGCTGTGCTCTGCTGATTCATGTTCACATACATATGTCACTAAGCTTACAACATGTAAATACTGTTTATACTATTTTTGAGTTCTAATCCCATTACCACCTCCTGGAATAAGCCTTGACTGCTCACTATTGCATTTTTGAAAGAAAAGTATCTAAAAGGAACTTAGTAGTCTTAAGCTTTGAAACACAAGTGGCAATTTTCAGTATCTACCAATCATACTGCCCAGTAACCATGCTCTGCCCCAGGACATGGTGCATTACATATGTGTTTGCAATAAAGGAAGGATATTTACCATCCTTTATGTAAAAATGGTGCACATAAACACTGTATTCTAAAGCTTGGTAGGACACCAACATAAAGCAATTTGCATGGAAAGGGCAGGCAAGTGCCTTGCCATGAAATACAGTCACACCAGTTATGGTCTAGTTGATTCGGTCGAAATGGGGAACCGGGAAACAGGGTTTTGAACCCAGTCTCCCATTTGGTCAACTTTTCTGTTCTTGGACATTTTTCAGAACTTATTCCTCTGCTCCCTTTTTGATAATATTGGAAGTATATAAATTTAGTGTAAAAGCTGCTAGTAGGTTTGGGATGCATGCTCCAACCACACATGCCTGAACAACGCACTCAGAACAATGGCAACATTGCTTTCACGAATGCCTTTACCATGCATGCCTTTACAATGATTTTTCATTGTAAAGGCATGCCTAGTAAAGCCCTGGCTGGAACGGCATGCATGGTTTTTGCATGCCACCCCCCACCAGCCCTATAAACACAACTACCTCGACTCCCACACCCGCCCTAAAAATAAAACCACCCCAACTCCCCATCTGCCCTAAAAATAAAACTACCCGACAACTCACTCACCCCTAAAAACTAACCTGATATCCCCCACCCATCCTGAGCCTTAAAACCTACCCCGAATCCCTCACCCGCACTAAAAACTGACCCCACCCCAAAAATAAAACTACCCCACCCCTAAAAACTAAATTACCCTTCACCCCCACCCTCACCCCTATAAATGAGATGGCCCCACCCACCCTAAATACAAAATTATCCCGACCCTCCCACCTTCACCCCTAAAAACAAAATTACCCCTACCCCCCACCCCACCCTAAAAACCATAGTAACCCGTGTGGTTAAAAACATGGATTGGATATATCTGAGTGGGGAAGTGGCCAGTCGCAAGATATATTAGCATAAATATAAAATGGTGGTAAATGTATGGCATTTGCATCAAGTAGAAGGGTTTTGCTATCTTAGATCTACTAATTTAACAAACTGTTTGAACCCTATTACTCTTTTGGCAAAACAAAATGGCAGTACTCTAAAACAGGCTTAATGGAAGAAGTAAACACCAAGGGAATGCTTCCAACAAAGCTCTTCAGAATGGCGTTCATTAACACATTCTGGGCTGTCAGATAGCATCTCAATAGCCGACCCTGCTTCTTAAGCTAAATTGTGCAAGACACCTCCAGTGCAGCAGCTCATCTCTCCTATCCACCAGAGGCACTTCTTTCAAAGAGCTGAAACAGTGAGGAGCAGATTTAAGGAAGTGGCGCTGCACCCAGTGCAAAGCTGTTAGAAATGGGGTTTCTGGTTGGCTAGGGTATGCACCTCAGCCAGGCAGAACATTCCCACTCTAGTCTGGGCAAGGGAGTTACATATCCAAGATAACCCCTGCTCACCCCCTTGGTAGCTTGGCACGAGCAGCCAGGCCTAACCCGGAGGCAATGTGTAAAACATTTGCACAACACACACAACACATGTGACGCACAATGTACACCACAAAGTAAGCACAACACTGAGCTATATAAAAATAAACTGTGTTGAATAAAACATAATTAGACCAACATTACACCTAAGTAATACCCTGCTACCTTAGCAGTTTTCAGAACGTTACACAAGTTACTAATACTCTGCAAGAATACGCAGTTGTCACATTAGAACACGTAAGTACTCAGAATTCTGCAATATAAGCAGTAGTCAGAAATTACAGTAAGAATTCTATGCACTTGTCATGAATAACTCTTAAATACCCATAAAAGGAACATTAGAAAACATATCACAAGTCATAAAAAAAATCACGCCCGTAAAAGAAACATTAGCATGTATATGTAAGGGCAGGAAAAGCAGGTAAAACATATCAATTCTCCTAGGTTCATACTTGGCTCACTTAGCCACTATTTTGCTAGAAAGTACCTTATTTCCTGGTGAGGAGGCACTCCCTGTGCCTCGAAGAAAGAGCATGGGGGCCCGCAGCACTCCTGCGTGCTCTACAGGGGCCACGTGGTGCTCCTTGGGAAGAGGGGTGGTCGGCACCCTCTCCTTGTAGAGAACGGGCCCCTCTGGAGGCTCGTGACTTGGATGGGGGCCAGGCGAGGCCCAACAACAATTAGGGGTGAGCGGAAGGGGGCCTCTGTTGAGGTCTCCCTTCTTGGTTTAAAATGCCCGTTTTGTATTTATTAAAGAGAAAAGGAGCGTCCTGCTCCTACTGCAGAGACTGGGGAAGGGGGGAGCTCCCTGTGCCTTCCCCGAGTCCTGTGATGCAGCTTCTGGGAAGCTCGGACCCCTCCGGGGGCCAGAGAAAGCACTTGCCAGCACCCAACGTTGTGTGCAAGTGTCCCAAGCTGTTCCTGGGCCGCTGCGGTGATTCTTAGAGAATTGGAGGCAGCTGGTGCTCTGGGGGCACTCCCAACAGCGGACCGTGCCCCAGGGGCACTGATAAGAGCAAGCTTGCTCCGCTTGGCTTCTTCTGGTGCCCCGGGACCACGAGAGAGAGTGCGATCCTCGCTCTGGCTGTAATTGAGACGCCCGGGTCATGGAGGTGATTTGGGGGCAATGAAGAGAGCGCCTTTCAAAGTGCTACAGCCAAATCTGCAGCCCAGGCTGTGGTGGTGATTATCTTCAGTCAGAAAAGTGTGCTTTTGGAAAAGCGTTTTTGTCACAAAGGAGCACTCCCAAATTGATAGGCAGCAACAGCAGCACTCCTTGTGCTGGTAGAAATGTACAGAGGTCAGGGGCCACAGCACCCTGCCTCTGGAGACAACTGATGAAGAAGGGGGCGCAGGGCTGGAGAACCCAGCAGCAGGCCAGCACAACAAGGGGGTGCAAGCAGTGGCAGTTCCTCCTGGTGACCAGGCAGGTCACAGGTCAGCACAGCAGCAGCAGTCCAAGGTGGTTCTGGTGAATTCTTTCAACAGCGTCCTGTCCAGCTCCAGGTAAGGTACCTGGAGTCCAAAGTGATGTCAAATGATGTCTCTATTGTGGGGAAAATTCCCCTGTACTTATACTAAGTTTTCAATGTGTTTTACAATGGGGAGGAGAGGGGGTTCCAACCAGTTACAACTTTTCCTGGGAGTGCCCTTTCTCTGCTCCAGCACAGGCTCCAAACGTCAGTGGGGGGTAAACAACGCTATTGTGCGAGGCCAGGGCACAGCCTTTACAAATGTGATTGTGCCCCACATCTCGCTTTTCTCAGCCCAGGGAGGCTTTACAATTTGTAGATGCACCTCTGTGACACCTCCACCCTCCCTGTGTTCAGGCTGTCTGAAACGTATGCACAAAGCCCCAACTGTCAGTCTGCCCAGACGTGGATTGGAGGCAAGCTGCAAAACACTAAAGTCATAAGCACAGATAAATGCACACTTTCTAGTAGTGGCATTTCTGTGATAGTAATAAAAGGTACACCTACACCAGTGAGCAGTATTTCTCACCACTATCACTACCATACCAAACATGCCTATGCTACCCCTCATAAATCAGACAATACCCCTTACATATAAGGCAGGGCATTTCCAATGCAATCCTATGAGAAGGCAGCACTCACAGCAGTGAGACACCAAGTTAGGCTGTTTGTCACTACCAGGACATGCCACACAACATGGCACATGTCCTGCCTTCTACATATATGGCATCCTGCCCAAAGGGTTAGCTAAGGTGTACCTCACGGGTGACTTACATGTAGTAAAAGGGGAGTTCTGGGCCTGGCAAGTAAATTTAGGTGCCAGGTCCCTGTGTCAAAAAACTGCACACACAGGCCCTGCGCTAGCAGCCCTGAGATAGGTTTGACAGGCTACTTCAGTGGGTGGTGCCAGCAGCGCTGCAGGCCAAATAGTAGCATTTAATTTACAGGCCCTTGGTATATGGATGCCACTTTACAAGGGACTTAAGCGTAAATTAAATATGCCAATTAGTTATAAGCCAATCATACCAATTTTGTAAGGGAGCGCACATGCACTTTAGCACTGGTTAGCAGTGAAAAAGTGCTCAGAGTCAAAACATCAGCCAACAAAGGTCAGAAAAATAAGGAGGCAAAAAGAAAAAAGTCTGGGGAATGACCCTGTAAAAGGGCCAGGTCCAACAAGCGTCAATTTCCTTGCCCCCCCTTAGGACCTCCATACCGCCACTCTATTTAAAATACGGTGCACCATGGCGCAGGGTAGGGGGCAATAGCATAATTTATTTTCGTGCCCTATTGATGTACTCTACAGGAGTAGTGCCTAAATGTTGGTACTACTCCTGCAGAGCACATAGGGGCCCATTATAAATAAAGGCATGCCCCCTTTTAACATTTTCCAAATGTCTCTGGAACTGCTTGTTGGTGGGGATTATTATCAGCGTATCACTATGTTATTAGTGCCATTATGAAGTCTCACTTCTACGTATGTAGCCTGGCCTAGTTTTTGAATTTGAAAATCTGGCCACCCAATGCTTCTGTACTAAGGTTATTTTACACCTTAAGAGGCATATTTACTATTATTTCATGAAACACTGGCAGCAGAAGAAATTGTTGTTCTGCATACTATGAAAGGAAAAGAGCAGAATTTTTTCTTATTTACAAAGTTATGAAGCATTTCTGCTCTCTCACTGCATTGACACACTGTGTGCTGTCTAATACCAATTCAGAAACTCTTTCATCAAAGCGCAAAGGTGCCAGTCTTACCTTCCAGCAAAAAAATCCACAAAAGCATAATTCTCTTTATATGTATGATGAAGCATGCATCATGCATAGAAAGAGGAAAGAGCAAGAAGAAACAAAAAACATTTTTCTCCTCATTACACCATGTTACCAAAGCTTTGTAAATATGGATTGCATCAAACGCCCATGTTGTATCCAGGGATGCTTCCCAGCTCGAAATTCAGTATAACGCAGCACAAGCCACTGGATTGTGTTGCATTTCTTTAAAATGCCACGTGAGGAGGCACAAATCACAAACTGCGTGGCTTTGTAAATATTACTGAACACTTTGCATTGTCATTTCAAAAGTTTAGTAAATCTGGGCCTAAATGTTTTCCCAAAGTACTGTATGTTCTTTCTAATCAGCAAATCTGTTTTTAAAATCATCAGATTTATAGAGTGACCTCTGCCAAACTCTAAATCAAGCCCCAAGTGATTTGCCCAGAATCACAGGATGTCAAGCTGACACCAAAACTCAAACCTAGTTCCCCAATTGCAAAGTCTGCAGCTCTGGCTTAACGCCACATCCTCTCTCCTAAGTGTACCACATAATCAAGTGATTAACTGGAAAAACAACTATAAAGATTGCAAATAATTTAAAAGTGATTTGTCGCTATTTGAGAACTCCAAAAATATATTCTTATTTTAGTTTTTTAGAGCACTAACCATAATTTCTACGGGAATAAGACCTTCTCACTTTTATAATTTCTAAAGGAAATGCATAAGGTATTACAGTTTGGAACACATCAAGATGGCGTCAGGCGTGCCATGCTTTTGTAATAAACATAGAATGTTAGCAATCTAGTTGTTCATCAGAATACTGTGGGACACAGGTATCAGCTGCACGGATTCGGAAAATTGAGGACAGGGAGGAGGGTGCAGAGGGGACAGGTTGACTATGCCAGGCCGGCAGGAGGGGCAGTGGCAGAACAACAGACCATGGAAGGCAGGAGAAAGAGGAGGCAGGGTCAACAAACAACCATGCAGGACAGACAGGAGAAGCTGTGGCACTATAACAGACCATTGAGGGCAGTTGGAAGAGGTAGTGGCAGTACAATCATACATGCCAACAGACCTAAATCAGGGAGGAGACTCCCGATTTTTTTAAGCTCAAATGTGCTTTATTTTTTTCTGTCTCCAGCCTAAAACCTCCTTTTTTTCAAAGTCAGTCAATGGGGAAAATCAATTCCCCAAATTTAATTTTTGCAAAATCTCCTTTTTACCAAGTTCAACATGTTGGCAAGTATGGTAGATTGGATCAAGGAGGGCAGGAGGAATGGGGTAGGGGCAAGGTCTCAAATAACAGGGGGCTAGAGGGAGCTGGACAGGTGAAACAAATTGACCTTACAGGGCACGTGTCAGGGATTGCAGCAGCGCAGTACACCACAAAGGGCAAACGGGATGGCAATGCAGCACAACGGACCTTGGAAAGCATTAGGAAGGGGACAGGGCCATGCACCTGGACAGCAGAGAGCAGAGGGGAACAGGCAAGAGCAGCAAGCTGACCGTATCAGACAGACAGGAGGGGCAGTTGCAGCATAACGGACCATGCAGAGCAGGAGGGTAGAGACAGGGGAACAACAATGGACGAAACAAGGCAGGAGGTATAGGGGGCAGCACATGGAAAATGGAGGGCAGGGAACAAGGGGACAGGGCAGGAGCAGCAAGCTGATGACCATGGAGGGCAGGTGAAATGGGCACTGGAAGCTCAACACACCATGGAGACTATAATGGCATACACACAGACAATGGAGGGACGGTGGGAAGGAGTCAGGGGCAGCAAGCTGTCCACAGTGGTTAGGTGGGAGGGGATGTGGCAGCACAGAAGACCATGCATGACAAATGTGAAGGTTGGTAGCAGCACAGCGGCCATGGTGGGCAAGGGGGAGGGGGCAGGAACATGCTCAAAATGACCATGGAGGCCAGAAGGAAGGGGTAGGGAGTGGGACACAGACAAGAAAGGGCAGGGGAAGGAGCTTCACACCTGATCACCCCGAGCATGCAGGAGGAGCAGCTACAACACAACTGAGTATTGAGGGAAGAAGGAAGTGGCAGCAGGTGGCAGGGGATAGGGCCATGGAACTCAGACAGGCAGGATGGAGGTGGCAGAGACAGATGGCAGCCATCCGACCATGCTGGGCAGGTGGGAGGGACAGTGGCAGCTCAACAAAATACTCAGAGTAGATAAGAGGGTCAGTGTCAGGTCCCGGGAACATGGTGGGCAAAAAGGATGAAGCAGGGACATGCACACTGTCACAAGAGGGCGGGCGGGTAGGGGCCGCAAGGTAAGCACAGGGGCTAAGCAGGAGGGCAATGGCTTGTCCCCTAAGGTAACTACAACTCGCACCCCCGCCATGCACTGCTAATTATCCCAAATGTTACATCCCTCATAACATCTTCTATAACATCCTTGATAATATCACATTAACATTTGCAGTGAAAGTTGTGCATGGAAAGAGCATGAGTTATAGTTACCTTTGGGTATGACTTATAGTTCCTTGAAATAATGCTGATTTTCTATGGTTTCTGGGGCAGCTTTTGGAGTGCAGCTGTCCTCTCTGAGCAGTTTTTGGCCTTGTGGACCCCAGCCTCCAGAGCCCAGTTTATTAATATAGGGAGGGGGGGTGTGGCCCCCATCCCTGAGCCATATTCAGCCCTGGGGACCCCATCCCCCTAGATCCACAGTATTTATTAAAGGGATGGGGCCATGTGGCCCCCCTACCCAACCCTTTAAAAGGCCCTGGACACCCTATCCCCCAGGGCTGTCAGTGTGTAAAATAGCAAAGGGGCCAGGTAGCCCCCCTCCCTGCACCTTTATTGGCGCACCTGCCATGTCCCAGGGAACCGAACCCCGGGACACAGTATTTTCCCTGCCTGCACTGATATGGGCAGGGAAACTTGTGTTTGCTCCTGTCTGGTAGGAGCATTTTCAAACCTCCCTCCAAATGGAGGCAAACACAAAGCTTTAGAAATGCTCCCACCAGCTGGGAGCAGACTTGAGATCTGTTTCCCTGCCCACTCTGATGGGCGCAGGAAAATAAATCAAATGATTGCTCCCATCTGGGTGAAAAGGATAAATAGTTGCTCCCTGTGGGAGGATGCAATGTCAGCTCCCACAGCATGGGGGGAGCCAGCTGTGGAGGAGGGTGGGCACAGGGGCACTCACATATTTAAAATGAAGGTTCCCATGGGATAAGGTCTCTAGGGCCAAACTAGGCTCTAGAGGGGCCAAGGTGACATCCTCTAAATAAAAAAAAAAAAAAAAAAAAAAAAAAAAAACACATTCCTGGTGGATGAGGTCTCCAGGGCATTTTTAAAGCCTGGTAATGGGACCACACAGCCCCTTCCCCTTAACTGACACATTGTGCCCTGGGAAATGGTGTCCTGGGCGAAAATCGCCTTTGGGAGGTGGGCTATCCCTCTCTCACCTTTATTAAATTGATTGGGCCCCAAGGGATGGTGTTCCTTGGGCAGAAATCTGCTTGGGCAGTGGGGCCACCTGCCCACCCCGCCCCATAAAAAATATACCTGGCCCCATGGGATGGGGCCCCTAGGGGTATAATAGTCTCAGGGGGAGGGGATAGACAGATAGATAGATAGATAGATAGATAGATAGATAGATAGATAGATAGATAGATAGATAGATAGATAGATAGATAGATAGATAGATAGATAGATAGATACTCTTACCTTAACAACACTTAACCTGAGCGGCAAAGACATGCCCGGTCGACTATGCGGTAATTTCATTGTGTGATAAAGACATCATTGAAAAGGCTGTCTTCCAGCTTTTATGGAATATTCTACAATGTTGTACATAAACGGTAATAGCAGCATTTAGACTGCTTTCAATGCTGTGTTTTCTGCGACCGTCAGCCTTTGCGCCGCTTCATAGCACTATCCTCTGTTAAACCGCCTTGAGCACAGAGGATTACTACACAAAGTCCGCAACTCTGAATTAATGTCAAAGGGGAAATTAGCATGAACAGCTCGTAGACACTGCTTCTTTCCAAGCCTTTTCCCCCTGCCTTATAACTACTTCATTCACAAGGAAAGGATGACACCAGTCCTATCTGAATGTGTTTGTACAGGAAAGTGTGGCGCAAAAGCAGCCTGTCATATTGACTAAAAGATTAACGTGATGTTGCCTGGCGCGCCTCCTCATCCAGTCAGATTTTGACACAGTGTATTTGAGTGCTAATAATGACATTAAAGAAGTGGGAAAGGGATCTAATTCAGTGACTCTGCTGTCATGTTCTATTTTCTGCCCAATTGAGAATAGAGACTTGGGGCAGACTTTTCTTCATGTCAGGTCACATTGTCAAGGCGTTAGCCTGTCTTTAGACAGATAAGCCCACGCCACACGGACGCATTCGTGGAAAGTGTCATTGATGAGCTGAGTTTATGGCAAACCCTTCAGTTCTCTGTTTAGCACGTAACAGTGTACCGCACGACAGACCAACATATGGGCCAGTCATTGGGAAAACAAACGGTGTCCCTTCGCATTTTTCAGTAAGTGAAAATGTATCATGTGTGATATGAAACAACTGTTGTTCCATGGTTTACCGTTTAAGAAACAGACAAGTTAATCAGTGTAAAACAGATACAGGGATACTGCAGATATGTGTCGCTATGTCCAAATTTTGCGGTACAATTGACTAAATTGCTTGGCAACAAATGGTAAATTTTGTTATTTTGCTGCAACATAGCGAATATTCAGTAGCAGTCATATCACTACTTTGACATTTTACAGATATGCTCAATTTAAAGCTTTATTCAGACGGAAAAGGATTGACATGATATTAATAATAGTTTTGACTCGCATATAATCGCAGAAACATCATCTCAGTTACACCGCCCCCTGTAATTCACAGAATAAAATATTTTTTGTGAAACAAATTATCGTGTAATCCGTTTTATACAAGCCATCCTCATTCAATGTTCAAATAATAAAATAATTGTCTCTATTTTCTGCATATCTAAGTTACGATTTAGTTTCGGTTTTACTCTGTCTCCACTTTAATGCCTCCTAAAAACAAATGTTTCCTCTGAGTAACAGCCTCTAAGTGACAGACTCGCAGAGTAGTTGTAGGAAAATGGCCCTTGTTGCAGTTACCCCCCCACACTTTTTGCCTGATATTAATGCTGACTTAGCTGACAGTGTGCTGGGACCCGGCTAACCAGTCCCCAGCACCAGTGTTATTTCACTAAAAATGTACCATTGTTTCCACAATTGGCACATATCTGGCACACAGATACGTCCCTTGTAAAAGGCACCAATGGTACTAGGGGCCCTGTGACCAGGGAAGGAACCTAAGGGTTGCAGCATGTGTTGTGCCACCCTAAGGGACCCCTCACCTAACACATGCGCACTCCCATTGCAGATTGTGTGTGTTGGTGGGGAGAAAAGGGCAACGTCAACATGGCATCCCGCTCAGAGTGCCATGCACACAAAACACTGCCTGTGGCATAGATAAGTCACCTCTCTAGCAGGCCTTAAAGCCCTAAGGCATGGTGCACTATGTCACAGGTGAGGGCATAGCTATATGAGCAATATGCCCCTAAAGTGTCTAAGTCCATTCTTCAACATTGTAACGAACTCCACAGTTCCATAGTGGCTACACTGAGTACTGGAAGTTTGGTATCAAACTTCCCAGAATAATAAACCCACACTGATGCCAGTGTTGTATTTATTAAAAAATACACACAGAGGGCATCTTAGAGATGCACCCTGTATTTTACCCAATCCTCTAGTGTAGGACTGACTGGTCTGTGCCAGCCTGCCACTAGCAGACGAGTTTCTGACCCTCTGGGGTGAGCGCCTTTGTGCTCTCTGAGGCAGGAAACAAAGCCTGCACTGGGGGGAGGTGAGTCACACCTCCCTCCTGCAGGACCTGTAACACCTAGTGGTGAGCTTCAAAGGCTCAGGCTTTGTCTTACAATGTCCCAGGGCACTCCAGCTGGTGGAGATGCCTGACCCCTGGACAAAGCCCCACTTTTGGTGGCAAGTCCAGAGAGATAATTAGGAAAAACAAGGATGAGTAACCACCTCAGCTAGGAGCACCCCAAAGGTGTCCACAGCTGAATCCTCCATCTTGGTTTGGAGGATCAGGGCCAAGAGGGATAGGAATGTGCTCCACTTTTCTATTATTAATATCTGATTACTGTTATACACACCTGGAAAGTGATCATTTCACTTTCCCAAACTATGTGCCAACGCACTGACAGCTTCTGAAGGTAACTTTTGATTAATTTGAGCTAGAAACATTGATATTTGAAATCTGCAAATTGAACCGTAAAGGATGGAATATAACTAAAGTTTGGTAAATCCATATTTATGCAGCTGCAAATTCTAATTATTCCTGTGTTCTTGAACATACCCTTTTGTAATACCAGAGTTCATACATCTCTTGTTTTTTCATAAACAAGTAAAATAATTATAAATAGCATGGTGACATAGTGACTGAACTACATGACATCCATCAAATATAATTAGGAACCTACATTACATTGTATTTCTAATATTTGAATTTCCAGTAACAAGGTATCAGCAGTTGTAGGTCTAAAATAAATGATTGAAAAAACATAAAATACTTGGATGAAAATCATGCTATTCTACCATTTCGGATATTGGGAACATAGATAGAAAAGGCCTTATATTTTCTTTTTTTCACTTCTTAGTCAGTAGTCAGATGGTCTCATGGTTGGAGATGTGTTGAAAACTACTAGAGAAGGTGATAAGTTGTGATGGCTTTGTAAATGATGTAGCTGGTTATGAAGATTGTATGGTTAGGCAAGGGGAGTCAATGAAGTTCTATCAAGGTGGGCGGGATGTGATCATGTTTCTTCTGGCCTTCGACACATGCTGCGGGTGCTAGTGTGGAACCTGGTAGACTGTAGAGCAGGACGTTGCCATCATCCAGATGCAAGAATACAATGGTATAAACAGCATCTTTAAAGCCATTTGCTCGAAAAAACAGTTTCAATTTCTTTAATAAACGTTTGGTGTCCAGGGTGAGTTCAAGTGACTTGGCATTCAGCGAAAGGTTGGTTCAAAGCCATCAAGTTTTACATCATTCAGCCAGGTTTGTACAGTTTCTTGCTTGTTGTTCTTAGCAAATAATAGGAATTTTGAACTGGATGGGTTATCCTTTAGATAAGTGCTAGACATTCAGATCTTGATAATGTGAAGGTAGTGTATGAGGTGTTGAATGTCTGAAGCGGAGGAGACATTGAAGGAGAATTATGTATCTTTGGCATACTGAGGAATCTTGATGCTGTCATTTTTAGAAGAGCACCAAGCAGCTCTATGTAGCGGTTGAAGATTCCAGGAGAAAATATGGATCCCTGGGGGACTCAGCAGGTAATAGGGGTATTTTGTCTATATGAACACATTTGTGTTGGTTGCAAGGTGATATGAAAATCAATGAAGGATACTGCCATGTGAATTCAATTCAAGACTACTGGTTGCATATAACTTTGGGATGGTTGACTGTGTCAAAGAGAGTTGAGATGTCCAGCAAAATTCAAAACACAGAGATCATCTTTTCTGTGGTTAGAAGGGCATTGTCTATGATGTGCAAGGTAGCTCTCTCTATTCTACAGCTGATGTGAAGTGAGACCAGTAGTCATGCAAGAGGTGGTTAGCACTGATGTGATCATGGAGTCGAACAAAGTTTGCTTTTTCAATGATCTTCCCAATGAATGGTAGGTGAGCAATGGGCTGGTAGCTGGTGAAATCTGATAGAGATAGGGCTTTGAAGGCTGGTGGTTGAGGGAATAGAAGGAATGGGTGGGAAGAAGAGATGAAGCAAGCTTGGTGATGTCAATGTGCTGTTGGATCTTTATTTTTTCAAAAGATAAAGTGGAAAAATAACAGTCAATTTTTCATAAAAGGTCACTTGGTTTTATTCCCACCCCCAAGTGAGCAAACATACAAATAACCTAACCCTGGATGTCAGAGAGAAGAATTAGACAATTGTTTTACTACTGGGTCACATTTCTTGATTCACCTTCACTCAGCAATACTCATAGGCAGCATGAATCCATAACATTTTACCTTCAACTTTGTTGGTGATATTTTCAAATCGAGTTCTGATTGTAGACCCTAGACATGTTTCTAGATGTGACAATTTGACTGTGCATTCTAGGTTCTGGGATTAGCAGATATTGGTGGTCATTCCAACCCTGGCGGTCCATGACCGCCGGGTTGGAGGACCGCGGGAGCACCGCCGACAGGCCGGCGGTGTCCAATGGGCATTCCGACCGCGGCGGTAAAGCCGCGGTCGGACCGGCAACACTGGCGGTCACCCGCCAGTGTACCGCCGCCCATTGGAATCCTCCAAGGCGGCGCAGCTAGCTGCACCGCCGAGGGGATTCCGACCCCCCCTACTGCCATCCAGTTCCCGGCGGTCCGCCCGCCGGGAACCGGATGGCGGTAGGGGGGGTCGCGGGGCCCCTGGGGGCCCCTGCAGTGCCCATGCCACTGGCATGGGCACTGCAGGGGCCCCCGTAAGAGGGCCCCTAAATGTATTTCACTGTCTGCTGCGCAGACAGTGAAATACGCGACGGGTGCAACTGCACCCGTCGCACAGCTTTCACTTCGCCGGCTCGATTCCGAGCCAGCTTCATCGTGGAAGCCTCTTTCCCGCTGGGCTGGCGGGCGGCCTGAAGGCGGCCGCCCGCCAGCCCAGCGGGAATGTCAGAATTACCGCCGCGGTCTTTCGACCGCGGAACGGTAACCTGACGGCGGGACTTTGGCGGGCGGCCTCCGCCGCCCGCCAAGGTCAGAATGAGGGCCATTATGTATTAGGTGCCATATCACATCAGCTGCCCTCTTTGTCAATGAATTAATATAGCGAATGGGTTAGTGTGTTTCCCTAATTTTAGATTTGAGATTAATCTAACTGTGTGATTAAGATCTTGCATAGTTGTTGCCGGTGTTTCTTCAGAAGACTAAGGCTCATACTAGAGAATTTGTCTGGTGGGGAAAATGTCTATATTTTTATAAATTTTACATTTTATTGGCATGCCAGCATAAGTACTGTTTTGTGTATTTAGTGGAGATGGAAATGGGTGCCGTTTGTCATATCATGTATTTATCAGACAAATAATAATGTTTCAAACAGGCACTCTTTATGCCCCATCTACCTGTCTCAGGATGTCTCTACCACACTTGAGTCTCTCAGAAGAGAATACTTTTGGTCAGGCAGTGATGAAAGATTTCACAACTTCTACCCGGAATCACAAACAACCATTTCACAATTTTTCAACAGAAGACATGAAGAATATCATATCATTGTCATCTGATACAAAGAGAGTGATTAAACCATCAGACAAATGGGTAGTCTGTGTTTCTATGCTGCTCTCACAACAGGAATGAGTGTTTAAGATTCCTGAATGATGAACAAAAGCTGAAAAGCTCAAGAGAATTTACATACATTATGGAATTGGAAATTGAGCAATTGGCAGAAATGGGCCTTGGAAATAATGTGATTACTAAATATTAGACTGAGTGCATCAGGCACACAAACCAATCACAGCAGATTGTTTATATTCTACCTAAAATTCACAAACATACATTTCTACCCCTGGGGAGACTTGTAGTATTGGGTACAGACCCTATTCTGAAACCTCATTCTCAATTTACTATACAGTTTATTCTAGATACCTATAGCTAAGATTATGCATTTCTTCGTGAAGGACACAAAGTGTGTTCTTAAACTCTTAGAAGACTTACCATTTAACATCTCCACGAGCATTATTCCTGGATTAGATATCAAGGCTCTTTATACAAGCATCTCTCTGGAAAATACCCTCATGACAATAGAACAACATCTAAGGGATACTACACTAGATTATCTTCCTCCTGTTTATTTCATCATGGAGTCTGATACCCTAACGATGACAGAAAATTTCTTTAAATTTGAAAAATAACTGTATTTACAGGCTGCCAGTATTTCAATGGAAGTACCTTTCTTTGTACCCTTCTGAGTCCATACACATTTACTTGCCTACCAATCCACAACATACTCGTAGGACCGCTGGGGTCACACAGAGGTTTCCTATTCCGGACCAGTACAGCCCTGTTGGACATGGCTTTTTGACAGGGTCATCCCCAAAATGTTTGCCTCCTTCCTCCTATTTTCTCTGACCTGTTGTTGTTGGCTTTTGAACTCTGGGCACTTTACCACTGCTAACCAGTGCTAAAGTGCATATGCTCTCTGTATAAATTGTACTGTTGATTGGTTTATCCATGATTGGCTATTTAATTCACTTGTAAGACCCTAGTAGAGTGCACTATACGTGCCTAGGGCCTGTAGATTAAATGCTACTAGTGGGCCTGCAGTACTGGTTGTGCCACCCACTTCAGTAGCCCCTTAACCTTGTCTCAGGCCTGCCATTGCAAGGCCTGTGTGAGCAGTTTCACTGCCACTTCGACTTGGCATTTAAAAGTACTTGCCAAGCCTAAAACTCCCCTTTTTCTACATATAAGTCACCCTAATGTGTGCCCTAGGTAACCCCTAGAGCAGGGTGCTGTGTGGGTAAAAAGCAGGACATGTACCTGTGTAGTTTATATGTCCTGTTAGTGTAAAACTCCTCAATTTGTTTTTACACTACTGTGAGGCCTGCTCCCTTCATAGGCTAACATTGGGGCTGCCCTCATACATTGTTGAAGTGGCAGCTGCTGATCTGAAAGGAGTAGGAAGGTCATATTTAGTATGGCCAGAATGGTAATACAAAAGCCTGCTGACTGGTGAAGTCGGATTTAATATTACTATTCTAGAAATGCCACTTTTAGAAAGGGAGCATTTCTTTGCACTTAAATCTTTCTGTGCCTTACAACCCACGTCTGGCTAGGTTTAGTTGACAGCTCCTTGTGCATTCACTCAGACACACCCCAAACACAGGGTACTCGCCTCACTTGCATACATCTGCATTTTGAATGGGTCTTCCTGGGCTGGGAGGGTGGAGGGCCTGCCCTCACACAAAGTACTGCCACACCCCCTACTGGGACCCTGGCAGACAGGATTGAACTGAAAGGGGACCTGATGCATTTCTTAGCCACTCTTTGAAGTCACCCCCACTTCAAAGGCACAATTTAGTATAAAACAGGGCCTCTGCCCTACCTCATCAGACACTTGCTGGAGAAGAAACCTGAACCAGAAACTACATCCTGCCAAGAAGAACTGCCTGGCTGCTCAAAGGACTCACCTGTCTGCTTTCTACAAAGGACTGCTGCCTTGCTGTTGGCCTGCTGCCTTGCTGAACTCTTGTCTGGCTGTAAAAGTGTTCTCCAAGGGCTTGGATAGAGCTTGTCTCCTGTTCCCTGAAGTCTCAGGACCAAAAAGACTTATCTTTTTCATTTGGACTCTTCATGCGCCGAAAATTGCGATGCACGGCTTGCTCCGCGGCAAGAAAAAAGCAGCACGCCGACGCTGCTCGACGCGACGCTTACGGGGCGACCGGAACTTCGACACACGGCCTAGCATGGACAACACCACCGACTTCCAGAGAGGAAATCGACGCGACGCCTGCCGTGAGAAAGAAAATTCCACGCACAACCTCCCGAATGACGCGCAGCCGGAAAACAAGCCGAAGAATCCACGCACAGACCCTGGGACATCTGGTAGTCCTGCGATCCATATAATTAGATGGTCTGCGTGCTGGAAAATGACGCACGTCTTCCCCGAGTGAAAAATAACGAATCAAGTCCGTGTGTGAAGGGGTGCAACTGACGCACACACCATTTTTCCTCCTGTGGAACGACGCACGTCTCCCCGCTTGAAAAATAATGACGCAAGTCCGTGTGTGAAGAGGCGTAACCGACGCACACACCATTTTTCCACGCATCTCCTCTTCTGCGGCCCTCTGCGGAGATTTTCCACTCCAAACCAGGTACTTTGTGCTTGAAAGAGACTTTGTTTACTTTTTAAAGACTTAAGACACTTCATATCACTTTTTAGTGATATTTTTACAAATTCATATTGCATCTTTGATCGTTTTTGACCTACAAATATCCAGATAAATATTCTATATTTTTCTAAACACTGTGTGGTGTATTTTTGTGGTGCTATATGGTGTTATTGTTTGATCTATTGCACAAATACTTTACACATTGCCTTCTAAGTTAAGCCTGACTGCTCGTGCCAAGCTACCAGAGGGAGGGCACCGGATAATTTGGATTGTGTTTGACTTACCCTGACTAGAGTGAGGGTTCTTGCTTGGACAGAGGGTAACCTGACTGCCAACCAAAAACCCCATTTCTAACATTGGTGATCAGCGGTGAGGATAGGACTTGTATTTGTGCAGTGACATACAGTAGCTAAGTATTCCACTACCTACCCACAGTTGAAGGTCAACTTGATTTTTCATCTTTTTGCTTTTGGTTCTCTGATGTCCTCCTGGATATATTATTGATTTTGGACTTTGATTTTTGGTTTTGCCTGTGATAGCTTGCCAGATTGAGAATGGATTCCAGCTTCTCAGAAGACTACGATGTGTCAAACCTTGTACCTGTTGAATCCCTCACTAAGGCTGAGCTGAGGGGGCTTTGCAGAAAATGGGGACTTCCCATGTCAAGGAGATCCACTAAGATGGAACTGCTAGATATCTATGTAGCCTGGGGAGAAGCACAATGGGCAGAGGAACAGACAGCAAAGAACCAAAGGAATCATAGCCCTGAGAATGATTATGAGGAGGAGGACTACTCAGATGAGGAAACTCAAACAACAACTCCTGAAGAATCACGGCTGCCAAGGCAGGGGGTGCAGGATGACTTTACTGCTTACATGGGTCCCATTTACAGAAAGGAAACCAGCAGAGCACCGCTGTGAAGGAGTCGTCTGTAGAGGTGCCAGCTGGCCTCAGAAGCAGGGCCTGCATGGATGAAACCTCAGGTTTCCTGCATCACTTTCCACACTGTGTTGATCTGGGGGGCGGAGCCAGGCCGACAAGCCTCAATTCCCATGGCTCGCTCCGGATTACTGAGCAACATGTTGCTGGAGGGCTGCAGTGGCTTTCATACTGTCTGGGCAGTGTGATGCTAGGGTGCAGCAGTGTTGGGAAGAAGACACCAGGCGCTTGAGGCCTCCAACCAAAGGGAGCATTGGTGTTCCTAGGTCAGACACCCACTGATTACAAATGCCTTCCTGCCGGACTCACCATTTACCGAGTCCCATGGCAGGCGTGGACAGGGGAAATGTTTGATGGTCCTGAGATTTCTAACAATGGGGGCAAGCCAACAAGCCCTTGGGGAACACTCATGTGCAGTCGAGTTCAGAGGCAGCAGGCCAGCACTTCTAATTAGGTTGCAAAGTGGAAGTCCCTCCTTCAGCTCAGCAGTCAGTAGGCCAGCACAACAAAGCAGTTAGTAGAGATGGTGGTTTCCCCTGGCAGCACAACACTCCTTCTATTAATGTGCAGAGGTAGAGCGAGCAGCAGCTGGCTACATGTCCCATGCAGTGTCTGAAAACATGTACTTATTCCCAAAAATGTCTTTGATGAAGGGGTGACTTCAAAGGAACCCCGTGAAGTGCACAGCAATTCCTTTTCAGTCCAGCACTGGCCCCTGATGATCAGTAGGAAGTAAATCAGCCCTTTGCATGAGGGCAGGGCACAACCTTTTGACATGTAAGTGTGAACCACCTCTCCCTCTTTCATCCCAGGAAGACTACCCGTGTGCAGATGAATGCAGATGTATCCCCTATCACACCCAGCCCTTCCAGTGTTGCAGCTATCTAGAAAGGGTGCACAAAGTGTGGCTGTCACTCAGGCCCAGATGTGGATTGGAGACAGGCTGCAAAGCACATAGAGTTAAATACACAGAAAAAACACTTGCTTTCTTAAAGTGGTATTTCTAAAATAGTAATGTGAAATCCATATACACCAGTAAGTAGGTCTTATCATTACAAGTCCAAACATGACAACGCGACTTCTTTCTGATGAGGAATTACTACTGAAGGGTATAAGGGAATTTCCAGTGCTAACCTATGAGAGGAGTTGGCCTCACAGTAGTGTAAAATAAAATAGGCTGTTTGTCCCTAACAGGACTTGCAAACATAAAAGTACATGTCCTACCTTTTACTTGCACAGCACTATGCCCATGGGGCTTCCTAGGGCCTAGCTTAGCGGTGACCAATGTGTAATATTAGGAGAGTTTAAGGCTTGCCAAGAAGTTTTAAATGCTGTGTCGAAGTGGCAGTAAACTGCACACACAGACACTGCAGAGGTGGGCCTGAGATAGGGTTAAAAGGCTACATATGTGGGTGGCACAAGAAGTGCTGCAAGACCACTAGTAGCATTTAGTTTACATGCCCTGGGTATAAGGTATACCACTTTACAAAGGACTGACCAATAAATAAAATATGCCAGACAGGTATAAGCCAAGAGTACCATGTTTAGAGGAGGGAGCACGTGCACTTTAGCACTGATTAGCAGTGGCAAAGTGCCCAGAGTAATGAAGCCAACAAAAAGAAGGTACAAAAATAGGAGGAGAAAGGCAAACAGTCTGAGGTAACCCTGCAAAAAGAGCGAGGTCCAACATGACGCATGTCGATTGTTTGCACATGATTTGAAAAACAGTTTAGGCAACCAAGTTGTACAGTGTCTATGGTGAAAGACATCTTTTGATCTTGACTTTTCCCAAAAAATTGAACACTAGTTTTTATTACTGTATGCAGTGAGAAACACTTGTTAAATTGGTTTACAACTTTCTCCTGGGTCAACTCAATTCAGCTGCTAACATTTGCCAATAACAGAGCTATGTTTATGTCATCATTGCTTGAAGTGTTGGAATGCTGTCTAAGACTTTGGTAGTGGTTAGTGTATTTGCAAACATTCCTCCCATCACCTTTTGTGTGTTTGATTTAATGCCCTAAATGGGCAAGGGAATACCTAGAATGGGTCCCATGCTCATACTGCCACTTCAACCAAGCTGCACATGATTGGAGAATTCCAAACAGGCCAAGACCAGTCTTTGATTGCTTGTTTTCTGGATCAGAATGGACATGGCTTGCTAGGTCTGGTTGGACTGCCCCTATTAAAGGAGGACTACAACTCATTTGCATATGTCTTAGACCACTCTGGTGTGGCATGGCAGGCCAAATAACAATGGGTTGGAATGTTACCCTGAACGATTGCCAGTGGGCAAACTATGTGCAAGCCTTTCTTCCATAATCTTTGTGTTTTGGGTTAGCATAGAAACCATTTCACTTGAAAAAACAGCTACCTAGCCAAACTAACATCCTTAAAAGAAGGTTACTGATCAGTATGATACAAAGATTCTTTACTGGAAATATTCAAGCTCAGAACTAACCAAGCAATGGAGTAATCCTTCACAGGGAATACAAATGATTCTTGAATTCTCTAATGATCCACTTAAGGATGTTATTGCATCCTTCAGAACTGGACCAATAATTCACTTATTCAAGCTTTATCTCAAATTTTATATTGACTGCATAAAGACATCACCCTTAACATACCCTTTCCCAATGGTCTCTGTTCCACTCTCACCTATGTATCTTTTAGATAACTTGGTTAAAGATAGTCACTGTGTGAATATTGAAGTTGTGAACCTTCTTTTTTTATCTTTGCACCTTAAATGTCCTGAATAGCCAAACTATATAGCTCTCTAATTCTCCTGTCATTTGAATGATGACTGTGATTTTTCTCTTACCTTTGGACTCTTAGCAGTCCTCCTAATCTTCCCTACTGAGGGGTTTCCACCATTCCTATTTACTGCTTAATTTGAAAATGCAATTGGTTGTTGCAGTGTAAATTGTGCTGCTATTGCTTGTTACTGCTACAGTCACTAGAAGGAACTCTCTAATGCAAACAATCAAATACAATTATGTCAGTAAATATCATCCCTTTAACATCTTGCTTTGTCATCATTTGAGCATCAGGGCCATATGACACAAGTGCTCTGGGGGCATGGCACTACAGGCATGTGTGCCCACTTTGTGCACCCCAGGACACTTTAGTAATACAAAAAGAGCAGCAGATGCTTCTGTGTCCCCTTCTGTAATGCTGATAGCAAATGTAGCATAAGCGCTATCTTGTGACGACATTCCCTCATTTCCATAAGGTTGTGGCCTCATACAAATGACAGAATCTCTTTGCCTTTGAGCCCACCCCATATTATGGATGTGGGTGAAAAAGCAAAGAAGGCATGAGGAGGTGCACTGACAGTGTGCAACAAAAAGTTGGCACAATGTCAGGGTTCTTCTTGAGGGCAGCCATCTGAAGCGGACAAAGGCAACCCCATTGACCCCACCAAACATCCCCCTGCATGTGCTATCACTCAGTGCACATGCAAGAGGACTGCATAATCATGCAAAGTGTATGAACTTTACAACTAATAAAGTGTGTAATGCAGAGTGGTATATTGTGGGCCAGATTACCATAGTGATCTGAATCCCAGTTTGGGTGCAAATTACAAATGTTTGCTCACTTCATTTTGTGGCCTCATTGTAAGGGGCAACAATGTGCAATGGTAGGCAATAATCAGCATCTGGTGCAAATGATGTAATTATCAAACACGCCTGCACTTTGCTGGTCCAGAGTGATTGGGCCCTGTGTGTCATGTGTTCGGTGGGACAATTTAGATTTATGCATGTGAAATTTAAATTTAAATGGAATTTAAACATGCACAAGACAGCTGTGATTGTAGCTCATGTATTATATTTGTTTCAAATACTATTGGTTAATTTACAGAGAGCAATCACCGTCATCATAAAACACCATCTTACAGTGTAACAAACGTGAAAGTACAACTACTTGCCCCTGAACAGTAGTGTGCAACATTTTCGGTAGTATAAAGAGTTAATAAATGATGCAATTATGCAAATTAGCAAGATATACTTAAAAGGTTTACTGGGAGTGTTGGGGTTTCAAAGTATGGAACATTCCAACCATGTTTTGATCGCCTCAGAAGAAAGGCTGCACTGCTTTAGAACCTAGAAAAAATATATTTTTCTTGATACCACTCAAATCACGGTATGCTTTTTTACCAGAGAAAGAGTGAAAGACCTTGGCCCATATTTATACTTTTTGACGCAAACCAGCGAGTCAAAAACTTTACCGCCGGCTAACGCCATTGCCACACACCAGGCGGGCACCTTATTTAAGGATTAACATTAGCCAATGCTGCGGGCTGGTCAGAGTTATAAAAATGGCTCAAACCAGGCAGCACCGGCGTAGGGAAAAATGGGGGTTGTGCGTCAAAAAATGGTGCAAGTCAGGTTTGAGTAAAAAATCATGCCTCAAAAAAAACGTGCGCCAATTTTTTACGCAAAACCCCCATTGAAATGACTCCTGTTTTAGCAAAGACAGGAGTCATGCCCCCTTGCCCAATGGCGATGCCCAGGGGACTTCTGTCCCCTGGGCATGGCCATTGAGCACAGTGGCATGTAGGGGGTCCCAAGTTAGGCCCTCCGATGCCACTTTAAAAAAATGTACATTTACATTTACTGCCACCACATTTTTAATTGGTGATTGGACACATATTGTCCCTCTCAGCACATCTTTCCTCACACATTTTCCCTCTCAGCACATCTTGCCTAAGGTGTCCTGTAAGTAATGGGGTCTTTGGTCTGCAGTCAGGTTACGCCCTGTCCAAGCAAGGACCCTCACTCTAGTCAGGGTAAAGGAGAATCACCCTCAGTTAATCCCCGCTCACCCCCTTGGTTGCTTGGCAGGAGCAGGCAGGCTTAACTTCAGAAGCAATGTGTAAAGTATTTGTGCCAACACACAGTAACTCAGTGAAAACACAACAAAATTACACAACATAAGAGTAGAAAAATAGGTAATATTTATCTAAACAAAACAAGACCAAAACGATAAAAATCCGACATACATAAGTCAAGTTATGAACTTTAAAAAGAAGAAGGCCCATATTTATACTTTTACATGCAAAACTGCACTAGCGCAGTTTTGCCTTTAAAAGTATACTGCCAGCTAGAGCCATTCCTGGACACCGGCCGGGTGCCATATTTATGGAATGGCTGTAGCTGACAGTAATGCCTGTGACGCTAAGCCGGTGGGGGAGGCGTAAGGGGAACCAGAGGTTGTGCACTGAACTATGGCGCTACACTATTTAGAGGCAAAAAATGCCTCTAATCAGAGTAAGGCCATTTCCTGGTGCACAACACCGATGGACATGGCTCTTGTCTTAGTAAAGACAGGAGTCATGGCCATTGGGGCCAGTGCCATGCAGGGGGCCCCAGGTTAGGGCCCATGAGAGGAAAACAAAATGTAAATACTTACTGGGACTTGCCTGGGATGGGTTCCCCATCCTGTGGTGTCCCTCTGGTGTGGGTGTGGGTGTCCCTAGGGCCAGGGAAGGGCTCCTGTGGGCTCATTCCATGGTCACTGACCATAGAAACATGCCCACAGGTCCCCTAACGCTTGCCCATATCCAGGCGATAAATAATTGCACTAAGCAAGCTTAGCGCCATTATTTAAGTCCCTCACCCCACTTTTTTTGATTTTAGCATGGGGTGATAAATATGGCGTTAAGGCCATATCATCATTTTCTGCACAGGAACACCTACCTTTCATCTCATTGACGCAAGATAGGTTTTCATGTCCAGAAAATGAAGTTAACTCTATAACTCTAGTGCCAAAGTACAGATATGGAGTTAAGTTTGCGCTGAATTAGCGTAATTTATTTTGACGCTAATTCAGCACAAACCGAACATAAATATGCTCCTTAGAGTCTTAGGCCCTCATTATGACATTGGCGGTAAATACCGAATGCTGCCGAGCTGACTGCCGCCAGCATACCGCAGCAGCAGAGGGGGACATAAGATTATGACACACACATATAAAACCGACAGAAAACAGCCACAACCACAAATCCGCCAGACCCACTGAATGTGAGAAACTGTCAGTACTAACACCCATACCGATACGCCACTTATACAGCACCCTTCAAATAATGACACACAAATCACCACAGCCGACACTCAACGGCGGTAAACCATTGGAGTGCACACCGCCACGGCGGAAATGGCCACACAAATACAAAACAAGACAACATTGGCCAGAACAAAAGAACCTAAACCTGACACATATACACACCCCACACATACAACAACAGCACTATAAAACACACCCCTACATCACCCACAATTCTTTGCAAACACGAGAAGACGGTTACACTTTGATACGCCAATCCTAAAGAGAACAGCACACACATATCACAACTACCTAATCATCTGTCATGCAGCACACACCACACACCCCAACACTTCACACATATTACTCTGCACAATATACACACACCACACAACAACCGTGTCCCCACAAAAGCACCCCCGGTTCACTGATGAGGAGATGCGGGTCATGCTTGAGTAAATAGTTAGGGTAGAGCCACAGCTGTTTGGATCACAGGTCACGCAGAAATCCATTTCCAGGAAGATGGAACTATGGCAGAGGATCGTGGACAGGGTGAATGCTGTGGGACTAAATCCACGCACAAGGGATGACATAAGGAAGAGGTGGAACAACCTACGGGGCAAGGTGGATTCCATTGCAGCAAGGAACCAGCTTGCCATCCAGAGGACTGGCTTTGGACCCCCACCTCCTCACCCACTGCTGACAGCACAGGAGGAGCAAGTCTTGGCAATCATGCATCCTGAGGGACTCACTGGAGTAGCAGAGGGCTGGACACTGGTGGGTCAACATTTACTACCTATCACCCCCCATGCCTGAATGCCATCTCGACCCTTAACCCTGACTCCCATCATCTCACTCCATCCCACACAGTGCACCACCCCAATTAACAAACCTAAACTCCAATCCCTGCATGCACATCCCTCCCAGCTCTGCATGCACAACTACCACCAATGCATGCACAGCATGGAGAACTAACAATCCCACAATCCATGACCATACACAACCAAAGTTGAGAGGACAGCAGCAATCACATAGGGAAAGCCAGAAATGCTAAATATGTCACTGACATGTACCATAACACATCACTTACATCACCACAGGTCCCCCAGCCAATGTCAGCAGCAAGGAGGTGCCACGGCTACACAATTGCCCACCAGAAGATGCTCACAGTGATGACAGCAAATCTGGAGCTCTGGATCTGGATGAACTCCTTGGCCCATCTAGGACCACTGGTCAGTCAGTTATCCCATCCCACACCCAGTCCACCAGAGGCCCCCCCCCCTATCTAACACCACAGCAGCCAGCCAACACCCCCATACCTCTGTCCCCAGGACACGTAAATCAGTAGTATGACCACCTGTACAGGGACCCAAGTCCATATCCTACAGGCATGACAATGAGGGTCTTGGTGTCAGTGGGAGTAGGCACACTGTTCAGGGGACACAGGCACAAGGGCCTAGGAACACTTGGAGGACAGCTGTACACCAGGGGGAGGACAGGCCCAGGGAACCGACTGCCCCGGAGGCACTTACAATTGTCCTGGGGGATTACCAACAATCCCGAGACAGGATGGGTCAGGTGATCACCATCCTGCAGGAGAACCAGAAGCTGCAGAGGGTACACCACCAAGAGGTCATGCAGCAGTTGCAGGGCATAAATACCAACATGGCCTCCATTGTAGGGGTGCTGGGTGACATGGCCAAAACCATGCAGGAGGACATAGCACACCAGCAGGCCACTTCCACTAGCCCCCCCCCAGCAGCCCTCCACATCTGCAGCTAGTGGACAGAAGGCCCTGCTACAGGACCCACAGGCCATCAGCTCCCCTCTCCCTGCAGAAGGTGAACCACCCCACAAACATTCCCTGCGACCCAGGCAGACACCAGAGACAGTTGCCAAGACCAAGACCACCGCCAGAAAATGAGCCCCTCCTGAATGTCCCCCTTGTGTTCCACTATGTCACCTTGTCAACTTCCTATGGACCCTTGGAACACTGGACCTGTGCTGCAAACAGACATGCCCACTTTACTGGACTATTCCCAACCATCACCCCACTCCATTGCACTTTGCATAGTTTACCAAATTTTCAAATAAACACCCTTGGAAACAACTTGAGTAATAGTACTTTATCTGAATGAAATGTACAATGTATTGTACTGTATTGAACTGCATGATTCTGAGGGAAAGGCCAGTGATATTTTGATCCATACTACATATGTGTCTCAGCAGTCTCTACATATCACAGCATTGCACTGCTGTTGAAACCACACCAACATCTGCAATAAGTGAAGGAATAGGTGACAGTCAGGTGGGATGCAAAGTTAGTGACTGGCATTATGCTACAGCCACAAAGCACAAAACCTAAAGGTGTAATACATAGTTCAACAGTCTTACCTGAGTGTCAGTGGAAGCACTAGAGTATCATTTGTGTCCTGTTGTCCACATTCTCCTCCTCTTCCTCCTTTTCACTGTCCTCAGTGTCCACTGCTGCCAGAGGTGATTTGTCATCCCCCTTCTCCGGCAGATAGGGCACATGGCATCTGAGGGCTAAATTGTGCAACATGAAGCACAGAACAACAATCTTGCAGACCTTCTCAGTGGAGTAGCATAGGGATCCACCTGTCAGTTGGAGGCACCTGAACCTGGCCTTCAGGAGTCCGAAGGTCCGTTCAACAATCCTTCTGGTACACCCATGAGCATCATTGTATCTATTCTCAGCCTGAGTTCTAGGATTCCTTACAGGGGTCAAGAGCCAGGATTCCTTACAGGGGTCAAGAGCCAGGACAGGTTGGGTAGTTGGAGTAACCTGGAAGAAGTGACAGACACACATTAGCCTTGCACAATGGCATGGGGTATGACTCCTGAAAGCATACACTGACATACATTGAGTGGGGACTCAGACTCACCTATAAGCCACACTCTGTGCCTCTGTAGTTGTGCCATTAGTTGTGGGATGCTGCTATTCCTCAGGACAATGGCATCATCCACCGACCCAGGATACCTGGCAGTGATGTAGTAGATGTAGTGATCAACCATGCAAACCATATGGACATTGAGGGAGTGGAAACTTTTCTAATTCCTGTACACCTGTTCATTGGCCCGGGGGAGAGGGGGACTAAGGCAAAATGGGTCCCGTCAATGGCCCCAATCACATGTGGTATGTGTCCCATTGCATAAAATCCAGCCTTCACATTGGGCAATTCATCTACCTGGGGGAATGCAATGTAGCTGCATATGTGTTTGAGCAAGGCAGACAAAACCATTGCAAGCACAATAAGGAACATTGTCTGTGACATTCCTGCAGCCAAGCCCACTGTCACCTGGAAAGAGCCAGTTTGCACGAAATGGAGCACTGATAGTACCTGCACAAGAGGGGGTATTACTGTGGTGCAACGGATAGCAGGTAGCAGATCAGGCTCCAGTTGTGCACACAGCTCTGTGATTATGGCCCTATCCAGACGATAGGTGAGTAGAATGTGCTTGTCTTCCATTGTAGCCAAATCCACATGGGTTCTATACACTGGTGCTTGCCTCCTCTTCCTATTCCTCCACAGTGGTTGATACTTAAGGGACCCAAAAGTAAGAAGGGAGTGACAACAGGAACTCTGGACACACTACATCAGCGTACAAAGAGCATGTTTGTATGTTGGACACTGGAATTGTCTACGTGAGTACATTGGACGACAAAGAGACACTTTTAAACCTGAACATGTGTACTAGCAGTAGAAAATGGCAACTGCCTTTCCTGTATGGACGGACAGGTGGAAATAACCTCACTTAACCGGCTATAGGTGTCATGATGGGAGGCGGTCTTCACCACCGGGCAGTTCTTCCTTGGTTAACATGGGCCCCTATGGAGTATAGAAACCAATGATGATCAACGCCGGTGGTGACAGTGTTCACGGCTGCTGCCGTGATCGCCATTTCCTTTCTGCCACCTCACTTGATTCCTGACTTTCCACAGGACCACATCTCCACTGCGTATGCCGCTGTGGCCTATGTCTGGAACCTGCCATGGCTCAGGTAACAGGGAAAAGGGCCCCAGCCTTCACGTCAGAGCAGTAGGAGTGGCTTGTGGATGGGGTCCTAGCCCTGTATGGGCATTTGGATGGGCCTCCAGACCAACAGGTGAGTACACCATAGGTACGTTGCATGCGACATGGCAGTGTATAATTTGGGAGGGTATGACCGGTGGCATTGTTTGTGCAGAGGTACGGGTCATGTGTGTGCTTGATGAGGGGGAAATGCAGTCTGCGAGCCAATTCTTTGTCAGGTTGGATTCTATGGTTTATGTTAACCTTCTGTCTGTATTTCTTCTGCAGGTCAGTGCCCATCACAAGAAGAAATTGTGGTGTGCCATCACCAAGGACATGCGGGCCCTGGGGGTCCATAGCTGGCAGAGCATCCACATCAGGAAACGGTGGGAGGACCTGAGACGCTGGGCCTAGAAGACCGCGGATGCCCAGCTAGGGACAGTCTCCCAATGAGGGAGGGGTCCCCCTCGGAACCTGACTCCCCTGATGGCCCAAATACTGGCAGTGGCCTACCCAGAGCTGGATGGGTGCTTGAGGGCATCACAGCAGCCACAAGGGGGTGAGTACAGTGTGTGTGACAACTATCTATGTTGCCTGGCATGGGATTTTGGTGCAGGGTTTTATTCAGTGGATGCCCCAATATGCCACCTTAGACATTTCACCGTGGTTCAGCTCAGGTATTTGGGGTGTAATACATATAGTAGATGGCTAGGTAGCAGGCTTTCCATGTCAGACAGGGCTTAGTTGGTACCAATTGATGTGCAAGTGGCAGTTTCTGTCTCCTACCTGCTGTGGTACCTAGCCAATGATATGCCAGTTTGGTCCTTACTGCCCATTCTTAGTCTCTGTGTGTGATGTTGATGTGTATGCCATCTGTGCTCCCTTTCTTCCCTCTCAACTTTTGTCATCCTGTCCATGTGTGCATTAGCATCATCTGGTGAAGGTGCAGGGGTACCAGCGAGTGAGGGAGCTGCAGCCCACAGGACCAAGGGGGCAGAGTCCACCGGCGCTGAGGGGACCAGTGGGACGGAGGGTGAGTGGGGCACCACGGGGAGGACAGGAGCTGAATCAACTGACTCTGATATCTCCTCCGATGGGAGCTCCCTGATGGTGGCAGACCCCTCTGGGACCACCCCAGCTACAGGTTCAACCGTCATCCCCTTACCTGCACCGCCCTCCCAGTAGCCCGCCACTGAGTTGCCCATGCCCACTCACCCAGGAGGGTGGGTGTCTCCTTCGCCCCAGGCACCTCAGGCCCTGCCCTAGTCAGCCCTGCTGCCCTCAGTGAGGAGGCTATTGACAGCCTGAAATCCATCTCTGTAGGGCAGTCAACCATAGTGAATGCCAGGGTATGGCATCCCAGATGAACATTGTATTTAGACCATTTCTGCCCCCCTTGGGTGCAGATCGGCCGATTTTAGGTGGGGCAGAAACCACTAGGCACCGGGGATCTTTTATTTTTGTGCCAATGTCACGCAAGGGGAGCGACCCCGTAGGCAAGGGTCGCTACATGGGGGGGGGGACGCGGGGTGCAGGGTGGCAAATATATTTTAGGGCATTTCTGTCCCCCCCCCGAGGGCAGATCGGCCTATTGTTATTATGACGATCTGCCCCCAGGTGGGGCAGAAGCCTCTAGGCGCCAGGGATACAGTTTTGGGGGATTTTTCATTTGTTGTTTTGTTTTGTTTTTTTAGAGGTGGGGAGCGACCCCTTAGGCAAGGGTCGCTCCCAGGGGGAGGGGTGGGCAAATTTATTTTAGGCCTTTTCTGTCCCCCCGGGGGCAGATCGGCCTATTGTTATTAGGCCGATCTGCCCCCAGGTGTGGCAGAAACTTCTAGGTGCCAGGGATAAAACATTTATTTTTTTTTTAGAGGTGGGCAGCGACCCCTTAGTCAAGGGTCGCTCCACTGGGGGGCAAATAGTATTTAGACCATTTCTTCCCCCCTTCGGGGCAGATCGGCCGATTTTTGTTAGGCCAATCTGCCCCTATAGGGGCAGAAACCACTTAGGCACCAGGGATTGGTGTGTGTGTATGGGTGTGTTTTCTTTAGAGGGGCAGCCCCTTGGGTAAGGGTCGCTCCCCATGTGGGCACATTACTGTTGGCCATATCTGCCCCCCATTGGGGGCAGATGGGCCTATTTTTGGAAAGCCCATCTGCACCCAAGGGGGGGCAGAAAGCCCACCAGAGGCCAGGGAAGTTTTTTTCTCCAAAAATAAGAAGGTGGAGGTATGGCCATTTTGGGTAGTATGAAATGTGTCCCAGTGCGGTGATCCCACACAGAAATGTTGGAAAAATGTGACTTTTTAGCTAAATTAGGTTTGCTGAGGATCCTGGGTAAGAAAACATTGGGTGATCCACGCAAGTCACACCTCACTGGACTCCCTCGGGTGTCTAGCTTTCAGAAATGTCTGGGGTTGAGCATAGGAACAAAAACGCAGGTGCCCTCCTGCAAAAACAGGTAGTTTTGTATTTGATCATTTTGATGTGTCCAGATAGTGTTTTGGGGCATTTCCTTTTGCGGGCAGTAGGCCCACCCACAAACGTGAGGAACCATTTCTATTGGGAGACTTGAGGGAACGCTGGGTGGAAGGAAATTTGGGGCTCCTCTAAGATTCCAGAACTTTCTGTCACCACAATGAGAGGAAAAATAGTTTTTGTAGGCCACAATTTGAGGTTTGCAAAGGATTCTGCATAACAGAACCTGGTCAGAGCCCCACAAGTCACCACATCCTAGATTTCCCTAGGTGTCTAGTTTTCAAAAATGCACTGGTTTGCTAGTTTTCCCCAGGTGCCGGCTGAGCTAGAGGACAAAATCTACAGCTAGACACTTTGCAAAAAACAGCTCTGTTTTCTTTCTGAAAATGTGATGTGTCCACGTTGTGTTTTGGGACATTTCCTGTCACAGGTGCTAGGCCTATCCATGCAAGTGAGGTACCATTTTTATCGGGAGACATGGGGGAACACAGAATAGCAAAACAAGTGTTATTGCCACTTGTCTTTCTCTACATTTTTTCTTTCCAAATGTAAGACAGTGTGTAAAAAATACGTCTATTTGAGAAATGCCCTGTAATTCACATGCTAGTATGGGCACCCCGAAATTCAGAGATGTGCAAATAAGCACTTCTTCTCAACACCTTATCTTGTGGCCATTTTGGAAATACAAAGGTTTTCTTCACTTTTTATATTTCAGCAAATGAATTGCTGTATACCCGGTATAGAATAAAAACCCATTGCAAGGTGCAGCTCATTTATTGGCTCGGGGTACCTAGGGTTCTTGATGAACCTACAAGCCCTATATATACCCGCAAGCAGAAAAGTCCAGCAGACATAACGGTATATTGCTTTAAAAAATCTGACTTAGCTGGAAAAAGTTACAGACTAAAACGTGGAGAAAAATGGCTGGTTTTGTTTACCTCAATTTCAATATTTTTTTATTTCAGCTGTTATTTTCTGTAGGAAACACTTGTAGGATCTATACAAATGACCCCTTGCTAAATTCTCCCTTGCCTAATGGGTCGCTCCCCATCTCTAAAAAAACAAACAAACAAACAAAAAAAACACACAAACAAAATTTGCCTTGGCGTCTAGAGGTTTCTGCCCCCCTGGGGGCAGATCAGCTTAATAAGAATAGGCCGATCTGCCCCCAGGGGGGGCAGAAATAACCTAAAATAAATTAGCCCCCCAATTAGCGATGGGAGGAGGCCTCTGTGATAGTCAGCGTGCGATCGCTCTGCCATCACAGCGGGGGTGGGGGGGTTGGGTCTGGAAGAGGAAGGGCTTCCCCTTCCATCCCTGTCTTGGGGGGGTGGGGGAGAACCCCACAAAGGGAGCGCTCCCACTAGCGCTCCCTCTGGGCTCTGTGCCCAGGACGTAATGGTTTCGTCCTGGGCACACGAGCACTGTGCCACAGCACGTAACCATTAAGTCCTGGGCACAGAAGGGGTTAAATCTTTCTGTGCCTCACACTCCATGTCTGGCTGGGTTTAGTTGACAGCTCCTTGTGCATTCACTCAGACACACCCCTAACACAAAATACTCAGCCTCACTTACATCCATCTTCATTTTGAATGGGTCTTCCTGGGCTGGGAGGGTGGAGGGCCTGCTCTCACACAAAGGACTGCCACACCCCCTAATGGGACCCTGGCAGACAGGATTGAACTGAAAGGGGACCTGGTGCACTTCTAAGCCACTCTTTGAAGTCTCCCCCACTTCAAAGGCACATTTGGGTATAAAAACAAGGCCTCTGCCCTACCACCTCAGACAATTCCTGGAGAAGAAACCTGAACCAGAACCTGTGCCCTGACAAGAAGAACTCCCTGGGGGCCTAAAGGACTCACCTGACTGCTCTCTGAAGAGGACTGCTGCCTTGCTGTTGCCCTGCTCTCTTGCTGCTCTCTTGCTTTGCTGCAGAAGTGCTCTCCAAGGGCTTGGATAGAACTTGCCTCCTGTTCCCTGAAGTCCCATTACCAAAAAGAGTTCTCTCCTGTAGCTGAAATCCCCGTGAGGTGAAAATTTGACGCACCACCTGCCAAGAATGACGAACAGCCTGCTTGCCATAAAAAATTCACCACACGCTAAGTACGGAACGACGCAGCCTGACTTCGCAACAGAAGATCAATGCAGTGCCAGTGATGCGAGCGCAACTTCAACGCACAGCCCTACTGGATCGACGCACGCCAACTCAGACCAGCGCCGCCCGACTTCCTAGGAGGAATCGACACAACGCCTGCTGTGCAGAAGAAAATTCCACGCATCACCTACCGGAATCGATGCAACCACTGTGACTTCGCTCCACAAGCCCGGGATTCCACGCATCATCCCCGGGGTGTCTGAAAACCCCGCGACCCGAAGAGGATCCAAGTCTGCACGCCAGAAATAGAAGCAAACGTCTTCCCAGTGTGGAAAATAACAATGCAAGTCCGTGTGCGAAGGGGTGAAACCGACGCACACTCACCATTTTCCATGTATCTCCTCCTCTGCAGTCCTTTGCGAGGATTTTTCAATGCAAACCAGGTACTTTTCCCTGCAAGACACACTTGTTTCCAGGAGAACTTAAGACACTTTTTTTTGCTTTTACAGTAATATTTTAACTCTAAAGACACTTGATATCACTTCCAGTGATCTCCCTACATTTGCTTATTTAATCTTTAATTGTTTTGACCTGCATTTATCCAGATAAATATTATGTATTTTTGTAAATACTGCGTGGTGTATTTTTGTGGTGTTATACTGTGGTATTGTATGATTTATTGCACAAATACTTTACACACTGCCTTCTAAGTTAAGCCTGACTGCTCAGTGCCAAGCTACCAGAGGGTGGGCACAGGATAATTTGGATTGTGTGTGATTTACCCTGACTTGAGTGAGGGTCCTTGCTTGAACATTGGTAACCTGACTGCCAATCAAAGACCCAATTTCTAACAATGTCCAACTTCTGCCTCAAGGGATCTGACAGGCCCATGATCATGCCCTTCAAGGTGCGGTTGAATATCTCCACCAGACAGTTGCTGTGGAGGTGGTAGGGCGTGGTGAACTTGTACATTACCCCACACACCCACCACAGAGTATAAGTTGATATGAAGTTGGTACCCCTATCGGACACCACCTCCTTGGGGAACCCTATGCAGGTAAAAACCTCCATCAATGGACGGCCCACCACAGGTGCAGTGATCAATCTCAAAGGAATGGCTTCAGGGTACCGGGTATCATGGTCCACCAAGGCCAGGATGAACCTGTTGCCCATGGTTGTCTTGGGATCCAGAGGCCCCACAATGTCAATACCGACCCTTTCAATGGTGGTACTAACCACACTGAAAGGTTAGAGGGGATATTTGCACTTCCCCTCACTCTTGCCACTTGCCTGACAAGTTGGGCAAAACTTACAATGAGCATCTTAGTGCCTGCATACTAGGGTCCAGTAAAAGTGGATGACAAGCTGTTCAAAGGTCTTGCTATGCCCAAATGTCCGGCTAAAGGCACATCATGAGCCAGACCGAGTAGGAAGGGTCTGAAGCACTGGGGTACCACCATCATACTGGCTGACCCAGGCTCAGGAACCTTAGGCTCGATATATAGGAGGTCATCCTCCCAGTAAATCAAATGTGATCCAGGCTCTTTGCCAGACACTTGATCTGCAGCCTGCCGCCGCAAAAACTCCACAATCTAAAAAACAATTTCACTAAAAGATGTATCTTTGAATTGTGATTTCAGAGACCCCAAACTCCATATGTCCTTCTGCTCCCAAAGGGGATATGTGTTTTCATAATATTTAAAGGCAGCCCCCATGTTAACTTAAGAGAGAAATAGGCCTTGCAACCGTGAAAAACAAATTTGGCATGATTTCACTGTCAGGACATGTAAAACACATACGTAAATGCCCCACCTTTAACATACACTGCATCCTAGCCATGGGGCTACCTGGGCCTACCTTACGGGTGTCTTACATGTATAACAAGGGAAGGTTTATGGGTACACTTGCCAAGTCGAATTGGCAGTTTAAAACTGCACTCACAGACACCACAGTGGTAGGTCTGAGCCATATTTACAGGGCTGCTAATGTGAGTGGCACAAACAGTGTGGCAGGCCCACTAGCAGCATTTGATTTACAGGCCCCAGGCACCTCTAGTGCACTTTACTAGGGGCTTACAAGTAAATCAAATATGGCAATCATAGATAGGCCAATGTACACATATAATTTATACAGGGAGCACTTACACTTTAGCACTGGTCAGTAGTGGTAAAGTGTCCAGAGCAAACAAAACAGTAGAAAAAGAGTCCAGCACACAGAAGCAACCTGGGAAGTAGAGGCAAAAAGTTAGGGAAGACCATGCCAATGACGCCAAGTCTAGCATATCCCGACCCCCCAAAAAGAACAGCAGAAAGCAGTATACAGACTTGCCCGTGCTTATGGTAATGTGCTCTTTAAGCACCTGCCCGCTTCCTAAAATTCACAAGTTTGGTGTGTGCTTGTCTTTGACACGGTCCTAATGGCAAACCACGTTAGACTCTGAAGGGAATTCCCCTGATCCAAGATGGCTGTGACAGCAAAGTAATGATGCAATGTCCACAATAGATGAGGGAATTTGTCATGTTAAACAAACGTTCTTCTTCTGGGTAATTACATTTGGGTGTGCATATTTTTCCATCTGTGATACTTTCCCATCTCCCTTCCAACACTTCTGTTGTTCGGATGTAGTGTAAAGCTATTCCATTCCTTTCCTCGTGGGCCTGCTTAATATGCCTTGGGGTTCACTTGCCTAGCCCTGATATCTGTGGCAACCAGGCGGGAATTCAGCTCACACCGCTGATTGGCACAGTAGTGCTGGTGAAGACGGCTCTGCCTCAGAAGTAGAGACAGGTCCTCGGAAGAAGTGGACAAATACACATCCCTAGATAATCAGCATCAGCATCAACCATACAGAACCCACAGATTGCTAGTGATACCCAGTGTCTGGGGAAGGGCTTGCTACACCAACTGCAAGGTGTGCTAGTCATAGGCCTTTTCATGTGGGCGACAGGGGATCTATTAACGTCAGTGAGCTTTCAGAAGGTGGACAAAGAGAAGGCCAGGCCTCTTCTCCAGCCATCAGCCTTACTGTGAAAAGGATAGTTTATGAAACCATTTTGGACCATGCTACTGCCAGTCCCCCTCCTGCAACATGCCGTTATTAATGAATGCTACATGGTAAATGGGAATACTTACAATATTTTAAGGTGGGAGATTCAAGAAAGAAAATCTAGGTCTGTGTAGTGACTCACCTAATCACGTAGCTTCTATTGATGCATGTGTTTTCATTTACTTAATCATTCATCCACGAACTCATCCCTTTATCCTTGTATCAATGTACTCAGTCATATATTAATTACCGAAGCACTGTCAGTCACTCATTTCTCACCAATGCACTCACTCAATAATTCAACCACTGATTCATTCTCACATTTACTCACTCACATACCCTTCACAAAAGTTGACAGCCAATTAATAAACATTTGCACCATTAAGAGCTGGGCCTATTTACTTAGCCAATGCGTTTTACCTTTCACTTTTTACAGTGCGATCTAATGTTCTTATTAACTAAATGCCGAGCTTGTCATTGAGATCTGAATCTTTAAATTAGAAAGATTTCCTTATTTCTTTGAAACTCAAAAAGTTTATAAACACCACAGAAAATACGAGTGTAAGTAACATTGTCATTCTCTATCAGCGTTCCATACATTTTCTAACATTGCAGCTTAAGATATTACATTATGTGCTATTTCTATACTAACCCTTTTATAGTATTGTACGTTAACATTACATTCCCTCAGCTCGCCTCTTGTGCTGACATTTCACTCAATCATTCTGTCTCCCCTTCTATTACTGGAATCATAATACTTGTTCCATCATTTGAGTAAAGGGTTTATAATAGTGTTACTTTATCTAATTTCCTCCCTGCTTTCTGGAAGCCTAGCCCTCCAGAGACTTTCAAACTAATAAAAGGGTTTATTTTTTGCAGAGCCAAGCTTGCTAGTTGATACTAAGATTTGGTAACATAGGTTCTCAAAAACCTTGTAATCTCGTTTTGTGGGACTTACCTGAAAGCTGACATGACTTTCAAAGGATGTATATGGACCGCTATGACTACGATTATAGAACACTATATACAAGTCCATGAACGGACGCATGCACAAGTATGTGTCACAGACCCAAACACAGTTTTTTGCTTGTTTTCTCATTTGCGCTCTTTCTTTCTCTCTCTCTCTAAGGCCCATATTTATACTCCCTGTGCGCCAGATTAGCGTTGTTTCTTTTTACGCTAACCTGGCGCTAACTTAACACCATATTTATACTTTGACGCTAGACCCGTCCAACGTCAATATATCACAGTGTGCGCCATTTTCTGGATACGTGAAACTGCCTTGCGTCAATGAGATGCAAGGTAGGTGTTCCCGTCCCAAAAATGACTTAAACACCCATGCGCCATATTTATCCAACCACGCAAAAATGGTGCACGTCTGGTAGGCGGAGCCGGAAAATGTCGCAAATCCCAATTTGCGCCAAATTTTAACGCCTGGGTCAGGGCAGGCGTTAAAATGTGGCAAACACACCACTACTTAAGGAAAACTCACACAAGCAACATCATAGCTCAAAAAGGAAGACATGGAAGTGATACTCATGCAGCATGCACAAACACGAAGAGCACAGGAGCAACAGCCGCAGCTACCACCACACCAACAAGGACCCCAAAGGCAACGCAGAAGGCAGGAGAGTACATTCAGGACCAGGACAACCCTTCAGAGCCTCAGGGAACATGACATCATCCAGAGGTACAGACTGAACTGGCAAGCCATACAGCAGCTGCTGCACCACATTCAGTCACAGTTGGCACCCAGCTTGCAGACACCCCACATCATTCCACCAAAGACTAAGCTGCTAGCTGTCCTGCACATGTTGGCAAATGTCTCTTTTCAAACCACTTGTGCCCTGGTTGCCAGGATCTCACAGCCCTCATTCTCAGCCTTCCTTCCCAAGGTAATTGATGCCTTCATCTCCCTCACACCCCACCACATCAGCTTCCCCAACACACAGCAGAAGCAGCAGGAGACCAAACATGGGTTTCATGAAATTCATGGCTTCCCGCACGTGCTTGGTGCCATTGTCTGCACACATGTTCGGATTGTGCCACCTGCTGCAACTGAGCACCTATACCACAACAGGAAGCACACACACTCCTTCAATGTGCAGGCCATTGTGGATCACTGTGGATTGTTCACCAACATCATGGCAAAGTATCCTGTTAGTGTACATGATTCATTCATCTTACACCACAGCACCATCAATTGGCACTTCCAGGATGGACGATATGGCAATGGCCTAATTGTTAGTAAGTACAGAAACCTAGTAATTTACACACAGCACAGCAACCCTATGGGATACCCAACATATACACCACTACTTTTACGCGTGGGCAGAAAGACACTGAGGTGTGACACTGGTAGTCATGTTTGATATACTGACCCAATGGGATACACACCTATGGACAAATGACGGATGCAAATAACAATAGATGCCACTCTAGAGGCACACAGGACCAATTTAAAACCACACAGTGACAATGGCATGGCCTTAACTGGCAGTACAACTTGGAAGATGAACCTTTCAAAATCACATCAATAACACTCAATCCCACACCCTTCCAAGAAATACGTCCTGTGTATAGGGTGTGTAATATTTTGCTGCAGGTCAAACACCATGAGATACATAGCATGATGACGCAGACTCTAATGAAGGTGACATGGAATTATTGAGGCAGTCCCAACATCTCAAATCACTCCTGGGGTGACATTGCCAGCTAGCAATAAGGAAGTGGACTGTGCTATGAAAACAAGTGGATGTGACACTAATGTAAAGTGCATACTGCTACACGTATGGATTGAGACAATTCCCCATATACAGAACAGATGTACAGGCAGATGGACCTTCCTTCACTAAAACCTTCACCCCCACAACCAAGTTAGCCAGCTTATCTGGAGCAAGTTCAGCAGTGTAGGTACACATTTGCACATGACCCAACTCGGTGAGGGCACAAAATAGGTTTGCGTAGAACTTGTCATATTTGTGCATTGTCAATTGTGAACACTTCAGTGCTGCCAACTTCTGGAGATGTGTTGTACGAGGTACATTCAAATAGAGACCTACCTCATCATGATTGCAGAAGTAGGACATTTGCTAACCCATGTTTTAATTAGCGGGCAGTGTCAGTTCAGCTGTACTACCACTGATCACCCAACTTGGCAATTCTAAGTTAATGAATCTGGCAAAGTGTGATTTACAATACCTGATATAGGTACACAGGGCCCAGAGTAACACATTTCATGTGCAATGACTACATCTGTGCCCAAGCATTCTGTCATGGATGATCAAATTAGACACTGTCAGCATACATAGTTTTGCCAATGTGGCATATGTAACCTACATACAACACTGGCACACATATAATGGACCACTGAAAGCACAGTAATTCCTGAACGCAAATCAACCCACACGAGCATCACACAGTTACTCATTGTCCCTTGATGCACAAGCCACAATACCTGAGTCACTGGTATTGCAGTGCACCCGAAATGTGGCATTTGATGTGTGTCCCAATTACAAATGATGAAATGAAGTACCATCTGGAATGAATTAAGCACACAATTGAGTAATCATGTTTGGCACCACATGATTGTTAGGGCCAGTGCATGTGTGCATATGTGTGTCTATCACTCACTGAAGTGAAAGTGTCAATCCATGTTTGCAGTAGTATGTCTGTTCGGGTGTCTACATGCCTGATGTGCAGCTCTATCACATAAAGTGTCACACACAGTGATTTGTTGTTCCAAGTTTTGTACAGTGAGCAGACATTGAGCACATATCACCCTTCCATGTTTTACAGGTGGACGAGCCCCTACACAATTGGTGAAGTGGCTCGATTTGCGGACCCAGACGTATCCAGTAAGTGTTAATATGTTTGTCCTGTGTTGTGTTTATAGCTGTTGTGTGATTGACTCCTGTGTGTTGGACTCATTGCAAGGTATGATGTGCTGGCACGTGATCTGATATGTGACTTAACTGGAGGTTGAATTTTGTTCCATGGTAGAGTTAGACATTCTGCGGCAGAGAGTCATATATTGGGAGTAGAGTGCTGCGCAATAGGCATGGGCAGGTGAACAAAGTGATTTGTTGCTACATGTATGCCAACAATTAATTTGGAGGTGGCCAGTGTCAGAATTTAGTCAGCAAGTCATACCCTAATTCACACAGACTAGCGATGCATAGGTTTTACACAGAGACTTGCGGATCCCTGTTAAGTAATGAACATGTAGGACTGTGTGGGTGACTTTCCCGCAGCATCTAGCTCCACAGGTTGTACTCCATTTACGTGGCACCTGAGTGAGATGTCATAGGCGTGCATGCAGGTGAAGGCCAGATGGGTGCTTGCATCAATGTGCTTGATTTTGGAAAGCTGTCAGTGAGATCTAATGATGTTGACAATTGTCCGCAATTAGAAAAATAAATGTAGATGTGATTGTCCAATGGTTGACTCAGTCCTAGTTGGCAGGCCTCCTTACTTGTGGTGGACTCACTAAACCCATGGAAAGCTGTCAAAAGCTTTGTGGTTGTCCTTGATGTTTGAAAGTATGTGTTACATGTCCATCAAATCAAATCAAATCATTAACATTTATAAAGCGCGCTACTCACCCGTGCGGGTCTCAAGGCGCTAGGGGGGAAAGGGGGGGTTATCGCTGCTCGAACAGCCAAGTCTTTAGGAGTCTCCGGAAAGCGGAGTGGTCCTGGGTGGTCCTGAGGCTGGTGGGGAGGGAGTTCCAGGTCTTGGCCGCCAGGAAGGAGAAAGATCTCCCACCCGCCGTGGAGCGGCGGGTGCGAGGGACGGCAGCAAGTGCGAGGCCAGCGGCGCGGAGGGGGCGGGTGGGGACGTAGAAGCTGAGGCGTCTGTTGAGGTATTCCGGTCCCTTGTTGTGGAGGGCTTTGTGTGCGTGGGTGAGAAGACGGAAGGTGATCCTTTTGCTGACTGGGAGCCAATGCAGGTGTCTCAGGTGTGCGGAGATGTGGCTGTTGCGGGGTACGTCGAGGATGAGGCGGGCCGAGGCGTTTTGGATGCGTTGCAGGCGGTTTTGGAGTTTGGCGGTGGTCCCGGCGTAGAGGGTGTTGCCGTAGTCCAGGCGACTCGTGACAAGGGCGTGGGTCACGGTTTTTCTGGTGTCGGCGGGGATCCAGCGGAAGATCTTGCGGAGCATGCGGAGAGTGAGGAAGCAGGCGGAGGACACGGCGTTGACTTGCTTGGTCATGGTGAGAAGAGGGTCCAAGATGAAGCCAAGGTTGCGGGCGTGGTCTGCGGGGGTCGGTGCGGTGCCGAGGGCCGTGGGCCACCAGGAGTCGTCCCAGGCGGACGGGGTGTTGCCGAGGATGAGGACTTCCGTTTTTTCAGAGTTCAGCTTTAGGCGGCTGAGCCTCATCCAATCTGCGACGTCCTTCATACCCTCTTGTAGGTTGGTCTTGGCGCTGGCGGGGTCCTTGGTGAGGGAGAGTACAAGTTGGGTGTCGTCGGCGTAGGAGGTGATGATGATGTCGTGCTTGCGTACGATGTCGGCGAGGGGGCTCATGTAGACATTGAAGAGTGTCGGGCTGAGCGATGAGCCTTGAGGTACGCCGCAGATGATCTTGGTGGGTTCTGAGCGAAACGGAGGGAGGTAAACTCTTTGGGAGCGGTTAGCGAGGAAGGAGGCGATCCAGTCCAGGGCCTGGCCTTGGATCCCGGTGGAGCGTAGGCGGGTGATTAGGGTGCGGTGACAGACGGTGTCAAAGGCAGCCGAGAGGTCGAGGAGAATGAGGGCGACTGTTTCACCGTTGTCCATCAGGGTTCTGATGTCGTCTGTGACTGAGATGAGGGCGGTTTCCGTGCTGTGGTTGGTTCGGAATCCGGTTTGAGAAGGGTCGAGCAGGTTGTTGTCTTCCAGGAAGGTGGTCAGCTGTTTGTTGACGGTCTTTTCTATTACCTTGGCTGGGAAAGGTAGAAGAGAGATGGGGCGGAAGTTTTTCAGGTCGCTTGGGTCAGCCGTAGGTTTCTTTAGTAGGGCGTTGACTTCAGCGTGCTTCCAGCATTCGGGGAAGGTAGCAGAAGAAAAAGAAGAGTTGATGACGGTCTGGAGGTGCGGGGCGATGATGTCGTCGGCTTTGTTAAAGATGAAGTGCGGGCAGGGGTCCGAAGGGGCGCCGGAGTGGATAGAGTTCATGATGGATTTGGTTTCTTCCGTGTTGATGTGGGTCCAGTTGTTGAGGGTGATGTCCGGGGAAGCGGGTTCAGTGGTGTATGGTTGGGTCTGGTGTCTGAAGCTGTCGTGGAGGTCGCTGATCTTGCGATGGAAGAAAGTGGCGAGGGATTCGCACAAATCCTGTGAGGGCGTGACGGCGTTGGCGCTGGCGCTGGGGTTGGAGAACTCTTTGACGATGCTGAAGAGTTCTCTGCTGTTGTGGCTGTTTTTGTCTAGTCTGTCGGTGAAAAAGTTCCTTTTGGCAGTGCGGATCAGGTGGTGGTGTTCGCGTGTAGCGTTCTTGAGGGCGGTCATGTTGTCAGCGGTGTGGTCCTTGCGCCAGGCCTTCTCAAGGGCACGACAAGTTTTCTTTGATTCTTTGAGGGTGTCAGAGAACCAGAGAGGTTTTTTGGTGTTGGTCTGTCGATGCGTGCGTTTGAGGGGAGCAAGGTTGTCAGCGCAGTTGGAGATCCAGTTTGTGAGGTTGAGAGCTGCGTCGTTGGGGTCGGTGGTGAGGGTGGGTTGGTTGGCGGCGAGAGCGGAGAAGAGTTGCTCTTCAGGGATCTTGTTCCACTGTCGATGAGGGATGGGTTGAGTGCGGAGGTGGGAGGTCTCGCGTCGGAATGTGAAGTGGACGCAGCTGTGGTCGGTCCAGTGTAGGGCAGAGGTGTGGCTGAAGAAGACGTGTTTGCTGGCGGAGAAGATAGGGTCGAGCGTGTGTCCGGCGATGTGGGTGGCGGTGTTCACCAGTTGTTTGAGGCCGAGGTTGGCGAGGTTGTCGAGCAGGGTGGTGGTGTTGGGGTCGTTGTTTTGTTCCAGATGGAAGTTGAGGTCGCCTAGGAGGATGTAGTCCGGTGAGGCGAGGGCGTGCGGGGAGATGAAGTCGGCGATGGCGTCGCTGAAAGAGGCGCGAGGTCCGGGAGGACGGTAGACGAGGGATCCTCTGAGGGTGGTCCTTGGGTCGGTGCGAATCTGAAAATGCAGGTGTTCAGCGGCGAGGGGGGGGTCTTCGGTGGAGGTGGTGACGCTGATGGAGTCTTTTAAGATGATGGCGACACCTCCTCCTACTTGGTTGGTGCGGTCTTTTCTGGAGATCTTGTAGCCTTCGGGGATGGCGGGTAGCGATGTCTGGAGCAGAGGAGGCGTTCATCCATGTCTCCGTGATGAAGGCGACGTCCGGGGCTGTGGAGTCCAGGAGGTCCCAAAGTTCAACGCGTGCTTGTGGACGGAACGAGCGTTGATCAGGATGCACTTGAGGTGGTTGATGGCGCGTGGGCTTGTGGTCGTGGTAGTTGCGTGGTGGAAGATGCGTTTGCAGGAGTTGCAGGCGAAGGGTCCATGGGTGCGTTTGGGGTGAGCTAGGAAGCAGGTTTTGGAGCGCCCTGGGTTGAGGGCGTGGAGGGTGGTGGGGTCGTAGCGGATCAGCGGGGCTTGGGGGAGCTGGGGACCAGGGGTCGTGGCGCTGGGCGCGGGCCAGGCGCGGACGGGCGCAGACGGGCTTGCCTCTGGCGCGCCTCCGGCGCGCCCGTGCGCAGTCGCGCAGCGGCCGCCATAAGAGGTAGGAGGGGGGGGGAGGGGTCAGCTGGGGGCGAATGGGAGCTGGGGGGCGGGGGCGTGCAGGAGGTCGCGGCGGGAAAGCGCGAGGGAGGGGGGGGGGACAGGTAGAGTGAGAGGAGCTGGGGGAGGGGGTTTAGGGTGGAGGAGGGTGAGTGTTAGGAGGTTTGGAGATTAGGGAGAGAGATAGGAGTAGGGTTGTGAAGATAGGGGAGGGGGGGTTGTAGAGGGGGTGAGGGAGAGAGGTAGAGTGAGAGGATAGGGAGATAGGTAGTAGAGGGGGTGGCGGGAGGGGGGGAGAGATAGAGAAATAGATAGAGAAAATAGATAGAGAAGTCGATAGATAGGGAAATAGATAGATAGACAGATAGGTAGGTAGGAGGAGGTGGAGAGTGGGGGAGTTAGATAGTGAGATAGGGAGCTAGAGAGATAGGAAGATAGGAGGAGTGAGGGAGGTAGATAGCGAACGGGTTAGCTAGGGGTGAGAGAGGGGGAGGCGAGTGAGGGAGGGGGATGAGGAAGGAGCAGGAGGGCAGGCTCGGGGGAAGAAGACGGAGGAGGTAGAAGAGCCGAAGACAGGAGAACAGAAGACAGAAGAACAGAAGACAGAAGAACAGAAGACCGGAAGAGCAGAAGACAGAAGAACAGAAGAACAGAAGACAGAAGAACAGAAGACAGAAGCACAGAAGATCGGAAGAGCAGAAGAACAGAGAAGAACAGAGAAGAACAGAGAAGAACACAGAAGAACCGAGAAGAAGAACACAGAAGCACCGAGAAGAACAGAGAAGAAGAACACAGAAGACCGGAAGAACACAGAAGAACAGAAGGGAAGAACAGAAGAACAGAAGAGAAGAACAGAAGAACAGAAGAGAAGAACAGAAGAACAGAAGAACACAGAAGAAGATTGCAGAGGGGGAGCGAGGAGGAAGAGACAGAGAGGAGGAAAAGAAGCAGGAGCAGGAGAGAAGGTGAGTGGCGCGGGGCAGGGCGAGGGGCTGGGAGGAGGGGGGTACTTACAGTTAGGTGGGTCTCAGGAACACAGGAACTCGGGAACTTGGAGGAGCTGCAGCGGCAGGGGGAGCGACCTACCCTTGGGTCAAGGGTCGCTACCACTGTCGCGCAGCGGCCGCCATAAGAGGTAGGAGGGGGGGGGAGGGGTCAGCTGGGGGCGAATGGGAGCTGGGGGGCGGGGGCGTGCAGGAGGTCGCGGTGGGAAAGCGCGAGGGAGGGGGGGGGGACAGGTAGAGTGAGAGGAGCTGGGGGAGGGGGTTTAGGGTGGAGGAGGGTGAGTGTTAGGAGGTTTGGAGATTAGGGAGAGAGATAGGAGTAGGGTTGTGAAGATAGGGGAGGGGGGGTTGTAGAGGTGGGTGAGGGAGAGAGGTAGAGTGAGAGGATAGGGAGATAGGTAGTAGAGGGGGTGGCGGGAGGGGGGGAGAGATAGAGAAATAGATAGAGAAAATAGATAGAGAAGTCGATAGATAGGGAAATAGATAGATAGACAGATAGGTAGGTAGGAGGAGGTGGAGAGTGGGGGAGTTAGATAGTGAGATAGGGAGCTAGAGAGATAGGAAGATAGGAGGAGTGAGGGAGGTAGATAGCGAACGGGTTAGCTAGGGGTGAGAGAGGGGGAGGCGAGTGAGGGAGGGGGATGAGGAAGGAGCAGGAGGGCAGGCTCGGGGGAAGAAGACGGAGGAGGTAGAAGAGCCGAAGACAGGAGAACAGAAGACAGAAGAACAGAAGACAGAAGAACAGAAGACCGGAAGACCGGAAGAGCAGAAGAACAGAAGAACAGAAGAACAGAAGAACAGAAGACAGAAGAACAGAAGACAGAAGCACAGAAGATCGGAAGAGCAGAAGAACAGAGAAGAACAGAGAAGAACAGAGAAGAACACAGAAGAACCGAGAAGAAGAACACAGAAGCACCGAGAAGAACAGAGAAGAAGAACACAGAAGACCCGAAGAACACAGAAGAACAGAAGGGAAGAACAGAAGAACAGAAGAGAAGAACAGAAGAACACAGAAGAAGATTGCAGAGGGGGAGCGAGGAGGAAGAGACAGAGAGGAGGAAAAGAAGCAGGAGCAGGAGAGAAGGTGAGTGGCGCGGGGCAGGGCGAGGGGCTGGGAGGAGGGGGGTACTTACAGTTAGGTGGGTCTCAGGAACACAGGAACTCGGGAACTTGGAGGAGCTGCAGCGGCAGGGGGAGCGACCTACCCTTGGGTACAGGGGTCCATCCCCCACTGAGGCACAGGGTTAGGGCTAGAAAATATGTGTACCTAGGTGTGATGATCACCTGTAGATGACAGACATGTAATTCAAGCATTCATGTGTTCCAAACTACAATTACCAACTGCAAACCATCCTGGAAGTTCCATATACAAATCACAGGTCTTGTGTGCCTTGATTGTGATCCTGAAGATAGTTATTAGTCGGCCTGGCACATGTTGAGTCCTTGCCGCATTTGTTATGTGATTAATATCAGTACAAATATGCACAGAACATTTAAATAAGTACACACCTTGTTGTGAATTGCTGTACTGTTAGATAGTTGATGGGTAGGCTGCGTTGGCATGTCATTCCTCAGGGACATTCTATCATCTGTACTGTGATTTGGACTCTATGTGCTATTTTTGATGAAGTGTTAGAATATCATCTGTAGATGTATCACACAATGATGTCACTAATGTTTGGCTGTCTCTATTTTTACAGCTGCCAACATGAATGCCCAGGAGATACGTGAATTTCAGAGTCGGGCAGTGCGGGTACTGCCACATACTCGATGTGGAGGCTGGTTTCTGCAATATGGCATGGAGATATCGACATGAGAGAGCCACAGGGGTATGGAGGGCATTTGCCCAAGGGGGACCAGCATTGTCAACAACTGCCACCACCACCACAGCTCAGACCACATTGGGCCCAGGGATGACAGCCACTCCAGCAGGTCCCTTGACCTCGTCAGCCCAGTGCCCACAAGCAGCACCTCCTGCACCTCCCCCTCAAACCACGGCACCAGCACCAGCTTCTACAAGTGGTACCCAGACAACCCCAGCTGCTGTTGTGGACATGACAGAATTCCAGACACTAAAATGTGACATGCAACTTATGTTGAGCCAGATGGACAGGCTGCAGCAGGAGGTGGCCCACAATAGCAGGAGACTGCAGGGTATTAAGAAGATCCTGCAGAGGGCCAATTTGTGACTTTTGGATCCTCAGCCATAATTCTATCCCCTCCCTGCTCTTTCCTCGTTCTTTTCTTTAGTGGGTTTAGGGGGCTTAGTGTTAGGTTAGAGTAGGCAGTTAGTTTAGTTAGTATAAGTGGGTTGGGGTGGAGGGTGTTCTATTATTACATTTGTTTGTGGGTGGGTGATGATGTTGGGGTTTATGTGTAAAAAATATATATATATATATATATATATATATATATATATATATATATATATATATATATATATATCATCAACAGTCTCTCCATCGTTAGGGCTCAACCCTGCAGGGCGGCTTCAGCGGCAGGGACGGAGCATCCTGCCAATAAATCTCCACAAACAAAGAATAATCGAAACCCAAATCAAGTCTTCCCGGGCATTTTATTCAAGATACAGCATGCACTGGTACACTCCAAATAATACAAAAGTCCTCGGACAACAATGTGTGATAAAAAATCTATATTTTTACAAAGCGAATACCACTACACAACGCGTTTCAGCCGTAGCCTTGTTCACGTGTGATTATCTATTATTTGGAGACAGCTTGGTTCCTATATGTGATATGCTGGAACCACACTCTGACCGCCCCGATAGTGAGCCTCGGGATTCCGGCATTTTTTGGTGTTTTATATATATATATATATATATATATATATATATATATATATATATATAAATACAAAAAAAATATATTTGTTTAGGATAAGTTAGTATGTGTTTGGGTTAGTTTATGTTGTCCTACACGTGTCCCATCATATAAGAGGGGTGGGGGTTGATGTTTAGAGTGTTTAGTTAAATGTGGTAAGTAAGTTTAGCTTAGGGTGGTTAGGGCCAGTTGTGTATGATGTATAGTTAGGATAGGTTAGGTTAGTTAAGGTGTTTCCCCTAGTTTAAGGGCCATATTTATACTTTTTGACGCAAAACTGCGCTAACGCAGTTTTGCGTCAAAAAAATTAGCGCCGGCTAACGCCATTCTGAAGCACCATGCGGGCGCCGTATTTAATCAATGACATTAGCCGGCGTTAGCCGCCGGCGCTGCCTGGTGTGTGTGTGAAAAAAAACGACGTACACCAGGCAGCGCCGGCATAGGGGGATATGGAGCTTGGGCACCAAAAAATGGGGCAAGTCAGGCTGAGGCAAATTTTTCGCCTCAACCCGATTTGCGCATTTTTTCCGACTCCCAACCCCCATAGAAATGACTCCTGTCTTAGCAAAGACAGGAGTCATGCCCCCTTGCCCAATGGCCATGCCCAGGGGACTTCTGTCCCCTGGGCATGGTCATTGGGCATAGTGGCATGTAGGGGGGCACAAATCAGGCCCCCCTATGCCACAAGAAAAATAAAAAAAAAGTACTTACCGGAACTTACCTTAATGTCCCTGGGATGGGTCCCTCCAGCCTTGGGTGTCCTCCTGGGGTGGGCAAGGTGGACAGGGGTTGTCCCTGGGGGCATGGGAGGGCACCTCAGGGCTCCTTGAGAGCCCACAGGTCCCTTAACGCCTGCCTTGTCCAGGCGCTAAAAAACGGTGCAAAAGCGGCCGTACGTCATTTTTTTTTACCCGCCCACTCCCGGGCGTGAATTTTGCCCGGGAGTGTAAATACGGCGCACATGCCTCGGAGTAAATTTTTTAGACGGGAACGCCTACTTTGCATCTCATTAACGCAAAGTAGGTGTCCACGCTAAAAAATGACGCAAACTCCATGGACTTTGGCGCTAGACGCGTCTAACGCCAAAGTATAAATATGGAGTTAGTTTTGCGTCGGAATTGCGTCAAAAAAAACGACGCAATTCCAGTGCAAACAGAGTATAAATATGCCCCTAAGTTTCCTTTAATACTGATGTGATCAAGTTTTAGGTACTCCTTTACAGTATGTGTCATATGCCTGGGGATCAGGACCTCTGTATGTGTGTACAGTATCAATTTAGTATTGGCATTTGTGTACCACCCTGCATCCAAATCCCATTCTTGACATGGTTATTCCCACTTCCAAATGAGCTGTCACATTGGCAGCTACAAAAAAGCTACTTCTCCATGCATCTGCCATCCATTGCACCCACCACTCAAGGTAACTATGATTCCAAATGTGTTGTAAAGGTTGGTGTGTTTTTAAATCTGTCATTGTTTGAGTCCTGTGTTGGAATCTTGCGCACTGTGGGACATGCAGCCTGATGTTCATGTGAACCCTGATAAGCTGAGTGATGTTATAATCTTATGAAGTTCTGTATACATAACTCACACCTATCATTTCTTACATTTTACTCCCAGGTTACATAATTGTCCATACACTCATGCACATCAATTCCTGCTGAATGGTGTGTGTGTGTGTGTGATTAAAGTTTATAGTCAGATGTCACATACATAATGATTGTCTTGAAGGGAATGTCGGCCACACTGAGTTATATCTTGTACATACTTTGGAGCTGACATTTTCAGTTCTAAACAGCATTATACTGTTTGTGATCTTTTAACTTCAGATATAAGCCTAAGGAAGCACAGATAATGATAAAATCCAGACCCCTGTGCATAATTATCAGCCCACATTCTTTCTACACTGTTGTATTGACATTCTGTGGCCATTGACATGTTACATACATCACAAATCTCCTACACAGTTGGTGTCACATAACAAAGAGACAAAGTGATTGTGTAAGTGCTATTTATTTTAAAGTGCTGTAGTGCAATATTTACATAGTCCAGGATTGTAAGTCCATTAATGTGATGCCTTCTATTGTGACGCAACACAAGTGCAATGGTGAGGGACATGTCATTGGACATGCTGTGGTGAAGTGGCATTCAGTGCAGAGGAACATGAATTGCCAATGAGGTAGTGAGAGACAATTGCAGTGCAAAGTGGTAAGGTAAACACTGTGCTGGAGAACAGTGCATGTTACCAACTGCAGCAAGACTGGCATGTTAACAAGCACAGGACATAGGAAATCAGTGCCCATGTGGCATGGACTGGTGATATTGGGTACTCCTACGGGTGAAGGTGATGTGTTCCACGTCTTCATCTTCTGATATGTGTGTCGTCTCCTCTGTCCTTGGTGGTGGTGGGTTTGAAGGAGCAACACACACTTCAGTGTTTGAAGACGTAAATTCAGAATTCCCGGTAGCTGCCAACTGTGGGGCTGTTAGGGATTTACTGCAGCAAGGAGGAGCTGCTGGTACTAGAGTATAGCACCTACATCGCTGCGGTAGGCAGCCGGGTCGGCCATGAAGGGGTCATGATTGCAGTCGTGCACGCAGTGAAATGTTTGGGATGCCAGGTGTTGTGGCAACTCCCTAACTGCTGTGGTGAAATCCCTCACATATTGTTGTAGTCCTTGCAGTAGGGATTGTTGCACTTGCATGGCTGCTGACTGTTCTGCAGATGACATCATGCACATGCGCATCCTGTCAAGGCTGGCTGCCATCTTTTGCATCCCCACTCGTACCTCCTTGGCCAGCTCCCGCTGTACTCCCACTACTGTCCTCTCAAAGGTGGTACCAGTGACATCAGAGTCCTCAGCTGGGTTGGAGCTGGCAGGTCGTACTATTGGGGTGGTGGGGGTGTCCTCTGTAATGGCTGTTGCATCTGTGCTCCTTCTTGCGACTGAAGGTGGGGTCTGGAGGGTTCCAAGGACATCTTGGAGGGTTTGCTTTCTAATGTTTGTCAGCTCGTCATCTATGTCATCAGGGAAGTCCAGGACAGGCATATCCATAGGAGAGCCATCATCCTCTGCAATGAGATAGTGTACAATTAGTGTGTTTGGGTTGTGGCAGTTGTAATGTGATGTCACTGACTTCCTATTAGTGGAACATTGTAATCTTGGTTCCTGTTCATTGTTCCTGTCATTAATATTAGCATTCTCACAGGCCTATGCCCCACCTGCATGTCACATGTAGTGTGGGCAGTTTGGGGAATTGTCTGTGTCACATCCTCTAGGTGTAAGTTCTGTCCAAATTGTGTGTTGCCACCTTCTTGTCCTACTCAACCCTCCCTCTACTTCCATTAGCATGGTGAGGCCTTGCAATGCCTGTGGGTGTTCTGATGCCACTTGCACCACACTTAACAATATGGGACTGACCCAGTCTCTGATATTTCACATACACCTATATATTGCTGAGACCAAGCACATACTATGTTTAGCATTGTCATGGCACGATACAGGTGTCAGCATTGGAAGTGTGTCATGTTAATGTTTGCGAATGTGTGCTACCTTGCATTGCACATATGGGCCTGACAGTGTTCCATTTCCTCCTATGACTGTGCGGGTGTGTTTAACTAGCTAGCCACATATGTCCTCCCCCTCAATGCTGTTGTCTTAGCAGTATGACAGTTGGGATGTTGCAAGGTGGCATTGCAGCTATTGCAACACAGACACAGGGTGGACCCTGGAATGGGCAGCATGGGTATGACATTACTGCTGTGTACTTCCTGTACTTCATAATGTAAGTAACAATACCTGATGTTGATTGCGCCTATAGACATGAGCATTTGACAGGGTTTACACTTTGTTAGGAATTAAAGGGGATTGATAACGTTGCCATCCTGAACCCTCTATTTTGGGTGTGCTTGATCCATGGGCACCTAACTGCCATTTGCTACTTGACCAGCACACACAGCACAGGTGGTAGTGGCAACTGTTGTCAATGGTACATGCCACTTGCGGATATGGCCTGAGACTGGAAATTGAGCCCTAGTTCATGTTGTGACAATACCAGCTGTACTTTGACAGCAGGCCAGTTTTACGTTCTATCCTACCCTCCTGGACTGGCTTGGACTTTACAACAGCCTTGGCATGGCAGAGTACCACAATACAAAGGTTGTTGGTGTAGTGTTGTGCTGTGCCCCTGGTTTCCCCTGCACAGCCCAAGCACCCGTGCCGTGCCACTTTGCCCTTTCCACTGCCTGATTTCAGTGGCTGATATGCATTGTGTAGTAGGTATGTACCTCCCCCTGCTTGCAGTTAACATTTAGGCATTTTTGTCCAGCATGCAACTTACCCTGCATCTGTGTTGTTTCCTGGTAGTCTGCGCTGTACTGTCCATGGATTCCTGTGATGATCTCCTCTGGGATGACCGCTGCCACCATCTCCTCCATCTGGTCCAGGGCCTCCTGCGGTGCTGGACTCCCACCTCCAGTCTGCAGTGCTGCCTTCCTGTTCCTTGCCATTTTTTCCTTGGTCCTGCTCTTGCAGTCATGCCAGCATTTCTTGCACTCAGTGACTGTTTTCCGTACCTCTGCCACACTGTTGATCTTGTCCACAATTTGTTGCCAAATTGCCTCTCTCCTCCCAATTGGCAATTTTGAGGTGACAAAAAGTTGATGCTGGTATTCCAACACCTCTCTGACCAGTATTTCCTGCTCCTCTGCACTGAAACAACACTTCTTTTTCTTCTTCTCTGTCTACTGGGTCTTGTCTGGGTCCTCCTGACTGGTTCCTGGTCGATAGGGGTCTCCCTGGGGTCTCTCCTGGCTTCTGGGATCCATTTTGGGGCTCCTTAGCACTGTTTGCTGTGTTTGCGATGCTTTTTGACACTATGTGCGTTGTTGTAAACCGGATTAGAGTAATTTTCTCCACGTTAATGTTGTTTTGTTTTACGACGTGGTGCAATGGTTATAGTAAAAAAAAATGATTCTAACCCGTGGTTTGCGCCGCGGTGCGTCAAAGTATAAATTTGATACCCGGGTGGCGCAAAGAAATGGTGTTAGCCGGCGTTAAACTTTTTGGCGCAAAACCTAATTGACTCACTTTTGCCTCAAAAAGTATAAATATGGCCCTACGTCTCTCATTTTATCTTGCTCTCTCTTGTTCACCCTCTCTATCTCTCTCTGATCATTTGATTTGGAAACAAGTGTTCTCTCTGGAGTGCTGATTAATCGGCAGGCGTATCTTAATGTGTCAAGTATATCCCTATGCAGTTACAATTCTACTTTGCTGTCATTATTTCCCAGAGTAATGCTGGTTAGCGTACTCTGCAGAGAAACTAGCCATAGGACTCTGTCCTCAAAGAGAGACCTGCACCTAAGGCAAAAGTGGATAATGAAGGGAAGAGTAATAAAAAAATTGTAACACCTGACAACAGAAAAGCATTATAGCTGTTACATCTGTCACCCATTTTCACCTAGCACCGAAATATAATCATCCCCACTGTGTCTATCTGCTTCTTGCCCCTGCCACTGAAACCAACACGATTTAGTGCCTGCATTCTAAATAATCTGACTGACTGACAAACTGACTCACTAAGCTTAGATCGCACACACCAATCACATGAATCTTTTAGCAATGGTCTAAATATATTGCCTAACAAAAAGGACTTGTAGTCAATATTGATTTAAAAGGCAGGAAGGAAAAGGGCTTTGTTTTAAGAGGCCGACAATTCCAGATAGTGGGGCCGTAACGGAAAAAGGTGCACACCTTAATGAGGTTGACTTTAGGCACCTTGAGCTAACGTATGCCCAAAATTTACTATGATCTTGCATCAGAGTTGAGTCACCGATGTGGCACAGCCCTAACGTAAAATCATTGGTGGCACTTACTAAGTCATGCAAAGCCCCATTGCACTGCTTTGCATTACTTTGCATTGGGGAGGTGTTACTCGGTTGGAGCAAGGGGTTTCCCATACATCCACGCATGCATTTTGATCCAAACCCAGATATACAAAGAGTTGTAAATTTGGGTTTGAGACAAAATGCTGCGCTTGCTGGACAGAGGCATAGCAAGGAGAAATATATAAACTTCCTCTTGTTACTTACTCTTTCCATGTGTGCTGCATTCTGCAGTACACATACAGAGGAAATCCCTTCAAAGATAGTTGTTATGCAGGAAGGTCGTCCTTCCTGCACAAAAATAACCCTGCCTGCAACAAAGGCACCCTTGCAGTTGGTGATAGACTCCACAGAGTGTATCAGCACAAGGAGAGAGCATAAATGCTCCATATCTTTCACAATATGGAGCATTTCTGCTCTCTTCTTTCCACACAATGTGCCTCAGCAAGTTCCTTTGCTGTGCTGTGTTGCATGAAATAATAGCAAATTCTCCCCACATGTTTATTGCTAAAAGGAGATTAAAGGCAGATTGCGGGCATAAGGTAAGTGAGAACCAAAGGGTACAAGGAGATAAAAGATTGACAGGCAACTTTATTGCAAATCTAGTCTTACATGAGGAACCAGAAGTGACAACATGCAGTTAATGCACAGTCTCCACTTCCAAGGTCAATCACACAGCACTCAAAAGCACTGTGTGTTCTTTCCCAGTTGTGGTTTCCCTGTGGGAAACCGCAACTGTGAGCATTAGGGTTGGCTGTCCACAGCGTGGAATGGGTAACCATGGGACAGTTGGGAGCATAACACCAGCCATCCACGGCCAAAGTTGTGTGTTTGGGCATTGGCATAGCTATGTATAGTACTAAAATATTATTTTACAAAGTAGGCTTCCACTGAAGAATGCAAATGTTGAAGTGCCATTATAGCTAGGTGAAAATATCCATTTACACATAACATTTTGAACAAAAAAAGAAATTGAAATTCACTAGTTACATTTTTGTAATGTAACTATAACTCGCCATGCACAGTTTGTTACCTCACATATTACATCTCTCATGACGTGTTCAATGACATCACTGATAACATCAGTGCAACATTTGAAATTACATAATTGCTGACAACACTGTGCATGGCTAGGCCTCCGTCCAACCGACCAGGAGTGGCTAACCCCAGCTAGGCTTGGCTTTCAGCTGTGTGCAGCGGGTGTTGGGAGCATGGCTTGCCCTGCTGCCAGGTCTTGCATCCTACCAACTGTGGAAGACCAACCCCTGCTGCACATATCCCTCATCTACACGAAGAATATATTGAAAATGAAACTGAGAAAAAACAATGGTTAAAGTGATGTAATAGTTAGGTATGAATATAAGCCCTTAACTTGCATAAAAACTTAAATAAATTCACTGATAAAATCAAAGGTTAAATTGAAGTCATATACAAGTCACAACAGTGATGCATCAATGGTGTCATTTACCATGCAATTAATGAAGTAATATTTGAGATTATAAGAAGTGGATGATGGGAGCACAGATTAAATTATACTTAGCTCATTGAACTATAATGTGCAAATGTTGGTGTTTTTTAGTTTTTAAACATTTAGGGGCAGATTTAAGGAAAGTGTTGGTGCACCCAGTTCAGCGCCACTTTCCTTGTGCCCCTTAGTGTCCTCCTACCACGACCATGTGTGCACCGTATCTAAGATATGGCGCACCATGGCACAGGGTGGGGCAATAGAATCAATATGTTTGAAGCTATTGATGTAATGTTCAGGGTTAGTGCCAAAATAGTGGTGCCAACCTTGAACAGTACATAGGGGGCCATTGTAAACAATGGTGTGCCCCCGTTTAACGCCTGCTCTGAGCAAGCAGTAAAAGTGCCGAAAATAAAGGCGCAAAGAAATCTCTATGATTTCTTTGTGCCATTTTTTCAGCCCCCCTAACAGAGGAACACCCCCCTTGCACACATAGGGGGTCATTCTGCCTGCCGGCCCAGCGGGAAAGACCCAGCAACGATGAAGCCGGCTCCGAATGGAGCCGGCGGAGTTGCTGGGGTGCGACGGGTGCAGTGGCACCCGTTGCGATTTTCAGTGCCTGCCAAGCAGACACTGAAAATCTTGCTGGGGCCCTGTTAGGGGGCCTCTGCACTGCCCATGCCAGTGGCATGGGCAGTGCAGGGGCCCCCAGGGGCCCCACGACACCCGTTCCCACCAGCCTCTTCCTGGCGGTGTAAACCGCCAGGAACAGGATGGCGCGAAGGGGGTCGGAATCCCCATGGCGGCGCTGCTTGCAGCGCCGCCATGGAGGATTCCTTTGGCCAGGGGAAAACCGGCGGGAAACCGCTGGTTTCCCTTTTCTGACCGCGGCTTTACCGCCACGGTCAGAATTGGACAGGAAGCACCGCCAGCCTGTTGCCGGTGCTTCCGTGGTCGTTAGCCCTGGCGGTCAATGACCGCCAGGGTCAGAATGACCCCCATAATGCCTGGTATAGGCAAAATGTAGCGCAAAGGGTTACAAAGTGATGCTATGCATGCATTGTGCCACTTTGTAAATATGGTGCAGGGAAAACGCCACCTGAGTGCTGCTTTAGCATCAAAAAGATGACGCTAAGGTGGCACTAAAGTGGCACTAGACCACCTTAAATCAGGGCCTTAGTTTTTGTGTTACTTTGTCACCTAATTATAACGTTACATTAACCATTGATATTTTCATTGAATAATATATATACATAACACACATACATTCATACTAGGCCCACAGAACCTAAGCACATCCATGCAAAACGTAACCTGTGCAATAAATGAAACTTTATGAGTTCACAATATATATAGCAATAAGAAATAAGACATAAAAGCACATCATTATATCTTTGCATTTTTAACTTTTTTTTCCTACTCCACGGATCTGCATGCAGCTTGGCATTCCAAGCTTTAAGCATTTTCAACAGGGATGTGCAAAATGTTACACAAATAGGTCAAACTTTATGTGAGAGAACAGGGCTGATTGCAGAGGCCCCCTAACTTTTTGCCCCCATTTTCCACTTTTTGCTGGTGTTTTCCTGACTCTGATGGTGCCCTGGGTACTGCTAACCAGTCCCAGGGCCTGTGCTCTGTGTTAAATCAGTATGCAAATTAGGCTAATTATGATTGGCTAAGTCAACCTACCTATAAGTCCCTAGTATATGGTACGGCATGTAGGTTTAGGGACCCTAGCATAGGTAGTGCACCCATAGGTGCACTGCTGAGATGCCCAGTGTCATTTTAAAGGCAGGCCTGCCTTGCTGGCTGCTTTTAAATTAAAGTTACATGCAAATTCGACTTTAATTCGAATTAAAAGTAGATCCAAAGACTTGAACTACCTTATTTTTACATATCAGTCACCCCTAAGGTGTGCCCTATGTTCCCCTAGGGCTGGGTGCCATGTAACTATAAGCAGGGACCTTATAAAAATAGTTTTATAAGCCCTGATGAGGTAAAACAGTCAAATTCGTTTTTCCCTCATTGTTGTGAGTGGCCTCCATAGGCTAGAATGAGGAGACTTTATTTTAATTTTAAAAATACCCTTAAGTAACAGATACCAGAAGTTTGGAATCAAAGTAATTGTTGTAATAATTTCCACAACTTCCAGTTGTGGGATTTATTATAACTTGCTCAGGTAAAGAGTTTTAAACTTTACCTTAAAAGTTGCCAACTTCAGCCCTGCAGTGTTTTTGCTGCTGTGCTCTGATTGGCCAGGCTGCCTGATTGGCCAGGCTTCCACCTGGAGAACAACAATGACGTCAACACCGCATCACTGACCACCAACCTCTCCAACCTCGGACTCCGTCAACTGGTCAACACTCCCACCCACATCGCCGGCCACACCCTTGACCCACTCTTCACTTCAAGCAACCACATCTCTTTCAGCCACACCTCCGAACTCCACTGGACCGACCATCACTGCGTCCATTTCTCCTTCAAGAAAAACACCGAACACCACCGCACCCCTCTGCCGCCTCACCGCCGCTGGGGAAAAGTCACCGAAGACCAACTCACCAACACCCTAGCCAAAAACCAACCACCCGACCCCACCGACCCGGACTCCGGCGCCATCAACCTCCAACAATGGATCCTCAACTGCGCCAACATCCTAGCCCCACTCAAGAGACCCACCGCCAACCGAGAAAAGAAAAAAACAGCCTGGTTCACAGACGAACTAACCACCTCCAAACGCACCTGCCAGAAACTCAAGAAAAAATGGATCCTCGAGCGCACACCCGAGAACCTTGCTACCCTCAAGGAAGCCAACCGTAAACACCACCAACTGATCTGACTCGCCAAGCGCTCCCACTTCACAGAACGCCTTAACAACAACGCTCACGACTGCAAGGAACTCTTCAGCATCGTGAAGGAACTCTCCAACCCCAACGCCAACATCAACGACATCCCTCCATCCCAGAAACTCTGCGACGATCTCTCCACCTTCTTCTACCAGAAAATCACAGCCATCCACGACAGCTTCAACACCTCACCTCCGCCAGACCCCACCCCCAACAACTCCTCCCACGCCGACCACATCACCACCTGGACCCAAGTAGACAACGCCAAAACCCTAAAAACCATGAACTCCATCCACTCAGGATCTCCCTCTGACCCCTGCCCACATCACGTTTTCAACAAAGCCGACGTCGCCATCGCCCCCATACTCCGCAAGATCATCAACCTTTCCTTCAACACCGCTACCTTCCCGGACAGCTGGAAGCACGCAGAAATCCAACCTCTCCTCAAGAAACCTAAGGCTGACCTCAACGATCTCAAAAACTTCCGACCAATCTCCCTCCTCCCTTTCCCAGCGAAAGTCATCGAGAAGATCGTCAACACACAGCTCGCCCACTACCTTGAAGACAACTCCATCCTAGACCCCTCCCAATCCGGGTTCAGATGAAACCACAGCACAGAGACTGCACTCCTCGCCGTCACAGATGACATCAGACTACAAAAGGACAACGGCGAAACCTCAGCCCTGATCCTCTTAGACCTATCAGCCGCCTTCGATACAGTCTGCCACCGCACCCTACTAACCCGTCTACACGAAGCCAGCATCCAAGACAAAGCCCTCAACTGGATCTCCTCCTTTCTCTCCGGCAGAACCCAGAGGGTCCGACTCTCACCTTTCCACTCCAAAGCCACCAACCTCATCTGCGGCGTCCCCCAAGGTTCCTCACTAAACCCAACGCTATTCAACGTCTACATGGCCCCCCTCGCACAACTGGCCCGCCAGCACAACCTCAGCATCCTCTCCTACGCCGACCACACCCAGCTCGTCCTCTCCCTGACCAAAGATCCTCACACCGCCAAAGCCAACCTTCACGAGGGACTGAAATCCATCGCCGAATGGATGAGCAACAGCCGCCTAAAACTTAACTCCGACAAGACGGAAGTCCTCATCCTCGGGCGCACCCCCTCGGCCTGGAACGACTCGTGGTGGCCCACCGCCCTGGGCCCTCCCCCCACCCCAGCCAACCACGCACGAAATTTCGGCTTCATCCTCGACTCCGCCCTCACCATGTCCAAACAGGTCAACGCAGTCTCATCCTTCTGTTTTAACACCCTCCGTATGCTCCGCAGGATCTTCAAGTGGATTCCAACAGGAACCAGAAAGACGGTAACCCAAGCCCTCGTCAGTAGCAGACTCGACTACCGCAACGCACTCTACACAGGCATCCCAACAAAAGACATCAAACGACTCCAACGCATCCAGAACGCATCCGCCCGCCTGATCCTCAACATACCCCGCCGATGTCACATCTCTCCTCACCTGAGGGACTTCCACTGGCTCCCCGTGGACAAGAGGATCACCTTTAAACTCCTCACCCACGCACACAAGGCTCTACACGACACCGGACCCACCTACCTGAACACCAGACTCAACTTCTACGTTCCCTCACGTCAACTACGCTTTGCCAACCTTGCCCTCGCCATCGTCCCCCGAATCCAGTGCAAGACCTCTGGCGGCAGATCCTTCTCCTACCTCGCCGCCAAGACCTGGAACGCACTCCCAACCTCACTACGCCAGACCCAGGACCTCCTCACCTTCAGGAGACTCCTCAAGACATGGCTCTTCGAACGATAGCAGCACCACCCCCCCACCCCCCTAGCGCCTCGAAACCCTAACGGGTACATAGCGCGCTTTATAAATTATTGATTGATTGATTGATTGCGATGTGAAGTGGCCTGGCCCAGCATAAAGAGATGTGCCTGGGGGTGGAGATCTCCCCTCAGCAGATGGGGAAGCAGGAAGGGGTGGGCTGCCAAACTGGTCTTCAAAGGCAGAGAAGGACATTTGGAGAAACCCAGCAACACCCTCACATCCTGCAAACCCAGACAATTAGGTGCCCCCTTGATTAGATTAGGAGAGGGCAGGAGAGGGGTGTGTTTAGGATTTTTAGCCACACCAGTGGGTGGGATCAGCCATATGTAACCTCCAAAAATCACTTTCAGCCATGATTGATTTTTGAGGCATGTTGCTCCCTGGGAATTATTTTTTCCACACTTCCCAGAAAGTGGTCATCACAGGAGGAAGAAACCTGCCCCTGATTGGAGATCCAGGACCCCCCTGTTTTTCACCCAAGAGCAAGGATAAAACTGGCAGACCTGCACCCACACCTCAGATCCCTATCAGATTCCAACAAGGAAGAACTACGGGAGAAGAAGGACTGCCTTGCTGGACCCCTGACCTGCACCTGGACACTGCACTCTGGAGGACTGCAACAGCTGCACACTTGGGCTTCACCACTAAAAGGACTTCACCTGTCTTCTACTGCTTCAAGAAGGGTCTCCCTGTTTGCTACATGTACAAAGGAGCTGCCCAGAGTCCCCTGCATCAAGACCTGCAAGCAGAGCCCAGCTGACCAGAGTCCAGTGGGAATTTGAGGATTCTGACCAGGTGCATTCTGGGAATTGTAGTCCCAACTCCCAAAGAGCAGCTCAGAGCTTCTGGAACCTTGGATCAAGTTGTGGACACTTCAAGGACACAAAAAGAACCTCTGGAAGAAGATCCAGAAGTTTGGAGACGTTTGGAGCAACTCCATAAGTTGAATAAGTGCATTGTGGGAGATGTAGTCCTAGACCCCAAGAGGCACACCAGAGCCTCTGAACCCTTGGCTGGTGCTGTGGACCACATTCCTGAATCAAACACTTCTGAAAGTAAGTGTGACAGTGTTACCTTGTGGGTGGCCTGAACTCTGGACTTGGTTCCTTTCCAGGGTGACCTTTTTTAACCCTTTGAGCACTAGTTGCTTCTATGCGCTAGAAAGCATTCATTCTTTAAAAATTCATATCTCCGGTTCCCGTTATCCGATTTTATTCATTTTGGTGTCATATTAAAGCAAAAAGTATAATCTATGTTTAGGAATTGATTTTGGATTTTTAAACTGTTTCTTGTGTTTGATTTAATTACTGTTTTTTTTAATGTTTTACGCTTTGTCTCCCAAGTTAAGCCTGTCGCTCGTTTCCAAGCTACCAAGGGTTGAGCTGGGTTTAACTTACTAAGACCAAACTGGACCTAAGTGGAGGGTAGTGGCCTACTGCTAAGTGGAGGTACTTACCTGCCCTTACCAATAACCCATTTTCCAATACTTTACCAACATTATTAGTAATTTTAAAAAAACTCTATTTGACAGGGAACCATAAAATACTGAAAATAATTTACATTTCTTTCTGAAATATAGATTTCATCATCACAATGCCAGCCCCCAAATCACAATGCAGAACTCTACCATTGTCGAGGCAACTAGGATGACGAAGCACGGAAGGCCAAATTATGCAGAAAGGTATTTTAAATTATGTAGCACAACCCACAAATTAGGCAGCAAGTTCTTCATTCTCGACTCATCTGTTTATGATAGATATTTCTTTATAATTGGTGACTTGTGATGCATCCAGTCACTGATTATAAAGAAAAGACAAATAATATAAAGTATTCCCTGGCATACATGATAATGATTCTGTAAGTCATCTTCGAGTTCCATAACTTTATAAAGTAACTTGATCTTTGAACTGATTCCTCTATATTGTTATGGAACTCCTTAGTGACTTGCAATATTCTTATAATGTACAGTTGGGGGATTTTTTTCTCTTATATATTGCCATCTTGGGTTTCTGTTGACATAAGGTACTCAGGGCCATATTTATACTTTTTGACGCAAAACTGCGCTAACGCAGTTTTGCATCAAAAAAATTAGCGCCGGCTAACACCATTCTAAAGCACCATGCGGGCGCCGTATTTAATCAATGACGTTAGCCGGCGTTAGCCGCCGGCGCTGCCTGGTGTGCGTGAAAAAAAACGACGTACACCAGGCAGCGCCGGCGTAGGGGGATATGGAGCTTGGGCGCCAAAAAATGGGGCAAGTCAGGCTGAGGCAAATTTTTCGCCTCAACCCGATTGGCGCCATTTTTTTCGACTCCCAACCCCCATAGAAATGACTCCTGTCTTAGCAAAGACAGGAGTCATGCCCCCTTGCCCAATGGCCATGCCCAGGGGACTTCTGTCCCCTGGGCATGTTCATTCGGCATAGTGGCATGTAGGGGGGCACAAATCAGGCCCCCCTATGCCACAATTTTTTTTTTTTTAAAGTACTTACCGGAACTTACCTTAATGTCCCTGGGATGGGTCCCTCCAGCCTTGGGTGTCCTCCTGGGGTGGGCAAGGGTGACAGGGGGTGTCCCTGGGGGCATGGGAGGGCACCTCTGGGCTCCTTCCGAGCCCACAGGTCCCTTAACGCCTGCCTTGTCCAGGCGCTAAAAAACGGCGCAAAAGCGGCCGTACGTCATTTTTTTTGACCCGCCCACTCCCGGGCGTGAATTTTGCCCAGGAGTGTAAATACGGCACACATGCCTCGGAGTCAATTTTTTAGACGGGAACGCCTACCTTGCATCTCATTAACGCAAAGTAGGTGTCCACGCTAAAAAATGACGCAAACTCCATGGACTTTGGCGCTAGACGTGTCTAACGCCAAAGTATAAATATGGAGTTAGTTTTGCGTCGGAATTGCGTAAAAAAAAACTACGCAATTCCGGCGCAAACAGAGTATAAATATGCCCCTCAGTTTTAGGCCTCTTGGTTTACGTTGTCACCAAACTGATACAAGGGTAATAGCAGACCATAATACAAAGTCATCCATTCTGAATTAAAGATAACTACCCAAAAATAAACATGTAATGCAAAGTAGTGTGCAATGTAGTTCAATGTTTAAATCTGGAATTCATACCATCACTGCTGGAATCTGACAGCCTGGCCTTAAGGTCGAGCTCGTTAAGTCTCAGTTCATGTGCCAAAATCAATTTCCTCTAACCTTTGTCCAATTTCTTTTCCTCTAAGGTTCTCTCAGACTCAGCCTTCTCCTTTCTGCCCCATGGCCATCCTCGTTTCGTCCATTTTGAGCTTAGCCATTACTAGCTTGCACTCCCTCTCTGCCTTCCTCTCAGCCAGCTCATCTGGGGACAGGTTATGGGAGGACGCATTGCTCCCTGCACATGACAGGACCCCCCTTCTCAACAGGTCACAGTCCAAGAACATCCTGTGGGGCCTGCTCTGACCCTTCCTCACCTTCCTCATTCTCCTGGTCTTCTGTTCATAGTATCAATTGATCTGACTCTGCTCATGCTCTCAAGGGGTTTTTGAGCTCCAGCTTCTTGCTGCTCCCTTTGGCAGACAGTACCCTCTCCTGGCAAAGTTCTTTGAACTGAGACACTGAGTAGCACTACGCTTTGGCAAGCTCAAACTCCATCTTTGCAGGTGAGATCACAGACACAGTTAGGTAGAGGGAGAATGAATTTGGAAAAAGCAAAAATGCCAATTAGGGAGAATTTAAAATTCAAATAGGTCTCCGATATGGGATGGTAGTTGTTAGACCTGGCAGCCTCAGTGTGGTCATCCCTTAACATTTTGCCCTTCTACCTCCACATTTCTGACACTGTTATTGCTGGTTTTAGGACTCTGCATACTTTACCACTGCTCACAAGTGCTAAAGAGCATATGCTTGCTCCCTTAAACATGGTAACATTGGCTCATCCCAATTGACATATTTGATTTACTTGTAAGACCCTATCAGAGTGCACTACATGTGCCCAGGGCCGGTAAATTGAATGCTACTAGTGGGCCGAAAGCACTGGTTGTGCCACCCACATAAGTAGCCCCTTAACCATGTCTCAGGCCTGCCACTGCATGGCCTGGGTGTGCAGTTTCACTGCCACTTCGACTTGGCATTTAAAAGAACTTGCCAAGCCTTAAACTCCCCTTTTTCTACATATAAGTCACCCCTAAGGTACGCCCTAGCTAACCCGTAGGGCAGGGTGCTTTGTAGGTAAAAGTAAGAACATGTACATGTGTGTTTTATATGTCCTGGTAGTGGAAAACTCCTAAATTCGTTTTCCACTACTGTAAGGCCTGCTCCTTTCATAGGATAGCATTAGGACTACCCTCATATACTGTTTGAGTGGTAGATTCTGATCAGAAAGGGGTAATCACGTCATATTTAGTATGGCCAGAATGGTAATAGAAACTCCTCATTATTGGTGAGGTTGCAGTTTATATTACTATTTTAGAAATGCCACATTTGAAAAGTGACCATTTCTCTGCACTTAAAATCCATCTGTGCCTTACAGCCTGTCTCCAATCACTGTCTGGGCTGGGCTGCTTGACAACTTCCTTGTGCATTACACCCATACAACCACAAACACAAGACACTCAGCCAATTCAGGTGTGAGAGAGGCTGTGTCCAGATCCTCTCTTTCATCCTGTCCTCAATGACCCATCAAGTCACACCTAAGCTCCCATTGTGCGGGTGTCTAGCAGGAATACACAAAGCCGAACTTCCAACTACACCTACTCATGTGAGCAGACACAGGCTGCAGGCACTAAATGGCAAAGGCAAGAACATTTTTCTAAATGTGACATTTTCAGAATTGCAATTAAAATCTGATTTAACCCTAAATTAGGATTTTAACCCCTTCGCTGGCAGGCCTTTTCCCCTCCTGTGCTGAGCCTTTTTGTTGGCTATTTGGGGCAGTTTGCGCGCATAACGTTTTGTTCACATAAGCTACCCATGCCAAATTTGCGTCCTTTTTTTCCAACATCCTAGGGATTTTAGAGGTACCCAGACTTTGTGGGTTCCCCTGAAGGAGACCAACAAATTAGGCAAAATACAGTGAAAATTTCGCTTTTTTTAAAAAAAAATGGGAAAAAAGGGCTGCAGAAAGCGGCTTGTGGTTTTTTCCCTTAAAATGGCATCAACAAAGGGTTTGTGGTGGAAAGATCACCATCTTCCCAGCTTTCAGGAACAAGCAGACTTGAATTAGAAAACCCCATTTTTCAATACAATTTTGACATTTTACTGGGACATACCCCATTTTTACTATTTTGTTGTGCTTTCAGCCTCCTTCCAGTTAATGACAGAAATGGGTGAGAAACCAATGCTGTATCCCAGAAAGCTAAACATTTCTGAAAAGTAGACAACATTCTGAATTCAGCAAGGGGTCATTTGTGTAGACCCTAGAAGTGTTTCCTACAGAAAATAACAGCTGAAATAAAGAAATATTGAAATTGAGGTGAAAAAAACAGCCATTTTTGTCCACGTTTTACTCTGTAACTTTTTCCTGTGATGTCAGATTTTTTAAAGCAATATATCGTTACGTCAGCTGGACTCCTCTGGTTGCGGGGATATAGGGCTTGTAGTTTCATCAAGAACCCTAGGTACCCAGAGCCGATAAATGAGCTGCACCTTGCAATGGGTTTTTATTCTATACCGGGTATATAGCAATTCATTTGCTGAAATATAAAAAGTGAAAAATAGGTATCAAGAAAACCTTTGTATTTCCAAAATGGCCACAAGATAAGGTATTGAGAAGCAGTGGTTATTTGCACATCTCTGAATTCCGGGGTGCCCATACTAGCATGTGAATTACAGGGCATTTCTCAAATAGACGTCTTTTTTACACACTGTCTTACATTTGGAAGGAAAAAATTTAGAGAACGACAAGGGGCAATAACACTTGTTTTGCTATTCTGTGTTTCCCCATGTCTCCCGATAAAGACATGCGTGGATAGGCCTAGCACCCGTGGCAAGAAATGCCCAAAACACAACATGGACACATCACATTCTCACAAAAAAAACAGAGCTGTTTTTTGCAAAGTTCCTAGCTGTGGATTTTGGCCTGTAGCTCAGCCGGCACCTAAGGAAACCTAGCAAACCTGTGCAGTTTTGGAAACTAGACACCTAGGGGAATCCAAGAAGGGGTGACTTGCCGGGCTCTGATCAGGTTCTGTTACCCAGAATCCTTTGCAAACATCGAAATTTGGCCCAAAAACACTTTTTCCTGTCACTTCGGTGACAGAAAGTTCTGGAATCAGAGAAAAGCCACAAATTTCCTCCCACCCATCGTTCCCCTAAGTCTCCCGATAAAAATGGTACCTCACTTTTGTGGGTAGGCCTACTGCCCGCAAAAGAAAATGCCCCAAAACTCTATCTGGACACTTCAAAAGTATCAAAAACAAAACTACCTGTTTTTGCGGGGGCACCTGCATTTTTGGTCCTGGGCCCAGCAGCCATCTAGGGAGACCTACCAAACCCAGTCATTTCTGAAAACTAGACACCGAGGGAGTCCAGGGAGGTATGACTTGGGTGGATCCCCCAATAGGGAATCCAAGAAGGGGTGACTTGCCGGGCTCTGATCAGGTTCTGTTACCCAGAATCCTTTGCAAACATCGAAATTTGGCCCAAAAACACTTTTTCCTGTCACTTCGGTGACAGAAAGTTCTGGAATCAGAGAAAAGCCACAAATTTCCTCCCACCCATCGTTCCCCTAAGTCTCCCGATAAAAATGGTACCTCACTTTTGTGGGTAGGCCTACTGCCCGCAAAAGAAAATGCCCCAAAACTCTATCTGGACACTTCAAAAGTATCAAAAACAAAACTACCTGTTTTTGCGGGAGCACCTGCATTTTTGGTCCTGGGCCCAGCAGCCATCTAGGGAGACCTACCAAACCCAGTCATTTCTGAAAACTAGACACCGAGGGAGTCCAGGGAGGTATGACTTGGGTGGATCCCCCAATAGGGAATCCAAGAAGGGGTGACTTGCCGGGCTCTGATCAGGTTCTGTTACCCAGAATCCTTTGCAAACATCGAAATTTGGCCCAAAAACACTTTTTCCTGTCACTTCGGTGACAGAAAGTTCTGGAATCAGAGAAAAGCCACAAATTTCCTCCCACCCATCGTTCCCCTAAGTCTCCCGATAAAAATGGTACCTCACTTTTGTGGGTAGGCCTACTGCCCGCAAAAAAAAATGCCCCAAAACTCTATCTGGACACTTCAAAAGTATCAAAAACAAAACTACCTGTTTTTGCGGGGGCACCTGCATTTTTGGTCCTGGGCCCAGCAGCCATCTAGGGAGACCTACCAAACCCAGTCATTTCTGAAAACTAGACACCGAGGGAGTCCAGGGAGGTATGACTTGGGTGGATCCCCCAATGTTTTCTTACCCATTATCCCCAGCAAACCTCAAATTTAGCTAAAAAATCTACATTTCTGCGTGGGATTACTGCACTGGGACAAATTTCATACCACTCAACGTTCCCCTCAGTCTCCGGGTAAAAATGATACCTCATTTGTGTAGGTGGGCCAAGTGCTTGTGAAAGGGAAGAGCCAAAAACATGTCATTGTTGAGGGGGAACCAAAGGGGTTCCAAAAGGGCAGTTTGCAAAAAAAAAATTTAGGCTGACAAGTGCAGCAGAATTTTTATCGGTATAGATGAGACAATGCTGGGTGGTAGGAATTTTGAGGATTCCTGCAGATTCCAGAAGGTTCCATCACAAAAACGTGGGAAAACTGTGTGATTTCCAGCCAAGTTGGAGGTTTGCAGGGCATTGTGGGTATGAAAATGGTGCGGGTGCATGTGAAACACACCACCCTGGAATCACCCAGATGTTTAGTTTTCAGATGTGTCTCGGTCTTGTGGATTTTTCTACATGGCAGCATCCCAAAGTCTGTAAAGTGCAGCCCTCACCATTCCAAGTGGGACGATTTTGAGAGTTAGCCAAGCTCTCATGGGCCAAATGTAAAACCAAAACCCAAAATAATCAAATGTTTTCCTGCTTGCTGTTGGATAAGATGTTTTAGAGTGCGGGGGAGAGCTGAAAGACTGTTACCCCCTTCAGTTGGGAAGGGGGCATAGCCAGGCCCATACTGGTTGGTAGCGACCACCCCAATATTTTAAATTCCCTAGCATCTAGTAGACTTTCTGGCTGCCCGGGGTGTGGATCAGGGGTAATTGCCCCATCTGCCCACTGGTGGGCAGAACAACTTTGGCCCCATTTATTTGGGGTGGGGGTATGGCCATACCCCCAACCCTCCTATTTTTTTAAATAAAACTTCCCTGGCCTCTGGTGGGCTTTCTGCCCCCCCTTGGGGGCAGATATGCCTTCCAAAAACAGGCTCATCTGCCCCCAAAGAGGGCAGATATGGCCAACAGTAATGTGCCCCCATGGGGAGCGACCCTTATCCAAGGGGCTGCCCCCCTAAAGAAAACACACACATACACACACACCAATCCCCGGTGCCTAATGTTTTCTACCCCCCTTGGGGGCAGATTGACCTAAAATCGGCCGATTTGCCCCCCAGGGGAGCGACCCTTGCCTAATGGGTCGCTCCCCATCTCTGAAAAAACAAAACAAAAAAAAAGCATTTGCCCTGGCGCCTAGAGGTTTCTCTCCCCCTGGGGGCAGATCGGCCTAATAACAACAGGCCAATCTGCCCCAGGGAGGGCAGAAATGGCCTAAAATAAATTTGCCCCCTCCCCCTGGGGAGCGACCCTTGCCTAAAGGGTCGCTCCCCTTGCGTGACATTGGTGCAAAAAAAAAGATTCCCGGTGACTAGTTGTTTCTGCCCCCCTTGGGGCCAGATTGACCTAAAATCGGCCAATCTGGGGGCAGAAATGGTCTAAATAAAATTTGACCCCCAGGGGAGGAACCCATGCTAATGGGTCGCTCCCCATCTCTAAAAAGCAAACAAAAAAAAAAAAAACACAAAACAACATTTGCCCTGGCGCCTAGAGGTTTCTGCCCCCCTGGGGGCAGATCGCCCTAATAACAATAGGCCGATCTGCCCTCAGGGGGGCCAGAAATGGTCTAAAATAAATTTGCCATCCTACCCCGCACTCCCTAGGGAGCGACCCTTGATAAGGGGTCGCTCCCCTTGCGTGACATTGGCGCAAAAAAAAAGATCCCTGGTGCCTAGTGGTTTCTGCCCCCCTTGGGTGCAGATGGCCCTAACAAAAATCGTCCGATCTGCCCCCAAGGAGGGCAGAAATGGTCTAACTACAATTTTACCCCCAGGGGAGCGACCCTTGCCTAAAGGGTCGCTCCCCATCTCTAAAAAAAAAAAACAACAAAAAAAACACTAAAACAATTAGCCCTGGTGCCTAGAGGTTTCTGTCCCCCGGGGGCAGATCCACCTAATAACAATAGGCCGATCTGCCCCCGGGGGGGGCAGAAAAGGCCTAAAATAAATTTGTCCCCCCGGGGAGCGACCCTTGCCTAAAGGGGTCGCTCCCAACTAAAACAAAACATTTTTTATCCCTGGCGCCTAGTGGATTCTGCCCCCCCGGGGGCAGATTAGACTAACAATAGGCCGATCTGCCCCTGGGGGGGCAGAAAAGGCCTTGAAAAATATTACCATGCCTGGGAGCGATCTTTGCCCAAGGGGTCGCTCCCCTCATGCCAATTTCAATTCTAAAAGAAATCCCTGGTGTCTAGTGGGCATTTCAAAAGTCGGATTGCTTTACAATACGGCTTCTGAAATGCTCTGAGAGACTTCAAAGGGAAGGAAATTATTTTCCTTCCCTTTGAAGCCTCTCAGGCCCCCATCACATTTGCATTTCTCTTCCCATTGTGCTGGAAGCTGAGCTTCCTGCGCGATGGAGAAGTGGCCTCTGATGAGGGCAGCGCACAAATGTGCGCTGACGTCATCAGATGTCTCTGGGGGGGGTCAGGGGGGTTCAGCGGTGGAAGGCTTCCCCTTCCATCCCTGCCTTTGGGGGGTGGGACGGAAGACCACAGAGGGAGCGCTGGCGCTCCCTCTGAGCTCTCTGCCCAAGACGTAATGGTTACGTCCTGGGCACACAAGCACTGTGCTGCAGGACGTAACCATTACGTCCGCAGCACAGAACCGGTTAAACTGTAATTCCAGAGACACCAAGCTTGAAAAGGTTATTTCTTCCCAACTGGAAATTATGCTTATAAAAGGCAATAAGGCAATTCTATTGTTAACCAATGGAGGAGACGGGCCTTGCAGTAGTGGAACATAAATTTAGGGGTTCTTCACCACCAGGACATGTAAAACTGAAAAGTACATGTCCTACATTGTAAATACAGTGCACCTGGCCCACAATGCTGTCCAGAACCTACACAACCAGAACGTTTCTGCAAACCCCTCACTGATTCATCCATGTCTGCATGCCTAAAGGAAATTCACCAGGAAGCTGCACCAAGATTATTGGAAAGAGTGAATTATGGATAGGATAAGATGAAGACATCCATCAAAAACATGCAAGGTTGCAGCAAAAACATTGTTATTTTTCCAGAAGGAGGCAACAACATGCCTTGGTCATACAGGTAATGCAGGCTATACCACACACGTATCTGTGTTGATTTGAAGGGCCAGTGCATATTTACTCCTCAGTCAACTGGGGAACAAGACCAACTTCTAAAAGCAACTACCAATCCCTTGTATAGTTCTACAAAAATCTCACTGATCCTCACAAAACGAAATGTTACTTTTTAGAGCTACTAACTTAACTTCATATTTATATTTTGATGTTAGCCCGTCTAGCATCAAAATATTGGAAGTAGCACCATTTTTAGGCATTCCATTCCTAAAAGAGATGCTAGTCCTCCAGCTCCATATTTAACTTGATGCACAAGTAGGAGGCAGACCTAAATAATGGTGCTAAGCCCGCTTGGCGCTATTATTTAACGCCTGGTCAGACCAGACCGTAATGTACAGGTAGGCCCTTTTCCATGGGGAAACACCAAGGAATGGGCACAAAGATGGCCACCCCAACCCCCAGCATCACCACATTCACACCGCAGAGACACTACAGGAGGAGGGAGCCCATCCAAGGTAAGTTGCAAGTAAGTGTATGTGTAAGTGTATGTGTACTTGTCTGGTGTGCACTGAGGACCCCTTACATGGGGCCCCCTGACTGGCACTGGGTATGTTGGGCTTGCCGTGCGAACACTGGTCCCCTGTGGTGGGCATTGGGTTACTGATAATGACTCCTGTCATGACTTAGACAGGAGTCATTTTTTGGCTGCTTGTTCATCAAGCTGACTAGCAGTAGAAATTTTTGCAGATAATCAGCCTAACATCATTTTGACCCACTAGCGCCATTTCCCCTAACACCATCCATCACCGGCTAGTGTCTTTTTTTGAGATGCTAGCCTTTCTTCAGCACCATTGTGAGTCATTTTATGAATAAGGCACGTGGATGGTGTTAGGGAATGGCGTTAGCTTGCGTTAAAAAAATGACGTACAACTGGCTAGCCCAGTTGTGCACCATTTTTCATAAATATGAGCCATATTGTTTTACATTTTCCTATAATACAATAGACTTATAAACACTAACATGCATACCCACTACCACTTAAAAACATTCAGGCCCATTTTATAATTTTTTGGGACTTTTTGACGCAAAAGCGGTGCAAACTTACAAAATACAATTGTATTTTGTAAGTTTGTGCTGCTTTTGCATCAAAAAATGATGCAAATGCGGCGGTAAAAAAATATAAATATGGGCCTCAATGCCTTTGATTTTTACAAAATAATATTGAAGTGATTATTTCCGAAATTAATCATTCTTGTTAGATTTGCAGTCCTTAGAAAGAGACAGTCCTCGTGAATGAGAGATTTTAACAGAATTAGTGAGTATTTCAACGAGGGAAAGTCAAATTGTAGAGGGTGGGTATCAGAAGACGCCAGGAACATCAGGGGGCATGTCCATTTACATAAGAAACATAATAAAAGTTCACAAATGTCTTACATAAAAATTCCACGTCATACTTTTACAGACGTAAATTAAAGTCAATTGACGAAATAGAAGTCAAGAGTACAAGTGAAACAACTGATAAAATCGAAGTCAAAAGTAAAAGTGAAAAGTAAAGTTATCCCCTAGTGCAAATTGTTTCAGAATTTCTGTTCTGGAAGGTGGGCAACATTCCTGACTATCTTGAGGATCAAATTTACTACAAAATGGAAATTCCTCATCTGATGCAAACAGGCAACTTGAATCTGCAGGACAATATAATCCCTTAGAAAGCAGACACACACAGGCATGATTGGAAGCAACTTGCACAAACAAACCGGAAGACATGTCAAAAGGATGTATAGTCAGACGAGACATGATGACTGGAAGTAAGCAGGGAACAGTATTTCTAGTGCTGGTCAACTAACATCTCCCTGAGAGAGTACACCGGACTTTTAATATCCCTCACATCGCAAGAGGTCACAAGCACTGACTTCTTTCATGGCCTCCTTGAAAACAGCCATAATGGGCAGGACTACTAGTAAAGCTTGAGAGTCTGCCGGGGAAAGGGTTTCGTTCAGCTGCGGTTGTTGAAGGTGGGCATTTGTAGTTGAGGATGCAGCTGGATGCAACAGTGATGTGGCAGCCACTGGAATGTTGAAGGGGTGGCCACAAGACCGGTTGATGGTGCACCCTGCTAGTGGGACATCAAATATGTAACTTCTGTTGGCCAAGTGAAGCCGCCTCATCTGAATCCTAAAGGTATGTGGTATCCTACTCTACCACCCCTTCAGATGCTTCAACACCTACCGCCCAGCATATATTTGACTGAAAGCAAGTGACTCTGGCGGCAGGTGCAATCTCCCTGTCAGTGGAATATGCCTCCTCCTCACTCGTAGAACTTAAAATAGATGCATGCCTAGCAGCCAAAGTCCTGAACGAACTCCATGCAAGTCCTGTTCATTTCTTGCTTTGCCAGCACTGCCTGCTAAAATGGAATAAAGACAAAATAACATGCTCAATTAATGCCTATGACTCCTACTTGTTTAAAGGGAAAAGTGATAACCAGCTTCAGACCTGGATACAAAATTTCAAACAGAACAATAACATCTTAATTAGAATTGAGCCATGTGGACATAACTGGATCATGGCAACCGTTGCAGCTCAGAATTCAGATTCCCCAGACATGCGGCTTACAAAGAAAATTCCACAGTGGCAAAATGGTCTGCGCAGCGTGTGCGTCTTGGCTTAAAGAAAATGTTTCAGAAGATTTGTTAGTTTTTCAATTTCATGCATGTATGTTAATTATGGCACAACACAATTTGATGTCACATACGTAGAGCAATGTAGGCAATGTCAACCTTAAATTCCATAATGATGGCAGATAGAAACTTAGGTATGAGTGAAAAAACAGAAAATGCTGATTGATCGGTGATTATGAATAAGTAGTTTTGGAATATTAAAAGTAGTCATTGATTGTTTTTTATAAAAAATAAATGAATGAATAATTGTAAAGATTTCTAAAGGGCATTTCTAAGGAGAGTGTCCTGCCACTACATCTGAACAGCCAAACTTTCATGCTAACCTAATAGCTAAGAGAGAAGAGGTGTTCTCTCCCTTCAAGGAATGGTTTAAATCACCATCAAGCTAAACGATCAATTCCAACACTTTTACTTTCTTCTATAATAAATGTAATAGCCTATTGAGTATGATGAAGGAGATTGTTTGCTTCCAAAAAGTTGGAAAGCTTAGTATTGCCAAACATTTCCAATATTTTAGTCACTGAAGGCAAGCTAAATGGAGGACAGTAAATGGACAGACTTGAAAGACCAGCAGACTTTTTTTATGGAGAGGGATAACTTTAGCCCTCTTACACCAAGTAGGAACCACATCTGACTATTTTGTGTCTCATTGTGTGTCAATGCGGGAATAAAAATAGACTTATGCAGTTCATCGTTTAAGATCAGTTTAAAACATGATTTAAGGTGAACAGATCATAAGGAATGTGTACAAACCTAACATAAATTTGTTTGTTTTTTTGCTTTTTGAATGTGGGCCGTTGGACAAATTGTTACCTAAATAGTTCCTGCCGTAACTAAAACTTTGTCATTCTACAATTCAAATGAGCCATCATATGAGAATAACATTTTAAACATGTCATTTTAAAGCAAGTAAATAAACACAACAATTCAACAACACTTTTAACAAGACAATTTATGGTACAGTTAACATGCAGATATACAAGATGCAGTAAATAAATTATGGTATTGGACAACATTTTCAAAGCACATATACATTTTTACATGCTGCCTTCCTGTTGCTCAAATGCATCCAGCTGAGCACGGAGGGGTCTGTTCCAAGGATCATCCTGTGGATTAGTGTCAGTCTGGATTGCTACACATAACACTGAGAGAATACCCGAGCATGCAATGTGCCCTCAGTCATGCCCAGTGCCAGAGGGCCTCCAAGCTTTTGCTGCACTCCTTCCTTCTTCTGGTATGGAAACTCAGGGCCTGATTTTGATTTTTTAAGCGCCGGATTTGAGTCATTTTTTGTACATAAAAGCGGCGCAAATGTTCAAAACTTAATTGAATTTTGTAAGTTTGCGCCGCTTTTGCATTAAAAAAAATACGCAAATGAGGCGCTATAAAAAGTAAAAATCAGGCCCTCAATTCATTGCAATGCATGGTAACATTCTTCCATATCAATGCAATGCACTGCAGTGTGTAGTGACGTTCTTCCATAGCCGCATTACTCAGGTAGCTGCCAGCCCTCCAGTACACATAAAGCTAGGGATATTGCTGGAAGATCCCTTCACAAATAATATTTATTTCCTCTTTGTGAAAGCTGAGGTCCTTCTCATGCCCATCTTCAGTCATTTGTGGCGCCCATTCGGCAAAAGAAGGAACATCTTGAATATGGATTCGGTTGTGGTGATTGGATGGGTCAGAAATAGCCAAACAGAGATCTCTGCCTTTAGTGTGGAGATCTCCACCTCAAAAGCAGCGATCTCCACATACAAAGAGACTTCTGAAGTGTGATACGAGGATACATAATCACTGCTTATGTATGTGTGTGAGTCCTGTTATAACTCTGATGAGGCTTTGTGGTTGGACATCAGAAGGGATGTAGAGATAGGAAGAGAGGGCATGGGTTATTGTTGGACAATGTAGGTTCTTTCTAAAGGCTGATGACATTCTATACATGCTTGCATTGCATACAACAATAAAAGTAGGGAGAACATAAGAGTAACTACATTTAAAATGCCATTTCTGATATGTGCATGCTGCCCCAATGTGAGCCAGTACAACGTACTTATTAGCATGCCACTGAATTCTCTAGCAATTATCTAATGCACAGGAGGTGACTGTAGTTACGAATGTGCAACCCATGTGTGTTCTTCCAGGAAGAGGAGCATAAATATTAATGAATCAGCCCCTAACATTGCAGGCAGCTTGCACGTTGATGGAGTGTCAGTGATGTCAGTTATGGAAATGCTGTTCCCTGTGGTGGAGTGATGAAAGTGTCACATGGATGTAATTCATTACACCTAATACCTGAAAGAAGTGGACCATTTTATAACATTCCCTTCCCACCCGTTTTTCTACTACCAGTGACTGTAGTTTGGGGACAAACTGGTAATCTCGGATGGAAACGCATCTCAGTTCCCGTTGTAAGCATAATGATTGTTTTGCCTTTGAGGAGTCAATGGTATCCTCACTGACACTATGGAAAGATCCAATGGACATTAAATGAAATGCAGCTAACATTCGGACTCGTCTGGGGACAGCCTGGGAGAGAGCTGTAGGTAAATGTTTCTGCCTCAGTCCGCAACCATGTCAAGGATCACATAAGGTGCAAAGCTGTATCTAGCAATGACTGCTTCACTCTGCCTATGCTAAACCCTCTCTCCTCCTTAAACAATTGTTCCTCAAAATGAGGGGCAATTTTACAACGATCTTCACTACCAAGTTGAACCAATTTTATTTGTGTGTTGCTTTCTTAAGTTGGCAGTCTGTGTATGATTGATTGATGTTGCCATGACTCAGCTGCCTATGGGTGTGGCAGAGTCCTGACTGCTCACTCCCTCTTCCTCTTTTGAGGTATCATGTGATGCAAGCGTTCGAAATCTTATTGGAATATATACAATTTATAATACTGCTACTCAAATAAATGTTGATCATAAATATATAGTTAAATTCAAATAATAGAATCATTTGCTGACAAATATTTTTGTAACAGGCACAACTAATTTCTCTTGATTTTCTTGTTTCCCTATCTTTTGTTCATGTTATTTCTTGTTTCCAGTGATTTTTATGAATGTTCATTACAGTACTAGTGATTGGACATATAGGCACTTGACTTACTCCAAGAATATGCAGGCTCAAAGGAGAGTCTGTATTGCTAGAAGTTTATCGAACTGCAGTAGATTTTGATTTAACATTTGCAAATAGCTTTAGCATAACCAAAATTAAACTACACCAGAGGGGAACGGGTAGAGAATAGAATGGGTTCATTGACTTGAGACATGGTTATCTTCTAGCCTGATGACTCACCTTAGGCCTTGACCTCCTGCTGCAAATTGCGGCTCTGCACCCACAAATACATGCACTATTGCCTCAGATTCAGTGGAGTAACTCTCCCCTAGAACCTCACCGCAACATTTCTGCACTTCAAGTGCACGATGTCCCACACGCATAGAATGAAGATCTACATTTCCACTTGTTCCAATCACTAGCCATTAGGAAGTTAACTTTGATTTTGCTTCCCTTCAATAAGATGCCTAAGTTATTTGACCAAAAGTCATTGTTTGGCTCCTCAATCTGTTTAGAGCTACTTGTTGTTGCTGGGCACATCTTACCCCACAACCATTATTTAATCCTCAACACATGCACTATGAGCAGGGATGTAGCTTGGTCAGTATGATTGGTGGGGGTGTTAGCTTCGAATTTCCTGACAATCAGACTACACATAATGGTACAAGAGGCGCTTAAGGGGCAGTGGAAAGGGAGAGGACTGTGTATTGGTAGGGGCTCTAAGTGAGAGAAAGCACATTATTCAGTGAAATAACCAACATTTTCTAAGTCTTTCGAAACAGAGAGATGGAGAGAGTATGTGTACGTTTTTGTCTGTATGTAAAAATTCCTGGTGAAATCCGACAGACACCTCACCATACCGAACAGAAAGCACCTGCACCCAACTATTTATCACAAGATACATTTATTAGGGGGGTGATACTTCACACACAACCCTGAAGCTAAGTCCCTGATTATGAGCCTTTCAAGTAGTACATTTTCCAGAATTTTGCTTCCCTTACCATCCCACATTTGGCCATAGAGGAGAAGTTAATCAGTCTATTTTTCCTCATTCAACTCAGACATCGGCATCCCTTGCTGGGTTGCCCTGAAAGAAGTAATGCTGTATGTTCAAGACACTGATGGCAAATGCTCAGTTTAGCTGAATTGTATTAGCAATGTTAATGTGTAGGCAATTATGTGCATGGTGCCACATCTAGAAGCAGGTGGTGTTTTGTAACAGGAGACACCCTGTCCACCACGACCCTCCTCCTAACAATGGTTTGCACTCATGGTGGAATCTCTTGCTTGCTAAATGTGGTAAATCTGAGTAATGAGTAGGCAATGAAACACTTGTCACAAAATCCAGAGGCATATGGTATTACAATACACACACCACACAGATAATAAAATAGACACCATGCAATCTGACTGCACCCACTCTCATGTATTCCCTCCAATGCTCCAACTACCTAACAGAGAAATCAAGTGCATGCAAATATAGCACACTTTTGGAAACGAATAAAGCATCTAAGACAATTTCATGAAAGCCAATAGTTAGGGACAGGTCACTCAAAAAATAACTGGCCTACACTCACCACTCACCATACAACCACCTGCCTTCAAAAGGATAACTCAGATAACAATAAGGTGATAGTGATTGGAGGTAGGGTGGGCCTATGACTGTACACCTATTGCCCCCACAAGATGGGATGGATTACAATTCCACCTGTGTCTTTAGTGCATAGACTAGGAGTCCGTTTTCATTTAGTAATATCAACGAGTTCATACAATGTGACCTTTATCTCTAGGTGCACCTTCCACTTTCATGTTTTTCACAAAATGTGTCTATTTTTTAATGACAGCGGCAAGCATCTAGCAGATGCAGCCGTTTTAGTCTCACCTCTGGTTTATAAGAATTTCTTAGATTTGAGTCTTTTTACAGATTTTTGTCAGAAACTCCATGTGGAGCAGACTCGGGCTGTCTGCTTTGCAGCTGGTGCCCCTAGGTTTATCCATACCCACCAACTTTCTTCTGCTTTACACGGGCTTCCCATTGAAGCTCAGATTGCTTTCAAAACCTCAGTTATCATCCATTGAGTTATACAGCGCCATTCTCCTGCATTCGGCTACAAAAGTATTTGTTTATTTACCCCTGCCTGACTGCTTATTAGCTCTGGTCCAATCTCCCTCCCTCCGTCCTTGTGTATTTTCTTTTTCAGCTCAATAAATCCCTGAAGACGTGTTTGTTCTCCATTGCATAGACGCAGTTCAGTTCGTTTTCACCCTCGCACCAAGAAACCTTTAAATGTGAGAACAAGCTTCACACAAAAAAAACAATAACAAAACAAATACAAATCATCCCAACATTGAAAAAAAGAACTGCACTGGCACCCAGTGTTAAAGAGAATGTAATAAACATGACTCTATGTCATTTTACAATTTTTTGGCGGTCACGGTCCCAACACTTCCCCAGTGTCAGCCTGGTTTTTTGGCAGTACAAACCCCATCACAAAGTTCAGATTTAACTCGGTCGATTCCACAAGAACGATGAGGTCAATGTCTAAACATTAATCAGAGATTGTCACAATCCCCTACCGTCACTGAGTATGACAGAAGACATAGGTAGGGATTGCCACTTCGCACAGCCACATGCCTTAACAAACCAATACAAAAATTTCAATTATTTGCCTAACAGGGTCTTAGTGCCATAGTCACATTAATGACCACATAATTTAAGATGGCAATGTTCCCTTATAATGCAAGGTACTTTTTTGCCTTTTTTGTTGCATGAACAAATAAAAATGTTGAAATGTAACCAAATTTTCTTTTTTGTCACGTATCTACTGTTTAATCATTTGAAAGCCTAAGAATGTTCCTACTTGTTTCCAAACCGTGTTCTACCTTCTACCTAGTTTATGGGAGACTCAAGCGTGGCAAATCCCGCCATGACCACACAGTTTGCGCACACGATGAAGTTGACATATCCCTCCTTTAACTAGTTTACTTGTTGGATTTGCAAACTCCTGCTGCTGGAGTTCATGATCTCCTAAATCTCCTTTAGCAGAGCCGCAGATGCTTTTCATTTGCTTTTCTAACTCTGAAATTGTGCTTGGTCTTTTGTATTTTGATCTGTATCTCAGTCAAAAGCACCGAGAGATTGTTCAGATGTGGCATTGAGGCTTTGTATACAATGCCAATCCTGTTACCATAGAAACTCACTTCACTGAAGTAGTGATTACTACTTATGATTTGTGGATAACATTTCCTTTTCAATGCCCCATTTTAATCACTTCACATGGATTAGCTATAGTCGGAGAAAGGAAAATGTACGATAGCAATGCATTGGCCGTTCCTACCAGGTCTGCGTCACTCCATATTCAAGGTTTATGAGATGCTTTCTTCCTACAAACAGCAATTTCACTGCAAATGCCTCTTAGTATAACTGCATTTATTATTGCGAACAGAGCTCTTTCTTTTGCTCCTTACCAGATATGTTATGGATTTTCCCAGTAGTGCTATTTTCAAACAACAAATAGTCCTTTATTGAAACTATTACAATTACCAAGATGTAGAATTCTGCGCTATCCTGATTTGCCTATTTTCAATTAGTGAAATAATATTTGAAATAATGTTTTAGACCAAGAAGGGATATTCAGACTCTCAATGTGATCCACCCTCACCGTGCCTGCATTTCCTACGAGGCAAGGCAGAGGCCAGGATGGGGAGGTAACATTAATTACTTAAGAGATATAATTTGAACATCGTTCACACAGTGTATTTTGGTGTCAGTAAAATGTTTTCTGATCATCATCTACATAATCCAAGACAGAACTATAGACGTGGGCACCTCTCCCAACCAGAAGAGAAGAAGCACAGTCATAGCTGGAACAGGGAGTTTGGAAAAAAATGCAGCCTGTGTCTGATACCTTCTCCGGAAACTGCACATCCCATTAAAAGCACTATAAATATACGACAGGGCACAAAGACCGCCTTATCACCGGGAATGTCAAGCTAAAATGTAGGCCTAAAAGTCTGCATTTTGCATAACCACATACAATTTACATAATTTTCCCCAAAATGTGCTTAGATACATGAAAGCAAATAATGCAAACTTTGCACCTCCCTACGTGTTGCCATGTCCTAATGAAATATTTTTTAAGAAACGCCAGTCAATGTGTTGTATGATTTGATTTTGCATAAATTGTCCTATAGAAAATGTATTTTTTTGCACTCATATCTCAACAATATAAAAAGAAACATGAGACTATCTTAACTTTGAGACTATTTATTTGCACCAAAAAGTTTACATTTAAGAGATAATTAATGATTACACATAACTTATTGTAGCCTCTTCCCCAGTCTGGGTCACCACTAATGACTACCCCACATATGGAGCTGGATATTACACATCTTTATTCGTCTGTGTGTAAACACAAATGCAACATTTTAAACCTGCACTCATTTCATCATGCTCAAACACTTACATCACAGTTCTACGGAGTCTATCAGAAGCCAAAAGGGTCTTGTCATTAATAACTGCAACTTCCTCTCTGTTAAATAAAAAAAATTAACATTTTTTACAAATATATACACAATTATAGTTCTTTGATGAGCCTTTGTGGTACCCTGATTACTCACCCCAATGGTATCTCTGGAAACAGGGAACCAGCAATAGAAGTGTCCATGGTCTGCATAGGCGATGCAGGAGCAACAGCAGTCAGGGGTTTTTCAATGGCACTTTCAGAACCAGTTTCTATGTTGACATTAGTATCTGACGAGTGATGAGCTATATATCAGAAATCTGAGGAATCTTGCATAATGTACTTCCCAGGACGTTTGGCAGTCACCATATATCGCTTGCTGGTTACGATATTGAATAGCTCCACATAGAATGAAGCATCAAACTTATGTTTTCTCAAAGGACAGACAAGCACTCGCTCTCCTCTAGTGAAAACAATGTCTTTAGCATTAAGCCGCTTAGCTGCAAAGTCCCTTATTTTCCTCTTATGGTGGCAATCTTTGGTATGGGTTTCTTCCTTAGTACTTTATCTTCCATTGAGTTAACTTGGGTCACTGGAGGTAACTTCATCGTCATGGCTCTCCCAAACATTGAAGTTGCAGGGCTTTCACCTGAGGTCAAATGAGAGGTCGAATATTAACCTTGCAGAGTAGAATTCAAGACAGTTTTAAGGTTGAGCTTTTCCAATACAGCACAATGAACAGCTTTCTTCGATGTACTCTTTAAACGTTTGACAAGGCCGTTGGCCTGTGGCAAAAGAGGTTTGCTTTTCTGATGCTTCACATTAAGGTGACTGATAAAGTGTCTGAATTCTCGACTGTTAAAAGGTGGGACATTCTCAGATTTTAAGATCACAGGAATAACCCATGTCACAAGCATGCTGTCTAATCTCTTGATGACTCTCTCCTGAGGAATAGATCAAAGATCTTCTATCAAAGGAAATGGGGGTAATCCTCAACAATCACCATCAGGTGATGTCCATTGTCAAGTGGACAGAAAAAGTCAACAGCAATTCTTTCCCATATATGCTTTGGCAATTATGACTCCTTAAGGTGTTTTGAGTGATTTTTGAGGAGAGGGAGTTGGATAGTTGACAGGCCTTCAATTCTCTTTCAACTCTCTCATCAAGATGAGGAAACCAGACTCCGTCTTGGAGAGCTAGTTTTGTGGCAACAATTCTATGATGTCCTCCATTGGACACTTCAACATCTGTTGTTGCAGACTCTCTGTAATAATAATTCTTGAAGCTCTTAGGATAATGGCGTCTTGAGTCACGGACAGTTCATCTATAACATATTTTAACTTCTGGTATTCACTGGCAAGAGGTTGAGTGTGCTGGTTTTAAGACTGGCGTGTAATGTCTTTCTGTTTTAACATGTCACTATCTTGACTAGTGGCAATGAAAATTAGCTTCAACAAAATGGCAGCTAGTGTGTTTGATTTCACAATGAACTTTATGTAGGCTTCAGACATCTTGGAAGGGGTACCATGGCACTGTATAGGCACTCTGGGGAAGTAGTCAGCAGGAATTTGATATTTCCCTGGATGGTGCACAATTGTGTAGTTGTATTCTTGTAATAATAGACCTCAGAGTTCAATGCGAGGAGGCATCTAGGCCTTTTGATTGCTAAATTGTGTCAACAATGCTTTCTGATCTGTTACAAGCATATAAAGCTTTCCGTATAACAACATGTGGAAATGTTCACAAGCCCACACCACTGCTAAACTTTCTTTCTCAGGTTGTGAAGAAGCACATTCAGTTTGGGACACACTTTTGCTTGCATATTCTACAATATGTCTTCAAACATTTAGGTGTCTGCTGTGCAAAGGTTGTACCTAACCTGACTGGGCTAGTTTCAACAACTTCTGTAGGAAGTTTTGGATTAAAATATTAAAATATTCCATTTTAGTAGCATTCTTGATAGCATGTTTGATTCTCTTAAAAATGTGCTTACATCCATGTGACCAATTTAATGAAACATTAATTTTTGTCAAGTCTCAGTGGTGCACTCACAGTGACAGAGGCTTGTATGTATCTAGAACACTAACTGGCCATGCCAAGGAATGAAGGTAGCATGGAAACTTCTTGTGGGGGGCTGGCAGTTGACAATGCTTGCACTTTACCAGGCTTTGGAATCATATCCCCATCAGAAAAGTTATGGCCAAAGAACTTTAGCTTTAGCTTTTGGAATTCACTTTTCTCAGCATTAAAAGTTAAACCTGCACCAATAAATAAATGAGGCACTTAAATGAGAGCTTTATTGTGCTCCTTCTGTGTATTGCCAAAAATTATTATGTCATTACTATAGTTGAAAGCATTCGTGACAGGGTGCATGATATGTCAAATAACATCTTGAAAAAGCTCAACAGCTGATGGCACACCAAAACTTAGGAGCTGATTTAGATCTTGGCTGTCGGAGTTACCCTGTTACAGATATGACAGATATCCCATCCGCCTTATTACGATTCGATTATATTCTATGGAAATTGTAATATGGTGGATGGAATAACCTTCATATTTGTGACTGAGTAACCTGTCCACCAAGATCGAAATCAGGCCCTTAGGGGCATATGTGTCAAATGATTTATATTCATCAATGGTGCAAATCGGTAAAGTTGACCGTCTGCAAATGCAAAAAAGCCTTTCCGTATGTATGAAAGGCATTCGCAACCCAATTGTAGGAAATGGCAGAAGTTGCGATTCCGTAAAATTGCGATATCAATTTGCAACTTGCAAATTATGTCACAATTAGGTAATCACAAAATCTATGTAGGAACCAGTCACAAGTTGCAAATTAGATTCTTGCATGTGCAATTTACCACCAATTCAAACAGGGGGTAACCAGGTGCAACAAATAAAAACAGCCCCAGAGTGCATCAACCTTTTCCACAATGGCTCTCTCTACATCATGGCGAGGAAGATGGGGATTCTGGCAGGTTTGCAGTGAAGGAGTAGGGGAGAAGAGCACATTTTCAGAATGTGCATCACCTTGTTTTACCAGAAAGAGGTGGAAATCTATAAGAAATACAAATTAAATTCTGCAATGAAATTAGATTTAATAGCTGAACTGCCTCAACAACTACAGCATCACCCTTGCAGGACCAATGCTATTCCCATCCATTTGCAGGTTTTATGCTTCTTGCACCTTTTAGCCTCGGGAAACTACCAGTGAGTAATAACTGCAGCTGGAAGGGTGTCCCAAAGTACTCTGTCACACTTTTTTAATGCATTTCTGGATGCAGTGCTCCTGAATATGTGTCAAAATACCTGATTCTCTTAACACACCACAGAACTTGTAGCTCATTAAATTGAGATTTTACCAGGTAACACACTTTCCACATGTAATTGGCTGCAGTGATAGGACACGTGTTGCCATATGACCTCCCTCTGTAAATGAGTACATCTTCAGAAATAGAAAATGTAGCCATTCATTAAACATGCAAGTGATATGCAATGACTCAAATGTCATAAGTGATATAGTGACCAGATTCCCTGGTAGCACACACAATTCCTTTATTTTCAGCCATAGTGGAGTCTACACACAGCTAATTGGTGTTGAATTTGGAGAATGATATCTAGTAGGTAAATCTTTTTAACACTGGGTACCATATAGAACATAAGCAGTAACTCATGACAGTAATTCTTTATTTGCTCTTGTCATTGTAGGAGACAGTGCATATGCTGTGCACTCATTCATCTTCACCCCGTTTTTAAACCCATCAACTCCAAGCAAGGGTACCACATCAGTGCATAGAATGTTGCTTATACAACACTTCTTGGGGTTGGAGATCGAGAAATCCCCAACGAAGACCAGAGATTAGATCTAGTAAAAGCAGCGCATAAGGGTGTTGCTTCTGCTCAGTAACACTCTTACAGAAAAGATTCTGGTGGCCGGGTCTATACAAACAGACAACGCAATACTTCCTTTGTTGTGAGATTTGCCAGCAAATAAAGGGCTCTAATATTAAACTCCCACCACAGACATCCCTCGTAGTGTATTGCAGGCCATTACAATGTGTGTACCTGGACTATTGTGGTCCACTCCAACCGGATGGTGCATACAAATACATCCTAGTCGCTGTAGATTCTTGTTCTAGATTCCTGTTGGTATGGCCACAGGGGTCGGCTGACGCTCAAACTGTTATAAACTATTTGCTGATCTTTATTGGTACATATGCAGTTGCAGCATTCCACTTAGACCAGGGCCCTGTATTTGCCTCTAAGGCATTCAGGGACACCATGGGGATGATGGGTGTTGAACCCCACTACTCCTCACCATATCATCCCGAGGGAAATTTGGTCGTGGTGAGGCAGAACCGTGATCTAAAGCAGTCCTTAACAGCTAGAGTATCAGGTTCTGGCCACAGCTGACTTCATCACCTATATGGGGTCCAGAGAGCACTGAATAATCTGCCAAGACGGTCCTTGGGGGAACGAACTCCCTATGAGGTTCTCTTTGGGATGCCTATGTATATCCCAGATCACTGTCTTACAGGAGCTTCAACAATTTCGAGATGATAAATCATCCACAAGTGCTGCCACTTTAGGAATAAGGGATATACCAACAACTTTCACTGGCTGGATTCCTAAAGTTGGGGATCTGGTTTGTGAAAAGATTCCTCTAAAGAAGTAATTCGGTCCATCCTACAGAGCACCAGTCTCAGTCTTGGGAATACAAGGTACCAGAACTGTAATCTTGCCACCATTGCCTGGTTTCTGAGGAAATAGATTAATTTTGATTGACAAAATCAAACTACACCATGTGGCCGAACCTGCACAGTAGACCCAGAGGTACTTTGGGTAGTTCCCGATCCCCTCTCAGTACCCAACAGGACATACCTCTTCAGAATAGAGTGAGCAACACCACTGTGGACTATGTCACAATGTCCAACAATGCTATAAATTCCCCCTCGACCATGGGGAGGGTGGAAAATGAGGTCTTGCTGGTTCCAGTCACCACTTCCACGATGACACCTGGTCAAGAATTGGCCGTCATATACACCAATACAACACAGACTGATGGCACTATTTACTATGGACCCCCATGTGAAGTGAACGCATCTACAAGTACTGAACTTGCTCCTGTTTTTGCAGAGATTGGCTCTGGTTACTTCATCGACATTGATGACTTTTCCTCAGACTCACCCACACCAGCGGTTGAAAATGTTTCAATGACACGCAAGCTATATCTAAGGCTGAAAACGAATCACTTGATATACACCTAAGAACTATTTATGGTTCTACCTAACATTTTCTACCTCATTTCTATGGATTGGTTTCGTGACTTTTTTCTTCTTACTTATAAATGGTCATTACATTCCTGAACGAGCCACTGTTGCGCCAGTAGATGACATCTTAACTCCATTTCATTCCTCACACAAGGTCCTCAGAGACTTGTCCTCGGTGAACATTTCACTTGTACCCATTTCTGATGGGATCGTGTGGGACAAAGTTCCATTTGAAATATACGGGCCTACTGAGGTCATTCAAATTCCATATGTATTCAAAATATCTATGACAGATGTTATTACACCCAGTGTTGTATCTGATGATTGGGATGTCCTGACAGTTGAATCTATGTTAACTGAAATGAAGGACTATTCAGTATTTGAATGTGATGATGTATATGTAAATACAATGAATTATGGGGAAATGTTCTGCTACAATAATTGGGGTCATTACTACCCGCACAGTGCAACTAGACATAGAACGGTACTTAACTACACACAGTGGGAACATTGTTCAACACCACCAGTGGTGAGTCCAAAAAGTTATTTAGAAAAATTCACTTATTTTTCTGGAGATGACACAAGACATTCCGAGTCTTCTTTTTTTCAAATTGCCTCCTTCAAAAATTAGGAACATTTTCTATCAGATACAAAACTGATATATTCAGATGCCTTTGTTTACCGTCTTGCCATTGAAGGTTACGATCACTGGAAGAACAATATTAATGTAAAGAGTGTGTGGGGAACACAATATTGGCTAATACAGGGTAGGGAAGCCTTGTTCAGAGCATGCCTGATTCCTGTACAAATTATATTTTTAAATGACACTGTTCAGCAGACGTCCTGTCTACGGTTAGCAAAAATAAACGAAATGAACACGCCCAATATCCCCACACTGGCTAAGTTTAATGATTGGTAACTCTTCCTAAATTACACAGAAGAACTAGATTTAAAGATTTAGGCTGGTACCTATAATTCTTCACTTTCCAGTCCAGGCGGGTGGTTAGTTTGGCCAATAGACACCAATGGATGTCAGGCATTTTTGAAATTCCTCAGGGGGTTTTAAGATTAGCCAGCCATATCCTCGCTTTATCTCAGGTCAACACACGGGGATAGTTAGTACATAGAGTGTGGGTAAACTCTGTCAACAATGGGTACAGTCTAACACGTTAGCCGCAGTTAAAGAACACCTCAGCACACTTTCCGAAGATATAGACTTGCAGGACTTCTTGTTCGGTCCTAGGAAACAGCGCTCTAAAAGATTTATATATGCTATGTATAATGAGATATGGGAACTTTTTCAGATAGAAGATGCTGCAAGATTAAGGCAAATTGATAAGGAAAACATAGAAAAGGCTGTGGCAGTTGTCGATAACGGCATGAACACCCTGTCCAACAGAATTTATTCACTAACAAACATAGGCCCTCATTACAACCTTGGCGGTAAATGCCACCTACCGCCGTGCTGACGGCCGCCAAGATACTGACAACCGTGGTGGAATACCTCAACGGGTATTATGACCCACACTGAGAAATCCGCCACTATACAGACACCTTCACAAGTCCGCCACTCCAAAGGTCAGTGATAAACTGGCGATAGCAAAACCCACACCGTTACACCAACAGGAATACACCCACAGTATCAGGACCCACGAATCCCTGCAGTGGTCTTTCAACCGCGGTAAACCAAAGGCGGTACATACCGCCATGCTCAAAATACACACACATTAACAAAACTACACCACATTGGACAATTCAAACTACACACACCTGACACACATACACACACCACTCACTCACACCACTATAAAACGGCACCCACATTACCCACAACCCTTTAAATGAAAAAAACGATTGCCAGCAGAGAGAGACACAAGCTAGGAGCACCTACTCAATCTGAGCCACAGAGCACCATCACCCATACACCATCCACGCACCTCACACCACACACCTCTACACAGCACTCCACACATCACCCCACACCTCACATATATCACTCACACCACATACATGGCACCCCAAAGACACCCCAGGTTTTCAGAGGAGGAGCTAAGGGTCATGGTGGAGGAAATCATCTGGGGAGAGCAACAGCTATTCGGATCACAGGTGCAGCAGACGTCCATTGCTAGGAGGCTGGAGCTATGGTGGAGAATCGTGGACAGCGTCAACGCCATGGGACAGCACCCCTGAACAAGGGATGACATCAGGAAGAGGTGGAATGACCTACGGGGGAAGGTGCATTCCGTGGTTGCAAGACACCAGGTAGCAGTACAGAGGTCTGGCGGTGGACCCCCACAACTAACAACATAGGAGGAGCAAGTCCTTGCAATCATGAATCCTGAGAGCCTTGCAGGAGTAGCAGGAGGACTGGACTCTGGTAAGTCAACACTTTACTACTATAGCCCCCACCCTACCTGCATGTCATCACAAACTCCTACCCCTACCCTCACCCCATCACTCCACCACCTCACATATAACCCACTGTCACAACCCACCCATCCCAATACCAAGCCCTGCATGCCACACCAATCCATGGACCCCCATCACAGACCTGCATGGACACACATCACCAGAGCATGCCCAGGTAGAGAGAATCACCTAGCCCATAAAATCACCACACACACAAGCCAAAGCTGACAGGGCAATCACAACAATACAGGGAAACATACCCATGCACAAGATGGCACACGTAGATACAATAACACTTCATTTGCATCCCCACAGGACCCCTACTCAACGTCACCGGAGAGGAGTTGCCACCAACATCCAGTCACTCCCTGAGGAGACCCACAGTGATGACAGCAGCTCTGCATGCCTGGATCACGATGACCAACCTGGCCCATCAGGGACCTCTGGAAAGTCAGTTACCCTCCCACAGTCACAGGCAACCACAGAGCCTCCCCCCTCAGGAAATAGCAGCACAGCACCCACCCAGCGGGCCCATGCCACTGTCCCCAGGCCAATCAGCAGTGTGTCCATCACTATAGGGACCCCAGGCAACCCCACAACACAGGACGATCATGGACCTGGGGTCAGTGGCAGTGGGCACACAGTTCAGGGGACAGAGGCACAGGACAACAGGAAAGCTGGGAGGATTACTGTGTGACAGGGGGAGGACAGGCCCAGGGAACCCACTCTCCAGGAGGCACTCGTCACCATCCTGGGAGCATACCACCATTCCCAGGAGACCATGGGCCAGATACTGGCCAAGTTGCAGGAGACTCAGTGGCTGCAGGAGGGACCTTACCTGGGGATCAGGGAGGACCTCAAACACATCTACACCATCCTGGTCACCATTGCAGGGGTGCTGGCAAACATGGCCAACACCATGAGGGAGGCAGTGGCACACCAACGGGCCACTGACACTCGCCACACTAAAGAACAGTCCTCCACCTCCACCGGCGTTAGTGGACAGGAGGCCCTACCACAGGACCAACAGGGCCACCAGCACCCCACACTCTGCAGAAGGAGAACCACCCACAAACGGTCCCTGCGATCCTGGCAGAAGCCAGAGAACATTGCCAAGACTCCCACCAGGAAATAAGTCTCTCCTGATAGTCACCCTTCTGTCCCACTCTGTCACCCTGTCCACCTTGAACTGCCATTCGCTCCTCTTCCTATGCCCCATTGCACAATGCACCTGTGATACCAAGAGACTGGACTCTAACTGGACATTCCTCCACCATCACCCCAGCCCATTGCACATCCCCCTCTACTTATTAGCACTTAAATAGACACCCTTGGAACAAATGCAAATCTGGAGTCTGTTAAATGATTTAAATATGCATTAGTACAACATTCTGAAAACATTGCAAGTCATATGTACAGTTATATTTACATTGGTATGACCTTTATTGGGCAGCAGTAAACATACCAGGACCAGAGAGGGCCACAGAGATCTGAAAATAGAGATGCCAAAGGGTACAGTAAATGGCCATAGAGATAGGGAAATCAGGCTGCCTTGTAAAATGTCCAACTGAAAACTGAAAAGGAAAGTGAAGTTACAGTGTCTTACCTGTGTGTCACTGGAAGTACTGCAGTATGATATTACTCCTGTTGTTCACATCTTCTTCCTCTGACTCCTCATCCTCACTGTCCACAGGCTCCACCGCTGCCACAAGACCATCTCCAGGCTCATCCTCCTGCAGAAAAGGCACCTGACGTCTCAAGGCCAGGTTGTGCAACATGCAACATGCACCTCAGGTCCTGCCGCAGTCAGCCCTTCTGCCCCAGTGAGGAGGCTATTGACCTCCTGAGATTCCTCACTGTTGGGCAGTCAACCATTCTGAATGCCATCCAGGGTGTCAAGAGGCATTTGCAACAAACAAATGCATACCTGAAGGGCATTCACTCTGGCATGGTGGCCCAACAGAGAGAATTTCAGGTTTTGGCCTCAGCACTGATGGCAGCCATTGTCCCTGTCTCTAGCCTCCCCCCTCCAACTTCCTCTACCCAGTTCTAATCCCCTCAACCTCAGCCTATCCCAAGCACACCTTCAGACCAGCATGTACCCAAAGCAACGCACAGAAGTGGCTCAGGCAAACACATGCACCACACGTCATCTCACAGGCACTCACACAAGCACCATCCCCATGCAGACACACCAACATCCACTGCCTCCACTGTGTCCCCCTCCTCCTCGTTGTCCACCTCCCTCCCAGTAGCATCTCAACTCACACCTGCATGCACTACATCCTCATCCACTACCTCCATCACCAACACGCCCATCACTACATACTTCCCCTCAGACCAAGGTGGCCAAAACCCTGCCCAAAACCCTGCCTAGCACCTCAGCCACCAAATTCACATCCGGTGTGGTTCCTGTAGCTTTCAGAGGCTCAAAGGGGACACCCATCAGGCCAGCCAGTGTGCCACCAACCCATGCCAAGGCAAAAACCATTCTGCCACCTGGCAAGGTGAAGAAGGGGACAGCATCCAGCAAGGGGAAGGAGCCACAACACCCAGCAAGCCCACCTCAAAGACTCCAGCTGCCAGACCCAAGGTGACACCACCATCTGCCAATGTAAGGAAGGGGCACAAAACAACAGGCAAGGTACTTCAGCTGTCCGAGACTGCAGGAGAAGGGTTGGTGGCTACCAGCACAACCGCCAGCACCGCCACCTGCACCGTGGCCAGCACCGCCAGCATCCCCGCTATAAGCATCGCCACCTGCACTGCCACAAGCACCACTACTGTCAGCAGCAGCAACCCCAGTGGGCAGCCATCTGAGGCTGCAGGAGAAGGGCTAGAGCCTTTCCCACCACTGGCAGCACCGGCACCTGCACCGCGGGCAGCACCGCCACAAAGCACCGCCGCAAGACCCACCGCAAACACCTCCAGCTGCACCGCTCACAGTAGCACCACTGGCAGCAGCATCAGCCCCAGTGGGCAGCTGTCCTAGGCTGCAGGAGAAGGGCTGGAGCCTCCCTCCACCACTGGCAGCACCCCACCGGCACTACCACCACTGTGCAGCCGTAACCGCCGCCGGATGGACTCTAGCCCTGCCTCCACTGACTATCATGCATCCTAGTCACTGCAAATCTCTTGGCTCAGACACCCAGGTGAGGGACTGTGAACTGCCACCCCTCAAGTGTTGCATCACTGGGCACAAAGCCCCCTCCAGAACCAGTGGAGAAAGGCATCCACTCACCCTATCCTTGGCAGGATGAAGCACACTGGGCACAAAGCCCCCCCCAGATCCAGTGGAGAAAGGCATCCACTCACCCTATCCTTCGCAGGATGAAGCTCACTGGGCACAAAGCCCCCTCCAGATCCCGTGTAGAAAGGCATCCACTCACCCTATTCTTGGCAGGATGAAGCAGACTGGGCACAAAGCCCCCTCCAGAACCAGTGGAGAAAGGCATCTACTCACCCTATCCTTGGCAGGATGAAGCACACTCGGCACAAAGCCCCCCTCCAGAACCTGTGGAGAAAGGCATCCACTCACCCTATCATTGGCAGGATGAAGCACACTGGGCACTAAGGGGGTGATTCTAAGTCTGGCGGGCGCCGGAGGCCGCCCGCCAGACTTCCCCCTCCAAAATACCGCTCCGCGGTCGAAAGACCGCTGAGGGTATTTTGGGTTTTGCACTGGGCTGGCGGGCGACCGCCAAAAGGCCGCCCGCCAGCCCAGTGCAAAACTACCTTCCCACGAGGACGCCGGCTCCGAATGGAGCCGGCGGAGTGGGAAGGTGCGACTGGTGCAGTGGCACCCGTCACGAATTTCACTGTCTGCAATGCAGACAGTGAAATTCTTTGTGGGGCCCTCTTACAGGGGCCCCTGCAGTGCCCATGCCATTGGCATGGGCACTGCAGGGGCCCCCAGGGGCCCCACGACAACCCATACCGCCATCCTGTTCCTGGCGGGCGAACCGCCAGGAACAGGATGGCGGTATGGGGTGTCAGAATCCCCATGGCGGCGCAGCGAGCTGCGCCGCCATGGAGGATTCAAATGGGCAGCGGAAAACCGGCGGGAGACCGCCGGTTTTCCACTACTGACCGCGGTCAAACCGCCGCGGTCAGAATGCCCAGCGGGGCACCGCCAGCCTGTTGGCGGTGCCCCCGTCATTTTAGCCCTGGCGGTCTTGGACCGCCAGGGTTAAAATGACCCCCTAAGCCCCCTCCAGAACCAGTGGAACATGTCACCCACTTGAGAGACTGTGGCTTTGCACTCCCCAGGAGCAAGCAGTGGACAAACCACCCACTTGAGAGACTTGAGAGACTGTGGCTTTGCACTCCCCAGGACCAGGATGTGGGCAAACCACCCACTTGAGAGACTTGAGAGACTGTGGCTTTGCACTCCCCAGGACCAGGCAGTGGGCAAAGCACCCACTTGAGAGACTATGGCCTTGTACTCCCCAGGACCAGGTAGTGGGCAAACCATCCACTTGAGAGACTGTGGCCTTGTAGTACCCAGGACCAGGCAATAGGCAAACCACCCACTTGAGAGACTTGAGAGACTGTGGCTTTGCACTCCCCAGGAGCAAGCAGTGGGCAAACCACCCACTTGAGAGACTGTAGCCTTGCACTCCCCAGGACCAGGCAGTGGGCAAACCACCCACTTGAGAGACTTGGGAGACTGTGGCTTTGCATTCCCCAGGAGCAAGCATTGGGCAAACCACCCACTTGAGAGACTGTGGCTTTGCACTTCCAAGGACATCACTGTGGGCATGGAGCCCACTCCCGGAGCAGTGGCGTAGTACCATCTTCCGGCTGAGGTGCCTCCCTTACCCGTCCCCCTGAGATGCCTGTGTGTTTTTGACTTGATGCCCCTGCAGTGTTCTCTCCGTATTGAAGCAGGAGTCAAGTGTGGGCTTGGCCTATGCGTTTTGGCATAGTGGTCCATGGACATTTTGAGTGGACAATGTACCACCTTATGTACATATTGTATACACTGTAAATACTATTTTTAAATTTGAAATGCATATCTGACTATTTCTAACATGACACTCATTTGACTCCATTCCTTTTTTCTTTGCGTTATTCCAGAGGGTTGCGGGGTGTATATGTAATGCTGATGCATGTGTTTGTATGTATGGTGTTGGGGGTGAGGGTGGGGATGGGGGTGTTGCATGTTGAGTGTGTGTGTCACTCTCTTTTTCCTCCCCCCGTGTGCTAGGTGCAGTACTCACCGTGGTTGTCGCTGCAGCCGTTCATTCTCCTGGTAGATGAGAAGATACACCAACATTAGTAACACCTGTAGTTCGGGCTCCATGGTGTCCTGGTTCTTCTTTGAGTGTCGAGAGGTGAGTGGTTTACCTTCTGAGTTCTATTTCCACTGTGCTTTTGATGGCATTGGTACCACCCCGGAAAAGCTGGCGGATGGGTTGTAATGAGGGCCATAGTGTTGTATACAATTGATATCATTCAGTCAGACATGTCCCGTTTATACCATGGACAAAGTCAGCTGCGTTCTATTATGCAGCTTTGTTGGACATTACAATCATTGAAAAATGGCCGTATTCCATGGAGATATATTAACAGTAGTGAATTATTCACAGCTTTTATTTATCAGAGAAACAACAGACAATGGCTAACATGGAAGCGAGTTTCATCATGCTTCATATAGAGAAGTTGGAAAAATTGCCTTTTACGATAGCAGAAAGTCCTTCGACTGTCTGGCTCCTACATGGCATTATTATTCTGCCCATATCCACCTTTTGTTCTTCGAAATGCCTGAAACATCTTGCCGTAGGCAGGTATGAGTGTCTGGGCGATAGCTATATTAAGGAAAAGTGGAAGTTACCCTTTGATTACAAGTGTCTGAAAGGCGATACAGAGGTCTTTCTTAGCGGAAGCGAATGTGTGACTACTGTTAGTCATTCAATGATTTGCAAGCAGGTGTCCCTTCACAGCCACTGCAATGTGGGGGTCACAAACTTGGCCTGTTTCCTGAAGGGTACTCCTGTCTCTGATTCGACCAGCATTTCATGTACTTTCCAATGGGAGTTATACGGTGCTGAGCGATCAAAGCTGTTGCGGTATGCGACCAGGAATTTCCTACACAGCTTTGGTCTGTAAAGTTGTTACGAGTGGTGGACATGTTTTATTACCCCCACATGATAGATAAAGGTATCAAAAATGTGGCATCTCATTGATACTATTAATGTAAATTATGACAAGCTGAGCAGACTAAAGGCGCTACTGTTTCCCTAAAAAGACGTATGTTCTCCAGATTGCGAGATCATCAGCCGAGATACAATCCCTCTTAAATACAAACTTCCCCAAGCACTTTGGTGAGCTGAATCCAGAATTTTCAATGCCTCGAGCACTACTGGGATTGTACATTTCTTTAAGGATGTCGGGACTGGATTTGTGTCAGCCTTCCAGACTATCTTCGGAGTCATCCCATCGGCCATCCATTCACTATTTTCAAGTGATGGCTTTCTTGTAATTTTGGCATTAATTGCCAGAATACTGCTATATTTTACTGATTGTTTCACACATTAAAACCATTATTCACCCACTACAACAGACAAGGTGTGCAAAGACAAACACAGAAACCACAAGACACACCACCAGCATGCACACAGTCAACACACACCTGCAGACACAACAACAGGCACTCCCTACACTGTCTCCCCACCATCTCCTTTCTCACAGTCACATCACCACTCAATCTGCTATCACTACACCTACGCTCCCTGATCGGGCCACCAGTCATGTCATATCCACAGACACCACAAGAGCAGACCCACAAACATCCACCCCACACACCACATCCACACTCACTATGACAACCTTAACAACCACATGCAGCACATCCACATTACTTGCAGACACCACCCCAACATACATTCACACATCTTGCATCCCATCTCCCTTCATCTCTTCCCCCCTCCTGCCATAAAACATAAACGCCCTCACTCACCCACCCAACAGACACGCACCACACACAAGCACACATTGCACACACCTGCATCCATGTCCAGCACATCAACACCTCCTACAACCACTCCCTCTACCTCCACTCCTAAAATGTTTGCACATGACTGCCCTTGTGTACATAAAAAACATTTACTTGCCCGTCTTGAACTGTTCCCTGCTCCTGCCAAACCCCATGATGCCCCTAAGTGCCCTTTCTCCCTGCCGAACCCCATGATGCCTATAAGTGCCATTTCTCCCTGCCTCAACCTACTCCTTCCACCTCCCATTCCTCCTGTGGTCCCCCCAGTAGTTTTTAAAATGTATTAATTATGACAATAGATGTTGGTGTCGAGGTTAAGAAATAGTCCTGGATTTCCTTCAATATGGTTGCATTATATCTGTATACATTGGTGTGTGTGTAGAATGTGTATGGGATGTATCTGTGTTGTTGCATGCGCTGGCTTACTGACTTGTGCCATGTGCTTGTTGTGATGTGTTGTTATGGTGGTGTGTCGCATTGTTTGCCAGTGGTGTGTGCATCGGTGTGTATAGTTGTTAGAAATTGAGTTTCTGGTTGGCTGGGGTATGCACCTAAGCCAGGCAGAACCCACCCACTCTAGTCAGGGCAAGGGAGTTACACACCCAAGACAACCCCTGCTCACCCCCTTGGTAGCTTGTCACGAGTAGTCAGGCTTAACCCGGAGGCAATGTGTAAAGCGGTTGCATAACATACACAACACGTGTGAAGCAATATAAATACCATAAAGTAAACACAACACTGAGCTATGTAAAAATAAACCTTATTACTCAAAACATAATTAGACCAAACATTACATGTCAGTAATACCCTGCTACCTTAGCAGTTGTCAGAATGTTACACATGTTGCTAATATCCTGCAAGAATAAGCAGAAGTCACACTAGAACACATAAGTACTTAGAATTCTGCAACATAAGCAGTAGTCAGGAATCACATTAAAGAAAGAAATGCACTTGTCATAAACACATCATAAATATCCATAACAGGAACATTAGAGAACATGTGGCAAGTCATAAAATCATATTAGCATGTCATGCCCATAAAAGGAACATTAGCAAACATGTATGAGATCATAAAACTAGGCAGGTCACCATATAAATCAGACATGTCCATATTAGGAACATTTGAATATGATTTATCCTTTTAAGAAGTACCTGTTTGTATGATGAAAGGCACTTCCAGTGCCATGAAGAACCACATGGGTCCCCCAGAACTCCTTGCGCTCAAACGGGGTCCTTGTGATAATTTGAGGGGGCGGCATGCACCTCCTCTTGTTGTTATAATGGGCCCCTCCTGGGACCCGCAATCTCTGGGGGCCTCCCCCCAGGGCCTCCACTGGCCCTTCAACCACAGAGGGCCCAAAATAATGCCCCAAATGAACAAATGGGGCCCAAATCGGGCCAGGCCTCACCTGACTCTTGCGGGAGCCCGACGGAGGAGACCTTGCAGTGCGGGGGCAGAGCCCGGCCAGGCTTCTGCCCTGCGTGTGGTCTCAAAAGAACATTTTGGGCTCTGGTGGGGCTGGGAGCCTCCGATGAGGCTTCCTTCCCCGTCCAGCTCCTAGAATGCAGGCTGCAGCCCGCCTGGGCTGTAGAAGACAGTAGGCACCAGAGTGGGTGCCTGCTTGTGTCCCTGGGGCACTCCTTAGAGCACGCTTCAATCTGGGGCCACAGTTGGAGTGCGCTTGCTCCTTTCTTCCCTTTGGTGATGCCCTGGGGGCACAGGCCGGAGCGCGATTCCAATGCGCTCTCGGGTCTTCAGGAATTCGTCATCCGGGTCGCAGCTGTGAATCTTTTCCTCAGCGACTCGCTTTCCAAAGTGCTGGGGGCATGTTAATAAGCCCGGGTCGCGACAGTGAATTCCTCACACCACAATGCGTTTGCCAGGACCCGGGGCCAGTAAGGGCGCTCATGAAGTGCTAGGGGGCCCACTAATAAAGCGCTTCAAAGGAAGGAAGAAATGAAGCGCTTCTCGTGCTTTGGGTATTTGCAGGGTTCAGGGGCCTCAGCACCCTACCCCTCAACACAGAATGAGGGAGAGCACAGGGCTACCAGGCCCAAACAACAGGCCAGCACAAGGGATGCAGGTGGTGGCAGATCCTCCCAGTGACCCAGCAGGTCACAGGTCAGCACAGCAGCAACAGTTCAAGATGGCTTCCGGTGAGTCCATTCAGAAACATTCTGGCCCTGATTCTAACCCCGGCGGTCTTCGACCGCCGGGGCGAGGGTCGGCGGGAGCACCGCCGACAGGCCGGCGGTGCCCCGCAGGGCATTCTGACCGCGGCGCTTTGGCCGCGGTCAGAAAGGGTAAACCGGCGGTCTCCCGCCGGTTTACCGCTGCCCTCAGAATCCCCCATGGCGGCGCAGCTTGCTGCGCCGCCATGGGGGATTCTGACCCCCCTACCGCCATCCTGTTCATGGCGGGAAAGCCGCCATGAACAGGATGGCGGTAGGGGGGGTCGCGGGGCCCCCGTAAGAGGGCCCCGCAAGGTATTTCAGTGTCTGCCTTGCAGACACTGAAATACGCGACGGGTGCTACTGCACCCGTCGCACCTTCCCACTCCGCCGGCTCGATTACGAGCCGGCATCCTCGTGGGAAGGGAGTTTTTCCCTGGGCTGGCGGGCGGTCTTTTGGAGACCGCCCGCCAGCCCAGGGAAAAACTCATAATACCCTCCGCGGTCTTCTGACCGCGGAGCAGTATTATGGGGGCGGAATTCTGGTGGGCGGCCTCCGCCGCCCGCCAGGATTAGAATCACCCCCTCTGTGTCCACATCCAGAGGTGTCTCTGGTATCCCAAGAATGTCTCAATTGTGGGGGAAAATCCCCTTTACTTATATTCAGCTATTCAAAGCATTTTCAATGAGGAGGAGAGGGGATTTCAACCAGTTACAATTGGTTCTAGGAGTGTCCCCTCTCTCCTCCAGCATAGGCTCCAAACATCAGTTGGGGGTAAACAACCCTTTTGTGTGAGGCCAGGGCACAGCTTTTACAAATGCATGTGTGTCCCGCCTCTCACTTCTCTTAGCCCATGAAGACTATTCAGTATGCAGATGCACCTCTGTGACATCTCCACCCTCCCTGTGTACGGGCTGTCTGAAAAGTATGCACAAAGCCCAACTGTCACTCTGCCCAGACGTGGATTGGAGTCAAGCTGCAAAACACCAGAGTCATAAGCACAGAGAAATGCTCACTTTCTAGAAGTGGCATTTCTGTAATAGTAATAAAAAATCCACTTATACCAGTAAGCAGAATTTCTCGCTACCATTGCAAGCATACCAACCATGCCTACGCAACCCCCTACAGTACCCCCTAGACATAAGGCAGAGCATTTCCAATGCAATCCTATAAGAAGGCAGCACTCACAGCAGTGAGAAACCAAATAGGCTGTTTGTCACTACTAGGACAGGCTGTGCAACCAGGCACACGTCCTGCCGTCTACATACATAGCACCCTGTTCCTTAGGGGGTAGCTAGGGCCCATCGTAGGGGTGACTTACATGCAGTAAAAGGAGAGTTCTGGGCCTGGCAAGTACATTTAGATGCCAGGTCCCTGTGGCAGAAAACTGCGCACACAAGCCCTGCACTACCAGGCCAGAGACAGGTTTGTAAGGCTACTAAAGTGGGATGTGCAAGAAGCACTGCAGGCCCACTAGTAGCATTTAACATACAGGCCCTGGGTATAGAGATACCACTTTACAAGGTACTTATAGGTAAATTAAATAAGCCAATTAGGTATAAGCCAATCATACCAAGTTTACAAGGGAGAGCACATGCACTTTAGCACTGATTAGCAGTGGCAAAGTGCCCAGAGACATAACGTCAACCAAAAAGGGTAAAAAAAAATAAGGAGGAAAAGGCAAACAGTTTGGAGAATAACCCTGTAAAAAGGGCCAGGTCTACAATAGTGCTGCATCTGTGATGTCCTTTGTATGTTGGTTGGATGTGGTGTGTCACCTGAGGCCTTGCTTGATTATCTGTTCTATTTATTTGATTGTGTGTTGTTGCTATGTATTGCTGCCAATATGTGTTGTCAGGTGGAGTTGTTTGATTTGCCTTTCTGACAATGTGTTTGTGTGTTTGTGGTTGTGTGATTGTGGAGTGTTGTGTAGGGATGTGTTTAACAGTGGTGGTAGTGTGCTTATGCGGTGTGCTGTGTGTATGGCACATATCTGTTGCCTATGGTGTGTATTTAGTGTATGCGTTTATGTAGTTTGTGTGTGACTGTGTGTCTGTAGATGTTTGTGTTGATACGGGTGTTTGTTTCCATGTGTGTGTGGCTGTTGCTGTCCGTGCTGGGTGTGTGTGTTGTGTATGGGTGTGTAATTCTGCCCTTCACTCTAGTGTGTGCTAGGTGGGGGTACTTATGGTTGTCGTCTTCCTCTAAGTTGCTGGTCCTGGAGGTGTATGGTGAGATACAGCAGTGGAAAGACTTCCAGTTCCGGTTCCATGGCGGCTGCAGACGCCTCTATGTACCTGGAGGTGAGTGTCTCCTTTAACATTGACTGTTTCCCCAAGGCTTTTCGTGGCGGTTGGACCACCCCCCAAAATCCTTGCAGTCTGCTTACTCATAATATGGTGTGCGGTGAATTGGTCCCCGCTGGCCTGGAGGTGGCTACTGCCGTCGGTAGTCATCTAACCGCATTAGTGGTACTGGCAGAAACTTGGCTGTGTTGCGGTGGGATCTCCGTTGTGGTCGCAATATGGCGGTCTGCACCACCAGCCTGGTGGTGGTGCAACCTCTTGCGTGGCAGTCTGGTGACTGCCAAACTCGTAATGAAGGCCTATGTCTGGAACTGTGATGTCTAGTGTCCATCACCAAGGCTGGAGAGGTCCTCACTATCCCCTACACCTAAATCAGGGACATATTTAAAAGCTGCTAGCGACACTTTGCGTCGCCCTAGCATCATCTTGTTTATGCTAAGGTGGTATTAAGGAGACCTTTCTCAGTGGCACTGTGTCTGCATTGACCTCATGTGCTTACACTTTAGGCACTGGACATTCAATATTGATGCCTCCAGACCTCCAAATATAGCTGAGCTGTCACCTTCCTTTGCTGACTGGTCTTACAGCCTCTCTATGCCTCATGAGGGGATTGCATTGGCACTAGACATGGTACTGGCCTCTGTAGAAGAGTCTATCCTCAGATGGTGGTGTAAGCATGTCTGTTGGAATATCATCTGCCTCTACATGAAAATCAAGGCGTGGAGCTACTCTTGTCCTGTGTCTGGTTGGCTCAGGTGTAATGGGTGGTGGGGGCACAATATTTCCACACTCTGACAGTAGAAGAGTCCCCTCAGTTTCCACAACTACAGTTTCTGCAGCACGTGGTGCAGGTAGTTCTGTGACATGAAAAAGGCAGATTTTAGTTTAAAAAGTAAACCCTTGTGCCATGTTATGCCTGTACCGGGCACAATGTATGTAAGGGTGCATTCCGACACAAGGAGGCGTGAAAAAATGGCACAGTGAAATTTACAACATTTCACTGTGCCACTTTTACCTTCATTTTTAACTCTTGCTCAGAGCAGGTGCTAAAACTTCACACCCATTTTAATCGATGGGCCTCCCGGTGCTTTGCTACACCAGAGACAAAATATTTGATGTTAGTGAAGTAAATTGCCACAATAGCATCAAAAATGTTGCTGCTATTGTCCTAACGATCACCATGGTGCACCATATTGTAAATACAGAGCAACCATGGTGTTGTTAGGTTGGGCAGAGATGCTGCAACAAAAGTGGTGCATTGGGACCGATGCCCCACATTCTGGTAAATATGCCCCTCAGTATTTCCTGCAATCCTAGTGGTCTGCATGTTCTCTACTGTGTTTGTGACTTGCACCAAACCTCTTGCAATATCTCCACTACAATGTGCCATCTCCACTTGCATGGTCACAGGGTGTTGTGACAGCAATGTAGTTTCATTTGTCAGGTGTTGGACCCATCTGGTAAACCCATCAAATCTGCCCATTAGTTGGTGATGATGATGTGTGACATAGTCCTGCTGCATTACTGAGCAAAGTTCCTTGATGGCATTTGTTATTTTCTCTAAATATTCAACTGTGGCTTTTTGCCCTTTTTCCACTGTTGCATTCAGCTATCTGATACCTTATTGTATGTCACACATGTTGTTATTGAGTGATATCAACTGTGTGTGCATTGACCTCATGTGCTTATATTGTAGGCACTGGACCTTCAACATTGATGCCTCCAGACCTCCAAATACAGATGAGCTGTCACCTTTCTCTGAAGGCCGTCTTGCAGCCACTCGATGCCTCATGAGGGGATTGCATTGGCGCTGGACAAGGTATTGACGTCTGTGGGAGGGTCTCTCTGCACATGGTGGTGTAGGCAAGTCTGTTGGAATATCATCTGCCACTACATGAAAATCAAGGAGCCGAACCACTGTTATCCTGTGCCTAGTTGAGCCAGGTGTCATGGATGGTGTGGGCATGGTAGTTTCAAACTCCGGCAGTGGCAGAGTCCACACAGCTTCCACAATTACACTTTCTGCAGCCTGTAGTGCAGGTAGTTCTGTGACAGGAAAAAGGCAGAGTTTAGTTCAAGAAAATACTTCTTTGTCCTAGTTTACATTGCTAGTTTGCATTAACATTTTTTGCAGATAATGGGGCATATTTATGAAAAGTGGCACTGCAGCTAGTGCAGCTCCACTCACTTTTCTTGCACCCCTTAGTCCCCCCCAACACCACTATGTGTGTGCCATATTTAAAATACAGCACAACATGATTGTAGTTAGGGAACTAGCATCAGAATTTTTTACTCTAGTTCAGAGCTTTGCAGGATTAGCATAAACAATTTGACGTTAATCCTGCAAAGCATCCAGAGGCCCATTGTAACCAATAGAAGTCTCCTTTTAACGCCTGCTCAGACTTCTTAATTGGTAATCTTGTAACACATAACTTTTAAATGTTGTAATATGTACAGCTTACCTTTGCTGGTACTGGATGTAACTGAGGTGTCAATATCTGTGACCCTGTAGGAGGATGGCTCTCTATATAGTGTAGGAAAAACATGTGCACTGTGCAGAAAGTCCAAGCAACCTCACTTTGGTCCCCAGAGTTAAAAAGCAGACCACCTAATGTTCTGTTTTTGTGGTATTGTGGGTGAGCAGTTAGGCTTATCTTGGAGATGTTCTAAGTATTTGTTATACTCACAGTATCAATAATTGTGGACTAACTCACAAAAGAATAACTCAAGACCAATTTACAAAAATACTTATTATACAATTTTTTAAGACCAATATCATCAATTTACAGTTAGCACTTTTTTAGTTATGATTTTCAAAGTTCAGTCAATGTTCTGTTTTTGTGCATAATTACGCACCATAGGAATGAATGGGAAATTCTTTAAAAATGTATATAAAATCAGGCAATGTTTTCACAAGTGTCATCTGCTATTTTTAGGTTGAGGTCATCCAGATGTTCTGTGGGCAAGCTGGAGAAATTTGGGCGGTTCCATGGATCAAGTGGAAGCAGCAGCTTAAAGTCTTGGGGCTAGTGCCTCAATGGAGATGAGGGCCACTTAGAAACACACTGCACAAATGGATTTAAAGGTAAGTCCTGTGGGTCCCTTGGAGGGTGGAGGTTGCAAGGCATTAGGGACCCCTAGACCACAGCTGGTTTGATGATTTAGGGGCCAGGGAGGCTGGATGCAGTGCAGATAGGTCAGCAAGGAGCTGTGCGTCAGGGTGGCCTTGGAGCCAGGAGCAGGTAGATTTCAGGTCAGCAGGGCCACTCTGGGGGGTGGTTCATGGGTATCCTGAAGTCCTTTGACTGGTATTTTCTGTGCTATTTGGGCTTTTGAGAGTTCACAGTGGACTTTCTTTCTTGGTGTCCGACATTGGGGGTTCAGCACCCAAGGCAATGGTACATCTCAGGCCCTAAAAGTAGCAGTTCCACCAAAGTTGGCACACTGGTAAATTTTGTCCATCGGGTCTGTCAAGTTGATTTTGGTCACACTGCTGAGTCCGGTTCATTGGTTGATGGCTGGTCAGTGAACTGGACTTGACTGGTTCTTAGCATGCAGGGTGCAGGAGAGTGATAACTTCACTCCGAGGGAGGGTCTTGGTGATTTTTAGAAGGCTGGAGGTGCTCTGAGGTTTTGTAGAGTCTTTCAGGTTTCCAGGCAACACCTCAGTGGAGATGCTGGAGTCCTTGGGCCAGCAGGCAGGGTTTGGCACCTTTTTCTTTGTGCAGCAGGACTTCTGTTCTTGTGCTTCAGTTTTTTTTTGTTCTTGGTCTTTTGTGTCTGTTAATTCAGATCTGTTGGTCTAGGGATGCCCAGTAAATTCTGCATTTAAGGGTAGTTAGAGGGGGCAGATGGTGGTGGCCAAAGAGCCACCCACCTTAGGGTGGTCACACACACTAAGTGACTGTAGGAAGGTAGACTCTTTCTAGCATTGTTACCCCCACTTTTGGCCTGTTTGTGAGTATATGTCAGGGTGTTTTTACAGTCTCACTCGGATCCTGCTAGCCAGGACCCCACTGCTCATAGTGGAAACCCTATTTGTCATTGTGTTCTGCCTGTCTCACTGGGATCCTACTAGCCAGGACCCCAGTGCTCATAGTTTGTGGCCTAAATGTGTATGCCTGTGTAGTGCCTAACTGTGTCACTGAGGCTCTGCTAACCAGAACTTCAGTGCTTATGCTCTCTCTGCCTTTAAAATTGTCACTATAGGCTAGTGACCATTTTTACCAATTCTAATTAACACACTGGAATGCCCTTATAATTCCCTAGTATATGGTACCTAGGTACCCCAGGTATTGGGATTCCTGGAGATCCCTATGGATTGCACCATTTCTTTTGCCACCTGTAGGGAGCTCAGACAAATCTTATACAGGACTGCCATTGCAGCCTGAGTGAAATAACGCACACATTATTTCACAGCCATTTTACACTGCACTTAAGTAACTTATAAGTCACCTACATGTCTAACCCTCACTTGCTGAAGGTTAGGTGCAAAGATACTAAGTGTAAGGGCACCCTTGCACTAGCAAAGGGGCTCCCACATAGTTCAGGGAAATTTCCCCAGACTTTGTGAGTGCGGGGACACCAATACATGCGTTCACTACATAAAGGTCAATACCTATATGTAGCTTCACAATGGTAACTCCGAATATGGCCATGTAACATGTCTAAGATCATGGATTTGTCCCCCCATGCCAAATCTGGTATTGGGGTGCCAATCCCATGCATCCCTGAGGCTCCACCATGGACCCTGGGTACTGCCAAACCAGCTCTCTGGGGTTTTCTCTGCAGCTACTGCTGCTACCACCCCACAGACAGGGTTCTGCCCTCCTGGGGTCTGGGCAGCCCAGTCCAAGGAAGCCAGAACAAAGGATTTCCCCTGAGAGAGGGTGTTACACCCTCTCCCTTTGGAAATAGATGTTAAGGGCTGGGAAGGAGTAGCCTCCCCCACCCTCTGGAAATGCTTTGAAGGGCACAGATGGTGCCCTCCTTGCATAAGCCAGTCTACACTGGTTCAGGGAACCCCCAGTTCCTGCTCTGGTGCGAAACTGGACAAAGGAAAGGGGAGTGACCTCTCCCCTGCCCAATACCACCCCAGGGGTGGTGCCCAGAGCTCCTCCAGGGTGTCCCAGACCTCTGCCATCTTGAATCCAGATGTGTGAGGGCACTCTGGAGGCCTCTGAGTGGACAGTGCCAGCAGGTGACATCAGGGACCCCTCCTGATAGGTGCTTACCTGACTAGGTGGCCAATCCTCCTCTGAGGGCTATTTAGGGTCTCTCCAGTGGGCCTTTCCTCAGATAACGACTTGCAAGAATTCACCAGAGTTCCTCTGCATCTCCATCTTTGACTTCTGCCAAGGATCGACCGCTGACTGCTCCAGGACGCCTGCAAAACTGCAATAAAGTAGCAAGAAGACTACCAGAGACATTGCAGTGCCTAATCCTGCCGGCTTTCTCAACTGTTTCCTGGTGGTGCATGCTTTGGGGGATACCTGCCTTCATCCTGCACTTGAAGCCATGAAGAAATCTCCTGTGGGCTGACGGAATCTTCCCCCTGCTCCAGCAGGCACCAAACTTCAGCATCACTGGTACTATGGGACCCCTCTCATCCTGACGAGCGTGGCCCCTGGAATACAGGTGGTGGACCCAAGTATCCCAGACTATCCAGTGGTCCAACTTTGGAGGAGGTAAGTCCTTGCCTCCCCTCTTCAGACAGTAATCCTGTGCACCATGTGAACTGCAGCTGCTAGGGCTCCTGTGCACTTTTCAAAGGAATCGTTTGTGCACAGCCATGCCCAGCTCCCCAGCACTCCGTCCTGCATTGCTCAACTCTCTGAGTAGACCTCCGGCTTTGTGGGACCCTCTTTTGTAGTGTTGAGACGACTGCTGTGCTCAGTCTTCTTGAACCCGTGTTCAAGGACTTCTGCGGGTGCTGCCTTCTTGTGCATGGTCTCTCTATGTTGCTGAGGGCCCCCTCTGTCTCCTCTCCCAAGTGGCGACATCCTGGTCCTTCCTGGGCCCGGGCAGCACCCTTTTTCTTTAACTATGACCTTTGCAGCTAGCAAGGCTTGTTTGTGTTTTTTTGCCAAAGAAACAACACTGCATCCTCCAACACTCCGTGGGACATCTTCTGCATGAAGAAGAGGTTCCTAGCGCCTTTCGTTGTTGCAGAATCTTCAGTTTCTTCCATCAAGAGGCAGACAATTTGCACCTTCATCTGGGGTTTAATGAGCTCCTGCTCCCCAGGACACTTGCATGACTCTTGGAGTTGGTCCCCTTTCTTTGCAGGTCCTCAGGTCCAGGAATTCTTCTTCAGTGCTTTGCAGTAGGTTGTGGTCTTTGCAAAATCCTCTATCACAAGTTTAGTGCGTTTCTGGGGAAGTAGTAGCCCTTTACTCCTACTTTTCAGGGTCTTCGGGTGGGGTATCTTGGACACCCTTAGTGTTTTCTTACACTCCCAGCGACCGTCTACACACTACACTACCCTAGGGGTCCATTCATGGTTTGCATTTCACTTTCTTAGTATATGGTTTGTGTTGCCCCTAGACCTATTGCATTCTATTGTATTCTACAGTGTTTTCACTACCTTTTGACTTTTTTACTTACCTGATTTTGGTTTGTGTGTTTATTTTGTCTCTTTTACTTACCTCCTAAGGGAGTATATCCTCTGAGATATTTTTGGCACATTGTCACTAAAATAAAGTACCTTTATTTTTCGTAACTCTGAGTATTGTCTTTCTTATGATATAGTACCTATATGATATAAGTAGTATAGTAGGAGCTTTGCATGTCTCCGAGTTCAGCCTAAGCTGCTCTGCTACAGCTACCTCTGTCAGCCTAAGCTGCTAGATCACTACTAATCTACTAATAAGGGATAACTGAACCTGGCACAAGGTGTAAGTACTACCAGGTACCCAGTATAAGCCAGGCCAGCCTCCTACAGTGACCACTTTGTGTGGGAAGAGGTCACATCCCTAACCCTGATAGGCTATTTTCCTAACATCCAAGATGGAGGAAAATCAAATGGAGTGATCACCTTGCCTGCCACACCTAAGGAGTGGTGCAGGCTGAGGGGGGGTCACTCTTCCTACTCTGGTTAGGTTTTCCTACCAGTTTTCCTCCTCAAAGTGGGGGTAAAACATTTGGTGGCCATCTGCTGCTGGCAGCAGAGGTGTGGGTCAGATTTCAAAGGCAATAAAACATTTGAAACTGACTACTGGTGCAGGGTGCCTGACTGGGGAGGAGGTGTAACACCTCCACCTAGGAAAGGCTTGTGGGGTCATTATGTACTTGGCGGGATACTACGCCGCCAACTGTGCCGGTGGTCAACAACAGAACGACAGTGGCGGTGGTTGGCATCCCGCCAAATAATGACGCATGGTGCCTCACCGCCATTAATGGCGGTGAGGCCTGCCATGCGGCATGCTGGCCGTCGATGAAGGGGGTGAATGCTGCTCCAGCCTCACAGTCACATCACTCCCTACACCGCCACGCCCATAATGAAGCAGTTATAGGTGTGACGGTGTATGGAGAGGCGGTGATGGCGGCGGAGCAACATCCAGGAGCCCGTTCCCTCCTGGAGCAGCACGATGGAAAAGGTAAGTGCTGTCTGATAGGGAAGGGGGAGGGAGGTGTTTGTGTGAGTGCATGAGGGTGTGTGTGGGTGTATGTGGAGGGATGTGTGCCTGAGTGCATGTATGCATGTGTGCATGTAAGTGAATGGGTGCATGTGGATGTGGGGTTTTGAGAGACCTGTATGTAGGGGTGGGGGTGGGGGATGGTGAGGTTCGGGTGGGGAGCCTACATGGGCCTTTGGGGGTGGAGGGTTGGGGGTCGGTGTCAGGGTTGGGGAGGTGGGGAGGTGGGGGTGGGGGCTTTTCTAGGGTCTTTGATGTGGGTAGGGATTGTGGAAAGGGGGAGGGGCCTGGCATGTCACATACAGGTGACAGAAATGATTATTCCTGTCACCCATATGCTTCCTGTAAGGGATTTCCTGGCCGGGTAACCCGCCAAGGAATCCCTAGTGAAAATGTGATCATAATCCCACTGTCTGCCCAGCCTCCACCGCCGGGTCACATGTGCTCACAGTCGGCCCAGCGGTCGGATCTGGCCTGACGGTGGGTGGTGTTCAGAAAATTGTGGTCTGGACTGCTATGCCGTTGGTGGTAATGACCGCCATTGCGGGCGTGGCGGTCCAGACCGCCATGTTCATAATGACCCCCTTTGTGTTCTGGCTCTTGAGAGCAGAGGCTCTCACCTCGGGAGTCCAGAATCATGTCTGGTGGTAGCAGGCTGTTTAAGACCAGTCAGCAACCATATCAGGGCTGTTAGGTTTTGTAGAGGGCACCTCTAAGGTGCCCTGTGGGTGCATCTTAAAATAATTCCAAAAATGGCATCAGTGTGGCTTTATTATTCTGAGTTGTTTGATACCAAGCAACCCAGTATTAGGAGAGCTGGCAAACTTGTTCTGACCAGTGTCCAGCACATGTGTTTGCTATGGCTCCCCTGTACACTTACTATGTCTTAAGGTTTTGCAAAGACACAGTAGGAGCATATTTGCTCATGCACACATTTGCTCACTTGTATTATAGTGCACCCTCCCTTAGGGCTGTAAGGCCTGCCAGGGGGTGACTTACCTATAGTGCATGCACTGTTAGTCGATAGGGCACTCTTGGTGAGAGTCATGTTGAGTTTCCAACTTTTGGGTACACTTTGTCATGCACTTGAAATGCAGTCTGCATGAGTCTAGTGTGAGACCTCTCAGAGTGGCACAATTGGTGCTGCAGTTCTGGGGGGCCTCTTCAATACCCATTCCCAGGCCCTAAGGGTACCATTCACTAGGGACTTACAAGGGTGGCTGAAGTGCCAAATATAGCATAGTTTTGGTGAAAGCAATCTGACCCTGGGAACCTGTTTAGCAGGCGCCTAGCGCACTTACAGTTTATACAAACATAATTTTCCAAGCTAACTGTGGTGGGATGCCATGTCAAAAGAGGCTCTTTCTCACACTGCCGTCCCCTCCAACGAAAGGGGGAGAAACTACCCTTCCTCTTGCCAGTCTTCATCCTGGTGGAAGAAACTGGAAAGGCTATCTGCATTGGCAGGGGCAGTCCCAGGTCAGTGTTCCACTTTAACATCCATTCCATGTAGGGATATGGACCACCTAAGCAGTTTGGGGTGTTCACCTTTCATTTGTTGAAGCCACTGGAGAAGCATGTGGTCTCTCTGAACAATGAAATGAGAGCCAAACAAGTATGGACCATGCTTCTTTAAGGCACACACCACACCAAAGGCTTCCCTCTCTATGGCACTCCATCTTTGTTCTCTGGGAAGTAGTCTTCTGTTTATAAAAGCAACAGGCTAATCATGTCCCTCATCACTGGGCTGGCTAGGACTGCTCCTATCCCAAGTTCTGAGGCATCTGTCTGGACAATAAACTGCCTGGAGTAATTTTGAGTTTGCAGGACTGGGGCAGAGCACATTGCATCCTTCAGAGTGTCAAAAGCCTTTTGCCAACTCACTGTCCAGTTGATCTTTTTCGACATGTTCTATGAGTGGGGGCACTATGGTACCATAATCCTTCGTTCACCTCCTATAGTACTCAGTCAAGCCATGGAACCCGCTGACTGGAGTATAGGTGGTTAATACGTTCCAAGCCAGAATTGTCTGGATCTTGGGCACATGTGGCTGAACCTGGCCTCCAACCACCAGGTGGCCCAAGTATACAATGTTTTGCTGACCTATCTAGCACTTACTGGCCTTGATATTGAGGCCTGCCTTTTGAAGGGCCTGAAGGACCTTTCTAAGGTGGATCAGGTGATCAGGTGATCCTGCATGGTAGAGCTGTAGATAGTGATATCATCTAGATAAACTGCACTAAAGGATTCCAACCCAGCCAGGACTTGGTTAACCAGCTCCTGGAAGGTGGCAGGGGCATTCTTTAATCCAAAGGGCATGACAGTAAACTGATAGTGCCCACTTGGGGTGGAGCATGCTGATCTTTATTTTGCTCTGGTGGGTCAGGCCAATCTGCCAGTAGCCAGATGTAAGATAAAAGGTACGCATGTACTTGTCTGCCCCTAATCTCTCTATGAGCTCATCAGCTCTTGGAACTGGGTGTGCATCAGTTTTAGTTAAAGATCAGAGGCCCCCTATAGTCCACACAGAACCTTATTTCCCTGTTTTCACCCTTGAAATAAAGTTTGGGGACTAAAACTACTGGACTAGCACAGGGGTTCTCAGAGGTTTCAATGCCACCCAGATCTACCATCTTGTTGATTTCAACATGGATGTTTTCCCTGCCATGGTCTGACTGCCTATACATTTTGTTGTTGCCAGACACATTGTTTCCAGTGTTCACATCAAGGGTACACCAGTTAGTCCTAACAGAGGTCAGAAAAAATAGTTCAGCATACTGGTTGAGGACTTGCCTGCAATAAGCCTGTTGCTGTACTGTGAGGGCGAGATTTGGTGCATTTTTCTTTGTGCAGCAGGACTTCTGTTCTTGTGCCTTGGTTCTTCTTTGTTCCTGGTCTTCTTGTGTCCATTGAATCTGATCTGTTGGTTTAGGAATGCCCTCTAGATACTGCATTTAGGAAGTGTTCGGTAGAGTACCTAGTAGTGGACAATGGGCCACCTACCTTAGGGTGGCTACACCCACTAAGTGACCACTTCCTGTTGTAAGGGGTCACATCACTAACCCTGATAGGCTATTTTCCTGCCATCCAAGATGGAGGAAAATAAAATGGAGTGGTCACCTCGCCTGCAACACATGACGGGTGGTGTAGGCTGAGAGAGGCCACTCCTCCTGCTCTGGCTCAGTTTTCCTGACGGTTTTCCCGCTCAAAGTGGGGGACAAATCTGTTAGGCAGCAATCTTCTGCTAGCAGCAGAGATGGGTTCAGATTTCAAAGGCTTTAAAGCCTTTCGAACTGACCGCGGGTGCAGGGTGCCTGTTTGGAGGAGGAGGTGTTACACCTCCACCCAGGAAAGGGTTTGTGTTCTGGCTCCTGAGAGCAGAGACTCTCACCCTGGGAGTCCAGAATCATGTATGGTGGAGGCAGGCTGGTTAAGACCATTCAGCAACTATGCCAGGTCTGTTAGGTTTTGCAGGGTGCAATAGGGCCATATTTGCTCTTGCACACATATACCCTCACATGCATTATAGTGCACCCTGCCTTAGGGTTGTAAGGCCTGCCAGAGAGGTGACATATCTATAGTGCATGCAGTGTTAGTTAACAGGGCACTCTTGGTAAGTGGCATGTTGAGTTTGTAACTTTTAAATAAACCGTGTTATGCACTTGTAATGGTTGTCTGCATGAGGCAGGTGTGAGGCCTCTCACAGTGGTACAATTGGTGTTGCAGCTCGGGGGGGCTCTTGAGTACCCATGCCCTAGGTACCAGAGGTACCATTTACTAGAGACTTACAAGAGTGGCTGAAGTGTCAAAAATAGTACAGTTTTGGGGAAGACATCTGGCTCTGGGAAACTGTTTAAGAGGGTCGCACAGCACTTATAATTTGAAACTACATCATTTTCCAGTCACAAAGTGGTGGACTCCCATGTCAAATAAGGCCCTTTTGTCACAGACCCCAACAATGTCTTCTGGCTGCGATTTTGCCTCTACCATTTCTGCAAATAGGGTGGATTGTAGCTGGATGAATGGTCCTCCACCAGTTTGCCTTGCCTCTGAAAGCCTGCTTGCTGCCTTCTCCCTGGCCCACATCAGTAGGTCATACCAGCACTTGCGAATTTCCTCAAAGGAGCACAGCATGACATCTGCAATTTTGATTTTGGCCTGGATGTCCGTCCATATTATCCTTTTTTCGCTCTCTGTTACCTGCAGTGAGCTCTTTCCAAAAGGCTTATCATGGTGCTTCACCACCTTTTGCTCTTTCTCACTGAATTTTAATTTTCTTTTTCACCAACTACTCTTTGTACCATGGTCACCAGTGGCCATGACAAGTAATGTGTGCAAATAAATATTCCAATACAATTACTAAAGTCCTCTGCTGCAACAGTCTGCCTCCTCCTATGGCTCTGGGTCCTGGAAACAGCATGGAGTGACTCACTTCCTAATTGTGAGGTCATCAAGCTGATCCAAAATGTGACATTTGCAAATTAGTGATTCCCTAATTACTATTACCTATTAAGCTAATTGCTATTTGGTAATAGTAAATTGCCATTGCAAATTTTAGGGATCTGCTAAATCTTTACTGGTTCTTATGATACATAGTAAATTGCAATTGCCAAATAGCGATTCAGTAAAATTCAATATTTGGTACTAACAAAATGCATTTTGATAAATATGGACTTTTATATCGAAAAAGACCGATATGTGTAGGAATATTTTAATGTACCTGCAATTCTCCTCCAACTTATGATATCCTTATTTAAATCAATTTGAGAGAAGGTCTTTGCATCGTTCAATTGTGTTATCTTGTCAGCAATGTGCTGACCTGGATATTGTTTTCTTTCAATTGCCTTGTTCACTTGACGCATATCCACAAAGATGTGCACAGCTCCTCACTGTCCTTTTTGGGTACTCCCACTATGGGAGAAAGCCATGGAGTTGGACCAGTAGAATGTTCAAAGATATCATGATTAGGTAATGATTCGAGTTCCTTTTCAACAGATTCTTGTAAATGAAATGTAATTAGTCTGTGTCTTTGAGTAACAGGACGGACGTCCTCATTAATATGCAATTATATTTTCATAGTCTTATCTCTTCCTAACCCATGAAACAACAAAGAGAACTGACTAACTATTTCAAGATGAGCATTCATGTTGTACCTCACTGAGATCAGTCCTATATTAGGGTATGTGCTGCAACTTAGTAAATAAGCACTTGATGGCGTATCTTGAAGCATATGAATGAGGGCTTTCACTTTTGTCTTCTTCTGTTCCATCATCACAATGAATGAACCTGGACTTTTCAATGGCATTGATACATCCCATGTATATACTGTAGTTTTTGATGTCCTCAATCGGAGCAATGAAGATAGTTCATAATATTTCTTCTTGGGCTAATGTTTATCGACGCACCAATATTGATAATGAAATGTTTTGAACAATCATTAACTTTCAGTATAATCTTCAGACAAAATTTGAATGACTAGTGCTTTTTCATGTTGACTTTTCTTTGACTGGTATTTTTCTTCACATGTGGGCAGTCCAACATGTGCACATTTGTGTTAGATAAACACTGACTTTGCACAACCATCTTCTACACTTTCACTTGATAAAGATACTGAAGAACTTTTTAACAATGATTTAGATGACAATCAGCTTAGTTTAAGGTTGAATTGTCTCAACTGGTTTTGTCACTTGACCTTTTGGACATGCATGGAGCATTATTTCTGGAATGTTTGGGTGGCTATATTGTCTTTTCACCATGATGCACTTACTTTTTGCTTTGCCTTGGAATCCATTACAAGATGGCTCTCCTTCCCACAGCCTTTGCATATCTGTCAGGAAATGTACCTTTGTGTGAAAATGAAAATCCATGCCTGAAGCACATCTTCTTTTTCTGTGGAGACCTCACTTTGGGCCTCATTTACAAGGCCCTAGCAGCACACTGCGCCACCAGAGAATAATTTTAATTTGCTCCAGTGGCACAGTCTGCCAGCCCATATTTATAAGGCCATGCAAAGCCACCTTGCATGGCTTTTCATGCCCTTATAAATATGGACCCCTTTCACGCATAACACTGCAATAAAGGGGCGTCCCATGGGTGTTGCTTGGGGAGTTTCCACGCAAACACCCCTGGAACCCAAAGAGATCTGAACTAATTGCCAGATTTACAAGTCTGGGAATGCATCAGATTCCTAGACCACCTCAGGGCTGGTGTAAGAGTGATGCAATGGGAAGAAATATCTTGTTTGTCCTCGTTTTTTTCCTCTTTCTATGTGTGCTGCATTATGCAACACATATAAAGAGGAAAACACCTCTTGCAATTATTTTTGTGCAGGAAGGTGTCCCTTCCTGCAAAAAAAAACATCATCCCCACAACGCAGGCACCCTTGCACCAGGTGCAAGTGTGAATGCATTGGTGCTAGGAAGCTGTTTGTATGCCAGCACAGGGGAAAAGGACAGAAATGCACCATATCTTTTATATACAGTGCATGTCTGTCCTTAACCGGTGACACAGGGTGGTGCAACAAGTTACTTGCTGTGCCGCCCTGTGCCATAGGCCTGGTAAATAAGGTCCTTTGTGTCCTTCAGCTATGAGCTTCTGCTTCCTTCTTATGATTGACTCACATTGGACACCTCCCAACCAGTTAATCTATGGTTTCATCAACCCTATGTCATTCTCAAATGGAAATGTACCTTTTGTAATCCACATTCGCCATTTGATTAAACTTAAGATTTAAGTCTTCTTTAATTTGACAGTATGTAACTTTATCAGCTCGTGGCATTTTCTTTATGACTTCTTTTACACCTTCACCAGCAAGATACTTAAGTTATTTGATAATCTTCTTGTTATCTCTGTCTTCTAGTGCATCAATGAAATCAATGCATCTATTGCCAATATTCTGCTGTTTTCATGGCACCAAATGGTGGGGGTGGTTTCAAGAATGCCGCTCCATTATAACCATTTCTGGGATTGTCTGACACTGAGAATGGAGTTCGCTCCAATACTGGCTGCTGTCTACTATGACCAAGTTCCTCCATGTCATTTTTAAGGCCCTGTGATGTGCTGGCCTTAGGGACATCTTGGAGAATCTGTGGAACTGTGACCTCATTCTTGGTCTCCATTGGAGCCTTTACTTTTCTGGAGACATTTGGAGTTGTTCTGAGCTGTCACCTGGCAGCTTTTGTGGTGTGCTGCTTCAGGTTTTGGAGAGGTCACTAAGTACAACACCCTGCATCTTCTTGGATCTCTTCACCCACTCCTCAGGTTATAGAGCTCTTCATATCAAGGCTCTGGTAAGCGCAACAACAGTATTCTTTGTTATCAATTATTCTGTCAGGTACTACTTTTCAGTATTTTACTCGTATCTGACTATGGTAGCCCTCAGTGCTTCTTTTCTGTATCTCTTTGTTTCCACCTTTGGCCTTGTCACTCCATATAATGTTCAGCTTTATGTTGTGTAGTAGCATGGTAACTCTCTTTAAGATCTTGCCAGTAGGTTCTTGACCAATAATGTGTAGACTTATCAGTGAAGCTTTCATTATTTTCAAATGCTTCACGCCGGCTGGAGCTGTGCTTTGACACATGCCAAACGTTGATTATACACTTTGACGGAGGCATACGTGGCATGCACAAACAGTGTGCTTGGACCACGACAAAGTCTGGGAGTGAACTATTGATCTTCAGTTTACCTATCCCCTATCTCATTGCCAGTTGTGGTGCCTTTCTTGGCCTAGGTACTCGCCAATGACTATGTCACATGTGGAGCTGGGAATTACACATCTTTATTTTTATGTGTGTAACCTTGAACCCAACATTCTAAACCTGCATTCACTTCACCACGCTATAACACCTATGTCACAGTTCTACAAAGTCCATCAGGAGCCAAAAGGGTTCCATCATTAATACCTCACACACCACTACACATAGAAATTAACAATGCTTCTTAGCATGCTGATACAGATCGCACATAAATATCATTCTAATTGGCACAAAGAAAATATATTGTGGGCTTTATTTTCTAAAACCTGAATAAATATCTTAAACACATGAAGATGGTTTATAAAAATAAAATAGGCTTAAGGAATAAGAAAAAAAATGGCACCTGCAAAGGAATTTATATGCCAGCCAGCCGTGGCACTAAAACTTCTTTTCAGGAGGATGTGCAAATGTAATCAGACTAAATGCAATCACTCGTTGTGCAAGATAGCCAGTGGCCAAAGTGAGCTCTCCTGCTGCCAAATGTTTTGCACTGTGGTGTGCAGAAGAAACAAGTGAATGACAGTTGACATACCAATAGACAAAGAGGACTAACTCAATGCCCTTTGTGCATAATTATTATGATTTTTTATTTCATGAGGCTGTCGCTTTAGCTTTATCTAAGGCAGATCTAAAAAGTAGACCTGAATTAGTCAGGCCTTAAATAAATTGCGTAGAAAATGCATTTGCTAGAAATACATTAATACCTTTTTGGCGTTTTGTCCTATGTTTCACGAGTCTGAGCTCCATGTAATTCTTACATGCCTTCTCCTATGTCAATATTGCCCCTACCGCTTTCCTTTGTTGTCTCTCTTGACATACCTTTTTTTGAGATACAAATCTGTTTGACCCTCCATTCCAGCACCCTCCTCCTTGTTTTTTTTACCCTCACATATATCCTATATTTTTTCGGTTTTAGTGTGGGTTTGAGTGGAGTTAGCTCTTTGTTGATTTTCTATGAATGCCTCGTTTTCCTCGTCGTTTCCAACTTACTCGTGTAATCGTTAGTAAGCCTCTTCTGCGCTTTCTATTTGACCGCAAACCTACTTTTGTTAAACCAATTTAATGTCAATGCTTTCATTCATTGAATTGCAAAAAATGTTTTTTAACATATAGATAGATATGAAATATGGCTCCTATGTCTAACTATAATATTTGCATTTGCAATATATTTCTATTTTTCTACGTGGTGTATGCACTTCATCGCTTAGATGGAAATGTAAATGGGATTAATAAAACTGTTGTAAAAGTGAAATAGATGTTAAAGTGGAAAACTATATTTGCTGTATCGAAGTCCTTTACTTTCACTGTGTGTTGTATATTTCTGAAAATAGGAAAAGTACTGAATGCAAAGGTAAGAATTTGAGCAAACATTTTTTATACTGCATAATAAAAAATGAATTCATTCGAATCCATAGGTACAAAGTAATCAACAGCCGGAAGGTTGTTGCTGCTCACAGTTCTCATTACATCCTTTGCTAGCTTGTCTTGATTTGCCCTTCTAACCTTCTCTTGTCACGCTGTCCTCCATCACAGTCTGTGTGTGTGTCAATCTAATTATTTTTGTGCTGCTGGCTTTCTCTTAATACTAACAGTGTAACAATCGTGGCAGTTCTGTCAAGGTCATTATTCTCTGGGGTCAATAGCAGAACCATAGCTTCCTTTTTTGTTCACAACTTCACCTTGTTAAATAAGGGTTTAATCCAAGGTCTCGGTACTGTCAGAGCCCAGGGACGGATCTACGTGTTCCTTTGTTAGATTCACATTCGTTTTGTCACAAAGGATTCAAACCAAAGCTTCCGAAGCAGAGACAGCTGAGTAAGCAAGGGAGAAAGAAGGGACACCATTGCACACTATAAAATGGAGGCCGGTCGATAGTTAAAAAATAGAATTTAGACATAACACCTGTTACCTTACTCCTATCCTCCACACCCCATGCCTTGTAAAAATACATTCTAAAAGTATGTAAACAAAGAGCTTAATTTGTAATAGCAAAATGTTAGTAATAAGGAGCATGATCAAATATTTTATCTTACAAGCCCACCCACCGTGTGTGGGTTTGAATACTATGGATGCTGAATACCATGACTCCCTAGTTTTGATTGCACCTCTTGCCCCTTTCTTCCACTATTCTACACATACATAGATCCTTGATTGAGACATTTGTGAAGGCAAACTAGGTTAGAGCATGTACTTGTTCAAAGAACAACATGGCGAAAACACTTTTCAAGGGGCAATATTTTAAGTATGGTTATGATGAGAAATCGTGCTTTGGTGCTCAGATGTGCAATCCTGAGATGAAGCTGTGCCAGGTTAGGCGTTCAGGCTATTTAAATGCAAAATCACCCAATGAAAGGTGGCTAAACGAAGCTGAGGATTGTGCTGGGATATGCACCCATGTAGATATGTAGTAACCAAGGAACCTATAGAGCTATGTGAATCAGTCCCATAGTTGTGGGTATTAATTTCTTTACACCAAATTGCTTCAAGAGCTTATGGTTACCATGTTCCAGGATAGCCTGATGGTAAGACATTCAGCAACATATTTAGAACTGAGTCGTGGAAATGTAGTCTATGAGTACTGTCAGAAATGGGGTTTCTGGTTGGCTAGGATATGCACCTAAGCCAGGCAGAACCCAACCACTCTACTCTGGGCGAGGGAGATACACCCAAGATAACCCCTGCTCATCCCCTTCGTAACTTGGCATGAGCAGTCAGGCTTATCCCAGAGGCAATGTGTGAAGCGATTGCACAACACAAACAACACGTGATGCACTATCCCCACCACAAACAAAACACAACACCAAGTTATATAAAAAATAAACTGTATTGTACACAACATCATTAGACCAAAAACATGTCACTAATACCCTGCTAACCAAGCAGTTGTCAGAACATTACACAGTGCTGTTACTCTGCAAAAAACAGCAGTACTCACACATAACACACAGATTACTCATTATTCTGCAAAATAAGCAGTAGGCAGGAAAAACATTACTACAATAATGCACACGTCACAAGATCCTCATAAATGCCCATACCAGAAACACTAGGAAATACTTGGCAAGTCATAAAAGCAGGTTAGCATAACATTCCCAGAATGCCCATAAAAGAAATATCAGAAAAATATATATCAAGTCATAGAAAACACCACGTTAACAATGCTCAGAACATGAACATCATTAGAAATTATATGGTGCATCAGCATGTTGTACCATTGTGCACAGATTACCATAACAACAGGGTTGCACTAAAATGTACCTGTCTCCTATGATGACAGCACCACGAGTGCCATGAAGAAAAGGAGGTCCCCAGTGCTCCTCAGTGCTAAAATGAGGGCTGCTTTATAATTGGAGTTAGGGGGTGGCTCGCATTCCCTCTGTGCTTATGCGGGGGTCCCTTTTGGGGCCTGTGCCCGTACTGGGTGCCCACAGTCCCTGCAGCACCCTCGGTCCATGACCGGCCCTCCCCGAAGGAGCAGAGCAACAACAAGAAAGGCGCCCAGCTGTGTGGGGGGCCTCCAAAGAGGCTTCCGCCCTGCCTGCATCCTCTGCACAAAGATGGGGGGCCTGGTGTGGCGGGGAGCCTCAGATGAGACCTCCTCCCCGCCCATCCTCACAAGAACTCACTGGGGCCTCGGTGGAGTGAGGAGGGCCTCAGATGAGGCCTCCTCCAAGTCTGCCCTATGCTCAGCTCCCTGGCTCACCCACACCTGATCTGGTGCATGAGTCAGATGCAGCCCGCTCTGGCCTCAGTGGTGAATGGGCTGGTGCCCCGGGGGCGCTCCTTGGAGTGTGCTTCACCCCGGGGGCACCGCTAGGAGCTTCCTCGCTCCACTCTTTCTCCCTGTAGTGCCCCAGGGGCATGGAACAGTGTGCTTCTGATGAGCTTCAATTCGAGGAATGCTCCGGTCGCAGCTGTGAATCTCCCCGGCAGCAGGCTACAGAAAGCACTCTCAAGGCGCTGTTGCAGTCATAAACAAGGCTCTCTCAGAGTGCTTAAAGCCAATTAAATGGAGCGCTCTCCAGGCGCAATGCACCAGAAATGGGGCACTCCTCATGTGCTGCGGCAGGCAATGGGGTTATAAAGGTGGAGCACAAGGCGACAGGGCCCAGCAACAGGCAAGCACAAAAGAGGATGCAGACAGTGGAAGTTCATCCAAGTGACCCAACAGGCCAGGGTATAGCCTTTATAAAGGAAGGTGTGCCCTGCCTCCCCTTCTCTCAGCCCAGGGTGACCATTCAATATGTAGATGCACCTCAGTGACATCTCCACCCTCCCTGTGTACTCCCTGTCTGGAACAGTATGCACAAAGCCCAGCTGTCACTCTGCCCAGACGTGACTTGGAGTCAAGTAGCAAAACACCAGTCATAAGCACAGAGAAATGCTCACTTTTATAAGTGGCATTTATGTAATAGTAGTAACAAATCTGCCTACACCAGAAAGCAGCATGTCTCACTACCATTACAAGCACACCAAACATGCCTATGCTGCCCCTATAACTCAGACAATACCCCCTAGTCATAAGGCAAGGCATTTCCAATGCAATCCTATGAGCAAGGCAGCTCTCACAGCAGTGAGAAACCAAATAGGCTGTTTGTCACTACCAGGACAAGCCACAGAACCAGGCACATGTTCTGCCTTCTACATACGTAGCACCCTGTCCATAGGGCTAGCTAGGGCCTACCTTAGGGTGACTTACATGTAGTAAAAGGGGAATTCTGGGCCTGGCAGGTAAATTTAGATGCCGGGTCCCTGTGGCAGTAAACAGTGCATGCACAACAGGTATGAAACGCTACTTCTGTGGGTGGAGCAAGCAGGCCCACTATTAGCTTTTAATTTACAGACCCTAGGTATAGAGATGTGTTAGACCTGACAGCCTTGGGGTGGTCACCCCTAACTTTTTGCCTTCCTCCCTCCACTTTTGAGATACTGTTTTTGCTGGTTTTTAGACTGCACACTTTACCACTGCTAACCAGTGGTAAAGTGCATATTCTCGCTCCCTTTAAACATGGTAACCTTGGATCATACCCAATTGGGCTATTTAATTTACTTATAAGTCCCTAGTAGAGTGCACTTTATGTGCCCAGGGCCTGTAGATTAAAAGCTACTAGTGGGCCTTCAGCACTGATTGTGCCACCCAATTAAGTAGCCCCTTAACCTTGTCTCAGGCCTGCCATTGCAAGGCCTGTGTGTTCAGTTTCACTGCCAATTCGACTTGGCATTTAAAAGTACTTTTCAAGCCTAAAACTCCCCCTTTTCTACATATGTCACCTCTAAGGTGTGCCCTAGATAATCCCTAGGGGAGGGTGCTGTGTAGGTAAAAGGTAGGACTTGTACCTGTGTAGTTTACATGTCCTGGTAGTGTAAAACTCCTAAATTCGTTTTAACACTGCTGTGAGGCCTGCTCCTTTCAAGGGCTAACATTGGGGCTGCCCTCATACATTGTTTGAATGGTAGCTGCTGATCTGAAAGTAGTAGGAAGGTCATATTTAGTATGGCCAGAATGGTGATACAAAATCCTGCTGACTGGTGAAGTTGGATTTAATATTACTATTTTAGAAATGACAGTTTTAGAAAGTGAGCTTTTTTCTGCACTTAAATCTTTCTGTGCCTTACAATCCACGTCTGGCTGGGTTTCGTTGACAGCTCCTTGTGCATTCACTCAGACACACCCCAAACACAAGATACTCACCCTCACTTGCATATATCTGCATTTGAATGGGTCTTCCTGGGTTGGGAGGGTGGAGGGCCTGCTCTCACACACAAGGACAGCCACACCCCCTGCTGGGACCCGGGCAGACAGGATTGAATTGAAAGGGGACCTGGTGCACTTCTAAGCCATTCTTTGAAGTCTCCCCCACTTCAAGGGCACACTTGGGTATTAAAAACAGGGGCGCTGCCCCTACCAACTCAGACACTTCCTGGAGAAGAAACCTGAACCAGACCCTTCATCCTGCCAAGAAGAACTGCCTGGCTGCCCAAAGGACTCACCTGACTGCTTCCTGAGAGAACTGCTGCCTTACTGTTGCCCTGCTGTCTGGCTGCTTTCTTGCTGTGCTGCAGAAGTGCTCTCCAAGGGCTTGATAGAGCTTGCCTCCTGTTCCCTGAAGTCTCAGGACCAAAAAGACTTCTCTCCTGCAGCTAAAATCCCCGCGCGGCCAAAATTAGACGCACCGCCTCCCAACAACAACACACAGCCTGCTCGCGGTGAAAAATTCACTGCACACCGAGACCGGAATGAAGCAGCCAGATTTTGCGACAGAAAATCGACGCAGCGCCAGCGATGCGACTGGAACTTCGACGCACGGCCCTATTGGATCGACGCAAGGGGACGTAGAACGACGCACCCTAACATCCTGAGAGGAATTGACGCAGCGCCTGCTGTGCGGAAGAAAATCCCACGCATCGCCAACCGGAATCGGTGCAGTACCTGTGACCTCGCTCCGCAAGCCCAGGATTCCACGCATCGTCCCTGGGGCGTCTGAAAACCCCGCAACTCGAAGAAGATCCAAGTCCACGGACCGGAAATCGACACAACGCATTCCTCATGTGGAAAATTACAACACAAGTCTGTGCGCGAAGGGGCGAAACCAACACACACCTACCATTTTCCACCAACCTCCTCCTCTGCGGTCCCTTGCGAGGATTTTTCAATGCAAACCAGGTACAAGTACAGGTACAGGTACAAGAGACAGTTGTTGTTTCTAGGAGAACTTAAGACACTTCTTATTGCTTTTACAGTAATATTTCAATTCTAAGGCACTTTATATCACTTTTCAGTGATATCCCTCCATTTGCTTATTTCATCTTTAATCATTTTGAGCTGCATTTATCCAGATAAATATTATATATATTTCTAAACACTGTGTGGTGTATTTTTGTGGTGTTATATTGTGGTATTGTATGATTTATTGCACAAATATGTTACACATTGCCTTCTAAGTTAAGTCTGACTGCTCAGTGCCAAGCTACCAGAGCGTGGGCACAGGATAATTTGGATTGTGTATGACTTACCCTGACTAGAGTGAGGGTCCTTGCTTGGACTAGAGGTAACCTGACTGCCAACCAAATACCCCATTTCTAACAAGATACCACTGTACAAGGGACTTTCAGGTAAATTAAATGTGTCAATTAGGTGTTAGCCAATCATACCAACTTTAGAAGGGAGAGTACCTGCACTTTAGCACAGATCAGCAGTGATAATGTGGTCAGAGTCCTAGATCCAACAGCAAGCGGTCAGAAAAAAATAGGAGGAAGGTGACAAAAAGTCTGGGGATGAACCTGCAAAAAGGACCAGTTCCAACAAGAAGGTGTGACTTACTCTTGATACTCAGAAGTAACTCACACGTAAGTGAGCCCCACTCACAGAAGAATCTTTGAGAAACAGATGCTTACTGTTAGACCTGACAGCCTTAGGGTAGTCACCCCTGACTTTTTGCCTGCCTCCCTCCACGTTTTAGACACTGTTTTTGCTGGCTTTTAGACTATGCGCACTTTACCACTGCTAACCAGTGCTAAAGTGCATATGCTCTCTCCCTTAAAACATGGTAACCTTGAATCATACCTGATTGGACTATTAATTTACTTATAAGTCCCTAGTAATGTGCATAGGGTCGGTAGATTAAATGCTACTAGTGGGCCTGCAGCACTAGTTGTGCCACCCACTTAAGTAGCCCTTTTTTCCTTGTCTCAGGCCTGCCATTGCAAGGCCTGTGTGTGCAGTTTCACTGACACCTCGACTTGGCATTTAAAAGTACTTGCTAAGCCTAAAACTCCCCTTTCTCCACATATAAGTCACCTCTAATGTGTGCCCTAGGTAACTCCTAGAGCAGGGTGCTGTGTGGGTGAAAGGCAGGACGTGTACCTGTGTAGTTTACATGTCCTGGTAGTGTTAAACTCCTAAAATTCGTTTTTGCACTACTGTGAGGCCTGCTCCCTTCATAGGTTAACATTGGGGCTGCCCTCATACAGTATTGAAGTGGTAGCTGCTGATCTGAAAGGAGTAGGAAGGTCATATTTAGTATGGCCAGAATGGTAATATAAAATCCTGCTGACTGGTGAAGTTGGATTTAATGTGGCTATTCTAGAAATGCCACTTTTAGAAAGTGAGCATTTCTTTGCACTTAAATCTTTCTGTGCCTTACAATCCACGTCTGGCTGGGCTTGGTTGACAGCTCCTTGTGCATTCACTCAGACACACCCCAAACACAGGGTACTCAGCCTCACTTGCATACATCTGCATTTTGAATGGGTCTTCCTGGGTTGGGAGGGTGGAGGGCCTGCTCTCACACAAAGGACTGCCACACCCCCTACTGGGACCCTGGCAGACAGGATTGAACTGAAAGGGGACCTGGTGCACTTCTTAGCCACTCTTTGAAGTCTCCCCCACTTCAAAGGCACATTTGGGTATAAAACAGGGCCTCTGCCCTATCTCATCAGACACTTGCTGGAGAAGAAACCTGAACCAGAAACTACATCCTGCCAAGAAGAACTGCCTGGCTGCTCAAAGGACTCACCTGTCTGCTTTCTACAAAGGACTGCTGCCTTGCTGTTGGCCTGCTGCCTTGCTGAACTCTTGTCTGGCTGTGAAAGTGCTCTCCAAGGGCTTGGATAGAGCTTGCCTCCTGTTCCCTGAAGTCTCAGGACCAAAAAGACTTCTCTTTTTCACATGGACGGTCCGTGCGCCGAAAATTTCGACGCACAGATTGTGCTGCGGCGAGAAAAACGCCGCACACCGATGCTGATCGACGCGACGCCTTCGGGACGACCGGAAATCCGACGCACAGCTTCGCAAGGACAACGCCACCCGACCTCTAGAGGAGAAATCGACGCAACGCCTGCTGTGAGATCGTAATTTCGATGCGCAGCCCAGCAGAACGATGCGCAGCCGGAAAACAAGCAGGAAAATCCACGCACAGACCCGGGACATCTGGTAATCCCCGCGATCCACAGAAAGAGACTGTCCGCGCGCCGGAAAACGATGCACGACTTCCCCGCGTGGAAAATAACGACGCAAGTCCGTGTGTGCTGGGGAGAAATCGACACACACCCTTTTTCCACGCACCTCTTCTTTTGTGGCCCTCTGAGGAGATTTTTCCACTCCAAACCAGGTACTTGTGCTTGAAAGAGACTTTGTTTATATTTTAAAGACTTAAGACACTTTGGGCCTGATTACAACTTTGGAGGAGGTGTTAATCCGTCCCAAAAGTGACGGTAAAGTGACGGATTTACCACCAGCCGTATTACGAGTCCATTATATCCTATGGAACTCGTAATACGGCTGGTGGTATATCCGTCACATTTGGGACGGATTAACACCTCCTCCAAAGTTGTAATCAGGCCCTTTATATCACTTTTCAGTGATATCTCTACAATTTCACATAAAAAAAAATAATGAATATACCTGTCCCTCGATGATCCAACTCTTCTGCTCCAGCAGCCTCTTGTCTTCTTCCCTACCCTACCAATCTATGCACAGCATGAAAGAAGTGCTGCGATTTGCCTAAGTGGGTAGAGATGCAGCTCAGGGAGGGGAGGGGGGCACTGCACTTGGTCTCCATCTGGCTGTAAAATGCAGCAAGGTGGAGAGTTTCTAAGTGCACATGTTAGTTTGGCCAGCCTCAGACGGCCGGCCAAACTGAAGTGCACACTTAGACGTGCACCACTACTCCTCCTCCACTTGTGGACGTAGAGGAGGCTGGACCATATCCCTTTATTTTTCTGCTTTCAGCAGCAGGGAGATGCTCCTCCGCCATTATGAGCAGTACCAATAACCATGAATGATGTACACAAGAATTTCACAATATATTAGTAAGACATCTACATGAAGAAAGCAATAATATCCTAGTCTAAAAACAATTGGTACAATAGTAAGAGACAAAATCTTATAAATTCCCCTTCACTTTTGCCATCATGTGAAGGCAATAGTGCTCTTGTCTAGCAACAGTAATTAAAACAGGTTATAAATCTCCTTCATTTCTTTCTTCATCTGATACAGCAGGCACATGCTTCACTAATATGACACTTTTAAGGCTGTTTTGGTGAAGAAGTCAGAAAGGTAGTCATTGAATTATTCGTAAAACAAATGGACAAGAAATGTTATGCGGATCAAGGATCAACGGTCATTGGCTATTTGGATAAAAGTTTTAAAAGCTGAACAGTATTAGTGTTAGCAATACTTGAGTTGTGGAATCTAAGTGGTCAGCATTTATATGTTTACTGACCCTGCGTGAAGACACAGGCATGATTGCCCACAAATTTGAAATCACAAATTGACACTGCTTATACTTTATGACCACTTAAAGTCAACAACCTAATATACTAAATAAGGATTGCTTTTTATCATACTCACACTACTCAGGGTCCTGCAGTATAGGATTGAAAATGTGTTGTGGTTTTCTGCCATACTTACACATGTTCCTGGTTTTCGTGTTAGATTAAAATCTAAGGCCCATATTTATACTTCTTGACGCAAACCAGCGCCGGGGTGGTGTGCGTAAATTTTTTTACTGCTGGCTAACGCCATTCCAACTCACCAGGAGGGCGCCTTATTTATGGATTGACGTTAGCCATCGCTGCAGGCTGGTTAGAGTAAAAAAAAATGACTCTAACCGGGCAGCGCAGGCGTAAGGAAGAATGGGGGTTGTGCGCCAAAAAATGGTGCAAGTCAGGTTAGAGTAAAAAATCATGGGTCTAACCGGACTTGTGCCATTTTTTGACACACAACCCCCATTGAAATGACTCCTGTCTTAGCAAAGACAGGAGGCATGCCCCCCTGCCCAATGGCTGTGCCCAGGGGACTTTGCCCCCTGGGCATGGTTATTGGGCAGAGTGGCATGTAAGGTGGCCCAAGTTAGGCACCCCATGCCACTCCAAAAAATAATTACAATTGATTAACCTCTACTTACCTGTACTTACCTGGGATGGGTCCCCCCATCCATGGGTGTCCCCCAGGGGTGGGCGAGGGTGGCAGGGGGTGTCCCTGGGGGCAAGGAAGGGCACCTGTGGACTCCTTCTATGGTCAGAGGCCCTTAACGCCTGCCCTCACCCAGGCGTTAAAAAACGGCACACATCAGGCTGTGCGCCATTTTTTAAGGCCCGACCCCTCTTATGCGTGAAAATGACGCAGGAGTATAAATAGGGCACACAGGCCTTAAAGTCATTTTTGGGACGGGAACGCCTAACTTGCATGTCATTAACGAAAGTGGTTTCCCGCATCCAGAAAATGACGCACAAGGAGGAATTTTGACGTTCGCTGGGTCGGGCGTCAAAGTATAAATATGGTGTTGGGTTTGCGCCGAACTTGCGTCAAAAATGTTGATGCAAATTAGATGCAACCAGAGTATAAATATGTTGCTAAATGTTTTGGCACTTCTACCTACAAATTAGCATGGTTGTTATTACTGCTGAGGAACAGACATAACCACTAGGGAGTGGTGATCTCCATGTTTGGCAGACGGTAGCGGTCAAAGTGACAGAGTATTGTATCTGCCAAACTCTAAAACTGACCCTAACTATCCTGGATGATCTGCTTGATGCATCTGACCTCTGCTCATTATGGTCGGCCTGAAATTGTGCAGAAGTCCCAGACAACTGCATACTGGTGTTTTCACTCTCATGTTTACTATTTTTGGGTTCATTTTGCCCTAGCAATTCATATCGCTGGTTGTCCTATCTAATTGTAGGTCCCAAATCTGAAATGACGACATTCCTGAAATAATTACGTGACAAGTTAGTCACATATTTTATACTCAGTAGTTACTTACGTTACCACTCATTGATGCCCCAAACTTAATAGCGTTGCAGCCAAAATCATATTCTTTCTTGTTCTCTGAACTTTAAATAAAACGTAAGTCTTCAAAACATTTACTATACAGTGTATACTGGCTAGATCCGAAATCATGAACAAAACCAATGGGTGCAAACAAATGAACGAATCTGTAAATACTGTGGTTGCTACTATTATATTCAAAACAGGAGATCCAAACTCACAACCTTCATTCACCAATCGGTTCTTTCCCAACATAAACAAGAAGGTCACACAATGACGGAGCATCTTGCTGATCAAGTACAAGGCCCTCCCATGTGGAAATGGAGACCAACGAATCTCACTTGCAATAAATAATGTATCAGGGCTTGATATATTTTGTAAAACAAGTTCCTTATTCAAGGAAGCAAATGTGTATGCAGTTTAGTAAAATAACATTTCAAATTCATGCTGGCTGTTCTATGATTTATTCATGCATTTAGGGTTTCCAGTTTTCAGTTAAACTGATAAAACACATCTGAAGGGAATACTTATTTTTCAGTAGAAACTGCAAAAACTTGTATTTTGCTACAGTTTTACTGCTTTGGAGGCCTCTGGTGTAAGAGAGTATAAATTCAGACCCTTCCTGTGAGCCCGTCTTTGTAATGGTTCGTTTACCTGTGACCCACTTGAGCTATTCTAAGCGACTTTATATGCACTTGTGGAAAGCTGTAAGGTCCTTGGACTCCAAGGATGTACTTCTACTCATGTTTGAGAAACATGGCTCAAGTCACAAAACGTCTCCTCACTGTTCACTGCATGGTGGTGCATTTGTCCAACAGAGTCATAGCTGAGCTCTGAGCAAGGTTTTCCTTTAGAGTATGTGGTACCACAATGGCATCCTCCTCCTTCACGGAGAGCGCCACAAAGCTTTGCTTTTTTGAAAGCCCAGGTATCAGAATTGTGACAAAAAATACCGTTTTGCATACAGATGCCTTCTGAATCAATGTTCTCCAATAAAACACTGAACCCAGCACTCCTGTTCTTAGGTTTCCATTGTGATAGTATAAAAAGCGTGTCTATAGATGATGCATTCCTTCTTAGTGAATGATCAGGGGAAATATCATTACCCTGTTTAGTGCCCATGGGTAAATGGAATGAGGTTGCCAGGCTGGTTTTGGTTAAACTGGTTTACTTTGAGGTCATACATTAACTCATAAAATGTATATGTTAAAGGATAGGCCATAGACAATTGAGTTTAGAAACACAAAGAGACAAAATTGTCCTTGTATTTCATAGTATATGCTGCCAACAGTGCTGTTTCAGCAACAACAGGTGCATGCACCTGTTGTGAGCCTGCACACCACCATTGATACAACTCCATCGAGTTCAAGTTTCATTCCTATTTCTTGCACGTCAAAATGAAGTTCGGAACTTGAGGTGATGATGCTAGGTGACCACATTTAACAGAAACATATTAAGCTTTGCAGTGGCTCTCAGTGGAGACAGAAATCAAGGTACTCCAGCAATGAAGACCTATTAAAAGTAGTATATGGCACACGCTGGACCAAATACCCAAGTTCTCCTTGCACACTTATGACATGCCAGCATCAATACACCTCCCGTTTTTGGACTGCCTATCCATGTTCCTCAGAATTTCCATTGCGGATGGTACCTGTACAAGCCACAGTGGCCAAAAGACACTCCACTTAAAGTTGAACACAGAACAACATTAGTATACTGTAAGACGTATATAATGACAACATTCTTGTAGTACTTCAGACCCTAATAGATAAATCTGGTTTCAATACTGGTCAATTGCTAAATTATAATTCTCTGTTCTGTACAATCAAAGTGACATGGGATGACAGCACAACTCAACTACCAAAATCTGATCTGAAGTACTATACACCCTACTAAAGTGGGATACAGAGCACAATTGTGACAATAATACATAAAGTGTTAGCACCCACATTTTACACCTCCCAAAACCACATTAAAAACATCCTGGAAGCAGCACGCAGTGGAGGCAATCTCAGACAAACAATGAATCCTTGAATACACTAAAAATGTGCATAGCAACCCACACTTTAAATACACACAATTTGATTATCTGAACTATACCTATCTTTTCCCCACACACATAGTTAACATACATCCTGGGACGGGGTCAGCTTGCCCTAGTTCCTTGATCCATTACTGAAGTTGGAGAATTCTTTCACATGGTTCTGTCCAGTTATTCACCTTTATTGGACATCAATGATAGGTATCCTACAAGTCTTCACTGGCAGGATCTCGGATACCACTATGGCAAAGTGCTGCTTGGGTAGATTTGGCAGATCAATGAAGGCTAAAAATCTGTCCAGATTTATAGATCTAGTACCGCTGATTGGCAAATGCAGCATTGCAATGTAATGGAAAGCCCCCACAGCCTCAATAGTTGAAAAATGGATTTGAAATTCACAAAACTGGACCACTGCAGAAATATCACAGAGTCCGAGAGGAGTGGGAGGGTCAATCATGGAGTGAGATACAATACTATTAGTGACACAGGCTGAATAAGACAAGCTGCCTTCCTGCGGCCCTATTACTGAGAGTGCCCCAGGGGCACAACAGTTGTGTGTGCCTGCTTTGTGTGACCCTGGGGCACTTTAATATTACAGAAGGTGCCATAGACCCTTGTACGATCCCTTCTTTGATACAGGTAGCACTGGTGCACAAGTAGTACCAGCGCTATCATTAGAGGGTGGTTCTTCATTTGCATGGGGGTGTGGCACCATGCAAATAAAGCAATCACTTTCCCTCTACGCTCATGCTGTATTATGGACGAGGGTGCAGAGGCAAACATGTCATAAAGAGGTGCACTGAAAGTGTGCCACAAAAAGGTGGCAGACTTCCAGAACACCTTCCAAGGGCAGCCCTTTGGAGGGAACAAACACGGTCCCTCCAAAGGGAACAAACATGACCCTAATGACATCCCATTGTAGGGGGGTGCAGTCACTACACATGTCTGCAAGAGGATCTCTCCCCATTTTTAAAGTGTAAGTGGGTTGCAGCCTGCACAATGAAACTTGAAGTGGATTTGAAGGAGCCACTCAATACTTCACTTGAATGCTACTTCCTGAGGCAGCACAAGTTCAAAGCCGCCCTGGGGCAGCATATTCACCATAAAAGGGGGCACTTTCCCTGTTTGCGCCTGGTGCAAATAGAGCAAGTGCATCTTTGAGGTAATACGACCCCTGATAGACTTTGGTGCTAGTTTCTGTTTTATGTTACCTGACCAATACAATCTTACCAGACATGCTGGGGGAGTGCGAAGGAGAAGCAATGCCTGATTATGATATGCTTTATGTGGGATTGGACAAGGACAGGGTTGCTATAACAGTGTTAGAAATGGGGTCTTTGGTTGGCTGTCAGGTTACCCCGTGTCCAAGCAGGATCCTCACTCTAGTCAGGGTAAAGGAAAATCACTCTCAGTTAACCCCCGCTCACCCCCCTGGTAGCTTGGCACAAGCAGGCAAGCTTAACTTCAGAAGCAATGAGTAAAGTATTGTACCAACACACACAGTAACTCAGTGAAACCACTACAAAAGGACACAACACAGGTTTAGAAAAGTAGATAATATTTACCTAAACAAAACAAGATGAAAATTGTAAAAATCCAACATACACAAGACAAGTTATGAGTTTTAAAAGAAAAATAGTTTTAAATCCTTTAGAAAATAGTGAGAACTCTGTTATTGCACAAAAGTACCTGAGTAGAGTCAAAATAAAGACACACGGGCGAGCGTGCATAAGCAAAGGCCAGCAATGTGTTGATTTCTCACTCGCAAGTGAGCATGTGCATCATTTCTCCTCCGGTCAGGTTGGCGTGCGTTGTTTCTTTGCTCCTGCAAGAGAGCGATGCGTCGATCCAGATGGGCACCTCGGGTCTGTGCATGCTTTGAATTGATTTTCCGCGCCCAGTGATGTTACTTTGAAATCCGGTAGCACGGTGTCAAGAAACGGTGCTGCTTCGAGGCTTGCATCGTTAACAGCAGCCGCTGCGGATGTTGTGCATCATTTCTCCAGCTGCGTTGGTCAATCTCTCAGCCGCTATGCAGGTGGAGCATGGATTTTTGCCGCAAGGCCGGGGGCGCATCGTTTAGCAGCCACGAAGCGGGTGGTGCGCCAAACGTTTCCCCACATGGCGGTCTTTGCGTGGACTTCTGTCCTTTTCCACCAGCTGCACCTTTCAAGGGCCCAGATACAGGTTACGGTACCACTTGGCTGGCAGGACTCTCAGCAGAAATCCCAAGTGCTGGCAGAGCGATGTCTTTGTTGTCCCTCACACTTCAACAACAGGAGGCAAACTCAGTCCAAGCCCTTGGAGATTCTTTACCAGTGGGAAGTCACACAAAAGTCAGTCGTTGTCCTCTCTCAGGTAGCGTCTGCTACTGCATGCCAACCCAGCAAAGCACAGTCACAGGCAAAGGGGTATTACTCATCCTCCAGGCTCCAGCTCTTCTCCTTGGCAGAGGTTCCTTTTGGTTCAAGAAGTAATCTGAGTTTCACAGGTTTTGTGTGTTCTTCTTATACCCCTTCCTGCCTTTGAAGTAGGCCTACTTCAAAAGGAGATCTCTGTTGTTTTCAATATCCTGACTTGCCCAGGCCAGGCCCCAGACACACATCAGGGGGTTGGAGACTGCATTGTGTGAAGGCAGACACAGCCCTTTCAGGTGTAAGTGACGACTCCTCCCCTCCTCTCAGCCCAGACGGCCCATCAGGAAATGCAGTCTGCACCCCAGCTCCCTTTGTGTCGCTGTCTAGAGGAGAGGTGCAAACACCCCAAATGTCAAACTGACCCAGACAGGGAATGCACAAACAAGCAGAGTCACAGAATGGTTTAAGCAGGAAAATGCCTACTTTCTAAAAGTGGCATTTTCAAACACAATCTAAAAAACAACTTCACTAAAAGATGTATTTTTAAATTGTGAGTTCAGAGACCCCAAACTTCACATGTTTATCTGCTCCGAAAGGGAACCAGCGATTTAGTAATATTTAAAGGCAGCCCCAATGTTGACCTATGAGAGAGATAGGCCCTGCAACAGTGAAATACAAATTTGGTAGTATTTCGCTGTCAGGACATGTAAAACACATAAGTACATGTCCCTCCTTTAACATACACTGCATCCTGACCATGGTTCTACCTAGGGCCTACCTTAGGGGTACCTTACATGCATAGGCAGGGAAGGTTTAAGCCTGGCAAGTGGGTGCACTTGCCAAATTGAACTGCCAGTTTAAAACTGCACACGCAGACACTGAGGTGGCAGGTCTGAGCCATGTTTACAGGGCTACTAAGGTGGGTGGCACAACCAGTGTTGCAGGCCCACTTGTAGCATTTGATTTACAGGCCCTGGACACCTCTAGTGCACTTTAATAGGGACTTCCTAAAGCAAATATGGCAATCATGGATAAACCAATGTACCCATATAAGTTATACAGAGAACTCTTAAACCTTAGCACTGGTCAGCAGTGGTAAAGAGTCCAGAGCAAACAAAAACAGCAAAAATAGAGCACAGCTCACAGAAGCAACCTGGGAAGTAGAGGCAAAAAGTTAGGGAAGACCATGCCAATAATGCCAAGTCTAACAAATAGACATGAGATTATGCATTATTTATTTAGATATCATAGTAATGAATGCACATTTGATATTGCATTGGATTTCAAACCTATGTGACAGCATGCTTAACAATAGTAAGGGTACATGGTCTTGTTGGAAATAAACAACTTTTTAAGTTTTACATTTCCTGGTACTGAAAAAAATCCAAAATGTATTTTTCACTACTATGAGGCCTCTCTCTCCCATAGGATACCATGACTTTACCTTATTACATTTATTAAGTTTGGGAAAAGATAGAAATTTCATGTTTGGTCTCAAAATAATTTTCATTTTAAATCCACTTTTATGAAAAAGATGGATTTTTAAATCACAGTTGTGAAAATGATACTTTTAGAAAGTTTACATTTTCTTGTGCCTACTATTTGGTGCTTGAGCCTGGATCATGGGGCACATACCTATGATTAGCATGGTAGTTGTCCTTTGTGTATTCTTCATAGATAGTGAGACAAACATGGATTAGTTGTTAGCATTATGTTCTATCCTGCCAGAATGAGTGCGATGGAGCTGCATTCCATGATCCCATGGTGGTCAGGACCAAAATTTAGGGGAGACATCTGTCATTCAAAGGGGACCCCTTGGAACCACTCCCAACGTCAAAGGCATACTTGAGTATAACTACGAGTACCACACAGCAATTTAGAAATACACTTGCGGGAACCCAGGATGGAATCCCCAAACTGCGTGGTGCACACTACCAGAGAAATCTGTAGGCACAGGAGTATTTACTGTCCTGGGAAGGGATCACACATCCTTCCTGCATGGTGGCTGGCTCGGCACACTTCTTGCTGCTTGCTGCAGTGTGACTCTGTGATGTGTGCTCTCCAAGGGCTTGTTGGCTTGCCCCCTGTTCTGTGTGTAGGTCTCGGGGACATCTAAGACCTCTTTCGAGGGACCTATACCTTCTACTGTGACATCTTTTGCATCTATGTTGGCTGCTGGAGTTCACCTTGTAGGAGTGGTATGGGTGTGTAACTAAAAATTGTACCTGGAGACCTGATTTGCCTTCTGGGGAGCATGCAAAGTACTACCCGCATTGAAGGAGTAATGCCCTTCATCGTGGACCCACAGCACACAAAAGTGTTTGGTTGGTTGTGTACTGGTTGTGGGACCCCACTTGGCCCACTGTTGTCCAGTGTGTTGCATTTCTCTCAAGCAACACTTGACTGCCTATTTATTGCAGGCGGTGTCCATGTCACTGGTTGTGACCCTTGGAGTTGGGACATACCTGGATCAGTGCTGCATTCTACCTCTTGCCGTACTGCTGAACTGGCATCTCTGTGTGTGTGACTAGATCGGTCTACTGTGGCTCAAGTCATTGTGCACCATGTGCCTCATTCCAGGTAGATACTGAACGGAAACTGACTGGTTGTTCAGAAGTGCTTGGTGCAACTCAAACCATTATGCACCAAGCGTGGTATCTCATTCCCAGGAGATGTTGCAGTGGTAACCTTTCACGTGCAAGTGGGATAGTCCGGTGCAACTCAAGTCATCGCGCACCATTCCGGGGAAGAACTGCATTGGTAACTTTCCAATCATGTTCAAGTTGGATTGTCTGGTGCGACTCAAGTCATAGCGCACCATATGTTGGGCCTCATTCCAATGATGCACTGCATTGGTAGCTTCTCATGTGCAAATGGGATTGTCTGTTATAACCCAAGCCATTGTGCACCAGGCGTTGGGTCTCATTCCCGAAAGGCACTGCATTGGTAATCTTTTGTGTACAAGTGAGATTGCCTGGTGCAACTAAAGTCATCGTGCACCAGACGTGGTGCTGCATTCCAGGGAGGCACAGCAGTGGTAAGTTTTTGTGTGCAAGCAGGATTGTCTGGTGTGACTCAAGTCATCGTGCATCAGACGTTGTGCCTCATTCGAGGGAGGCACTGCATTGGTAACTTCTCATGTGCAAGCAGGAGTTTCTATTGTGACTCAAGTCATCGTGCACCAGACATTGGGGGTCATTCTGACCCCCGCGGGTGGCGGAAGCCGCCAGAAGACCGTACCGCGGTCAAAAGACCGCGGCGGTCATTCTGACTTTCCCGCTGGGCTGGCGGGCGACCGCCAAAAGGCCGCCTGCCCGCCCAGCGGGAAAGGCCCAGCAACGAGGCTGCCGGCTCCGAATGGAGCCGGCGGAGTTGCTGGTGTGCGACGGGTGCAGTTGCACCCGTCGCGATTTTCAGTGTCTGCCAAGCAGACACTGAAAATCTCAATGGGGCCCTGTTAGGGGGCCCCACGACACCCGTTCCCGCCATCCTGTTTCTGGCGGTGAAAACCGCCAGAAACAGGATGGCGGGAAGGGGGTCGGAATCCCCATGGCGGCGCTGCTTGCAGCGCCGCCGTGGAGGATTCCCTGGGGCCGCGGGAAACCGGCGGGAAACCGCCAGTTTCCCTTTTCTGACCGCGGCTGTACCGCCGCGGTCAGAATGGCCCCAGAAGCACCACCAGCCTGTTGGTGGTGCTTCCACGGTCGTTGGCCCTGGCGGTCAATGACCCCCATTGTGCCTCATTACTGACCTTTTGTGTATGAGTGGAATTTTCTGTTGTGATTCAAGACATTGCACACCAGATGTAGAGCTTCATTCGTGAGAGGCCCTGCATTAAGCACTTTGCATGTGCATTCTGGTGGGACTTAAGTCATCATGCACCAGACCTTGTGCCCATACCAGGAGGACACAGAGGCGGTCATTCTGACTGCGGCGGTCGGCGCCCGCCAAGCGGTTCCCGCCGAAAGACCACGGCGGCCATTCCGGCTTTCCCGCTGGGCCGGCGGGCGACCGCCAGAAGACTGCCGGCCGGCCCAGCGGGATAGCCCCTTCAACAATGAAGCCGGCTCGGAATGGAGCCGGCGGAGTTGCAGGGGTGCGACGGGTGCAGTGGCCCCCGTCGCAATTTTCACTGTCTGCAAAGCAGACAGTGAAAATCTTTGTGGGGCCCTGTTAGGGGGCCCCTGCACTGCCCATGCCAGTGGCATGGGCAGTGCAGGGGCCCCCAGGGGCCCCACGGCACCCGTTCCCGCCATCCTGTTTCTGGCGGTGGACACCGCCAGAAACAGGCTGGCGGGAAGGGGGTCGGAATCCCCATGGCGGTGCTGCAAGCAGCGCCGCCATGGCGGATTCCCTGGGCCAGCGGGAAACCGGCGGGAAACCGGCGGGAAACCGCCAGCTCCCCTTTTCTGACCGCGGCTTTACCTCTGCAGTCATAATCGCCCAGGAAGCACCGCCAGCCTGTTGGTGGTGCTTCCGCTGCCCTCCGCCCTGGCGGTCATGGACCGCCAGGGTCGGAATGACCCCCAGAATTTGGTAAACTCTTCATGTGAAACCGGGGTGCCTGGGGCGTTCCAATTCATTGCACCCCGGGTGTGGTGCCTCTTGCTTTGTGAGGTGGCAGAGTGGTAACGATCTGTGAAGTGGAGTGTCTTTCTTGGCTGGGCACCACTGTGAACAGTGTGTTCGAAGTCTACCCTCCCCTGTGCTTTGCAGACCAGGGCCTGCACCAGAAGGCCGGTGTGGGGACCCCTAAGTGAACTTCCTGAGTGGGAACCAAACCTCCTTGCCAACTGTTGCCAGATCAGCCATTCTCTCTTTCTTCCTCTGTACCTTTTCCCCGGGATCCTGACTAAGGGCCTTATTACAACTTTGGAGGAGGTGTTAATCCGTCCCAAAAGTGACGGTAAAGTGACGGATATACCACCAGCCGTATTACGAGTTCCATAGGATATAATGGACTCGTAATACGGCTGGTGGTATATCCGTCACTTTACCGTCACTTTTGGGACGGATTAACACCTTCTCCAAAGTTGTAATAAGGCCCTAAGTGTAACCACCAACCACTAGTGGTCTAGTATCTGGGGAAAGGTTGCTTCATTCCCAACTCTGAGGGGGGCAGGAATTGGTTGGAGGTTGGAGGAAGGTATGGGTCCAAGGGTGGTCTGCAACTCATTTACACCTCACCTGCCGGCTGTCAGAGCACCGCATTAGGGTGCTGGAAGTAAGTGTGTGCGAGTGTGTGTATTCTAGAGGAACTTATGTCCATGGCACATGTTGTGGTGTGGAGTGAGAATGTGGCAGCAGGTGTCTGGGCTCGATTTTACAGTGTGTCAGTGTTGCTGTGCACCTTGTTCACAATAGCAGTTGACAATCATACTTACTGGGTCAGCCCAGGCCGCGGAGCTATTTCAAAAGTGCTATAATTCTCTGTATGTATATATTCTGCCATTGCTGGGAGCAAAGATGCATCTTACAAGTATTTTATATTGAATTAGAGTGATCGCTGGGGTTGGTATTGTGCTGCTAACTTGTTAGTACAGCATGTGTGTGCAGGGAGGGAAAGTATCCTTTTTTTCACATGTACATATTGCTGGTGTCATATTAACACTGTTGGGCCTTGTGCTACTAGTGATCTTTATGAAAGTGTTTTATGCACAGATTTACACAATGTTCATGTGGTGTTAATTCATGTGTGTGTCGAATACAAACTGTGGGTGCTTTCCTGCCCATTCTGACCGCGGCGGTAAAGCCGCGATCAGAAAAGGGGATCCGGCGGTTTCCTGCCGGATTACCCCTGGCTGGGCTGAATCTCCATGGCGGCGCTGCTTGCAGCGCCGCCATGGACATTCTGACCCCCTTCCCGCCATCCTGTTTCTGGTGGTTTTTACCTCCAGGAACAGGATGGCGGGAACGGGTGTCGTGGGGCCCCTGGGGGTCCCTGCACTGCCCATGCCAGAGGCATGGGCAGTGCAGGGGCCCCCTAACAGGGCCCCAGCATGATTTTCACTGTCTGCTTAGCAGACTGTGAAAATCGTGACAGGTGCAACTACGCCCGTCGCACCCCTGCAACACCGCCGGCCTGTGTTGCAGGACCTTTCCCGCTGGGCCGGCGGGCGCTCCCTTGGCGGGAAAGCGGGAAAGTCGAAATGGCCCCCGCGGTCTTCTGACCGCGGAGTGGTCTTTTGACGGGGAAGTTGCCGCCCGCCAAACTTGGAATGACCCCCTGTGTCTACATACAGCTCGTGTGAAGTCTTGTTTGTGACACTCAGTGCATTTATTGTGTGGACCTGGTGTGGCGATGCTTTACATATTACCTCTATGATAAGCCTGATTATTCTGTGCCAATCTACCCAATGGTGAGCGCATTGTAATCACCCTCCCCTGATGAGAGTGGTAGGTTCTGCCTGGCTAGGGTCTTGCCTCGGCCAACCAGAATGAGTCACCTCCAACATTTGGTGGCCAAGTGGTGGGATAAGTCATGCATTTGCACTGCATCACACAGTATCGAACTGCATGCCAAAACTTACGTTGGCAAAAGGGTTTCTTTGTTCCCTAGGTTACCCTAAAAAAGACATTGAAGTAACCAAGAAAGGCTGCCTTATTTTTCTCATTGATCTTGATTTTGACTTCCCCTAGTCTGCTAACATGTTTGAGGGCCTACCTGAGGTAGAATTTGGATGACAAGGACATCTACACAGTGACAAAGCTCCAGGGGGGTCTGCGAGGCAAGGGCGGTGGTTTGCAAGTGAAGAGCAAAGAAGGCAGAGTTGCGGGACCCGGAGGGAGAAATAGATAATGGGGAAAAAACGGAGCATGGAGAAGAGTCAGAAAAAGGCCAGGTAAGCCCTGATGGACATCGTATAGAGGGGAGGACCCTCTTTTCCCAGACCCAGGGGGACCCTCTAATCTGGCAGCAGTGTATCCACAAGGAGCGTGTCCCCAGAAGAGCTGGATAAAGGAAGTGAAAGTTGAAGCGTGCCAGGTTGCTAAGAAGCAGGCCCTAGCCCTTGCTTAGTTAGAAAAGGAGCAAGCCCTGGCCAGATTGGACAAAGAGCAAGTGCTAGCTGAAATGAGACTAGCCATTAAACAGAAAAAGATGGCCCATGAGTTTAGCCTCAGAGAGTTGGGCATAAGAGCACGACAAATAGGGTCCAACAAGAGTGATGGTGGCAGTGTTGATGCAGTGTCTAACAGTGAGAGTAGAGATTGAATTCCAAAGGATATGGTATAGGATTAGTAGGTAGAGATTACATCAACATGTGGTTGGCAGCCTACGAGGTGGCCCTGAAGGTGCACTGGTTCCCTGCAGAAGGCTGGGGAGGTAGTTTATGGTGGTATATGCTTCCGTGGGGAAGGACACCCTCCTTACCTTGGATGAGGGGGACCAGACTAACTAATCTGCCATGAAGGCCATGTTGGTCAATAAATTTGGGCTGACCTCAGAAAAATACCACCAGACATTTAGGGCCAGCCGCAAACTGGCTACACACAATTAGGTTGACTTCATAGACTATGCGAGTGAGGCACTGAAAGTCCGGGTGTTGGACAATAAAGTAAATTATTATGAGGGATTGTACAATTTAGGGGGTCATTCCAACCCTGGCGGTCGGTGTTAAAGCGGCGGCAAACCCGCCAACAGGCAGGTGGTAAAAAAAATGGAATTCTGACCCTGGCGGGAACCGCCAGCAGAGACCGCCACTTTAACACTCCGACCGCCACGGCGGGACAAACAAACAGCGCGGCGGTCACTGCCAACAGACAGGCGGGAGACAATGTACCGCCCACCCTATCACAACCCACCAATCCGGCACCTTTTCCGGGGCGGTAGCCCCGCCGATAAAAACACGGCGGAAACAGACATTACAAACGGAAAACGCCCACCTCTACACACTCCACGAGGAATCTGGACAGCATGGAACCCGAACTACACATCCTACCAGCTATTGTCTTCCTGCTCCTCTACCAGGAGCACGAACGCCGGCGCAGAAGACACCGGTGAGTACTGCACCTATGACACAGGGGGGGGGGAGGCAAAAAATTACGGGCACACACATACGCGACACACCCACCCTCACCCTCACCCACAACTACATACACATCAATGCAGAGCAACAACTCAGAGTGACACCCCCCAAACCCCCCGGAAGAATGCAAAGACAAAATAAAATGTTCATGAATCTTGAAGTATATTGAACGGCTAAGTTAAAAAATATATCCAACATCTATAACTATATATACAAATGTAAATTGTCCTGTGCAAATTGGGTATCAGCCATTGTTCGTGGGCCAATGGGCCTAAACACATGGGCAAAGCCCACACACGATACCCGAATCCATTGGAGAGAACACTGCAGGGGCATCAGATAGCAAAACTACAGGCACCTCAGGGGGAAGGGAAGGGGGGCACCTCAGCCAGATGAGACCACGACGCCAGATCCACGAGGGGCCTCCATGCCCACTGTTCAATCCTGGGGAGTGCAAAGCCACAGTCTCACAAGTCCAGACAGTGGGTGTATTGCCTACTGTGCCATCTTGGGGAGTGAAAAGCCACAGTCTCACAAGTCTCTACAGTGGGTGGATTGCCCACTGTGCCATCTTGGGGAGTGCAAAGCCACAGTCTCACAAGTCTCTACAGTGGGTGGATTGCCCACTGTGCCATCCTGGGGAGTGCAAAGCCACAGTCAATCAAGTGGATTACCGACTCCACTGGTTCTGGAGGAGGCATGGTGCCCAGAGTGCTTCGTGCAGCCCTGCCCGACACAGTTCCGGCCCTGTCCCTTCTGCCAATGGGCCAGCGGTGCATGAGACTGCGGTGCCCTGTCCAGCGGTGCTTGACTTGAAGGGCCCAGCGGAGCGGTGCTTGACTTGAAGGGTCCAGCGGAGCGGTGCAGAGACGGCGGTGCCCAGCAGAGTGGTGCTTGACTTGAAGGGCCCAGTGGAGCGGTGCTTGACTTGAAGGGCCCAGCGGAGCTGTGCAGAGACGGTGGTGCCCAGCGGAGCGGTGCAGAGACGGCGGTGCCCAGCGGAGCGGTGCTTGACTTGAAGGGCCCAGCGGAGCGGTGCTTGACTTGAAGGGCCCAGCGGAGTGCTGCTTGACTTGAAGGGCCCAGCGGAGCGGTGCAGAGACGGCGGTGCCCAGTGGAGCGGTGCTTGACTTGAAGGGCCCAGCGGAGCGGTGCTTGACTTGAAGGGCCCAGCGGAGCGGTGCTTGACTTGAAGGGCCCAGCGGAGCGGTGCTTGACCTTAAGGGCCCAGCGGAGCGGTGCTTGACTTGAAGGGCCCAGCGGAGCGGTGCTTGACTTGAAGGGCCCAGCGGAGCGGTGCAGAGACGGCGGTGCCCAGCGGAGCGGTGCTTGACTTGAAGGGCCCAGCGGAGCGGTGCTTGACTTGAAGGGCCCAGCGGAGCGGTGCAGAGACGGTGGTGCCCAGCGGTGGCCCTTTACTCCCTTTGTCGGTGTGCCAGGTGGCACCCCACTTCCTGACGGTGCCAGGGTAGTGCCATTGGAGCCTGCTGTCTCTGGCCTCTCGCGCCGGGCACTGGCTTTTTTGGCTTTCTTTCCAGGGGGTGGGCTGGCTGTATCTTTACTGCTAGCCAAAGTACCTGGCCTTGAAGGTGTTGGACTCCAAAATCCTTGGACTATTGTCCTTGTAGGTCCAGGTTTTGTGGTGGCTGAGGTGCTGGTTGGAGTCTTATGAGATGGAGGGGGTGGAAAGAGGTTAATTTTGGACAGGAAAAACTTTTTTGGAGCAGTGGGAAGGGTAGGTGTAGTGGGTATGGGAGTGGAGGAAGAGGATGTGGTTGTAGGTGAGTCAAGTCTGGTGTCTTTGGGAGCAGGTGCTTGTGCTGGAGGCTGTCGTGAGGTGGATGGCTGTTGGGTGGGTGGCTGCTTGCGTTTGTGTGGTTTGGAAGAGGGGGTGACAGACACACTGGGAGAGGACACAGGGGACGTGTAAATGGTAGTGGGGGTGGTGACTGCACGTGTGCAGAGTGTTCTGGTGGGTGTGCTGGTGATGGACGTAGTGGCTGATGATGTTGTGCATGCAAGTGTGAGTGGAGACGTCACAGGGAGGGAGGAGGGAGACGAGGAGGAGGGGGACACAGAGGAGGCAGTGGCTGTTGGCATGTCTGCATGTGGCTGTTGCTTGGGTGAATGCTTGTGTGATGTGTGGTGCTTATGTCTGGATGAGCTTCCCTTGGGTGTTGAGGTGTGTGCAGGCTGGTCTGTAGGTGTGTCTGGGATAGGCAGAGGTACAGGGGAGTGGGACTGGGTTGAGGAAGTTGGAGGAGGGAGGCAGGAGACAGTGACAATGGCTGCCGTCAGTGCTGAGGCCAGAGCGTTGAACGATCGCTGATGGGCAGCCTGAGCCGAATGAATGCCCTCCAGGTATGCATTACTCCGGTGCACCTCCCTTTCTACACATTGGATGGCATTCAAAAGGGTAGACTGCCCAACAATGAGCGTCCTCAGGAGGTCAATGACCTCCTCACTGAGGGCAGCAGGGGTAACTGGGGCAGGGCCTGAGGTGCCTGGGGCGAAGGAGATGCCCACCTTCCTGGGTGAGCGGGCACGGGGCGAAGGCTGAGGGGCTGCTGGGAGGGCGGAGCTGGTGCGCTGGGTGGCAGCTGTACCTGTTGTTGCGGTGGGCACGGATGTTGCCGCCACCACAAGGGAGCTCCCTTCCGAGGACGTGTCTGTGTCGCTGGTGTCACCACGTGTCCCCGCTGTGGAGCTCCCCTCGCCCTCCGTCTCACTGGTGAACTCCGAGTCGGTTGCATGGCCCTCCATGGCCATGTGAGATGCAGCTCCCTCGTGCTCCGATGCCACTTCTCCTCCGCCTGATGATGCTAATGCACACATGAACAGGAAGACCACCAAAAAAAGGGGGGGGGGAGAAATAAAGACATGTTGAGTGCATGCATTGGTGACACAGTTGGCGGAGAGGACAGACACAGAAGCCCCCTGCACTACGCCGCGCACTTGGGGTACACTACTCAATCCGTGGGACTTGGCCTACAAGCCTATGGACGACAAATCCACACATAGGTGACACAGAGCCATGATTAGCTGTACTAGGCAACCTACAGAGGTGGGGGGCGGGGGCACAGGGCCATGCCTAACGGAGGGGCCTAGCCTACGGAAATCGCCCTGGCCTAGGGTTAGCCACAGCCCTCCTCCTCCACCCAGACACCTCCACTGCTCGCAAAGTCAGCAGAATGTATTTGTACTCACCCCCTTGTGTCTGCTGTGATGTCTTCACGCTCCCATCCAAATCGGGGTAGGCCACCGCCAGGATCCGGGACATCAGGGGGGTCAATTGATGAGTGCCACCCCTCCTACGTTGGGATGCCATCCCCAGCAGAGCCTCCGCGGTCTTCCTGCTCCCGCGGTGGATGTCCTCCCACCTCTTGCGGCAGTGGGTGCCCCGTCTGTTGTGGACCCCAGGGTCTGGACGTCCTTGGCGATGGCACGCCAAATGTTGATTTTCTGATGGGCGCTGACCTATGTGACATGTACAGGGGGAGAAAAATAAACAAGCATTTTCTGCATGCTCGATGTGAGTGGCCCCCCCATCCCCACCCTTGCCATGTGGCACATGCTCTCATCTGTTGTTTGATGCATGCCTCATTCGCTCCCCTCCCCACCATCGTTCATTCACCCCACTCAACCCAGGCATTGGCCACAAAGCATGATCCCAGTGTACTTACCTGTTGGTCTGGAGGACCGTAGAGTAGCGCATACTGGGGGAGGACCCCATCCACGAGTTTCTCCAATTCTTCAGAAGTGAAGGCAGGGGCCCTTTCCCCAGTCGCAGCAGCCATTGTCTCTTCCAGACCGAGGTCACAGCAGCACTTGCAGTATAGGTCCTCTCCTGTGGATGATCAGGTATCGAGTGATTAAGCAGTTAGAAAATGGCAGTCACGCCCGCGGCGGTGCGTACCGCGGCGGTGCGTACCGCGACCGCCGGCGCACATCGTCATTGGCTCCTGAGACCCATAGGGTTCAATGTTAACCAATGCGGCTTTGCGCCGCGGTCTTCGACCGCCTCTCGCCACGGTGTGCCACGCCAGCGCATTGACCTCACATCCCACTGTCGCACTTCACAGGTCAGGCAGCCGCCATTTCAAGGGCCCACATGGCTTAAAATCTACTGCGTCACACATACCTAGGCCTTGCATCAACACTCATAGAAGCCATTCAATGCATTGAGAATTGTGTACTGTGCAAGCTGTGGGAACGTACCTGTGGGTTGATTGACTCTGTGCTCCATGTTGTCCTTCCTAGGCACCGTCCGCTGGGACTTGCGACGAGATGGAGGAATCTTCCCGTGTACGAACCGCTGGTGGACCTGTCGACAATGGAAGAAAGACATGTCATACTGACATACAGGCTTGACAGAGCCACTATACAGGAACTTTGTGCCCAACTGGAGCCAGACCTGATGTCACCCATCCGCCAACCCACAGGGATTCCCCCTCTAGTGCAGGTTCTGTCAGTACTCCATTTCTTGGCAAGTGGGTCATTCCAAACTACAGTGGCCATTTCATCAGGGATGTCACAGCCTATGTTTTCCAAGTTGTTGTCCAGAGTGTTGTCTGCCCTGTTGAAATACATGCGGAGCTACATTGTTTTCCCTGAGGTGGGCGATTTGGCTACGGTGAAGGGTGATTTCTATGCGCTTGGACATATTCCCAACATCATTGGTGCAATTGATGGGACACATGTTGCTTTGGTTCCCCCCAGCACGAGTGAACAGGTGTACAGGAACAGAAAAAGTTATCATTCCATGAATATCCAGGTGGTCTGTTTGGCTGACCAGTACATCTCCCATGTAAATGCCAAGTTCCCTGGGTCAGTGCATGACGCGTACATCATGCAAAATAGCAGCATCCCTTACGTGATGGAACTACTTCAGAGACACCGTGTGTGGCTAATTGGTGACTCTGGTTACCCTAACCTGTCATGGCTACTGACCCCAGTGAGGAATCCCAGGACAAGGGCAGAGGAACGGTACAATGAGGCCCATGGGCGTACTAGGAGGGTGATCGAGCGGACCTTCGGCCCCCTAAAGGCCAGGTTTAGGTGCCTCCATATGACAGGTGGATCCCTAATGTACTCACCAAAGAAGGTGTACCATATCATCGTGGCCTGCTGTATGCTTCACAACCTGGCTTTGCGCCGCCAGGTGCCTTTCCTGCAGGAGGATGGTCCAGATGGTGGTGTTGTGGCAGCTGTGGAGCCTGCAGTGAGTGAAGAGGAGGAAGACGAAGAGGACGACATAGACAACAGGGACAGAGTAATACAGCAGTATTTTCAAAAACATACAGGTAAGAATCAACACCGGAATTTACATTTACTTAAAGTCTCCTGCCTCTCTACTGTCTGAGTTTCCACCCAGTGTATGTTCACTGAGTTGTGTCTTTCCCTTCCAATTTCAGAGATGTGGGCCCCACTCAATGACCTCTGCTTTGTTTCCCCATGGACTACAGCTGTGTGACAGTGGTATGTTGTCATCACAATGTAACTGGACATTTTGGCACGGTTCTGTGTAATACATTTGTTCAAAAATACAGGCAGACTCCAGATTATTTTTGTGCAATAAGTGTGTTTATTAAAGTGTAAAATTTTGGGAAATGGTTGCAATTCGGTGATGGGTGATGGTGGCGGAATGTCCATGGCAGAGTCCAGATTTTCAGTCTCACAGGTGCATTGTCCATATGCCTGTGGAAGGTGGAGCAGGGGCAGTTTAAGGTTGGACAGGGTGACAATGTGGGACAGTGGGATGACAATCAGGGGGTATGCTTTCCTGGCGGGGGTCTTGGCATCCTACTCTGTCTTCTTCCTAGATCTCAGGCACCGCTTGCGGGGTGGTTCTCCTTCTGCAGGGGGTGGGGTTCTGGTGGCCTGTTCTTGTGTCGGGGTCTCCTGTCCACTAGCGCCGGCGGAGGTGGTAGCCTGTTCTTGGTCCATGCTAGTGACAGGGGCCCTTTGTGGTGCCACATGGTCCCGCAATGTGCTGACAATCTGATTGAGAGCCAGAACGATGGTGCCCATTGCGGAACTGATGCTTCTGAGTTCTTCCCTGAACCCCATAAACTGTTCCTCCTGCAGTACCTGGATCTCCTGGAACCTGGCCAGGACCGTCGCCATCGTCTCCTGGGAGCGGTGGTATGCTCCCATGATGGAGGAGAGGGCCTCGTGGAGAGTGGGTTCCCTGGGCCTGTCCCCCCCCATCGCACAGCAGCCCTCCCAGTTCCCCTGTTTCCCTGGGCCTCTGTCCCCCGGACCGTGTGCCCACTACCACTGCCCCCAGGTCCCTGTTGTTGTTGGGGTGGTGGGTTAACCTGGGTGCCCTGTAGTGGTGGACACACCGCTGATTGACGTGTCCTGGAGACAGAGGCATGGGCCCGCTGGGTGGGTGCTGTGCTGGTGTTCCCAGAGGGGGGTAGGTCTACTGTGGCCTGTGGTTGTCTGAGGGGAACCGACTGTCCCGAGGTCCCCGATGGGCCGGGCTGGTCATCTGGGTCCAGGGAGACAGAGCTGCTGTCATCACTGTGGGGCTCTTCTGGGGGTGGAATGGACATTTCTGGACCCTCCTGGGTGGTGTTGTGGCGTTCGGGTCCTGCAGGGGTATAAGAGTATGGTTATTGCTTCTGTGTGTGCCATAGCGTGCAATGGGTGGGTGCCCGTGTACCCCAGTGCTGGCACTCCCTTGTGGGGGTTGTTGTGACGGTGGTTGGCGGGGGGGATGGGTATGTGCAGTGGGCATGCTTAGTTGCTGGGTGTCCATGGTTTGTGGTCGCATGCAGGGCTTGGTGTTGGGATGGGTGGGTTGTGATGGTGAGACGTTAGCAAGGAGGATGTGTGATGGGGTGGGGGTGGAGGGCGGGGGTATGATTTGGCATGCCGGTGGGTGGGGGGGATGAAGTAGTTGAGATTCGACTTACCAGAGTCCATTCCTCCGCCTACTCCTGCGAGGCCCTCAGGATGCAGGATCGCCAAGACCTGTTCCTCCCATGTTGTAAATTCTGGGGATTGAGGTGGGGGTCCGCCGCCAGTCCGCTGCACCGCAATGTTGTGCCTTGATACCATGGAACGCACCTTCCCCCATAGGTCGTTCCACCGCTTCCTGATGTCGTCCCGATTTCGTGGATGCTGTCCCACAGCGTTGACCCTGTCCACTATTCTTTGCCATAGCTCCATCTTCCTGGCAATGGTGGTGTGCTGCACCTGTGCCCCGAAGAGCTGGGGCTCTACCCGAACTATTTTCTCCACCATGACCCTGAGTTCAGCGTCTGAAAACCTGGGGTGTCTTTGGGGTGCCATGGGGTGGTGTGGATGAGGTGTAGGGTGGCGTTTGTGGTGATGGGTGTGGTGCGTGTGGTGGTGTGTGGTGTTTTGTACGTGGATATTGTGTGGGTGATGGTGCTGTGTGCCTCTGTGTGGTGGGATTGTCTATTCTGTGCTCTCTCTCTGGCCTTCGTCAATAATTTTGGGTCGTAGGGGTTTGTGGGTGATGTGGGTGTGTGTTTTATATTGTGTTGGGTGTGTGGGAGTGGTGTTAGTATGTGTATCAGGTGTGTGTGTTTCCAAATGACCAATGTGGCAGTGTTTTGGAGCTGTGTGTGTATTTTGACCGTAGCGGTGTGTACCGCCAATGGAATACCGCGAGTTCAGAATGACCCCCTTAATCTTGAGGGAGCACTTCCTCGAGACCTGCTTTACTGATCTGTGCCAACACCTGTCAGACAGTAAGTTGGTGGACTGGCAGAAACTTGCTAAAGAAGTAGACCTTGGGGTCAGCACCTGAGTGTCAAAAAAGATTACCGGGGGACTACCAAAAAAGGGGCCAAGGCCCCCACCTCAAGAAAGAGGGGGTGTGACAAAAAGAAGGAATCTTCGAGCTGTCCCCAAAAGCATAGCCAGGGAAATGGCTTGGCCCGAATCCCCAAATAAACTTCCCTTGACAAATGTCAATCTCCAATGACCCTGGGTTCTACAAGTTTTATGGCTACATACATTATAGGAGATTTTAGGTGTCCAAAGTGAGTGCCCCTGCCTACTGGAGGGAAGACTCCAGGGGTGGGAAGCATAGTGATGGAGGAGAAAGTCCCTTGTAATTAGAGGGGGTAGTGGTGTTACACTGGTCCCCCTGGGTGACAGTAAAATGATGCCCAGGTTAAGCCGAGGGCCACATCAATGGGAAGGGGGTAGAGGCTCTTAGGGATACAGGGACCAGGAGGATGATGGTAAGGAGTCACAGGTCTCCCCAGAACAGGTTATCACCAAAGCAACTCAACCTTTGCGTGGCTTGCTCCTCACTTTTATTGGCCCAGATTCAGGATGTCCTTAGATGTATTCTGTAGGACCTGTGTGATGTGCCAGGCTAGTGGCAAGGCAGGGCTTCAGCTTTAAGCTCCTCTTCACCCCTTGCCTTTTATTGACACCCCCTTTGAAAAGGTTGGCATCAAGATAGTAGTACCTACAGATCCCCAGAGGGCTGCCTGGCACAGGTTCATCCTGGTTCCGGTGGGTTATGCCACTGGGTACCCAGAGGCGATCCCTCTGAGGACTACAAGTGCCCCAGTGGTGGCAATGGCCTTGATGGGGATTTTTACCTGAGTGGGATTCCCCAATGAGGTGGTGTCTGAAAGATACACACATTTCATGTTGGCTTACATGCAAGCCACTTGGAAGAAGTGTGGAGTGACATATAACGTCTCCACCCATTGCTACCCTGAAACTATTGGGCTTTTGGAAAGATTCAACAAAGACCCTGAAGGGCATGATCAGAGGCCTACCAGAGGTCCTGAGGAATAAAGTGGTACCACGCCTGTTGTTTGCCTACCAGGAGGTCCCTCTGAAGGGAGTGGGGTTCAGTCCCTTTGAGCTTCTATTTAGGTACCCAGTCAGGGGACCTCTGAATTTGGTCAAGGAGAGCTTAGAGCAGTCTCCCAAGAGAGCTCCCAGAGATGTAGTAAGCTACATGCTGGCCTTCCAGAGCTAAATGGCCAAGTTGTGGAAGAAAGCCTCCCACAACTTAGAAGCAATGCAGGATGTCATGAAAGAGTGATATGATAAGAATGCCACTCCGGTGGAGTTGACACCTGGGCAGAAAGTGTGAGTAAAGGAGGCTATGGAGCTGGGACCCTCCAGGACTGATGGACCAGGCCCTATTAAGTGATTGAGAGGAAAGGAGAGGGTACCTACCTGGTGGATCTCAAGACCTCAAGGCATCCCCTCAGGGTACCTCACATCAATTCCCTCAAACAACACTTCAAGAGGTCTGAGGTCACTATGCTAATGGTGACAGATGGGGAGGAGAAGGAGGAGAGAAATTTCCTGACCTCTGCAGAGAGGGATGGGTCAGTGAAGAAGTGATCCTGTCTCTCACCTTAACCCTTGACCAGCAGAGCAGCTGCCTCAGAGTGTTGGGGCAGTTTCCCTCGCCATTCTCCCATATTCCAGGGACTACCATTCTGTGTACCCGTGATGTGGACACAGGTGACACCCTCCCTGTCAAGAGCAAATCTTATAGGTTGTCTGAAAGGTGAGATCTAGTATCCAGGAGGAGGTGTCTAAGATGCTTGAGATGGGGGATCATCAAACCCTCAAGCAGCCACTGGTCCAATCTGTTGGTTTTGGTACCAAAACCTGCTTTGACAGGCACCACACCTGAATTAAGGTTCTATGTGGACTATAGGGAGCTGACCTCGGTGATCCAGATGGATGACTATCCAATTCCATGGGGCAATGAACTGATTGATCAGCTGGGCATGGCCAAGCATTTAAATACCTCCAAGCCCATCTTGGGGTATTGGCATATTGCCCTCACTGGGGGAGCCAAGGAGAAAACTATCTTCTCCACTCCGGATGGGCACTACTAATTGAGGGTCATGCCCTTTGGACTCAAGAATTCCCCCACCACCATTTAGAGGCTGGTGAATCAGGACTTTGATGGTACAGAGGCCTTCTCTACACTTATCTAGATGGCATTGCGGTCTTCAGTAACAGCTGGGAGGATTATCTCTTTCACCTCCAGGAGGTACTCCAGGCCCTGCAGCAAGCAAGCCTCACTATCAAGGTCAGTAAGTACAGGTAGGGCAAGAATCATTGGTCAACTTTGGGCACCGGGTGGGCAGGGGTGAGCTGCAGCCCCTCCAGGCTAAGATTGAGGCCATCCTAGCCTGGGAGCCCCCCAAAACTCAAACGGGTGTCAGAGTCTTCCTGGGCCTCACTGGTTGCTCCTGGAGGTTCATCAAGGGATAGGGCACTACTGTGACCCCTTTGGCAACAGTGACCTAAAAAAAGCAGCCCCGGAGCATAATACTGTCTGAGGCCTGCCAGGCTGCATTTGACTTCCTCAAGCAGGCCTTATGTACTGGATCATAGACCTCTCCGTGGCTGATGTAGATGAGAGGTGATAATCCACAGCTGTTGAGGTGGTCCTTCTGCTTGCAGGGAATAAACTGTAGGGTGGAGAACTCCACAGGGGTGAACCAGTCCAACGTGGATGGTTAGAGTAGAGGACTACCTAGAAGCTAGGGAACATGTGTTAGACCTGACATGCTGATGTAGTGTTTTTTCTTTTTTCTAGGAGGCTTTACTGATTCTCTTTGCGTCGTCATAGAGCCCTGGGTACTTTCCCACTGTAAGTACAGAGTGAAAGTGCATGCATGCTGTCCCTACATAAGTTAGGAAGTGGAGCCTGCCAGTATGTACACACTTGAACATTGGTGTTTTCTTGTGTATGTACGGAACCTAGCATGGCTTGCCAGAATGTGTACACTTGCACATGGGTGTTTTCATATGTATAATGAGCCTGGTGCAACTTTCCAGTATGTGAAAACGTGCACATTAGTGTTTTTATATATGTATTGAGCCTGTCACAGCAGGTCAGTGTTGGAGCACCCTAGTAGTGTTTTCAAAGTGCTGTCTAGCTTGCCCTGCAGGCTTGTGCATGCACCAGGGCACATGTGCCCATGGAGTGAAGAATGTACATGTGTGTGTTCACTTCAATTGAGAGCTGTTTCACCATAGGCTAATATTGGGGTGGAAGTTTACAATTTATCCTAGCTGCAATAATGTATTGCTGTAGTGTAACCTCATAGCCTCCTAATGTTTACTATTATAGATTGCTGTGCATTCCCTCTTGAGCCAGATGATGGCAACATTAAAGATGAAAATCTGCATTCCACAGCCCCTTGGCAGACAGGACCAAAATTTAGGGGAGACTTCTGTGGTTCAAAGGGGACCTATTGAACCACCTCCAACTTCAAAGGCACACTTGAGTATAACTACGAGTGCCAGACTTCATTAATTTAGAGATACACCTGCAGGAATACAGGACCCAAACTGCATGGTGCAAAAAAGCTAATCTGTTGTGCACAGAAGTATTTAGGCTCCCCTCATGACATTGGCAGAAAATCCCGCTTACCGCCACGCTGATGGCGGCCAACATACCCCTGCGTTGGTGAAAAACCGTATCAGCATATTATGACACACACAATCCAAACCGACAAACTACAACCACATACACAAATCTGCCAGTCCAAAGGTCAGTGATAAAGTGGCGGTCCCAACACTCATACCCTTACACCAACAGAACAACGCCCACCACATCATGACCCATGAATCACCACAGCGGACATTCAAAGGCGATAAACCATTGGCGGTACACACCACCGCGCTCAGAATGAACACCCAAATACTAAACTACACAACATTGGGCAATTCAAACAACACACACCTGACAGCCACACACACACCACACACACCCACACACACTACTATAAAACACACACATTACCCACAACCCTTTACAAATATAAATCATTGCCACCAGACAGACATCAAGACACTGCGACAAATACAAACACACCCATACATCTCTCACACACTCCACTACACACACCCAATCACCCACATGCTCACACACATCACACAACACCCATGCCCCCACAAAGGCACCCCCGTTTCACAGATGAGGAGTTGTGGGTCATGGTAGAGCCACAGCTGTCTGGAGTACAGGTACAGCATATATCCATTGCAAGGAAGATGGAGCTATAGTGGAGACTCATGGACAGGGTGAAGGCCGTGGGACAGATCCCAAGAACAAGGGATGACATCAGGAAGAGGTGGAATGACCTACGGGGGAAGGTACATTCCGTGGCAGCAAGGCACCAGCTTGCCTCCCCCACATCTCACAGCATGGGAGGAACAAGTCTTGGCATTACTGCATTCTGAAGGACTCGCTGGAGTAGCCGGAGGACTGGACACTGGTAAGTCAATATTTAACGCTTATCACCCCCCATACCTGCATGCCATCTCACACCCTCACCCTCACTCCCATCACTCCACTCCATCCCACACACTGCACCTACACATATGACTATTCCCAGTGCCAAGCCCTGCATGCCATACCAATGTATGGACAGCCCTCCCAGCCCTGCATGGACACCTATCACTAAGGCATGCACAGCATATGGGAACTAACAATCCCACAATACATCACCATACACAAACAAAGCAGGCAGGGCAATAGCAGCCATAGAGGTGAAGATAGGGATGTACAACATGTCACAGGCATGAAGCATAATATATCACTTACATCCCCCCCAGCTAATCTCAGTGAAGAGGGGGTGCTACAACTATCCAGTCCCCCAACAGAAGATGCCACAGTGATGATAGTAACTCTGGACTCCAGGATCTGGATCAACAACCTGGCCCATCAGGGACCACTGAACAGTCGGTCACCCCAGGCCACTCACAGTCCACCACAGAGCCTCCCCCAACAGTTACCAACACCACCGCACCTACTCAGCGCACCCACACCTTTGTCCACAGGACAGATCAATCAACAGTGTGCCCACATGTACAGGGACACCAGTGGACACCTCATACCCAAGACAATCAGGGACCTGGGGTCAGTGGCCGTGGGCACACCATTCAGGGGACAGGGGCACAGGGCAACAGGGACACTGGAAGGACTGCTGTTTGCCAGGGGGAGGACAGGGCCATGGAACCGACTTTCCAGGAGGCATTCACCAATGTCCTGGGGGCCTACCAACAATCACAGAACACGATGGTGCAGATCCTGACCAACATGCAGGAGAACAAGTGGCTGCAGGAGGAACACCGTCAGGAGATCAGGGAGGACTTGCAGGCCCTCAACACTACCATGTTCACCATAGCAAGGGTGCTGGCAGACATGGCCAACATCATGAGGGAATGGACTGCACAGCAGTGGGCCCCTACCACTAGCCAGTCTATTGACCAGCCCTCCACTTCCAATGCAGCTAGTGGACAGGAGGCCCCGCCACAGGACCCACGGGCCACCAGCACCCCTCCCCCTGCAGAAGGTGAACCACCCTGCAAACGGTCCCTGCAAACCAGACAGAAGCCAGAGGCATTTGCCAAGATGAAGACCACCACCAGGAAATGAGACTCTCCTGATTGTCCCCCTTGTGTTCCACCCTGTCACCATGTCCACTTTGAACTGCCATTGCCCCCCTCCCTATGGCCCCTTCGACACTAGACCTGTGCTACAAACTGACTGGAGCAACACCCTGGACTTTTCTCCACCATCGTCCCATTCAATTATATAGCACTACAACAAACACCCTTGAACACAATTTGAGTAACACTGTTTTGCGTGTCTTAAATGTGCATTTGTGGGAACAGTCACATCGAGTGCAAATGATCTGAACACTGTGATAGCTAACAAATAATGACCAGTCTTTAGTAATCACATAAGGACAATGTTGTCATATCACCAACATCTGGAAAATGAGCAGCCATAGGTGACAGTAAGTTGAGATGCATCATGCCACAAGCACACAGATAAATCAATAGAGTAATGGTCAGCTCCACTGTCTCACCTGTGTGTCATTGGAAGTATTGTCATTTTACTGATGTTCTGTTGTCCTCATCATCATCCTCTGCCTTCTCATCCTCACTGTCTTCAGGGTCTACTGCTGCCACAGGGTCATCTCCAGTCTCCACCTCCTTCAGAAAAGGCACATGTCGTCTGAGGGACAGGTTGTGCATCATGCAGCATGCCACTACTATCTGGCAGACCTTTCCGGGTAAGTAGCACAGGGATCCACCTGTCAGATGGAGGCACCTGAACCTGTCCTTCAGAAGGCCAAAGGGACGCTTGATTATTCTTCTAGTTCACCCATGTGCCTTATTATAACAGTCCTCAGTCCCTGTACTGGCATTCCCTGCAGGGGTCAGCAACCATGATAGGTTTGGGTAGCCAGAGTCACCTGCAAGTATTCAGAGACAACATTTAGCGTTACACAATCCTATGGGGAGAACACCTGAAGGCATACACTGACATACCGTGGGTGGGGGATCTAGCTCACCTATTAGCCATACCCTGTGCCTCTGTAGCTGGGCCATCACATTGGGATGCTGCTATTCCTCAGGACAAAGGCGGCATGCACCGCCCCAGGATACTTGGCAGTGACGCTGGAGATGTACTGGTCCATCAGGCAAACCATTTGCACATTCAGTGAGTGGCAACTCTTACAATTCCTGAACACCTGTTCTTTGTGGGCGGGGTGGACTAACGAAATATGTGTACCGTCAATCACACCAATTATATTGGGGATTTGGCCCATTGCATAGAATCATGCCTTTACAGTGGCCAAATCTTACATCTGGGGGTAAGCAATGTAGCTCCACATGTGTTTCACCAGAGTAGACAATGCCCTTGTCAGCACAATAGAAAACATTGGCTGTGACATTCCAGCTGCCAAGCCCACTGTCACTTGGAAAGAATCAGTTGCCAGGAAATGGAGCACTGATAGCACTTGCACAAGAGGAGGGATCCCAGTGGAATGACGGATAGCTGATATCAGGTCAGGCTCTAATTGGCCACTGTCTGTCTGTCTGCCTGTCCTCCAATGTAGCCAAGTCCACAAGGGGTCTGTACACGGGGATTGTCTTCTCCGCCCATTCATCCACAGCGGTAGTTATCTAAGGATCACAAGAGTGAGTAGGCTGACACAATTTTAACAATGGAACCACAACCTCAATGTGCATGTTGCATTTATGTTATGGAACAGTGGGAATGACAGGTATGTCCAAATCTAGGCAGTGGCGCAGTAAAGGTTAATCTGATGGTTGTCCATCAACGTGATATGGTGACCGCCTGTCCTGTATGTAGGGACAGGTGGAAGTGAGGTAACTCCGCCGACGTCGGGCATTGTGGCGGAAGGTAGTCTTGCACTGCCGTGTAATTCCTCATTGACTAATATGGGGCTCTCTGGAGTACAGTGGCCAATGGGGATCTGCGCTGGCGGTGACAGTGTACACAGCTGTGGACGTGACCGCCATTTCCTATCACAATCCTCACTTGTTTCCTGACTTTCAACAGGAGAACACCTAGAATGCATGTGCTGCTGTGACCTGTGTCTGGAACCTACCATGGCCCGTGTGACCGGGGAAAGGGCCCCTGCCTTCTCTGTGGAGGAGTGGGAGTGATTGGTGGATGGGGTCTTACCCCAGTACGGACTGCTGTGTGGGCCTCCAGACCAACAGGTGAGTACACCTTGGGCACAATGCATGTGGGAAGGATGCATGGAGATATGTGTGCAAGCATCCTGTCATGGGGGTGATGTAATGTGGTGGTGTACATGGTGCGTGCCGGGCGATGTCTGTGACAATGGTGAAGGAAACGGGATTGGTGGGCCATGTGTGTGACAGGCTGGATTGTATGTGCAATGGTGTCTTCCCGGCTGTATCTCCTATGCAGGTCAGCACCTATTAAAAGAAAGGATTATAGTGTGCCATTGCCAAGGATGTGCAGACCCTGGGGTTCTATGGCAGGAGGAGCACCTGTCAGAAACGGTGGGAGGACCTGAGATGCTAGGCACAGAAGACTGCAGAGGCCCAGCTGGGGATGGCCTCCCAATGAGGAAGGGGTGCCCATAGGAACCTGACCCCCCTGGTGGCCCGCATACTCGCGGTGGCCTACCCAGAGCTGGATGGGCGCTTGAGGGCATCACAGCAGCCACAAGGGGGTGAGTACAGTGGGAATTACTACAATAATTGGTAGGTGGCATGGGATCCGGGTGGTGGGTGTGAGCTAGTGGGTGCCCCTTAATGCCAGGCCAGACATTGCAGCGTGATCCAGCTCCAGGGTCATGGTTGAGAGGGAAAAGATGGTAACCTAGCTAGGTTGCATTCCTTGTCAGACAGGGCTTAGTAGGTCCCAGGCGACGTGCAGTTAGCAGTGTTTGGCCCTCATTTTGCTGTGGCATCTAGCCAAATCAATGGCAGTGCAATGCATAGTGCTCAATCCTGATCCTTGTGTGTGACGGTTCTGTGTATGCCAACAGTGGTTTTGGTGCAGTAATTGACCCTGTGTTCCCTTTCTCTATCCCCCCCTTTATCTTCTGTCATCCTGTCCATGTGTGCATTTGCATCATCTGGGGGAGGAGCAGGGGCAACGGCAACAGAGGGAGCTGCATCCCACCAGACCCAGGAGGCAGAATCCACCGACGCTGAGGAAACTAATGGGACGGAGGGCGAGGGGAGCACCTTGGCAGAGGCAGGAGGTGACAACATAGACTCAGATACCTCATCCAATGGAAGCTCCCTGTTGGTGGCGACTGCTCTGTGATCACCTCAGCTGCAGGTACAGCCACCACCCCCGATACCAGCACTGCCCTCCCAGTAGCCCCTCAGCGAGTTGCCCGTGCCTGTTCACCCAGGAGGGTGGGCATCTCCTTCACCCCAGGCACCTCAGTCCCTGCCCTAGTGAGCCCTGAGTGAGGAGGCTATTGACCTCCTGAGATCCATCTGTGTAGGGCAGTCAACCATTGTGAATGTCATCCAGGGGCATTTCTGGATGGCATCTACGGTGGATTGGCGGCCAAACCGATATTGATTCAGGCTCTGGCCTCCTCTCTCATGGCAACCATGTCCCTGTCCCTGTCCCCGTCCCTACCGTCCCCCCTCCAACTACCACTTCCCAGTCCTAGTCTCCTCAACCCCAACCCATCCCATGCACACATACAGATGAGCATGCACACAAGACAACACACAAGAGTAGCAGAGTCAAACACAGGTAACACACTTCAACACGTAAGCACACACGCAAAAACCAGACAGTTGCAGACACAACCACATCCACTGCCTCCACGGTGTACCCCCTCCTCTTCCTCCACCTCTCTTACAGTCACGCCCACACTCACACCTGCATGCACTGCTTCAACAGCCACCACCATCATACCCCACACCAAGCAGCACACACACCTCACTGGCAGACACCTCAACAACATCCATCCACGTGTCACCTGTTTCCTCTCTAACCATGCCTACCCCCGTCCTAGAGCTCACAAATGCAAGCCCTCAGACACCCAACAGCCATCCACCTCACATCAGCACACTCCCCATTCACCTGCACCCAAGTCCAGCAGATGTACTCCTACAAAAACCACTCCCTCAACCTCCACTCCCATCCCTCCTCCCTCTTCCCGCCCCACTGTCCCTAAAAAGCTTTTCCTTGTTCAACTTGACCGCATTCCTCCCCTCCCCTCCCCCTGTCCTGCCCGTAACAGCAGGTTCGAAACGACCCAGCCCAGCACCTCAGCCAAACAGTTCACCCGGACAGTGGAGGCACCTCCTAGTCGTGGAGGCAAGACAGTGATGGTTCCCACTCCACCAGCCAGGAAGGGTAAGGATCCCACGTCACTTCCATGAAGGAAAAGAAGCCCTTGACTCCTGCTATGAAGAGGAAGGAGGTTGCACCTCCTGCCATGAGGCGGAAGAAGCCCTCGACTCCTGCCATGAAGTGGAAGAAGCCCTCAACTCCAGCCATGAAGGGGAAGGAGCCCTCGACTCCTGCCATGAAGGGGATGGAGCCAGCACCTCATGTCATAAAGGGGAAGAAGCCCTCGATGTCTGCCATGAAGGGGAAGACCTAGACTCCAGCAGTGGCTGGTAGGATGACACCACCACCAGTGGTCACAGAGCCCTTACCTACAGCTGAGGCAGTGCAGCTGACTCCTCCTACAGAGGCTACACCTTCACCCGCTGAGACAGTGCAGCCTTCAACTCCAGCAGATGCTGCCCAGGAGGCACTTTCACCTGCTGACACAGTGCATCCCTCACCTCCAGCAGAGGCTGGCAGGATGACACCACCACCAGTGGTCACGAAGCCCTCGTCTCCAGCTGAGGCAGTGCTGCTGACTTCTCCTACAGAGGCTGCACCTTCACCCGCTGAGACAGTGCAGCCCTCACCTCCATCAGAGGCTACCCAGTTGGCAACTTCACCTGCTGACATAGTGCAGCCCTCACCTCCAGCAGAGGGCATGAAGGCTACCCTGCTGCGACTGCTGCACAAGACTCTCAGGTGGGTGACTTGCCCCCTCCAGAACCAGTGGGCAGGTCCCCCACCTGAGAGACTGTGGCCTTGCAGTCCCCAGAACAGAGAAATCGGCATGGAGCCAACACCAGAACCAGTGGGAAAGTCACCCACCTGAGAGACTGTGGCCTTGCACTCCCCAGCACAGAAAATGGGCATGGAGCCACCTCCAGAAGCAGTGGGCAAGTCACCACCTGAGAGACTGTGGCTGTGCAATCCCCAGCAGAGAGAAATGGCCATGGAGTCCCCTCCAGAACCAGTGGAAAAGTTCCTGATTTTGGCTGAGGAGCCCCCCCCCCCCCATCACCCTGAGGTGCCTGCCCACTTACAAAATGATGCCCCTGCAGAGTTCTGTGGAGTTGCTGTCAGGAGAAAAGTTGGGCCTTGGACTGTGCCCTGAGGCCATGTGGGTCTTTTGTACATTGGACTGGGCATTGGCCCTTTGTGGACAATTGTAAATATAGTGTTCATGTCGAGGTTTTTCCCTTGCTAATACATTTTCAGTACTTCTGAATTCTGGTCTGTGTTTTATTGTGCTGTGTGTCTTGTGAACTTGATTTATGTGTGCAGCTGGTTGTATGCATGTGTGTGTGTGTGTCTGGTCTGTGTTGTGCATGTGTGTATCACTTTCCTTCTTCACCCTCCCTCCCTTGTGTGCTAGGTGGCTGTACTTACCATCGCTGTCTTTGTCAGTTTTGGTGTTCAAGGTGGAGCATGGCGTAGAAAAGCATTGGGAAGACTTGAAGTTCCAATTCCATAGCGACGGTGGAGTCCTCTGTTTGTTTGTTGTTTTCTTTGTTCTGTTTCCACCAGGCTTTTCATGGCATTTGCACTGCCCCGGAAATCCTTGCGGTTTCCTGTGGCATAATATGGTGGGTGGTACTTTGTCGCCCGCCTGGCTATCGCCGTGGTGTATGGTGTTAACGCCTTGGCGGATGGTGTGGTACATTTGCTGTGTATGGGAGTTCTCACCGCCATGGTCATAAATCAGCAGTATTTCCGTCACTTTATCACTCACTGCCAATGTCATAATGAGGGCCTTAGGGGCATATTTATACTCCGTTTGCGCCGAAATTGAGTCGTTTTTTTTTACGCAATTTCGACGCAAAACTAACTCCATATTTATACTTTGGCGTTAGACGGGTCTAGCGCCAAAGTTCATGGAGTTAGCGTCATTTTTTTGCGTGAACACCTTCCTTGCGTTAATGAGATACAAGGTAGGCGTTCCCGTCTTAAAAAATGACTCCGATGCATATGCGTCGTATTTATACTCCCGGGCAAAAATGACGCCTGGGAGTGGGCGGGTCTAAAAAACCCGCATTTGCGCGGGATTTTAGCGCCTTGGTCAGGGCAGGCGTTAAGGGAACTGTGGGCTCAGAATGAGCCCAGAGGTGCCCTCCCAAGCCCCCAGGGACACCCCCTGCCACCCTTGCCCACCCCAGGAGGACACCCAAGGATGGAGGGACCCACCCCAGGGACATTAAGGTAAGTCCAGGTAAGTATTTTTTTTTATTTTTTTTTGTGGCATAGGGGGGCCTGATTTGTGCCCCCCTACATGCCACTATGCCCAATGACCATGCCCAGGGGACAGAGGTCCCCTGGGCATGGCCATTGGGCAAGGGGGCATGACTCCTGTCTTTGCTAAGACAGGAGTCATTTCTATGGGGGATGGGTGTCGTAAAAAAATGGCGCAAATCGGGTTGTGGCGAATTTTTTGCCTCAGCCTGACTTGCACCATTTGTGGACGCCCATACGCCATTTCCCCCCTACGCCGGCGCTGCCTGGTGTACGTCGTTTTTTTTAACGCACACCAGACAGCGCCGGCGGCTAACGCCGGCTAACGTCATTCAATAAATACGGCGCCCGCATGGTGCTTCAGAATGGCGTTAGCCGGCGCAAATTATTTTGGCGCAAAACTGCGTTGCAGCAGTTTTGCGTCAAAAAGTATAAATATGGGCCTTCTGGGAGGGGAACATCATTGCTGGCCTAAGCACAGTGCTTGCTGCAGTGTGACACTCTGATGTGTGCTCTCTAAGAGTTTGTTGGCTTGGCCCCTGTACTGTGTGGAGGTCTCAAGGACATCTAAGAGCTCCTTCGTGGGACCTACACTTTCTACTGAGTCATCTGGAGAGTGGTTCCCTCCTCTGGATCTGCATCATCTGCTGGAGTCCATCGGGTAGCAGCAGTGTGAGTGTAGAACATAGAATTGTGCCTGGAGACCGGATTTGCATGCTGCAGAGCCTGCAAAGTACTGACCGCATTCGAGCGTAAGGGTGGCAGTAAATGGATTACTGATGGTGGGACTCAGCGTGGCCTGCTCTTGTCGAGTGTACTGTATTTCTCTTGTGCGACATCAGACTGCAAGCTCATTGTGTGCGGTGTCCATATCACTAGCTGCGACCCTCCGATGTAGGGCGTACCCGGAGCAGTGCCGCCTTTTACCTCATACAGTCCCACTAAACAGGTGTCTGTGTGTGACTGAATTGGTCTGCTGTGACTCATCGCAGCACTCATTGAGCATCAGACATTGTGCCTTATTGTTGGAAAGTGCCTCTTTTGACATGGTTACCCCCACATTCTTTTTGCCTGCTTTCTGGTGCAATTTCGACTGAAAGTGCACTCGTTCCATGCTAAACAGGTCCCCAGTGCCAGATCTCTTTCCACAAAACTGCACAGTTATTTTTCCCAATTGACAAACCTTTAGGTACCACTGTTAGTCCCTAGTAAATGGTACCCCTGGTACCTAGGTCATAGGGTAACAAAGGAAGGACACTGAGGGCTGCAGCATGAATTGTGCCACCCTCAGGGACCCTCTCACTTAGTAAACCCAGTACTGCTTTCGCAGGCTGCGTATCTTGGTACCGAACTAAAATGAAAACACGACATGGCACACAGAGTGGGTGCCCTATCCCCTTTACTCTGCAAGCAATATATGTAATTTACCCCTCTAGCATGACTTTCAACCCTGATGTCAAGGTGAATTTTATTACATGCATGAGCAGACATGACCCTGCTATGTTTTTGTCTATTCTCAGACATAGTAAGTGAACAGGGAAGCCATTTTAAGAACATTTGCTGGACACTGATCATTACGAGTTCCCCAGCTACATGATGGCTTCACTGAAAATAGGACTGTTTGGTATCAAAAATCTCAAAATTAAAAATCCTCACTGAATCCAGTGATGGATTTATTAATACATGAACTCAGAGTGTACCTTAGAGGTGCACCTTGAAAACCTACTAACTCCTAGTGTTGGCACTGACTGGTCAAAACTAGTACAGCTACCTTAGACATGCATTCAAGGGCTTAGAACAAGGCTTGCTCTGGGCAGAAGTGTCAACTCCTCTGCCAGGCAGGATGGACATTCAAGGGTGGGGAGCTTCAGCCCAGGTCTCTCTAAATGGTAGAGAAGGCCGAACCCCCATTCCTGACCCCACGTTTGGTGGCAGGACTGACAGGAAAATTAGTTAAATTAGTAGGAGTGCCCACTTCATGCGAGTCCCACCCCTAAGGTGGATGAACTGAAATAGACATTACTTTTACAATTTCTTCATCTTATGTGGAAGGAATTAGCCCAATAGGGTTAGGTCTATGCCCATTTCCCACAGGAAGTGGTCAAAAGAACGGTGTAGTCGCCCTAAAGGTGACTAGCCTATTGGCTACCACCTAGCACTCCTTGTAACACCCCTAAATTCAGTATTTGGGTGGCACCCCGAACCCTAGAACTCAGATTTCTGTCAACCTAAGAAGAGCTGAAAACCAAAGAAGTCACACAAGCAGAGAAGACTGAAGACACCAACTGACATGGCCTCAGCCCTACTGGCCTGTCTGCAGCCTTCAAAGAACCTAGACCAAAAGGCAACCTGTCCTGCAGCCAAGTGATCTCCAAAGCCTCTGGAGGACTGCCTGCCTTTGATAAACAACAAGACCCCTGTGGACATCGGATCTGTTCAAAAGAAACCAACCGCATAGAAGAAGTCTGCATGAGGACCAGACAAACCGCCTCTGGAACCACCTCTGCACCCAATGCCCTTGGCCAGAGTCCAAGTGGCCCACTGGTCCTGTGAAGGTTCCCCAGCACATAAAGCAAAAGTTCACCATGGGCTGACCCCCTCCAGACTGCAGCCTGCAGCCCGAGGACTGTCACTGGCCGCCACCTGCCTGGTAAGCTGTTTCCAATGCCAGAGGACACCCTTGCACCCAGAGCTCCTGGGCCTTTGGAAGCTGGACTATTGATGTTCCTATGACCCCGGGCATCTCTACTTACTTGGGCAGCTGTGAGCTGTCCTTCCCTGGCCTCCTAGCCAGGGCCTGCAGCCTGTTTCTGAAACTGATCTCCTCCATTGAATAACATTGAGCGCCCAACACAGTGTTGGCACTCTGCACCTGGCCGCCCCTGTGTCGCTGAGTATGTAAGTTTGGTGCTGCCTTTTGGCCCCCATTGTATTTACCTCAACTCCAGGAGATCTAGGATTAGGAGAGGAGAGGGCTAGGAAGATCTGAGCCAGGGACAACAAACCTGTCCCATTTTTGGAGGCCTTAGGCAGCAGGCTGCTGCCCAGGAAAAAGGTGATGTTAGTGTACCTACAGGATCCATTGGGAGGGGGCACTCCTGTATACTGAGGCTGGAGTCCTTAAACCTGTTTCCACCACGAGGCTGGTAGTGCCTCAGCAATGTAGCGAGTTTCGCCTAACAGTGGCCCATGACATCCCCTTAGCTGGGCATCTTTGCCAGACAAAAACATGGTGTTGGTTGGTCAACCGCTTCTACTGGCCAGGCATGTCCCAGAAAGTAAAGGAGTTTTGCAACTCCTGTGCTACCAGTCAAGCAAGTGGCAAGACAGGTGGACAACCAAAGGCCCCCTTACTTCTACTTCCAGTGATTAGGGCTTCCTTTGAAAGGGGTGTGATTGACATTGTTGGTCCCCTTGACCCTCCAACATCATGAGGGAACATAGTTATACTGGTGGAGTGTGCCACCAGGTACCCTGACACAATCCCCCTAAGGACTACTACTGCCCCTGCAGTAGCTAGGGTCCTCATTGGTATTTTTACCAGAGTGGGCTTTGTTGGGAGGTGGTGCCAGACTAAGGTACCAACTTCATATCTGGCTACCTGAAGCACATGTGGGCTGAATGCGGTGTGACCTATAAGGTCACCACCCCATATGTAATGCTATCTGTATTTAACCGCTGACTCCATCTTTTCCAATGATTCCATTTTGTGCTTAGCTTAGCTTTAAATGTCATCACACTGGTGGTGCAGATATTTTTCCACACACTGCTTGTTAACGTGTTTTCTCTTTTCTCACCAGGGAAGGGAACATACCATGGGAGGTGCATTGTTTATAAGAGTGTACAAGGATGAGAATGTTTTGGGCCGAGAAGGGTACAGCTCAGTGTTGGAAAGACATCTTGGGACCTGGCTAATATCTTGCTGGTTTTTTCAACGCTGACCCAGTACGGCCAGCACTTGATTTTCAGAAATTACTCATTTCTAGAACCTTCTTCTTGTTTAAGGTATGTAAAGTGGAGAAGCTTGACACTGAGGTAGAAGGAAATCCTTTCTGAGAGTGGACATATTGCTCAAATAATCCTTGCAGGGAAGTTTCCCCTGCATCAGATGTCATGGGTTCCACAGCTTGACATTGGCAGACAAAGATGATGTTGGATTCGACCCCCACGGTGATGCATTTTTAATTCTTGATATCTAGCTTTACTGTGTGCACGCATAAATATGCATAGTCACTAGTCACTGCATATATATATAAATTCATTGTTGATATATTGCATTTTCTCTAATTATTATTATCCCGCTGCTGTGATTATTTCAATAGCTGAACATGTGTTGCTGCATTCACATTAAGGACTCACAATATTATTTTCTGATATCTGTGCTTGAAACCTGTGAAGCGCCTTAATAAATTCAGTACTCAGACTAAGAGTGCTGCATTCTTCACATTCTTTAGCTTCATTCCCTCTCAGTCTGAAACAAAGCAGAACACCATATCATCCCCAGTGCAATGATCTTGTTGAGAGATTTACCAAGACTCCCAAAGTCATGATTAGTGGGCTCACTGAAAAAGTCAGGTGAGAGATGTCCTACTTCCTTGCTTGCTTTTTTCCTTTAGGGAAGTGCCACATAAGGGAGTGGGTTTCTCCCGTTTGAACTTTTGTTTGGACATTCACTTTGAGAACCACTTTGCCTTGTAAAAGAAGGATGGGAGAGACCTCCCAGAGAGCCCAAGCAGGCCAGAGTGGATTATATGCTTGGCGTTCAGTCAAGGAGGGCTGAGTAAATGAAAAGAACAAACAAATCCATTGAGGCCAGTCAAGAGTTACAAAAGTTCTGGTTTGACCAAAAAGCTGCACTGGTTGAATACCAACCTGGGCCAAAGGTATGGATGTTGGAGACTGTGGCCCCTAGGGCCCTCCAAGATAAATAGAGTGGACTCTGCCCTATCCTGAAAAGGAAAGGGGAGGTCACCTATCTGGTAGACCTTGGCAGTTGTAGGAATCCCAAGAGAGTAATCCATGTAAACTATCTGACACCCTACCATGACAGAGCTGAGATGACCATGCTCACAGTCACAGATCAGGGACAGGAAATTCAAAGTGAGTCTCTGCTCAATCTCCTCTCCAGCAATCCCAAAGATGGCTCAGTTGAGGCAGTAGTTTTTTCAGACACCCTCTCTGACCAGCAGCAGACTGCAGGTAGGTCTTTTACCAGTTTGCTGAACTGTTCTCTTTGACCACAGGCAGAACTACCTAGTGTACCCATGATGTGGACCCTGGAGACAGTTTACTTGTTAAAAACAAACTAAACCGACAATCTGACCATGTCAAGGAGAACATCAAAGCTGAAGTCGTTAAGATGCTGGAATTGAGAGTCATTGACCATTCTGAGAGCCTCTGGCCCAGCCTAGTTGTGCTTGTCCCCAGACCTAATTTCCAAGGCTGAAAAGAAACATATCAGGTTCTATGTGGACTATAGGGGTCCACATGCAGTGACCAAGACAGATGCCCACCCAATTCCAAGAGCAGATAAACTCATTGACAGATTGGTAAAAGCCTGTACGCTGTACTTTTGACCTCACATCAGGGTACTGGCAGATAGGCCTGACTCCTGGAGCAAAAGAAAGATCTGCATTCTTCATTCCTGATGAGCATTATCAGTTCACTGTTATGCCCTTTGGTCTGAAGAATACCCCTGCAACCTTCCAGAGGTTGGCAAATAAATAAAAATAAAGCATTTTCTGGGTTAGAAGACTTGATGCAGCATATCTAGATGATAGTTCTGTCTTAGCTCTACCTGGCTCTACCTGGCAGTATCACCTGACACACCTGAGAAAGATCCCTGAGGCTCAGAAAAGTGCATTCCTCACTAACAAGGCAAGCAAGGGCCAGATAAGACAGTGCCAGGTTGTATACTTGGGACTCCTGGTAGATGGGAGCCAGGTTCACCACTCCAACCAGAGGTTCGACAATTATGGACTGTGAAGCTCCAACAAACCATATCCAAGTCATGACATTCCTTGGCTTGACTTGTATTAAAGACGTTTTGTGAAGGGCTATGGCGCCATTGTGGCATCCCTCACAGAATTCACATACAAAAAGATGCCCAAAAAGGTAAACTGGATAGTCGGCTGTCAAAAGGCCTTTGACACCCTGAGCAATGTGCTCTGCTCCTGTTCTAAAAGCTCATGATTACACTAAGCAGTTCATTGTAAAGACAGATGCCTCTCTACATGAGATAGAAGCAGTCCTGTCCCAAATCAATGATGATGGTCATGACCAACATGTTGCTTTTATTAGCAGGAGGTTCACTCCCCAAGAGTAAAGTTGGAATGACATTTAGAGGGAAGCATTCACTGTGGTTTGGTCTGTAAAGAAGCTGAGACCCTACTTGTTTGGTTCTCACTTCCTAGTTCAAACTGACCACAGGCCCCTTAGATGGCTAATGCAAATAAAAGGTGAAAGCCCCAAACTGTTAAGGTGGTCCATATTCCTACAGGGAATGGAATTTACAGTGGAGCTCAACCCTGGGTCTGACCATGCAGATGCAGATGGCTTTTCCAGGTTCATTCACTTAAAGGAAGAAAACGCCCAAGGGAGGGGTTAGCTTCACCCCCTTTCCTTTGAGAGGGTGTTTAAAATGGGGTCTTTGGTTGGCAGTCAGGTTACCCCCCTGTCCAAGCAAGGACACTCACTCAAGTCAGGGTAAAGGAGAAACACACCTGGTTAATCCCACCCACCCCCTTGGTAGCTTGGTATGAGCAGGAAGGCATAACATAAGTGATGTGTGAAGTATTTTTACCAACACACATAGTAATACAGTGAAAACTCTACAAAATGGAAACCACACTAGTTTAGAAAAATAGGCAATATTTATGTAAATCAAACAAGACCAAAAAGACAAAAATCCAACCTGCACAATTCAAAATATGAATTTTCAAAAGAATAAGAGTCTTACTCCATAGAAAAAAATGAAAACATTGATTTTAGACAAAGTCTCTCGTTTACGTCAAAGATAAAGCTGTGCGGGCGAGCGGGCGTCAGAAAAGTCAGCGATGCGTCAATGTCTTACTCCCAAGTGAGGCCGTACGTCATTTTCTTCTCCAGTTAGGTCGGCGATGTGTTGTTCTTTTCCCTCACAAGACAGCGATGCGCCGATTTCCAGGCAGTGCACCTCGGATTCGCGCTGATTCACAATGACTTTGACGCCCAAGGACAATGCATGAGAAATTCAGTCACATGGTGTTAGAAGACTACGATACAGCTAGTGGGTGTTGTGTCATTTCTCCAGCCACAATCCATGATGAGCATCGATTTTAGTTGCAGATCGGGTGGCCCATCATTTATCCTCCGTTTTGCAGATGGTGTGTCAAAAATATCCACGTGTGACATTTTGTGCATGGATTTCAGCTCTTGTTCTGCCAACTTCACCTTTCCAGGGGCCAAGGACTGGATAGGGCACCGCTTGGCAAGGCAGGAGTCTCAGCATAAAGTCCAGGTGCTAGAAGAGGAAGTCTTTGATGGCCCTGAGACTTTAAAACTGGAGGCAAGCTCAGCTCAAGCCCTTCGGGATTTTTCTTCCAGCAGGAATGCACAACAAAGTCCAGTCTTTGTTCCCTTTCACAGGCAGAAGCAGCAACAGCAGGATGGCCCAACAAAGCGCAGTCGCAGGCAGGAGCATCACTTCTCCTCAGCTCTTCAGCTCTTCTCCTTGGCAGAGGTTCCTCTTGATTCCAGAAATGATCTAAAGTCTGGGGTTTTGGGTCCACTGTGTATACACCTTTTTGCCTTTGACATAGGCATCTTCAAAGGAAAGTCTCCATTGTTCACAAGATCCTGCCTTGTCCAGGTTAGGCCCCAGACACACCCCAGGGGGTTGGAGACTGCATTGTGTGAGGGCAGGCACAGCCCATTCAGGTGCAAGTGATCACTCCTCCCTCTGCTCTAGCTCAGATGGCTCATCAGGATATGCAGGCTACACCCCAGCTCCCTTTGTGTCACTGCCTAGAGGGGATTCACAAATAGCCCAACTGTCAGTCTGACCCAGAAAGGGAATCCACAAACAGTTAGAGTCACAGAATGCTTAAAGCAAGAAAATACCTACTTTCTAAAAGTGGAATTTTCAATCTAACAATCTAAAAAGCAACTTCACTAAAAGATGTATTTTTAAATTCTGAGTTCAGATACACCATACTCCATCCTTCTATCTGCTCTCAAAGGGTATCTGCACTTTAAGAATATTTAAAGGCAGCCCTCATGTTAACCTATGAGGGAGAGAGGCCTTGCAACAGTGAAATGCGAATTTGGCAGTATTTCACTTTTAGGACATATAAAAAACATTAGTACATGGCCCACCTTTAACATACATTGCACCTTGCCCATGGGACTATCTAGGGCTTACCTTAGGGGTGCCTTACATGTATAAAAAGGTAAGGTTTAGGTCTGGCAAATGAGTACACTTGCCAAGTCGAATTGGCAGTTTAAAACTGCACACACAGATACTGCAGTGGAAGGTCTGAGTCATGTTTACAGGGCTACTAATGTGAGTGGCACAACCAGTGCTGCAGGCCCACTAGTAGCATTTGATTTACAGGTCCTAGGCACCTATAGGCACCTATAGTGCACTTCACTAGGGACTTACTAGTAAATCAAATATGTCAATCAGGAAAAGCCAATTACACATACACTTTACACATGAGCACTTGCACTTTAGCACTGGTCAGCAGTGGTAAAGTGCCCAGAGTATCAAAAACAGCAAAGCAGAGTCCAGCACATAGTCAAAACATGGGAAGCAGAAGCAAAAAAGACAGGGGAGATACACCAAGGATGCCAGGTCTAACTGGGAAGGTCATGTAGGAACGTGCATCTTTTGACATGGCTACCCCCACACACTTTTTGCCTGGTTTCTTTTGCAATTTTGACTGAAAGTGTACTGGGGCCCTGTGAAACAGGTCCCCAGTTCCAGATTGCTTTCCCCAAAACTGCACAGTCGTTTTTCCCAATTGGCAAACCTTTAGCTACCACTGTAAGTCCCTAGTGTAGGAGGCTGGCCTGGTCCAGTTACCCCTTATTAGTGAAATGTAGTCAGTGTCTAGAAGCCAGGCTCTCTAATGGTAGTGTGGATCAGCAGCCAAGGCCTAACTAGGAGACATGCAAAGCTCATGCAATACCACTGGAGTCACACAGTACTCACACACATGAAAGAAAATAGTAAGTGTTACACAAAATAAAGGTACTTTATTTTTGTGATACAAATACCAAAAATACCTTAGAGACTATACTCACTTAGAAGGTAAGTAATATACACAGTATATACACTAGAATACAGAAATAGCTGTAAAAATAAAAACAGTTAGAAAAGTTAGTGAAAATCACAATAGTTAGAAATGGGCCTAGGGGGGAAAAAAAATATATAAAATAGTGGAATGCGAAAGTCGGTTTCCCACCTAGGCAAGTGTAATGTGTAGAGGGTCACTGGGAGTGTAAGAAAACACCAAAGGTGTCAACATCGGGGCAGTGCGCGCTCTACGGGCGACTGGAATGCAAAAACCCAGCACTAACGTAATTCATGCATTATGGTGACATGCTGTTGTTTAACCTTTTGCATTGCAGAGTTTAATCCTGAAGACTTATATTCAAGGTGCTTGTGAATACTGTTCATTTGCAATGTATTGCTGCAGGCTTTCAGAGTGTGTCAGGGTGTGGTCTCTTTCCAGGGCCTTCTAGAAGCTTTCTCTGTAGCATGACTGGGTGCGGTTTGTGGGCTGGGCCAGACTCTATATAAGGGAGCCAGCCCTGCTGCACATACTCACTATTCAGAGGTCCCAGTGCAGAGCAGCAGCAAGTTCCTGAGCTCCTGTTCCGGAGGCCTACCTTGATCTTCCAGGCCTTTGCCCCTCATTGTATTGGTGATCCTTGATCAGGGCAGTAAAACGGAGGTCGGGCTGGGCCCCGATCCCGTTTTCAAAGGTATTCAAGTTTTTGGGCCTAGTTTTCATGTTGGAAGATTTTCCCTTGTGCGTGTGAATGTGCTCGTGGTTTCTGACATTTACATGTTGACATTCGAATCGGCAAGACGCGCAATTCATTCCTTGCATTTAACTCTTGATAATCATTGTGCGCTACCATTTCTTGGCATTTATATGGTGGCATTCGAATCGGCAAGACATGCGATTCATTCCTTGCATTTAAACCTTGATAATCATTGTGCGCAACCATTTCTAGGCATTTACATGGTGGCATTCGAATCGGCAAGACGCGCAAATCATTCCTTGCATTAAAACTTTTATAATCATTGTGCGCGACCATTTCTTGGCATTTACATGGTGGCATTGGAATCAGCAAGACGCGCAATTCATTCCTTGCATTAAAACTTTGACAATCATTGTGCACAACCATTTCTTGGCATTTACATGGTGGTATTTGAATCGGCAAGATCCGCGATTCATTCCCACATTTAAAACTGATGTTTTTAGATTGCTTGCAGAGTGCTTGATCATTTCATGGCATTTACATATCCTTGTTGAAATCGGCAGTGCGCGCAATTCATTTCCCGCATTTAAAACTAGGTGTTAAAATTCAAGCTGTTACATTATATGTGCATATTAAGTCCTTAATACAATTCCTATTGTGTTCCAAGAAATGTTTAGGTTACTTTTTGTCCTCATGTAAAAAGACCATGTTTGTTCTGAAAAAATAATTCTAGAAGGTTCTTATAATCCTAGACAATGTGTAACATTTCAAGAAAAGTTTCATTGAGAAGTTGTATTAATCATTCTTGATTCCTTCCCAGGTACCCAGATGTCCTGAGGCCTAGTTATCAGTCCTTTCTTAACGTATCCATGGTTACAGTATGGCAATGCTTAGAATCATAGGGGGTCATTACGACCCTGGCGGACGGTGTTAAAGCTGCGGAAATACCGCAAACAGGCCGGCGGACAAAAAAAGGGAATTATGACCTTGGCGGTAACCGCCAACAAAGACAGCCCCTTTAACACTTCGCCCGCCACGGCGGTACAGACAAACAGCGTGGCGGTCACCGCCAACAGACAGGCGGAAGACAATGTACCGCCAACAGTATTATAACCTACCAATCCACCACCTTTTCCGGGGCGGATTCTCCGTGGATAAAAACACGGCGGAAACAGCTTTTGCTATGGGAAAATGCTCACCTGAACACAGCCCACGAGGAACGACAATGCCATGGAGCCAGTACTCCAAATCCTACCTGCCCTTGTCTTTCTGCTCCTCTACGAACAACAGCGACGTAGGCGCAGAACATACCGGTGAGTACTGCATCTACGACACGGGGGAGGCAAAAGTTAGGGGGACACCCACCAAACAACCCCACCCTCGCATATCACCACATACACACCAATGCAGTCAAAAATATCACAGTAACAACCCACAAGTCCCCCGGAATAATGCAAAGACAAAGCGAATTGCGGGCAAACATTGTAATGTGGCAATATACATGTCATACAAAAATATACAAATATACGTATTCCAAAATCACTCTTATTTACATAAATAATCCGATAAGTATTGCAGATATGTACACAACAATGTCCGTGCACAAACATTCCAAAAATGCATGGGTGAGGCCCACAATAGATACCTGACCAAAATCGGAGAGAACACTGCCGGGGCATCAGATTGAAACACTACAGGCACCTCAGGGGGAAGGGAAGTGGGGGCACCTCAGCCAGATGAATGCAAAGCCAGATCCACGACGGGGCTCCATGCCCATTGATGTATCCTGGGGAGTGCAAAGCCACAGTCTCACAAGTCTCTACAGTGGGCGGTCTATGGACTGTTCAGCTGTGCTTTCACATGGCGGTTCGGATACTGACATTGGTGTGTGGCATGACGAACTCCACACTGGACATTGGTGTGTGGCATGACGAACTCCACACTGGACATTGGTGTGTGGCTTGACGTTCCATCATTGCCCAGCGGGCTGTGGGATCCTGGTCCCTCCTGGGCACTGACTCCGGCGGTGGTCTCCTGACCAGTAACGATACTTGGGCCCTCCTGGGTGTGACTCCGGCGGTGGTCTCCTGACCACTAACGATACTTGGGCCCTCCTGGTCACTGACTCCGGCAGTGGTCTCCTGACCAGTAACGATACTTGGGCCCTCCTGGGCACTGACTCTGGCGGTGGTCTCCTGACCAGTAACGATACTTGGGCCCTCCTGGGCTGTGACTCCGGCGGTGGTTTCCTGACCAGTAACGATACTTGGGCCCTCCTGGGCACTGACTCTGGCGGTGGTCTCCTGACCAGTGACGACGGTGCTGGCGGTTGTGTCTCGACCGCCGGAAATGATGGCGCACTTCTCCGCTGTGACACTCACAACAGGCTGGGCAGACTTCCTCAGGACCTTCCCCACCTTCATTGGAGTTACAGCTGACTCACCAATCGCCTTCGATCCCATTTCAGTAGTTGTCCCACCAGGACTCTTGACACGGTCCCGTCGTCCACTCTCCAATTTCAGAGCCTTTACAGGGGGTGGGCTGCCAGTGCCTTGGCTACGGGTCCTACTGCCTGCCCTGGTGGACGGTGCACTCCAAAAACCTGGAACACAAACCACTGGCACTGGAGGCTTTTTGGCTGAGGCGCTACGACGGGACTGATGAACTGGAGGGGGGGGGGTCGGGGCAAACAGGTCAATTTGACAGAGGGACAGTTTCTGACGGACACTGGGATGGGTAGTTGGAGGGGGTCTGGGAGTGGATGTAGAGGAGGTGGTTGTAGGAGGGGTCAATTTAGCTGTTCTGGGTGCAGGTGCAGGTACTGGAGGCTGTCGTGAGGTGGATGGATGTTGGCTGAGTGATTGCCGGCGTTTGGGTATTTTGGGAGAGGGCGTCACAGACACACTGGGAGAGGACACAGGTGATGTGTAAATGGGAGTGGAGGAGGTGAGTGCAGGTGAGCGGCTTGTGGTGCTGTGTGTCCTGGTGCGAGTCCTAGTGCCTGTAGATGTGGTGCATGCAGGTGTGTGTGTAGACGAGACTGGGAGGGAGGAGGGAGAAGAGGAGGAGGGGGACACAGTGGAGACAGTGGATGTTGCTGTGTCTGTATGGGTGTGATGCTTGTGTGAGTGCCTGTGGTGTGTGTGTTGCCTATGTAGCTTGAGCTACTTGTGTGTGTTGACTTGTGTGCCTGCTGGTCTGTAGGTGTGCTTGGGATGGGCTGGGGTACAGGGGATTGGGTCTGGGTGGAGGAAGTTGGAGGGGGGAGGCTAGACACAGGGACAATGGCTGCCATCAGTGCTGAGGCCAGAGATTGCAGGGTTCGCTGAAGGACAGCCTGACCTGAATGAATGCCTTCCAGGAATGCATTACCGTGTTTCAACTCTCGTTCTACACCCTGGATGGCATTCACAATGGTAGACTGCCCAATAGTGAGTGACCTGAGGAGGTCAATGGCCTCCTCACTGAGGGCAGCAGGGGTGACTGGGGCAGGGCCTGAGGGGCATGGGGCGAAGGTGATGCCCACCCTCCTGGGTGAGCGGGCACGGGACACACGCTGAGGGGCTGCTGGGATGGCGGGGCTGGTAGGGGAGGTGGCGGCTGTACCTGTAGAAGTGGGGCGCACAGATGGTGCCGCCACCACAGGGGAGCTCACATCGGCGGACGAGTCCGTGTCGCTGGTTGGTGATGCTGTGGCCGACGTGAAGCTCCCCTCGCCCTCCGTCCCACTGGTGCATTCAGAGTTTGTGGTGTGGCCCTCCATGGCCATGTGGGATGCAGCTCCCTCGTGCTCCGGTGCCACTGTACCTCCGCCTGATGATGCTGATAAACAAAAGGACAGTGAGAGCAGGAAAAGGGGGGGAGACAGAAGAAAGACAGTTTTAGTGGATGGCATAACGCTACCATTGGCGGACAAGACAGACGCAGCAGCCCCATGCATTATGCCGTGCTCCTGCCCTCCGCACATGCAATTTCTGGGATATAGCCTACATGGCAATGGTAGAAGTAAGCACACATGGATGGCAAAGGGGCAACTATACATCAACTTGCCTCTGTTCTGATCTGGGGTAGAGTGCCACATGGCCTACATTACGGAGGGGCCTTGCCTACCTAACTCGCCTTGGCCTAGGGACACCCACAGCCCACCTCCCCCGCCCAGACACGGCCACTGCACGCAAAGTCCACAGAATGAGGTTGTACTCACCCCCTTGTGTCTGCTGTGATGTCCTCAAGCGCCCATCCAACTCCGGGTAGGCCACCGCCAGGATCCGGAACATCAGGGGGGTCATGGTGCGACGGGCACCCCTCCCACGTTGGGAGGGCATCCCCAGCTGAGCCTCCGCCGTCTTCTTGCTGCAGCGGCGAATGTCCTCCCATCTCTTACGGCAGTGGGTGCCCCGTCTCTGGTGGGCCCCCAGGGTCCGGACTTCCTTGGCGATGGCACGCCAAATGACCCTCTTCTGGTGGGCGCTGACCTAAATGACATGCACAAGGAAAGAAGAACGGTCATTACCTACTGCCCCGTCAATGTGAGTGGCCCCCTCCCAACTCTGTCCATGTGGCCCATTCATCCCCATGCATAACTGTTCTATGTACTCTGCCCCCTTCCCTCTTCCACCCAGCCCTCTCCACCCAGGCCTAGCCCATACAACGTGCTCCCTCAGTACTAACCTGTTGGTCTGAAGGACCGTAGAGTAGTGTGTACTGGGGGAGGACCCCATCCACAAGTTTCTCCAACTCCTGTGCAGTGAAGGCAGGGGCACTTTCCCCAGACGCAGCAGCCATCGTCGCTTCCAGACCGAGGTCACAGCAGCACTAGCAGTGTAGGTCCTCTCCTGTCGAAGGTCAGGTATCTAGTGATTCAACAGATAGAAAATGGTGGTGACATCCGCAGCGGTGACGTCCGCGGCGGGGCGCATCATCACCGCCAGCGCACCTGTTCATTGGCTCCTGGGACCCACAGGGTCCAATGTTAACCAATGCAGCATTGTGCCGCGCTCTACGACCGCCTACCGCAACGGTGTGCAACGCCAGCGCAGTTACCCCACAATTCCATTGTCCCAGTTTAGAGGTCAGGCAGCCGCCATTTCAGGGGCCCACATGGCTTCATTTACTACTGCGTCACAAATACCGAGGCCTACACTCTACACATTTCCCGGATGGGTTAATTGTCTGTTGTTATCTTGTGTGTGACTGTGGGTACATACCTGCAGGAATAATGAAAGTTTCTTCGCTGTTGTCTTTCTTAGGCACCAACAGTTGGGACATATTGGAAGATGGCGGAATCTGCCGGTGTACCGACCGCTGGTGGAACTGTTGACAATGGAAGAGAGACATTTGATCGTGACCCACCGGTTCGACCGTGCCACAATCCAGGAACTATGTACCCAGTTGGAGCCAGACCTGATGTCACCAATCTGCCATCCAACTGGAATCCCCCCTGACGTTCAGGTGCTGTCAGTGCTCCATTTCCTTGCAAGTGGGTCTTTTCAGACAACAGTGGCCATGGCATCAGGGATGTCCCAGCCTATGTTTTCCAACGTGTTGTCCAGAGTGTTGTCTGCCCTGCTGAAACACGTAAGGAGATACATCATTTTCCCTCAGGTGGAGGATTTGCCTACAGTGAAAGGTGACTTCTATGCCCTTGGACATATCCCCAACGTCATAGGTGCCATTGATGGGACCCATGTAGCTCTGGTCCCCCCCTACAGGAGTGAACAGGTGTACAGGAACAGGAAGAGTTATCATTCCATGAATGTCCAGATGGTCTGTTTGGCAGACCAGTACATCTCGCAGGTAAATGCAATGTTCCCTGGCTCAGTGCATGACGCCTACATCCTGCGGAATAGCAGCATCCCTGATATGATGGTTCAACTCCAGAGGCACAGTGTATGGCTATTGGGGGACTCTGGTTACCCCAACCTGTCCTGGCTATTGACCCCATGAGGAATCCCAGGACCAGGGCAGAGGAACGCTACAATGAGGCCCATGGGCGGACTAGGAGGGTGATCGAACGTGGCTTCGGCCTCCTGAAGGCCAGGTTCAGGTGCCTCCATATGACAGGTGGGTCCCTATTCTACTCACCGAAGAAGGTGTGCGACATCATCATCGCCTGCTCCATGCTCCATAACTTGGCATTGCGACGGCAGGTGCCTTTTCTACAGGAGGATGATCCAGATGACGGTGTTGTAGAAGCTGTGGAGCCTGTGGAGCCTGTGGATAGTGATGAGGAGGAAGCTGAGGATGAAGAAAACGACAACAGGGAGTCAGTCATACAGCAATATTTCCAGTGAGACACAGGTGAGTACATTTTCATGTTTAACATAATATTAACTTTCACACGTCTACCTCTATCCTGTACCTACATTTCACTCACTATTTGTTAACTGAGTTGTCCCCTTCCATTTCAGTTTCACAAATGTGGTAACCTACGTGTCAACACCTTGCACCCTTGAAAGGCTTGTGATTTGTGACATTGGTATGTTGGCCTTCCAATGGGTAACCATTTTTGACACTGTAATTGACAATACAAAGTTCAAAATCATTGACTGACTCAAGTTTTATTAGTGTTTCAAGGGTGTTTATTTAAGTGCATAACAATGAATGGGGGTTGTGAAATGGGGATGGGTGATGGTGGAGGAATGTCCATGGAAGAGTCCAGTCTATTAGTCTCACAGGTACATTGCACATCTGGCCATTGGAAGTGGAGCTGGGGCAGTTCCGATTTGGACAGGGTCACAAAGTGGTACAGTGGGGGGACAATCACGGTGGTCTCATTTCCTGGCGGGGGTCTTGCCATCTTGCTATGTCCTGTTCCTGGATCTCAGGGCCCGCTTTCGTGGTGGTTGTCCGTCTGCAGGGGGTGGGGTGCTGGTGTGTTGGTCCTGTGGCAGGGCATCCTGTCCACTAGCGCCGGCGGAGGTGGTGGGCATTTCATCGTCGTGGCTTGTGTCAGGGGCCCCTTGCAGTGCCACGGTGTCCCTCAAGGTCTTTTGAATGTCCGTCAGCACCCCTACAATGGTGCCCAGGGCGGAGCCGATGGTCCTGAGCTCCTCCCTGAACCCCAAATACTGCTCCTCCTGCAGACGCAGGGTCTCCTGCAACTTGCCCAGTACCGTTGCCATTGTCTCCTGGGAGTGGTGGTATGCTCCCATGATGGAGGAGAGGGCCACGTGGAGAGTAGGTTCTCTTGGCCTGTCCTCCCCCTGTCGCACAGCAGCCCTCCCAGTTCCCCTGTGTTCCTGTGCCTCCGTCCCCTGGACCGTGTGCCCACTACCACTGCCCCCAGGTCCTTGTTGTTGGGGTGTTGGGTTACCCTGGGTGCCCTGTAGTGGTGGACACACCGCTGATTGACCTGTCCTGGGTAGGAAGGTATGGGCCCGCTGGGTGGGTGCTGTGCAGGTGTTACCAGAGGGTGGAAGTTCGGTGTTGGGCTGTGGCTGGGCAAGGGGAACCGACTGTCCTGAGGCCCACGATGGTCCGGGCTGGTCATCAGGATCCAGTAGGGCAGAGCTGCTGTCGTCACTGTGGGACTCTTCTGGGGGTGGAGTGGTGTTGTCTGGCCCCTCTGGTGTGGTGACGTTCCTTCGGGTTCCTGCGGGGGTATAAGTACATGATTATTGCATGTGTGTGTTTCATGGTTTGCAATGGTTGGGTGTGCGTGTACACCAGTGCAGCCATTTCTGTGTGGGGGCTTGTGTGCTGTTGTTTGGGGGGTGTTGTGGGTCTGTGTAGTGGGCATGCTTTAGTGATGGGTATCCATGCTTAGTTATGTCATGCAGGTCTTGGGGTTGGGATGGGTGGTTGGTGTCATGGGTAGATAGGTGAGGATTTGGGGTGAAAAGCTGGGTGTGAGGGTGTGGGTGTGTGATAGCATGCAGGTAAGGTGGGGGATATGATAGTTAAGATTTGACTTACCAGTGCCCGTTCCTCCAACGACTCCTGCGAGGCCCTCAGGATGCAAGATGGACAAGACTTGCTCCTCCCATGTTGTTAGTTGTGGGGGAGGAGGTGGGGGTCCGCCGCCAGTCCGCTGTACCGCGATGTGGTACCTGGAGACTGTGGAACGCACCTTCCCCCGAAGGTCGTTCCACCTCTTCCTGATGTCCTCCCTATTTCTTGGGTGCTGTCCCACGGCGTTGACCCTGTCGACTATTCTTTGCCATAGCTCCATCTTCCTGGCTATGGATGTGTGCTGTACCTGTGAGCTGTGGCTCTACCCGGATGATTTCCTCCACCATGACCCTGTGCTCCTCCTCGGAGAAGCGGGGGTGTCTTTGGCGTGCCATGGGGTGGTGTGTGTGAGGTGTTGGGTGGTGTATGTGTTGATGAGTGTGGTGAGTGTAGTGGTATGTGGTGTTTTGTGCATGGATGTTGTGTGGGTGATGGTGTAGTGTGCCTCTGTGTGATGGGGTTCTCTATTCTGTGCTGTCTCTCTCTGGCCTTCTCTCAGAAAATCTGGTCATAGGGGTTTGTGTGTGATGTGGGTGTGTGTTTTATATTGAGTTGGGTGTGTGGGAGTGTTGTTTGTATGTGTAGCAGGTGTGTGTATTTGTAATTTTCCAATGTGGCGGTGTTTTGGAGCTGTGTGTGTATTTTGAGCGCGGCGGTGTGTACCGCCAATGTTATACCGCGTTTGAAAGACCTCTGCGTGGATTCGTGGGTCGTAATAGCATGGGCGTGTTTCTGTTGTGGTGGAGGTGAAGGATTTGTTTCCGCATGTTTATCGCTGACCTTTGGTGTGGCGGACTTGTGTGGGTGTCTGAATTTCGGCGGATTCCGTGATGTGTGTCATAATAGCTGTGGCGGTCTACCGCGGCCGCGGCGGTGTATTGGCGGTCTTCTGCACGGCGGTAAGCGCCTTATACCGCCAATGTTGTAATGACCCCCATAGTCTAGTGAAAATCAATGTGATATAATCCTGATATTGTGTGGTTTAACCTTTTGCTTCCTACAGGTCTCCTTCCCAGCTGTTCCCATCCTAATCCCCTTTTCTCCTGCTTGGACTCTCTCAGGCTCTGTGATTTTATCTATCGTAATCTTGGAGCTGTCTAGTGGTGGACATGTTGGGAACGTGCGAAGACCCCGAGGATCTGTCTCCCTGACAGAATAGTGAGCCCAAAATTAATTATACTCCTGGTTTGCGTGTGTTCTCAGCCTGGCCACATTGGACGAGCTAGTCAAGGTTATCACCAAGCTCCAAGCAGAGGTAGTGTCATCAAAACATATAGCAGCCAGCCTAGCTGAGAGAGTGAGTCAGTTACAGGAAAGGGCAGAGAAGAAGGAACAAAATCCCTTAGGTGTGTCTTGGCCTAGTCCTTCTTCTCAAGCTTCTAGAGGTAATCCTCCTACGAACATTTTCCTCAACGTTCCTTCGGCCATTCCCCTAGCTCCTCCAGAACGTTTCTCAGGCGATCCCTTGAAAGCGCAATCTTTCCTGGTTCCAGTGGAATTACATTTTACCAGCCGACCACACACTTTCCCTGATGCCCAATCCAGGGTGGCTTTCTTGTTATCATACCTGACTGGGGACGCAGCTACCTGGGCAATTCCTCTTGTGCGTAAAGACAGTCCCCTGCTTTACAACTGGAGAAATTTTGTTTGTGAGTTTGAACAAGTATTTGATCGCAGAACTGTGAAATTGTTGGCAGATCGTGAACTATTAGACTTGCAACAAGGTAACTAGGATCTAGTGTCCTACCTAGCTAACTTTAATCGGCTGGTAGGCGAGACATCCTGGCCTGAAGGAAAGCAAGCGGCCTTGTTCTACAAAGGACTCAAGGATGAGTTAAAAGACATCCTTGCTCAAATAGACCCGCAGCCTACAGATTGTCAAGATATAATAAACCTCGTTTTGAGGCTGGATCATCGTTTAGCAGAACGAAGGGGTACACGCAAAAAGACTGAGAAGAATTTGTGGCGTGTTCATGATAATAGAGAATCAAGAACCCAGAAAGAAAAAACTCCAGAACCTATACAATCGGAACAATCAGGAGGCCTTTGACCAAAGACGAAAAGGACCTACGTAGAAAGAATGGACAAAATCTTTATTGCGGGCGCAAGAGTCATTTCGCCAAAGAGTGTCCAATAAAACCAAAGAGCAAACGATGTCCTGTCCAGAAACTTGCAGCCAATGCACAAGTCGAGCCGGAAAACTAAATCACCCAAGATGTAAAGAAGGGTTGCTCTTGGGTGTCACCATGGACAGTCTAGACATCTCAAGCTGGGCATAAAAGTTCAAGTAAAGAAAAATAACTATTTCAAGAAGGCCCTCGTAAATTCTGGGGCTACCGATAACTTTGTTGATGCCCAATTGGTTAGCGCATGGGGGATCCCATGTATCGAGAAGAAGACTCCAGAAATATTACAAGCAGTAGAGGGAAAACTCTTGACTGGAGGCCTAGGAACTCTTCAGACTGTCCCCTTCTCAGTGATCTGTGAATGGGAGAACCAAATAACCAAACATAAAGAGGATCTCATCCTTGATGTGATCCATGCTCCTCAGTATGGAATTATCCTTGGCTTACCCTGGTTAACTCATCACAATCCTGAGATTAATTGGGCAGAATGGAAGGTCGGGTTCTTTTCAGCTCTATGTAAAGAAAAATGCTTCCAGATGTCTCAAGTAACCAAAGATTGCAACTCTTACATAGCCACTGCAGCGGAGAAAGAAGTAAAGTTGTCCAGACAATATTCATCCTATGAAGATGTTTCAAAAGGCCGGGGCACTCGTGTGAAATAAGATAAGAGTCTGTACAGCTAGGTTCTTGGTCTTCGGAAAATCAATCTATAATCCAAACAGAGTTAAAGTTCAGTGTTTTTATTCTTGTGCGAGGCTTTCATACATGTTCATCACATCAGAAAGATTCCATATGTGGTCATCACAACAACATCCAACTGCCAACACGTGTTTTGTTTCTGAGAAATTAATCTCATTGACTTCCTCAGGGCTGTAAGAAACATAATAATGAGCTTGGTCATAATCTGTAGTTATACATGATTATGGAAAAGTTAATACCTGGCACTAAAATCGTGGCCAAGTCCTTCACCAGTACCACGTGAGTGTCTAAAATCATCAGGTGACATTACCAAACGGAGCCACAGAGAAAAAACTTTGATTACAGTTTACCACAAGTGATAAACTTGTTATTATTCTAAATATCACCAAAAGTTTGATGTGCACGTGAAACGAAGTAGAAATTGAGAATTAGAAATAGGGATAAAGACTCCCACTAGAAATGTGGCGATGAGAAACGGAAACTAAGGTTGAGAAATATACTCTTGATGACAGGGTGTCATTAGGAAAAAAGGAAACAGAAAGGCGTCATAACACCTAGGAAATTGGTGAGTGAGTGTGCTAAATTAAGCATTCGGAAGTGTGCCTGAATAAAGAAAAACATACCAAAATGTAAGTAAGGTGTTAACATGAATAGATGGCTTATCCTAATCAAGTAAATCTCTTCAAGAGAATCTACGATCTGAAATAAAATGATTGTAAGTCATTAGGAGGAAGATAAATTTAAAAGGAACTAACAAAAGGACTATCACGTACCTGTAGAGAAAGAGTAGTGGGAATCACGTGACGGGGGCAAAACACTATTATCCCCGAGTCTTCGTGAGGGAGTACTCATAAGTCAGCACGTATGGATCCAACATCTTTCTGATGTGATGAACATGTATGAAAACCTCGCACAAGAATAAAGACATTGAACTTTAACTCTGTTTGGATTATATATTGATTTTCCAAAGACCAAGAACCTAACTGTACAGACTCTTCTCTTATTTCATACGAGTGCCCTGGCCTTTTGAATCAGTTTGGTTTTTCCTATTGGAGAAACACTGGAGGTGCTGGGAGGACCCTCCGTTCGGGAGCACCGTATTTACTATCTATCGTTAAAGAAATGTTTTGGTGATATTCTGTTAGCGCCTATCCCTATAATTTTCCCCCCTTTTCTTCACAACTTTTGAGTTTCTGTATATAGGCAGGCTGCTCCAGACACAGATTAGTACCTTAAAGTTGTTTTTCTTACTTACTAATTACATCATAGATTAAGAGAGATGAGCAGCTGATCTGTTTAGTAACGTAGAATCAACTGGTAGCCTACCTCGAAGTAATGTATTTAGCGCCCATAAGGTAACAATAGGTCTAAGAGATAAATTCATTAAATTAGAAAAGTAAAAAAAACAGGAGGTTTCCAGATGATGGGACGGAGCCACACTCAAACAATATATGAAACTAAAAAGAATACCAAGAGGGCTGAGATCGCATATCTTTCCTACTTTCGACGATTTAGAACAAGATCTTTTGGATTGCTGTGAACAAGAACTAATTTCCAGCTCATTTAAACTGATAAACATTTTGATAGACAATGCAGACAGAAAGGTATCAAAATTGCAGGCAGAAATTGCCACCCTAGAGGCAGAAATTCATAGTCTGAATTTAGAAGCAGCAACTACAAAAAACTATGCAATTCTAAATGAAATTATCAACTAACACCAGAATGAGGTTACACAAAGGAAAGCTCGTAAACTCAAACGAGATGAAATTGACTATAAAAATGGTAGAGTATTCAATTTTTCCCAAAAATACGAGCACTTAATCAAAAGAGGGGAACAAATACTAACAGAGGAGATGGGCTCGTAATCTTCACTTAGGGGGTCATTCTGACTCTGGCGGTCATGGACCGCCAGGGCCAACGACCGCGGGAGCACCGCCAACAGGCTAGCGGTGCTCCCATGGGCATTCTGACCGCGGCGGTACAGAAACGGGAAACCAGCGGTGTCCTGCCGGTTTCCCGCTGCCCAAGGGAATCCTCCATGGCGGCGCTGCAAGCAGCGCCGCCATGGGGATTCCGACCCCCTTACCGCCAGCCTGGCTCTGGCGGTTTTGACCGCCAGAACCTGGCTGGCAGTAACAGGTGTCGTGGGGCCCCCTAACAGGACCCCACCAAGATTTTCAGTGTCTGCCAAGCAGACACTGAAAATCACGACGGGTGCAACTGCACCCGTCGCACCCCTTCCACTCCGCCGGCTCCATTCGGAGCCGGCATCCTCATGGAAGGGGGTTTCCCGCTGGGCTGGCGGGCGTCCTTCTGGCGGTCGCCCGCCAGCCCAGCGGGAAACTCAGAATTACCACGCCGGTCATTTGACCACGCAGCGGTATTCTGCCGGCGGGACTTTGGCGGGCGGCCTCCACCGCCCGTCAAAGTCAGAATGACCCCCTTAGTGTCACTTCAGTGAGTAGTAATGAATCAACTACTAGTAGTAACATACAAGACAAGATTTAACATTGCAACACGGAACTCCTTCTTTTTTAGCAGAGGTTCAGAGGATCAGACAGGGACATTGGGAGACAAACCGACAGAAAGAAATACCTGTAAAAAAAGGAGGGGCAGGAGAGGAGGGAAGCTTAGAAACAAGAAAAGGGATGCAGACCAGATCACGAAACAAGTAGTCTCAGAAAATGTGACCAAGGATATGATCAGCGTCAAGAATTTATCAGATTTACCACTAACACCCCACGATTTTTCACTTTTGAGCAAAGGCCTAGGGTTTTGCCCTGATAATGTTGGTGACTTTCAAAAAACAAAAATAGATTTTTACAAGTTTATTAGGCACCTCAAAATCAAGAAACATTTTTCCACTCAGACTGAGACTAGAAATGGGGACATGCTTCAGGACATAAATAAAGATTATCATCCTCTCTCAATTCAAGATGTACATGACACTGCAGCACTTTTATCAATTACAGACTATGAACAGAATCCCAACACTGTCCTATAGATACTTACTGAACTAGATAGTCCTGTCGAGACATTGGGTAGTGGTGTGAGGTGGAAATCCAAGTGGACACCTAATCTTGCCAGTGACAATTGTATTGACACCTTTTACAAATTAGTTTGGCAGGATGTGAATGCTTCTGAAATTAAAAATAGAAAACAGCGCTGTTCCTTTTCTAGCAATTTGAATTTTGAAGAAGGTAGGGCTTTGAGACATCTACAAACACACAAGGATATAACTATCAAGGAGGCTGACAAAGGGGGAAATATAGTAATTATGAATACGAAAAACTATGATCAAGATATATATGGTCAATTAGCAGATGACACTTGCTATGAATAAATTGCTTCAGATCCCATACCAGCTCTAACCAATGAAATCAACAAATTCCTTAGGAAGTGTTTTGATGAACACTTAATTAATGAGGATGAATACACTTACCTATGTGTCTTTAGACCAAGACACCCATGCCTGTATACTTTACCAAAGATTCACAAAAATCCACATTGTCCCCCAGGTAGAACGATAGTGTCAGGGATAGGTGGTCCCACTGAAAGAATCTCTGAATATGTGGATATTTTTTTGCAAACCTATGTGATAAATCTTCCTTCATACATTAAGGACACCAAACACATCTTAAGTATCCTCACTGATATCAATTGGGAACCAGGGTTGACTCTTGTTACCCTGGATGTGACTTCCCTCTACACTAGCATCAGACACACCTTAGGACTACAGGCTGTACATCATTTTCTTAATAACAGATCAGCTAGCCTATATAACCACACCATGATGCTGCTAAAGATGATTGACATTATTGTTTGAACAAGGTCACCATCAAGAATAAACACACCTTGCCCCTGATTCCTGTCTTGCTGGAACAAGCTAAAAAAGCTAAAATCTACACTAAGCTTGATCTATTAGGTGCTTACCATTTAGTCAGAATGAAAGAGGGCGACAAATGGAAAACTGCGTTCAAGAGAAGATATGGTCTCTTTGAATACACGGTCATGCCTTTTAGTCTGTTTAATGCTCCAGCAGCATTTCAATTTTTCCTGAATGACGTGTGAAACCGAACATGTGCAACATGTCAAGAAAATTCTCTCAGCCCTTCGAAAGCACCATTTATATTGCAAACTAACCAAGTGTGAGTTTCATGTTACCACAGTTGAGTTTTTAGGGGTTATCCTTACCCCTCAAGGTATGGTCATGGCAGAAAAGAAAGTACAAGCTGTATCTGATTGGCCCACTCCAAAGACTGTTTGAGATGTACAATGTTCCTGGAGTTTGCAAACTTTTATCGCAGGGTACATTTCTCTCAAACAGTGGTCCCGATCACCAAGTTATTGAGAAAGAAAGAAAAATGTGTATGGTCTCCAGAAGCTGACCAAGCCTTTTCAACTTTGAAAGAAGCTTTTTCCACTGCCCCATTCTTGACTCACCCTGATGTGGATCGTCCATTCATAGTAGAAGCCGATGCCTCAGATGTGGCAATTGGTGCAGTCTTGTCAAAACGAAGCAAAGACACTGGCCAACTTCATCCTGTAGCTTACATGTCTCGAAAGCTGAACGAAGCTGAACAGAACAATGTAATTGCTGAAGAAGAGCTTCTGGTGATTCGTGACGCCTTTAAAGAATGGAGACATCATTTGTTGGGTGCCAAGTACACTGTTACAGTATATACTGATCATCACAATCTCCAGTTCATGAGTTCAGCCAGACGTTTGACTCCTCTGCAATTACGCTGGATGTTGTTTTTTGCCGAATTTGATTTTGTGGTAACTTTTCATCCTGGTAAAGACAATCGCAAAGCAGATGCCTTTTCCCACCAAGAGTCTACCACGTTGCCTACAGTCCAGCTCTCCAGAGCTATTATTGCTCCAGACAAAGTCCTTTGCATCATAAAAACTGAAGATTTCATTGAAGACATCCGTAATTCCGTCACCATTGAGAAATGACAGACATGGGCTCAAGCAGATCCTAAAAAGGTCAATCAAGCAAGGACTACCTTTCCATGACGCTCGTTTGTTTGTGCCCACTACCAAGCTTCGCAAGTTAGTATTTCATTGGTTGCATATTATACCTACGGCAGGTCATCCAGGTAATCCTAAAACTCTTGAATCAATCCAATGCTACTTTTGGTGGCCTACTCTGACAAAAGACATCAAAACAATGGTAGACAACTTCAAAGACTGTGCTTGCATCAAGAAAAGTCATTCAAAACCGAAAGGGTTGTCGCATTCCCTCCCAACTCCATGTCGACCATGGGAACACATCTCTTTAGACTTCATGATAGGACTACCAGTGGTTCAACAACATTCAGTACTCCTTGTGGTAGTAGATAGTCTCATGAAATATGGACATTTCATTGTCTGTAAGAAATTGCCCACCTCCAGCGAACTGGCAACCATCTTGCTGAATAGAGTGGTCCGTTATCACAGGCTGCCGAAAATTATTCTCTCCGATCGAGGGTCGCAATTTGCCTCCAATTTTTTGAAAACATGGTGCAGAACACTTTAAGTCACGTCCACACTATCTACTAGCCATCATCCTCAAACAGATGGTCAAACTGAGAGACTAAATCAGACATTGAAGCAATAACTTATTGCTTACGCTGAGAAAGCACTTTGTTCTTGTACATCAATGCTCTGGTTAGCTGAGTTACCCTACAATAACTCATTTCACACCTCCACTGGTGTTACACCCTTTTTTGGCTTGTTTGGCTATCATCCTGACACCTTGCCCATCACGATCCCTCAAGAAAGTTCTCTTACACCAGCTATGTCAGAAACCATTCATCACCTTCACCAAACCCAGAAACTTATTCAACCGCATTTAGAAAAAGCCAAACAAAAATACAAAAATCATTGCGACAAGAAACATTGTGAGGGACCTCAGTATCAACCATGTGATAAAGTGTGGCTTTCTATAAGACATATAGGTGGTCATTACAACCCTGGCGGTCGGTGTTGAAGCAGCGGAAAGACCACCAACAGGCTGGCGGAAAAAAATAATTGAATTACGACCGAGGCGGAAACCGCCAACAAAGACAGCCACTTTAACACTCCGACCGCCACAGCGGTACAAACAAACAGCATGACGGTCACTGCCAACAGACAGGCGGGGGACAATGTACTGCCCACAGTATCACAACCTACCAATCCGCCACCTTTTCCGGGGCGGATTCCCCACGAACAAAAACACGTCGGAAACTGGACTTGGAAGGGAAAACGCTCACCTCTACACACACCACCAGGAACCAGGACGCCATGGAACCAGAGCTGCACATTCTCCCTGCCCTTACCTTCTTGCTCCTCTACCAGGGGCACGAACGCCGGCGGTGAAGACCACGGTGAGTACTACACCTACGACACATGGGAGGGGGGAGGGAAAAAACAGGGACACACACATGCAACCCCCCCCCCCACCCACTACAATACACATACTAATACAGCATGATACATTACAGGGTAGGTCGCTTCCTCCGCCGCTGCAGCTCCACCTGCCCAGGCTCCTGCCACCTCCCAGCAAACCGTAAGTACTCCCTGCGCTCCCCCCTGTCCAGCCCCTCGTTACTCACCTCTGTACTCTGAGCACTCTCTCTTCCTAAATTCCTCGTACCTCTGCTGTCCTCTCTCTGTCCATTTTCCTTCGCTTTCTGCCCTTCCTCTGGTGTCCATTTCCTTCGTGTTCTGCTCTTCTTCTGTAGCCCTTTATTTCCTTTGTGTTCTGCTGTTCTTCTGTAACCCTTTTTCCTTCGTGTTCTGCTCTTCTTCTTCAGTCCTTTTTCCTTTGTGTTCTGCTCTTCTTCTTCAGTCTTCTGTAACCCTTTTTCCTTCCTGTTCTGCTCTTCTTCTTCAGTCTGTTTTCCTTTGTGTTCTGCTCTTCTTCTTCAGTCTTCTGTAACCCTTTTTCCTTCGTGTTCTGCTCTTCTTCTTCAGTCGTCTGTAACCCTTTTTCCTTCGTGTTCTGCTCTTCTTCTTCAGTTCTTTTTCATTCGTGTTCTGCTCTTCTTCTTCAGTCCTTCTTCCTTCGTTTTCTGTTTTTCCTCTGTTGTCCACTTTTCCTCTTTCTTCTCCGCTCTCTGCCTTGTACATTCTTCTTTGCTCTTCCTCTGCTCTCCTCCTGCCCTTGCTCCTCGTTTTCCACCTCCTTCTCCTGTGGTTTTTCCTCTTTTTTCACACTTTCCCTTCTCTCTCCTCTTTCCCTTCTATCTGACCCCCCGTCCCCTGCCCTCTGCTTTCCCGCCGCCACCACTCGTTCGGCCCCGCCCCCGGCTCCCATTCGTCACCTCCCTCCCACCTCCCGCCCCCAGCTGACCCCCCATCTCCCCCTCGTCCCTCTTATGGCGCCCGCTGCGCGGCAGAGACAGCGACACTTGACCCTAGGGTAGGTCGCTTCCCCCGCCGCTGCAGCTCCACCTGCCCAGGCTCCTGCCACCTCCCAGCAAACCATAAGTACTCCCTGCGCTCCCCCCTGTCTAGCCCCTCGTTACTCACCTCTGTCCTCTGAGCTCTCTCTCTTCCTAAATTCCTCGTACCTCTGCTGTCCTCTCTCTGTCCATTTTCCTTCGCTTTCTGCCCTTCCTCTGGTGTCCATTTCCTTTGTGTTCTGCTCTTCTTCTGTAGCCCTTTTTTATCTTCGTGTTCTGCTGTTCTTGTCGCGCCGCGTGGTGCGGCGCGAGCCGAATGTTCGGCACAAGCCGGGCGTTCGGCTGGGGCCGCACAGCGCGTTTCTAAAACGCGGCGCGCCCCCAGCCTTTCATGCACCTTTCGAGGCCCCAGGCATTGCATGGGGCCTCGCTCTGTCGTTTTCCACCGCCTTGCTGGGGTCTCCTGACCCCTCTTACCTGTTCTTCTTTCTTCTTTCTTGTCCTCTTTCTTTTCTTCTTTCTGGGGTCTTTTTGTTGTACTTTTTTTATGTCTTCTTCCCTTCCCAGGTTACCTTTCTCTTCCCAGCATTCATTTTTCCCTATTCTCTATGGTTTCTATTCTGTTTTGTTCTATGTACCTCTCCCTGTCTAATATGGTGTCCTTTTACTTCCTGTGGGTCACTTCCTGTCTTTTGGTATATAAGGGCTGTGTTTTCTTCATTTCCTTGCGCTGCAACACTTTCTGCTCAGATAGTGTCTTCGCTCCTGATTTCCTCGCCTTTCTGGTTCTGGATTTCATCGCTCTGTGTTTCCTGAATTTTGTTCTTTTTGATTCCTGCTTTTTGTTCTTGTTTTTCAGGAGTCCTCCTGTTAGAGGTTTTTCCCCCTTTTGTTCTAAGGGTTTTTTTCCCTCTGGCACTATTTTCTGAAGGCCACGGTCTGTTCTTGGCGTCTCCATCACCTACAGCACCATGGCTACCAGAAAGAGTCGCCCCTTTTTGGGCCAAAGCCGAACATCGAAGATCCACGCCACTAGATCTGCAAATTCCAGGCGCAAGCAGCACGTGAGTCGTGACAGATTGCAGCGCCCAACCATTCCGACGTCCTCAAACACCATGGATAATACAGTGGCGGCTGCTGCAGATTCTGATCAATCTCTTTTGACCACGATTCAGCAACAAGCTCAGGAATTGCAACAACTACGCAATGAAAATGCTGCGTTACGACAGGCTTTGGCTCTCCGCACTAGTGATGTTCCGACTATCTCCGCTTCTACCCCTCGCTTCTCCGGCGAACCAACCAAGCTTCGTGAGTTCCTGGATGCATTAACGGTGTACTTCGCCTTCCGACCAACCCAATTCTCCCACGACAGGACCAAGGTGGGTTATCTCATCAGTGCCTTATCCGGTCCAGCCTTGGCCTGGGCAACCCCGATGGTGTCATCCAATGACCCAGTTTTGTCGGACTATTCCACCTTTGTGAGTCGCTTCAAACAAATGTTCAGTCGACCTGGATTGGAAGCCCTTGCAGAAGAAGCCTTATGCGACATTCACCAAGGCTCACAAGATGTTCTGCAATATATAACCCGTTTTCGTCAGCTAGCAGCAGAGACCACTTGGGTGGAACGTACTCTGGTAACGTTATTTCGCAGAGGACTCAAAGAAGAAATAAAGGATGAACTAGTACATTCTACCAGAGTGGAAGATCTTCGTGGCCTGATGGATCAAGCACTGTCTATCGAATATCGTCTTCAGGAACGGAGATCGGAGAAGAGAAGGAGTAGAGGGTTCTCCCAGCCAAGTACCTCACGAGCTGGTCTGTGGCGTTCTGAGGAACCTCGCCCTCCTGCTAGAGACGTCGAAGGGGAACCCATGCAGGTAGATACTACCCGAGGTCCGCTCTCCGCCAGCGAGCGAGAAGACAGACGCAAGAAAGGGTTGTGCCTGTACTGTGGTTCTGCTGGTCACATAATTCGAAACTGTCCTGTACGTCCGCCCAGGCCATCGGGAAACGCCACTTCCCGTCCTCTGTAAGAAGGGAGGGGACGGGATCTACAGCTATACCTTCCATCAGCTCCTTTAATGACAATACAACCTCCTTGTTCATTTTTCCTGTCTTGTTGCAACTTCCTGACGGTCGTCAAGAAGAGACTATGGCATTACTAGATTGTGGTGCTAGTGGAATATACATGGACCAGACGTGGGCTGCTACTCACCAAGTTCCTACACAATCTAAAGAAGTTCCCGAACAGGTGCACACCGTGGATGGATCCTTATTATCCTCTGGTCCAGTGGACACCACTACCCTGATGTTAAGTTTACAGATCGGAAACCATCAAGAACACATCTCTTTTGATCTTATCACGTCCCCCAACCATACCATTATTCTTGGAATTCCGTGGTTCATCAGACATAATCCATATGTGAACTGGGTAACCCGGACAGTTTCCTTGTCTTCGCAATTTTGTCATGAAAACTGTTTTGCTTCCGACAAGTATTAGTCACCGAAAAGATCTATAGTCACTGAAAGTATTACTGGTTCTTCCATTAATATAGTCCAAGGAGTCCCTGAACACTATTTGGAGTTTCAAGATGTGTTCCAAAAACCATCCAAACCTGTGTTACCTCCACATCGAGACTACGATTGTGCTATTCCCTTAGAACCTGGCACAATCGTTCCTTTTGGGAGGATGTATTCCCTCACGGAACCTGAAAAAGAAGTTCTAAAAGAATATCTGGATGACAATGTCCAGAGTGGTCTTATAGTTCCCTCATCTTCTCCGGCCGGGGCTCCTCTCTTTTTTGTACCCAAGAAGACAAAGGATCTTCGTCCTTGCCTGGACTTTCGAGGTCTGAATAAGATAACCTGCGAGGAGCCTATCACCTTTTACGCATAAAAGAAGGAGATGAGTGGAAGACAGCTTTCAGGACCCCATTTGGTCACTTTGAATACAGAGTTATGCCGTTTGGTCTCACTAATGCCCCCGCAATCTTCCAGAGATTTATGGATTCGGTGTTTTCTGACCTTCTGAACCAGACAGTGGTCATTTACCTAGATGATATTCAGATTTATTCCAGAGATCCTGAACTCCATTCGTCCCATGTGAAACAAGTCCTTCAAAGACTCCGGGCACATCAACTATTTTGCAAACCAGAAAAATGTGAGTTCGACAAGACGGAGGTTAAATACCTGGGTTATCATTTAAGTTCCACCGGCATAGCTATGGACCAAGAAAAAGTACAAGCGATTCTAGACTGGCCTTCTCCTTCTTCTATTAAAGAAGCACAATGTTTTTTAGGATTAGCAAACTTTTATCGGCAGTTTATATTGGACTTTGCAAAACAAACTAGCCACATAACACATACCTTAAAGAAGGAGAATTTAACGAAAGGGTTTATCTGGACTGAGGCGGCTGAAACAGCCTTTCAAGGTTTAAAGAAAGCTTTCACACAAGCTCCCATCTTACGGCATCCAGATACCAACAAACAATTTATTGTTGTCACCGACGCTTCTGAAAGAGCCATCGGAGCTGTCTTACTCCAACAACAAGAGGATGATGGTCTTGAACATCCTGTTTTCTATTTGTCTCATATCCTCTCTACAGCAGAACAACATTACTCTGTACTTGAACGGGAATTATTGGCTTTGAAAACAGCCTGCCTAGAGTGGAGACAGTTTCTGATGGGTTCCAAAGAGCCTTTTGAGGTTAGAACAGACCACCGTAACCTACAATGTTTACGAAATTTTGTGTGCCAGAATAGTCGCCAGGCTCGTTGGGCCTTTTTCTTCAGTCAGTATGATTTTTACGTCACCTATATTCCTGGATCTCAAAACATTCTGGCTGATGCTCTGTCTCGTCGTTATCCAGATTGTATCCTTCCCCATCTCAGTATCTACTGGAACCTAGTAAGATCATTGGAGTGGCTCAATCTTTTCTGGAGGAAGTACAACTGGAATGCACCAAACTATTGGACCACAAAGTAGAGAACCTAAGACCTTTGTTGAATAAGAGACAAGGATTCCATTATTATCAGAACTTGATATTCCTCCCTACTGACAGAGTGAAAGAAAAAGCATTACAAATGTGCCATGATTCACCGGTGGCTGGTCATAGAGGCATCAAGGCCACACAAGAACTTCTCTCACGGTTTTTCTGGTGGCCTACCTGGAAGCAGGATGTTGAAAGATATGTTCAGGCTTGTCCTATTTGTGCTCAAGTCAAGATTCCCCGTACCAGACCTGCAGGATTGCTACAGCCCTTGCCTGTTCCGCCAGCTCCATGGCACACCATCTCTACCGATTTCATGTGTTCGCTCCCACCTTCAGCAGGAAACCGGGTTATCATGGTCACTGTGGATTCCTTTACTAAGATGGCTCATTTCACTGCCCTAAAAAGGCTGCCTACATCTCAAGAACTAAGCCAGATATTTATTGATCATATCTTCCGCCTTCATGGACTTCCACATACCATTATATCTGATAGAGGACCCCAGTACATTTCCCGGTTTTGGAGGTATTTCTGTAAGACACTCAATATCAACAGAGCCCTGTCATCGGGGTTCCATCCACAGACCAATGGACAGACCGAGCGTCTGAACCAAGGACTAGAGCAATACCTTCGCTGTTTTTGCAATTCAACCCAAAGCAACTGGAACACTTATCTCCCTATTGCTGAATTTTCCTACAATAATACTGTCCACAGTGCTTCCAAGGTCACTCCTTTTTTCTGCTCTTATGGTTTTCATCCTACCTCCTTTCCTACTTCTCCTCCATCCACCTCTCCTTTGCCCGCTATTACTCACCTCTCCAAACGACTTTTACAGATCCATAGACTAATTCGATCCAATCTGTTACAAACCAAAAGATATATGAAGAAGGCTGCAGACAAGAAACGTGGAACCACTCCAGACTATCACCCGCAAGATAAAGTCTGGCTCTCATCCAAATTCCTACCCTCACGTCTTTCTCTGAACAAGTTCACACCTCGTTACTACGGACCTTTCCGTATTCTTCAGCTAATCAATCCTGTCACTGTCCGTCTTCGCTTACCTCATACTTGGAAGATTCATCCCGTCTTTCATGTTTCCCAGCTCAAACCTTACGTACCTGACCCTTTCTCTCGTCAGTTTCCTTGTCCTCCTCCTGTGTTGGTGAACGATGTTCCTGAATATGAGGTACAGGAAATCTGTGACTCTCGTCTATTTCACAGATGGCTTCAATATCTGATTCATTGGAAGGGGTATCCTCTCAGTGAATGCTCTTGGGAAGATGCATCTTCTGTTCACGCTCCTCTCCTGATTCAACGCTTTCACCGTTTATTTCCTCTCAAACCTGGGCCTTTGGGAGGGGGACCTACTGTCGCGCCGCGTGGTGCGGCGTGAGCCGAATGTTTGGCACAAGCCGGGCGTTCGGCTGGGGCCGCACAGCGCGTTTCTAAAACGCGGCGCGCACCCAGCCTTTCATGCACCTTTCGAGGCCCCAGGCATTGCATGGGGCCTCGCTCTGTCGTTTTCCACCGCCTTGCTGGGGTCTCCTGACCCCTCTTACCTGTTCTTTCTTCTTTCTGGTCCTCTTTCTTTTCTTCTTTCTGGGGTCTTTTTGTTGTACTTTTTTTATGTCTTCTTCCCTTCCCAGGTTACCTTTCTCTTCCCAGCATTCATTTTTCCCTATTCTCTATGGTTTCTATTCTGTTTTGTTCTATGTACCTCTCCCTGTCTAATATGGTGTCCTTTTACTTCCTGTGGGTAACTTCCTGTCTTTTGGTATATAAGGGCTGTGTTTTCTTCATTTCCTTGCGCTGCAACACTTTCTGCTCAGATAATGTCTTCGCTCCTGATTTCCTCGCCTTTCTGGTTCTGGATTTCATTGCTCTGTGTTTCCTGAATTTTGTTCTTTTTGATTCCTGCTTTTTGTTCTTGTTTTTCAGGAGTCCTCCTGTTAGAGGTTTTTTCCCCTTTTGTTTTAAGGGTTTTTTTCCCTCTGGCGCTATTTTCTGAAGGCCACGGTCTGTTCTTGGCGTCTCCATCACCTACAGCACCGTGGCTACCAGAAAGAGTCGCCCCTTTTTGGGCCAAAGCCGAACATCGAAGATCCACGCCACTAGATCTGCAAATTCCAGGCGCAAGCAGCACGTGAGTCGTGACAGTTCTTCTGTAACCCTTTTTCCTTTGTGTTCTGCTCTTCTTCTTCAGTCCTTTATCCTTCGTGTTCTGCTCTTCTTCTTCAGTCTTCTGCAACCCTTTTTCCTTCGTGTTCTGCTCTTCTTCTTCAGTCCGTTTTCCTTCGTGTTCTGCTCTTCTTCTTCAGTCTTCTGTAACCCTTTTTCCTTCATGTTCTGCTCTTCTTCAGTCCTTTTTCCTTTGTGTTCTGCTCTTCTTCGTCAGTCTTCTGTAACCCTTTTTCCTTCGTGTTCTGCTCTTCTTCTTCAGTCCTTTTTCCTTCGAATTCTGCGCTTCTTCTTCAGTCCTTCTTCCTTTGTTTTCTGTTTTTCCTCTGTTGTCCATTTTTCCTCTTCCTTCTCCGCTCTCTGCCTCGTACATTATTCTTCCTCTGCTTTCCTCCTGCCCTTGCTCCTCGTTTTCAGCCTCCTTCTCCTGTGGTTTTTCCTCTTTTTTCACACTTTCCCTTCTCTCTCCTCTTTCCCTTCTATCTGACCGCCCGACCCACGCCCTCTGCTTTCCCGCCACCACCACACGTGCAGCCCGCCCCCCCCTGCTCCCATTCGTCACCCCCCCTCCGCCTCCCGCCCCCAGCTGACCCCTCTACCCCCCCTCCTCCCTCTTATGGCGGCCGCTGCGTGGCAGAGACAGCGACCCTTGACCCTAGGGTAGGTCGCTTCCCCCGCCGCTGCAGCTCCACCTGCCCAGGCTCCTGCCACCTCCCAGCAAACCGTAAGTACTCCCTGCGCTCCCCCCTCTCCAGCCCCTCGTTACTCACCTCTGTCCTCTGAGCTCTCTCTCTTCCTAAATTCCTCGTACCTCTGCTGTCCTCTCTCTGTTCATTTTCCTTCGCTTTCTTCCCTTCCTCTGGTGTCCATTTCCTTCGTGTTCTGCTCTTCTTCTGTAGCCCTTTTTTATCTTCGTGTTCTGCTGTTCTTCTGTAACCCTTTTTCCTTTGTGTTCTGCTCTTCTTCTTCAGTCCTTTTTCCTTCGTGTTCTGCTCTTCTTCTTCAGTCTTCTGCAACCCTTTTTCCTTCGTGTTCTGCTCTTCTTCTTCAGTCCGTTTTCCTTCGTGTTCTACTCTTCTTCTTCAGTCTTCTGTAACCCTTTTTCCTTCATGTTCTGCTCTTCTTCAGTCCTTTTTCCTTTGTGTTCTGCTCTTCTTCTTCAGTCTTCTGTAACCCTTTTTCCTTCGTGTTCTGCTCTTCTTCTTCAGTCCTTTTTCCTTCGTATTCTGCTCTTCTTCTTCAGTCCTTCTTCCTTTCTTTTCTGTTTTTCCTCTGTTGTCCATTTTTCCTCTTCCTTCTCCGCTCTCTGCCTCGTACATTATTCTTCCTCTGCTTTCCTCCTGCCCTTGCTCCTCGTTTTCAGCCTCCTTCTCCTGTAGTTTTTCCTCTTTTTTCACACTTTCCCTTCTCTCTCCTCTTTCCCTTCTATCTGACCGCCCGACCCACGCCCTCTGCTTTCCCGCCACCACCACACGTGCGGCCCGCCCCCCCTGCTCCCATTCGTCACCCCCCCTCCGCCTCCCGCCCCCAGCTGACCCCTCTTCCCCCCCTCCTCCCTCTTATGGCGGCCGCTGCGTGGCAGAGACAGCGACCCTTGACCCTAGGGTAGGTCGCTTCCCCCGCCGCTGCAGCTCCACCTGCCCAGGCTCCTGCCACCTCCCAGCAAACCGTAAGTACTCCCTGCGCTCCCCCCTGTCCAGCCCCTCGTTCCTCACCTCTGTCCTCTGAGCTCTCTCTCTTCCTAAATTCCTCGTACCTCTGCTGTCCTCTCTCTGTTCATTTTCCTTCGCTTTCTTCCCTTCCTCTGGTGTCCATTTCCTTCGTGTTCTGCTCTTCTTCTGTAGCCCTTTTTTTCCTTCGTGTTCTGCTGTTCTTCTGTAACCCTTTTTCCATTGTGTTCTGCTCTACTTCTTCAGTCCTTTTTCCTTCGTGTTCTGCTCTTCTTCTTCACTCTTCTGTAACCCTTTTTCCTTCGTGTTCTGCTCTTCTTCTTCAGTCCATTTTCCTTTGTGTTCTGCTCTTCTTCTTCAGTCTTCTGTAACCCTTTTTCCTTCGTGTTCTGCACTTCTTCTTCAGTCCTTTTTCCTTCGTATTCTGCTCTTCTTCTTCAGTCCTTTTTCCTTCATGTTCTGCTCTTCTTCTTCAGTCTTCTGTAACCCTTTTTCCTTCGTGTTCTGCTCTTCTTCTTCAGTCCTTTTTCCTTCGTGTTCTGCTCTTCTTCTTCAGTCTTCTGTAACCCTTTTTCCTTCGTGTTCTGCTCTTCTTCTCTAGCCCTTTATTTCCTTTGTGTTCTGCTGTTCTTCTGTAACCCTTTTTCCTTCGTGTTCTGCTCTTCTTCTTCAGTCCTTTTTCCTTCGTGTTCTGCTCTTCTTCTTCAGTCTTCTGTAACCCTTTTTCCTTCCTGTTCTGCTCTTCTTCTTCAGTCCGTTTTCCTTTGTGTTCTGCTCTTCTTCTTCAGTCTTCTGTAACCCTTTTTCCTTCGTGTTCTGCTCTTCTTCTTCAGTCCTTTTTCCTTCGTGTTCTGCTCTTCTTCTTCAGTCGTCTGTAACCCTTTTTCCTTCGTGTTCTGCTCTTCTTCTTCAGTTCTTTTTCCTTCGTGTTCTGCTCTTCTTCTTCAGTCCTTCTTCCTTCGTTTTCTGTTTTTCCTCTGTTGTCCACTTTTCCTCTTTCTTCTCAGCTCTCTGCCTTGTACATTCTTCTTTGCTCTTCCTCTGCTCTCCTCCTGCCCTTGCTCCTCGTTTTCCACCTCCTTCTCCTGTGGTTTTTCCTCTTTTTTCACACTTTCCCTTCTCTCTCCTCTTTCCCTTCTATCTGACCCCCCGTCCCCTGCCCTCTGCTTTCCCGCCGCCACCACTCGTTCGGCCCCGCCCCCGGCTCCCATTCGTCACCTCCCTCCCGCCTCCCGCCCCCAGCTGACCCCTCATCTCCCCCTCGTCCCTCTTATGGCGCCCGCTGCGCAGCAGAGACAGCGACACTTGACCCTAGGGTAGGTCGCTTCCCCCGCCGCTGCAGCTCCACCTGCCCAGGCTCCTGCCACCTCCCAGCAAACCATAAGTACTCCCTGCGCTCCCCCCTGTCTAGCCCCTCGTTACTCACCTCTGTCCTCTGAGCTCTCTCTCTTCCTAAATTCCTCGTACCTCTGCTGTCCTCTCTCTGTCCATTTTCCTTCGCTTTCTGCACTTCCTCTGGTGTCCATTTCCTTTGTGTTCTGCTCTTCTTCTGTAGCCCTTTTTTATCTTCGTGTTCTGCTGTTCTTCTGTAACCCTTTTTCCTTTGTGTTCTGCTCTTCTTCTTCAGTCCTTTTTCCTTCGTGTTCTGCTCTTCTTCTTCAGTCTTCTGCAACCCTTTTTCCTTCGTGTTCTGCTCTTCTTCTTCAGTCTGTTTTCCTTCGTGTTCTGCTCTTCTTCTTCAGTCTTCTGTAACCCTTTTTCCTTCATGTTCTGCTCTTCTTCAGTCCTTTTTCCTTTGTGTTCTGCTCTTCTTCTTCAGTCTTCTGTAACCCTTTTTCCTTCGTGTTCTGCTCTTCTTCTTCAGTCCTTTTTCCTTCGTATTCTGCTCTTCTTCTTCAGTCCTTCTTCCTTTGTTTTCTGTTTTTCCTCTGTTGTCCATTTTTCCTCTTCCTTCTCCGCTCTCTGCCTCGTACATTATTCTTCCTCTGCTTTCCTCCTGCCCTTGCTCCTCGTTTTCAGCCTCCTTCTCCTGTGGTTTTTCCTCTTTTTTCACACTTTCCCTTCTCTCTCCTCTTTCCCTTCTATCTGACCGCCCGACCCACGCCCTCTGTTTTCCCGCCACCACCACACGTGCGGCCCGCCCCCCCTGCTCCCATTCGTCATCCCCCCTCCGCCTCCCGCCCCCAGCTGACCCCTCTTCCCCCCCTCCTCCCTCTTATGGCGGCCGCTGCGTGGCAGAGACAGCGACCCTTGACCCTAGGGTAGGTCGCTTCCCCCGCCGCTGCAGCTCCACCTGCCCAGGCTCCTGCCACCTCCCAGCAAACCGTAAGTACTCCCTGCGCTCCCCCCTGTCCAGCCCCTCGTTACTCACCTCTGTCCTCTGAGCTCTCTCTCTTCCTAAATTCCTCGTACCTCTGCTGTCCTCTCTCTGTTCATTTTCCTTCGCTTTCTTCCCTTCCTCTGGTGTCCATTTCCTTCGTGTTCTGCTCTTCTTCTGTAGCCCTTTTTTTCCTTCGTGTTCTGCTGTTCTTCTGTAACCCTTTTTCCATTGTGTTCTGCTCTTCTTCTTCAGTCCTTTTTCCTTCGTGTTCTGCTCTTCTTCTTCACTCTTCTGTAACCCTTTTTCCTTCGTGTTCTGCTCTTCTTCTTCAGTCCTTTTTCCTTCGTATTCTGCTCTTCTTCTTCAGTCCTTTTTCCTTCGTGTTCTGCTCTTCTTCTTCAGTCTTCTGTAACCCTTTTTCCTTTGTGTTCTGCTCTTCTTCTTCAGTCCTTTTTCCTTCGTGTTCTGCTCTTCTTCTTCAGTCTTCTGTAACCCTTTTTCCTTCGTGTTCTGCTCTTCTACTTCAGTCCGTTTTCCTTCGTGTTCTGCTCTTCTTCTTCAGTCTTCTGTAACCCTTTTTCCTTCGTGTTCTGCTCTTCTTCTTCATTCCTTTTTCCTTCGTGTTCTGCTCTTCTTCTTCAGTCTTCTGTAACCCTTTTTCCTTCGTGTTCTGTTCTTCTTCTTCAGTCCGTTTTCCTTCGTGTTCTGCTCTTCTTCTTCAGTATTCTGTAACCCTTTTTCCTTCGTGTTCTGCTCTTCTTCTTCAGTCCTTTTTCCTTCGTGTTCTGCTCTTCTTCTTCAGTCTTCTGTAACCCTTTTTCCTTCGTGTTCTGCTCTTCTACTTCAGTCCGTTTTCCTTCGTGTTCTGCTCTTCTTCTTCAGTCTTCTGTAACCCTTTTTCCTTCGTGTTCTGCTCTTCTTCTTCATTCCTTTTTCCTTCGTGTTCTGCTCTTCTTCTTCAGTCTTCTGTAACCCTTTTTCCTTCGTGTTCTGTTCTTCTTCTTCAGTCCGTTTTCCTTCGTGTTCTGCTCTTCTTCTTCAGTATTCTGTAACCCTTTTTCCTTCGTGTTCTGCTCTTCTTCTTCAGTCCTTTTTCCTTCGTGTTCTGCTCTTCTTCTTCAGTCCTTCTTCCTTCGTTTTCTGTTTTTCCTCTGTTGTCCATTTTTCCTCTTCCTTCTCCGCTCTCTGCCTCGTACATTCTTCTTTGCTCTTCCTCTGCTCTCCTCCTGCCCGTGCTCCTCGTTTTCCACCTCCTTCTCCTGTGGTTTTTCCTCTTTTTTTCACACTTTCCGTTCTCTCTCCTCTTTCCCTTCTATCTGACCCCCGACCCCTGCCCTCTGCTTTCCCACCGCCACAACTCGTGCGGCTCCGCCCCCCTGCTCCCATTCGTCGCCCCCCCTCCCGCCCCCAGCTGACCCCTCCTCCCCCCCCTCCCTCTTATGGCGGCCGCTGCACGGCAGAGACAGCGACCCTTGACCCTAGGGTAGGTCGCTTCCCCCGCCGCTGCAGCTCCACCTGCCTAGGCTCCTGCCACCTCCCAGCAAACCGTAAGTACTCCCTGCACTCCCCCCTGTCCAGCCCCTCGTTACTCACCTCTGTCCTCTGAGCTCTCTCTCTTCCTAAATTCCTCGTACCTCTGCTGTCCTCTCTCTTTCCATTTTCCTTCATTTTCTGCCCTTCTTCTGGTGTCCATTTCCTTCGTGTTCTGCTCTTCTTCTGTAGCCCTTTTTTTCCTTTGTGTTCTGCTGTTCTTCTGTAACCCTTTTTCCTTTGTGTTCTGCTCTTCTTCTTCAGTCCTTTTTCCTTCGTGTTCTGCTCTTCTTCTTCAGTCTTCTGTAACCCTTTTTCCTTCGTGTTCTGCTCTTCTACTTCAGTCCGTTTTCCTTTGTGTTCTGCTCTTCTTCTTCAGTCTTCTGTAACCCTTTTTCCTTTGTGTTCTGCTCTTCTTCTTCAGTCCTTTTTCCTTCGTGTTCTGCTCTTCTTCTTCAGTCTTCTGTAACCCTTTTTCCTTTGTGTTCTGCTCTTCTTCTTCAGTCCCTTTTCCTTCGTGTTCTGCTCTTCTTCTAAAGTCCTTCTTCCTTTGTTTTCAGTTTTTCCTCTGTTGTCCATTTTTCCTCTTCCTTCTCCGCTCTCTGCCTCGTACATTCTTCTTCGCTCTTCCTCTGCTCTCCTCCTGCCCTTGCTCCTCGTTTTCCGCCTCCTTCTCCTGTGGTTTTTCCTCTTTTTTCACACTTTCCCTTCTCTCTCCTCTTTCCCTTCTATCGGACCCCTGACCCCTTCCCTCTGCTTTCCCGCTGCCACTACTTGTGCGGCCCTGCCCTGCTCCCATTCGTCGCCCCCCCTCCCGCCCCCAGCTGACCACCCCTCCTCCCTGTTATGGCGGCCGCTGCGCGGGCGCGCCAAAGGCAAGCCCATCTGCACCCGACCGGGCCTGGACTGCGCCCAGCGCCACGACCCCTGACCCCCAGCACTGCCAAACCCTGCAGCGCCCCTACGACCCCGCTTCCCTCCCAACCCGAAACACACCCATGGACCCTTCACATGTCTTACCTGCAAGCATACCTTCCACCGCTACCGCACCCTGCCCGCCAGCCCACGCGCTAATAACCACCTCAAATGCATCTTCATCAACGCACGCTCCGTCCACAAGCACGCCATTGAACTATGGGATCTCCTGGACTCTACCGCACCGGACGTTGCCTTCATCACTGAGACCTGGATGAACGCCTCCTCGGCCCCCGACATCGTCATAGCCATCCCCGACGGCTACTTGATCGCCAGGAGACACTGCACCAACAAAGTTGGAGGAGGAATCGCCATCATATTCAAGAACTCCATCAATGTCACCACCCCCACCGAAGACACCCCTCTCGCCGCCGAACACATGCACTTCCAGATCCACACCGACCCCAGGACCACCCTCAGAGGAACTCTCATCCACAGACCCCCTGGACCACGTGCCCCCTTCAGCGAATCCATCACAGACTTCATATCCCGCACGCCCTAGCCTCGCCGGACTACATCCTCCTCGGAGACCTCAACTTCCACCTGGAGCAGAACAACGACACCAACACCACCACCCTGCTCGACAACCTCACCAACCTCGGTCTCAAGCAACTGGTGAACACCCACACCGCCGGACACACGCTCGACCCCATCTTCTTCGCCGGCAACCACGTATCCTTCATCCACTCCTCCGTAATACACTGGACTGACCACAGATGTGTCCACTTCACCTTCAGACGTGAGACTCTCCACCTTCGCACACAACCCATCCCTCGCAGACATTGGAACAAAATCTCCACAGAACAGCTACTCTCCACTCTCAGCCACAAGCAACCTACCATCACCACCGACGCCAACAACACAGCCCTCAGCTTCACACAATGGATCACCACCTGAGCTGACAAACTTGCACCCCTCAGATGCCTCCCAAGACAGACCAAAACCAGGAAACCTCAATGGTTCAAAGACGCCCTCAAGGAATCCCAAAAAACCTGCTGTACCCTCGAGAAAACCTGGCGCAAAGACCACACCGTAGAAAACATGCCTGCCCTCAAAATCGCCACCCGCGAACACCATCAACTGATCCGCGTCACAAAAAGAACATCCTTCAAAGACAGACTGGACAAGAACACTCACAACAGCAAAGAACTCTTCAACATCGTCAGAGAGCTCTCCAACCCCAACGCCAGCTCCAACTCCATCACGCCCTCACAAGAACTATGCAACTCCCTCGCTACCTTCTTCCATCGAACGATCACCAACCTACACAACAGCTTCGGTCCACAGACCCAGCCAACCACCACAGAAACCACAGCCACAGCCATCACCCTCAACGCCTGGACCCACATCAGCGCGGAAGAGACCAAACCTACCATGAACACCATCTACTCCGGTGCCCCTTCGGACCCCTGCCCCCATTTCATCTTCAACAAAGCCGACGACATCATCGTCCCCCATCTCCAGACCATCATCAACAGCTCATTTGCTTCTGCCACCTTCCCCGAGAGCTGGAAACACGCTGAAGTCAACGCTCTCCTGAAGAAATCTACGGCGGACCCCAACGACCTGAAGAACTTCCAAACCATCTCGCCCCTCCCCTTCCCGGCCAAAGTCATCGAGCAGACCATCAACAAGCAACTGACCAAATTCCTCGAAGACAACAACCTGCTCGACCCCTCCCAGTCCGGATTGCGAGCCAACCACAGCACGGAAACCGCCCTCATCGCAGTCACCGATGACATCAGAACTCTGATGGACAACGGAGAAACAGCCGCCCTCATCCTCCTCGACCTCTCGGCTGCCTTCGACACTGTCTGCCACCGCTCCCTAATATCCCGCCTACGCTCCACCGGCATCCAAGGACAGGCCCTGGACTGGATCGCCTCTTTTCTCTCTAACCGCTCCCAAAGAGTCTACCTCCTGCCGTTCCGCTCGGATCCCACCGAGATCATCTGCGGCGTCCCACAGGGCTCCTCGCTCAGCCCGACTCTCTTCAATGTCTTCATGAGCCCCCTCGCCGACATCGCACGCAAACACAACATCATCTCCTACGCCGACGACACCCAGTTGATACTTTCCCTCACCAAGGACCCTACCACCACCAAGACCAACCTGCAGGACGGAATGAAAGATGTCGCAGACTGGATGAAACTTAGCCGCCTGAAGCTGAACTCAGACAAAATGGAAGTCCTTATCCTCGGAAACACCCCGTCCGCCTGGGACAATTCTTGGTGGCCCATGGCCCATGGCCCTGGGCTCCGCACCTTCCACCTCAGACCACACACTCAACCTCGGATTCATCCTGGACCCGCTTCTCACCATGACCAAACAAGTCAACGCCGTCTCATCTTCCTGCTTCCTCACTCTCTGCATGCTCTGAAAGATCTTCCGCTGGATCCCCGCTGACACCAGAAAAACTGTGATCCACGCCCTCGTCACAACCCACCTGGACTACGGAAACACCCTATACGCAGGAACCACCGCAAAACTCCAGAAACGTCTTCAGCGAATACAAAACGCCTCTGCACGCCTCATCCTCGACATACCCCACCACAGCCACATCTCCGCCCACCTGAGACACCTGCACTGGCTACCCATCAACAAAAGGATCACCTTCAGGCTCCTTACCCACGCACACAAAGCCCTCCACAACAAAGGACCCGAAAACCTTAACCGTCGCCTCAGTTTCTACACGCCCACCCGCCAACTTTGCTAAACCAGCCTCGCACTCGCCGCTGTCCCTCGCATCCGCCACACCACGGCAGGTGGGAAATCCTTCTCCTACCTGGTGGCCAAGACATGGAACTCCCTCCCCGCCACCCTCAGGACGACCCAGGACCACCTCGCCTTCCGGAGGCAGCTCAAGACCTGGCTCTTCGAGCAGCATTAACCCCCACCCCCTAGCGCCTTGAGACCCTCACGGGTGAGTAGCACGCTTTATAAATATATGATTGATTGATTGAGTTACACCCCCCAAACTCCCCGGGAGAATGCAAAGACAAAAGGAAATGAGTGTAACCATTGTAATATATTAAAATCCAGTACGCAAAAATATATATACACTATTAACAAATATATACACCAAGAAGAGTATCCAGGTATTGCTCCATTGAAGTCCGTGGAACACTGGGCCCACACGGCATGGGCGAGGCCCACACTCAATACATGAACATGACGGAGAGAACACTGCAGGGGCATCAGTTAGCAATAAAACAGGCACCTCAGGGGGAAGGGAAAGGGGGCGCACCTCAGCCGGTTGAGTGCACAATGCCAAATCCACAAGCGGGCCACATGCCCGCAGGTCCATCCTGGGGAGTGCAAAGCCAGTCTCTCAAGTCTCTACAGTGCGTGGGTTGCCCACTGTTCAATCCTGGGGAGTGCAAAGACACAGTCTTTCTCCACTGGTTCTGGAGGGGGCTTTGTGCCCAGAGTGCTTCATCCTGCCAAGGACAGAGGTAGTGGATGCCTTTCTCCACTGGTTCTGGAGGGGGCTTTGTGCCCAGAGTGCTTCATCCTGCTCGTGGCGGACACAGTAGCTTCAGTGCCCTTGGCGCTCATGGGCCAGCCGTTCTTGTGGCAGCGGTGTCCTGTACAGTGGGGCTTGTGGCAGTGGTGTCCTGTCCTGTTCAGCGGTGCTTGTGGTGGAGGTGTCCTGTTCAGCGGTGCTTGTTGCGGCGGGATCCTTGGCAGCGACTCAGCAGCTGGCGGTCCTGTCTGGCCCAGCGACTCAGCTGCTGGCGGTCCTTTCTGGCCCAGCGGGGCTGGCGGTCCTTTCTGGCCCAGCGGGGCTGATGGCGGTGGCCTCCTGGGCAGCGGGCTGATGGCGGTGGCCTCCTGGGCAGCGGGGATGATGGCGGTGGCCACCTGGGCAGCGGGGATTATGGCGGTGGCCTCCTGGGCAGCGGGGATGATGGCGGTGGCCTCCTGGGCAGCGGGGATGATGGCGGTGGCCTCCTGGGCAGCGGGGATGATGGCGGTCTTCTCCGCCGTGCTGCCCTTCCCAGACTTGCTGAGTTTCTTGTGCCCCTTCCCCACCTTGGAAGGTGTCGCAGCTGACTCCACACTCCCCTGGGCGGCTTTGGTGGCTGGAGTCTTCCCCCTCTCCCGCAGGGCACTGGCCAAGTTTTGATGCTTGACAGGTGGGGGACTGTCCGTGCTGTGGCTCCTTGCCACACTGGCTGCCCTGCTGCCTGGTGCACTCCAGAATCCGGTGACTACTGGCACCACTGGTCCCGGAGATGTTGTGGCTAAGGTGCTAGGTTGGGACCTGGAGAGTCGGGCCCTAGGAGACTGATGTGGTGGGGGAGGTGAGGGAAAGAGGTCAAGGGTGGACAGGAAAAGTTTCTTGGGAACACTTGGACGGGTAGCTGGAGGGGGTTTGGGAGTTGAGGAAGAGGTTGTGATTGTAGGAGGTGTACGTTTGATGACTTTGGGTGAAGGTGCATGCGCTGGAGGCTGTCGTGAGGTGGATGGCTGTTGTGTGGGTGTGTGGCTGGGTTTGTGTAACTTGTGAGGTGGCGTCACAGACACACTGGGAGAGGACACAGGGGACGTTTGAATGGTAGTGGGGGTGGTGACTGCACGTGAACGGGGTGTGGTGGTGTGTGTGCTGGTGATGGAAGTAGTGGCTGTAGCTGTAGTGCATGCAGGTGTGAGTGTAGACGATACTGGGAGGGAGGAGGGAGACGAGGAGGAGGGGGACACAGTGGAGGCAGTGGATGTTGGTGTGTCTGCATGTGTTTGATGCTTGCATGAGTGCCTGTGGGATGTGTGGTGCTTATGTTTGCCAGAGCTTCCCTTGTGTGTTGATGTGTGTGCATGCTGGTCTGATGGTGTGCTTGGGATAGGCTGAGGTACAGGGGTGTGGGTCTGGGTGGAGGTAGTTGGAGGGGGAGGCTAGAGACAGGTACAATAGCTGCCATCAGTGCTGAGGCCAGAGTCTGAAAAGCTCGCTGAAGGGCTGCCTGACCAGAATGAATGCCCTCCAGGAATGCATTTGTTTGTTGCAACTGCCACTCTACACCCTGGATGGCATTCATAATGGTAGACTGCCCAACAGTGAGGGACCTGAGGAGGTCAATTGCCATCCTAACTAAGGACAGCAGGGGTGACTGGGGCAGGGCTTGAGGTGCCTGGGGCGAAGGTGATGCCCACCCTCCTGGGTGAGCGGGCACAGGGCAAGGGCTTAGGGGCTTCTGGGAAGGCGGTGCTGGTAGGGGGGGTGGCGGCTGTACCTGTAGATGCGGGGACACAGATGTGGCCGCCACCACAAGGGAGCTCCCATCAGAGGACGAGTCCATATCACTGGTCTTAGCTCCTGTCCCCACCGTGGAGCTCCCCTCGCCCTCCGTCCCACTGGTGACTTCCGAGTCCGTTGTCTAGCCCTCCAGGGCCATGTGGGATGCAGCTCCCTCCTGCTCCGGTGCCACTGCTCCTCCGCCTGATGATGTTAATCCACACAAGAACAGGGAGACCACAAAAAGGGGGGGAGGACGACAGAAGAAAGACAAGTTGAGTGCATGCATTACCGCTACCGTTGGCGGACACGACAGACACAGAAGCCCCCTGCACTACGCTGCACACTTGGGGTCCACTCTTCAATCCCTGGGACATGGCCTACAAGGCTATGGCCGACATCTGCACACATGGATGTCACAGGAGCCTGACTAGGTGTAGTTAGCACTGTACACAGGTGGGGTGGGGTGCCACAGGGTCTGCCAGAAGAAGGGGACCTAACTAGCACACTTGCCCTGACCTAGGGAAACCCACATCCCACCTCCCCCACCCCCACCCCCACCCAGACATCTCCACTGCACGCTGAATCAGCTGAATGAGAGTGTATTCACCCCCTTGTGGCTGATGTGATGCCCTCAAGCGCCCATCCAACTCCGGTTATGCCACTGCCAGGATCCTGAACATCAGGGGGGTCATGGTGCGACGGGCACCCCTCCCACGTTGGGAGGCCATCCCCAGCTGGGCCTCCGCCGTCTTCTTGCTCCAGCGGCGAATGTCCTCCCATCTCTTATGGCAGTGGGTGCTCCGTCTGTGATAGACCCCTAGGGTCACCACCAGGGCACCCCAAATGTCCTTCTTCTGGTGGGCGCTAACCTACATGAATTTTGCAGGGGAAAAGGAAAAGTTATTACCAACTGCACCGTCACAGTCATTGGCCCCCATCCCTACACTTGCCATGTGGCACATGCACTCACCGTCATTACATGCACGCCTCAATCCCCCCCATCTTTTATCCACCCCACTCCACACAGGCATAGCCCATACAGCATTTTCCCAGTCTACTTACCTGTTTGTCTGGAGGTCCGTAGAGCAGCGTGTACTGGGGGAGGACCCCATCCGCAAGTTTCTCCAACTCCTCCGATGTGAAGGCAGGGGCCCTTTCCCCAGACGCATGAGCCATTGTCTCTTTCAGACTGAGGTCACAGCAGAACTTGCATTGTAGGTCCTCTCCAGTCGAAGATCAGGTATCGAGTGATTGAACAGATAGAAAATGGCGGTCACGTCTGCGGCGGTGCGTACCGTCACCGCCTGCGTACATCGTCATTGGCTCCTGGGACCCATCGGGTCCAACGTTGACCAATGCAGAATTGTGCTGCGGTCTTCGACCGCTTACCGCGACGGTGTACAACACCAGCGCAGTTACCTCACATCCCATTGTCCCACTTTACAGGTCAGGCAGGCCACCATTTCAGGGGCCCACATGGCTTGATTTTTTACTGCGTCACACATACCTAGGCCTTGCCTCAACACTCATATATGCTTATTTCGGATTATGAATCGTGTACTCTGTAAGCTGTGGCTACGTACTCTCTGTTGTCCTTCATAGGCACCGTTCGCTGGGACATGTGAGGAGATGGCGGCATCCTCCGGTGTACAGACGGCTTGTGGACCTGTCGACAATGGAGGAAAGACATGTGATCATCACCTACAGGCTTGATTGTGCCACAATCCTGGAACTGTGTGCCCAGTTGGAGCCAGACCTGATGTCAGCTATCTGCCATCCCACAGGAATCCCCCCTCAAGTGCAGGTGCTGTTAGTACTCCATTTCCTTGCAAGTGGGTCATTTCAAGCAACAGTTGCCATAGCATCAGATATGTTCCAGCCTATGTTTTCCAACGTGTTGTCCAGAGTGTTGTCTGCCCTGCTGAAACACATGCGGAGCTACATCGTTTTCCCTCAGGTGGAGGATTTGCCTACAGTGAAAGGTGATTTCTATGCCCTGGGACACATCCCCAACATCATAGGTGCCATTGATGGGACACATGTGGCCTTGGTACCCCCCGCAGGAGTGAACAGGTGTACAGAAACCGGAAGAGCTATAATTCGATGAATGTGCAGATGGTGTGTTTGGTCGACCAGTACATATCCCATGTTAATTCCAAATTCCCTGGCTCAGTGCATAGCAGCATCCCTTATGTGATGGGGCAACTCCAGAGGCACTGTGTGTGGCTATTAGGTGAGCACCTGGAAGCAAGTCAGTGGGAATGGTTGTGTGGGTCTGGGGAAATCCCTCCAGGTTAGTGTGTGTCTAACAGTTGTCTCTCACCATTTGCAGGTGACTCTGGTTACCCCAACCTGTCATGGCTACTGACCTCAGTGAGGAATCTCAGGACAAGGGCAGAGGAACGCTACAATGACGCCCAAGGGCGAACTCAGAGGATTATAGAGCGGACCTTCGGCCTCCTGAAGGCCAGGTTCAGGTGCCTTTGTATGACAGGTGGATCCCTATTCTACTCACCAAAGAAGGTGTGCCAGATCATCGTGGCCTGCTGTATGCTTCACAACTTATCTTTGTGACGACAGGTGCCTTTTCTGCAGGAGGATGGTCTAGATGGAGGTGTTGTGGCAGCTGTAGAGCCTGTGGACAGTGAAGACGAGGAAGCAGAAGAAGGAGACATCAACAACCGGAACTCTGTGATCCTGCAATACTTCCAGTGAGACACAGGTAAGAATACAAACCTGCCTACTACATGTACTTTGACACTACTACCTCTCTACTGTCTGTCGTTTTCACCCAGTGTATGGTCACTGAGTTGTCACTTTCCCTTACGATTTCACAGATGTGGGTCCCGCAGTGTGACATCTGCTTTGTTTCCTCATGGACTAGAGCTGTGTGACATAGGTATGTTGACATTACAAATGAAAGAGCATTTTGTCACTGTAATTGCTAATACACTATTTTGAAATCACAGACAGACTCCAGATTGTTTTGTGCTTGAAGGGTGTTTATTTAAGTGCTCAATATTGGAGGGTGCTGTAAAATGGTGAGGGTTGATGGTGGAGGAATGTCCATGGCAGAGTCCAGTCTATTAGTCTCACAGGTACATTGCCCAAATGGGCATAGGAAGTGGAGCTGGGGCAGTTTAAGGATGGACAGGGTGACAAGGAGGGACAGAAGGATGACAATCAGGGCGGTCTCATTTCTTGGTGGGGGTCTTGGCATCGTTCTCTGTCATTGACCTGGATCTCAGAGACCGTTTGCAGGGTGGTCCTCCCTCTGCAGGGGGTGGGGTGCTGGTGTGGTGGTCCTGTTGCGGTGCCTCCTGTCCACTAGCGCCGGATGAGGTGGTGGGCAGTTCATCATCCAGGCTAGTGTCAGGGGCCCCTTGTTGTGCCACAGTGTCCCTCCTGGTGTTGAGGACTTCCTTCAGCACCCCTACAATGGTGCCCAGGGTGGAATTGATGGCTCTGAGTTCCTCCCTGAAGCCCAAATACTGTTCCACCTGCAGCCGCTGGGTCTCCTGAAACTTGGCCAGTACCGTTGCCATCGTCTCCTGGGAATGGTGGTATGCTCCCTTGATGTTGGAGAGGGCCTCGTGGAGAGTGGGTTCCCTGGGCCTGTCCTTCCCCTGTCGCACAGCAGCCCTCCCAGTTCCCCTGTGTTCCAGGGCCTCTGTCCCCTGGACAGTGTGACCACTGCCACTGCCCCCAGGTCCCTGTTGTTGTTGGGGTGGTGGGTTCGCCTGGGTTCCCTGTAGTGGTGGACACACTGCTGATTGACGTGTCCTGAGGACAGAGGTATGGGCCAGCTGGGTGGGTGCTGTGCTGGTGTTTCCAGAGGGGGGATGCTCTGTGGTGGCCTGTGACAGTGTGAGGGGAACCAACTGTCCCGAGGTCCCAGATGGGTCGGGCTGGTCATCTAGATCCAGTTGGACAGAGGTGCTGTCATCACTGTTGGCCTCTTCTGTTGGTAGTGTGGACATGTCTGGACCCTCCTGTCCGGTGACGTTGGGTAGGGGTCCTGCAGTGGTATAAAAGGATGTTTATTGCATCTGTGTGTGCCATGGTGTGCAATGTGTGGGTGACCATGTACCCCAGTGCTTGCATTCCTGTGTGGGACCTATCGTGATGGTGGTTTCGGGGGGTATGTGTATGTGCAGTGGCCATGCTTTGGTGATGGGTGTCCATGCTTTATTGTTGCATGCAGGGCTTGGTGTTGGGATGTGTGGTTTGTGATATTGGGACATTTGTGAGGAGTTGGAGTGATGGGGGTGAGGGCGAGGGTGGGGGTATGTGATGGCATGCAGGTAGGGTGAAGGATGTAATAGTTAAGATTTAACTTACCAGAGTCCATTCCTCCATCTACTCCTGCGAGGCCCTCAGGATGCAGAATCACCAAGACCTGCTCCTCCCATGTTGTTAGTTGTGGGGGAGGAGGTGCGGGTCCGCCGCCAGTCCGGTGAACCGTGATGTGGTGTCTTGAGACCACGGAACACACCTTCCTCCGTAGGTTGTTCCACCTGTTCCTGATGTCATCCCTATTTCTTGGGTGCTGTCACACTGAGTTAACCCTGTCCACTATTCTTCACCATAGATCAATCTGCCTAGCTATAGAGGTGTGCTGCACCTGTGATCAGAATAGCTGTGGCTCTACCCGGACAATTTCCTCCACCATGACTCTGAGCTCCTCCTCAGAGAACCTGGGGTGTCTTTGCCGTGCCATGGGGTGGTGTGGGTGATGTTTGGGGTGGTGTGTGTAGTGATATGTGGGGTGATATTTAGTAGTGTGTTGTGTGAGGTGCGTGGAAGTTATGTGGGTGATGGTATTGTGTGCCTGTGGATGCTTGGTAGTAGTTTGTAGAGTCTCTCTCTGGCCTTCTTTCAGTATTTTGGTCGTAAGGGTTTGTGGGTGATGTGGGTGTGTGTTTTATATGGTCTTGGGTGTGTGGGAGTGGTGTGTGTATGTGTATCAGGTGTGTGTATTTGGAATTGTCCATTGTGGCAGTGTTTTGTAAATGTGTGTGTATTTTGAGCGTGGCGGTGTGTACCGCCAATGGAATACCGTGGTTGAAAGACCGCCGCGTGGATTCGTGGGTCGTGATAGTTTTGGCGTATATCTGTTGGCGTGACGGTGGAGGTTTTGTTTTCGGCAGTTTATATCTGACCTTTGATGTGGCGGACTTGTGTGGGTGTCTGAATTTTGGCGGTTTCCGAGCTGTGGGTCGTAATGGCTGTGGCGGAATCTTGCTGCCGCGGCAGTGTGTTGGCGGTCTTCTGCACGGCGGTAAGCGACTTTTACCGCCAATGTTGTATTGAGCGCCATAGACTTCAAGAAAAAGCATGTTTAATCCCAAATTCATAGGTCCCTATACTGTCCTTCAGCAAATCAATCCTGTGATATAATCCTGATATTGTGTGGTTTAACCTTTTGCTTCCTACAGGTCTCCTTCCCAGCTGTTCCCATCCTAATCCCCTTTTCCCCCGCTTGGACTCTCTTAGGCTCTGTGATTTTACCTATCGGAATCTTGGAGCTGTCTAGTGGTGGACATGTTGGGAACGTGTGCAGACCCCGAGGATCTGGTCTCCCTGACAGAATAGTGAGCCCACAAATTAATTATCCTTCTGGTTTGCGTGTGTTTTCAGCATGGCCACATTGGACGAGCTAGTCAAGGTTATCACGCAGCTCCAAGCAGAGTTAGTGTCATCAAAAGATATAGCAGCCAGCCTGGCTGAGAGAGTGAGTCAGTTACAGGAAAGGCTAGAGAAGAAGGAACAAAATCCCTTAGGTGGGTCTTGGCCTGGTCCTTCTTCTCAAGCTTCTTGAGGTAATCCTCCTACGAACATTACCCTCAACGTTCCTTCGGCCATTCCCCTAGCTCCTCCAGAACATTTCTCAGGCGATCCCTTGAAAGCCCAATCTTTCCTGGTTCAAGTGGAATTACATTTTACCTGCCGACCACATACTTTCCCTGATGCCCAATCCAGGGTGGCTTTCTTGTCATCATACCTGACTGGGGACGCAGCTACCTGTACTCTTGTGCGTAAAGACAGTCCCCTGCTTTACAATTGGAGAAATTTTGTTTGTGAGTTTGAGCGAGTATTTGATCGTAGAACTGTGACATTGTCGGCAGATCGTGAACTATTAGACTTGCGACAAGGTAACCAGGATCTAGTGTTCTACTTAGCTAACTTTAATCGGCTGGTAGCCGAGACATCCTGGCCTGAAGAAAAGCAAGCGGCCTTGTTCTACAAAGGACTCAAGGATGAGTTAAAAGACATCCTTGCTCAAATAGACCCGCAGCCTACAGATTGTCAAGATATAATAAACCTCGTTTTGAGACTGGATCATCATTTAGCAGAACTAAGGGGCACACGCAAAAAGACTGAGAAATATTCCTGTCATGTTCACGATAATAGAGAATCAAGAACCCAGAAAGAAAGAACTCCAGAACCTATGGAATCGGAACAATCAGGAGGCCTTTGACCAAAGACGAAAAGGAACTACGTAGAAAGAATGGACAGGCGCAAAGGTAATTTCGCCAAAGAGTGTCCAATCAAACCAAAGAGCAAACGAGGTCTTGTCCAGAAACTTGCAGCCAATGCACAAGTCGAGCCAGAAAACTAAATCACCCAAGATGTAAAGAAGGGTTGCTATTGGGTGTCACCGTGGAACCTTCACAGTCTAGATATCCCAAGATGGGCATAAAAGTTCAAGTAAAGAAAAAGAACTATTTCAAGAAGGCCCTTGTAGATTCTGGGGCCACCGGGAACTTTGTTGATGCCCAATTGGTTCGTGCATGGGGGATCCGATATATCGAGAAGAAGACTCCAGAAATAATACAAGCAATAGATGGAAAACTCTTGACTGGAGGCCCAGTAACTCTTCAGACTGTCCCCTTGTCGATGACCTGTGAGGGGGAGAACCAAAGAACCAAACATAAAGAGAAACTCATCCTTGACGTGATCCATGCTCCTCAGTATGGAATTATCCTTGGGTTACCCTTGGTTAACTCATCACAATCCTGAGATTAATTGGGCAGAATGGAAGGTCGTGTTCTCTTCAGCTCTATGGAAAGAAAAATGCTTCCAGACGTCTCAAGTAACCAAGGATTGCAACTCTTACATAGCCACTGCAGCGGAGAAAGAAGTAAAGTTGCCCAGACAATATTCATCCTATGAAGATGTATTTGATGAAAAAGAAGCAGAAACCTTGCCTCCTCATAGAACTTATGACTGTGAAATTGATCTAATACCAGGTGCAATACTCCCCAGCTGTCGTGTATTCGCCTTGTCAGAACATGAAAATCAACATTTACGAAAGTATCTAGATCAATTCTTGGAGAATGGTTTCATCCGCCTTCCAAGTCTCCTGCGGCCTCTCCTTTGTTTTTTGTCCCTCAGGCGAATGGGGTCCTTCATACTTGTATTGACTATAGGGGTTTGAACAAGGTCACCATCAAGAATAAATACACCTTGCCCTTGATTGCTGTCTTGCTGGGACAAGTAAAAAAAGCTAAAATCCACACTAAGCTCAATCTACGAGGTGCTTACCATTTAGTGAGAATGAAAGGGGTCGACGAATGGAAAACTGCATTCAAGACAAGATATGGTCTCTTTGAATACACCGTCATGCCTTTTGGTCTGTGTAATGCCCCAGCAGCATTTCAATTTTTCCTGAATGATGTTCTTAAAGAGTATCTCAACATATTTGCAATAAACTACATCGATGGGTGCTGGGATAGACCGGAGAACATGGCGGGCTACGCAGGTCGCGTAGCGCGCTAGAGCGCTTCCCGTTCCCTGGGGGCGTGGCAGGTCGCGGCAGCCGAGCAGCGGAGCGAGTGGCGGTCGCAAAAGCACACGAATGTGCGCGCCGCAATTAACTACATCGGAGGAAACTTGGAGGACAGCGGGGGCTGTCTGGTGGTATCGGGCCACGCTGGAGCTGCGCCGGACCCGTAAAAACATAGCGCGAATTCCTCTTTGGGGGAATAGCGGTAGTTGCAACACTAGAGCGTCTGGAGCCGCATCTGAGAAGTGGCGGTGGGCTGAGCAGCCCAAGGAGATTCCGGAGAAAAACGCCAGGAAGAAGACGGTGAGGCAGAGTGGAGAGGGGGGCGTTTCTCCTGCTCCCCCGCTCCCCTCAACAAGAGTGGAGGGGACGGTTCAGCTGCCCCAGGATAATTTGGTTCCGATTACAAAGGAGAAGGGAGGATCGGTAAACATTTTTTTTTCGAGATTTAAATCTGGGGAAGGAGCCAGGAGTGTGGGGGGGAAAGCAGGAGAGAGTAAACTTAAAGGTAGAGATAAGCTGACGCCCTCTCTAAGGTCCTTCTTCAAAGTGAGACCGGAGGTAGTTACACTTATCCCCGGGCAGGTTAGAGTTGCAATGAAAGTTACCACTAGGCAGGTGGAAAACATTATGGGTGAGAGCAGGGAGGGGACGAGGTCCCCCCTGCCAGGGCTAGGAGAAGAACAGATGGCCCCAGTGTTAGTTCAGACTCCAAATGATAGCCTTGCAGGAGTTCAAGACTTCGCATCTAAGATGGTAGCGCCGGAGCCCTCTCAGGCTGCCTCGGGGACCCCCCCCTTATTGAGTGCTTCGTTGGAGGCTTTAATTTTGTCTATTTCTGAGGATGTTAAAAAGGGCTTTGCGAACTCGGAAGTAAATCAAGGGGAGATAAGAGAGGTGTGTGCTAATTTGGAGAAAAAAAATTGATGGCGTAATGGTAAGAACGCAGGCCCTGGAAGAAGCGATGGGGGGTATGAAGGAGGAGCTGGTACAGCATAAGGGCGAGATCGAGACTTTGAAGAGGAGCGAACTGGCTCTAAAAAACAGGGTGGAGCAGATGGAAAACTATTCTAGAAGGAATAATCTAAAACTGTTGAAAGTGCCGGAAGGCACGGAAGGGAGCGATCTTAAAGCTTTTGTAGTGTCATTAATCAAATCAGCGGTGGACCTAGAGGAAACCGAAGATGAAATTGGGAAGGATATTCAGAGAATCCACCGTGACCCCTTTAAGCTACGAACAAATAGCAGTAGACCTCGGAAAATTTTGATAAACTTTCTGTCATACCAGATGAAAGAAAAGATTTTATCTAGAGCATTGAAATTGAAGTCTTTAAGAGTGAAGGATATTGTGTTCGAGATTAGATCTGACCTATCCAGGGCGACTATGGATAGGCAGTGGGAGTTGGGGAAGCGTTTGGAGATTTTCAGATCTTTGGGGGTCTCGGTTCAGCTGAAATTCCCAGCTTTCCTCAGAGTTATGTATAACAACAAAATGTACAACATTAGAGACATTAGTGAAGCAGATGAATTATTGGCTGTGGTCCAAAATGAGCAGGCTACTGAATAAGGCTGCGTGTAATGCGCAATGGCGAAACTCTCCTAGGAACCTGGGGGCGCTCTAAAATTTGGATCAGTATGGTCCTTAGTTGGGGGGGGTTCTCCACGGGTAGGGGCGGGGGGGAAGGGGGTAGGGAGGGGGGGAGTTGTAGGGTTGGGGTGGGGACATTGGAAGAAAGTAAAAAGTAGTGCCTCGTTCAGCCCAACTATTTGTTATTTAAGATTGATAGATGGCTAGTAGGGGGGGAGGTCAGAGGGTGCTGAATATGCCATTACAAATTCTTTCATGGAATGTCAATGGCTTAAGGGTGCGAGGAAGAAGGGAACGAATATTACAGTATTTGAAGGATTCCATGGCACAAATTTTAGTTCTGCAGGAAACACATCTTACAAAGGTGGAGTGTACTATAATACAAAAATTAAGATGGGTGCAAGCATTTGCATGCACAGATCACAGCTATCATAATAAAGGTGTGTTAATTTTAGTTAAACATGTACAGCAGGGGGGGTGTAGCAATCCTGGACTCTAGATCAGACTTAGCAGGGCGATGGGTAATAGTTAAAACACAATTTAGAGGTCGGAATCTGGTATTAGCAGGATACTACGGGCCTAACCACAACGATATAGAACCCTTAAAGCAGCTTTTCTCTCAGCTTCTGGAATTTTCGGACCCGGTTATTTTGATGGGTGATTTCAATGTAGTACTAGACAATGAGTTAGATAGACATAACTGTAAATCACGAGGTACACCTAAGTCACAACAGTATTTAAGAAGGATGATGAAGGAATTTGGTTTGTGCGATATTTGGAGGCAAAGGGCGGGGAACAGTAAGGACTTCTCTTTCTTCAATAAGAAGTACAGACATGCGTTGCGAATTGATTATTTTTTATTGGACATGCGTTTGAGAGAGGAGGTGAAAAATATTGCGTATCTGCCCTCGCATTTATCAGATCATTCTGCGGTGGTGTTAAATATGTGCTTTTGTCAGACAAGTTGTAGTGGTCGGTGGACGATTGATCGAATATTGTTATTAGATCAAGAGGTGTTGCTAAAGTTGCGTAAGGAAGCTGAATTCTTTTTTAGTGTAAACTTGGGCTCCGCTCCCTTATTTGTAGTATGGGACACGTTTAAAGCAGTCATCCGCGGGAAATTAAGGAGTTGTTCCAGCCAGAAACATAAACGGTTGAAAGAAGAGATTTATGCATTGGAGCAGAAAATGTGAAAATGTAAAGCGAAAATAATTGAAGCAGGAGAGACGGAGACTGTGAGGTCTAGCTGGGAGGGGTTGAGAAGTCAGTTGGAAAAGATACTACAGGGAAGAATTCAAAGCAAATGGGAAGCAAGCAAATTGGCCCATTTTGAATACGGGGAAAATGCGGGGAAGTTGCTAGCCTGGAAAGGCAAAGCAGATCGAATTAGGAACTACATTAAGGAGGTTGAAGTGGAGTATTCAGGTGAAAAAACAATAGATGGGGCGGCAAGAGAATCGGCTTTTTGAAACTTCTTTTCGAATCTGTATTCGGAAAAGTTGGAGGTGGATGAAGGTATGGTGACGGATTGGTTAGGGGCTGATGGATTCTTAGGTTTATCACTGCAGGAGAAGGAAGTATTGAATGCCCCAATAACGGCTGAGGAAATTAGGAGAACCCTGACTAGTAGTAAATCGGGTAAGGCGCCAGGCCCGGATGGTATCCCAGTGGAAGTTTATAAGGCACTAGAGGATTTAGTTATCCCAGTGCTGACAGAATTGTTTGGAGGGATCCTGGAGTTTGGTAATGATATTCCTCTTTCATGGAATGAAGCAGTGATCTCCCTAATTTTGAAACCGGGTAAAAACCCAGCGAAGTGTGCCTCATACAGGCCTATATCATTGTTGAACAGCCATTATAAACTGTTAGCTAAACTTCTTGCGGATAAGCTGAGCAAGACAGTGAATACTCTAGTGCACCCCGATCAAAAAGGGTTTTCAAAAGGTAGATATTTGCATGAATTAACCTTCGAATTCATCCGGGCAATAGATATGGCACAACGTTTGGGTCTCCTTTGGCAGTTATGATGTTAGATGCAATGAAGGCTTTTGACCAAGTTAATTGGAATTTTTTGAAATCAGTTTTGAGGCGGGCCAATTTAGGCTCAAAGTTTTGTGGTATAGTCGATCGGATTTATACTTCCCCTTATGCTAAGATTTTGGTGAACGGTAAACTCACGGGTCCTATCACTATCTCAAGAGGTACGAGGCAGGGTTGCCCCTTGTCCCCGGTATTGTTTAATTTATATATTGAGCCATTTGCCAGAAAAATCTGACAAAACCCTCTTATCCCACCCTTCTGCTGCAATGGCTGGGAAAAGAAAATTTCTTTATATGCAGACGATGTATTAATATATACTAATAACCTGCCCCTTGCTTTTAATACAGTTAAAGATCTGGCTGTACAATTTGGAAGGATATCAGGGTACCGGATTAATGCGGGGAAAACAGAAATTATGCAGTGGAATATGGAGGGTGGGCCAACAACAATTAAGCAGGAAATACGGTACCTCGGTATTTTAGTGACCCAAAACTTGAAGGATTTAGCAGAGAGGAATGCTCAAAGGTTATTAGCCGAATGTAAAATTATGCTACAAAAATGGGCATATCTCCCTTTGACGATTTTGGGGAGGACAAATCTAATTAAGATGTTTATTTAGGGGCCGAGGATATCATGGAAAAAGCTACGTAGAAGGAGGGAAAAAGGAGGACTGTCTCTTCCTGATTTGACATATTATGCGTGGGCTTTTTTGTTTAAGAACTCAAGTATGCTGTTTATATCCCCAGATGACTCAGCAGTAGGCAGAATGTATAAAGCTATGGTGTTGTCTGAAAAAGGGGGCTTACAGTCATTTTTATTTAAATTTGGTGACCCTAAATTTTTCAAAATAGTTAAACTAAAAGTGCTGCAAGGAATGGCAAGGAGCTGGTATCAGTTGAGGCGGCAGTTGGGTGTACACTATTATAGTTATCAGGCCCCTATCTGGGACTCCTCGGGCACCCCAGAATGTTTCCAGGATATTCTCGTATTACCACTTAAAAAGGCAGGTGTGGAAAGGTTGGGGGAGATTGCTAGAGAAGGCACTCTACTTTCTTGGGATGAATTGGTAAGAATAACGGATGGTTCTCTGTCTAGGTTAAAATATTTACAGATAAGACAGTGGGAGAAAGTAACTAAGGAAGGATTAGGAGTGGTAAATGTTTTGGAGGACTCTTTTCTAGACCTGGTAGTTTCAGCTTCAGGGAAGAAGGTGGCGGCTTGGTATTGGGAAATATTAGAAATTCTGGATGAGAACTTTGACCTACCAAGCAAGTTATGGGGCAAGGTGATGTTAGGCGACAAGATTGGGTCATGGTGGAGGAAGTCGTGCATGACACTGTATGAAGTAGTGAAGCCGGCCCCACTAAGAAAAAATCATCTTTATACTCTACATAGAGCATACATATCTCCAGCAAAACTTTCCAAATTTAAGAAGGGGGAGGAGATTAAGTGCCCGAAATGTGGTGGGCTAGGAGCAACAGATATACATATGTTCTGGGACTGCCCTTTTGTTCGGTTGTTTTGGGAGGAGGTTTTTAGGGCGTTATCATCTATGTTAGGCTGGAAAATCAATGTATCACTACCACTAATTATTTTTGGGCAGCTCCAGGATGAGGGGATATGGAAAAGAGTGAATAAAACTAATCGTGCATTTTTGTTCTATGTAATTGTGTTGGGACGGAATGAAATTTGTAAAAAATGGCTGAAGGAGCACCCGCCGAGCTATACAGACTGGTTGAACGCTGCTCTCCGTGTGGCAAATATGGATCTAAATGTGCAGGGCCCAAAGAAAAGCGTAGAAATGTGGGCACCATTAGTAAAATTGGCAGAGAACCGTCTAAATTTGTTTTCCTGTTAAATTTCACTGAGGGGTATCTATGAGAAATTGCACAATTGAGATTTTCTTTTGCCTCAGTCCAATGATTAAGCACCGTGTGAAGCCTTGGTAGGTCTGTCTAGGCGGACCAGGAGAGACAAAGGTGCACCCCCTGACTTGACTGTCTCTTCTTAGGCAAGAGGGCGAAAAGGTTACAAGAACGAAGAGGGATCTCAGTAAGTGGGGCTGAATGAGGACAAAAAAAAAAAAATAATAATAATAAACTACATCGATGAAATTTTGATCTATTCTGACAACGAAACCGAACATGTGCAACATGTCAAGAAAATTCTCGCAGCCCTTCGAAAGCACCATTTATATTGTAAACTAACCAAGTGTGAGTTTCATGTTACCACAGATGAGTTGAACATTTTCTTCTTCAGTATAAAAACAGAATATTTTGTCCAGTGTGTTGCATGTAAGAAGAGTCAATTGTTTTGTGAGAGCCTAGAGGGAACATGCTTAAAAGGCAGAACCCTTTGCAAAATATTTTCAAAGCAGTGAGTGATATAGACTCTTATATGTAGTTTGTATCATTCTATTAGCTTCGGCTTTGTTTTTCACAACAGTAAATCCATTCACCCTTGTTCTATTGATACACTTTCATAACATCGCCCATGTATAGCACATGCACATTTTGCAAACAATTCCTTAGAGTTAAGGGGGAGAAAACAATAGTCTTACTTCTGGGAAAGATGCAGCATGCGACATATTTCATATGCTGGCATTTTTGCTGGGAAGCTTCCTCCCATGTGCACAGCTGCAAGACTACAGGAAAGTCCTCTCTATAAACACGTCAAGAGTACAACAAGAGGGGTCAACAAGCAGCCCACCCCTTAAATTTAGCTGATACAACTTGTTATTGACCTTTCCTCTTTAAAAAATAAATCAATACTTCTGTCAAGCTATTTCATCTTCATTTCTGCAGCATAAACCTAGATGATTTAGATATGTTTGCACAGACACACGCAGAAACTCACATTCACATAAAGCAAATCAGAAGAACTGATTCTTTTCATTGCATTTAAACTGAAATATCATAAAATTATTCCACACATGTAACAATGACAATGATTTACAAAGTGAGGACCATTTTGAATGTTTTTTTCTTTGGCTTTCATATCTAAAGTTGCACTGCGTCCTAAGATTTACTTATAACATATAATTAATGGGAAATATATAATGCATATTGCCAGTATTAATTACATTTCAGAACAAAGATCTTGTAAATTATACAGTGGTGGTTACTTCTGAATGTGGGTGGCACTGTGGGGTAGGGGGAATAAAACGGCCTGGTTTGGCACTCAGACATGGAGTGGGAGCCTGTGCACGTTCTCCTCCAGGCAGTGCAATACAGGTGGGTGGAGAAATGCTAAGTGCACATGTCTGTTTGGACGGCCCAACACAGCTCGCCAAACCGTCAAGCGCACTTATGGTGCATATACCCCCTTCTCCCTCTGTCACAGCCCAGCCCTAACCTGGCACCGGATAAAAAATAAAATGGTAATTATAATCATTTTATTTTTCCTTTCTTGCACAGCTCAGAGGAGCAGAGTGATGCTCCACCGCCTTAGTAGAGGAGCTAATGCTGAAATTATATAGATGCATGCTTTACATGTTATGATCTAAAAGTAATATTTTATGTGTTTGTAGTTGGAGAGACTAGGTAGACATTTTTTAAAGTATGAATACATTGGAAGATACATACAAAAGCAAAAAGTAAAATTGGGCAACATTTGAATTTGTGTTTAATGGCAGGTATAATCATAATAAAGCCCATCGACCTATCATACTGCCATTTCGGCAGCATTCCAGAGAGCACAACCTGGGACTTATGTAGCTTATCATCAAGAAAGCTAGACGGGCAGACAAAAACAGGCACTTGTACATGCACATATAAAGCATGTGCAAGCATATATTAGTGGGGTGACTTAATAAAAAATATGTTTTGCTGTATTGTAGCCTGGCTTTCTCTTGCATATTAGATGTCAGTTGAACTAAAATGTTTCTGTGCGGTTCCTATTTTTATAATAAGACTGCATATTTAGGGTGGCAGCAACACTGAGTGTTGGAGACTGAGTTAGCTCCACACCATATGGAAGCTGTCAGCCAGACTCCTGGCTAACCGGCAGTGCCTCACCCAACCCTAGGAAGGAAAAAGTGATTTGTGGCAACCTGAACCTGACACTCTGACTCCTCAGGGAAGTCGTGGAAACAGACCATGCCCCTTTTGTTCAGTTACTCAGTGACTCACACATGCCAAGGCAGAGTAAGAGACGCAAGCTGGATTTTGATGCATTTATTGAAGCAAGTGCATCCTAGTATAAAAAAACATGAGCTGTGGCATTAAGACAGATGAAACATAGGGCCTCATGTACTAAAAAGTGGCACAAGGTGGTGATTCACCAAAACTGCCAGCGCTGCACTGCATCACTTCAGAAAAGCAGGGATGCAACATATTTAAAATAATATAGCGCAGCCCTGTGTTTTCCCTAGCAATGACACTACAATTAGCTGCCCTGTGTCAACGCTGGCAATTTTGCACCACAGTGCACCACAGTGTAAGGGTGCCTGTGTTGCAGGGAATTATTGTTTATGTGCAGGAAGGTATACCTTCCTGCTTATAAACAATCAATAATGGTGATTTGCTAGTCCTATGTGTGCTGCATAATGCAGCACACATTGGAGAAGCAAATTGTCATTATTTAATTATTGTTTATGTGCAGGAAGAGACACCCTCTGCTGCATAAAACTGTTTTGGAGGAGCTACATATTCACAAAGCGGCGTTAAAACACATAAAGTGGCGATGGCCGCGAGAGCTCCCGTCACGCTCTACGGCTGAACGAGGCTGAGAGAGAGAGAGCGCGCCAAGACGAGACCTGCTGCGGCTCCATCAAGGAATGCGGAAGCCGCCTCCGAGCCGAGTTGCAAGGGACGCTGAGCAAGGCGTCTCTCGCTGGTTTGGCTGACAATCCTTTTGGAATGCGGAAGCCCTCCGAGCGGCTTCTTATAATGGATTTCGGTTGCTGGGGACGCGGACGCGAAGCTTCCTATCGAGTCTAAGAAGTTCAGGCTACCCTTTGGCAGAATTTTGGTCGTAGGCACGGAAACCAACCCCCGAGCCGAGGTGGTTTCCAGGAACGCTTCTTGTTGGGCAGAGGCGAGGATCCAAGGGTTTCTTTTAAGGCTCTGTGGGCGTAAAAAGTCATAACTCAGCATCAGGATTTTCTTTCAAGAGGATTTCGCTCTGCACATCGGGATTTGAGCCCTAGACGAGGAGGGCCTGGCGGTAAGACGTTTGTGGTTGATTAAAACAACTGCTGATTTTGCCCAGCCTTCAGGGCTCGCTTCACCTGGCACACAGTTTTTTTTTTCCAGCGGTATTAAAGGGGTATTTATGGCGAAAGGACCCGGGAAAAGACTGTAGTAAAGCAGGTGAAGGATTACTTTACAATTTCACGAGAGGTCTCCTCCTCCCACCTCCTTTTTTTTTTTAGGAGCCAGGAGAGGAAGGGGACCAAGCCTCCCTCCCCCCCTTCATTGCTAAAACCCAAATTTAGAGGTGGAGTCCTTGGCAGATTCCCCCTCTGGACACTTAGTTAAATTTCTTATTGTATTTTAATTCAATCAAAAATAAAATCCTTTTTTTTTAGGGGGGGGGGGGAAATGCGGCGTTCTCCACGCTATGCAGGCCGCTCTGCTGCCAGAGTTCCCAGAGCAACACATACTACCAAACAGAAGTGACCAGCACCTTCGGATAATCACTTGCACAAGGCTCCGGCTTCTGTCCCCCGCTTAATTTCAGTTATGGATTCAGCCTCCAGTCTTGTTTCACCTCTCCCTCTCAATTTACCGCCCGCAGGAGCCAACTTTTCCAGCTCCCCCCTTAGCTTGGATTGTCCATCTGACGATTCAAGGGCTCCACCATCTGATTTGGATCCTAGCCCGGGGTCATTTAAAGGCTCTCCATTGCGTACTCAGTCGATCCCCGATTGGAACTCCGAGACTGTCTGCGATCAAACAGCGAACATTGGATCCTCATCTAGACCTCTCTACCCTTTGTTTGGAGGTGGGAAGAATCATAAGGAAGATCACCCGGTATCAATTGTTAGCTGCACTCCCCCTCCGCAGGTGGATAACTCAGCCTCTCTGTTAGCGCAGGAGTTGATCAGTAGGGACGGGGTGAGTGCAGTAACTGAATCTTCTACCCACATTTTTACCTCTACTGCTTCTCCTACTGTTTCTGCCGGGCCTAATGAGCAAAGTGGAGGTTCTTCACAGGGTTCGACAGTTATGACAAATGCCAGTGTTCCTTCGGACAACTTACTTCTGCAGATACTAAGTGAGTTAAAAACATTGAAAGTTTCTCAGGACGACGCAAATCAGAGAATAGAATCACAATTGAACCTGATTTGTAGTAACATCCAGCAACTTAACTCACGAATTACAGTTATCGAACAACGAGTCTCTGATCTTGAGGATACTCGGGCAATGGTAGAACCATCTCTGGCAAAGTGCCAAGCTGATCTGCTAGATCTACAGATCCGTCTAGATGACGCTGAAAATCGATCACGTAGATCAAATTTGCGATTTACGGGAGTCCCTGAAGAGTGCGAAAACGGTCAGACAGTTACGGAATTGGCAACAGATCTTATTAAAAGTCATGTTTTAACAGGGCTTGAGGATAAGTATCCGGATCTAACAATTATGAGGGCCCATCGGGTCCCTGCAATCCAACCGCGAAACTCTAAATATCCTCGAACTATACTAGTGAACTTTGGTGACTTTCGTATCAAGGAACAGATCTTCCAGAAAGCAATTAGAACCAAAACTTTTCAGATTCCCGGGGACTATGCATTCAAGATTTTCTCTGATATGTCAGTGGTGGCAGCGCATCGAAGAAGAGAATTAAAAGAGATGATTCCAGCTTTTCAAAAAGCAGGGGCACAGGCTGGCCTTGTGCAACAATCTAAACTTAAAGTGTTTTTTCAGGGTCATTCAAATTTTATCCATACAGTTGACGCTGCTAAATCCTTGCTGCCCGCAATTCAGAACTCTGAGCAGTCGGCACGAGTAAGGGGGGGTGGGGCGGGGCGAGAAGGGGGAAGAACTTAATAAAGACCACAAGGTGATATATTGGATACTAAAAATGACAGTATCACTGTAGGGGACTCTTTCCCCCCCTTTTTTTTTTGTTTCTCTTTCCACAGCGCATGGACAGACAATTCTAATTTTCTCTCTCTAGTCTTTGGCCTAGGGTGCTATAACAAGGCACCTCGTTTGGGAAGAAGAGGGACAGCGGGCGGTGGAGGGATGTGGCCCCGGGTTGTCTGGGCGCGAGGGCTCCAGGTGTGGGCCACTGAAGGGGGGGGAGAGGGTGGCAGAGGCATGGATATCAGGATTTGTTTTTGTCACTGCAAAGGATTGTTACGATTGGTTAGGGTATCTTACTCCAGATCAGGGGGGCCATAGGCACACTAACTCAAGATTTAATTAAATGACAAAATCGCTTTTGCCATTAAGATTTTTATCCTGGAATGTTAATGGATTAAATAATCATAGGAAAAGGTCCGCTATTGAAAAGAGGGTATCTGCTTTTAAACCCTCAGTTATATTTCTTCAAGAAACCCATATTCCATTTAATAAAGTTTCAGGCTTTCAAATGTTTAAAAAAATAGCTGATTTTAAAGTGCTTGCAGCAGCTTCAGCGGCTCATAGAGGGGTGGAAGTTTTTCTAGCTAAAGCCCTGAATGCACAACCAATGGACTTTCTTTCTGATCCTGAGGGGCGCTGGTCCTGGGTTCAGTGTGTAGTTGCAATGGAGAAATTAATTTTTGTTAGTTTTTATGCTCCTCTGATGGACGATCCAGCCCCTTATTAAGGCTTATTTCATTCCCTTTTGCAGTTGACAGGGAAAATTATTATTGGGGGGGACTTCAACTTTCTTCAGGACCCTGTTCTAGACACTACCGTAAAAGGTAAAAGACAGTATAAACCTAAAGTAGCAAAGACCTTTCGAGATTATGTTAAGGTTTTGGCGCTATGTGATCCCTGGAGGACAAACACCCCCGATGTGAGGGAATATACCTGTATCTCCTCGCGGTATAAAAGTTCTTTGCGCATAGATTTTTTTTTGATCTCCGGAACATTGTGCTATCGATCTCAATCGGTCCAGCATTCTGGTCTCTCAGACCATGCCCTTTTGCTGCTGGAAATCTTGCTCCACTCTACAGTTCACCTACCCCAGATCAGAAGGTGGATTTTTAATCTCCGCCTTTTGTCGGAAGAAGGGTGGATACAGACTTCACAGGTTAAAATAAGGGATTTCTTTCAACGCAACCAGGGGTCTTCAACCCCAGCGATAGTCTGGGATGCATTTAAGGCCTATTTTAGGAGCTGGGTAATTGTCAAAGAGGTGGCTGATAAACGGGCTCTGAAACAACAAACTGCGGTATTGGAAGATGTAGTTCATAAGTGTTTAGTTACCTACTTGTATGCCCCTTCGGATACTAATAGGAAGGCCTTCGAAGCTGCCAAGAAAGCGCTAGCGGGATTCTTTTTCCAAAAGGTTGATATAGAATATGGGTCTTATAAACAGAAGAGTTATGAAGAAAGTAATTTCACGGGAATTTTTTTGGCATGGCAAGCTCGAGATCGTATTGCTGGTAATGTTATACACGCTTTAAGATGCCCGGTCACCGGGGACAGGCGTACTGACCCCAGCGACCTTGACAAAATTATGTTGGAACATTATAGACAAATCTATAGTGATGTTTCAAATATAGATTCCAGGACCATTGAGAAGTTCCTGATGGGCCTTGATATTCCTTCCCTTTCAGATGAGGACTTCGTGGCATTGTCTCAACCATTTACAAAGCCGGAACTTCTAGACATTGTTAAGAATCTCCCCACAGGGAAAACCTGTGGTCCGGATGGCTTTCCGGCTGAGTTCTATAAGACTTTTATAAATGCATTTGCTGAGGAGTTCTTGGCCCTTTTAAATGGTCTACTACGGGGCGAAGAAATCCCAAAATCCTAGCATGCAGGGAATGTGGTTAGCTTCCCTAAGAAAAATAAAGATAGGGAGGATCCAAACGCTTACGTCCAATTTCATTGTTAAACAAAGACTATAAAATAATGACAGAACTACTGGCTAATAGGCTTAATGGGGTAATTAATAAATTGGTGCATCCCGATCAAAATGGTTTTGTGGCTGGTCGACAACTGGCTACAAACACACACTATTTAGCAGAGGCCCTTGATTATTTCACGACTAATAAAGACCCTGCCATTATTCTTTTGCTGGACGCGGAAAAAGCCTTTGATTTGGTTGTTTGAGACACGCTTTTTTTAATTTGATCTAGTTATAAGGTACCCACTCAAGTTATTTCATTAATTCAAAGGCTATACTCAAACTCTGAGGCTAATATTATTATAAAATCAAAGTGTGTCGGACAACTTCAAATACAACGTGGGACTAGACAAGGGTGCCCATTATCCCCTATTTTATTTGCCCTTTTTATTGAACCACTCGCAATTAAAATGAGACAACATAGTCAGATTCAGCCACCGTTAAAATCAATGGGAAAGATCAAACTTTATGCAGATGATATCATTCTGTTTTTAGACATAAAACACTCTTCTCTGGAAGCGGCCTTCAATCTATTTAAAGAATTTCAGCAAATCGGTGGCTATAAGATTAATAGGACCAAGACTGACATTATTCTTTGTGGTGCTACTCCTAGTTGTCTTCTTCCTGAATTAAGAGAATGTGTAAATCCCAATCCAAAAAGACACTTGGGGGTTTATTTTTCGTCCAATATAAGTGATCTCCATGAGCTGAACTTCGCTCCGTTACTTCAGAAAACTCAGGCTCTACTGACTCGTTAGAGGCCTCTCCCTCTCTCTATATTAGGCCGCATTGCATTAATAAAAATGTCAATTTTGCCACTTTAAAATTTTTTGTTTGCGGCTATTCCGTGTGTTCTAACGCAACTTTTTTTTTAAAAACTGGAATCCCTATTTCGCTCATTTATTTGGCAGAACCGAAAGGCCCGAGCCGCTTTGAGTATACTGTACGCCGATAAGGAGAAGGGGGGATTGGCCTTGCCAAATTTCAAAGATTATTATTATGCATTTTTTGCACACTATTATGCTAGTTTTAAATTAGAATACTTTGCGGGCTCCAAGTTTTTTACCGATTTTCGGGTATTAATATGTAGGGAGCATAATATCGGAACCCACCCCTCTTGACGAAATCGCTTAAAAAAGTTTGTTATAAAATTCTTAAATGGTTTCTCAAGAAAAGATTGGATTTTTTTAGAAAATATTCAATCCCTTCTGTATATTTTGACACTCCACTTTCACAGATTTTTCTACATTCGGGGACCCAGCTTAACAAAGTTTTGGTGAAGAGGTGGGAGCGCTCTGGATTTAGTAAGATTGGAGATTTTCGTGCTGAGGACAACTGAGAAGCTCCATTGAAAATCATGATTACAGTCAACAATGGTTTTTTGCTGGTCGGATCCTATAATATTTTGCTGCATGTTTTAAGGGACTTGGGGCCAGATGTAGCAAAAAAGCAATTTGCGACTTGCAAATTGCGAGTCCCTGCGACTCGCAATTTGCAAGTCGCAAATTGCTATGCAGTACGGTGTCTCAGACACCGACTGCAACTCGCAATGGGGTTGCAATGACCCACCTCATGAATATTCATGAGGTGGGTCGCAAATTGCGGCCCCATTGCGAGTATAGGCACTCGCTAACATGGAGGCCTGCTGACGTCAGCAGACCTCCATGTTAGCGACCTGCTTTTAAATAAAGCAGTTTTTTTTTTTTTTAAATGTAGCCCGTTTTCCCTAAGGGAAAACGAGCTGCATTTAAAAAAAATCCGAAACCTTTTGTTTCGGTTTTTTCAGGGCAGGGAGTGGTCCCTTGGACCACTCCCTGCCCTGAAAAAATGTTTTGGGGTCCAGTCTCAAACTGGAAGGGGTCCCATGGGGACCCCTTCCAATTTACGAGTGGGTTACCATCCACTTGAAGTGGATGAAGTGGATGGTAACTGCGACTCCATTTGCGACCGCGTACTCAGTCGCAAATGGAGTTGCATACCACTGCGACTCGCAAATAGGAAGGGAACACCCCTTCCTATTTGCGATTCGGAAATGCATTTTGCGAGTCGGTAACGACTCGCAAAATGCATTTCTGCATAGGAAACACGCATTTGCGAGTCGCAAACGGCAGATTTTGCCGTTTGCGACTCGCAAAGTGTTTCCTACATCTGGCCCTTGGATGTTAATTCTATCATTAATGCTCAATCATTGGTAACAGAATTAGTTGCACCTTCGCGGATAGGGAATGCAGGGTCATGGACAAGGCTCTTGGCAGAAAGGGTAAAAGTGGATCTTGGGATAAGAGCTCAGATGAAATGGGTTAGTCAGGAGGGCATAGAGGTCTCAGGTGACTACTGGGAGACTATTAACCGCCTGAATTTCTCCATGCTACGAGGGGCTAATTGGCATCAAATTATATTTTTTAGTAAATGGTTGTTGTACCGAACCGCACAAGCCCCATCTCGTATGGGGACTGGCTACCCTAATATGTGTTTTTGTTGCAAGGAAGTAGGAGCGGCAAGTTGGATCCATACGATTGCGACATGCCGATGTATATAGGGATACTGGGAGGGTGTTTTTGCAATTTTAACAACTATTGCGTTGGTTCCCATATCTCCCAGCATTCGCTTGTTGAGCTTAGGCTATGACCCCAAGGCAAGACTTTCCTCAAGATGGGAGAAGCTCGTATTTATAGCCGCTGCGGTGGCGAGGTCACTGTTGCTGAGAAAATGGCGGTCTGAATTTTCTCCAGAATTTTCTCTAGTCAAGAGTGGTATAATAGGATGGTGCAAGTTAGACTCCAGGAGATGAGATATGCTAGTAGAACAGGTAATGTTAAAAAGTTCTCTCTGATCTGGGGAAATTATTTATTAGACAAGTTTGTCTGATCTTTCTTTTTGTTTCATTTTCTGAAAGTGACAATGTCTCTTGTTGTGTACTGATGTTTCTTTTCCTGATAATAAAATAAAAAATAGTTTAAAAAAAAGACACATAAAGTGGCTTAATGCTGCTTGTAAATATGGAAAATAGCACAGCACCACCGAGCACCACTAAAAGTGCTGTTCCGGTGGAACTAGAGCCTCATAAATGAGGCCCATAGTATGGTAATCATCATTACAACCAGTGTAAAGATGATAAACTACCAAACAATGTTGTGTGATTCTAGAGACTCTAGAGATTCCTTCCTATTCCCTATCAAGGTCTGAAAGCATAGCGGTGGTGACTCTTCTACTTATCCTGATTTAAGAGAACAACTCCGACTCAATACCTGAATGTGACAGCAAGGTCTGCCTGCTTTCTGGATGGCAATCCTTTTGGGAAGCTGAAGAGTCAGCATCAAGATCAGTGAAGCTGTCAATGAAATGCCCAGCATGGCCATGACTGGAATGGCCTCTGCTCCCCCCAAGGTCCATGCACTGTTTTTATGATAACTCATACAGAGTTCTAAGAACAGGCCTGATGTACTGTTGTGACAAGAAAATGGGGACTGACTCTTGAGCTCTTGGAGTAGCAATACAAGTTAGTATATCACATACCGTACATGTGTACAATGGCTGCTTAAACATGCAGAGTGAACAACTATGTCTTCTTAAAAAGAAGCAGCCAATTAAAATATGAAAACAACATCCTAAAAGCAGGCTTGTGCTAATAAATGTTAAATTAATAAAATGCATATCAATGTAAAGAGCACAGGCTATGGGCCTAATGCTAGAATAAGGGTGCCCAACCTAGGTGCTAAAGGCAAACCACGACAATATTGGAGCTAAATTGTTACTAGATAATTTAGAAGTCTTGCCTGTGTATTAGACTATGACATGGGCCTCCACTTGTGATTAGTTTGTGAAAGTGTAAAATGTGCTTACTCTCACTAGTGTATTATGCTTTAGCAATGTTTTCTTCTTGAAGCTCACATTGGCCAGCGGTAGTCCCCATCTGTGATGCAGAGCTGCCTTTGCATTTCAACTTCTAAGGCATCAAGATGAACTTGCTCAGTCAAACTGTTCACATTTTTGTTACAATGTGAAGGCCAAGCTCTCATTCGCATGATCCCGGCCTAGCCATATTCTTGTGTTTGTTAGAAGAATTGATTATGCGACTACTGCTAGAGATGTGATTGATAGAGTATATTAGTGTGCGCTCTCCATTTTGCTTGTCCAACTCATGCTCCCCCATTTCCTCATAGCTGCCAGGTTTCCAAGGTCAATGAATGATGTGCTGCCCCTGTCAAGGTTTTTTGTTTGAATCATGGGACTTGAGGTCCTTTTTTTTATAGTGCAATAAGCATGACTATATGTAACAGGATAAAAAAAATTGACCTGAGAAACTATGCAGGGCTGCATTATATTACAATTGTATGTGTGGCTGCCAGTTGCATATTACCGTGATGCAGACTGCCCTACTGTTCACCACTTGTTTGAATATTATTCCACAAGTTCTAAAGCCATTGCTGTTGTGGCTGAAAACTCACAGAGGTATCAATGAAATAAAGTTACCATAAACAAATCACAGCACTTAGACAAGCCCGCCATGTTCACCACAAAAAAAAGATAACATATTTTGATCGTTAGAACTCTACCACTCTTGGCATTGCGATGCCTCTAAATACTGATTTAGTGTGTAAGAGGGATATTAGGGTTCTTTGTCAACAGATGACATGCAATATCCTGTTTCTCATGTCCCATTCAGTGGCCATACTGAGATGACTACACTCTTTATTTGTATGTAGGATTACTGTATACCTCTTTTGTTGCAGTAACATGCAAGTAATCTTCAGTTAATTTTCCGCATCCCAACTGCACCAAAAGGACATTCAGTAACAGCAATATTTATAATGAACGGCTTAATCCTTGTACTATAAGTGTTCTCTAACGTTTAGAATGGTTCATATATTTTCTTTGCTATTTCTCTTTCTAAGTATGGATGAGTATAAACCAGTTTTACACTGGAGGTTGATGACTAATAATCATTATAATATCATGCAGAAATGCAACTATCACTAGTTGCATTATTACTTTCACGAAATGGCACATGTAACCAATGTCCCAGCACTGTCACAATGGGCTGAAGCAGCTGGCTGATGTGCGCTTATACCTGTTGCACTGTGCACTTACTACAGGGTCATCCTCGATTTGTGCCTTTCTGTGCTGAAACTGTTTTTGTTGGCCTTTAGGATTCTGTGCACTTTACTGCTGGCAACATTGGTATACACCAAATATTTTTTTACTTGTAAATATCTAGTATATTTTACTACATGAATCTGTTAGAAACTGGGTTTTTGTTTGGCAGAAGTTGCGCCCATCCAAGAGGCAACCATAGACCTAGTCAGTGTAAGTCACCAACAAACCCTTAATTAACCTGGGCTCACCATCTGTGCAATGGTTTTGGACTGGAGCAGCATTGTATATCCACTCCCAAGGGCCAGGACTGGATTGGCACCACAAGCAGGGTAAGACTCACAGTTGGCAGAGTCCAGGTGCTATAGGTGATGAGTTGGAATGCTTATGTGTACCTGAGACTTCAGAAAACAGGAGGTAAGCTAGTTTTCTATCTAAACCAAATATTAATTTCTGTCAGTGCCCAGGGTCAGCATGTCTGTCTGTAGCTCTCCTATGGTGTGTTGTGAATTACTCCCAGACATGGGGACAAAAACAGTGAAATCCTGTGTCTCATGCCAAAGTGGCTCTCCAGCGATGAGTGCTACTCGCACCAACAATAATTTCCTTGCAGCCCCTGCCAACGTGAAGCTCCAGCAGTGGCTCCTTGTGTGGACTTGGAGACTGAGAGGTTAAACTCCTCCCAAGGATGAACTTGGTCCCTGTATCCAACTTGTGCTTCATCTCTATTGAACTGAACTGGTGACTATGGTCCAGAGTGACGAGATACCTGCGAGTGGCACTTTGTCCTTTTTGCCACTCCTTTCACCCTAAACTGAAAAGCTCATACCTCTGGTTGTACTTTTTTTGTTTTTTTTTGTTTTTGTGTCATTGTTTCACCAATTTTTACCCTATTTTAAAAATTGGTTTGGGATGTTCCTTGTGGTACGTTTTCACTTTACTTCCGTTTGAGTGTTGCATAAATACTGTACACATTGCCTTTAAGTTAGGCCTGGCTGATTTTGTGCCAGGCTTCCACAGGAGAAAACACGGGATTATTTTGTGACTTTTGTGGTTCACTCTGACAAGGGTTGTGGTTATTGGCTGCTTCCAACACCCTGAACCACTTAAAACATCACACCTGAAGTTCTATTTGTTTTGTATATCGCCTGGAGATGATTTCCTCCACGCCTGGTGTGACACCTTCCCATAAACGATGCGTGGTTTCACAATGTAGATTTGCCTATAAAATGTGTAATGGACACAGAATCTGGAACTCGCTGTGTTACCCTAATAAAATATTAAACTAAGTATAGTAAAAAAAAAATCAATTAAAGAAAATGTAAAAATACACAAATCAAGCAAGTTTCTTGCCTTCCTTGATTCTTTACGAAACACCTTTGGTTAATTTCACCCTTGGATTTAAAGTGAAAAGTATGAGGAGAGGTTAAAGTTTGCGACCTACGTGCATTACATAGGCAGCCCATTTTGTGAATTCATCTTAGGCGTTGGTTTGTGATGTGAGCACGAGCTGCACTGAAAAGTGAATATTTCATTTTGTATGTATTTAAAACATGGGAATTTGCTCTGATTCCTTAACATGGCAACGACGGTAATCATAAAAAGGAGATCGTTGCAATATCGGGAAGCAAGAGCGCACACACTCTTTTCACTGGTAAACGGGATACTGGATTAAACTTAAACAAAAGAGAAAGAGGGACATATTTTACAGACCCTGTGACGCAGGGCAATATAGCAACTGACTTGCTGCACTGCCCTGCAGCACATGAAAAGGGCAGACATGCACCGTATTTACAAGATTTCGTGCATTTCTGTCCTTCCTTCTGGGCTGGCGCACAAATTTATGTCCAGCGCCAATGCAAGCACTTGTCTGCACTGCCAGCACAATTGTTTATTTGCAGGAAAGGGCACCTTCTTACTCAAAAACAATCCTGGGTGGCATTTTCCTCTTTCAATGTAAAGCTATTTCTCCTCCCTGTATAGTTTTGACGCATTCCCAGGTTTACAGATTATTTTAAATCTTAGAATGTCAAACCCTTGGGTGTTGTATAGGAACACCCACAGCAATGCCCATGGTACACCTCCCTGATGCAGTACAAGGCAACGCAGCGACGTGCTGCAATGCTTTACACCATATCTACAAGACCATGAAAAGCCACACACAGTGGCTTTGTGTGGCTTTGTAGATATGGTCCTGCACTAAGTGCCGCCAGTGGGTCACAGAAAGTGAGGCACCAGTGGCCCACAGGCTGGTAAATTTGCCCCAGAGTGTTCTTTAATTCACAGCAGCTAAAGATGCGCCTTCTGTTGTGTGAGCTTCTAATCTTGGCTTGTCCACAAACAAATTATATCCAAAGTCAATTGTGATCTGTAAGAGTCTGCAGTGTCTTGGATATCTCAGTATTAATGCTCACAGTATTCAAACGGAGAAGTGCAAATTACACATTGAGGGCCACAATTATGAATGATTTGTGACTTGCAAATCATTACCAAATTTTTGGGGGAATTAAAAAATTGCTGTACTAGATGTACGATAAGCATTTGCAAAAGGAGAATAGCGATGCAACTGATTTGCAAATCTTTATTTTTTTGCAACAGAATGTGTGAGTCTCAATTAGTACATCCCTAATTGTGAGTCACAAATGGCATGTACAAGCGAGTCACAAATTGCGAATAGTCGCAAAATGACTCATTTACACATGCAATTTACCAATTCAAATCAGGTGGTAACAGGGCCCAAAATATAAAAGCAGCCTCAGAATGCATCAGGCCTTCCACATTGGCTGTCTTCTGCTTGATAGCAAGGAGGATGCACATACTGGTTGCTCAGTAGAGGAGACAGAGTCAGGAGAGGGTATTAAAAGTCAGACGGACCATGTTTGAAAAAACAGAGGAAGAGATCTATGAATAATGCAGACTGAGTAGCAATATTATTTTGGAGCTAATACCTACCTTAAGGTTGCACTTTGAAACCAGTACACAATGCAACAAGGAAATCTCCACCCATGTCCAAGTGTTTTGCTCCCACCACCTATTGGCCAGTGATAGTTACCAAAATGTGATAGCTGTGGCCAGAGGGGTGTCGCAGAGTGTGCTTTCACATTTCTTTCAAAATTTCATAGACGCCATGCTCCTCTACTTGCACCAACTTATTTACCTACCCGGGAATGATATGAAAATGAAAACTGCAAAATTGCAATTCTACCGGATAGCCAAATTCCCACAGGTCATATGGTGTATAGGTGGGACCAATGTGCCCATATGCTCCCTATCCCACCTGGAATACATATTCAGGAATCACAAGAATATCCCTTCCCTAAACATCCAAGTTGTCTGTAATGCGAACAATATCATCACAGATACTGTGGCACAATATCCAGGGAGCACCCATGACGCCGACATGTTCAGGCAGAGTGGGATTTACCAGTGACTGTAAAGCAGGGAGTTTGATGAAGGTTACTGTAGTGATCTGGAAGAGATGACAGCAACAATTTAGTTTTGATCCTTAAAAGTTTATGGTGGGTCTTAATATAAAAGAAACTCCAGCCACGGAAACACAACTATCCCCAAACCATATAATTCCCGACTCTTGTCCTAACATTTCAAAACCGGATTTCAACTAATAGAACAATACATCTTCTTGAGGAGCAGGGGAAAAATAGGGACAAACCAAATGGAATAAATTATCAAAAAGGTGAACATGTATAATCTGAAAATCCCAATGCTACCCCACCTCCCCAACCCAAATAACAAATCAAACAAATAAAAACAAACAAATCTCAAGACGATTTCACAACTCTGTTTGAGTTCCAAATGCTACCATCATCATCTTTGGTTGCCCCTTTGAATACGTTTATTACCTTGTATGGTCTACTGAAATGTGATGGTCCTTTGCATATATTAAAATGTAATTCTATTTTCACCATATCACACACCATTGATTCCACATTTTTAACTGATTTGCATAAATGAATATTCAATTTTCTTTGTTCTTGAATGCAAATTTCCTTCATCCTGGCATTTTCTTTATGTTCAGCAAAATCAGAAAACTCTTTAACGTAAACCTTCACCCTTGGCGGGCTCATTTTCGTATGAGGTATGCATTTTCTGAACAAAACAAATGGAGATAGACCTGTGGTAAAGTGAGGAGTGTACCTCTGTTTATCAACTTTGGATTCAATCCATTCCACCCAACTCACGCCCATCTGTTTTGCCATTTGAATAGTTTCTTTAGGAGTCCTTTTGAATCGCTGTACCATACCATTGGTTTCTGGGTGAAAAACTGCACATTTTGGAAAGTTCCTATAGAATCAACAAAGTCCTTCATCAACTTGGATATGAGTTGCACTCCAAGGATGTTAATATGTTTTTGGAATTGCTGTCACATGCAAACACCTCAGTTAATAATTTCACAATAGTTAAGGATGTAATGTCAGAAGTCACCATGACTTCAGGCCATCTGGACAGAGCAACCATTAAAACAACTGCATATTTTACAGAAGATCAAAAATGTATGGGACCTATGATGTCTATTGATGCTTCCTCCCAAAACTCTTTAAGAAATTCCCTTATGACCGTAGCACTAATTCTAACTTAAAGGGATTTGCCATACTTTTTATATTCTTCACAATCTCTCATTTGTCTTTCCACACCCAAATCCATTTGTTTTACTTATTCCTTGATGACCAGAATGTGTTAAACTATTTAAACATTCTTTCAGACCTTTAGGAGTGTTCAACCTGCATCCTCGTAAAATCAATCCCTTTCCCACCGAAAGTCTTGTATAATCTTCTCATAATTCACCAAACTCTTGTCTTGAGCCAAAGAAATATTCCCAGACAGAATAGTCTCCTTAATCTTCATCAATTCCTTAAACTTATTTAATTCTTCTATACATTCTTTTTCAGAAATATAACCATCAGTTATAACACACACTTTAATCTCATTGTCCACCCACCAAGCTTCTACCTCCTGGCTTTCCTGACTTTCACATCTCATCCTAGACAAAAAAATCAACCAATTTATTCTCACCTCCTGGAATATACTTTAACACAAATTAGAAATCTTGTATGCATAAAGAAACACTATTCAATCCCTTCTTGCCAAATAATTCTAGTAATGGCTTGTGGTACAACAAAACGTATACCCCACAGAAACTGCTTTAACTTTTTGATGGCCCGGTATACTGCTGATGCTTCTTTTTCTATGGTGGAATATGATGTTTCTGCTCCCGTAAGGGGTCTTGAAGCAAAAGTTATGGGGCCAGATGTATGAAATTGTTTTGCACTCGCAAACGGTGCAAATCGCAAAATTCGGCTGTTTGCGAGTTCAAAACAGTGGTCTGCAATGCATGAAAGGCATTCGCAGACCACAGCGCAGAAATCGCAAAAATTGCGATTTCTTGCGTTGCGACCTGGATTTTGCGAGTCGCAATTTGTGATTCGCAAAATCCAGGTCGCAAGGCGATGCTGCAAATAATCACAAATTGCGATATTTCGCAGAATGGCATTTTGCACATGCAAAATACCATGATCTGCAACCAGGTGGTAACCTGTTGCAAAATTTAAAAATACAGTTAAACTGCATTTTTAAATTGAACATGTAAAGCACACATGCCCTTTTGGCATGTGTGCACCTTACATGTCCCCCAAAACATCTTTGGGGTGCAGCAGACGGGGCCTTGGGCCCCCTGCACCCTGGGCTTTTGCTTTTCCAAAATTGGTATTTCTGGTTCAGAAATCGCAATTTTGGAAATGCTAAAAATTTGCAGCTATAGGCCAACAGGCCCATAGCTGCGAATGGGGCCGGTATCGCAATTTGCGATTCGGTAATAGCATTTGCGATTTTTAAGAAATCGCTATTACCGAATCGCAAATGTGATACATGGCACTTTGCGAGTTGGAAATAGCGATTTCTTAAAAATCGCAATTTCCGAATCGCAAAGGTCCGTGATGATACATCTGGCCCATGGTGATTTCCCTTCCAGTTTGTTTTTTCTTCAGTATACATCCTAACCCTTAATCACATGCATCAGTCATAATGCAACATGGTAATCCTGGTTGAAAACTTTTAAGTGATTGTGCAGATGAAAAACCATGCTTAATATCATCAAATTCTTTCTGACACGATTCTGACCAACACAATTTCAGTCCTTTTATGAGTAGCTCTCTGTTGAACAAGACCGTTTGGCAAAATTTGGCAAATATCGAGCATAACATTCCACCATTCCAAAGAAAGTCTGAACAACTTTCTTCCCAGGACATGTAAGGTTAACAATTGAATTTACTAAGTCATCCTTAGGTCTCACACACTCTGCCGAAATTATTTGACCAAAATAAGTAATTTCAGATTTGCCATTTTTTTACTTTTTAGAGTTATCCTTTTTGAACGAAAAATGAGTGCAGTATGTGTGCCCAGGGTCTGTAGATAAATGCTGCTAGTGGGCCTGCAGCACTGATTGTGCCACCGACTTAAGGAGCCCCTTAACATTGTCTCAGGCCTGCCATTGCAAGGCCTGTGTGTGCAGTTTCACTGCCAATTTGACTTGGCATTTAAAAGTACTTGTCAAGCTTAAAACTCCCCTTTTTCTACATATGAGACACCCCTAAGGTATGCCCTAGGTAACCCATAGGGCAGGGTGCTGTGTAGGCATAGGCAGGACATGTACCCATGTAGTTTACATGTCCTGGTAGTGTAAAACTCCTAAATTCGTTTTTGCACTGCTGTGAGGCCTGCTCCCTTTATAGGCTAACATTGGGGCTGCCGTAATACATTGTTTGAGTGGTAGCTGCTGAACTGAAAGGAGTAGGAAGGTCATATTTATTATGGCCAGAATGGTGATATAAAATCCTGCTGACTGGTGAAGTTGTATTTAATATTACTATTTCAGAAATGCCACTTTTAGAAAGTGAGCATTTCTCTGCACTTAAATTTTCCTGTGCCTTACAATTCACGTCTGGCTGGGTTTAGTTGACAGCTTCTTGTGCATTCACTCAGACACACCCCAAACACAGGATACTCAGTCTCACTTGCATACATCTGCATTTTGAATGGGTCTTCCTGGGCTGGGAGGGTGGAGGGCTTGCTCTCACACAAAGGACTGCCCCACTGGGACCCTGGCAGACAGGATTGAACTGAAAGGGGACCTGGTGCACTTCTAAGCAACTCTTTGAAGTCTCCCCTACTTCAAAGGCACATTTGGCTATATAAATAGGGCCTCTGCCTCTACAAACTCAGACTCTTCCTGGAGAAGAAACTTGTAACCAGAACCTGCATCCTGCCAAGATGAACTACCTGGCTACCCAAAGGTCTCACCTGACTGCTTTCTGTGAAGGACTGCTGCCTTACTGTTGGCCTGCTGCCTTGCTGCTCTCTGGCTGAGGTGAAGAAGTGCTCTTCAAGGGCTTGGATAGAGCTTGCCTCCTGTTCCCTGAAGTCTCAGGACCAAAAAGACTTCATCTCTTCAAGAAGGACCCCTTGTAGGGTGGGCCAACCAGGGCAGAATTCTGCAAGGCGCAGAAGGAATGCCCCACTTTTGAGGGTCTGAGGCAACAGGCCACAGCCCAAGCAGCAGGTGAAGCCTCTGGCACTCACCATATTTACTGGGAAAATGATCTCGTTTAAAGTGAGCCTAAGGTTCTGGGCCCCAGTGAAGCACATGTGCTGCCGGTCCCCCGGTGTTACGGAGCCTTCCTACTGGGTTTGGCTCATGACATTCCCCTGGCAGGACATCTGGGCCAAGACAAGACCTTTAGCAGGCTTGTCATCCACTTCCATTGGCCCAGAATGAGGGTAGCTTCAGATAATTTCTGCATAGCTTGCCCCACCTGCCAGGCTAGTGGGAAGACAGGGAAAAAGCTTAAGTCTCCCCTGATCCCACTCCCCGTCGTTGGCACCCCCTTTGAAAGGATGGACATCGGCATTGTTGGTCCCTTGGACCCCAAAACTGCCTTGGGCAAAAGGTTTATCATAGTTTTGGTGGACCATGCCACCCACTATCCAGAGGCAATCGCTCTAAGAATAGTGACTGCACCAGTGGTGACCAGAGCCCTGCTGGGAATATTTACCCGTGTGGGGTTCCCTAAGGAAGTTGTGTCTGACAGGGGCACAAACTTCATGTCTGCATACATGATGTCCATGTGGGATGAGTGTGGGGTGACCTACCAGGTAGTGGATGAGGATGTAGTGCATGTAGGTGTGAGTTGAGAAGCTACTGGGATGGAGGTGGATGAGGAGGAGAAGGGGGACACAGTTGAGGCAGTGGATGTTCGTGTGTCTGGATGGAGATGGTGCTTGTGTGAGTGCCTGTGAGATGAAGTGTGGTGCTTGTGTTTGCCTGAGCCACTCCTGTGTGTTGATTTGGGTGCATGCTGGTCTGATGGTGTGCTTGGGATAGGTTGGTTTGAGGGGATTGGCACTGGGTATTGTAAGTTGGAAGGGAGAGGCTGGAGACAGGGACAATGGCTGCCATCAGTGCAGAGGCCAGAGCTTGGACTGCTCTCTGTTGGACCGCCACGCCAGAGTGAATGCCCTCTAGGTATGCATTTATTTGTTGAAAATGCCTTTCAACACCCTGGATGGCATTCAGTATGGTTGACAGCCCAACAGTGAGGGATCTCAGGAGTTCAATAGCCTCCTCACTGAGGGCAGCAGGGCTGACTGGGACAGGGCCTGAGGTGCCTGGGGCAAAGGAGATGCCCACTCTCCTGGGTGAGCGGGCACGCGAAACACACTGAGGGGCTGCTGAGAGGGCGGTGCTGGTACGGGGGTGGCGGCTCTACCTGTTGTTGGGGTGAGCACAGAGGTGTCTGCCACGACCAGGGAGCTTCCATCGGAGGAGGAGTCGCTGTCTTTAGTGTCCCCTCCTGTCTCCGTCATGGTGCTCCCCTCGCCCTCCATCCCACTGGTGCCCTCACTGTCAGTGGATTGGGCCTCCAGGCACATGTGGGATGCAGCTCCCTCTGTCGCTGGTGCCTCTGCTCCTCCGCCAGATGATGCTAATGCACACAAGGACAGGGTGACAAAAAAAAAGTGGGGGGAAGAGACACAGGAAACACTTGGTCAATGCCAGCAACAACTCCACTGTTGACATACACAACACACAGGGATAAGCCCCATGCACTAGGCCATGCACTACCAGTTACAAAGCTAGTCACCAGCCCATGGGGTACAATGCCTAACGCCATTAGTGGCACATCTGAAACCAACAGGACCCTGCCCAGCAGTAGATGCCCACTAACACTATTGGGGTTGGAGTGCTTCAGAGCCTGCCCAACAGGGGACCTACTCTGCCAGTTTGCCCTGGCCTAGGGGCACCCACAGCCCACATCCCTCACCCAGGTAAAACCTTCACACGCGCAAAGTCATGATTCTGAACCTGTACTCACCCCCTTGTGGCTGCTGTGATGCCTTCAAGCGCCCATCCAACTCCGGATAGGCCACCGACAGGATGCAGAACATCAGGGGGGTCAGGATACGACAGGCACCCCTTTCTCGTTGGGAGGCCAGCCCCAGCTGGACCTCTGTCGTCTTCCTTGCCCAGCGGTGCAGGTCACCCCAACGTTTGCGGCAGTGGGTGCTCCGCCAGCCAAAGACCCCCAGGGTCCACACCCCCTTGGCGATGGCACGCCAAATACCCTTTTTCTGATGGGCGCTGACCTGCAGGAAAATATGCATAGAAAAAGGGATTAGTCATACTGTCCGGACTGTTACAGTCATGGCCCACAATATCCCTCCCATCCTCTAATGCACAGACATTGACCCCCAGACATGCAGCACTCTGCCCAGGACCTCTCAGCACCCCCACACAAGGCTTACACACACAGCAATCCATACATTCATGGCCCACGCATCATGCTCATAGTTTACTCATCTGTTTGTCTGGAGGACCATAGAGTAAAGTATACTGGGGTAGTACCCCTTCCACCAGTCTCTCCAACTCCTCCGAAGTGAGGGTGGGGGCTCTTTTCCCAGACACTCGAGCCATTGTTGTTTCTAGACACAGGTCACAGCAGCACTTGCAGTGCAGGTCCTCTCCTGCTGAAGGTAGCAAGAGATAGAAAATGGCGGTCACGTCTGCGGCGGAGCATGCCGTCACCTCCGCGTACATCGCCATTGGCTTCTGGAACCCATAGGTCCCAATGATAACCAATGCGGTGTTGCGCGGCGGTCATCGACCGCCGACCGCAACGGTGCACAACGCCAGCAGAATTACCTTTCCACTTGTCTCTCCTCACAGGTCAGGCAGCTGCCATTTCAGGGGGACACAGGCCATGCCACCTAACTGCACCACAGCAGACATTGGCACATCAACTGACTCTCAAATTCACATACTGTTTCTTTAAAGGAAGAAATGCATTTTTATTTTCACATATGTGTGAATATGACCCTCTGCTCACTGTTTTTCACACTAGAGTTCAACCGCTGAGGATGAATAGGAGATGGAGACATCCCCCCATGTACAGACCCCTGGTGGACCTGGCAACAATGGAGGACAGGCGCATTATCCTTACTTACAGACTTGACAGGGCCACAATACAAGAACTGTGTGCCCAGTTGGAGCCAGATCTGATTTCAGCTATCCACCAGCCCACAGGTATCCCCCTCTAGTGCAGGTCCTGTCAGTGCTCCATTTCCTGGCAAGTGGTTCCTTCCAAGCAACAGTGGCCATGGCATAAGGGATGTCTCAGCCAATGTTCTCTAACGTGCTGACCAGAGTGTTGTCTTCCCTGCTGAAACAAATGCACAGCTACATCGTATTCCCCAAGGGGGAGGATTTGGCCACAGTGAAGGCTGACTTTTATGCCCTGGGACATATCCCCAACATCATTGGTGCCATTGATGGTACACATATAGCATTTGCCCCCCCCGGAGAAATGAACAAGTGTTCAGGAATAGAAAAAGCTTTCACTGTCCGAATGTGCAGATGGTGTGTTTGGCGGACCAGTACATCTCCCATGTGAATGCCAAGTATCCTGCTCTGTCCATGATGCCTTTATCTTGAGGAATAGCAGCATTCCATGTGTGATGTCTCAACTCCAGAGGCACAGGTGTGGCTAATAGGTGAGCCCATGGTCCCCACCCAGTTGATGTAGGATATGGGTGTGGGTTTGGCCCCAATGGTGAGTGTGTGGTTAACAGGTATCCCTCAATATTTACTGGTGACTCTGGTTACCCCAACCTCTCATGGCTACTGACCCCAGTGCGGAATGCGAGGACAAGGGCAGAGGAATGTTACAATGAGGCACATGGGTGAACAAGGAGGATAATTGAGAGGATAATTGAGAGAACCTTTGGCCTCCTGAAGGCCAGATTCTGGTGCCTCCATCTGACAGGTGGATCCCTGTACTACTCACCTAAGGAGTTATGCCAGATCATCGTTGCATGTTGCATGTTGCACAACCTGGCCTTGAGACGCCAGGTGCCTTTTCTGCAGGCGGATGAGCCTGGAGATGGTCTTGTGGCAGCGGTGGAGCCTGTGGACAGTGATGAAGAGGAGTCAGAGGAAGAAGATGTGGACAACAGAAGTACATTCATTCAACAGTACTTCCAGTGACACACAGGTAAGACACTGTAACTTCACCTTCCATTGCAGTTTTGTGTTTGACATTGAACATGGCATCCTGATTTCCCTATGTCTATAGCCACTTACTGTACCCTTTGACATCTCTATTTTCAGATCTCTGTGCCCCACTCTGACTCCTGGTGTGTTTACTGCTGCCCACAAAAGGTTATACCTATATTAAGATTACAGTAGATTAGAAATGCAATGTTTACAGTTTGTAAAACTAATACATGTGTCATACAATCCACAGACTCCATACTTGAATGTGTTCAAAGGGTGTTTATTTATGTGCTAATAAGTGGAGGGGGTATTGCAATGGGCTGGGTTACTGATGGAGGAAAGTCCAGGGAAGAGTCCAGTCTATTTGTTTCACAGGTGCATTGTCCAAGGAGGCATAGGAAGGGGAACAATGGCAGTTCAAGTTGGACAGGGCGGCAGAGTGGGACAGAAGGGTGACAATCAGGAGAGTCTTATTTCCTGGTGGGGGTCTTGGCAATGTTCTATGGCTTCTGCCTGGATCGCAGCGACCGTTTGCGGGGTGGTTCTCCTTCTGCAGGGGGTGGGGTGCTGGTGGCCTCCTGTCCGCCAGTGCCGGCAGAGGTGGAGGGCTGTTCTTTGGTGTGGCTAGTGTCAAGGGCCCGTTGTTGTGCCACTGCCTCCCTCATGGTGTTGGCCATGTCTGTCAACACCCCTGCAATGGTGGCCAGGGTGGTGTGGATGTCTTTGAGGTCCTCCTTGATCCCCAGGTACTGTCCCTCCTGCAGCCGCTGGGTCTCTGCAACTTGTACAGTATCTGGCCCATGGTCTCCTTTGAATGGTAGAATGCTCCAGGATGTTGGTGAGTGCCTCATGGAGAGTGGGTTCCCTGGGCCTGTTCTCCCCCTCTCCACAGCAGTCCTCCCAGCTTCCCTGTTATATTGTGCCTCTGTCCCCTGAACCGTGTGCCCACTGCCACTGACCCCAGGTCTCTGATTGTCTTGGCTTTGTGGAGTTGCCTCGGGTCGCTGTAGTGATGGACACACTGCTGATTGACGTGTCCTGGGTACACAGGTATGGGCTCACTGGGTGGGTGTTGTGGTGGTGTTTCCTGAGGGGAGAGGCTCTGTGGTGGGTTGGGACTGTGGCAGGGTAACCGATTGTCCAGAGGTCCCTGATTGGCCAGGTTGGTCATCGTGATCCAGGCGTGCAGAGCTGCTCTCATCACTGTGGGCCTCTTCTGTGGGAGGACTGGATGTGGCTGGCACCTCCTCTCCGGTGACATTGAGTGGGGGTCCTGTTGGGATGTAAATACAGTGTTATTGTATCTGCGTGTGCCATCTTGTGCATGGATATGTTTTCCTCTATGGTTGGTATTAGCAAGGCAACTTTGGCTTGTGTGAGTTGTGCTTGCTTTGGCTAAGTGATTGTCACTAGTGTGCATGCTGTGGTAATGGGTCTCCATGCAGGTCTGTGATGGGTGTCCATGTATTGGTGTTGCTTGCATGGCTTGGTATTGGGATGGGTGGGTTGTGATAGTGGGGTATATGTGAGGTGGTGGAGTAAAGGGAGTGAGGGTAGGGGTAGGAGTTTGTGATGGCATGCAGGTATGGTGGGGGATATAGTAGTAAAGATTTGACTTACCAGACAACAGTCCTCCTGCTACTCCTGCGAGGCCCTCAGGATGCATGATCTCAAAGACTTGCTCCTCCCATGTTGTTAGTTGTGGGGGAGGAGGTGGGGCCCACCGCCAGTCCTCTGTACAGCTACCTGGTGTCTTGCAACCACAGAACGCACCTTTCCCTGTAGGTCGTTCCATCTCTTCCTGATGTTCTGGGGTGCTGTCCCACGGCGTTGACCCTGTCCACGACTCTCCGCCATATCTCCATCTTCCTAGCAATAGACGTCTGCTGCACCTGTGATCCGAATAGCTGTGGCTCTACCTGGATGATTTCCTCCACCATGACCCTTAGCTCCTCCTCTGAGAACCTGGGGTGTCTTTGTGGTGCCATGGGTGTAGTGTGAGTGGTATGTGTGAGGGTGTGTGAGTGATGTGTTGGGCTGTGTGCTGTGAGGCGCGTGGATGGTGTATGGGTGATGGTGTTTTGTGGCTCAGATTCAGTGGGTGCTCCTGGCTTGTCTCTCTCAGTTGACAATTTATTTTTTCATTGTAAGGGGATATGGGTATTGTGGGTGGTTGTTTTATATTGGATTGGGTGGGTGGGTGTGGTGTGTGTATGTGTGGCAGGTGTGTGTAGTTTGAATTTTCCAATGTGGTGTAGTTTTGTTAGTGTGTGTGTATTTTGAATGCAGCGGTGTGTACCGCCAATGGTTTACCACGGTTGAATGACCACCGCAGTGATTCGTGGATCATGATGCTGTGGGCGCATTTCTGTTGGCGTAACAGTGTGGGTTTTGGTACTGCCAGTTTATCACTGACCTTTGGGCTGGCGGGCATGTGTGGGTATCTGTATAGTGGCAGATTTCTCTGTGTGGGTCATAATACCTGTAGTGGTATACAGCCACGGTCATGGTATGTTGGCGGCCGTCAGCACAGCGGTAGGCAGCATTTACCGCCAATGTTGTAATGAGGGCCTTTGTTTGCTTTTAAAATACCTAAGACACTCTATATCACTTTTCAGTGATATCTCTACATTTACTTATTGCATCTTTGGTTGTTTTTGAACTGCATTTATCCACATAAATATTATATATTTTTCTGAACACTGTGGTGTATTTTTGTGGTGCAATATGGTGGTATTGTATGATTTATTGCACAAAATCTTTACACTTTGCCTTGTAAGTTAAGCCTGGCTGCTCAGTGCCAAGCTAACAGAGGGTGGGCACAGCATAATTTGGATTGTGTGTGACTTACACTGACTAGAGTGAGGGTCCTTGCTTGGACGGGGGTAACCAGACTGCCAACAAAAGACCCCATTTCTAATACTTTGTAATATAATGGAAATTTTAAGAGGATAATGTCTGTCTAGTTTTATTAAGGGACTCTCAAAATCGTTTAAAGATGTATCACTTTCCTCTGTTTCAGCAATGGACCGTAAGGTTTTCAAAACTTCCTGCCCTTCAGTCCATTGAATCGTTCTACCATACCATTGGTTTCTGAGTGATAAAGTGCACATTTTATTTGTAAAATTCCTCTAGACTCAAGAAACTCCTTCATCAACTTGGATGTGAGTTGCCCCCAGTAGCTGTTGATATGTTTTTAGGATTGCCTTAAGGTTAAAAAAAAAAAAAAAAAAATTATAGTTTTTAGAAAAATATGATGAAATTTACAATTTAGTACAGATGCCGAAAAAGCTAAAACATTGAGAAGAGAACCTTATATTAATGTCTGTTTCTGTGATACTGTATGTCTATTCAATCCTTGTGTGGGGTAATTTATGATGTAGTAGCTTGTGCATTCTTGCTTTATGTTTAGTGTAAACAAATGCCAAAGAGTAGTCCTTTTTCCTTGTTGATAACACAGCAGTGCTGTAGTCCACTTTTGATGTTTTAAAGGAAGCGGGATGAGTACTCACCATGAAGACAGTAAGTCACAAAAGATGGAGATTGAGTGGGCATTCAGGCGCATCTAAGTATAAAGAAAAATGGAGAGCGGCATGAAAATAGAGATGGTTTTTCATTGTGTACTGAGTATAAACCAATTCATATGGTGAAATATGTAGAGTGAAAAATTAGTATTAAGGAAATCTAAGTAACCTGCAGGGAGCATAAAAGACCTACCACGCAGCATTCCCCCATATCTCCCGGTAGAAATGGTACCTCATTTTTGTGGGTAGGCCTAGTGTCTGCAATAGGAAATGACCCAAAATGCAACATGGACACATCATATTTTTCCACTCAAAACAGACCCCTTTATTTGCAACATTGATAGCTGTGGATTTTGACCCTAATTCCGCTGGTACCTATTGAAAAGTGGAAAACCTGTACATTTTTTAAAACTAAACACCTTGGGGATTTCAGGGTTTAGTAATTTGCATGTCTTTCACCAGGTTTATTTACCCATAAGCCTTTGCAAACCTCATACTTTGGCTAAAACACACATTTTCCTCACATTTCTATGAAAAAACATCTGGAGTCTATGGAGAGACACACATGTCCTACCACCCAGCATTTCCCTAAGTCAACCAATAAAAATGCTACCTCACTTGTGTTGGTAAGTCTAGTGCTCACAACAAGAAAGGGCTCAAAATGTAACAGAGACATCACATTTTCCTCTGAAAACAGGCCCTATTTTGCAATGTTGGTAGCTGTGGATTTAGGTTCAAGTTCAGCGGTCATGTAGGAAAACTTAGCAATCCTGTAATTTTTTTGTAACTAGATTTGAGGAAATAGGCTCCTTGCGGGGTTCCCCCCACTTTTAGCTCTACTTTGGACATTAGATACTGGTTTTGGACTTTTAGAGTGCACTGAAGCCTACTGTGTAGAATTAATTGTCAGTATTCTTTCCCCTTCTGTGCTATGTTGTACTGGTTACCCCCAAATGGCATTAGCTGCCTTTCTTATAAGACCTTAATATATTGTATCCAGGTACCAAAAGCATGTATGGCTAGCTGTCCCCACAAGAGCTGCAGCACTGGTTGTGCCACTCTGTGTGTGACAAAGTGAAAACACGCCTTTCAGCTGCCATTGCAGATTGAAGAGGCTGTGCATGCACTGCACACACAACTTTGCCATTACGACTAATGCCAAAGTCTACTAATCCATCAACTATATATGTAAGTCTCCTCTAAGGCAAGTCTATGAAGCCCTATGGCAAGGAGCTGCATATTGGTGAGTTAGACATTAATGCAGCAAAGCTCTAAAGTGTCGGTGTTTGCTGAGGGCAGTTAAATAGCCTTATAAAGTAATTGCAGAGTTAACGCTTGGCACTCCAATGTGTCTAACTGCTGACAGAGGCTACCTAACCCTGTCATGTAATGTATCAAATTAAAGTGGACTTCAAAATCGACTGACTGGTGCAGTTGATATTTATGTCCAATTAAAGACTGGCTACTTTTGCAAGAGATGTCTTACTTTGACCCAGGTAGTATAGTGGCTTTACAGAGGCACAGGGACTGAGACAGGTTTGTGCCTGCCTGGGAGACCTGTGAACAGCTCTCAGGCCAAGAACAAAGGTTGTTGTTGCACTGGTTGTGCGACCCCCACCCACAGAATGGGCTGCAAAGTGTGATATCCTGAAAGGCAATCATCAATGGGTGACTGTGCCATTGAAGGGCCACTGTGACAACACTCCCGTGCAGGACCCCTTTGTTTTCCCTGGACAAGGAAGACCCAGGGCCAATGAAGCGAAAACCAGTTTCAGAACCTGTTTACCATGGACCTTTGGTAGCCATACCTACAGGAGTGGGCTAGCAAAACTTCAGCAATGTTCCCTGTAGCATGCAGGGTGCACACTAGAATAGCCAGATACCGCACATCACCAGTATTGTGTCACCAGACAGGAGTTGGCCAACTAGCCCATTGGCTAGTGACCGCTTTGTCCCCTCGGGCACTGTACTGGGATAAAATGGGCACTCTTGGCCCTTGAGACTTTAGTATTCACTGGATTTGGCTCAGGGATGAGAAGAATACCACTGTGCACTGTTGGAAGCACAATAGTAGGCTTTGCTACTAGAGTGACTGAACCTGCTGCACTTGGGCTAGTGGGGTTTGAACCCTGTTCTGAGTGCCTTGTTTGGGGTAAGGTTGATTCTTGGCAACAAACTAAAGCAGAGACACCAAGGGTCAGTTGGCTGGCTCCCAGAACAGGTCTAGGGACATGAAAGCTGGAAGAGCCTAAACCGCATTCCTGGTAGCACCACAGCTGTTTTGCCACTACCAGACACCGGACACATCACAGGACAATTTGGGAATAGCCAGAAGTTGCACCTGAGTCTGCTGGGCCCATGGGTGTTGGTTGTGACCAGATTCATCCACCCTAAGGGACGCTAGGTAGCCTCCACTAAAATTTTGCATCAGAACCACTGTTTTAAGAACAAAAGGCACGGATCAACGGCCCTTTGACTCTTGCATAGAGGCCTTTATGGGACTCTGAGATTTGTGGCCAGAGTTGCCCCCACGCCACTGTAGAACGAGAACTTGGCTGGACTTCACCCATGGACCACACAGCATCTGGAGCATCCATTGAGCATCCATCAGCATCAGGACCACTCCCAAGAAGTCAATGGCAGTTGATCTGTAAAGTGTGGAACTCCCTTCAAATATGTTCTGGATATCCAGGTAACTGTCGACATTTCCTTTTCAGACTCCTAGTCCTCCGTCCTGTCAAATGTGGCCACCCAAACCTGGTTGAAGCTGATGAACTTAGTGTCTCAAACTTTTACAAAGTTTTCAAAAGTTTTGACTTGCCAATGCTTGATTTTTACTTGATGTTAAAGTTTTTGAATGCTTTAAAATTCATACCTCCATAACCCTCCAGTGAATTTAAGTCATCAAGATCCCAAAAAATGTATTAAAATATGGTCTATAGATTGCGCTTTGTGGGATTCCCGGAGACGACCGAAGGCACAGGCCCCATTGAGTTTCTGGAGACGTATCTTAAATCACAGATGCCCCGTGACAGACTGCCCACCTGGTTTGCCCTTGAGGGTGCACATAGAGCTCTTTCTGCTAGGCCCCCCAACCGGGGTGCCACACAGGGCATTTAGTGCCCTCTTCCTCAACTACGGAGAACGGGATGCCATTCTGTGTGAGGCTTGAGCTCAGATGGAGCTCCACTTTCAATATGTGAAGATCTTAATCTTTCTGGATTACTTTCAGGAGGCTCAGGCCAAACGATGCTCCTACGAGCAGGTGAAACAAAAACAGAAGGCACTGCATCTGAAATATATGCTCCTCTTCCCGGCTCGCCTTAAGGTACTGTATGCTGGTAAAACACACTTTTTTGACATGCCTGAGGGGGCCTGAGAATGGGTGATGGAGGAGCGACCACTCTGAGTAGGTGTTGCAGAATTCCCCCCCTTTTCTCCGGGTGGTGCCAGCCGGTACATCTTGGATGGCCATGAGGTGGTCTGGTCGCCCCTGGACCTCCCGTGCAGGCTCTCATCTCAGAAGGCGCCAGTCCCAGAGGGCTTCATGATCTCTCAGGGCGGGACCCCGCTCCCCATCACCCCTGTGGCAGAGGGAGACTTCCCATGAGTCGGCACCTCAGTGGTAGATGCCTCGGAAGGAGAGTGAAAGACTGAGCCAAACCCCACTTATTAGATTATCCTGCAAGATGACAGCGGGTTCTGCCTGGGTCCACCAGTAAGGTGCACATGAGACTGTACACTGGAGGTGCCACCACTCCACATCAGCAGGTATTTACCCTACCATTCTTTTGGTTTTGTTGGGCCTTTTTGGGGTGACAGATGCTTCTTCAAGGTCGGAGGGGAAGTTCAGAGAGGGGGGAGTTGGGAGGGATTTAGCAATGTACGACTGACATGTTATACTGTTGTTTGTTTTATGCCCTTTCACACCTTGATGTCACAGGTGGGATGATATCCTCAGGTCTCTCAGACAGTACACATATCCAGATTCTACCCCTCACTATGGCCCACCCAGAGAAGTGTACCAAAACAGAAAACCCACCCCCTGTATGGGTTCCAATCCTGGAATCCTCCAAATAATCTTAGTCACGTTGAGCAAAAACATCTGTTCATACACTGGCCATTGTGGACATAAACATAAGTCTTTGATATCTGAATGTATTATTGATACAAAAATATTTTAAGCTTGTGACAAACTGCATGGACCTACCTAAAAAAACTATAACAACCATCAGGCATACTCACATACTCCACTCAGATACCCCTATATAAAAAGAAAAACCTTTGGCTAAATACATGTTCTCCCCAAAGGTTTCCACTAATCAAGGAGGGCACTGACTTCCATGGTTCAACAAATTTGCAAGTAGTGATTTTTCAGAATCAACTGTTTGTTATTCCATTTTACAGATTAAAATCCTCACCTAATGTGTCCATTATAAGTCTAAATGATGTGTTTTTCAAATCCTTGGATTTATCTTCCTCCACTGATCCAGCCCAACCAATGCGGTTTCATGCCCGCCCACAACACCAGACACTTCCTGTGGAGGCTACATGTCACCTTGGCACATATGCACACGCTCCTCTCCCCACTGGCCCTCCTTATAATCGACTTCGAAAAAGTGTTCAACACGGTAGATTGTGGATACCTGGACCTCGTTCTTCAGAGGGCAGGCCTGGGGTGCCCATTTCAGCACATAGTTCCAACTACCATACCAGGTGCCGACAGCCTGTGTTCTAGTAAATGGGATGCTCTCAGAGGTGTTTCCTGTGGGGAGGGCCACCAGACAGGGCTGCCCCATCCCCTCTCCTCTTCACCATAGCCGCTTGCACAAATGATTCACAGAGACGCCTTCATAGAAGACTGTCAATGGGCAGGAGGAGGGGAGGACCGCAGTGCGCTTTACGCCAATGATGTCCTGCTCTACCTGTCATGGCCACAGATGAGCAGACCCAGGTGTCTCCAATTGCTACACATATTTGGAGAGGCCTTCAGCTGTAAGATGAACTATAAGGAATCTCTCCTCATCTCGCTTTGGGATTCTCATGATCTGGTTGACTGACAAACGACCATTCCTATCTGGCGTGTAAGCTATACTTACCTCGGCATGAAAGTAGCACTCGATCCGACTATGACATGGGCCCTTAACCTCACCCCACTTACCCACAGGGTAAAAACAGAGCTGGGACAGTGGCAGACACTGCTACTAAACGTCATGGGCATCATAGCACTTTATAAAATGCTTATTCTGCCCGCTTCCTCTATATCCTTCAAAATCTTCCCCACTGGCTTCCTCGCCAGTGGTATTGGGAGATGGACCCTATGGCTAGCTCCTTTAGATTGCACAACAGCCAACAGCACCTTTCATGGGAAACATGCTAACTCAGAGTGTACGATGGCTGTCTAGCTATGTCTAATTTATACTGCTATTACCTAGTCGCTCAGGTCCTCACCATCAATGTATAGCTCATGGGGTTCTCACATCTTTTGGACATGCTCTACGGAAGCCCCATTCCCAAGACCATGCCTGAAGTCACTAGCCAGATCCTATATGGCTGGCAGGTATCTCAAAGACTGACAGGGTGGTGGGGGTAGGATAACCCAGCACACCCCATTGTTGCATGGATTGTGGTAGTTAGAGGTTGCCAAACTAGAGGGCTTTACGCAATAGGACGCCATAGGCATAACAGTGGTGGGAGACATCTGGGAGGGCACTCACATGATGTTCTTTCAACAACTCCAAGTAACATATGTACTGACCCAGACACAGTTCTACCAGTTCCTACAACTGAGACATGCACTGAGAACACATGTTAGCAATGATACCATAATATCTGAATTTAGCCTCATAGAAGCCAAAGTAATGATGGGGGCTCTAGGAATGGTGGGGGCTCAGGGAACACTTCACCACCTCTTTAACCCCTGCAGACCCGCTGGGAAACCTGGACTGGTCCACTAGATGACGAAGACTGGTAGGACGTACTGATGGTGCCGCGAGTCCTTGCAATCTCATCCAGACTGTGCAAGGTGCAAATGTATTACCTACACTGTGCCTTCTTGACCCAGGCTAGGCTTTTCCTGTTCCAAGATTCAACGATAATGGACACAAATCCTAAACAAACTCTCCACGCTGTTGAACCTCTCCTTGGTCCCCTCTCCCAAGGTGGCCCTGTTGGGGGTGATGGAGGGCATTGGGTCCTCCCGAGAGATTTGAACACTTGTGGACACGGCCCTACTTATTGCAAAAAGAGACATTGCTGGGAACTGGGTGTCCAAGACACCCCCGTGCAACAATGGAGGAAGGGGATGGATTGGTATGCCCAAATAGAAAGACCAGTCAACCAAGCGAGGGGATGTGAGGGTAAATACCATGAGATCTGGGATGTATGACTGGGTCTTACTTGAACGCAACGACCAGTCTGACTCACGTATCAAATATATACGTTAATCCATGTATCCGCACCTTATTGTGATATTGAGGCATTGGGATTTGTCTTCCTGTATGTGACATGCTGTTATATGTATAAATCAATACAATTGGTTATCAAAAAAGATATCTATATGTCTATAGATATAGCTATAAATTGTTGTCATGACCTTTTCTTGTTTGTTGACTTTCTTATTTCTTTGTTTGGTTTTGTTAAGTGCTTCACACATTATTCATTTGCTAAGTCTTGCTGCTATGTGCCATAGCTCAGAAAGGGTTGAGCCGAGGGTTTAGCAAATCTTTCTGACTGGACCCAAGAAGATTGACTAAATACACACATTTTCCAGTGAGGCCATTGGTCATTGGCTGATTACCTCACAAAATAGATTAAAATCTAACTTTACCATTAAAGAATATTTTACATCACAATCCTTTTGAGTGCAACATCATTCTACTATCTGCTTCCAAACTAAAGTTATCACTAAATTAGTGCAATAAGGTAATCCAATGTTATCCTTTGCCACAGTGAAAAATGACGTTAGGTGTTTTTCACTGCCAGGCCATGTAAAACATAAATCCACATGTCCTACTTTTAAAATACATTGCACACTGCGGTATGATCCTTTAGGGCCTACTTTAGGGGTGACATACAAATTAAAAAGGAAAGTTTAGGAATGGCAAAAGGATTATTTTGCCAGGTTGAAATGGCACTTTGAAATTGCTCTACAAGCTGCAGTGGGAGGCCTGACACTTGTTTTAAAAGGCTACTTTAGTGGTTCACGCAATGAGTGCTCCTAGTTCACTAGAAGCATTTAATTTGCATGCCCTGGATACACGTAGTACCATTTCTTAGGGACTTACAGGTACCTTAAATGTACTGTTTAGGTATAGGCAAATTGCACCAGGTTTCAGGGGAAGATCGCAAGCATTGTAGCACTGGTTTTCAGTGGTAATGTGTACAGAGTCCTGAAGCCAACAAAAACTGAATTCAGCAAAATAGGAGGAGTCAAGGCAAAATGGCTGGAGGATTACGACACAAGGGTGTCAGCTCTAACATGTGATCCCCCCAGCTGAAAGTATGGAGACCTATCCACCCTCTTGGGAGTTCCCATCACTAAGGCTTAAGAACCTGAAAGGGCCATCAGCATTAGAGTGGTAAGTCCCAGGACAGAGCTCTACCATGAAGTTCATTGAATATAGGGAGAAGGACCTACCTCAACCGTTTACAATTCTCAAACCGCATTTTCATGAGCCATCTGAGGAAGTATGTGGTCTCTGTGAACCCCAAAGTAAGTCTCAAACAAGTATGGTCGCAGCTTTTTCAGTGCCCAGAAAAAGACAAAGGCCTCCTTTTCTATTGCAGTTCACTTTTGTTCCCTGGAAAGTAGCCTCCTACTGATGAAGGCCTCAGGTTGGTGTAGGTCCTCTTGCCATGCACTGAGGCATCTATTTGGACAATGAATGCCTTAGAGAAGTTGAGCTCCTCAAGCACTGGTGTTGTGCATATGGCCTCCTTCAAGGTGTTGAACGCTTTCTTGCATATCTCTGTACAGGTCACCTTCTTGGGCTGCTATTCGGATGTCAGCACTTTCAAGGAGGCAACAGTGGTGCCATAACTCTTGTCAAATCTCCTGTAGACCTATAGTATCTGGTAATGCCCAGGAAGGTCCTCACCTCTGTCTGAGTCTTGGAGGGAGGGGCATTCTGAAGCCAGGATGATCTGCATTTTGGGTTTAAATGGCTACACCTTGTCCCTACCAACTTGCTGACTCAGCTAGACCACAGAACCCTGCCCTTTCTGACACTTACTATTCTTGATAGTCAGAATGTTCTGCAGGGCCTGAATAACTGCCCAGAGGTTTTTCAGGTGGTCCTTCCCTAAAGCGGTCAAGATGGCAATGTCATCCTCGTAGGTGACTCTGAAGGGGTCCAATCCAGCCAGGGACTGGTTAACCAGCCTTTTGACGGTGACAGGTACATTCTTACACACAAGGGGCATCACCCTGATCTGAGAGCTGCCTTCTAGGGTGGAGAATGCAGTCCTCTTCTAGCCCCCTTTGATTAAGGCAATCTAGAAGTACCCTGATGTCAAATCAAGGGTACTTAGGAACATTGCAGCTCCCAACCAATCTATTAGCTAACCAGCTCAGGGGATAGGGTGTGCATTAGTTATGGTGACTGAGCCCGCTATGATCCACACAGAACAGGAGTTCTGAGATGGTGCCTGCTGGGGTGGTCTTGGGTACCAGCACCACCGCCATGGCTGAACCAAGTAGTGTTAAAGTGCTCAAACACCCTTGGCTCTACCATTTTTGACATTTCTCCCTTAATACCCACTCTTACTTTGTCATATTGCTTGTAGGTCTTATTCTTCACACTCATACCGTGCCTGGGGTCAATGTCATGGGTTCACCAATGGATAAGCCCAGGGGTATATGAGAATAGGAAGGAGAACTTCTCCAAGAACTGGTGGTGCTCTTGGTCCTGATGAGGATATCCTGCTGATCCATTGTGCTCTTTGAAAGAGAGGAGATCTGGGAGAGGTTTACTCTCTTTATCCTCTCCTCCATATGTCACAAAGAGAATATTGACTAGGGGTAGGTGAAGAATTCCACTCCACCAGGGGACTTTGCGGAGTCTTCACCACTCCGCACTGAGTGTGGAATTCAGAAAAACTCAGCAAAGTGGTGCGGAACAGAGTTTTTTGATCTCGCTCGCCAACATTAAGTTGGTGAGCAAGAGAACTCACTAAGTTGGCGCATGCGAACGAGATTTCTGAACATGAAGGGTCATGTTAGCCCTCGACTGCTCGCATTGAGAAAGATGCCATTTGCATCAATCGGCTCTCGCTCAAGTAGAAAATCTACTCGGTCAGCAGAAAGAAGTTAGAACCCTCTGGCGCTCCACTTGATGCTGTTTTCGCTGATTTTACAGCTCAGGAGAAACTCCTGTGCTGAAAATTGGTGCGAACAGCGCAACTTATCCAATCTATACCACTTGTGGAACTGAGCGTAGCACGGCAAAAAATTTTTGCCAGAACTTCGCCAACTCCACCCAGACCTAATATTGACCTCAGGCCTCTCAAAGTGCAGCTTGAGGCAGATTAAATGCAGGAAAATTAAGGATTTCCTGTGGGTCTGGAGACATACCAGGTATGTCACCTCCCCTTGCACTTCTTTACCTGATATCGTTCAGTCCCACAGTCATGTAAGGCCTCAGGCTCTACTGACTGCATTTGAGCAGGTTGAAACTCAACCAGAGTGGCCTTCTGGTCTTTCCAGAGTTTTATGACTTCCTGGATGGATTTTAAGGTCACTGTGGTGCTCTTCCAGAGCTGCCTCGCCTAGGATCTTAGAGCCAATATGTAGCTGACTATATCCTGGGGGTTTCTTGGGAGCTTGCTCCCACCCCTCCTTCACAAGGCCGAGACACACTCTGAGAGCATGGCTAGACAGAAGCTTGAAGGGGCTCAAGTCAACTCCCTTCTGACAGGCATGGAAACAGGATGTCCCTGAAAGCGCCATGATCATGTTTTGCAGGGTCTTGTTGACTCTCTTGGTTTAGAGATGAAAGGGTGTGGTGAACATCTAGGTCACTTCACACTCATCTTACATAGACTTCATGCATGCAAACATGAAGTTGATATCTCTGTTAGACACCATATCCTTGGGAAACCCACTCGGGTAAAGATTCTCATTAGTGCAAAGGCTACAGGGGGGCACAGTCACTGTCTTTAGCACAATAGCCTCTGGTTACTGGATGTAATGGCCCACCAAGTCCAGGATAAACCTTTTGCCCAAGGCTGTCTTTGGGTTTAGAGGCCTTACAATATTAAAGCCCAACTTTTCAAAGGGGGCACCAACAGCACAAAGTAGAACCAGGGGAGCCTTCTTCTTTTCCACTGGCATGGAAGGTATGACAAGAACTGAAGGCATTCTGATCCAGGGCCAATGGAAGTGGATGACCAGTTTTTCAAATGTCTTAGGGAGTCATTACAACATTGGCGGTAAAAGCCGCTTACCGCCGTGCAGAAGACCGCCAACACACCGCCGCGGAATTCCGCGGAATTCCGCCACAGCTATTATGACCCACATCTCGGAATCCGCCAAAATTCAGACACCCACACAAGTCCGCCACACCAAAGGTCAGTGATAAACTGGCGAAAACAAAACCTCCACCGTCACGCCAACAGAAATACGCCCACACTATCACAACACATGAATCCACGCAGCGGTCTTTCAACCGCGGTATTCCATTGGCGGTACACACCGCCGCGCTCAAAATACACACACTCCTACAAAACACAGCCACATTGGACAATTTGAAATACACACACCTAATACACATACACACATACACACACCACTCCCACACACCCAATACAATATAAAACACACACCCACATCACCCACAAACCCCTACGACCACAATTCACGACCGAAGGCCAGAGAGAGAGACACCACGATCAACAAACTAGCATCCACAGGCACACAACACCATCACCCACACAACTTCCACGCACCTCACACAACACCCCACTACATATCAGCACACTTATCACCACACACATCACCTACATAATCCCATGCCACGGCAAAGACAGCCCAGGTTCTCGGAGGAGGAGCTCAGGGTCATGGTGGAGGAAATCTTCCGGGTAGAGCCACAGCTATTTGGATCCCAGGTGCAGCACATCTCAATTGCAAGGAAGATGGAGCTGTGGCGAAGAATAGTCGACAGGGTCAACGCAGTGGGACAACACCCAAGAAATCAGGAGGACATCAGGAAAAGGTGGAACGGCCTACGGGAGAAAGTGCGTTCCGTGGTCTCAAGACACCACCAGGCGGTTCAGCGGACAGGTGGCGGACCCCCCCTCCCCACCCACAACTAACAACATGGGAGTAGCAGGTCTTGGCGATTCTGCATCCTGAGGGCCTCGCAGGAGTCGGTGGAGGAATGGACTCTGGTAAGTCAAATCATAACTATTACATCCCCCACCCTACCTGCACGCCATCACATACCCCCACCATCGCCCTCACCCCTATCACTCCAACTCCTCACAAATGTACCAATATCACAAACCACAGATCACAACACCAAGCCCTGCATGCAACAACAACGCATGGACACCCATCACTAAAGCATTCCCACTGCACATACCCATACACCCCCCTAAACCATCATTACACAAGCTCACACACAGGAATGCCAGCACTGGGGTACACGCTCACCCACCCATTGCACACCATGCCACACATAGATGCAATAATCATGCCTTTCCACCCCTGCAGGACCACTACCCAACGTCACCAGACAGGAGGGTCCAGACATGTCCACTCCACCCACAGAAGAGGCCCACAGTGATGACAGCACCCCTGTCCAACTGGATCTAGATGACCAGCCCGGACCATCGGGGGCCTCGAGACAGTCAGTTCCCCTCACTCAGGCACAGGCCACCACAGACCTTCCCCCCTCTGGAAACACCAGCACAGCACCCACCCAGCAGGCCCATACCTCCGTCCCCAGGACACGTCAATCAGCTGTGTGTCCACCACTACAGGGAACCCAGGATAACCCACCATCCCAACAACAACAGGGACCTGGGGGCAGTGGCAGTGGGCACACGGTTCAGGGGACGGAGGCACAGGAACACAGGGGAACTGGGAGGGCTGCTGTGCGACAGGGGGCGGACAGGCCAAGGGAACCCACTCTCCACAAGGCCCTCTCCTCCATAATGGGAGCCTACCACCACTCCCAGGAGACGATGGCAACGGTACTGGCCAAGTTTCAGGAGACCCAGCGGATGCAGGAGGAACAGTATTTGGGCTTCAGGGAGGAACTCAGAACCATCAGCTCCACCCTGGGCACCATCGTAGGGGTGATGAAGGAAGTACTCAATACCAGGAGGGACACTGTGGCACTACAAGGGGCCCCTGACACTAGCATGGACAATGAACTGCCAACAACCTCGGCCGGCGCTAGTGGACAGGAGGCACCGCCACAGGACCACCACACCAGCACCCCACCCCCTGCAGACGGAGAACCACCCCGCAAACGGTCCCTGAGATCCAGGAACAAGACAGAGCACAATGACAAGACCCCCACCAAGAAATGAGACCACCCTGATTGTCATCCCACTGTCCCACTTTGTCACCCTGTCCATATTTAAACTGCCCCAGCTCCACTTCCTATGCCCATATGGGCAATGCACCTGTGAGACTAATAGACTGGACTCTGCCATCGACACTCCTCCGCCATCACCCCTCACCATTTAACTTCCCCCTCCGATATTTTGTATTTAAATAAACACACCTAAAGCACCAAAAGATCTGGAGTCTGTCTGTGATTTCGAAATTGTGTATTTGCAATTACAGTGACAAAATGTTCTTGAAATAGTAATGTCAACATACCTATGTCACACAGCTCTAGTCCATGAGGAATCTAAGCAGATGACACACGTTGGGATCCACACCTGTGAAACCGTAAGGGAAAGTGACAACTCAGTGACCATACACTGGGTGAAAACAACAGACAGGATAGAGGAAGCAGTGTAAAAGTACATGTAGTAGGCAGGAATGTATTCTCACCTGTGTTTCACTGGAAATATTGCTGGATCACTGAGTCCCTGTTCTGCATGTCTTCTTCCTCTGCTTCATCCTCATCACTGTCCACAGGATCCACAGCTGCCACAACACCGCCATCTGGACCATCCTCCTGCAGAAAAGGCACCTGTCGTCGCAAATCCAAGTTGTGAAGCATACAGCAGGCCACGATGATCTGGCACACCTTCTTTGGTGAGTAGAATAGGGATCCACCTGTCATATGCAGACACCTGAACCTGGCCTTCAGGAGGCCGAAGGTCCGTTCGATCACCCCCCTAGTTCGCCCATTTGCCTCATTGTAGAGTTCCTCTGCCCTGGTCCTGGGATTCCTTACTGGGGTCAGTAGCCATGACAGGTTGGGGTACCCAGAGTCACCTGCAAATGGCGAGGGACAACTGTTAGACACACACTAACCTGTAGGGATAACCCCAGACAACCATTCCCACTGTCTTGCTTCCAGGGGCTCACCTAATAGCCACACACGGTGCCTCTGGAGTTGCCCCATCACATAAGGGATGCTGCTATTCCGCAGGATGTAGGCGTCATGCACTGAGCCAGGGAACATGGCATTCACATGGGAGATGTACTGGTCTGCCAAACATACCATCTGTACATTCATGGAATGATAACTCTTCCGGTTTCTGTACACCTGTTCACTCCTGTGGGGGGGGGACCAAAGCCACATGGGTCCCATCAATGGCACTTATGATGTTGGGGATATGTCCAAGGGCATAGAAGTCACCTTTCACTGTAGGCAAATCCTCCACCTGAGGGAAAACTTTGTAGCTCCGCATGTGTTTCAGCAGGGCAGACAACACTCTGGACAATACGTTGGAAAACATAGGCTGGGACACCCCTGATGCCATGGCTACAGCTGTTTGAAAAGACCCACTTGCAAGGAAATGGAGCACTGATAGCACCTGCACTTGAGGGGGGATTTCTGTGGGATGGGTCAGGCTCCAACTGGGTACACAGTTCCTGGATTGTGGCACGGTCAAACCTGTAGGTGATTATCAAATTTCTTTCCTCCATTGTTGACAGGTCCACCAGCGGTCGGTACACCGGAGGATTCTGCCCTCTCCTCACATGTCCCAGCGGACGATGCCTATGAAGGACAACAGCGAGCACAGAGTCAAACAACTCAGAGGTATGAACCCACAGTTTACACAGAACACCAATCATACACAAAATGTGGCCTGTATGTGTGTTGAGACTAGGCCTAGGTTATGTGACACATTTGGAAATTAGGCCATGTGAGCCCCTGAAATGGCGGCTGCCTGACCTCTAAAGTGGGACAATGGGATGTGAGGTAACTGCACTGGCGTTGTACACCGTCGCGGTAGGGGGTCGAAGACCGCGGCACAATGCTGCATTGGTTAACATTGGACCCTATGGGTCCCAGGAGCCAATGACGATGTACGCCGGCGGTGATGGTACGCACCGCCGCGGACGTGACCGCCACGAACGTGACCGTCATTTTCTATCTGTATAATCACTCGATACCTGATCTTCGACAGGAGAGGACCTACACTGCAAGTGCTGCTGTGACCTCGGTCTGGAAGAGACAATGGCTCGTGCATCTGGGGAAAGGGCCCCTGCATTCACATCGGAGGAGTTGGAGAAGCTCGTCGATGGGGTCCTCCACCAGTACACGCTACTCTACGGTCCTCCAGACCAACAGGTAAGTACACGGGGAGCATGTTGTATGGGCTATGCCTGTGTGGAGAGGGCTGATTGTAAGAAAGAAGGGGGCAGAATTCTGCGTGCATGAAAGACGGTGGGTGCATGTGCCACATGGCAAGGGTAGGGATGGGGGCCACTCACTTTGACGGCGCAGTTGGTAATGACTTCTCTTCTTCCCCTGTACATTTCATGTAGGTCAGCGCCCACCAGAAGAAAGATATTTGGCGTGCCATCGCCAAGGACATCCGGACCCTGGGGGTCTACCACAGACGGAGCACCCACTGCCGTAAAAGATGGGAGGACATTCGCCGCTGGAGCAAGAAGACAGCGGAGGCTCAGCTGGGGATGGCCTCCCAACGTGGGAGGGGTGCCTGTCGAACCATGACCCCCCTGATGTTCAGGATCCTGGTGGTGGCCTACCCAGAGTTGGATGGGCACTTGAGGGCATCACAGCAGACACAAGGGGGTGAGTACACTCTCATTCAGCTGACTTTGCGCGCAGTGGAGGTGTCTGGGTGGGGGAGGAGGGCTGTGGGTTTCCCTAGGCCAGGGCGAGTTCTGTAGGCTAGGCTCCTCCGTAAGGCATGGCCCTGTGGCCCCCCACCCCACCTCTGTAGAGTGCTAAGTACATCTATTTATGCCCCTGTTTCATCTATGTGTGCAGATGTCGTCCATAGCCTTGTAGGCCATTTCCCAGCAATTGCACTGTAGAGCCGAAGAGTGCGGCGTAGTGCAGGGGGCTTCTGTGTCTGTGCCAACGGTAGCGGTAATCCATGCACTCAACATGTCTTTCTTCTGTTCCCCCCCTTTTTTGTGGTCTCCCTGTTCTTGTGTGCATTAGCATCATCAGGCGGAGGAGCAGTGGCACTGGAGCACGTGGAAGCTGCATCCCACATGGCCATGGAGGGCCACACTACGGACTCAGAATTCACCAGTGGGACGGAGGGTGAGGGGAGCACCACTGCGAGGACAGGAGCTGACACCAGCGACACGGACTCGTCCTCTGATGGGAGCTCCCTTGTGGTGGCGGCAACATCTGTGCCCCCTGCATCTACAGGTACAGCCGCCACCCCCCTACCAGCACCGCCCTCCCAGCAGCCCCTCAGCCTTCGCCCCGTGCCTGCTCACCCAGGAGGGTGAGCATCACCTTCGCCCCAGGCACCTCAGGCCCTGCCCCAGTCACCCCTGCTGCCCTCAGTGAGAGGCCATTGACCTCCTCAGGTCCCTCACTGTTGGGCAGTCTACCATGAATGCCATCCAGGGTGTAGAAAGGCAGTTGCAACAAACAAATGCATTCCTGGAGGGCATTCATTCTGGTCAGGCGGCCCTTCACCGAGCCTTTCAAACTCTGGCCTCAGCACTGATGGCAGCCATTGTCCCTGTGTCTAGCCTCCCCCCTCCAACTTCCTGGGAGGACCCAGACCCAATCCCCTGTACCTCTGCCTATCCCAAGCACACCATCAGACCAGTCTGCACACACCACACCACACAAGAGAAGCTCAGGCAAACATAAGCACCACACATCCCACAGGCACTCACGCAAGCATCACACACATGCAGACACACCATCATCCACTGCCTCCACTGTGTCCCCCTCCTCCTCGTCTCCCTCCTCCCTCCCAGTCTCGTCTACACTCACACCTACATACACTACCTCTACAGCCACTATGTCCCTCACCAGCACACCCACCAGCACACCCCGCTCACATGCAGTCACCACCCCACTACCATACACACGTCTCCCAGTGTGTCTGTGACGCCCCCTCTGAAGATACCCAAACGCAGGCACACACCCACCCAACAGCCATCCACCTCACGACAGCCTCCAGCGCATGCACCTGCACCCAAAGTCACCAAAAGTACACCTCCTACTACCACCACCTCTTCCTTCACTCCCAAACCCCCTCCAGCTACCCGCCCCAGTGTGTCCAAAAAACTTTTCCTCTCCAGCCTTGACCTATTTCCCCCCCCGTCCAACTCATAGGTCCCGAACTAGCACCTCAGCCACAACATCTCCGGTACCAGTGGTGCCTGTAGTCACAGATATGTGGAGTGCACCGGCCACCAGGACAGCCAGTGTGGCACTGAGCCACAGCACAGCCAGTCCCCCCGTGAAGCACCAGAAGTTGGCCAGTGCCCGGCGGGAGAGGGGGAAGACTCCAGCCACCCAAGCCGCTCCCAGGGGTCCCGGTGGGAGTGTGGACTCAGCTGTGACACCTCCCAAGGTGGGGAAGGGCCACAAGAAACCCGGCAAGTCTGGGAAGTGCAGCACGGCGGAGAAGACCGCCATCATCCCCGCTGCCCAGGAGGGCCCCACCAGCCACAGCCCAACTGCCCAGGAGGGCCCCGTCAGCCACAGCCCAGCTGCCCAGGAGGGCCACGCCAGCCACTGCCCAGCTGCCCAATGAAGGACCGCCAACTCAAGCACCGCTGAACAGGGCACGCACAGCTGAACTGGGTACCGCCTACTCAATCACCGCAGAACAGGGCACCGCCAACTCAAGCACTGCTGAACAGGGCACCGCCAACTCAAGCACCGCTGAACAGGGCACCGCCAACTCAAGCACCGCTGAACAGGGCACCGCCAACTCAAGCACCGCTGAACAGGGCACCGCCAACTCAAGCACCGCTAGCCCATGAGCGGCAGGGGCACTGACGCAACTGGGACCGTCACGGGGTGAGTGATGCACTCTGGGCACCAGTCCCCCTCCAGAACCAGTGGAGAGATCCATCCACTACCTCTGTCCTTCACAGGATGAAGCACTCTGGGCACCAGTCCCCCTCCAGAACCAGTATAGAGATCCATCCACTACCTCTGTCCTTCACAGGATGAAGCACTCTGGGCACCAGTCCCCCTCCAGAACCAGTGGTGACTGTTATCCACTTGAGAGACTGTGGCTTTGCACTCCCCAGGATGCAGCAGTGGCCAACCGATCCACTGTATACACTTGAGAGACTGTGACTTTGCACTCCCCAGGATGCAGCAGTGGGCAACCCACCCACTGTATAGCCTTGAGAGACTGTGGCTTTGCACTCCCCAGGATGCAGAAGTGGGCAACCCATCCATTTGTGAGACTTGAGAGACTGTGGCTTTGCACTCCCCAGGATGCAGCAGTGGGAAACCACCCACTGTATACACTTGAGAGACTGTGGCTTTGCACTCCCCAGGATGCAGCAGTGGGCAACCCACCCACTGTATAGACTTGAGAGACTGTGGCTTTGCACTCCCCAGGATGCAGCAGTGGGCAACCCATCCACTGTATAGACTTGAGAGACTGTGGCTTTGCACTCCCCAGGATGCAGCAGTGGGCAACCCATCCACTGTTTAGACTTGAGAGACTGTGGCTTTGCACTCCCCAGGATGCAGCAGTGGGCAACCCACCCACTTGTGAGACTTGAGAGACTGTGGCTTTGCACTCCCCAGGATGCAGCAATGGGAAACCACCCACTGTATAGACTTGAGAGACTGTGGCTTTGCACTGCCCAGGATGCAGCAGTGGGCAACCCACCCACTGTATACACTTGAGAGACTGTGGCTTTGCACTCCCCAGGATGCAGCAGTGGGCAACCCACCCACTGTATAGACCTGAGAGACTGAGGCTTTGCACTCCCCAGGATACATCAATGGGCATGGAGCCCCCTCGTTGATCTGGCGTCGTGCACTCATCCGGATGAGATGCCCCCCACTTCCCTTCCCCCTGAGGTGCCTGTTGTATTTCTATCTGATGCCCCTGCAGTGTTCTCTCCATTTTGATCGGGTATCTTGTGTTGGCCTCGCCCAAGCATTTTGGGCCCAGTGGTCCACGGACTATGAATGGTGCAATACCTGGACTACTATTCTTGTTGTATATTTTGTTAATAGTGTATATATGTATATTTTTGCATACTGCATTTTGATATATTACAATGGTTACACTCATTTCATTTGTCTTTGCATTCTTCCTGGGGGGTTGAGGGGTGTAACTATAATGTATAGATATGTATTAGTGTGTGTGTTGTAGTGGGTGGGGGTGGGGGTGGGGGTGTTGCGTGCTGCGTGTGGGTGTCACTGTTTTTTCCCTCCCCCCTCCCCTGTGTCGTAGGTGCAGTACTCACCGTGGTCTTCGCCACCGGCGTTGGTGATCCTGGTACAGGAGCAGGAAGACTATCGCAGGTAGGATTTGGAGTTCCAGGGTGTCCTCCTTCCTCGTGGAGTGTGTAGAGGTGAGTGTTTTCTCTTCGAAATTCCTGTTTCCGCCGTGTGTTTATCCGCGGTGAATCTGCCCAGGAAAAGGTGGCGGATTGGCCTATCATAATAGTGTGGGCGGTACATTGTCCTCCGCCTGTCTGTCGGCGGTGACCGCCGTGCTGTTTGTTTGTACCGCCGTGGCGGTCGGGGTGTTAAAGTGGCTGTCTTTGTTGGCGGTTTCCGCCACGGTCGTAATTCCAAATTTGTTTCCGCCGGCCTGTTGTCGGTCTTACCACCGCTTTAACACCGTCCGCCAGGGTTGTAATGACCACCTTAGTCTGCCCCAGATGTTGTGCCAGGGGTACATCATGACCTAATCCCAGTGAGAAGGCCCGGTAGCACTGGCGGACCACCAACACATGATTTGCCCCAGGCTCAGGAACTTTAGGCTCACTATACACGAGATAATTCCCTGAGTAGATAAGGTGATCAACAGAGTGTGTCTCTATTTCCATGGACTTCAGCCTGGTGCCAAACAGCCTAGAGAGTGGGACACTCCTTTTGTATTTGGCAGAACTCTGCCTAGGAGGGGCATCCTTCAGCTTCCCAGCTGGCCAGCTCAAGTAGGTCTACCAGGAAAGCAATGTCTTCCCCTCTAGGTTCTAGTGCATTCTCTTCAGGTTCTGCTTCTTCCCGGGCCGTGTAAATCTCTTGGGTTGGTTTCAAGTACCCACTGCCCGTCCTTTTTAAGGCAGGTGCCTGGGCCATTGCTCCAGCTCCAGGACCTTTGGATTTTCTTTAGTAGGCCATAACTGTGGTCATGTACAACCACTCAGGCAAGTGTGACAGGAGCTTCACTACCTTCCAGATGGTGTGCTCCACATCATTATCGAACAATCAATCACAGGCAAGGCTGGATTCACAGCTAACTTCAAGGAACCTGAGACCCTCCTCACCTCTGGGAAGTGACTCTCAAGGATTTCACCTGATGGAGTAGATTAGGAAGGACCTGCTCTGAGGGATACCAGATGACACCTGATAGTATTCAAACTGGGTTCTGTGTGTCTCAGAGCCTCCATCCTGTGCCCATTGATGGTGACTCACTTGCTTTACTTCTTAGTATTAGTAGGCATATGATTCTTGGGTACCATCATGCTGCCTCCCAGGGACACTAAGGTGAACTTTGTACTACCCCATACTAACAGGGGTAACCTCCTCCCCAAGTGCTTCAGTAGCCAATCCCGGGGTCTGTCCCTGGGGGAGACTGCTGCCTTTCCGGGTAGCAGGGTTTACTCTTTAATTGCCTGTATCTGTAACACTCAAAATACTTAGGGGTGACGGACAAATAATTTCTGTTACAATGACACTGTGTGAATATGACATGGTAATGATAGACTTTCACACATGCTCATCCTGCATGGATGACTTTGTATTCAACATTATCATTGGATGAGTCTCCTACTCCAGTGTCACACCCTACTACACTCATGCAGTGGCCAGGACAGTCATGTGTCGTCCAAGTTAATCCTCAAGTATGCCCCAACAATAATGTTAACCATACATCTCAGCATGTGCATCCTATAGAGACATTCCAAAACTGGTTCCATGAGGAATGCATGACCACTCACAATCAAACAGGCTATGTGGACAGGTTCAACACACAGCAACCAGACACACATGTGACATATGTGTGAACAACATGACTAACTTCATGTGACGTGAAGGCAACACACATGTATAGCATCATCATGTGTTTCCAATTTTCTGTCTAGCTATGGCGTCTGCATAGGTAGGTATGTTGTTTCTACATGACGTACTCACTGGCCATTATGACCAGTGGAGTACAAATAGAGCAGTTCACGTGTTGCTTTTCTGACACAAATGCAACACTACATTACATGCAGCTACAGGCATCTGGTATGTGTTGCAAAAATTAGCCATCGGACTGGTAGCATAGGTCTTCATACACATTCTGCAACAAATACACATTAGGACACATATGTATACCTTGGTAGCGCAGCATTTGCAACATTTTGTGACGCAGAGAGGGGGCGACTTAGCAAAATACAAATAGATGTTGAATTTTAATGCTGTTATTGCGTGTCCATGTGTTGCAAAATATGGGGATTTATGTGTATAACCATGGGCCTAGGTTTCCCTAGCATTACACACAGTCAGCTACTTATTTTGCAGATTGGCTAACAATCATCACATGTTCACACACAGATTTCTATCATTCCCATTTAATAGATTTTTACTCACCAACATGGCCACCAATCCGGAGTCCCAGGTGGTCCAGCAGGTCCTGTTCCCTGGTGACCAGATCTGCCCAGCGGTGCTTGAGTTGGTGTACATTTCTCAGACTCCCGTAGACCCGGACCAGGTTATGGTGCACCTTCTCCCACCGGATTTTGCTCGCCTCCGTGTGATACCCCTGTTTCACACGGCCCCCAGCTTCCAGCATTAGTGGGAGGAAATGGCTTACTAGCCATAGGAACCCCCCCAATTCGTCTTCACCCATCCTGGACAGGCGAGGCCTACCTGACATATTGAGAGGACTAATGCTGGACAAAATAAATATGAAAGTAAAATTGGGAAATGGGGAAAGGTAGAGGTGTGAAAGAAAAAGAAGAAGGAGAAAAATAGCCCAACTAACCCCCCAAACTATGCTACCCACAACAGACTCCCACTGACAATACAAACTATCACAGGTATAGACAAAATAACACTAAACAGACAGAGACAATGTTATACAACAATAATAGATTGACACTAAGACAAAATACAAGGCACACAGGACACAAAAGCAGTAAAACACAGGACAACACCTTTCACACAACCACACAGTCAAGATAAATCTGAGACTGCAAAGTGAAAGTGAAAGTTAACTCCCAGTACAGATTTTGTAAACAGGATATCCTATTACATCACTTCCTGCAGAAAATGGCCGCCGTTTTTATTTTCCCGTTTTGCGTCATATTTTCACGCATACACAGTTGTGCGTCATTTTTTTTTACGCATTACAGTGCACATGATGCGGAGTGAAAAAATATGATATGATTATTAATATTTTATAATATACATGAGATGACCAACATATTGTCCATGTAGCGTCAATTTTACCACGCATACAGCATGGGCGTAATTTTTTTTACACGTACAGTAGTGCACATGATGCGGAGTGAAAAAATATGATATGAATATTAATATTTTATAATGTACATGAGATGACCAACATATTGTCCATGTAGCGTCAATTTTACCACGCATACAGCATGGGCGTCATTTTTTTTACACGTACAGTAGTGCACATGATGCAGAGTCAAAAATATTGTGGATGTCAATTATACTTTGAAGGCGAAATATTAAGACACTTTTGGATACATTTGTATTTGACTCTGCATTGTGTGCACACATGTACGTGAACAAATTATGACGGCCATGCTGTATGCGTAGAATATGGAGCAAATTTTTCCTTATGTCTTCATGTTTTTAGCTTTGGAAAGGGGATTTGTCATGGTCAAACGGTGCGATGTGATACACATATGTCTTTGGATATGACACATGTCCGTTGTTTGATGTATAGAAGGCATTCACACTGTAATGTTTGGGATATGTTAACTAATGTATTGACCATATTTGACGACATATTTGGTGTAATTGCTGATGGCTATTTTGAAATGATGGATGGGATACTATTATGTATTCCATCTCCAAAATGGGTCCACATTTATGATGGTGATGCTTTTATCTGTAGTCCTAACAGGGAGTGGGAGAGTCACTTTCAGTTTTTATGGGGCTGAGCATGTCCCATTATGATTTTGTGTTTCAGATTTGTGTTGGACTTGTGACATGGAGGCCACACATGTGCCTTATGCATGTGTTTAGTTCACAAGTACATGATTCTTGTATGTTTTGGGGGCGGTAGAGGTGGACTTAGGCCCCCAGCACCCTAGGATTTGACCATCCAGAATAGCTACTGTATCCATGGAGTATATTTATTATATCATGGCAAACCTGCAGCAGCGGGCTAATGTAAGGCCATATGGTATGAATGACTGTTGACCATTCATTGATCTCATTAGCCCATTTGACGTTTGCAGTAATGATGAATTGAAGCAAACTTGCATACCATTTTCCTATGACTATGTTTGCAAGACTCTCAGCGTTCCCGATGTGATAATGAGAAGAATATTTTGGTTGTCTGTGTCCCTTTCTGCATAAACTGGTTTAGTGTCATGTTACAATCTTCCTGCTAGGTTCAGACTGGGACACAACTGTGATGGTCTACTTTCAAATATTAGATTGATTGTATGACATATGTGTACATGTGTGTGGGAATGTGGATCCACTATCACCTGTCTGGGTGTATGTTGTCACTGTAACTTCAAGGTCTCCTCCTGAGTTAGTGGCAGCTGATGTTGTAGCTATTGTGTATTGCTCATATCACACACTTGAGAGAAGCCATTGATGACATGGTCACGTACACATGGATGGTCCCACCCAGTCTCTGAACACGTGTAATGTGACTTTCAAATGATCTCCAATTTTGGGCTGGATGAGAGACTGTTTCAGTTGTTTGGATCCGGCATGTGTAATTGTCACATTTGTACTCTTGTTGGGCTCTGTGTATGGTAATGTATCATGTCACATCCTACCCTCTGTGCATACAGTTGTGATGTTTATTTTTGGTGTGATGAATTTTAATGGCATTCTGGATCAATGAGACGACATTCATCTTCAGCTATTTCAAACTAAAGGTGGTCAGAAATGAATAGGCCAAAGCATGATGTGGTGTTTGTTATCTGTGTTTATTTACAAGTGTGGAATACAAGTGATTATAATAACTTAAGTAAAAAAATTGTTCACAAGCTGTTGGCGCCTACGCACTCCTGCTGCCGTGTTATGTTGTTCCCCCTCCTTTTGCAGGCCAGCATCCTCCTCATCATCATCCTCAGGCATGTCTGGGTCCGGTTCAAGGAGGGGAATGTTCCTTTTTACACAAATATTGTGTAATATGGCACAAGTGAGTATGATCTTACAGACCATCTCTGGGGAGTATAGTAGGCTTCCGCCAGTGATGTCAAGGCAGCGGAACCTTGACTTTAGGATCCCAAAGGTCCGCTCCACAATGCTGCGTGTCCTCTTGTGGGCGTCATTGTATGCCCGCTCAGCAGCAGTATTTGGGTTCCCATATGGTGTCATTAGCCAAGGCTGGATGCCATACCCCTGATCAGCTGAAAGAGAAACACAGAATGGTATCAATTAGATGTAGGAGGCACTGTTGTACGTATCTTTGATGGAAGTAGTTGTGTTGTCTGTGACTATTTTGTGTACTAATGTGACAACCTATGGTTGTTGGTGGAAAACTTTGGCATTGTTTTTTTTCCTTGGCTGAGCAAGTGTTTGTTGGCTAACTGTTTGTCAGCAGGATGTATCGGTTTCTCAAGTACAGTGTGCCCTCCCTTGCATTGTGACTTGTGACACAGGTGTCCGTGTGTCCTCACTGGGGGTGTGATGATAGTTCCATGCAGAGTTGAAACATGAAAGTGTATTAGAAACGTTCAATTGAACATACCCAGGCCATCCCATCCCTTAAAACTTATGCATTGTATTAGTGTACAGGTTATTGTGAGACTTCCAATTTGCAAGTTGACATTTAGGCAACCACAGTCATGAATGTCTTCACACTAAGCTGTAGAGTAAATTCCAATGTGTGAGAGGTTCAATGGTGACTTGTGAAACATGGCTAGTGATGTGAGTACCTCAGTGTGTTCCTGTCTAGGTGTTGCTATTGTGGTGTATGGGTTGTTTATCCTAGAGGGTTTCTGTGCAGTGAGTATATAAGTAGATTTTTGTCCTTACCAACAAGTAGTCCATTGCCATACCGTCCATCCTGGAAGTGTTGGTTGATGGTGCTGTGACGGAAGATGAATGCGTCATGTACACTCCCAGGATATTTAACCACAATGTTGCTGATGAATCCTTGGTGATCGACTATGGCCTGCACGTTGATGGAATGTGTGTGCTTCCTGTTGCGGTAGAGGTGTTCACTCGCAGCAGGTGGCACAAGGCGTACGTGTGTGCAGTCGATTGCACCAAGGACGTGCGGAAAGCCACTGATGGCGTAGAACCCCTGTTTATTTTCCTGCTGCTTCTGCACTGTGTTAGGGAAGCAGATGTGGCGGGGTGTCAGTCCAATGATGGCATCCAGTACTTTAGGCAGGAATGCGGAGAAAGATGGTTGTGAGATTCCACCAACCAGGGCACCAGTTGTCTGAAAGGAGCCACTTGCCAGCATGTGAAGTACGGCAAGCAGCTTTGTTTCTGTTGGGATAGTGCGTGGAGTCACTAAAGTGGGGGCCAATTGCTGTTCAATATTTGTCAGCAGCTGCTGAATGGCCTGCCAGTTCAACCGGTACCTCTGGATGATGTCTCGTTCCCTGAGGCCATGCAGGGTTGTTCTTGGGCGGAATATCCTCTCCTGCCTTCTGCGCTGTCTTTGGGGTCCCTGCTGTTGTTGCTGCAGGGCTCTGCGTCTACGTGCACGCTGAAGAAAAATCACCTCCATGTGTCCCTGTTGCTGCTCTGCTGCTCAGCTGCTCTGTTGTTTGTTCTGTGTGTTCTGATTAAGTACAGGTGTGTTTGCCCCATTTTAACGCCTGCCCTGACCCAGGCATTAAAATTTCACGATATTCGTGCTTTGCGCAATTTTTTGCGCCGCCTGCCGCGCGGGAGTGATTTTTGCACTGAAGCATAAATACCACGCACCGCTATGTGCGTCTGTTTTTGGACGGGAACGCCTACCCTGCATGTCATTAACGCAGGGAGGGGTGCCGCTTCCAAAAACTGGCGCACATAGCGCCATTTTCCTGGTGCGCCGGATCGGGCGCCAGGGTTTAAATATGGGGCAACGTTTGCGCTGAAAGTGCGTCAACATTTTTGACGCACATTCGGCGCAAACGGAGTATAAATATGCCCCTTAATTTACAGGCCCTGGGTAAACATAGTACCAACTTATAAGGGACTTAAAAGTAAAGTAAATGTGCCTGTTGGCTATATCAGTTTTTCCATTAACAAGCACTATAGTACTGGTTAGCAGTGGTAAAGTGTACTGAGTCCTCAGGCCAACAAAATCGAGATCATGAAAAATGGAGCAGGAATGCAAAAAGTTTGGAGGAAGACCACACTGAGGATGTCAGGTCTAACAGTTAATCAGTATCTGTTTGGACACAGCAAGCAAAAAATGTTACCATTAGTGGCTGATTTTACCATACATTGTACCCTGCACTCTATTGTTTGTTATTTCTCCTCATGCAAAGGTTACTAAAGGCTTTACTCTTGTATACTTCATGTGTGAGAGACAGAAAGGTGATCAACAGAATGCTTGCGACCTCATTCCAGTCATTCTAGTCAATCATTTTTTGGCAATCAGACCACTGTAGACAAAGACCTGACTTATGCAAATCAGAACTGATCATGCTTCTCACAAGAAGGGTCTATTGTGAACTCCCAGGGTAGGCCCCTTCTAGAAGGCACCACAATCAAATCAAAATCATAGAACTAAATACGTCTGCAGTAAATAGTTGATATGTAAAATGTGAAAAACTGAAAGGTAAGTATTAAATCATTTCTAAAATAATTACACCTGGTCATTATCCAGCTATTAAAGAAGATACAGTGTTGCCTATGGGTAGAATTATATATGAAACTGAGATATATAAACACGTGAAAGGCACATCTTGGTATTTATGTCCATCCTTACAAAACATAGAAAATCCTCAGTAAGACCCATTGTGTCCACACAAGGGAGTCAGGAGTTTGACAAAATATATATATACATATATACATATATCTATATATATATAGATATATATATATATAGATATATGGATATATATATATATATATATATATACACACATATATATATATATACACACACATATATATATATATATATATATATATATATATATATATATATATATATATATAGATAGATATAGATAGATATATATAGATATAGATACATATATATATCAGTTCCTTTATAGTTGAACATATAGCCTATTCAACCTTAATATATAAATCACCCAAAGGATACCATAAAACATATTAATGTGGGTTCCTCTGGGTATCTGATTAGTAGCTGGTTACATATGAGAATACTAGTTTGTGCACAAACAACTCACATTATTGGGGACATTCATCTCTGTGTTATTCCCTACAAATCCAATCTTTTTTTCCGAATGATTACTGAGATATGCCATTTGGAATTTCATCAATTCTGTTATCTCATAGTTATTTCTTGTATGAAGAGGAGTTTTGTTTATGATAAAGAGATAGAGGGTCAAAGCAGTAGCATATTCTCCTTTTTGTATAATACACATGTTGACTTGCTGGAAGAAACATGGGCATGATGTACAATGTTATTGTCACTCAAGCATATACATAGCCTTCTCATAGTCGGAGCCTTAGGGACATAAAAGGTTCCCTAGTATCCTGAACAAGCCATTGGACCCAACAGCAGCGAGTTCCTGACCCCTAAGTAGTACCTCTGAGGTCCTGGAGACTTTATGTGGCTCACAGGCACTATAATCAAGCAATTAGGCTCTTTGCAACTGCGAAAGGGGCCCGTTCGCACTGCAACCTTGTTGCTTGCACTGCAAATCTAAGTGAAGCTCAGTGAGCCCGGCTCTTTGCACTGCAGCATCGACTGTGAAGCTTCAGTGAGGTCCACCTGCGATACCAGCTGCTTTTTAGTACAAAAGCATCCCACAACAGTGTCCTTACTCCTTGTGGCCCTCTACAATGTAAACAGGACTTTTGACACAATCTTGACAAGGTAAACCTTCAGTTGAACTAACCTGTGACTGTATCCGACCTGCACTCCATTGAGGTCGGGCTGAACTTTTGAATTTGAAATGGTCCAGGGCAACCAAATATCCAGAGTTGGAGTGTTGTGTTTTCTGGTGCTGTATTTACTTTATCCTATAAAAAGTCTTAACTCTGGTTCTACTGATTGATTTGTTGTCATTTAGGTCTTGTTTTTGTTTTTAAACTGAGATCAATTCTTCTAACGTGGTGTAGGATCCTTTTTGTATGGTGTGTTCGCTCTGTTACTGTTTGACGTCTTGCACAAATACTTTACACCTTACCTCTAAGTTAAACCTCATTGCTCTGTGCCAGGCTATCAGAATGTGAGCACAGATTAATTTGGGGTTTGTTTGAGCCTTATCCCGACAAGAAGATTGGTTACTGCTTGACCAGGGCTCACACCGCATTCAACCAGTGACCCAATTTTCCACAGAAAACATCATAAGTTCCTGCAATTCTGTGTATGTTTGAACTATTACCTTTTAAAAAACCTAGAGAAAGAGAAAAAGGCTATAAAATAGTAACACATATCCCATTGCAAAGATTATGTTTTATTTTATTGTATTATATATTGTGGCGATGCAATAAATTTGGAGCACTGAAAAGAAAGTTGATTTAATTTAAGCTCATGCTGCATATACAAAATAATTATCCTTGTTCCTTGAACCCTAAAGCTAGTTTTTACTTGTCAATCTACATTTTTTATTTTATTTGTTTTAATTGGGCTCTGTAAAATAACACATGCTTTCCTATGAAGGCCTAAAAGCTCTTCAGATTTTAAGCAAGTTGAACTGGATCCCCACTTTTGTTTTGTGCTCTGAACTAGGTCATGTTGGTTGTAATTACAGATGTTATGCAAACTGTTAACTTGATTGAATGTGAAATATCAAGACCTTCATCCGAGCAAAAAAAATGTTAATAGGTATTTTGGAGCCATGCTGATTTCAACAACATTCTTGGATGCATCAATTTGTGAGATGTAAGAGGGATTACGGTCATAATTCTGAGTTTGTTAGATGGTTTAGGCAGTCCGTTGAACTCCTGACAGGGAGGTTGCCGCCATAGTGGTTATCACCCTGCCAGGACCATTAATAGTTTCCGCTAGGTCAGCAGGTGGAAACCTGAGTTTCTACCTGCTGGCCTAGCAGGAAACACCCTAGAGCACTGTTTCTTGCTTGTAATCGAGCTGGCAGCAATACTGTAGGATGCTGGGTGCAGCAGCACTCTTGCAATGTTCACTGTCTGAAAACGCAAACAGTCAACGTTGCGATGGTGCTGGCCAGGCTGACCCCTGCGCCCGTTCTCTGGCAGTCTTTTCATGGCAGTGTTACTTCCATGAAATCGCTGTGAAAGAATGAGGTTGTAATCCCTAGGGCAGCGCTGTGTGCAGCACTGACCTGACAGATTAGGACCACCGCAACAGCCAGACTGCCAGGATTGCTGATCCTGGCGATGCTGGCAGTCCGACCATGACACAACCTTGTGGTCATAATGTGGCTCTCGGACTGCTGCATTGACGGCGGTCCGATTGCCACCGCGAGTGTGGCGGTCAAGTGCTCGCCAGACTGGTAATGACCCCCTATATGTCCCGGACTGCCAAGATGTCAATAAGAATAAACATTCAAAGGTCTCCACTGTGGATTTCAATCTCATCCTGCAGAGGTACAGGTAGTAGGATATAATAAGAGGCACTAGGGTAAAAGCAGAGTTTAGCTGGAGTGGAATTCTAGAGTAAAAGTGAGGTTAAAATCACTAGAGTTTAGATAAGAAGTAAGCTACTCAAAAGCCTTGCCTTCACCCTCCTCTTTTTGCTGATCTCATTTTGGTTGGCCTTCAGACTCTGTGTTAATGTGCTTCTTTTCTCCTCTGTAAACATGGTAGAATTGGCTTGTACCCAAATGGCACATTAATTTACTTGTAAACGCCTAGTAATAGGCGACCTCATGTACCCAGGGCAGGTAAATTAAATGCTACTAGTGGATCTGCAGCACTGATTGTGCCACCCTGCCAATCATGGTTCAGGCCTGCTATTGCAGCCTGTGTGTGCAGTTTTACACTGTAATTTCAACCTAGCACAATAGACCTTTTTCCAGGCACAAACCTTCCTTTGTAATATATATATAGGTTACCCGTGCAGTAGGCCCTGAGTGGCTCAGAGGGCAAGTTGCAAGTTCATTTTTCACTACTGCAAGGCATATTTCTCCCATGAGATAACATTGGGTTTCCCTATTACATTTAATATGTGATAACTTTCAATTGGGAGCATGTATGCAGGTCAAGTTTGGTGTGTAAAAAATTGTAATTTAAAGTTCTCTTTGGTAGTAAAGTCAGACTTTTTATTTACAATTCTGAAAATGGCACTTTTAGAAACTTGGTATTTTATTGTTCTAACCATATGGTGCCTCAAGCCTCTTCCTGGATAATGTGTCTAGGTATAGCTGGCAGTTGATCCTTGTGTGTTGCTCCCAGACAGTGAGACAAAGGGAAGATTGGTGCTGGTTGGATGGGCGAATATGAGTTAACAAGGAGTGAGATGTCATCTTCCACACTTCCACATCACAAAGACCCTACCTGAACGCACTCACAAAGGGTTGGTCACTGGTTTTTTGTGTCCCTAGGCAAGTTGGGGGCAGGGCAGGGAGGAAGAGGATGCTTGACATGTCAAGGGGAAAGAAACCCCTAGAACCTTCTCTTTATTCAAAGTGGGCACCAGGTATGAATACTTAATCCTCAGACTGAACTCGTCAGTGTACAACTGGACCTGTGGAGGACAGCAGTGCTGCCTGCTGAAAGAAGGACTGCCACGCTCATGCCTTGCTGCCTTCCTGCCTGGGTGAGAAAGACTGGACCTACATTTTGGACCTAGGACTACCAGAGTGACTCCAATGTCTAGTTGGCTGGCCTCCTGATCAGAAACTCTGGGACAGAATGGGCTTAACAACCTTGAACTCAGCACCTGTGAGTCCTGCCCTCCCTGGTGGTGCCACCCTAGTCCTTGACCCTTCGGAGTGGACCTGAGGTGACAGCAGAACTGATGCAGTGCAATGCATCACCATGCAATACTGTGCATCAGAAGCAGTGCATGACTCATCCCTGATGCAGGACTTCGCATCACAGCCCCACAGCTCACTTGGACCACTGCTGCTTGACACACCTCCACACAAGGACCTCTCAACACCTCTGTTGCATGAAACAATCCTCAATGTGGGACTCTGCATTTCTCTACAACCAGGATTTAGAGTACTTTGTTCAGCAGGCCTAACTGAATCCTTGTAGCTTGGCTGCGCTCCATCATGGAAGGCCTGAACTTGTGAATTTTTCCTGGTTTAGCATGACCAGATAACCACAGTTGGCACTTTGTGCTTTTTCGCGCTATTTCACTTAAACATTTACAATTGCACATTTCCAGTTTTACTTATCGGATTTTGATTAGATTCTCTTAAATTATTTATTAAAAATTGCTCTATATTTCTAAAGTGGTGTGGGATTTTTATTGTGATGTGTTTCACTTTATTTCTGTTTTTACTACCTAAGACAAGTTAAGTCTGATTGCTCTGTGCTAAGCTATCAGTGGGATGAGCACAGGTAAATTTGGGGTTTGCTTGTGACTTCACCCTGATGGGAATTGTTGTTGCTGCTTGAGTAGGGTTTTACTCCTCTCAACCAGTAATCCAATTTTTTACGGTAGGTGTAGGTAAGTAGTAAACTATAAGTTGAGTTATTATGAGAAAGGCAGAGATGGAGCTGGAAGGCTTTAAAAAGAGGAGATTTTCTAGGTCATAAATAGGGATTGCACTTAGATATATTTATGATTAGTGGTACTAAATACAAGAGATGGAGAAGGATACCCTGGAGTGTAATCAGGGGTACTAAGGTACTAAGGTACAAATGAATTTGAGATTGGAAAGAGAGAATCTGTAGGAATAGATACTTTAGGGAATATTTAGGGCACAGTATTGGAGGCAGAGATGATCAGAATTACCGGAGAATAAGCACTATTAGGAGTAGAGAGGAACAAATAAATGTAGTAGGGTGTAGGAAGTAGTAGATGTGGTAGGGTGAAAACAGGGTAGTCCTTTTTTAGTTTAGGCAGTGGTAATGGTATCAGAGCCTAGCTACATGTAGAGGTGCTGGGATATAAGCAGGTGTTGCAAACAGAGGTAAAGAAAGGAATAGTTCAAAGGGACTAGAAGGGAATGATCCTATATATAAGATGAGGAAAGAGGAGAGAAACATAGGAACAAAGAAAGGGCAGACAGGTAGGGTCCAGAAGTGGAATTCCTCTGGTAAAAAGTGAAAGAGGGCAGCTGTGTGGTCCTGAAGCAGAAAAGCTGCAGAGCTCCCAGGAGAAGTTGAATTATGTTAAGATACGTCTCCTTCTTGGGAAAGGGTAGAGGTATAAGTAAGCTGCTATTTCTCAATGACATTAATTAGGAATAAACATTCATGATTTACCATAATTCATAGTCAATAATGAGAGTTGAATTTTCATTTAAGAAAAATATTTTTCTCATTTATTCTCAAACTTTAATTTTTAATAGAAATTTGCAGCACATTGCTTGAAGCAAGTACCACTATCTATCCCTAATCTAATATACTAAGTTCATAAAAAAATATTTCTTAGCAGTCTAGTCAGAAATTTTATCAGCACTCATGAAGAATGCTATAACAAAAGGAGTATATGCAGAAAGCAATTGAATGTATTCAGCTAAGTCTGAGAGAGAGATTGAGAGAAAAAACAAGTCTCTAACTAGCAACGTCTATCTGTCTGAATGTCTGCGACTCACTCCTATCCAGAATCCTCTTCTCTACACTTTTCCTTTGATGTTTTTTATACATCAGAGTGAACATTTACAAACTTGCAACAATTATCTCATACATTAGCTCATAACCAATCAGCTGTTGATTATGATTCTCTGTGGGTGTCGTCTTATTTGAGATAGCAGATAAACAAGAGCTTCATACTCGGGTTTTACACATTAGTTTCTTCTTGAGTGTAGTAAAGATACAACATAAAAGGTTCTCATTCACTTGACTCTTTAGAAAGCAAGACACTTGTATGAATTTATAATGCAATCAAAGTTCATCACTTTGCTTCCTATGTGTTTCCACACTATAAACTTATTCACAAAGAAGAAAGTTTTGTTAATTTAACAAAGTTCAACATTCCTAGCAGATGTGATAGAAACATTTCACATTAATTGAAGCATGCCAGAATTTGTTATTGATAACAATTCAAACAAGTCAGGCCGTACACGGGTCAGGTAAAGTTTAAAAATACATGGTCTTTTAAATGCAGCTTCCGGTAAGGCCTAGTTTTCACTTGTAATAAATTAATGATCATTTGTATTTTAGCTTTAATAAATAACTGTATCAGCCCCCCTTTGATGGTTTGGAACCACCACAACCCAATCACAAAATGTGTTTTCCATAATTCACCCTCATTTTCTTCTTCTTCAGTGTCATGTATTTTCCTTTTCAAAGTTTTCTTTCTTTCAATCTCTTATTTTCCTCATTCACTGAGTCACTTAATACTAAATCTCTTTTTACCCTTCTTGTCATGTCTCTAGTTTTGTTTTTAACTAATATTAATTGTATCCCATTATATATTGCGATGGTAGATAACAAGCAAGCCACAGCTGCTAATAAAGGAACTAATATTGTTTTGAGGATTCATCCTTATATTGTCTTAAGCTAACTAGCTACAGTAGTGAATCCCTTAGTTAAACGTTTAAATATACAAGTGATTTCTAAAGGTTCAAGATCTAAACTTAACACAGATATCTTCATTGCATATCTTACAATTTCTCTGCTTTCATCAGGTATGCATTTGCAACAATTTTCAGTCTTTAGCCACTTGCAGACTCCACCTTTCTCAGCTAGCAAGTTATCTGACACATAGAAAGCCACAGATCTAACTGCTAAAAGCTCAGTGTTTTCTACTAATAATGCTTCAGAAGTACTAGTTGCCCAAATATCAACTACTGTTGAAAGCTTTCTAATAAAATCACTCCTACTGCAGGTATGATTGCTGCAAATATATCTCCTTATAGTTGCATTTCCTCATTAACACTACGTGAGTATCTTTTATCCACCAGTGTCAAAGTTAATGCATCTAAGCTTTGTATATCATACATCATTGTAAACAGTAACCCTAAGTAACAAATACCCTCCCAAAATGTAGGCAACCTAAAATATGCATTTTCTCCACAAATGAAACAAATTCCATGTATAGTGTGGTCATCTCCTTGTAACATTCTCCAAGATCCTCTGGATAATTCAAACATATGCTCCCAATTACTATTTCCCACTGGTTTCTTTCTCTCACTAATTTTCCTTTTAAACAAACATAATTTCCCTTTGTGCCTCTTATTTAACTTGAATTTAGGTACAGACATTTTCTTTCTTAATTCATCCTCTTCCTTTCTCCGAACATTCTTCTGAATGTCTTCTCTTTTGTATGCATATTTTGCAACTTGTTCATTGTTCTCCTCTTACATCATAATAAAAGCTTTTTCATGTGAATTAGTGAGGCATGTTAAGTTCTTCTCCTGAGCGTTGACAGCGTTACTAGGAAGAAACAGGTTATAATAATGGCATGCAATCTCCATGTCTTCAGCTTGTGGATGTAATCTCCTGCTTTTCATTAATGGTACTTTAGAGAGCGTCATATCAAAATTAGAATACTAATATTCAAAATGCCTTTTGCCTATATACTAAACAAAGAAGGAAACTTCAAAAGGTACCATATGAAAGTGAAATGCAGTGGTAAGTGACCTGTTCATTAGCAAATGATGAAATACTTGCACACATATAACAGTCTTTAATCTCTAAAGCCTTAGGCCCAGATTTAGAAGACTCTTGCCCCCCCCCACTGCCACGTAACAGCACAATGGGTGCACCGTATTTACAATGCGGCGCACCATGGTTCACTTTAGGCCAATAGCGTCAAGGTTTTTGACTCTATTTTGGAGCTTTGCTGCACTAGCCTCAAAAATGTAGAAGCTAGTACAGCAAAGTGCAAGGAAGGCCATTGATTTCCATGGGTACGTTCTTTTAACGCCTGCTTTGAGCAGGCATTAAAAATGATGCCAAAAATGGCTCAATGAAGTCTTGTGGATTTCATTGCACCATTTTTGCGGGCCTCCTAATGCCGGAATAGCCCCCTTGCATACATTATGCCTGGTGTAGGCATAGTGTTGTGGAAGGGGTCGCAAAGTGGTGTAATGCATGCATTGTGCCACTTTGTTAATATGGCACAGCAATTTTTGCCTTGTTGAGCCATATCAGCATGAAATACAAGACACTAATGTGGCCCAAGGAGCCGCTAGGGCCTAGTAAATGTGGGCCTTAGTGTATTGTTGTAATAATCTAGCATTACACATGTTGTCTCTAAAATTGAATCTACTGCAAATAAAATGAATATAACAGCAATCAAACTGGTAAAGTTGAACAACTTGAATGAGCTTTGTCTTCAGGTTAGTTTCTTCAAGTTAGTCATTTCTTCGTATTGATTTTTTAACATTTTTTCTTGTTAATATCTTTGTCTTGTTAATAAAATTATGATCTCTGTATAGACAATACTTAACTCTACTCCATGTTCTTCTAAAATGTTATCCCTATTTATAAATTGCTCCTTGGGCCTCTTCACACCTTCTTTATCTAATTCAATTATTTAATTATCTCACTCTCCTTGAGTTTCTCAGGTTCTGTAAATTCAGAACAAACAGTCTTTACAGAATTAGGAACCTTCAAGGAGGCTTTGCCAGTTCCTCGCTCCAATCATGTAAATCAGAAATTGGGACATTCAAAACTTGGCTCACATAATAGGTCCATTCAGGTGGCGAGTATCTTCAACATGGTAGTCTAGTTCTTTTTGATCTCCTGTGTGTGCTAGGTTTTTCTTCTGTATCACTGATATCACTAGATTCTGTTTCTTCTCTGATTTTTGGTGGTATCAATTTAGCTGACCCTCTCAATCTTGTTTTCTTTCTACTGTAACTTTTTGACCATTTTTTGTTGTATGCATCAACTCCTGTCTCTATTTCAAAACTCATTCCTCCTCCTGAATCATCAAAGTTATCTGTTCTTTCTGGCACAGATTGAGAAGTTACTTCATCTGTCTGTATTAACAGGTCTTCTCTTGTGCCACTTTGCAAAATGTCCGGCATTTGGACTACTCCACCTGTCAAAGATTCTTCACCCCTTTCTTCTTCTTGCTGTCTCTGATCACATTCTTTTTCTTGAGTTTATTCTCTTCCAACGTGCGGTAGTAGGTACACCACTGCTCTTGGTTCTGGCCCACTAGCACTATTTCTTCATAAGGATCGCTCGTTCTCCGAGTATGTGATGAATGCACCCAATTGGAAATCCCAGCACATTTAACTGCAGTATTCGTGATCAGAAACACTTGATGGGGCCTTTCCAGCATGGCTCTAAGCATGACTTTCTCACACGTTTTTTAATGAGGACCCAGTCACCAGGACAAAGGTCATGGCACTGCTCCTGGTTCGGATTTCTGGTTGCAGCTTCACCCTATAGAGAGACAGACTGCACCATATTATAACATCCCTTAGAGAAATCGAGTACCATGTCATCTGTAATATTCACAGGCGCAATTACTGGAACTGCAGATTGACTCATTGCTCTCCCCATTTAGACTTTGTGGGGCGACAAACTGGTTTTCCTGTCAGGTGTACTTTGCAGACTCATCAGAAATAAAGGCAAAACATCTGGGCCTGTTCAAGATGTGGAAGCACACACCTATGCCAATCTTGATTTGATGGTGCCATTTAATTGTTCCATTAGTCCACACATCTCCAGACAATAACTGCAATGGAGCTCCTGTTCAACTTGTAATGCTGTGCATAACACTCTTATTATCTCACTGTTGAAATTAGTAGCTCGCTCAGATTTCAGAAAGAAGGGCAAGCCATAGCTTGGTATGAGCTCCCCCAACAATAACTTTGCTACATTGAGACTGTCATTTCTTCTGGTTGGATAAGCCTCCACTCACCTTGTGAAAAAAACAGACAATTACCAAAACATATTTTAAATCTAAGCAAATAAGCATTTCAATCAAATCCATCTGCAGCCGGTTAAAAGGTCCTCTTGATCTTCCTACATGACTCAGTGTAACTTTTGTTCATTTTTTCTACATTCATCTGTTGATCTATCACACATCGATGAAACAATTCAGTGTCTGCTCTGAATCAGGTATTAAACCAGAACTTCCTGAAGGTATGATTCATTGCATTCCTTCTGAAATGAGTCTGGCCATGAAAATGTCTGATTGCTGGAGGTAATAGACTTTCTGGTAACACTGGTCTTCCATCTATTACAACCCAAAGTTAATTTTCATCCATTCCACATCCTATTCTGATGCAGCTTTGCTTTTCTGATTCTGGAGCCTTGTGATGCATTCTTCTCAATTCACCCCAATTGTCAGCCATTCTCAACATCATGGAAAAAACATTTTCACTTTGTTTTTCATTTGTGAATGAGTTGTTGAATGTGCAGACACAATTGCACAATACCATGCCACTTCATCAGCATACATGTTTCCGACTGTGACATAACTATTGTCACACCTGTGTGCTGCACACTTCACAGCAGCAATACTAATTCAGAGTTACAAAGCCTCCAAAAGGCTTTTAACCTGCTGGCCATTTTGAATGGGTGATCCAGATGAGGTAATGAAATATCTCTGGGACCATAATTGCCCCAAATAATGTACGACAACAAATCTATAATGGCCATCTGTGAATTTGTGCTGTCAAGCTGCAAGCTTTGGTAAGGAAAATTAATTCTGCAACCTATGCTGATGAAACTCCAAAAAGCCACAAGGATTTAATCACTTCTTCAACTGTACAGACTCCATAGGCTGCTCTTAGGGAACCCACATTTGTTCTTACGCATGAGCCATCCACAAATAGATTATGATCAGGATCACTTAAAGGCTCATCTTTTATGTCTGGTGTGGGCTTGGTACATAAGTCCAAAACATTTAGGAAATCGTGTTTGAAATGGTCAGTTTCTTCTCTTTCAGAAATGGGTAACAGTGTGCCAGGATTTAATATTAGGCATCTTTTTAGCACAGTATTGCTTCCCTCCGAATTTTTCTGCTTGTATCATGTCAATCTACCGTTCGTCAAATGCTGAGTCTTAGGTCCTGAGTTAGATTTTGGCTGATTGAATAGTCTGTCACACATGTGACCAATAGCCCGTCTGCTGAAATATAAATCCCAAACAATAGATTTAATGGGATTTATATTTTGGTGGATGGGCTATCCATTGCCATTGTGATTGAGTAATCTATCAACTGAAATCAAAATCAGGCCCTTAGTCTTAGTAAGCAATACTTCTAGAGCGTGAGGGATCTTTACAGTTAAAGGATATCCCTTCAGAATTTGCTCACATTTCTCAAGCTCACACTAACTGCTGCCACTGGTTTAAATCCAGGTAAAGCTGGCAGCTACAAGATCAAGAGTCCCTGAGAAGTAGGCTAGAAGTTTTTTGGCATCTCCAGGAATTTGAGTGCAGCCCTCTCTCCTACTGCAAAACAGAATGCAATCCTTAGTGTAAACAGTCATTCCCAGTGACGGGGAATGACAGAGACTTTCTCTCAGCACTAGGAATGCTTTCATGCATTCACGTTCAAATGAAATCAGTTCTCCTAGATCTTTGTGTGTCAGTTTCAACAAGGGTTTTGCCTCCAAGCAAAAGCTAGGTATCTACTCTCTACTGTAATCAACCATTCCCAAAAACATCCTGACTCTGTTTTAAGCGGACTCATTTTCAAAATTGTTCAACTCTTTCTCAACCCAATCGTTGAATAATACAATGGTGTCAATTTTGCAAGATTCTTTTGTCCTTGATGCAATAAAAAGATTATCAATATATTGCAGCAAAACTGAACTTTGGGGTAGGTTTAGTGATTAAATTTTTTTTTCAAAATTTGCTTAAAAACTGAAGACGTTTCAGTGTAATCTTTTAAAATCATGCTAATAGGTTTTCTCTGAATACGAGAGAGAAAAGATGTTGGCTGTCTTCATGCAATAGAATAGAGAAGAAAGCTTGATAGAAATCAATCACAGAAAAAACATTCAGCTGTACATGGAATCAGATAAAGTATGGTGGCTGGTTTTGGTACCAAACGTTAACAGGGGAATACAATATAATTCACCTTTCTTAAATCCTCCACTGTTCTAAACTTGGCAGTAGACTTCCGCAGTTCCATAATTGGCATGGTGCCTGAACTTCCAGTTATCTCTCTCAAGATGCCTTTCTCTACCATATCATTGATTAGGGGTTTTATTCCATTAGCCCTTCCGGTTTCATGTTATAAGGCAGGTGTACCGGGAAATACTGCATCTAACTTTACATTTATTTTTACTGGTTCAACTTTGTTTATTCATCCAATATTATTTCCAGTGAAATCCATTATTCCTGGGATCTCTTTTTTAATCAGATCTGCAGGTACTTTGTTTGTTGCTAACAATGAGTAGGTCCCTACAATTTTTTGCTCAGCAATTTTAAAACCTACATCTTCATCATGGGTCTGAAACTCAACTCCATGCAGTGTGCAATAGATTGTGCAGTTCGACTTATACAATAAATCTCTCACTAACAGATTGACAGGACTGGAAGATCACACCACAAATTGATGACTCACTTAAAGAAATGAACCTATTTTTACAGGAATATCTTTGGAAATCCATTTATGCGTGACTTCAACAGCTTGGATCTGTTTTTCCAAGAGGATAGGTATGGTATTTCTACTGTTCTCAAAGTAGAATGGGTAGTTCCTACATCAATAGGAAATTATACTTGATGGGCATTTACTTCACCATCTTCAAATGGTCCACTCTGGAATATCTCTATGACTGTGCCAAGCACGCATTTCGCCTCCCCTCTCAGGCACCATCATTATGACATGCTTGAATATGACATTTCAAGATCATCAAACATAGCAAATGTTAAATGGTATCCTGAATTTGGACCTGTGTTACAATTCAAATAATTTTAGGCTACTGAATTTGATTTAATCTAGCATTTTTTACATTTGGCTGAACTGTGGGTGTTTGTGGTACAGATTGCATCTGAGCTTGATTTTGCATTGCCACCTGTACGTGTATCATTGCTACATTTGGCTTAGTTTCCTTTGATTCACTCCCTCCATTTGATTATTGACAGTTGTATCTGGATTCATTCTACACTCATGCTTCCAATGCCCCCCTTATTGCACATGTGACAAGGTGTCATCTTCTTCAGCGTTGTAACATTAACACCTGAATAAGAATGAATCGGCACACCTCTTCCTCTACCTTGAGTCATCATCATTCCTCCTTGTACACCTTACATCCCTGTTTAAAAACCACCTGGTTGCATTCCATTCACCTTTTGTGCTACACAACCATTTCTAGCAAAGTATTTGAAAACCCATGTTATGCAAACTTAGGGCCTAATTTAAAGATAAGCGAATGGGGTTACTAAATCACAAACTTGATGGTTATATCGTCCGCCCTATTACGATTCTATCATAGCCTATGGAGATAATAATATGGTGGAAGGGATATCTGTCACATTTGTGACGGAGTAACCCATCCGGCAACTCTAAATCAGGCCCTGAGGCTGGGTGGAGTGCACGGAGTCACCCCAAAACTCCTCCCCGCTACGTGGAGTTCCACTGGCAGATTTCGTGTTACATTTCAAGTCAAAAGCAATGCAAAGTAGGTTCTCACATTAAAAATTTTGCGCATACAGTTCCACGTGGTTTGCATGGGTGTGGCCATCTTGTTTTTTCTTACTCTGTTCATGGTGATGGGCCTAGTTTGAATACTTCTATTATCTTCTCAATCCTCCATCCTCTTAATTAATCTACACCACATTTTTATTTGTTGTATTAGGGTGCGTTTTTGTGTCTCTGCATTTTGCATTTTGTTTATATTTTTTTCTTTTGTTTGTGACTTTTTGCATTTATGCTTATTATTTTTCTCCTTTACTTCTGTTTTTAATTTTAAATTTCCTTCCTTCTTTCCTCCCTTCCTTCTATCCTTCTTTCCTTCTCCTGTTTCTTTTTGTTTTCCGGACCCAACACAGGCCAGCGGCGTGGCAGAGCAGGGTGGCAAGCAGGAGAGCAGCAGCGCAGGCCCTCCCAAGCAGCCAGCAGTAGCAGCTGCCTACCTTGTGGATGGTGGCACTGCCAAGGGGGCAGCCGTGGCCTATCTTTTGCAAAGTGGAGGTGGCAGCACAAATTTTTTAGGTCCCATGCCACCTTCCCTCCATGCAGGCAGCAGTTCTGGCAGCAGGTACCCCCTTTACAAACATTGGCTACATTGGGGCAGGGTGCACAAGCCAGGTACAGTGCACCCCACAGTACCTGAAAAACCGCTGGTAGGATATCATCAACCACCAGCAGGACATGCTTAACCTGCTAGGCATACAGATTCTGGGGCTCAGTGAGCATGCTAACTTTTCATTCTGAATAGCATGCTGCTCACACTCAGAGGTAAGTTCAATCAATCAAAAAAATGTATAGAGCGTGCTACTCACCCGTGAGGGCCGCAAGGTGCTAGTGGGGGGGGTGAGGGGAGGTTACCTTTCGAACAGCCATGTCTTGAGGTTTTTTCTGAAGAGTAGGAAGTCTTTGGTTTTGCGGATTTTGGTGGGGAGGGAGTTCCAGGTTGTGGGGGCGAGGTAGGAGAAGGCCCTGCCTCCTGTGGTGGTTCGATGGATGCGAGGGACTGTAGTTAGTGCAAGGTCGGCTGATCGGAGGTTGCGGGTGGTAGTGTGAAAGTTTACTCTTTCGTTGAGGTAGGTCAGGCCGGTGTTGTGGGGGGATTTGTGTGCATGGATGAGGAGCTTGAAAGTGATTCTCTTGTCTATGGGGAGCCAGTGAAGAGATTTGAGGTATGGTGAGATTCGTTTGTGACGGGGAGGCCAAGGAGGAGGTGTGCAGCTGTGTTCTGGATTCTCTGGAGTTTTGAGTTTGAGTGTGATGCTGGAGTAGAGGGCGTTACCGTAGTCAAGTCTACTTTAGTAGTATTATCATTTCTCTAACTTTTAACGCTGCCCACTATTATAGTACTTTTAATGTTGCCTTGTTTTTTTTTTATACTGCCTCCTTTTTTTCCAATTTCCCTATTCAATTTTTGTTTATTTCCTGTTATTCCTGCTTTATCTTTTTTTCTGTTTTTCATTGACTATTTTATTCCAGCCCTTCATGATTCAAAGTCGCGATTATACGAAAAGTTTCTGGTTGGTTTGACTACCTGGCTTTTCTAACTCTGTGAAACAACAAAATGCAGAGATCGATATTTTTGATAGAAGATACTGCAGTGCTAACCGACCTGTGGCATGTATTGCAGTTCTGTTTTTTTAAAATAAGAAATTAAGGGGAGGTGTACCTGGCATCTAAAACTGTTTATTGTTTTTTTCTAGCCACTCCGACCACCAGTAATGGCGGCTCAAGTGGCTCTGCAGAAGGAGATGGAGAAGGGGTAGAAGCTGCAGCAGGGAAAGGCAGTGGTAAGTTACATTGCTCACTTACTGATGATTACTATTATACTCACTAGCTACAAGGGCATTGTGGTGAATGTGAACCCTCCGCATTACCAGTTCCAGCGGTGGATGGGTTATGGTCTCTTCTATATAAAACTCAGCAAAAGCACCCATAATGTATCCTAAAAATTATGGCTTGATGGAAATAGTAAAGATCAGAAGGTTAAAAGAAAGGATGGGTGAAATGAGTGGAAGGAAAGGATGCGTGGGTGGGTGAGAGGGTGTATGGTTGAGTATTAGGTAAATGGATGGATAAGTGAAAGGAAGATTGAATGAAAGGGTGGACAGTGGATACTGAATGGATGGATAATGGATTGTGAATTTGGGTGAAAGACTAAATGAGAGAAAGTAAAGGTTAAATCATGGTGGTTGTGGGTGAATATAGCAGGAAGAATATAAGGATGAATAATTAGTTGCTTGGATGAATAAACAAAGGAGGTCTTCTGGAGAGGGGCATGCTGCTCACCTACTTTGTTTTATGTTTTTAAAAGCTATGGTACAAAGCGAAGGGTATTTTAATTTGTGTTCTAATCCCTTGACTCACTGTTTTTGTAAAGCGATGCAGATCTGTATCCCACCCATCATCATCCATCAATCCCACCCTGCCCCTGGCATTTCACCACCCAGGCCAGAAGAAGTGCAGTATGGTTAAATTAACGAATGCACATGTAATCAGTAGCTTAACAACTCGTCCATATGTCTGTCGTCAGGTGAATAGTGTGGACAACACTTTGCTGCAATGCTTGTCCAATCAATTGTAGCACATTGTGATGCAGTGCTGGAAGAGCAACCAAAGCAAAATATTTCCAACTTGGAACTTTCCATTTCGGGCAGATGGCTGTCACAAAGAATCCCACTACTTTCACAATAGAAGCAGGGAGGAGGTCCAGCGCTAATATTTTTACTAGTTTCCTATTATACAAATGTGCCATTGGGTAGTTGCAGTCTTTGCCCCCTCCTGCCAAAGTATGCCAGCAGTTGTAGCCTGGATGTCTTCTTTTCTGGGTCCACTGATGTAGGTAATGGTAGGCTCAATGTGTGTTGTGGTTCAGTAACCGTATGCCGAGGTGTCTCCATCTGAATCTGAGTCTTCCTGTGCCATTGCGAGGTCACTGAGACAGGTGAATCTGGGGCACTGCTGGGGACAGAGCTGCTTTACATGAGGATTCTGCCCTCTCCTTCCTCATCCTCTACCATGAATTGACCAGTTGTAGCTGATGTTTCCTGGCTCTCCTCACCTTCACCACCATAACCACATTCAGCATTTTTTTCAGGTGCTCCTCCCACAAGATTGCATGATGCTTTTTCTTGTCTGTCGTCCGGCCTTCAGTACCATAATTTGAACCAGGCTTTCCTCGACGAACAGTCATGTGGCAAATGGAGCATATCACAATCTTCTTCTTCTGTTTGTAAAAAAATTCCCAAACTGGGGAGAAGTACTTTTGTACTGGGCCACTGTTAATGCCTGAAGAAGAACTGGAGGTAGTTGGGTGTGTTGAATGGCTCTCAGCAATGCATACTTCTACTGAGGTATGGGTTGATATAGGTCTCTGGTGAGGCCTTACAAATATGGGAGCATGTTGTGCTGCCTGTGCTGCAGCCCTCGGAGCAGGTTGGATAGTAATGTCTGACTACTATGTGCCAGCTTCCACAATGACTGGCTCGTCATCGTCATCCTTCTCAGCATCATCCCCTTCCATGATTTTAAGGCTTTCTGGAACTTTTCTTTTCCTTTGACTCTCCTGGCATCTCCCAGACCTTGCCAGGTCCACTTCATGTCCCTAACGTCATCAGTAGAAGTGGTGCATGGAAAATATGGTAGAGTAGTACCCCTCAATTTTCTTGCTGTAGGTCTGGAAGCCACTGATTCTAAAAGAGGTGGTTCTTGCTTGGCAGAAAGCTTGTCCTCCTGTTCTGCTCTAACTTCAGAAGCTCTAGTATTGTTGGCTGTGACTGCTGTCCACTTTGATCTGTTTCCTAAAATGATTGGTTACTCCTTTGTAAAAGGGACAAATCCAATTCAACGTCACTGCTTGTTGGCGTCACCATGATTGCAGTGGCTGCATCACTGACAGACATGGTCTTGGACTTTGGTTGGGATGGTGCTGTAGATGTGGGAGTGCTGCTCCAAGGTTCCTCCCTGGAGGCTGGTGTAGCAGACACACATCTCCCGAAGAAGGTGGGGGGTTCACCACACCACTGGTGTACAGTTGCTTCTTCTCACTGACCACTCTCTTGGGAGCAACTTCTTTGGGGCCATCTTAAAGCTCTCAGTTGGCAGTGGCACTAAGCTGCATAAGCAGAAGAGACTTGAGGATTTAACCGTACAGGCCTTCTCTTTGGCAGTACTGTGGGTGATGTCACATCTCTTCTCCAGTGCACCTAAAAGCAACGAAGTAATAAAAACATGTAGTCAGTTAAACATGGCATTTTTGCAGGTTGAAATAGTACAGGCAAATGAAATCTTACTGTGGTTCATTACTTATGTAACAAATACCAATTTAATCAATTAAACATTGTAAAGTCAAACTGCACCGCCACACCATGAAATTTCATTTCAAATCAGGAAGCACAACATGTAGATATAGGGGGTCATTCCGACCCCGGCGGGCGGCGGGTGCCGCCAAAAGACCGCACTGCGGTCAAATGACCGCGGCGGTCATTCTGACTTTCCCGCTGGGCGGGCGGGCGACCGCCAAAAGGCCGCCCGCCCGCCCAGCAGCAAAGACCCAGCAACGATGAAGCCGGCTCCGAATGGAGCCGGCGGAGTTGCTGGGGTGCGACGGGTGCAATGGCACCCGTCGCGATTTTCAGTGTCTGCAAAGCAGACACTGAAAATCATTATGGGGCCCTGTTAGGGGGCCCCTGCACTGCCCATGCCAGTGGCATGGGCAGTTCAGGGGCCCCCAGGGGCCCCACGACACCCGTTCCCGCCATCCTGTTCCTGGCGGTAAAAAACGCCGGTTTCCCTTTTCTGGCCGCGGTCAGAATGGCCCAGGAAGCACCGCCAGCCTGTTGGCGGTGCTTCCGCGGTCGTTGGCCCTGGCGGTCGGTGACCGCCAGGGTCAGAATGACCCCCATAGTTCTTTGCTTTATCTCGTTCTGTTTTAAAAGAGACACCTGTAGTAGTCAGAGTAAGGTGCATGGGTAAATGGAATAATTCTTAAAAAGCAATTGCAATGAATTATGCTGCTGTTTTGTCTGCAGTGCATCGCAGCTAGGGTGTCCAGGAGGAAATGTATTTATAAACACCTAAAAAACAAATGCTGTAGTGCAGCTGTGCGCCTTTGGTGGATAGATGGACGGATGGATGGATGGATGGATGGATGCCTAGATGGATGGATGGGTGGATGGATGGATGGATGGAGGAATGGAGGAATGGATATGGATGGATGGATGGATCAAGGTAAAATGCAGGATTCAATACAATTAAAATAATAAAAAATTCTAAACAAATTTAAAAAACTAAAAAAACAAATATAAAAGAACTTAAAAAAATTAAATTAAAAATGAAAAAATTAATATAAAAAATAAAATCAAAAATTAATATGAAAAACTAAAATAAGGAAAACTTTGAATAGAAAATGAAAGTAAAAAATTAAATATAAACCTGAAATAAACAAATAATGAACTATGGGCCAAATGTATGAATCTGGCCCAGTGCGATTCGGTAATTAATATGAAATCGCAATTACTGAATCGCAAAGGGCCATGTATCACATTTGCGATTCGGTAATTACGATTTCTTAAAAATCGCAAATGCAATTACCGACTCGCAAATTGCGATACAGGCCCCATTCGCAGCTAAACAGAAATCGCAATTTGAGAAAATCAAAGGGTCAGGGTGCTAAGGGCCTAAGTCCCCCTCTCCTGCACCCCGATTTTTTTTTGTTACACATGTAAAGGACACACATGCCAGAAGGGCATGTGTGCTTTACATTTCAAATTTAAAAATTCAGTTTTACTGCATTTTTAAATTTTGCACCAGGTTGCCACCTGGTTGCTGGACATCGTATTTTGCACTTGCAAAATACCATTCTGCGAAAAATCGCAATTTGCGATTTTTTGCAGAATTGCTTTGCGACCTGGATTTTGCATATCGCAAATTGCGATTCGCTAAATCCAGGTCGCAACGCAGAAAATCGAAATTTTTGCGATTTTCGCTATTTGGGCTGCGAATGCATTTGATGCATTGCAGACCCCGATTTAGCACTCGCAACCGTCCGATTTCGCTGTTTGCGAGTGCAAAATCGGATGATACATCTGTCCCTATGTTTGTATGTAAGCCTATAGCAAAGATACACTAGCGGGATGCATATAATGACTGCCAGCTACATAGTAAAACAACAACAAAGGAAGAAGTAAGCATGGCAAACAAAGAACACATGCAAGCCTATGGCAAAGGGATACTGGCTGGATGGACATAGAGACCACCAGCCACATGGTCAAACAACAACTACAACAACAAAGAGCAAGGAGGCATGGCAAGCAAAGAACACATGCAAGCATATGACAAAGGAACACTGGCTGGATGCACAAAATGGTTGCCAGCCACATGTTTAAACAACAACAACCAGGAACAAGGATAACAAAGAACACATGCAAGCCTATAGCAAAGACACATTGACTTGATGCAGAAAATGGCCACATGGTCAAACAACAACTGTGAACAAGGAGGCATGGAGAACAAAGAACACATGCAAGCCTAAGGACATAGACTACACAAAATGGCCTCTGGCCACACGGCATGGAGAACACAGATACGTGGTGGACGATGACAAATGCACAAACACACACACACACACTCTAGCCATGAGAGGCAGGGTGGTAACACTGAAGAAAACAATAACATTAATTCACTGTGGTGCCTCCCGAGTTTTCATGCATTGTCTCTAAACATTAAAATCTTCAACATCACCACACGGACATGAGGCTGCTTTTCCGGAAACCAACACATCTCTTACCTAGTGGACAAAGAATCCAAGCACTGCTTCACTTGCAAGTATGTAAACGACACATCGCTTGCTTTTCCAATTCCCACTCGCCCGTGCGGCTTCATTTTTGACGCATTCCAGGTACTTTGTGCTAAAACAACACATCCATTAATTTCTATGGATTAATAATGTTTTTACTTTAGGCATTTGTATCTTTGCTTATGTATGTTGGATTTATGTTTTTTGGGTCTTGCTTGATTAAGATACATATTGGTCCTTTTCTAAACTGGTGTGGAGTTATTTTGTGGTGTTTTCACTTTGTTACTGTGTGTGCTTTTGTACAAATACCTTACACATTTCCTCTGAGATAAGCCTGACTGCTTGTGCCAAGCTACCAAGAAGGTGTACAGGGGTTATTTGATCTGTGTATCTCTCTTACCATGTCTACAGTGAGGGTCCCTACTTGGACAGGGTGCATGCCAACAGCCAATTAGAGACCCCAATACTAACAATTATAAAGACAAATAAAGGTTTCAAACATATATTTGCATGTTAAACTTTGCAATTGGCTTTCATCGTAATCCACTAGTGTTCTGTGCTGGCTATTTGGAGATGTTCCTGACCACATTATGTGAACTCACTACATATGTAAAGTGACAGATCAATGATCCAATAACTGGCTTGTTGCTCCTCACTAGGTGGGTTGTCACATTGCCATAATGTACGACACTTACACATACTTAGGTCCATGGTAAATCACAGATGTTGTTGTTGACCCTCATGAGTTTGGCACAGCTGTTTCATTGGAAACTTACTTCTCTGTTTGATTTTGGAGCATGCATGGGGTGCCGTTTACACATGTCAAAAAGATTGTTATGCTGATCATTGTCAGGCTTGAACTATCATTTGTAGCAGATAATTTGTATTGGTGTACTTGGATTATCACTTCTACATTGCATTGTAGTCCATCTTGATGTGGGACACAGTGATGTGTTGTTACAAGGAGCTGGGTACAGCAAAAGCAGACACAATACATTGATTGTTAACATATGTGTATGTATCTAACTTCTAAAGGCATGTGTACTTCTACAAATTTATTTTTTCAACAGTGCTGTGGCAATTGAATGTTGAGATTGGTATCCTGAGTACACTCTGTTGGTTTGTCCAGGTTAGATAGTAAACTATTTTGATGACTAATGTATGACATGTTTGCCAGAATTTAATTAGACTTTGTGAGTTTCATATTGCTGTATTCATGTGTTTTTCTTTTGAGCAAAATACTACATAGAACAGGTTTGTACATAGACTGTCATTATTGCCAAGACATATGTATGTTTTGTAATTTTGGTGTCACAAGGTCATCCAGGATTGACACTTACACTTGTCCAGGCCCTTCACTGACACTGCATGCCACACATGGGCTTTACACATACTACTTCCTGTGTTTCTCCTACAACTGCGGTCATATACAAGTATACTTGTATGTATAACACACTTGTTGCTTTCCACAGTATTGTTTTACATACATCTGAGCTTGGTGGCCTGTGACTGATGCCAAGAGTTTGCACGCCATTGAGGGAACACTCACCTCAGCCTTGTGTCTGGTGTTGCCTTTGTACTCATAATTGGCTTATCCGTAATGCCACATGATTTAATAGACAATTCATTACTCAGTGCAGTTACACATTGATACACACTGACAATCAACAACTATTACCATTGACAGGTTAATGAGTGGATGTCAATGTGGCAAATCATCATATTCTACACATTACAGTGCATTCATCCCAATATGTGCACAGGACACTGGTGGCCAGATATTTGTGTAAGGTGCACTGTGCAGTGCTACACATCATCTATCTGCTCAGCACTGTGGCTCAGAGAATGGGTATTAGTACACAGTATTTTGAACATATGTTGGTATCCCTCTGCTATACCCCTACAGTGGCACACAATGGGGCATGTTTATGAGTACCATTCCCCTCAGTGGTGTCACTTTTTGGGGGCTCTGGCAGCCCAAGTCTCTCAAAAATATCTATGAGGTCATGCAAACCCTCTTTGCATGGCCTCACAAATATGGGGGCCTATTTACAACCGATTGGCATAGGGTAGCACTGCAAGTTTTTTTTCTGCACTGCCCTACACCAATGTGAAAGGGCATGAATGCACCATATTTAAGAAATATGGTGTATTCATGCCGGTTCAAAATCAGGTGCCTAGCACCAACACTAGTATCGTTACACCATGGTGAAAGGGTGTCTGCATTGCATCCAGTATTGTTTTTTGTAGGTGAGGACACCTTTCTGCACATGATGTACACTCAGAGCCATTATTGTCTATGTATATTTGCCTCTGGTTGCAGCAAGCATATGAAGTGTTAGTGACTTGGCAGACTTGAGTTCAGCTTCCTTGTTTAACATCATCTGAGGGAAGCAAATGCTTTGTCAGACTCCAAAGTTAGCTTCGTGTGGGAAACATGACATGCCTCATCAACCATGGAAGTTGCATGTAGACACCCCAGAACACACATGGGACCTCTCACTTGCACAAAGGGATGGTACTCTGAATTTTGATCAGGTTTGCATTGCTCTGTACCTTTACACCATTCATAAGCACTAAAAGTGACTTTGCATTTTTTAGCCTGAGTGACTTGAAGCTTTGTATTACATATGTTAGATGATGCATGGTGCATGTATGAAGCACACCTGTCAGATGTATGTCCCTACGATCATCAGCAGACACAGAGATGTCTATTATAATACTTTACCTACTGTTAGATGATATATAATGTACTTCAGTTTTGTTTACAAGTAGGCCATTTTCATATTCTGGAATCGGTCATTTATGATGGAGTGCAGAAGGTGTAAGCATCATGTGCACTCCCTGAGTATTTTGCCAGCACATTAGTAAAGATCCCCAGATGGTACTTCATAGGCTGCACATTGATTATGTGTGTTTTCAGTTCCTGTACAGATGTGTTGTTGCAGAGGCTGGAACTAGTTGCATATGTGTAGAACACATTGGCCCCAAGATATGCAATGGATATGCAAGGCAGCAATGGCATAGAAGCCTTTCTTAGTGTCCTGCTGTTTTTGTTGTGCCTTGGAAGACAGTAGGTACTGTGGTGTGAGGCTGATAATTGCATGCAGGAGAGGAGAAAGAAATGCGGAGATTGATGGCTGTGATATTCCGGCCACTCTGGCTGCATGGTCTGAAGTTAACCAGATACCAACATGTGGAGGAATGCCAACAGCTTGACCTGTGGATGGATGGTGGTGGACCTGTGCGCTGTTGGCTGCAGGCTTGGCGCAATTTGGTTTAGCAGCCATATGATGGACTCCTCCAGAGTCTAGAATAGATGGTGGCCTCCTTCTCCCTGAGGTCAATGAGTGTAATCCTCTGATGGTAGATAGGCTCCCTTCTCCAGTGCTGCCTACATGGTGGTCATTGTGGTGTTCTCTCTACTCCGATCTGAAGAATGAGCACCTCCATGGCATGCTTTGTGTATGTTCCAATGCGTCATTTCTTGTGCCTGGGTTGCCGATGTGGAGGAATTTAGATGTTCTGCGTGCCACTTGCCAATGATGCGTCATGTATGCAAAAAATCATCACAGGGTCAATTTTATGATAGCATTTACGAAGGAATGCCTACTTTACATATTTTAAGTTATGCGTCGCACAGCTGGTTCTGGTGCAGGGATTTTCTAATGCAGGCCTACAAAAACTGCACCATTGAAACATAAAAGAATTTGATGCACTGACGCCACCGGCCCCTTGTAAATATCCCCCTAACGTTCCAGCACTGTTACCTCTATGCACTGTACCATTGCAAGTACATATGCATTCAGCACACATGTTCAGCCTGCGCACATTGTGCAGCACTGAAGCTTTTCTATGCTGTACTAGGATGTGCTATTTGCAAACCCACACACTGCCACCACACAAACCCACCATGTGCATGCTACAGAACACTTTAGCCTTCATGTGTTGTATTTCAGGCAAGCACACATACATCCAGCACATGCTTTTATTGAATTACGCACTCACTGTACAGAACTACATCTTTCATGTAACATATTCTTTGCAGGCATGCATTCACCCAGTACATGCACTAACCATACATACACTGCACAGTATTGCTTTATCATTCTACAGTACCCTTCCCAGGTACACATACATCCAGGGCAGTTACTACTTCTGCAGTATGCAACACTCCACATCTACCTGATATAGGCCAAGAGTGAGTTAAGCACACAGCCGCACAATTTTGAAAAGGAGAGTGAGCCTGTAGCCCTCACTCCAGTGACACAGGGTAAAAAATCCCTATTCAATACTATGAATCCCTACACAGTATGCTGCCAACAAAAGGCTCATACTGCTAAACTCCTGGTGAAGGCGGTAGCTTTCCTCCACAATTAGGGTATGGTACCCCTCCCAGTCCAACAAGACTGGAATCCTTATGACAGGCCTCTGTCATGGAGCACACACATGATCTGTGTTTACTTATCACAAAAAGTCAGCAGTAGCAATCTAGGTAACAAAGCAGGTAGGCACTCAGTTCAGGGTATATGTCTCTTACCATGCAGAGGGCTTTGAACACAGCAAATTTGTCTTTGAAATTAAAATAAAATATTGTACTAGCCTATGTCTCTGTAACACATATAGCTAACCACTACAACTTACTTATAGAAAGTCCATTTAACTGACAAAACAAACGCAAACTATAGGCCTTATTACAACCTTGACGGAGGGGTTTACCTCCATCACAAATGTAGCGCATATCTCGATCTCCGTATTATGATCCCATTATATTCAATAGAGAGCGTAATACGGCGGACAGGATATCCATCACATTTGTGATGGAGGAAACCCCTCCGTCAAGGTCATAATAAGGCGCTATATCCCCTAATTGACTAATTTGAAGACACTCAGGTTGGAAGACTGCATCTCTCTGGGCACAGATGCAAACCCAAATTCCAAAACTCGTGTTCAATGTCTGTGATAGAATCATGGCTCAAGAAACCAAAACCAACATGCAGTAGAAGGGTGGCACAATAAATTTAAATCTACTCTAGGGTAACCCCGACTTACACTATACAGATTCATAGGAGCCCTACAAAAAGAACAAAGCTACAACAAATAAGAATGGAATAGTCAGTGACCCAATTGAAACCTAAAATTAGTAAACCAATATAATGTATGTCATGCTATAATGTAAGGTAAAACTCTTTAATAACCACAAAGGACTACACTACTCAAAATTAATACCAGAAACCCTATTAGATATATTTTAACTATCTACACACTAACCAATAAACCAATAAACCTTAACAAAGGTGTACACCACCTTAACTACAACAAATACAATCAAATGGAATCAAGTAAAAAACACATACAATTTAAAAGAACACCTAACAATAGTATCATGTACACATATATAATAAAAAGTTACATTTCCCATACAAAAATAATAACATAAATAAAACTTAATATTCTGTAACTGTAGATCCTTGTTCGTATCTATATTGTAAAAATATGATTCTCCAAAAATGGGAAAAATAAATCCATAAAAACCCCAAAAAAATGAAAAAACAAGACCATTCTAAATCTAAAAAAGTAATCAAATATCATAAAGAAACATAACAAACTTGGAACTATTGCGAAAAAAAGAAACGCTCAAGAAAACAAAATAAGTCAAAGTAAAACAAATTAAAATAATGTTTTCATAGAAACAAAAATAATTTCCTTGGAACAAAATGCTCAATCCAAATGTCTATAGGTCAACTTTGGATCTCTAAAACTTTTGAAAAAAATATATAATACACACCTGCAGAAAACACTATTGCCAAACACACATCATAACCTCACATTAAAACTATGCAAAACAAATAACATTATATAAAATAATGATGCAGTACTACCAGACTCTAATTAGTTTTAACATAGAGTACTACTATTACTACTACTACTGCTTCTACTACTACTACTACAACTAATAATAATAATAATAATAATAATAATATCAATAATAATAATAATAATAATAGTACTAATAATAATAAAATAATTTATAAAGTGTCTGGTTACTCCAAAATTGGAGTGTCCCTGTGCTGTGAAAGAAACAGCAGCCATCCCATAACCTTGACCCGTGAAGGACCTTTACAACTGCCTAAAGAACTTGGTCTCAAGGTTCTTGGGAAAGCAAGCCTCAGAATTTCCCTGTCTTATATCAATCGGCAGGGAGTTCCACATTTGATCCAAAAGACAAATGAGTGTCCTCCCAAACATGCCATTCTTATCTTAGGGATGACTGCTTGAGAGTCTCCGGTGGATCTCTGTTTGTAACATATATTTGTCACCAAGGATAGCAAATACTAATACTCTCCCATTTAGGGTGTTATGACAAAAGCACAATGCCTTAAAGGGAACTCCCTTGTTAATAGGGAGCCAGTGTAGCCTGCTGAGAGCCACACTAATAGAAGCTCATCTAGGGATGTTTAAGAGGAGGTGCACCATCACATTTTGACTCTCTTTAATTTAGCCAATCTACCTTGAGACACACCCATATACAATCCATTGCAGTAGTCTAGCATTGAGATAACTGAGGCCTAGTCTACAGCTTTCCTGGATTCCATTGGAAGGAATCCTAAAATGTTCCTCAGCATTTTCAAAATGCCAAAGCATTTTGCTGTCAAACCCGAAATCTGTCTATCAAAGGATTAATCGCCATCAAACCAGATACCAAGATTGTTCCCTTTTGACTGAGGTACTGGTACATGCCTTAGTACATCAGGCCATCAGGCAGAGGACAAGATTGAGGGCTGTTTTCCTACAAACAGTACCTCAGACGTGCCAACATTGAATTTAAGGCAGTTCTGAGACATCCATCTCGCTAGATCAACCAGACAGGATTTATGCCGGGAGGCGGATACTCCACCATCCTGGGCAAGGGTGATAAGCTGCATGTCCTCTGAGTATGATATGATCTTCAATCCATGGCACTCAATGCATAATGTGATTGGACAAAGTGGGGGTCAGAGCTCAGCCTTGTGGCACCGCCTGCTGCAGCAGCATCACCTCAGAAGCAACCGATTGTTGAACCACCTGGAAGGTGCAATTCTGGAGGAGGGAAGCTAGCCACTGCAGCATGCACTCCCCAACTCCATACGTCCACAACCGTTCCAGAAAAGTACTATGGGAAATGGTGTCAAAAGCTGTGCTTAAATCTAGCATTTCCTCCCATCCGATATTTGTCTCAAGGATTCACCTGCCAAAAAAGGGCTGACTCTTACCCAAACTGAGGACGGAATCCTGATTGTCTCATGCAGTAACTCCTGTGCATCAATGAACTCTATCAGTTGGTCATTCACATGCCTTTCAGCCACCTTGGTGAATAAAGGAAGAAGAGAAGTAGGCTTCAAATGGTCAGTTTTTGCAAGATCGAAAGAGTTTTTTTTTTTACGAATGGCACTATAATGGCCTGTTTCCAACTTTCAGGAACCTGCCTTGCTGTAAAGAACAATTTAAGAAGGTCATGTAACCCTGGGAGAATTGCCTTCTTGCCTCTCTGTATAATCATAGCAGGGGCTGGAACACTGGGGGATTCTGATCTCGCCCGCCCCTATGGGGTGTGTACCTGATCGAGGTCAGGAGTACTAAAGTCAACTGCCTTAACCTGCCTAGATTTAAATCATACATCGAGACAGCGAGCCCCAGTCACCTCCACTAGAAAAGAGTCATAACTAATAACTAGTACTAACACTAATAACAAGAATAGCACAAAGTACAAATAAAAAACACAAAAATAAAAAAACAACATTAAGACTACCATCAACTATTTCTACCTACATACCCTCTACACCCAAAACTCTAATAAGCATTTTAAAACAAGTTTGTACCTCATCAGAAAAGCAGCAGCACCTTACCATGAATTACTTTGAGAAAAAAAGTCAAAAAAGACAGAAATAGACTAGAGACTAAAAAGTAAAGTTAGCAGTGAAAAATGCTACTTCTGGAACACCTGTCAGTCATAGTGTGGTATTCCCCTAAATGTTTTGCCTTTGCCTTCCTAAATTTCTGTATGCGTTTTTGCTGGCATTGGGAAACTGTGTACCTTACCACTACTGACCAGTGCTTGTGCTCACTCCCTAAAATATGGCAGAACCGACTTACACTTAACTGGCATATTTACTTTACTAGTAGAGTGGTGTACCATACTCCTATAGTCTGTAAATTAAATGCTACTTGTGGGACTGCAGCAGTTACTGTGCCACCCAATTACAACACAGCCCCTTAAAACGTTTTGCTGGTTTGCCATTGTAGCCTGAATACAGTTTTAAACTGCCAATATGACTTGGTAAAATAACCTGCTTTCCAAGCCTTAAATGATCCTTTGATTACATACATGTAACCCATAAGACTGGCCCTAGGTAGTCCAAATGGCAGGGTTTATCTTAATTATAAGGGTGGACATGTACTTTTAAGTTTTATATGTCCTGCTATTAAAAAACTTCAAAATTTTTGTTTGACTATTGGAGAGGCCTACGACTTCATAGGATACCTTTGGGTTGCCTTATTACATTTGATAAATGCCCACATTTGTTTGGGAACAGGCAAACATTTCATGCAGGAAATTGCAATTTAAACACTTTTTGCTGGTAAAGTCAGATTTTAAGTTAGAAGTTTGAAAATGACACATTTCGAAAATTTGCATTTTCCTGTCCTGGCCATTTGGTGCCTGCAGACAGCTCCTGGGTCACATGACTAGGTGTACTTGGCAGTTGGACTTTGTTTATTCCTCTCATACAGCCACACAATGGCTGGGGAGGTTAGGATTGCCTGGATAAGCGATGCCAGGCAGGATGGCGGTGGAGCTGGACACAGACCCACATATAACTGAAATGGGCTGTGCCCTGCCTTCACACAAAGGACTTGGAACTACTGCATTTTTCCTGCAGCCAGCTTGGAGCTAGGGCAGAGAAGACAGAAAACTTCAAGCAATTCAAAGGGATTTCTCCAGAAAGTTCTATTTTAAGAATGCAGCATGTATACAAATAGAACCCTCAGATCCACTCTTCAATTTACTTTCTGGACATGCTAAAGGACTCTCAGAGGACTGTCTGCTGCTGAGGCCTGCTGTATACTTCAAAGGACTGCATTAAAGCACCTTTATGGACTGCTCTTCTGTTTAAAGCCTGACTTGAATCCTCAGGGGCCTGCACTGATGCTTAAGTCCTAGTCCATTTCTTGAACTCAGGAGTACTAGAGTGAATCAAAGGGCTAGTTGGCTGGCCTCCTGATCAGAGCTTTTCGGACAGAAAAGGCTCCAAACATTATGAACCCGAACCTGGACCTAGCCTGATTGAGTCATAATCACCCAAGTGATGCCCCTTCAGCCCTGGAACCTTTGTGGTGCTGTGAAAGGTACCCAGATAGCCTAAATCAAAAACTTTAACTTAAAACATTTATCACGAAAAATTGCTCTGAGAAATGAGAGGAGACAAGGTCTAATCTGTTTGTCAATCCGTTCAAGGTGCATCATAAGTCAGCCTGACTTTGTGGCAGTTCCCCCTACATGTGTCTCCACAGAAGCAAATTCTATTCTGCTGTCCTTAGCCAAAGGGGTATCTGGGCTGATGGAACTCTTGTCAGCTACAGCCTCCAGCTTCGTCTCACTGGAGATTTTCTGCGTCCAAAACCCATGATAAGGCCCTCATTATGAGGCTAATGGTCTTGAGACCCCCAACCTCGCAGTGGCGGTTGGGTCGCCGCACTCCTGGCGGTCCGAACTCCACATTACTACCGTCCCAAACAGGATCATGGTTGACGATGGGCTGACGGTGGCCGGACTTGTGGCCAGCCACTGCGGTGCTGAGTTCAGCACTGCTGTGCTGATCATTAGTCCCCTTTCTACCAGCCTTTTCATGGTGGTTTAACTGCTGTGATAAAGCTGGCGAAAAGGAAGTGCTGGGGGCCAAAAGGGGGCCCCCGCACTGCCCACGACCATGTAATCAGCAGTGCAGGGGCCCCCCTGCCCAGCACTCCCAGAGTAAGCACTGTCTTTGCAGACAGTGCACATTATGAGGGTCGTTTTGTGCTATGATATTGGCATCAGTTCCCTTATGGAGAGCAGAGTTCAATACCATAGCACTATTCCCCCGGGGCTGACCAGCAGGAACATCATAATAGTATGTTCCCATCGGTCAGCCCAGTGGGAACATTGTAATACAACTGGGGGTGCGAGACCCCAGGGTTGACGGCGGTCTTATACCCGCACGTTTGCTGTTCAGCTCGTCCAAACACCAAACTTGTAATCAGGTCCTAAAACCGAGCATAGAAATCTTCACAGAGACTTCATCCTGTGATTTCCCAATGATGATGCTGCCACCTCGGACACAACCTGCAGCCTTGCCGCACTGAACTTTACCTCCTCAGACTATATTTCCTGAAATTTCTTTTAAGTCTGAAGGTAAGAGGTGACTGGGCCCAATCTACTTTTTCCATCTGACTTGCACTTCAACACAGTCAGCCATCTTTTTCAACCTCGTCTTGTATGACTACATGCCTGTGGTTGGTGCATTGATCTCTTAGGTGCTAGTTTTTAACATTAAACTTTACAAATTCATAACTCCAGTTCACCAAATAGGATTTCTATTGTTTTGGTGTCAAATAGTTTATTGACATTTACTCAATTTTGCAAAATTTTAGTGAGATTTATTTTTGTGTTGTGTTTTCACTTTATTACTGTTTGTGTGCTACATACATATTTTACATATTGCCTCTAAATTAAGCCTGACTGCATTTGTGCCAGACTACCAGAGGGTTAAGGACAGGTTAACCTAGTCACTTTTGTTGTTCACCCTAAAGCAGAATGTAGCTGCTGCTAAAGTACAGTTAATATCCCACTAAACTAACAACCACATGGAGCACAATCTCTCTGTTGTATACAATGGGCATTGAGAAAACTGGTTAAAAAATGTGAAGAAATATTTAAAAGTGTTACAAAATGTGAAAAACATGTCAATAAATTCTAAATGAAAATATGAAACAGTTAAGTAAAGTAAATAATATTATGAAAACAAAAAAATCAAATAATACAGCATTATTAATCAGATACTTAAAAAAAAAAACTATATAAAAGATGTTTAAAAATTATGGTAGACAACTGTATATAATCTAAAAAATAAAATATGTATATAAATATAAAGGTACCATACTTGAAAAAATAATAAAAAGAAAAAATCAAGCAATGATCCTATGTATAAAAATATATATGTTTATATAATGTATACATGTCTTGAATAATTGTTGAAAATTACAAGCACTGTTGTACCTCTATTAATAAAAAATCCAAATATTAATTATATATGTAAAAATGCAATAATCACTAAAATCTAAATGATTTAGGAGAGGACTTTGGACACTAACAGGGTCCTACTCCAATCGAAACAATTTAGAGGAAAACATTAGATATAAAAGGGGTAATATTTACTGTTCTCACTACACTTTAAGCCATTTAGTGGAAGGTGTTGGACACTACAGGGATAAGATTTACTACTACCACTCAAATCCAAACCACTTAGGTGAACGTGTTGGACACTAAATGGGAATGATTTTCTAATCCTGTTCTACTATAAACCACTGAGGAAATGGTGTTAAACACTAAAGTAGTCACATTTATAAGCCCCACTCCAATTTATATTACTTAGGGGAAAATGTTTGACACTAAAGGATTGACATTTACTTTTCCCACTTCAATTGAAACCATTTAGGGGAAGGCATCGGACACTAAATAGATAAAATGTACTATTCCCACTCAAATTTAAACAATTTGGGTGAAGACTTTGGGTATTAAAGGGGCAATGTTCACTTTTTCCACTTGAATCTAAACCAACTAGGGGAAGGTTCTGGACAATAAAGGGGTACGTTTCACTATTCCTACTCCAATCCAAACCTGTTAGTGGAAGGCTCTGGACACTAATTAGGAAAGGTTTACCATTGCCATTCCAATCTGATCCACTTAGGGGAAGCTGTTAAACACTAAAGAGATAGCATTTGCTATTCTCATTTCAATATAAACCACCTAGCGCAAGGTGTTGGAGACTAAAGGGGTAACATTTACAATTCCCACCCCGTCTGAACCATTTAGGGAAATAATTTGGACACTAAAAGTAAGGCACTGAATATTGCCACTCAAATCCACACCACTCTGGGGAAGGTGTTGAACACTAAAGGGGGTAAGATTTACTGTTCCCACTTCAATGAAAACCATTTTGAGAAGGTTTTGGACACTAAAGGATACGTTTGAAAAGTTTTTATAAGTAAATGGGTGGAATTAACTTTACCTACTCCTACTTAGTAAATCTTTTTTATATAATTATCAGCAACAAATCTTTAAATGTACACATTAAGAAATCATTTATTGTTAGTATTTATAGCAGAATTCTGGCTGCGCCCATGGTGGTGGACGGCGGTAAGGTGGTGCTGCTGCCAGCAGCAGCGCTACGCTAGTAGACTGCTGCAGACCATATCATGACCCATGATAGGGTCTGGCGGTGTTCTGCTGATGCCGGAGGACCCTATTCAATCGAGTAAGTCGGGTGCTCCGACAGGGGAGAGGGTGGGGTGTGTTGTGTGTGCGGGTGTATGTTTGTGTGTGCGTGCATGCAGGTGTGTGGCATGTGGAATGCGTGTGTGCATGCAAGGTTGTGAGTGTCCGTGTATGTTGTCTTGTGTGAATGCGTGGGTGCTTGTATGTATGTAAGTGTGTGTAGATGTGTGTGTGATTAGATGTATGCATGCGAGGGTGAATGTGGGTATGAGTGTGTGTGTGTGTGTGTATGATGGTGCGTGAATGTGCATGTCTGTCGGGGGTCTGGATTGGGAGGGGGATGGTGTGGGAGGACTCTGAGGAGTGGGAGGGGGCTGGGGAGACCCCTATCAGTGACAGGGAAGGGATTTCCTGTCACTGATAGTGCCTACCACCATGGTTTTCGTGGCGGTAAGGAAGCCACGAAAACCATGGGGGTAGGCGAGATCATAATCCGTGGGTGGGACAGTGACGGCCGCCTGGCTGGAGACTGAGGTCTCCAGCCCAGGGGCTGTTACCGCCCTGGCGAACGGGGTGGTACTATGTCATATTTTTGGGAGAAGTACCGCCAGCCTGTTGGCAATACTTTTCTCCAGAATACCGCCATCCCCCAGGGTCGTAATGAGGGCCTATATATTTAAAATACAAAATAATAATCATAATACATACATGATAAATATTATTCTGAATTAAACACATACATCTTTTTATTTAATAAACACAAATACCTAAATAAACAGGATTTAAACAGATTGGTTTGTAGAAATGTCTACAATATATGTCACTGTGATCATGAAAAAGAACAACATACATTTCATTTTTTACCATATGATTATATACACAATCAATTAAGTGATCGTGTAAAAATTATAGATTAATAAGATATATCACAGTTATATTTACAAATTATTAATATTGTCAATTTTTTCAAGGGATAATTGATGATACAAAATTACAATTTTATATACATTTTTAAAAACATTTTAATGATATTAAAAATGAATTATTATGTAAAACTAAAAATAAAATGCAAAATATAAAAATACCAAAAATACTAAATGTATTATTCATTATCTTATAAAAATGATAACATTTACTTAACTATTACAAGGGTTAAACATTTCCAAAACAAGTCAAACACTTTTTTTAAATAACTAAATTTAAACATTTTACAATTCATTTTTTTCAATATTTAAAAGCATTAATTAGCATTTAAATATCTTGTAATTTATTTACAATTTTGCAGAATATTAAAAAAAATCTACGTTAACATTTAAAATAAATATAGAATACTAATAAAGAAGTACAAACAAAATTTACCCATGAAAAATGATATTATATACAGCAATATTTTACAAAAAGATTTATTTGCAATACTGTTAAAAACAACACCGAAAAAGTTATTCTTGCTTGCAATATTTCTATCAACAATATTTGTGACATTGAAATATTCTTGACAAAATATTTATGTATGATGATATTCTAAAGCTTTTCCCTCTCTGAGCTTTTTCATGCCACCATTGACGGCTTCACTGAAACTTTGTCCAGGGGCTCTCCAGCGCCAAAGAATTCTCCTCAGACAAACCCTGCTGTCTTGCCCCACTAAACTCTACCATCTCCTGGAGCTTTCTTCAAGACATTTCTTAAGCCTAAAAGTAAGCCAAGACAAGGCCTGATACAGAACTTGTATATTACATGTGCTTCATTGTGGTCAGTCTTAACATATGACTTTACGACTGGATACCCACCATTGGCACTTTGATCCTTTAGGCTTCATTTTACACTTGCAATTTTCAAAAATGAATCATCCAGTTCAACTGTTTTGCTGTCATTTTATCTATATAAAAAATCTAAATTTTTGTAATTTAGGTTGGGATTTTTCTTGTGTTCTGTTTTCATTTTATTAATGCCTAATTTGTGCTAAGCTACGAGAGGGGTAAGCACAATTTGATTTAGGTGGTTCATGCTAACAAATATTTTAGATGTTGCCTTTCACCCCCCTCACCCCCCTCAACAAATAACCCAATTCCTTATGCTTCTTATATACCTCCAGTACTATTCACTTTCATCTATGACTAGTATAACTGTTGTCCAACGTCTCTGTGACACAGCTCCCTCTCTGAGTACATTCTGTACTATGTAACCAAATCAAGTAGAAAAAAAGATGTTTCCCAAGAATCTTTGTGGCTATGTATTGGTGCTGAGCTCAAAATAATTTGGAGCTCATAGTGACTGCCTAAAGAAAGCCTTGCCACCTCCACCCTCCTGCTCAGGGCTATGGCTGTTTTGTGGCCTCAGATAAACTGCCAATGACATGTCAGTGAGGCATACAAAGAGCGCTGCTTACATGACAGCAGACATGCAGGAGGAAAGTGAGGGACAGGACCATTGGTCTTGGCAATCATGTTGGTTGTGGCAAATACTCGCTAAGGTTGAGGTGAAAGAGGTTACAAGTATGCTGAATTGGGAAGTGGGTAATGTTAGGCACGGGTCTTTGAAAGTGATGATTGTCCATCCTGTGGCAAATTTAAAAAATGTGTTAGTAAGCATGTTTTTTAAAAATGTTTTCAACTCAAAATTGCAAAGTAGATGTCTAATCGGAGGTGGTTGTGTTAAGTTCCCCTCCCTTGCTTTTGTTTTGTAACTTTTGAACCCCCAAAAGATTAATGTAGAATAGCAGGTTGTCCTCTAACTTTGATTATGTGGAAAATTAATTGGTGGTGTCCCAGCTAAGTGAAACTGCTACTGATAGAGGTGTGTGTTATTAATGTTACTTCATCATAGCCTCTCATTAAATGGGACAACTAGAGCTCCAACCTTGGTTTGCAATATGCTAATACATTCAAGTCTCCTGGAGGTGTTAGAGACAATGGTAGCTGTAAGTTGACAACAACAGAATGGCTTTGCGTCACACAATTGGTGGACAGTTAAAATTTTGGGCCAGATGTTTGATTCTGGCCCATTGCGATTCGGTAATTGTGATTTTTAAGAAATCGCTATTACTGACTCGCAAAGGGCCATATATCACATTTGCGAATCAGTAATAGCGATTTCTTAAAAATCGCAAATGCAATTACCGAATCGCAAATTGCGATACTGGCCCCATTCGCAGCTATAGGCCTGTTGGCCCATAGCTGCGAATTTTTTGCATTTCCTAAATTGCGATTTCTGAACCAGAAATCGCAATTTGGGAAATGCAAAAGGCCAGGGGGCTGGGGGCCTAATGCCCCCTCTCCTGCACCCCAATTTTTTTTTTTACCATGTCAAGTACACACATGCCACAAGGGCATGTGTGTTTTACATATTACATAAAAAATTGCAGTTTTACTGCATTTTTTAATTTTGCACCAGGTTACCACCTGGTTGCAGACAATGTTATTTTGCATGTGCAAAATACCATTCAGCAAAAAATCGCAATTTGCGATTTTTTGCAGAATTGCCTTGCGACCTGGATTTTGCGAAAATCCAGCTCGCAACGCAAAAAAAATCTAAATTTTTGCGATTTCTATTTTGTGGTCTGCGAATGCCTTTGATGCATTGCAGACCACGATTTTGCACTCGCAAACGGCCGATTTCGCCGTTTGCGAGTGCAAAATATTTTGATACATCTGGCCCTCTGTTCTGATAAAAACGGCGAAGGTAATGAGGTAAATAGTGGTAAGGTAACACCTGTCAGTGCCATTTTAGCATAGTCTTCTAATGCTTATTTTTATGCATTCTGGCCTGCGTAATACAATTGCCTCACTAGGGGCCAGATGTAGGATTGCGAGTCGCAGTGCGATGCTGCATTGCTTTGTGGCCACGAACGCGGTCGCAAAGCAATCGCAGTTACCACCAGTGTCACACTGGTGGTAACCCATTCGCAAAAGGGAAGGGGTCCCCTTTGTGAATGGCATGGAACAAATTTTTTCAGAGCAGGCACTGGTCCACAAAATGAAACAAAAACGTTTCATTTTTTCATTTTGTAATGCATCTCGTTTTCCTTTAAGGAAAACGGGCTGCATTACAAAAAAAAACAAAATGCTTTATTTAAAAGCAGTCACAGACATGGTGGTCTGCTGTCTCCATCAGGCCACCATCCCTGTGAGTGCTGCGAGTTGCAAGGGGGTTGCAAATTGCGACCCACCTCATTAATATTAATGAGGTGGGCCTTTGCGACCCCCTTGCGAGTCTCAGATGGTGTTAGGGACACCATCCTGCATCCTGAATTGCGAGTCTCTCTGTCTCGCAATTTGCGAGTCTCAATTCAGGAATTTCCTACATCTGGCCCTAGGTACCATCACGTCATCCAATGCTGGGAAAAAAGACTCTTTGCACAAAGTGGCTTTAAGTTTAAGATACAAGCGATGAATTTATACTTCTGTCGTCCAGTTTAGTCTATAGAAAGGGGGATAAAATCAGACAGACTGATATAATAAAATCGATTTTGCTCATAAAACCCTACAAATATACAAAAAGATAGATGTTTTCTCATGGCTATTTTTAATGTTAGGAAAGTGGTTAAAACAACGAAACTCCAGTCTTTAAATAGCCATTGAATTTTAGCTTAGTTGTGCAAAAAGCAATTGTTATTAATATAAATGACTGTGTTGTCACATTTGAATGGAGGCTAATCACAGGAACGTTATGATATTAGAGAACGCTTTTATAATAGATAACGAGTCTCCCAGTCTAAATGGATTGTCTGTGGGCCTATTATTTGCCCAGGTAACTAGAGTGCATAAAGAGAGAGATCATTCATGTAGAAATGGGGTCTCTGGTTGGCAGTCAGTTTGAATTTTATCCAAGCAAGGAACCTCACTCTAGTCAGAGTAAGACAGTTAAACTCCTAAGACAACCCCTGCTCACCCCTTGGTAGATTGGCAAGAGCAGTCAGGCTTATCTCAAAAGCAATGCGTAAAGTATTTGTACCAACACACACAGTAATACAGTGAAAACATTACAAAAGGGACACAAAACCAGTTTACAAAAAAAGACAATATTTATCTAAATCAAACCAGACCAAAACAACAAAACTCCAACATACACAAGCAAAGATCTACATTTTTAAACTAAAAAGAGTCTTAATTCATAGAAATCAATGTATGTGTTGTTTTTACATAAAGTACCTGGTTGGTGTCAAAAATAAAGCCACACGGGCGAGCGTGCATCGGAACAGTCAACGATGCGTCATGATCTTACACGCAAGTGAGGCCGTGTGTTGTTTCTTCTCTGGTCGGGTAGGCAATGCGTCGGTTTTCTCTCCCACAGAAGATGCATCGATTTCCAGACAGGCAGCCTTAGGTCTGCGCAGGTTCACTGTGATTTTGATGCACAGTGACGATGCGTGCAACATTTCAGCATACAGTGGTAGAAAGCTGAGTTGCGTGGGTGGTGCACCAATTTTCGCAGCAACACATGGGTGTTGTGTTGATTTCCCAGCTGCAGTGCAGGTGGTGCGTCATTTTTTTTAGCCGCAAAGCAGGTGCTGCATCGATTTATCACCCACACGGCTCCTGTACGTGGAATTCATTATTGGTTCCACCAGCTTCTCCTTTCATGGGTCTGCATCAGGTACCGCTTGTCAAGGTATCAGCTTCAGCAAGAGAGTCCAGGTGCTGGCAGAGGAAGTCTTTGATTGTTATGAGACTTCGTAACTTATGGCAAGCTTAGTCTAAGCCCTTGGAGACACTTCACAAGTAGGAAAGAACAAGCAAAGGCCAGTCTTTGTCCTCTCTAAGGCAGAAGAAGTAACTGCAGACCCACCCAGCAAAGCACACTCACAGACAAAGGGGCAGTCCTCCTCCTTCAGCTGTTCAGCTCTTCTCTTTGGCAGAGGTTTCTCTTGATCCAGAAGTGATCCAAAAATCTGGGGTTTTGAGTCCACTACTTATATTCCTTTCTGCCTTGGAAGTAGGCAAACTTCAAAGGAAAGTCTGTTGTTCACATCATCCTGCCTTGCCCAGGCCTGGCCCAGACACACATCAGGATGCTGGAGACTGCATTGTGTGAGGACAGACACAGTCCTTTCAGGTGTAAGTGTCAGCTCCTTCCTACCTACAGTGGCCCAGGAGACTCATCAGGATATGCAGGCTACACCCAGCTCCTTTTGTTTCTCTGTCTAGAAGGAATTCACAAACAGCCCAACTGTAAGTCTAACCCAGACTTGGATTCCACAAGCAGACAGAGGCACAGATTGGCTAAGCTAGAAATTGCCCACTTCTAAAAGTGGCGTTTTCTAACTGACAATCTAAAAACCAACTTTACCAAACGGTGTATTTTTACATTTTGATTTCAGAGACCCCAAACTCCACATCTCTGTCTGCTCCCAATGGAGACCTGCACTTAAGAGATATTTAAAGACTGCCCCCATGTTAACCTATGAGGGAGATAGGCCTTGCAACAGTGAAAACTGAATTTGCAGTATTTCACTGTCAGGGCATATAAAACATATCAGTGCATGTCCTACCTTTAACATACACTGTACCCTGCCAATGGAGGGCTACGTGGGACCTACTTTAGGGGTGCCTTACATGTACAAAAAGGGAAGGTTTGGGCCTGGCGAGTGGGTACACTTGCCAGGTTGAACTGGCAGTTTAAAACTGCACACACAGACACTGCAGTGGCAGGTCTAGGCCACATTTATAGGACTACTCATGTCGGTGGCACAATCAGTGCTAAGGGCCACTAGCATCATTTGTTTACAAGCCATTGGCACCTCTAGTGCACTTTACTGGGGGTTACCTAGTAAATCAAATATGACCATCATGTAAAAGCCAATTACACATACAGTTTACACAGAGTGCACTTGCACTTTAGCACTGGTCAGCAGTGGTAAAGGGCCCATTTTACCAGAAATCAGCAAAATCAAAGTCCAGCACACAGGAAGCAGAGGCAAAAAGACAGGGGAACCACAGCAAGGATGCCATGTCTAACACATGTCCCCTCCAGCTGAAAGTGGGGCAAACTACCCAACCTCACTGAAGTTCTGATCACTAAGGCAGAAGAATCTGGACAGAACATAAACATTGGTGTGTTCTGTACCAGGGCAGTATTCCACTGTAAAGTCCATTCCCTGTACGGAGATGGACCAACTCAACAGTTTTGAGTTCTCACCCCTCATCTGCATTAACCATTTAGGGGTCTGTGGTCCATCTGAACCCAAAAGTAAGTCCCACGCAAGTAGGTCCTCAGCTTCTTCAGTGCCCAGACTACAGCAAAACCTTCTTGCTCAATTGGACTCCACTTCTGTTCCTCAAAAATTAACCTCATTCTAATGAAGGCTAGAGGCTGGTCTAGTCCCTCCTCATTTAGCTCAGCTAGAACTGCCCCCAGACCATGCTCTGAAGTGTCAATCTGCACAACAAATTCCTTGGACAAGTCGGGTACCTTCAGCATGAGTGCCGTGCACAAGGCTGCCTTCAGGGCATCAAAAGCGGCCTTCAAAGCCTCAGTCCAGATCAATTCATTGGGCTGCTTTTTGGAGGTCAGCTCTGTCTAGGGGCAACAATGGTGCTATACCCCTTGACAAACCTCCTCTAGAAAGGCTCTCACCTCTGTCTGGGTCTTGGGGGCCTCCCAAGCCAGAATGGTGTTAATTTCTGGTTGCAAGGGTGCCACTTGGCCTCTTCCTACCTGGTGTCTCAGGTAGACAACAGATCCCTGCCTTATTTGTCACTTACTGGCCTTAATAGTAAGGCCTGCCTTCTGCAGGGTATTCAGCTCTTCACAGAGGTGTTGCAGGTTTTCCTCCCAGCTGGAGCTGAACACTGCAATGTCATCCAGGTAGGCTAATCTGAAATCCTATAGACCAGCCAACGCCTGATTGGCTAGCCTCTGAAAGGTGACAGGGGCATTTTCCATCCCAAAGGTAGGTTACTTCCCTGCCGCTGCAGCTCCGCCTGCCCAGGCCCCTGCCACGCCTTGCTAGGGTGTTCAGGTATTTCAGGTATTTCAGGTTCTTCTCTTGACCTTCGACTGTTTCTTACCAATTCTCTTTTGCTCTTTGCTTTCCACTGTTTCCTGCCATTTCTCTTTTGCTCTTTGCTTTCCACTGTTTCCTGCCATTTCTCTTTTGCTCTTTGCTTTCCACTGTTTCTTTTTCTTTTGCTGTGCGCTTTCCTGCTTTTCCCGATTTTTCCCGCTTTTCCCACCGCTGCCACCCGTGCGGCCCCACACCCCCTGCTCCCATTCGCTGTCCTCCCTCCCACCTCCCGCCTCCCAGCTGACCCCTCCTCCCCCCTGTTCCCTCTTATGGCGCCCGCTGTGCCCCCTCCCTCAACGCCCTCAACCCCGGACGAACAGCCACCTGCTACCAAGCCAGCCCTAAACGTACTCATGGACCCTTCACCTGTCAAGCCTGCAAGTACACATTCCACCGAGCCTGCAGACCTCCCACCGGCCCTCGCACCAACAACCACCTTAAGTGCATCCTCCTCAACACACGCTCCGTCCACAAGCACGCCATCGAACTATGGGACCTCCTGGACACAACAGCACCAGACGTCGCCTTCATCACAGAAACCTGGATGAACGCCTCCTCGGCTCCTGACATAGTCCATTGCCATCCCCGATGACTACAAGATCACCCGGAAGGACCGCATCAACCAAACCGGTGGAGGAATCGCCATCATCTACAGGAACTCCATCAACATCACGACCACCACCGAAGACACCCCACTCGCCGCCGAACACATACACTTCCAGATCCACACCGACTCCAGAATTACCCTCAGAGGAACTCTCGTCTACAGGCCCCCGGGCCCACGCGCCCAATTCAGCGAAACTATCACAGATTTCATCAGCCCGCACGCCCTAGCCTCTCCAGACTACATCCTCCTCGGGGACCTGAACTTCCACCTGGAGAAAAACAACAAACAACAACACCGCCACCCTGCTCGACAACCTCGCCAACCTCGGACTCAAGCAACTGGTGAACACCCCCACCCACACCGCTGGCCACACGCTCGACCCCATCTTCTCCGTCAGCAACCACATATCCTTCAGCCACTCCTCTGAACTACACTGGACCGACCACAGATGCGTCTACTTCACCTTCAAACGGGAGACCCACCACCATCGCACACAACAAATCCCCGCAGACACTGGAGCAAAATCTCCACAGAGCAGCTCCTCTCAACACTGAACCAAAACCCACCAGCCATCACCACTGATGCCAACAACGCAGCCCTCAGCCTCACACAGTGGATAACCAACTGTGCCGAAAACCTCGCTCCACTTAAAAGCCACCCAAGCAGGACCAGCATCAGGAAACCCCGTGGTTCACGGACGCCCTCAAAGAATCCAAGCAATCCTGCCGTACCCTTGAAAAAACCTGGCGCAGAGAACGCACCACAGAAAACATGTAAGCCCTCTAGATTGCCACCCGTGAACACCACCAGCTGATCCGCTCCACCAAAAGGACATCATTCAAAGAGCAACTAGACAACAACACCCACAACAGCAAAGAACTCTTCAACATCGTCAAAGAGCTCTCCAACCCCAGCGCCAGCTCCAACGTCATCACGCCCTCACAAGAACTCTGCAACTCCCTTGCTAAGTTCTTCCACCGAAAGGTCGCAGACCTACACGACAGCTTCGGACCCCAGACCCTGCCGCCCACCACCGAACCAACAGTCCCCACCACTACACTCAACGCCTGGACCCCCATCAGCTCTGAGGAGACCAGAATCACCATGAACACCATCCACTCCGGCTCCCCCTCGGATCCATGCCCCCATCACATCTTCAACAAAGCCGACTCCATCATCGTCTCATATCTCCGGAGCATCATCAACAGCTCATTCTCATCTGCCACCTTCCCGAGAGCTGGAAACACGCGGAAGTCAACACCCTCCTGAAAAAAAACCACGGCTGACCCCAATGACCTGAAGAACTTCCGCCCCATCTCTCTTCTCCCCTTCCCGGCCAAGGTCATCGAGAAGACCGTCAACAAGCAGCTGACCAATTTTCTTGAAGCTAACAACTCGCTCGACCCTTCCCAATCCGGATTTCGGGCCAACCACAGCACAGAAACCGCCCTCATCGCAGTCACCGATGACATCAGAACTCTGATGGACAACAGAGAAACAACCGCCCTCATCCTCCTGGACCTCTCGGCTGCCTTCGACACCGTGTGCCATTGCACCTTAATAACCCACCTCCGCTCCACTGGAATCCTAGGACAGGCCCTTGACTGGATCATCTCGTTCCTCTCCGACCGAACCCAAAGAGTCTACCTCCTGCCCTTCCGCTCAGAACCCACCGAGATCATCTGCGGCATACCCCAAGGTTCCTCGCTCAGCCCAACCCTCTTCAATATCTACATGAGCCCCCTCGCCGACATCGTACGCAAACACAACATCAACATCATCTCCTATGCCGACGACACCCAGCTGATACTCTCTCTCACCAAAGACCCAACCACTGCCAAAATCAACCTACAGGAAGGAATGAAAGACATCGCGGAATGGATGAAGCTCAGCTGCTTAAAGCTGAACTCAGACAAGATGGAGGTCCTCATCCTCGGACAATCCCCTTCCGTCTGGGACGACTCCTGGTGGCCCACGGCTCTGGGCACTGCACCAACCCCCTCAGACCACACACACAACCTCGGATTCATCCTGGACTCCCTCCTCACTATGACCAAGCAAGTCAACGTCGTCTCGTCATCATGCTTCAACACCCTGCGCATGCTCCGAAAAATCTTCAGATGGATCCCCGCCGAAACCAGAAAGACAGTTACCCATGCCCTTGTCACAAGCCGTCTGGACTACGGAAACACCCTATACGCAGGGACCACCACAAAGCTACAGAAACGTCTCCAACGCATACAGAACGCCTCCGCACGCCTCATCCTCGACATCCCTCGCCACAGCCACATATCCGCCCACCTGAAACACCTGCACTGGCTCCCCGTCAACAAGAGGATCACCTTCAGGCTCCTCACCCATGCACACAAAGCTCTCCACAACATGGGCCCCAAATACCTCAACAGCCGCCTCTCGTTCTACACGCCCACCCGTCAGCTTCGCTCAGCCAGCCTCGCCCTCGCCACCGTCCTACGTATCCGCAGAACCACCGCAGGAGGAAAATCCTTCACCTACCTTGCAGCCAAAGAATGGAACTCCCTCCCCGCACACCTAAAAACTACCCAGGACCCTCTCGCCTTCAGGAAGCACCTCAAGAAATGGCTTTTCAAGCAGCAGTAACCCACTCCCCCCCCCCTGCGCCTTGAGACCCTCTCGGGTGAGTAGCACGCTCTATAAATGCATTGATTGATTGAAAGGGCAAATCCTGAAACTGGTAATGCCCTTCTGGGATGGAAAATGGTGACCTCTCCTTTGCCCAATCAGTTGAGGCAATCTGCCAGTACCCTGGCGTTAAGTCAAATGTGCTGAAAAACCTGGCAGATCCCAACTGATCTATGAGCTCATCAGCTCTGGGGATGGGGTGCACATCGGTCTTAGTGACAGCATCAAGTCCATAGTGGTCCACACAGAACCTCAGTTCTGGGGTGGCACCAGGGGCAGCAGCCTTTGGGACGAAGACCACTGGGCTGACCCGAGGACTGCTGGAGAATCTCATTACCCCTAATGTCATTTTGGAAACCACATCCTTGATGCTGGTCCTGACATTGTCAGTCACACTGTAAACCTTGTATTTCACAGGTGGACTGTCCTCAGTCTCCACATCATGGGTACACAGATTAGTGACCCCTGTGGTCAAGCAAAACAAGGAGGCAAACTGTCCCAGCAACCGGTGACAGTCCCTCTGTTGCTCTGTGGACAGGGGTGGGGAGATGTTCACACCCTCCACAGACACATCTTTTTCCCTGGCAGACAGGAGGTCAGGAAAAGGGTCACTTTCTTCCTCCACTCAAACATCTGTTGCCACAAGCATAGTTAGTTCAGACATTCCAAAGTAAGATTTGAGGCGATTCTCATGAAGGGCCCTCAAAGGGACCCTGGGAGTCTCCAAGTTTACCAGAGAGGAGACCTCTCTTTTCGGCTCCACCATCTCAAAAGGCCCATTTCACTTGTGCTGCAGAGCATGAGTCTCCACTGGTGCCATGAAGCACACTTTCTAGACAGACTGAAACTCGACCAGTGTGGGATTCTGGTCATGCCAGCATTTCATGTCCTCCTGGCTTGCTTCTAGGTTGTCCTGAGCGAGTTTTCTGGAGACCAGGAGTTAGCTAATCACGTCCTCGGGAGGCGTACTGGAGGTTTTCTCCAAGCCTTCCTTTACCAGACTCAGAGGTCCCCTCACAGTGTGACCATACAGAAGTTCAAAGGGGCTAAAACCAAGTCTTCTCTGTGGTACCTTCCTGTAAGCGAAGAAGATATGACAAGAGGACATCCCTATTACACCTCACAGGCTCTGACAGACCCATAGTCATGCCCTTCACAGTGCGATTAAACCTTTCAACCAACACATATCCTTGTGGGTGGCAAGGAGTGGTGAACTTGTGGTAACCCCATACTCCTTCCACAGAGCCTTCATATAGGTAGATATGAAGTTGGTACCCCTGTCAGATACCACCTTGTAGGAGGCTGGCCTGGCTTATAGTGGGTACCTTGTGGTACTTACACCCTGTGCCAGGTCCAGTTATCCCTTATTAGTAGAATAGAGGTGTTTCTAGCAGCTTAGGCTGATAGAAGGTAGCTATGGCAAAGCTTAGGCTGAACTAGGAGACATGCAAATTTCCTATTACACCACTTATGTCATATAGCACAATATCATAAGAAAACACAATACATAGAGTTACTAAAATTAAAGGTACTTTCTTTTTATGACAATATGCCACAAGTATCTCAGTGAGTACCCTCAGTAAGAAGGTAAGTAATATACACAGGTTATATGTACACAAACCCAAAACAGGTAAGTAAGAGTAAGAAAAGTCATGCAAACTGTGTAGAATTACAATAGGATGCAATAGGTGAACATAGATCTAGGGGCAACACAAACCATATACTCCAAAAGTGGAATGCAAATCACGAATGGACCCCAGACCTATGGGAGATTGTAGAGGGTCGCTGGGACCGCAAGAAAACAGTCAGGGTGTCCAAGATACCCCACCCCAAGACCCTGAAAAGTAGGAGTAAAGTACACCGACTATCCCCACAGGACACAATAGTCGTGATAGGGGGATTCTGCAAGAACCACAAACACCAGCAAAGCACTGAAGACGGATTCCTGGACCTGAGGACCTGCAAGACAAGGGGACCAAGTCCAAGAGTCGCGATAGTGTCCGGGGGGGCAGGAGCCCAGGAAACCCCGGATGAAGGTGCAAGGAAGCTGCCTCCGGATGGAAGAAGCTTAGGATTCTGCAACAACAAAAAGAGCTAGGAACTTCTCCTTTGGATGGAAGATGCCCCACGGCATGCTGAAGGTTGCAGAAGTACCACAAACATGCCTTGCTAACTGCAAGGGTCGCAGTAGAGGTTTTTGGGTGCTGCTGGGGACCAGGAAGGACCAGGATGTCGCCCCTTGGAGGAGGAGACAGAGGGGGCGCTTAGCAACTCAGGGAGCCCCCACAGAAGCAGGCAGCACCCGCAGAAGTACCCGAACAGGCACTTAGAAGGTTTGTAAACCGTTACTGGCTCAGAGTCACAAAGGAGGGTCCCACGACGTCGGAGGCCAACTCAGAGGGTTGAGCACTGCAGAACAGAGTGCTGGGGACCCAGGCTAGGCTGTGCACAAAGGAAATCCTGGAGGAGTGCACAGGAGCCGGAGCAGCTGCAAATCACACAGTACACAGGTTTGCAGTTTAGCGTGGGGAGGCAAGGACTTACCTCCACCAAACTTGGACTGAACGATCACTGAACTGTGGGAGTCACTTGGATAGAGTTCCTGTGTTCCAGGGACCACGCTTGTCAGGATGACAGGGGACCCAGAGGACCGGTGATGCAGTCTTTTGGTGCCTGCGTTAGCAGGGGGAAGATTCCGTTGACCCACAGGAGATTTCTTCTTGGCTTGCAGTGCAGGGTAAAGGCAGGTGACCACCAGGAAACAGTTGAGAAAGCTGGCAGGATGAGGCGATACAATGTTGCTGGTAGTCGCCTTGCTACTTTGCTGCGGTTTTGCAGGTGTTCCTGGAGCAGTCAGCAGTCGATCCTTGGCAGAAGTCGAAGAGGGAAGTGCAGAGGAACTCTGGTGAGCTCTTACATTCGTTATCTGAAGAATACCCCAGAGGAGAGACCCTAAATAGCCAGAAAATGAGGTTTGGCTACCAAGAAAGGAGGATTGGCTACCAAGAAAATGTAAGAGCCTATCAGAGGGGGTCTCTGACGTCACCTGCTGGCACTGGCCACTCAGAGCAGTCCAGTGCGCCCCCAACACCTCTGTTTCAAGGATTGCAGAAGTCTGGGACACACTGGAGGAGCTCTGGGCACCTCCCCTGGGAGGTACTGGTCATGGGAGTGGTCACTCCCCTTTCCTTTGTCCAGTTTCGTTCCAGAGCAGGGCTGGGGGATCCCTGAACCGGTGTAGACTGGCTTATGCAGAGATGGGCAACATCTGTGCCCATCAAAGCATTTCGGGAGGCTGGGGGAGGCTACTCCTCCCCAGCCCTTCACAACTATCTCCAAAGGGAGGGGGTGTAACACTCTCTCTCAGAGGAAATCCTTTGTTCTGCCTTCCTGGGCCGGGGATGCCCAGACCCCAGGAGGGCAGAATCCTGTCTGAGGGGTTGGAAGCAGCTGCAGTGGAAACCCCAGAAAGGCAGTTTGGCAGTGCCCGGGTTCTGTGCTAGAGACCCGGGGGATCATGGAATTGTCCCCACAACAGCAGAATGGTATTGGGGTGACAATCGCATGATCTTAGACATGTCACATGGCCAAGTTCGGAGTTACCATTGCGACGCTATACATAGGTAGTGACCTATGTATAGTGCACACGTGTTATGGTGTCCCCGCACTCACAAACTCCGGGAAATTTGCCCTGAACGAGGTGGGGGCACCTTGGCTAGTGCCAGGGTGCCCACACACTAAGTAACTTTGCACCCAACCTTTACCAAGTGAGGGTTAGACATATAGGTGACTAATAAGTTATTTATTTGCAGTGAGAAATGGCTGTGAAATAACGTGGACGTTATTTCACTCAGGCTGCAGTGGCAGGCCTGTGTAAGAATTGCCTGAGCTCCCTATGGGTGGCAAAAGAAATGCTGCAGCCCATAGGGATCTCATGTAACCCCAATACCCTGGGTACCTAAGTACCATATACAAGGGAATTATATGGGTGTACCAGTGTGCCAATGAGAATTGGTAAATTTAGTCACTAGCCTGCAGTGACAAATTTAGAAAGCAGAGAGAACATAAACACTGAGGTTCTGGTTAGCAGAGCCTCAGTGATACAGTTAGGCACCACACAGGGAACACATACAGGGCACATACTATGAGCACTGGGGTCCTGCCTAGCAGGATCCCAGTGACACAGGGGCTAAAACATACATACATACATACAGTGAAAATGGGGGTAACATTCCAGGCAAAATGGTACTTTCCTACACACCTCCTTGGGGAACCCCATGCGGGTAAATATCCCCATCAATGCCCGACCCACCACAAGGGTTGTCATCAACCTCAGAGGGATACCTTCTGAGTACCGGGTGGCATTGTCCACCAAGCCCAAGATAAACCTGTTGCCCGTGGCTGTCTTGAGATCCAAAGGCCCCACAATGTTAATGCCCACCTGCTCGAAAGGTATGCTCACAACAAGAAAAGGTTGGAGGGGAGCATTGCATTTCCCCCCACTCTTGCCACTTGACTGACAAGTTTGAGAAGACCCGCAATGTGTGTCAGAGTGCCTGCGCATTTGGGGCCAGAAAAAGTGGATGACAAGTCTTTCAAAGGTCTTGTCCTGCCCCAAATGTCCTGCTAAAGGGATATCATGAGCCAGACCCAGTAGGACGGCTCTGAATCACTGGGGTACCACCACAACACGTGTTGCCCCAGGCTCAGCAACCTTAGACTCACTATACAGGAGACCATCCTCCCAATAGATCCATTGGGATACAGACTCCTTTCCAGATGCCTGGTCTGTAGCCTGCTGCCACAGTCTGTCAAGAGTAGGGCATGACTTCTGTGCCTCACAGAATTCCTCCCTGCTGGGTCCCCATTCCTGCTGCCAATAGGTCAGCTCGGAAACCTCCCCCAGGTCAGCCACTTGTTCCCCTGTAGGCTTCGGGCATCCCCCTCAGGTTCAGACTCGTCCCCGACCATGGGAACTTCTGGGGCAGGTTTCCTGTGCTCCTTTTCCTTTCTCTTCCTGGCAGGCACCTGGGCCACTGTGTCAGGCTTCAGGGCCTCCTTATCACCCTGACATGCTGCCATAGACTGGGGGGGGTCACATACTCCCACCCAGGCTGACCCAACATCTCTAAGTGTGACCAGTGCTCTACCTCATTTAGAGGGCAATCTTCCAGGTCATTGCCTAGCAGACAATCAGCAGGCATGGTTGGATCCAGAACTACCCTCAAGGAATCTGAGACCCCCTTCTCAAAGGGATCCTGCACCACCTCACACAGGCACTCTGAGTTGTCTATCACAACTACTTGTTGAATTACATGAGGAACTACCTGCTCTTCAGACACCAGGTGACACTTCACAGTAATCTTACTGTCTTCTATGTCTCTCATAGCCTCCACCGTCTGTATGTTGATGATCACAAACTGTCTGTACTTCTTAGTGTTCTCAGGCACAAGGGTCCTCTGGACCATGTCACTGTCACATAGTGAGAGAAGGGTTATCAGAGCTGGCTTCAACTTTTCTCCTGGAATCAGGTCCTCCCGAAACGCTACACTGGCCAAACCCTATGACTGAGCACCAGTGGGTGCCTGTATCCACTTGAGATATTTTGGGATCCCCTCAAGTGTCCCACCTGATCACATGCATAACATCTGTGGGGACCCTACTCTGCAGGTTTCCTTGTAGAGATGAATTATTTCTTCTCACCAGGAGGATGGGAATCCTTAACCTGGGAACCTGGTGGAAGCCCTTTAGAGAACTCCCCCTGTTTACCCTTCCCCTAACTTCTTCTGATGAGGACCCTGGCCACCCTTGGCGGAGTCTCCCCATACCTCTTTTGGACCCTGCTGTTCTCCCACAGGTCCGCTTCCTGGGCAAGCTTCCTGGGCAAATGTTTATGCAAAGTATCTGGTTTGTGTGAAAAATAAAGTTGCAGGGGTGAGTGTGCATCATAAAAGCCAGCAATGCGTCAATTTCTTACTTGCAAGTGAGGCCGTAAGTTGTCTCTTCTCCGGTGGGGTGGGTGATTGCAGGAGGCTGACCTGGTTTGTGGTGGGTATGTAAGGCACATATACCTTTTACCAGTTCCAGTTATCCCTTATGAGTGAACTCTAGGCAGTGGCAATAAGCCCGGCTCTCTAGGGGTAGTGTGGGTGAGCAGCCAAGGCCTAACTAGGAGACATGCAAAGCTCATGCAGTACCACAGTAGTCACACAGGACTCATACACATGAAAGGAAATACTCAATGTTACAAAAATAAAGGCACTTTATTTTAGGAACACAAATGCCAAAAATTCCATAGAGATCCTACTCCCTTCTAAGTAAGTAATACACAAATTATATACACTAGTAAGCAGAAATAGCTGTAAAAACAGTTAGAAAACAGTACAAACAGTGTATATCACAATAGTTAGAAATGGGCCTACGGGGACACAAACCATATATTAAGAAAGTGGAATGGGAAAGTCGGTTTCTCACCTAGGCAAGTGTAGTGTGTAGAGGGGTGCTGGGAATATTAGAAAACACCAAAGGTAAGTAATATAACCCATCCCAGAGTCCAGGAAAGCAGGAGTAAATCACAGACACTTTACTAGAACACACACAAACATGAGAAAGAAGATTATACAAGAACCAAAAGAGACTGCAAGCCACCAGGGATATATTCCTGGACCTGAAGACCTGTGGAAGAAAGGGACCAAGTCCAAGAAGAACTGAAGAGTCCAGGGAAAACATGAGCCCCTGCTAACCTGGATGGAGGTGGAAAGAAGAACCACCAGTGAAGAACAACAGTCAGTACTGCACCCAAGAAGATGGATGCTGATTTCTGGTTGGTGCAAATGATGTCCCACACTGGATGGATGATTGCAGTCTGCTTTGTGTCACTGGATTCCACCAACAAGCCTTGGCACACGCAAAGCTCGAGATTAGAGGAAAATGGTGCTGCCCGGGACCAGGGGGACCTGGTGGACTCTACTCAAATGGAGGAGTCATAGGGGTCTCTCAGCAACTCAGAGAGACCTCAGAGGACCAGGCACTGTGCACAGGAGTCCCACAGCATGGGGACAAAGAAGGTACAAAAGGAGGCCAACGCACCTCTACAACAAACGGTCCTACACCATGCAGGAAGCTGTGAATCACAGGAAGGAGTGCTGGGGGCTAGAGCTGTACAGTGCACAAAGAACTTTGTAGAAGGATGCCAACTAGTCTTGGCAACTGCAAAACACACCGTGCACAGCGGTACTGTCTGGCGTGGGGAGGCAGGCTCTTACCTCCACCAAAGTTGGACAGTAGTACGTCGGGACCGTCTTCAGTCTACCACCCATGATGCTGGATCCACGTACTTCATCAGGTGAGGGGACCCACTCCACTGGTTGTCACTGCAGAGGGGTGACTGATGAAGCAGGGGAGTGACTCCTTCACTCCAAGGGAGATTCCTTCATTCTTCTGGTGCAGGCTGAAGACAGGCTGTCCTCGGAGGATGCATGACCGGGAAACAGTTGCAGTTGCTGGCAGGAGCTGAAGGTACAATTTTGCAGAAGTTGTCTTTGTTTCTTTGTTGCAGTTTGTAGAGTTCCTAGAGGGTCCAGAACCAGTTTTCTCAGTAAGAAGGTGAAGTAAAGGATGCAGAGTTTTCCTGCTGGAGTCTTGCAATCCAAATCTGAAGACCCACTCAAGAGAGAGACCCTAAATAGCCCTGAAAGGGGGATTGATCAGCTAAACAGGCAAGCAGCTATCAGGGGAGGGTTCTGACACCACCTGCTGGCACTGGCCACTCAGATGCTACCAGAGTGCCCTGCCAATTTGGAATCCAAGATGGCAAAACCCAGAGACCCTCTGGAGGAGCTCTGAGCACCACCCCTGGAGTTGTGATGGAGAGGTGAGGGTCCCTCCCCTTTCCTTTGTCTAGTTTCGTGCCAGAGCAGGGACTTGGGGTCCCTGAATTGGTGTAGACTGGATTATGCAAAGAGGGCATCATCTATGCCCTTCAAAGCATTTCCACAGGCCAGGGGAGGCTACCCTTCCCAAGCCAGTAACACCTATTTCCAAAGGGAGAGGGAGGAACACCCCTCCCCCAAAGGAAATCATTTGTTCTGCCTTCCTGGCCTGGATCTGCTCAAGCAACAGGAGGGCAGAATCCTATCTGAGAGGTGGCAGCAGCTAGTGTTGACTGGAAAACCTAAGAAGGCCGAAATGGCAACAATGGGGTTCCTCTAAGGAGCCCCCAGAGTGCATGAACTCATATAACCAATGCTTGCAAAAGCATTGGGTTATGATTCCAACATGTTGGATACCAAACATGCCTATATTCAGAGTTACCATCATGTAGCTGGACATAGGTAGTGACCTATGCCAGTACACGTGTAAAATGGTGTCCTGCTCTCACAAAGTCCGGGAAAATGGTCCTGGAGGTCTTAGGGATAACTTTGCTAGTGCAGTGGCGCCCTCACACACAGGTACTCTTCACCCTGTCCTCAGGGCTGGAGGGCTGCTTTAGTGGTGACTTATTAAGTGACCTGGTATAGAGTAAATGGCAGTGAAAGGGGGCATGCACCCTTTCAGACAGGCTGCAATTGCAGTCCTGTAGAAGCCTTTGCACGGGCTCCTGCTGGGTGGCAAAAGAAATGCTACCGTCTATAGGGATCCCCTGGGACCCCAGAGCCCTGGGTACCTAGGTTCCCGATATTAAGGACTTGTAATGGGGCACTAGTATGCCAATTGTGGGTGAAATACTGGATTACCTGTATCCTACAACCAAAATTTAAGAGAGAGAGCATAACTACTGGGGTTCTGATTAGCAGGTTCCCAGTATACACAGTCAAACACACTGACAAACAGGCCAAAGGTGGGGGTAACCATGATAGAAAGAGGCCACTTTCCAACACAGATGCATCATTTTTCTCTCCAGCAGAACAGTGATGTGTCAATTTCCGGTCAGGCAGCCTCAGGTCTACACAGGGTCACTGTGGTTTTGACGGCCAGTGACTATGCTTGCAAAATTCTGGTGGTGAAGAGCCGCGCTCTGTAGGTGATGCGTTAAGTTTGGCAGCCACACATGTGTTGCCTCGAATTCCCAGACGTGATGCAGGTGGTGTGTTTATTTTTTGCCCGCTAAGCAGGTTCCACTAGCTTCTCCTTTCAAAGGCCCAGGAACTGGATCTAACACCACTGGGCAGAGTAGGAGTCTCAGCAAGGGAATCCAGGTGCTGGCAGAGGACATCTTTGATGGCCCTGAGACTTCAGAACACAGGGCAAGCTCAGTCCAAGCCTTTGGAGAGACTTCACAAGCAGGAAAACACAGCAAAGTCCAGTCTTTGCCCTCTCTAAGGCAGAAGCAGCAACTGCAGGCCAACCCAACAAACCACACTCAGGCAAAGGGGCAGAACTCCTCCTCCAGCTCTTCAGCTCTTCTCCTTGGCAGAGGTTTCTCTTGATCCAGAAGTAATCTAAAAGTCTAGGGATCAGGATCCCCCACTTATACTCCTTTCTGCCTTTGAAGTAGGCAAACTTCAAAGGAAAGTCTCTGTTGTTCACAAGATCCTGGCTTGCCCAGCCCTTGTCCAGACAGACACCAGGGGGTTTAAGACTGCATTGTGCGAGGACAAGCACATTCCTTTCTGGTGTAAGTGTCAGCTTCTTCCACCCCACTCTAGCCCAGGAGACTCATCAAGATATGCAGGATAAACCCCAGCTCCCTTTCTGCCACTGTCTAGAGAGAATTCACAAACAGCCCAACTGTCAGTCGGACCCAGACATGGATTCCACAAGCAGACAGAGGCACAGAATGGCTAACCTAGAAAATGCCCACTTCCTAAAGGTCACATTTTCAAACTGACAATCTAAAAAACAACTTTACCAAAAGGTATATTTTAACGTTTTGAGTTCAGAGACCCCAAACACCACAGCTCTATCAGCCCCCAATGGGAAACTGCACTTAAAAGATATTTAAAGACACTCCCCCTGTGAACCTATAAAAGAGATAGGCCTTGCAACAGTGAAAACTGAATTTGGCAATATTTCACTTTCAGGACATGTAAAACACACCAGTATATGTCCTACATTTAACATACAATGCACCCAGCCCATAGGGCTACTTAGGGCTTACCTCATGTGTGCCTTACATGTACAAAGTGGGAAGGTATACTTGCCTGGTTGAATTGTCATTTTAAAACTGCACATAGAGACACTGCAGTGACAGGTTTGAGCCATGTTTATAGGGCTACTCATGTTGGTGGCACAATCAGTGCTGCATGCCCACTAGTAGCATTTGACTTACAGGCCCTGGGCACCTCTAGTGCACTTTACTAGGGATATACTAGTAAATCAACTATGCCAGGTGGAAAAGCTATCTACACATACAGTTTACACAGTGACTACTTGCACTTTAGCACTGGTCAGCAGTGGTAAAGTACCCAGTATACCAAAAAAAAAACAGCAAAAACAAAGTCCAGCACACATGAAACAGAGGCAAAAAGACAGGGGAAACCACACCAAGGATGCCAAGTCTAAAGGATCATATATGTATAATCGGCATGTAGTCTTGCCTAGAAAGAGTGAGAATTTAATGATGGCATTTTTACAGGATTTGAGATAATGTCAAAAAACCCTCACCTACTACACCCTGAGATGCATTTTAGTATAGTTCAATTTACAGCAATGCTTATTGTTGCTTGCGGCCAACTTTCTTGTTGTCTAATTGCTCTGATCTTTGTTGAGACAAATGTGAATGTAAAAGTTTTAAAAATTGATACTGAGTTGTTCTTAGCCATATTTTCTTTAGATCACTAATGTAAACGTATTTGGGCTTGTATGTTAATACCATATAAGGGTCCTCTAATGGGGATTAATTGAGTGATACTCCTTCCCACAGATACCTAAGCATCCTATGCATCCTAATGTGCTGTCTGCTTATGGACAATATTAATTGTCATTTGGATTTGCATATTTTGATGACCACTTTGGAAATAAATTGGATTAGTTGAATGTTCCTTCGAACTGGTAAGGTTCCTGTTAATTTAGAAGTATGACATTGGCATTTAACATTCTTTTGATCGATCTGATGTAACATATGCCATTAACATGTAGATCCAAAATTTGCAGCTGGAACCCACAAGTCACCTCCATTGGAAATAGTGAACACGTCCAAGACTGTACTTGATCCTGATGGTGAAGTGGTGGGAAGGGAGACAGGGATATGGGAGATGGTGCTGGAGTGCTACTGAAGCCTCAGAAAGGAGTTTTTACTCTCCTGTTCTAGGTTCAACAACCACGGGGGTGCAGGTGAGACACCATCACTATTCCCACCTACTGAGGTCAATTGTATCCTTGAACTTAGGGAATAATGTAGTAGTCAGAATCATTCAATTACAAATCAATGACATATCATGAATAATTTTGGACACTGCAAAAAATGTATCTATAATTCAAACTTTGTTGTGTAGCCATTTTAGTTATAGCTCTATGCATGTTATTTTAGCATACTAGGCCTGTCGCTGTGCACTTGAACCTAGATATATTTTATTCAGCTTTGTTTATTTTTTTAGCAATACCCACATATGCGGTCTTGTTTATTTCTCTCTATCTAGCTGTTCTTTGCCTAGGCCAGCACTGTGTTCATAAACAAGACATTTCTTTCACTCTGTGCTTCTCTCACGGCTGCAGGAAAGATAGGTTGCCGGTAAACGTGGTAACATTTTGTATCTGGTATTCATAGAAACATACACATCCTTATGTAGGGACATTTTCTCAGGACATCAGCTGTTTTATTATAAAACATTTCCCTGTCCCATATATGTTAGATTCCAGCCAGATGACCACAACTGTATGCTGATTGCTGATTGCTGAATGCTTCGCTACAGCTGCTTATGCAGACTTCAGGCCTTTGCCAAGGTAAGTGGGGATGATGGCTTCCCAGGGGAATCTGAAGGACAGAACTAGAGCATAACACACTGTGCTCTAATATAGCCTAGGTAGGAATTAGTCTATTGACTCTAGTGACAATTAGGTAGCCTTATTTCTATGCTTCATTCTCCTTGTCACAATTGTAATCCTGACAAGCCTTATCATCCTGGTTATTGCAGTACTTGCTTTATTGTCTAAGATGCAGTTGCTTCATTAAAACCTTATTGAAACATATACTGCCTCTTCTTGTCCTTATATATTTGAGACTAATGCAACTGAGAGAAACGGATGGGATCTGAGTGACCACAATTTCCCTGAGGAGTCAATTGTGTCATGTGCTCGGCTGCCTAATCATCCCTGCTCTTGGGTAGAGATGAGGCACTGCTGGTCAGCTAGAATAAAACCCGGATTGGGGTGACAGGTGTCACCTGTATTGGGTTAAGACTCAAACTCCCACGGCGCATGAGATTCTGCAGCTCAGAATCCAGTAGTCTCATTAGAATAATGAGAGCCTATGTGACAACTTCGAACTGAACAAAGTTTCATACCTTTATTACAATCCCAAAATAAATGTCACATAAATGATGCATAAAACTAAGTTAAAATCATTCATGAAAACCATAATCTGACAATACATCTGTAAAGATTCAACCTGCTAAACATCAACAGCACAATATGCACATTATTGTTAGAATTCAAAGCAGATGATGGTCACATCAGCAAATCATCAAATTACAGTTTTAGCTATCAATTTCAGAGCTGGGCCATTCCTAATACTAACCAGAATTGGGAATAGCATATGTGGGAACGGGCTAACACATGCTGGCAAAAGCAAAAATAAAAGAAGGCAAAAATAATTTGGAAAACATATATCTAAGGCAACCAACTATAGAAATATGCTGGTGTAAGTGACTAAGCTAAAAAGGAAACAAGAGACCACATTTAGTTATAGCTCTCCTCATGGGACTGAATAACAGCCTTGATTCATCAAGACAGAGTGGTCACAATCTTCTGGCGTCGATTCACAGCAGCCTCAGGACAGTACAGACACCAGCTGCACATAGGATAGATCAGCAGTACAGAATTAGCTGGCCATATTAGTGGTGAACCACATAACAGAATAGGGCTGTTAAGACTATGGTTACGTATTCATCAGAAAATGAGGATAGAAGTGTGAGAGAGCAGACTTAAACTAGAATATATGAAACTCCAACAGAGTTCTAGGCAGTACCAAACAGGGGAGAAGACTTAAGAAGACTGAATTCAGTTTCAAATTTCTTCACTAATTAAAATGAGCAAAATACATTCATTGGATCTTGAGGTGGGCCCACTATGTGCATCAGTTTTAGCATCCAATCACTATAGATGGCACAAACAAGTTTGCAACTTTCAAAAATCTTCTCACCAAAAGTGTGTTGTCGTCTTCCTTTGGTTCCAGGGTTCTGCCAAAATATTACATTTTCTAATAATTTGGAACTTATTGTTCCTTTCACACGTTCCACAATAAACTAATATTCAGTACAGTAGTTTCCTGCTCTATTCAACATCTAAAACAAATATAGTTACATTATTGCATCTGAAATATGTCTCTTGCCTACATTACAATAGGACATTCAACATTACATGAGAAGCATAGGAAAATAATTCAGGTAAGAGGGGACAGAATAAACAAATATTTTTTCCATGACTGCTTGCAAAATGAATCTGAAGGCCCAATCAAGCTAAAAAAAAATAAACACACATTAATACATTTAATACATTAATAAAATCCATTTCACACCTAAAAACGTATAATTATTTTCTAAGCACATAATTCATAATAATGAGATCCATTTATTTCAATGTAAATGTGTTTAATTCATATTCATTTAATACTCATAATACATTTGAATTCTACTGGGTTTACTTAAAAATAATACTTTCAGATTAATGTTTATTAATAATCCACTCAAACTGCAAATGCCTGTCCGCATGTTAAATGTTGTGTCAAAATATGATTGGTAAGCGCAAGATGTCCACCACCAAATTTCATTTCTACATTATGTTATCTCTGTTAAGGTTTTTAAATGCATGTTTATTAGCTGCCGTATGCTACTTCTATGCCATTCATTTATTAATGATATCTCTCAATCCCTTCTCTGATGGCTATCTATGCTGTCACAAAAGAGCTATTCTCATTTGCGAGACAATTCAAAAACTTGTAGCTCTATAACGCATTGGCCTATGTTTGCGGTAATTGACAATTCTTTTCACCATCTGATAATACCTGTTTTTCATACTCTCCAATCCCATTTCTGCCTTCATCTGTTTATTCTTTGTCCTTTGTTTTCTCCAGAAATTGTAAGCTATATAAAATCCAAGTGCACAAATTATGCACACTGTCATGACCAATAATGGTTTTAGGATCATCTTCACAAAACCATTTCCCAAGTTACCAAACCAAGATCCTACCTTAGAGAATCCTTCACCTACTGTCCCCCAAACATTTGTCTCTTTTAAGTCACTTAAATCATTTTTCAGACTTGTCAGACTAGATAATTATCTCTTTATCGCCATGTTGTTATTCGGAATGTACGTACAATAGTGTTGTGATTTCAAACCTCTTCAGACTCCACCCTCTTTTGCTAAAAGAATGTCTAACGCAAGGAGATTCTGAAGAATCATTGACGTTGATGCAACCGTTTTCATGTTCTTTAGGAGCATTGCACCTGAAAACTCAGTTGACATCTTATCTACAATCATTGATAACTTCCTTATCTTTTTGTCATTCAAGATCAGTCCCACTGATGAAATATTAGCTCTAAAAATATCTCCTGCAATCTCTGAACCACCTGCTCTTAAATCTTATTTTAGGTCTCTCAATCCCTTCTGGATTGTCAATGTTGTCTACTTTGTTAACTTTTGGGAACACCACTCCCAAATAGCATGTACCATACCAGCCTTTCAGCAACTTGTATCAAGCGTTCTTACTACAGATGTAATAAACACCAGGTACAGGAGGGTCTTGTCCACTTAGCATAAAATCCAATACACTCTTAAACAGAAACACATGTCTGCATTCACTTGTTCCTACAAACTTATTGTCAGCTTTTGATTGTGGCCTATATATACAAAGCTTTCCTACATGTTGCCAATCTAAAGCTAAGCATCCTTGTGTGGCTTGTGTGATGTGAAATGGTTTCTTCTTGCGAGCTGTACCCTTATTTATTCCTTCTTTCATTGCCTTTCTACTGTCATTTACCTAAATAATGAACTCCTTTTCTAAATGTATAAAAATACATGTCAAGTTATTCCAGTGAGCATATGCTGTGCCAAAAGTCAGTGTGGGTTCAAAGAGACCTCCTACTATGTCTATGTTTCTAGCCTTTGCAATGCTGCTCAAATGCTGATTCATGGGAACAAAAGTGAAAATGATGTAGTAGTTAGAGTAAAAATATTGAATGTACTCTTGGTTATACAAACATGTTAAAAATAGATTGCAGCTAATCCCATAAGTTAGTGGTAAGCTTTGATAAGTGATTCCTTCCTGTATTGATGAAGGAATTTGTGTACATACATAACAATCAAGCACATTCATTGTATCCACATACACATACAGCAAACTATCGTATACACTGGAAGACAAATCTCCCTCTGTGTCATCCAAGTGAAGCAATCCTCATCTTTATAAAAACTTATCCTGCTCAGATGTTGTCATTCTCAGCACTGGAGTTTCTGTCCTTTGCACATCTCCTTTCATTGAAGCACTCATTCCTGCAATCAATAAAATGCACTGTTGCAGGGATGGTGCAAATAAATACGCAAAAGGCGTCTGGTACACTGATAGAGGTTGTTTTATTGGTTGAGTATAGTGGTAATGTAGTATGGATGGCTTTCTTGTGTTGTTCTTTCAATATCTGTGCATATTGTCCAGGTAGTGGATTACAGTCTTTTCCTTGTTCTCTTTCTGTTCCTTCAGGTCTCTCGGGAAGCACATGTGGAGAAAAGAAGAAGAGTCTCAGTAAGAGCTTGGTTTTTTTCCTTGGTTCACTGTTTCTGGCTTTCCCTTTTCCGTTGCTGTCTCTTTCTTGTCTCTATTTCCTCTCTTTTTTTTCTCTTTCTCTCTCTCTCTACCTGCAGCTCTCCTGTGCTTTCCCTCTCTGTTAAGAGGTTGCCTTTACGTTTTCTCTCTGTTTTATCTTCTTGTTCTTTTCTGGGTCTCTCTTTCACACTATTTAATTACTTTTCTTTCTCATTCTTCAGTTATTGCCACAATCCTTAGTATCCCGTTTTTACACCCCTCTCTGATGATCCCCTCACCTTCCCTGTGTCTATTTTTTATTCTTGTAGCGCGGTCCCCCTCAGTCCCTCTTTAATGATTGCCCACCCGTCCTCCCCTACCCCTGCCCCAGCTACTCCCACACACCTGGATATGCCACGCTTCTCCAGAAGCATGGCAGGCTATTGGGTTCGGCTTCCTGGAGTCTGGTTCTTCTGTCCCCGATTGGGACAAACGACATCCGGACCTCTCCACTCCTCCCGTCCCTAATTGGGACACACGGCTACTCATTCTCCCGGGTTTCTCCGTCCTTCTGCTCGCGTCTTCGTCTCCACTCCTCCGTCTTCCTCCTGGTTCACCTCTCTCTCTTGGAACCCTGATGTCGGGTTTCTTAAATTCTGCCTTCCCACCATGACCTCCTTGCGGTGCCCGGATTGGCGAGAAGTCTGATGACTTCCGGGTCCTCAGTGATAGCGCCAGCACCAGTAGGGGAATTGTCTGGCCTGTCACTGACACTCCCCCTAGAGAGCGGCAGTAGATGATGCTCAGGATCCGGATTGCGGGATAAGAAGTCAGCGTTCGTCATTTGGTTGCCCGGTGAGTGGCTGATCTGGAAGGAGAAAGGTTGCAATGAAAGAAACCACCGTAGGACACGGGAATTAGAATCCGTGTTGCGAGCAAGCCATGTGAGTGATGCGTGATCCGTGACAAGGGTAAATGTCTGACCAGTGAGATAGTACCGGAGCGCCTCCACGGCCCACTTAATGGCTAAACATTCTTTCTCGATTGTGGGATAGTGGACTTCCCTTGGGAGGAGCTTCCGACTAATATACAATATTGAATGCATGTGTCCATCATCTTGAGACTGGGATAATACTGCCCCAAGCCCCACATCTGAGGCGTCTGTTTGTAACAGGAAAGGTTTTGGAAAATCTGGACAGCCTAATACTGGATCTGCAGTCAACGCGTTTCGTAGTTGTTCAAAACTGTGTCGTTCAGTCCCAGAGAGAGGGGGAAAGGTGTTGGGACAGGACTTCTTAAGAAGGTTGGTAAGGGGTTCTGCTACTGTGGAGAACTGAGGGATAAACCGTCTATAGTACCCTACTAACCCGAGGAATGTTCTTACATCTTTCTTTGTTTGTGGTACAGGTATTTTTGTGATAGCGTCTATTTTTTCAACTTGTGGACTGACCTGTCCTTCTCCCAAGATATATCCTAGGTACTTGATTTTGGTGTATCCCAACCTGCATTTTTCTGGGTTCGCTGTTAGGTGGGCTTCTCTTAATTCCTGCAAAACCTTCCCAAAATGTTATAAGTGTTCCTCCCAGGTGTTACTACATATGAAGATATCGTCCAGATATGCAGCCGCATATCATTGATGGGGCCATAAGATCCTATCCATAAGTCGTTGGAAAGTGGCGGGGGCCCCGTGGAGCCTGAAAGGAAGGACCGTGAACTGATATAGACCAGATGGGGCTGCGAATGCAGTTTTTTCCCTGTCTTCTCTTTTTAATGGGATTTGCCAATACCCTTTTGTAAGGTCTAAGGTGGACATAAAATGGGCTTTGCCTAGTCTCTCAAGGAGCTCATCAATGCATGGCATTGGATAGGCATCAAAGTGGGTTAACTCATTTACTCTTCTATAGTCTACACAGAAACGAGTGCTCCCGTCTGGTTTTGGTACCAATACCACTGGGGAACACCAGGGGCTTTTGGAGGGTTCAATAATACCAGCCTCAAGCATAGAGTGGACCTCTTGTTCGATAACTGCTTTTTTCGCTTCTGGGATACGATATGGACGTTGTCTGGAGATTTTGTCTATTTTTGTCCATATCCGGTGGTCTACTAGCTTTGTTCTACCAGGTTGTTTGGAAAAGACATCACAATACTGCTCTATCACTTGGGTGAGTTACCCGTGATAAGGTTCTGTGAGGGTAGAGTTCGTCTGGGAAAAAGGACAGTCATTAGAGATATCTGTGGGAAAAGAAAGATATGGTATTTCATCTGTGGCCACATTTGTAATATATCGAATGGGTTGTTCGCCCGTTGGTTCCTGCCATTTCTTGAGGAGGTTTATATGGTATATCTGCTCTCTACCTTGTCCGAGGGGAATCGCCAATTTATACGTGGTGGGATTTATTTGCACAATAACCTCATATGGACCTTGCCGCCGGGCCAATAGCTTGTTTTCACAACTGGGAAGTAGGATTAAGGCTTTGTCTCCTATTTTTAGACTGTGGAGCACGCTTTTAGCATCATACCATTGTTTCTGTTTGCTTTGGGATTCTCTTAATGTGCTGTGGGCTTCTTCCCATACGGTATGAAGATTTTCCCTTAACTCCTGTGTATAGGTCAAGAGGTCTTTCGCCTCGTCCTCTGTTTCCTCCCATTGCTCGGCCAAAATTTTGAGAAGAGTTCGAGGTTGTCGCCCGAACAACAAATCGAAAGAGGCTATGCCCTAGGGAGGCCTGAACGTATGTCCGAATAGCATACAATGCTAGAGGCAATTTTTTTTCCCAATCTTTACCTCCTTCGGAGATACTCTTCCTGAGTAGGGATTTGATTGTCCTGTTATACCTCTCCACTAAACTGTCCGTTTGAGGATGGTACACTGATGTTCTGATCTGCTTCACCCCCAGGGTTTTGCTCACTTCTGTCATGAGTCTTGACATAAAAGGGGTCCCCTGGTCGGTTAGTATTTCTTTGGGGAAACCCACCCTGGTAAAGAAATCAATCAGTGCTTGGGCAATGACTTTAGTGTGCATGCTAGGAAGGGGAATGGCTTCTGGGTACCGGGTGGCATAGTCCACTAATATCAAGACGTATTGACATCCCCGACCGGAATGGGGTAAGGGGGCCCAATGATATCCATACCCACTCTCAAAAAAGGGGTCTCTATGACTGGTATGGGCTGGAGTGGAGCTGGTGGGTGTGGGGATGGGTTAAATAATTGACATTGAGGACAGTCAGTACAGTGTTTACGTATGTCCCTGAACACTCTGGGCCAAAAAAAAAGCCGGAGTACTGCCTCCTCTGTTTTTTCCCTTCCTAGGTGTCCCTCCCCTTTATCCCCATGTGCTAGATATAGGACCTGTTGTCGGTGATTCCTGGGAACTACCAACTGTTTCTGTCGCCCTTCCTCCAAATTCGGTATTCTGTATAATAGGTGGTTTTGTATTATAAATCGCGGTCCGACCGCATGCTCTTCCGGGAGTAGGGCTCGTTGCCACGCGTTTTTCAAGAAGGGGTCGTCTCTTTGACTCTGCTGGAACTCCCCGGGAATGGTACACACCCGACTGGCTACTCCTGAAGTAGGCTCTGACGGAATATTGTGATTTTGGGCATAGTGTTATCGCTGGACCCTTTTTTGCCGTTTACTGAGAGTTATCTTTGGGGTTCAACTTACTCCCTCTCCTGCCTCAAAGGGTACTTCCTTCCACCAAGTCTTAAGTGTGTGTTCCTGACCTACTTTGCTTAGTAGGGTGGAGAAGTCTTTATAATCTGTTCCAATGATGATATCTTCCTCCAGGTTGGGAAGTATTCCCACTTTTAGGGTCTCAGTCACTTCTCTCCACTTTAGGTGTACTATAGCTACCGGGTAATATCTTTGATCCCCATGTACACATGCAATGTTCAACTGAATTCTCACGGTGAAAACAAAAGGCCATAAACTTGGTCTCTCATTCATATGTGGCAAATTAGGTCCATTCAGGTGAAGAGTGTCTGCAAATTAGCACTCTTTTTCTCTTCTTTCTCCTTACAGCACCATCTTCATCTTCACTCTGGTTTGACTTTTCGACTGCTTCTGTTACTGATTGGAGTTTATCAGCAACTAGTTTACGTGCAGATGGATCTTTCCACCTTGGCTCCAGACATTTCTTCCTCATGTGCTTTTTCACCATGACCCAGTCACCAGCTTTCAAGCTGTGACACTGTTCCTGGGCTGTTTGAACTGTTGCTGCTTCAACTTGATAAGACAAAGAGTGAACCACATCAGCTAGACTTTTCCAATAATTCAGCACTAAGTCATCTGTCATGGTCACAAGTGCATTTGTAGGTATTGCTGGAAGTCTCATTGCATGAATCATCAGGACTTCATGAGGAGACAGTCCTGTCCTCCTGTCAAGGGTGCTATGCATGCTGATCAGGACAAGTAGCAAAGCATGATGCCCTTTCAACATTATAGAGGCATAAATCTTTGCCAATCGAGCTGTCAGTGTTCCATTCATATGTTCTACCAATCCAGAAGCCTCTGGTCTATGACTGCAGTGCAATTTTTGCTCAATGCTCAGTGCTGCAAAACAACAACCTTTTAATCTCATTATTAATATGGGTTCCTCAATCTTATTCTTAAGAATTAGGGAATCCATAGCGTGGAATACGTTCCTGAGCAGCAGCTTAGCTACAGTAAGACTATCATTCCTACCTATTGGATGAATCCTGATCTATTTGGAAAACACACACAATGACTAACACATACTTCAATTCATTGCAGGCAGGCATTTCAATGAGATCAATTTGTATTCTGTTAAATGGCCCTCCCAATTTGCCTATGTGGCTCAAATTAACCACTGCGTGTTTCCGTACATTCATTCGTTGGCACGTTACACATCTGGAAGAAACCGCTTCTGCGACCAATCTAAATCTGGGGTTGTACCATGTCTGTTTGAATGTGAGAATTGTTGCATTTCTGCCGAGATGAACCTGACGATGATAATACCTAACCATCGAGTTCAGTAAACAATCTGGCACCACGACTTTCCCTTAATTTGAAATCCAAACATGATGTCCTGCTCTTTGAGCACAACCTGCTTTTATCCAACCTCTGTGGCCTCTTCCTGCAACCTCTCAATTTCAATCCCAGTATCAACCACTGTCATCAAGAAATTTTGATTTTAACTCACTAGTGTCACTTTCATTACTCTGTGTTTCATAGAAGGTGACCCAGTGGAGTGCACAATATCTGGCAATTTGGTCAGCATAAGCATTGCCTAACATTAAACAGTCATTTGACTTCTGGTGGGCCACAAACTTGACAACAGCGATCTACTCAGGTAACTGTAAAGCATTTAACAAATCATTAATTATTTCTCCATTTCGAATAGGTGACCCAGACAAGGCCATAAAACCTCTCTGGTGCCACAGCTGCCCAAAGTCATGGACAACACCAAATCTGTATTGGTTATCTGTAAACATTGTCACTTTGAGCTGCTCTGATATGCAGCATGCTCTTGTGCGAGCAACCAATTTGGCTGCTTGGGCACAACCTACCCTTTGAAGCTTCGACAACTCCTGAGAGAGTGCAAACTGCATAACCTGCTCTCAGACTACCTTCACTGTCTCTTAAACAGGAGCCATCAACAAAGACAACTTGACCATTTTCCTCCAAGGGAGTATCCTGAATATCAGGTCTGGGTCTGGGTTTCGTGTGCAGTTCAGCGAGGCAGTCATGTTCCATTTAATTAATATCGACTGTGACATCAACATTTACAGGCAATAATGTGGCAGGGTTCAAACTTGAACATCTCTTAATCACAACACTGGGGGATCCAAGAATTAATATCTCATAATTGGAAAGTTGGGCACTAGTCAAATATTGGGTTTTCAACCTAGTCAAAAGAATTTCTACTGAGTGAGGGATGTAGACAGTTAAAGGATGACCCATCACAATGCCTTCACATTGACTGATGCTCATACCAGCAGAAGTGAAGGCTTTCAGAGAGCTGGGTGAAGCAGCATCTACAGGATCCAATGTGGTGGAAAAATATGCCACGGGCCTGTTTGTTTCTCTGCGTGACTGCATCAAAACAGAAAGAGCACAACCATCACACTCTTGACAAAACAGTACAAATCCTTTCATATAATCAGGCATTGCTGAAGCTGGAGCTCTGCACAAACTCTGTTTCAACTCAGTGAATGCTTTCATGCATTGTTCATGGAAGTGGACTGAATCTGTGACTTCCTTGTGCATCAACTTCTGCAACAGTTGAGAAATGACTGTAAAATTCAGAATCCATTGGCCATAATAGCTCACTACGCCCAAAAACATTCTGACATCTTTCTGTAATTTGGGGATTCATTTGCATAATTGTTGCAACTCTCTTTCGGGACACTTTTCTCGCACCGTTCTCAATTTGATGACCCAAATACTTAACTTCTTTCTGATAATACTTTAACTTAGCAGGGTAAACCTTATGTCCATTCTCACCTAAATGGTTCAATTACGATTTAGTATCTTGTCTACAAGCTTCATGTTTATTCGACAAAACCTTCAAGTCATCAATGTTCTGCAGTAAAGCATACTGAAATGCAGTGATCAAAGACTCCACATTGTTTTTCAGGATGTGATTAAAAATGGATGGTGATTCCAAAAACCTCTGTGCAGTATGACACCATGAGTACACACAGTTGCCGAATCCTAAACAAAAGAGGAACTGACTCTCTTCATGCAGTGGCACTGAAAAAAATGCTTGTGACAAATCAATCTCTGTAAACCATTCTGCTTCACATGGAATCTGAAATATGATCACTGCTTGATTTGGCCCTAAGGGACAACATGATACTACAATTGTGTGGACAGAGAGATCCCAAACTCTCAGTGTTACTACCTCTTGTAATTCATCTGGAAAGTTTTTAACTGTCATGACAGGAAACAATGAGATGAGAGGATACATCTCATCAGTTTGACTGAAAGTGTTATCATCGTTATTAGTTTAAATTTGTATTCCTTCTTGTGTAAAACTAATGGAACATTTTAATTGGCATATCAAGTCTCTTCCTAACAGATTCGCAAACAACAAAGCGGTGTAAACTGTCAAATGTACCTATCTTAACTGGAATGGGCACTGTAGTGGCATCTATCAAGTGCCTTATTTTCTACTCCTATAACCTGATCTTTTCTTCCTGAAAGGGGCACATTAGGGGTCAATCAAGAATGAAACATCATGACCCATTACACTCATATTCATACATGGACCACGCTGATCTACCTTCAATGAGGCAGACAATGCACATTTCTCCTCATCTGAACTCTTGTTCATGCACTGTTTACTCGCTTCATCATCAATGAAACCAATCAATGGGTATTGTATGATTAACTGATGTGCATTTGCCTTTACTCTCTGGTCTGCGTTCTGCTGAGGAACCATCACCTGTTGCTGTGCCGTCGGAGATTGTGGTATCTGCATCTGCTGTGGGACATTATTTTGCTGTTGGGCAAATTGTACTTGTTGCTGGGGAATCTGCATTTGGACTGCTCCATTAAGGACATTGATGGTTTGATTTCAGGGCCTTTGAACTTTTTGCATTTTGAAATTGATTGTTGTTAACCATCTGTGCAACACCACCACCTTTCACCAAATTATTTACATTATTAAAGGGACACTCCCATTTCCATTGTCCGACGTTGCTGCACGCATGACAAGGCAGCATTGTTTTCATGTTCTGATCATCAGCCACATTCTCATTTGGATCTACTTAAACTCCACAACCTCTACCTCTGAACTGAGGTAGCACAGTGCCTTGCTGCTGTGTTTCCTGCATTCCTGCTGTTTGAGCTGACTGAATCTGCATCACCATTGCCTTTTCCTTCAACCATTTTTTGTTCATAACAATCTCATCACTATAGTATTTCGCGTATTGCAACACTTCATCAATCGGCTTCACTTGCCAGCAAATCAAATAATTCTTAATCATATTGCTAACTTCAGGTTTCAATCCTTGAACAAATATAGAAATCATGTCTCTCGTCTCATTAATTTCTATGCCACTGTATTGTCTGAATGCTTTCAGCAGTCTCTCATAACAAGCATGAACAGACTCCTTTGGCAATCATTGTAGTTAGTAGAAACTCTAGTTTTCAGTAACTCTTTCACCTTGCAATAGTGTTTCTTCTTCACTTCAGACAGCGCATCTGTTATTGCGTCTCTCTTTGGCTCACGTGTTGGCCAATCAACACTCCCCTCAACCCACAAATCTGCTGGTACCACAATCTCAAATAAAGTGTTCAGATCTTCACAAAAACACTTCAAAAGCTTAACAGACCTTTCTGTTTGCTGGTACCATTCCACCAGGGTTTTCCTCAACTTTAGGTAATCATTTGTAAATGATTTCTCTCATTGGCATCATTTTTACAGCTCCTTCACCTTGCTGTATATCATTTAAAGTTGTAGTCGGCTTTTTATTCTGATCACTTTTCTTTGCCCATCTAACTTCCCATTTAACTAATGCTTCCCATATTTGAATACTTTGAATCAACTCCTTAATGTGAATTTTTATTCCAGGTGATATCATGTTTGCAATGTCTCTTGAATCAAATTCTAATCTGTATCTCTTCTTCAACTGTTTAGATTTATCCATTTTGATTTCATATTTCTCTGTAAAATCCGTTAATTTCTCATAAACATGTAGTTTTCACTTTAAGAATCTAATCTATTCAAATCAAATGTTGCATCAATCATTTAATTTAATTCTAATTTTAGTCTGGTCATGTTTAATGTCCTTTCTCATTTTGGCATATTTCCTGATGCTGAAATTCCGCTCAAATTGTCTAAACATTCAGTCAATTGTCGGGCTGTCAAACATTGTAAACTAATGTTATTACTATTGTTTTGGGATACAACTTGAAGTACACTGCAAGGGGCCCTCATAACATGCTCTAGAGCCATCACAGATGATCCTATTGAGCATAGGGCACATAACACATCAATTAGTGGACCAACTCTATTATGTGTCTGGTTCAAACCGAAAAAAAGCTACTGGGGTCATGACTGTCACAGTAGTGCTCAGTTTCTCTATCTCTGCATTAGTTCCAACAGGTGAACTCATTTCTGAGACTGGATTTGGAATCTGGTGACCATTCTTCTTATTACCCTGAGCATAGGATAGGTATACTGGACCTATGATAACAGAGACTGTTAATACCTGTGGGCCCAATAAATTCAACTGATTTTGTGGGAATATTAATCCTCTGCTCTGGCCTGTCAATACTGTACCTAAACTCTGATTTGACTGACTTGGGTCAACATTCTGCAGTGTCATTACTGGGGAATACATGGGCATTGTCTGTCTCCGATTCACAAATGGTGCAGGTGTCTGTACATTAGGTGTGGACTCAAACTGAGCCATCCCTGAAATCTGAATTTGCTGTGGCATAACTTGGGCTGGAACAGTATTAACATTTGAAACGGTCAGATAAGTCGCTGTCACCTGTGCAAACGTTTGCCCTTAGGCACATTTGGAATGATCTGAACCTTGGTTTGTGCAACTGTAGGTGTAGCGACATACAGCATTACATCCTGGCTTACTGATTCAACTGCATTATATGGTGGGGGGCGATTCTACAACTAAGTTATAAATTCATCACCTGAATCACTATCAACACCTGCTACCCTTTTATTTTCACCCGAATTTTGTTCTGTAACTTCCTCAGATTTCTTTTTGGCCTTAGGCTTAACTCTTCCTTCACCTTCCTGTGGAATTGCTGGAAACAAGTTCACTGCATGTAATCCCTCTGCTTGACATTCGCTACTCTGCATCCCATCTAGCTTCTGTTAGCATTTTTTCTGCTTTCCTCATTCTCCTTTCGAATTTCTGAGCCTTTATTTGTCTCGCAACTAATTCCCAAATAGCAAGTGCTTCAAATTGGACAGGTCTAGGAAGGGACTATGATTCATACATCATACTCTTCAGATTCTCTAAATTTCTCAAATTAAATAATGATTAGAGAAAGATAAGACTGACAATGAGCACCTTCGGCAAACCATGACAATAAATCCAAATAGCCTTATCTTCAAGTAACCTGCCTCTAAAACCTTTAAACATGGGAGAAATTCTAGTCCCTTAGACTATGAGCCTGATTATGAGTTTGGCAGTCGGACTCCCAGACCGCCAGGGCAGCAGTCCCAAAAACGCTGCTGCTCGGGCAGTCTCCACACCACCGTATTATGATGTATGCAGTCTAAGCTACAGTCGGCCAAACCAAATGGCTTCCCACCAGCTGCACAGCAGCTTGCAATCTTCGGGTTGTGTAGCCCATGGCTATTATGGCCATGTAGAACTGCCGATCCCATTCTAATAACATAGTCTACATGGCGGTCTCCTTGTGGCAGTCAGCTCCGTGGTACACATTCAGCAAGGCAATAGGCAAATGCCCATTGGATGGATAAAAAAAACACGCAGGTGACATACTTTGGCTCAATGGCACACCTGCCAATCACACTATAAAACATACCTCTTCTGAGACAATGATCCATTGCCTATATGCTGCAAGAAAGAGACCAGAGAGCCACTGTTTTACTCATCAGTGATAGATAAGGCATCCCCATTTTCACCATCCCATTCAACACCTTTCAACCATCTCTGTCTATTTATTCCTTATAACACTTTTTTGTGAAGTAATTCCCTGCCACCCACTTTAATTTACAGCTATGTCACATCCCAAAATCCCAGTTTTTCTAAAGATGAGTTGAGAGTCATAGTGGAAAAAATCATAAGAATAGAGCCACAATTGTTTGGAGTACAAGTCCAACATACTCCTCTTAGTAGGAAAATAGAAATGTGGCAAGGAATAGTTGACAGAGTGAATGCTATAGGCACCACCATTCACACAGAGGAGTACATTAGGAAGAGGTGGAATGACCTGATGGGGAAAGTGCGTTCCCTGGCCTCCAAGCAGCACATTGAGTCCCTGAAGACTGGTGTTGGTCCTCCCAGTGCCCCATTACAACTTTTGCCCTGGATGGAGAAAGTTAATGCTCATTCCATTTTTGATGGGAGAAATACTCTAGTCTTTTGACTTCCAATTGTGTGACATCTACTCCTATGATTTCATTCACCATGACTGACCCCTTCAATTGTCATTAATGTAACTTTTTGCCACAAGTTTGTTTTCACCCCAGTACTGTACTAAATTCTGCAGTTAAAAAGTAACTGTCTACTTTCTTAAATTTCACATTTAGCAATGTAGATATGCACAAACATGTGAACCATACAGTACAAAAAAGAACTGCTGGTAGAAGCAGGGACATGTTGCATGTACAATGTCCAGATCAGGATTACAACCATTCCACACAAACACATATGTGTCCTGTCAAAGAAGTAATTTTATTACATTTCTCATCTCATAGGCTGTCAATATTACTGAAACATAGCAAATCAGACATCATCAAATCATACTGGGCTAAATGATCAAATTTACAGGTACAGACTCAATACCATGAATGGAAGGGATACATCAGACACTGTCCTGTAGAATAGGCAACCATATCGCCTTCATCACAAGAGGAATCAAAAATCTTATAACGCAAGGGAAGTACAGCAGTTTCTTATACAGGGTCATTACAATCAAGTGTTTCTGCATCTAGGGGTATGACACAAACAAATGTCAGTGATGTGCCACATGCAGTTTGTGCAAAAGGAGTGTTTAGCCAATGTGAAAACTAGCATGGATTCAGACTTCAGCTATGTATGTTCTGACCACATGATGACACACATAATACATCATGGCCACCACATGACAAAGAACAAGTCCAATAGATTCTACCTAACTTCCATCATATCACTGTGCAAGCAGTCTTGGCACAGGCCTTCTACACCTAAAGTCAGTGGCATACATTCCCAGGAAAAATGAATGTCCACTTTGTATGTCCAAACAGCATCATATATCTGCCAATGTCACAACTCGGAAATATCCCAATGAAGATGTCATGGTGAAGGTACCTCAACAAAGGCAAATACAAGGATTAGAGCAATGAAACCATACATATGACACAATTCACATAGCAAATGTCTGGAGAACGCAGCCCATGTCATATATCTCACGCAAACAATGCAACATCTCCAAAATGTGATTGTGTCAAAAGCTTCCTCAACAGACACTCTTTGCCAGTATTTGTCAGAGCTACAGCTTACAAGGTTTTCCAACAAATCTATTTGTTACATCATCACAAAAAGAGTTTGTTGTACAGTCAAAGTCATGACATCCCATGACATACCTATACTCATGAGAAGAAGCTGTTGATGAGATCTTGTTGCAAGTCAACTCCTTCCTTCTCACCACTATCATCTTCATTTTGTGCTTCCGTATTCTCACCTGGTGGCACAGCAGGCTCCCCCTCCTCTGGGATGTAAGGTATTTTCCTCCACAGGTCAATGTTATGGAACATGCAGCACACCACGGTGATCTAACAAACCTTCCCGGGTGAGTAGAGGAGGGTTCCCCCAGTCTTGTACAGACAGTGAAATCTGGCCTTCAGGAGCCCAAAAACCCGCTTAGCTGGCAGCCATGTTCTTCCATGGGCCTCATTCAAGTGGACTTTCCCTGACATAGTAAGATTCCTCAGCTGTGTTAACAGTCAAGGATGGCTGTGATATGCTGAGTCCCCTGTTTTGTAGTGAGACATATGTGCCGCAATGAGTCACACACTTCCTGATTTTAGCACCTATCATTGCACACACAAGGTCACAACAGATGTAACTTAACAACAAGACAAACCCTCTCTGGTTGCAGTTATGATACAAGATGGGGTATGGTGCTGTTCCGCATAGTAAAGGAATCATGAGATGAACCTGGGAACCGGGCACAGATGTTTGAAATGTGCAGATCTGAGAAGCATACAACTTGCACGTTGATCGAATGGAAGCACTACCTGTTGCGATAGACTTTTTTACTGGCATACAGTGGCACAACTGTAATATGGGTGCCATCAATGGCTCGCACAACATGTGGAAGGCGACCAATTCCATAGAAGTGAAACGTCACATCGTCTAATTTCTCACATCTGGGGAACTTGATATAGCTGTCAATGTGTTTTATTATTGCTGATAGTACGTCTTTTAAAACACCACTGAACATCGATTATGACATACCACCAGATATAGCCACTGTATATTGAAATTACCTTCAATCTAGGAAGTGTCATACTGCCATGAGTCTCATAATGAGTGGTATACATGTTGGATTAGTGTTTTGAGGCATGAGATCCGGCTCCAACTGATGACAAAGTTCCTGGATTGTTTGCCTAGTAGGCGGAGCTGCTTCATTATGTCATGTTCTTCCATAGTCTGAAGGTCTGGAAATGGATGGTAGACTGGAGGTTGTCGCATCCGCACTCTGCCAGGGTACTGAATTGTGGAATCAAATGATTTGGAGCATTATTCACTGTGTCCAGACCAACATATCTGATGAGTGACAACAAAGTCATGTGACAAAACCTTACAGACAGAAAAAGCATTACACCCATTGCACATCAAAAGTCTGCCAGTCAAGGTCCAATTCTGATCCTCATGGTTATCTAGACATGTGTCTACAACATATATCTGCTTCTCTTGTGCCTCTTGATATTGTGAAGTATGTTCTGATCACCAGAAATACAGTCACCAGCAGGTTACAGTGCACTGCGGTGATATGGCATCTGTGACCAGCAATGCACTACACTGATGATTGTGTAGGAAAATGTACATATCAAGGGGTGATAACATATTTTGAGATGCTAGTGCACATTTATAGATGTTGTGACACATTCTGTAGCCTGCAAAACTGTAATTCCAACCTCCAAAATAGCATATGCCTGACCTTGTTCATTGGACATTAGAAACCTCCCTCCTCTGGCGGACGTTGACCACGTGATGGGTGGGTTCAATTGTGGAGATCAAAGCCATAGGCTAATGTTGTTGACAGTGATGGTCACAGGACAATCACTGTGGCCATCGACAATGATAACTGCGTACGTGACATACAAGTATGCCATGCTTTGGAAGATTTCACACTTATCCCCTGGCACTGCTGCCATCACCACCATCACCACGTCAGCTGCTCTGTGCTACCTGTGGGAGCTATCTTGCCAGGCCAGACTGGTGAAAGTACCCATGCCTTCTCTCCAGAGGAGGTGGAGAGGCTAGTGGAAGAGGTTCTTTCCCTGTATGACTAGCTCTATGGCTCACCAAAGGAGCAGATAACTATCTTATTGGCATATTTGTCTTTGCTCAACACAACCCTTTCCTTCCCCACAGGCTCCAGTGTGCCTCCGAGTCACAGTGAGTTATTTGGGTGCCTGTTGTCACAATCTGTGGTCCATACATAGGATATACAGGTTATGAAGTGTGAAGCCCTGTACTTTGTGTCTTTGAAATGGCCATTATTTTGTGTGATGTTTGAAAAGCCCTAGATCCTCCTTGTTTTGCCTTTATATGTCTATGCAAGTGAACTTTACAGACAAACAATGATATATATGATGATCTGATGATGGTAAATGACACAGGTGGTCATTCCAACCTCAGCGGTAAAAGGCGCTTACCGCCGTTCAGAAGACCGCCATAACACCGCCGCAGCCGCGGTAAACCGCCACGGTCATTCTGACCCACAACAGCCAAACCGCCAAAATACAGACATCCCCAAAAGTCCGCCACACCAAAGGGCAGCGAGAAACTGGCGATGACCAAACCTCCACCGTCACGCCAACAGAAATACGCCCACACTATCACGACACCCAAATCCACGTGGCGGTCTTTCAACCGCGGTATTCCATTGGCGGCATACACCGCCGCGCTCAAAATACACACACACTTACAAAATAAAACCACATTGGACAATTCAAAATACACACACCTGAAACACATACACACACCACTCCCACACACCCAATTAAATATAAAATACACACCCACATCACCCACAAACCTCCACTCCTAGAGATTCGTGAACAAGCACCGAGAAAAGACATCCGAGCACCCAGACGCCCAATTCACTGTCACCCAGCAATATTTGCACGCACTTCACACAACACAACAATACACATCACCACACTTAGCACCACACCATCCACCCTACACATCACCCACACCACCCCATGGCACCGCAAAGACACCCCAGGTTCTCTGATGATGAACTCAGGGTCATGGTGGAGGAAATTGTACGAGTAGAGCCACAGCTGTTCGGGGCACAGGTGCAGCACACCACCATTGCCAGGAAGATGGAGCTATGGAGCAGAATAGTGGACAGGGTCAACGCTGTGGGACAGCACCCAAGAAATCGGGACGACATCAGGAAGAGGTGGAACGACCTACGGAGGAAGGTGCGTTCCATGGTATCCAGGCACAACATCGCGGTGCAGCGGACTGGCTGCGGACCCCCACCTCCTCCCCCAGAATTTACAACATGAGAGGAGCAAGTCTTGAACATTCTGCATCCTGAGGGCCTCGCTGGAGTAGGCGGAGGAATGGACTCTGGTAAGGCAAATCTTAACTACTTCTTCCCCCCACCCCACCTGCATGCCAACTCATACCCCCATCCTCACCCTCACCCCCATCACATCCTACTCCTTGCAACTGTTTCACCATCACAACCCACCCATCCCAACACCTAGCCCTGCATGCGTCCACAAAGCATGGACACCCATCACCTAAGCATGCCCACTGCACATACACATACAACCCCCCCCCCAACCACCGTCACAACAGCCCCCACAAAGGAATGCCAGCACTGGGGTACACGGGCACCCACCCATTGCAAGCTATGACACACACAGAAGCAATAACCATACTTTTATACCCCTGCAGGACCCGAACGCCACGTCACCGCGCAGGAGGGTCCACAAATGTCCACTCCACCCCCAGAAGAGGCCCACAGTGATGACAGCACCTCTGTCGACCTGGATCTAGATGACCAGCCCGGTCCATCGGGGACCTCGGGACAGTCGGTTCCCCTCACACAGCCACAGGCCACAGTAGACCTTCCCCCCTCTGGGAACACCAGCACATCACCCACCCAGCGGGCCCATACCTCTGTCCCCAGGACACGTCAATCAGCGGTGTGTCCACCACTACAGGGAACCCAGGCTAACACACCACCCCAACAACAACAGGGACCTGGGGGCAGTGGTAGTGGGCACACGGTCCAGGGGACAGAGGCCCAGGGAAACAGGGGAACTGGGAGGGCTGCTGTGCGACAGGGGGGGACAGGCCCAGGGAACCCACTCTCCACGAGGCCCTATCCTCCATCATGGGAGCATACCACCGCTCCCAGGAGACGATGGCGACGGTCCTGGCCAGGTTCCAGGAGATCCAGCTTCTGCAGGAGCAACAGTATATGGGGTTCAGGGAGGAACTAAGAAACATAAGTTCCGCCATGGGTACCATCGTAGTGGCCCTGAATGAGGTAGTCACGACATTGCAGGACACTGTGGCACCTCAAAGGGCCCCTGACACTAGCATGCACCAAGAACTGCCTACCACCTCCGCCGGCGCTAGTGGACAGGAGGCCCCGACACAAGACCAACAGGCCACCAGAACCCCACCCCCTGCAGAAGGAGAACCACCCCGCAAGCGGGCCCTGAGATCCAGGAAGAAGACAGAGTAAGATGTCAAGACCCCCGCCAGCAAAGGATACCGCCCTGATTGTCATCCCACTGTCCCACATTGTCACCCAACCCAACCTTAAACTGCCCCTGCTCCACTTCCCACAGGCATTTGGACAATGCACCTGTGAAACTGATAGTCTGGACTCTGCCATGGACAATCCTCCACCATCACCCCTCACCGATTTGCAACCACCCATCCAATTTAGAGCACTTGAATAAAAACACTTATTGCACAAAACAATCTGGAGTCTGGCTGTGATTTCGAACAAATGTATTAGACATGACCGTGCCAAAATGTTCATTCACATTGTGATGCTAACAAACCGCTGTCACACAGCTGTAGTCCATGGGGAAACAAAGCAGATGTCACGCAGTGGGGCCCACATCTCTGAAAACGGAAGGGAAAGTCACAACACAGTTACCATACACTGGGGGAAAAAGTCAGACAGTAGAGAGGTAGGAGTCATTAAGTAAATGTAATATGCCGGTGTCTACTCTTACCTGTGTGTCACTGAAAATACTGCTGTATTACTGTGTTCTTGTTCTCTATGTCTTCCTCTTCGGCTTCCTCCTCTTCACTCTCCACAGGCTCCACAGCTGCTACAACACCACCATCTGGACCATCCTCCTGCAGAAAAGGCACCTGGCGGCGCAAAGCCAGGTTGTGAAGCATACAGCAGGCCACGATGATCTGGCACACCTTCTTTGGTGAGTACATTAGGGATCTACCTGTCATATGGAGGCACCTGAACCTGGCCTTCAGGAGGCCGAAGGTTCGCTCGATCACCCTCCTAGTCCGCCCATTGGCCTCATTGTACCGTTCCACTGCCCTTGTCCTGGGATTCCTCACTGGGGTCAGTAGCCAGGACAGGTTGGGGTAACCAGAGTCCCCTAATAGCCACACCCGGTGCCTCTGGAGTTGACCCATCACATACGGGATGCTGCTATTCCGCAGGATGTAGGCGTCATGCACTGACCCAGGGAACTTGGCATTAACATGGGAGATGTACTGGTCAGCCAAACACACCATCTGTACATTCATGGAATGATAACTCTTCCGGTTCCTGTACACCTGTTCACTCCTGCTGGAGGGGACCAAAGCAACATGTGTCCCATCAATGGCACCTATGATGTTGGGGATATGTCCAAGGGCATAGAAATCACCCTTCACTGTAGGCAAATCCCCCACCTCAGGGAAAACGATGTAGCTCCGCATGTGTTTCAGCAGGGCAGACAACACTCTGGACAACACCTTGGAAAACATAGGCTGGGACATCCCTGATGATATGGCCACTGTTGTTTGAAATGACCCACTTGCTAAGAAATGGAGTACTGACAGCACCTGCACTAGAGGGGGGATCCCTGTGGGTTGGCGGATGGGTGACATCAGTTCTGGCTCCAGCTGGGCACACAGTTCCTGTATAGTGGCTTGGTCAAGCCTGTATGTCAGTATGACATGTCGTTCCTCCATTGTCAACAGGTCCACCAGCGGTCTGTACACGGGAAGATTCCTCCATCTCCTCGCATGTCCCAGCGGACAGTGCCTATGAAGGACAACAGCGAGCACAGAGTCAAGCAACCCACAGGTACGTAACCACAGCTTGCACATAACACGATTCCCAATGCATTGAATGTCTTGTATGAGTGTTGGTGCATGGCCTAGGTATGTGTGACGCAGTTGGTAATTAGGCCATGTGGGCCCTTGAAATGGCGGCTGCCTGACCTGTGAAGTGCGACAGTGGGATGTGAGGTCAATGTGCTGGCGTGGCACACCGGGGCGTGCGGCGGTCGAAGACCGCGGCGCTAAGCGGCATTGGTTAAGATTGAACCCTATGGGTTTCAGGAGCCAATGACGATGTGCGCCGGTGGTCGCGGTACGCACCGCCGCGGGACGCACCACCGCGGGCGTGACCGCCATTTTCTATCTGCTTAATCACTCGATACCTGATCTTCGACAGGAGAGGACCTACACTGCAAGTGCTGCTGTGACCTCGGTCTGGAAGAGACAATGGCTCATGCGACTGGGGAAAGGGCCACTGCCTTCACTGCGGAGGAGTTGGAGAAACTTGTGGATGGGGTCCTCCCCCAGTATGCGCTACTCTACGGTCCTCCAGACCAACAGGTAAGTACACTGGGACCATGCTTAGTGGGCAATGCCTGGGTTGACTGGGGTGGATGAAAGATAGTGGGGAGGGGAGCGATTGAGGCATGCATCAAACGACAGATGAGAGCATGTGCCACATGGCAAGGGTGGGGATGGGGGGCCACTCACATCGAGCATGCAGAAGGTGATGACAATTTTTCTCTCCCTGTACATGTCACATAGGTCAGCGCCCACCAGAAAGTCACGATTTGGCGTGCCATCGCCAAGGACGTCCGGACCCTGGGGGTCCACAACAGACGGGGCACCCACTGCCGGAAGAGGTGGGAGGACATCCGACGCTGGAGCAGGAAGACGGCGGAGGCTCAGCTGGGGATGGCCTCCCAATGTAGGAGGGGTGCCAGTCGTCATTTGACCCCCCTGATGTCCCGGATCCTGGCAGTGGCCTACCCCGATTTGGATGGGCACGTGAGGACATCACAGCAGACACAAGGGGGTGAGTACAAATACATTCTGCTGACTTTGCGCGCAGTGGAGGTGTCTGGGTGGGGGAGGAGGGCTGTGGGTATCCCTAGGCCAGGGCGATTTCTGTAGGCTAGGCCCCTCCATAAGGCATGGCCCTGTGCCCCCGCCCCCCACCTCTGTAGGGTGCCAAGTACAGGTATCCATGGCCCTGGGTCATCTATGTGTGCAGTTGTCGTCCATAGGCTTGTAGGCCATGTCCCACGGATTGAGTAGTGGACCCCAAGTGCGCGCCGTAGTGCAGGGGGCTTCTGTGTCTGTCTTGTCCGCCAACGGTAGCGGTAATCCATGCACTCAACATGTCTTTATTTCTCCTCCCCCCCCCTTTTTTGTGGTCTTCCTGTTCATGTGTGCATTAGCATCATCAGGCGGAGGAGAAGTGGCATCGGAGCACGAGGGAGCTGCATCTCACATGGCCATGGCGGGCCATGCAACTGACTCGGATTTCACCAGTGAGACGGAGGGCGAGGGGAGCTCAACAGCTGGGACTCGTGCTGATGTCAGTGACAGCGACTCGTCCTCTGAAGGGAGCTCCCTTGTGGTGGCGGCAACATCCGTGCCCCCCGCAACAACAGGTACAGCCGCCACCCAGCGCACCAGCACCCCCCTCCCAGCAGCCCCTCAGCGTTTGCCCCGTGCCCGCTCACCCAGGAAGGTGGGCATCTCCTTCGCCCCAGGCACCTCCGGGCCTGCCCCTGTCACCCCTGCTGCCCTCAGTGAGGAGGTCATTGACCTCCTAAGGACCATCATTGTTGGGCAGTCTACCCTTTTGAATGCCATCCAGGGTGTACAAAGAGATGTGCACCAGAGTAATGCATACCTGGAGGGCATTCATTCGGGTCAGGCTGCCCATCAGCGATCGTTCAACGCTCTGGCCTCAGCACTGACGGCAGCAATTGTCCCTGTCTCTAGCCTCCCCCCTCCAACTTCCTCCACCCAGACCCAATCCCCTGTACCTCTGCCTATCCCAGACTCACCTACAGACCAGCCTGCACACACCTCAACACCCAAGGGAAGCTCATCAAGACATAAGCACCACACATCACACAAGCATTCACACAAGCAACATCCACATGCAGACATAGCAACAGCCACTGCCTCCACTGTGTCCCCCTCCTCCTCGTCTCCCTCTTCCCTCCCTGTGACGTCTCCACTCACACTTGCATGCACAACATCTTCAGCCACTACGTCCATCACCAGCACACCCACCAGAACACTCTGCACACGTGCAGTCACCACCCCCACTACCATTTACACGTCCCCTGTGTCCTCTCCAAGTGTGTCTGTCACCCCCTCTTCCAAACTACACAAACGCAGGCAGCCACCCACCCAACAGCCATCCACCTCACGACAGCCTCCAGCCCAAGCACCTTCACCCAAAGACACCAGACTTCACACTCCTACAACCACATCCTCTTCCTCCACTCCCATACCCACTACACCTACCCGTCCCTCTCTTTCCAAATTGCTTTTCTTTTCCAAACTTGACCTCTTTCCTACAACTCCCACCAACCTGTCCATCTCATAAGAGTCCAATCAGCACCTCAGCCACCATAAAACCGGGACCTGTGAAGACTGTTGTCCATGGACTGTGGAGTCCCCCACCCTCAAGGGCATCCAGTTCAGCTAGGAGCCAAGGCACGGCCAGCCCACCAACGGAAAAGCATCCTAAGATTGCCAGTGCCCGGCGCGAGCGACCAAAGACCCCAGGGACAAAAATCCCTACATTGGCTCCGGCTGGAAGTCGGGTGCCACCTGGCACACCGCCAAAGGTGGGAAAGGGCCACAAGCGTGCAGGGAAGGGTGGGAAGGGCAGCACGCCCGACAAGTCTGGCAGCAGGCCAGCTGGCCAGGAGGGCCCCAACAGCCCCATCCCAGGTGTGCAGGAGGACACCCACAGGCCCGGTACTGCAGCCCAGGAGGGCCCCGCAAGCCACGTCCCAGATGGGCAGGAGGACACCCACAGGCCGAGAACTGCAGCCCAGGAGGGCCCCGCAAGCCACCAGACACATGTCAGGTGGCGAGTGACATCCATGCCTGGGCCGGATCCGCTGACCAGGACACTCATCTCAAGCACCGCTCCGCTGGGCACCGCCGTCTCAAGCACCGCTGAACAGGGCACCGCCGTCTCAAGCACCGCTGAACAGGGCACCGCCGTCTCAAGCACCGCTGAACAGGGCACAGCCGTCTCAAGCACCGCTGAACTGGGCCCTTCATCTCAAGCACCGCTGAACTGGGCCCTTCATCTCAAGCACTGCTCCGCTGGGCACCGCCGTCTCAAGCACCGCTGAACTGGGCCCTTCATCTCAAGCACCACTCCGCTGGGCACCGCCGTCTCAAGCACAGCTGAACAGGGCACCGCCGTCTCAAGCACCGCTGAACAGGGCACCGCCGTCTCAAGCACCGCTGAACTGGGCACCGCCGTTTCAAGCACCGCTGAACTGGACCCTTCATCTCAAGCACTGCTCCGCTGGGCACTGCCGTCTCAAGCACCGCTGAACTGGGCCCTTCATCTCAAGCACCGCTGAACTGGGCCATTCATCTCAAGCACCGCTGGCACATTGGCGGAAGGGGCAGGCCCGCATCTGTGTCGGGCAGAGCTGCACGAAGCACTCTGGGCACTAGTCCCCCTCCAGTACCAGTGGAGACTGTTATCCACTTGAGAGACTGTGGCTTTGCACTCCCCAGGATGGCACAGTGGGCAACCCACCCACTGTAGAGACTTGAGAGACTGTGGCTTTGCACTCCCCAGGATGGCACAGTGGGCAACCCACCCACTGTAGAGACTTGAGAGACTGTGGCTTTGCACTCCCCAGGATATGGCAGTGGGCAAGCCACCCACTGTATAGACTTGAGAGACTGTGGCTTTGCACTCCCCAGGATGGCACAGTGGGCACCCCACCCACTGTAGAGACTTGAGAGATTGTGGCTTTGCACTCCCCAGGATGGCACAGTGGGCAACCCACCCACTGTAGAGACTTGTGAGACTGTGGCTTTGCACTCCCCAGGATGGCACTGTGGCCATGGAGGCCCCTCGTGGATCTGGCGTCGTGGACTCATCTGGCTGAGGTGCCCCCCTTCCCTTCCCCCTGAGGTGCCTGTAGTTTTCCTATCTGATGCCCCTGCAGTGTTCTCTCCGTTGGAGGCAGGTATCCTGTGTGGGCTTTGCCCATGTGTTTTGGCCCAGTGGCCCATGAACAATGGCTGATAGACATATCGGACTGGACAATTTATGTATATAAAGTTATAGATGTGTGATATATTTTATACTCAGTCTTACAATATAATTCTATATTTATAATCATTTCCTTTTGCCTTTGCATTCTTCCGGGGGGTTTGGGGGTGTAACTGTGATGTGTTTCTATGCATTGATGTGTGTGTTGTAGTGGTTGAGGGTGAGGGTGGGTGTGTCGCATATGTGTGTCCCCGTAATTTTTTGCCTCCCCCTCCCCTGTGTCGTAGGTGCAGTACTCACCGTTGTCTTCTGCGCCGGCATTCGTGCTCCTGGTAGAGGAGCAGGAAGACAATGGCTGGTAGGATGTGTAGTTCGGGTTCCATGCTGTCCAGATTCCTCGTGGGGTGTATGGAGGTGAGCGTTTTCCGTTTGAAATGGCTGTTTCCGCCGTGTTTTTATAGGCGGGGCTACCGCCCCGGAAAAGATGGCGGATTGGTGGGTTGTGATAGGGTGGGTGGTACATTGTCTCCCGCCTGTCTGTTGGCGGTGACCGCTGCGCTGTTTGTTTGTCCCGCCGTGGCGGGCGGTGTGTTAAAGTGGCGGTCTCTGTTGGCGGTTTTCGCCAGGGTCGGAATTGCAGTTTTTTTTACCGCCAGCCTGTTGGCGGTTTGCCGCCGCTTTAACACCGACCGCAAGGGTTGGAATGACCCCCACAGTATATGTATAGGGATTACAGCATGAGCTGTGTAGGCATACTGTTTGAGTCAGTTGAGGATGTTGGTAGCAATGTATAAAGTCCCACTGATCACTTAGCCCAGATCTGGCCTTGGCAAACTGTGGTATGACAACAAAGTAAATCTCATGGAGCCCTTCAGAGTGCCACACAACCCTTAACTTATGTATACGATGGCCACAGGATGCACTGTCATGCATGGAAGTGATGGAAATGTTATGGTCATGTAGGTTCTGTAGGTTCAGCCTTCAGCAGGCAAGGTCTATCAAAGCCTTTCACAGCATTGGACATAGCCTAGGCTGGTGCACAGTAACTCTAACCATGCCACTGAGGCACCAGACACACTCACAGTAGACCTTCAGATCCTTGGATGTGACCAAAATTAGTCTTCAAAAGCAAGATTAGACCTGAATGATTTTACATTGACTATGTTAGGAATTTGGATTCAGGTAAACACCTGACCTGGTACTCATTTTCATTGACCCTCATTGTCAATGTGTGATAATGACTTATGATAAACCCCTTACTCCAACAGGTCTGTTATCACCTTTCCATAAGTCATGTGACAAGCACACAGTGCAGATAGTTGGTTAATTCAGGGGAAATCATGACATGTGAATCACTAGCTTTGTAACATGCAATTAATCCCATCAAACATACCTTGCTATGTTGGATGTCATCTCTGTCTGAGTATCACATATGGTAAAATGTGTCTACTGTGATACCACTACATACCACACAAAACCACTCAGAAGTGTTATGAGATTTCATTAGGTAGACCACTTGTTGACACATCCACAGGGAAGAAGCTTTCAGTGACACTCATGCCAGCCCTTCATTGTCACCTAAGTCTAAGGGTGTAGTCAGTTACATGGTAGTTGCCTGTATGAACCCTATGCAGCGAGTCACGGTACCTGGATGTTAAGGTATCTATACAACAATACACAAAGAGTTTACCCTTCCGAAGGTCACAATGGTGTGTTGCGTGTCATTGTGACTCACATCACAGTACAGGTTGCTTGGGCCTGGGCTACATGATGTCACTGGGCCTGCTCAGTCAGTATAGGCCATGACCAGGGTTGTGGATAGTCAGCAGGTGACTCCAAAAGTGTGCATTTGTGTCCCTGTACATATCATCATGAGTGCTTTACATATTTAGTGTATTGCCAATTACAAAATGCTTGTGCTAGGTGTTTCCAAGATGTGTATAATACAACCAGCCAACAATTAAAACAATGAAATAGTGACCTCTTCATTTGTCTATTACATCCATTCAGGTCAATGCCCAGCCGAAGCAAGAGATTTAGAGAGCCATCAACTGGAAGGTGTGAATCCTGGGGGTCCATCACTAGCGGAGCTCACTCTGTCAGAAAAGGTGAGAAGACCTGAAACGCTGGGCCCAGAAGATCGCAGAGGACCAGCTGGGGCTGTCCTCCTAACATGGGTGTGGCACACGTCAGACCCTGACCCCCATGATGGCCCACATACTGGTGGTGGCCTACTCCGAGCTTGATAACATTTGAGGGGAGCACAGCAGTAACAAGGGATTGAGTCCTGAGCATATTCCTGCCTGTTACATTGTCAAGTTGATATGTGAGAGGCAGCCATCTCCCCATAAATATTGGAGATAGCATATGTGTGATACATAAGATGAGTTGTTTTTTGTGTAAGTATGGTGGTTGGTGTATGGTGATGTGACTTGCCTATTGTCTGTGTGACCAGGGACACAACAGAATATAGTCCACTACAGATATACTCCCTTAAGCAAACACATGGCTGAGTTCAGTGGTCAATCATCTCATGTTGTTTCTTGTTGTGGGTATCATTTGTACCCAACAGTCCTCTTGTCTTCAGTGTGTCATCGCCAACATAAACCAACATGAGGTAATAGATCATTGTACTCAACTATGTGTCTGCTCAAGTGAGCATATTGGCATCTGTACGCAACAGGCCATTTGTTTTCAGGGTGTCAAGAGTGCTGGTGCCTCACTAATGTCTCTCATGTGATGGCGGCAAACATACATGTGACGTGGCGTACATTGTCCTTTTGTGTGCCGACAGTGAGCAACACTTTCCCTTGTTAAGTAGTGAATGTACAGTTACATGATTTGGGTGACATCATTGTTGGCAACAGAATTTCTGCTGACATTTTAACTGTGTTATACACATTCTACCTGTTTTCATGGGATGATGTCTGATTCCATCACATATGTGTGCATGACAAAATCTCTTTGAAAATATTTGTGAATGGTGGGTATATAGTTCCTCATGGTACCACCGACAGGAATGTGCCAACATTGTTTGCTGGGTCACACATACCATAACCCATTACTCCATGTCATTTCTAATGAACAATTGTAGATGCAATAAGTGCATGGCAGGCAGACCTACAGTACTTACTCACAATGTGTGTTTCCATGTCATTGATGTGGACTCATTTGGCTACAAGCTTGGCACATGTCAATTGTTGTTGGTTCATTACATGACCGTTGACATGCATCAGGGAGTGAATGTGCCAACATTGTTTGCTGGGTCACACATACCGTAAGCCATTACTCCATGTCATTTCTCATGAACAATTGTAGATGCAATGAGTGCATGGCAGGCAGACCTACAGTACTTACTCACAGTGTGTGTTTCCATGTCATTGATGTGGACTCATTTGGCTACAAGCTTGGCACATGTCAATTGTTGTTGGTTCATTACATGACCGATGACATGCATCAGGGAGTGATATATATAAATGTTGTAATCATATGTGAGTATGTACACTCAGTAATCCAGTGGAATCTGTGTTTCTATGACAGAAAGGTACAGCAGTATGCCTTCCTGTTGAGAATAAGAAGTCACTCTTTGGATGATGGAGATTCCCTGAGCCACAACAACATTCAATGGACTATTGGATTTTAGTTATACAGTACTAGAAGGGTGTTCTCACAGTACCAAGCAAGACAGGTGAATTCCCTAGGCCTAGCTGACTAATTCTGCTGTGGATATTTCTGGACAAATCTCCCAGACATGTTGACCAGATTGTATCCATTGTACATGTCAGTGCAGGATGTATCATCTAGCAAAGCAACATTAGTACAACTACCAGGAGACTATGCAGTAAATGTGCATATTGGTAATTTTTTACAGTGTGACATGCGTGTGTCAATGTCACCTTCTTCCTGCTCCTGAACATTCTACTGCAACATGGCTGGATTATTTGCCCAACAATTCCACATGTTGTGGTATTGTGTATATATATATATATATATATATATATATATATATATATATATATACATATATATGTATGCTGATTGCAGGACCCTGTGTTGAATCTGTGAGAAGGAAGTTGGCATTGCTATATTAATTGATGCCAACAGGTTAGTGAGGGGTGCTACAGGAGCCAAACCATTCAGGGTGACAAGGCCTCCTCCTTGATCCATGGGTATTTTGATTGGATGACTTCACTCACACAATAGAAGTTGTATGTAAATTTTATTTTCCTGCTTGCAAATGATTACAGTTCATATAGCATGCCTGCATGTAGTGTACCAAATATTGGAGGCACTTTTGAGGACCTTGATACTAGGAGCTACTGTGCATTTTGGTAATGTTTTGTGATCAAAGCTATTGTGCAAGCATGTTGAGGCACATGGAATTTTTTGTGATTTCAGCATCATCCCTGGCAAGCAGAAGAGACAGGGCTGACATCAATGGGGAAATAGCTGGCCATGGTACCTCCAGTCACAAGATAACAGACACGGAGGGATACAGTTGCCCTCAGGGTAAGGGGAGTGTCACAGAGGGCATGGCTCCACATCATCATCTTCAGAGTCGACCTTCAGTGGACACTCCCTAGTGGTTGCCGAACACTCAGGACCTGATCCTGTTCCACTCTTGTCCACCACCCAAGTTCCATCTACACCCTTCCCTGTTGCTCCCCGCTAAGTTGGCCAGACCAGTTCCCCCAAGAGGGTAGCCATCTCCTTCATGCCAGGTACCTCACCACCTGCCCCTGTTACCCCCGCTGCCCTGAGGGAGGAGGCTATTGACCTCCTGAGGAGCATCTTTGTGGGTCAGACTTCCATTCTCAATGCCATTAAGGTGCAGGGCACCCAGCCCCATCAGATAGTTGTGTACCTGAAAGCATTCGTAGTGCCATATCTGCCCTACAGAGATCTTTTCAGGCTCTGGCCTCCTCACTCATGGCAGCCTTCCACCCCTCACAAACCTCACTCACCACCTTCCTCTTCCCCATCCAATTTCCCTATTCCCATACCTGTCCAAAGCACACTCACACATACCCATGCACACAACTCAACAGCCACAAGCAACACACATAAACAGAATAAACACATGCACATGAGCAATCAACAGTCACTTACCCCACTCACAACCACCACCACATCCATCATACCCCCAGACACCACCCCAACACACACTAACACAACCACCACTGCCACCATAACCTCAAACACCAACCAAACACTCACAGACCCAGCCATCCCTCAGCCCATAAGCCCAGATTCAATCCCAACACACACAGACACAGCCGCCACTCCCACCATACCCCCATACACCACCCAACACTCACAGACCCAGTCACCTTACCCATCACATCCCAACCCAGCAAGAAACACAAATGCCCACACTCACAAATGCAACAGACAACCAACAAAACACAAACATACTTCAGACACACACACACACCAGCACCAACAATACACAAAGCCACAGCAGACACAGGCACTTCCTCATCCTACCAACACCTAACCTGTGTACACCCTCCCCATTTTCCAAAGAAATTTTCCTGATTTGAAATCCCCCCTCCCAAAAGGACCCTGCCCACAACCCAACCCATCCCTTCCATACCCAAGATCCAAGTTCTCCCTGTTGACACCTGCGACCACCTATCCTGCCCCTGGACCTAGCCATATCCCCACACATCCAAGGAGAAATGTACCTCTCCCAAAATAAAGCCCACCTCTCCCAAAACCAAACCCATCCATCCTAATACTGACCCCACCCAAGGCAGATCATTTAGGTGCCTGGATTGCATATTAGATACCCCTTCCTGTTGAGGTTCCTGTGGCAGTGATTAGTGAGGCAATGTTTAGAGCACAGCAGTGTGCAATGCACATGTTTTCAAGTACTGGCCTTTGGCCTTTACTCCATTTTTGGACTTTTGCCAATAAAGTTAATTTGGTTGTTATGCTAAACATTCGTCCTTCCAATACTTTTCTACTTTTTTGATGTTCAAGTATAATTTGTGATGTATGACTACAGTTGTGCTTGTTTAACCCTGATTAGTGATCCATTTGATGCAGTGGTGACTATCTGACTTTTGAACCAGTGTTGGAGTCATCCAGAACAAGGACAAATGTTGGCTGGAGGGATTTGTTGGATATTATTCAATTGGGGTGGCATTGCATTGGGTGTTGTTTCATATAGTAAGTATTTCATCTTGGCTTGGCCATTGTCAACATCTATTGGGTTACATTTCCCCGCAATGTAGATTGTACATTTGTATCATGTGTGCAGGCTTGAGGTTTGTTTGTCCACAGACAGAGGGTGTTCAATTGTTCTTCCTTCCTATACAATTGAATGGACATGTGCATATTTTGATGTGTGTACCTTACACCTACTTTATCTTACTGTGTGAACCATGCTGTTACTGTTGTATTTGCTGTCTAGACTTGTACTTACGTATATGTCACATGAGCATGACACTTGGTAATGCTAGTGGTTGTCCCCGAGGGAAACACCCGAAACAACGAGTCCTTAACCACAAAGTCGTGAAAAACGAAAGCGAAACAACGCTTTCATTTTCCACGACTTCCTTTTTTTAGGGCCTTAACCATGCATGTGTGAACCACATACATGCGTGGTTAAGGCACAGAAGAATGGAGTCGACGCGATGAAGGAGGAGGTAAGTTGGGCTGGGACTGGGGCTGTTTTTGTGGGGGTGGTGTGAGGGGTTCGGGGTGATTACGGTTTAGGGGTGGGGAGGGGGAGGGGGGTCAGGAGTTAGATTTAAGGGGTGGGTTGGGGGTTTGAGGTGCTTTAGGTTTTAGGGGCGGGGTGGGGACTCAGGGTGATTAGGGTTTAGGGGCGGGGAGGGGGATCAGGGTTTAGGTTTTTAGAGGTGGGTTGGCAGGGGGGACCCATGCTTATCACCAATGCATTTATCAGGAATGCCTTTACAACGAAAAATCGTTGTTAAGGCATTCATGGTAAAGGCATTAGTGATAACAACAAGGTTGTTGTTCCGACCTCATTGGGTGGTTGAAGCACTCGTTGTTTCAACATATAACCTGTCCCTGATATTCATCAGGCCACAGTTACTCTGCAAAGAGTGGTTTGGAGGCATGTGCAAAGTGGAATGTGTCCCAGAGCAGCATCTTTCTTCGGGTCCCCGATGCCCACATACATATTGTGCAGAGATTGTTTACACTGTGTGCCTTGGAGGTTTGTTACACAAATTATTCTGCATTCCATTAACCATATGATCTCTTGCAACGTGGGTGATAGGTGTGAGTCCATTACAAGGATGTTGCAGAGGAGGTGTGTCTGGGTTCAATGGCACATTCATAGAGATGTATCTTTTATGTCATGAAGAATGTGAGGGTGTCACTTCAAATTGTAGGTGGACACTGATGAAGATCTGCTGTTGTGTAACACAGTGTTTTAAACACATCACTTTCCCTTTGACGGGGATGTGCACACAGTGAATGTTTTGTAGTGTGTGGCAGTTCAGTGTCAGAGACCTGGCCAAAGGGGACACCATGAGGGTCTGATTGTGACCTGTGTTATGTATGACTCCAAACCAGAGCACAGACACTTTTATAGACCATGGAGCATAACCTGCATACCAGGTTAATGGTGGCCGGTCGAGTTGCAGTGGAATGTGAGGGACCAGGTGGGTGCTTAGTTTACCACAGTTTGCATCCATGATGCCCTCAATTGTGTGCACCATTGAGCAGCAGAAGCAATGGCAGGACAGATAGGATCAGCTCCATGGTGGCACTGGATGTGTGAGATTGCCTACAGGTGAGTTTCAGCCTTATATCCCCCATTTCCACCAGATCAAATGTGGTGGTTTTCTCGCCACGGACACATCAGCAGTAAGCAAAATTGTGATTGGGACTGTGGTGGCACTGGCAGTCCACCCTCCAACAGACGCATTGGGCTATCTCTCCAACACAGCAGTCAGGACTTGCTATGTAATGTCTATGTAAGCGCATGGATCATAATATGGCACTCCGACTACCAAAACTGTGGCGGTTGGACTGCTGCCATGCCAGTCTCCAGACTGCTACACTTGTAATCAGGCCCTATTTGTTTTTTCTGTGTGAGTATTGTTCAAAGATAGATATCTTCTGATAACTACTTCAGATCTCATTTACTATTCACTGTTAAGTCTTTCTCTTCCTACTTTGGATTTAAGGCAGCCATTTCTGCCCAACGTGTGGAATTTGGTATTTCCATGAGAAGTTCAGAGACAACTTACAACCACTGCTTCTTTAAAACAAAATGAGTTGCAGGGCATCTTGCCCTCAGTTCTCTTATTTCATAATGAAAATCAATTGAACTGGGATAGGGACTCATGGCCATGGCAACATTTGTTTGACTAAGAGGTTAGGGCTTTCACATGTTGGGGGGATGGTATAATACTGGATAGATCTTGGAACAATGTGTTTCTTGGCTTGCTCATTACACAGGGATCCTGTGGGAATTATTTTGAATACTTTGAAAATGAGAAAAACGTGAATACAGTGCCTTAGTTAAAAATAAAAACGTTTTGTGTTATCAGAAGAAATGGAAGGAAACGGTTTAAATTTAAGGAAGCAAGGCTTATAAATGAGTACCTGAATACATATAAGAGTGATTCAACCGCATATTGTTTATGGCTCAAGGGCTTTCCACATATTACTTAGACCCAGTAGAGCCTTATATAGCTGGTTACGAATCAGTGGCTTCTCTGTTAGTTGATGTTATAGTTAAGGCCATTTAATCAATCATCTTTGTAAGGGCCACAGACCTGGATGGATTGCTGGCTTTTTTTGGCACATAGGGCCAGATGTAGGAAAGGATTTGCAACTCGCAAACGGCAAAAACTGCCGTTTGCGAGTTGCAAATCGCATTTTCCTATGCAGAAATGCATTCTGCGAGTCGGACCGACTCGCAAAATGCATTTCAGAATCGCAAATAGGAAGGGGTGTTCCCTTCCTATTTGCGATTCCTAGTGGTATGCAATACCATTTGCGACCGCATATGCGGTCGCAAATGGTGTTGCAGTTACCATCCACTTCAAGTGGATGGTAACCCACTCGCAAATTGGAAGGGGTCCCCATGGGACCCCTTCCAGTTTGTGACTGGACCCAAAAACATTTTTTCAGGGCAGGGAGTGGTCCAAGGGACCACTCCCTGCCCTGAAAAAATACCGAAACTAAAGGTTTCGTTTTTTTTTTTAAGTGCAGCTCGTTTTCCTTTAAGGAAAACGGGCTACACTTAAAAAAAAAAAAACTGCTTTATTTAAAGCAGTCACGAACACGGAGGTCTGCTGACTACAGCAGGCATCCATGTTTGCGAGTGCCCATAGTCGGTATGGGGCCGCAATTTGCGACCCACCTCATTAATATTAATGAGGTGGGTCTTTGCGACCCCATACCGACTCGCAGACGGTGTCTGAGACACCGATCTGCATGACATTTTGCGAGTTGCAAATAGCGAGTCGCTAAGACTCGCTATTTGCAACTCGCAAAATGCTTCTTTACTACATCTGGCCCATAGTCTTTCTGGTGCTAGGCCCACTTTGCCTTTTATTCAAGTGGATCATACTAAAAGGCCAAATTCCTAAATGACGTAAAGGGGTCTATTGTTAAGCTATTTTTAAAAGGACTTACATAGCAACACAGCTTGTTACCTCATATGTTTAAAGGATTTTTTCAGCCAAAATATTTTGCAGGCTTTAAGTAGGAAGACACTTAACCCAGTTTTTATTTCTCTAGATCAAGGAGGGGTTTGAAGTAGATATTATAGAGTGACCACTGTTTATTGCTGTGGGAGACTGGCTGAAAAGCCTTTATACTTCAAGGTGCTTTATTCTGCAGGTTTGTGGGTTTCCAGGCAGCCTTACTTTCAGTAGAAAGATGTTGTGTTTTGGCAATGGCAATTAGGCGGGCCTTTTGTCTTGTATTAGGATGCTACATGAAAATAGGTGGGCAAAGGTAGAATTGTCCGAGTGTGGACAGTTTTCAAATGAAATGTTGATTAATACCGATCCGAAAACTGAAACTCTATCGTTGTTTTCTCTTTTTCTTTATGACCCGCCAACTTCCATTAAAGCTGCTAATTAATTGTTTCCTAAGAATGGCTTTACCCATTTAAATTGCCTAATTTTTGTGAACTGTTTCTACTGTTAGATTCAAAAACAGTGGGCCAATAGCACAAAGTTTCAACCCTAAAGGCATGCTGTGTACCTATTAACTTTATGTTAAATGTGTCTAAAACAAAGGTGATGATCCTTGGCAAAAAGCGAGTCAATTATAGGTTGTGACTGAACAAGGATAGATTAACTGTCGGCAAGTCTTATCCATAATTGGAGCTCTTATTTTCTTGCTGCTTTACTTGGAATGATCATTTGTGTCTCACTGAACTTAAGGCTTGCCATGGAACATAGGGGTTGCTTCATTTTAATGTACTAAAGGACAGGTTTATCATGAATCACGCAAAGCTGCATTGCGCAGCGTTGTGTGAGAATTTGTTGCACTGTGTTGTGCAGAATCCTGCGTCATGGATGCACTGTATTTACCGGTTAACACAACATGGAGCAGGACCCAGATATGGGCCATGCAGTGTGACTCAAAGTGGTAATTTTGTCGCAGTGTGGTGTCATGCAACTTCAACCTACATGATGCAAACTTGAATTAGATACCTTTACATGCCACAAGTCAATATTATGTCACACAAGAGTGCAATACATTGCAGAATGTCATAGTGCATGATGCAAATCTCTGTAGAACTGCTTCCGCTTAAGTACATTTTGCAATATGGAAGGAGCAACAGGACAGGAGACAAACAATCCACAAGATGTACCAGAGTTATGTGAGAAAAGGATGAGGAAGTCTAACTTCACTGAGGAAGAGAGTGAAATACTCATAAGTGAAGCTAGAAAAAATAACCATTTGTTTGTCACCTCAAAATCACCTTTACCAGAAAAGGATGTTGCATGGCAACTAGTAGATGACAAAATTGACCGTGTGGCTCCAACAATGGCGGCAATGATGAAGGTTTTTTTTTTCTCAATTAATTTCACCCCCCCGCGTGCTTCCCCGCTGGCCTCCATTATAGGGGTGCTGGGTGAAATAGCCAACACGATGCAGGAGAACAGAGTACACCACCTGCCAACTACCACTGGCCAATCCACTCAGCAGCCATCAACATCTGCTGCAGCTAGTGCACAGGAGGATCTACCACAGGCTCCACAGGCCACCAGCATCCCTCTCTCTGCAGCAGAAGAACCACCCCGCAAACTTTGCCTGCAACCCAGACAGACACGAGAGACTGTTGCCAGGACGAAGACCACCGCCAGGAAATGATCCCTTCTAAAATGACCCCCTTGAGTACCACTGAGTCACCTTGTTCACTTTGGACTTCCATTGCTCCTCATCCTATTACCCCATGGACAATGTACCTGTGCTCCTGACCAAATGGACCACTGCACTGAGGTTTAGCTCAACCATCACCCCACTTTATTACACTGTCACTTCATTATTGTCACTTCAATAAACACCCTTGAACACAACTGGTGTAACTGTGCTTTACCAGACAGAAATGTGCAAAGTAATGGACTGTATCATACTGTGCAAATGTCCTGTAAAATATCATTCCATCAAGCAAATGTTGTGAGGCAGTTTGTAGCCATCACATCAGTACACTGTTGTTACCACACCAACATCTGCAAAAAGGGAAGGCCTAAGTGACAGTCAATTGAAAGAGTAATACAGTGATTGTCTCAACACAGCTGGCACACAGTACTTCACAGACATGGAGAATTTAGCAGCTCTACAGTCTTACCTGTGTGTCATTGGAAGTACTGCTGTATGATATATGTCCTGTTGTCCACATGCTCCTCCTCCTCCTCACTGTCCTCAGTATCCACTGCTGCCACAGGTGAATTGTCAGCCACCTCCACCTGCAGGTAGGGCACATGGTGTCTGAGGGCCAAATTGTGCAGCATGCAGCATGCCACCACCATGTGGCAGACCTTCCTAGGAGCATAGCATAGGGACCCACCTGTCAAATGGAGGCACCTGAACGTGATTTTCAGGAAGCCAAATGTGCATTCTACAACCCTTCTGTTATGGCTATGTCCCTCATTGTTCTGATTTTCAGTCCCTATTTTCGGATTCCCAACACGGGTCAACAGCCAGGATAGGGTTGGGTAGCCAGAGTCACCTGGAAGAGGTAAGGGACACACATTACCCATTCATATTGGCATGGTGTACATCACCAGTTGCCACACACTGACAAACATTGTGTGAAGGCTCATGCTCACCTATGAGCTACACTCTGTGCCTCTGTAGTTGTGCCATCACCTGTGGGATGCTGCTATTCCTCAAGACATAGGCATCATGCACAGATCCAGCATATTTGGCAGTGATGTGCTAGATGTAATGTTCTGCAAGGCACACCATCTGGACACTAATTGAGTGGTAACTCTTCCTATTCCTGTAAACCTGCTCATTTGCCCAGGGAGGGACCAAGGCAATATGGGTCCCGTCAATGGCTCCGATCACATGTGGTATGTGTCCCTTGGCGCAGAATCCAGCCTTCACAATGGGCAAATCTTCACTCTGGGGGAATGCGATGTAGCTTCTCATGTGTTTGAGTAAGGCACCCAAAACCCTTCCAAGCACAATAGAAAACATGGTGTATGAGGCTGACCTGGTTTGTAGTGGGTACCTTGGGTACTTACACCTTATACCACGTCCAGTTATCCCTTGTTAGTGGAATGTAGTAGTGTTCTAGTAGCTTAGGCTGATATAGGTAGCTGTAGTAGAGCAGCTAAGGCTGACTAGGAAAATTGCAAAGCTCCTGCAATACCACTATAGTTACACAGTACTTATACACAAGTAAGGACAATACTCACTGTTACTAAAAATAAACTTTGTTTATTTTAGTGACACAAGGCCAAAAATATCTTACAGGCAATACTCCTTCTGGAGGTAAGTATTATACACAACATATACATTAGACATCAAAATAAGGTAAGCAATTAGACATAGGATGGTGCTTACAATAGGAAATGCTATAGAATGCAACAGGACGAAATAGGTCTAGGGGCAACACAAACCATATACTAAGAAAGTGGAATGCAAATCACAAATTCCTCCTTGACCAGTGTAGTGTGTAGAGAATCACTGGGAGAGTAAGAATAACACAAAGATGAGTAAAATACCCCACCCCAGAGCCCAGGAAAGTAGGAGTAAAGTACTGCAAGTTTCCTTAGGATACGCTACAAGTCGTGATTAGAGATATTGCAAAAACCAAGCAAGATTGCAAACAACAAATGGTGGATTCCTGGACCTGAAGACCTGTGAAGAGCGGAGACCAAGTCCAGAAGTCACAGAAGATTCCAGGAAGGACAGGAACCCCGGCCAACCTAGAAGATGGTGCAAAAGAGGAGTCTCCGGTTGGAAGAAGACTGCAGAAATGCACCAAGGGAAGATGGCTGCAGGTTCCTGTGTGATGCAATGGATGTCCCGCATGGAGATGTTGGAAGCAGGCAAGTTTTGGTGCTGGATCTGTCCAACAAGCCTTGTTTAAAGCAAAGTCGCAGATTGCGTCACAGTGGCACTTCTTCGACCCAGGAGGGACCTGGGGGCCTCAACTCAGACTGAGGAGGCAGAGGGGGCTCCCAACATTGGAGGGAGCCCACAGATGACCAGGCAGTACCCACAGAGGTCCCAGGACATGGGGACAAAGAAGGTACAAATTGCAGTTGTTGCAGCACTACAAAAGAAGGTCTGACACCGCCTGAGAACAACTCAGCGAGTTGAGCGTCACAGGATAGAGTGCTAGGGACCTGGGCCAGGCTGTGCATGAAGGATTCTTGCAAAGAGTGCACAGAGGTCTCAGGAGGTGAAGGGGACGTGGTTCACAGGGGTAATGTCACAAACCGGGAAGGAAAGTTCTCACCTCCCCAAAATTTGGGCAGCAGGACCTTAGGACAGGCTGTGTTGAAGGAGTCCACCACCTGTGTTAGAAGGAGCACACTCGTCACCAGGAGAGGAGTCCAAGAGAACTGGTCGTTGTCTTAGAAAATGCCTGCTGGAGCAGGAGATTTCTTCGATCTTTCTGGTGCAGGGTGAAGGCAGGGAGTCCCCAGAGTGTGCACACCATGGAAACTGTTGCAGTTGCTGGCTGGAGCTGAAGTTGAAGAGTTGCAGAGGAAAAGTAGCCCATCTGGATGCTTTGTTGTTGTTACAGCGGTTCCTGGAGTAGTCTGCGGTCAATCCAAGGTCAGAGGATGAAGTATTAGTTGCAGAGGATTCCAGATGGAAATTTGCAAGCAAAATCGCAAGAGAAACCCACGGAAGATACCCTAAACTTAACTGTCCAGACCCCAGGAGGGCAGAATTCTGTCAGTGAGGTGGCATCAGCTGTAGCTGCAGTGCAAGCCTCAGAGAGCTGGCTTGGCAGTACTGGGGTCCATGGTGGAGCCCTCAGGATGCATGGAATTGACTCCCCAATACCAGATTTGGAATGGGGGGACAATTCCATGAGCTTAGACACCTTACGTGGCCATATTCAGAATTACCATTGTGAAGTTACACATAGGTATGGACCTATATGTAGTGCACGCGTGTAATGGCATCCCCGCACTCACAAAGTCTAGGAAATTGGCCCTGGACTGCATGGGGACTCCTTTGCTAGTTCAAGGGTGCCCTCACACTTAGTGACTTTGCACCTAGCCTTCAGTAGATGAAAGTTAGACATCTAGGTGATGTATAAGTTACTTATGTGCAGTGAAAATGGCTGTGAGATAGTGTGTGTACTATTTCACGCAGGCTGCTGTTGTAGTCCTGTGAAAGGGTTTGTCTGAGCTCCTTATGGGTGCCAAAAGAAATGCTGCAGCTCATAAGGATCTCCTGGAACCCCAATGCCCTGGGTACCTAGGTACCATATACTACGGACTTATAAGGGGGGTCCAGTGTGCCAATTGAAATTGGTAAATTAAGTCACTAGCCTATAGTGACAAAATTAAAAGCAGAGAGAGCATAAGCATTGAGTTTCTGACTAGCAGAACCTCAGTGACTCAGCTAAGCACTACTGACAACATACACATTTAGGCCACAAACTAAGAGCACCGAGGCCCTGGTTAGCAGGATCCCAGTGAGAAAGGCTAAACACTGACATATAGGGTTTTCATTATGACACAGTAAAAACACACTGACACACACTCACAAACAGGACAAAAGTGCGGGTAAACAAGCTAGAAAGAGGCTACTTTCTCACACATGGGCTGTGACATTCCAGCAGCCAAGCCCACAGTCACCTGGAAAGAACCAGTTGCCATGAAATGGAGCACTGAGAGTACCTGTATTACAGGGGGAATAGCTGAAGTGCTATGGATAGCATTAGATCAGCCTAAAATTGCGCACACAGCTCAGCAATTGTGGCCCTGCCCAGACAGGTTAGTATGATGTGCCGGTCTTCTAGTGTAGCTAAGTCCACAAGTGGTCTGTACATGGGTGCCTACCTCCTCATCCTCATCCTCTGCAGTGGTTGGTATCTAAGTGAGCTAAAAGTGAAATAGGTGTGATTACAGGACCTATGGACACATTAATCATAGTACACAGCACATGTATGTAGGAGACTGGAATTGTGTAGGTGTGAAAGGGTGATACCAATGACGCACATATATCTTCCCAACATGAGTACCAGCAGTGGGAAATGGTAACCGTCCGCCCTGTATGCAGGGACAGGTAACCTCACTCCACCGGCATTAGGCGTCCTGGCGGAAGGTGGTCTGCCACGCCTTGCAATTCCTCATAGGCTAACATGGGGTTCAATTGAGTAGAGGAACCAATGATGATCAACTCTGGCGGTGACGGTGTTTGCTGACACTGACGTGATCGCCATTTTCTTTCTAACACTTCACTTGATTCCTGACTTTCCACGGTACTACATCTGAACTGTGTGTGCTGCTGTGACCTTTATCTGGAACGTACGATGGCACATGCTACTGGGAAAAGAAGATGCTTGTGGATGGGGTGCTACACCTCAGACCAACAGGTGAGTACATAATGGGTATGTTGGATGCAACATAGCTGCATGTAGATGTATGTGTGTGCTGTGGGGTTGGCAGCATTCAATGTGTATGCAGAGGTACGGGTTGTGTACTTGATGAGGGGCAAATGTAGTATGTGAGCCATTTTGACAGACTGGATTGTAAAGTACATGGTGCCCTTCTGTCAGTGTTTCCTCTGCAGGTCAGCGCCCATCAAAAGAAAGGGCTGTGCCAACCCTGGGGGTCCATAGCCGGCAGAGCACTCACTGCAGAAAACAGTGGGAGGACCTGAGACGCTGGGCCTGGAGGACCATGGAGGCCCAGCTGGTGGAGCCTGACCCCCATAATGGCCCGCATGTTGGCGGTGGCCAATCCTGAATTGGATGGGGGCTTGAGGGCAGCACAGCAGCCACAAAGATGTGAGAACAGACTGTGTGGTATTTGGTATATGTTGCCTGCCATGGGGTTTGGGTGTAAGGTTCTTGTCAGTGGATGCCCCAATATGCGGTTTTAGCTATTCCTGTGTGGTCCTGCTTAGCTATGTAGGGAGGTATGCATCTTTTGGTATTCCTAAGTAGCTGGAATACCATGGCTGACAGGGCCTAGTCAGACCCAGTAGGTGTGCAGTTGACACTGTTTGGGTTCCTTACTGCTGTTGTACCTAGGCAATGATTTGTCACTGTGGTCCATACTGCACAATGTAAGTCGCAATGAGTGATTGTGATGTGTAGGCCATATGTGCTGTTGGTGCTGTGACTGACCCTGCTTCTTTTCTTTCTCCCCCACCCTCTCTCTTTTCTCATACTGTCCTTGTGCGCATTGGCATCATCTGGTGAAGGAGCAGGGAGCACCAGGGGGAGAAGCAGGAGCAACTGCTACAGACTCAGATTCCTCCTCCGATGGGAACTCCATGCTGGTGGCAGACCCCTCTGTGACCACCCGAGCTACTTCATCTTCCATCACCCCACGTACCCGCACCGTCCTCCCAGTAGCCCCCCACCCAGTTGCCCGTTCCTGCTTACCCAGGAGGGTGGGCATCTCCTTCACCCCAGGCACCTCAGGCCCTGTACCAGACAGCCCTGCTGCCCTCAGTGAGGAGGCTATTAATCTCCTAAGATCCATCTCTGTAGGGAGGTCAACCATAGTAGTCAACCATCCAGGGGCTAGCATCCCAGGTGTAACAATGCAATGCCTTCCTGGAGGGCATTCACGGTGGCATGGGCGCACTATCGAGATCGTTACAGGCTCTGGCCTCCTCTCTGACGGCAGCGAGTGTCCCTGGTTCTTCCATCCCCCTCCAACTACCTGTTCCCAGTCCCATAGCCCTCTCCCCATCCCATGCACACAATCTGACACACAGAACAACAGACAGGACTCGCACAGACAAACACAGGCACCACACTTCACTCCACAAGCACACACACAGCCAACACCCAGATGCTCATACTACAATAGCCACTGCCTCCACTGTCTCCCTGCCTCCTCCTCTCTCACAGTCACATCAGCACTCACACCTGCATGCACTGCATCATCAGTCCCAGATCCTGTCACCTGTACAGCCTTGCCCACAGTCACCACAACAGCAGACACGCAGACATGCACCCCACACACCACATGCGCCACCACCACCATCACCACCCCATGCAGTACACCCACCTCAATTGCAGACACCACCACAACATACATACACACGTCCTGTTTGTCCTCTCCCTCTCTGGCTGCCCTCCCTCCAAGGACACATAAACACTCCCACTCAGACACCCAACAACCATCCACCTCACACATGCACACTGTCCATGCACCTGCACCCAAGTCCAGCACACCCCTACCTCCTACAACCACTCCCTCTACCTCCACTCCCATTCCTCTTCCAACACCCTGCCCCTTTGGCCCTAAGAAGCTTTTCCATTCCCGTCTTGACCTCTTTCCTCCCCATCCCCTCGTCCTGCCTGTAAGAGAAAAGTCCCACCCCACCAGCCCAGTACCTCCAGCTCCAAGTCGACTCCTCTTCCTCCCCCTAAGAGTACTCCGGCCCCTAAAGTGAAAAAGAGTGGCACTCTGGCCCCCATCCCAAGGCCACTCCTCCACCACCCAAACAGAAGGGCAAGGACCCACCCCCTCCCAAACCCAAGGCCAAGGACCTCACTCCCAAGAAGAAAGCCCCCCCACCACAAATACCCACCCACCACCACCCCTGAGGTGTCTGTCTATTTACACCATAATGCCCCTGCCAAGCTGAGTGACTGGGCTGTCAGGATTCAAGTTGGGCCTTGGATGTTGCCCTGTGGCATTGGACTTCACTTGGACTGGCCCATGGCCCTATCTGTAAATACTGATATTTGATATTCTTGAGGTCGCTATACCCAACATATTACAGTGGTTAGACCAAAGGTATTTGTCCTGGCTTTCTTTCCTTCTGGATTATGTTGGTGTGGTATTTCTCTGCAGATGATTCAGTTGTGTGGTATGTGTGTATTGTGTGTGTTGTGCGTGTGTTTCACTCTCCCCTCCCTCCCTTGTGTGCTAGGCGGCTGTACTCATCGTCGTCATTGGTGCTCCTGGACTACCATTGCATGGTACAGCATCGGGATGACTTCCAGTTCTGGTTCCATGGAGGTCGCAGCCTCCTCTTTGTCCCTGAAGATGAGTGTCTCCTTTTATATGATGTGTTTCTGCCAGGCTTTTGGTGGCAGTGATCCCGCCCCGGTAATCCTGGTGGTCAGCTATATGTCATAAAATGGTGGGCGGTTCATTGTCTTCCGCCTGCCTGAAGAGGGCTCGTAGTCACTGAACAGACCGCACAAGCGGTACCAGTGGTACATTTGCTGTCTGTGGGAGAGATCACCGCCATGGTCATAATTTTGTGGTCTTCACCACCGTCCTGGCAACGGTACAACCGCCATAGCCGGCGTGGCAGTCAGCTGACCGCCAGTGTCATAATGAGGACCATAGTATTGTGACTCAGGATACAGCAAACAGTCACCAAACGGTCAGGACAAGAAAATGTTCCATTTAAAAAAGGTTATATGTACAGATTTTCAAAATCAAACTTTCCATTGCATAGTGTTTCCCCATACTTTCCAAATCTATTTTCATACTTGAATCCAGTAAATATTGTTCACTTATGATATGTCAAAAGGTAAGCCAATTTCATCCTTAAGGAGATGCTGACCTCACATTGTTGACAAACTGCATACTTATTTTTATCACAACTAGGACATATCTAATTTCAAAGTGTCAATGAATTAATACACTGCACCACGACGTCTGGTCTGTTTTGGTCCTATCTCAGCACTGAAGTATATGCAGTACAAAGTGCGGATTTTGCATGGCAAGAGGTACATTATTGCTGGTCCAAATGGATGTGTAAATATACTCACACTGGCTGCATTGGCAGGTCACAGTCATGTGTAAATATCTATATAAGTGGGTACCTCATTGAGTGATAGATGAACACTAGGTGCATGTAATTCACAGGCCCTGGATGCATGTAGCACTTCTTTACTAGGGACTTAGGGCCAGATGTCTCAAGCCTTTTTGCATTTGCAAACGGTGCGAGTGCCCGTTTGCGAATGCAAAAAGGCCTTTCAGAATGTATGAAAGGCATTCTGAACGCAATTGAAAGGAATCGCTAAAATAGCGATTCCTTAAAATTGCGAACCCGTTTAGAGAATCGCAATTTGCGATTCTCTGAATAAGAAATCGCAAATAAGGAATCCTTATTGCGATTTCTTAAGCACATGTTTGAAGCAATTCCTTAATGCGAATTGGGCATTAAGGAATCGCTATTACCACCAAGTTGACGTTGGTGGTAACCATGTGCAAATTTTAACAATGCATTAAAAATGCATTTTAAAAATTGACATGTAACGTACACATGCCCTTTTGGCAAGTGTGCACCTTACATGTCTTCCAAAATTGTTTTGGGGTGCAGCAGAGGGGGCCTTAGGCCCCCAGCACCCTGGAGTTTGCATTTCCCAAATTGCAAATTCCAGTTAGGAATTCGCAATTTGGGAAATGCAAAAAAATTTGCAAATATAGGCCGACAGGCCCATAGGTGCTAATGGGGGCTGTATCGCAATTTGCGATTCGGTAATAGCATTTGCGATTTTTAAGAAATCGCTATTACCGAATCGCAAATATGATACATAGCATTTTGCGACTCAGAAATAGCGATTTCTTAAAAATCGCTATTTCCGAATCCCAAAAGGCTTTTTTGATACATCTGGCCCTTAGATGCTAACAATAATTTGAAATGTGGTAGTACGCCTATGTAGCCACATTTAAAGTAGAGAGCACAAGCACATTAGCATTGCTTTGCATTGGTAAAGTCAGCTGCGCCCTAAGGGCATCAAAAACAAGGCACATATTTGTCAAGCTTTTGTGTCACCCTAGCTGGTACCAGTAGACCTGGGAATGTGTCAGAAATGTATGCTTCCCCACCTGAAGTGCAACAAGGAGAAATATCTTGATTCTTCTTGTTGTTGCCCTTTACCAAGGGTTCTGCATTGTGCAGCTAACGTGGAAAGCCTTTGAGGATTGTATTTGTGCAAGAAGGTGTCACTGCCTGCATTAAACAAATCTTGCCTGTAATACAGGAACCCATGTATCTTGGTGAAATAATGCCTGCATTGCTACTAGCCAGTAGTTTCCATGCAGGTGCAGGCAGAGAGCAGGAATGCATTATATAATGGTAAATGTGGCTGATTCCTACACTCTTCCTTTCACGCAGTGCAGAGCAGCAAGGTAGCTTGCTGTGTTGCATTGTGTCACATTTTGGTGAATATTGGTTGAAGTCTGCAAAATCAGTCTGTAAGAAAATATTTTGTAAGAAAAAACAGCAAGGATGTCAGGTTCTACAGTCGTAAAACTAAACATTGAAATTGATGAGTCCACTTGGGTAATATATAGCATACACTATAATTTGGACACATTGATATGCTTTAACATAATGATGATAAAGTGACTGTCTTGGACAAACTTCAATGTCTGTTCATTAACATAGCAAATAGTAAATGAAGAATGGCAAAATTTATCTCATCATCTCCCAGAGAAAATTATATCATCTCCTGTAGAGCTGCCTGTCAATGATGATCTACCTAACCTTGACTTTACCCTGGCCCCTATGAATGAAGACATTTACAGTTAATTCCTGCACACTATACACACTCCTCCCAAGGTCTTGGCATGGGAAGGGAATACTGTTGGGTCTCCTAATGAACCAACCAAGTCTACATGTCATTCATCTGTTCACCATACTGGAAGCATCGACTCTGATGTTTCAAAGGAGATTGGTAGGGGTCCAGCACCATACGGGATGGAGAAAATAGTGGACACACTCAAATGAGTTGATAGGATTCTCACCCAATTAAGGGGTTGGTAGGGGCTGTAAGAGACACCCATTGTTGGCTACATGGAATAAATGTCCTTGGGGAAGAGACTGTAAGCCGAGGTGGACTCCTAGATATAAGTAACTAGTGCCCTCAACAGCAATGTCCTTGCTGTGTTGCAAAACTACCAAGCCCTTGCCAGGGATTATCATGCAGCCTTACTGGAATTCACTGATGTAATAGCGAAAATGGGCTGTACCTCTTCATTATTTGATGTCTGTGGTGTGAAAACAAAAACATTTACTTCTCAGCCTCCTACTCCACCGCCACAACAATGAAAGGAGGGTGAGCATTAACATAATCTCAATTCCACAAACTAACTAATGTATCTAAAGGTTCTATATTATAAAAAACAATACTTATACCTAACTACCTTACGCTATAACTACATCACATCTACACTACATATAATACCTATCTAGCTACATATACAAAAAAACTATATACAAGAAGAGAGAAGAAATTAGGCAATATAGAAACAGGGAGCGACAGTATGCCCACTATTTTTTTTATCACAGCCTGGAGGCATGCATGCAACAATAAGTGAAGTTTTTGCATCCACATATTTAGGGCCAGATTTACACTTTTTTAGCGCCTCATTTGCGCCACTTTCTGATGCAAAAGCGGTGCAAACTTACAAAATACAGTGGGCCATATTTATACTTTTTGACGCAAAACTGCGCCAACGCAGTTTTGCGTCAAAAAAAATTGCGCCGTCTAACGCCATTTGGAAGCGCCATGCGGGCGTCAAATTTATACTTTGACGTACGGCGGCGCAACCAACAGGTGGGAGTCATTATTTTGTGACGCACACAGCGTCGGTCTGTCATAAAGGAAACCCACGTAAATGCGACGCACATCACTGTGGGTCGATTTACGACAGCGCAATCGTGAAAACGCTGTTTTTTTTCACGCTATTGCGTTACATTTTTGCGCGAAAACTGCCCTTTCAGGAGAGGAGACCCAAAATGGATCCTAGATGCCCCAACAGACCCCAGGAGGATGAGAGCAGACCAGGAACCAGCCAGGAGGAAGCATACAGGACCCAGGACATTTAAAAAAAAAATAAAAAAGTGTCGCTTCAGTGCAGAGGAGCAGGAAATCCTGGTGAAAGAGGTGACGGAACACCAGCACCAACTTTTCATCTCCTCAAAATTGCCACTCAGTAGGAGAGAGGCCATCTGGAAACAAATTGTGGACAAGATTAACAGTGTGGCTGAAGAACGCCGGACAGTCACCGAGTGTAAGAAACGCTGGCATGACTGCAAACGTAGGACCAAAGAGAAAATGGCCAGGAACAGGAAGGCAGCAATGCAGACTGGAGGGGGGAGTCCAGCACAACAGGAGGCCCTGGACCACATGGAGGAGATGGTCGCAGCCGTCATCCCGGAGGAGATCGTCACAGGGATTCAAGGACTGGACAGCGCAGACTACCACGACACAACGCACATGCAGGGTAAGTCGCATGGGGAATTCAAATGCAATAATGAGGATTGTAAGCAGGGGGGGATAGCTACTACACAATGCATGTAAGTCAGCACATATATGAAGTGGCATGGGGAAAGGGGCACGGCAGGGGGGCATGCCCAGTACTGACCGAAGCTGGGGCACGACAAAATACAGCAACCACAACAGTCCCACGGGGACATCCTGTAATTACAACAAGAGAGCCAAGGGAAAGCAGTGACAGGTGGGAAGGACACTACCTCAAATCCACATCCAGGCACTTGTCTTGCCAAATCTATTCCCCATCAACTAGGTCCCTACCTGTAATGCTGTAGCAAATACAACAACTGCAACTTAACTGCCACCACAGTTGACAATAACACCTCTCATCTCTGTGCAGCTATAGCACCAAATGGCAGGAACCCCACCCTGGAACATACATACCTAAAATAGGGGGTGAGGATGACATCTGCAATTACTCCTAGAAATAAGACAAAGGTACCAGTACACTCAAATGCCGAATGTCCATAACTGACACATACATAACCCTAAGTAAACAGCAATAGGAGCCACACAGCACTAACGACACACACATGCTGCATACGTCAGGGTCCCTCACGTGCCTGGCTAACAAGGCTACATCACTAATGTCATACTGCTCAGACAACAACATTGAGGAGGGGACACAGGCAACTGGTCACTGAAACACATCTGCACAGTCTTACAAAAAAATAGGACATTCATACGATAAACAGGCCAATCCAGTAAGACACACATTATGCCCCATCATATACAAACATCAACAATGTTTAGATCCATACCACATCCTAACATTGACATGCATAGGTAATGCCACGTAACATGTACAGTTCATGCAATGTGAATAAAAAGTGTATGGGGCAGGGCCTGAGAGGCAAGTGTGCTGGAAGGGCAGTCACAACACCCACAGTCAGTCAAAGTGTAGTGTGGCAAGTGAAACGTATACTTTGCGCATTAGCCTCAGGCTGGAGGCCTTTGTGCATCTTACCCTGAATGTACTAATACTCATTTGCTCACATCTAAGAGCCTCAGAGCACTTTGCACTAAATGATTTTCATTGCCCTTCCTATCAGTTAATGTAGCAAATAGTCAGTCCTAGGGTGTTGTTAATTAGTCAAATCACCCTGTTTTGCCTACTTCTGCACTGGAGTTTGCCAGAACATATTCACTCTGTGCCCCAGTCAAGGATACCGTCTGGTACGTTGCTGATAGATGTGGTAGGGTTGAAGGTCTGGCATTCCTGCGTAGGGAAACCTTGTCATCACCATGACATATGTCTTTTAAATTCACTTCCTCGTCCCAAGACACGCATGGGGGAGTTTCCAAACATAAATTCACAACTAGATGCTGCCTGCCTTGCTGCTGATGCACAACCAGATCCCAGCCCATTCCTCTGATATGAGGGATGATGTCTCCCCTGTGATTCAGACAGGCAAGCTCCAAACTTAACATGCTGTGCTATACATAGAACAAGCAGAGGGAGAGTAGTAACTGTTAGGCACCATGATAGTTGTGTACTAATGTATTAGTCTCCTGCAGACTATTTCAATTCTAACAGTGTGTATTGTTTGGGTTATTGGGGCTCACACCTAAATTCCTACAAGTCAGTAGTACAATGAAACTTCATATCAAACAAATACTGTCTTTGTCATTTGTGTATGGGAACATACCGGATAAGATAGAAATGTGTAGGACCTGAGTGACCACCACTTCCCTGAGAAGTTCCAAAGATGTCATGCGATTGGATGTCTAAACATTCCTTTGATGTGGGAGACCAGAGGCACTGCTTGTTAGTCTGAGCTAAATTGAATATCTGGGTGACAGAGTTATATACAAGTGGGTCAAACTTAGTCCCCCACACAATTAGCTATCCTGCTGCCTAGAAAGCCAAGAATCACATGTAGGATAATGAGAGCCCACCCAACAAAATGTCCCTCCATAACAATAGTGAAACACCGAGGGAGGAGTAGGACCAAAAAACGCCTATTTCTAAATAATTACAAAGCAACACCTAGAGGCGACCTGGCAGACATGTCTGAAAGATCCATAGCATACATGTGACACACAGGTGGGCCATAGGCCTACAACAATGCCCTATGACGGACAGCAGATACCAAGACAAACACAGAGTACAAAGTTAAGGCATCCAAAGGCTTGTATCTTAAAGCAAAATTGTCACAACACAGACACACTAATTGTACCCTGTTTCATTGCTGAGGAACACGGATCTCCTGCCGATATGCCTGTCCATGAGTTCCCTGATGACATGGCTGACGAGACCATCAACCTCCCACAAGAGACCCTTGACATGGTCCTTGCAAGCCTCCAAACCCAACCTTCAGTCACAAGGAGGAGCACAGAAGAAGCAGCCACCACAGTAGAACCACCCGCCACCCCAATTGTAAGACCTGCCAGCTCCAACACAGCTGAGGACTCTGACGACACTGGCACCAGCTTCGAAAGAACTGTCATTGGGGTCCAGCGGGAGCTGGCCAAGGAGGTGCGGGTGGGGATGCAAACTATGGCAGCCAGCCTTGAGGGGGTGCGTTCGTGCATGTTGTCAACTGCTGATCAGACAGCTGCAATGCAAGCCAGAACATCGCTCTTGGAGGAACTTTTAAAAACACAGAAGGAAATCTGCACAGCTGTCATCCAGTTGACACAACAACTCCAACTGCAAGCCAGTCAACGTGTGCACGAATGCAACATAGAACCCCTCAGGGCCGACCTGGCTGCCTACTATCGGGATGTGGCTGCCATTCTGAAAAACCAGCAGGCCCTCCTTGCTGCAGTACTGCCCTTCATTACTCGACAGGGATCAGCCCCCGGGATGTCTGCCTCCATGTCTTCTAACACTGAGGTGTGTGTTGCCCCTTCACAACCAACAACAACAAGGATACACCAGGCAACACACACATCAGAAGAAGAAGACATGGAACAGATAACATTCACACGCAAGAGTACCCGGAAGCCCTTGTCCCTGCACCATGGCCTACTCTGACCAAGGTCCTGCGTTTTGACACATGCCAGTCTAACTACAACTACCCTCAATGACTGTTCGGCAATCCACTGTATGACTTGTCCCCATTGGCAGTGAATGTTTCTCTCCTACCATTTGGCAATTCATGTTCCTCTGCACCGTCTGTGACCTCACCCCAGCATGTCAGGAGCATCATCCACACCCCGTCTGTAGGATCACCATGTAAGAATGCACCAGAACGGACTCAGCTAACATTGTGAATGGACATTTTGCATTACACCACCTACAAATAAATATCACTTGCACACCTATTGTGTCTCTGTGTCATTTCACACTTCAACTGTGCAGTAGATAACTCCAAAGTGGCTGTGTGGCAACCATGTCGATTCTCTATACTACTGTCCTGATTTCATGTATACTGAAACATCTGTGCAGTGGCCAGGATTGCATCATAGCTTTATTATACTGAGGAAAATAACTGATGAAGGGACTAAGCACACACAATCATGCTGTGTTGGGCAGAATGATGCACCATCTACAGCTATTCTAGACAACTAATGGTGGCTGAGAAATGTAGGCACCATGCGATACTAAAATTGGAAATTATGCTGTAAAATGAAAGGAATGATAAACAAATTACACTGCATCAATCACCCTTACGGCGTATACTTCCATGAAGGAAAGTCATGCTGAATCAGTACACACATGATGTAGGTCAGCAATGACAGCAACAAGACAAGAGTGTGAACAAATCCTCATCTACAAAGCTCTCCCTGAACTTCACAATGCAGTCCGACCTATCTATTTACCTACAATAACAAGTCGGGAAACACTCTTTGTGAAGTAGGATACATACCAACCCCAAACCTTGATGATCAATGCACACTACCAATGTTGGCTCTCCCACATGGTGGATACTTACCAAGTTAGCACACGGGTAGCTGGCATGTTAAACCTCATTAGCCTGGGGATAGCGAACATGGAACACAAATGTCATACTAAAACTTTCTGCTACACTGATGTCAAGCCTATGAAAAGGTAGCAACTAACGCATCAGGTAAAGGGTAAACAAAATTTTTATTTCTAAGTAGTAATAAAAGAGGCAACTAAGGGAAAGGTAAACCTACACTAATCTAACCTGACTACTACTAACCCACAACTGTCCCTAACTAACCTAAGCTAAACTTACTCTACACATGTAACGAAACGATCTAAACATCAACCCCCCACCCACCATTAAGAGACAAGACACATGCAGGACAACACTTACTAACCTACACACATACTATACTATCCTAAACAAACATATATATATATATATATTTTTTTTTTTTAATTAAACAGGAATCCCAACATTGCCTCCCACCCACCCACCCACACAAAAATATTAGATAGAAAGAATAAGGACCCCCCACCCTCTTACCTAACACTAACTAAGCTAATTTCCTATACTTATCCTATAACTAACCCCCCAAACCCAAATAACAGTATGAAAAAGGAAAGAGGTGAGAGGGGAGGGGTAAAAGTTCAGGAGGGCAAAATGACTACAGATTTGCCCTCTGTAGTGTGCGCCGGATGGAGCGCACCTTCTTCTTCACCTCATTCATGTCCTCCGCAAGGTTGTCAACCTTGCGGATCAACCTGTCCAATTTTCTGGACAATGCCTGGAAGGCTGCAGGGTCAATAGGAGGGTCAGTGCTGGTCTGGGTGCCGGTGGAGGTGGAGGTTGTTGCTGGAGTGGAGTGGCCACGGGACAGCCCTGCTCCCAACACACGGCTGGGTCCAGGTCTGGATGAAGATGCCTGGTCCGTTGCTGTGCCCCCTTGGGCAGACCTGGTGGATGTAGTGGCGGTGGTTGTTGGTGGCACCGTTGGGGGAGCCTGTGGTGTGGCATACCACGCCCCGGAGGCCTGATCCGAATTATATCTGCGGGCCATCCTCCGATACCCACACTGCACCTGCAGGATGTGCCTGTACCTCATTGCACGGCGCTCGAAATGGTTGCGCTCTGCGGCACTCAGGTTTGCAGCTGTGAAGAGAAAAGGTAAATATTGAGCATTGATTTTACAGTGGGTTGAATACCACCATGGGTCATTTGTCCATTACTAGAAATGTATTTTTGGCAGCAATTGTTACAACATAGTTCACGGAAAGGCTCAGAGGAAGTACATGTGAATACTGCATACCTAAGGGCATATCACACCTAGCATATACATGTCTCTACATGATGGATGACATCACCCTAAACTACTCAACCAAATCATACCTAAGGCATGAGACATTATGGCACCAGCTCTTCCGCATACTGACTTCACTACATATGTCATTCTATGTGATAACAATCACACTCCTCACTCAATGGCATTTGGAATTAGTTGTGTGCTAAGATTGAACCCCTGGCCCAGAATCATATGTCCACACTAGGGGTCAGATGTAGGACTCTTGAAATAACAACTAGCAATTATGCAAAGCAGAACGGTGTCTCTGACACCGTCTGCGAGTCGCTATGGGGTCCCGAAAACCCACCTCATGAACATCAATGATGTGGGTTCCAAGTTGCCCCACCGTAGCGACTATGGGCACTCAAGGGGATGGAGGCCTGCTGGGACCAGCAGAAATCCATAGACGTGACTGCTTTTAAATGAACCAAGTAATTTTTCCCCAAGTGTAGGCCGTTTACCTGAAAGGAAAATGAGCTGCAATTAGTTTAAAAACACAACAATTCAACTTGGAAATTTTCAAGGTAATTATTGGTCCCTTAGACCACTGGCTGTTTTGTGCAGGATTATTTTGGTCCACTCACAAAGGTGAAGGTTTACAATGAGGACCCCTTCCAGTCAGCAAGTTGGTTACCATCCACTTCAAGTGGATGATAACAGCTACTCACTTTGCAACCACGTACTCGGTTGCAAATGAGATTGCCTACCACTGTGATTTGCAAGTAGGTCTGGTAAACCCCTTTATCATTTCCATTTTGAAAAGCACTTTCCTATTATGTACATGACCACCAAATACATTTTGGAATAGGAAACAGACGTTTGCAAATCACAAACATATATTGATGCCATTTGCAACGTGTAGACATTTTTCTCACTCTGGCCCTAGGTACTAACTCAAGTCACAAAAGGTGTTAAGTACGTGTAACATACTGGTTGCTACAGTCCTAGGTACCCTGTTTCACAGTAACATCCCAGTCTTTGTGGGTGGTGTGGGAAGAACAACCAACAATCCCATGTTCAATGCACACCCAGGAGTGTACAGAAAGTTCAACAAGTATGTGCCTTCACACACAACACCTATGAAGGGCTAGCAACACGTTGTAGTCAGCCCAACCTTGTCACATCCCAGGTCCACACATGTCAAAATGATATGACTTAGCCCAACATAACATACTATTAGTGAGGCATGTTTAACAACACACACAGAGGAGGTAGAACACCCATTCACATGATTCAACTGAACACCTATGCCATTGCACTCAAGTCACATACACTTCGAGTTCACCTTGTGGAAGTACATGGCCCCGGAAGATCCGACCTACAGTGTACACAGTCCATCCTCAACTAGGAAGAAACACTTGTCATCAAAGCCATGTGCCTAAGCTATCTGGGAGACTGTCAGTCTGATATGCAGACTCAGTTGATGGCAAGTCCCTGACCAAGTCTAACATTGACCAGTGTATTCCAAATGAGTCATACCATTCCCAATTGCCGCCCTAATTGAATGGGCTACAACCCCTCAATCTGAGAGATGACTAGGTATTGCTTTACAGAAACATTATTCAAATTTGATATCACACTAAAACAACAAAGCCAATGAACGTCCAGCACATCAAATCATGAATTCTCTTGAACACACAGTAATCCATCATGCTTCATTACCAAACAATGTAAATAGCACTCAGGCGACACTCACTGTAGGTATCGGGGTCGTCAAAATGGGCCACCTCTCCCACGGTGTACGGGGCTGGTCCACCTGTAAAGCATGAAACAAAGATTATACTCAGACTGGGTGAACGGACAAATAATTTCTGTTACAATGACACTGTGTGAATATGACATGGTAATGATAGACTTTCACACATGCTCATCCTGCATGGATGACTTTGTATTCAACATTATCATTGGATGAGTCTCCTGCTCCAGTGTCACACCCTACTACATTCATACAGTGGCCAGGACAGTCATGTGTCGTCCAAGTTAATCCTCCATTAGTATGCCCCAACAATAATGTTAACCATACATCTCAGCATGTGCATCCCATAGAGACATTCCAAAACTGGTTCCATGAGGAATGCATGACCACTCACAATCAAACAGGCTATGTGGACAGGTTCAACACACAGCAACCAGACACACATGTGACATATGTGTGAACAACATGACTAACTTCATGTGACGTGAAGGCAACACACATGTATAGCATCATCATGTGTTTCCAATTGTCTGTCTAGCTATGGCGTCTGCATATGTAGGTATGTTGTTTCTACATGACGTACTCACTGGCCATTATGACCAGTGGAGTACAAATAGAGCAGTTCACGTGTTGCTTTTCTGACACAAATGCAACACTACATTACATGCAGCTACAGGCATCTGGTATGTGTTGCAAAAATGAGCCATCGGACTGGTAGCATAGGTCTTCATACACATTCTGCAACAAATACACATTAGGACACATATGTATACCTTGGTAGCGCAGCATTTGCAACATTTTGTGACGCAGAGAGGGGGCGACTTACCAAAAACAAATAGATGTTGGATTTTAATGCTGTTATTGCGTGTACATGTGTTGCAAAATATGGGGATTTATGTGTATAACCATGGGCCTAGGTTTCCCTAGCATTACACACAGTCAGCTACTTATTTTGAAGATTGGCTAACAATCATCACATGTTCACACACAGATTTCTATCATTCCCATTTAATAGATTTTTACTCACCAACATGGCCACCAATCCGGAGTCCCAGGTGGTCCAGCAGGTCCTGTTCCCTGGTGAACAGATCTGCCCAGCGGTGCTTGAGTTGGTGTACATTTCTCAGACACCCGTAGACCCGGACCAGGTGATGGCGCACCTTCTCCCACCAAATTTTCCTCACCTCCGTGTGATACCCCTGTATCACATGGCCCCCAGCTTCCAGCATTAGTGGGAGGAAATGGCTTACTAGCCATAGGAACCCCCCCAATTCGTCTTCACCCATCCTGGACAGGCGAGGCCTACCTGACATATTGAGAGGACTAATGCTGGACAAAATAAATATGAAAGTAAAATTGGGAAATGGGGAAAGGTAGAGGTGTGAAAGAAAAAGAAGAAGGAGAAAAATAGCCCAACTAACCCCCCAAACTATGCTACCCACAACAGACTCCCACTGACAATACAAACTATCACAGGTATAGACAAAATAACACTAAACAGACTGAGACAATGTTATACAACAATAATAGATTGACACTAAGACAAAATACAAGGCACACAGGACACAAAAGCAGTAAAACACAGGACAACACCTTTCACACAACCACACAGTCTAGATAAATCTGAGACTGCAAAGTGAAAGTGAAAGTTAACTCCCAGTACAGATTTTGTAAACAGGATATCCTATTACATCACTTCCTGCAGAAAATGGCCGCCGTTTTTATTTTCCCGTTTTGCGTCATATTTTCACGCATACACAGTTGTGCGTCATTTTTTTTGGACGCATTACAGTGCACATGATGCGGAGTGAAAAAATATGATATGATTATTAATATTTTATAATGTACATGAGATGACCAACATATTGTCCATGTAGCGTCAATTTTACCACGCATACAGCATGGGCGTCATTTTTTTTACACGTACAGAAGTGCACATGATGCGGAGTGAAAAAATATGATATGAATATAAATATTTTATAATGTACATGAGATGACCAACATATTGTCCATATAGCGTCCATTTTACCACGCATACAGCATGGGCTTCATTTTTTTTACACATACAGTAGTGCACATGATGCGGAGTGAAAAAATATGATATGAATATTAATATTTTATAATGTACATGAGATGACCAACATATTGTCCATGTAGCGTCAATTTTACCACGCATACAGCATGGGCGTCATTTTTTTTACACGTACAGTAGTGCACATGATGCGGAGTGAAAAAATATGATATGAATATTAATATTTTATAATGTACATGAGATGACCAACATATTGTCCATGTAGCGTCAATTTTACCACGCATACAGCATGGGCGTCATTTTTTTTACACGTACAGTAGTGCACATGATGCAGAGTCAAAAATATTGTGGATGTCAATTATACTTTGAAGGCGAAATATTAAGACACTTTTGGATACATTTGTATTTGACTCTGCATTGTGTGCACACATGTACGTGAACAAATTATGACGGCCATGCTGTATGCGTAGAATATGGAGCAAATTTTTCCTTATGTCTTCATGTTTTTAGCTTTGGAAAGAGGATTTGTCATGGTCAAACGGTGCGATGTGATACACATATGTCTTTGGATATGACACATGTCCGTTGTTTGATGTATAGAAGGCATTCACACTGTAATGTTTGGGATATGTTAACTAATGTATTGACCATATTTGACGACATATTTGGTGTAATTGCTGATGGCTATTTTGAAATGATGGATGGGATACCATTATGTATTCCATCTCCAAAATGGGTCCACATTTATGATGGTGATGCTTTTATCTGTAGTCCTAACAGGGAGTGGGAGAGTCACTTTCAGTTTTTATGGGGCTGAGCATATCCCATTATGATTTTGTGTTTCAGATTTGTGTTGGACTTGTGACATGGAGGCCACACATGTGCCTTATGCATGTGTTTAGTTCACAAGTACATGATTCTTGTATGTTTAGGGGGCGGTAGAGGTGGACTTAGGCCCCCAGCACCCTAGGATTTGACCATCCAGAATAGCTACTGTATCCATGGAGTATATTTATTATATCATGGCAAACCTGCAGCAGCGGGCTAATGTAAGGCCATATGGTATGAATGACTGTTGACCATTCATTGATCTCATTAGCCCATTTGACGTTTGCAGTAATGATGAATTGGAGCAAACTTGCATACCATTTTCCTATGACTATGTTTGCAAGACTCTCAGCGTTCCCGATGTGATACTGAGAAGAATATTTTGGTTGTCTGTGTCCCTTTCTGCATAAACTGGTTTAGTGTCATGTTACAATCTTCCTGCTAGGTTCAGACTGGGACACAGCTGTGATGGTCTACTTTCAAATATTAGATTGATTGTATGACATATGTGTACATGTGTGTGGGAATGTGGATCCACTATCACCTGTCTGGGTATATGTTGTCACTGTAACTTCAAGGTCTCCTCCTGAGTTAGTGGCAGCTGATGTTGTAGCTATTGTGTATTGCTCATATCACACACTTGAGAGAAGCCATTGATGACATGGTCACGTACACATGGATGGTCCCACCCAGTCTCTGAACACGTGTAATGTGACTTTCAAATGATCTCCAATTTTGGGCTGGATGAGAGACTGTTTCAGTTGTTTGGATCCGGCATGTGTAATTGTCACATTTGTACTCTTGTTGGGCTCTGTGTATGGTAATGTATCATGTCACATCCTACCCTCTGTGCATACAGTTGTGATGTTTATTTTTGGTGTGATGAATTTTAATGGCATTCTTGATCAATGAGACGACATTCATCTTCAGCTATTTCAAACTAAAGGTGGTCAGAAATGAATAGGCCTAAGCATGATGTGGTGTTTGTTATCTGTGTTTATTTACAAGTGTGGAATACAAGTGATTATAATAACTTAAGTTAAAAAATTGTTCACAAGCTGTTGGCGCCTAAGCACTCCTGCTGCCGTGTTAGGTTGTTCCCCCTCCTGTTGCAGGCCAGCATCCTCCTCATCATCATCCTCAGGCATGTCTGGGTCCGGTTCAAGGAGGGGAATGTTCCTTTTTACACAAATATTGTGTAATATGGCACAAGTGAGTATGATCTTACAGACCATCTCTGGGGAGTATAGTAGGCTTCCGCCAGTGATGTCAAGGCAGCGGAACCTTGACTTTAGGATCCCAAAGGTCCGCTCCACAATGCTGCGTGTCCTCTTGTGGGCGTCATTGTATGCCCGCTCAGCAGCAGTATTTGGGTTCCCATATGGTGTCATTAGCCAAGGCTGGATGCCATATCCCTGATCAGCTGAAAGAGAAACACAGAATGGTATCAATTAGATGTAGGAGGCACTGTTGTACGTATCTTTGATGGAAGTAGTTGTGTTGTGTTGTCTGTGACTATTTTGTGTACTAATGTGACAACCTATGGTTGTTGGTGGAAACTTTGGCATTGTTTTTTTTCCTTGGCTGAGCAAGTGTTTGTTGGCTAACTGTTTGTCAGCAGGATGTATCGGTTTCTCAAGTACAGTGTGCCCTCCCTTGCATTGTGACTTGTGACACAGGTGTCCGTGTGTCCTCACTGGGGGTGTGATGATAGTTCCATGCAGAGTTGAAACATGAAAGTGTATTAGAAACGTTCAATTGAACATACCCAGGCCATCCCATCCCTTAAAACTTATGCATTGTATTAGTGTACAGGTTATTGTGAGACTTCCAATTTGCAAGGTGACATTTAGGCAACCACAGTCATGAATGTCTTCACACTAAGCTGTAGAGTAAATTCCAATGTGTGAGAGGTTCAATGGTGACTTGTGAAACATGGCTAGTGATGTGAGTACCTCAGTGTGTTCCTGTCTAGGTGTTGCTATTGTGGTGTATGGGTTGTTTATCCTAGAGGGTTTCTGTGCAGTGAGTATATAAGTAGATTTTTGTCCTTACCAACAAGTAGTCCATTGCCATACCGTCCATCCTGGAAGTGTTGGTTGATGGTGCTGTGACGGAAGATGAATGCGTCATGTACACTCCCAGGATATTTAGCCACAATGTTGCTGATCAGTCCTTGGTGATCGACTATGGCCTGCACGTTGATGGAATGTGTGTGCTTCCTGTTGCGGTAGAGGTGTTCACTCGCAGCAGGTGGCACAAGGCGTACGTGTGTGCAGTCGATTGCACCAAGGACGTGCGGAAAGCCACTGATGGCGTAGAACCCCTGTTTAGTTTCCTGCTGCTTCTGCACTGTGTTAGGGAAGCAGATGTGGCGGGGTGTCAGTCCAATGATGGCATCCAGTACTTTAGGCAGGAATGCGGAGAAAGATGGTTGTGAGATTCCACCAACCAGGGCACCAGTTGTCTGAAAGGAGCCACTTGCCAGCATGTGAAGTACGGCAAGCAGCTTTGTTTCTGTTGGGATAGTGCGTGGAGTCACTAAAGTGGGGGCCAATTGCTGTTCAATATTTGTCAGCAGCTGCTGAATGGCCTGCCAGTTCAACCGGTACCTCTGGATGATGTCTCGTTCCCTGAGGCCATGCAGGGTTGTTCTTGGGCAGAATATCCTCTCCTGCCTTCTGCGCTGTCTTTGGGGTCCCTGCTGTTGTTGTTGTGGCTGCTGTTGTTGCTGCAGCGCTCTGCGTCTACGTGCATGCTGAAGAAAAATCACCTCCATGTCTCCCTGTTGCTGCTCTGCTGCTCTGCTGCTCTGTTGTTTGTTCTGTGTGTTCTGATTAAGTACAGGTGTGTTTGCCCCATTTTAACGCCTGCCCTGACCCAGGCGTTAAAATTTCACGATATTCATGCTTTGCGCCATTTTTTTGCGCCGCCTGCCGCGCGGGAGTGATTTTTGCCCTGAAGCATAAATACCACGCACCGCTATGTGCGTCTGTTTTTGGACGGGAACGCCTACCCTGCATGTCATTAACGCAGGGCGGGGTGCCGCTTCCAAAAACTGGCGCACATAGCGCCATTTTTCTTGTGCGCCGGATCGGGCGTCAGGGTTTAAATATGGGGCAACGTTTGCGCTGAAAGTGCGTCAACATTTTTGACGCACATTCGGCGCAAACGGAGTATAAATATGCCCCAGTGGTATTTTGTAAATTTGCACCGTTTTTGCGTGAAAAAATGACGCAAATGCGGCGCTAAAAAAGTATAAATATGGCCCTTAGTCTTTCAGATTCCCCACTTCTATGTGGCAAACTCCCTTGGTTCATCCTCATGGTGCAAGGGTCCCAGCATTATAGGCAGATTTGATTTTGTGCAGGGAGGGACACCAAGGGTGAATTCAAACCTTAATAATTCCAGGGCGGAGTGTTTTTTAAGTGATAGTGTGACATAGCATTTGTCTGTCATATCACTGCACCCTTACATTAATGTTAACAAATATACACATATAAGCAACATTGTGTACATCTGCTAAAACATGCTACTGTGCTGCCTTGCATGAAAATGGCCAACCAACAACATGTTGCAGGGTTACCATAGTCATAAATATCAAATATTTGTTCAACTTCATAGCAGAGGCCTACCATGATAAGAAACTGAACCTTATCATTTTATTTACTCATATATATGTATGCACCTAACACATGTAGCAAGAGGAACATGCCTTGATGGGTATGTGTTGCTAACTGTGGCATGCAATCCAATATAAACTCTTTCGAAGTCAGTCAGAGTTGCACCATGGTGATGGGATGCTTGGCTTGACCGTCACATTCACTCACTGGCAATGCCGTTTGAAGGCATAACTGCTACATATGTACTCTGGTATCAGGAAGTCCAGCACTTGTTCTGTGAGAGGACCACACTCATATACTATCCTTGATGCATAGCATTCAGTCACTGTGTACTTCGTCTGGACCTTATAGTCCTTAGATCTTTCCACACAGGCAGCACATAATTAATTAGGGTGCTCATCTACTTATGTATACATGGCACATACCTTTAGCATTTGTGTCTGAGAAACATCCAGTTTCGGCGTCATCAAAAGGATGGTGTCCACCTGAAAGACATGGTAAGTGTGAAATGTTACATATTTTCAGAACATACAAACTGCTCAGTAGCTAGATACATACCCAACAACATGTGACATGGGTAACATCCATAGGCATGTTTATTACTTTTTTCACTATTTCACTCTTTCATTTGCATGTTTAAATGAACATTTGCAACTATGTCATACTGCACAAACCTGCAAGAATACTAGGCTTGACAGCTACATGGAGGTTGTGGAAAAGTCTATAACACATACACAAGTATATATGGGCTATACTTGATCTGACTATGATTAGAAGTGAAATTCTTAATTATGAATCTTGTTGACTACCATGTGATTGGAATGAGTACAGGTTTTAATGTTACCTATTTGTGCCATAAAGTGTAAGTGACAATCCTTCTAACCAGTGTGGCTGGTTCCACCATGAAGCACCTTTTTTAAAAAGGTGTGTCTTGTGGTGACAGGGGCTTTCTACCCTATGAAAAAAGATTTTACATTCCCCTGGGGTTGCCAAATACTTAGCAATCATTCTGACAGGCAAATCACATCATTGTACACTGCAGCTAGCAAAATGTCTGTCATTTGAGGCAGGGAGAGAGACTCCCTTGCAGGCGGGTAAATTGACTGAGTGCTCCTGCCTGCAGAGTGATGCTTGTGGGCTTCATTGGACCATTTTAGGCAATCCAAACGTCTGCCTGTCAAATGCACAAACATAGTGCAGGAGATATTAGTATTTGTACTTTCAGTAAGCATTACACAAGGTTTTGCACACATACATTATTCCACTGTTTTAACATTTGTTCAGCCATGACCCATTCATGCACATGCTGTATATTCCTTTGTATACAATTTTTGATTCAGCAGTAACATGTTCATGTATGTTGAATAATTTAAGACACAGTTTCCATTTATGTTGAACGTAAAGGGGCTTACTTACAAGCCCTGTGGTGCATGGCAGCACAGTAAGTGACTGTAATGCGCTGCACTGTACCACAGGGAAAGGGCAGAAATGTGCCATATCTACAAGATACGGTGCATTACTGCTCTCACCCCCCTGCACTAGCGTACATTGGGCTGGGTAGCACCAATGCAGGCACCCTGCTTTGCAGACAGGATTGTTTCTGTGCAGGAAGGGACACCTTCCTGCACAGAAACAATCCATGGAGGCTCGTTCCTATTTCTATGTGTGCTGTAGAATGAGGTTGATCCTTCATTGAAATATGTGCTCCCCTCCCTCATTCATTGTCAATGTTGTTGTCTCGTACGAACTCCCAAATGCAAGATGACTAACTCTATGGCATAGATGAGCTTGCAGGAAGTACTGTGGTGGTGGTTCTCTTATACTAATGCCTTTGCATCATTTCCTACACCTGTGTTGACGATGAGCAACATTCTGACGCATTTCCATTGCTACGTTACACAGCTCGATGATGTGTCTTGCTGTGGTATGTTGATAAATTCCACTGTGCTACAGTTGTATAAAGTGGGAAAGCCTGCCTTACATACATTTGTTCCAGCATGACGCGGGCTGACATACCACTAAACTTGCATCATGCGAGTCCCTAGAAACCATGCAGTAAGGTTCTTATGTCCTTGCATTTTTTTACATTTCCTTGCAAGACACAGTGCCTCTCTTAAGACTGCTATAGGGAAACTAGGGCCCTGATTTATACTTTTTTTGCACCGCATTTGTGTCATTTTGTGACGCAAAAGTGGCGTAAACTTACAAAATACAATTGTATTTTGTAAGCTTACCCTGCTTTTGCGTCAATAAATGATGCAAATGTGGCACACAAAAAATATAAACCAGGGCCTAATTCTCTTGGGGCCGTATTTATACTCCGTTTGCGCCGAATTTGCGTCGTTTTTTTCGACGCAAATTCGACGCTAAACTAACGCCAACTAACGCCATATTTATACTATGGCGTTAGAGGCGAATAGCGCCAAAGTTCCCGGAATGTGCGTCATTTTTTAGCGTGAACCCCTTCCTTGCGTTAATGATATGCAAGGGAGGCGTTCCCGTCTAAAAAATGACTCCCAGGCCTTTACGTGGTATTTATACTCCCGGGCAAAAGAGACGCCCGGGAGTGGGCGTGGCTAAAAACGGCGCATTTGCGCCGCTTTTTAACGCCTGGGTCAGGCATGGCGTTAAGGGACAAGTGGGCTCAAAATGAGCCCAGAGTGCCCTCCCCTGCCCCCAGGGACCCCCCCTGCCACCCTTGCCCACCCCAGGAGGACACCCAAGGCTGGAGGGACCCACCCCAGGGACATTCAGGTAAGTATTTTTTTATTTTTTTTTAATAATTTTTTTTGGCATAGGGGGGCCTGATTTGTGCCCCCCTACATGCCACTATGCCCAATGACCATGCCCAGGGGACAGAAGTCCCCTGGGCATGGCCATTGGGCAAGGGGGCATGACTCCTATCTTTACAATGATAGGAGTCATGTTGATGGGGGATGGGCGTCGAAAATAAATGGCGCAAGTCGGGTTACGACGATTTTTTCGACGTAACCTGACTTGCCCCATTTTAAGACGCCCATGCGCCATTTTCCCCCTACGCCGGCGCTGCCTGGTGTACGTGGTTTTTCTCGCGCACACCAGGCAGCGCCGGTCTGCTTGCGCCGGCTAACGCCATTCAATAAATACGGCGCCCGCATGGCGCTTCAGAATGGCGTTAGCCGGCGCAAAACTTTTTGACGCTAAACTGCGTTAGCGCAGTTTAGCGTCAAAAAGTATAAATATGGGCCTTGGTCTTTCATCATAGTGATCTACTGGTTCTCATTAGCGTGGGTAGCTTGGAATGGGTGGAGAAACTTAAATTGAAATTTGTATTGAATTTGAAAATGTTGTTTGATCTAATTCACTTAGCTTTAATCCTGATATTGTTCTTAGTTCTTATTAGCACGAAGAGGAGCTATCAATAATTAAATAAATTGTTATTGTGTGAAGATTGCATATTTGATTAATCTTGCAATGAAAACTAATCCCTCCTACAAAATAATTGTTCTGGTATTGGTTGACTAACGGAGGGCATTAGTTCTTTTAGAATAGTAACTTTTGTAACTTGTAAGGCAATATCAAAGAAGATGTTTCTTAACGCATCAGAAAAGATTGATCACACTTTTCTGATGGAACATTTTCCACATGTGTTTCAGAGCTCTTTAGGTTTTTTAGAAATGTATTCTTATTTGTTCTTGTTTATTGCTCTTCGTATTAGACATGAATATTTTAAATGGTAAATTGGTATTTCTTTTTCCTTAAATTGTAAATGCACCCAATCACATATTTTGCTAGTCTGCCCTTGGTTTTTATCAACTGTTTGAAAAGAATTATAACTATTATTTCTAAGTAAGGCATGTGTAATCGTGAAGAACAAAACATATTGACTAGTATGTTGAACCTTAAGATTGCAATTGTACTGCGGAAATGTTAAATATGCATCCGTTTATATTCTCATTGTGATAGATGAATTGTGTAGTGGTGAATTAGTCTGTGATTTGATAATCTTAATGATCTCTTAATGGTGTTTTCTGTTGAGTTTAATACTATTCTAATTGTTGTAAGGTGAGATTTTTATGACTTTTTTCAGTAAAATCAATACTAATTATTATTATTATTATCAGTAGTAGTAGTAGTATTAATAATAATAAAAACAATAATAATAATAATAATTTATATCACATGATATAAAGATTTCTGTCAATTGTATAATTGTATTTTTAACTTTACTACTGCTTTTCACTAGCCACAGTCTCCTAATCTAAAACTGAAGTGCTCTTCTAACGAGGCAGTGGTGGCAGAGAGAGTAAAAACAATACATTCAAATGCCTATATTCACCTTTTCTTTAGTATATAGCAGCTCATTGGGTATCTTATGCCTGTTGTTAACCCGCCTATTTTTGTTGTTCCATTTGTTTTTAGATTTGTTTCTGATTGTGAGGTTTTCTATGTCCTGCATCTTTCTCTGTAGTTCCCTGGGATTAAGCACTATTTCCCAATGTCATCATGATGATTTGCCCAATATATTACTAGAAAGTAATGTGAATGAGGGAAGAGTTATGATTATCTGTGACATGGAACCATGGTACTGCAAAAATATGTAAGCAGGGCAGCCACTGATAAGTGCCACTATCACCGGAAAAGATGTGAGTGGGGATAAATCAAATGCCTCACCTTCATTGTTTGAAAAAATATCGTATATATGGTTCAGAAGTTGACTGTTCAAATCTTGAGTGTATCTATATCAAACCTGTAGGATATTCGTTTTTTTTCAAATCATCATATCTTCTACCAATCAACAGCTTGACTAGAAAATGAATGTATCTCAAAATATTTTCTACCACCTGACGGGCAGCCAGTACATGGTGGGCAGCAGCCTGTTACCTAGGACTGAATATCCCAATCAATGGGCAGGCCAAAGGGGTACAAAACAAAAGAATCTGTGCTTCACTTTGTGTGTTAGGGTATATACCTTTGAATCAATGCATATAATGTACGTGCTCTGACAACCTGACTTAAACCTGTATATTACCTGGTATCATTGTTTTCCCAAGGGACAAATACATTGTCAGATATGTCAGCATGCTCCAACAATAAAGTATATGATCTCTTTTTTTGCCAGTATGCTTAATCATTGAAGTCTAGTTGAAAACACCCAACCAAGCAACAACCCTTAATGTTTAAATCATAGAATTCCTATGCATCAGCATGCCCCAGAGTTGAGTTTGATTAAATTGAAGAGCACCGTGTTTCAGAATGCCTTAACATTCAAGTCTAAGATGACCCAAACATTAGCAAATCGTTGCATTGAAGTTTACAATCCCTTATGTGTAGGCATCCCTTAAGATTGAAGTCCAAAATTAACTGTTCTTCAACTTGCCTCAACATTATAGCCTAAGATACCCTGTGTGTCAGCATGCCTTGGCATTGAATTCCAGAATTGTTCCTGTATCAGCTTGCAATGACGCTTAGGATGCCCCACCCTTCAGCATGCTTTAACTTTGAAGATTAAGGCCCTTACTTTGACCCTGGAAGTCATTTGACCACAAGGGTTAATCTGGTGGTATCAATGTCTACAGGCTGGAGGTGTATACCGCCACATCATGAGTGTAGTGGGTTGGCTGCAGCCAACCGCCACATCTCGATTCATACCGCCAGGCTGGAGATGTGCATCTCCGACCCGGCGGTGAACACATGACCGCCAGTGGTATTATGAGCCAGCCTACTGCCCTGCTTTCTGTGGACATGGTGGTAGGCTACCGGTGACATGGAATTCCTTCCCTGTCACCGGTAGAAGGTTCCCCCCCTAAGCAGTCACCTAACCCCCCTAGAATCTCAGCCCTTCTGACTCCCCAACCCCCACCCTCCCCGCAGTCATGCACACACACCCACATGCACCACACATACACGCATGCACCACCACTTCCACACACGCATTCACTCACACTCATCCATACACGCATTCACTCACACATACTCAAACGCATACACACTGAGATGCAGACACGTACTCACTGCAACATACATTCACACATTTACTCACATGCATTCAAGCATGCATGCACCACAACACTCACAGACACATCCACACATGCACACACACAATCAAACACACAGGCAGACACCACACACAACACCCCCTCCTCCCCTGTTGGACGCCCGACTTACCTTGTCCTGCAAGGTGATCGCCCGGCAGGGAAGGGGCGCTGTTACCGCCGGCAGCATGGCTACTGTCGGATTTTCATCCTAATTCTGGCAGAAATCCAGCAGTGTCCATATTATGGCAGGCGGAAGACTGCCAGCACTGGTGGTCTTCTGGCACCCATGGCATCGGCAATCTTGGGAAAAGACCGCCAATGTTATAATGAGGGCCTAATTATTTCCATATGTCAGCATGCTTTAACATTGATGTCTAAGATTCCCTGTGGTTCAACATGCTTCAACATTATAGTCTAAGGCCCATATTTATGCTCCCTTTGCTGCGTCATTTCTTTTTTCACGGTCAGCTGGTGCAAACTTAACACCATATTTATATTTTGACGCTAGACCCGTCTAACGTAAAAAAATCAAAGTGTGTGTTATTTTCTGGATGCGTGAAAATGCCTTGCGTCAATGAGATGCAAGGTAGGTATTCCCGTCCAAAAAATGACTCAAACACGTGTGCGCCATATTTATCCAACCGGGCAAAAATGGAACATGGATGAGAGGCGGAGCCGGAAAATGACGCAAATCCCGATTTGCGTTAAATTTTAACGCCTGGGTCAGGGCTGGCATTAAAATGGGGCAAAAACACCACTACTAAAGGAAAACTCACACAATCAACATCATTGCTCAAGAAGGACGACATGGAGGTGCTACTCATGCAGCATGCCAGAAGACGCAGGGCACAGGACCAACAGCAGCAGCTACCACCACACCAACATGGACCCCGAAGGCAACACAGAAGGCAGGAGAGGCTATTCGGGACCAGGACAACCCTTCTGGGACTCAAGGAACAGGATATCATCCAGAGGTAGACTCAACTGGCAAGCCATACAGGAGCTGCTGCGCCACATTGAGCCACAGTTAGAAGCCAGCTTGCATACACCCCACATTGTTCCACTGGAGACCAAGCTGTTAGCTGTCCTGCACATGTTGGCCAGTGGCTCATTTCAAACTACTGGTGCCCTGGTTGCTGGGGTCTCACAGCCCTCATTCTCTGCCTTCCTTTCTAAGGTACTTGATGTCATCATCTCCCTCACACCCGCCACATCAGCTTCCCCAACGCACAGCAGAAGCAGCAGGAGACCAAACAGGAGTTTTATCAAATTAATGGCTTCCCGCACATGCTTGGTGCCATTGACTGCACACATGTCCGGATTGTGCCACCTGCTGCAACGAGCACCTATACCACAACAGGAAGCACACCCACTCCATCAATTTGCAGGCCATTGTGGATCACCAGGGAATATTCACCAACATCATGGCAAAGTATCCTGGGAGTGTACATGATGCCTTCATCTTCTGCCATAGCACCATCAATCGGCACTCCCAGGATGAACGATATGGCAATGGCCTTCTTGTCGGTAAGTACAGGAACCTAGTAATTTACACACAGCACAGCAACCCTGTAGGACACACAAGACATACATCATTACATTGACCCGTGGCCAGGAATACATTGAGGTGTGACACTGGTAGTCATGTTTGATATCCTGACCCAATGGGATACACACCTATGGAAAAATGACGGCTGCAAATAACAATAGATGCCACTCTAGAGCAACAAGGGACCAATTTAAAACCACCCAGTGACAATGACATGGCCTTAACTGACAGTACAACTTGGAAGATGAAGCATCCAATATCAAATAAGGCCACAGTCAATCCCACACACTTCCAAGCAATACGTCCTGTGTGAGGGGTGTGTAATGTGTGTTGCTGCAGGTCAAACAACATGAGACACATAGAATGATGATGCTGACTCAAATGAAGGTGACATGGAATTATTGAGGCAGTACAAACATCTCACATCACTCCTACAGTGACATTGCCATCTAGCAATAAGGAAGTGGACTGTGTAATGAAAACATGCTGATGTGACACTAATGCAAAGTGCACACCTCTACACATACTGAATGAGACAATTCCCCAAATACCTAACAGATGTACAGGGAGATGGACCTTCCTACACTAAACCCTTCATCCCCATAACCAAGTTAGCCAGCTCATCTTGAGAAAGTTCAGTAGTGTAGGTGCACGGTTGCACATGAGCCATCTGGGTGAGGGAACAAAAATAGGTTTGCATAAAACTTGTCACACATGGGATAATTGTGCATTGTCAATACTGAACACTTCAGTGCTGCTCCCTTATGGAGATGTGTTATGCATTGTCACCTAGGCAAATCAAAAGGCCTCACTGTTGCATTTCACCTGCAATTACATATGTCTAATTGGATGAGATGTCCAGGCCATGTAGTGCAACCATGTTACCACCACCGTGGAATCTATTGTGTGTGTGGAAGTATCATGTCACCCCCAGTGAATGCACGGGGACACATCTTTCTCACTACATAATGCATGAGAGATACACACTGAACTTCAAGTTTCTAAATATACCACAGATATCAGGTCAATTAGCAAAACACCAGTTTTGCTAGTCAAACAACCCAATGCAGAAAAAACATCACAGAAGCCTAGGATCCCACACAATACCACAAACACATATGAGTCACTGACAACACAAGATAACAACTGCCATGCAAAGTGACATTCCCGGTGCAACCAACAACAACATACTTATCCCCAACTTCTCTTTCAGCTGATCTGGGTTACAGGATCCAGCCATGGTTCATGACCCCATTTGCCAACCCAAGCACAGCAGCAGAGCGTGCCTATAATGAGGCACATCGTATGACACGCACCAAAGTTGAGCGGACTTTTGGCATCCTGAAGTCCAGATTCAGGTGCCTGGACATCACCGGATGCAGCCTCCTATATTCCCCAGAAATGGTCTGCAAGATCATTTTGACCTGTGCCATCATGCACAACATTTGTGTGAGGAGGAACATTCCCCTATATGAACCTGAACAACAACTGCCTGAAGAGGAGAAGGATGCTGTCTAGTTAAATGAGGGGGAACATCCTAACACAGCTGCAGGAATGTGTCGTAGACAACAGATCTTACACAATTTTTTCCAACTATAGTCACTATCACCACTTTGCTATGATATGGAATTAAACACCTTATTTCATCAATCAATCAAGCTCTGGGTAATCATTTATGCATCACATGATCTCTAGGAATCATAATCAGAGTATTGCCTCATGGAGCATTGAAGAAAGACAAAATTGCATACTTCAGATGTCATCACATTAGATGTGTATGATCGTACAGCAAACATCACAAACAATTTTTATGAAATACATCCTGTCTATTTCACATTTGAAGGGAAACTTCATAGGACCACAGCTATGAGACAGAACCATGTTGCCTACATGGTCCATTGCAGCATATGACACACAACTAAGACACCATCAATCATAAGGTAAAAAAGTGTATCAAACATGAGGCAGTGGATGTGCAATTGCATTGGTAACAGGAATGTATGACCAGACCTTTGCCAGCAGTAAGTGTGACATCAGCTATCTCTGCAAGTAGCATGTGTGAAAAGAAGTGCATCAAACCTGAAAATGGATAGCACAAGTGCCCCAGGTATTACAAGCATTGCTCACAAAACATGCCCTGCGCAGTCCATCCCAGGTAAGAAGTCCTGCCACTGCCATGTTTTAAGTCTCTTTCTACCCTTCTCTAGGGGGGCGCTGTAAATTGACTATCTGTACCCTGAGAATCATCATCTACACTCACCCAGACTCCCATTCTGACTACTGGGTGCTTCCCTCTTCAGTATGGCATGCCATAGTTCTAGTTCATCAGTCTGCATGGACTTCAGGTCCCATAATGCACCGCCTGGTAGCCGGTAAGACCTGTAATCTGCTATCCATTGCTTCCCATGTGAAAGGTCCAGTTGGCCCCTTGAACTGGGTGTGGTGATTGGTGGCTCTGTTGGTGAGTACCAAATTGACTAATGTGTACAGTACAATGCTCTGGAGTGACGCTAGCAGATGTTGTATGCAATGTTTGTGGACATGTGGAATGCAAGTTGAACAAACTGTGGCCCTGATTTATACTTTTTTTGTGCCACATTACCATCATTTTTTGACCCAAAAGCTGCGCAAACTTACAAAATACAATTGTATTTTGTGAGTTTGTGTTGCTTTTGCGTCAACAAATGACGGTAATGCGGCGGAAAAAAAGTATAAATCAGGGTTCATGAATGTACCAGGAATGGGATGTAGTTCACATGGTAATACATGGAAACAATGTAGTCCACAGTTTTGTGGAACCATGTCCGAACAGTATTCAGGGCCAAATGTACCAACCTCTTCATAACCTTCACTATTATCTACTTTGTTTGCACTGCATCTGCATAATTTCTGGATGCAAAAGAAGCGCACACTTGCTACATTCAAATATATTTAGCTAATTTGCACAGCTGTAGCATCAACAAATGAAGCAAATGCAAATGCAACACAAAATAAATCACACTTCTGGCCCTAAGTTCACTGTTTCTGTGTGTTTACGTCTGGACAAATAATCGTTCACATGGCCAAACCCAAATGGGCCATTATGCTACCAGATTGCATTAGCACAAAACAGGGTAATTGCGTGGCTTTTTGGAGTAGGTGTTGAATCCTATCATTGAGTAGCAGGGCCCAACAACTTTTTTTGCTGGGGCGCAATTTCTGGGACTGAACTAGTGCAGTTACCATCTGTGTCACTTTGGTGCCAACCCATTTTCTAAAGTGAAAGGGTCAGCATGGGATCCCTGCTCTTTGTGAATGTATGGTCACAAACTATTTTTGAGCATGATGTTGTGCATGGGACCGCTGCTTCCATAATACTATTTCAGTGAATAAATAGGTTGTTATTTTACTTTTGGTACACCCCTGCTGAAATATTGCAGCATTTCTACAAATGTTAACTTCTCAGTATGAAGGCAGTCACAGACATGGTGGTCTGCTAAGATCAGCAGGCCAGCATTCCTGTGAGTGCCGCCATTCCCAACGTGTTTTCAAATAGAGACCTACCTCATCATGATTGCAGAAGTAGGACATTTGCTACCCCATTTTTTATTAGCAGACAGTGTCAGTTCAGTTGTACTACCACTGATCACCCAACTTGGCAATTCTAAGTTGCTGATTCTGGCAATATGTGATTTACAATACCTGATTTTGGTACACCGGGCTCAGAGTAACAGATTTCAGGTGCGATGACTACACCTGTGCCCATGCATTATGTCTACGATGATCAACTAAGACACTGTCAGCATAGATCATTGTGCTGTTTTGAATCAGAAAAGTGGCAATCCATGTTTTGCGTAACATTGTCATTAAGTGACACACAGGATCCTGCCATCATGTTGTCATAGGGGGCATACATGGCTTAGGGTACACTGCCAATGTGGCATATGTAACCTACATACAACACTGGCACACCTATTATGGGCCACTGAAAGCACAATAATTCCAGAAAGCAAATCAACCCACATGACCATCACACAGTTACTCTTTGTCCCTGGATGCACAAACCACAATACCTGAGTCACTGGTATTGCAGTGCACCAGGAATGTGGCATTGCATGTGTCTCCCAATTACAAAATATGAAATGGAGTACCCTCTGGAATGTATTAAGCACAAAATTTAGTAATCATGTTTGGCACCACGTGATTGTTAGGGCAAGTGCATGTGTGCGTATGTGTGTCTATCACTCATTGGAGTAACAGTGTCAATGCATGTTTGCAGTGGTATGTCTGTTGGGGTGGCTGCTTGCCTGATGTGCAGCTCTGTCATATAAAATGTCACACACAGTGATTTGTTGTTACAACTTTTGTACAGTGAGCAGACATTGAGCACATTTCACCCTTCCATGTTTTACAGGTGGACCAGTCCTCTACACAATAGGTGAAGTGGCTCGATTCGAGGACCCAGACGTATCCAGTAAGTGTTAATGTGTTTGTCCTGTGTTGGGTTTGCAGCTGTTGTGTGATTGACTCCTGTGAGTGGACTCATTGCAAGATATGATGAGCTGGCACGTGATCTGATTTGTGACTTTACTGGACGTTGACATAGTGTGCCATGGAAGAGTTAGACATTCACTGGCAGAGAGTCATATAATGGGAGTCGAGTGCTGCACAATAGGCATGGGAAGGAGAACAAGGTGATTTCTTGCTACATGTATGCCAAAAATTGATTTGGAGGTGGCCAGTGTCATAATTTAGTCAGCAAGTCATACCCTAGTTCACACAGAACGGTGATGCATTAGTTTTACACAACAAATTGTGCATCCCTGTTATGTAATGAACCGGTAGGACTCTATGGGTGACTGTCCTGCAGCATCTAGCTCCACATGTTGTACTCCATTTACGTGGCACTTGAGTGAAATGTCATAGGCGTGCATGCATTTCAAGGCCAGATGGGCGCTTGCATCAATGTGGTTGATTTAGGAATGTGTCAGTGAGATCTGATGTTGATGGTTGTCCACAAATAGAAACATGAATGTAGATGTGATTGTCCAATGGTTGACTCAATCCTAGTCGCAGGCCTCCTTACCTGTGGTGGACTGACTAAATCTATGTACAGCTGGACCAGGCTTTATGGTTGTCCTTGATGGTTGAAAATATGTATTGCATGTCCATCCCCCCCTGAGTCATAGGGTTGGGGGTAGAAAATATGTGTAGCTAGGTGTGATGGTCACAGAGTAGATGACAGACATGTAATTCAAGAATTAATGTGTGCCAAACTACAATGCCCCCTTATGATTACCAACTGCATACTGTCCTACCAGTTCCATATACAAATCACAGGTCTTGTGTGCCTTGAATCTGATCCAGAAAATAGGGATTAGTCGGCCTGGCACATGTTGAGTACTTGCAGCATTTGTTATGTAACTAATAGCACTACAAATATGCACAGATCAGTTAGTTAAGTACACACAGGGGCATGGAGGGCATTTAGCCAAGGAGGGCCGGCATTGGCCACAACTGCCACCACCACAACAACTCAAAGCACAGTGGACACTGGGATGACAGCCACTCCAGCTGGTCCCTCAACCTTATCAGCCCAAGGCCCACAAGCAGCACCTTTTGCACCTCCACCACCAACCACGCCACCAACACTTGCTACAACAAGTGCTACCCAGACAAACCCAAGCTGCAGTAATGGACATGGCAGATTTCAGAACCCTACAACGTGACATGCTTCGTATGTTGCAAAGCATGGACACTCTGCAACAGGAGGTGCCCTCAATGGCAGGAGACTGCGAGGGATAAGGAAAATCCTGAGGAGGTCCAATCTTTGAACTTATTGATCCTCACCCCTAATTCCGTCCCCTCCCTCCTCTTTCCTCGTACTTTTCTTTGGTGGGTTTAGGGGATTTAGTGTTGGGTTAGAGTAGGCTGTTAGTTTTGTTAGGATAAGTGGGTTGGGGGTGGGGGGGTTATATTATTACTTTTTGTTTGTTTGTGGGTGGGTGGAAGAGGGATGATGTTGGGGTTTATGTGTATTATAAAAACATATACAAAAAATAAAAAATATACATTTGTTTAGGATAAGTTAGCATGTGTTTAGGTTAGTATATGTTGTTCTACACATGTCCAGTCATATAAGGGGTGTAGGGGGTTGTTTAGTTATATGTGATAAGTAGGTTTAGCTGAGGGTAGTTAGGGCCAGTTGTGGGTAATGTAGAGTTAGGATAGGTTAGGTTAGTTTAGGTGTTTCCCATAGTTTAAGTTTCCTTTCATACAGATATAATAAAGTTTGGGGTACTCATTTACAGTATGTGTTATATGCTTGGGGATCAGGGCCTTTGCATGAATGTTCAGTGTCAAATTTGTGTTTGCCTGTGTGTTCCATCCTGCATCCACATCCCATTCTTGACTTGGTTATTTACACTTCCAAATGAGCTGTCACATTGGCAGCTTCAACAAAGCTACTTCTCTATGCATCTGCCATCCATTGCACCCACCACTCAAGGTAACTATGGTTCCCAATGTGTTGTAAATGTTGGTGTGATTTTCAAACTGTCATCGTTTGGGTCCTGTGTTGGAATCTTGGACACTGTGGGATATCTGCCTGCAGCCTGATGTTCATGTGAACTCTGAGAAACTGAGTGGTGTCATAATCTTATGAAGTTCAGTATACATAAATCACACCTATGATTTCTTACATTGTACTCCCAGGTGACGTTATTGTCCATACACTTGTACACATCCATTCCCGCCATATGGTGTGGGTTTGGGACTAAAGTTTAGAGTCATATGTCACATACATAATGATTGACTTGTAGGGAATGTGGGCCACATTGAGTTTCATCTTGTGGACCTGACATATACATTTCTACACAGCATTATACTGTTTGTGATTCTTTAACTTCAGAAATAAACTAAAGGCAGCACAGAAGATGATAAAAATCCAGACCCTTGTGCATAGTTATCAGCCCACATTCTTTCTACACTATTGTATTGACATTCTGTGGCCACTGACATGTTACATGCATCACAAATCTCCTACACAGTTGATGTGTCACATTACACAAAGGCAAAGTGGTTGTGTAAGTGCTATTTATTTTAAAGTGCTGTAGTGCATTATTTACAGAGTCCAGGATTGTAAGTCCATTAGTGTGATGCCTTTTATTCTGATACAACACAAGTGCAATGGTGAGGGTCATGTCATAGGACATGCTGTGATGGAGTGTCATTCAGTGCAGAGGAACATGAATTGCCAATTAGGTAGTGAGAGACAATTGCAGTGCATAGTGGAAAGGTAAACAGTGTGCTGGAGAACAGGGCATGTTACCAACTGTAGCAAGACTGGCATGTTAACAAGTACAGGACATAGGAAAATCAGTGCCCATTTGGCATGGACTGGTGCTACCAGGTACTCCTACGGCTGAAGGTGATCTGCTCCACGTCTTCATAATTCTGTGCCGTCTCCTCTGCCCTTGGTGGAGGTGGGTTTGAGGTGGCAACACACACTTCAGTGCTTGAAGAAGTGGACTCAGATTTCCTGGTAGCTGCCAACTGCGGGCTATTAAGGGCATTACTGCAGCAAGGAGGAGCTGCTGGTTATTGACTATAGCAGCTACATTGCTGTGGTAGGCAGCCAGGTCAGCCCTGAGGGGGTCATGATTGCATTCTTGCATGCAGTAAAATGTTTGGGATGCCAGGTGTTGTGGCAACTCCCTAACTGCTATGGTGAAATCCCCTCACACACCGTTGTAGTCCTTGCAGTAGGGATTGTTGGACTTGCATGGCTGCTGACTGTTCTGCAGCTGACATCATGCACATGTGCATCCCCTCAAGGCTGGCTGCCCTATTTTGCATCCCCACCACACCTCCTTGGCCAGCTACCTCTGTACTCCCACTACTGTCCTCTCAAAGGTGGTACCAGTGTCATCAGATCCCTCAGCTGGGTTTGAGCTGGTAGGTCGTACTATTGGGGTGGTGGTTGGGTTCTCTGTGATGGCTGCTACATCTGTGCTCCTACTTGCGAGTAAAGGTGGGGTCTGGAGGGTTCCAAGGGCATCTTGAAGGGTTTGCTGGCTAATGGTTGTCAGCTTGTCATCCATGTCATCAGGGAAGTCCAGGATAGGCATATCCACAGGAGAGCCATCATCCTCTGCAATGAGGTATTATACAATTAGTGTGTCTGTGTTGTGGCAGTTGTAATGTGGCATCACTGACTTCCTATTAGTGGGACATTGTAATCTTGGTTCCTGTTCATTGTTCCTGTCATTAATATTAGCATTCTCACAGGTCTATGCCCCACCTGCATGTCACATGTAGTGTGGGCAGTGTGGGGAATTGTCTGCGTCACATCCTCTAGGTGTAGGTTCTGTCCAAATTGTGTGTTGTCACCTTCTTGTCCTACTCAACCCTCCCTCTACTTCCATTAGCATGATGAGGCCTTGCAATGGCTGTGGGTGTTTTGATGCCACTTGCACCACACATAACAATATGGGACTGACCCAGTCTCTGATATTTCACATACACCTATACGTTGCCGAGACCTAGCACATACTATGTATATCATCGGCATGACACGATACAGGTGTCAGCATTGGTAGTGTGTCATGTTGATGTTTGCCAATGTGTGCTACATTGGATTGCACTGATGGGCCTGGCAGTGTTCCATTTCCTCTCATGACTGTGATGGTGTGTTTCTCTAGCTAGACACATATGTCCTCCCCCTCAATGCTGTTGTCTTATCAGTATGACAGTTGAGATGTGGCAAGGTGGCATTGCAGTTATTGTAACACAGGCATGGGGTAGACCCTGGAATGGGCAGCATGGGTATGACATTACTGCTGTGTACTTCATAATGTAAGTAACAATACATGATGTTTTTTGCGCCTATAGACATGAGCATTTGACAGGATTTACACTTTGTTAGGAATTGAAGGGGATTGATCACGTCATCATCCTGAACCCTCTATTTTGGGTGTGTTTGTTCCATGGGCACCTAACTGCCATTTGCTACTTGACCAGCACACACAGCACAGTTGGTAGTGGCAACTGTTGTCAATGGTAAATGGCACTTGCAGAAATGGCCTGAGACTGGAAATTGTCCCCTAGTTCACGTTATGACAATACCAGCTGTCCTGTGACAGCAGCCCAGTTTTACATTCTACCCTACCCTTCTGGGCTGGCTGTGCCTTTCCAACAGCCTTGGCATGGCAGAGTACCCCCATGCAAAGATTGCTGGTGTTGTGCTGTGCCCCTGGTTTCCCCTGCACAGCCCATGGACCCTTGCCGTGCCCCTTTGCCCTTTCCACTGCCTGATTTCCATGGCTTACATGCATTGTGTAGTAGGTATGTACCTCCCCCTGCTTGCAGTTAACATTTAGGCATTTTTGGCCCTCTTTCAATTTACCCTACATACTGTATGTGTAGTTTCCTTCTAGTCTGCACTGTTCTGTCCTGCAATTCCTGTGACAATCTCCTCTGGGATGACTGCTGCCACCATCTCCTCCAACTCTCCCAGGGCGTCCTGCGGTGCTGGACTCCCACCTCCAGTTTGCTGTGCTGCCTTCGTGTTCCTCACAATTTTTTCCTTCGTCCTGCGCTTGCAGTCATGCCAGCGTTTCTTGCACTCCGTGACTGTTCTCCGTACCTCTGCCACACAGTTGATCTTGTCGACAATTTGTTGCCAAATTGACTCTCTCCTCCTAATTGGCAATTTTGAGGTGACAAAAAGTTGATGCTGGTGCTCCGTCACCTCTCTGACTAGTATTTCATGCTCCTCTGCACTGAAACAACACTTTCTTTTCTTCTTCTTCCTCTCCTGGGTCTTGTCTGTGTCCTCCTGGCTGGTTCCTGGTCGATTGGGGTCTCCCTGGGGTCTCTCCTGGCTTCTGGGATCCATTTTGGGGCTCCTTTGCACTGTTTGCTGTGTTTGCACCGCTTTTTGACGCTAATGCGATGGAAAATGGCACATATCCGCAAACCGGATTAGAGTAATTTTCCCCACATTAACGTAATTTTGCTTTATGATGTAGCACAATGGTTAGAGGAAAAAAAATACTCTAACCTGTGCTTTGCGCCACCATGCTTCAAAGTATAAATTTGACGCACGGGTGGCGCGAAGAAATGGAATTAGCCTGCGTTAAAGTTTTGACGCAAAACTGCGTTTGCACAGTTTTGCTTCAAAAAGTATAAATATGGCCCTAAGATCCCCTGTGTGTCAGCATGCGTAGGAATAGACATCTAACCCCCAGTGTCAGCTTGCTACATCAATGGAAGCTAAGATCGCTAATGTGGCAGCACTCCTTAACCCGTGAAGTCACATATCTCCTGTGCGTCACTGCAGATTATAGTCTACAATACCTATTCCTCTGCATGCCCCAGAATTGCAGTTTAAGATTTGCCAAGCGTTAGCAAAGCTCAGCCGTGAAATCTGCCATCCTCCATGTGTAGATATGTGTAGTGTTGCAAGAGAGTACTCTCGAGTTCAAGCCTTTAAATAACTGGGTGCTTGTCGTGCCTTACAAACAGCCAATATCAGTCCAATAACCAAAATAAACACGACCATGATTTTATAACCTCTTACATTATTGCACTGTTGTCTTGTGGTAATTATAGGATTGTAGGCTTTGTCCTGTCTTACTCTCCATTTCCCTGTGTGATTCATATAATTATTACATAATTTAAATCGTTTTGCTAAATCCATATGTTTATTGTTGTCATGGGAGTTGATTAAATCTTACTAACCCTACAGGAATTCTGATGAGTGAAAAAGTCAAGCTATTTATTTTCAAACAGCTAGCCACATAATCACTTTGAAATATTTCTTTGGGTTTATTACAGGATTAACCAGCTGCTCATAATACCAGATTTCACATCATACTTTCATCATTGTTAGTTGAACTCTGGCGCTGTCATAGCCTTCTAATCATGGCTTTCTATGTGTGTTCCTTACAAATTCACTTTTGGTCCGTCAAGTGAAACAAGATCATTATATTTGGCTTATTATCCAGGCATCACTTCTGCACACATCACCAAAAATCAGATGATTTATGTAAATCAGTGTGGCCTTGTTTGCTAGCAATGAAATTATTAAACTTTCTGTGAAGCAACGCAAGTACAAACCTTGAAATCACATCAATGTGGCCATGCAAAGCCACTTTGTGTTCCTTTAAATGGCCTCATAGGTGTGGGTAAGGCAAGGCAGTGGAAATTACTGCTTTGCCTTACTCTGCACCAAAAAGGCGTTCCATGGGTGTTGCAGTGGGTGTTCCCATGCAACAGCCTTGGATTTGAGCATATGCGTCAAATTCTTATACCTCCTCAGCAAAGGCGCAACAAGGAGAAATAGCTTTATCTCTCCTAATTGTTTACTCTTTCTATCACAGTACATTCAGAAAGAGGAAAACGCCTCCCAGGATTTTGTTTCTGCTCAAAAGTGTGGTAGTGTTGCTTTTGTAAGAGTTGGACTGGAGTCGTTTTTTGTTTGAAGCCTACTGCAAGAGCTCCGATGTTGCTGCTTTCCGATGCTGCATTCCAACGCTGCTGCATCCGGTTACGGGTCGGACCAAGCAGCCGTGCGTGCTGTGAGTGCGTGAGCCCATGCCGGGCGTTGCTGCTACAGCCTCTCCGTCCTTCTGTCCCTTGTCTCTGAGCCCCCCAATCAAACCGGAAGGTCAGTGGGCTCCAAGGGGGGTCCCGGGTGAGGCCGGGTGAAGCCGGGCGAGCCGGGCAAGCCGGGCGAGCTGATTAGCCGGTCAACAGGTCCCGTGGCAGGAACCCACGTCGGGCCATGTGCCAGCTAGCCGCAGTACAAGCCACACTGTGGAGGAGGAGCGGTGCAGGAGGAGGAGGATTGAGGGTTGAAAGAAAGATCGAAGGAGGATTCCAAGCTCAGAGAAGGATGTGGCGGAAACAGGAGAGACCAGGGACCAGGACTCGATTGCAGGAGGGCAGTGGCAGCCGGCCCTTGGCCCCTGGACTAAGGTAAAGGGGATAGGGGGAGAAGGGGCTGTCTCACCGTCGCTCGCCTGGTTACTTGATGGCCTAGTTACTTGGCTGCTCGCTCCATCGGCCTGCCCACCTGCCTGCTTGCCTCACGCCACCTCTTTTCCACCTCTCACCAACCTCCATTGATTTCATCGTCTCACAGGAGACTCGTAGGCAACCTAAAGGTACTCTTTACCTGCTCACCTTCTTTCGATTTCCATTGACTTGTATCGACTCGCAGTAGACTCAAAAGATATTACAGTTACAAAGATTATTCCTTGGCTTGGCCTGGCAGCTGCTGGTGCTGCTGCTACCCACACCCACATCACTGTGAGGAGGATCGGAGCTCAACCGGCACACTACACCCGGTGTCGTTTGCACGTCTGGGGCCTGGGGTTCTGTACCTCCGCGGAGTCTCTCTGCAGTTGCAGCAAGCGGCGTACTCAGCCCGCCGGGGACCCTAGGTGAGCAACTTCTCCTGTGTCTTCTCTCGTGGACTCCTGCAGAAGCGGTCCGACCGGGTGCAGCTTGTGGGGGGAGAGGAAGGACCCAGTCTCTCTGATTATCACGTAAGAAGGCCCCTACTGCCAAGAACCAGCTGCACCATTCTGAGGTGGGTAGGATTGGAGCTCAGCTGGCACAGCACATCAATGGACTTAGAGGACGCAGTGGAAAGTTGAGCGCATAGAGCTAAGGGCGCAGAGGAGTAGCGGGTGGTTGGTGGCTGTCGCTGTTCGTCACTGGACGCCTATCAAGCCAGACTAGGCTGAGTCAGCTGGTGAAAAAGTGGTTGACACTTGTAAAGAGGGAGACGGTTATGCGAGTTTATCCTCGTTAGTTTCACCCAAGCCGCAAATCAGTACCATTGGCCTTCTTGAGCTCCCAGTGGTAGGCAGTCTCTACTATGACCATGAAGAAGCTCCGCTCAGGTCATCTGCTTCCAGGAAGATCTTGCCTAAAAACCAAATCCAACCCCTTACGGAACAAGGTTATTCGAGCACTCCTGCTGAAGGGACAGTCACAGAAGCAACTATTCTCCTTCTCGGGTAAAGAGAACACTTTATTACAGGAAACAAAAGGTGAAGCTCTCTCCATTGTAACTCCGGACACCAAGCCCTCTGGAGGGCCTCCAAGGGAGCCCTTAGGGGAGCTCTCAAGGGAGTCATATCAGGCTGAAGTAAGCCAGAAAAGAGGAGCCAAGGCCTCGGAACAGGGCCTCTCATTGTCCCTTGCGGAGATTGTAGAGACCGCTCGGCCTACCTGGAGCTCGCCGGGGCCACAGCATTGTCCCTCCCCCCCATTTGCCTGGCCAGTCATTTCTTCTACTCAAGCCGACCTGGCTTCGAAAAACTCTAAGGATAGTGGCACCAATTCATCAACAGCATCTGTTGCCATCAGGCCTTGTGACTTCACGCTGCTGGACCTGGACCCAGATTTATTTCAGAGATATGGCCCCCAGACCTTGCGCTCCCGTCTGTGGATCTCAGGTCCAAGGGCTTACCAACACCAACCGGTCTTGAACTGTTTAATAGCACACCCTCGCTACAAGATTCAATATACATCCACTCTCATTTGTCTGTGACGCCGGCTCTAGAAGTAAGTGGAATCCAACCTGTTCAACCTCTGGAATCTGAGGCAAGGCTCTCAGCCTCTCTGTTTAACTTGGAAAACCTTATTGCCTCAATCTTAAAGCTCAAGGAGAAATTTGTAGGGGGTTCAAACTGCATTCTTGACTCTGTAACAGAAATTTTAGCGGAGATGACTAAAGATAAAAAGGTGGTCGAACCTTTAGATCTTATTCAGCTTAATTCTGCTTCCTTGCAATTTCTTAAAGATCAGCGGTCTTCAGGTGTGTCCCCTAGGGCACCCCAAAGTGAGCGAATGTACGAGGACGTGAGTACTCAAGCAGGAAGCACCCAATGCATCTGCCCTAGTGAGGCAAAGCCACTGCTGATTAGCCCAGTGGATTTTATTTGTTTTATCTTTGATCTTCATACTCTGAAGGACAACCCCTCTGCACAGTGAACCGGCCCCCTTTGAAGGTATTTCCCATCTTTTGAAAGAGTTGTCTACAAAAGGAGTGGTCCCATAACATCCCCCCCTGCGCGACCCTCGGAAGAAGAACCTAAGAGGGGAACTATTGCTAAAGGTGGAAAAAAAATTAAGAGATCGAAGAAATTAAATCGTTGAATCAGCATAAAAAAGAAGAAACGTTCTGTTCTCCGAGGTGTTAACGGATGGGACAACTCCTCCCCGAGTCCACACAGAACCACATAAGAAGCAGCCCTGTCTGCTCTCCACGCAAAGGCCAAATTTCTTTAAAAGGGGGCCTGAAAGTGAATGTGAACACAGAACTGTCCTTTTTACCACTCCAGCCTTGAATCCAACCGCCTTGCCATTCTTGCCCTCCAAACGGGAGGTCATTCCTAATGACTGTTCCATCCCTTTGCTTAGGGAAGGAGCACCCTCAACAGGTCATAACTTGGACTCTAAGATTGTAGACTTTTTTCCTATCTTAGACGTTGATTTAATCTTAAGTAGGTCCACTTTGTTAAGATGTTTCTCAGAATCCAGCTCTTTGAAACACATTACTAGCTATGATATTGACCTTGTCTCCCTATTGATAATAAGTGGTGGCTTTAGGGCTAGGATCGCCTTCCGCTCCTTGCGCTGGGCGAACTTGGTCCTTTCCCACGCTGATTTTTTGCAGTGTCAGGGAATTGATGTGATCCCGCTCCTGTCTGGGGAAAAGGTCACAACTAAGGGCCCTAGGAGGGCCCAATCCCCTGACTACTTTAAGGGTACCAATTTTACTGTGCACGGATCTTGGTTTGATCTTCAGGCTCTTAAATTCTCACTAACAGGGAAGGATAGGCAGGTGTTACTGTGGGAGATTCGACCCGTACCTAATCACCTAGCCACCTATACTCAGGAAGACTGGGGTTGGCTTCTGGGTGCCCTTGCTCTAGAGAAGGGGCCCAGGAACATTCTCCATCCTTCTTCCTAACAGAGGATTTAAAATCATCTCCTGGAATACAGCTGGGGTAAAATTTAGCAAGGAAAAATTATCTTATCTTAGTACACTTAAACCGGATCTAATTTTCCTACCGGAGACTTGGGCAGACACGGACCTAATGTGGGACAACTATTTTGTCATTGATTGTAAGGACTCCCCGTCACAAAGGGGACACGCTAAAGGGGGGGTAGCCTGTTTACTGTCTAACACACTTAAATGGGATTATTCATGCTACAAATATCCTAGTAACCTCCTTATGGCCTTAACTATTCAATTGCATAATAATGAGCAAGGCAGTGTACGATTTCCTGTTACAAAGGGTTTTTGCCTTTCTTGAGGACGCCCTAGATACTAAGGGCCAGATGTAGCAAAGGGTTTTTCCCATTCTGTGTCAATGGGAAAATGTGTTCTTACATATGGCCCTAAGTTCCTCCCACTGATAGCACTAATGGGAGATCTAAACTATAAAATTTCCAACTTTGCCCTTCCCCTTCCACCCCTGACCCCCCCCCCAACCCTCCCTGTGACGTCAGCGCGCGAGTGCACGCTGATTAGTCACAGGGTCTCCCCCATCGCGCTGGAAGCTCTGCTTCCAGCGCGATTGAAAGAGAAATGCAAAGCATTTCTCTTTCAATCCCATGGGGGAGGCCCGGAGGGGCTTCAAAGGGAAGGAAATGTATTTCCTTCCCATTGAAGTCTCTCCCAGGGTTTCAAAAGCCGGATTGCTTGCAATCCGGCTTTTGAAACCCCACTAGACACCAGGGATTTTTTTTTTTTTTTACTGAAACTGACAAAAGGGAGCGACCCCTTGGGCAAGGGTCGCTCCCAGGGGGGGCATTTTTCTGGGAAGGTCTTTTGATTAGGCTGCTCTGCCCCCAAAACCACTAGGCACCAGGGATTTTTTTTGTTTTTGTTTTACAGATGGGGAGCGAACCCCTGGAGGGGCAAATTGTATTTAGGCCATTTCTGCCTGATTTGGGGGCAGATCGGCCGATTTTAGGTCAATCTGCCCCCAAGGGGGGCAGAAACCACTAGGCACCAGGGATCTTTTTTTTGCGCCGTCACGCAAGGGGAGCGACCTTGTAGGCAAGGGTCGCTCCCCGGGGGGGGGGGGGGCAAATTTATTTTAGGCCATTTCTACCCCCCCCGGGGGCAGATTGGCCTATTGGTATTAGGCCGATCTGCCCCCAGGGGGGCAGAAACCTCTAGGCGCCAGGGCAAATAGTTTTTTTGTGATTTTTTTTTTGTTTGTTTTTTTAGAGATGGGGAGCGACCCATTAGGCAAGGGTCGTTCCCTTGGGGGGCAAATTGTATTTAGACCATTTCTGCCACCCTTGGGGGCAGATTGGCCGATTGTAGGTCAATCTGTCCCCAAGGGGGGCAGAAACCACTAGGCACCAGGGATCTTTTTTTTGCGCCGTCACGCAAGGGGAGCGACCTTTTAGGCAAGGGTCGCTCCCCGTGGGGGGTGGGCAAATGTATTTTAGGACATTTATGCCCCCCCTGGGGGCAGATCGGCCTATTGGTATTAGGCCGGGGCAGAAACCTCTAGGCGCCAGGGCAAATAGTTTTTTTGTGTTTTTTTTGTTTTTGTTTGTTTTTTTAGAGATGGGGACCGACCCATTAGGCAAGGGTCACTCCCCTGGGGGGCAAATTGTATATAGACCATTTCTGCCGAGCAGATTGGCCGATTGTAGGTCAATCTGCCCCCAAGGGGGGCAGAAACCACTTGGCACCGGGGATCTTTTTTTTTGCGCTGTCAGGCAAGGGGAGCGACCTTGTAGACTAGGGTCGCTCCCGGGGGGGTGGGGTACAAATCAATTTTAGGCCATTTCTGCCCCCCCTGGGGCCGGCTGAGCTAGAGGCCAAAATCCACAGGTAGGCACTGTTTTCTATGAAAAAATGTGATGTGTCCACGTTGTATTTTGGGCCATTTTCTGTCGCGGGCGCTAGGCCTACCCACACAAGTGAGGTATCATTTTTACCGGGAGACTTGGGGGAACGCTAGGTGGAAGGAAATTTGTGGCTCCTCTCAGATTCCAGAACTTTCTGTCACTGAAATGTGAGGAAAATGTGTTTTTTTAGCCACATTTTGAGGTTTGCAAAGGATTCTGGGTAACAGAACCAGGTCAGAGCCCCACAAGTCACCCCATCTTGGATTCCCCTAGGTCTCTAGTTTTCAGAAATGCACAGGTTTGGTAGGTTTCCCTAGGTGCCGGCTGAGCTAGAGGCCAAAATCTACAGGTAGACACTTTGCAAAAAACAGCTCTGTTTTCTGTCAAAAAATGGGATGTGCCCACTTTGTGTTTTGGGACATTTCCTGCCGCGGGCGCTAGGACTACCCACACAAGTGAGGTATCATTTTTATTGCGAGACTTGGGGGAACGCTGGGTGGAAGGAAATTTGTGGCTCCTCTCAGATTCCAGAACTTTCTGTCACCGAAATGTGACAAAAATGTGTTTTTTTAGCCAAATTTTGTGGTTTGCAAAGGATTCTGGGTAACAGAATCTGGTCAGAGCCCCACAAGTCACCCCATCTTGGATTCCCCTAGGTCTCTAGTTTTAAAAAATGCACAGGTTTGGTAGGTTTCCCTAGGTGCCGGCTGAGCTAGAGGCCAAAATCTACAGGTAGGCACTTTGCAAAAAACAGCTCTGTTTTCTGTCCACGTTGTGTTTTGGGGCATATCCTGTCCCGGGCGCTAGGTCTACCCACACAAGTGAGGTATCATTTTTATCGGGAGACTTGGGGGAACATAGAATAGCAAAACAAGTGTTATTGCCCCTTGTCTTTCTCTACATTTTTCCCTTCCAAATGTAAGACAGTGTGTAAAAAAGACATCTATTTGAGAAATGCCCTGTAATTCACATGCTAGTATGGGCACCCCGGAATTCAGAGATGTGCAAATAACCACTGCTTCTCAACACCTTATCTTGTGCCCATTTTGGAAACACAAAGGTTTTCTTGATAGCTATTTTTTACTCTTTATATTTCAGCAAATGAATTGCTGTATACCCGGTATAGAATGAAAACACACTGTAGGGTGCAAGTCATTTATTGGCTCTGGGTACCTAGAGTTCTTGATGAACCTACAAGCCCTATATATCCCCGCAACCAGAAGAGTCCAGCAGACGTAACAGTATATTGCTTTCGAAAATCTGACATTGCAGGAAAAAGTTACATAGTAAAAGGTAGAGAAAAATTGATGTTTTTTTCACCTCAATTTCAATATTTTTCTTTTTCAGTTGTTATTTTCTATAGGAAACCCTTGTAGGATCTATACAAATTACTCCTTGCTGAATTCAGAATTTTGTCTACTTTTCAGAAATGTTGCGGTATCTGGGATCCAGTGTTGGTTTCATGCCCATTTCTGTCACTGACTGGAAGGAGGCTGAAAGCACAAAAAATCGTAAAAATGGGGTATGTCCCAGTAAAATGCCAAAATTGTGTTGAAAAATTGGGTTTTCTGATTCAAGTCTGCTTGTTCCTGAAAGCTGGGAAGCTGGTGATTTTAGCACCGCAAACCCTTTGTTGATGCCCTTTTCAGGGAAAAAACCACAAGCCTTCTTCTGCAGCCCCTTTTTCGATTTTTTTTAAAAAAAACGAAATTTTCACTGTATTTTGGCTAATTTCTTGGCCTCCTTCTGGGGAACCCACAAAGTCTGGGTACCTCTAGAATCCCTAGGATGTTGGAAAAAAGGATGCAAATTTGGCTTGGCTAGCGTATGTGGACAAAAAGTTATGAGGGCCTAAGCGCGAACTGCCCCAAATAGCCAAAAAAAGGCTCAGCATAGAAGGGGGAAAAGGCCTGGCAGCGAAGGGGTTAAAAAGGAGAAAGAAACGGTTGAAGGCCCGACTCGCAGAAAAATCGGGGGATAGGCTTTGGATTCAGCTCCGGGAAGCCGTTACTAAGGGCCAAGCAAGGTGCTTTTGGGCATTAGTGGGTGAAGGTTGTGGGTCGAGATCGCGATCACCAAAGCACGCTGGTCTGAATTTATTGCCTCCCTGTATGCCTCAAACTGGGCCGCTCCATTTCAGCCCCTGGAAGATTCAGGTCTATATACTATTCCTCCCCTGTCAATAAAAGAGATTGACTGTGCTAATCGCGATATACGCTCTTCTGCTGCAATGGGCCCTGATGAACTTCCCTTATCAGTTATAAAACAGGACAGGAGCTCTTGGTGTAAGATCTTACATGTGTCAGTCAGTCAAATAACTTTATTCGGCAATTGCCATAAAAGTACAAACCAAGACACATTTCACAATCTATAAATAGTAAAATAAAGCTTAAAAACCATTACTGGAAGCACCAGATGAACATCCAAACTGAAACCCCTTGACATACATAGATAGATATACTAGACATGATTAAAAATCACAAAGTCAGAAAAGTACAAATGTTGGCGTTAAAAGGATATACTATACGTACATAAAATATTTAAAAAGGAATAGGCCTTTTCCTAATGCGTAAAGAAGCTGTGACAAAGTCTAATACATGGTGACAAATTTGGATATTAGGCAACCTCTGAAGGTATAGCAGGGCTTCCTTATAATAAATAGGTCTAAAAAGACGTAACGTGGGTAAAATAAAGGCCCCTCTAGGTGCAGCATATAAAGGGCAAAAAAGAAAAAAGTGCAAAGTGCTCTGGGTTGATTTGGAGTCACAGGGACAAAGCGGTAAATCCTTTTTCCAGAAACATGGTTCAGGGAAAGCTACCTTAAAATGAATTAGATTAAGTCTAAAAAGTGTTAAAAAGGAAATTATTTTAAAACTTGAAAACCAAGACAAATAGGGTTCAAGGCATGGAACAGTCACAATCCGAGAATAAGAATCAAAAGATTTCAATTTCAGGGAACTATAAAATCTCAGCTCTGATATGTGCTTGGAATAGGTAGACTTCAAAACAGACCTAGAGTTTGTGGTTAATAGATGGGGATCATCAAACATATATCTAAGCCCTAGGTTCTCAAAGGAGTTTTGCAGAAACATAAGCCAGGGAATCCTATTTGAGTATTCCAATTGAAGACAATCAGTGATACAGTCTTGGACCAAACTTGCCATAGGATTTGACCAACATTTGATCCACAGCAGTAGGGGAGCCATAAAGACCCTGTCCTCCAAAAAGCACTGACCCAGTTCTTCATGGCAGATTATGTTTGCGGTGCATTTTGGAACCAACAATAATCTGCGCAGGAATTTATTTTCTACACTCTGAAGAGACGGTATTTTATTAAAGCCCCAGACGCCTGCCCCATAAAGGACTGATGCAGTGCATTTGGAATTATAAAGAGTTTTCAACTGAGCAGGGGGTCTGTGACCTAGTTTATTTGAAAAGCGAAAAATTGCTTCATTGTTCCTTATCAACTGTAGGAGCTTAAAATTAATGTGTGTCTTCCAGGACAAAGAAGAACTCATGTACATGCCTAGATAACAAAATTCTTTGACCTTATTAAGAGTGTGCCCTCCCATAGAAAATAGTTTAGACTTAGTGTTGCGTGGGCCACAAGTCATAACAAAAGTCTTTGTGTAATTTACTTTCAGATCCAGATTCAGCATAAAATCGTAAAATACATCCAGTAGTCCCTGTAAACCGTTTGCAGTACGGGCAATTAAAACTGCATCGTCAGCGTATAATAAAACTGGGAGGTGTCTCTGACCCATCTTCGGTATGTCCTTTGCATGTTTTAAAAGTGAATCATAGAGCCCATTTATATAAATCAGAAAGAGAAAAGGGGCTAAGATACATCCCTGCCTTACGCCCCTAGTTGACGGGATGGGGGAGGTTCTCTGCCCATGTGAGCCGACCTGAACAGAAATTGTTAGGTCTGTGTGTAGGCGTTTAATAAGCTCCAAGAGAGGCGGATCGCAGCCTAAGGCTTCCAAAATTTGCCATAACTTTGACCTATTAACCATATCAAAGGCACTGGTTAGATCAATGAAAGCCATGTGAATAGACTCTTTTTTGACTGTCACATATTTGCTGAGTATCAGCTGCAAGTTTAAAACTTGCTCAACTGTGCCTACACCAGGTCTAAAACCAAATTGAATAGGGGATAAAATATGGGCCTCGGACACCCAGTCTTCTAACCGGGACAAGATCACTCTACCTAAAATCTTTGCCGTCGAATCAATAAGAGAGATTGGTCTGTAACAGGAAGGATCTTGTCTATTACCTTTTTTAAAGATAGGAACAATAATGGCCGATTTCCATGAGAGGGGCACGTTACTGTTTACCACACTATTCAAAACATTTGTAACTAGCGGACCCCAAAGATCAATTTCTGATTTAAAAAGATCAGCGGGAACCCCATCAGGGCCGGGAGCTTTTCCCTGCCTTGATCTATTAATAGCATTTTTGACCTCGTGGAGGTCAAAAATAATGTTTGGGGCCTTAGTTTTGGAATCTAAATTGAAAAGTGTAGAAGAATTTACAAGCGAATTCTCATAGGATCCTGAACAGAAGACTTTCCTAAAATGAGTTAACCAGACATCCTCAGTAATAAGACAGTCATCGGCCAAAGAGTGGTGACCAGAAAAGTATGAGTGATTAATCACTTTCCAAAATTTAGAAGTGTCCTTCTGCTCAGATGCAGCCAAAAGATCGCCCCAGGCCCTGGACCTAATTTCTGATTTCCGTTTGTCAATGGCAGCCTTATAATCAACTCTGGCTATTTTAACTAATTGTCGGGAGAGAGGAACTGCTTTGAGTGCATCTTTGAGTTTTTTGTGGGCAGATGAACACGCGGAATCGAACCATCTGTGGGCCGCCGGCCCCTTCGCAGGCCTGTCCACCGCCAAGGCGCGTGAAATGTCAGTGCTTAAAAATTCAAATTCACGCACTATGCGGTCAGAATCTAACTGCTGGGAGAGACACATTTGAATCGAGTCCGACCTACTTCTTACAATTTCCTGGTTAAAGAGTTTTGGATCTATTTTGTCCCATTTTAAACGTATGCCACAGTTTGGATTATAAACAGTAGCAGCGCTCAAGCTTTTATTATTGGATGCCTGAATAATTTTTAGGTCCAATATAATACTAAGGGGGTTATGATCACTCGCACAGTGGGGCGTAATCTTGAATTCTTGAATTACGTAAAAATCAGAGGAGCTGATAAGTATGAAATCGATAATACTCCCCCTCAAATTCCCTGTAAAGGTTGGTATATTGCAGGCGTCAGGGGCCAATTTCTCGGTAACATGGACCAAGTCAAATTTACAAGTAAAAAGGTTTAAGGCATCTCCTTCAGATGTGTGGTTAAAATGAAATACTGACTCTCTGCCCTCAGCAGGAAAGGCACACAGGTCCATGTGTTCTTTGCTGCACAGAGGAGTGTTGAAATCGCCCACCCATATAATAATTAGGTCACTATTCTGCAAAGCATGTGAAGAATCTATAAAATCCGTTACCTCTTCCAAATGACCCATAAGGAGGCCCCGTGGAATATTGTTATAAAAGTTTAAAATAAGGATATCCTTTTGGCCACAGATAGAGACAAGGACAACCATAAAATAAAGGGAAGACCAGATTAAAGACACTTTTAAAAGCGGGAGATGTACGGAAACGAGAACTAAGAGGCCGCCACTAGCTCTCCCCATCTGGGAAGTTAATGCCGGCTGACACAAAGAGGTGAAACCGTTCAAGAGGAACGTATCTTTGGACCAGGTCTCCTGTAGACAGATTATATCGTAGGAGGAAATGAAGCTTTTCCAGTCCGAATTGTCAGATTTAGATCGCAGCCCTGCTATGTTCCAGCTAAGCAGAGTTAATGGTCTAGACACAGGACATGACAATAGAACTTTAGTATTTATAGGAGCTTTCAGGTCCAAATCAGGCTTTCCTGTGTCCCAGATACATTCAGCGTGGACATTCCCAGCCTTTGGTCTCTCCTTTTTAGAAGAGCAGGGGTGGGTCACCGATAGTCAATCGTTCACGTCAAGGTGACTGAGAGTCGAGAACCGGTTGCTAGAGGGTACATTTACCTGTAAATGAAACCTTTCAAAATCTGGTCTGCGAATACTAGAATTAGTGACAATGCGGTTTGGTAGGAGCACAGGGTCGTAAAAATGATACAGGGGATGTATTTGAATCCTGTTAGTTGACATTTTACAGTAGTCCAAATTGGTCAAAAAATTGTCTACTGAACGAGGATTAGCAAAATTTAAAACAACATAGTCTCCCTCCTCCAATACTTTGGAGTGTCCTACCCTCCTCACTCTTCGGGCCATGAGAATCTTATCATTATGAAAGCAATTGGATTTGAAATTGAAGTTCAACCAGTGACCAGCTTTTCTAATTAGGGAATGGGTATCTTCTTGTTTGGAGCACTCCAGAGGAGGAACATTTGAAAGAACCAGAACGTACGGGTTGCAGGCAGGTGGTAAATGTAAAAAGTCTACATGGTTAGTAAGTTTAGTAGGATCTTTGTCATGCGATCTAGAGGAATAAACTTCCCTTATCGGCCCTGATGCAGGGTTGTCAGTGAAAGGTCCTTGACCAGAGACGGATCGTGGATCAGGCAAAAAATTGCTTACTCCTTGGGATACCAAAGTAGGGGGAGGAGTAGACTGATGTGCTGGTTCGGGGCTATGAAGTATTCCCGAGCATAAAGGACCTGGTTTTAAAAAACTAGATAAAAACCTGGTCACATCGTTACAAAAGCAATCGAGCTTCCTAGCGATCAAGGTGGAAATTTTTGCCTCAAGAGTTGCACAAAAGGATTTGAGTGTCAAGTCAATAAAACTAGAAAGATCTTCAGGAGCATCCTTGCTCGGAGGGCATTCGGGGAAGGAGACCAGGGGGATTGGTGGTTGGTCACTATGGGCCAGGGAGGTAGGTAGATTCTTATTGGGGCCCAGGGCCTTTTTTGTATTTTTGAGCTTTTTCCCGGCTCTCCTCTTCTTCAGAGGGGGAGAATCGGCCTGAGAGCAAGAGCTTTCAGGAGGAGGAATAGCTAAAAGGAGAGAAGAATTAATTTGGTCGGTTGTGGGGAGTATATCGGCGCCCAACTGGCTGGTATTCAGAGGCGAGATCAGTGATGAAGGACCAGTCCTTGGAAAAGTGGAAATATGGATGGTAGGTTCCAAGGGGGGGTGTTCGACAGTACTTTGGACAGCCCCAATCCTTTCTTCTACATGTTCAAGTTCGGATTCAATGGCCCCCATCACAGAGGATAAATAACTAGTAATGGAGGACTGAAGGGAGCTGGACCCGGCTTCCCCCTTCTGAACATTAGACTTTCTTTTCCCCATATTTGGTAACAAACTCACACAATATCTGGTACAGCACCCTGATGGAGATTCCACAGGCAGAAGAAGTAGACGTTAGGGGGGGGGCCCAGCCCGGCCTCTTCCGGTCGATGACGGGCGAAGGACGGGCCCGCCCTTGGCCCGGGCTTCGCCCGGGCGCGTCCCGCGACGGCGGGAGCGCTATACAAATTTAAAGGGCTCCTGCCCCTCCTCCGGTCACAGCGCTTCCCGCGACGGCGGGAGCGCGATACAGATTTAAAGGGCTCCTGCCCCTCCTCCGGTCACAGCGCTTCCCGCGACGGCGGGAGCGCGATACAAATTTAAAGGGCTCCTGCCCCTCCTCCGGTCACAGCGCTTCCCGCGACGGCGGGAGCGCGATACAAATTTAAAGGGCTCCTGCCCCTCCTCCGGTCACAGCGCTTCCCGATCTTACATGTGGTTTTTAGTAGATGTTACCTTTCCAGATACATCCCTCCCTCCTGGGTCAGTAGTATCATTGTACTCCTATTTAAAAAGGGCGACCGATCCTGTCCTGGCAATTATCGTCAGATTGCCCTTCTTGATGCGGTTGGCAACATTTTTACCTAATATCTGCTTTCTAGACTAAAGTCCTGGGCAGAGGAGAATAACATCATCTCCTTGGAACAATCTGGATTTAGGCACAAATACAGTACCCTGGATAATATCACTATGCTTCAAATTATCTTGGAAAAATATGTGAAACTGAGAAGAGGGGTGGTTTATGTCGCCTTTATAGACTTTTCCACTGCTTTTGATAAAGTAGATAGAGACCTACTATGGGCTAAGCTATGCAGCCTGGGGATACCTACATCCCTCCTTGAGTTAGTAATAGCCCTCCACTCTAACACCTGGTGGAGAATCCTTTTGGGGGGCGATAGAGGTCTGTCCCATCAGATTTCCATGTCTAACGGCTTAAAACGGGGTTGCCTATTGGCTCCCTTGCTTTTTTCCCTCTGTATCTAAGATCTCCCCTCCTCTTTGTCCTGGGGCAAGGGTTTTCCCCCGCTAGTGGGTGGACTACCAATATGCTGCCTGCTATATGCTGACAACATTATAATTTTCCATTTAACCCCTAAAGGTTTGCAGAATCGTTTGCAGCGTCTATCAAAATATTTTGACTCACATTACTTGAAGATCAATGTTTCAAAAAGTAAGGTTCTCTGTCTTCTGGGAAAAAAAGATGTCCTTTCCCAATTACCATTGGACATTGAGTAAGCAAAACCTAGAAATTGTGAAATCTTATCCCTTCTTAGGGAAAACAGTGATCGGGAAACTCAATGACTTTGCTCATATTGCCTCAAATAAATCAAAGGCCGAATGTCGGGCTAGAGGGCTGGGGGCCCTATATACAGCCACAGGGAGACGGTATTTCTCATATCTTTTATCTGCATATTGAGTCAAAATTCCTGCATCCCTGCTATATGGGGTGGAACACATAGATATTGCTAAATGGGGGTTTCTGAACCAATCAGAAGGAAAAGTTCTTAGAAAACTATTGTCTGTTAATACAGCAGCATCTGTGGCAGCTTTAAGGCTGGAAAGGGGCTTAGGAGTGCGTATGTTCAAGGATTAGTGGGGGTTATTCGGTTGGCCGCCTCAATTCTAAAATGCGAGGAAAACACTATAAGATCATTTTTAAATAAATAACTTTTCTCAGACAATAGCAAGGTCAATTATGCCTTTGGTAAAAACTTCTCCAAAGCCCTGGAAAGGTTGGAGCTGGATTACAGCCAGGTCCTAGAACTTTCTCCATTGCATTTGAGAATGATTTTGAAGAAAGCAATGTGGGCTTTGAGCTTCCGCCTAGACCAGGAGAGCTGTAAAAAAAAAGTTATTTTGTGAATATAGTCAATACTCTAGTAATAACTAAATTACAACCTTACTTTACTTGGAACATCCCTCATATTATTAGACGCTTTTGGACGCTGCTGCGCCTGGGATTGCTCCCCTTGAACACACTACTGGCGCAATGGCACGGAACAGCAAAAGAGTGTAACTTCTGCCTGGCAGAATCTCGGGACATAGTCCACGTATTATTTGTCTGTCCATCTCTTGCTTTATTTAGGCGTAAATGGCTAAGACCAATCTGTCTTCAGCTCTCTTTGTTGTTGATGCCAGAGTTCCTCCGAGCCCTGTATGATCCTTCTAAAGAAAGATTTTGTTTTAAAATATTATATTTTTTTCAAATGTTTTTTTAACTTATTTAAAGAGCACTCGCCGAAAGGCAAGTCGGCTGTTGCTTTTTTGCACATGTATTTATCAGGAATGTTCTGATTAGAGAGGTTCTTCCTTGAGACAGGTGCCCTACCTATACCTTGCCACTCTGGATCTGGCAGCTACACATTGTGGAGATTGTTTTTAAAGTCTTAATATTTTTGTATTTTCTGTTATCTTAATTGCACTGAGGTAAACATCCGCATTTTTTCCTTCCCTTTTTCTCTTTTTATCTTTCGTACTCTTTACATGAGTAATGAGCATGTAATTTCAAGGTTGGAAAACATAGCGGAATGTTTTGATACAAATAGTATTGTATAAATTTCCTTTTGCATTCAATTTCTGATTTTAGATGTAAATAGCAATAGAGACTAAGGCCCTTGTTACAACCCTGGCGGTAAGTGTTAAAGCCGCCAACAGGCCGGTTGAAAAAAATGGAATCACGACCACGGCAGAAACCGCCAACATAGACATCCACTTTAACACCACGACCGCCACGGCGGTACACACAAACAGCATGGCGGTCACCACCAACAGTCAGGCGGAAGACAATGCACCATCCACACTATTATGACAGGCCAATCTACCAACTTTTCCGGGGCGGATTCAACGCGAACAAAAACACGGAGGAAACAGGACTTGGAAGGGGAATCACTCACCTCTACACAACCCATGAGGAACCAGGACGCCATGGAGCCTGAACTCCAAATACTCCCTGTGATTGACTTCCTGCTCCTCTACCAGGAGCACGACCGATGGTGGCGACGACCACGGTGAGTACTGAACCTACAACACAGGGGAGGGGGGAGGGAAAAGAGAGTGACACACACATGCAACACGCGACACACACACGCAACACGCAACACCCCCACCCCACCCTCACCCACAACACACACACAAATACATGCTGAAACATTACATTTACACCCCCAACCTCCCCTGGAAGAACGCAATGACAAAAGGAAATGAGTTGAACGATTGTAATCATGTAAAATTCATTAGTCAAAATTTTATATACACTATAAACAAATATGTACACCAAGAATTTAAGTCCAGGTACTGCACCAATATAGTCCGTGGACCACTGGGCCCAAAATGCACAGGCGAGGCCCACCCAAGATACCCGATTGAAATGGAGAGAACACTGCAGGGGCATTAGATGGAACAAAAACAGGCACCTCAGGGGGAAAGGAACGGGGGGCACCTCAGCCGGATGAGTGCACGACGCAAGCTCCACGAGGGGCTCCTGGGGAGTGCAAAACCACAGTCTCTCAAGTCTCTCCAGTGGGTGGTTTGCCCACTGCTTTATCCTGGGTAGTGGAAAGCCACAGTCTCTCAAGTCTCTCCAGTGGGTGGTTTGCCTACTGCTTTATCCTGGGGAGTGCAAAGCCACAGTCTCTCAAGTCCCTCCAGTGGGTGGTTTGCCCACTGCTTTATCCTGGGGAGTGCAAAGCCACAGTCTCTCCAGTGGGGTATTGCCCACTGCTTCATCCTGGGAGTGCAAAGCCACAGTCTCTCAAGTGGATAACAGTTTCCACTGGTTCTGGAGGGGGCTTTGTGGCCAGAGTGCTTCATCCTACCAAGGACTGAGGTAGTGGATGCCTTTCTCCACTGATTCTGGAGGGGGCTTTTTGCCCAGAGTGCTTCATCCTGCCAAGGACTGAGGTAGTGGATGTGACAGTCCACTGACGATGGGGCTCACTGACCTCGGTGCTGGCGGTGGTGTCATGAGCGGCTGTTCTGATGGGAGGCACACTGTCCGCGATGCTGCTGAAGGGCACAGTGTCTGCGGTGCTGGTGAAGGGCTCAGTATCTTGGGTGCTGGTGGCGGTGCCTGTGGCGGCGGTGCATGTGGCGGTGCCGGTGGTGGTCTTGTCCGCAGTGCAGGTTGGCAGCGACCTTGACTTGCCTTTCTTTTTCAGGCCCTTCCCCACCTTGGATGGTGGCACAGCTGTCTTGCCACTCCCAACTGTTGTTTTGGCTGAGCCCTTGGTGGCAGGTGTTTTGGCCTTCTCCCTCCGGGATGTGGGCATCTTCTTCTGTTTTGGAGGTGGGGGAATGTCCTTGGACTCGCTCCTTGGGACACTGGCAGCCCTGTTGCTTGGCGCACTCCAGAATCCGGATATTTCTTGCACCACTGTGCCCGGTGATGTGATGGCTGAGGTGCTGGCTTGGGACCTGGAAAGGCGGGCCCTAGGGGACGGACGGGGGGGAGGTGTAGGGAAGAGGTCAACATTCAAAGGAAAAGCTTTTTTGACACACTGGGACAGGTAGATGGAGGGGGTTTGGGAGTGGAGGAAGAGGTAGTGGTTGTAGGAGGTGTTCGTATGCTGACTTTGGGTGAAGGTGCATGGGCTGGAGGCTGTCGTGAGGTGGATGGCTTTTGGGTGGGTGTGTGGCTGCGTTTGTGTAGTTTGGGAGGAGGGCTGACAGACACACTGGGAGAGGACACAGGGGATGTGTGAATGGTAGTGGGGTGGTGGCTGCAATTGAGCAGTGTGTGGTGATGGGTGTGCTGGTGATGGAGGTAGTGGCTGAAGATGTAGTGCATGCAGGTGTGAGTGGAGACATGACAGGGAGGGGGGAGGGAGACGTGGAGGAGGGGGACACAGTGGAGGCAGTGGATGTTGGTACGTCTGCATGGGTATGATGCTTGTGTGAGTGCCTGTGGGATGTGTGGTGCTTATGTTTGCCAGAGCCAACCTTCTGTGTTGAGGTGTGTGCATGCTGGTCTGATGGTGTACTTCGGATAGGCTGAGGTACTGAGGATTGGGTCTGGGTGGAGGAAGTTGGAGGGGGGGCGCTGGACACAGGGACAATGGCTGTCATCAGTGCAGAGGCTCTCTGTTGGGCTGCCTGGCCAGAATGAATGCCCTCCAGGTATGCATTGGTCTGTTGCAACTGTCACTCTACACCCTGGATGGCATTCAGAATGGTTGACTGCCCAACAGTGAGGGATCTCAGGAGGTCAATAGCCTCCTCACTGAGGGCAGCAGGGCTGACTGGGTGGAGGGCCTGAGGTGCCTGGGGCGAAGGAGATGCCCAGCCTCCTGGGTGAGCGGCCACGGGACACCCGCTGAGGGGCTGCTGGGAGAGCGGTGCTGGTAGGGAGGGTGGCGGCTGTACCTGTTGATGTAGGGGACTCAGAGGCGCCCGCCACTGCAAGGGAGCTCCCATCAGAGGAGGAGTCGGTGTCGCTGGTCTCTGCTCCTGTCCCCGCTATGGAGCTCCCCTCGCCCTCTGTCCCACTGGTGACTTCTGACTCTGTTGTCTCGGCCTCCAGGGCCATGTGGGATGCAGCTCACTCCTGCTCCGGTGGCACAGCTCCTCTGCCTGATGATGCTAATGCACACAAGAACAGGGAGACCACAAAAAGGGGGGGGGAGAAAGACATGTTCAGTGCATGCAATACTGCTACCGTTGGTGGACACTACAGACACAGCAGCCCTCTGCACTACGCCATGCACTTAGAGTTCCTTAATTAATCACAGGGACATGGGGTACATGGCCTATGCCCGATTGCTGCACACCTTGAAGTCCCAGGAGCCTAACTAGGTGTTGATGGCTCTTACCACTGGTGGGGTTGGGGTGCCGCTTAACCTGCCTCACAAGAGGGCCTTGCCTACAAAGCTCGCCCTAGTCTAGGGGAATCCACTGCCCAGCTTCCCCACCCAGACACCTCCAATGCGCGCAGAGTCAGATGGATGTGACAGTACTCACCCCCTTGTGACTGCTGTGATGCCCTCAAGCGCCCATCCAACTCCGGATACGCCACCGCCAGGATCCGGAACATCAGGGGGGTCATGGTGCGATGGGCACCCCTCCCACGTTGGGAGGCCATCCCCAGCTGGGCCTCCGCCATCTTCTTGCTCCAGTGGCGAATGTCCTCCCATCTTTTCCGGCAGTGGGTGATCCATCTGTGGTGAACCCCCAGGGTCTGGATGTCCTTGGTGATGGCACACCAAATATCCTTGTTCTGGTGGGCGCTGACCTTGAGGAATAGTGCAGGGCAAAAGGAAAAACTGTAACCGTGTGGACCATCACAGTCATTGGCCCACGTTCCTACCCTTGCCCAGACGCACATACACTCACCGTCTGATAATGCAGGGCTCATTCCTCCCGACCCCCGTATCTTCTATCAACACCACTCCAAAGAGGGATTGCCCATACAGCATGCTCACAGTTTACTCCCCTGTTTGTCTGGAGGAACGTAGAATAGCGTGTACTGGGGGAGGACCCCATCCACTAGTTTGTCCAACTCCTCAGATGTGAAGGCAGGGGCCCTTTCCCCAGACACATGAGCCATCGTCGCTTCCAGACTGAGGTCACAGCAGCACTTGCAGTGTAGATCCTCTCCTGTCGAAGATCAGGTATCAAGTGATTGAACAGACAGAAAATGATGGTCACGTCCGCGGCGGTGCGTACTGTCATCGCTGGCGTACATCGTCATTGGCTCCTGGGACCCATAGGGTCCAATGTTAACCAATGCAGGATTGAGCCGCGGTCTTCGACCGCCTACCGCAACGGTGTACAACGCCAGCGCAGTTACCTCATATCCCCTTGTCCCACATTACAGGTCAGGCAGCCGCCATTTCAGGGGGCCACATGGCATTGATTTTAAATGTGTCACACATATCTAGGCCTTGCATACACACAGAGACAGGCACATAGCGGATTGACAAATGTGTGCAATAAATTTTTATTTTTCCTACCTCAGTGTTGGCTGACTCTGTGCTTGCTGTTATCATCCATAGGGCATGTCCACTGGGGCAGGTGATGAGATGCGGCATCCTCCGGTGTACAGACTGCTGGTGGACCTGTCGACAATAGAAGAGAGACATGTAATAGTCACCTACAGACTTGATCGTGCCACAATCCATGAACTGTGTGCCCAGTTGGAGCCAGACCTGATGTCAGCTATCCGCCATCCCACAGGCATCCCCTCTCTAGTGCAGGTCCTGTCAGTACTCCATTTCCTGGCAAGTGGGTCTTTTCAAACTACAGTGGCCATAGCATCAGGGATGTCTCAGCCAATGTTCTCAAACGTGTTGTCCCGAGTGTTGTCTGCCCTGCTGAAACACATGCGCAGCTACATCGTGTTCCCTCAGGTGGAGGATTTGCCTACAGTGAAAGGTGACTTCTATGCCCTGGGACATAATTCGAACATCATAGGTGCCATTGATGGGACACATGTGGCCTTGGTCCCCCCACGCAGTAGTGAATAGGTGTACAGAAACCAGAAGAGCTACCATTCTATGAATGTGCAGATGGTGTGTTTGGCAGACCAGTACATCTCCCATGTGAACGTCAAGTTTCCTGGCTCAGTGCATGACGCTTACATTCTGAGGAATAGCAGCATCCCTTATGTGATGCGGCAACTCCAGAGGCACCATGTGTGGCTAATAGGTGAGGACAAGAAACCTATACCGTGTGAATAGTTGTCTGGGTCTGGGGTTGTCCCTAAGGGTTAGTGTGTGTCTAACAGTTGTCCCTCGACGTTTGCAGGTGACTCTGGGTACCCAAACCTGTCATGGCTACTGACCCCAGTGACAAATCCAAGGAAAAGGGCAGAGGAACGCTACAATGAGGCACATGGAGCGAACTAGGAGAGTCTTAGAGAGGACCTTCGGCCTCCTGAAGGCCAGGTTCTGGTGCTTCCATATGACAGGTGGTTCCCTCTACTACTCACCAAAGAAGGTGTGCCAGATCATCGTGGCCTGCTGTGTCCTGCACAACTTGCCTTTGCGACGACAGGTGCCTTTTCTGCAGGAGGATGGTCCAGAAGGGGGTCTTGTGGCAGCTTTGGAGCCTGTGGACAGTGAAGAATAGGAGGAAGAAGAGGAGGACATAGACAACAGAAACACTGTGATCAAGCAATACTTCCAGTGAGACACAGGTAAGAAGACATCACCGCCTCCTACATCTGATAACATTGTAAGACCTATCATCTGTCTGTAACTTTCACCCAGTGTAGGGGCCCTGACTTGTCACTTTGCCTTTCCATTTCATAGATGTGGGTCCCACTGTGTGACCTCTGGTATGTTACCTCATGGACTAGAGTTGTGTGACATAGTTATGTTGACAAATTGAATGGACATTGGTATTTTCCTCAGTTATTGCAAATACACATTTGTGAAAGCACAGACTGACTCCAGATTGTTTTGTGATTCAAGGGTGTTTATTTAAGTGCAAAGTGGTGGAGGTGGTATTAAAGTGGTCAGGGGTGATGGTGGAGGAATGTCCATGGCAGAGTCCAGTTTATTTGTCCCACAGGTGCATTGTCCAAAGGGGCATAGGAAGTGGAGCTAGGGCAGTTTAAGGATGGACAGGGTGACAAAGTGGGACAGAAGGATGACAATCAGGGTGGTCTCATTTCTTGGCGGGGGTCTTGTCACTGTTCTCTGTCTTTGTCCTGGATCTCAGGTACCGCTTGCGGGGTGGTTCTCCATCTGCAGGGGGTGGGGTGCTGGTGTCATGGTCCTGTAGCGGTGCCTCCTGACCACTAGCGCCGGCAGAGGTGGTGGGCAGTTCATCGTCCAGGCTAGTGTCAAGGGCCCCTTGTTGTGCCACAGTGTCCCTCTGCTGTCAGATTGCTGTCAGGTTGCCACTGTTCACTTTGCCACTGCCTTTAAATTTATTTCAACTTTGGCAAAGACAATAGCAGTGTCCTGCCTTTTTGCAGGTGTCCTTTCAATGCATCTATCTTTAACGCTTAGAAAATTAAGTTAAATTGTAACTTTAATTTTTATACTTCAAATTTGTGCATTGCATTGTTTAACGAAATGTGGTGGTCCTTTTGGAAGCATTAAAAAGATTTCCAAGATGCCCAACCATTGTTATTGGCTTTACCAATGCCAGCGCAATTTTATAAACATTCTGATTTTGAAAAGCCAAAAGTGACAAGCTGCAGGAAATGAGAGGGAGAAAAGAGGGAATGGTACAGAATGATGATATATTTTGGGGATGGGAGAGCATAAAAAAGCTGCAGACTTCCTCAGTGTCTAAGCCAGGGAAGGGAGGCGAGAAAGAGAGACACAGGGAACTTGGTGAAAAAGGGAGAGCATGTGTTTCATTGTGAAAGAGAGAGGTATAAAGGAGCAGGATGTCCACACCCAAAGGGCCGGTTAGAAATGGGATATCTGGTTGGCAGTCAGTTTGAACTCAGTCGAAGAAGGGACCCTCACTCTAGTCAGGGTAAGGGAGTTACACTTCTAAGACAACCTCTGCACACATCCTTGATAGCTTGGCACAAGCAATCAGGCTTATCTCAAAGGCAATGTGTAAAGTATTTCAACCAACACCATCAGTAACACAGTGAAAACACCACAATAGTGACACAACATCAGTTTAGAAAAATAGACAATATTTATCTAAATCAAACAAGACCAAAATGCCAAAAATCCAACATACACAAGCAAAGGGATGCATTTTTATACTAAAACGATTCATAATCCATAGAAATCAATGGATGCATTGTTTTTCACACACAGTTCCTGATTTGCATCAAAAATAAAGTTGCATTGGTGAGAGTGCATTGGAAAAGTAAACTATGCATCGATTGCTGACTTGCAAGTGAGGCAGTGCATCATTTCTTCTCCGGTTGAGTAGGCGATGCGTAATTTTTCTCTTCAGCAAAAGAGCAATGCCTCGATTTGTGGAAAGGCAGCCTTGGGCCCGTGCAGGTTCACTGTGGTATTGATGCCCAGCAACGATGTGTGCAAAATCCTGGTACATGGTGGTGAAGAGCCACGCTGAGTGGGAGATGCATCAATTTGGTCAGCTGCCAGCGAGTGGTGCGTTGATTTTTCAGCTGCAAAGCAGGTGCTGCAAAGGTTTTCCTCCTGCATGGCTCCTGTGTATGGATTTTATCCGTGGTTCCACCAGCTTCTCCTTTCAAAGGCCCAGGGACTGGATTAGGCACCACTTGGCAGGGTAGGAGTCTCAGCAAGAGAGTCCAGGTGCAGGCAGAGGAAGTCTTTGATGGCCCTGAGACTTCATAACAGGGGCAAGCTTAGTCCAAGTCCTGGGAGACACTTCACAAGCAGGAAAACACAGAAAAGTCCAGTGTCTGTCCTCTCTCAGATAGAAGCAGCAACTGCAGGTCAACCCGGCAAACCACACTCAGGCAAAGGGGTAGTACTCCTCCTCCAGCTCTTCAGCTCTTCTCCTTGGTAGAGGAACTTCTTGATGCAGAAGTAATCTAAAAGTATGGGGTTTTGGGTCCACTGCTTCTACCCATTTCTGCCTTTGAAGTAGGCAAAATTCTAAGGAAAGTCTCTGTTGTTTACAAGATCCTGCCTTGCCCAGGCCTGGCCCTTGACACACACCAGGAAGTTGGAGACTGCATTGTGTGAGGAGAGGCACAGCCCTTCCAGGTGTAAGTCTCAGTTACTCCCTCCCCACTCTAGCCCAGGAAACACATCAGGATATGCAGTACACTCCTTAGCTCCCCTTGTCTCACTGTCTAGAGGGAATTCACAAACAGCTGAACTGTCACTCTGACCCAGCCGTAGATTCCACAGGTAGACGGAGGCACAGAATGGTTAGGTAAGATATGCCCACTTTCTAAAAGTGGTGTTTTCAAACTGACAATCCAAAATACAATTTTACCAAAAGATGTATTGTCAGAAGATTACCCATTAAATCAAACTTCAAACTCCCTCCAACAGATGCATGCTCAGACTTTAACTAATTATCTGAACCCTGCATCCCCTAGGGAGAAAGGGGAATGGGAATAGAAAAAGAGAAACCACCTTCAGATCCAGTTCCAGCCAGTGTTTCCCACTTGAAGGTAGGATATTCAGTGTGTGTCTCTGAAACCCTGCACCTTTCTTCTTATTCGGATTTATTTAAAGGAAGGACCTGCAGTCTGGTGATAAGAGCATTAATTAGTACATTGCTACTGTGCATTCAACTGTTCAGCCATTCACATTTGCCCAATTCTATCGTTCTCCTGACCTGGATCTTTTGAAAGACTAGCCTCTCTCTAAGAGAACAATGTTAACTTAATTTCTTCTTTTCTCCAGGAGTCAGAGGTTTCCAAGGTTCTCTGGAGAACAGTTCAAAAGTTCACAAATATACAAACTACTAATGTATTTACAGGAAATGAAAACTCCTCCTCAAGATTCAGGGCCATATTTATACTCCGTTTGCGCCGAAATTGCGTCGTTTTTTTTGACGCAATTTCGACGCAAAACTAACGCCAACTAACGCCATATTTATACTATGGCGTTAGAGGCGAATAGCGCCAAAGTTCCCGGAATGTGCGTCATTTTTTAGCGTGAACCCCTTCCTTGCGTTAATGATATGCAAGGGAGGCGTTCCCGTCTAAAAAATGACTCCCAGGCCTTTACGTGGTATTTATACTCCCGGGCAAAAGAGACGCCCGGGAGTTGGCGTGGGTAAAAACGGCGCATTTGCGCCACTTTTTAACGCCTGCTCAGGGCAGGCGTTAAGGGGCCTGTGGGCTCAAAATGAGCCCACAGGTGCCCTCCCATGCCCCCAGGGACCCCCCCTGCCACCCTTGCCCACCCCAGGAGGACCCCCAAGGATGGAGCGACCCACCCCAGGGACATTCAGGTAAGTTCAGGTAAGTATAATTTTTTTTTTTTTATATTTTGTTTTGGTGGCATAGGGGGGCCTTATTTGTGCCCCCCTACATGCCACTATGCCCAATGACCATGCCCAGGGGACAGAAGTCCCCTGGGCATGGCCATTGGGCAAGGGGGCATGACTCCTATCTTTACAATGATAGGAGTCATGTTGATGGGGGATGGGCGTCGTTAAAAAATGGCGCAAGTCGGGTTAAGACGATTTTTTCGACGTAACCTGACTTGCCCCATTTTAAGACGCCCATGCGCCATTTTCCCCCTACGCCGGCGCTGTCTGGTCTACGTGGTTTTTTCCCACGCAAACCAGGCAGCGCCGGTCTGATTGCGCCGTCTAACGCCATTCCATAAATACGGCGCCCGCATGGCGCTTCAGAATGGCGTTAGACGGCGCAAAACTTTTTGACGCTAAACTGCGTTAGCGCAGTTTAGCGTCAAAAAGTATAAATATGGGCCTCAGTTTTCTCAATCACAGTCTCTAGGAATTAGACTGAGCACTGAGGTTTGTCTCTAAGACTGACAAGTCTGCAAAGCAAAGAGTTCTTGAATATATATATGTACATACATATATTGGCAAGTCTGGAAATTACACAAAAGGATTCCTTATTGCAGTTGCTTGAAGTTCTGTTAAGCCAAAACAAATTCTCCCCACAAAGCCAGTTGTTGGAATAAGGAAAAAATTCAGCTTCTTCAAAAGGGAAAAAGTAGCTGGTATGCACACCATAACAAAAAATATAATTAATTACTCAAAACTGGAAGCGTCTAAGGAACACTGCTCATTCTCCTCAGGATGACAGTTGAAGTGCAGGGCTCCCAGAGGGAAACAGCTGGAGGGAAGATTCAGCATGAGACTAAGATAGAAACACTAGAGTGCTGACCTCCAAAGGATTTGCAGTCACTATCTTGAGTGGTAGTTAAACCTGAGGAAGCTAGTTCTAAGAACAGCCTCCGCAAGAGCCACAGGGAGTGAGGACGCCGCTGCAACCAACGTGGGTTCAAGGAAAAGGAGGATCTTTTTTGTTGAGGGAAGAACTTAACAACGTTGACAATAGTTTTCCTACCCAAACTCCACATCTATATCTGTTCCCAATGGGAAACTACACTTAAAAGATATCTAACAGCAGTCCCCATGTTACCCTATGGGAGAGACAGGCCTTGCAGTAGTGAAAAACGAATTTGGCAGTATTTCACGATCAGGACATGTAAAACACATCAGTACAAGTCCTACCTTTAACATACACTGCACCCTGCCCATGGGGCTACCTAGGGCTTACCTTAGGGGTGCCTTGCGTGTACAAAAAGGGGAAGATTTTGGCCTGGAAAGTAGGTTCACTTGCCAAGTCGAACTGGCAGTTTAAACCTGCACACACAGACACTGCAGTGGCAGGTCTGAGCCAGGTTTACAGGGCTACGCATGTGGGTAGCACAATCAGTGCTACAGTCCCACTAGTAGCATTTGATTTACAGGCCCTGGGCACCTCTAGTGCACTTTGCTAGGGACTTAATAGTAAATCATATAGGCCAATCAGGGATAACCAATAATAATTACAATTTACACAGAGAGCACTTGCACTTTGGCACTGGTCAGCAGTGGTAAGGTGCCAGAGTACCAGAATCAGTAAAAAACAAAGTCGAGCACGCAGTCAAAACTACAGGAAGCAGAGGCAAAAATACAGGGGAAACCATGCCAAGGATGACAGGTCTAACTGGGCCAGATTTTAGAAGGCCCTAGCACCACCTTTTGCCACATTGGCATAATGTTTTGGACACTTATGTGTCACTAGGTTGGCAAAAACACCACGCCATATTTACAAAGTGGTGCAATGAATGCTTTTGCGCCACTTTGTAACCCCTTGTGCCACATTATGCCTGCACCAGGCATAATGTATTCAAGGGGGTGTTCCGGCACTAGGAGGCCCAGGACAATTGTGCAGTGAAATCTATGAAATTCCACTGCGCCATTTCCATAGTTATTTTTAATGCCTGCCTAAGGCAGATGTTAAAATGAGGCTCCCATTGTTTTCAGTGGGCTTTCTTTCACTTTGCAGGATTAGCGTCAATATGTTTGGAGTTAATGCTGCAAAACGCCACACTTTTGATGCTATTTTCCCTAAAGTGTGCCATGGTGTGCCGTATCATAAATACAGCTCACACATGGTGGCGTTCTGGGGGGCACAATGGGGCACAAGGAAAGAAAAGTGGTGCATCATGACATGATTCACCACTTTTCATACATTTTTCCCTAAGAGTACTAAATCGCACATGATGGTAAAAAAGCAAAAAATACATGTTCTGTGACTTCATTTGATCAAGAATACTTTTGGTCAGTCACAAGCAAAGGCGAAAAATAAATATTGCAGGGGCGGGGCAAAGAATAAGGAGGAAAACCAATGAATCGGGAATAGAGATTGGAATGGACACAGAGGAAGAAGAACATTTTTTGCTGACAGCAAGAAGCACCACAGGTACAAAATGGAAACCTAGAGTTAATCCTCAATGATGCCCCCACCAAAAAAAAAAACTACTTTAGAAAAACTTCCATGTAGAATAAGCCATGTCAGCTCAGGGCAATTTTTGCATTACTTTTGAAGGTCACCAGGCCCCGTTCACAAGTATTTAAATCAACGAGTAAATGCATTCAGCATGACAGAGAATGCAAAACCTTCGATGCTCAAAGGCTCTCTGCTTGAGTCGGTTTGAACATACATATCGAGCCATACTTCATTTTTCTCATTATGTAAAATCATTAAAAAACATTTTATGGCTGTGTTCAAACACAAAAGAAAACACAACAAAATAAGAGAACTTTATCACTAAACGAAGTACACAATCCCAATGACTGTCCATTTAAATTCATTTTTCCATCCCCACTTTAGTGAAATATTTAGTGCTGCTCTAATAGTGTAGGCCATTATACTGTAATTACACTAACACTGTACAGAGAGTAATAGGTATGTTGGAACACAACAGTGATGCATGATTGCCCCATTATTATAGCGCACTTGAAACACCGAGATTATTAAAAAAAATTAATCACTCTTGCAGCCTTGATTTTTTGCAGGCTATAATCAAAATATTCTACTTACGGATTTAACTACTGTTATTTCAGACACTTGGAGAAGCTCTAAACAATCCAGATAGAGATTCATGAATTTAAAGCTTTAGTTTATGTTCTTGGCTGATGGGTGGAATTTCAGCAAGATTCTCTGATGGGCATTTTCAAATGCTATTTATGGGGTTATTTTGTTCAGCGCTGATATGTTTCCAGTGTTATATTTATCAAGGAAGGATAAAAATGTTTGTTTTCTTTCAAAATAACCTTACTTGTGTGCTGAACAACAAGTTCGAATGTTAAGTAAGGTCTGGTCGATGCAATGCTGGAATCTATCCATCTATCTTCCAAGGAATATGTGGCTAGATAAAGAATGCCAGATGGATCGATATTTTAACATAAAATCAAGTGAAGTAAATAATAATGTAGCATGCTTATGCGTATTTCCTGGCACCTTTATGCTGGTAATTTATTTTTCCCACGTTATTGCAATTATAATACTTTAATTTATTCTCTTAGAATATGCCTTAAATGGTGAATGTAACAATGTGAAGGAAATCCATCTTTTCTGCATGGCAACCCTTGATTTTTGGTCTTATTCTGGAATTTGTTTTTGGCTGGTATTTGGACTCTGCGCACATTGAAAATGGTGTTAATTGTAATCTGGCCCTAAAATGCAAAATACCATATTAAAGTGTCCTGAACAGGCATTATCAATACTACAGAAAATGTACCAATAGCATAGAAGTTAAAATCATGGATGGTCTTCAAAGTGCATGTACTCCATCCACATATATGACAGAAATAAATGGCTGCCAGGGGTACCACTGTGCTCTGTCTGGGCTTCAGTTTAAAAGCGCTGCTTTGTAATCCCTTGTGCCACACTGAAAAGCCCTTGTGATGTAAGAAAATCTGTCATGCATCTCACCACAAATGTCTAATACGCATTCCTGACTGACACTACAGATGCTTTCCTCCAGAGTACAATAGCCTGGTCTCTGGACCCGTCAAGGGAGGGGGTGTTGTTAATAACTGACCACTTAGCAGGGATGATCTATCTGGGAGAGTACAGTGGCAATTAACAAAATAAAATTGCGTCTTCTGAGATGGATATGTCAGGTGGGGCTACTATCATTCATTCCCATAGCACTCCAAGACCCCTAGGCACCATCCCAGCAGGAAGGAGAAATAATTTGGAGCCTGACAGAGAGGAGGGGACTGCATCTAAATTGGAGAGTGGTCTGAAAGAGAGCCAGAGACACTCATGGTGGAAGAAAGGTTAGGCAATCATAGAATTAGGGCCAGATTTATACTATTTTAGCACCACATTTGGGTCATTTTTTGATGCAAAAGCAGCGCAAACTTACAAAATGTAATTACATTTTGTACGTTCGCGCCGCTTTTGCGTCAAAAAATGATGCAAATGCGTCACTAAAAAAGTTTAAATCAGTGCTTCTGAATCCATTACACAGTAAAGCAAATAGGAAGACCGTTGAAAGCATATGGATATAGGACAAGAAAGCAGACAGAATTAGGTAGGAAAACACATTCAATCATTGGCTACTGCATAGAGCAAGGCAAGCATATCATCACCACCTACTCAGAACATTCCTGGACCTGGGAAAACTACATCTGAAGAAGAAGGCCCTGCTGGAAAAAAATAAGACTTCTTCTCTGCACCCAGGACTTCTAACTGCTCACCAAGAATTATGTGTCTGACTTCCTGTTTACCTAGCTTAGTAGACCTAGAAGGGTGTATGACTCGAGCAATACTCAACTGGCCACAGAAGCCTGGATACTGACAGAGCCAGGGATAGAGAGAGTGGGTGGCTAGAAGCCTCATAAAGATATGAGGTCAGTAGCAATAACCAGAAAGAACTTTCCCAGCATTATTTCTACCTCCAGATGACTGACTAAGGCTTGCCCAGGGAGGTCTCACACAACACCGGCAAAAAAACCTTTTGCTCCACTTGAAGCTTTTTGGTGTGCTGATAATCAGTTCAGTAGAACTTTGCAGGAAAGGTTTTCAGCCTCCTGGAGGGCTGTCCAGGTGCAGTTCCCTTTCTTGTTGTGTTAGAGGATTCTAGAATCAAAATCGTCTGAAGGTAAAACCTTGGTTCAGAGTAAGTCACAAACCCAACCCAGTGGTGAAGGGACCTTGGTGGTGCTCAAAGCTTTTGGTACCAAATACATAACTTTAGCAGGAGCTAGATTAAGATGCATATGACTTTAAGGGACCTTAGTTGGCTTCAGCCTGGGCTTCCTCTTGCTGGAAGACATTTCCTCCCAGATAAACATTTATGTTTTCATCCAGCATCCCCAAGTTGATTAGGTGCGATTTGTAATACTGCAATTTATCATTGCCCAATAAATATAGTACCCACTAACCTCAGCTTAATGGTGCAAAGGATAACATAACACTTATCAATGTTCATCTTGTCAATTAATGAGAATGGTCTTCCTGTCAAGAAAAACAAAAATTCTGAATTACCTGCACCATTATAAAACGAATACAGCTCTTTTCAGGAGGTGTAGCAATCCTGATTCACAAATCATTCTCCCGCAATGTTGTGAAAACATGGACAGACATGAAAAACAGATATATTTTTGTCAGATTCAAGGTGGGCAAGCAGGTCCTCATCATAGCTCTGTATATTCACCCAATGGCTAGAAATCCATCTTTTTATCCAATTGACCAGACATTTGTAGACTTTGGAAAGACTAAGTTAATTGTGGGAGGCTTCTGATGCGAACATTGATAGAACCAGCATAATTGACAGATGTAATACTACTGAAAAGCTACAATTGCAAGGCCTTCTGGGAAATCTTGTCTAGCAGACAAAAGGTGAATTGATATCCCTACACACAGGAACTGTACATTTCTTTTCCTTTGTAAATAATACCTTGTCATGAATAGACTTTGTCCTGGTTCAGTATACTTTATTCCAGTTCCTGTTTCAGATGGATATCCTGCCAGAAGGATTATTGATCCTTCTCATAGTACGAGACATTCATTTGTTGAAGTCCCCTCCACTAGTCTCTGGAAAATGAAAGTTTTCAAATATTAACTACCAGAAGAGAAACAGACATTCAATGTTCATGTTAGGCTTTACAGAGCAGAGAAAGAACAATCACTCTCCTCTCAGTGAGTGGTCTGGGTTGAGCGTACAACAACATGGTGGGGCCTCCTAAAGTGGGACTTCACAATTGCTAAAAAAGAAACAGGTGGAAAAAAAGGGATGCCTTGAACACTCAGTGCAATCACTCACAACACATGACCAACAATACACACATTTAGAGGCCTACCAATTTATTCACTATAAACCCTTTAGCTCTGTGGTGGAGAAAGCCGTTATGAAGCTCAAATGGTGATATTTTTAGTGTTGGGAGAAGGCAAGAAAGATGTGGGCCTTTCAACTCTGTCAAAGGAATTTGGCCATTGGCCATTCCTTCAATAAAGACTCACAGAGCTAACTTTCTCATGCACCCAAAGGCTGTATCACAGATTTCCACCTCCTTTTTTGAATAACTTAATGACTCAAGTCATGACAGATATTCTCATAATAGATAACCATTCCTTTTATTAGTATTCTGACCTCAACAGATGAGGGGAGAAGGTTATTGGTTGGAGGGATTTCCCAAGAGGAGACTGATGAAGCCATAACAAGTCTGCTGACCTATGATTCTCTTAGGGAGGATGTTTTCCCTGGCAAATTCTATATGGCTTCTGAACTCCAAATGCTTTTCTAGCTTTTAAGGAAGCAGGAATGTCTGGATTTCTAGGCCCAATTTCTAGGTAGCTCGGCCTATATTGATTAGGGCGATCTGCCCCCAGGGGGGCAGAAGCCACCAGACACCAGGGATTGTTTATTTTTCATGTTTTTTTACATTTACAAGGGGAGCGACCCCTTAGGTAAGGGTCACTCCTCAGGGGGCAATAATTTTATTAGGCATTTTCTGCCCCCCGTCGGCAGATCAGCTTATATTAATTATGCTGAACCCACTAGACACCAGGGTTTTTTTTTTAAAGAAATTGTCATAAGGGAAGCGACTCCTGTCGCTCTTCAGGGGGACATTTATTTATTGGGCCTTTTATGCCCCCCACCCGGGCAGATCAGCCTACATTATTTAAGCCTATCTGCCCCTGGGAGGGCAGAAGCCACCAGACACCAGGGATTTGTTTGGTTTAAGTCAGTTTCACACAAGGGGAGGGACCCCTTAGGCAAGGGTAACTTACATGTGGGAGTAAATTGTGTTTAGGCCATTTCTGCCCCCTTTGGGGGCAGTTCGGTCTATTTTTATTAAGTCAATCTGCACCTGGGAGGGCAGATACCACTAGACATCAGACATTTTTTTTAGGTAAGTTTCACGCAAGGGGAGTGACCCCTTAGGCAAGGGTTTCTGCCCTTGGGGGCAGAAACCACTAGGCACTAGGCATTTTTTTAAATTTTTTATTACAGCTGGGGAGCAACCCCTTAGGAAAGGGTCATTCTCCCGGGGTCTAAATTTATTTTAGGCCATGATTGCCCACCTTGGGGGCAGATCGGTCTGTTTTTCTTAAGCCAATTTGCCCCCAAGGGGGGCAGAAACCACTAGACACCAGGTTTTTTATTTTTTGCGCCAATTTCACACAAGGGGAGCGATCGCTTAGGCAAGGGTCGCTCCCTGGGGGCAAATTTATTTTAGGCCATTTTTGCCCCCCTTGGGAACAGATCGCCTATTTTTGTTAAACTCATCATGCCCCCAGAGGGGCAGAAACACCACCAGATACCAGGGAAGATTTATTTTTCAAAAAAAGAGGGTGGGAGTATGGGCAAAACTCCACCCCAAATAAATGTGGACAGAGCTGTTCTGCCCAATGGAGGGCAGATGGGGCAATTACCCTCGATCCACTCCCGGGGGGGAGAAAGCCTAATAGATGCCAGGAAATAATTTTTTTTTTTTTAAAATACTGGGGTGGTGGCTATCAACCAGTATGGGCATGGTTATTCCCTCACCCGAACTGAAGCAGCTAACAGTCTCTCATATCTCCCCCCACACACTAAAACATCTTATCCTTCGGCAAGCAAGAAGACATTTGATTATTTGGGGTTTTGGTTTTACATTTGGGCCATGAGAGCTTGGCTAACTCTCTAAATCATCCACTTGAAATGGTGAGAGCTGAATTTTTTGGACTTTTGGTTGCTACCATGTAGAAAAATATACAAGACCTAGACACATCTGACAAACTAAACATCTGGATGAGTCGAGGGTGGTGTGCTTCACAAGCACCCCGCTCTGTTTTCTTACCCACAATTCCATACAAACCTCCAACTTTGCTGGAAATCACACATTTTTCCCACATTTTTGTTATGGAACCTTCCGGAATCTGCAGGAATCCACAAAATTCCTACCACCCACCATTGCTGCATCTATACCAATAAAAAGTCTGCCCCACTTGTCAGCCTAAAAACATTTTTTTTCAAACTGGCCTTTTGGAACCGCTTTGGTTCCCCATCATATTCAACATGTTTTTGGCTCTTCCCTGTAACAGGCACTTAGCCCATCTACACAAGTCAGGTATAATTTTTACTGGGAGACTGAGGGGAATGTTGGGTGGTAGGAAATTTGTGCTGGTGCCCTGATCCCACACAGAAATGTGGGAACATTTTAATTTTTTACCTAAATTTGAGGTTTTCTGAGGATTCTAGGGATTAAAACACTGTGGGATCCATGCAAGTCACACCTCGCTGGACTCCCTTGAGTATCTAGTTTTCAGAAATGTTTGGGTTTGATAGGTTTCCTTATATGGCTGCTGAGCCCGGGACGAAAAGCGCAGGTCACCCCCGCAAAAACAGGTAGTTTTGTATTTGATCAATTTGGTCTGTCCACATAGTGTTTTGGGGCGTTTCCTTTCGCGGGCACTAGGCCTAACCACACAAGTGAGGTATCATTTTTATCGAATGGGGAATGCTGGATGGAAGGAAATGTGTGGCTCCTCTCATATTCCAGAACTTTCTGTCACCGAAATGTGAGGAAAAAGTGTTTTTTTGGTCAAATTTTGAGGTTTGCAAAGGATTCTGGGTAACGGAACCAGGTAAGAGCTGCACAAGTCACCCCATCCTGAATTTCCCTAGGTGTCTAGTTTTAAAAATGCACAGGTTTGGTAGGTTTCCCTAAGTGCCGTCTGAGCTGGAGGCCAAAATCTACAGCTAGGCACTTTGCAAAAAATACGTCAGATTTCAATGAAAAAATGTGATGTGTCCATGTTGCATTACCTGTCACGAGCATTAGGCCTACCCACACAAGTGAGGTACCATTTTTATTGGGAGACTTGGGGGAACACAGAATAGCTAAACAAGTGTTATTGCCACTTGTCTTTCACTACATTTTTTCCTTCCAAATGTTAGACAGTGTGTAAAAAATACATCTATTTGAGAAATGCCCTGTCATTCACTTGCTACTATGGGCACCCCGGAATTCAGAGATGTGCAAATAACCACTGCTTCTCAACACCTTATCTTGTTCCCATTTTGGAAATACAAAGGTTTTCTTGATACCTATTTTTCACTATTTATATTTCAGCAAATGAATTGCTGTATACCCGGTATGGAATGAAAACCCATGTCAAGGTGCAGCTCATTTATTGGCTCCAGGTACCTAGGGTTCTTGATTAACCTACAAGCCCTATATATACCCATAACCAGAAGAGTCCAGCAGACGTAACTATATGTTGCTTTAAAAAATCTGACATTGCAGGTAAAAGTTACAGAGTAATAGTTGAGACAAATGGCTGTTTTCTTCACCTCATTTTCTGTAGGAAAACCTTGTAGGATCTACCCAAAATAGCCCTTGCTTAATTTAGAATGTTGTCTACTTTTCAGAAATGTTTTGCTTCCTGGGATCCAGCATTGTTTTCATACCCGTTTCTGTCACTAACTGGAAGGAGGCTGAAAGCACCAAAAATAGTACAAATGGGGTATGTCCCAGTAAAATGGCAAAAGTGTGTTGAAAAATGGGATTTTCTGATTCAAGTCTGCCTGTTCCTGAAAGCTGGGAAGATGGTGATTCTAGCAATGCAAACCCTTTGTTGATGCCATTTACAAGTAGAACAACACAAGCCTTCTTCAGCAGCCCCTTTTTCCAATTTGTTTGAAAGAAATGAAATATTTGCTGTATTTTGGGTAATATCTTGGTCTCCTTCTGGGGAACCCACAAACTCTGGGTACTTGTAGAATCCCTATAATGTTTGAAAAAAAAAGATGCACATTTGGCATGGGTAGTTTATGTGGCCCTAAAGTTATGAGGGCCTAAGCGAGAACTGCTCCAAATAGCCAAAAAATGGCCTGTCTAGCGTAATAATATTCAAGTTTGCGTCATTTTAAGGATACATGAAACCGCCTTGCATCAATGAGATGCAAGGGAGGCGTTCCCGTCCAAAAAATGACTCAAAAACCTGTGCGCTATATTTATCCACCCGGGCAAAATGACGCACTGGCGGGATGTGGACTCGAAAAATGACGCAAAGCCCAATTTGCATCAAATTTTAACGCCTGGGTCAGGGAAGGTATTAAAATGGGGCAAACACCACTACTTAAGGAAAACACATACAAGCAACATCATTGCTCAAGAAGGACAACATGGAGGTGCTACTCATGCAGCATGCCAGATGATGCTGATCACAGGACCAACAGAAGCAGCTACCACCACACCAACGTGGACCCAAAGGCAATGCAGAAGACAGAAGAGGTTCTTCAGGACCAGGACAACCCTCCATAAGTACTGTGGAAGGGGTGTGCAATGTGTGTTGCTGCATGTCAAACACCATGAAACACATAGCATGATAATGCTGACTCACATGTGGGTGACATGGAAATACTGAGGCAGTCCCAACATCAGACATCACTCCTAGGGTGACGTTGCCAGCTAGCAATAAGGAAATGGACTATGCTATGAACACATATTGATGTGCCACTAATGCAAACTGCACACTGCTGCACACACTGAAAGGGCCAATTGTCCATCAAAATAACAGATGTACAGGGAAATGGCTCTTCCTACACAGATACATCCACCTCCACAAGGCAGTTAGCCAGGTAACCTGGAGCAAGTTCAGTAGTGTAGGTGCACGGTTGCACATCAGCCACTGGCAGAGGGAACCACAAAGGTCTACATAGAACCAAGTCACACATGAGACAATTGTGCATTGTCAATACTGAACACCTCAGTGTTGCCTACTTATGGAGATGCGTTGGGCATTGTCACCAAGCCCAATCATAGGGCCTCACTTCTGGATTTCATCTGCAATTACATGTCTAAGTGGATGGGATGTCCGGGCCATGTAGTGCAACCATGTTACCACCACATTGGAATCTATTGTGTGTGTGGAAGTATCATGTCCCCTCAAGTAAAAGCACACTAAGGGGGTCATTCCGCCAGAAGACAGTACTGCGGTCAAATGACCGCGGCGGTCATTCCGACTTTCCCACTGGGCCTGCGGGCGACCGCCAGAAGGCCGCCCGCCGGCCCAGCGGGAAAGCCCCTTCAACAATGAAGCAGCGCCGCCATGGAGGATTCTTTGGGGCAGGGGTAAATCGGCGGGAAACCGCCGGTTGCCCTTTTCTGACCGCAGGTTTACCGCCGCGGTCAGAATTGCCCATGAAGCACCGCCAGCCTGTTGGCGGTGCTTCCTCCGTCCCCGGCCCTGGCGGTCCATGACCGCCAGGGTCAGAATGAGGCCCTAAATCATGTACCTCACTACAAAACGCATGGGAGATACATACTGACCTGCAATTTGGAAACTAAACTATAGATATCAGGTCAACGAGCCAAACACAAGTTGTCAATTCAAATAACCTAATGCAGAAAGAGCCTCACAGAAGCCCAAGATCTCACACAATGCCACAAACACATATGAGTCACAGACAACACAAGATATCAACTGCCATGCTACATGACATTCTTGGTGTAAGCAACAACAAAATACTTACTCCTATTTTCTTTTTTAGCTGATCAGGGTTACAGGATTCAGCCAGGGATCATGACCCCATTCCCCAACCCAAGCACAGCAGCAGAGTGTGCCTATAATGAGGCACACCGGAGGACACACACCATTGTTGAACGGACATTTGGAATCCTGAAGTCCAGATTCTGGTGCCTGGACATCACCGAGGCAGCCTCCTATATTCCCCAGAAATGGTCTGCAAGATCATATTGACTTGTGCCATCCTGCAAAAGATTTGTGTTAAGAGGAAAATCCCCCTATATGAATCCGAACAAGAACTGCCGGAGGAGGAGGCAGATGGTGCCAGGGAAAATGAAGGGAAACATCCAAACACAGCTGCAGGAATGCATCGCAGACAGCAGATAGTTCAAAACATTTTTCAACAATAGTCACTCTAAACACATTGTTACAATATGTAATTAAACACCTCACTTTATCACTCAATCCTGCTCTAGCTACTTATTTATGCATCACATGCTCTTTAGGAATGTGAGTATTACCTCAGGGCATGACACAATGACAAATCTGACTACTTCTGATGCAACACCACATGTCATGTGTACAATTGTACAGCAAACATCATACACAGTTTTTCAAAAATACATCTTTTTAGTTTCACATATGAAGGGGGAAATCATAGGACCACAGCATATGGCAGACATCCACATTGCCAACATGGTCTACTGTAGCACACAACACACAACAATGACATCTTCAATCATAGGGTAAATAAGCACATCATACATGAGGCAGTGGATGTGAAATATCATTGGTAACAGGGATGTATGAACTGACCCCTGACATTAGTAAGCGTGACATTTGCTATCTCTGCAAGGAGCTTGTGTGACAAGAGGTGCATCAATCCTGAAAATGGATTACATGAGTGTCCCAGGTATGACAAGCAATGGCCACAGCACATGCCCTGCGCAGTCCATCCCTGGTAATAAGTCCTGCCACTGCCATGTGTTAAGTCTCTGCCCTCCCTTCTATAGGGGGCACTGTAAACGGTTTATCTGTACCCTGGAAATCATCAACATTCATCCAGACTCCCATTCTGACTCCTGTTTGCTTCCCTTTTCTATATGCATGCTATAGAAAAACTACATTAGCCTGCATGGACTGCAGGTCCCATAATGCACTGCCTGGTAGTAGGTAAGACCTGTAATCTTCTGTCCATTGCTTCCTATGGGAAAAGCACAATTGTCACCTTATACTGGATTCTCTCCTCCATGACTTGTGAGAGGTTGAAGCTGCACACAGCTCTCTCGTGCAGCCCAGCCATGTGACTCTTCCCCGGTCTTGCTGCTCCCTGGAGCTGCTTAGAAGCTGCCATTCCCTGAAGCTCCTTATTGTGCATTGGAGTACAATTAATTTGTGTACCAGAGCCCTTGTTGGATTGTGTTACAGTCCTGATTACACTGAAACTGCTCTGTTTACACAGTGCTGTTCCTGCTTGTTCAAGTCAGACTCTGCTCCCTGTTTTTCAGCCTTGTTCATGTTGGTTCCTGACAGAGCCTACTTCCTGTTACCCAGACTTGTTCCAGTCTTTGTGTCAAACAGAGCCTGTTCCCTGTGACTGCATTTGCCTCCTAGTTAGTTCCCTTGTCCTCCATTTCCTCTTGGGGTATTGTGTCTGGTAAGTGTACTATCAGTCCTCAACTGTATAGAATTGTTTAATTTTGTATTTGTTCTGGTACCTTGTTTCCAGGAGGGTAATCCAGCCCCCGTCTTTTGTCTAGTTTTGTATGTATTCATTAGTGCACAGTGACAGTGTTCTATGGCTGTATTCCTAGATTTGTTACTGTGTCTCCAGCCCAAGAAACAAGGGCTAGTCTTGTGCATGCAAGGACAATCCATGTTTGTGCCCTGAGGGTCTAGACACAGATTCACTTCTGCCGTCACCTTTCAATGGGGCTTGCATGGTGACTAGCTGTGAGATTAATCTACACAGAGGCACTGACGTTCCCTGTTGCTGTGGGAAGTTTAGAGCCCTACCCTGTGTACAAACGTAGTGATGAGCCCTGCGTGTTTGTCCATTACTGACCTGTTCCATATTTGTCCACACTAAGGTTGCTCTGTATTCACTCTTCTGTATTATCTGCTGTACCATAGCTGCCCTAACCCCTTGTATGCCTTTAACTGATATTCTGCATTAGGACAAATATGCCTTGCAAGATACTATGTGAACTCAAGGGTTGCCCCCAACAGACTCCTGACTAGACCTGCATGAAACCATAACACGATGGAGCCCAACACTGACACAGGGTACACATGTCCACACACTTGAACTGGACCCTTTGTGTAATACACCTCTGAAAATATGTGAACACATGCAGCCAGGGCTGCAGGTCCACCACAGCAACAGGAGGAGCATAGGTAATTTACATTAGTCGAACTGATGTGTACATAACAATTTTATGATTGGAATTGAGGCTCAGTGTTGCAAACACTGTACCTACCAAACATGTACAAATGCCCAACATATGGGTAGTTTACACACAAGTCACCATGAAGTCGTAGCCAACAATTAATGACATGTCAGGGGTAACATACCCGACATAGCCCTCATCAGCCATCCCCGATCTTCCCTGTGTATTGTTTGTCGTGGGAAATGTAATGTCCCCAAAGTCAAACAACCACACACATCAAATGAGTTGACATATATTACAAACACATATCATGACTGTTGTACATCATTGATTGCCATCTGATGTTGAGACCCATTTGTAACACATTCATACATGACCATTAAGCCAAATGTATTGCATGCTGTTAAATCAGAAGCACACACATAGTTGTAACAGTCAATTCACACACAAGCCATGATTTATACTTTTGTAGTGCAGCCTTGCCGTCATTTATTGACGCAAAATCAGCGCAAACTTTCTAATTCCATTTGAATTTCCTAACTTTGCGCTGCTTTTGTGCCAGCTAAAAGAAAGGAACTTCTGCGCAAAGATGGTACAAATGTGGGCCATAGTTGCATGGTCTACCACATGTGGCAAAACACTATAACCCACACTGCAGGCCATACCATCCTATCTTCATCTAGATACAGTCTGCATGCATGTTAAATAATAAAAAATCACACAAACAAAGTTTGAGTCAGAATATTTTACGCAAATGCATCAAAAAAACACACAAACGCATACTAAACATCAGTGGGTCCCTAGCGTTAATTCTACCAGTGCACCCCATGCATGCGGCTATCCATACAAATAGCAGTTTCCCGGTAAAGCATGGTATTTTGCCACATGTGAAGGTTATGCGTCAAATATATTCATGCAAACTACGTATACGGCAAGATGGAAAACGGTGCGCAAAGGGGACAGGAAGTGTTGTAATAGGAAATCCTGTTTACAAACATGTTACAGTGGGTGTACTTTCACTTTCACTTTGCAGTCTGTGATTTTTCTTGACTGTGTGGCTGTGTGTTGGTGTTGCTCTCGTTTGGATTGTGTATATTGTATCTTGTGTGGTCTATCTTTTGTCTTTTGGTGTATCCTATTTGTATATTGTACCTGTGTAAGTGTTTTTGTGTATTTTATTGTTGTCTGAATTGTATTTGTACTGTCAGGTGTCTGTTTGGGGGTTAAATTAGTTGGGTTAGTCGGGGTCTGTAATTTGGGTTTGTAGTTTCCTTTTTTTAAATGTATTTTCCTTTATTTTTCACTTTATTTCTTGAAATACTGTACCATACCTTCTAGGGAAGGGTGAGGCTGAGCCTCATGGGTGAGGAGGAGCTTGGGGCATTTGTTGGGCTGGTGTGCCACTTTCTTCAGATGATGCTGGAGGCAGGGGACCGTGTGATACAGGGGTCTGCATTGGGCAAAGGTGCTCTTCCACCTGAAACAAGTCTTCAACACCTCCCAGAACGAGAACCAGCTGAAGCATTGCTGGGCTGACCTGGTGGCATGATAACAGGACCTGCTGGACCACCTGAGTGTGGTGATCGGTGGCCCTGCTGGTGAGTGTCACATTGATAAATGTGTACATTAGAATGTTCCTGAATGACAGTAGCAGATGTCTTGACGTGCTGCATGCAATGTTTGTGGCCATGTGGAATGCAAGTTGAACAAACTGTTAGTGTACTAGTACTGAGATGTATTACACATGTTTATACACATCAACAATGTAGTCCACAATTTTGTTGAGCCATGTACAACTATTATTCAGGGCCATCTGTACCAAGCTATTTATAACTTTCACAAATGGCATAGTTTTCTGCATTTTTTTGTTTACGTCAGAACAAATATTAATTCAAATGCACAACCAAAATTTTGCCATTCTGCTATCACATTGCACAATCACAAAACATGGTTTTTGAGTGGCATTTAGGATTAGGCGTTCCCATCCTATGTTTGAGTTGCAGGCGGCTATTTTCTTTTTATTGGGCACAAATGCTGGCACTAAGCAATTGCAGTTACCATCCGTTTCAAGTTGTTGCTAACCCATTTGCAAAAGGGGAAGGGTCCCCATGGAATCCCTTCCTCTTTGTGAAAGCATGGCCAAAAAATTATTCTGAGCAGGGAGTTGTGCCATGGACACTGACTGCTTCCCCAAAAACTTTCAGTCAGAAAATAGGTTTCTAAAACTACTTCATGTTTATCCCTGCTGAAATGAGGCTGCAATTAAACGAATATTTACATCCCAATATGAAAGCAGTCACAGACATGGTGGTCTGCTGAGCCCAGCATCCCTGTGAGTGCCGCCATTTCCAAGGGGTTTACAAAAGAAGACCTACCTCATCATTATTCAAGAGGTAGGTCATTTGCTACCCCATTTTTGAATTGCAAACAGTGTCATTTTGAGTGATCTACCTCAGATCATCCTACTTGCTAATTGCTAGTTGCTAAGTCTCGCAATGTGTGACTCACAAAACCTGATATAGGTACATATGGCCCTGAGTGACACATTTCAGGTGCAATGTCTACACCTGTGCCTATGCATTATGTCAATAATGATCAGCTAAGACACTGTCAACATACCATATTTCACAGTTTTGGAACAGCAAAGTGGGCATTCCATGTTTAGCGCTACATTGTCATCATTACATACACATGATCCATGCCATCATGTTGGCATAGTGGGCATCTACGGCTTAGGGGACACTGCCAATGGGGCTTTTGTTACCTACATTCAACTGTGCCACATCTGTTATGGACCACTGAATGCACAATAATTGCAGACTGAAAATTGACCCACATGTCCATCACACAGTTAATCATTGTCGCTTGATTGACCCACATGTCCATCACACAGTTAATCATTGCCGCTTGATGCACCAGCCACAATACCTGAGTCACTTGTATTGCAGTGCACCAGGGAAGTACCATTGCAATTGTCACCCAATTACAAATCATGACATGGAGTACCATATGAAATGGATTAGCCAGAAAACTTTGTAGTCAGATTTAGCACCACATGATTGTTAGGCCAAGTGCATGTTTGCATATGTGTGTCTATCACTCACTGGAGTGTCAGTGTCAATGCAAGTCTGCAGTGGTATGTCTCTTGGAGTGTCTACATGCCGGATCAGCAGCTCACTCATATAAATGTCACACTCTGTGATATGTTGTCCACATGTTTGTACAGTGATCAGACATTGAGCATATATCTCCTTTCGATGTCTACAGGTGGACCGTCCCCCCATATCATCAGGTAAGTGGCTTGATTTGAAGACTTAGTCGTATCCAGTAAGTGTGAAAATGTCTGTCCTGTGTAGTGATTCCAGCTGTTGTGTGATTGGCTCTTGTGTGTTGCACTCATTGCAAGATAAGATGAGCTGGTATGTGATCTGATATGACTTGACTGGGGGGTAACAGAGTGTTCCATGCAAAGGTTAGACATTCACAGGCAGAGTCATATCTTGGGAGTCTTGTGTTGCGCAATGGGCAGCAGCATGTGAACAAGGTAATTAGTAGCCACATGTAGGCCCACATTTGATTTCGAGGTGGTCCAGTGTCAGAATATTAACAGGAAGTCATACCCTCATTTACACAAGACAGTGATGCATCCCTTCTCCACACACAATTGTGCATCCCTGTATTGTAATGTACATGTAGGACTGCTTGGGTGACTGTCCCCCAGCACCTAGACCCAAATATTGTTCTCCACTTACGTGGCACTTATGTGGTATGTTATAGGAGTGCATGCAGGTCAAGGCCAAATGTGTGCTTACATCGATGTCGGTGATTTAGGAAATGTGTTGCCAGATCAGATTTTGATGGTTGTCCACAAATGGAAAAATGAATGTAGATGTCATTGACCAATAAATACCTTACTCCTAGTTGGCAGGCCTCCTCACATGTGTTCCACTCACTAAATCCATGTACAGCTGGACATGGCTTTGTGGTTGTCCTTGACAGTTGTGATGATATATTGCATGCCCATTCCCCCTGAGGCACAGGGGAGAACATATATGTAGGTAGGTATGATGGTCACAGTGTAGATGACAGACATCTAATTCAAGCATGCATGTGTCCCAAACAACACTGAACCCTTATGTTTAGCAACTGCATACCATCCTGCCAATTACATATACAAACCACAGGTCTTGTGTGCCTTGAAGTTGATCCAGATGATAGGGGTTAGTCGACCTGGCCCATGTTAAGTGCTTGCTGCATTTGCATTGTGACACATTGCACTACATAAATGCACCGATCAGTTTATTTGGTGCACACCTTGTTGTGCTTTGCTGTACTGTTAAAAACCTGATGGTCAGGCCGCGTTGCCATGTCATTCCTCGGGGACAATGTATCATCTGTACTGTGATTTGGACTGCATGTGCAATTTGAGGGAGTGTTAGATTATCATCTGTACATGCATCACACAATGATGACACTAATGGTTGCCTGTCTCATTGTTTCAGGTGCCAACATGAATGCCGCTGAGATAAGGGAGTTCCTGAGGCGGGCAGTGAGATACAGGCATATCTTGGATGTGGAGTCCGGGTTCAGGATGATGGCAAGATGCCATCATAGGGAGAGAGCCACAGGAGCATGGCAGGCTTTCAGCCAAGGAGGCCCGGCATTGGCCGCAACAGGTGTCGCCACAACTGCAACCAGTGGCCACCAGTACATCAGCCCCACCTGCTGCACCCTCAACCTCGGGAGCTATAGGCACAACATCTGCTGCACCTTCACTTACAGCACCCCCCACCACGGCACCTGCAGGAGAGACAACATCAGGGACACAGACCACCACAGCAGCTGCTTTGGACATGGGAGCAATCGGGCTTCTACAGAGGGACATGAGGAAGGTCATAAGGAAGATTGACACTGTCAAGAGGGGTGTGGATATGAATAGCCGGAGGCTAAAATCTATTTTAAAAACGTACATGTTAGTTTGTGGGTGGGTGGGGCAGTTGATGTTGGGGCTTTTGTGTATTATAATAAAATAAAAAAATGTATATAACATTTAAAAAAGTACAAAAAAATTATATATTTGTTTAGTACTAGTTAGTATCTGTATAGGTTAGTATATGGTGTCCTACATGTGTCCCGTCATATAAGGGTGGAGGGTAAATGTTTATAGTGTTTAGTTAAATGTGGTAAGTAAGTTTATCATAGGGTAGTCAGGGACAGTTGTGGGTAATGTATAGTTAGGATAGGTTAGGTTAGGATAGGTGTATGACATAGTTTTAAGTTCTCTTTTATGCATAGTTATTAAAGTTTTAGGTACTCCTTTACAGCATGTTTCATATGCTTGGGGATCTGGGTCTTTGCATGAGTGTAATGGGCCAATTTTCTGTTGGCCTGTGTATTCCGTCCTGCATCCACATCCCACTCTTGACATGTTAATTCCCACTTCTAACTAAGCTGTCACATTGGCAGCTACAACAAAGCTAAATCTCTATGCATCTGCCATCCATTGTACCCACCACTCAGGGTCACTATGGTTCCCATGTATTGGACAGGTAGGTGTGATTTTAAAGCTGTCATCATTTGGGTTCTGTGTTGGCAACTTGGGCACTGTGGGACATCTGCCTGCAGCCTGATCTTCATGTGTACACTGATAAACTGAGTGGTGTCAATTTCTGATGAGGTCAAGTATACAAAACTCACGCCTATGTGTTATAATTGTACTCCAAGCTGATGTTATTGGCCAAACACTCTTACAAATCCATTCCTGCTGTATATCGTGGGTTTGGCATGTATTTTTTTAGGCAAATGTCACATACACAATGATAGTCCTGTAGGGGATGTGGCCAGCATTGAGTTTCATCTTGTAGATACTTTGGGCCATAAATATACTATTTTTACACAGCATGTTCCTCATTTTTTAACCCAACTGCAGCGCAAACTTACAAATTACAATGAAAATTTGTACGTTTGTGCTGCTTTTACTTCAGAAATGAGGCACAGGCAGCACAGATGATTTAAAAATCCTGAACCTTGTGCATAACTATCTGCCCACATTATTTCTGCACTCTGGTATTGACACTCTGTGACCATTGTCATGTTGCATGCATCACAAATCTCCTGCAAAGTAGATGTGTCACATTACACAGAGACAAAGTGGTTGTGTAGGTGCTGTTTATTTTAAAGTGTTGTAGTGCAATATTTACATAGTCCAGGTTTGTGAGCCCATTAGTAAAGCATTCTATTGTGATGCAACACAAGTGCAAGGTTGAGGGACATGTCATTTGACGTGCTGAGAAGTGTCATTCAGTGCAGAGTAACAAGAATTGCCAAGTGGGTAGTGAGTGACAATTACAGTACATAGTGGTAAGGTTAACAGTGTGTGGGTGAAGAGTGCATGTCACCAACTGTAGCAACACTGGCATGTTGTCAAGCACAGGACAAAGGAAAAACAGTGCCCATGTGACATGGGCTGGTGCTACCGGGTACTCCTACAGGTGAAGGTGATCTGTTCCACATCTTCATCCTCTGATGTGTCTGTCATCTCCTCTGCCCTTGATGGTGGTGGTGGGTTTAAGGGGGCAACCCACACTTCAGTGGTTGGAGAAGTGGACTCCAAATTCCCAGCAGCTGCCATCTGTGTAACTAGATATGGCATTACTGAAGCAAGGAGGAGCTGCTGATTATTGAGTATGGCAACAACATCCCTGTGATAGGCAGCTATGTCTGCCCTGGGGGAGTCCAGCTTGTTGTCATGCATGCAGCTGCAAGATTGGAAGGGAAGGTGTTGATGCAATTTCCTCACATCAGTAGTGAGGTCCCTCACATACTGTTGGATTCCTTGCAGTTGTGATTGGGTGAGATGTATGGCTGCTAACTGTTCTGCGGATGTCATCATGCACTTTCGCATCCCCTCAAGGCTGGCTGCCATAGTTTGCCTCCCCACCCTCGCTTCCTTGGCCAGCTCCAGATTAGTACTCCCACAACTATCCTCTCAAAGGTGTTTCCAATGTCATCAGCTGTGTTTGAGCTGGCCAGTTGTACAATTGGGGTGGTGGGTGGGTCCTCTGAGATGGCTGCTACATGTGTGCTCCTCCTTGCGACTGGAGGTGGTGTCTGGAGGGTTCCCAGGACATATTGGAGGATTTCCTGGCTGATGGTTGTCAGCTGGTCATCCATGTCATCAGTGTAGCCCAGGACAGGCAGATCCACAGGACAGCTATCATCCTCTGCAATGAGATATTGTACAATTAGTGTATCTGTCTTGTGGCAGTTCTAATGTGACGTCACTGACTTTCTATTGGTGGTACATTGTAATCTGGGTTCCCATTCATTGTTCCATTCATTAATGTTTGCAGTCTCTCAGGCCTAGAATGGGCAGCAAGGGTATGAGATTACTGCTGTGTACTTCATAATGTATGTAACAGTGCCTGATGTTTATTGAGTCCATGGACATGAGCAGTTTACAGGAGTTGCACTTGGATAGGGGTTGATGGGGATTGATCATGTAGTCATACTGATCCCTCATTTTAGGTGTGTTTGTGCATGGGCACCTAACTGGCATTTCCTATTTGACCAGCACACACAGCACAGGTATTAGTGGCAAGTGTTGTCAATGGTAAATGCCGCTTGTGCCAATGGCCTGAGACTGGGCATTGTCCTCTAGCTTACATTCTGACAATACAAGTTGTACTGTGACAGCAGACCAGTTTCATGTTCTTCCCTACCCTCCTTGTCGGCTTCAGCATTCCAGCAACCTTGACATGGTGGTTGTCCCCCCATGCATAGGTTGTTGGTGTTGTGTTGTGCTGTGCCCTTGGATGCCCCTGCACAGTCCATGCCCCCATGCCGTGCCCCTTTGCCCTTTCGACTGCCTGATTTTCAGGGCTGACATGCATTGTGTAGTAGGTATGTACCTCCTCCTTCTGCACCTGACATTTAGGCATTTTTGTCCCCCAAGCAACTTACCCTGCATATGTGTTGTTTCGCTGTAGTCTGCACTTTCCTGTCCTGCGATTCCTGTGACGATCTCCTCTGGGAATACAGCTGCAACCATCTCCTCCATCTCGTTCTGGCCTTTTTGCGCTGCTAGACTCCCACCTTCGGTCTGCAGTGCTGCCTTCCTGTTCATTGCCATTTTCTCCTTTTCCTGCATTTGTAGTCATGGCAGAGTTTCTTACACTCACTGACAGTTCTCCTGACCTCTGCCACACTGTTAATCTTGATCACAACTTGTTGCCAAATTGCCTCTCTCCTTCCAATTGGCAATTTAGAGGTGATGAATAATTGATGCTGGTGCTACGTCCTCTCTCTGACCAGGGTGTCATGCTCTTCTGCGCTGAAGCGACACTTCCTCTTCTTCTTGTCTCTCCTCTGGGTCTGGTCTGTGTCCTCCTGGCTGGTTCCTGGTTACTTGAGGTCTCTCTGGGTCTCTCCTGGCTTCCGGGATACATTTTTCGGCTCCTTAGCACTATTTGCTGTGTTTGTGATGATTTTTGAAGCTGTTGCGGCGAAAAATGGTGCATATCCATTTTGCAACTTGTTTACATGTCGCAAACCACATTGGAGTCATTTTTCCTGCGTTAACATCATTTTGCCTTCCGGCAAGATGCAATGGTTAGCGTCAGAAAAAATGTCTCTATCTTGTTCTTAGCGGCACCATGCATCAAAGTATAAATTTGTCCCATGGGTTTGGACGCTAAACTACGTTAGTGCAGTTTTGTGTCAAAAGGTATAAATCCGGCCCTTAGATGACTCAAAAATTAGTCTGCGTGAATTAGGTGTATCGTTTATTGAATTAGGGCACAAAAATTCAGTATAAGGAACGGCCCTCACATAAACCTGACAAAAAACCGAGGGAAGGAAAAAATATTTTTTTGTCATCTACGGCGAGCGTCAGGAGGGGCTGAAAAAAATCAAATGTAAAGAGCGGGGGTGGACTAAACATCAATAAACACCCAAAAAAGCATAGGTAAAAAGGTGTTATCTTAAACTGGTTAATATTTGGTGTGATGAAGGTCACATGTCTCTGTTGACCCCAGTATGAGTACTGCGCAAGTTGTGTGCGTTATATGCTAAATGGGACACAAAATGTATAAAAAGACCCTCATTAGGGTAGTTGCATAAGTAAAACTACTATAAAATGGGGGGAAAGAAAGGTTACGTTGTGCAGTGAACATCAGAGGTGGCCTAACAAATGAATTTGTAACAAAACGGCCCTTCAGGTCAAACAGAAGAGATTCATACCATTCACCGAAATGATGGAACAAAATCAGTGGCAGGATTAAGTAGAAAAGATAAAAACACATTAGTGATGTATATGTCTAAACTGTGAATATCATAGAAAAACAGAGTCCGTAGGGAGAAAAATCCACAAGCCCGTGTTATACAGAGACAACACATGGATATAGATAGGATACAATGAAGGTGTTACTTTCCAAGGTTAAACAGAGCAAGAACATAGCATTATATGAAATGAACAATAGTGTGAACACATAAATGTTTGATGGATACCCCAATGGTACTATTAATCATAATGCTAAAAGAAAACAGAAAACATCACAGTATCACACATCTTAAGGAACGCCCAGAAACACATGCAGTTAACGGTCTATATTGAGACCCTGGTCAACCGCTCTCAGTTTTGTAATCCAAATGGTGTCCAATTTGCAAAGTGCCCGTATTTTGTCAAATCCTCTAGGGCTTTCTACGGCAACTCCTATGGGGTGGAACTGACATTTTATCAGATCACATGCTTTGTGTTGCGTGTTGAAATGCACTGCAAAAGGATAGTTTTCATTACAGTTTCTAATGGCACAAATGTGTTCCTGGATTCTTCCTCTAAGTGGTCTTATTGTGTTCCCTATAGAAATCTGCTGAAAACTCACACAATACAATGAACAACATACTTGGAATTACAGTTTGTAAAGGCATTAATGTTATATTTCACCAAAGTATTGTATTGAAATATTTTCATTTTGTCCAATGCATACGTGCACATATTGCCCACATTTAATTCTAGTTTTAAGAAGCTTGGGCACAGAAAGATGCATATGTTTCCCCCCCTGCTGTATGTTACACATGGTTATACATGGTTTGCTTGTAATGACATCTGTCAAGGACGTATCAAGATTGAGCACATGCCAGAGTTGGTAAAGGACTTTGAAGAACACATGGCCCAAATTGTGGTAAGGTGTAATCAGTGCTAGCCTTGGTGTCTCATCTGGTTGTTTGGGCTTATTTTTAAATAGTGACTGGCCATTAACCTTGTTAATCCTGTGCGTAGCCTGCACAACTACTGTGACCAGATAGCCTCTGGATAAAAATTTGTTTGCCAAATGTTTTAGTTCAGTATTGAAGACTGCTTCATCACTGCAATTGAGTCTTGTCCTGACCATTTTCTCCAAATGGAATGGAGTGAATTTGTGATTTTGGGTGTAAGCTACAAGCGTGAAGAATAGAATTGCATGAAGTGGGTGTATGGAACATGTACGACCGAATCCTGGTGCCTTCACAGTATAGTGTGAGATCCAGAAATGTTATACATGTCTTGTGTGAGTAATACGTGAAAAGATATTAAAGGAGTTGATATTTAGAAAGAAAACAACATGACAGAGAGATTCAGTACCCCCAGACCACATCATGAGTATGTTGTCTATGTACCTTCCCCAAAACACAAATTATCCAATAAATTCAAGGGGACAATCAGACCAGGGGGTCAATCAGACCAAATAAATGTATTCTCTATCCACCCCACCCTATGCAGAGGTTAGCAAACAAGGGAGAAATTTTCTAACTGATTGCCACACCCCAACATTGACTGAACCAGATGCCATTATGTGTAAATACATTATTTTTGACAACCAGGGTAATCATGTCCATAAGTTTTTTAGTATGCTCTAATCACTTGATGCAAGGAAAAAAATCATACTGCCTCTAGGCCCATAGTCTGTGTAATGGAGGTGTAAAGTGAAACTATAACCAGTGCCACAAAAATACAGTTTTCCGTCCACTCAAAGTCCATCAATTGGGTTAAAATGTCTGTTGTGTCACGAACATAGGAAGGAATGTTGCAAACATGTGATTGCGGAAAAATATCAATGTACTCAGATAACCATTCTGTCGGAGAGTTTATTCCTGAGATAATTGGTCTGCTGGGGCAAAAGGTTCTGATTTGTGGATTTTAGGAAGAACATATATACATGGGGCCATGGGTTTCGTATTAAACAAATATCAAAATTATTAATCCGTAATTAGAAAAAGATCCCTCCACCCTTTTAATTTCTTTTCACGTAAACAGGTAATATCTTTAAGGGGATTACCATCCAATTTGACATAAGCAGATATGTCAGGCAGTTGTCTTTCAAGCTCAGCTCTATAATCACATTTATTCATGACTGCTATGTTACCCCCTTTGTTCCTCCCATGTGTATAAGTTGTCAGTGACCAATTTGTAAAATGTCTCAATAGCAGCATGCCCTGTGTTGGCGTCTGGAAAGTCGATCTGGATCTAAGTCCACTGTCTAGGCTGAGACTGGGAGAGATGCACAATGCCAGTTATAGACGGAACCTCAGAATCTGCCATGTCAAGGGATAGAGGGAACTGAAGATCCTCAACGTCCTTAATGGTCTTGTGGCACGGACCTGTGTGTATTGTGTGGTGACCAGTATGAGAGTGTTGTTTATTGGCAAATTACTTATTAAGTTTGAGTTTGGATTTGTGTATGAATTTAAAAAGGTCTATACGCATTTGGGTGAAATTGGATTGGAGCTGGGACAAAACCTAAGTCCCTTGGACATTAGTTGAATCTGTGCTCAGCTCAGTGTGTAGTGTGGCAGATTAACCACAGTAATGGCAGCAATTGATGTTTCTTTATTAGTGTCTATTTGAGTAACATTAGACAGAATCAGTCCAGGGTTGTTTATTTCCTCTGAAATTTGGCTCCTGACCTGGAAGTCATACCTTCTCTTTTTGGAAATTCCCTGTTGTGTCTTCCTAAAGGGACTGGTTGTTTGTTCTGGTTGGCCCTGAAGCCCCTAGGAAGTCGGTAAACTTCCTTCATAAGTCTAGAGGAGGTAGACTGATTGAGTGCACCTGGTATGTTGGAGCTAGAATGGAGCCATCTTCCTGGTTACTCCTTATGCTTGAGATGTCTGATTCACTGTAAGACGTCAAACTAGAACTCTTAACTTTATTTCGTTTAGGCACTCCCTGACTCAGCTGTATGTGGTCAAACTTGCGTGCAAAGGTAAATACCCTACCACACTTGTAATCATTTGAGTCTCTATTCAGTTTGTGCGCCTTTTTATCTTTGAGATACAACTGATGTTTAGTCAAAACCTCCTCTAGCATTTTATAGTTCTTTTGTGTTCTTACAGAGACCAAGGCACTCGTAAATTGAAATTATAACTATAGAGTCAATAATTGATAATTATTAAATTTGTAAATCAATAATCAAATTCAAATAAGACATGCAAGTGAACAGAATTCCGATGGAGTCCTTTGAATGAAGAATTCATCTTTAATGGAACACAAAACAGCCAACACGTGTTTCGTCATGGGAGGGAATACTCCCCGTGACTTCCTCAAGGCTGCAAAGAATATCAAAGATAAAAAAATATACATATAATATACAAACATAAATCAATACATACATTAGACATAACAAACAGATTTTTTTATATAGACATAACACAAAGAAAAGAACCCGTGATTAGATAATTAACACACTTGTTAAAATCCAATAGTCTGGTTGTACAACTTAATGTGTTGATATAATGTTAAAGCGAACCCAAACTTACACTATCTAGTTTGGAGATAAAAGGGAGGAACCAAGGCATACCGCGTGAGGAAAATAAAGAAAAGAAAAAGAACCAAACAATCTAAAAGACCGGACCCACAACCGACCCTAAGTAAAAGAAGCATAATACTGCCTAGTGCACTCCATAAGTGAAAATTGTGTTACCATGCAATCACAATATGTGCAATAATCACACATGAAAACCGCAGTGACCCAAAGTAAAACAAACATACCTCAAATGGGTATAGCACGAGAACCCGTAATATCCAGGATTTCTTGACCGAATAAATCATACTCTGTTAACACAATAATTATTTATCAATATCAGAGCAAAAATGCGGAATAAAAAGTATTGCACCATGTGTAATCCGCCCAAAATTATACACAGAACACCTACTGATAGATGACCCAGTGTGTGTAGGTCCGAACAAGGCAAAAGGTGTGTAATTGACACCTAAGGCACTGTTGGTGACAAAAGTTTAAACGATTCTTAATGTTTCACACGAAATGTCATACATAAAAATCTCACAGTGCTGTCAGTGCGTAAAGCGATTTGAAGCCCCCACTCACCTCTTATAATCCGGAATGCATATAAATGCATAACGGAGCCTGCGTACGATGCTCCGAGTGGCGTGTGGCGAACCACACGTTAGTCCACCTTCTTGTGAAATAAGGGGCGACTACATTCTATTCTCGCAAGACGAGAATACTCCTAAAGTGCGTTCAACCTTCTTGAACGTAAATAAAACGTTCAGAGAAGTCGGGCGCCATCTTTAAATAAGAAAAATAGAATCCATTTGTATCTGAATTTCTTAATCTTTTCCGGATAGCACAACCAAAATATAAAAATGTCGTGAGTAGCGACAAAACTTCTTCATATATTACGATCTCACCATTTTGCCTTATAAGAGTGAAAAAAAACGGCGCCAACTACAAGTCGAAACTTGTTAACAGCAACCATAGATTACCATACTATATAACGGAACCCACCTCACGTTAATACCCCGGTCCTCACTTTAAAATCCAAACCAGATGGTTCCATACTCACTGTAAAGAGTTCTTTTGTGTTGCATCAACTGAATTCATCTGGGCAATTTCTTCCTCTAATTTAGAGATCTCCTGTAAAATAGATTCACTCTTCCTCTCAGCATCTCACCAAAACTGCCATCATGCCATTAGATGATTGTACTAATAGTTGTTCCCATTCCAATAACAAATCCTACCCCAGGTCATATTTATATTTTAAATTTAGACATGTCTAACATCAAAATATAGGAGTTTGCACCATTTTTTGAATGTGTGCTCCTAACTTGTGTCAATTAGATGCAAGGTAGGTGTTCCCATTTAAACAATTGTGCTATCCCCATAGCTCCATATTTATCTCCCAAGCTAAAATGACACCTGGGTGGGAGGAGGAGGCTAAATAATGGTGCAAAGCTTACTTTACACCATTATTTAATGCCTGGGTCAGACCAGGTGTTAGGGGATCTGTGGACCCATTTCTGTCATTAAATCCCTTGGAATGGGTCCACAGGTGCCCTCCCCGAGCCCCCGGAACACCCGTACCCACACCAGAGGGACCCCATCCCAGGTAAGTGGGGCAACTATTGGTAAGTATTTTTGGATTGTTTTTTTTTGCCATCGGGGTTCCTAACTTGGGGCCCCCTGCATGGCACAGGGTGCAATGGCCATGCCCAGGGGACACTTGTCCCCTGTGCTGGCCATTGGGTGGTGGGCATTCCATCAAAAACAAGACCGAAGTCATGTTTTTGGTGGTTGTGGGACAGTAAAGGGTGCTAGTCTGGTTAGAGGCTTTTTTTTGCCTTTAGCCAGTCTAGCGTCATTTTCTGATGCATAACCTTCTTCTTCCCTACCGCCATCCCCACTCGGCTAGCGTCTTCTTCTAAGATGCTAGCCCAAGTTTAGAATCGGCTTGCGCCATTCAATAAATACAGCGCTCGGCTGGGGTTGTTAAATGACGCAAGCTGGTGCTGAACTTTTTGCCGCAAAACTGCATTATTGCAGTTTTGCAGCAAAAAGCATAAGTATTGGCCAAAGTCCTGTGGGTATTTAATTGGTCTCAATGTATTTTTTCAGTATGGTGGCATTTCATCATTGAGAAACTTCCTGTTTTTTTAAGTCTTTCAAGCTTTAAAAACGTCCGTCTTAGCCCTCCCTGTTTCCACTTGCATTGGTATTGGAGCGACTGGTACTCTGCTTCTTAAACAAATCCTCCAATAATTTGTCTCGGTCATCCTTAAAATTACAAAGGGGTGCTGGCACAACCACACATTACCTTTTACATACAAAAAACAAGATTGTTTCATGATTGTGGGGGAACTTTGTCCCACATTATTTGGATAATCAAGGTACTCAACAGGGTTGTCATACTTCATGTTTACATTTTACCCCAGTCCTTGCATTATTAGCTATTTTATTAGATCATCCCCACAGACGCACGGCGTTCTATCAACAGTTGGACCGGTAAAATTCTTACCATATGCAGATGACATATTGATGATGATGACTGGTTCACAAACGTCCCATTCCTGCTCTGATGTCAATTTTGAATGCCTTCGCTGATTTCTCTGTTTCAAATGGGGGAAATGCAAGGTGAAGATGATTTTCATTACTATTATGAGCACTAGCATGGATGACTTCAATATAAATGCGGCTCCAGGGGGAATTAAATTCTTGGGCATACAATTGAACAAAGAACTGGCTCGTATGGTTGAAGACAATTTATCCCCATTATTGCAAAGATTAAATTACATTTTGACTTATGGTACCAACTCAAGCTGTCCTTGTGGGGCAGGTTACAAGCAGTTAAGGTGGTAAGAGCACCTTAATATAAGTGTGTCATTGGTACGTTATCTATTACCATTTTATGAAAACTATTGCAACAAATAAATTCAGAAATTAAGACCATTATATCATAACTTCACGTTTGGATAGGTATGCTGTACATGCACACTTAACCTGATGGGGTTTCTCAGATGGGTTCTTATTATTTGGCACATCAATTGTCCCAACTGATGTTCTGGTTACCAAACACTTGAAATCCTCCGACTTGGGTAATAGTGGTAAAATAAATTTTAGCCTGTGACATTGATCCGGGGGCTCCATATAATTTTAAGCCAGTCCCTATGATGGTAGACAACACTGTAGTCAGCACCATGTTGTAGATTTTAAAACAGGCTCATGACATAAACAAAATTAAACCATGGGTCACTGCATCCACCAGGTCTGATGTGGGAGGGTCCACACTTTACTGAACCACATGCAATGCTAAAGGAATACACATTATAGATCAGCTTGTGCCCAGTGACACCTTTCATCTTTCTAGGGACTTCTGCTTAGGATATGATGTCGACCAGTCAATGTCATGGAATATTTACAACTGACCCACTTTTTTAGGGATAGACTAAGCAAATTAGCTTCACTAGTATATGTATTGGGCTACTCATAGACTCCAACGATTTAATCCTGACCCTAGACTGAAATAAAAACTATTGGCAAATGGTTGTGGGGCATGGGTAATCCCCAGGGGAATGGTCCTCGCTGATGTCATTGCATGATTCTTTGCGTCAGGAATCCAGGAAAAAGTTTTCCTACTTCAAGCTTGTACTGGTATTTAATCAAGTTGCATAGAGCAGGACTATTACCATATCAGACTTCCTGGTGATATGGAGAAGAAGGCAGCAACATAGCTTTTATATTTTGGGAATGTTATAGAATCACTACTTACTAGGTCAAGGTGTGGTTGGCCCTTCCTGAACCAAATATCACTTCAACCCTTTTGCTGTGATTCACACTCCATCATGATATGACTGAGAGTGTTGTTCCCTCAAATACAGGCAACAACAGGGGGAATTGAGCTAGCAGCTGCAAAGCTATGTATACTTCAGTATTTAACGAAACCGATTGTCCCAAAGAACGTTAGTTCATTTTATTCCCTATTAATTACAATTCTAATCAAAACCTGTATTCAAAGAATCGATGATTAATCAAACTTTATTAGCAACATGAACAATGATTCCTCAATATTTTATTAATATGCAAAACAACATTAATCTATGCGTATCAATTTCATAAACATTGAACAATTCAGCAATGTGAGTCAGTCAGTCTAGGTCAAAGTCACCATTAGTCACCCTTGACAGCCTACCTATCTCGGATTAGCATCAGCATGTGGGTCTTCATGCGAAAATCAATTTAGTCAAAAAGCAATAATTTGGAAAAATCTAACTACAAGAGAAAAACATTTCAAAGCAGCACAGTTGGTACCTAGAAGGATAAAGCACACGTTAATCAGTCAAGTTATTGCTACCTATCCAAGATAGATCAGCAACGAATCAGTCTTCGTCTCCAGGTCATCAGTCATCAGGTAGGATCGGGCTCACAGGAAGCAAGCCCAAATTTCAGCACTTCGGAAAGCGCCTCCTGACGTCATCAAAATTCTCCTCGCCACTCTGAATTTCCCTCTCGTGTCATGACTTTTTATTAGGGTCTCTCAGTCCGTCCCACAATCTGCCAATTGGTCAACCATATCAGAGGTTATGACTCTAACCTATAGTTTTTGTTTACCACTTGTCTAAGTTATTTTGAGAGTCAAGTTCTATTAATATGATTGGTCCTTCTGTCGATGAGAACATCATCCGGCTCTTCAGGTAACAAAATTGTTGCCCCCAGCTCTTAGTCAGTAGCTCTATTGTTAAAGTCCTGGGAAAATACATTTAGCCTACTCTACACATAATTGTATTAATTTGTTCTGATCGTCTTCTGTCCGTTGGTGAGTTTGCAGGTTTTCTCTAGTAAAGCTCATCACTGAACTCTGTACAGTTCAAGGTCCTTTTCTCCAGTTCCAGTCCTCTGCGGCTCATCGCGTCTCCACGTTTAAGCAAGCAAGGCCCAGCGCCGACCAGGCCTCTAGTTTGTCTACGTTAAGAATACGAAGCATCATAAAACATAGGTTATATCATCAGTTATGGCATATTAGTACAACATTTTAGAACTTTCACATTATTTAGTACTGTTAACACAGATGGTGACCACTCTCGGTGGGCACATTTTGCACATTACACGTTATTCTAAATTATTGGCATTCAAATCTCATTTTTCTCATTAGTAAGTATACGCAAATCATTAGAATATTCTCATATTAACATATGAGCTGCAATAGTTCCTCCTCTGATGACTAAATATGTCATCACACCTTTCTTCTCTCAATCATTACAAATTACTTTCAGTTAAATTTTGATCTCTTCTGTTTCTATTTTCCTTATTGATTCTTCTTCTGGGTGGTTCTTCCCTCCTCTGATTATTTTTAGCTCTTTTTAATTGAATTTTGTGCCATTATTTACATACCCTCCCATAGTCATAATATAGCAATGATCACAATTAATATTCCTTGAACAATTTTCTACAATATCCCACACCAAATGTGACTAAACCAATTGCCTAGTGTGACAAATCCATTTCCTACTTTTTCCCAAACTCCTGGTTCTTTCAACTCCTTTAAATCTTTACTTGCAATAGTTAAATTAATAAACAATTCTTTCACTTCTTTCCTTTCTCATTTGTAGGTATGTATGAACAACAGTGCCTTTCATTAATCATTGTGCAGGCTCCTCCGTCTTTCACCAATATTATGTCTAAAGCAAGCCTATTTTGAAGCGTCATAGCTCTATCCGCAGCTAACTCTGTGTTTAGTAATAATATAGCTCCTGTAAAATTAGTTAACATATTATCTACTATAATTGACAACTTTTGAATCTTGTTTGCGTTTCATATCACTCTTACTGAAGGAATTACTGCTCCAAAAATATCCCCTACTATTGCAGAGGCTGTTTCTCTTCTTTGTCTCACTCGGTTTAACTCAGTCATTTTCGGTATTTTCTTTAAATCATCTATTTGATTAATTTTAGGGAACACTATTCCCAAGTAACATGCCCCATACCACCCCATAGGGAGACGGTAATACGCATTAAGTCCACAAATATAATTGATCCCAGGAATCACAGGGTCAGCACCATTCAATATGAATGTCCATTTACTCTGAAACAAAAACACATGCTTACATTCACTCATTCCCACAAATAAAGTGTCAGTGTGTGACTTTGGCCTATATATTCAAAGCTTCCCTACATGTAGTACATCTAGAGCTAAATTTCCTTGAGTTTTAATGGCAGTGTAGGCATAATCATTTTGGAAGTCCTTTTCTCTAATCCTTTTTCTAGTTTTTCTTTCAATGCTTTTCTCCTATCATCAGTATGCCCTATGAAGCTCTTTTCCATGGGAGTTAGTAAGCAAGTTAAATTGTTACGATGCGCATAAGCTGTAGGCTCAAAGAATCCTGATCCTTAGCTATCTTACTCAAGTATCTAATTATAGGGACAAAGGAAAAAAATAAGTCGTAATTAGAGTAGAAATACTGAATATACTCTTCGTTATAGAAGAGAGATAGTAACAGACCACAAGTTATACTGTAAGTCAGAGGTAAACTATGATAAGTAACTCCTTCTTACACAGAGGAAGGTATTTGCGTACACACAAGACAATCCTTAGCATCCATCGTTTCCACATACTCACTAAATAGACGATAAAAGACGTTAGAAGACAGCTCTCCCCTGGAGTTAGTATAATCATGCAAATATTGTTCATCTGATTTAAACCTCTCTATAGCTGTTAGTGTAGTAGTTTCATGAACAGATGTAACCTTGGCTTCTCTCACCTCATGAATTGACATTCCCACAATCATTATTATAAAAAATATTCTACACACAATCACCCTTCCTACACTCAAATATCTACAATACCTAATGTTCCTAACGTTATTATCTAATCTAGCTATGATCTGTAAAGAATCAGAAAGCAGAATTTCAACTCTTAATTAATATGCAACATAAAAAATGAAAAATTAAAAAAAATACACTTCTTTTCTTCACACTTCAACTTCACACAACAGGACCCCTTTACTTCCTTAGTCAAAATCAGTTAGCAGCTGGTCATCTCCAGGTTTCTAAGTCTTTTCCGGTAGAATCGGTAATCAATCTCTTTTCTTTGTTCGACAACCCGGTCTATTGATTTTCTCCTTCAAGTTGCATCAAAATACTGATTTGGAACTTCTCTATCAAAACAAAAGGACATAAACTTGTTCTTCCAATCACTTGTTGTGGAATATGCCCATTCTAGTCCTGCATATTTTCGACTTGCCATTCTCTTTCTTTTCATCCTGCTTTCTCCTGTCAGTTCACCATCGATCAATTCATGTTTCTTTGTGGTGTCTAGTTCTTCCTCTATTGTTTAATTTATTACCAAGTCCGTTTTCTTGCCTATTTGAGTCTCAGGCCAATTATCTCCTTTTCTTACATCTTCTGTCAAAAATCTCTTCAAGATCGGACTTTTCTCTTTCACCTTTTCTGATGTGCCCTCTCATGATGGGCCTGCAACAGGTTTAGGAGGAGTCAGATCACTTTTGCTTTGACCTGCCTCACCTCTTTCCCCCTCAGGTCCTGGCACTTGATCTCCTTGTGTTTCAGCACTCTTTGTTTTTGTGAGAACCTCTCCTGTGCATGGATCTCTTATTACTTCTGCTGCATCAATTTCTCAATTTGCTTCTGGATTTTCCACACCCTCGTCTCTTACTGGGGTGATTGATCCTTCTTCTGCCAATTCTGGATCTACTTCCGGCTCAAACTGTTCTGGCTCTGGTTCAGGTAGAACTATTCGTTTTGCTGCTGCTGGCGCTCTCAGCAACACTACTTCATGATCCTGAGGACTCACCACTTTCTTTGTGTGGCTTGCATGTATCCAATTAGGCAATCCTGCACACTTTACAGCTGTGGTAGTCGTCAACACTACTTGGTATGGACCTCTCTAACGTGGCTCTAGGCACGTTTTTCGCACATGCTTTTTGATCGTGACCCAGTCTCCGGCTCTCAGGTTGTGACCTGGGTCATGGATAGGTGGCAGGGTAACGTCTTGTACCTGCTGAGAAAAAGATCGAACCACATCAGCTAGACCCTTGCAGTAATCCAACACCATATCATAGGTAATATTGACAAGAGCATTGGCGGGTATTGCTGGCAGTTTCATTTCTCTCCCCATAAGAATCTTGTGTGGGGACAATACTGTCTTCCTGTCAGGTACATTTCTCATTGACATCAACACTAAATGCAATGCATCTGGCCATTTCAGATTTGTGGCAGCGCACATTTTAGCGATTCTCGATTTCAGGGTACCATTCATTTGTTCTACCAATCCTGATGCCTCTGGATGATAGCTGCAATGTAGCTTCTGTTCAATGTTCAGTGCTGCACATAAGAGTTTAATCACCTCGTTATTGAAGTGCATTCCCCTATCTGATTCTAAAGAGATCGGGAATCTGAACCTTGGTATCAGTTCTCTGAGGAGTAGTTTTTCAACTGTGAGACTGTCATTTCTACGTGTGGGGTATGCTTCAATCCAATGACTAAACACACACACAATCACCAACAGGTACTTCAATCCACCACATGCAGGCTTCTCAATGAAATCCAATTGCACTCTGCTGAATAGTCCTCCTGCTCTTCCAATGTGGCTCAAATTTACCACTGTCCCTTTTCCTACGTTTAATAGCTGACAAATCACACACCTGTGACATACTGCCTCAGCTGCTTGCCTAAATTTCGGATTGAACCAATCAACTTTGAACAATCTAATCATAGCATCCCTTCCAATGTGTGCCTGACCATGGAAATACCAAGCCATCTGAGACAACAGACAATTCGGCAATACCATCTGACCCTCCTCAGATACCCAGATCTCATCTGATCTCTGTATACACTTCAGCTTTGCCCATAGCTTTTTCTCTTCCTTGTCTGCGTTTTCTTGCAATGTTTTCAATTCCTCTAGAGTGTCAATTACTTTTAAAGCAAAATGTGCACAACTGTTTTCTTCATCCTGCATTAGTTCCCACTTATCCTTGAGTGATATACAGTTCAGGGTGCAAAACCTTGCTACCTGATCTGCATAGCCATTTCCCAAGGAAATGTAGTCTGGTGTTTTCTGGTGTGCACTGCATTTTACTACAGCAATCTCTTCAGGTAACTGTATTGCATACAGCAATACCTTTATCCTGTCGCCATTTCTCACTGGAGTTTCACTTGAGGTCATAAACCCTCTTTGCAACTACAATTGACCAAAATCATGAACAATTCCAAATCCATATTGACTATCCGTGTATATTGTCCCTCGCAGCCTGGTAGAAACATAGCATGCTCTAGTAAGAGCCACCAATTCTGCTACTTGTGCTAAATATACACCAGGAAGCCAAGATGCTTCTAGAGTTCCTGTTATAGTACATACAGCATATCCTGCTCTCAATGTGCCTGTTCCATCTCTGAGGCATGAACCATCAATAAAAACAATTTGATCATTTTCTTCTAGTTGTGTGTCTCTGATATCTGGTCTAGGCTCTGTGCAAAGATCTGTCACTTCAAGACAATCATGCTCTATGTCCTCCCCTTTTTCAACTTCAACAGTATCACTTGGCAATAATGTTGCTGGATTCAACACTGTACATCTTTTCAAAGTAACATTTGGAGCTCCCAATATGCTCGTCTCATACCTTGTCAGTCTGGCCCCGTCAAATGTTGTGTTTTTGTTATCGTCAGCAAAATTTCAACAGAATGTGGTACCATTACCATCACTGGGTGTCCCATGACCACCCCTTCACATTGGGAAAGACCTTGACCAACTGCGGCTACTGCCCGCAGACAACCTGGTAAAGCTGCTGCAACTGGGTCCAAGGTAGCTGAAAAATAGGCTACTGGGCGATTAGCACCTCCATGGACCTGTGTCAAAAAAGACAAAGAACAAGCATCACGTTCATGACAAAACTATGTGAAAGGCTTTCAGTAATCAGGCATTCCCAACGCTGGAGCTCTGCACAAACTCTCTCTCAATTCAGTGAAAGCCCTCATCTGATGTTCATCTAAAGTAATGGGGTCTGTAACTCCCTTGTGTGTCAATTGTTGTAAAGGCTTGGCAATCTCAGCAAAATTCGGAATCCATTGTCTACAGTATTCTACCATTCTCAGGAACATGTGCACATCCTTCTGGAAAGTCAGTGGAATTCTCTGCTAAATCTTTGTAATCCTTTCTCAGGAAATTCTCAATTTGATGACCCAAGTATTTGATAGACTTCTGACTGTATTGCAACTTCGCAGGTGAGACCTTTTGACCAAAGTCTCCCAAATGATGCAACAGGGCAATCGAACCGTGTCTACACTCATCCCTTGTTCTAGATGCAATCAATAAGTCATCAATGTACTGCACAAGAGTCGATTGGCAGGGTAATTCTAATGACTCCAAATTCTTCTTCAAATTTTGATTAAACAGGGATGGTGACTCCGTATACCCTTGTGGAAGCCTGCACCAGCTGAAGACTTTATCTATGAATTTGAAACTGAAAAGAAACTGACTATCCTCACGAAGTGGCACTGAAAAGAAAGCTTGTGACAGATCGACTACTGTGAACCACTCTGCCTCGCATGGAATCTGAAACAGTACGCCTGCTGGATTGGAAACAATCGGACAACACTTAACCACCATGTCATTCACTTTTCGCAAATCCTGCACAACTCGCACTTTCCCAGAAGGCTTTTTCAATCCCATTATCGGTGAATTACATGGACTGCTCAACACCTCCTTTAGAACACCCTGCTTCAGGAAATCCCCATTTATTTGTGCCACCTTCATCATCACATCCTGTGGCATATTATACTGTGGAAGTTTCAGAAACTCAACATTTGGCTTTAATGTGATTTTAATTGGTTCGACTCGTTTGATCAAACCCACTTCTTTCCCTGTCAAATCCCAGACTTTCTCTTTCACTGTTCCCTGTAAATCTGCGTGCAACTCTTTCCTTGTGAACATTGGGAAAATCTCAATCAAAGGGTACTCTTCGAATGCATCATTAAGAACCATGGCTGATGCCTGCTCTTCTCATCATCACTATTCGTCTGGACTTCTATCCCTGCATCTGTACAATTTATGGAACATTTGGTTTTGCACAATAAGTCTCTGCCTAACAAGGATACAGGACTTGAGTCGCATACCACAAATCTATGCAATGCCATATAATTTCCAATTTCGATCTGCACCGGTTCTGTGATAGGGTTCGTTAACTGCCTATTCTCCACTCCCACATCCCGCACTGTTCTTCCGGAAAGGGGTAAATCTGGTACTTCCACACTCCTCACTGTGGAGCGCGTAGCTCCAGTGTCAACCAAGAATGAGACTCTATGTCCCATTACCTTTCCCTCCACAAAAGACCCTCTCTGATCTACCTCTAGGGATGGGGAAACCATGCAAGCTCCTTTATCCGAACTGTCACTCATCCTTTCATCGTTTATTTCATTCTTACTGTGAAATAGGAACTGGTGTACTGTATAGTTACTGTTTACTGGTCTCTGACCTGTGACCTGTTGAGTAAGCATAACTTGGTGCTGCTCCATCGGGGCTTGGAGTATGTGCATTTTCTGTCTAGGCACCATAGGAATCTGCTGCTGTACTAGTGCTAAGGAAGTAAATTGTGCATGAGGCACCTGCATCTGTTGTACAGGCAAGAAATGTTGACCTTGGTTTTGAACATTCGGAACTCAGCCCCTCATTCTGGTGACTCTCACAGTCTGAACTGTACTGACACCGCCTTGCTGAACCATTCCTTCCTGCACCATCAAGAGGCACTCCCGCTTCCAGTGTCCCATGTTTACGCACAGGTGACATGGCAACATCATTTTCATGCCTTGCATGTCATTTTGAACAACTACTGTACTCAGATCCGGACCACGCATCACATCCATACCACGTCCTCTACCCCTCACTTGAGGCTGGAACGCGGTAGCTCTCTGTTGCGCGGCATCGGAGGTACTAAAGCTCCTTGCACTCCTGATTGTGCTGCCTTAATCTGCATCACCATTGACTTCTCCTTCAATTGCTTTTGCTTTAATTCAATCTCATCACTACAATATTTAGCATACTGCAACACTTCATCAATCGGCTTTGCCTGCCAACAAATCAAATGGTTCTTAATCATCTGCCCTACTTCAGGTCTCAACCCTTCAAAAAATCCAAACACATAATGCAGCATGTCTTTTGGCTTGACTGCTCCCTTACCACTGTACTCCTTGAGAGCCTTCAACAATCTCTCATAATAAGTATGCATGGACTCTTTAGTTTCCTGGACTGTCCTGTCAATCCTCTGCCAATCAATGTTTTTCGGAGAAATTCTCGTTTTCAAAAACTCAATTACTTTGTAATACATTTTCAATTCCTCAGGTGACAGTGCGCCTGTAATCTTATTCCTCTCAGGTTCACTTGTTGGCCAATCTACTGCCCTTTTGCATTCAAGCCATAAATCAGTTGGCACAACTATCTCAAACAAAGTGTTTAAGTCTTCCTACAAACACTTGGAAAGTTTCACGAACCTCTCAGTTTGTTGATACCATTCGACTGTCTTCTCTCTCAATTTAGGATAATCATTTGTAAAAGACAATGGGGGTCAGTCTGACCCCCGCCGGCGGCGGTAGCCGCCGGCCTGGCTGGGACCGCCAGAAGACCGTCCCGCGGTCAGAAGTCCGCGGCGGTCATTCTGGGTTTCCCACTGGGCTGGCGGGCGACCGCCAAAAGGCCGCCCGACAGCCCAGTGGGAAACACCCTTCCATGAGGATGCAGGCTCCGAATGGAGCCCGCGGAGTGGAAGTTGTGCGACGGGTGCTTTGCAGACACTGAAATTCAAAGTGGGGCCCTCTTACGGGTGCCCCTGCAGTGCCCATGCCATTGGCATGGGCACTGCAGGGGCCCCCAGGGGCCCCACGACACCCCTCACCGCCATCCTGTTCCTGGCGGTTGGAACCGCCAGGAACAGGATGGCGGTGAGGGGGTCGGAATCCCCCATGGCGGCGCAGCAAGCTGCGCCGCCATGGGGGATTCCCAGGTAAGCGGAAAACCGGCGGGACACCGCCGGTTTTCCTGTTCTGACCGCGGCCAAACCGCTGCGGTCAGAATGCCCTGCGGGGCACCGCCAGCCTGTTGGCGGTGCTCCCGCCGACCCCGGTCGGAATGACCCCCAATATGTCACTTCGGTGCCATGGGACAGGAACAAACTGCCCTCCTGGAATTTCTCTCATCTGTAGCATTTTAACTGCTTCTCCTTTCTCTGTTCCCTCTGTTTCCCCTTCTGAGTCTCGTTTTCGTTTCTCTTTTCTTTTCTCCCATCTGCCTTCCCACTTTTCTAGTGTTCAACAAATCTGCACACTCTGCAGCAAGTCCCTCAAATGTGCCTTCATTCCTGCTCATCTCATGTGTTCAAAATAATTTGCCTCAAAATCTAATCTGTAGCTTTGTCTTAAATGTTTCATTGTCTTAAGATCAATGGCATGCTTCTCGATTACTTCTGCTAATTTCTGGTGTATTTTCCCTACTTCTTTTGTGATCCTCAGACACAAATACCTCAACTTCTCTTCAGTATAGGATTCTAACCTATGCAATCCCATAGTCCCTTCAACTAATTCATTTGCCTTGATATTTAATCCTACTCGATTCAGTTGTTCTTCCCCTTTTGAAGCTCCTTACGAAGAATTTAGACTATTCAGCCAACTCGTTAACTGCTGAGCTGTTAACCCTTGTAATGAAATGTTACTCGCATTAGTCACTGGTAGCTGCTGCACCCCTGTTCCCAAAGATTGTGGTGTCAAAAGTCTCAGACTTTGATTGCCATCTGGCAATGCCACAAGAGGACTAAATCCCACAGGAGATTTAAGCTCACCTGGACAAGTACTTGAGGATGATGTCAACTGTACTGAGTCTCCCACTCCCCTTCTCCCCAAGTTCTGTGATGTCTAAGTCTGTCCCCCGGCTTCTGTCTTCTTCTGGGCATATAAGGGTACCACCGGACCAACAGTAATCAGTAGCGATATTGCAACCTGTACTTTGTGTAAGTGGTACTCCCATCGCCAGATTCATAACTGATGCGAGATCCACTGATGTCCCTGTTAGTTGGTTAAACCTCGCCATACTCTGTATCTGTGCTGGTGGCAATAACATTGGAGTCAGGTCAGTCTGAACTAGCATTGGCTGCGGATGCACCTGCTCCCTTGGCACCACGATATTTGAAACAGTCTCAAGAGTTGGTACGTCTGGGTAAATTTGCGGTGCTGAAGGTGTAGGTACCTGCACTTGAGCTTCCGCTCTTGTTCCCGCAACTGATTTACTGTGCACTGCCCCTGGTATCTGCCCTCCTTCTGCTTGTACAGCGGCCGCGGCTCCCTGGGATGTCCCTGGAGTAGTAGGAGCACTAGTCTCTGGACCCCCTGCATAAGTCCTCATAGGTAGAGGTCTATCTCTAAGTAACTGCGTGATATAATCCTCAACATCAGAATCGTCATCATCCACATAGGACTTCATTCTTTTCTTATTTTCCTCACTCTCCCCTTCCTTGCTATTATCCCCCTTGTCTGAATCATCACTTTCTGTGATGGTGGGAAACATCTTAATCTCCTTCATGGTTGCCATTCTCCATCTCTTTTGTTCCCAATCCCACCTAGCTTCAGCTAGTGACTTTTCTATCTTCTTTATCATTCTGTTTGTTTTCAGCTTATGCTGCTGCCTGGCCACTAACTCCCATACAGCTAAAGCTTCAAACTGTGCTGGTCTCGTTAATGGTCTCATGTCATACAATGATAATCACAGCTGGTCTAAAACTCTCAAATTGAATGTTCCATGTTCTGGAAACGCTAGTGTCCCCTGATTCTTAGCAATGCACTCTATTGCTTCAACCAAAGACACAAAGCTATGCCCTTTTCTGTCATCACAAGATGAGCCGGAGAATCCTCCGGGGGGGGGGGTTGGTTCCCCCACTGATGTCTTAATGTAAGATTCGCCCTTCATCGCACTCCTTAATGCCTTGAAAAAATGTATTCTGCTTGTTTTTGTGTACTATAAATTCAATCAATGAAATAACTTTTACCCCCAAGATTCCCTTCACCCGTTTACTCAACCAATTGCCTCTCACGGACGCCTGCCAATCTGGTAGTGGCTCTTTTCAGTAACTGACTTATCCCAACGCGGCACACACTGACGTCACACTGACACACAGCGGCTGACAAAGTCTTGCGGCTTTGCCTCCCTGAGCTCAATTTCATTCAGCTAATGCAATTATATTGCAAGTGTCTTCACCAATTTAAACAAACCTGCTGGTTTACTACAGGAAAGGACACAATCGCTTCAGGGACCTTACAGATTTTCACTAAAATGCAGTCTCTAGGACCTTAGATATTCCTCTTTCTCAGTCCCCCACGTCCGCAAGTAAAGTTTGACCCGCAAATTCTATTCTCAACTGATCTCTGGGTCTGTCCTGGTGCACATAAGACTCACCAAATTTCAATTGAAGTTTCTTTTATTCATCTAACATTCTCTCTGACTTGATGACCACGCCTGATCAACCCACTAAACTAGTCAGATTACAACATATACCCAAGTGTCTCCTACACTTGTCAATATACTCCGGAGTCTTAGACCACGCAGGGTCCATACATCACCAACAACCACGTGGACAATTTTTAAGCACAAGGGGCCACACACATGTGAAGTTTGATGACTTCTCTACTCTCACACTTTGGAGTACGCACACTCCTACTGACCCTAAACTGGAGTACGCAGACTCCCTACTTTCCCTCACATACATCACAATTCACCTGCGGTCTGCTTAAGCCTGGGCAAGCGCAATCTACTACTCTCATACTATTTCAAAACACACCGGAAACATACTTAACCTTACGAACAGGATCCAGGATCTGTGAAAGTCATTTCTGGGCTTAAGGGAACATCATCTTTGCTACCATTGTCATTTTAGAAAAAACAAAATTCAAACCTCATAAAAATCAAACAACTGTATTCAACTTTAAACTACTATCAAAACCACTACTCACCACTTCACTAGTTCCCTAAGGAAACTAACCATCAAGCTGCTACCAAAAACTGATAGTGCGACTTGTCCTTAGTAAGTAAACTTACAAGGAGACGCTTATAGGTCGATGAATCTTTTGGATCGCATAGAGTATCCTAGCCAAGTGGTGACAGTGGAAAACATCAACAAACAATTCCAACCAACATATAATACCAAAAAACTAGTCTAATAAGAAAATACCATCACTCACAAGAAGGTTAGTTTGTTTTATTCCCTATTAATTACAATTCTAATCAAAACCTTTATTCAACAAATCCATGATTAATCAAACTTTATTAGCAACATCCACAATGATTCATCAAGATTTTATTAATATGCAAAACAGCATTAATCTAGGCGTAGCAATTTCATAAACATTGAATAATTCAGCAATGTGAGTTAATCAGTCTAAGTCAAAGTCACCATTAGTCACCCTTGACAGCCTACCTATCTCAGATTAGCATCAGCATGTGGGTCTTCATGCGAAAAACAATTTAGTCAAAAACCAATAATTTGGAAAAATCTAACTAAAAGAGAAAAACATTTCCAAGCAGCACAGTTGGTACCTAGAAGGAAAAAGTACATGTTAATCAGTCACGATATAACTACCTATCCAGGATAGATCAGCATCAAGTCAGTCTTCGTCTCCAGGTCATCAGTCATCAGCTAGTCACGGGCTCACAGGGAGCAAGCCCAAATTTCTGCACTTCGGACAACGTCTCCTGACATCATCAAAATTCTCCTCTCCACACTGAATTTCCCTCTAGTGTCATGACTTTTTATTAGGGTCTCTCAGTCCGTCGCACAATCTGCCAATTGGTCAACCTTATCAGAGGTTATGACTCTGACCTATAGTTTTTGTTTACCACTTGTCTGCGTTATTTTGAGAGTCAAGTTCCATTAATATGATTGGTCCTTCTGTCGATGAGAACATCATCCGGCTCTTCAGGAAAAAAAATTGTTGCCCCCAGCTCTTAGTCAGTAGTTCCATTGTTCAAGTCCTGGGAAAGTACATTTAGCCTACTCTACACATAATTGTATCAATTGTTCTGATCGTCTCCTGTCCGTTGGTGAGTTTGCAGATTTTCTCTAGCAGAGCTCGTCACTGAACTCTGTACAGTTCAAGGTCCTTTTCTCCAGTTCCAGTCCTCTGCGGCTCATCGTGTCGCCACGTTTAAGCGAGCAAGGCCCAGCGCCAACCAGGCCTCTAGTTCGGCTAAGTAAGAATACGAAGCATCATAAAACATAGGTTATATCATCAGTTATGGCATATTAATACAACATTTTAAAACTTTCACATTATTTAGTACTGTTAACACAGATGGTGACCACTCCCCGTGGGCACATTTTGCACATTATACGTTATTCCAAATTATTGGTATTCAAATGTCGTTTTTCTCATTAGTAAGTATACACAAATCATTAGAATATTCTCATATTAGCATATCAGCTGCAACACATACATGAAACCTATGACCAAATGGGCTTTATTAACATATAGAGTAACACTTTGCACATCCCTGACTAGGTCGGTCATGCGTTAAAGTACAGCTGCTGAGCAAGCTATTCAAACTTGCTACCCAAATAATGGGAAGCTATTCGGGACATTTCTCTGTTATTTGTTTTATTCCTGCTATATTGAATAGGTCCACTAAAGTTGTCTCCAGATCTCTAGATGCAGCTGTACGATGGTATTATGTGGAGGGAAACTAAGCAGAATGTCCCAGACCAATTCACGCATTACTATGGGGACATCCTGTGACTAGACTGTTGCACTAAACCGTTGTCCTTTAGGAGGTGGAGATACGCGGCTTCTAGGGTCTGAGGTCAAAGTGTTTTCCCAGCCATTCACGCAGAGTTTAGGATAATTTTGGTTGAAATGTATAGCTCTAGTTAACGGTGATGGGGTTAGATAGTTAATTGAAAACATTGCTGTATATAAATCATATTGTAAACAAGTCTTCATTTATTATGGCAAACCGGTCTTATGCATTTTGATGTCAATCTTTGAATCCTGGGCCTTGGAGGCCGAAGGTAAGTGTGTGTGTGTGTGTATGTGTGTTATGTTTTACATTGAATGTTTGGTGCGCGCGTGCATGTTTGAGTGTTATGAGTGTTGTTAATGGATGTGCGTGTGTGTGTGAAAGAATGAATGTGTGTGATCTTGTAAAATGAATGTTTGGTGCGTGCGTGCGTGCATGTTTGAATGGAATGAGTGTTGTTAATGGATGTGCGTGCGTGCGTGTGTGAAAGAATGAATGTGTGACCTTGTAAAATGAATGTTTGGTGCGTGTGTGCATGTTTGAATGGAATGAGTGTTGTTAATGGATGAGCGTGCCTGCGTGTGTGTCTGTGTGTGAAAGAATGAGTCTGTGTGTGTTTGTGTGTGTGTGTGTTTGTGTGCCCTGCCCGCCCCCTTCCCAAAGCTGCCGGCCGCCACTGTCTTTTCATTAATTTTTATATGTCTTTGCTGTTCTACATTTATGTTTCAGAAGAGAAAAAATACCGAACTTGTCTGGTCTGGATTGACAAATTCAGGCAGGCTAGTAAAAAGAAAAACTGGCCTGATGACATCACTAACTCTATGTAGGGAATATAGTTAAACGGGCCTGAATATCACTGGTTTCAGCAATCGAAACGTATTCTGATGGTGTTTTACTCGCAGACCCTAATATGTGGAACAAATACCCCTTTCAGCACTTGACTCTAACCGAAACAAAACTAAGCAGTCCAAGATTCACTCAGGGGGATTCTGTGGTGTAAAGACTCAAAATTCAATATCACATAAAGTACCACTAAATTTATTATTATGCAGCCAGCCTGATTTACCTTTAAAAATGAAAAGCACTTTAATCCACAGACTACCACATACTATGCACAAATTACAATATTCCATGTGGAATTACAGATCTGGACCCGTCCTAAAGGGGCTTTGCAGAATAACCTGGGTGAAGGTCACTCACTCTAAAGAAATGACACAGGGAGCAACTCACTCCATCAAAATATAATGTATTATTTGCGAGGTAGCTCGTGACAATTTGAGCACTAGCAGGCCCTAACCCTGAAATTTCAGAATACCCCTGAATTAGGCTATTGTAACAACATATATGGTTTTTCACTAGGCAGAAGTGTGCTCTTCTGGCTTTGTCAAGATGCTCACAGACGTAAGGCTTACTGCGGGCACAACATTTCAGATTTCAGAACACAAGTCTACTAACAGATTAAAGCATGGTCATAAGATTTGTGCCAAATGAGACCACAGAACATTTTCAGTTAATCAAAAATGAACGCACTACAATATTACATTGTCCCCTTCTGGAAATCAACATCTTAGAAGGGCAGGGTGTAAAAAAACATGCAAACATGCATTTATATTTGAATTTTAACAAACTTACCTCTTGATCAAGAGAGGACAATACCCTGTTAACCAGACTAAAATGTTCAAAGCAAGGGCTCTGGCATTTGAATTCACTGAGGTCCTAGTTTCCTAGATATAGTATATAGAAGGCCCATAAAAGCATACATTGTTTCCTTTGAGATGGCCACCATTCTTTCTTTTAATTTTTCTCTCAGTTTTTTTCTTGGTGTATCACATTATTTACAAAGACAGAATCACCTTAACTTTTTCCAGGCATGACCAATCCCTGCAAGTGTAAATCAAAAAGGGGCATTCAGGTTTATTCGCTGGTAACCCTAGCGTCCTTTGTGTGGTTTAGCATAACTTTTTGCCTCAGAACCTCCTGTTTCTGCTGACTTCTTTTTGCTGGCCTTGGAACTCTGCACACTTTACCACTGCTACCCAGTGCTAAAGTTCTTGAGTTCCCTTCCTAAAACATGGTAGCATTGGCTAATACCCAACTGACATCTTTAATTTAACTGTGAATCCCTTCTAAAATGACACTACCTGTGCCTAGGGCTTGTAACTTGAATGCTGCTTGTGGGTCTGCAGCACTTAAGCAGCACTCTAAACATGTCTCAGGCGTTCCATTGCAGTGTATTTGTGTGCAGTTTTAACCTGCCATTTCGTCCTGACAAACTAAACCCCCTGCCAGGTCCAAACCTTCCTTTTTAATACATATAAGTCACACGTAGGATAGACAGTGGACGGCCCAAGGGCAGGGTGCAGTGTATTTAAATTGTAGCACATGAAGCTTTAAGTTGTACATGCCCTGGGATTGAAAAACACTCACATTTGTTTTTCCACTACTGTTTAGCCCACCTCTCCCACAGGATAACATTGGAATTACCATATTACATTTTATAAGTGTTAGTCCCAAATGGAAACAGAAATCCCCAATCATGTTTGGTGTCCATTAAATCAATATTTAAAATCCTAACTTATGGTGAAATCGAATTTTAAAATACAATTCTGAAAATGCCACTTTTAGTAAGTTGGTATTTTCTTGCCTTTGCCGTTTGGTGCCTGCAGTCTGTCGCTGAGTCACATGACTGGGTGTGGGTGACAGTTAGGCTTTGTGAAGTCCTCCTAGACAACCACACACAATGGGGAGCTTAGGTGTGACTGGAAGGGGCATCACTAGCAGAATTAGAGGGAGGAGCTGAGTCCGGCCCACTTACACTCGAAGAGGCTGTGTCCTGTCTCCACAGAACAGGCTGCATTCCCCCTATAGTTAGTCAGAAGCCACAGTCAGGAAGGCAGGATACCTGTGCACTTCAAAGGCAAGCTTCTACAGGCTTCTACCCACTTCAAAGGGATAACTGTGTATAAATACAGGATCTCACACATTTCAGTACACTACTGGACCTGTGGAAGGACCATTGTGCTACTACAAAGACTGTCACGCTGCTAGACTGCTGCTATGAAGGAACTGCTGCCCTGCTGTGCTGACCTGCTGCCTGCTGAACTCTAGCCTAGGTGAGAAGGAAGGGACCTGCATCTCATGAACCCAGAACTCAGAATTACTCCAAGGGCTAGTTGGCTGACTTCCAGATCTGAAGCCTCAGGGACATAACAGGCTTCCAACAACCTTACTCCTGGACTCTGCCATCTGTGAGTCTGCCCTGTCAAGTGGTGCCACCCCAGTCCTGGACCCTTGGAAGTGGGCTTAAGGTGCTTTGTCAGCCTCTGGGGTACAAGCGGAACAGACACATCTACCATGCTACGCAGTGCATACCAAAGCGGAATCTATGCATCTCTGACACTGCGTGAATTGGACAGATCGTAAAGACCTGCATTATTTTACAGCCCGCAACTTTTTGGAACAGTCCCTGCACAATGCATCCTCAGCTCAGGCCCTCACATCACTTGTCGACTGTAGAATCTATGGCAATGCCAGACTCCACATTGCAGCCTGGCAGGTCTTCAGAAAGCAATGCATTGCAATGACTGCACGCCACATCTTTGACACTGACTTTGCATTGCAAGACCCATCGCTGAGTTCTTTGATGTCAATGTAGCCCCTCACATTGTATTAGTGAGGCTTGCGAGGTTTTATCATTTATCGTTTGTAAATGAGTTTTTAACTTAAGGCCTGTGCTCATAAAGTGGCCTTTTTCACACAAAGGTGGTCTGTGGTTATTGTGTAATCTTGCGCGATGTCCAAAACCGGCAAAACGGCTGACAAGAACCACTGCTCTGGCTACACTACAGTCACAAGGCTAGTCAGAGAACGGGAAAGTAATTACTTGTGGCAAAGGAAAGGGCACATTTATGCAAAGGATAGCAGAATAGAAAGGTTATTAGCACAACTGTTCTCTCTACTTGTTTGCTGGCAATGCTGCCCACTTTATAACGTTGTCAAACAATCAAGGAGCTGCCCAGCAACTCCTGTGAGATATATTCAAGGAAGAATTGACCGAGGATGGCTGCACAGTCCTTTGTCTTAATGCGCCAGAGCTACCGCATACCAAAAAAAACATATAATTTAGGAATCTGACCCCGAAAGTAGATTGCAGAGTCACGTGTTCCAATCAATGATCGACCTGTTCAGCATAGTCTTAAATCAGGCTTCAAGCTCCTGAATCCAAGAAGGACTGCTGTAGCGAAAGCTTTTTCCATCTTTAAAAGATAGAAATCTTACCATATGTGCTACGGATAACATAGTATTATGTAGAAAACAGAAAGACTTGACATACGGCCAATTCTTCTTCATAGTATACAGACAAAAATGGGAAGACATTTATATTTTTGAAATATATTCATGTTTGGCTTGGATGGAAAACTGCGTCTAATTGTGGGGATCGTTATTTCATTCAGTAAGGGTTGGGACAAGAAGGTAATTAAAAACAACTCGTTTTCATTACTTGATTGCGGCAAGCAACTATATTTTAGGGCAAAACACTATCTGCAAAGGATTCTTTGATGAGCCACTTTGCCCAGTTGCATCTGTTGCCACTCCTTGTATGCTTTGGACCTCTTCAACTAGGATCATATAATGAGTATAATGACTGACTCATTTCCTGCACTAAATTAGCAGCAAACAGTATGTACCCTGTTTGCTTAACTTACCCAAAAGGGCTTGAGAGATGCTTAATACCTTTCTTTGAACAAGGCTGAAATAAAACACGAATAAGGTTGCTCTTTCTAACCTGGTGCTGGGACCTTTGGCAACTACCTTGTAGCACGATTGCACAATTTGCACATATTGAAAAAAAACAGCTTGTAAATGTCAAAAGCGGCACTTTCAAATCATTTACTAGGTCACATTTTAATTCCATTATTCTGAGCAATCAAGGTACCGTATTGATTTCTGTAAACTCTTCTTCAAATAAAGCTGTTGATTTGACAGTTAATTTGACTTGCACGCTTAATGGCGCTTCTCCAATTCACCCTTTGTCTTCTTTTCCCAATATTTTTTTTTATTGATAATGGGTGTTTTCTGCAGCAGTTCAATACGCCCGCACTGTTTAGCGTGAAACTGTAGTGGCTTTTCGGCAATGTTCTAAATGTATCCCTTCAGTTATAATGAGAGACAAATACTTTATTGTTTTCAAACAACGTCTTAAAAAAAATTATGAGCATACATATACCAGTGCTTGCAGTTTATACCTTAAGGGATTTAGCAAACACCATGACATGGGTCCCAATAGCTTAAAATTATTTCCTCGGTAACAAAATACGGAAGAACGTAAGTGCAGGTAAGTCACAAGTCCTCATGTATTTAAGCTTATCGCTTTTTCCTCACGTACATCTCGCCATATTGGGAAGGGTATAAGCTGCATTTACCACAAAAATGCTTTTAATATCACAAAATGTACAGGTAACTAAAAACATTTTCTTGTACGGTGATTTTCAAGATGTCCCTGAATTGTACTTGCACCCTTGTTAATTTGTGTAGAGTTTTATGTAGCACATTTATGTGGTCTTATGACCACTTCTAAGTGCTCATGTATATAAGTGTTATGTTATGGGCTCTCTCGGTGATCGGAAGTAGTGCAACTGTTCCTTTGGCTTTCTTTGGTCTTTGTGACTTTGCATCACCTTAGCTCACACATTGTTAATCGTAAACCTCAAAGATCAGTACAGTCTCGAAAAGCAGAGAGTGTCCTTGGTATTTATTTTTTTCACGAGACTTATGCAGACAGTGTGTTCTCTGAAATAAAGCTCTGCTTTGTCTTGGAACATACAGTAAGTTCCTCCCCAAAGGAGCACACCCATGGTACTAGCCAGTTTCTTGTGATCTTCTTGAATGTTCTACGTCATTAGATACGGTTCATCTGTAACCCTGATAAACAAAGGTATTCTGTGCTCTGCTTTGAATCAGCATTTTAGCACACTTTTGCCTGCTAAGAGGAGGGCCATGGCAGACTTCTGAAGTCTGTAGTTTTTTCCTCTTTCCGTATCCTGCTATGAAGGTCCAGGAGCTTGATCCTCTGTGATAAGTCATGAAGCGATAGCTTCCTTTTTTAAACCTGGTCAGACATTCAACATTTAAATCTACACATCTACTATTGCATCTTGTAAAATATATTAGAAGTTATATTTCGAATCGGTTCTAGTTTAGACTAAGAGCTGAAAACAGCCTTGAAACACCCTTTAATTCCAACTCTTTATTAGTCTAAGAGCATTATGTCTCAGCAGCAGTAAATCAAGTATTGTTTGTAACACTTAATATTTGTCTCAGCTCGTCACTTCACTGACGAATCAAGAGCAGCTTACTGCCTCTCTGTACTCTACAATGCTAGGATAATATGACAGGTCCTAATCAATGGTCAGGTCTTACAGACATCACGCTTCCAGGCTGACCTTCTCTTTAGCCATACTAAAGCCTTATCACATAGGACCTTCGACATTTCACGACTTGTGATTATGTGGACAAGTGAATGATTACTTTTTACTTATGTTTAATTTGTTGAAAAGGTTTTCTGCCCTCAACTACTTGCCTAGCCCTGCACCTAACCCATCTTGGAAACAAAACCCTATTGTAACCCCACCTCCTATTTTACATATATATATATTTTTTCAATAAACCCCCACTGTGTCATGCACGGTTGGGGTTGGCTGCAGGACCAGGCTGCAGCCTCCAACCCCCTAGAACAACCCAACCTGCGCCATGTACGGGTCGGCCACTCGTGGCAGGGGGTTGGTCGTAGGACTTGTCCTTTACCTAGACCCTGCAGCCAACCCCCTATAAACACCCAACCTCTCCATCAAGATTTACAGATAACATGTAAGGTGAAAATGAAGAAAAAAAGCACTAACATTCCCTTCGGCATGTTTAGAACAACGGTAGTGCACCAACAATATTTTAATGTCCAATTCCTTTGTATGATATTATACAAGTCTTCCATTTACTCTTTTTTCTTTTCAAACAACACATATATCCATAGCAGCAGCAGCCAACCCGTTTCATCCTTTGACATAGGACTTCTTCAGGGCTAGAATACAACAAATATGACTCATTCAATAAATACATAACAATTCTTTACATCTATAAACATAACTTCACAAAAAGAAGACAATAAACCACAACAACATTGTCAATAAATACATGACTCAATACCCTATTCCAAAGGGAAGACTCTGACAAGGGAATACTTAATTTTTTTTTTAAAAACGTTCTTAATACAGTATACGTGTGAAAAAATAAAGAAGCATATAAAAAGGATACAATTACAACATCACCAAAAATTATTACATATATCGACAATTATATATATAAAACAAACAACAAAAATCCCGAAAAGTACATATATATATATACACACAAAAAAATGAAATATATTTTAAAACAAACCCCATCTTTTTAAATATTTTTGTTACCACCCAGAATTAGTGCAAAACAATACATCCATCAATGACTACATAGTTAAAATCAATTACCAAAAGAACATAAATACATAATCTTAAGAATGCCAACACCTATATATAAGTGCCAAATCATGTTCGATTGGTTTAACACACCCCCTTACACATACCTAGTCAATTGACTTCAAATTGATTCATCATATCATTTTCCATGTGCCTTTAGTATAGCCAAATATTCATCTAATATAGGATAAAGACACCATGTCACATTTTCAAAATATAACTCTCACTTCCAATTATCACTCGTTATCAGTTATATTTATTAATCCAGTAATGTCATTGTTAATAAATAAACAGAGGAAGAAAGACATAAATTGTCATTAATTTTCTCTTTTTTCTTTTATCATTGAATGATGCCCCCTCCTTGTTCCAACCAATAGCCAATGTTTGGTCTTCTCCTTATCATTTCCCCACCACACATAATCCCTTTATTCGCCAACAATATTTCAGATTGACAGTACCCCTGTAGCAAGTTTTCACACAATTACAACCATTGTCTATTACTATACAACATTAAAATATTTTCAAAACAGCTCTCAGTGCGACATACTATAAAGGCGCCTCTCTCGGATATAAGATTTACAATACTTTCTGATCTTCCACAAACAGGGGGAATAGCAGTCATTCACTGTTGGTGTGCAGGGCGTGTAACAAACCCGGTCAGGGTTGGCGGCAGGACCTGGCTGCAGCCGACACCCCCTATAATAACCCACCCTGTGCCATGTACGGTCTTTGGCCACTTGTGGCAGGGGGTTGGTCGTGGGACTTGTCCTGTGCCTAGAGCCTACAGCCAACCCCCTATAAACACCCAACCTCTCCATCAAGATTTAAAGATAACTTGTAAGGTGAAAATGAAGAAAAAAACACTAACATTGCCTTCAGCATGTGCAAAAAATCTGGACTTTTAGTACTTTACAGAACTGGAGCTTAAACCTGGCCACCTACTTTGTTTATATCTGTAAATGCTTCCTGTTGAGGTTTAATTTCTGTGAAATGAGCATTGTGCCAGAATGAAACCTGACCTGCGTTTTTCTCCCCAAAAAGGGCAGCATTTTGTACAGAATGTCTAGTCAACTGGATTTGCACACTGGGTGCCCTGGAAGGGGATGTGTTTACTGGGACTAAAATCAGCCCGGGGATGGGGGGCTGCACTGCTCCTTTTCAATTTCATTAGGGCTGGGCCACAAGGGTTGGTGTCCCTGAGGCCAAAATCACCGCTAGAATGGAGGAAACATGCCCCCATCCTTTATTTAATAGAGGTGGGCCCCGATGGATGGGGACCCTGAGCCGAAATCGGCTGAGGGGGGGGGCTGCGCAGCCCCATCCCATATAGAATAGAGGTAGGACCCGGGAGATGGGGCCCGCAGGGCTGAAATCAGCTGGGGGGGGGGCCAGGCAGCCCTCCCTCCCATAGAGTTTGTAGGTCTCCCTTTAGATTGATGAGAGTATGCAAATGTGCAAATCACCTGGAAGCTGCACCTTGGTGGCCCTGCTCCATCCACCTTAGTACTATGAATGCCTTCCCCCCTTCTGCCAGGATGAGTGACAGCTTCCCAAAGGGCCCCCAGTGTGTTTCCTGCCAATTTGGATGGCGTGTTCTTGATGCTAAGGAATATGAGGACATCGCCACAGAACAAGAAAGCACTTACTTCATACAGATAAGAGGAAGGACCCCGGTACGGTGGTGACTTATGTCCTTGTAGTCTTGTTGGCCTCTCTATGGAGGATTCATCTTATCACAGAATTTTTGAGAAACAGACAACAAGAACAATTATGTTGCCAAAATGCATACACGGTCACTGATGACATTAACTTGTGCTCCATTACATAGCTGTAGTGTAGAATAGATACTGGACATTTACCCAAGGAGGCAGAAAGAACTCCACTTGGGTAGATATATTATGCAAAGCTGTGGACTCTTGTTGGATAAAAGGGCAGGTGAGGTTCCTTTGTGGCAGAGTCACTGACACACATTCACACAGACACTCAGACACCAACTCACAGATACAGTCAGTCACTCAGACACTCCAGCACCCACTCAGATACTCAGGCACCCACTCACAGACCCACTCAGGCACCTAAGCACCCACTCACAGACCCACTCAGAGACTCATGCACCCACTGACAGACCCACTCAGAGACTGGTGCACCCACTCACAGAACTATTCAGGCACACCCACTCCCACAGACAGACCCACTCAGACACTCTCACACTTACTCACAGACCTACTGAGATGCTTTTGCACTCACTCACACACTCACTGTGAGTAGTTGTGTTGGTGCATGAGTGGGTGTATGAGAGGTTGTATTGGGTTGTGAGTAGGTGTGTGAGTGCCTCTGTGGATGATGTCATCAGTGATGTCATTTGAGATGTCATCAGTGATGTCACTGACCATGTGAGGTCATAAGCAGTGCAGGGGCGTAAGTTATAGTTAGCACAGACAACTATGACAGCTGAGTTTCACCGGTTTGTATGTGTGAAATGTGAGCCTAACTATACCGCCCCTGTAACCTTTGCTTTTTTCAGTGAACTTTTTTGTGCTGCTTTGTCAGGGGACTCTGTGTCCCAGAAAGCTGATCGGAGGATGGGGGCAGGGCCAGGCACCACAAGCGCTTCAAAGCGCAAGGGATTCACTGCAGCGCAGGACGCACACTGCTTTGCTGGGGGACTCTGTGTCCCTAAAAGCTGATTGGATGAAGGGGGCAGAGCCAGGCCCCACAAGTGCTACAAAGCACAAAGTATTCACTGCAGCGCGGGATGTGGGCTGCTTTGCCATGGGACTCCGTGTCCCAAAAAGCTGATCGGAGGAAGGAGGCGGAGCTAGGCACCACAAGCTCTACAAAGCGCAAAGGATTCACCGCAGCGCGGGACAATCGCAGGCCGTGCCCAGGCAAAGCCAGGGCCAAGGGCAGGCCAGTCCTTTGCCCGTCAGTGACCAGAAGAGGCCAGGCCGGCCCACCCCTCTTAGAAATGGTACTGTGTGGTTAGTGACAAACTTCATTGAATCTTATATAATTTTTTATTTTAATTCCCACTTCATCGGTGGAGAGAGGTTTTCTTGCTTCTGTGAGAAATAATTTAAACAGCGGCCAAGGTTCATCCGAGGAAAAATTGAGAGGCTCCTTCGGCAACCTGATAGGATGGGCAGGAGAAGGGCCCGCAAAATGGGGATCAGTGTGGAGGAGTGAAGGGGAAAACAAACTCAACTTTGGACTCTTTTCTTGCTCGAGCATTTGGGGTAGTTACAAAGGAGATTGATTTGGCAGAGAGGAGACTCTTGCTGGAGATGAACGATTAGCAGCAAGCTTCTATAGAAGATGAGGCCTTGGATCCTTCTGACAATGGCGACGGGCTTCCTCGGATAGGGCAGGGGGATATGCCCAAAACCCCTCTGTCAGTAGAAATAGGGGCAAAGCGTTTGAACGGTACAACATGGAAGAGCAAGAGGCTCCTGATAGCTTCCCTTCCTGGTAGTAGTAGCCCTCCTTTAAAAAAGAAAAAGTCTCTGAAGAAATATGGGACAAATCAAATCTGCCTTTGCCTGTAAATTTGAGCCCCTCGGATATTTCAGACAGCACTAGCTTTAGTACTAACTTTAGTCAGTGTCCAGGTCCTAATGTAGAGAATCTATTGATGAAGTTCAAGGAAATGACTGAGCCAAGTCTGGCCCCGGTTATGGAAACATTGCAGGCGCTGGAAGCTGCAGTCTTCCTGCAGAGTGGAAAGGGGAGGTCCAGTACAGTCCCAGTCAATGGTGGCTCTTTAGATTCTGGGCGTCAAAGTCAATCACTTGAGGGGGTGTATCCACAAGAGGGAAACCCTAGAGCCCAGGAAAAAGATATGCGGCAATCCTCATGCTTTATGAATTTAGGGGTTCCTGGAAATTGTGTAGAAGCTGCTTTTGCTTATCCTTCTGTAGGTGAAAGGGAAAATTGTAGGTTGAGCAATGGAAAGACAAGTGGAAACAGGCACATGGAGAACATGGAGACGTCTCAAGAATGGAGAAAGGACCAGAATTTGCATTTGGAGAAAGGCTCTCCACTTGTCTGTCTAGAGCTCCCTCCGGACTGCACCCCTTATGTGGTGGAGCTAATAGATGTTCCGTCCTTAGCGCCGGGAACAAGCGAATGTATGGATCAATTAAAAAATAAGACTTGTCACTGGTTGAGTAAAAACTGTGATTTTGTGTGTAAGGATTGTAGGGATATTTTGATTGTTAGAAGGGTTGGTTGGGTCGGGCCTCGGTTTAAGGAAGGAAATGTGGACTGTATTATTGTAAATTGTAGATAGCCAGGTCTGGCCCAGCGACACCTCTTGACACAACGATTGGTACTCCAGATGATGGGAAAGATTGGTATGGTCCCCTTTAGGTTTCTTCTTTAATCATACTCAGCTGATGGATGGTTCCTCAACTAGGAACCTTGGTAAAGTGCAGGGTGACTTTCAGCCAACTAGCTTGGAAAATAGGCCCACTACATACCCAGAATTGGAGGAGGTTGTGAGAAAGTAACCTCTTTCTAGCATGGTTACCCCCACTTTTGGCCTGTTTTTGAGTGTGTGTCAGTGTGTTTTTACTGTGTCACTGGGATCCTGCTAGCCAGGACCCCATTGATCTTAGATAAAAACCTATATGTCACTGTGTTTTGTCTGTCTCACTGGGATCCTGCTAGCCAGGACCCCAGTGCTCATAGTTTGTTGCCTAATGGGTGTGTTGTCAGTAGTGCTTGACTGTGTCACTGAGGCTCTTCTAACCAGAACCTCAGTGCTTATGCTCTCTCTGCTTTTAAATTTATCACTATAGGATAGTGACTTAATTTACCAATTTCAATTGGCACACTGGACCCCCCCTTATAAGTCCCTAGTATGTGGTACCTAGGTACCCAGGGCACTGGGGTTCCAGGAGATCCTTATGGGCTGCAGCTTTTCTTTTGCCACCCATAAGGAGCTCAGACAAACCCTTCCACAGGTCTGCCATAGCAGCCTACGTGAAATAGTGCACAAAGTATTTCACAGCCATTTTCACTGCACTTAAGTAACTTCTATGTCACCTATATGTCTAACCTTCAGTTGCTGAAGGTTAGGTGCAAAGTTACTAAGTGTGAGGGCACCCTTGCACTAGTAAAGGTGCCCCCACATAGTTCAGGGCCATTTTCTGGGTCTTTGTGAGTGTGAGGATGCCATTACACACGTGCATTATATATACGTTAATACCTATATGTAGCTTTACAGTGGTAACTCCGAATATGGCCATTTAAGGTGCCTAAGATAATGGAATTGTCCCCCATTCCAAATCCGGTATTGGGGAGCCAATTCCATGCATCCTGGAGGCTCAACCATGAGCCCCTGTACTGCCAAACCAGCTCTCTGAGGCTTGCACTGCAACTACAGCTGCTACTACCTCACAGACAGGATTCTGCCCTCCTGGGGTCTGATCAGCTCACGTCCCCAGCACTCTATCCTGCAATGCTCAACTCACTGAGTTGACCTCCAGCGCGTGGGACCCTTCTTTATAGGGCTGCACCAACCGTGTTTTGCACCTTTTTTGTCCCCATGTCCTGGGACTCCAGTGGGTGCTGCTTGGCATGCTGAGGGCTCTCTAAAGTGCTGAGAGCTTCCTCTTCCTCCTCACACAGAGTTGAGGTTCACAGGTCCCTCCTGGGTCCAGCCAGCCTCATTTTGATGCAAAACTCATTTGTCGTAACCAAGGCTTGTTGGCAACTTCCAACACGAAATCACATCTGCATCCATCTTCATGTTGTTGGACATGTTTTGCGTCATGTAGGAACCGGCTGGCATCTTCCTAGGGTGAATTTCTGCAGTCTTTGTCCAACTGGGAACTCTTCTTTTGCACCCTCTTCTGGGTTGGCAGAGGCTCTTGTCCTTCCTGGAACTTATTTCAACTTCTGGACTTGGTCCCCTTCTTTTGCAGGTCTTCATGTCCAGGAATCCAGCATTTATTGTTTGCAGACTTGGTTGGTTATTACAATAATCCATATCACGAGGTGTTGTGTGTTCTAAGGAAACTTGTAGTAATTTACTCCTGCTTTTCTGTGCTCTGGGGTGGGGTAATTTGCTTACCTTTACTGTATTCTTACATTCCCAGCGATTCTGCACACACTACACATGTCTAGGGGGAATTCGTGATTCACATTCGACTTTCTTAGGATATGGTTTGTGTTGCCCCTAGACCTATTTTCTCCCATTGTATTGTACAGCATTTCCTATTGTTTGCACTATTCTGTGACTTATTACTTGTCTAATTTTGGTGTCTAGTGTATCTATTGTGCATAATACTTACCTCCAGAAGGAGTATTGCCTCTAAGATATTTTTGGTACTGTGTCACCCAAATAAATACCTTTATTTCTGGTAACATTGAGTATTGTCTTTACTTGTGTATAAGTACTGTGTAACTATAAGCGGTATTGCATGAGCTTTGCATGTCTCCTAGTTCAGCCTAAGCTGCTCTGCTATAGCTACCTCTATCAGCCTAAGCTACTAGAACACTATTACTTCACTAATAAGGGATAACTGGACCTAGTATAAGGTGTAAGTACCCAAGGTACCCACTACAAACCAGGCCAGCCTCCTACAGAAGTTGACTGACGCTATGTACGGATACTCCCAGTGGGAGTAGTAGAACCCCCAAATGTTACTATGGACTTGGAATTATCAGGGTAGTTTTTCCAAATAAGTTTAATGTCTTGCTGGTAAACCTCTATAATGCTGTATGGGACTCTGGATGCCAAATTGGGGTCCTCTTTTCAGCCTTGAAGATACTGAAGTGTAGATTGGAGGGGTTTGGTTTGGAGTTCTGTGCTGTTGTGTCAGGGGATTTTAATGACAAAATATGGTGGCACAGTACTGTGGTGAATTCTTTTGAGCAGGACCGTGGGATTCATACAACTGAGGGATTACAGGATTTGGGGCCTAGGGCCCTGATCAAGGGTCTATGGAGTTTGGGACTTCTGAATATATGTGATTTGGAAGTGGTAGGTAAACATCAGGTCCCAGCCTTTGTAGGTAGAAGGGTTGGAACAACATTGTGGCCCCATCTCTGAAACATCTGGTCTTGTATGATGAGGTGGTAGAGCAGCATTTTAGTGATCATAATCCTCTCATGATTTTCATTAACTTCCCTGTGATTATATACAAACCAATGATGGAAGGGCTAGTCTTAGTGAGAATAAAAGATCAGAGAAGGAGACTTGGATGGAGGCAGGTAAATATCCAGCAAATAATAGAGAGTGTGGTGGGTTAAAATCTAAATTTGATAGTAGGGACTCTCCTGGCTGAATCCCCCAGATCAGAGGAGGTTATGTATGCCATGCTCAGAGTAAATTAAACTATTAAAGAATGTTTGACTACAGCTGTTGAGCCCTTTTGTGAGTACCAGGAAGGGTTGTTCAGCAAGCCTTGTTATAAGGCAAAGAAATCACTGAAGAAGGCACTAAAGGGACAGCCTAGAGATAAGGCTCATGTAAGAGATGTGAGGGCTCACTACAAACCCATTCTGAGGGCTAGGAAGCAGCAGCTCAAGGAGCAGGCATGGGAGGACTGGGAACATGCATCACGTGACAAGAACCCAGACCTGTTCTGGAAGGTTGTAAATAGGGGTTCCTTCAACCATGAAACATCGGAGGGTTTGGGCTGTAATATCACCCTGAGGTTAGGGTAAACCATTTTAGTAGGATCTTTTTGCGGGGTCTTCAAGAGGAGGCAATGGGTAAACAATATGGCCATCCCCCAAATTTAGCTATTAGGTTCACACTCAAAGAGGTGAGGTAGACACTATAGGGCAGTGCTAGCCATAAAGCCCCGGGCCCTGATACCTTCCCTATGGATCTATGTAAATACTGTCCTCAGTTGTGGGCACCTACTCTGCTCAATGTTCTCAATGCAGCAGTTAGTGCAGGAATTCCCACTACCTGGAACTCGGCATGCATTGTATCCGTTTACAAAAAGGGCAATCAAAATGACTCAAAGTCATACCTCCCAATCTCACTCCTCGATTCCTCATCAAAACTTTTGGGACAAATTGTCTTAAGGTGTATTGAGGATTGGATGCTTGAAAATGAGATCCTGAGCAGGGTGCAATATAATTGTAGGGAAGGGCTTGGCACCCAAGAGTAATGTTTAAATCTGCTCATGCTGATTGGTAAATACATGCAAGCAAAGAGGGGTACACTGTATCTTGTTTATATGGATTGCAGCTGTGCCTTTCATAAGGTAAATCGAAGCAAGTTATGGGAAAGGCTATCCTGGTTTGCTATGGATCCCCAAATTGTGGACCTGTTTCGTTATCTCCACCTAAGAACAAATGCAACTGTGAGGTGTGGATCAATTGGGGAATGCACAGATTCTAAACAGGGGTGTACGACAGGTGTGTGTTTTGACTCCTACCCTTTTTCTTCTATATACAAATGGGTTGTATGTTTTTTTAGTAGAAAGATGTAAGGATGTTCCTAAAATTAACTGTAAGAGTGTCACGGTATTGATCTATGCAGATGATGCAGTCCTTAAGGCCCGTACTAAGAATGGACTCCATGAGGAGGTTAGAGCACATGGAACCTTTATGTCTGCCTTAGATCTAGATATCAATTGTAGTAAATCTCATTTTATGGTGTATGGCAAACCCCTGAGTAGGTTGGCAGGGCTGAAGATAAATGATCAAGTAGTTAGTGAGGTACAGGAATTCCCCTATTTAGGGGTAAATTTGTATGAAAAGGGTACCTGGAAATCCTGTATCTCCAGGAGAGGGATGTGTTTTAATGCTACAGTACGTGCTACCTTTGAGTTTTCTGCAAGGGTGGGAAATAAAGCTATTAAGCCCCTGCTTGAAGTATGCAGGTGTAAATGTCTTCCAGTCTTAATGTATGGGGCACCCCTCTGGGGCTATACGGAAGATAAAGGAAAATCATTTTTGTAGAGGGTTGTAAGGAGTAGGCCAAAACACCTCTGGATTTTGTTTGCATATTGAACTGGATTTGGATTTTATAGAGGATGCCATTAAGATTGCTCCTTTTTTGCTGTCGATTTCCATATGGACAAATGAGTTTGCTCCCCTAAACAGGGAAATCCTGCGGGATTGTATTTTATGTGATCATGTGAGGGATATTCCCTGGCTGGCATACATTAGAGAAGTAGCTACCGCACTTGTGAGGCCAGATATGTTTGATGCACCAGAAGGCTTCACACGATCAAAGAAACGTTGGGCAAAGGAGAAATTCTTTAAAATCTCAGGGGCCAAAAGGAAGGCAGAGGAATTAAGAAAAAAATCAGTGAGGGATTTTATAATGTTAAAAATGGGGGCGGACACAGAGGCGTACCTTCTGGAGATAAGGAATGTATAGGAAAGGACCCTCATTTTGCGATTTCGATAAGGGGTAATTAGAAGCAATTTGTGCTTTCCATTAGGCCAGTTTGATTGAAATTCTATACAATTGTGCCCGTGTGATGGTGTGTTTTTACAGACTTTAATTCATTTTACTTTGTTCTGTGATTTTTATGCACCCTCTAGGCATTGTTTTTTGATCCCCCTGTTGAGGGAAAGGGGTTTTGTGATGTATCGGCCAGCCATTTTGTGGTTGCGCATGGTTTCCAATGTGTTGGTTGTGTCAGTGGGGAAGAACTATTCTACAGGGATCCATAACCTGGCAGAATAGTGTTAATCTTTTTTAGGTCTGTTTATAAGTTTTTATTCACTGTTGAAATTTTAACTGAGAAATAAAATTTTGAATGTAATTTTTAAAAGTTTCAAAATTAGTTGTGTATGGTCTTTTGTTGTGTCAAAATTTGTGGAATATTGCAATTCTCTTTTTAATTTTACTTAAAAGTTTTTACTGGGAAGAACAGTTGATTAATTGTAATTTTGTTTAGTTATCTTTTCTAAAAACTATTGTGATTGTTATGTGATGTGATATATATTTATTTATGTTTATGGTTGAAAAGTTTTATATGAATAAAGTATTTGATGATGATATATAAAGACAGAGATAGATAGATAGATAGATAGATAGATAGATAGATAAATAGATAGATAGATGGATAGATAGATAGCTAGATAGTGTTAGAAATGGGGTCTTTGGTTGGCATTCAGGTTACCCCCTGTCCAAGCAAGGACCATCACTCTAGTCAGGATAAAGAAGAATTACACTCAGTTAACTCCTGATCACCCCCTTGGTAGCTTGGCACAAGCAGGCCGGCGTAACTCAGAGACAAGGTACAAACACACAGTAATGCAGTGAAGCACTACAAAATTACTCAACACAGGCTTAGAAAATTAGTAAATACTTTATCTAAGTAAACAATACTAAATACAATAAAAATCCACAGTATACAGTGAAAAATACAAATTTAGCTACTAAGAGCAAGAAAACAGTGCCTTGAGGCACAAATACTGCAAGTTGGTATTATGTGGTGTCATGACAGAGTCGTTTCCTACAATGTGACACAAATGACGCCATTTATGGAGTCATTCGACCCTCCCCAGGTACAGTACCTTAAGAACCAATTAGAAAAAAGGTCAGTGCACAAAGTTGGGGAGAGCGGCCTCACTGGGTCCAAAGCAGTCTCAATGCCGGTGCCACGGGGCAGAAGGACTGCGGCATCACGCGGCAGCATCTGATTCTCACTAAATGGCGGAGGAGGTGAAGCGGAGTCAGATGCAAAGTCGATCCCTTGGTTCTGGCAGATGTGACGTCCCTTGGAGTCACAATACTGCGGAGTAACCTCACAAGGTCACAATGATGTAACAGGTTCACAGTCGCTGTGATGCCATTGAGTCATCACTGATGTTGGACTTACGACACTCCGGTGTCAGCGAAGTTGGGCAGGATCAGCAGCTGCAGTAACGCAAGGCAAATAGGATCGTCTGACTTTTACAAGGTCCACGGCTTCGGGGCACGCGCCGTCAGCTCACAGTGTTGTTGAATTTGCTGTATTCAGCGAAGTCCACGGCCTCAGGGCAAGCAGCATCCTTTGCGAAGTCGCACAGCATCGCCCGGGTTTGTTAAACAGTTTTTTCTCCAGGAATTCACTTCCAGGGGTCCAGGAACTGGAATGGCACCCTCTGGCAAGCTAGAGTCCAGATCAAATAGACTCAGGTCTGGTTGGTGAAGCCTTTGCTATCCGTGAGGCTTCACAACAGGGGGCAAGCTCTACTCCAAGCCCTCGGAGTCACTTCTCAAGCAGGAATGCAACAAAGTCCAGTCTCTGTCCCCTTGCACAGGCAGAAACAGCAACTGCAGGATAGCCCAACACAGTACAGTCACACGCCGGGGCAGCACTTCTCCTCAGCTCTTCAGCTCTTCTCCAGGCAGAGGTTCCTCTTGAATCCTTGAACTAATCTCAAATCTGTGGTTTTGGGTCCAATACTTATACCCCTTTCTGCATTTCAAATTTGCAAACTTCAAAGTAAAGTCTCAAGTGTCTGCAAGATCCTTTTTTGTACAGGCCAGGCCCCAGCCACACACCAGGAGGTTGGAGACTCCATTGTGTGAGGGCAGGCACAGCCCATTCAGGTGTGAGTCGCCACTCCCCCCTCCCCTTCAGCACAGATGGCTCATCAGGATATATGGGCTACCCCCTAGCCCCCTTTGTGTCACTGTCTAGGGAGAGGTGAAAACAGTCAAACAGACCCAGACAGGGAATCCACAAACACGGAATGGTTCAAGCAAGAAAATGCCTACTTTCTAAAAGTGGCATTTTTAAACACACAGGCACTCATTACAACCCTGGCGGTCAGTGATGAAGCGGCTGTCATACAGCTAATGGGCCGGCGGTCCAAAAAATGGAATTACGACCATGGCGGAAACCGCCAACACAGACAGCCACATTAACACACCAACCACCACGGCGGTAGAAACAAACACTGCGGCGGTAACTGTCAACAGACAGGCGGAACACAATGTACCACCCACACTATTACAAGGCACCAATCCGCCAGCTTTTCTGGGGCAGTAGCAATGCCATAAAAAGCATGGTGGAAACAGTCTTTGGAAGGGAAACCACTCACCTCTCGACACCCAACAAGGAACCAGGACGCCATGGAGCCCGAACTACAGGTGTTACCAATGTTGGTGTATCTTCTCATCTATCAGGAGTATGAAGGACGGCGGCGACAACCATGGTGAGTATTGCACCTAGCACACAGGGGAGGGGAAGAGGGAAAAGAGAGTGACACACACATACAACACCCCCACACACAAAACACACACACATATCCAATCACATCACAGATACACCTGTCACCCCCTGAAAGAACGCAAGGACCAAACTAAATGAGTTTAACTAGTGTAATATTCAAACAATCAGATAGCCCAAGAGAACAGTAAATAATCGGTATATACAAATATTTACAGCAAGTATAGAAGTCCTTACACTGTCCCATGAAATGTCCGTGGACCAGTGGTCCCAAAAAGCATGGGCGAAGCCCACACATGATACCTGCCTCAAAATGGAGAGAACACTGCAGGGGCATCAGGTCGATAAAAAAATAGGCACCTCAGGGGGAAGGAGAGGGGAGGCACCTCAGTCGGATGATGGGATGACACACTGCTCCTTGAAGGGGCTCCATGCCCACTGTCTGGTCCTGTGGAGTGCAAAGCCACAGCCTCTCAAGTGGGTGGTTTGCCCACTGCTTGGTCCTGGGGAGTACAAAGCCACAGTCTCTCAAGTGGGTGGTTTGCCCACTGCTTGGTCCTGGGGAGTGCAAAGCCACAGTCTCTCAAGTGGGTGGTTTGCCCACTGCTTGGTCCTGGGGAGTGCAAAGCCAGGACGTCTCCTGCAGCCTCGGAGGGCTGCCCACTGGGGATGCTGCTGATGTCCGCTGTAGTGGCACTGCCTGGGCATGTGGTGGGGTAGGTGGTGGTGGCTGAGGCGGTGTCTGCAGCAGAGATTCTGGCAGTGCTGCCCATAGTGAGGTGTCTGTAGTAGTGGAGGGAGAAACCAGGCCGTCTCCAGCGGCCTCAGACGGCTGCCCACTGGGGTTGATGCTGGTGACTGTAGTTGTGGCAGCTGCCGTGCAGGTGGCGGTGCAGATGAGGGTGCAGGTGGCAGTCGTTGCGGCGGTGCTCACCGTGGTACAGGTTGCTGGCCTGTCATGAGAAATGGGGGTCACCACTCCCTCACCAGGAGGCTCTGTGCCCTGAGGTGACTTTCCTTTGCTTTTGTGTCCCTTCCCCACCTTGGTAGTGGCTGCTGGGACCTTGGCACTGTCCTCTTTGGCTCTGGATGAGGCCTTACTGGATGGGTGGTGAGGCTTTTCCCTTCTGCATGCTGGCCCCTTCTTTACCTTGGCAGATGGTGGAATCGGGTGGTCCTTAGCTTCAGTAGGTGGCACACTGGCAGCCCTGATGGGTGCCCCCTTCGATCCTCCTGGACTTGCAGGGACCACAGTGGATGACGATTTGGTGGCTGAGGTGCTGGTCTGGGCTCTACATATCCTGGCCCTAGAGGAAGGAGGGGGGTGTAGGGAAGAGGTCAATGTGTCAATGTTAGCCAGGAAAGGTTTTTTAGACACACTGGGAAGGGAAGATGGAGGGGATTTTGGGAGTGGAGGAAGAGGTAGTGGTTGTAGGATGTGTACATCTGCTGAGTTTGGGTGAAGGTGCGTTGGTTGGAGGCTGTTGTGAGGTGGATGGCTGTTGAGTGGGTGTGTGCCGGTGTTTGTGTATTTTGGGAGGAGGGCTCACAGACACACTGGAATAGGACACAGGGGACGTGTGTATGGTGGGGGTGGTGATTGCATGTGAGCGGTGTGTAGTGATGGGCGTGCTGGTGATGGAGGTAGTGGCTGAGGATGTAGTGCATGCAGGTGTGAGTGGAGACGAGACAGGGAGGGAGGTGGAGGATGTGGAGGAGGGGACACAGTGGAGGCAGTGGATGTTGGTGTGTCTGCAAGAGTATGGTGCTTGTGTGAGTGCCTGTGGGATGTGTGGTGCTTATGTTTTCCTGAGCCACGTTTGTGTGTTGATGTGTCTGCATGCTGGTCTGATAGTGTGCTTGGGATAGACTGAGGTAGAGGGGATTGGGACTGGGTACTGGAAGTTGGAGGGGGGAGGCTGGACACAGAGACAAAGGCTGCCATCAGTGCTGAGGCCAGAGCCTGAAATGCTCTCTGTTGGGCTGCCATGCCAGAATGAATGCCCTCCAGGTATGCATTTGTTTGTTGCAAATGCCTCTCGACACCCTGGATGGCATTCAAAATGGTTGACTGCCCAACACTGAGGGATCTCAGGAAGTCAATAGCCTCCACACTGAGGGAAGCAGGACTGACTGGGGCAGGGCCTGAGGCGCCTGGGTGAAGGAGACGCCCAAACTCCTGGGTGAGCAGGCATGGGAAACACGCTAAGGGGCCGCTGGGAGGTGGTGCTGGTAGGGGAGGTGGTGGCTGTGCCTGTTGTTGTGGTGGGCACAGAGGTGCCTGCCACCGCAAGGGAGCTCTCATCAGAGGCATACATCGTCATTGGCTCCTGGAACCCATAGGGCCCAATGATAACCAATGCTGAATTGCGCAGCGGTCTTCGACCGCCTACCGCAATGCTGCACAACGCCAGTGCAGTTACCTCTTTTCCCCTTATCCCTCCTTACAGGTCAGGCAGCCGTCATTTCAGAGGGGCATATGGCATGGCACCTAACTGCGCCACAGCACATTTGGGCAGAAATACGGACAATGCCACACACAGATTTACTCACATTACTGCAAAAACACTTGTGAAACCTATGTGCTACATGACCCTCTGCTCACCATTCTCCTCCATAGGGCATATCCGCTGGGCCGGATGATGAGATGGCGTCATCCTCCAGTATACAGACCCTTGGTGGACCTGTCGACAATGGAAGATAGACACATCATTATCACCTACAGACTTGATCGTGCCACAATCCAAGAACTGTGTGCCCAATTGGAGCCAGACCTGATGTCAGCTATCTGCCATCCCACAGGTATCCCCGTCCTGTCAGTGCTCCACTTTCTGGCAAGTGGTTCCTTTCCAACAACAGTGGCCATGGCTTCAGCGATGTCTAAGCCAATGTTCTCTAACGTGATGAGCAGAGTATTATCTGCCCTGCTGAAACACATGCGCAGCTACATCATTTTCCCCCAGGTGGAGGATTTGGCCACATTGAAAGCTGACTTGAATGCCCTGGAAGATATCCCCAACATAATTGGTGCCATTGATGGTACACATGTGTACAGAAATCGAAAAGCTACCATTCAATGAAGGTGCAGATGGTGTGTTTGGCAGACCAGCACATCTCTCATGTGAATGTCAAGTATCCTGGCTTTGTGCATGACGCTTACATTTTGAGGAATAGCAGCATCCCTTATGTGATGGGCCAACTCCAGAGGCACCGGGTGTGGCTAATAGGTGAGCCCAAGGCCCCCACACAGTACGAATAGGTGTCTGGGTATGGGGTAGTCACTAAGGGTTGGTGTGTGTCTAACAGATATCCATCGAAATTTTGCAGGTGATTCTGGTTACCCCAGCCTCTCATGGCTACTGACCCCAGTGAGGAATGACAGGACAAGGGCAGAGGAACACTACAATGAGGCACATGGGTGAAATAGGCAAATTATTGAGCGGACTTTCGGCCTCCTGAAGGCCAGATTCCGGTGCCTCCATCTAACAGGTGGTTCCCTATACTACTCACTGAAGGAGGTGTGCCAGATCATCGTGGAATGCTGTATGTTGCACAACCTGTCTTTGCAACGCCAGGTGCCTTTTCTGCAGGAGGATGGGCCTGATAATGGTCTTGTGGCAGCTGTGGAGCCTGTGGACAGTGAGGAAGAGGAGGCAGAGGAAGAAGATATTGACAATCGAAACAACATCATCATGCAGTACTTCCATTGAGACACAGTTAAGAGACTGGCACTGCTCATCTCATATCTGACTACTGTAGGACATTGTATAAGTCAGCCTTTTAACCTCTGCGTATGGACCCTGACAGTTCACTTTGGCTTTCCTTTTCACAGATCTGGGTACCTCATTCTGCCTTCTGCTATGTTTACTGCAGCCCAACAACTGTCATACATTGGTATGTGCAACTGAACATTAACATTCATATTTGTCGAAGAAGTTGTAATAATACATTTGTGAAAGTACAGACTGACTCCAGATTGTTTTGTGATTCAAGGGTGTTTATTTCAGTGCTAATAAGTAGAGGGGGATGTGCAGTGGGCTGGGGTGATGGTGGAGGAATGTCCAGGATAGAGTCCAGTCTATTTGTATCACAGGTACATTGTCCAAGGGGGCATGGGAAGTGGTGCAATGGCAGTTCAAGATGGACAGGGTGACAGAGTGGGACAGAAGGGTGACAATCAGGAGAGTCCTATTTCCTGGAAGGGGTCTTGGCAATGTTCTTTGTCTGGTGCCTGGATCGCAGGGACCGTTTGCAGGGGGTGGGATGCTGGTGGCCTGCTAGTCCTGTGGTGGGACCTTCTGTCCACTAGCACTGGCAGACGTGGAAGGCTGTTCAAGGTTCGGGCTGGTGTCAATGGCCTGGTGGTATTCCACTGTCTCCCTCATGGTGTTGGCCATGTCTGCCAGCACCCCTGCAAGGATGACCAAGGTGGTGTTAATGGACTTCAAGTCCTCCCTGTTCCCCAGGTACTATCCTCCTGCAGCCGCTGGGTCTCTTTAAACTTGGCCAGTACTGTGCTCATGGTCTCCTGGGAATGGTGGTATGCTCCCATGATGTTTGAGAGTGCCTCGTGGAGAGTGGGTTCCCTGGGCCTGTCCTCCCCCTGTCGGACAGCAGTCCTCCCAGCTTCCCTGTTATCCTGTGCCTCTGTACCCTGAACCGTGTGCCCACTGACCCCAGGTCCCTGATCGCCCTGTGTTAGTGGGGTTGCCTGGGGGTCCCTGTAGTGGTGGACACACTGCTGATTGACGTGTCCTGGGGACAGTGTCATGGCCCCACTGGGTGGGTGCTGTGGTGGTGTTTCCTGAGGGGGAGGTTCAGTGGTGGTTTGGGACTGTGGCAGGGGAACCGACTGTCCAGAAGTCCCTGATGGGCCGGGCTGGTCATCTTGATCCAGGCGTGCAGAGCTGATGTCATCACTGTGGGCCTCTTCTGTGGGGGGACTGGATATGTCTGGCACTTCCTGTACAGTGATGTTGTGTAGGTGATCTGTTGGGGTGTAAATGCATTGTTATTGTATCTGTGTGTGCCATCTTGTGCAATGGGTGTGTTTACCTCTACTACTGTGCTTGCAATATCGCCTTGGCCCTTGTGTGAGTGGTGATTGTGTGCCCTGGGTGAGTCTCTCCGTTGGACATGCTTTAGTGATGAGTGTCCATGCAGGTTTGTGATGGGTGTCCATGCATTGTTGTCACATGCAGGGCTTGGTATTGGGATGTGTGGTTTGTGATAGTGGGGTATATGTAAGGGGTTGGGGTGATGGGTGTGAGGGTTGGGGTTGGGGTTTGTGATCGCATGCAGGTAGGGTGGGGGATATAATTGAAGAGATATGACTTACCAGAGTCCAATCCTCCTGCTGCTCCTGCGAGGCCCTCAGGATGCATTGTTGCCAATACTTGCTCCTCCCATGTTGTTAGTTGTGAGGGGTGAGGTGGGGGTCCACAGCCAGTCCTCTGTACACCTACCTGGTTTCTGGATACCATGGACCGTACCTTCCCCCGTAGGTCGTTCCACCTCTTCCTGATGTCATCCCGTGTTCTTGGATGCTGTCCCAGTGCATTGACTCTGTCGACAATTCTCCGCCATAGTTCCATCTTCCTTGCAATGGATGTCTGCTGCACCTGTGATCCGAATAGCTGTGGCTTTATCCGGATGATTTCCTCCACCATGACCCTGAGCTCCTCCTCAGAAAACCTGGGGTGTCTTTGAGGTGCCATGATGTGGTGTGAGTGATGTGTGAAGTGATGGTTGATGTGATGTGTGGGGTGATGTGTTGGGGTGTGTGGTGTTTTGTGCGTGGATGGTGTATGAGGGATGGTGTTGTGTGCCTCTGGATGCTGGTGTTGTCTTTGTTTTTCTCTCTCTCTGCTTCTTCCAAAAATGTTGTTGAAGGGTTTGTGGGTAATGTGGGTGTGTCTTTTATGCTGGTGTGAGTATGTGGGTGTGGTGTGTTTATGGGTATCAGGTGTGTGTATTTTGGAGTGTCCAATGTGGTTGTGTTTTGTAAATGTGTGTGTATTTTGAGCACTGCAGTGATTCGTGGGTCATGATAGTGTGCGCATATTCCTGTTGGCATGACAATGTGGGTTTTGGTACCGCCAGTTTATCACTGACCTTTGATGTGGTGGATTTGTGTGGGTGTCTGTATGGTGGAGGATTTCTAAGTGTGGGTCATAATACCCGTATAGGATTTTCTCTGCAGACACGGTATGTTGGCGTCCGTCAGCAAGGCGGTCAACAGACTTTACCGCCAGGGTTGTAATGAGGGCCACAATCTAAAAACCAACTTCACTAATAGATGCAGTTTTAAATTGTGAGTTCAGAGACCCTTAACCCCCGTTTCTATCCGCTCCCAAAGTGAAACTGCTCTTAAAGGCAGCACACATGTTAACCTAAGAGGAAGATAGGCCATGCAACAGTGAAGACTGAATTTGGCAGTATTTCACTGTCAGGACATGTAGAACACATAAGTACATGTCTCACCTTTAACGTTCACTGCCCCCTGCCCATGGGGCTACCTAGGGCCTACCTTAAGGATGCCTTACATGTATAAAAAGGGATGGTTTAGGCCTGGCAAGTGGTACACTTGCCAAGTCGAATTGGCAGTGCAAGACTGCACACCCAGACACTGCAGTGGCAGGTCTGAGACATGTTTACAGGGATACTCATGTGGGTGGCACAATCAGTGCTGCAGGCCCACTAGTAGCTTTTGATTTACAGGTCCTGGACACCATTAGTGCACTGTACTAGGGACTAATTGTAAATCAAATATGCTAATCATGAAAAGTCAATTACACATACATTTGACATAGGAGCACTTGCACGTTTGCACTGGATAGCAGTGGTAAAGTGCCCAGAATAACAAAAACAGCAAAAACAGAGTCCAGCACACATCAACAACCTGGGAAACAGGCAAAAAGTTAGGGGAGACCACACCAAGGATGCCAAGTCTAACAGATAGATAGATAGATAGATAGATAGATAGATAGATAGATAGATAGATAGATAGATAGATAGATAGATAGATAGATAGATAGATAGATAGATAGATAGATAGATAGATTTTGCCTACAATTAGAGGACACAGGCACGGTCTCTGAGCACAGTAGTAAGTTCATTTATAGTCCGACCTTTGGTCTCCTATTTCTATTGCCCAGTTTTCCATTCCAGGTATCCTCACATCACATCTGCTATCCACATGTAACAGAACCCTCACATAATATCTGTTACATGCAAATCATCTATACAATTTGGTCACCCATTCACATTCCCCCTCTAGGTTGATAGTTCAAGTAAGTGGAATCTGTTTTGCTGGCTCTGCAGAAAAGGAGGCGTAATGCAAGGTTATTTTCCAATAGATTTATGAGTTTAACATTCAGAGTGCCACATTCATGCGAAGTGGGTCCCATGCTGTTCTTATGCATGCTACAGTAAACATGCTTCCAATGGGTCATCGTGTTTATTGATATATTAATGTTTTTAGTATACCACAAGTTAATGCTGCTGTCTCACCCACCACGTTTTGCATGAGTAGAGAATGAGGGTGGTAGTATAGTGCATAACGTGCCTTCTCTATAAGGTGGTAGAGCTCAATATATGGTACAGAGATCTCCATATTATCATACAGAAGGATCAATGTGGTCACTTCACCCTGGGATTTCTACCACGGCCCCACACCAGCCTGGTTAATTGACTCAAGATCATTGCAAAGAAGGTCTTTGGAAGAAAAATGGGGATATTCAAAAAAAGATGTAGAAAATGGGGAAGGACCACCATTTCTATCAGGGACATTTACCCCACCAGCCAAAGTGGGAGCTTAACCCATTTTTCGACTTGTGTAGCTATTCTGTCATCGCAGGTCCATAATTATTATATGATTGCTGCCTCTTTAGATCCATTAATCCTTATTCCCAAATATGCAACTGAACCAGGTAGCACTTATCCACTGTCTAAGTCAAGGGAAATATCTCTGATTTATTGCAGTTAATGTTGATTCCATAATCTTTATTCATGGTCATGACCAATCATCCATTTGTGAACATCAGCCCTTAGTGCCAGTGTCACTTTCGGATCATACACCCCAATGGAATATGACCAATGCAGTCATTAGGGGTGACAGTGGGCACCCTTGGCAAGTATCCCCTCATATCTCTATTATCTCTATTGACTGGGATAGATAACCCTCAATACGTATTCTTGCACTAGTAAGTGTGTATAATAACTGAATAACATTCATGAATGTTCTTCTCATTTTAAATTGTTGATGTGTCTGGGTGGTCCAGTATATATGCCGCTGAGCTATACAGCATCTACAGTATGTATCTGACTCAACATGTCCCAGACAGAAATTAAGTGTGTGCCTAATTATAATAGTGACCCCTTTAGGAAATAGTTTGTTACTCCTCCATTGGGCCCCAAACACAAGAGGTTTATATGGTGGGGAGTGTGTCTCCTACAACATCGCAATCAAATGTGATCTTGATCTAAAAAGGGCAGTCCTTTCCTTTATTACTTAGGTGTCTTAAGGCCTGTAGGAAGTTGGCTCTGTATGTGCTATTTCAAAGTAAGGAATAGCATGCACAGAGTCCAAGGGTTCCCCTTAGAGGTAAAATAGTGGTAAAAATAGATAATACTAATGCTCTATTTTGTGGTAGTGTGGTCGAGCAGTAGGCTTATCCAAGGAGTAGTGTTAAGCATTTGTTGTACATACACATAGACAATAAATGAGGTACACACACTCAGAGACAAATCCAGCCAATAGGTTTTGTTATAGAAAAATATATTTTCTTAGTTTATTTTAAGAACCACAGGTTCAAATTTAACATGTAATATCTTGTTTGAAAGGTATTGTAGGTAAGTAAGAACTTTGAATCATTTCAATTGCATGTATACTTTTCAAGTTATTCACAAATAGCTATTTTAAAAGTGGACACTTAGTGCAATTTTCACAGTTCCTGGGGGAGGTAAGTTTTGGTTAGTTTTACCAGGTAAGTAAGACACTTACAGGGTTCAGTTCTTGGTCCAAGGTAGCCCACCGTTGGGGGTTCAGAGCAACCCCAAAGTTACCACACCAGCAGCTCAGGGCCGGTCAGGTGCAGAGTTCAAAGTGGTGCCCAAAACGCATAGGCTAGAATGGAGAGAAGGGGGTGCCCCGGTTCCGGTCTGCTTGCAGGTAAGTACCCGCGTCTTCGGAGGGCAGACCAGGGGGGTTTTGTAGGGCACCGGGGGGGACACAAGCCCACACAGAAATTTCACCCTCAGCGGCGCGGGGGCGGCCGGGTGCAGTGTTAGAACAAGCGTCGGGTTCGCAATGTAAGTCAAGGAGAGATCAAGGGATCTCTTCAGCGCTGCAGGCAGGCAAGGGGGGGCTTCCTCGGGGAAACCTCCACTTGGGCAAGGGAGAGGGACTCCTGGGGGTCACTTCTGCAGTGAAAGTCCGGTCCTTCAGGTCCTGGGGGCTGCGGGTGCAGGGTCTTTTCCAGGCGTCGGGACTTAGGTTTCAGAGAGTCGCGGTCAGGGGAAGCCTCGGGATTCCCTCTGCAGGCGGCGCTGTGGGGGCTCAGGGGGGACAGGTTTTGGTACTCACAGTCGTAGAGTAGTCCGGGGGTCCTCCCTGAGGTGTTGGTTCTCCACCAGCCGAATCGGGGTCGCCGGGTGCAGTGTTGCAAGTCTCACGCTTCTTGCGGGGAGATTGCAGTGTCTTTAAAGCTGCTCCTTTGGATAAAGTTGCAGTCTTTTTGGAGCAGGTCCGCTGTCCTCGGGAGTTTCTTGTCGTCGTCGAAGCAGGGCAGTCCTCAGAGGATTCAGAGGTCGCTGGTCCCTTTGGAAGGCGTCGCTGGAGCAGAGTTCTTTGGAAGGCAGGAGACAGGCCGGTGAGTTTCTGGAGCCAAGGCAGTTGTTGTCTTCTGGTCTTCCTCTGCAGGGGTTTTCAGCTGGGCAGTCCTTCTTCTTGTTGTCGCAGGAATCTAATTTTCTAGGGTTCAGGGTAGCCCTTAAATACTAAATTTAAGGGCGTGTTTAGGTCTGGGGGGTTAGTAGCCAATGGCTACTAGCCCTGAGGGTGGGTACACCCTCTTTGTGCCTCCTCCCCAGGGGAGGGGGTCACAATCCTAACCCTATTGGGGGAATCCTCCATCTGCAAGATGGAGGATTTCTAAAAGTTAGAGTCACCTCAGCTCAGGACACCTTAGGGGCTGTCCTGACTGGCCAGTGACTCCTCCTTGTTATTCTCATTATTTTCTCCGGCCTTGCCGCCAAAAGTGGGGGCCGGGCCGGAGGGGGCGGGCAACTCCACTAGCTGGAGTGTCCTGCGGTGCTGTGACAAAGGGGTGAGCCTTTGAGGCTCACCGCCAGGTGTTACAGCTCCTGCCTGGGGGAGGTGTTAGCATCTCCACCCAGTGCAGGCTTTGTTACTGGCCTCAGAGTGACAAAGGCACTCTCCCCATGGGGCCAGCAACATGTCTCTAGTGTGGCAGCCTGCTGGAACTAGTCAGCCTACACAGATAGTCGGTTAAGTTTCAGGGGGCACCTCTAAGGTGCCCTCTGGGGTGTATTTTGCAATAAAATGTACACTGGCATCAGTGTGCATTTATTGTGCTGAGAAGTTTGATACCAAACTTCCCAGTTTTCAGTGTAGCCATTATGGTGCTGTGGAGTTCGTGTAAAACAGACTCCCAGACCATATACTCTTATGGCTACCCTGCACTTACAATGTCTAAGGATTTGCTTAGATACTGTAGGGGTACAGTGCTCATGCACTGGTGCCCTCACCTATAGTATAGTGCACCCTGCCTTAGGGCTGTAAGGCCTGCTAGAGGGGTGTCTTACCTATACTGCATAGGCAGTGAGAGGCTGGCATGGCACCCTGAGGGGAGTGCCATGTCGACTTACTCGTTTTGTCCTCACTAGCACACACAAGCTGGCAAGCAGTGTGTCTGTGCTGAGTGAGAGGTCTCCAGGGTGGCATAAGACATGCTGCAGCCCTTAGAGACCTTCCTTGGCATCAGGGCCCTTGGTACTAGAAGTACCAGTTACAAGGGACTTATCTGGATGCCAGGGTCTGCCAATTGTGGATACAAAAGTACAGGTTAGGGAAAGAACACTGGTGCTGGGGCCTGGTTAGCAGGCCTCAGCACACTTTCAATTGTAAACATAGCATCAGCAAAGGCAAAAAGTCAGGGGGCAGCCATGCCAAGGAGGCATTTCCTTACAAGGCCCATATTTATACTTTTTTTAGTGCCGCATTTGCCTCATTTTCTTACGCAAATGCAGCGCAAACTCACAAAACACAATTGAATTTTGTGAGTTTGAGCCGCTTTTGCATTAAAAAGCGGCGCAAATGCAGCACTAAAAAAGTATAAATATGGGCCCAAGTTCTTTAATTTCTTAGTTTTTTTATTTTTAGTATGGTTGTGTATTCAGCTGTTGTCTCATCGATACAGGATTGTATGGTAACAAGGAAGGACTGACCCTGCTAGGCATCGGGCATTCCTCTGGTAGTCGGGAAGGATGGGGCCCACTTTTGTTATGGGGAGTAGAGGTTTGTAGCAGTGTAGCAATTGTAAAAGCACCGCAGAGTTGCTTGTATATCGAACAGTTTTCAGGCAACAATAAAAGTGGCAAGATAACGCTAGTGATTAATGTACCTACAGGAGAGATATCGGCACATTTTAATCATCTAAGGTAGCACAGAAGGTTATTACGCCTGCTGCAAAAATATCTGCTATGCACATCACCGAACAGTGGTTTATGTGCAGATCACAGTGGGATACTGCTTTTGTCACAGAGGTCCTTTTGTAACTGTGCAGTTCTACATTACAATCATAATCTAGCACAGTGAGCTATGAACTTCCATCAAAGAGCTGCATGCAAACTGTATGGTACAGTTTAAAAAGTTATATGTTTCCCAGTCTTTGCTCCTCCTAATTCCACAAAAAGGGCTTGTTTGGGTAGAAAGAAATTGTTATTAGTAAAATTAATCCTAACCATTGTTTTACCTTCTAAATCATGAGTTTATGCTTCCTCAGTCCAAGCAATCTTAAATCATGCCTACCAGTATGGAATACATGTGTCTCCTACACCTTGTAGTCACTTTTGTCAACATTTTCAATACACTGATTTGCACATGTATGATTGAGTGTCTCAGTTTTATACCTGAAAGCCTTAGGGTGGTCACCCCTTACTTTTTGCCTGCCTCCCTCCACTTTTTAGATAATGTTTTTTCTGGTTTTAAGGCTCTGCACGCTTTACCACTGCTAACCAGTGCTAAAGTGCATATGCTCTCTCCCTTTAAACACGGTAACATTGGATCATACCAAATTGGGCTATTAATTTACTTATAAGTCCCTAGTAGAGTGCACTATATGTTCCCAGGGCCTGTAGATTAAAAGCTACTAGTGGGTCTGCAGCACTGATTGTGCCACCCGCTTAAGTATCTCCTTAACCTTGTGTCAGGCCTGCCATTGCAAGGCCTGTGTGTGCAGTTTCACTGCCAATTTGACTTGGCATTTAAAGGTACTTGCCAAGCCTAAAACTCCCCTTTTTCTACATATAAGTCACCCCTAAGGTTTGCCCTAGGTAACCCCTAGAGCAGGGTGCTGTGTAGGCAAAAGTCAGGACATGTACATATGTAGTTTACAAGTCCTGCTATTGTAAAACTCCTAAATTCGTTTTTACACTACTGTGAAGCCTGCTTCCTTCATAGGCTAACATTAGGGCTGCCCTCATACATTGTTTTAGTGGTAGCTGCTGATCTGAAAGGGGTGGGAAGGTCATATTTGGTATGGCCAGAATGGTGATACAAAATCCTGCTGACTGGTCAAGTTGGATTTATTATTACTATTTTAGAAATGCCACTTTTAGAAAGTGAGCATTTCTCTGCACTTAAATCTTTCTGTGCCTTACAATCCACGTCTGGCTGGGTTTAGTTGACAGCTCCTTGTGCATTCACTCAGACACCCCCAAACACAGGATACTCAGCCTCACTTGCATACATCTGCATTTTGAATGGGTCTTCCTGGGCTGGGAGGGTGGAGGGCCTGCTCTCACACAAAGGACTACCACACTGCCTACTGGGACCGTGGCAGATAGGATTGAACTGAAAGGGGACCTGGAGCACTTCTAAGCCACTCTTTGAAGTCTCCCCCACTTCAAAGGCACATTTGGATATAAAAAGAGGGCCTCTGCCCCTACCAACTCAGGCACGTCCTGGAGAAGAGAACCTGAACCAGAACCTGCATCCTGCCAAGAAGACCTACCTGGCTGCTCAAAGGACTCACCTACCTGCTTTCTGTGAAGGACTCCTGCCTTGCTGTTGCTCTGCTGCTTTGCTGCTCTCTGGCTGTGGTGAAGAAGAGCTCTCCAAGGGCTTGGATAGAGCTTGCCTCCTGTACCCTGAAGTCTCAGGACCAAAAAGATTTAACTCTGCAAGAAGGACTCCTTGTGCGGCGAAAATCAATGCACAGCCTTGCAGAAATGATGCACAGCCTGCACCGCGGTGAAACTTTTACCGCACACTGAACCAGAACGATGCAGCCCGACTTGGCAATGAGGAGATCGACGCGTGTTAGCGTAATGACCAGAAATTCGACACACAGCCTCACCCGATCAATGCACAGCCAGAACGATGCAGCCAGACTTCCAGAGAGGAATCGGCGCAGCTCCTGCTGTGTGAGAGAAAATATGACGCAACGCCTACTGGATCGACAAAGTTCCTGTGACTTCGTCCTAGCAGCGATGGAAAATCACACATCAAGCCTGGGGCGTCTGAAAACCCTGCAACCCGAAGTGGATCCACGAACGAGCGCCGGAAATCAACGCACCCCCTTTTGCTTCAACGCACCTCCTCCTCTGCAATCGTTTGAGGAGATTTTTCACACGAACCAGGTACTTTGTGCTTGAAAGAGACTTTGGCCCTCATTACAACCCTGGTGGTCAGTGATGAGGCGGCGGTAACACCGCCAACAGACCAGCGGTAAAAAAATTGAATCATGACCAAGGCAGAAACTGCCAAAACATACAGCCACTTTAACACACCGACCGCCACGGCGGTAGTAACAAACACCGCAGCGGTAACCACCAACAGCCAGGTGGAAGACAATGTACCACCCACAGCATTACAACAGACCTATCCGTAAGCTTTTCCGGGGCGGTACCAAAGCCATCAAAAGCACAGCAGAAACAGTACTCTGAAGGGAAATGACTCACCTCCCAACACTCAAGGAAGAACCACGATGCCATGGAGCCCGAGCTGCACTTTTTTCCAATGCTGGTGTACCTTCTCAAACACCAGGAATACCAGGAACACGAATACTGGGGAAGCGACCACAGTGAGTACTGCACCTAGCACACAAGGGAGGGGCGAGGAAAAAGAGAGTGACACACGTGCAACACACAAAACCCCCACCCCCAACACCATACACACAAACAGATGCAACAACATCACATATACACCCAGTACCCTCAGGGATAACGCAAGGACAAAAGTAATGGAGTAAAATTAGTGTAATAGCATAGTTTTAGATATATACGTCCTTAAACAATAAACAGTATATACAATATATACAAAAGGAGGGACAATGTCCACTCCAAAATATCCGTGGCCTGGAGGGGGCTTCATACCCACTGCTTGGTCCTGGTGAGTGCAAAGCCACAGTCTCCCTAGTGGGTGGTTTGCCCACTGCTTGGTCCTGGGGAGTGCAAAGCTACAGTCTCTCTAGTGAATACCTTCTTCCACTGATTCTGGAGGGGGCCTTGTGGCCTGTGTGCTTCATCCTGGCACGGAGGGGCTGAGTGGATGCCTTCTTCCACTGGTTCTGGTGGGGTCCTTGGGCCCAGTGAGCTTCATCCTGGCAAGGAGGGGCTAAGTGGATGCCTTCTTCCACTGGTTCTGGAGGGGGCCTTGTGCCCAGTGTGCTTCATCCTGGCAAGGAGGGGCTGAGTGGATGCCTTCTTCCACTGGTTCTGGATGGGGCCTTGGGCCCAGTGTGCTTCATCCTGGCAAGGAGGGGCTGAGTGGATGTCTTCTTCCACTGGTACTGGAGGGGACCTTGGGCCCAGTGTGCTTCATCCTGGCAAGGAGGGGCTGAGTGGATGCCTTCTTCCACTGGTTCTGGAGGGGGCCTTGTGCCCAGTGTGCTTCATCCTGGCAAGGAGGGGCTGAGTGAATGCTTTCTTCCACTGGTTCTGGAGGGGGCCTTGGGCCCAGTGTGCTTCATCCTTGCAAGGAGGGGCTGAGTGGATGCCTTCTTCCACTGGTTCTGGAGAGGGCCTTGTGCCCATGTGCTTCACCCTGGCAAGGAGGGGCTGAGTGGATGCCTTCTTCCACTGGTTCTGGAGGGGGCCTTTTGTCCAGTGAGCTTCCACTTGTTCTGGAGGGGGCCTTGTGCCCAGTGTGCTTCATCCTGGCAAGGAGGGGCTGAGTGGATGCCTTCTTCCACTGGTTCTGGAGGGGGGCTTATGCCCAGTGTGCTTCATCCTGGTTGGGGCAAGGTCACAGTCTCTCACCTGTGTGTCACACCAACAGGTGTTGCAGGGGCCCAGACATACTGCAGCCCATGTAGTCACCACTACACAATGCTCGCCGGCGGTGACGGCTGCTCAGTGGATGCCAGTTGTGCTGCAGGTGGCGGTGCAGTCAGTGGTGGTGGTAGGCTCCAGGCATTCACCTGCAGCCTCAGACGGCTGCCCACTGGGGCTGCTACTGCTGGCATTGGTGCTGCTTTCGGCGATGCAGGTGGCGGTGCTGGCAGCGGTGCAGGTGGCGGTGCTTGTAGCAGTGCACGTGGCAGTGCTGTCAGTGGTGGTGGTGGCCTCCAGGCCTTCACCTGTAGCCTTGGATGGCTGCCCACTGCTGCTGGCAGTGGTGCTGCCGGCGGCGGTGCAGGTGGCGGTGCTGGCCGTTGTGCAGGTGGCGGTGCTGTCAGTGGTGGTGGTAGCCTCCAGGCCTTCTCCTTCAGCCTCGGACGGCTGAAGTGCCATGGCAGGTGTTGTGTGCCCCTTGCTGCCCTTGGCAGATGGTGGAGCCTCCTTACTTCGGCCAGCTGGTGTCTTTTTCTTGCACTTGCTGGCTGGTGGTACCTCCTTCCCCTTACTGGCTGGTGTCCCCTTCTTGCCGTTGCTAGGTGGTGGACCCTTCTTGGCCTTGGCAGGTGGTGCTGGCACACTGGCTGGGCTGACGGGTGCCTCCTTGGAGCCTCTCACACCTGCAGTTGCTGCCGAATCCACAGTGGCCGTGGATTGGGTGGCGGAGGTGCTGGGCTGGATTCTGCCCACCCTGGCCAGAGGTGAAGGTCATGGGAGGAGGGGTAGGGAATAAATCAATGTTGGCAAGGAAAATCTTCTTAGGGACACTGGGGCAGGAAGAGGGTGTAGATTTGGGTGTGGAGGAAAAGGGAGTGGCTGTAGGAGGTGTCAGTCTGCTGTGTTTGGGTGCAGGTGCATGGCCTAGATGCTGTTGTGAGGTGGATGGCTGTTGGGTGTCTGAGTGCTTGCGTTTGTGTACTTTGGGAGGAGGGGTCACAGACACAGTGGGAGAGGACACAAGGGACGTGTGCATGTATGTGGGGGTAGTGACTGCCAGTGAGGGGCGTGTAGTGATAGGCGTGCTGGTGATGGAGGTAGTGGATGAGGATGTAGTGCATGCAGGTGTGAGTGCAGATGCTACTGGGAGGGAGGTGGAGGACGAGGAGGAGGGGGACACAGTGGAGGCATTGGATGTTGGTGTGTCTGCATGTGGATGGTGCTTGTGTGGGTGCCTGTGAGATGAAGTGTGGTGCTTGTGTTTTCCTGAGCCACTTCTGTGTGTTGATTTGGGATATTACTGGTCTGAAGGTGTGCTTGGTGGCCCAGGCGTGTGTCTGGCCTTGTGACCTGGGGCCGGCATTCGGGGCCTGCGGGAGGTGCCCGAGGGATCGCGGTGTTCCCGCTGGGGAGCAGCGGAATCCGGGTGATGTGGAGGCACTTCCCAAGCGGTAGCCCGTGTCTGCGGGGCGCCGCGAGTGGCGTTTGGACTGCTGAGACTCACCTCCCCGGCTGCGAGGAGAATCGCCAGGGACGCGGGAGGCGTTTTGAGCCGCAGCCGGGGAGTGAAGGACCTGGAAGGAGAGGGGCTGAGGCCTGCACCGCGTGTGTGCTCAGGCCCCTCTGCTCGGTTCGCTGGACCTGGATGCCTGCACCCGGTGAGTTGGGCCGGCTTCCCGCCTGGGAGTGGGGGGCTTCTTGAGCAACACAGCCTGAGGGAGGGGTGCGGAGGACAGTGCCCTCTCCCGTGACTCCCCCACGTGGCAGAGTGAGACGGTGGGGGCTCTGGGGGGCACCTGGGCTTCCCTTTTCCCCCCTTCCTCCCCTCCCGGAGCGTGGACGAGGGCTGGGGCCGGGGTTGAGGGCTGTGAGAGGTCTGGCGAGTGGGGGCCCGCGCAGGACATAAGAAGGCCTCATCTGAGCAACAGTGGAAGACAGGCGGAGTGTGGCATTCGCGGTTGCCGGTCTGGGCCGGGTCCAAGGGCATTAGGGCCCACAGCCGAGCAGAAAGGAAGGTGTAGTGGTGGCGCAATCGGGCAGCGGATCTGCTGCAGTGCCCTGTAGACGCCCGCGTGGAGTGAGGCGCAGGGGTGAGCGGAGCAGCAGGTGCTGCGAGAAGAGATACACAGCTGTTGGTCTGGACCTGAGTTGGGACCCACGCCCTTTGGATTGGTGCCAGTGTGGGGAGGAGTAGGCCCCGAGAGAACTGCGGCAGCCTGGACTGACTCGGAGTGGTCCCCTGGCCCCCACGGAGGAGAGCCACCCTCGGCCGGGCGAGCATCTTTAGTGGACCCCGGAGAGTCGGGTCTTACTCTGTGGTGGCTCCAGGGCCCCAACTCAGGGCCCTGGGAAGAGTTTGGCGCGTTTCGCAGCTACTGATCCGGAGACAGTGATGGGGAAGGAAAAAGCAAGTAAGCAGCCTCTGGCGTCCCAGCAGCTTATTGACCACTTTGCCAAACAGACATCCCCACAGGAGGTGGGCACCGCGACCCCTGAGACGACGGCGACTGATGGGGTCCACACCATCCTACAGGCCATCCAATCCTCGCAGTTGGCGGTCGAGACCAAAGTTGGAGAGGTGCGTGAGGACGTAGGCCTTCTGCGGCAAGATCTGCGAACCGCAGTGGGTCGTATCAAGGAGGTGGAAGACCGCGTTTCCCAGGCTGAAGACGAGATAACAGATCTCAAAGTCAAGGTTGTGCAGTTGCAAACGAGTACAGGTGAGCTACATCACAGAGCGGAGGATGCAGAAAACTGAGCCAGACACAAAAACCTGTGTTTTGTGGGATTTCCCGAAGACGCAGACGAAGGGTGTGCAATTGACTTCTTGGAGAATTGAATAAAGTTGTGGGTCCCCTCCCAGAATCTCTCCCCCTGGTCTGCCATTGAACGTGCGCACAGGGCCCGGGAGCCCCGGCCCCTGCCGGGCGGTCCCCAGAGGCCAATGATCGTGCGGTTCCTCAACTTCAAGGACCGAGACGACATCCTTCGGGAGGCTAGGGCGTAGTTGGACCTTCACTGGGACAATCATAAGATCCTCATATTCCCCGACTATACCCGGGAGGTGCAGGCCAGGAGGCAATCCTATGAAGGGGTCAAACAGAAGCTCCGGGTGATGCAGTTGAATTATATGCTCCTTTTCCCCGCTCGCCTCAAGGTTCTCCACGACGGAAAATCCTTCTTCTTTGAGTCCCCGGAGGCAGCTTGGGACTGACTTACGAAGGAGCACTGGATGGTCCAGAGGAACTCTCCCAGGTTGGACAGGGAGAGGCGGGTGCCCGCTCCCGGTGGCTCCCCTGGGGCCCGGGGGGCACAAGTGGACCAGGTCCTGCAGCCTGTGGACGGGGCGGCACCGGAGGTCCTTGGCGCCGAGGGTCAGGTGTCGGCCCAGGAGGGCGAGCGCTTCAGCCAGTCCCCTCGGATTTCTTGTGGCTGATCCCTCGGAGCTCCGTGCTGAAGGAGAGGGTCCGGGCATTGATGTCTGTACGACATTGAACCTGGGGCAGCAGAGGGACGTATTGCAATTCTCCGACAAGCAGGAGGGGTCTACCACTCCACACTTACTGTTGACACTCTGTATTCACAGTTTTGGGCGACAGATGCTTCGGGGTTAGAAGTATGGGGTGTTGGCAGTTGGGGGGCAAGGTGGGATTGTTCATGCATTGTTGCCTATGGTTGGGCGCGTATTATGTTTTTCTATGTTTCGTCCACTGGTCACAAAGGGAGGCTAAAGTAGGGGCACTAAACAGGAAGCTATCTCACAAGTATCTACGCTGGAACAGTCTATACGGGTCCTTTCATGGAACGTAAATGGGCTCTTAGATAAAATTAAATGGTCCGCAGTGTTTTCCTCTATCCGCAGGTCTACCCCATCTGTGGTTCTGCTCCTGGAAACCCATCTTTTGGGTACTAGGTGCCCAGTGCTTATGAGGGGGGGGTATGACAGTGTCTATCATGCTAGATTTTCCAGGGGCTCGAGAGGAGTGGCAATCTTGCTACATCGTTCCTTGCCACTGGTGGCACCGGGTTCCCGGTCCGACCCGCAGGGGCGCACCACACTCACGCCCGAATTGATCTCTTTCTAGCACACACATTCAACGTACCTCGATTTACGGGAGTGGAGATCCTTCCTCATGGGGTATCAGATCATGCACCGCTTCTCCTTTGTCTTGGCGGAGGGAGCCCTGGAAGACGACCGATGTGGCGACTCAATGCCTGGTGTCTGCAGGACGGCGAGTATGCCCAGGAATTGGGCTACCGGCTCTCCGAGTTTTTTAAGTATAACTTGGGATCCGTGGCATCACCGGGTATCCTTTGGTTGGCCTGTAAGGCCACGGTCAGGGGGCACGCCAGGCAGCTCCTCCGAGCAAGGCAGCGTTCCACGCTTGGAAGGCCAAATTGATGGGTCGGCGGTAGTGGAGGTTGTGCGGCAGTTGGCCTTGGTCCGAGAGGAAACTAAGCACGTAACGCTTGAGACCGCAAAACATAAGTGGCGAGCCTCCGTAGCCCGTGTGTATGGGTGGGGGACAAAAACGGCAAGCTCCAGCACTGGATTGCCACCAGACCGATGGTAGACAGGGTGGTCCCGGCGATCGTGGACAACTCGGGTGCTGTCTTGCAGACCCCGAGTGAGATTGTGCAGGGCTTTGCTGCCTAATACCAGAGACTCTACGAGGAACGGCCCAGACCGTGCAGAGATTGAAGCCCCATTGTTGAGGGAAGTGACTCTCCCCACTGTTTCTGGCGTGGAGAGGCGTGAGCTTGACGAGCCTCTCAGCTTAGAGGAGGTTGAGGCAGCAATGACGGAACTGTCGACCAGGAAAACGCCCGGTCCAGACGAGTTTCTCACTGAGTTTTACACAAGATTCCGGGATACGTTGGCCCCCCACCTTCTGGCAATGTACGAGGAAGCCGAAAATACAGGGGGCTTCCCCTTAGACTTGGATCAGGCCACTTTTGTGGTGATCCCAAAGACTAGGCCAACCTCGCTGGACTGCTCAGCTTACCGCCTCATATCGCTCCTCAATACGGAGCTCAAGATTTTCTCCACAGTATTGGCCCGGAGACTGCAGAGGGTGCTACCCGTGTTGGTTCACCAGGATCAGTGTGGTTTCATGCCGCCAGAAGTACCCGACACTGTATCAGACGCTTGCACGTGGCTCTGGCCCACAGGGCTCTTCTTACCCCTCCACTGGCACTTCTGTTGGTGGACTTTGAAAAGGCATTCAACACAGTAGATTGGTCATACCTACGCTGTGTCCTTGCGAGGATGGGGCTCGGGCCGCGGTTCCGTGCTTTAGTGGGCCTCCTTTATTCTTCCCCGTCAGCCCGGGTGCAAGTCGACAGGACAGTCTCGGATCAGTTCTCTATCCGCAGGGGGACCCGCCAGGGTTGTCCCCTCTCCCCCTTCCTCTTCAGTCTGGCGATGGAGCGGCTGGCGAAACTAGTTCGGGAGGACCCCCTCGTTGAGGAATGGTCGTCGCCCACCGGGAGGGAGGACCGTATAGTGTTGTATGCAGACGATGTCCTTTTGTACCTAGCTAACCCGGCCAGCAGTGGTCCCAGGGTGCTGCAGCTTTTGGGGCTGTTCGCAGAGGCGTCGGGTCTAGTGGTTAATCCCAGTAAATCTTTATTGATCCCCGCTCAATCACTCTAAGGAATGTTATGAGTGGCAGCACAGCATTCCTATTAAACAAAACAGCTTCCGGTACTTGGGGATCCACATAGCTCAGTTGCTGGACTTGGTATGGGCTTTGAATGTCAAGCCTCTAGTCAGGCGGGTCAGGGAAGACCAAAGATGGAGATCTCTTGCGATCAATACACTCGGGCGGATTGCGCTATATACGATGATGGTACTCCCCCGGTTCCTTTATTTACTTCAAAACTTCCCCTATCATGTTCCCAGACGGTGGTTCGCCGATATGGCGGCAGTGGCACAACAGTTTTTGTGGCACGGGTCCCGTCCGTGCCTGGCGCTTCTGGTCTGTCAGCAGGATGTCTACGAGGGCGGGCTGGTGATGTCCAATCTTCACCTATATCACTTGGGATGCACCTGCTAGTAATTAATGACTGGCTGGGGGGGTGGATGGTTGGATCCCACCTATCAGCTGGAGCTCCTGACGGTCGGTTTCCCTGACTTGTTCGGGATGCTCTACGGGGCCCCTGTGTCACGTGGGATTCCCGAAGTAACAAGGGTGGTACTTACAGGGTACAGGGCAGCGCAGCGAGCGGCGGGTGTTGGCGTTGGCTTACCCAACAAACCCCATTCTGGCAAGGTGCTTGGCTAAGGGAGGTCTTGGTTCTCCGGGGGTTCCATAGGTGGGATCTTATTGGAATATCGTCACTCGGAGACATCTGGGGGAGTACACACATGTAGTCCTTCCAGGAACTTCAACAGCAATTCTCGCTCAGCCAGACCCAGTGCCATAAATACTTGCAGCTATGTCATGCCCTTCAGGTGAACCTTCAGGCAGGATCGGTTCCCTCAGAATTCAGTCCTGTGGAAACCAAGACACTTATGAGACACCTCGGCAAAGGGGGGGTATCGGGTATATACAGCATGTTGACCACTAATATATCGCAGCCACTTGATAAGCTTTGTGCAAGATGGGAGCACTGGGTGGGTCCGATGACAGAGGAGGACTGGAGAGACGCCCTGATGGCCCCGAGACTGCTGACTATGACCTCACGACTGAGATTGATGCAGACCTATTTTCTTCATGCAGCGTACCTCTCACCCAAAAGGCTACATGTGGCTGGACTTAGGCGGCAAGCGGAGTGCCCACGGTGTGCGTGCCCATCTGCAGACTTTTTCCATATGGCGTGGACATGTCCTGATATCGCTGCCTACTGGCGCGCAGTGTTAGCGGAGGTGTCCAGGGTTTTGTGGGAAGAGATAGAGCCCGCCCCCCTACCTGTCCTGCTGGGGGTTCTCGAGGGAGTGGGCTCCAACAGGGCAGAGCGCACCTTTGTGGGAATGGCTTGTTTGGTGGCCAAAAGGAAAATCGCCTCAGGCTGGAGAGCAGAGTCAGCCCCTGCGCTGGCGAAATGGCGCCGAGGGATGGACTGGTGCGCCTCCCAAGAAAAACTGGTCTATGAAGCATGGGGTTGTCCGGCTAAATATGAGCGGTGTGGGGGAGATGGATGGGATCCTGGGAGGAAGACCTGGGGTGTGAGCGGGGGGTAAAACACCTAAAACTTTATGGAGATTATATGGGGATTATAAGCCCAGTGAAAACGACTTATCTGTGTTATGCTCAATCAGAGGATGTGAATTGTGGCCAGTGGTGTTATGCTGTGTTGTCTTTTTGTTCAGCAATAAAATCAATAATACTGTTTTATAAAAAAAAGAGAATAACAATACTCAGAGTTACTAAAAATAAAGGTACTTTATTTTAGTGGCAATGTGCCAAAAATATCTCAGAGAATATACTCTCTTAGGAGGTAAGTAAAATACACAAAATATACACACAAACCAAAATCAGGTAATTAAACAGTTAGAAAAGTAGTGCAAACACTGTAGAATACAATAGGATGCAATAGGCCTAGGGGCAACACAAACCATATACTAAGAAAGTGGAATGTGAACCACTTAGGGACCCCAGGCCTAGTGTAGTGTGTAGAGTGTCGCTGGGAGTGTTAGGGAATACTAAGGGTGTCCAAGATACCCTAACCCAAGACCCTGAAAAGTAGGAGTAAATTTACCCCACTTCACCAGAAACACACTAAAGTCGTAATAGGAGATTCTGCAAAGACCACAACTGACTGCAAAGCACTGAAGATGGATTCCTGGACCTGAGGACCTGTAAAGGAAGAGGACCAAGTCCAAGAGTCACAAAAGTGTCCAGGGGGGCATGATCCCACTAAACCCCGGATGAAGGTGCAAAATGGCTGCCTGCGGGTGGAAGAAGCTGAAGATTCTGCAACAACGGAAGGTGCCAGGAACTTCTCCTTTGCACAGAAAATGTCCCACAGCGTACTGGAGGATGCAGAGTTGCTTCCATGCAGAAAGACCACAAATAAGCCTTGCTAGCTGCAAAGGTTGGAGTTAAAGAAAATGGGTGCTGCCTCGGCCCAGCAAGGACAAGGAGGTTGCCCGTTGGAGGAGAAGACAGAGGGGGCAATCAACAATACAGAGAGACCACGCAGAAGCAGGTAGCACCTGCAGAACTACTTGAACACGGGTTCAAGAAAACTGAGCATGGTGGTCATCTCAACACTACAAAAGAGAGTCCCACGAAGCAAGTGGTCAACTCAGCGAGTTGAGCAATGCAGGACGGAGTGCTGGGGACCTGGGGTGTGCTATGCACGAAGGATTCCTTGCAAAAGTGCACAGAAGCCCTAGCAGCTGCAGTTCATGCAGTACACAGAATTACTCTCTGGCTTGGGGAGGCAAGGATATACCTCCACCAAATTTGGACAGATGGACCACTGGACTGTCGGGGTCACTAGAATCCAGCTCCTGTGTTCCAGGGACCACGCTTGTCACGATGAGAGGGGACCCAGTGGACCTGTGAAGCAGATATTTGGTGCCTGCATTAGCAGGGGGAAAATTCCATTGACCCACAGGAGATTTCTTCTTGGCTTCCAGTGCTGGGTGAAGGCAGACAGCCCCCAGAGCATGCACCACCAGGAATTATTCGAGAAGGCCGATAGGATTTGGTGCTACAATGTTGCAGGTAGTCTTCTTGCTAATTTGTTGCAGTTTTGCAGGCGTCCTGGAGCAGTTAGCAGCCGATCCTTGGCAGAAGTCAAAGAGGGAGATGCAGAGGAATTCTGATGAGCTCTTGCATTCGTTATCTGAAGAGAATCCCAAAGGAGAGACCCTACATAGCTCTCAGAGGAGGAATGGCCACGTAGTCAGGTAAGCACCTATCAGGCGGGGTCTTTGACGCCACCTGCTGGCACTGGCTACTCAGAGTCCTCCATTGTGCCCTCACACCTCTGCATTCAAGATGGCACAGGTCTGGGACACACTGGAGGAGCTCTGGGCACCACCCCTGGGGTGGTGATGGACATGGGAGTGGTCACTCCCCTTTCCTTTGTCCAGTTTCACATCAGAGCAGGGGCTGGGGATCCCTGAACCGGTGTAGACTGGCTCATGCTAGGAGGGCACTATCTGTGCCCTTCAAAGCATTTCCAGAGGCTGGGGGAGGCTACTCCTCCCCAGCCCTTCACACCTATTTCCAAAGGGAAAGGGTGTAACACCCTCTCTCAGAGGAAATTCTTTGTTCTTCCTTCCTGGGACTGGGCTGCCCAGACCCCAGGAGGGCAGAAGGTTGTCTGTGGGTTGGCAGCAGCGGTAGCTGCAGTGAAAACCCCAGAGAGTTAGTTTGGCAGTACTCAGGGTCCATGCTGGAGCCCCGGGATGCATGGGATTGGCACCCTAATACCAAATTTGGCATGGGAGGACAATTCCATGATCTTAGACATGTTACATGGCCATATTCGGAGTTACCATTGTGAAGCTACCTATAGGTGTTTACCTAGATGTAGTGCACACATGTAATGGTGTCCCCGCACTCAGAAAGTCCGGGGAATTTTTCCCTGAACTATGTGGGGGCACCTTGGCTAGTGCCAGGGTGCCCTCACACTTAGTAATTTTGTACCTAACCTTCACTAAGTGAGGGTTAGACATATAGGTGACTTATAAGTTACTTAAGTGAAGTGTAAAATGGCTGTGAAATAATGTGGACATTATTTCACTCAGGCTGCAGTGGCAGTCCTGTGTAAGAATAGTCTGAGCTCCCTATGGGTGGCAAAAGAAATGCTGCATCCCATAGGGATCTCCTGGAACCCCAATACCCTGGGTACCTTGGTACCATGTACTAGGGAATTATAAGGGAGTTCCAGTGTGCCAATCAGAATTGGTAAAAATGGTCACTAGCCTGCAGTGACAGTTTTAAAGACAGAGAGAGCATAAGCACTGAGGTTCTGGTTTGCAGAGCCTCAGTGACACAGTTAGGCACCACACAGGGAACACATTCAGGCGACCACTATGAGCACTGGGGTCCTGGCTAGCAGGGTCCCAGTGAGACATATAAAACACACTGACAAATAGGGTTTTAACTATGAGCACTGGGGTCCTGGCTAGCAGGATCCCAGTGAGACAGTAGAAACACCCTGACATGTACTCGTAAACATGTCAAAAGTTGGGGTAACAAGGCTAGAAAGAGGCTACCTTCCTACAGCCTGTTGTTCCTGTGGATGTGCCTCCTGTCCACTAGCGTCGGTGCAGGGCTGTTTTTCGGTGTGGCTAGTGTCAAGGGCCGTTGGTGTGCCACTGCCTCCCTCATGGTGTTGGCCATGTCTGCCAGCACCCCTGCAATGGTGACCAGGGTGGTGTGGATGTCCCTCAGGTCCTCCCTGATCCACAGGTATTGCTCCTCCTGAGCCGCTGGGTCTCCTGCAACTTGGCCAGTATCTGGTCCATGGTCTCCTGGGAGTAGTGGTATGCTCCCAGGATGTTGGTGAGTGCCTCGTGGAGAGTCAGTTCCCTGGGCCTGTCCTCCCCCTGTTGCACAGCAGTCCTCCCAGCTTCCCTGTTGTCCTGTGCCTCTGTCCCCTTAACCGTGTGCCCACTGCCACTGACCCAGGTCCCTGATGGTCCTCTGTTTGTGGGGTTGCCTGGGTTCCCTGTATTGGTGGACACACTGCTGATTGACATGTCCTGGGGACAGAAGGATGGGCCCGCTGGGTGGGTGCTGTGGTGGTGTTTCCTGAGGGGGGAGGCTCTGTGGTGGGTTAGGACTATGCCTGGGTGACTGACTGTCCAGAGGTCCCTGACCGGCCATGTTGGTCATCGTGATCCAGGCGTGCAGAGCTGCTGTCATCATTGTGGGCCTCTTGTGGGGGGGAGTGGAAGTGGCTGGCACCTCCCCTCCGGTGATGTTGAGTGGGGGTCCTCTGGGGATGTAAATGCAGTGTTATTGTTTCTGCGTGTGCCATCTTGTGCATGGGTATTTTTCCCTCTATGGTTGTTATTAGCAAGGCAGCTTTGGCTTGTGTAAGCTGTGATGTGTTTGGCTAAGTTATTGTCACTAGTGTGTATGCTGTGGTGATGGGTGTCCATGCAGGTCTGTGATTGGGGTCCATGCATTGGTGTTGCATGCAGGGTTTGGTATTGGGATGGGTGGGTTGTGATGGTGGGGTGTATGTGAGGTGGTGGGGTGATGGGGGTGAGGGTAGGGGTTGTTGTTTGTGATGGCATGCAGGTAGGGTGGGGGATAAAATAGTAAAGCTTTGAATTACCAGAGTCCAGTCCTCCTGCTACTCCTGCCAGGCCTTCAGGATGCATGATCGCCAAGACTTGCTCCTCCCATGTTGTTAGTCGTAGGGGAGGAGGTGGGGGTCCACCACCAGTCCTCTGTACAGCTATCTGGTTTCTTGTTACCACGGAACACACCTTCCCCCCTAGGTCGTTCCACCTCTTCCTGATGTCATCCCTTGTTCTTGGGTGTTGTCCCACGACATTAACCCTGTCCACAACTCTCCGCCATAGCTCCATCTTCCTTGCAATGGATGTCTGCTGCACCTGTGATCCGAATAGCTGTGGCTCTACCCTGATGATTTCCTCCACCATAACCCTTAGTTCCTCCTCTGAGAACCTGGGGTGTCTTTGGGGTGCCATGGGTGTAGTGGGAGTGGTATGTGTGAGGGTGTGTGGGGTGATGTGTTGGGGTGTGTACTGTGAGATACGTGGATGGTGTATGGGTGATGGTGTTTTGTGGCTCAGATTCAGTTAGTGCTCTTGGCTTGTCTCTCTCTCACTTGCCAAAATCTTTGGGTCATAAAGGGTTGTGGGTAGTGTGTGTTTGTTTTATATTGGTGGGGTGTGTGAGTGTGGTGTGTGTATGTGTGTCAGGTGTGTGTAGTTTGAATTGTCCAATGTGCTGTAGTTTTTTTATGTGTGTGTGTATTTTGAGTGCAGCGGTCTGTACCGCCAATGGTTTACCGTGGTTGAATGACCTTCACTGTGATTTGTGGATTGTGATGCTGTGGGCATATTTCCGTTGCCGTAACAGTGTGGATTTTGGTACCACCAGTTCATCACTGATCTTTGGGCTGGCGGACTTGTGTGTGTGTCTGTATAGTGGTGGATTTCTATGTGTGGGTCATAAAACAGATAGCGGTATACCTCTGTGGTCACGGTATGTTGGTAGCAGTTAGCATGGCAGTAAGCGGCACTTACCGCCAATGTTGTAACGAGGGCGTCAGACACTTCATATTGCTTTCCATTGATATCTCAACATATACTTATTACATTTTAATTATTTCGACCTGCATCTTATCAGATAAATATTTTTTTTCTAAACACTGTGTGGAGTATTTTTGTGGTGCTATATGGTGTTATTGTATGGTTTATTGCACAAAAACTTTACAAATTGCCTTCTAAGTTAAGCCTGACTGCTCAGTGCCAGAGGGTGGGCACAGGATAAATTGGACTGTGTGTGACTTAACCTGACTAGAGTGAGGATCCTTGCTTGGACAGGGGGTAACCTGACTGCCAACCAAATAACCCATTTCTAACACTCAGTATGTGTGGCTGATGTAAAGTGCTTCAACACCCTATGCTGGTAAGAGAGGTGCTATAAAACAAATTAAGTACATGTGAGAGGGGGACTGCAGAGAAATGAGAGGCACTTTTAGAGGGTAATGGTGAGAGAATCATTAAAGAGCCTCAATAAAGCTTGTCATATCCTGATGCACTGTTAGCTCATCATTTTATATGCTTTAAAAACAAATACAACTGAATATATAATGAAAAATATGTTGAAGAATGCACGGTTTTTGACATTTTTTCCCAAATGTTCTGAGGGGAGGATGGAAGGAACCCTCCATCCCCTGCTTATCCTTGTAGCTGTCAGGCTCGCTCATTATGCACCCTATAGGGGGTGGTCTGACAAAATTTGCCAGGGCTGGTTTGGGTTCCTAGTCAACCCTTGTATTGTAATACAAGTAAACTGTAAAGATGCAGTGCCTACATAGATTTAGTCCTATGCAAGTCCAAGCTAGTGGCCCTTGAAACAGATATTTTCCATTCTGCCTTCCACTCCCATTTACCTTCCATAAACCATTGCATTCCCTCCCCTACTCTTATATCCTGAACCAGATTAAAAACATTAGAACACATAAAACATTCACTGTGGCAATACACATCATTTGGCGGTGTTCTTGCTGTCAATGCCCCCCATCAAACTGTATTACTAATGGCACCAGTTCTTCATTGCTCTAGTTTTAAAGAATATTGAAATTGCACACCAGATGACACCTAATTTGTTACTTTCATAATAGTCCACATTGGCACAGTGTACAACAATATTATATCAATGTATTCAAGTTTCTATCACATATCTTTCCGGCGCTACATGATCAGAATAGTTATAGCACTCAGAATCACATTTGCATATTGATATATGTGCACTGGTTTGTAAGTTGGATCATATTGTAAAAGAAAAAAGGATGCTATGAGTTTCAGTCAGTCATTATCACTGAGTGTCAATGGCGTGCCAGGGATTAGTTTAGCATTGTGTGTCTCTTTACACTGTTACTAGTTTGGAGTGATTTTTGACAATATGGGGCATATTTACAAGAAAGTGGTGAATCATAGATGATGTGCCACTTTTTTTGTGCCCCCCTACCAGCACCTAACAACACCATGGTTGCGCTGTATTTGCGATAAGGCACACCATGGCGGTCGTTAGCACAATGGCCTCAAAATTTGTGACACTATTGTGGCACTTTGCTACACTAGAATCAAAAGTTTTGATGCGAGTGCATCACAGCACAGGAAGGCCCACTGAATATAATCGGTGCATCATTTTAACACCTGCTCTGAGCTGGCGTTAAAAATTAGGGAATCAATGATGCAGTGAAATGTTGTAAATTTCACTGTGTAATGTTTTTGGGCTTCCCTGCACTGGAACACCCGTCTTACATACATTATGCCTGACGCATGCATAATGTTGCGCAAGTAGTTATAAAGTGTAAATATCGTGTGGCAGAAAAGCCACCATAGCTTAAAAAAATAGCACTACAGAGGTGCTTAGTTGGTCCAAGTGCTCGTAAATATACCCCTATAGCGCATATTCATAAGGAACTGCCGCAGCATGGCACTGCACCAAAATTGACAGTCCTGCACTGAAACGCAGGGTTGCACTGTTTTTACACAAATGTGATTCCCTCTACACCAGAGCTAAATTAGCTGCCTAGCGCCAGTGCAGCCACCCCTGAGCCATGGCGCAAGGATGGCTTCATTGCTGGGGAGATTGTTTTTTTTACAGAAAGCTACACCTTTCTGCACAAAAACAATCGTCAGTGGTGATTTGCTCTTTGTATGTGTGCAGCACGCATACAAAGAGCAAAAAACAAAGAGAAATAAAAGCATTTCTCCTAGTTGCACCATTCTAATGCCACCCTTGGGGTGGGGTTAGATTTTGGCACTGCCACAGATTTACAATATCTTGTAAATCTGGGTCAGCGTCATAATGCAATGGGTATTGCTGTGGAATGCAGCACCCATTGCACGCCCCTTCCAAGTAAAGTGCTGCATGTGAAGGGGCCATATTTACAAGGTGGCGTTAAGCCACAAAAAATGGCTTAACACCACCTTGTAAATATGGTGCAGTGTACAGTGCCACCAGAGCGTCACAAAAAGTGATGCTCTAGTGGCACTAGGGGTTTGTAATTATGCCCCTATGTTTCCTGAGAAACTTTGTTGCTGTCTCTGGTGTTACAAACCCACAGTTTGTGTCATCCTATCTATCGCTAATAGTTTAGCTGGGTATATCATGGAGTTTCCTGGTTCTCATGTGCAAGTCGCAAGACAGCATTGTCGTCATGGAAATGTAAGAGTTCCATAACGACTAATCTCAAAGCAACTGCTAGTGGTGGTTTGGGGCCTTGAAATCTGTAAATACATTTTCTGACAAAATTTTTAGAGAAGGCAGTCTGCCCAAAAATGTCTTGTAACAACTTGTCAATATATGCTTCAATGTCAGCCACCACCGTGGAATCAGCCAGACCCATCATTTTCATGTTGCATCTATGTGACTCCACTTGCAAATTTTCGTTTTTTGGCCTACACACTCATTAAGGCTTTCTTCTGACTTCATTTTTTGCAGTCGTGGCTGTGCAGCCATACTCAACTTCATTCGTGCCTTGCTGAGTATCTAATGGTCTAGAGTCATGTTTTTCAAGTCAATTTTGCATCGTGTCTAGACTTGAGGTAAGGCCATCTAATTTGACATTTATAGTGTAGAGGCTTTGTTTCATCTCAAGCAATAGGACTTTGAGATCGACTTTTTCAGTCTTGCTATATTCTTTGCTGTGGACAGTACACGCTGTATTGTTGCTGCCATGCTGCAGGTAGGACTTTGTTGCTCAAGTTCAAAGGTAAGCATACCCTATTATATGTTGACTTTCTCCATCATTCACATACACAGAACACGTCTACATCATGTTGCACAATGTTTCTGGAATTTACGATTGACAGTATGTGCTCAGTAGCACGCAGTGAATGTTGCTTGTTGAGGATGAGTTAAAACAATAATGCCGTGTCCGGGCATATCCAGTATCTGGAGATAAAGCATGTCAACCTTCTACTTGAGGGTGTTGATGGCTTGTGGTGCACATAGCAGAGAAATTGAGTCTGGTGGCTCACTGTATTATAGCTGATGGTGTTACAGTAGTTTGAGAGTCATCTGTGCCAGTCAGTCAACAGCATGCTTATAGGAGGTACACAGCTTCAAATCCAAGACATAACAGTCTTCCCCTCCTCACCTCTTGCCTCAAGTGTGGCATTCACAATCTGGAATAGTGGTTTCATCACCTGTCCACCCACACTGGGCTCATGTTGGCACCTAGTAGAGACCAATCCACTTGTAGATGGGGACTCAATGACCAAAGTGTGCATGCAGTTCCAGGCTTTCCAGCAGCACCTTTTGCTGCTGGGCTTCTGAAGTCACACTTCATGTGTTCAGCACTCACTGCTACAGCGCACCTGGTGCTCTCACAGTAATCACCACCACTACACACTAAGATATGGTACCCTTCAGCTTTCTCTCTGCACTGGCACCCTTGAAGCTGGCTAGCACTAAAGCAGACAATCTTGTACCATCGTGCAAGTGTGCTTTACTCTGGCAGGGTGGTTTCTGTGCAGGAAGGTATCCTTTCCTCTACAAAAACAATCCTTAGAGGTATACTCCTTTTTCTATGTGTGCTGCAGAAAGCAGCACACATAGAAAGAGGAAGCAGTGAGAAGAAATAAACATATTTCTCCTTGTTACGCCTCATTAGGGAAGGTGTAGCATTTTGACATATTCCCAAGTTTACTAGATTTATTAAATCTGGTAATGCACAAAATCCCTAGGTAGATGAATGGGAATGCCCATGCTCCACCCATGGACTACCTTCCGAAGGTAACGCTAGGCAGAGTTATTCACTGTGGTTCTTTGTATTTACGAAACCACGCAAAGCCACGCATAGTGCCTTGCACAGTTGAGAAAATACAAAACAATAATTTTGCATCAGGGCTGCACAACCCCGATGCAAAATCATAGTGAATCTGCTCTTAAATTTACTGTGTAGATGTCACCCCATTTGGTAAGTCATAACTTTGATTCTCCCTCTAAAGTTAACATTTAAGTCAAACTACATGAAGGGTGGTATCTTCTGCTCTGGTCACTGCTCATCTTTGTCACAATTGTCCTTGGTGATATTCTCTGTCGTGCAGCAGATTTGTAACCTGCGCTTTATTTTTCCTCATGTGCAGGACTTCATTTATAGCGCTGTGTGGTCTTAGTAGCCCGTCTGAACTTTCTTTATGGCTCCTTGTGTCATGCATTTACACTCAGTCCTTGACTGACCAAACATATGCATTACAGCTATTGCTGAACAGCCCTATTGAGTTTGTAATGAATTCAAACATATATGCAACATTTGCATTTGCACATAAGTATAGTGTCTCAAATGATTCTCATTTGGAGGCTCCAAACAATTTTGCGAAGTCAAATTCAATAGCATTCATGTGTCAATGATACCAGAGGAACGCAGTTAAAACTAGGTAAAACATATAAATTTGAGGCCATGCACTTGAGGGTGGAAAGGGGAGATTGTAATACTTATGTCTTTCATTTTCCTTCTGTGATCTACATATTCATTTGGTTGATGCACAATACAGTTTCTTCATTTTCACAGATTTCTAGCTTGTTCATTTCAAAATGACTACTTTCCTGTGACATCACCCTAACTCAGTTCACATATCCAATGCATTTCATAGAATGTCCAAATTAGCTAGCACAGTAGTGCCAACAAGTACACATTGCAAATCACCGTAAGATACAAAGTTATGCACTCGAGTGCCGCCTGAATTATGTATTCACCCTGGGCACACAGCTGATTGACGTAGACAATCAACATTTAGCTTTGAAGCCATATGTCATATGTACCTTCAGGGAGGCTCAACGTGAAGGAATTTCCTATCACTTCCTGACCTAGCATCATGTGTTCCTAATATCTTACTTTGCAATATACGTAAAATACAAAAATTGCACACAGTTAACACCAACCCAATTACATCATTTTAGGTCTTCCACTCCATGTGTTTTGGTTTTGTTGTCACTCGTGTATGGCAGGGTCTGACTTAGTATGCATTTTTACTAGTACACTTCAATTGTAGGCATTAATGTATGCCATTCAGAGCAAAATCAAATTAGCATCAGCATAAAGAAATATCTCCAGATACCATAACGAGTTGTTGGCCCTCATATCATTGTCCTAGTTTGTGTTTTCGATAATGTTCTGTCATCTTATTAACTGCTTCTGTGCCAGGGATGTAATGGAATTGTCCCGCGGCACAGTGCAGAGGACGTAACCATTACGTCCCAGCACCGGAGCTCAGAGGGAGCACTAGCGCTCCCTCCGTGAGCTTCACCCCCAGCACCCCCATGGCAGGGCTGGAAGGAGAATTGCTTCCCCTTCCACCCCTGACCCCCCAACCTCTCCAGTGACATCGGATGATGTCAGGACGCCATTGCGTGCTGACCTCATCAGAGGTCACGTCCCATTGCGCAAGGCCTTTCCTTTCCTTTCATGTCTCTGCAAGCATTTCTGCTGCCTGATGCTAGGCAGCAGAAATGCCCACTAGATACCAGGGATTTTTTTTTTTCAGACTCACGCATAAGGGGAGTGGCTCCCTGGGCAAGGGCTGCTCCCCAGGGGGCCAAATTATTTTTAGGCCATTTTTTAAATAATTAGGCGGATCTGCCTCCAGGGGGGAAGAAACCTCAAGACACCAGGGATATATATTTTTTTATTTACTTAATGTTTTTATGTATGGGAAGCGACCCCTTAGGAAAGGGTCTCTCCCCTGGGGGGAAAATTGTAGTTAGGCCATTTCTGCCCCCCTTGGGTGCAGATCTGCTTATTTTTATTAGGCCACTACTAAACTTGCGCATAAGGGGAGTGGCCCCTTGGACCCTTTGGGCAAGGACCGCTCCAAAGGGGAGCAAAATATTTTTAGGCATTTTCTGCCCCTGGGGGGAGGGCAGAAACCCCTAGACACCAGGTACATATATATTGTTTTGTTTACTTTATGTTTTTATGTATGGGGAGCGACCCCTTAGGCAAGGGTCGCTCCCCTGGAGCAAATTGTATTTAGGCCATTTCTGCCCTCCTTGGGGGCCGATCGACCTATTTTTGTTAGGACAATCTGCCCCCAAGGGGGCAGAAACCACCAGACACCTGGGATTTTTATTTTATTTGCGTCAATTTCACGCAAGGGGAGCGACCCCTTAGGCAAGGATCGTTCCACTGGGTGTAAATTTATTTTAGGCCATTTCTGCTCCCCTTGGGGGCAGACTGGCCTATTTCTATTAGGCCAATCTGCCCACAGGGGGGCAGAAACCACTTAGGCACCAGGGATTGGTGTGTGTGTATGTGTGTGTTTTGTTTGGAGGGGCAACCCCTTTGGCAAGGGTCACTCCCCAAGGGGGCACATTACTGTTGGCCATATCTGCCTCCCTTGGGGGCACATCGGCCTATTTTTGGAAGGCTCATCTGCCCCCAAGGGGATCACCAGAGACCAGGGAAGATTTTTTTCAAAATAAGAGGGTAAGGTATGGCCATGCCCCCACCCCATATAAATTGGATCAAAGTTGTTCTGCCCACCAGTGGGCAGATGGGGAAATGACCCCCGATCCACACCTCAGTGGGGCAGAAAGTCTTCTAGATGCCAGGGAATTTTTTTTTAAAACTAATGGGGTGGTGGCTTCCAACCAGTATGGAGCTGGTTATGCCCCCACCCCAACTGAAGGGGGGTAACAGTCTTTCAGGTCTCCCCCGCACACTAAAACATCTTATCCCATGACAAGTAAGAGGACATTTGATTATTTGGGGTTTTAGTTTTACATATGGGACTTGAGAGCTTGGCTAACTCTCAAAATCGTCCCACTTTGAATGGGGAGGGCTGCACTTTTTGGACTTTGGGACGCTGTCATGTAGAAAAATCCACAAGACCTAGAAACATCTGAAAACTAAACATCTGGTTGATTGCAGGGTGGTGTGCTTCACATGCACCCCGCACCATTTTCTTACCCACAATGCCCTGCAACCTCCAACTTTGCTGGAAATCACGCATTTTCCCCACATTTTTGTTATGGAACCGTCTGGAATCTGCAGAAATCCACAAAATTCCTACCACTCAGCATTGTCTCTACCAATAAAAATTCTGTTGCACTTGTCAGCATAAAAAAGTTGTTTTTTTTCAAACTGCACTTTTGGACCCGCGTTGCTTTCCCCTCAATTTCAACATGTTTTTGGCTCTTTCCTGTCACAGGCACTTGGCCCACCTACAGAAGTGAGGTATCATTGTTACCGGGAGACTGAGGGGAACGTTGCATGGTGGGAAAGTTTTCCCGGTGCAATGATCCCACACAGAAATTTGATTTTTTAGCTAAATGTGAGGTTTGCTGAGGATTCTAGGTAAGAAAACATTGATGGATCCACGCAAGTAACACCTCCCTGGACTCGCTCAGGTGTCTAGTTTTCAGAAATGACTGGGTTTGGTGGGTTTCCCTAGATGACTGCTGAGCCCAGGACCAAAAATGCAAGTGCCCCCTGCAAAAACAGGTAGTTTTGCGTTTGATAATTTTGATGTGTCCATATAGTGTTTTGGGGCATTTCCTTTTGCGGGCACGAGGCCTACCCAGACAAGTGAGGTACCATTTTTATTGGGAGATGTGAGGGAATGCTGGGTGGAAGGGAATTGTGGCTCCTCTCAGATTCCAGAACTTTCTGTCACTGAAATGTGAGGAACATTTTTGAGGTTTGCAAAGGATTCTGGGTAACAGAACATGGTGAGAGCCCCAAGGTGTCTAGTTTTCAAAAATGTGCAGGTTTGGTAGGTTTCCCTAGGTGCCGGCTAAGCTAGATGGCAAAATCTACAGCTAGGCACTTTGCAAAAAGCACATCAGATTTCAATGTAAAAAAATGTGATGTGATTCCAGGATAACAGAAATATTTTTGCAGACACAATAATACATTGATTCCCACATATTAAATCATTAATAAAAAATAATGTGTTGTATTTATTTTAGAAAATTCAGCCAAACTCAGTTTGCCAGGTCTTGGCAGACGATCATCAGTTCCTGTATGTAAGTCAATATAGACTATAATAGTTGTCACGTAGCTGGTTTATAATGAATTTTTTGCAAATTCCTAGCTCTTTTGCTGAAAGGTCACATTGATTTGGTGTCAAATGCAATGAAATAAGGCTGCTCTTTAAACAAATGAAACAATAATCAAAAATAAACAAAAGCTGGATAGAACACACAAAGGCACACACGTGGGGCATCAAACAAGCAGAGGGACAAAGCCACTGCTCTCCAATGATGTAAGGGAAAGAAGCAGGGAAAGATAATTGTATCTAATAGAAATGTAATTTTAGCTTTGTGTGGCACACACATGGATGTCTTACAAGGGTATGTTATGGCCAAAATAATGCTGCTAGTCTTTCTCAAAGAGCTTTTTGGTCAACAATAATGCTAGGAACAGGTTAATTAACGTTAACAAACATGATCTATCAGCTTAAATTTCTTGTTTTGAGTGAGGGATGTCATGATTTACAAACGTTGGTATGAGAAATTGGGTTGTCAGTTGACCGAGGTGTGAGCCCAGGTCAAGACATAGGGGGTCATTCTGACCCTGGCGGCCGGTGACCGCCAGGGTCACCGACCACGGGAGCACCGCCAACAGGCTGGCGGTGCTCCCAAGGGCATTCTGACCGCGGCGGTTCAGCCGCGGTCAGAAAGGGTAAACCGGCGGATTCCCGCCGGTTTACCGCTGCCCCATTGAATCCTCCATGGCGGCGGAGCGCGCTCCGCCGCCATGGGGATTCAGACACCCCCTACCGCCATCCTGTTTCCCGCCATGAACAGGATGGCGGTAGGTGGTGCCGCGGGGCCCCAGGGGGCCCCTGCAGTGCCCATGCCAATGGCATGGGCACTGCAGGGGCCCCCGTAAGAGGGCCCCACAAAGTATTTCAGTGTCTGCGTTGCAGACACTGAAATACGCGACGGGTGCAACTGCACCCGTCGCACCCCTGCAACTACGCCGGCTCAATTCTGAGCCGGCGTCCACGTTGCAGGGGCATTTCCGCTGGGCCGGCGGGCGCTCTTTTGGAGAGCGCCCGCCGGCCCAGCGGAAATGTTTGAATGGCCGCCGCGTCTTTTGACCGCGGTGCGGTCATTTGTCGGCGGTACCTTGGCGGACGGCCTCCGCCGTCCGCCAAGGTCTGAATGACCCCCATAGACACAATACCTTGCAGGGTGAACCACAAAAAGTCACAAAATTAACCTATGCTTAACACTGGGTAGCTTGGTGCACAAATCAGTCAGACTTAACTTAGAGACAATTTGTAAAGTATTCATGAGCACACATATAGCAATAAAGTAAAATCACAACACAAAAAATGGCAAACCAATTTAGAAAAATATGGTACATTTTAATTAATTATTTGACACCAAATCAACAACAATTCAATCTGTAGAACTGGAGCAATTAATTTTGAAAGTTTAAGGTTAAAAATGGCACCAAAAAGATAAAAGAGGCAACTGCAGACATCTGGTCACGCTAGACCAGGGCAAAGTCGAAAGTCATGGCCTAATGCAATGGAGTTCAGTTCAGACACAAGAAATGGATTAGTCCATGTCCAAGTTTACCTTCAGACTTAGAAAACATTTGAAGAGAAAATGTCTGAGAAGGTAAAAGTTTGGCTGAGTGAGGCTGCAAGAGTGTCCAAGGAGGGAGGGTCATAGTTGGACAGCATTGGAGTCGAGTCACAGTGCAGGTTTTTACCTTCCGACTTAGTTGTTGAAATGGATGTCAAAAATCTCAAGAGGGATAATGACAAGGCTGTAGACAAAGGGAGTTCCACGAGGTCGGATACCCCTTTGGTGCGGAGAAGAACATAGTGAGAGAAGCTGCAAAGTCAATCCGACTGACGGTGCACCTCAGTCGGATAGGTGAGCAGGTTGGTTCTGGTCTCCTCTTGGTTCTCAGACCACTTTTTGTCCTCACTTTTGGGAAATGGCTATCAGTGCACGTTTGGCACCCCAACCAATAGTCTAGGAGTGGATGGAGAACTCTTGGAGATTCAGGACTCATTCAGAGTCCAGGTGTGGGTTCAAGTTGATGGGATCCTGTTATGTCCATGTGGGTCTGAAAAGGAGGCCAGCAAGCTAGCCCTTGAAGTCACTTTTGGAAGTCCTGTGGGTAGGGGTAGCTGTAGGACTCAACAGCAAAGCTGGTCTCTTTGGCTTCAAGGTTGATTCCAGGCAGCCAAGCAGTCCTTGCAGGTACAACTGCCAATTGGCAGAGTGCACAGCAGGTCACAGCAGCAGGCAGTTGTCTGAGAGTCCTTGCATAGGTCCAGTAGTGAACTGAAGAGTGGGCCAGAGCCCTATTATTTCTCATAGATAGTGGGAGATGTTTCTAGAAAGGTTATGTGAAGTTTTGAGAGTCCCTGGCCTCCTCTGCCCTGGCTTCAACCTGGCTGCACTGACAATACGGAGTTGTTAAGTCTATTGTGAGAAGACAGGGCACAGCCTATTCAGGGGTGATTGGGGCTGTGCTTAGCTTCCCCACATCCTGCCAGTTGATGGCCCATTAAGACTCCACTAATCCCACTATTGTGTGACCGTTTGAGGGAAATTCACAAAGTCTAACTCAGCTATAACCAGTCATGTGATCAAGGATAGGCTGCTGGCACAAAAGGCAGGAAAATGCCAACTTTCTAAATGTGACAATTACGAAATTGTAATGATGAATCTGACTTTTTCATTACAGAGGGTTTATCAATACAATTTCATAGATACCAAACATCAGATATCTACCTCGTCTCATTTATAAAGTACAGCTTATTAAAAATAGTAAGGAATCCCCATTAGTATCCCATTGGAGGGGAAGGCCTCACAGTAGTGAAAACTTAGTTTGAGAGTTTTTCTTTTTTTTACAACCAGGACATGTAAAACATAAAAATACATATCTTACCTTTTAATAAAATAGCATCCTGCCCTATGGGCTACTTGGCAAGGGGTTTTAAATGCCAAGTTGACATGGCAGTAGAACATTACATTCAGGCTGCAATGGTAGGACTCAGACAAATTCTAGAGGGCTACTCAGATAAGTGACACAATAAGTGCTGCAGGCCCACTGGTAGCATTTAATTTACAGATCCAGAGTATATGGTATTCCACTTTACAAGGGAATATCTCAACCAGGTATATGCCAAACAAACCATGTTGAGGGGAGGAAGCACATGGAGTTTAGTACTGGTCAACAGTGGACTGAGCCCGAAGGCCAACAGAAGCAAATCTCCAGAGAAAGTGGAGGCAAGCAGGCAAAAGGCTTGAGGGGAGACCACCCAAAGGGTGACAGGTTTAACAGTTGAGAGTCTTCAGATAAAATATGAAATAACGGAAAATGTTGCACAAAGATGTTATAATTCATTAGAGATGTCCAATATTTTCAATTGTGTGTTTTGTTCTCTTGAATGCATTACAGTAATGTCTTCTATTAGGCTCCTATTAGGGTTCTGGGAAGGTCCCTCATCCATTATCTTCCATCCTATATCAATTTTTAAGCTTTGTAGAATAATACTTTCTACAAAGTTCAGAATGCTGCTGCTACAATTCTCTTCAAGATACCCAAATATCAGTCAGCGGGCCCAACACTTGCAGCCCTACATTGGCTGCCCGCACAAAAGCGGATTCAATTCAAAGCCCTATGTGTATCCCACAGGATAATTTATAGTAATAGCTCTGCGGTGATCACAACATTGATTTAGCCACATGCGCCCACATAAACACTTTGCTCACAATCCCATGGACTTCTGAAAGTCCCCTGGATTAAAAGAGCAAGATATGGGGGCCATTCTTTTTCCTGTTGTGTACCTAAATTGTGGAGTGCCCCCCCCACAGCCCTGAAATTTCAACAGTCAGAAGTAAATTTCCAGAAACTAGTGAAAACATATCTGTTCTAGATAGGTCACTTGTGCTGTTTTGGTCTGAGTTGGTGAATTAGCGCTGGGAAGCCCCAACGAGGTAGGCATGCGTTCTACAAAAACCAAGTGGAATAGAATAGAATAGAATGCTTTGCCGAAACACAAAAAAGTGCCAATACTCAAGATCTCCAGTAGTGACAAAATGTACATTAGTCAGTAGAAGCAGCATACTACTGTAAGTAATTTGAGTACCACACACATAGAGACCCATTGTATATGCAAACCCGGGGCTAAAATCTCACATAAATAATTTCTTGCAATGTTCTAAATTGCTAAAAATTATATTGCTCACACTGTGCTGTCAGTTCCCCACTCCTGTTGCCAATGTGATAAATCTTTCAGGTAACATAAGCATTTAATAAACGATTCAAAGAATGCAAGCTTGTTGTTTTGCATGTCTATTTATAATTGTAGGCTAGATGTCAGAGTGAGCATTCTGGTCAGCACTTCTGAGGTCCTCCTTGTATCTAGACTGGCACTACATAAGGAAGGACTCCATGAAACCTTTTACTGTTGATCAAGATTTGGTCATACACAGATCAAACATTTCATCTTGAAAGTATAAACATGGGAGAGGCTTCCCACCCAATGGCAGCCCTCAAGGAAGGATTCTTGCTCAGGGGAAGGTACACAGGCTTCTATCCACATGGAGGGACACACCAGTAGACCATTGAAATGCTTTTCTTGAAAGTGCCATCCACCTGTGTCATAGGTGGTGACCCTGCCCCCTGGGCTAATAAAAAGTGTGTACATTTTCCATTCCATGGGGTGCCCACTCCGACCATGCCCGCAACTGAAGGGAACATGGTAAAAGCCATTTTCAATTTGGGGCCTCTGTGCATGTGGGCCTTGTGCCATCCCACTTTTCCCCAGCAAAAATAAAGGGCCATATTTATACTCCGTTTGCGCCGAAATTGCGTCGTTTTTTTTGACGCAATTTCGACGCAAAACTAACGCCAACTAACGCCATATTTATACTATGGCGTTAGAGGCGAATAGCGCCAAAGTTCCCGGAATGTGCGTCATTTTTTAGCGTGAACCCCTTCCTTGCGTTAATGATATGCAAGGGAGGCGTTCCCGTCTAAAAAATGACTCCCAGGCCTTTACGTGGTATTTATACTCCCGGGCAAAAGAGACGCCCGGGAGTTGGCGTGGCTAAAAACGGCGCATTTGCGCCACTTTTTAACGCCTGCTCAGGGCAGGCGTTAAGGGGCCTGTGGGCTCAAAATGAGCCCACAGGTGCCCTCCCATGCCCCCAGGGACCCCCCCTGCCACCCTTGCCCACCCCAGGAGGACCCCCAAGGATGGAGGGACCCACCCCAGGGACATTCAGGTAAGTTCAGGTAAGTATAATTTTTTATTTTTTATATTTTTTTTTGGTGGCATAGGGGGGCCTTATTTGTGCCCCCCTACATGCCACTATGCCCAATGACCATGCCCAGGGGACAGAAGTCCCCTGGGCATGGCCATTGGGCAAGGGGGCATGACTCCTATCTTTACAATGATAGGAGTCATGTTGATGGGGGATGGGCGTCGTTAAAAAATGGCGCAAGTCGGGTTAAGACGATTTTTCCGACGTAACCTGACTTGCCCCATTTTAAGACGCCCATGCGCCATTTTCCCCCTACGCCGGCGCTGTCTGGTCTACGTGGTTTTTTCCCACGCAAACCAGGCAGCGCCGGTCTGATTGCGCCGTCTAACGCCATTCCATAAATACGGCGCCCGCTTGGCGCTTCAGAATGGCGTTAGACGGCGCAAAACTTTTTGACGCTAAACTGCGTTAGCGCAGTTTAGCGTCAAAAAGTATAAATATGGGCCAAAATGTGTGCTGGCTCACATAAGGTGAATTTTGCTCATGAATTGTAATCCTGGTTTGCAAACACACAGGACTTTGTTCCTCAATTTTTATTTGTCATCTGATCATAATCATCACCTGTACAGTTTTGCTTCTTTTAATATTAATATTGTAATTTCATTTTAGTTTGCTTTATTGATGTTTGAGTTGTAAATTGAAGCTATTGTTTTCCTTTGTTTTCTTTGTTTTGCTTTAGAAGTTCTTTTTTCTCAGAATGTTAAGCCTGTACTCCAGGAGTGGTTTGAATTTTAATTTATGAATTGACTACTTCTAGTGATTTTCTTTCTCTAATATTTCTGCATCCCCCCACTCTCACTCGCTTTACACTGCATTCATATTTTTGCTCATATCACACAGACTTATCAGCATTTTCAGGGCATACCCATTTATACAAGTAGCTCTGCATTCTACATAGCACATAGGCCCTCATTATGACATTGGCAGTAAATGCTGCTCACCGCAGCGGGGACGGCCGCCAACATACCGCCGCGGTAGCGAATATCCGTTTCTCATATTATGACACACACACACCAAACTGACAGATTACTGCCACATACACAAATCCACCAGCCCAAAGGTCAAAACAATGCCCACCACCTTATGACCCACAAATCACCACAGTGGACATTCAATGGCAGTAAACGAATGGTGGTACACTCTGGCATGCTCAAAATGGCCACCCAAATACAGAACAGCACAACATTGGCCAATACCAGAAACACATACCTGACACTGATACACAAACCACACGCACCTACCCATACCACTATAAAACACACACCCACATTACACACCACCCTTTACAAATACCAATAAGTGCCACAAGACTAACACGAAGACCACTGAGACAACTACACACACACACCACAAACACCCAACCATCCATCATGCACCACACATCCCACACCTCACCACATCACTTAACACCCTCTGCACAACACACACCACACAACACCTCTGTCCCCTCTAAGGCACCCTCGTTTCACAGTTGAGGAGCTGCGGGTCATGGTCGAGGAACTAGTCAGGGTAGAGCCACAGCTGTTTGGAGCACAGGTACAGCAAATATCCATTGCCAGGAAGATGGAGCTATGAAAGAAATTCATGGACAGGGTGAACACCGTGGGACAGCATCCATGAACAAGGGACAACATCAGGAAGAGGTGGAACGACCTATGGGGAAGGTACGTTCCGGGGCAGCAAGGCATCAGCTCACCATCCAGAAGACTGGCAGTGGACCCCCACTTCCTCCCCCACAGCTCACAGCATGGGAGGGGCTAGTCTTGGCAATACTGTATCCTGAGGGACTCACTGGAGTACCCTGAGGACTGGACACTGGTGAGTCGACATTTACTACTTATCACCCCCCCATACCTGCATGCCATCTCACCCCCTCACCCTGACTCCCATCACTCCACTCCATCCCACACACTGCACCTACACATCTGACTAACCCCAAAGCCAAGCCCTGCATGCTATATCAATGCATGGACATCCATCACCAAAGCATGCACAGCATGGACAACTAACAATCACACAATACATCACCATACACAAACAAAGGTGGCAGGACAACAGCAACAATATAGGGGAAGCAAGGGATGTACAATATGTCACAGACATGAAGTAATCCTTAACTTACATCCCCACAGGTGGCCCAGCCACTCTTAGCGGCGAAGAGGTGCCACAACTGTCCAGTCCCCTAACAGAAGATGCCCTCAGTGATGACACTAACTTTGGATTTCAAGATCTGTGTGAATTGCCTGGCTCATAAAGGACCACTGGTCAGTTGGCCACCCAGCCCACTCACAGTCCAACTCAGAGCCTCCCCCATCAGTATCCAACACCACAGCACCCCCCAACGTCACCACACCTCTGTCCCCAGGGCACATCAATCAGTAGTGTGCCCACCTGTACAGGGACCCCAGTCCACACCTCACCCTCAAGACAATCACGGAGCTGGGGTCAGTGGCAGTGGGCACACCGTTCAGGGGACACAGGGTCAGTGGAACAGGACACTGGGAGGACCGCTGCATGCCAGGGGGAGGACAGGGCCAGGGAACGAACTCTCCAAAAAGCACTCACTAATGTCGTGGGGGCTTACCAACAATCCCAGGACAAGATGGGCCAGATCCTTACCAACATGCAGGAGAACAAGCGGCTGCAGGAGGTACAAGATCAGGGAGGATTTGCAGGCCCTCAACACTACCATGGTCTACATAGCAGGGGTGCTGGCAGATATGTCCAACATCGTGAGGGAATGGACAGCACACGAGCGGGCCCCTAACACTAGCCAGTCTACTGACCAGCCCACCACTTCCAGGTCCACCACTTCCACTGCAGCAAGTGGGCAGGAGGCCCTGCCACAGATCCCATAGGCCACCAGCACCTCTCCTCCTGCAGAAGGTGAACCACTCCGCAAACATTCCCTGCGATCCAGACAGAAGCCAGAGACAGTTGCCAAGACCACTGCCAGGAAATGAGACCCTTCTGAATGCCCCCCTTGTGTCCCACCTTGTCACCTTGTCCACTTTTAACTGCCTTTGCTCCCCTTCCTATGGCCCCTTGGACACTGGACCTTTGCTAAAAACAGACTGGATCAATATCCTGGACTTTCCTAAACCATCACCCCATTCAATTGCACTTTTCTGTAAATTATTTGCACTACAATAAATACCCTTGAACACAACCTGAGTGAATGTGTTTTATGTGATGAAAATGTGCATATGTGGAAACAGTCACATCATGTGCAAATGATCTGAACACTGTGATAGCATACATTTAATGGCCTGTATCTGTCTGTAGTCATCACATCAGTACACAGGTGTTATATCACCAACATCTGCAAAATGAGACGCCATAGCAGACAGTAAGTACAGATGCAAAGGAAGTGAATGTCATCCTGCTACAGCCACAGAGAAAACATCAATAATCAGAGGAATGGTCAGTTCCACTGCCTCACCTGTGTGTCATTGGAAGTATTGATGTATAACTGATGTTCTGTTGTCCACATCCTCATCCTTTGCCTACACATCCTCACCATCCTCAGGGGCCACTGCTGCCACAGGGTAATTTCCAGTCTCCTCCTCCTGCAGATAAGGCACATGTCATCTGAGGACCAGGTTGAGCAACATGCAGCATGCCACTATTATCTTGCAGACCTTCTCGGTTGAGTAGCACAGGGATTCACCTGTTAGATGGAGGCATCTGAATCTGCCCTTCAGGAGGACGAAGGTCCTTTCAATAATTCTCCTGGTTCGCCTATGTGCATCATTATAACGATTCTCAGCCCCTGTTCTGGCATTCCTCACAGGGGTCAGGAGCCACGATAGGTATGGGTAGCCAGAGTCACCTGCAAGTACTGCAGGACAAACATTAGCCTTACACAATGGTATGGGGTTAACACCAGAAGGCATACACTGACATACATTGGGTGGGGAGTCAGGCTCACCAATTAGCTACACCCTGTGCCTCTGTAGTTGTGCCATGACATTTGGGATGCTGCTATTCCTCAGGACAAATGTGTCATGCACCGACCCAGGATACTAGGCAGTGACGTGTCAGATGTACTGGTCAGCTAGGCACTCCATTTGCACATTGAGTCTGAGGAAACTCTTCAGATTCCAGAACACCTGTTCACTCTGGCATGGGGGGACAAACGCAACATGTGCTCTATCAGTCACCCCAATAATATTGGGTATATGTCCCATTGCATAGAATCCTGCCTTCACAGTGTCCAAATGTTCCACCTGGGGGAAAGCAATGTAGCTGCACATGTGTTTCACCAGGGCAGACAAAACCCCTGCCAGCACGATTGAGAACATTGGCTGTGGCATTTCTGCTGCCAAGCCCACTGTCGCTAGGAAAGAACCAGTTGCCAGGCAATTGAGCACTGATAGAACCTGTACTAGAGAGGGGATCTCAGTGGGATGACTGATAGCTGATATCAGATCAGGCTCCAATTGAGCACACAGCTCTGTGATAGTGGCCATGTCCAGTCCATAGGTTAGTATTATGTGCCTGCCCTCCAGTTTAGCCAAGTCCACAAGGAGTCTGTTCACGGGTCTTGTCTCCTCCTCCTATTCCTCCATAGTGGTAGGAATCTATAGAAATAATAGAAACGACACAGTTCTCGATTATCTGAATATTGTCACCATCATAAAATGGCAACCACCTGTCCTGTATGTAGGGATATGTGGAAGTGAGGTAACTTCGACGTTGTTGCGCGTCATGGCGGAAGGCATTCTTGCACTGCTGTGCTATTCCTCATTGGATAACATGGGGCTCTAGGGAGTACAGTGGCCAATGGGGATCACCGCCAGCGGTGATGGTGTACACCACCACAGACGTGACTGCCATTTCCTTTCCATAACCTCACTTCATTCCTGCCTTTCCACAGGACAACACCTACACTGTGTGTGCTGCTGTGATCTGTGTCTGGATCCTGCCATGGCCCGTATGAGCGGGGAAAGGGCCCCTGCCTTCACTTCGGAGGAGTTGAAGCATTTGGTGGATGGGGTCCTTCCCCAGTATGGACAGCTGTATGGGCCTCGAGACCAACAGGTACGATGCATGTGAGAAGGTTGCATGGAGATGTGTGTGCAAGCATCATGTCATTTGGGGGGGTTGTGTGTCTAGTAGTAGTGTACATGGTGGGCGCTAGGTGATGTGTGTGCCAATGGGGATGTAAGGGGATTTGTGGGCCATATGTGTGACAGGCTGGATTGTATGTGTAATGGTGTCCTCCTGTCTGTGTTTCCCCTGCAGGTCAATGTCCTTCAGATGAAGGGATTGTGGTGTGCCATCGCCAAGGACGTGTGGAACCTAGGGGTCTACAGCAGTCAGAGCACCCACTGTAGGAAGAGGTAGGAGGACCTGAGATGCTGTGCGGAGGAGCAGGGGCACCGGTGATAGAGGGAGCTGCATCCCACAGGGCCCAGGAGGCAGGGTACACCGATGCCAAGGGGACCAGTTTGACAGAGGGAAAGGGGAGCACCACAACAGAGACAGGAGGTGACAACACTGACTCAGATTCCTCCTCAGATAGAAGCTCCCTGGTGGTGACGGACACCTCTGCGACCACCCCAGCTACAGGTACAGCCGCCACCCCCATACCACCACCGCCCTCCCAGTAGCCCCTCATCGAGTTGACCTTGCCCCGCTCACCCAGGAAAGTGGGCATCTCCTTTGTCCCAGGCACCTCAGGCCCTGTCCCAGTGAGCCCTGCTGCCCTCAGTGAGGAGGCTATTGATCTCCTGAGATCCATCTCTATAGGGCAGTCAACCATTGTGAATGCCATCCAGATGCAGCAATGCAACGCATTCCTGGAGGGCAATCATGGTGTACTGGCGGCCCAACAGAGATCATTTTGGGCTCTGGCCTCCTCTCTGATGGCAGCCATTGTCCCTGTTCCTACCTTCCCCCCTCCAACTACCAGTTCCTAGTCTCAATCTCCTCAACCCCAACCCATCCCATGCACCCATATAGACAAGCATGTACATGAAACATCACACAAGAGTGGAACAGACAAACACAGGCAGCACACTTCAGTCCACAAGCACTCACACAACAGACAGTTGCACACACATCAACATCCACTGCCTCCACTGTCTCCCCCTCCTCCTCCTCCTCCCTCACTGTCACATCCGCACTCACACCTGCATGCACTGCATTAACAACCACCACCACCATCACCACGGGAAGCAGCACACACACCTCACTTGCAGACACCTCCACAACATCCATCCATGCGTCCCCTGTGTCCTCTCCCACCCTGTCTACCCCCTTCCTAAGAGACACAAACACAAGCACTTAAACTACAAACTGACATCCACCTCACATCAGCACACTGCACATGCGCCTACACCCAAGTCTGGCAGACTTACACCTCCAACAACCACTCCCCCAACCTCCAATCCCATCCCTCCTCCCTCATCCTTCCCCACCATCCCTAAGAAGCTTTTCCTTGCCCACCTTGACCTCTTCCCTCCCCCTCCACCCCACGTCTTGCCCTTAAGATCACAGTCACCACCCACGACCCAGCCCAGCACCTCAGTCAAACGGTCCATGGGCGCAGTGGAGGCACCTCCTAATCGTGGAGGTAAGAAAGTATAGGATCCCACTCCACCAACCAAGAAGGGAGAAGGATCCCACTCAACCACCCAAGAGGGGGAAGGATCACACTCTACCACCCAAGAGAGGAAAGGATCCCACTCCACCACCGAAGAGAGGGAAGGATCCCACTCCACCACCCAAGAGAGGGGGATCCCACTCCACCACCCAGGAAATGGAAGGTTCCCACTCCACCAACTAAGAGAGGCAACAGGCCCCCTCCAACAGCAGTGGGCAAGGAGCCCTCACCTCCAGTTGGAACACAGCAGCCCTCACCTCCAGTTAGGACACAGCAGCCCTCACCTCCATCTGGGGCACAGCAGCCCTCACCTCCAGTTGGGACACAGCAGCCCTCACCTTCAGTTGAGACACATCAGCCCTCACTTCCAGCTGGGACACAGCAGCCCTCACCTCCAGCTGGGACACAGCAGCCCTCACCTCCAGTTGGGACATATTAGACCTCACCTCCAGCTGGGACACAGCAGCCCTCACCTTCAGTTGAGACACAACAGCCCTCACTTCCAGCTGGGACACAGCAGCCCTCACCTACAGCTGGGACACAGCAGCTTTCACCTCCAGCTGGGACATAGCAGCCCTCACCTCCACTTGGCACACAGAGGCCTTCACTCCCAGCTGGGACACAGCAGCCCTCACCTCCAGCAGAGGGCATGTAGGCCACCCTTCAGGGACTGTTGTACAAGGAGCCCCCTCCAGAACCAGTGGGCAAGTTCCCCACCTCAGAGACTGTGGCTTTGCACTCCCCAGGAAAGAGAAATGACCAAGGAGCCCCCTCCAGAACCAGTGGGCAAGTTCCCCACTTCAGCTGAGGTGCCCCCCACCCCCTTTTCCCCCTGAGGTGCCTGGCCATTCCCAACATAATGCCCCTGCACAGTGTTGTGCGGATTACGTCAGAGAATGAGTTGGGGCTTGGACTGTGCCCTGTGTCCATGTGGGCCCTTTCTACTTTGGAATGGCGATTGGCTCTTTCTGAACATTGACTCATGTATTTCTAGTCACATGGACAAGATGGTGGCTGTTAGCATCAAATTACACTATCAGTTCTGTATAAATGTTGTCCTTGCATTATTATGACGTGTGTTCTGTGAGACGTGTTTTCCTGTGCAGCTGGTTGTGTGCATGGTGTGTGTGTGTGTGTGTGTGTGTGTATGTGTGAATGGTGTGTGTTGTGCGTGTGTGTGCCACTCTCCTTTTCTTCCCTCCCTCCCTTGTGTGCTATGCAGCTGTACTCACTGTCGTCGTCTTCATCACTGTTGGTGTGCCAGGTGGAGCTGGGTATAGAAGAGCAGCGGGAAGACTTCAAGTTCCAGTTCCACGGCGGCGATGGTCTTCTCTGTATCTCTGATTGTGTCTTTTGTCTTCTGTGTTTTGTTTTCACCAGGCTTTGGATGGTGTTGGTACCACCCCAAAATTTTGCTATGTCTTAATATGGTGGGCGGTACCTTGTCTTCTGCCTGGCTGTTGATGGCTACCGCTGTAGTCAGTGGTGTTAACACCCTGGCATTTGGTGTGGTACATTGGCTGTCTATGGGAGTTATCACCACCATGGTCATAATATAGCAATAATGCCGCTAGCCTGTTGGCGGTATTACCGTCACTTTAACAGTCACCGCCAATGTCATAATGACCTCCATAGTCTTTGAGGAAAAAGGTGTTAGCTAGGAAACAGACATGACATCCCATTAGATGACGGCTGTCCAAGCCTTCACTAAAAATATGGAGAGGTATTATGTCACTGGTTCTGATACACAGGCTGCGTATAAGAGAAAGGATCTTGGATGAGGCTGTAGAAATGATATTTCAGTTGGTGGAGCTCCATCAGACAATGACTCCTAATGATTCTGCAGACTATAGCCGTGAAGCATAGTAAGGTAGTTGTGTTGTTCTTTCATGAGAACAACATGTACTGCTAAAAGTATGCAGCAGTGTAGCAAAATGCAGAGTGTAAGCAGATACTGTGCAGAGCACAAACATACTGCTGAATTGGAAGTGCTCTGATAGATTCAAGACAATAAGTCCTTCTTTTATTGGAGAGGTTAGATGTAAAGTCAATAATTCATGTGTTTTTTGCCTATTGACTACTTAAAACATTTTGGTGCATATTTACATGTAAGTGGTGCATTGGTCCTGATACACCACTTTTCTTGCATCACCCCTACCCCACCTAATGACACTGGTGCCGTATTTACAATACAGCACACCATTGGGGTGATTAAGACAATAGCGTCAAACTTATTGACGCTATTGTGGTGCTTTGCTGCACTAGGGCCATTGATTAAAATAGGTGTGTTATTTTAATGCTGGCTCTGAGCAGGCATTACTAATGCCAGAAAAATGTTGCAAATTTCACTGTGTAATTTTTTTCGGAATGCCACCCCTTGCATACATTATGCCTGGCACAGGCATAATGTGGCACAAGGTTTTACAAAGTGGTGCAATGCAAGCATTGTGCCACTTTGTAAATACGGCGTGCGGTTAAGGGCTTCTTAACATCACTGAGTGTAAAAAAAAATGACGCTAGGGCGGCACAAGATGTTGCTAGGGACTTGTAAATATGCCTCTTTGTAACGGACATGTTCCTTAAAGAAAATGTGTAGCAAACCAATCTGCATACCAAGCAGTTTTTGAGGGAGCATAGATGCACTACAGAGCTTCATGTTAGGACACACAAGTGGATTCCCACTTCACTTGGAGGAGGTGAAAAAATGTTGACTATTGCTCATGGGAATATTGTATAAGCTATCAGTACAGTCACTCCTTACTGATGGGTTTGTGCTGCATTCAGATTCCTATCCACCATGAGCAGGGATTGTTTTTACAGTTCTGCAGCCAATGCTGCATTTCAATGATATGTCTGCAGCAATGACCAGAAATCAACCAGACTCTACACATTGTTCAAAATCCAGCCTGTCATTGAACGTTTCTCTGCCAAGTTTCCTGAGATTTATATTAAGGGTGGGTCAAATATTCTGCTCCCCCAGTGAAGTTCGTGGAGTTTTCCCCACTCGACACTCTGTGCAGAATGCAAAGTGCAGTAAGTTGGTGAGCACAAGAAATCACTAAGTTGGTGAGCACAAGTAAGATTTCTGAACTCAAGCAGTCGTGGTACACTGTGCCCGCATGCGATGAGAAAGCTGCCACTCGCATTGAGGAAGCTGCCGCTCAAGTAGAAAATCTACTCAAGTGGCGCGCCGTGTGATGCAGTCCAGGCTGATTTACAGCATGGGAGAAACTCCTGCACTGAAAATCGGTGCAAACAGTGCACCTTACCGAAACTCTGCAGTTTTTTGGGTTCTTTGTGGAGTTCTGCATAGGAGAACGCCTCAAACTCCGCCCAGGCCTAATTTATGCTCCCGTCTTTGATTCTTTACAAATGATGGCTGCTGTTCAGGAATTATATACCAAGTAAGAAAGCTTGGAATGGTATGAAGTTTTATATGTTGTGTGTGAGTTCCACTGGTTATGCCTATAGCCTGGGGTGAAATCCTGGATAAATCCTGCTGATTGTACTTCACGTTAGGAATTAGTGAAATGATTTCCTGGCATGTTGCTTAGTCACTCTTTCATGAAGTTTATACTCTATATGTGAACATTTCCCATACAGGAGTACTGTTCGGTGAGCTGTACAACTTTGGCATTGTGGCATGTGGGACAGTTCAAAGTCATTGCAAACAATTTCCTCAGGAGCCTGTTCCTAAAAAGCTAACAAATGTTTGGGTAAATATGAGTGCACCTCTCTGGTCATGATTTAAGATCAGCTGGCAGAAATGCATAAACACTAAAGGATAACAAGTGCATGGGTGAGAGTTATAAAACTGTCCTGCTGCTTCAACCATATGCTATCACTTGTAAAATTGGAACATGTACAGGATCTTGTATATGTACTGAATCCATTTGTCAATTTACAATGCATATGTTGTCTGTCATTGAGATGGGAGATCTGACATCATCTTTTCCTGAAGCTGTGTGGAATCTACAAAGCATCTACGAGGTGGAAAGAGGAAGCAGGTAGGAGGAGCCCAGCAGCATGACATGCGTTCCCCGACAGTAGAAAACTCTTGATCCAGTGGAGGGACAGCTGCAGGTTGGATTGACCCAATGGTGAGAGGAGAAGCTCGGAGGTATGGAGGTGTGGGTGTTCTGAGTTATTAGACCACCCAGGCCCACTGCCCCAACTCAATATCTGCTGAGCACCCTACCCAAGCCGATCACCCAAGCGTCCACCCTGGGAGAGGCGTGAGCAGGAAGGTGATCCTGTGTGGGGAAGGTGGGCTCAGGTGTGCGGAATAGTATGAAACACAGAGCTCAGAGTGCAGGGGTGGCATGATGCCTCTCAGCATCCTTAAGAGTCATCGGGGGATTTCTGTTGAAGCTCCACTGGTCTTTGGGCTATAGAGAGGAGCCCTAAACTACCATTCCTGGAGATAGCAATCTTGTGACCTAGCATATTGAGAGATGTCTGTAGCAGAATCAGAAGTCTATGGGGGGGTGAGGCAAGGCAGGGGTCAGCTGCTGTGAGGACCGGAGGAACAGCAGCTTACGGCTCAACGCAGTTCATCGCAGCTCGCCACTTACCTCAGCGAATGCTCAGCTGGATGTAATGGAGCTGGTGGAGGCACTGCACATGCGTTCGATATAAGTGTCAGGCAAGACTTAACTTTTTCAGGAACCTTCCCTGCCACCTTGAAAATCAAGCTTTTGTCTCCAGCTGGTTTGGTTATCTGCCTCCAGACCATATCCCTTTTAAGCATTAGGGTCCTATTGGGCACTATTGTCTCATTTTGTACATTTGGTACATTACTGTCACTTGCCCCTTGCATTGAATTGAATTGAATTGAATTGAAGGACTTCCAGCATATTTTTAGCTTTGGAGTCATTTTGCTTGACCAGACCTCAGGAGTACTGTTGGGGGCGCTGTAGGCTTCCTCGTGCCTCTCCCCGGTTGGCATGATTCCTGCAGATCCTGTGCAGGGGGGCATGATGGGTACATAAAGGCTCTAAAGGACAAAACTACAGACAAAGTCATGTGAGAGCAAGGGAGTGTTGTGGCATTAGTGGCTTACAATGGTAGGAAGCTCACCGTGTCCTGCAGAGCCGGCCCGTCTAGGCTGGGGTTGTGGCTTGTGCGCCTCAGTGTACCTTCTCCCTCCCCTGTTGCCCTCTATTGATACCCTCTACGTTTGATTGGATCACCTGGCTCATTTCCTGTGGTACGTCAGAGTATACCATGACAGCAAAGAAACTTCGATCTGGGGGAATTCTCTTGTTTAGATTCTGTCAAAAAACTAAATCTAATACGTTAAGGAACAGAGCCTCCCACCTTGAAATTCTCAAAGGTAGTGATATTATTCCTGCATACTTCCAAAAAATTTCAGAAGATTCTTGTTGAATGAGGCCTGGGGGGGCAGCAAGGGTTGTTTCCCAGCCCGAAGATGGAGCTGACGCCTCCTTGGAAGGCCTAGATCATGCAAACCTTTCCTGCTACCAACAAAATACAGTGGCCATCCTAATTAAGGAGAGTGAAGCCCTCCTTGAGAAGAGATAAAAAGGAAGTACTGCATGTTGCCAAGCTCTCAGCAGTCAATTGTGTTGGATTATTTACATCCGGATATATCACTTTTGAAATCTAGCCCTGGGGCAATAAATAGATACATGGACTTCATCCTACAGCATTAAATGCATATATATTATGTTTACAAGAAACCTGGGTAACTGGTACATTTGAGTTAAAAGTTTATTTTGTCATGAACAGCCTGCAAAGAAGTCTAGCAAGCTGCCTGTAATCCAGACAAGTCTAAGAAGGGGCCTGTAATCCAGAAAACATCAATAGACTGGTGTTTTAGCACTCCAATTTAAGCATACGGGGTAGCATCAATTATATTGTTGACTTCTGACCACCTCCAGTTATTATTTCCGCAGATTACAAGTAATATTCCAGACCGTTCTAAAGTTTAGAGCGTATTCTATCTTCTATTATGGCTTTACTGGAAAAACATGCATATAACTTGGACCATATTCTTGGTACTCTGATGGTTATTATTAAGATGACAGCTTGTGTCATGAAGGGGAATCGTTAGACCCCTCATGTACCCAGAACGGTTGATTCATGAACGCAAGCCAGTTGCTCTATGGCTAAGCCCCAGTGGAAGGTAAATTGACGTGACTGGTCATTTGATTTAACCAATTTAGAAAATCTTTTTAAAGAAAGCGTGGACTCCAGCCTAATGGTTGGCAGCAATGGGGAGGGTGGGCTATGCAAGCACCCGAGCATAGGAAAAGTATGAAAGTGTATCCAATCTTTAAAAAAGAAGCAGAAAAAGGTTAAAATATTGCCCCCATTCCCCAGAACGTTGATCAGGAAGATGCTCAGATGTTGGAAAAGGGTAAAAAGAAAGGAAAAAGAAGACAGCCAAAAAAGAAACTTAGAAGGATGAATAAAAGAGATGTAAGGAGAGTTACATTCTCCAAGCTAGGAGCATAACTGGAAATGCAGATAGAAGAGGATACTGTACAGCTACTGGTGCCAAAGAATTGGTGTGGGGGAAGCCATAGACGGAAAATCTGGAAGACTTTAACAACACAATCTCAGGCGAAGAGACTGATGGTCTAAAAACTGATAAACTTACAGTTGAGGAGCACTGCTCCACTAAACAACAGTTCAGAAGGTTCTGATTGAGTATTATTTGTCCTTAATCCAAATGTAAAACCATATGCCCCAACGCAAAATGTATCAAGTTAGTTGAAAAACAGGGATTACTGCCTAGGTAGTCTGGGAGAGCCACATTGCTGTCAAAAGGGTATTGAGGTGGTGGTGATTTCAAAGACCCTGGGTTTTATTGTTCTATTCAACAATGAGGTTTCAGTTTTAAAAATAAGTTATTTGCTGCACTTTTTGGGTCAGATAGATCAGTTAAAGATGATAAAGAGTAGCAATATTAAACTGTTAGATTTACTAAAGATTGGTGGAGAGAAAAAATCAAGGGTTACCTTCTACTTGCCAACAACAGTTAGCCTAATAAGGAACAAGTGTGAATTCCTTACGTCAAGATGGGTTGGCTTAGTCCCATAGAACCAGATATTTTGTAGAAAGGATGGTTTTACCCATAGCAGTAGCAATAGGTTGCCACTCTCAGACAATGGGATAACTTTAAATCTAGTTTCATTAAACACAGATACATTGGCCCTCATTCTGACCCTGGCGGTCGGTGATAAAGCGGCGGCCAACCCGCCAACAGGCCGGCGGTCCAAAATATGCAATTCTGACCCTGGCGGGAACCACCAACACAGCCCGCCACATTAACACTCCGACCGCCACGGCGGAACAAACAAACAGCGCGGCGGTCCCCGCCAACAGGCAGGCGGCAGACAATGTACCGCCCACCCTATCACGACCCACCAATCCGCCACCTTTTCCGGGGCGGGAGCACCGCCGATAAAAACACGGCGGAAACAGACTACGAACGGGAAAACGCTCAACTCCACATACTCCACGCGAGATTCCGGCAGTATGGAACCCGAGTTGCAGGTCATCCCCGCACTCCTATACCTGCTCCTGTACCAGGAGCACGCTAGGCGGCGCGGAAGACATCGGTGAGTACTGCACCTACGACACAGGGGAGGGAAAAGATTACCGGCACACACCCACCCACCCACACCCACTACAACACACACATCAATGCATTCCCACAGATCACTGTCACAACCCACAAACCCCCCCTCCGAAATAATGCAAAGACCAAAAGAAGAGATCATAAACGGGCAGATATATTGAAAAATGGACAGCAGTAATCCCAATAAATAAATAAACTATGTACAAAATATATACATCTACTAAATGTAGTCCAACCACTGTCCGTGGAAAACAGGGGTCCTGAGCAAAGGGGCAAGGCCCAGTCCCACGACAAGAACTCCACGGAGAGAACACTGCAGGGGCATCAGAAAGAAAAAAGGACAGGCACCTCAGGGGGAAGGGAAGGGGAGGCACCTCAGCCACTTGAGTACACGACGCCAGATCCACGAGGGGACTCCATGACCACTGGCCCATCCTGGGGAGAGCAAAGCCACAGTCCAAACAGTCCATACAGTGGGTGGCCTGCCCACTGGGCCATCCTGGGGAGAGCAAAGCCACAGTCCATACAGTCCATACAGTGGGTGGCCTGCCCACTGGGCCATCCTGGGGAGAGCAAAGCCACAGTCCATACAGTCCATACAGTGGGTGGCCTGCCCACTGGGCCATCCTGGGGAGAGCAAAGCCACAGTCCATACAGTCCATACAGTGGGTGGCCTGCCCACTGGGCCATCCTGGGGAGAGCAAAGCCACAGTCCATACAGTCCATACAGTGGGTGGCCTGCCCACTGGGCCATCCTGGGGAGAGCAAAGCCACAGTCCATACAGTCCATACAGTGGGTGGCCTGCCCACTGGGCCATCCTGGGGAGAGCAAAGCCACAGTCCAAACAGTCCATAACAGACTCCACTGCCACTGGAGGAGGCATGTTGGCCAGAGGACATCCTGCAGCCCTGCCCGAGACAGATCCTGCCCTGCCACGTCTGCCAAAGGGCCAGCGGTTCCTGCCTGGAAGGGACCAGTTCAGCGGTTCTTGCCTTGAAGGGCCCAGTTCAGCGGTTCTTGCCTTGAAGGGCCCAGTTCAGCGGTTCTTGAGACGGCGGTCCCCAGCGGAGCGGTGCTGGAGACGGCGGGGCCCAGTTCAGCGGTTCTTGCCTTGAAGGGCCCAGTTCAGCGGTTCTTGCCTTGAAGGGCCCAGTTCAGCGGTTCTTGAGACGGCGGTCCCCAGCGGAGCGGTGCTGGAGACGGCGGGGCCCAGTTCAGCGGTTCTTGCCTTGAAGGGCCCAGTTCAGCGGTTCTTGCCTTGAAGGGCCCAGTTCAGCGGTTCTTGCCTTGAAGGGCCCAGTTCAGCGGTTCTTGAGACGGCGGTCCCCAGCGGAGCGGTGCTGGAGACGGCGGGGCCCAGTTCAGCGGTTCTTGCCTTGAAGGGCCCAGTTCAGCGGTTCTTGCCTTGAAGGGCCCAGTTCAGCGGTTCTTGCCTTGAAGGGCCCAGTTCAGCGGTTCTTGAGACGGCGGTCCCCAGCGGAGCGGTGCTGGAGACGGCGGGGCCCAGTTCAGCGGTTCTTGCCTTGAAGGGCCCAGTTCAGCGGTTCTTGCCTTGAAGGGCCCAGTTCAGCGGTTCTTGCCTTGAAGGGCCCAGTTCAGCGGTTCTTGCCTTGAAGGGCCCAGTTCAGCGGTTCTTGAGACGGCGGTCCCCAGCGGAGCGGTGCTGGAGACGGCGGGGCCCAGTTCAGCGGTTCTTGCCTTGAAGGGCCCAGTTCAGCGGTTCTTGCCTTGAAGGGCCCAGTTCAGCGGTTCTTGAGACGGTGGTCCCCAGCGGAGCGGTGCTGGAGACGGCGGACATTCTATGGCCAACTGCTCATTGCCTGGTGGTGCCCTCCTGGGCAGCGGGGATGGTGCTCCTTCAATGCCCACCTGGGCTGTGGGTGGTGGGGCCCTCCTGGCCAGCTGGGCTAGGTCCTCCCTGGGCAGCGGCTATGGGGGTGGTGGGCTCTCCCGGGGCAGCTGTGCCGGTTCCTCCCGGGGCAGCGGCTATGGGGGTTGCGGGCTCCTCCTGGGCAGCTGTGACGGGTCCTCCATGGGCAGCAGGCCTGCTGCCTGACTTCTCCGCCTTGCTGCCCTTGCCCTCCTTAGTCGGGAGTCTGTGGCCCTTTCCTCCCTTTGGAGCTGTGGCTGTTGACAGTGGCTGGCTAGTGTCCTGGGGGGATATAGAATCCGGGCTCCGGCGGCGGCCCTTCCGCCTTCTGCTCCTCTTCCCAGGTGGTGGGCTGGCTGTCCCCTTGCTGCTGGGCGAAGATCCAGACCTGCGGGCTGGTGGGCTCCAATACCCCTGCACCCTTGTCAAGGGGGCTGCAGGGCTGGTGGTGGCTGAGGTGCTCTTCTTACCCCGACGAGAAGGAGGGGGGGGCTCAGGGTCAGGAAAGAAGGTAGCAGTAGAGAGATAGATTTTCTTGGGACAATGGATAGTGGTAGGTACAGTGGGTATGGGAGTGGAGGGAGAGGATGTGGTTGTAGGCGAGACAAGTTTGCTGTCTTTGGGTGCAGGTGCAGGAGCGGGAGGCTGTCGTGAGGTGGATGGCTGTTGGGTGGGTGAGTGGCTGCGTTTGTGTGGTGTGGAAGAGGGGGTGACAGACACAGTGGGAGAGGACACAGGGGACGTGTAAATGGCAGTGGGGGTGGTGACTGCACGTGTGCGGACTGGAGGGTGTGCTGGTGATGGAAACACTGGCTGATGGTGAGGTGAATGAAGGTGTGAGTGTAGACATCACAGGGAGGGAGGAGGGAGACGAGGAGGTGGGGGTCACAGAGGTGGCAGTGACTGTTGGCATGTCTGCATCGGAATGTTGCTTGTGTGAATGTCTGCGGGATCTGTGGTGCTTATGTTTGGATGAGCTGCTCTTGGGTGTTGAGGTGTGTGCAGGCTGGTCTGATGGTGTGGGTGGGACAGGCAGAGGAACAGGAGACTGGGAGGAGGGAGTTAGTAGAGGGAGGCAGGAGACAGGGACAATGGCTGCCGTCAGTGCTGAGGCCAGAGCCTGGAACGATCGCTGATGGGCAGCCTGACCCGAATGAATGCCCTCCAGGTACGCATTGCTGCGATGAACCTCCCTCTCCACCCCCTGGATGGCATTCAAAAGGGTAGTCTGCCCAACAATGAGCGTTCGGAGGAGGTCAATGACCTCCTCACTGAGGGCAGCGGGGGTAACAGGGGCAGGGCCTGAGGGGCCTGGGGCGAAGGAGATGCCTGGCTTCCTGGCAGAGCGGGCACGGGGCGAACGCTGAGGGGCTGCTGGGAGGGCGGAGATGGTGCGCTGGGTGGCGGCTGTACCTGTAATGGCGGGGGGCACGGATGGTGCCACCCCCGCAAGGGAGCTCCCTTCCGAGGAAGTGTCCGTGTCGCTGCAGGGTCCAGTCGTCCCCGTTGTGGAGCTCCCCTCGCCCTCCGTCTCACTGGTCCAGTCAGACTCTGTGGCATGGCCCTCCTGGGCCATGTGAGATGCAGCTCCCTCCTGCCCCGATGCCACTTCTCCTCCGCCTGATGATGCTGATGCACACAAGCACAGAAAGACAAACAAAAAGGGCGGGGAGAGAGAAATAAAGAGATTTTGAGTACATGGATCACCGGTACAGTTAGCGGACATGACAGACACAGATGCCCCCTGCACTAAGTTGCGCACTTGGGGTCCGCTACGCATTCCGTGGAACATGCCCTACACGCCTAGAGTTGACAACTGCACCCATGGATGACACGGCCCAGGGATGGCTGTACTGACACACTACTGAGGGTGGTGGCTGGGGACACAGGGGCTTACGGGGGTGCCCAGCCTACAGATATCGCCCTGGCCTAGGGGGACCCACAGCCCTCCTCCCCCACCCAGACACCTCCACTGCGCGACAACAGAGTAGATAATGCTTGTACTCACCCCCTTGTGTCTGCTGTGCTGCCCTCACGCGCCCATCCAAATCAGGGTAGGCCACCGCCAGGATCCGGAACATCAGGGGGGTCAGTTGACGGCAGGCACCCCGCCTACGTTGGGAGGCCATCCCCAGCAGAGACTCGGCGGTCTTCTTGGTCCCGCGGCGGATGTCCTCCCACCTCTTGCGGCAGTGGGTGCCCCGTCGATGGTGGACCCCCAGGGTCCGGACTTCCTTGGCGATGGCACGCCAAATCCCGATCTTCTCATGGGCGCGGACCTATGTGACACGTACAGGGAGGGAGAAATACCATGTTCAAGTTTGTCTGCATTTTCGTTGCCAGTGGCCCAATGCCCCCATCCCCGCCAGGCCCCCCTCCAGGACCCCCACCAGGCCCAACATGCCCCCCATCCCCGCCAGGCCCCCCGCCAGGCCCAACATGCCCCCCATCCCCCCAAGGCCCCCCTCCAGGCCCCCCGCCATGCCCAACATGCCCCCCATCCCCGCCAGGCCCCCCTCCAGGCCCCCGCCAGGCCCAACATGCCCCCCATCCCCGCCAGGCCCCCCGCCATGCCCCTGCCATGCCCAACATGCCTCCCATCCCCGCCAGGCCCCCCGCCAGGCCCAACATGCCCCCCATCCCCGCCATGCCCCCCGCCAGGCCCCCCGCCAGGCCCAACATGCCCCCCATCCCCGCCAGGCCCCCCGCCAGGCCCCCCGCCAGGCCCAACATGCCCCCCATCCCCGCCAGGCCCCCCGCCAGGCCCAACATGCCCCCCATCCCCGCCATGCCCCCCGCCAGGCCCAACATGCCCCCCATCCCCGCCAGGCCCCCCGCCAGGCCCCCCGCCAGGCCCAACATGCCCCCCATCCCCACCAGGCCCCCCGCCAGGCCCAACATGCCCCCCATCCCCGCCATGCCCCCCGCCAGGCCCCCCGCCAGGCCCAACATGCCCCCCATCCCCGCCATGCCCCCCGCCAGGCCCAACATGCCCCCCATCCCCACCAGGCCCCCCTCCAGGCCCCCCGCCAGGCCCAACAGGCCCCCCATCCCCGCCAGGCCCCCCACCAGGCCCCCAAGCCAGCCAGTGGCCCCAAATCCATATTGAATTAAACTCACTTGTTGGTCTGGAGGACCGTAGAGTAGCGCATACTGGGGGAGGACCCCATCCACAAGTTTCTCCAACTCTTCTCCAGTGAAGGCAGGGGCCCTTTCCCCAGGCGCAGCAGCCATTGTCCCTTCCAGACCGAGGTCACAGCAACACTTGCAGTATAGGTCCTCTCCTGTGAAAGTTCAAGTCGCAAGTGAATAAGTAGATAGAAAATGGCGGTCACGTCAGCGGCGGTGCGTACCACGGCGGTGCGTACCGCCACCGCCGGCGCCCTTCGCCATTGGCTCCTGAAACCCATAGGCTTCAATGTTAACCAATGCGGCTTCGCGCCGCGGTCTTCGACCGCCGACCGCCGCGGTGTGCCACGCCAGCGCATTGACCTCACATCCCATTGTCACACTTCACAGGTCAGGCATCTGCCATTTCGAGGGTCCACATGGCTCAATTTCAACTGCGTCACACAGGCCTAGGCCTTGCATAGCCACTCAGACACGCCATTCACTGCATAGAGAATCGTTTACTGTGCAAGCTGTGAGTAGTACCTGTGGGTTGCTTGACTGTGTGCTCCATGTTGTCCTTCCTAGGCACCGTCCTCTGTGTTTGGCGAGGAGACGGATGAATCCTCCCGTGTACAGGCCGCTGGTGGACCTGTCGACAATGGAAGCATGCCACATTATCCTGACCTACCGGCTTGACCGTGCCACTATACAAGAACTGTGTGCCCAGCTGGAGCCCGACCTGATGTCCCCCATCCGCCAACCCACAGGGATTCCCCCTCTGGTGCAGGTCCTGTCAGTACTCCATTTCTTGGCAAGTGGGTCATTTCAAGCAACAGTGCAAATTGCTTCTGGGATGTCTCAGCCCATGTTTTCGAAGGTGTTATCCAGAGTGTTGTCTGCCCTGATGAAATACGTGAGGAGCTACATCATTTTCCCTGAGGTGGGCGAATTGGCTACAGTGAAGGGTGATTTCTACGCCCTTGGACATATTCCCAACGTCATTGGTGCCATTGATGGGACCCATGTGGCTTTGGTTCCCCCAAGAGACAGGGAGCAGGTGTACAGGAACAGAAAAAGTTACCATTCCATGAACATCCAGGTGGTGTGTTTGGCTGACCAGTACATCTCGCATGTAAATGCCAAATTCCCTGGGTCAGTGCATGACGCCTACATCCTAAGGAATAGCAGCATCCCTTATGTGATGGAACAGCTAGAGAGACACCGTGTATGGCTATTGGGGGACTCTGGGTACCCCAACCTGTCGTGGCTACTGACCCCAGTAAGGAATCCCCGGACCAGGGCAGAGGAACGGTACAATGAGGCCCATGGGCGTACTAGGAGGGTGATCGAACGCACCTTCGGCCTCCTAAAGGCCAGGTTTCGGTGCCTGCATATGACAGGTGGATCCCTAATGTACTCACCTAAGAAGGTGTGTCACATCATCGTGGCCTGCTGCATGCTTCACAACCTGGCTTTGCGCCGCCAGGTGCCTTTCCTGCAGGAGGATGGTCGAGACGGTGGTGTTGTGGCAGCTGTGGAACCTGTGGAGAGTGACGAGGAGGAAGACGACGGGGCTGAAACAGACAACAGGGACAGAATCATTGAACAGTACTTCCAATAGGACACAGGTAACAATTCAAACATAATTTAGTAAATGTGAACTACTCTCCTGCATCTCTGCTGCCTGTCTATTTGCCCCAGTGTATGATGACTGAGTTGTGGCTTTTCCCTCCCTATTTCAGATCTGGGGTCCCCACTATGAGTCCTGTGCTTCGTTTCCCCATGGACTACAGCTTTGTGGCAGCTGTTTGTTGACTTCACTATGTACAAGGACATATTTGCACTGTCATGTCAATTACAATATTTTGAAATCACAGCCAGACTCCAGATAGTTTTGTGCAAAATAGGTGTTTATTTCAGTGCTCAAAATGGGATGGGTGGTTTCAAGTGGGTGGGGGCTATGGTGAAGGAATGTCCATGGCAGAGTCCAGAGTAACAGTCACACAGGTGCATTGTCCATAGGCCTGTGGAGAGATGGAGCATGGGCAGTTCAAGGATGGACAGGGTGACAATGTGGGACAGTGGGATGACATCAGGTGGTATCCTTTGCTGGCGGGGGTCTTGACATCCTACTCTGTCTTCTTGCGAGATCTCAGTGCCCTCTTGCGGGGTGGTTCTTCTCCTGCAGGAGGTGGGGGTCTGGTGGGCTGCTGTTGTGCGGGGGCCTCCTGTCCACTAGCGCCGGCGGAGGTGGTTGGCTGTTCTTGGTCCAGGCTAGTGGCAGGGGCCCTTTGTTGTTGTTGAGTGTCCGTCCTGGTGTTGATGAGGTCCTGCAGCAGCCCTACCATGGTAACCAGGGTGGAGGTGAGGGCTCTGATGTCCTCCCTGTACCCCCGATAGTGTTCCTCCTGCAGTACCTGGATCTCCTGGAACCGGGCCAGTACCGTCGCCATCGTCTCCTGGGAGCGGTTGTATGCTCCCATGATGGTGGTGAGGGCCTCGTGGAGAGTGGGTTCCCTGGGCCCGTCCCCCCCCTGTCGCACAGCTGCCCTCCGAGTTGCCCTGTTTCCCTGGGCCTCTGCCCCCTGGCCGGTGTGCCCACTACCACTGCCCCCAGGTCCCTGTTGTTGTTGGGGTGGTGGGTTATCCTGGGTGCCCTGTAGTGGTAGACACACCGCAGATTGACGCGCCCTGGAGACAGCGGCATGGGCCCGCTGGGTGGGAGCTGTGCTGGTGTTCCCAGAGGGGTTTGGGTCTGTAGTGGCCTGTGCCTGTGTGAGGGGAACCGACTGTCCAGAGGTCCCCGATGGTCCGGGCTGGTCATCAGTGTCCAGGTCGACAGAGCTGCTGTCATCGCTGACGGCCTCTTGGGTGGGGGGTGTGGAGAATTCTGGGCCCTCCGTGGCGGTGTGTTGGCGGTCGGGTCCTGCAGGGGTATAGAGGTATGGTTATAGTTTCAATGTGTGCCATATGGGTGTATCTGTGGGTTCCCGTGTCCCCAAGTGCTGGCATTCGTGTGTGGGGGCTTTGGTGAGGGTGGCTTGTGGGGGGGATGTGTATATGCATTGGGCATGCTTTGGTGATGGGTGTCCATGCTTAGTAGACGCATGCAGGCCTAGGTTTTGGGATGTGTGGGTTGTGATGGTGAGACATTGGCAGGGAATAGGTGTGCTGGGGGTGGGGGTGAGGATGGTGGTGGGGGTGAGGGTGGGGGTGAGGGTTGGGGTATGATTTGGCATGCAGGTGGGGGGGAAGCAGTATTGAAGCTTCAACTTACCAGAATCCATTCCTCCGCCGACTCCTGCGAGGCCGTCAGGATGCAGGATGTTCAAGACTTCCTCCTCCCATGTTGTAAATTGTGGGGGTTGAGGTGGGGGTCCTCCGCCAGTCTTCTGCACGGCGATGTTGTGCCTGGATACCATGGAACGCACCTTCCCCCGTAGGTCGTTCCATCGCTTCCTGATGTCTTCCCGATTTCTGGGGTGCTGTCCCACAGCGTTGACCCTGTCGACAATCCTCTGCCATAGCTCTGTCCTCCGGGCAATGCTGGTGTATTGGACCTGTGTGCCGAAGAGCTGGGGCTCTACCCGAACGATTTCCTCCACCATGACCCTGAGTTCTTCGTCTGAGAAGCGGGGGTGTCTTTGGGGTGCCATGGAGTGGTGTGTATGATGTGTGGGGTGGAGTATGTGTAGTTAAGTGTGTTGAGTGTGGTGGTGTGTGTTGTTTTGTGTGTGGATATTGTGTGGGTGATGGTGTAGTGTGCCTCTGTGTGATGGTATTCTGTGATCGCTGATGTGTCTCTCAGTGCTTCTTTTCGGATTTTGGTCGAAGGGGTTTGTGGGTGATGTGGGTGTGTGTTTTATATTGTATTGTGTGTGTGGGAGTGGTGTGTGTATGTGTATCAGGTGTGTGGAATTCAAATTGTCCAATGTGGCTGAGTTTTGTTCGTTTGTGTGTATTCTGACCGCGGCGGTGTGTACCGCCAATGGAAAACCGCGTTTGAAAGACCGCCGCGTGGATTCGTGGGTCGTAATGGCATGGGCGTATTTCTGTTGGCGTGACGGTGGAGGTTTGGTCACCTCCACTTTTCCGCCGACCGCTGGTCTGGCGGTCTGTTGTGGCTGTCGGATTTTCCGAGGTTTGGCTGCTGCGGGTCAGAATGACCGTGGCGGGTTACCGCGACTGCGGCGGAATTATGGAGGATTTCTGAACGGCGGTAGGCGCCTTTTACCGCCGAGGTCAGAATGACCACCATTATGTTTACAAGAAACATGGGTAACAGGTACCTTAGAGGTAAAAGATTATTTTGTCATAAACAGCCCTGCAAAGAAGTCTGAGAAGGGGCATGCACATTACTGAATACGTACTGTTCATGGTCCTATACAGTGTTTCATCATCCCTGAATTCCCTTCAGTGTATACTTTTTGGCATGAAAACAGGCTGAGATTTCTATCTGCCCCATATGATGTTGGTGAATATGTATTTACAACCTGGGAAAGAGTATAAACACCTCTTAGGAGATTTTTTCCATTTTCTTGAGTCAGTGTCCATCCAGGCCCAGACCACTAATATAATTATGATTGGGAACCTTAATGCTTCTGTGTTCAATCACTACTTGAGACTTCATTCTGATAAAAGAAAGGAGGCTTTGAACATTCTGAGGGGGTCTTTTCTGAGTGAGTCTAGAGTAAATAAGAGAGGGTCACTACTGCTGTAGGGGGCAGATGCTGACAGTGACATCCAGGCCCATACAATCCATAGAACATTGAATGGTTCATCAATAATTGATTTTATTAGTAGTTCCTATTCTGCATTCTATCTTATAATGGCCACTGCAGTAATTGATTCCAATTGGAGTCACCATAGTATTTTATTTTTCCAACACCACATACCACTACACTCACCACAATCATCACCACATACACCACCCCACACCTCACACACACCACCCCATGTCACGTCAAAGACACCCCCGCTTCTCTGAGGAGGAGCTCAGGGTCATGGTGGAGGAAATCGTACGGGTAGAGCCACAGCTATTTGGCTCACAGGGACAGCACACATCAATAGCCAGGAAGATGGAGTTATGGCGCAGAATAGTGGACAGGGTGAACGCCGTGGGACAGCACCCAAGAAATAGGGAGGACATCAGGAAGAGGTGGAACGACCTACGGGGGAAGGTGCGTTCCACGGTATCCAGGCACAATATCGCGGTGCAGCAGACTGGCGGCGGACCCCCACCTCCTCCCCCACAACTAACAACATGGGAGGAGCAAGGGTTGACCATCTTGCATCCTGAGGGCCTCGGAGGAGTCGGTGGAGGATGGGACACTAGTAAGTCAAATCTTAACTATCATATCCCCCACCCTACCTGCATGCTATCACATACCCCCACCCTCACACCCTCCCCTATATCCCAAATCCTCACTAATCTACCCTTAACACAAACCATCCATCCCAACACCAAGCCCTGCATGACACAACTAAGCATGTGCACCCCTCACTAAAGCATGCTCACTGCACATACCCAGAACACCCCCCCAACCATCATCACACAAGCCCCCACACAGGAATGCTTGCACTCGGATACACAAACACCCACCCATTGCACACCATGAAACACACACATGCAATAATCACGTTCTCATACCCCTGCAGGAACCCAAAGGACCGTCACCACACCAGAGGGTCCAGACAACACCACTCCACCCCCATAAGAGGCCCACAGTGACGACAGCAGCTCTGCCCCACTGGATCTTGATGACCAGCCCGGACCATCGTGGGCCTCCGGACAGTCGGTTCCCCTTGCCCAGCCACCGCCCAACACCGAGCTGCCACCCTCTGGTAACACCAGCACAGTACCCGCACAGCGGGCCCAAACCTCCCTACCCAGGTTGGTCAATCAGTGGTGTGTCCACCACTACAGGGCACCCAGGCTAACCCACCACCCCAACAACAACAGGGACCTGGGGGCAGTGGTAGTGGGCACACGGTCCAGGGGACGGAGGCACAGGAACGCCGGGGAACTGGGAGGACTGCTGTGCGACAGAGGGAGGACAGGCCAAGGGAACCAACTCTCCATGAGGTCCTCTACTTCATCATGGGAGCATACCATCCCTCCCAGGAGACGATGGCGACGGTCCTGGACAAGTTGCAGGAGACCCTGCGCCTGCAGGAGGAGCAGTATTTGGGGTTCAGGGAGGAGCTCAGGACCATCAGCTCTGCCCTGGGCACCATCGTAGGGGTGCTGACGGACATTCAAAAGACCTTGAGGGACACCGTGGCACTCCAAGGGGCCTCTGACACTAGCATGGACGATGAACTGCCCACCACCTCCGCCGGCGCTAGTGGACAGGACGCCCCGCCACAGGACCACCACACCAGCACCCCACCCCCTGCAGACGGACAACCACCACGCAAGTGGTCCCTGAGATCCAGGAACAGGACAGAGCAAGATGGCAAGACCCCCGCCAGTAAATAAGACCACCCTGATTGTCCTCCCACTGTCCCACTTTGTTACCCTGTCCATATTCGAACTGCCCCAGCTCCACTTCCTATGCCAAGATGGGCAGTGCACCTGTGAGACTAATAGACTGGACTCTGCCATGGACATTCCTCCACCATCACCCATCACCATTTTACAACCCCCCTTCATTTGTTGAGCACTTAAATAAACACCCTTGAAACACCCAAAATTCTGGAGTCAGTCTATGATTTGGTACTTTGTATTATCAATCACAGTGTCATAATGGGTTACCCATTGTAAGGCTAACATACCTATGTCACACATCACAAGCCCTTGAAGGATGCAAGCAGTTGACACGTAGGTTACCACACTTGTGAAACTGAAATGGAAGGGTACAACTCAATTAACAAATAGTGAGTGAAATGTAGGTACAGGATAGAGATAGACGTGTGAAAGTTAATGTAATGTTAAACCAGAAAATGTTCTCACCTGTGTGTCACTGGAAATATTGCTGTATGACTGAATCCCTGTTGTCGTTTTCTTCTTCCTCAGCTTCATCCTCATCACTGTCCACAGGCTCCACAGCTGCTACAACACCGTCATCTGGATCATCCTCCTGCAGAAAAGGCACCTGGCGTCGCAATACCAATTTATGGAGCATGGAGCAGGCGATGATGATGTCGCACACCTTCTTCGGTGAGTAGAATAGGGATCCACCTGTCATATGGAGGCACCTGAACCTGGCCTTAAGGAGGCCGAAGGTGCGTTTGATAACCCTCCTAGTCCGCCCATGGGCATCATTGTACCGTTCCTCTGCCCTGGTCCTGGGATTCCTCACTGGGGTCAATAGCCAGGAAAGGTTGGGGTAACCAGAGTCCCCCAATAGCCATACACGGTGCCTCTGGAGTTGACCCATCATATCAGGGATGCTGCTATTGCGCAGGATGTAGGCGTCATGCACTGAGCCAGGGAACATAGCATTTACCTGCGAGATGTACTGGTCTGCCAAACAGACCATCTGGACATTCATAGAATGATAACTCTTCCTGTTCCTGTACACCTGTTCACTCCTGTGGGGGGGGACCAGAGTTACATGGGTCCCATCAATGGCACCTATGACGTTGGGAATATGTCCAAGGGCATAGAAGTCACCTTTCACTGTAGGTAAATCCTCCACCTGAGGGAATATGATGTATCTCCTTACGTGTTTCAGCAGGGCAGACAACACTCTGGACAAGACGTTGGAAAACATAGGCTGGGACATCTCTGATGCCATGGCCGCTGTTGTCTGAAATTACCTACTTGCAAGGAAATGGAGCACTGACAGCCCCTGCACGTCTCTGGGGATTCCAGTCGGATGGCGGATCGGTGACATCAGGTCTGGCTCCAACTGGGTACATAGTTCGTGGATAGTGGCACGGTCAAACCTGTAGGTGACAATGACATGTCTTTCTTCCATTGTCAACAGGTCCACCAGCGGTCGGTACACCGTAGGATTCCGCCATCTTCTCATATGTCCCAGCTGACGGTGCCTACGAAGGACAACAGCGAAGAACCAGTCATTAATCCTCCAGGTATGTACCCACTGTTACACACAAGACTACACCAGACACAAAACCCTTCCTGTATGTGTGTTGATTGTAGGCCTAGCTATGTGTGACGCAGTAGTAAATGAAGGCATGTGGGCCCCTGAAATGGCGGCTGCCTGACCTCTAAACTGGGACAATGGGATTGTGGTGTAACTGCGCTGGCGTTGCACACCGTCGCGGTAGGCGGTTGTAGACCGCGGCGCAATGCTGCATTGGTTAACATTGGACCCTATGGGTTCCAGGAGCCAATGAACAGGTGCGCTGCGGTGATGATGCGCACCGCCGCAGACGTCACCGCCGCGGATGTCACGCCATTTTCTATCTGTTCACTCACTAGATACCTGACCTTCGACAGGAGAGGACCTACACTGCTAGTGCTGCTGTGACCTCGGTCTGGAAGCGACGATGGCTGCTGCGTCTGGGGAAAGGGCCACTGCCTTCACTGCACAGGAGTTGGAGAAACTTGTGGATGGGGTCCTCCCCCAGTACACGCTACTCTACGGTCCTCCAGACCAACAGGTTAGTACACAGGGAGCACGTTGTATGGGCTAGGCCTGGGTGGAGAGGGCTGGGTGGAAGAGGGAAGGGGGCAGAGTACATAGAACAGTTATGCATGGGAATGAATGGGCCACATGGCCAGAGTAGGGAGGGGGCCACTCACATTGACGGTGCAGTTGGTAATGACTGTACCTCTTCCCTTTTGCATGTCATGTAGGTCAGTGCCCACCAGAAGAGGGACATTTGGCGTGCCATCGCCAAGGAGGTCCGGACCCTGGTGCCCCACCAGAGACGGGGCACCCGCTGCCGTAAGAGATGGGAGGACATTCGCCGCTGCAGCAAGAAGACGGCGGAGGCTCAGCTGGGGATGGCCTCCCAACGTGGGAGGGGTGCCCGTCGCACCATGACCCCCCTGATGTTCCGGATCCTGGCGGTGGCCTACCCGGAGTTGGATGGGCGCTTGAGGACATCACAGCAGACACAAGGGGGTGAGTACAACCTCATTCAGTGGACTTTGCGTGCAGTGGAGGGGTCTGGGTGGGGGAGGTGGGCTGTGGGTGTCCCTAGGCCAGGGCGAATTCGGTAGGCAAGGACCCTCCGTAATGTAGGCCATGTGGCACTCTACCCCACCTCACCAGAGTGCCAAGTTGAGGTATAGTTGCCCCTGTGGCATCCATGTGCCATGTAGGCCATATCCCAGAAATTGCATGTGCAGAGGGCAGGAGCACTGCGTAATGCAGGGGGCTGCTGCGTCTGTCTTGTCCGCCAACGGTAGCGGAATGCCATGCACTAAAACTCTCTTTCTTCTGTCTCCCCCCCTTTTCCTGCTCTCCCTGTCCTTTTGTACATCAGCATCATCAGGCGGAGGTACAGTGGCACCGGAGCACGAGGGAGCTGCATGCCATATGGCCATGGAGGGCCACACCACAGACTCTGAATGCACCAGTAGGACGGAGGGCGAGGGGAGCTTCATGTCGGCCACCGGATCACCAACCAGCGACATGGACTCGTCCGCCGATGGGAGCTCCCCTGTGGTGGCGGCACCATCTGTGCGCCCCACTTCTACAGGTACAGCCGCCACCTCCCTTATCAGCACCTCCCTCCCAGCAGCCCTTCAGCTTTCGCCCCGTGCCCGCTCACCCAGGAGGGTGGGCATCACCTTCGCCCCAGGCACCTCAGGCCATGCCCCAGTCACCCCTGCTACCCTCAGTGAGGAGGCCATTGACCTCCTCAGGTCACTCACTGTTGGGCAGTCTACCATTGTGAGTGCCATCCAGGGTGTAGAACGAGAGTTGCAACACAGTAATGCATTCCTGGAGGGCATTCATTCTGGTCAGGCTGTCCTTCAGCGAACCCTGCAATCTCTGGCCTCAGCACTGATGGCAGCCATTGTTCCTGTGTCCAGCCTCCCCCCTCCAACTTCCTCCACCCAGACCCAATCTCCTGTACCCCCGCCCATCCCAAGCACACCTACAGACCAGCATGAACACAAGTCAACACACACAAGTAGCTCAAGCAAACATAGGCACCACACACACCACAGGCACTCACGCAAGCCTCACCCACATAAAGACACAGCAACATCCACTGTCTCCACTGTGTCCCCCTCCTCCTCTTCTCCCTCCCAGTCTCGTCTACACACACACCTGCATGCACCACATCTACAGGCACTAGGACTCGTACCAGGACACCCAGCACCACAAGCCGCTCACCTGCACTCACCACCTCCACTGCCATTTACACATCCCCTGTGTCCTCTCCCAGTGTGTCTGTGACGCCCCCTCCCAAAGTACACAAACGCCGGCAATCACTCACCCAACATCCATCCACCTCACGACAGCCTCCAGTACCTGCACCTGCACCCAAAACACCTAAAGTGACACCTCCTACAACCACCTCCTCTTCCTCCACTCCCAGACCCCCTCCATCTACCCATTCCAGTGTTCATCAGAAACTGTCCCTATGTCAAATTGACCTTTTTGCCCCCACCCCCCCTCTAATTCATCAGTCCCGTTGTAGCGCCGCAGCCAAAAAGCCTCCAATACCAGTGGTGCCTGTTCAAGGTTTGTGGAGTGCACCGGCCACCAGGGCAGGCAGTAGGACCCGGAGCCAAGGCACTGGCAGCCCACCCCCTGTAAAGGCTCCAAAACTGGAGAGTGGTCGAGGGGACCGTGTTAAGACTCCTGGTGGGACAACAAGTGACATGGGTTCGAAGGGGATTGGTGAGTCAGCTGTAACTCCAACAAAGGTGGGGAAGGTCCAGAGGAAGTCTGCCCAGCCTGTTGTGAGTGTCACGGTGGAGAAGTGCGCCATCATTTCCGGCTGTCCAGACACAACCGCCAGCACCGTTGTCACTGGTCAGGAGACCACCGCCACCGCCGGAGTCACAGCCCAGGAGGGCCCAAGTATCGTCACGGGTCCAGAAACCACCGCCAGAGTCACAGCCCAGGAGGGCTGAAGTATCGTCACTGGTCAGGAGACCACCGCCGGAGTCACAGCCCAGGAGGGCCAAAGTATCGTCACTGGTCCAGAGACCACCGCCAGAATCACAGCCCAGGAGGGCCCAAGTATCGTCATTGGTCCAGAGACCACCGCCAGAGTCACAGCCCAGGAGGGCCCAAGTATCGGCACTGGTCCAGAAACCCCCGCCAGAGTCACAGCCCAGGAGGGCCGAAGTATCGTCACTCATCAGGAGGCCACCGCCGGAGTCACAGCCCAGGAAGGCCCAAGTATCGTCACTGGTCAGGAGACCACCGCCACCGCCGGAGTCACAGCCCAGGAGGGCCCAAGTATCGCCACTGGTCCAGAGACCACCGCCACCGCCGGAGTCACAGCCCAGGAGGGCCCAAGTATCGTCACTGGTCCAGAGACCACCGCCAGAGTCACAGCCCAGGAGGGCCCAAGTATCGTCACTGGTCCGGAGACCACCGCCGGAGTCACAGCCCAGGAGGGCCCAGGTATCGTCACTGGTCAGGAGACCACCGCCGGAGTCACAGCCCAGGAGGGCCCAAGTATCGTCACTGGTCCAGAGACCACCGCCAGAGTTACAGCCCAGGAGGGCCCAAGTATCATCACTGGTCCAGAGACCACCGCCAGAGTCACAGCCCAGGAGGGCCCAAGTATCGTCACTGGTCCAGAGACCACCGCCAGAGTCACAGCCCAGGAGGGCCCAAGTATCGTCACTGGTCCAGAAACCACCGCAGGAGTCACAGCCCAGGAGGGGTCCGGATGCCACAGCCCCGCTGGGCAATGATGGAACATCATGCCACCCACCAATGCTCATTGTAGAGAACGTCATGCCACCCACCAATGCCCATTGGAGAGAACGTCATGCCACACACCAATGCCCAGTGTAGAGATCGTCATGCCACACACCAAGGTCCGTATCAGAACCGCCATGGCAAAGCACCACTGAACAGTCCATAGACCGCCATGGCAAAGCACCGCTGAACAGTCCATAGACCGCCATGGCAAAGCACCGCTGAACAGGGCAAAGACCGCTATGGCAAAGCACCGCTGAACAGGGCAAAGACCGCCATGGCAAAGCACCGCTGAACAGTCCAGAACTGCCATGGCAAAGCACCGCTGAACAGGGCAAAGACCGCCATGGCAAAGCACTGCTGAACAGTCCAGAACCGCCATGGCAAAGCACTGCTGAACAGTCCAGAACTGCCATGGCAAAGCACCGCTGAACAGGGCAAAGACCACCATGGCAAAGCACCGCTGAAAAGTCCAGAACCGCCATGGCAAAGCACCGCTGAACAGGGCAAAGACCGCCATGGCAAAGCACTGCTGAACAGGGCAAAGACCGCCATGGCAAAACACCGCTGAACAGTCCATAGACCGCCATGACAAAGCACCGCTGAACAGTCCAGAACCGCCATGGCAAAGCACCGCTGAACAGGGCAAAGACCGCCATGGCAAAGCACCGCTGAACAGTCCAGAACCGCCATGGCAAAGCACCGCTGAACAGGGCAAAGACCGCCATGGCAAAACACCGCTAAACAGGGCAAAGACCGCCATGGCAAAGCACCGCTGAACAGGGCAAAGACCGCCATGGCACAGCACCGCTGAACAGGGCAAAGACCGCCATGGCAAAGCACCGCTGAACAGTCCATAGATCGCCATGGCAAAGCACCACTGAACAGTCCAGAACCGCCATGGCAAAGCACCGCTGAACAGGGCAAAGACCGCCATGGCAAAGCACCGCTGAACAGGGCAAAGACCGCCATGGCAAAGCACCGCTGGACAGGGCATGCACCGTGTAGGAAGGAAAAGGCCGCCACATCAGGCATCCTTCCCCCATGTGCAGCTGGGACAGTGACCGGACATGAACTTTCACGGGGAGACTCATCCAGTCTGGGCACCAGTCCCCCCCAGTACCAGTAGAGAACTGCATCTACTTGAGAAACTGTGGCTTTGCACTCCCCAGGATGGCACAGTGGGCAAGCCACCCACTGTAGAGACTTGAGAGACTGTGGCCTTGCACTCCCCAGGATGGCACAGTGGGCAACCCACCCACTGGAGAGACTTGAGAGACTGTGGCTTTGCACTCCCCAGGATGGCACAGTGGGCAACCCACCCCCTGTAGAGACTTAAGAGACTGTGGGGGTCATTCTGACTCCCGCCGGGCGCGGTCACTGCGCGCCCGGCGGGAGCCGCCAAAATACCGTACCGCGGTCGGAAGACCGCAGTGGGTATTTTGAGGTTTCCCCTGGGCTGGCGGGCGGCCTCCAAAAGGCCGCCCGCCAGCCCAGGGGAAAACGTCCTTCCCACGATGAAGCTGGCTCGTAATCGAGCCGGCGGAGTGGGAAGGTGCGACGGGTGCTACTGCACCCGTCGCATATTTCACTGTCTGCTAAGCAGACAGTGAAATACAAGCGGGGCCCTCTTACAGGGGCCCCTGCAGTGCCCATGCCATTGGCATGGGCACTGCAGGGGCCCACAGGGGCCCCGCGACACCCCCTACCGCCATCCTGTTCCTGGCGGGCGAACCGCCAGGAACAGGATGGCGGTAGGGGGTGTCAGAATCCCCTCGGCGGCGCAGCAAGCTGCGCCGCCTTGGAGGATTCCAACAGGCAGTGGTAAACCGGCGGGAAACCGCCGGTTTACCATTTCTGACCGCGGCTGAACCGCCGCGGTCAGAATGCCCTCGGGAGCACCGCCAGCCTGTTGGTGGCCGCCAGGGTCAGAATGACCCCCTGTGGCTTTGCACTCCCCAGGATGGCACAGTGGGCAACCCACCCACTGGAGAGACTTGTGAGACTGTGGCTTTGCACTCCCCATGATACATCAATGGGCATGGAGCCCCGTCGTGGATCTGGCTTCGCATTCATCTGTCTGAGGTGCCCCACCTTTCCTTCCCCCTGAGGTGCCTGTAGTGTTTCTATCTGATGCCCCGGCAGTGTTCTCTCCGATTTTGGTCAGGTATAGTTTGTGGGCCTCGCCCATGCATTTTTGGACTGTTGGTGCACGGACATTGTTGTGTACATATCTGCACTACTTCTCGGATTGTATGTGTAAATAAGAGTGATTTTGAGATATATATATCTGTATATTTTTGTATGAGATGTATATTGGCACATTACAATGTTTGACCGAATTTCGCATTGTCTTTTCATTCTTCCGGGGGGATTGTGATTTGTTACTGTGATTTTTGTGAATGCATTGGTGTGTATGTTGTAATATGCGAGGGTGGGGGTGGGGGTGTTTGGTGGGTGTCCCCTTAACTTTTGCCTCCCCCCTCCCCCGTGTCGTAGATGCAGTACTCACTGGTGTCTTCGGCGCTTACGTAGCTGTTGGTCGTAGAGGAGCAGAAAGATCAGGGCAGGTAGGATTCGGCCTCCATGGTGTCCTCCTTCCTCGTGGAGTATGTTGAGGTGAGCGTTTTCCCATAGCAAAAGCTGTTTCCGCCGTGTTTTTATCCACGGTGAATCCGCCCCAGAAAAGGTGGCGGATTGGCGGGTTGTAATAGTGTGGGCGGTACATTGTCTCCCGCCTGTCTGTTGGCGGTGACCGCCGCGCTGCTTGTCTGTTCCGCCGTGGCGGGCGGTGTGTAAAGTGGCTGTCTTTGTTGGCGGTTACCACCAGGGTCATAATTCCCTTTTTTTGTCCGCCGCCCTGTTTGCGGTATTACCGCACCTTTAACACCGTCCGCCAGGGTTGTAATGACCACCTATATGGAAAAAGTTGTAAAAGTTAAATCTTTCGTTTCAGACTTAGGAACCAAGTGAAGAGTCTAAATAAGGTTTATCCACTGAAGAGGCTGATGAATACATTTCAAAGGCGACAATTTAAATTGTACTCAAAACACCGTAAAACAACCATAAATTGTCACAGGAGGAAGAGATTAAGGTGGTTAAGGTAACACAAAAGGAAAAAGGAAAAAAACTATAGAAGATGGATCGAAATTACTGATGTTGTTGAACGGAAGAATTCAACGTTATTTTGTAATATCGAGGGAAATGTTCCAGCAGTATAGTGAGCCCAAAATCAACAATATCACAAGTAAACTCTGGAGCAAATATATAATTTCATTGTTTGCTTTGAATGGCGTGGGGTATGTTTTAATAGATCAGAGTTTGTCAAAATCTAGGCCCAGAAATGGGGACAATGTTATCCTTCCTTATCCAAAAAAGGCAAAAGTTAAAACAAAATCATTGAGGGCCTACGAAGCTCCGGGTGAGAGAGCATGATCAGCTGCCTATGACAATCATCAAGCTATAGGCTGATTTTTGTCCTTTCTGTTTAAATGTTGCAATATATCAGGCGAGATATCTAATTCTTGGAGGGGCAGCAGTGACCTTTCTCTTCATAAAAAAAGGCTCCACTGATTCACCCACGAATTATGAAGGAAATCCAGATTTTGCACCTTGGAACAGGCAGGTTTTCGTCCAAATTGCTCCACCTTAAATGATATAAACATATTATGGGGGTGATTCTGAGCTTGGCGGGCGGTGGTAGCCGCCCGCCAAGCGGAAACCGCCAGAAGACCGTACCGCGGTCAAAAGACCGCGGCGGTCATTCTGGGTTTCCCACTGGGCTGGCGGGCGACCGCCGAAAGTCCGCCCGCCAGCCCAGCGGGAAACACCCTTCCCACGAGGACGCCGGCTCAGAATTGAGCCGGCGGAGTGGGAAGGTGCGACGGGTGCAGTTGCACCCGTCGCGAATTTCAGTGTCTGCAAGGCAGACACTGAAATTCTTTTTGGGGCCCCCAGGGGCCCCGTGGCACCCCCTACCGCCATCCTGTTCCCGGCAGGAGAACCGCCAGGAACAGGATGGCGGTAGGGGGTTTCAGAATCCCCATGGCGGCGGAGCGCGCTCTGCCGCCATGGAGGATTCTCAAGGGCAGCGGAAAGTCGGCGGGACACCGCCGACTTTCCGTTTCTGGCCGCGGCTGAACCGCTGCGGTCAGAATGCCCAGTGGTGCACCGCCAGCCTGTTGGCGGTGCTACCGCGGTCGTTCGCCCTGGCGGTTTTTACCGCCAGGGTTAGAATGACCCCCTATATCTTTTCACAGAAAAGTATGTTCGGAAAGGGGTATGCCAGTTTACTTGGCACTTATTGATTTCTTTACTGCTTTTGACCGTGTAGACAGGCACACTTAATGGAGGAAGCTCAAGGACTTGGGTCTCCCAGAGGATCTGTTAAAATTAATAATGACCTTGTATGCAGACACATGGCAATGTAGCAGGGAAATCTAGGGCTCCCATCTAAGATGGAAACAAAAATGGCTTAAAACAAGGCTGTTTATTAGCGCCCCTTCTTTTCTCACTATATGTCACTGATTTAGTTTGACAGATGGACCATTAAGAAGTTTAGAATGAGACACCCTAATGGTCAAGGCGTACCCAATAAGGAATCACTTATAAGTTGATGACATTTTATTGCTGGATGTGACTTCAAAGGGGTTGCAGGTGCACCTTCATGCCATAGTACCCTATGCGGAGAGGCATTATCTGAAGGATAATGTGGATAAATGCAAAATAATGAAGAGTGGATACTATTCGAGGATGATTTATAGTTGCCTTTTGGGTACAGTGCCATTAAAACTAGTGAAATTGTATACTTATTTAGGTAAAAGAAATTCTGATGATCTGAGTGAGAAAGGCTGAGGTCAGAGGAGGAAGTAGTAGTTGCAGAGGATTCCTGCTGGACACTTGCAAGTAGAATCTGAAGAGAACCCACAGGAGAGACCCTAAATAGCCCTGAGAGGGGGATTGGCTACCTTATCAGGTAAGGACCTATCAGGAAGGGTTTCTGACGTCGCCTGCTGGCACTGGTCACTCACAGCCATCCAGAGTGCCCCCACACCTTTCAAAGCAAGATGGCTAAAGTCTGGGACTCAGTGGGGGAGCTTTGGGCACCACCCCTAGGGTGGTGATGGACAGGGGAGTGGTCACTTCCCTTTCTTTTGTCCAGTTTTGTGTCAGAGCAGGGGACAAGGGGTCCGTGAACAGGTGTAGACTGGCTTATGCAAAGAGGGCACCATCTGTGCTGTTAGACTTTTGAGTTTATGCAGGGTCATCCCCAATCTTTTGCCTCCTGCCTCCTATTTATTCTGACCTGTTGCTGTTCGCTTTTGAACTCTGAGCACCTAACCACTGCTAACCAGTGCTTAAGTGCATATGGTGTCTGTGTAAATTGTATGTAATTGGTTTATCCATGATTGGCATATTTGATTCACTAGTAAGTCCCTAGTAAAGTGCACTAGAGGTGCCAGGGCCTGTAAATCAAATGCTACTAGTGGGCCTGCAGCACTGGTTGTGCCACCCACATGAGTAGCTATGTAATCATGTCTCAGACCTGCCATTGCAGTGTCTGTGTGCGCAGTTTTAACTGTAAATTCGACTTGGCAAGTGTACCACCCAGTGTTCCACTAAGTCTCCAGAGAAAAACATTGCTTCACTTTAGTGGGTGAGCATGACCACAACAGGGAAGTACCCAAAACGGATTGTGGAGACATCAAAATTACCTACCACAAAACAGCCTCATTTTGTGAGACAGTCACTTGAGTATTTGGTCCTGGGCTCGGCGACCATATTGGGAAACCCAACCCAGACATTTCTGAAAACTAGCCACCCAAGTCAGTCCATGGAAGTGTGGCGTGTTTGGATTTCACAAAGTTTTCTTACACAGAATACCGTGCAAAAGTGAAGTGTTGATTAAAACACTATTTTTCCTTGCTTTTTCATCACAGAAACTACAGGAGTGTGCAGGGATCCACAAAATTCCTACCACCCAGTGTTTCTCCGCTTATCCTGATAAAAACAAAACCCTACTTATGTGTCTTTGCTCCGTGCCTGTGTCAGGAATGGATCACTCCAGGGTTAACAGTAGCCCTCATGCAAGGACTACTATTGACCCTTGTGTGATCTATTCCTATCGCGGGCACTAACCTACCCACACAAGTGAGGTACCATTTGCATCAGGAGACCTTGGGGAACACTGGGTAGAAGGAAGATTGTGGCTCCCATCAGATTTCAGAACTTTCCATCACCAAAATGTGAGGAAAAAGAGATTTTTTGCCAAATTCTGAGGTTTGCATAGGATACTGGGTAACATAACCTAGTGAGAGTCCCACAAGTCACCTATTCTGAGTTCCCCTAGGTGTCTAGTTTTTAGATTTGTCCAGGTTTGGTAGATTTTCCTATGTGCTGGCTGAGTTAGAGGACAAAATCCACAGCTAGGCACCTTGCAAAAAACAGTTTTCTTTGGGAAAATATGATGTATCCCTATTGTGTTTTGTGGCATTTCCCTTTGCAGGCACTAGGCCTACCCACACAAGTGATGTGCACATTTTTTGGGGGAGACTTGGGGCAACGCTGGGTAGAAGGAAGTGTGTGGCTCTCATCAGATTCCAGAACTTTCCATCACCGAAATGTAAGGAAAAAGTGATTTGTTGGCCAAATTTTGAGGTTTGCAAAGGATTCTAGGTAACAGAGCCTGGTGAGAGCCCCATAAGTCACCCCATCCTGGATTACCCTATTTTTCAAAACGCACAGGTTTGGTAGGTTTCCTGTTAGACTTTTCATCCTTGGTGTGGTCTCCCTTAACTTTTTGCTTCTGTTTCCCAGGTTGTTGATGTATGCTGGACTCTGTTTTTGCTATTCTTGAGACTTTACCACTGCTAATCAGTGCTAAAGTGAACGTGCTCCTATACAAAATGTGTAGGTAATTGATTCATCCATGATTGGCATTTTTGATTTACTGGTAAGTCCCTAGTACAGTGCACTAGAGGTGCTCATGGCCTGTAAATCAAATGCTACTAGTGGGCCTGCAGCACTGGTTGTGCCACCCACAACAGTAGCTCTGTAAACATGGTTCAGACCTGCCACTGCAGTGTCTGTGTGTGCAGTTTTAAACTGACAGTTCAACTTGGCAAGTGTACCCACTTGCCAGGCCTAAACCTTCCCTTTTCTTACATGTAAGACACCCCTAAGGTAGGCCATAGGTAGCCCCAAGGACAGGGTGCAGTATATGGTTAAGGTAGGACATACAGTAATGTGTTTTATATGTCCTGACAGTGAAATATTGCAAAATGTGTTTTTCACTGTTGCAAGGCCTGTCCCTCTCATAGGTTAACATGGAGGCTACCTTTAAGTCTGACTAAAGTGTAGATTCCCTTTGGGAGCGGATGGACATGTGGAGTTTGGGATCTCTGAGCTCACAATTTAGAAATACATCTTTTAGTAAAGTTGATTTTGAGATTGTGTGTTCGAAAATGCCACTTTTAGAAAGTGAGCATTTTCTTGCTTATAACATTTCTGTGACTCTGTTTGTTTGTGGGTTCCCTGTCTGGGTCAGTTTGACAGTTGGGATGGTTGCACCTCACACTGTAGTGTAGCCATTTTAGTTATAGCTCCATGCACGTTATTTTAACACACTAGGCCAAACCGCTGTGCACTCTAACCTAGATATATTTTATTTGGCTTTCTTTTATTGTTACAATAGCCACTTTTACGGTCTTGTTTTATTTTCTGTTTATCTACTTGTTTTCCTAAGCCAGCACAATGTTCTCAAACAAGACATTCTTGCTCACTCTGTGCTTCTTCCATGGCTACAGCACAGTACATTTTTGGTGAACGTGGTATAAGTTTAGTCTCCGACATTCATAGAAATTACACATCTTTACATTGGGACATTTTCTCAGAACATCAGCTGTTTTATGATAAAAACACTTCTTTGTCCCTTAACACGTTAGAGGGAGATTCCAGCCAGAGAACCATGACTGTATGTTGATTGCCGAATGCTTGGCTACAGATGCTGACACAGACTGCAGGCCTTTGCTCAAGTATGGGGGATGATATCTTCCCAGGGGAACCTGAAGGGCAGAATTAGAGCTTAAAATGCTGTGCTCTATTATAGCTTAGGTAGGAAATTAGTCTATCAACTGCAGCGACGATATGATAGCATTATTTCTATGCTTCACTCTCCTCGTTACCATTTTGATATTGTCATGCCGTGTTGTCCTAGTTATTGCAGCTCATGCTTTGCTATCTTAGATGCAGTTGTTTTATTAAAATCATAATTGAAACATATTCTGCCTCTGTTTGTCATTTATATATGAAACTAAGGTTACTGAGAGAAACGGATGAGAACACAGCTTGCCTGAGAAACCAATTATGTCATGTGCTTGGCTGCCCAGCCATCCCTGCCCTTGGGTGGAGATGAGGCACTGCTAGTTGGCCGGACCAAACCCCGTGTTAGAATGTCAGGTGTCACCTGCAGTGGGTTAGACTCAGTCTCCCACACCGCGGGATCTGGGGTGTAGTCTGCCTTTCCTGATGAGCCATCTGTGCTAGGAGGGAGGGGAGGAGTGCTCACTTACACCTGAAAGGGCTGTGCCTGTCCTCACACAATGCAGTCTCCAACCCCCTGGTGTGTGTCTGGGGCCTGGCCTGGGCAAGGCAGGATTTCACATTCAAGAGAGACTTTACTTTGAAGTAGGCCTACTTCAAAGGAGAAATTGGGTATAAGAAGGGCACCCAAAACCACAGGCTTCAGAACACTTCTGGAAACCAAAAGGAGCCTCTGCATGGAGAAGAGCTAAAGAGCTGAGAAAGAAGAGCTGTCCTGCATGTGACTGTGCTTTGTGGAGCTATCCTGCAGTTGCTGCTTCTGCCATAGTAAGAGGGCAAAGACTGGACCTTCTGTGCCTTCCATCTTGTGAAGATCTCTAAGGGCTTGATTTAGAGCTTGCCTCCTGTTGTTTGAAGTCTCAGGGACAGCAAAGACTTTTCTCTGCCAGTACATGTAGTCTCTGGAGAGGCTCCTACTCTGCCAAGTGGTGCCCATCCAGTTCCTGGGACCATGAAAGGAGAAGCTGGCAGCCTAAGAGGAAGAAATCCATGAACAGAGCGCTGTGCGGGGAAAAGATCAACGCAACTCTGATCTGCGGCTGAAGAAACGACGTGCCACCAGCTCTGCAGCTGAAAATCAACGCTCGCCAGAAATGCAACTGAAGAATTGATGCACGGAGCTGGAGAAATTACGCGCAGCATTGGTGACAGAGGCTGGTAGATCGCAACCTGCGCTGCATGGTTTTCAGATCATCGTGAGGCTGGATTTCCGACGCAAACACCGCTGGGCGTGTAAAAACAATGCAAGGCCTACCCGGACCTGAGAGTGCTGACCGGATATACCCATCGCTCTCTTGCAGAGAGAAGAAACGACACGCCCCAACCTGCCCCAACCTGCCAAAAGGAGAAATGATGCACGATCCTGCTCATGAGTGGAACTGATGCATCGCAAGCCCTTTCTGATGCACACTCACCCGTGCTGGGTTATGTTTGACGCACCCAAGGTAAATTTTCACGCTAACAGTGTTGGTGTGTGTTTAAAACTACTTGAAGACTCTTTTTGATTTTGAATTGATAAGTTGACTTGTGTATTGTGGGTTTTTGTCATTTTGGTCTTGTTTTGTTTAGATAAATATTTCCTATTTTTCAAAACCTGTGTTGTGTCATTTGTAGTGTTTATATCAAGTTACTGTGTGTGTTGGTACAAATACTTTACACCTAGCACTCTGAAGTTAAGACTACTGCTCTGCCAATTTACCAAGGGGGTAGGCAGGGGTTATCTGAAGGTGATTCTCTTTTACCCTGACGAGAGTGAGGGTCCTTGCTTGAACAGGGGGTAACCTGACGGTCAAACAGAGACCCCATTTCTAACACTGGTGATCAGCGGTTGGGGTTGGACTTGTATTTGTACTTGACAAACAGTAACTAAGTGTACACTACTGTTTTAATTTCAGACCACTACGTGACCACTTGTCTTGTTATTCTGCTTTTTGTTCTCTGATGTCCTCCTGGATATATTGTTGATATCTTGGGACTCTTGTTTTTGGTTGTGAATCCTTTGCAGAATGGAAGTCAATTTCTGGCACCTATTTATCTATACAAAGTGGCAGCTTAAAGCATTCTGCATGGAAAGGGGACTGGCTGTGAAGAAGAAATCCAGAAGGGAGGATCTTGAGTCAGCCCTGTTTCAGTATGAGTTGAAAAATTGTCAGACAACACTACCAGATGAGTTTTAGGAGGAGGACTACTCTGAGGAGGAGGGCAGTAGCCCTGAGGAGGGAACAGAAAGAGATGATTGGCTCCTAGCTCGAATCCGGAGCCTGGAAGAGCTAGATGCAGAGCTTGAGAGGGCTGAGGAGTAGAGAGCCTTAGCCCTGAAGAAAAGGTTGGCAGCTCAGGAGCTGAGCTGTGAAGAGCTGAAGCTGGAAGCCATGAGGGCTGAATCCAGTTCAGATGGTGGCAGCAAAAACCTTGAATCCAGTACTGCTGAAGAAGTGCACATGCCCTGAGATGTTGTGCCCTATTTGAAGGAGGGAGTTAACACACAACAGGTTGTTAATGGGTATGAGGTAGCTCCAGTGATGCACAGGGTCCCTGAGGTGGATTGGGGAACTGGCATGGGGAGTCATATTCCTAGTGATGGGAGGGACACTCTACTGGCTCTAGGTGAGAATTACAGGGAAAGTGGTTCACCCCAGGTGGAAGTCCTGGTTATTAAGGGTAAGGACATCCCAGAAGAGTGTGGGTTGAGTATCAGGGACAGTCAGGTACTGTCTCACCAGTCTCAGGAGGGTGATGTGGGGTGCCTTTTCAAGGCTGAGTCACTGGATGGTTGGGTGAAGGGTACTTTGGTTAATTCATGTGAAGGGCTGAGTGATGTAATTGCTGGAGAGCATATGTCTAGTCTTTATTTTCCAGAGCTATGCCAACACCAGGTGGAGTGTGAGTTATCTGACCCCAGGGAACTTACACTGGAGGCAGACCTCTGGGTGAGTACCAGAGAGTCCGAAGAGGCATTTGGGGGTGCTCCTGAGAGGAGTGGTCTAGGTATTTCCCAACCAGATGAGGTAGGGAAGGATTGTAGTGTCCCAGGTAGGTCCCAGTGGAGTGGGATTGGTGAGGGACCCCATGTCCAGTCTCAGAGGAGAGGGAATGGGGATGGGCTGAGGCCCAAGGTACCTGAGATCCGGTCCATGAGGGAACACCAGGAGGGAAGCCTAGCCTGTACCGTAGGTCCATCTGTTGAGGGAGACCCCACAGTGTCAGGAGAGCTGGGGGGGCGGCTGTAGCCAGCGTCCCACCAGTTCTGGTGTCTGGCGGTACCACTCCTAGTGAGGGGGTGCAGATGTTCAGACAGAGGGTTGAGAGGGGGTTGCCGACCCCAGTGCAGAACCTGAAGGGTCAGGGGTCAGCTCTGAGAGCAGAGCCCCTCAGGAATGACCTTGGTGAGACCATTTCTGGTTTGGGGGGAATCCAGACTCTGTCAGATGGTCAGAGGTCAGGAGACCTGCGTCAGCCAGACCCTTGCATGGCCCTTGGTGATGGTGTGTCCCTTGAGGGGGGTAAGTATGCCACCCTGGAAGTCCTGGTGTGCCAGGCAGTGGTTCAACAGCAGCGTGGTGACTCTGGGTTGAATGATAAGGTTCAGGGGATAAACTCTGACCTGATCGGAGGTAGGTGTTCTCCCAAAGAAGTCCTGGTGCACCAGGCAGTGGTTCAATCACAGGGTGGTGACTCTGGGTTGGATGACCAGGTTCAGAGGGGAAACTCTGACCTGGTAGGGGTAGGAATGCCCCCAGGAAGTCCTGGGTTGCCAGGCAGTGGTCCAGTCTGAGGGTACAGACCCTGGACTGGAGGATTAGGTGCAGGGGGTAAACCCTGAATTGAAGGGGGGCGGTTTGCCCAATCACTCCCCGGTGTGATTTCAAGGGGTACTCTCCCAGAAGGGGGGGGAGGAGAACCCTGGGAGTAGGGGCAGTGGAGAGAGAGACTCACCCCTGACCCCAGCACAATCTAAGTATACAGACCCTGAATTGGAATGCCAGGGTCTGGGTCCCCCCCACGACCTGAAGGAAGGGGCTACTGCTAACAGTGCCCCTACCATGTTGTCTTCTGTCACTGCTGGGCGTGTAAAAACAATGCAAGGATTGCCCGGACCCGAGAGTGCTGACCGGATATACACATTGCTCTCCTGCAGAGAGAAGAAACGATGCACCCCAACCCGACGGAAGGAGAAATTACGCATGGTCCTGCTCATGAGTGGAATCGATGCATCGCAAGCACTTTTTGATGCACACTCACCCGTGCTTGGTTATTTTTGACGCACCCAAGGTAAATTTTCACGCAAACAGTGTTGGTGTGTGTTTAAAACTACTTGAAGACTCTTTTTGATTTTTAATTGCTAACTTGACTTTTGTGTTGTGGATTTTTGTCGTTTTGGTCTTGTTTTGTTTAGATAAATATTTCCTATTTTTCTAAACCTGTGTTGTGTTATTTTGTAGTGTTTTCATTAAGTTACTGTGTGTGCTGGTACAAATACTTTACACCTAGCACTCCGAAGTTAATCCTACTGCTCTGCCAAGCTACCAAGGGGGTAAGCAGGGTTTAGCTGAGGGTGATTCTCTTTTACCCTGACTAGAGTGAGGGTCCTTGCTTGAACAGGGGGTAACCTGACTGTCAAACAAAGACCCCATTTCTAGCAGTGCCCTTCAAAGCATTTCCAGAGGCTGGGGGAGGCTACCACTGCCCAGCCTGTAACACCTATTTCCTAAGGTAGAGGGTATAAAACCCTGCTCTCAAAGGAAATGCTTTGTTCTGCCTTCCTGGGACTGAGCTGCTCAGACCCCAAGGGGGCAGAACCCTGTCTGTGAGGTGGCAGCAGCTGTAGCTGAAGTGCAAGCCTCAGAGAGCTAGTTTGGCAGTACTGGGGGTCAATAGTGGAGCCCCCAGGATGCATGGGATTGGCTCCCCAATATCAGATTTGCAATTGGGGGACAATTCCATGATCTTATACACCTTACATGGCCATATTGGGAGTTACCATTGTGAAGCTACATATAGGTATTGACCTATATGTAGTGCACGCGTGTAATGGCGTCCCCGCACTCGCAAAGTCCCAGGAAATGGCCCTGAACTATTTGGGAGCACCTTTGCTAGTGCAAGGGTGCCCTCACACTTAGTAACTGCATCTAACCTTCAGCAAGTGAAGGTGAGACATATAGGTGACTTATAAGTCACTTAAATTCAGTGAAAATGGCTGTGAAATAACGTGTGTGTTATTTCACACAGGCTGCAGTGTCAGTCCTGTAAAAGGGTTTGTCCGAGCTCCTTATAGGTGGCAAAATAAATACTATAGCCCATAAGGATCTCCTGGAACCCCAATGCCCTGGGCACCTAGGTACCATTTACTAGGGACTTATAAGGGGGGTCCAGTGTGCCAATTGAAATCGGTAAATGAAGTCATTAGCCTATAGTGACAAATTTAAAAGCAGAGAGAGCATTAGCACTGAGGTTCTGATTAGCAGAGCCTCAGTGACACAGTTAAGCACTATACAGACACACACATTAGGCCACAAACTATGTGCACTGGGGGCCTGGCTAGCAGCTTCCCTGTAGGAGGCTGGCCTGACTTATAGTGGGTAGCTTGTGGTACTTACACCCTGTGCAAGGTCCAGTTATCCCTTATTAGTCGAATAGATGTGTTTCTAGCAGCTTAGGCCGATAGAAGGTAGCTATGGCAAAGCAGCTTAGGCTGAACTAGGAGACATGCAAAGCTCCTACTATACTACTTATATCATATAGCACAATATCATAAGAAAACACAATAATCAGAGTTACTAAAAATAAAGGTACTTTATTTTAGTGACAATATGCCAAAAGTATCTCAGAGAATACCCTCACTTAGGAGGTAAGTAATATACACAAGTTATATGTACACAAACCCAAAACAGGTAAGTAACAGTAAGAAAAGTAGTGCAAACAATGTAGAATCACAATAGGATGCAATAGGCAAACATAGGTCTAGGGGTAACACAAACCATATACTCCAAAAGTGGACTGCGAATCACAAATGGATCCCAGACCTATGGGAAGTTGTAGAGGGTCGCTGGGACTGTAAGAAAACAGTAAGGGTGTCCAAAATACCCCACCCCAAGACCCTAGAAAGTAGGAGTAAAGTTACCCTACTACCCCAGAAAGACACAATAGTCATGATAGGGGGATTCTGCAAGAACCACAAGCACCATCAAAACACTGAAGATGGATTCCTGGACTTGAGGACCTGAAAAGGAAGGGGACCAAGTCCAAGAGTCACAATAGTGTCCAGGGGGTCAGGGGCCCAGTAAACGCCGGATGAAGGTGCAAAAGGGCTGCCTCTGGGTGGAAGAAGCCAAAGATTCTGCAACAACGAAAAGCGCTAAGAACTTTTCCTTTGGATGGAAGATGCCCCACGGCGTGCTGGATGTTGCAGAACTGTTTCCAGGCAGTAATACCGCAAAAAACCTTGCTAGCTGCAAGGGTCGCAGTGGAGGTTTTTGGGTGCTGCTGGGGACCAGGAAAGACCAGGATGTCACCCCTTGGAGGAGGAGACAGAGGGGGCGCTCAGCAACTCAGAGAGCCCCTGCAGAAGCAGGCAGCACCTGCAGAAGTACCGGAACAGGCACTTAGAAGATCTGTGAACTCAGAGTCACAAAAGAAGGGTCCCACGACATCGGAGTCCAACTCAGCGGGTTGAGCACTGCAGGACGGAGTGCTGGGGACCCAGGCTAGGCTGTGCACAAAGGAATCCTTGGAGAAGTGCCCAGAAGCCGGAGCAGCTGCAAATCATTCAGTATACAGGTTTGCTGTTCGGCGTGGGGCAGCAAGGACTTACCTCCACCAAATTTGGACAGAAGGGCCACTGGACTGTGGGAGACGCTTGGACCCAGCTCCTGTGTTCTAGGGACCACACTCGTCAGGATGAGAGGGGACCCAGAGGACCAGTGACGCAGAAGTTTGGTGCCTGCGTTGGCAGGGGAAAGATTCTGTCGACCCACTGGAGATTTCTTCTTGGCTTCCAGTGGAGGGTGAAGGCAGACAGCCCTCAGAGCATGCATCACCAGGAAACAGTTGAGAAAGCCGGCAGGATGAGGTGCTACAATGTTGCTGGTAATCGTCTTGGTACTTTGTTGCGGTTTTGCAGGCGTCCTGGAGCAGTCAGCGGTCGATCCTTGGCAGAAGTCGAAGAGGGAAGTGCAGAGGAACACTGGTGAGCTCTTGCATTCGTTATCTGAGGAATAGCCCAGAGGAGAGACCTTAAATAGCCAGAAAAGGAGGTTTGGCTACCAAGAAAGGAGGTTTGGCTACCAAGAGAGGCAAGAACCTATCAGGAGGGGTCTCTGACGTCGCCTGCCGGCACTGGCCACTCAGAGCAGTCCAGTGTGCCCCCAACACCTCTGAATCCAAGATGGCAGAGGTCGGGACACACTGGAGGAACTCTGGGCACCTCCCCTGGGAGGCACTGGTCAGGGGAGTGGTCACTCCCCTTTCCTTTGTCCAGTTTCGCACCAGAGCAGGGCTGGGGGATCCCTGAACCGGTGTAGACTGGCTTATGCAGAGATGGGCACCATCTGTGCCCATCAAAGCATTTCCAGAGGCTGGGGGAGGCTACTCCTCCCCAGCCCTTCACACCTATTTCCAAAGGGAGAGGGTGTAACACCCTCTCTCAGAGTAAATCCTTTGTTCTGCCTTCCTGGGACTGGGCTGCCCAGACCCCAGGAGGGCAGAATCCTCTCTGAGGGGTTGGCAGCAGAAGCAGCTGCAGTGGAAACCCCGGAAAGACAGTTTGGCAGTACCCGGGTTCTGTGCTAGAGACCCGGGGGATCATGGAATTGTACCCCCAATACCGGAATGGTATTGAGGTGACAATTCCATGATCTTAGACATGTTACATGGTCATGTTCAGAGTTACCATTGTGACGCTACACATAGGTAGTGACCTATGTGCAGTGCACGCGTGTAATGGTGTCACCGCACTCACAAAGTTCGGGGAATTTGCCCTGAACAATGTGGGGGCACCTTGGCTAGTGCCAGGGTTCCTACCAACTAAGTAACTTGGCACCTAACCTTCAGCAAGTGAGGGTTAGACATATAGGTGACTTAGAAGTTACTTATGTGCAGTGAAAAATGGCTGTGAAATAACGTGAACGTTATTTCACTCAGGCTGCAGTGGTAGTCCTGTGTAAGAATTGTCTGAGCTCCCTATGAGTGGCAAAATAAATGCTGCAGCCCATAGGGATCTCCTGGAACCCCAACACCCTGGGTACCTAAGTACAATATACAAGAGAATTATATGGGTGTACCAGTGTGCCAATGAGAATTGGTAAACTTAGTCACTAGCCTGCAGTGACAATTTTAGAAAGCAGAGAGAGCATAAACACTGAGGTTCTGGTTGGCAGAGCCTCAGTGATACAGTTAGGCACCACACAGGGAACACATACAGGCCACAAACTTATGAGCACTGGGGTCCTGGCTAGCAGGATCCCAGTGACACATATCAAACACACTGACAACATAGGGTTTTCACTATGAGCACTGGGCCCTGGCTAGCAGGATCCCAGTGAGACAGTAAAAACACCCTGACATATACTCACAAACAGGCCAAAAGTGGGGGTAACAAGGCTAGAAAGAGGCTACCTTCCTACAACCCCAGTGAGACAGGCAAAACACACTGACATATAGGTTTTTATCTATGAGCACTGGGGTCCTGCCTAGCATGATCCCAGTCACACAGTAAAAACACACTGACACACACTCACAAGCAGGACAAAAGTGGGGTTAACTATGCTAGAAAGAGACTACTTTCTTACACAACCACCCCCCAAACGAAGGGCAATAGGGCTAACCTTGGCCAGTTGAGACTTTATTGTCTAAGTGGAGATAAGTGAAGAGTAGATCTGCAATACAGTGCTTACTCCCTTTATCATCCACTACATGGTCACTTCCCTGTGAGGATGTAAATCACCCTGTTTGGAGATTTTTACCTAACCAACAGTGTGCGTGTAAATTCTCAGAGTTCCTATGAGTATGTTTTAAAGTTGGGCAGTTAGATTAGTCCACTGGGCGTATGTCAAATGCAGGAAATGCTAGACAGAGATGCTGCCTCAATACAGCCATAGCTGGGCAAAAACGTTGTCCATACGGCTGTAAGAGAGAACAGGGTTGCTGTTTCTCTTGAGTTGGAGCAGGACAGGGTTGCTGTTCTGTAGGAGAAAGAGGGGGCTCTCAGCAGTTTAAAGAGCCCTCAGGATGCCAGGCAGCACCCACGGGAGTCCCAGGACATGGGGACAAAGAAGGTGGAAAACATGGTTGGTGCAGCACTACAAAGAAAGGTGCCACGCCACCGGAGGTCAACTCAGTAAGTTGAACGTCGCAGGATAGAGTGCTGGGGACCTGGTCCTGCCTGTTCATGAAGGAATTTGGCAAATAGTGCACAGAGGCCTCAGGAGGTGAAGAAGACGCAGTGCACAGGGGTACTGTCGCTATCAAGGAAGGCAAGGTCTTACCTCCTAAAAATTGCATCAACAGGATCTCAGGACAGTCTGTGTCGATGGGGTCCACGATCTGTGTTTCTAGGGGCACGCTTCTCGCTGTGAGAGGAGTCCAGGAGTAGTGGTCATCGACTTGGGAGATGCCTGCGTGAGATGGGGAGTGACTCCGTCACCCCACGGGAGATTTCTTTGGTCCTTCTGGTGCAGGTTGAAGACAGGGAGTCCTCAGAGCGTGCACACCATGGAAACAGTTGCAGTTGCTGGCTGGAGCTGAAGTTGCAGAAGAAAAGTATCCTTTGTGGATACTTTGTTGCTGTTACATTGGTTTCTGGAGCAGGCTGCAGTTGTTCCAAGGTCAGAGGATGAAGTAGAAGTAGTAGTTGCAGAGGATTCCTGCTGGAAACTTGCAAGTAGAATCTGGAGAGTACCCAAAGGAGAGACCCTGAATAGCCCTGAAAGGGGGATTGGCTAACCTTATCAGGTAAGGAGCTATCAGGAGGGGTCTCTGATGTCACCTGCTGGCACTAGCCACTCAGAGGCCTCCAGAGTGTCCTCACACCTTGCAAAACAAGATGGCTGAAGCCTAGGACACACTGGAGGAGCTCTGGGCACGACCCCTAGGGGGATGATTGACAGGGGAGTGGTACCTCCCCTTTCCTTTGTCCAGTTCCGCGCCACAGCAGGGGACATGGGGTCCCTGAACCGGTGTTGACTGGCTTATGCTAGGAGGCCATCTGTGCCCTTCAAAGCATTTCCAGAGACTAGGGAGGCTACCCCTCCTCAGCCTGTAACACCTATTTCCAAAGGGAGAGCGTGTAACACCCTGCTCCCAAAGGAAATGGTTTGTTCTGCCTTCCTGGGACTGAGCTGCTCAGACCCCAGGAGGGCATAACCCTGTCTGTGAGGTGGCAGCAGCTGTAGCTGCAGTGCAAGCCTCCAAGAGCTGGTGGCAGTAATGGGGGTCCATGGTGGAGCCTCCAGAATGCGTGGAATTGGCTCCCCAATACCAGATTTGGAATGGGGGGGCAATTCCATGTTCTTAGACACCTTACTTGGCCATATCTGGAGTTACCATTGTGAAGCTACAGATAGGTATAAACCTATATGTAGTGCACGTGTGTAATGGCATCCCCGCTCTCACAAAGTCCAAGGAAATGGCCCTGAATTATGTAGGGGTATGTTTGCTAGTGCAAGGGTGCCCTCACACTTAGTAACTTTGCACCTAACCTCCAGCAAGTGAAGGTTAGACATATAGGTGACTTATAAGTTACTTAAGTGCAGTGAAAATGGCTGTGAAATAACGTGCGTTATTTCACACAGGCTGCAGTGGCAGTCCTGTGAAAGGGTTTGTCTGGGCTCCTTATGGGTGGCAAAAGAAATGCTGCTGCCCATAAGGATCTCCTGGGACCCCAATGCCGTGGGTGCCTAGGTACCATATATTAGGGACTTATAAGGGGGGTCGGGTGTGCCAATTAAAATTGGTAAATGATGTCATTAGCCTATAGTGACAAATTTAAAAGCAGGGAGAGCATAAGCACTGAAGTTCTGACTAGCAGAGCCTCAGTGACACAGTTAAGCACTATACAGACACACATTAGGCCACAACCTATGAGCACTGGGGGCCTGGCTAGCAGGAGCCCAGTGGGACAGGCAAAACACACTGACATATAGGTTTTTATATATGAGCGTTGGGGCCCTGGCTAGCAGGATCCCAGTGACACAGTAAAAACACGCTGACACACACTCACAAACAGGCCAAAAGTGGGGGTAACCATGCTAGAAATAGGCTACTTTCTTACAGGTATGCTTGGTAACAAAAATAATAAGTGATGGGATCCCAATTAACCAGACTCCCCTGGGAGTATCAATGCAGGGGTTCAGAAGCTTCCCAGTCTGCTGGCTGACTTAGAGCCCAAATATGGCAGCTACCTATGTTGGCTGAAAGATTAAAATACTAAACAAAAACTTTGATTTCTCCATGTTTTCCACATTGCATTAGGGTGCCTTTCTTACTGCAGATGATTGTCCCAACCACACAAGCGAGATAATGTAGGTATCAGGAGAAGTGTGGGAAGCATAAATGGGAGAACGTTCGTGGATTCCCGCAGATTCTATAACTTACCCTGACAGAAATGTGAGACAAATCTATATGAAATATATACAAAATGTGATGTTTACAGGGAATTCTGGGTAAATAAAAATGGAAGGGGATCATGTAAGCTGGGCAATTGTGCACTCCCCTGTGTATCTAGTTTTCAGAAATGCCGTGGCTTGGTAGGTTTTCCTGTGCGCCAGATGACCCAGGGCTCACATACTGCAGCAGTCTATATCACCAGAAAGAGTGAAATTCAAACGAAAAATCCTGATGTCTCCACATTAGATCTGGGACCATTTCCGGTCACAGATGATTGGCTCAGCCACACAAAATGTCGATATCTTCACTGGCAGTATAGATATTGGTTTTAAAATTGTCTATGCATATAAACCGTTTTAAGATTTAATGGAACTAATAAATTGCCTTGATGCGTACGGCAGTACAGAACTCATGCAAGTATCACTTGAAGAGGGACCGCTTTATTAAATAGGGGATGTATAACATGCAGAGTGAGTGCAATTCCACTTTTTTTTTTTTTTTTTCTGCTGTACTTATATTTTTTGTACATATTCCATATGCAAGCTCTCCTTTCACTCAATACCAAGTCACTCAAATTCACCTGAGATACAAACCACATGCTGCGGATATACATTACCAAAATAACAGCCTGGTTCAAGGTCACTGTGCTAAGAAAAGTGAAATCATTCCTCCTAGAAAGTGAATTGCTGTTCATGCACTCGTACTCTTGCATCTGAATAATGACTATACAGTGCTCCATACCCTCTCCTACCCTCAAACTGGCACCCTTTAACAGTGTCTTAAATGCCATAGCTTGCCTGGGGCTTTAGGAAATGTAATCACAGAGCCCCGATGCTGGTGGAATGCCTCTGGCTCCCCTTGCTGGCCTCCACTGTCTTCAAAACAGTTGTGCTATTTACAGCGCCATCACAATTAGCACCCCTGGACTAATAAGATCAGCAACTCGTGTGGTTCTCGAACTTGGTACACCTACAACCAGGGCACAATCTGACTAGAGGCAGAAAAAAGCGCAAAAAATATAAACCTAAGACACACATCTTCTCCGTCTATACACATGTGATCTGGAACAACATCCGTGTATCCCTCAGGCCTGCCCCATCCCTGATCTAATGTAGGAAACATATGAACATGCACACCTTTGAAGACTAGTACATCAAAACATAACCGTTCTGCTCCTAGAACCAAGCTACCTCTCCAAACAATCACGAGTTAGCTGCTTCTTTGGCTTTGACACCTTCACCACTCCGCTGACTTTTAGCTAGGATTGCACTATGCAAATACCACATACATACATACATACAAACATACAAACATACATACATGCATACAAAACTTATCATAGATAAATGAGTATATGAATATGAGACAATTGATTATAGTGTGAAATGTGTGCACCCAGTCGCACATCTTCAGTTTGCCCTTGGTCCACCGGAGGAAGCATAGAGAAGAAAGCACGGAACTCCTTGAGCAAATATCCTTACGGATAAAAACAACGCAAAGAACACACCTGTGTTTCTGGGATTCACTGTAATGGTAGAAGGCTTTATTGTGAGTAGCTGTACAGTGGCATCCTGCCCCACAAAATCAATACAAGCAATAAAAAGACCTGAATATTTCTAGATCCCTGCCGTGTAGTTAAAACCCTTTTTCCCTCAGAGCTTCGGAACCTCATCATTGAGGGATTTAGTGAAGGGCAGAGATTGAAGAAGACTGGCCGCCTGCATTCCACGTGAGAAAACGCCTTTTGCTGACATTTTAGAAATGGTGAAAGTCAAAATGAAAAAAACACTTTTATCCATATTTCTTAAACTATTTTCATCACAGCAAAGACAGACCGGCCCATGTGTTTATCTCCATTTTCACCATACTGAGCAAAAATCGTTTGCCATGTTCAACTGGGTGTTTATAAAATGAAAGAGTGTGCTTTGTTGTAATATGTCTGTGGACAGTAATATTCCACAAAACGAATATTGAGAAATTCCAAATATATTGTCCAATAAAAAGGGTTCCAACATATAATTAAAGAAGGGATCTTCACTCCTCATTCAGGATCGTCAGTATTTATTTCCCATTTGCAAATTAGTATGTCCACACAACAAGTTAAAGGGCTCTTTCGTGAACAAATACAATAAATAGTGGTCCATGCAATGAACGGTTTAACTCTTGGTGACTTTCTAGTGAAACACAATTTCCAACTAACGTATTTTCTAAGAATTCTTCTCTGTTCTCTTTTGTGAATTGACCACATACCTGAAATATGAAATCAAAGCGAGGAAGTGAAATAAGGCCGTGACACGATTTATTCCAGCATCAAAGATTCTCTTGTGTTGGTCCCAAATTATTGAGGTCACAACGAGTAAATGCCCTAAGTCATAAACGGAAAATACATTCTTTTAATAGAAAATTAGAATTCGTAGGTATGACTCACTCCGCTCCTACTAAGTTAAGCGCTTATAGATGGAAGTATTAGAAATCAGCCACACCGGTTAAGACATCTCTCATCCGGAGGATATATATGTTATACTTAGCTGAAAAGTTCAATGACAACGTAACACCTTAAAGTAAAAAGAAAACACTGAAATTGACCAGTGAAATTGCAGTGATGTTATCAATGGTGTTATGGAGCACTGCATGAGTGATGTAATAGATGGAGTAATTAGCTCTGCATGGTCGTTGCAAGCATAAAATGATTGTAAGCATAAACATACTCACCAACAATTATACGAATTAGGGCAAAGGTTGAATATTGTCCAAATATATTTCATCACACATTCCTACCAGTCATCTCACAGCATAGTAAGGTAAGTTCTATATGACATACGTCATGTCCTGCTTCCTCATGTACATTGTTGTACCTTCAGGCATTCAGTAAGAACATCATGGTTCAGCATTCACCTCCAGCATCTGGTTGTGTCTAATTCAGTTCCTGCACTACTACCTTATATACCTTGCTTCACTCGTTAATTGCTGAGGCTTTTCTTCCCAGTGCTGAGCCCTGTTTTGGCTATTTGGGGTACTTTGCACTTATGCCTCTATAGCTTTTTTCTGTATAAAGTATCAATGCCAACTATCCCCTATACCAAGGTTTTGTGAATTTCCATGGAGGGGGCTGAGGAAATATCCAGAACATTGCAAAATATGTGGGTTGTGAAATGTATATCAGATACTGAGCTGAGGAGCAGTGGGTATTTGTACATTTCTGATTTTATGGATGCCCATAATAACATTTTATCCAGAGGGTATTTTGCAAAAATAAAACTTCTTCCACCACACTGGCTTACATTTGGGGGGCACAAATGCAGAGAAATCAGATCGGTAATAAATGTTCTACTAATCTGTGTTCCAAAAAATGGTACCTTACTTGTGTGGGCCTAGCATATCTTACACAATACATCCTAAAACTCGACTTGAAAACATCTTATTTTGGTCTCTAGCTCAGTTGCCCCCCAAGAAAACCTAACATACCAAGACATTTATGAAACCTAGACACCTGAGGGTGTCCATTGTGGTGTAACTTGTGTGGTTCCAACAATGTTTTTTTTTCACCCAGAACCCCTTAAAAACATCAAACTCTTCTTAAAACATGCATTGTCCTCACATTTCTGTGAGGGTGAATTCTGGAATCTGCAAGGAGCCACAAATTTCCTACTGCCAAGCATTCCCATAAATCTCTTGGCAAAAATGGTGCCTCACGTGTGTGTGGGCCTACTGCCTGTGACAGGTAAGTCCCTAAGTACAACATAAATACAAAACTACATTGCCCACTCTGGAACCAAATTAATATCACATACATCCATAAAGATCACTTGCAGCATTGATATATAATCATTTAGAAAACCTCCTTTATTGTACATATATACAATTTAAATATATTCTCTATTCATAAACATTCTTATCTAATATCCCCTATCAAAACCCCCAAATTAGAAGGACATAAGGAAGTGCAAAAAGATCAAGTGCTCGTGATATAAGAAAAAATAGAAAAAGAGCATGAATCACAAACCTATCAAACCAAAAAAAAAAACATATTCTTCAACAATTGCCTGCTGGTTGATCCTTTTACGCATTGAATCATTCCATGTTTATAAAAATATTAAATCCCCAATAAAGTCCTTCAATCCTGTATACAAAAAACACATCCAGGCATAACCATCATTGTCGACGCTTCAACCCCCTCTGGCTCTCTGGCTGATTCCGTGCTCACATACGGGTCTTCTTCAGAACTAGCAGTGATAGCGGACCTGCTTAATACACATCTTAACTTTGACAACAAACTTCATCAAATACCACATCACATTGCCTCCAATCCCAAAGAGTTATGACTCGCTTCCTTCAGACATGGGCTTACATTAAATCAATGCTGTTCCATGATGCATATCTGCAAATGCCTCTTTTTCCTTTTAACAATCATCAGCGGCTTTGTTTGTCTTCCACGGCTTCACTTCCCTCGTAATCTAAGTGCAACATAGGCAGATCAAATTTTGCAACCAAAAAACTACAGATATTTACTGTAGTTGAAGGCTGCAGAATTTGGGCCATGGCTGAGCAGTCACCCAGGGTAACCTACCAGACCTATACATTTGTGAATATCCAGGGGAGTCCAAGGTGTCATGATCCATCGCTCTCACCATTTATTTCTTTTAACATCTAGAAGCGTTTTCAAACCTCAAACGTTTAATAAAAACATCTCTTCACACGTCTGTGACTGAAGTTCTGGAATCCATGGGGGAGTTACAAATTTCCTACCACCCAGCATTTCTCCAAGTCTCCTGATACAAAATGATAACTAACATGTGTGGGTGAGCTTAGTGCCTGTGACAAGAAAAGACCCAAAACACAAAATGGACAGATCACATTTTCTCAAAACCAAATTCTTTTCTGCAATGTCAGTAGCTGTAGAATTTGGGACCTAGTTGAGCCAGCACACATAGAAACCTACCAAACCTGCACATTTCTGAAAACTAGATACCCAGGTGTGATTGTGCCCAGTGGCCGCAACAGGAAAAGTCCCAAAACGTAACATGGACAGATCAAATTTTACATAAAAAAACCAACCCATTTCTGCAATGTTGGAGGCTGTGATATTCAGCCGCTAGCTCAATGGGCACCCAAGTAATCCTGTCCAACTTGTACATTGCTGAAAATTAAACACCCCCCGAATCCAAGATAGCATAGATTTTGCGGTTCTCAAAAGTTTTTTTTTTTTTTTTTACCTAGGAGTCCTTGTAAATCTCAAACTCTGTGTATAATGCACATTTTCCTCACATTTCTGTGACAGAAAGTTCTGGAATCTGTGGAGAGCCACAAGTTTCCCACCACCAAGTGATTCCAGATGTCTCCTGATATGGATGTATAACGTTACAATGAATGCCATTATTGCACATGCCTCGGCCGCGCAGCCTTTACCACGCAATGCCTTTACAAAGCATTGTCTTTACCACTAAAGTATTTACCATGCAGATGCATTTACCATGCATGCCTTTAAAATGAAATAGTAAGTATATATCAGGCAAGTGAAACATCTATTTATTTATATCACTAAATCTATATATAGGTTACCAGTAATTAGTTATAGTTAGGTCTGCTTTTCCATAAATGGAGCATTTTTTGGTTTGCTAATAAATTTGACTTCATTTGATGAATCTTTACATATCTTTTCAAAACAACAGTTCATCCACCTCAGTTTCATCCTAGAATGTTTTGGGGGGATCCATTGACCAGGGGCTGAGAAAAAAAGGGGTCCTTTAAGTAAAATCCCCACTCATTGTCCATACACTTCTTTAGACACAGCAAAAACAGGAAGCTAGATCCTGGTCTATAGATTGTGCTTTTCTTAATTTGGTGTAGATCTCTTTTTTTTGAGAACTTAAGGGAAAATAATTATATATTTGGATGTTTGGGTTTGTGATAATCCTGAGGTGGTCCCGCTGGAGAACAAATTTTAAATTGGAGGCTTGCAATTGGTTGAGGGCCCCATTATTCTAGTGAGCCCTGATGCCCTCATGTGAGCAAGAGGCTCCCGCAAGTCTTATAAGAAGGAGTGCTCTGATTTGCTGGCTGTTGGAATGTTAGAAATGAAATGAGTTCTGACTACACTCCATTAGTAGGAATGCAAATCCTAGCCAGATACATTTCACCTGCACTACTTATTTCAACAGAGCAGTTGGCTTTCTCAAAGACCGACTTGCAGGCCATTAAAATCACCTTTAGTAATAATCAGCACACTCCGCTAGTCATTTTTAATGTCTATGCCCATCCGCGGAAAAATCGGAAAGTACTGCTCCATGATGAATTATTGAATAGGATGGAAGAGATAAAATGCGATAATCCAGCATGGGACATATTAGTGACAGGCGACTTCAATGCTAAGTTAATGCACACTCCAGAACCAGATGAGCAACTGGCAGCTGAAAATGCCATATGGTCAGTGCAGCTGCAAACACTGCCAGTGCAGAAAAGACTGGACACAAGGGGTAAACAACTGTTAGAGGCACTAGAGCACATGAGTATTAGGGTACTAAATGGCAGGATCAACAATGACGTCCCGCCAAGCTTTACTCATCATAGCGCAAAGTCTGTGACAATAATAGACTATACAGCCGTGTCACTTCCTTTGCTAGCTCATGTTAGCAAATTTAAAATTAAACCTACTCTCCATAGTGACCACTCATTTCAGCACAAAGAACCTGTTTGGAACGCTCTGTGCCTTCTTTCAGCTATAAAGGAACTAGGAACAATAACATCTATCAACCTAAACTGCCTGATCTGGTCGGAGTCTTCATTACCAAGGCTGTGTAAAAACATAAAATCTTTGCTTCATTTGGCAATATGCCAGGACCTACCAACAGTGAAAGCATGGGCCACTTTTCTTCAGTCAGTCCCCTCTCTTGGCTTCGCCAGGTGTCAATTGCCACATAATAATCAGGCAATGTCTTCAAACCTACCAGTAAAGATTTTAGAACTAAGGAAGGAACTGAGGTACAACCTTAGACTAATAAAAGATAGCTTTCCCACAGCAACCCAATGCGCCCAAATAAAAACCCTATGGAAAAATTACAAGAATCAGGTATGGCAAAGGCGAACCAAAAAGGAGGACGACTTCTGGCTCAAATTACTTCATAATTCAAGGAAGGCTAATTCAAGGGCCTTTTGGACAACAGTGAATGGAATCGGCCGGCAGGTAAGAACAATAAACTTCACATCAGTCCCAGAAGGAAAATGGGTGGAATACCTTGCCAACATTTTCTTTAAACCACCCTCATCTGAAGTAAATCAGCCTCTGAAGGAGTCAACAAAACTCACAGACGTCAGTCAGAGTGGGACAGCGTTTAGCGCCAAGAACGTCGCCCTAGCCATCGGGAAGGGTCGCAGGGACGGGGCCCCTGGTCCTAATGATCTTCCGCAAGCTGTCTTTAAGGCTGACCCTGAATATTGGTCAACAACACTGTCAATCCTGTATAATGAAGTTGAGTGTAACACAATCATTCCAGAAAGTTGGAGAGGATCCATCATTAACCCAATATTCAAAGGGGGCTGTAGAGCAAACCCAGCCAGTTACAGATTGATAGCGTTAATTGACAGCGAGGCCAAATACTTTGCCACCTTAGTCCTGGCCGACCAGCTCAATTGGTCAAACTCAAATAACCTAGTTCCTTTGAATCAAACCGATTTTAGGAAGGGATATGGTACAGTGATTAACATCCTTACACTAGGAGACATTGCGAACCGAGCAAAATGCTTAAAGAAAAAACTATATTTATGTTTCGTGGACTTCAAAAGTGATTTTGACCGAGTCGATAGAGCACTTCTTTGGAGCAAATTGCAAAGGTGGGGCCTGCAAGAGCGAACTCTTAGATGCATAGAAATGCTATATGATAAAACTTGGGTGCAGGTCAAAGTAGCAGATGGCTCAAACATTTCTAGGAGGATACCGACAAATATAGGACTAAAACAGGGTTGTGTTTTGGCCCCACAGCTCTTCAACCTTTTCACAGCAGATATCTCCCTGAATCTGGATGCAACCAACTCGCACTCTCCAAGGATGGGAAGTTTGACCCTATCACACCTTTCATATGGTGACGATATTCTACTAAGCCACACGAAAATAGGGCTGCAGCGGTTGGTCACTAGTTTAGGTGAATACACAAAGACAAACAAGTTAGAAGTTAACACCTCAAAGACCAAAACCATGTCCATGGGATGTGCTCTGAATCTAGCTAACAATATGAAGTTGAATGGCATTACCCTTGAAACAACTCGCTGCTATAAGTCCCTTGGCATCATTATCAATAATAAGGCCAATCTTGCGCCGCAGAAGCGCTACATTGCACAGAAGTGCAAAGCCTTAACGTTTGCTTTCTGTACCCTAGCAAAAAGATTAAATGGCCCATCGTATAAGCCGTTACTGTCTGTTATGTCGGCCTAATTCCTCCCAGCCACTACATACGGAAGCAAGGTTTTATAAGGGAAAGATGCCCCGCTACTGGACCAACAACAAATAAAAATCTATAAGCAGGTCTTTAAACTTTCTGGCTCCGCTTCTCCCGCACAGGTCAGGCTAGAATTTGGCCTAATACAACAGCAGTTGGGCAGGAAAGCACATACAATAAAGTCCTGGTACAAAATAAGAAAAAATATGAGCAACCCCCTAGTCATGGCTTTATGGTATTCAGTGAGCAACAATCCAAAATCAGTATATAAAAGGTATCTGTATAATTCTCTGCAAGAGACAGAAATGATGCATCTGTAGGACTCCAACATCTCATATTCACTGTTGTGTCGAGCGTTAAAAAAAGGAAATGGGATTGCAGTCCTTTCTAGCAGATAAATCTAAATTTGCACAACGCTCGCATGCCTGGCTTCTTATGCACACTTATACCACCTTGGCGCCATCACAATATTTGATTTCAACTTTCGCACTACATATCAAGCGTCGTTTTCTGGCTCTTCGTCTAGGTGCTCTACCATCCAGAGCGGACCAACCATCTTGGAAGAATGGAGGACAAATCTTCCTCTAGGTTATGTAAAGGTCCCAAGGAAGACATGGTCCATCTAATTTGTATTTGCCCGGCCTTAAAGGAAGCACGATGACAACTGTTAAAACCAGTCTTCGAGAGGAATGGGACTCGTTCCTGTCGGCCAGCGGTGATGTCAATGTTTGACCCTCACGATCCGCAGTCAATCTGCAGATTCATCAACTTTTTGACTGTCTACACCGCAAGCGTAAACTTACTTTAGGACACACCTTAGCTGACAGTTGGCTCACTTTTAAGTGTTCATTTATTTTATTAGTCGTGTATTAAATTTTGACAATGTTATAGCATGTGGAAGGACACATTTTAAGATGACTCAGTTAAAAAGGCAAAAGAAAAGCCCGTAAGCGCAACAGCAGGTTCTCAGACTGTACACATTGAGTTAGCCTGTAACATCAACCGCACCACGGGCATCAAGTGTCTGCAAAGTTAGTTTAATGGTCACCCCGCCCCTCGACTGCTCAAGTATTGCAAGTGTATTTATTTCAAAGATTTTATAGAATTGTTTCCTTTTGTTTGTCGTTTCTTTTATAGAATTTTATATATTGTATACAATGCATTGATTGTTATGGTTTTCATTAACTAAACAATAAAGATTCACATTACACTCCATTAGTAGGAATGCAAATTATGGTAATTCATTTTGAGATAAGAGTGTAAGAGATATGTTCTAGGATGAATAGTTGGTTAGTTCCAATTTCCCCCAAAAAAGTTACCATCACGCAAGACTCTTGGGGCATTGTGAACAGTAGAAAGGAGTAGGTGATCTTTGAAGAGATTGTAGTCTGCACACTTGCTAACTAGAAAGGAGTATTACTCAAGATGATGTTTGTCAGAGGCTACTATTCACTCCTATTGGCTTTGTAAGATTTGTGAGTAGGGCGTAGTCTCTTCCGACACCCTACTATGCACATCCATTATCAGAGAGAGGGGTGTTAGCAGGGAGGACAGTCCTTGGACAGAGCATACTATGTACACCTGTTAAGCAAGAGTGAGGTCTCAGTAGAGAGGCTAGTCTCTCTCCACACATCCTACTTTGCACTTCTGTCATCTGAGACAGAGTTGTGACAGAAGAGATCAGTCCATGTACACAGTCTACTATGCACACCTGTCACTTGAAAGAGATGTCTGGAAGGAGAGAGTATTCAATCTACACACCCTACTATGCACTTCCATCATCTGAGACCGAGATTTGATATAGGAGAACTTTCCATCTACACACCCTAATATGTACACATGTTATCTGATAGAGATGACTTAGTGACAAGGCAGTCTGTCTCCATACATCCTACTACACATACCTCCCAGCTGAGAGATCTGAGAGAGGTCTATGTGGAGAGGCCAGTCTCTCCTCACACGCTACTACACACACCTGTCATGTAAGAGCTAGGTCTCAGTGGAAGGATACTGTGTCCCACATATTACTATTTCCCTACAATTTTGTTACGTTTCTGCAATAGGTTCGAGAGAGAGTAGCTCACAAGGAGTGAAGCTTGATGTATGGACACATGCAATCTTGTGAGAGGCTTACAAGACCTGAGGGGAAATTACTGAGACTTCCATGAGGTGTTTTATGATCTCACGAGACCGGCATAGAAAATTACCAGGCCTGCCATGAGGTGTTTCACAATCCTACAAGAGTCTTGCAAGATCGTATGGGGGGAGTAAAAATCAAAGGGCCAAGGCTCAACCAATAGTTACTATTCTTATTGGATGAAGAAATGCTGTGATGTGATTGAGTGTCAACTATGGATAACACAGATAGGTCTTGGTGATTTTGAGGAGAAGGAAGCCTGTTGGGGTTGTGCTCAGCAAAAGTGACTAAATTTGGAACTTTGACAGATTGGCGTCTTCAGTTGAATATAAGAAACTGCTCTTGGTTCAGATAATTAGAAATATACTTTATGAACTTTGTTGAGAAGTGTCAGTAATTGCACTACTCTGCAATCTGTTAATACAAAACCTAGAGTTTTCATGAACCTTGCAGTGCACATATTTTAACTCTATAACATGTTTGAGTGGAGCGATTGTCATTTCTAGAGTAAAACACTGCTCACAGTTTGAAAGTTGGGTAAAGAGGAATGTGTTACTTTACAAATTGTTATGGAACTTTGTTAGATGGCACTTTTTAACTTAATAAAAGTGCAGTGTTTGAGGCTGTCGATATTTTTTAACTGAAAGGAACATGAAGTTAGTCGTGCAGTACACGGTAGAGTAAAACAGAAATTGTTTACTTTGGAAGAATGATGGAACAATAGCTGTCTGGAAAGTTATGACAACTGATGTTGTTCTTACTGCCTATGGAAACATTTATATCCCTGGAGAAGCTTGTTCTGCGTAGTTCTACTCTATTTGCTTTTTTCTGACAAAGTGATCTGCTTACTTAAGCAGTAAAAATATGCTTTATTTCTATGAGGAGGGTTGTCATCTAATTGAACATTGAGTGCCTGGGCACGCACAGTATCACCAGGTTCAAAAGATAAGGGCACCTGGGAGGAGTAATCAAGCTCAGCAGCAGGGGTTAAGTCAGCCCGAGCAAGGTGTTGAGGGTGGTACTCATGGTGTATTCCTTGTCCTAGTAGCCCCTGCTGTTCTTCTTTTTGTATATTTCACCAATGAGCAAAGATACATAATAATTTGTAGTTTGTTGTTGTTACTGTTGTTGTTGTTTATTAATGTAGATATTGTTTATGTTCTTCAATTGTGTTTTTAATAAAATGTTTTAAGTCACTACTGATTTTTTTCCCTATATTGGCCCTCCTTACAACCCTGGTGGGCGGTGTTAAAACGTTGGTAATACCACCAACAGGCCGGCGGCAGAAACCGACAACACATACATCCACTTTAACACTCCAACCGCCACGGCGGTAGCAACAAACACCGCAGCGGTAACCACCAACAGCCTGGCGGAAGTCAATGTACCGCCCACCCCATCACAACCCACCCATCCGCTAGCTTTTCCGGGGCAGTACCAATGCCATCAAAAGCATGGCGGAAACAGTACCCAGAAGGGGAGCCACTCACCTCTCGACCCTCAACAAAGAACCAGGACTCCATGGAGCCCGACCTTCATGTCCTCCCCATGCTGGTCTACCTCCTCATCTACCAGGAGTACTAACGGTGGGGGCGATGACCATGGTGAGTACTGCACATAGTACACAGGGGTAGGGGGAGGAAAAAGAGAGTGACACACACACGCAACACCCCCACCTCCACCCTCACCCACAACACCATACACACAAACACATGCATCAACATTACATTTACACCCCGGTAACCTCCTGGAAGAACGCAAGGACTAATGGAATAGAGTCAAATCAGTGATGTTTTAGAAACAGTCAGATATACGTAATAATTTTAAAAACAGCAATTACAAAATATACAATATGTACATAAGGTGGTACATTGACCACTCAAAATGTCCGTGGGCCACTGGGCCAAAACTCATAGGTCAAGCCCACACTTGACTCCTGCCTCAATATGGAGAGAACACTGCAGGGGCATCAGGTCGAAAACACACAGGCACCTCAGGGGGACGGGGAAGGGGGGCACCTCAGCTGGAAGATGGAATAACGCCACTGCTTTCGGCGGGGGCTCCATGCCCGCAGCGATGTCCTGGGGAGTGCAAGGCCACAGTCTCTCAAGTGGGTGGTTTTCACACTGCTTGGTCCTGGGGTCTGCAAGGCCACAGTCTCTCAAGTGGTTGCATTTCCCACTGCTTGGTCCTGGGGTGTGCAAGGCCACAGTCTCTCAAGTGGGTGGTTTACCCACTGCTTGGTCCTGGGGAGTGCAAGGCCACAGTCTCTCAAGTGGGTGGTTTGCCCACTGCTTGGTCCTGGGGAGTGCAAGGCCATAGTCTCTCAAGTGGATGGCTTCTTCCACTGGTCCTGGAGGGGGCTTTGTACCCAGTGTGCTTCATCCTGCCAAGGATAGGGTGAGTGGATGCCTTTCTCCACTGGTTCTGAAGGGGGCTTTGTGCCCAGTGTGCTTCATCCTGCCAAGGAGGAGGTGAGTGGATGCATATCTCACTGGTTCTGGAGTGGGCTTTGTACCCAGTGATGCAACACATGGGATGTGGCAGTTCACAGTACCTCACAAGGGTGTCTGAGGCACAAGATATGCAGGGGCCAGGTTGCATGATAGTACATGGAGGCAGGGATAGACCCCATCCTGTGGCAGCTATGGCTGCTAACTGGTGGTAGTGCTGGTGCTGGTGGGGGTGCTGCCAGTGGTGGATGGAGGCTCCAGCCCTTCGCCTGCAGCCTCGGACGGCTGCCCACTGGGGCTGATGCTGCTGGAAGTGGTGCTACTGTCAGCGGTGCAGGTGGCAGTGCTTGCGGCGGTACTGGTAGCCACCAGGCCTTCACCTGCAGCCTCAGGCAGCTGAAGTGCCTTGCCTGGTGTTTTCTGCCCCTTCCTCACCTTGGCAGATAGTGATGTGACCTTGGGTCTGGCAGCTGGAATCTTTGAGGTGCCCTTGCTGGGTGGTTGTGGCTCATTCCCCTTGCTGGATGCTGTCCCCCTCTTCACCTTGCCAGGTGGCGGAATGGATTTGGCCTTGGTAGGTGTTGGTGGCACACTGGCTGGGCTGACGGGTGCCCCCTTTAAGCCTCTGATAGCTGCAGGAACCACAGCGGACTTTGACTTGGTGGCTGAGGTGCTGGCCTGGGTTCTGGCCACCATGGCCCGAGGGGAAGGACGGGGGGAGGGGTAGGGAAGAGGTCAATGTTTGCCAGGAAAATCCTCTCAGGGACACTGGAGCGGAAAGAGGGAGAGGGTTTGGGAGTGGAGGAAGAGGGAGTGGTTGTAGGAAGTGTATTTCTGCTGAATTTGGGTGCAGGTGCATGGGCTGGATGCTGTTGTGAGGTGGATGGTTGTTAGGTGGGAAGGTGCTTGCGTTTGTGTACTTTGGGAGGAGGGGGTCACAGACACACTGGGAGAGGACACAGGGAACGGAAGTGAGCGGTGTGTTGTGATGGGCGTTGCTGGTGATGGAGGTAGTGGATGAGGATGTAGTGCATGCAGGTGTGAATGGAGACACTACTGGGAGGGAGGAGGATGACGAGGAGGAGGGGGACACAGTGGAGGCAGTGGATGTTGGTGTGTCTGCATGGGGATGGTGCTTGTGTGAGTTCCTTTGAGATGAAGTGTGGTGCTTGTGTTTGCCTTAGCCACTTTTGTGTGTTGATTTGGGTGAATGCTGGTCTGAAGGTGTGCTTAGGATAGACTGGGGTTGAGGGGATTGGTTCTGGGTAGAGAAAGTTGGAGGGGGGAGTCTGGAGACAGGGACAATGGCTGCCACCAGTGCGGAGGCCAGGCCCTGAAATGCTCTCTGTTGGGCCAGAGTGAATGCCCTCCAGGTATGCATTTGTTTGTTGCAAATGCCTCTCGACACCCTGGATGGCATTCAGAATGGTTGACTGCCCAACAGTGAGGGATCTCAGAAGGTCAATAGCCTCCTCACTGAGGGCAGCAGGGCTGACTGGGGCAGGGCCTGAGGTGCCTGGAGTGAAGGAGATGCCCTCCCTCCTGGGTGAGCGGGCACGGGAAACACGCTGAGGGGCTGCTGGGAGGGTGGTGCTGGTAGGGGTGGTGGTGGCTGTACCTGTTGTTGGGGTGAGCACAGAGGTGTTTGCCACCGCCAGGGAGCTTTCATCGGAGGAGGAGTCGCTGTCAGTGGGGTCCCCTCCTGTCCCCCTGTTGGTACTCCCCTCGCCCTCCGTCCCACTGGTGCCCTCACCGTCGGTGGATTTGGCCTCCAGGCCCATGTGGGATGCAGCTCCCTCCATCGCTGGTGCCTCTGCTCCTCCGCCAGATGATGCTAATTCACACAAGGACAGGGTGACAAAAGAAAAAGGGGGGGATAGACAGAGGATACACTTGGTCAATGCCAGCACCAACACTATGGTTGGTGTACACAACACACAGGTAGCAGCCCTATGTACTAGGCCATGCACTACCAGTTAATAGGATAGTTACCAGCCCATGGGGTACAATGCCTAATGCCATTAGCTGCACACCTGAAACCCACAGGACCCTGACCAGTAGTAGATGCCTATTAACACTATTGGGGTTTGATTGGGCCTCTGCCATCTTCCTTGCCCAGCGGCACAGGTCCTCCCACCGTTTGCGGCAGTGGGTGCTCCGCCTGTCAAAGACCCCCAAGGGTCCGCACCTCCTTGGCGGTGGCCAAATACCCTTTCTCTGATGGCCGCTGACCTGCATGGAAAAGATAGCAGAAAGGGGAATTAGTTAACTGTCCAGACCGTCACAGTCATGGACCACCAGATCCCTCCCATCCCCTGACGCACATACATTGACCACCATACATGCAGCACTCTGGCCAGGACGCCTCAGCACCCCCTACATGTGGCTTACACACAGAGCACTCCATACGTTCATGGCCCACGCATCATGCTCACAGTGTACTTACCTGTTTGTCCGGAGGTCCACAGAGTAACGTATACTGGGGTAGGACCCCATCCACCAGTTTCATTAACTCCTCCGCAGTGAAGGCAGGGGCCCTTTCCCCAGACACATGAGCCATTGTTGCTTCCAGACACAGGTCACAGCAGCACTTGCAGTGTAGGTCCTCTCCTGTTGAAGGTCAGGTAGCAAGTTAGTGAATAGATAGAAAATTGCGGTCACGTCAGCGCCGGTGTGTACCATCAGCGCTGGGGTACATCGCCATTGGATCCTGGAACCCATAGGGCCCAATGATAACCAATGCGAAGTTGCACGGCGGTCATTGACAACGGCCAGCGGATTACCTCATTTCCACTTGTCCCTCCTCACAGGTCAGGTAGCCGCCATTTCAGGGGGGCACAGGCCATGGCACTTAACTGCGTCACAGCAGACATTGGCACAGCAACTGACTCTGGGATTCACATACAGGTTCTGTAAAGGTAAAGATGCATCATTATTTCAATTGATGTGTGAATATGACCCTCTGCTCACCGTTTTCCCCCATAGGCTTCAACCGCTGAGAATGAATATGAGATGGTGACATCCTCCGGTGTACAAACCCCTGGTGGACCTTGCGACAATGGAGGACAGACACATAATCGTATAATAGAGACTTGGTCGGGCCACAATCCAAGAACTGTGTGCCCAATCGGAGCCAGACCTGATGTCAGGTATCCCCCAGCCCACAGGTATCCCCCCTCTACTGCAGGTCCTGTAAGTGCTCCATTTCCTGGCAAGTGGTTCCTTCCAAACAACAGTGGCGATGGCATCAGGGATGTCTCAGCCAATGTTCTCCAACGTGTTGACCAGAGTGTTGTCAGCCCTGCTCAAACACATGTGCAGCTACATCGTATTCGCCCAGGTGGAGGATTTGGCCACAGTGAAAGCTGACTTTTATGCCCTGAGACATATCCCCAACATCATTGGTGCCATTGATGGTACACATTTAGCATTCCCCCGCCCCCCCCCCCCGGAAAAATGAACAAGTGTTCAGGAATAGAAAAAGCTATCACTCTATGGATATGCAGATGGTGTGTTTAGCGGACCAAAACATCTCCCATGTGAATGCCAAGTATCCTGGCTCTGTGCATGATGCCTTTATCTTGAGGAATAGCATTTCCTGTGTGATGGGCCAACCCCAGAGGCACCGGGTGTGGCTAATAGGTGTGGCTAATAGGTGAGCCCAAGGTCCCCACCCAGTATAAGTTGGTGTCTGGGTATGGGGTTGTCCCTAAGGGTAAGTGTGTGTCTAACAGGTATCCCTCGATATTTGAGGTGACTCTGGTTATCTCAACCTCTCATGGCTACTGACTCCATTGAGGAATGCCAGGAAAAGGGCAGAGGAACATTATAATGAGGCACATGGGCGAACAAGGAGGATAATTGAAAGAACCTTCATCCTCCTGAAGGCCAGGTTCCGGTGCCTCCATCTGACAGGTGGATCTCTGTACTACTCACCCAAAAAGGTATGCCAGATCATCGTTGCATGTTGCACAATCTGCCTTAAGACGCCAGGTTCCTTTTCTGCAGGAGGATGAGCCTGGAGATGGTCTTGTGGCAGCGGTGGACCCTGTGGACAGTGAGGAAGAGGAGGCAGAGGAAGAAGATGTGGAAAACAGAAGTAATATAATACAGCAGTACTTCCAGTGACACACAGTTAAGACACTGTAACTTCACTTTCCTTTTCAGTTTTCTGTTGGACATAGTACATGGCACCCTGATTCCCCTAGGTCTATGGCCACTTACTGTACCCTTTGACATCTCTATTCTCAGATCTCTGTGGCCCACTCTGTCTCCTGGTATGTATACTGCTGCCCACTAAAAGTCATACCAATATATATGTAACTGTAGATATGACTTGCAATGTTTTCAGAATGATGCACTAATAAATATTTCAATCATTTGACAGACTCCAGATTTGTATTTGTTCCAAGGGTGTTTATTTAAGTGCTGATATGTAGAGGGGGATATGCAATGGGCTGGGGTGATGGTGGAGGAATGTTCAGTTAGAGTTCAGTCTCTTGGTATCACAGGTGCATTGTCCAATGGGGCATAGGAAGGGGAGTAATGGTAGTTCAAGGTGGACAGGGTGACAGAGAGGGACAGAAGGGTGACAATCAGTAGAGTCCTATTTCCTGGCAGGGTCTTGGCAATGTTCTCTGGCTTCTGCCTGGATCATAGGGACTATTTGCGGGGTAGTTCTCCTTCTGCAGGGGTTGGGGTGCTGGTGGCCTGTTGTTCCAGTGGTGGGGCCTCCTGTCCACTAGCGCCAGAGGAGGTGGAAGGCTGTTCTTCGGTGTGGCTAGTGTCAGGGGCCTGTTGTTGTGCCACTGCCTCCCTCATGGTCTCGCCCATGTCAGACAGCACCCCTGAAATGGTGACCAGGATGGTGTAGATGTTTTTGAGGTCCTCCCTGATCCCCAGGTACTGTGCCTCCTCCAGCCGCTGGGTATCCTGCAACATGGCCAATATTTGGCCCATCATCTCCTGGGAATGGTGGTATGCTCCCTGGATGTTGGTGAGTGCCTCCTGGAGAGTGGGTTCCCGGGGCCTGTCCTCCCTCTGTCACACAGCAGTCCTCCCACCTTACCTGTTGTCCTGTGCCTCTGTCCCCTGAACCGTATGCTCACTGCCACTGACCCCAGGTCCCTGATCACCCTGTGTTTGTGGGGTTGCCTGGGGTCCCTGTAGTGGTGGACACACTGCTGATTGACGTGTCCCGGGGACAGTGGCATGGGCCCACTGAGTGAGTGCTGTGCTGGTGTTTCCTAAGGGGGGAGGCTCTGTGGTGGTATGGGACTGTGGCAGGATAACCGACTGTCCAGAGGTCCCTGATGGGCCAGGTTGGTCATCGTGATCCAGGTGTGCAGAGCTGCTGTCATCACTGTGGGCCTCCCTTGGGGGGGATGTTGCTGGCAACTCCTCTCTGGTGACGTTGAGTAGAGGTCCTGTGGGGATGTAAAAGTAGTGTTATTGTATCTGCGTGTGCCATCTTGTGCAATGGGTGTGTTTCCCTGTATGGTTGGGATTGCCCTGTCAGCTTTGCCTTGTGTGCATGGTGATTTTGTGGGCTAGGTGAGTCTCTCCAATAGGCATGCTGTGGTGATGGGTGTCCATGCAGGTCTGTGATGGGTGTCCATGGGTTGGTTTTACATGCAGGGCTTGGTTTTGGGATGGGTGGGTTGTGGGGTATATGTGAGCTGGTGGAATGATGGGGGTGAGGGTAGGAGTTTGTGGTAGCATGCAGGTAAGGTGAGGGATATAGTAGTAAAGATATAATTTACCATAGTCCAGTCCTCATGCTACTCCTGCGAGGCCCTCAGGATGCATGATCGCCAAGACTTTCTCCTCCCATGTTGTTAGTTGTGGGGGAGGAGGCGGGGGTCCACTGCCGGTCCTCTGTACACCTACCTGGTGCCTTGCAACCACGGAACGTACTTCCCCCCATAGGTCATTCCACCTCTGCCTGATGTCATTCTTTGTTCTTGGATGCTGTCCCACGGCGTTGACCCTGTCCACGACTCTCCGCCATAGCTCCATCTTCCTTGCAATGGATGTCTGCTGCACCTGTGATCCGAATAGCTGTGGCTCTACCCGGATGATTTCCTCCACCATGACCCTCAGCTCCTCCTCTGAAAACCTGGGGGTCTTTGGGGTGCCATGGATGTGGTGTGAGTAATATGGGTGATTATGTGTGGAGTGATGTGTGAGGTGATGTGTTGTGGTGTGTGCTGTGAGGTGCGTGGATGGTGTATGGGTGATGGTGTTCTCTGGCTCAGATTGAGTGGGTGCTCCTGGCTTGTGTCTCTCTGTGTTGGCAATCTTTTTTTCGTTGAAAGGGATGTGGGTAATGTGGGTGTGTGTTTTATAGCGGTCTGTGTGGGGGTGTAGTGTGTGTATGTGTGTCAGGTGTGTGTAGTTTGAATTGTCCAATGTGGTGTAGTTTTGTAAGTGTGTGTGTATTTTGAGCGCGGTGGTGTGTACTGCCAATGGTTTACCACGGTTGAACGACCGCTGCAGTGATTTGTGGGTCCTGATACTGTGGGCGTATTCCTGTTGGCGTAACGGTGTGGGTTTTGGTACCACCAGTTTATCACTGACCTTTGGTCTGGGGGACTTGTGTGGGTGTCTGTATTGTGGCGGATTTCTCAGTGTGGGTCATAATACCCATAGCGGAATACCACCGCGGTCACCGTATGTTGGTGGCCGTCAGCACGGCTGTAGGCGGAATTTACCGCCAGGGTTGTAATGAGGGTCTTAGTTTGAAAACTAATACTGACTTCTAATGTTGACTTAAAATGGCACGTCATTCTTTTAGAAATGCAGCTGTTCTCCTGTATGTATGTGTATGTTTTGAGGTATTAAATGAAATTAGTGCTTCTTCTCACTGCAGAATAACAATTTTTACACAAGAGTCAGGCTTAGGTACACAGGCACATGCATTCTCAAAGTATCCTAAGCACTGCTGTCTGCTGGTGAAGAGAGCAGTTCTTCTGCACATCTCAGTGCATAACTCTGTCTCTCTGGAGACAAGTTTTAATGCACAGCTCTGTCTTTGAATACGCCATACTGCACATGCCTGCCCCCATAAGGAGATGTCTGAGAGAGAGGTGAGTGTGTCCCTACATTCAAATGTGCACACTGGTTATGAAAAAAAACACAGTTGTCAACAGAGAGGATACTTCATTTTACACTCTACAAATTAAATTCATTATCATGATAAGACGTATGAGCAATCTTAACCAACAATGTATTTTGCACAGGTGTTATTCTGGGGAGATGTCTCAGCTGAGAGGCCAGTTTGTCTTCATATCATAGTCACTATAATTGTTATGATATACATTTGAGTATAAATGTAATTTCAACTGCATACTTTACTTGTACTTGTTTCATAATTTGGAAACATGTGACCACAAAGGTAAGCCACTTTTCATACCTTAATTTGCACAAGCATTATCCAAGAGATATATCAACGGAGAGAGGCCCGTCTTTCTACACACTATACTATGCATAGTTATGATGCAAAAGGCTTGTCTCAGGAAACAGGGCAGTTTTTCCCCTCAGCTGACTTTGCATACCTTTCACCATGATAAGAGGTATGATTATTGAGACACATTTCTCTCAGACCTTACTAGTGACACCTCGTACCCTGGTAAGATATGTTACCAGAGAGATAACTTTCTTCCTGGACAGTGCTACATATTTCTGTTGTTCTAAAGAGAGGTATGAGGAAGATGCCACTGTGTCACTACACTGTGCTGTATATCCAAGTTGTTGTGGAGATGTGTTAGTGCATTAGATAAAGGGGCATATTTATGAGAGGCTTGCACTGGCCCTTCACACCATAATGATGCAGTCTCCAATTAATGAAAAAGACAATACTGTGCCATTCAGATCCAATACATTAACATTAACCAATAGGACTTAGGAAGTTAAAAAAATGCACAACAAATACAACAAATATCCATCTCATAAAACAACAACACTGTATATAACCCCCTTAGATCACAAGATTGAATCCCAACAGAAGATCCATGAAGGAGTTATAACCCTCCACTTGACACAGTCCTGCACAATAATTGCCTGGTTTTCGGTCCCAGTTCAAGCAATATCATAGTCTTTAAATTCAGGTTGTCAAATGAGAAGGTAATGGTGACGTTTCGGTCTCTGGTGGTAGTCAGAGGTCCGTCAGACCATCATTAGTACTCAGTAATGTAAAATAATACAAGTTGCAAAAAATAGACTCTGTAGCAACACACAAGGGGACTTCAACTTTATAAATATGGGACTGCTAGCGTCTGACTCCATCCCCATCCGCTCAACCCATGTGAGTCGGAAATAAGTAAAGCATTTTATAAGTAATGCATCCCATTTTCCTTAAATGAAAATGGAATGCATTACAAAAAGAAAATTGAAAAGTTTTATTTTTACTTTTTAAGAGTAGACAGTGGTCCGTGGGACCACTGCTTGCTCTTAAAAATGTTTGCACTCCCCTTCGAAAAGGAGAAGGGGTCATTTAGGGAACCCTTCCCCTTTGCGAATAGGTTACCACCAACTTGAAATTGGTGGTAACTGTTATTATATTGTAACTGTATTCCCGGTCACAAAACAATCAAACATGGCCCTGCAAGTCGCTATTAGGAAGGGGTGCCCTTGGCACAACCCTTCCTAATAGTAAGTCACAATCCCTATTTTGCTCACAAAATAGGGAAGGTACATGACAAAAAGTCTTTTATCAGTCCTAAATTTACAACTGGTTAAAGATCTTCACACCTCTGGCCCTCAGTGTATGATGGATCATAAATCACTCAAAAGATCAATGCGCAAGGCAAACTCCTAATTGTAGTGTGGCTCACACATGGACTAGCATGCAGAATGGCAGCACGTTGCTTAAGCACATTTTGCAGCAGATAACCTCACAGATCATGGGTGACAGCTGTTAAGGACAAAGGCCTAGTCTCAGGTGTAGATGTCAAAATGTAATTTGTAAAGACTACATTCATGCATTGGGGTAATCAACAAAATAGCACATATGTAACCTGTTTCCGGGGCTGATTGATGTAAATACCACATCTAGCCACAGTTGACAAAATACACATTAATCATGCTTTGCACAGCAATGCAAGGAGGAGCAAAGGCCTGTAGCAAAACATAATACACTGCTGAAATAGAAATATGTAACAGTAACCAGTATAGTATGACAAGAGAGATGTTTGTGAACCATCACTTCACAAAAGCACAGATGGTTAATGGGTGAAGTGTGCATGTCAAATTTCAAGTACAAATGTATGTGTACATACACAATTTTATTGTGTATCCCTGGCCTGAGTGCAAAAAATGCATAGTTGTGTGGCTCAATCATTCTGGTACTTTTCCAAAGAGAAATATGGAATATGTGTGTGAGCCAATACATTGGCCTTTGTCATGGATTGCAGTCTGATTTGACAGGGAGTCCCAAACAAAGCCTGAGTCCTCATTCTTGATGTACACTACTGCCTTCCCCAGGAGTTAGATAGAGATAAAGTAAGGGTGACAGCATACTATGTAGTGAACAGTTGTTGTCAACATGACCATTCAACGTTGGTTCACTTCTGGGAGGCTTGCTGGATCACTCATTCTTCTCAAGTTATGTGGATTACAGCATTGGTTACTGAATGTCCTGTGACAGCACATTGAGTGCAGACATGGCTGCCCTGCTGCATTACATGGAGGACCTTGGCTTCATTTGTCAGTGAGACATGACTGCATAGTCCAAATATGAAGATTAGACAAATCACAGTAGGTGGAGGTTCATAGTCCAGCAAAGCTGCAAGTACTTTGGGGCATGCACTGGAGTATGGGAGAGGCAGCCTGCCTCTGTGCTGCCCTAAGTATGTGTTGCATCCCTGATAAATCAGAAAGAAGGGGTTTCTGCACATCACCAGAAATTAGAGATTGGGCTGAATAGTGAATCTAAAAGAGTGGAGCATAGGATGTAGGTTAAAACCTTACATGCACATATGACTGTGGCGCACATCGAGTTGTGTACCCTAGTAATGCAAGTAAAAAATGATGTGTGTCAATTCTGCTCTGGAAGCTTGACTTGATGTGCTGCCATGGTGCCTGTCGGTCCCCTTGTTGGGTGATAACGACTGCACTCACATCCCTTGAACCTACAGTGACTCCAAGGGCAATTTGCCTGACCTCCTGTCATGAAGTCTCAGGGGCGTGAAAGACTCCCAACCACACTACTTCAGCACTTGGACACTGACATTTGTCACTCTGACAAGGGAAGTGGTGTCACCCCAGTCCTAGACCAACACCTAGTGGCCTCCAGGTTAGGGTCAGCCAAGGCTACCCACAAAAGAACAGGAAAGACCATTGCAACTGGATGCATTGGCACTTTCATCTTGTGTTTGGAGGAGATCGCACTGTGTTCCAGCTCAATCATCGGTGGGCTGACATTATGCCACTTGAGGCTGATCTGTTGGGTTTAGAGATTGGAGGCCCAAAGATATGCATTTATGTACCATCTGCATGAAGTTATGTTTCAATATCAGTTAAGCTAAGCTTATACATTAAAGTGGCTGGTTTGTCAATGTGCCTGGTGGATATTGCACCATGTAACTTGCTTCTAGAAACAACACAAGGCCACTTTGTGTGCCTCACAGTGGCTTCATAAATCCAGTGTAATGTAACACAGGGGTTATCGCTGTGAAGCCTAGATACATTACAACATCTCAGAGCACATGCATGCCTGACCTAAAAAAAGGAGGCCTAATAGCCCCTTAAATTCAGCCATTGTTTAAGGTCCGGCTTGATTTTTTAAAACAACAAAGTCGTCCTGCTTCCGCCTTCACTTTACTGCTCAGACCGAAAGCAGACCATGTGCAGGCCCCTGGTCCCAGTGTCCCTGGCCCACTGTCCCAGGCCCAGTGTCCTGGGTCCCAGTTTATGAACATTTCAGCGGGATGAGTTCAGCATGTTTCAGTGGGGCACAACATCTCGGCAGGGTGGGCAGTGACCACCCTGTGAAAATAGTGAGGGGACACTGTCTACCATGCTTGTGCAGCCGACATGTGCTCTGCACTATACCTGCCTGCAGAGGAATCTCTAATCTCTTTTGAACATGCAGTTGGGCTGCCGCACACAGTGCAACATGGAGCAGCTTTGAAGCAGCTGCTCCATATTTCACATGAATGCACTCCCCCCCCGCCAGCATAGGTTTGCAGCTGCCCTGGGGCATTTTCTGTAACAGGGTGCACTTTCCTATTTGCCCACGTCGAACCCATTCAAAGGTGTGCCATGGTGCAAACAGGAAAAGGTTGCCCTATCCATAACAAGGTCTCAGTTGTGATTAATGTATGCCATAGTGCGCTTGAGATTCAAACCCATACCCCCCTCGAAAGTACGACTTTACTGGTCAATCACTCTACACTTTGGAGAGCCAATGAGAAGTACAATGTGTGCCAATAGCGAGGTCTATCAGTAGTAAACTATATTTTTTCACCAGAGAGCTGCCTCTCCGAAGACCTTGAGAGGAGACTGACAGTCAAATCAGGATTCAGTCAAACAGTAACAAATGCCCTCCCCTCTTTGGATTTTGCTCCTTTGTATTTGCTGGTAGCTGGGCAATGACATTAAACAAAGGGTAATGAGGAATTCAGGTGGCACAGGAAAGAGGAAGGAGAACTGGAAGGGGGTGTCACTGGAAGCCATAAAAATATCTAACCGTAGTAGATTCACAGATGAAAAAAACATTTAATCTTCTGTCTGAGAAACACAAATGAATGCAAGTGACTCCATTAGAAGCTGGTAAATTTAGCTCAAGTTCTGAATATACAGCTTCTCCAAATTTGCTATCAATGTTTGAGTAATTTAAAGTTTTGCAGATACTTGCTCACATTGTAAAATTCTGCTGGAAGCAAGCTAACGTCAAATTATCTAGTAACATCTAAACACAGGATGTGGTAATGTAGGAAAGGCAAATGCATGTTATGAACAGTGTGTGCTGCTAGCTATACTTTCAGGGACAAAAAAAAAAATGAAAAGTAAAATAGTTTCACATAACTAACTCGACTTTTCACATAAGCGGGCCAACGGCCACCATCAGCAAACAGACAAAGGTTAATAAAAGTTTGCTTGCAGTGAAACCTATTGGCAAAAGTGCAATTATCCACATAATCGGCAAAAATGCAATTATCTATGTAACCGGCAAAAGTGCAATTACCTATGTAAAAGGATTGATGTCATGCAAAGTGCTCGAATACTGCCCAGCGCGATTGCGCTGCGAAATAAAGAGAAAAAATAGTCCAGGAACCAAACGCAAAACATCGAACCTCGCATGTTTTCAGTAGTTGGTCGGTGCACTCGAGGAGGGCTAAACACCAGAAAAGGCATGGCATATGCATGCCTTTCACTAATAAAAGCAAGCGGATTTTAAAAGGCAAGCCCACAAACCAATGAAAGTGACTGACGTGACATGGGCGTGGTTAGAAGGCCAAAGAGAGATTACAGCAGGGGATGGAGCACTTTGCGCTGGCCCTAAAAAGGAGGTCAGCAGCGCAACATGGCCTAATCCAAAACCATCCCGAAGTCTGGACCGGTGGCATCACATCAGGCTTGCACCCCGACAGAGGCGACGTAATACAGTAGGTGCTGGGAAGGTGGCCCGGCCTCTGAAGGCGAGGCCTGATGGCCGTTGGGTGACTAACACTGCCCCCTCATCAGATTTGTGACGTAGGCCCCTGTCGCTTACAGGTGGAGCTAGAGGACATCCGGGCTGTGCATCGCCCTAGTGGATTGCTTCGCTGGATGGCTTCAGGCAGGGGAGTGATGAAGGAGACGGCCCTCGATGCACTTGGCTTGGCATCCCCTGTGATCACCCATTACTGGGGGAAGCTTTGAGCGCCGACTCGTGCCACCATCCTCGATGGCGAGGTGGAGCAAGGCCCACGCGACTGTGACATTTGTGCCCCTATGCCCCGTGAGAGCGGCGACTCCCATAAAGTTGAGGTTAATTGATACAGCCGGCCCGCGTTGATCCTTCTGCCCAAACAGCGCTAGCTGGCTGAAATCATGAGCAAAACAGATACCAAGCAGGAAAAGCTCACATTTGAGGGCAAAAAACTCATTCGGAATACAGAAGGTGAGAAATCCTATGGTGCAACCATGAACCCTCAGACGGCAGAGGAACTCGAGCTTGACCTCAAGGAAATACTCCTGGTTATTAAAACTAGCCTCAGGACCATTGATAACAAGTTGGACCTCCTCACTGCTCGCCTATACGAGGTCAAGCAGCGTGTGAACACTCGTGAATCCAGACTGGATGTCCTGGAGAATCGAATATCTGAAATTGACGACCAACAGTACAAGTCCAAAGAGCACAATTTTAAACATGGACAAGATGCTACACATCATCAAGGCCAAGAACAAAGATCTGGAGGCTAGATCATGACACTGCAACCTTTGCATCACAGGAATCCCAGAGGCCACCTCAATATCAAAAATTGAGGATTTTGACAAGTTGCTGTTACGCACCTTGTCAAGCACAGAACTATCACCAGCAATCATAGTCGAACATGCGCATCGATCGTTGGGCCCTTGACCGCTACCCGGGGCACCTGCCAGACTGATAATCCTCAAACTCCTGAATTATCGGGACAGGGACACCATACTGTGGTTGGCCATGAAAAAGGCAAGATACAATACCATGGCAGCGCTATATCCTTCTTTCCTGACTTTACCCAGAGCGTGCAGGCCGCCCGCCTTACAATTATACCTGTGAAAAAACTCTTGCAGCAAGCTGAAATTCCATACACTTTACTATATCCCGCCAAGTTCCGAATCTCCGCAGAGGGTAAAACACACTTTTTCACAGATGTCAGGTCGACTATGAAGTTTCCCAAGTGTGCAACCAAAAAACACTGTATTGGGGTCGCCTGGATCCTTCAAGTGCACCCCCTTAATGATAATGACTGAGCAATACATGATGTACTTTACTCCCCATCATCTATATATGTGCTGTGTCCCTAATGCTCCTGAATACTATCTCTAGATGGACTCATATACTTGTCCGGCCACCCAGCCAACGGGTTGGGCTCTTGCCTGGAGTCACTTCGGTCCTAGGGAGGTCTCCCATGTTTAATTCCTTTTTAAGGGTATGGAGAAGCCAGGGTGGGAGGAAGGTACTGAGGCTCGACCGAGTTCGGGGGTTGGTGTGGGTAGGGATGGACTGGGATGTGTTTTATGAAGTTCTATTATTGTTTGTTTGCTTGTTTTCATCTCTTTTTTTGAGGTACACAAATAGTATTCCCTCACACTTGACTTGTGATACCTCACCACTACACAGGTCTTGTGAATCTAGGGTCCATCAGCCAGCACATACTTCACTGCTATGGCCACCCTGAAGTGCTTAACCTGGAATGTTTTTGGCCTTAATGATGCCAGAAAAGTTTGCCTTGTGCACTCTTATCTCAATAGAAACAAAATTGACATTTGTTTCCTACAAGAAACACACTTAACTGACCCTCAGTCCCCTACCTATGGGCCAGAGGCTGGGATGCTGCTTTTTCCCCCCATACTCCAACTATGCCAGTGGGGTCACGATACTTCTGCGCTGAGGTCTTGCCTGGCAAGTGACTAATACAGTGCTTGACCCTGAGGGCTGATACGTACTCCTCAAAGGATCACTGGGTGGGCATTCAGTCTGCGAGTTCTGGTATGGGGTGGCATCTTCAACACCGTTTTGTAGGAAAGATGTGACAGATCGGGCAGATCCCAGAATCTCCAACCTCGTGCCTCTAAAATGCTACACACGATTATGATGGACAATCAACTACAGGATATCTGGAGGCTTACACATCCGCATGCACTTGAAGGAACATGCATCTCCACTTACCACAGATCTTGGTCCGAATAGATTTTTGGGTTGTGTCCCCAGAGGTGGTCGGTCGGAGTCACCCATCACCCTCATACCATGCACAGGACTAGCTTGAACTCAAGCTCTCTCAGTCCACTCCCAGGCCCTTCTCCTGGCACCTTGGTGTACTACAAGATGCTGTATTCAGTGAAGGGATTCATAAGGGAGTTTTTCACCCATAACTTAAACTCTGTTGATGTGCCCTCTTTGCTGTGGGAGGCCCTTAAGGTGTGCATTAGAGGCACAAGCATAGTGCAGCAAACAGGAATTCTAAAATCTATCCGTATGTCATTGACTACCCTTGAACAAGAGATCCGTGTTCCAGAAACTCACTTTTTTCATCTTTAAATTGCAGATCTGTTGATGGACATTAACGCCAAATTAAAAGAATTCCTGGAGGAAGCTATCCAGGAGACTCACTACTTGCACAGGGGCGCTCAAGCACATAGATGCGGTGAAGGCGACCGCCCGGGTAGAATTCAATAAGAATATGATGTCCCAATCCAGCCTCCTCCAATACCACCAGAATTTGGGATTCAGTTGACAACTTAGGCCCTCATTATGATCTTGGCGGTCGAGCACCGCCACGCCAGCTGTGGCAGTATGCCCGCCGACGGCATGGCAGTGCTCGACCACCATATAATGATGCAAGTAGTGAACTGGCAGCAAAGCAGCCAGTTTGCTACCACCCACCGCCAGGGCTCGGTCAACCGCCGGGCTGAAGGTAGCCACTGTCGACCCCACAGCTGACCATAAAACGCCAGTGGGATAATGATCCCATTTCTGCCAGAGATTTAATCCCTGGCAGAAAGCATACTGGTGACAGGAACTCTCATTCCTGTCACCAGTATGTGACATGCCAGGCCCCCACCTTTGACACAACCCCCACCCACACCTGAAGCCCCTAGACCCACCCCAAGCCCCCACCCCCTCACCTTGAAATTTGAACCTCCATCCCATCTCCCTTCGATCTCCCTGTAAGCCCTCCCCAACACCCCCTCACCACCCCTTACCATCCCCACCTCTAATCAAGATCCCTCCCACCCCCCTTCCCTCTCAGACAGCACTTGCCTTTTCCGTGGCGCTGCTCCTGGAGGGAATGGCCTTCCTGGATGCTGCTGCGCCAGCAGCGTTTCGTCTCCATACACAGCCACACATATTATTGCATCATAATATACGTGACGGTGATTGGCTAACTTGGTGGTAAGGGTTGAGCAGCATTCACCTCCGCCACCAACTGTCAGTAAGGCATCTGGCAGTTCACACCCCTATCTATGGCGGTGAGCCACCAGGCGTCATTATATGGTGGTCCATAGGTCCGCCAGTGCAGCGGTGGTGATCTCAGCGGTCCACTGTTTGGACTGCCGAGATCATAATGAGTGCCTTCGTAACCACCACACCGGAGGTGGCACAGGTCTTTTCATCATTCTATGCCACACTATATCAAGGGACCTCTGTACTAGATGGCCCGGATCTCAAGGAATATTTAGACACAATACAATTGGTATGGTTGGACCGTGCCCATCGTGCCTACATCAAGGTTCCTATAATGACTGATGAGATCGCATGGGTGATAGCGACCTCCCAGGCGAAAAGGTGCCTGGCGGGATGGACTCACTACTTCATTCAACAGAGACTTGGTTCCCCTGCTAACCCCATACCTCTTGGCCATGTACCAGGAATCATTAGAAATGGGTTGCCTCGCTAAGTGTAGCCATGATAGTCACCGTACTCCAACCGGGCAAGCCAACTTCTCAATATGACTCCTACCGACCACTGTCCCTCATCAACGTCAATATTAAAAGATATGTCAAGGTACAAGCCAACCGATTACTACCACTCTTACTGTAAATTATCAGGCCGGATCAGGATTCGACCTCCCAGGCGAAAAGGTGCCTGGCGGGGATGGACTCACTACTTCATTCTACAGAGAGTTTGCTCCCCTGCTAACCCCATACCTCTTGGCCATGTACCAGGAATCATTAGAAATGGGTTTGCCTCGCTAAGTGTAGCCATGATAGTCACCGTACTCCAACCGGGCAAGCCAACTTCTCAATATGACTCCTACCAACCACTGTCCCTCATCAACGTCAATATTAAAAGATATGTCAAGGTACAAGCCAACCGATTACTACCACTCTTACTGTAAATTATCAGGCCGGATCAGGATGGTTTTATACCGGGCCTCTCCACCTCCCATAACCTCCACACAATTTTTGCCATCATGCATCATCTAGCTCCTCATGTTCAGGCCTTTGCGGCCCTACCAGACACCACCAAGATGTTTGACACGTTGGAGTTGCCCTAACTCTTCCCCATTCTGGCCAGAATAGGACTTAGCCCACTATTTCTAAAACAGATCTGCCTATTGTACACCCACCCACTGGCCCAAGTGCGCATAAATGGGTTTGTTTCAGATCCCTTCCCAATAACTTGGAGGACGAGGCAAGGATGCCCGCTGTCACCCCTGTAAATCACCATTGCGATGGAACCTTTAGCAGCACATGTTTGCCAGCTCTATGTCCACAGGGGCAACGGTATCACCACCAGAGTTTTGGTGATCTCCATGTACGCTTACGATATTGTGCTCCATACCTGCAATCCAAAAGAAAATCTGGATCCGCTCATATGGGAGGTTATCCTATTAGGTTGTTATTCAGGGATCCAGATAGATTGGGGAAAATCAATGTTACTTCCCCTTATAGACGAGACTCAGCCTTTCCCCTAGGCGTTCCCCCTTCAGTGGGCTGTAGAGCCATTACGATATCTCATCATACGGCTAAGTCATGATATAGCCAGTTTATGGCAGGCAAACTATGGAAGGGCTAGGACCTGGCTGGAGGACAGGATACCACTGTGGGCTCGCCTACCTCTATCCCTAACAGGCCGTATTTCAATAGTGAAAATGGTGGTCCTCCATAACTTCCTCTATCTCTTCATTAATGTCCCTATTCCTCTGACGGCCACTGTCTTTAAACACTTAAAATCCAACCTAGGCACCCTGGTCTGGGTGGGCAAATTACCTTGGGCATCCTGGGAACTCCTCACTTTTCCGCTGGCCATGGGAGGATTGGGCACTCCAGACATGACCTTTTACGCATGCTGTGCACAAGCTCAGTACCTGCATTTTTTATTACATTCCACCCCGTTTCAACCACATACTACCATTGAGGTGGCTAGAGCAACACTATGCCCTCCCAGGACAGCGCTATTCAGTCCCTTTAAGACACCCAGATACCTTTGCTTGTGTCCATTGGGCATGGGAGGGGCTACACACACAGACCAGACTCTCTTTGCTGTATGCGTCATCCATCTCCTTGTTCAATAACCCAACACTCTTGCCCCTTCAGGAACCAGGTATTAAAGCACGAGCACTCAAGTGCAATATTTCACAATTTGCAGATTTGTATCCCAGCGGCCATTTCATTACACAGATACCCAAAGTGGAGGGAACATGCAACATCCCGTGGATCCATTGGCATATTAGCAACTTCAAGCAACATGTCGCTCCTTACACCCCACTTTCCCATCTGCACCTCCCACAATGACATCCCTAGAGATGGTGTTCAAATCTGTATCACCCAGGCAACTGATTACATGCCTATAAACACCCACCCAAGCTCCTGCTCGGCTCTCAACCTCAAAAGCCAGGGTGGAGTGGGATAAGAACCTCTCTATTACACTCACAGATGAAGAATGGGGCCATTGTTGCAACAAATTAAAACACCTTTACCTCAACTATAGACTCCTCATTTACTTCAATTTTCTGCACTGACTTACAGACACCCCTTACACCTATTCAAAATTGGCCTAATTTCAGTTGCAGGACGCATTAGATGCAGAGATGTGAGAGCCTCTTTTCTGCATCTGGCTTGGTTATGCCCACGAAGTCTGTCTTTCTGGGAAGAGGTATTTAGGGCCTGATGTATACTTTTTGGTGCTGCATTTGCATCATTTTTTGACGCAAAAGAGATGCAAACTTACAAAATATAGAGCAACTAGATGCATACTGGGACTTAAAGTCATCATGCTCCCGACCCAGAGATATATGGGGCCCCTTCGGTTCATACCTATATGCTCATAATATACCCAAATCCCCCATTGCCACTGCACCCACCGCCATCTTATCGACAGTGAGATAGGCAACCAGGCATATAATAATAACCATCCACCTCACATACACTCCCTAAGCCTTTGAAACACTATCCTCCATCCGGCATACTGCTGCACCTTTAAAAAAGCACAAATGATTGTTACGCGACATCCAGGTTCGATCCACCAGCTGCAGTGCTAATGTAATAAGGGTCACGGTCCGCTCACTGTACTCTGTGTAGCATGTTTAATTGACAACTACATGCATGGAATGATATTATAGGTTGACGAGTACATCTCAACAATTTATCGAATGTACCTCATGAAGTTCATTTGTATTTGTTGTACATGCAAAATCAAATAAAAAAACATCAAATGCTGAGGCACGCTTCAGGCATGTGATATTAGATACCTTTGACCTTCAACAGCCATCCAGCTAGGCCCTCCAATGTGAGTAGCTGCATCCCATATTCATACAATTCATAAATGTGTGTCAAGAATATTGTTTTTTGAAAGTATACACTGGGGTGTCATTGTATTTATTGTACAATTTTGACTGTGTTTCGTTGCACCATTTAAAATGCAATATCTACACCTTTGTCTTGTAGGTGGACATGTCTTAATCACACTGGGAGAAGTAGATAGCTCCTAGGATCCAAAGTCTACCAGTAAGTGTAATGAGTACATTGTTGTAACTTTATGACATCTATGTGTGATCCATGATAGTTGTAAAATTGCAATGTGTTGTTATGGAGGTATTATTCGCCTGCAACCAAATTACAGTCAGTGTGCAACACAGCAGAACATGTCCATAGAATCATTTACAATTGGCAGGGATGCTTGTTATTGTGAATGTAGGAAGAATATAAGCTGCCCACAGGATGTTAACATTGTTGCATCTGTGGGGGTCTTAGCATATCTATATTTTTCATACATTTGGTACATTAACTATTATCTGGGGCTTAATATGCAGATGTAGAACACAAATAAATTTGCTTGTACAAGAAATGCCACAAACATCACAGTCAATGTTTCAACAAATGTTTAGCAATGCTTGTTTGTGCATGTTTATGTTGCCTTCGTCTACATTAGAGCATGAAACTGGTGCTGATGAGGTGCTAACAATATCCAGACAGTGTTACCAAGTATACTGTACTCCAACATGCTGAATAAGTTTAAACTCTCCTGCTTCATATGTCCAGTGTGACTAAATATAGGGGTGGATTAAGAGTCCTGCCGGGCAACAGTTAAAGTCTTTGTGGACACATACCTGTCCCTTTACCTGTTTGTCAATTTGAAAGATACATTTTTAAAACATGGAGAACAGTGTCAGCAAGGAAGCCATCACATTCCCAAGCTTTTACCAATTATAGATGCTGGGAATGTGACAGTGAAATCCCAAATGTTATCCGCATCATGATTTTGACACACGAAAGGATATAACTGACATCTCAACATGTGGTTCTCTAAGTGTGTTAGTCAAATTAGTAAAGTATATGGAAATCAGATTTTTTAAATATTTACCTGACGTATGGCTATTGTAATCCTGCCTCAGGGGTGCTTGAGACTCCCTCAGAAAGGTCCATGCCATACCTATGTGAAATGGAGTAATAGAGGAACAATTACACTGAGGGCCTGGAGGCTGCATGAATGTAGGATGGGTACTTTATTGATCCATGGTGTGTACAAACTATTACCAGATTGATTGACTGTTGCACATAGTGGGGCCTATTTAGGAACTGGTTAGTGTCACTCTTGCACCAAGGAACACAAAACTTACATGTGATTCCACACAACTCCCATGGTTTTTGATGCATTTCCAGATTTACCAGAACAGTTAGACCGGGGAATGTGCCAAACAAATATGCCTTTTCAGATGAGGGGTAACAAGGAGAAATATCTTTATTTATCCTTGTCACTTCTTTTAATGTATGCTGCATTTGTCAGCACACATTGAAAGAGGAATATGCCTCTAAGGTTTGTTTTTGTGCAAGAAACATGCCCCTTCCTGCACCAAAAAAATCCAGCTTGCAAAGCAGGCATCCTTGCGCCATGGTGCAAGGGTGTCTGCATTGGGGCTAGGCTGTGAAAGGTGTACCAGCCAGGGGAAAAGTCTGGAATATGCTGTATCTCCTTAACCATGGTGCATTCCTGCTCCTTTTTTGTAACAGTGTGTTGGAGCATTATGTAATGGTCTGAGAGGTTGTATAACAGTTAGCCTGTCTAGTATGTGGAACTATATACTTCTAGTGTGATTACACATATGTGGAGTTAGCAAGCGTTAGATTCTAGAAGTGTTTTGAGCAAAAATAGACTTACTAAACTAAATTCCATTCATACATTGCAAGTCAGTGCTCTACTTTGCAACCAGATGTTATTTATTGAAGGATGAGTTTGGAAACATAGAGGTACAGCCGCGTAGTATGCGCTCGTTGTTTCTTTCTTTTCTTCCTGCAAGGGATATGTTCCAAGATTGCCGCCATGTACGCGGTAGTTAGGCGTAGGCTTTGTGGCGTAGTCCGTCTTCTATCGCAATGGACATCATCGTCCAAAGGAACCTAATATAAGTGCCGCGCCGAGGAGAGTTTGGTTAATCGGCACATCTGATATTGAGTGGAAACGACGAGGGACATCGTAACCTTTCGTGTTGCCTGCATAAGCCCTACAGTAAGTGAATAAGCATTTGGGCATAATACTGGCTCTCTTAGAAGCCAGGGAAGGCTATAGGTGTAAGTTCCATGTATATACGTTTAGTTATGTTGGAATCACAGTGCGTTGTACTTATTATTAATTTCCCTGCTTAGCTATTACTCTGGGAATACGTGATGAGTTTTACATTCAGGTCCTTTAGATGCATATAGACGGATTATGGATTATGGATTTAGCTGGCTATTATACATCTAATTTGGAATTTTTTGCTTTTAGTCTAGATTGCTCCACAATGAGAATCTATATATGGCATGTTCGTGGATTATTGCATGGCTCCTGGGTGGGTTGTTATACTAGATATCTATGAATTCCTGCTCTCATCTTATCACACTTATCTACTCATTATCATGTGCCATGTCTCTATCAAACTATCCTCCATTCTCACTCTGACTCATCCCAAATCCCTTCTACTACTTTCCTCTCCTAAATAACTCTGCCTCAGCTCTTCCCTCCGCTTCCACATCTAACTCACCAAACCTCACTCTACTACTGTGACCTCCCACACAACCCTACTAAATTCTCCCACATTTATCTCACCCTGCTACTATGCTCTCCCTAACCCTTCCACATACTCTTCCCTCCTCCGCCCCCCTTTACTCATCCCAAGCCTTTGGGTTGAGTAAATGAAGGATATACTCACAATTAACACTTCTGGATTTCTTTCCTCCTCCACCCCTCCATCACTCCAATCAATCTAACTAACAAACTCTCATATCCACGGCTCAAATTAACTCATAATAATACTAAAACTGTACTCATTATTTCACAATACTAATCCATCACTAATTCTTGTTGGGTTCCAGAGTAGCGTGCTACTCATCGAAAAGCGCTTCAACGCCTCGTCAGGGGTACTAAGCGCTATATAAATACGATTACAATACAATATATTTGAGAATTCTCATCGTTTTTGTGACGAAGAGGATAAAGTGATCAAAAGAGAGGTAAAAGTGATTTAATGGGGCCAAGGTGACACATAGGTGATTTTTAAGGTTGAGAGATTGAGATGACCACGGATATGGTGTTGTGGTATGAGGGTACCCTGAGAGATTTGGTTGCCTATGTTATTTATGTTTTTATTTCGGTCTAGTGATGGCATTCTATTTTTGATTTTATGTTTTGAAAGACACCCCCAACACATTTATCAGCTTTGACCACTTGGTGGCATGCAGTATTATGTTAAAAAAAATACGAGAAGGATATGGTTAGATACTATATTGAAGCTATACATAGTTTATTGGAGTACATTTATTTGTTTGTAGAAAATATTCCAGCCTATACGTGCACAATTGTGTACAGCCCTGAAGAAGGTGGCTTAAAGGATTAGCAGATGTTGGGATCCACCGAAACGCGCGTCGGCAAGGAATGGGTTGGCTGGCAGAAGATTGTTATTTAAGTGCATTGGTCAACAAGGTTGAAGAAAAAAGTTATTGATATAAATTTGATGGAGGACTATGGAAACACATTGGAATCTATGATCGTAATGAAGTGAAGGACTAATCAAAGACTTTGAAAAATAAAACTAATGGACAATAAAATAGAAGAATCAGATTTCATCATATCGGAGAGAGATTTTGTGAAATTATACTTCTTGATTTGATACATTGTGTATGTGTGTATAAGTGTGATGTATTTGTGAAATATGAAGTAAATATTAGTAGTTTGTTGTAATTTGTCGTATCTGTTTTGTATATGTGTTGTGTCTTGAGTCGTGTCTGTGTTATTTCAGTCTGTTTGTTTTTCCATGTCCGATGTGAAGTATAGTTAGATTTTTTAATATTATTATGAATAAATATTTGTTTATGATTGGTTTCTGCGATTTGATATGTTAGTTTGGTTATATTTTCTATGTTTGAATTATTCACTTGAGAATTGGAGAGAGAAGTATTTCCTTTGTTAATAGCATTCCTGCTCCTTCCCTGTCAATCAGCGCAGCAAGGTGACTGGCTGTGCTGCACTGCATGACATTTCCGTAAATATGCCCATGTGTGTGTAGATGTCCACATGGAAGGGTTCTAGTCATAAAGCTTGAGAGGTGTAAACTGGATTTCAATCTGCATATCTCAGTGGAATGTGTATTTTGGGAGCACAGTGTGTAAATGCCATTGCTGTTAAACCTATGGTGTGCCAGTAGGCCTCAATACATGGATTCAGTGTCATTGGTATGAGTGTTGCCATCTGGACAAATTCACTACTCTGCACATGGCTTGTTATTGAAATGCCAGACTCATGGCCTGTATATCCCCCATGTGCCATTACTGTGAGATATTCTTACAATGCAAGCTGTCAAGTAATGTTGAAGCACTCTGTAAGCATTCACACGCAGGATTGCATAGTGTTAGAAGCATACACAAAATCCTGAGGTGCATTTACATAATTTATTTTTGCATGGATGAATGCAGCCCAAGGAGAATGAGACTACATAAATTGTTATCATGGTTTTAGTACAACTGTTTCCCAGAGGCTTATCATCAGAAATCAGTGTATTTGCCTTAGGCTAAATTGGTGAAGTGTTCAACATTAAAGTTTTCCAGAAGGGAGTCACCCACCCCCAATCTATGGAGTGGCTATCATACACAGAGTAAGTCAAGTCAGCAATGTATGCTGCCTTGTGTAACTCCAAATGAGTTATGCAATGCAGAAGAACAGTAACTGTACTTGCTTACCTCATCACCACTCATGCATGCATGTGACCAACTTTGCCCTCCCTTGAATGATGCTAGACTAACACTAAAAGTGTGCATATCTTGACCATGTCTACAACTTACTATTGACACTTCGTCATGACTGAAAATCACTGTTATTAGTGATATGCTTGTTGTCATATTGTGTCTTACTTTACTTATTGTACATCTACTCTGACCTCACTTGGGTCAGTTTCACATGCTGAATTAGAAGATTCATTTGTACAGATATTGTATTGTCACTATCTGTATCTCAGAATTTGGTGTTGATCTGGACTTGCACTTATGATAGCATGACAATGTTAGCCAAATTTTGGAAACATCATGTACATTTGCAAGTTGATGTAATATGTGTTTACTTTTGCTACTCAGATAACATGACAGCGAACATGGCAAGGACCTTGGAGGGCAGATGGGACCGGTACAAGCACATTAGGAAAAACCAGGATGGGTAGGATGTGTTAGGTGCAGATACCGGGATGTCTCCTCAACCCATTACCTATGGGGCATTACTGAACCTGCTGTCAGGGTATAGACATCAAATGTTAGAAACAAAGACATATAAGTGAATACACATACTCTAGATTTTCAACAACCCCAACAGGGTCTAGCCTATGTAAAAAGAAAAGGGGATCTGATCTGTAAGGTCCTCACAAAAGCCAACCGACCTAAGAAGGCACCCAAGGCTGTAACATGTAGACTGCACTGTTAGACGTTTATGATTAATAGTGTGTCTGATAAACATTTCTATGTTTTTGACCTTACCCCTGTCCCAATTCACATTAAAGTTATCAGCACTGGTTTAGAAGGTAATTTTAACTTTGTTCGCAGATCCCACTATCAATCTTCATCCAGATAGATATGCTCCTGCTGAAGGTGCAACTTACCTGTACTACTGCATGTCCAGTAGGAGACCCGATAATTAAGCTATCAAATATATTACAAGACATCCTTGTGAGACTTTGGTATTAGGAATGGTGAGGTTTACTCTCCTTTTTTAAATTTATTTTGCATTATGTATGGAAGCTTAGTGAAACTAAATTGCTTCTACCTCCCCATCTTGATTGTTAAGACATCAGAAAAATTGCCAAGGCCTTCAGTAAAGATGCCTGCGTAGTATCAAAGGTTAAAGGCAAGTGGAATCCGGAAGAGTAGGAGCAGGTCACAACACAAGGCACCAGCAGCACAACCACGATCTGAGGTTGCCCAACAGAAGCCGTATGACAGCACACAGGACACAGTGGGACCCTCAGGTGTGTCACACATGCCACAAAGACAGTCAATAATGACCAGCCATGCAGGATCTTCTGCTTTTAATTATCTTTTTCTGAGACAGATGCAGAGTCTAAACTGGAAGATGGCTGCAGCTGAAAAGGAGCAGGTCAACATCCAGACTGTTCACACAAGCACAGCAACTTAGGTGGGCTATTTGTGTAGTTTCCAGACAATACAAGAAATCTCCGCAGATTGCTGTCCTCCCCTGGGCACAGCACTCCCCTGCACTGCTTGTATGGGGCAAGGCCTCTAGATATAATATTCAAATTAATTTTAGACAATGCAGTACATGCATCCACACAGTGAACTCATGATTTAACGACATTGAGTACTAAGTTGCTTCTCTGAAGTGTATATGCACTTTCATATTTTGTATTATGCAATTGGTTATGCAGACTCCATTTGCTCAGTACCCAAGGAGATCATCTCCTAACTTGAGAACATTAGTTCCCTTGGACATGTACATGACTACTCTTGCAATCACTTTTCCAAGCCATGGACAGTGCATCATCCCTAACACTTTTGACACCCAGATCATACTCTTCCTGTCACGAAATATCAACATCACCAACTGTAGTTGCACTAAGACATTGACCAACATGCCTACCTTTATGTGTGATTAGTGGTTCATACTCAACCTGACAGTATATGTGTAATAACATTGTTGTGTACTCACATGACTAGGCCCCAAGTTCACAATCACACAACACCACATGCACACATCCATCATCCTGCAAACATGTTTCACCATGATAGATTTAACACATTCACCTCCACATTCTTTCACTGTAGTTACATTCTGTGTGAATTCTTCATATTGCTTCCTCCTGATACACAATATACATGTGGTCATGGCTGGAGGTAGGGTTTTGTCATACCTGGCACCATACACCTGGTACAACCTCCCCACAATGTCAGATCAGAGGTGTGACCGATAGCTTCGTGTTAGAAAGTTTAGTGATACTCCTCGCAGTGCATGCGCCATATCAGCACCTGGTTAACCTCTGGGATGCACAATAACTGTCATACATGTCAAAGTATAAAGTGACATTACAGTAGACTTATGGCTACATGACCCCAACACATACACAATTAGATGATGGGAAAAGGGGGCCTGCATTGGTTCGGGCTTATCTGCAGTGGTTCAGGCCTATCTTCTAGGGAACCATATCCATGTGCGAAGTGCAGGTCCAGTAGTGGTGGCTTACTCAATATTCTGTCACTTATATTCCTGTTTTCTAAAGGGTCAAATGACACACCTAGACATATTAGTGAAAGGTAATACCTTGCATGGACCAACCATTCATGCATGGACCATGGAAACTTGACAGGGGTGGTGTGTGGTGGGAATATTGTTAATGTCAGCGAAAAGGACAGGTATGTGATTTATGAGTTGACCTGTGAGGCATTCCCGTCCTTCCCCTTTCACGCAGCACGGCAATGCACAGTGCAATGAAGCAAATTGTGTTGCTGAATTACCCTGCATGACAGTTTTCTGATGTATGGTCCATTGTTTAGACTCACCCTGTAGTTCTTTATGATCCTCCACTTCAGCACTGTCCTGCTTTTCCACTCCAGCTACTAACTCTGTTAGAATGAGGGATGCCACCTGCTCCTCCATGGATGTAACTCCTCCTGGACATCAGATCCTCCTCCATTCCTCAGGGCTGCCCTACAGTTCCTTGCCAGTGTTTCCTTATTTCTGCCTGTATAGCCATGCCACCTCTTCTTGCACTCCAGAATGGCCCTCTTTGCTTGTCCAACACAGTTGATTTTGTCCAGTATGGCTCCCCAAATGGCCTCCTTCTTCCCTAATGGAAATTTAGAGGTGACAAAACAGACATGTTCATGTTTTGATTCCTCCGTTATCAGAATCTTGTTCTCCTCCTCATTGAAGTTGGACATCCTCTTCCCCTTGGATGAGTGTAAATTTTCATTTTTTAGGTTGTTTTTCTCCTGGCTCCCAGGGGCTTTCTTCGTGGTTATCACGATATTCCTTTAGCTGCCATGGAAGTGAATGTATTATTCTTTTTGATACTCCAGCAGCGTAAAACACTCAAACGTGATGCAATACTGATTTGTGGCATGTAGAGATGCTTTATGACACGTAAAAAAGCTTTGCTTGACGTAAGGTGTACTTGCGCTGTGGCACCTTATGCCATTCATGACACAGTTGCATCACAAATTTTGATGCATCTTTGTTCCTTGCACCATGGTGCACCATACCATAAATATGGTACATCGTGGGGCAAAGAAATGGCACATTACAGCTCAAGGTTTTCTGCTGCAATGCTGCTGCAATGTCGCATTGCATCAGAACTCATAAATATGTCCTAAGTTTCCCTACATACTACTGTATATATCTGTTGGACAAGAAATCCATATCCATACACTAATAATTATGGTCATATCATGGGGAGGGGTGTCAGTGCGGAGGATAGAACTTGTTATACTTACGGTGGAATACTAAAGTCTTAGATGTGAGCTGAGTTGCATCCTACCTTACTATCCATTCTATTGAGCCTGTGAAAGGTGTGAATGGAGAGGCAGTGTCTCTAGCACCCTACTCTACACACCAGTTATCTTCATGCAAGCTCTCTGCATCTTGCCGGTGTCTCGTAATAGGGCTGCAAGATTGTAAAAGACAGAGAATGTTCTTAATATCTCAAATGCAACAATACTTTAACAGGTTTTGTTCTTTAAAACACTTTTCATGTCTTACTTTCTTCAAAATGACAAAACTGCACTGTAATGAACTTGGGGCCAGATGTAGGTAGCTAAAAAATAGCGAGTCGTAAATTGCGAGTCGTTGCGACTCGCAATTTCCGACTCGCAAACTGGTATCCAACAAGAAAAAGCGACTTCATTTTCCAACTCGCAAATGAAGTCGCACCGCAGATTGCGAGTCCTCTGTTTGCGAGGTCGCTTTTTGCAACCTCGCTAAAAACGAACACGCAAATTGCGAGTGGGTGTCGCAAATTGCGACTGTGCCGCAAATTGCATGCAGGTGCAGCAGAACAGTCTGGAAAACACTTCCTGGCTCTTGCTGATGACATCACAGCCAGGAAGTTTACAAATACACGTGGGAGGAGGGAGGACCACACCCTTTTCTAACTGCTGAGCAACCACCTGGAGGAACAGCAGCAAGAATGGAGGACTCTGGCAGGAAGAGAAAACTGAAGTTTTCAAAAAAGGAACTGGAGGTGCTGACAGATGAATGCTGCCAAATCCATGGCCAGCTATTTGGAAGGGCTGCCCTGAGTGTGCCAGAGACTGAAAAACAGAGGATTTGGAATGACATCCAGGAGAAGGTCAACGCCATGGGGGTGAGCCACAGGAGTACTGATGAGCTCAAAAAGAGATGGTATGACATGCGCTCCAGGACCAAGGAGAGGGTGGCAGAGCGCCTCCGGGAAATGAGGGGCACAGGAGGAGGCCCATCCACCGTCCCACCACCCACACCCATTGAGGAACGTGTGGAACAGACCCTTGAGCCTGAGGCAGTGGCTGGAATGGGAGAGCTGGACACGTCAGTGCCAGGAACATCAACAAGTGAGTACCATGAAACATGCATGTACACCCATATCTGCCATAACCCCACCCACCCAGTACACAGCAGCATGCACAACTAAATTGGCTCCATTCCAGACTTGCAACCACCAGAATGGTGCATTATGGGCAATGTGGTTCAGTAGTCAGCTGATAGGCAAAGTTTATTAGGAAGCATACAACAGATGTTAGATACTGACAGTGTGTTCCCTATGTCCCAAAGGTCTCCCACAAGACATCCCCACCAGCCAGTCCGTCCAGGGTGCAGAGAGCAGCCAACAAGCAGCACAGGAGTCAGGAGCAGCCACTACAGGGCCCAGCACCACCCAACCACAGTCACACCTCAAGATAGTGAGGAGGGCTCCACCGTCAGTAGTGCATCTGCCACGGACACAAGGGTATTGAGGAGTGGCAGTGCACGTCAGGGATCTGCTGACATTCCAAGCACTAGCCATGCTGGGCGTCCCAGGCAGAGGAGTTGAGCCTATGCACTTGCGGACACTTGAGGCACATGAGGTGAATGTGTCCTCATTGCAGGTGGACATTTACAGCCCCTTCCCAAAAGTTCAGTTCATAATTACTTAGGTTCACTTAATAAAAGTTCTTGTTTGTTCCACTTCACAACTGGGCTCTTTGTGTGTGACATTAGTGTGTGTGGTGACAGATAGCACATACCTTCCAAATTATTGGTTTGCAATGCGGTCCCGCCTCTGTCTTCCTTGATTTGCAATGCTTCTATCCCCATGATGGCGATGTGGTAGCTCTTGCTCGTCATCCTCCGAATCTGGGTCTTCTGGGGTGAGATGTAGCCCACGTCTGGTGGCAATGTTGTGCAGTATAGCGCATGCGCCAACGATCTTGAATGCTGTTATTGGGGCATACTGGAGCACACCTGCACTTCTGTGGAGGCATCGGAATCTTGCCCTCAAAAGTCCAAAGGTCCTCTCTTTGACATTTCGGGTCCTCCTATGTGCACTGTTGTACCGCCTCTCATTCTCATTGCTGGGTGTTAAGTACGGGGTAAGTATCCATGGTTGTAGCGCATATGCACTGTCACCTGTTTGGCACAAATGGAAAATGTTAGCAGGGCATGGATGGTTTCTACAGTGACCTGTGTGTATGTCTTCAGGGTGTATTCAGCAATACCTAAGAGATATCCGTCTCCAAACTCCCCACGTTCTAGGCGTTGGTGTATCCCACTGTGCCTGAAAATGTACCAGTCATGTGTACTCCCTGGAAATTTGGCAACCATGTCAGTGATTACATAATGGGCGTCACATACCACCTGGATTTTCAGTGAGTGGGTACACTTCCGGTTGCAGATTTGCAGGAGGGCAGATTTGTATATGTGTCCCGTCTCCACACCCTATTACATGAGGGAAGTTGGCAATCCTGTAGAATTCCAACTTGGTGCTGTTGATTTCTGCCTCATTCCTGGGTAGGTATATGTATCTGGACATATGTGTGAGTATGGCATCTAAGAAACATCTGAAGAACCGTGAGAGTGCACTTTGGGATACCCCACCTGCCACAGCAATGACCCCCTGATAGCTACCCGAGGCCAAGAGGTGTAGTGAGCATAGCACTTGCACATGTGTGGGGATGCGCTGCCGCACACAGTCTGGCGTTGCAGCTGCGGATTGAGTAGATCTATTAATTCTAATATTGCTGCACTGCTGAGTCTGTATTTATCATATAGCTCCTCCTCTGTTTGTTGAAAAAGTGTCTGCCTGGTTCTGTATATCCTCGCCTGTCTCTGGCTCCTCCGCCTCCACTGCTGTGTGGCGTGGACTCTCCTCCTCCTTGCTATCACATATATCTCCGCCATCTTGAGTAAACCAGGTGCCCTCTGGATCTCCTTTTATACTTTGGTTCTGGTTACCACCTGCTCTGACTTAGTGGTAAATTGGGTGTGCAAAATGGGCTTTTTGCGACTAGTCGCAATTTGCAAGTGGCTTTTTCATATGGTTTGCGACTCTCAAATTGTGACTTCCTATTTGCGGGTTGCACTATGGGGTCGCAACTTTTGCGAGTCGGTAATGGCTCGCGTCGCTATTTGCGATTCGGAAATGGGGTTTTTGCATCCCATTTCCGATTTTGCGGGGTCGCAAATAGCGATTTGGGCCATTTGCGACTCGCTAAATTTTGCTACATCTGGCCCTTAATTCTTAATGTAAAATCGTGCAAGTGGATTGCAGGAGCTGGACGGAAAATACAGCCCCATGCACCATGCATGCTGGGGATTGTGTGTTAAGAACTCACAGAGGTCTCCCGAGAGCCAAAGGTTTGCAAACAAAAAAATTAATACAATATACATATTGTACTGCCCTTCTTATTAAACATTAGCATTCAATAATAACTGATCAGGTGAAAAAAACTCTGTACAATAGATTGGAATAAGATGAATAACTCTGATATCCCACAAGCCTCTTGTGAGAGCAATCTCACACCTTAAAAATAGATGTACATTATGAAAACACATAGTTTACAGTATAGGAAAAAGTGATCTATGTCTTTTTGAAATATAAGTATAAAGTTTATGTAAAACAACATACAAAGACTATGAAAACTATGCTGGGAAGATTTGTGTAAATTTTAGTTAAAAAACTAAGAAGTAGAACATTTTCAGTGCAAACATTTTAAGAGTACTTAGGGTCTAAATTACAAGAATCTGACACATCAGCATCAATGTGTCAGATTTCCTGAGCTTCTGTAAGATTTCCTAACAATACATTGGATGCACTGTATTTACAATACAGAGCTACATGGTGCACGTTTTCTCAGATGTGTCAGAAATTCTGACGCATCTATTGGCGCTAAAATAACACATTGCTGGAGTACCATCGGAAAAAAGACACTACTCCAACAAAGCGAGGAGGCTCGTTTTGGAAAAAGCCCTGCATCAATTTTACACCTGGTCTGAGCAGGTGGTAAATTTCTGACACAGGAAAGTTGCAGAATGATGAAGTGAAATGTAGTAAATTTCAATGAATTAGTTCTGCATGGCTTTTTGCCTGAGAATGCCTACCCTGCATACATTATACCTGGCGAAGGTATAATCTGTTGCAGGGCTTTACAAACTGACTTATTGGGCACAATATGTCAGGTTGTAAATCTGGAGCAGTGCAGTGCACTGCTAGCGCGACCGCTGCATAAAAAAAAAATGATGCAGAGGTGGTGCAAAGGGCTTGTAAGGGAGGCCCTTAGTGTCTATGTAATTTTTAAAATATTTGTATAAAAAAAAAAAACTTAGAAATTAACTGAAAAAAACTAAGGCTAAAGTACCATTATAGTTAGGTATAAGAAAAATATAGGTATTCAGTTTAAAAAAAAGCAGAAAATCAACAGTTATAGTTAACAACAATATTATTACCAACCCCCACCATGCACTACTTATGACATCACTCATGACATTTTCTATTACAGCATTTATGACATCATTGATCTCATCTCAAATGACATTATTGATGACATCACTGATGACATCATCCAAGATTCATCATATTCAATCTGTATTCAACTGTTCATAGAAACCCATAATAATGAATGCCAATTCCCAAACTAATGCCCTATTACAGATAGCTTCAATCTGCATCAAACTCCTGACACACACCGAACCTACATTAACAAATGAAGTTGATATCAATAGAGAACTGAGTACTGTAAACAGTATCTACTCTGTGGATAGATTTAATTCTATACCGCACTGTTAGGCACACAGTGAAAATCTCATGAGAAATACACCAAAAAGTATTCAAAATAATCTAATTAAAAGTGTACATCTAGGCAACATTGGCCATAAGAGACACTACTTGCTAAAAATACACCAAATATGAAGGTTCAAAAGATTATTCTACCTGCACCCTTCATACTGTGATTAAAAAATTATAGCTTGCCCTTCTTATGAAGCAAAATAAGCACACGTAGATAGGTTAGTACTTGGTGCTCAAACTCTTTCATGTGTCTTATAAGTTATCAAGCTAATACAATTCTCTCTAATAATTCAAGGTTTCTATAAAAGTTAGTATCTACTACACAGATTCTTTTTCCTGTTGAAAACTTTTGTATGAAGTATAATGAATACAAGTCAACTGTTATTAGAAAATGGCCCTCTCCGAAGAGTCAACCCAAACATTTTACCTTCCGACTCTTCTTTTTTTTACCTCATTTTTGTTGCCTTATGACTCTACCACTGCTGACCTGTGCTGAAGTGTATGTTCTCCTCTAACTATGGTAACATTGGGGTAAACACATTTGGCATATGTAATTTACTTGTAGGTCCCTTGTAAATTGGTATACCATATACCGTGGGCCTTTAAATGTAATGCTACTAGTGGGCCTGCAGCACTGACTGTACCATCCACTTACACAGTCATTAAAACATGTCTCAGGTGTGCCACTGCAGAACATGTGTGTGCAGTTTCACTGCCACTTCCACGTGACATTTAAAAACCCTTACAAAAACAAAAACTCCCCTTTTATTACACTTAAGTCACCTCTATGGTAGGCCCTAGGTATCCCTAAGGGCGGAGTGCTGTGCCAGCAAAAGGTATGATATGTACTTTTAAATTTTACAGGTCCTGGTAGTGATAAACAGCCAAATTTGTTTTTCACTACTGTGAAGCATACTCCTCTCACAGGCTAGCATTGGGAATTCCTTAATACACTTTTTAGCTGCAATTTCTCATCAGAAAGGAATAATTGTATCATGTTTCATGTCTTGTGAATGCTCATTATAAATCCTCTTTGCTTGCACATATGGATTTAACTTTACTATTTCAGAAATGTTGGCATTTCTCTACTAATACTGCTCTATGTGTCTTGCAGCGTGTCTAACAATACACTTTTGGGGTGAGTGACAGCTATGCTTTGTGAATTCCCCCTAGATAAGCACAAATATAGCAACGGTAGGTGTGACAGAGCATTCATCTGCATTCTGATAGTTCTTCTTGGACAGGAAGACTGAGAAGGAGCTGACACTTACACCAGAATGGGGAATGTCTGTCCCTACACAAAGTGCTAATCGCCCCTACTGATATAAACACACAGAAAACACACATATATATATATATATATGCATATTTAACCCCTTCGCTGCCAGGCTTTTTCCCCCTCCTGTGCCGAGCCTTTTTTTGGCTTTTTGGGGCAGTTCGCGCTTAGGCCCTCATAACTTTTTGTTCACATAAGCTACCCACGCCAAATTTGTGTCCTTTTTTTTCCAACATCCTAGGGATGCTAGAGGTACCCAGACTTTGTGGGTTCCCCAGAAGGAGGCCAATAAATTAGCCAAAATACAGTGAAAAATTTGTTTTTTTCAAACAAATGGGAAAAAGGGGCTGCAGAAGAAGGCTTGTGGTTTTTTCCCTGAAAATGGCGTCAACAAAGGGTTTGTAGTGCTAAAATCACCAGCTTCCCAGCATTCAGGAACAGGCAGACTTGAATCAGAAAACCCAATTTTTCAACACAATTTTGGCATTTTACTGGAACATACCCCATTTTTACGATTTTTTGTGCTTTCAGCCTCCTTCCAGTCAGTGACAGAAATGGGTGTGAAACCAATGCTGGATCCCAGGAACCAAAACATTTCTGAAAAGTAGACAAAATTCTGAATTCAGAAAGGGGTAATTTGTGTAGATCCTACAAGGGTTCCCTACAGAAAATAACAACTGAAAAAAATAAATATTGAAATTGAGGTGAAAAAAACTGCAATTTTTCTTTACGTTTTACTCTGTAACTTTTTCCTGCAATGTCAGGTTTTTGAAAGCAATATACCGTTACGTCTGCTGGACTCTTCTGGTTGCGGGGATATATAGGGCTTGTAGGTTCATCAAGAACTCTAGGTACCCAGAGCCAATAAATGACCTGCACCCTGCAGTGGGTTTTCATTCTATACCAGGTATACAGCAATTCATTTGCTGAAATATAAAGAGTAAAAAATAGCTATCAAGAAAACCTTTGTATTTCCACAATGGGCACAAGATGAGGTGTTGAGGAGCAGTGGTTATTTGCACATCTCTAAATTCCGGGGTGTCCATACTAGCATGTGAATTAAAGGGCATTTCTCAAATAAACATCTTTTTTACACACTCTCCTATATTTGGAAGGAAAAAATGTAGAGAAAGACAAGGGGCAATAACACTTGTTTTGCTATTCTATGTTCCCCAAGTCTCCCGATAAAAATGGTACCTCACTTGTGTGGGTAGGCCTAGCGCCCGTGACAGGAAATGCCCCAAAACACAACGTGGACACATCCCATTTTTTGACAGAAAACAGAGGTGTTTTTAGCAAAGTGCCTACATGTAGATTTTGGCCTCTAGCTCAGCCGGCTTTTAGGGAAACCTTCCAAACCGGTGCATTTCTGAAAACTAGAGACCTAGGGGAATCCAAGATGGGGTGACTTGTGGGGCTCTGACCAGGTTCTGTTACCCAGAATCCTTCCCAAACCTAAAAATTTGACTAAAAAAATTAATTTTCCTCACATTTCGATGACAGAAAGTTCTGGAATCTGAGAGGACCCACAAATTTCCTTCCACCCAGCGTTCCCCCAAGTCTCCCGATAAAAATGGTACCTCACTTGTGTGCGTAGGCCTAGCGTCCAAGAAAGGAAATGACCCAAAACACAACGTGGACACATCCAATTTTTTGACAGAAAACAGTGTTTTTTTTTACAAAGTGCCTACATATAGATTTTGGCCTCTAGCTCAGCGAGCACCTAGGGAAACCTGCCAAACCTGTGCATTTTTGAAAGCCAGAGACCTAGGGGAATCCAAGATGGGGTGACTTGTGGGGCTCTGACCAGGTTCTGTTACCCAGAATCCTTTGCAAACCTCAAAATCTGGCTAAAAAAAACTAATTTTCCTCACATTTCGGTGACAGAAAGTTCTGGAATCTGAGAGGAGACACAAATTTCCTTCCACCCAGCGCTCCCCCAAGTCTCCCAATAAAAATTATACCTTACTTGTGTGGGTAGGCCTAGCGCCCGCGACAGGAAATGCCCCAAAACACAACGTGGACACATCCCATTTTTTGACAGAAAACAGAGGTGTTTTTTGCAAAGTGCCTACATGTAGATTTTGGCCTCTAGCTCAGCAGGCTTTTAGGGAAACCTACCAAACTGGTGCATTTCTGAAAACTAGAGACCTAGGGAATCCAAGATGGGGTGACTTGTGGGGCTCTGACCAGGTTCTGTTACCCAGAATCCTTCCCAAACCTAAAAATTTGGCAAAAAAAAATAATTTTCCTCACATTTCGGTGACAGAAAGTTCTGGAATCTGAGAGGAGCCACAAATTTCCTTCCACCCAGCGTTCCCCCAAGTCTCCCGATAAAAATGGTACCTCACTTGTGTGCGTAGGCCTAGCGCCCAAGAATGGAAATGACCCAAAACACAACGTGGACACATCCAATTTTTTGACAGAAAACAGTGTTTTTTTTTGCAAAGTGCCTACATGTAGATTTTGGCCTCTAGCTCAGCGAGCACCTAGGGAAACCTACCAAACCTGTGCATTTTTGAAAGCCAGAGACCTAGGGGAATCCAAGATGGGGTGACTTGTGGGGATCTGACCAGGTTCTGTTTCCCAGAATCCTTTGCAAACCTCAAAATCTGCCTAAAAAAAACACATTTTCCTCACATTTCGGTGACAGAAAGTTCTGGAATCTGAGAGGAGACACAAATTTCCTTCCACCCAGCGTTTCCCCAAGTCTCCTGCTAAAAATGGTACCTCACTTGTGTGGGTAGGCCTAGCGCCCACGAAAGGAAATGGCCCAAAACACAACGTGGACACATCACATTTTTTCACAGAAAACAGTGCCTATCTGTGGATTTAGGCCTGTAGCTCAGCCGGCACTTGGGGAAACCTAGCAAACCAGCACATTTTTTAAAACTAGACACCTAGGGGAATCCAAGCTGGTGTGACTTGAGGTGCTCTGACCAGGTTCTGTTACCCAGACTCCTTTGCAAACCTCAAAATTTGGCCAAAAAAACACTTTTTCCTCTCATTTCGGTGACAGAAAATTCTGGAATCTGAGAGGAGCCACAAATGTCCCTCCACCCAGTGTTCCCCCAAGTCTCCCGATAAAAATGGTACCTCACTTGTGTGGGTGGGCCTAGCGCCCACGAAAGGAAATGGCCCAAAACACAATGTGGACACATCACATTTACAGAAAACAGTGTTTTTTGCAAAGTGCCTACCTCTGGATTTTGACCTCTAGCTCAGCCTGCCCCAGGGGGGGCAGAAATGGCCTAAAATAAATTTTGCCTTTTGCCTACGGGTTCGCTCCCCTTGCGTGACAGCGCAAAAAAAAAGATCCCTGGGGGCAGATTGACCTAAAATCGGCCGATCTGCCCCCAAAGCGGGCAGAAATGGCCTAAATATAATTTGCCCCTCCAGGGGAGCGACCCTTGCCTAAGGGGTCGCTCCCCATCTCTAAAAAAAAAAAAAAAAAAAAACACAAAAAGAAATTAGCCCTGGCGCCTAGAGGTTTCTGCACCCCCGGGGGAAAATCGGCCTACTAACAATAGGCTGATCTGCCCCCAGGGGGGCAGAAATGGGCTAAAATAAATTTGCCCCCCCGGGGAACGACCCTTGCCTACGGGGTCGCTCCCCTTGCGTGACGGCACCAAAAAAACGATCTCTGTTAAATCGGCTGATCTGCCCCCCAAAGCGGGCAGAAATGACCTAAATACAATTTGCCCCTCCAGGGGAGCGACCTTTGCCTAAGGGGTCGCTCCCCATCTGTGAAACAACAACAACATCAAAAAATCCCCGGTGCCTAGTGGTTTTTCAGCCTTATTAAAATAGGCTAATCTGCCCCCATTGGGGGGCAGAAATGTCCTAAAATAAATTTCCCCCCCAGGGGAACGACCCTTGCCTAAGGGGTCGCTCCCCTTGAGTGAAATTCATGAACCAAAAAAAAAAACTCACTGGTGTCTAGTGGTTTCTGTCCCCCTTGGGGGCAGATTGGCCTCATAAAAATAAGCCAATCTGCCCCCAAGGTGGGGCAGAAATGGCCTAAATATAACTTGCCCCCTACGGGAGCGACCCTTGTCTAAGGGGTCGCTCCCCACCTCTAAAAGAAAAAAGAAAACAAAAACTAAACAAAACATTTTTTTTTATCCATGGTGCCTAGAGGTTTGGGGGCAGATCAGCCTAGTAATAGGCCGATCTTCCCCCAGAGGGAGCAGAAAAGGCCTTAAAAAAAAAGCCCCCCCGGGAGCGACCCTTGCCCAAGGGGTCGCTCCCTCATGCTAGTTTAATTTTTAAAATGAAATCCCTGGTGTCTAGTGGGCGTTTCAAAAGCTGGATTGCTTTGCAATCCGGCTTTTGAAAGGCAGAGAGAGACTTCAAAGGGAAGGAAATAACTTTCCTTCCCTTTGAAGCCTTTCGCGGCCTCCCCCACGTGATTGGAAGAGAAATGCAAAGCATTTCTCTTCCGATCACGCTGGAAGCTGAGCTTCCAGCGCAATTGGAGGAGGCCCTGTGACAATCAGCACACGATCGCGCGCTGACATCACGGGAGTGGGGGGTGGAAGGGGAAGGGCTTCCCCTTCCATCCCTGCCTTGGGGGGGTGGAGGGAACCACACAGAGGGAGCGCTAGCGCTCCCTCTGGGCTGTGTTCCCAGGACGTAATGGTTACGTCCTGGGCACAGCAGCACTGTGCCTCAGGACGTAACCATTATGTCCTGGGCACAGAAGGGGCTAAATAAATATGAATATATATATATATATATATATATATATATATATATATATATATATATTTCCTTATTATCCCCTAAACTCACCACCCAGCCCTAAACCATAAAAATGCCCTTCCCCCAATGTTCTTACCCTCCCCTAATACCCTTACCCTCCCTACACCCAAAACAAACATTGCCACCCGAATACCCTTACTTACCATAAACCCTAAAAAATCTTACTACCCAAATACCCTCACCAAACCTAATACCTAAAAATACCCTTAACACCCAAAACTCTCACCCACCCCTAAATTAAAAAAATATTATGCTTAGCACGCAATACTCTTACTCACCCCTAGACCCTAAAAATACAATTACCACCTAATGCCCTTACCCACCCCTAAACCCTAAAATCACCCTTACCACACAATTCCCTTACCCACTCATAAACCCTAAAAATACCCCTACCTCCCAATACCACTACCTAACCCTAAACCCTAAAACTATCCTTACAATCCAATATCTTTACACTTTACTAAACCCTAAAATCACCATTAGCACCCAATACCCTTACTCATCTCTAAACGCTAAAAATGCTTCTACCCTTATATAAAAATGGTATCTCACTTGTGTAGATAAGCCTAGTGCCCATAATAAGAATGAGCCCAAAATTCAATGTTAAGATTTTTCTGTCAAAAAATATAACCTGATTTCTCAATGGTGGTAGCTCCATTATCTGGGTTTGGGTTAAGCGACAACCCAGGGAAACCTATCAAACCTAGACATTTCTGAAAACTAGACACCTAGTGGAGTCCAAGGTGGTGCGCCTCACATTGATCCCATGATTCTTTCTTACCCACAATGCCCTGCAAACCTCAAACTTTGCCTAAATTGGGGCATTGTCCTTGCATTTCAGTGAAATAAACTTCTGAAATCTGCAAGGATCCCAAAAAATCCACAAAATTCCTACCACACAATGTATCCCCACCGTCTAGTCTAGTTAGATTTCTGCCCTCCTGGGGAGGAAGGCAGATCATGGCTGAAAGGTGTGAACATGCCTATACAACCCCCTGGGAGGAGCATTAAGAAAAACCGTCCCCAGAGCAGGGAAGAGCATAGGTCAAATGCCCAGGGGCCGAGTTCCCACTTGCAATCACTTGGGCCCTGATTTATACTTTTTGGTGCAAAACAGCACCAACGCAGTTTTGCACCAAAAAGTTTAGCACTGGCGTGCACCATTTCTGAGCACCAGCCGGGCACCATATTTATGGAATGGTGCAAGCCGGTGCAAAGGGTAGGCTAGCTTTAAAAAAATGACGTTAGCAGGTGGGGCTGGCGGAATGGAAGAAGGGGGTTTTGCACCAAGAAATGACGTTAGGCAGGTTAGAACAAAAGAAATGACTCTAACCTGCCTAGAGTCATTTTATGATGCAAAACCATCCATACCACAATGATTCCTGTCTTATAAAAGACAGGAGTCATGCCCACCACCCCTATGACCAGCACAGGGGACCAGGGCTCCTTGGGCATCGCCATTGCACCCAGTGCCATGTAGGGACCCCAGTGAGACTTTAAAAAAAGAATACTTACATGTACTTACCTATACTTACCTGGGATGGGATCTCCTATCCTCCGCTGTCCCTCTGGTGTGGGTGGGGGTGTCTCTGGAGCCTGGGGAGGGCACCTGTGGGTTTATTCCATGGTGTTGCGCCATGGAAATAGGCCCACAGGTCCCCTTACACCTGCCCTTATCCGGGCGTTAAAAAATGGTGCAAAGTAAGCTTTGCAGCATTTTTGGACCCCTCCTTCCTTAATTAAGGCGCTAGGATCTTAGAGTCATTTTTTGCCCAGGAACACCTACCTTGCATCTCATTGACGCAAGGTAGTTTTCCGCAGGCATAAAATGACTTTAACTCCAATATTTTGGCGCTAGATATGTCTAGCGGGAAAATATAAATATGGAGTTAAGTTTGTGCCTGATTTGCGTAACCAAAAATGATGCAAATCCGGCACAAACGGAGTATAAATATGCCCCTTGGTGTCCAGTGAGGGGATCCCTGCTTAGGGAAAGCCCTCCAGTGAAGACCCACATGCAGAGATCTCAAAAGACTGATATCTTTGGAAAGAGGCATTTTCTCCTTTCCAAAGGTGCCTCCCCGATGCCAATTGATGATCAGGGAGCTGAGATATGCCAGCAAGAAGCTCATTTCACTTTCATTATCTTAACCTTAGCATGCCATGTGCACAATTCACCCCCCAAAAAAAGGTCCATATTTATACTTTTTTAGCGCCGCATTTGCGTCATTTATTGACACAAAAGCAGCGCAAACTTACAAAATGCAACTGTATTTCATAAGTTTGCACTGCTTTTGCGTCAAAAAGCGGCACAAATGCGGTGCTAAAAAAGTATAAATATGGGCCAAAGACTCTGGCTGCTGGTGAATTTCTTCCCCAGAAACCTGATCATAAAAATGTAAAAAGGAAACCTTTTTGTGCGAGAACCAGGGGGTCCCTTACAGCCCTCCACAGTGTCAGCCAGTGGCCGACAGGTGCAGTGGGGAGGGAGTGTGGGCACTGATGTGTGGTTGATGCCCGCATTTAAACAGTTCAGCATGTTCCTCAATGGAGCAAGGTGGGGTCAGGGCATGCTCTGCTCCTGTGTCATTGTACAGAATTCTGGAACAATTTATTTTCCAAAAAGTATATGAAGAGACTAACTACTAATTTCCATCCTACTTCCATGAAGTTATTTTTTAACAGCCACATTTACAAACAGTGTGTGCACCAGTGAATGGAAATTTTTCTTCTCAGTCTTGTTAGCATTAATTTAGAAACACATGGCAATCCAAGCACATATTCATTAGCTGCACAAACAAGAAACAACAAGTTAGCCTGCTTTCGGAGTCCTTGGATTGCACCATGCACTTCATTGTTTTAAATTAATGCAAAAAGTTGTAATGTCATAAAACAGGCATTGCTGTGGATCTGCACATGTCAGTTTGAGGTGTAAGTTGTATTTTACCTTTCTTTTTTGGTAAATGACATAGCTTGTAGTCCTCTTTCCCACAGAACACTATACATGATAATTTAGTAAGTCTCCTAGATGCATTATTGTAGCCCACTACAGCAGACTATACAGACCATTAACCCCTTCCCGGCCATGGACGTAATGGTTACGTCCCTGGCTGCGGCACTGAGGCACCACAGTCGTAACCATTACGTCCGGGTACTGGCCCTCGGGGGCATCACTACTGCTCCCCCGAGGGCCGCCCCACCTACCTCCCAGGGCAGGGCTGGAAGGGGAATCGCTTCCCCTTCCACCCCCGACTGCCATGACCCCCCAGTGACATCTGATGACGCCAGCACACGATTGTGTGCTGACTTCATCAGAGGCCACCTCCCATTGCGCTGGAAGCATGCTTCCAGCGCGATGCGGAAGAGAAATGCTTAGCATTTCCCTTCTGCTTGGGAGGAGGGGGCTGGCGGAGGCATGAAAGGAAAGGCCTTTCCTTTCCTTTCATGTTTCTGCAAGCATTTCTGCTGCCTCGATCGCGGTGCGATCGGGCAACAGAAATGCTCACTAGACACTAGGGAATTTCTTTTAATGATACTGACACATAAGGGGAGAAGCCCCTTGGGCAAGGGCCGCTCCCCAGTGGGCAAATTATTTTTAGCCCATTTCAGCCCCGGGGGGGCGGGCGGACAGAAAACCGCTAGCCACCAGGAATAATTTTATTTTTTGTTTATCTATTTTTTTTAATATGTGGGGAGCAATCCCTTAGGCAAGGGTCACTCCCTGGGGGGGCCACATTACTTTTAGGCCATTTCTGCCCTCCTGGGGGCAGAAACGGTTAGACACCAGGGAATCTTTTTGTTTTAATACTTACACAATACAATTAGGCTGATCTGCCCCCAGGGGGTGCAGAAACCACTAGACACCAGGGAATCTTTTTGTTTTAATACTTACACAATACAATTAGGCTGATCTGCCCCAAGGGGGTGCAGAAACCATGGATATATATTTGTTTATTTACTTTATGTTTCTATGTATGGGGAGGGACCCCTTAGGCAAGGGTCGCTCCTCTGGGGGGCAAATTGTATTTAGGGCATTTCTGCCCTATCTGCCTATTTTTGTTAGGGGAATCTGCCTCCAAGGGGGGCAGAAACCACTAGACACCAGGGATTTTTTTTTGTTTGTGTCAATTTTAGGCAAGGGGAGCGACCCCTTAGACAAGGTTCGCTCCCCTCGGGGGCAAATTTATTTTAAGCCATTTCTGCCTCCCTTGGAGGCAGATTGGCATAATTGTATTAGGCTGATCTGCCCCCAAGGGGGCAGAAACCACTAGCCACCGGGGATTTCTTTTTTGGGCCAATTTCACGCAAGGGGAGCGACCCCTTAGGCAAGGGTTGCTCCCGTGATGGGGCATATTTATTTTAGGCCATTTCTGCTCCCCTTGGAGAGAAGATCAGCCTATCTCTATGAGTCCAATCTGCCCCTGGGGGGGAAGAAACCACTTAGGCACCAGGGATTGGTGAGTGTGTATGTGTGTGTTTTGTTTGGGGGGCAGCCCCTTGGGCAAGGGTCGCTCCCCTGTTGGCCATATCTGCCCCCCTTCGGAGCAGATCGACCGGGTAAGATTTTTTTTTTCTAAATAGGAGGGTGGGGGCATGGCCATACCGCCCCAAAATAAATGGGGCCAAGGTTGTTATGCCCACCAGTGGGCAGAAGGGGCAATTACCCCCGATCCACACACGGGGAGGCAGAAAGTCTACTAAATGCCAGGGAATTTTTTTTTTAAATAGTAGGGTGGTGGCTACCAACCAGTATGGGCCTGGTTATGCCCCCAACCCAACTGAAGGGGGTAACAGTCTTTCAGCTCTCTCCCCACACACTAAAACATCTTATCCCACAGCAAGCAAGAGGACATTTGATTATTTTAGGTTTGGTTTTATATTTGGGCCACGAGAGCTTAGATAACTCGCAAAATCATCCCACTTGGAATGGTGAGGGCTGTACTTTTTGGATTTTGGGATGCTGCCATGTAGAAAAATCCAAAGGACCTGGACACAACTGAATACTAAACATCTGGTTGAATCCAGGGTGGTGTGCTTCACCTGCACCCGCACCATTTTCTTACCCACAATGCCCTGGAAACCTCCAACTTTGCTGGAAATCACACATTTTTCCCACATTTTTGTGATGGAACCTTCCAGAATCTGCAGGAATCCACAAAATTTCTAACACCCAGCATTGTCTCATCTATACCGATAAAAATTCTGCTGCACTTGTCAGCCTAAAAATGTGTTTTTTCAAACTGCCCTTTTGGACCCGCTTTGGTTCACCCTCAATTTCAACATGTTTTTGGCTCTTCCCTGTCACAGGCACTTGGCCCACATACACAAGTGAGGTATCATTTTTACCGGGACACTGAGGGGAACGTTGGGTGGTAGTCACACCGAAATGTTGGAAAAATGTGATTTCTTTAGCTAAATTTGAGGTTTGCTGAGGATTCTGGGTAAGAAAACGTTGAAGGATCCACGCAAGTCACACCTACCTGGAATCCCTCGGTTGTCTAGTTTTCACAAATGTAATGGTTTGGTAGGTTTCCCTAGATGGCTGCTGAGCCCAGGACCAAAAACGCAGGTGCCCCCCTGCAAAAACAGGTAGTTTTGTATTTGATCATTTTGATGTGTCCAGATAGTGTTTTGGGAGACTTGGTGGAACGCTGGGTGGAATGAAATTTGTGGCCCCTATCAGATTCCAGAACTTTCTGTCATCGAAATGCGAGGAAAAAGTGTGCTTTTGGCCAATTTGTGAGGCTTGCAAAGGATTCTGGGTAACAGAACCTGGTGAGAGCCCCTCAAGTCACCCCATCTTTGATTTCCCTAGGTGTCTAGTTTTCAAAAATGTGCAGGTTTGATAGGTTTCCCTAGGTGCTGGCTGAGCTAGAGGCCAAAATCCACAGCTAGGCATTTTGCGAAAAACAGCTCTGTTTTCTTTTGGAATATGTGATGTGTCCAAGTTGTGATTTGGGGCATTTCCTGTTGTGGGCGCTATGCCTACCCACACAAGTGAGGTACCATTTTTATTGGGAGACTTGGAGGAACGCTGGGTGGAAAGAAATTTGTGGCTCCTCTCAGATTCCAGAACTTTCTGTCACCGAAATGTGAGAAAAAAATGTTTTTTTGGCCAAATTTTGAGGTTTGCAAAGGATTCTGGGTAACAGAACCTGGTGAGAACCCCACAAGTCACGCCATCTTGTATTCCCCTAGGTATCTAGTCTTCAAAAATGTGCATGTTTTGGTAGGTTTCCCTAGGTGCCGGCTGAGCTAGAGGCCAAAATCCACATCTAGGCACTTTGCAAAAAACAGCTCTGTTTTCTTTGGGAAAATGTGAAGTGATCTGGTTGTGTTTTGGGGCATTTCCTGTCGTGGGCACTAGGCCTTTATCGGGAGATTTGGGGAATGCTGGGTGGAAGGAAATTTGTGGCTCCTCTCAGATGCCAGAACTTTCTGTCACCAAAATGTGAGGAAAAAGTGTTTTTTGGCCAAATTTTGAGGTCAACATCTCCAGCTAGGCACTTTGCAAAAAACATGTCAGATTTTAATGTCAAAATGTGATGTGTCCACATTGTGTTTCCTGTTGTGAGCACTAAGCCTACCCTTGCAAGTCGGGTACCATTTTTATTGGAAGACTTGGGGGGAACACAGAATAGCAAAACAAGTGTTATTGCCCCTTGTCTTTCTCCACATTTTTTTCTTCCAAATGTAAGACAGTGTGTAAAAAAGATGTCTATTTGAGAAATGCCCTGTAATTCACATGCTAGTATGGGCAGCCCGGAATTCAGAGATGTGTAAATAACCACTGTTCTCAACACCTCATCTTGTGCCCAATTGGGAAATACAAAGGTTTTCTTGATACCTATTTTTCACTCTATATATTTTAGCAAATTAATTGCGGTATACCCGGTATAGAATGAAAACCCATTGGAATGTGCAGCTAATTTACTGGCTCTGGATACCTAGGGTTCTTGATGAACCTACAATCCTTATATATCCCGCAACCAGAAGAGTCCATCAGACATAACGGTATATTGCTTTCAAAAATCTGACAACACAGGAAAAGTTACAGAGTAAAACGTGGAGAAAAATGGCTGTTTTTTCACCTCAATTTCAATATTTTTTCTTTTCAGCTGTTATTTTCTGTAGGAAACCTTTGTAGGATCTACACAAATTACCCCTTGTTGATTTCAGAATTTTGTCTACTTTTCAGAAACGTTTAGCTATAAGGGATCTAGCATTGGTTTCACACCCATTTCCATCACTAACTGGTAGGAAGCTGAAAGCACAACATTTTTTAAAAATGGGGTATGTCCCAGTAAAATGTCATAATTGTGTTGAAAAATTGAGTTTTCTGATTCAAGTCTGCCTGAAAGCTAGGAAGATGGTCATTTTAGCACCGCAAACGCTTTGTTGATGCCATTTTCAGGGGAAAAACAGAAGCCGCCTTCTGCAGCCCTTTTTTCCTATAATTTTGTAAAAAATGAAATTGTTGCTATATTTTGGCTAATTTCTTGGTCTCCTTCAGGAGAACCCACAAAGTCTGGGTACCTCTAGAATCCCTAGGATGTTGGAAAAAAAGGACGTAAAAATGGCGTGGGTAATTCATGTGGACAAAAAGTTGTGCAGGCCTAAGTGCGAACTGCCCCAAACAGCCAAAAAAAGGCTTGCCACCTGAGGGGAAAAATGCCTGGCAGCAAATGGGTTAAAGCCTTGCTCCATCATTAATAGCCTGAGCCGAAAGCAACAGATTCTAGGTCAATTACAGAAATACACCAAACACTAACTGGCAATATAGGCAGAGCAGGAGCTGTCAAAGGATAGAAAGCCTCCACTGATCCTACCTCACTCTGTTATGCCAAATGAGTTTGCTTGTTTGGAAAGGCAGGCAGAGAAAGCCACATAAAGAAGCTGTTGATGGGGGCGTGGCCTGGCAGGCCGCGATGGCGGACGTGTAGATGCGCCGCTCCGCTGAGGCCTTCTAATTCTCCTTCAATTCTAAACCCCGGAGGGAGCCCGCGAAGATGAAAGGGAATGTCGGCGAAGCCCCAGAGCACAGGTATGGCCGACTAGCACCCCGAGAGTCGGACCTTGGGCGGACTACCGGGTGCAAACAGCAATCGGCCTGATGGGAGGCTGAAGCCGGTGGCTGGCATACAGAGCGTGCAGCGGCGCCCGTGGAAGAGCAGAGCGGAACCTGAGGGAAGTCGGGACACGACTGGTGCTGGGAGCCAACCAGCTCCAACAAGCACCTGGAGGTGGGCCTGGGGCTGAGGCGGCCCCGAGGACAAAGAGTTAACACCGGAGGGGACACGAGAGGTGGCTCTACAGAACTCACCTAGCCCGGGTAGCGAGCGGACTGGCAAGAAGGGCCCGGAACCCGTCATCGCCCTCCCCGACAAAGAAGCGCTGAATGTGCTGGGACATAGGGGCCCCCCGGGACGGCATGGAGGGGGCCCAACCACGAGGAGAAGTTAGTTGACCCTGGAGCGCGCTGCCCTGAGAGAATGTACCAGGGAAGGGATTGTGGAGCATCGGGCACGTGTGGTTCGACAGGACATAGAAGCGGGTAGACCCGAGGAACAGTGCGCAAGGTTGGACAAACTATCCAGATTCATTCATCTATCCAGACACTGAGCTGATTGTGGCTGCTACGCAGCAGATAAGTTGCAATGGCGGGGCATGCCCAAATGACTAACTGAGGGTGCACCCTGTGATTCTGGGAGCTGGGGGCTCCAGTGGAAGAGGTGAAGAGGTGACCACAGGTGGTCAACAACTGGAAGTGAACTATATCCGGGGAGACGACCACCCCCAAGGCCATGCTCATTTCGGGCAGGCCGAGAAGAGGACGGAGGCGTGCACGCTGCAGCTGCTGCTGGCTCCCGGGAGGGGGCACCCCGCTCCCCGAGGCTGCATGTCGACTCAAACTCACAAGAAGGATAGGCTGCAAAGGAAAGATCGCAGTGGAGGCCAAAGCGCTTCGGAAATGGCCGAACTGGTACTGCACTCTCTACAGGTCACACTAGACAAGATCCTGGGGTCAACAGAGGAGTCCAAAACCACTCTTCAGTGAGAAACTGGCCAGGTATCAGTGGAACTGGGCCTCTTGCGTGCAGATCACCAGGGACTGGTGGACAGGGTCAGAAATCAGAGACGATGCTCACTGGAGTGGCACCAGCGCAGCAAGAGGTACAGACCACACTGGAGTACCTGGCAGACCGCGTTCAGAGGCTAGAATGATGCGGAAGGCTGCAACCTGCGAAATAATGTACACACTATTGGGCTGCCGGAGGGAGCTGAGGGGATGGACGCAGTGGCATTCCTAGAAAAATGGATGAAGCAGGAAGTGGCCCAGGGCCTGCTTACCCCATTCTTTGCTCTGGAGCGAGCTCATCGAGTCCCGGCGAGACCACCAGCACCTGGGCGGCCCCCGCGGACCGTTATAACTAAATTACTGCACTGGGACACCCCGTTACAGCGCGCAAGGGAAACAGGGCCTTTTAGGATCGATAACGGATCAGTGACCCTATTTTCATCCTACACGGCGTTGAAGAGGGCCTTGAGAGATGCTGGTATCCAGTATCCGCTCCTATTCCCAGCCAGGATGAGAGTAATTCAGGATGGTCACAGCACATTCTTCCAGTCACCGCAGGAAGCCTGGGAATGGTTAAAGGCACATAAGATGGAAGGGAACTCTGGGCCCTCACCTGAGGTATCACACAGCCAAAGGCAGAGGGGAGAGAGGAGACCCCGGAACAGGTCGCGCACGGGAACCAGACTAACGCTGGCACAGAAGTACCTGGTTAGAAGATCAGCCCTGGAAGCTGTAGCATCACTGCAACAGGGGTAAATGACAGCTGAGGCCAGTGGTGGGGACTCTGATCACCGAAATTACTCCACAGACTCAGACACCCACCATTCTTATGGGGGCCCAATAGTGGCCGCACGAACAGCAGATGACCTGTAGGGAGTGCAAGGGGAAGGGTGATGTGTCTTCCTCCGGGGGCGTGACTTGGTTGATGGCCTATAAGCGATGAAGTCCCCCCCACCCGGATTCTCACCCAACATCATTAAATGGTGAGAACTCTACATGACTTAACGTTACTGTTTGGCTCACTGAGTGTAAACTGGACTTCCTCCTGTTGCGAGATTGCCCTCGGAAGAGGAAGTTGGGGTTTGATGTTTTTTTTAGAATCCATGCATTGGGGGTCAGTTATCCTAGAATCATTGTATATGGCACGATTAAGACATGTCAGAATGGTGGGGAGTTGCGGACACCGAAGGGGGGTCATGATCCTTATTGACTCAGTTCCCACATGTCGATGGCTTACAAGCTGATACCTGGGAATATCCGGGGGATGGGGTCTCCTGTTAAACATCATAAAATCCTGTCCTACATTAAGAGAAGGGGGGTACACATAGCAATGCTCCAGGAAATGCACCTCACCACACAGGAGGTAGATATACTGAGACATGTATGGAGGGGACAGCTCTTCGCCACTGCACATTCGGCGTTTGCAACAGGGTCACTGATATGGGTCAGGGCTGGAGTCCCGTTTGAGGCTCTCTCAATAGATTTGGATCCAGACAGTAGATATGTCATAGTAGAGGGTAGGCTGCAAGGTAAGCTCATAGTGCTGAGCTGTATATATGCGCCTAATCAGGATCAGACCTCCTTTTGGCACACCCTCTCAGGGCGAATGGCTGGGTCCTCTGGGACCGCTTCTTAATTGGGGGAGATTTTAATTGTGTGCTGGACTCTGGACTGAACCGCTCTTTTCCTCCCATGCCTGGAGCGGCGGCAGATAAAATGGTGGAGAACCCTGGAGAGTGGTTGAGACACTGGGGAGTAAAAGATGTATGGCAGTTACAGCACCCGCATATCAGAGAATACTCATTTCACTCGGGGTTCCATCACCTACACACCAGAATAGATCGGGGTGTTCTTGGGCTCCATCACCCACGAAATAGTTTATTCAGAGGATTTGGGCTGTTTGTTATCAGACCATACCCCATTACTCGTCACCTGGCAAGGAACAGAGATGAGGGCCCCTACTTAGACATGGAGACTCCAGCCGCGGGCGCTGGAGGACCCAGTGTATCGAGAGGAGCTCCGGACACACCTCAGGGAACATATTAGGATCAATAAGGGCTCCACGGGATCCCGCAGTACGGAATGGGAGACACTCAAGGTGGTGACCAGGGGTCATTGCATGGGACAGTCGGTGGGGATTAGATGAACTCTTATTAGAGAACTGACTCAACTAGAAAAGAACCTCCAAGACAGGACCCAGAAACCAACCGTGGACTATTCAAGGCCAGAGAGGCATTCCATCAGACACTAGACAGATTAAGATGCCACAACTATCAGAAGCATATGATGTCCATGCAGGCCGAGGAGGGCAGAGCGGGCAGATTACTTGCTTGGTTGGTACGACCTGCGGGAGGAAATGCCCCGATAACAAGTGCACGAGGGGTGGCCGGGGACCAGGTTCACTCACCACCTGAGATTAATGATGCTTTCAAATCATACTACATGACCCTGTACAGACACCCAGGGGATGACTTGCCGTGGACGGTGGGGGAACAGCTGGAGTCCTTACGTTGATTGGCCTTGGGTCGGACGATAGGGGTCATCTGGGGGAACCGATCTCTCTGGAGGAAGTGAAAATGGCTGTGGGTGAAACTCCAGACATACGTGGACATCCTGGCCCCAGTATTGGTTGACCTCTACGTGGAAGCCTTTGAGACTGGTGCTCTTCCGGGGACCCTGAGAGAGGCGTTGGTGGTTCCGCTACCCAAGACAAAATCTCACAAGAGATCGGTGACTGATTTCTGCCCTTTGTCCATGCTGAATTGTGATTTCAAAATCCTCAGCAAGGCGCTGGCTAATAGGCTGTTGCAACATATTCCCGCTCTTATACATGAGGATCAGAACGGTTTTGTGCCCACACATATCACAGCTCTGAAACTCAGACGGCTATTTACGATCCTGTACTGGCCCTTAGAAGGGCGGTGACCTGAGGCTATGCTCCTATCGGTAGACCTAAAAAGCATTTGATTCAGTGAGATAGGACTATCTTCGAGCAGTGATCATGAGAATGAGGATGGGAGAGGACTGGATACGCTGGGTGGAGTTATTATACCATCAACCATTGGCAAGGGTACAAGTGGGGGGAATGGTGTCCGAATCCTACCCCATAGGCTGCGGCACAAGGCAGGGCTGTCCCCTCTCACCCTTACTGTTTGCAATTCCCATTGAGCCCTTAGCAGCGTAGTTCTGAGTGGAGGGACGGGATAGGGGGTGATACTGAGCCGGGAGGAACACATTATATCACTCTATGCAGATGACCTGCTGATATCTCTGCGAGACGGCCGGTCTGGGATCCCATGGGCACTGGCGCAGCTGGAGGAATTCAGTGTGCGCTCGGGGTCTCCAGCTTTCGGTAATAACTTAATGGGTGGGTCCCCGGATTCCAATAGCGATTCAGTGGGGATCCCCAGGTTCCAGTAATGATAAAGAGGGGGTCCAGAGAAGTCAAAAGGTTGGGAACCACTGGGATAACATAATAAACCTGTTGTTAGCCACAATCGGAATGCATAAAATGAGTCTTTACTTATGGCTTGTATGGAAGAGTATCTAACTATATATGTATTAATGATATTACTAAAAGATGTAAAAAACCAATAAACAGCATTTGAAAAACAAATAAAGAAGCTGTTGATATTTTACCTTATATAGAGCCCTACGCTTGCTTTGACTGCTTCTGCATACCCATGATACTGAGCTAATGGAGAAAGGAGGTTAAATCCTGCACCCTTTCCATTGTTACAGCCTCTGTTTGTCTCCCTTTTCTGCACAACTTAGCATATTCTAAAGTGAGGTAGGGAGAGGGAAGGGCAGAGGCTAAGGATTAATGTCTTACAATGTTTGCAGAAATGTTTATACTTCTCTGAAAACACCATTGTCTTCAAGCACTTAAAATATAAATTTACAAACACAGAGTCCAATGTTTCATCACTATCTGACAGGTGTAAATTTTGAGATTTTGCTTCCCACTCATAATATAGATATACAAATCCAATAAACGGGCAGAAGATTAAAATAGATCCAGTTAAATTATTTAAGAAAGCCCATGAGTTTCCCTTTTAAAGCGCCGGCAATAGCTCCTTGAAATGCAATTTAATTTTGCCTGTGGCACTGAAAATCCTCTCACCTTTCCTGATGATAATATAAAAATAAAAGTTGCCTGTTCAAATGTTAATATTTACGGTGTCTGAATAGGCTGTCAATTCGTTAGCAACAGTCATGGGGATATTACTTCCCAAGATGCCCAACACCAAAAAACACTCTGTAACACGCTACAAGGCCAGATCACAATCACTGAAAATATCTATTTAGCAAGGGCCATCTTTACCTTCAATCACATATACTCTGAACAGGAATGAGAAATGTTATAACACACTTTACTGACTCTTTTATTAGAAAATAAAGAAAAGATAACAATCTTTGTTTGGGCTCACTTTGTTGTTGATACATGCAGTCATCCTCTAAGAATGGTCTGGCCCTCGGGACTCCTTGAGGGGTAGTAACCCTTTCTTGTCCTTTGAAACCCTAAGAGGTAGAAACCGCCTGACCATGACAACACCTGGTGGGAGTTTGCAGGTCTCTGGACCTAATCAATCCTTCTACATTGATTTCCGAATACCTGGTGAAAGTGGAACCGGCAAGATGGATACAGGTGATGATACTAGGATGAACAAGCTCACTGGGGCACTGAATTATGGGGGTCATTACAACATTGGCGGTAAAAGCAGCTTACTGCCGTGCAGAAAACCGCCAATGCACCGCTACGGCCGCGGAATTCCGCCACAGCTATTATGACCCACATCTCGGAATCCGCCCCAAATTCAGACACCCACGCAAGTCCGCCACACCAAAGGTCAGTGTTAAACTGGCGAAAACAATTCCTCCACCGTCACGCCAACAGAAACATGCCCATGCTATCACGACCCACGAATCCATGCGGCGGTCTTCCAACCACGGTATTCCATTGGCGGTACACACCGCAGCGCTCAAAATACACACACATCTCCAAAACACCACCACATGTCACGCCAAAGACACCCCAGGTTTTCCGAGGAGGAGCTCAGGGTCATGGTGGAGGAAATCCTATGGGTAGAGCCACAGCTATTTGACTCACAGGTGCAGCACACCTCCATAGCCAGGAAGATGGAGCTATGGCGCAGAATTGTGCACAGGGTCAACGCTGTGGGGCAGCATCCAAGAAATCGGGAGGACATCAGGAAGAGGTGGAACGACCTACGGGGGAAGGTGCGTTCTGTGGTCTCCAGGCACAACATCGCGGTACAGCGGACTGGCGGCGGACCCCCACCTCCTCCCCCACAACTAACAACATGGGAGGAGCAAGTCTTGACCATCATGCATCCTGAGGGCCTCGGAGGAGTCGGTGGAGGAATGGACACTGGTAAGTCAAATCTTAACTATCATATCCCCCACCCTACCTGCATGCTATCACACACCCCCACCCTCACCCCCTCCCCTATCACTCCAAATCCTCACTAATGTACTAATAACACAAACCTCTCATCCCAACACCAACCCCTGCATGACACAACTAAGCATGGTCACCCCTCACCAAAGCATGCCCACTGCACATACCCAGAACAACCCCCTAACCATCATCACACAAACCCCCACACAGGAATGCTTGCACTGGGGTACACGCACACCCACCCATTTGCACACCATTACACACACAGATGCAATAATCCTTCTCTTATATCCCTGCAGGACCACTACGGAACGTCACCACACAGGAGGGTCCAGACACCTCCACTCCACCCACAGAAGAGGCCCACAGTGACGACAGCAGCACTGCCCCACTGGATCCTGAGGACCAGCCCGGACCATCGTGGGCCTTGGGACAGTCGGTTCCCCTCGCACAAGCATAGCCCAACACTGACCTTCCACCCTCTGGTAACACCAGCACAGCACCCACCCAGCGGGCCCATACCTCCGTACCCAGGACACGTCAATCAGCGGTGTGTCCACCACTACAGGGAACCCAGGAGAACCCACCACCCCAACAGCAACAGGGACCTGGGGGCAGTGGTAGTGGGCACACGGTCCAGGGGACGGAGGCCCAGGAACACAGGGGAACTGGGAGGGCTGCTGTGCGACAGGGGGCGGACAGGCCAAGGGAACCCACTCTCCACGAGGCCCTCTCCTCCATCATGGGAGCATACCACAACTCCCAGGAGATGATGGCGACGGTCCTGGCCAAGTTTCAGGAGACCCAGCTCCTGCAGGAGGAGCAGTATTTGGGGTTCAGGGAGGAGCTCAGAACCATCAGCTCCGCCCTGGGCACCATCGTAGGGGTGCTGAAGGACATACAGAAGGCCATGAGGGACACCGTGGCACTCCAAGGGGTCCCTGACACTAGCCTGGACGATGAATGGCCCACCACCTCCGCCGGCGCTAGTGGACAGGACGCCCTGCCACAGGACCACCACACCAGCACCCCACCCCTGCAGACAGAGAACCACCCCATAAGCGGTCCCTGAGATCCAGGAACAGGACCGAGCAAGATGGCATGACCCCCGCCAGGAAATGAGACCACCCTGATTTTCCTCCCACTGTCCCACTTTGTTACCCTGTCCATACTTAAACTGCCCCAGCTCCACTTCCTATGCCCATATGGGCAGTGCACCTGTGTGACCAATAGACTGGACTCTGCCACGGACATTCCTCCACCATCCCCCATCACCATTTTACAACCCCCCTCCATTTTTGAGCACTTAAATAAACACCCTTGAAGCACAAAACAATCTGAGTCAGTCTGTGATTTGGTAAATTTGTATAATCAATGACAGTGTCAAAATGCGTTTTCAATTGTAATGCCAACATACCTATGTCACACATCACAAGTCCATGAAGGATACAAGCAGATGACACACGTTGGTAACAACACCTGTGAAACCGTACTGGAAAGGTACAACTCAGTTACCAAATACTGCTACTAAATGACAGACAGGATAGAGGTAGAAGTGTGAAAGTGAATGTAATAGTAAAATAAAATGTTCTCACCTGTGTGTCACTGGAAATATTGCTGTAAGACTGACACCCTGTTGCCTATGTCTTCTTCCTCAGCTTCCTCCTCATTACTGTCCACAGGCTCCACAGGCTCCACAGCTGCCACAACACCACCATCTGGACCATCCTCCTGCAGAAAAGGCACCTGGCGTCACAAAGCAAGATTGTGAAGCATCGAGCAGGCGATGATGATCTGGCACACCTTCTTGGGTGAGTAGAATAGGGAACCACCTGTCATATGGAGGCACCTGAACCTGGCCTTCAGGAGGCCGAAGGTGCGTTAGATCACCCTCCTAGTCTGCCCATGGGCCTCATTGTAGCGTTCCTCTGCCCTGGTCCTGGGATTCCTCACTGGGGTCAATATCCATGACAGGTTAGGGTAACTAGAGTCACCTAATAGCCACACACGGTGCCTCTGCAGTTGACCCATCACATACGGGATACTGCTATTACGCAGGATGTAGGCGTCATGCACAGAGCCAGGGAACATAGCATTTACCTGGGAGATGTACTGGTCTGCCAAACATACCATCTGTACATTCATAGAATGATAACTCTTCTGGTTCCTGTACACCTGTTCACTCCTGCGGGGGGACTAGAGCTACATAGGTCCCATCAATAGCACCTATGATGTTGGGGATATGTCCAAGGGCATAGAAGTCACCTTTCACTGTAGCCAAATCCTCCACCTCAGGGAAAACGATGTAGCTCCTTACGTTTTTCAGCAGGGCAGACAACACTCTGGACAACACGTTGGAAAACATAGGCTGGGACATCCCTGATGCCATGGCCACTGTTGTCTGAAAAGACCCACTTGCAAGGAAATGGAGCACTGACAGCTCTGCACGTCAGGGTGGATTCCAGTGGGATGGCGGATTGGTGACATCAGGTCTGGCTCCAACTGGGTACATAGTTCCTGGATTGTGGCACGGTCAAACCTGTAGGTGATGATTGCTCCTCCATTGTCAACAGGTCCACCAGCGGTTAGTACACCGGAGGATTCCGCCATCTTCTCAAATGTCCCAGCTGACGGTGCCTACGAAGGACAACAGCGACCACAGAGTCAACAAATTCCCAGGTATGTACCCACAGATACACAGAACACGACACCAAACACAAAACTCTTCCTGTATGTGTGTTGAGTGTAGGCCTAGGTATGTGTGACGCAGTAGTAAATGAAGCCATGTGGCCCCCTGAAATGGCGGCTGCCTGACCTCTAAACTGGGACAATGGGAATGTGAGGTATCTGCGCTGGCGTTGTACACCGTCGCGGTAGGCGGTCGTAGACCGCGGCGCAATGCTGCATTGGTTAACATTGGACCCTATGTGTCCCAGGAGCCAATGATGAAGTGCGCCGGCGGTGAAGATACGCACCTCCGCGGACGTCACCGCCGCGGACGTGACCGCCATTTTCTATCTGTTCAATCACTCGATACCTGATGTTCGACAGGAGAGGACCTACACTGCAAGTGCTGCTGTGACCTCGGTCTGGAAGAGACAATGGCTGCTGCGTCTGGGGAAAGGGCCCCTGCCTTCACTGCTCAGGAGTTGGAGAAGCTTGTGGGCGGGGTCCTCCCCCAGTACACGCTACTCTACGGTCCTCCAGACCAACAGGTAAGTACACAGGGAGCACGTTGTATGGGCTATGCCTGGGTGGAGAGGGCTGGATGTTCGTTGGAAGGGGGCAGAGTTCAGGGAACATGAAGGACTGTGAATGCATGTGCCACATGGCAAGGGTAGGGATGGGGGCCACTCACATCGACGGTGCAGTTGGTAATGACTTCTCTTCTTCCCCTGTGCATGTCATGTAGGTCAGCGCCCACCAGAAGAAGGACATTTGGCGTGCCATCGCCAAGAACGTCCGGACCCTGGGGGTCCACCAGAGACGGGGAACCCACTGCCGGAAAAGATGGGAGGACATTCGCCGCTGGAGCAAGAAGACGGCGGAGGCTCAGCTGGGGATGGCCTCCCAACGTGGGAGGGGTGCCCGTCGCACCATGACCCCCCGGATCCTGGCGGTGGCCTACCCGGAGTTGGATGGGCGCTTGAGGGCATCACAGCAGACACAAGGGGGTGAGTACACTCTCATTCTGCGGACTTTGCGCGCAGTGGAGGGGTCTGGGTGGGGGAGGAGCGCTGTGGGTTTCCCTAGGCCAGGGCGAGTTACGTAGGCTAGGCCCCTCCGGAATGCAGCCCATGTGGCACTCCACCCCACCTCACTAGAGTGCCAAGTACAGGTATACATGCCCCTGTGTCATCTATGTGTGCAGATGTCCACCATAGCCATGTAGGCCAGATCCCAGGAATTGCATCTGCAGAGGCCAAGAGTACGGCGTAGTGCATGGGGCTGCTGTGTCTGTATTGTCCGCCAACGGTAGCGGTAAGCCATGCACTCAACCTGTCTTTCTTCTGTCGTCGTCCCCCTTTTTGTGCTCTCCGTTTTCTTTTGTGCATCAGCATCATCAGGCGGAGGTACAGTGGCACCGGAGCACGAGGGAGCTGCATCCCACATGGCCATGGAGGGCCACACCACAGACGGAGGGCGAGGGGAGCTTAACGTCGGTCACCGGATCACCAAACAGCGACACAGACTCGTCCGCCGATGGGAGCTCCCTTGTGGTGGCGGCACCATCTGTGCCCCCCACTTCTACAGGTAGAGCCGCCACCTCCCCTACCAGCACCGCCCTCCCAGCAGCCCATCAGCGTTCGCCCCATGCCCGCTCACCCAGGAGGGTGGGCATCACCTTCGCCTCAGGCACCTCAGCCCCTGCCCCTGTCACCCCTGCTGCCCTCAGTGAGGAGGCCAATGACCTCCTCAGGTCACTCACTGTTGGGCAGTCTACCATTGTGAATGCCATCCAGGGTGTAGAAAGGGAGTTGCAACACGGTAATGCATTCCTGGAGGGCATTCATTCTGGTCAGGCTGCCCTTCATCGAACCCTGCAATCTCTGGCCTCAGCACTGATGGCAGCATTTGTCCCTGTGTCTATCCTCCCCCCTCCAACTTCCTCCACCCAGACCCAATCCCCTGTACCCCAGCCTATCCCAAGTACACCATCAGACAAGCATGCATACACCTCAACACACAAAAGTAGCTCAGGCAAACATAAGCACCACACAACCCACAGGCACTCACACAGCATCACCCACAGTAACATCCAGTGCCTCCACTGTGTCCCCCTCCTCGTCTCCCTCCACCCTCCCAGTGTCGTCTACACTCTCACCTGCATGCACTACATCTACAGGCACTAGGACTTGCACCAGAACACCCAGAACCACACCCCGCTCACCTGTACTCACCACCCCCACTACCATTTACACGTCCCCTGTGTCCACTCCCAGTGTGTCTGTGACGCCCCCTCCCAAAGTACACAAACGCGGGCACCCACACACCCAACATCCATCCACCTCACGACAGCCTCCAGTACCTGCACCTGCACCCAAATCACCTAAAGTTAGACCTCCTACAACCACCTTCTCTTCCTCCACTCCCAGATCCCCTCCAGCTACCCATCCCAGTCTTCGTCAGCAACTCTTCCTCAGCAACGTTGACCTCTTTGCCCCCACCCCCACCCCTCCAATTGATAGATCCCGTAGTAGCACCTCAGCCAAAAATGGTCCAGTACTAGTGGTGCATGTTAAAGTGTGGAGTGCACCAGCCACCAGAGCAGCCAGTGTGACATGGAGCCAAAGCACTGCCAGTCCACCCCCTGTAAAGCACCTCAAGTTGGAAAGTGGCTGACAGGACAGGGTGAAGACTCCTGGAGGGAAAACTTCTCACAAGGGTCCCAGGGGGAGTGCAGAGTCAGCTGTGACTCCTCCAAAGGTGGTGAAGGGCCAGAAGAAGTCTGCACAGACTGGGAAGAGCAGCACGGTGGAGAAGGGTGCCATCCTCCCCAGCGGCCGGGACGCCACCGTCAGCACTGTCGTCACTGGGCCGGAGACCACCGCCAGAGTCAGTGCCCAGAAGGGCAGCACAATCGTCACTGGTCCAGAGACCACCGCCAGAGTCAGTGCCCAGGAGGGCAGCACAATCGTCACTGGTCAGGAGACCACCGGCAGAGTCAGTGCCCAGGAGGGCAAAACAATCGTCACTGGTCCGGAGACCACCGCCAGAGTCAGTGCCCAGGAGGGCAGCACTGTAGTCACTGGTCCGGAGAGCACCACCAGCGTCAGTGCCCAGGAGGGCCCCGGCAGCCACAGCACCGCTGGGCAATGAGGGACCGTCATGCCACACACCAATGCACAGGTCAGACAGCAAAGGCAAGCACCGCTGAACAGGGCACAGATCGCCATGGCAAAGCACCGCTGAACAGGGAAAACACCGCCAAGGTGAAGACCGCTGAACAGGGCAAAGCACCGCTGAACAGGGAGAAGACCGCCATGGCGAAGACCGCCGAACAGAGCACAGACCACCATGGCAAAGCATCGCTGAACAGGGAAAAGACCGCCATGGTGAAGACCGCTGAACTGGGCAAAGCACCGCTGAACAGGGAAAAGACCGCCATGGTGAAGACCGCTGAACAGGGCCAAGCACCGCTGGACAGGGACAAAAACGCCAAATCAAGCATTGTTAGCCCATGTGCAGTTGGGACAGTGACGGAACAGGAACCGTCACAGGGAGCCTGATGCAGTCTGGGCACCAGTCCCCCTCCAGAACCAGTGGATACTGTTATCCACTTGAGAGACTGTGGCTTTGCACTCCCCAGGATGGTACAGTGGGCAAGCCACCCAATGTAGAGACTTGAGAGACTGTGGCTTTGCACTCCCCAGGATGGTACAGTGGGCAACCCACCCACTGTAGAGACTAGAGAGACTGTGGCCCATATTTATACTTTTTGACGCACAACTGCGCCAACGCAGATGTGCGTCAAAAATGTTAACGCCGGCTAACGCCATTCCAAAGCGCCATGCGGGCGCCTTATTTATTGAATGACGTTAGCCGGCGCAGCTGACTGGTGTGCGTCAAAAATGACTCACACCAGGCAGCGGCGGCGTAGGGGAAAATGGAGCTTGGGCGTCATAAAATGGGACAAGTCAGGTCTGAGGCAAAATTTTGGCCTCAACCCGATTTGCGCCATTTTTTTGACGCCCAACCCCCATTGAAATGACTCCTGATTTAGCAAAGATAGGAGTCATGCCCCCTTGCCCAATGGCCATGCCCAGGGGACTTATGTCCCCTGGGCATGGTCATTGGGCATAGTGGCATGTAGGGGGGCACAAATCAGCCCCCCCTATGCCACAAAAAAAATACGAAAAAAATACTTACCTGAACTTACCTTAACTTCCCTTGGATGGGTCCCTCCATCCTTGGGTGTCCTCCTGGGGTGGGCAAGGGTGGCAGGGGGTGTCCCTGGGGGCATGGGAGGGCACCTCTGGGCTCCTTCTGAGCCCACAGGTCCCTTAACGCCAGCCCTGACCCAGGCGTTAAAAAACGGCGCCCATCAGGCTGGGGGCGCCGTTTTTTAAGGCCTGCCCCCTCCTGTGCGTCAAAATGACGTCACAGTATAAATAAGGCGCACAGGCCTTAAAGTCATTTTTTGGAAGGGAACGCCTACCTTGCATATAATCAACGCAAGGCTGGTTCCCCCTTCTAAAAAATGACGCACATGGTGGAACTTTGACGTCCGCGGGGTCGGACGTCAAAGTATAAATATGGGGCAGTGTTTGCGCAGATTGTTCGTCAAAAATTTTGACGCAGATTCGGCGCAAAGAGAGTATAAATATGCCCCTGTGTCTTTGCACTCCCCAGGATGGTACAGTGGGCAAGCCACCCACTGTAGAGACTTGAGAGACTGTGGCTTTGCTCTCCCCAGGATGTAACAGTGGGCAACCCATCCACTGTAGAGACTAGAGAGACTGTGGCTTTGCACTCCCCAGGATGGTACAGTGGGCAAGCCACCCACTGTAAAGACTTGAGAGACTGTGGTTTTGCACTCCCAGGATGTAACAGTGGGCAACCCACCCACTGTAGAGACTTGAGAGACTGTGGCTTTGAACTCCCCAGGATGGTACAGTGGGCATGGAGCCCTGTCGTGGATCTGGGGTGGTGCTGTAATCCGGCTGAGGTGCCCCCCCATTCCCTTCCCCCTGAGGTGCCTGTTGTATTTCTATCTGATGCCCCTGCAGTGTTCTCTCCGTTTGTCAACAGGTATTTAATGTGGGCCTCGCCCATGCATTTTGGGCCCACTGGTGCATGGACATTGATATGTGCATACCTGCACTACTTCTCGTAATGTATAAAATCTGCAATGTGTATATATATCTGTATATATTTGGTTACTGTGGTTTGATACATTACAATGTTTGAACTGATTTCCTTTTGTCGTTGCATTCTTCCGGGGGGGGGGTTGTGGGTTGTTACTGTGCTGTTTGGACATGCATTGGTGTGTGTGTTGTAGTGGGTGAGGCTCGGGTTGGGGGTGTTGCGTGTGTGTCCCCCTGACTTTTGCCTCCCCCCTTCCCTATGTCGGAGGTGCAGTACTCACCGTTGTCTTCGGCGCCTAAGTAGATGGTGATCGTAGAGAAGCAGAAAGACAAGCGCAGGGAGTATTTGGAGCTCAAGCTCCATGGTGGCCTCCTTCCTCGTGGAGAGTGTCAAGGTGAGAGTTTTCTGTTTGGAATAGCTGTTTCCGCCGTGTTTTTATCCACGGTGATTACGCCCCGGAAAAGGTGACGGGTTGGCAGGTTGTGATACTGTGGGCGGTACATTGTCTTCCGCCTGTCTGTTGGCGGTGACCGCCGCGCTGCTTGTCTGTACCGCCGTGGCGTGTGGAGTGTTAAAGTGGCTGTCTATGTTGGCGGTTTCCGCCACGGTCATGATTCCCTTTTTCTGTCCGCCGGCCTGTTTGCGGTATTACCGCAGCTTTAAAACCGTCCGCCAGGGTTGTAATGACCACCTAAGTCTGTCAGGACACACATTTGTATGTTGACCTGGATCCTATAAGCATCCTTGCATCGGTCCAGGTTCCTCGCCTGCAGCTGACGATTGCAGGATCGGGTGCTGCCTTCTTGATCTTCCTGACACCTCTGTTGGAGCTTATGATTCTCGCAGAATGATAAGGTTGCAGGGACTAACCTAAGGTAATGCTAGGTGCCCTGTGTAGCAGCGCTCTCTCTCCTTTACCCATTGCTGATGAACATCTTGTTTGGTGAGGAGTCCAGAGCAATAAAATATAACATGTCTGCTATGAAAATTGGAGAGGGCCTCTGAGACGTGGCATCCTTTGAGTAGGCTTCCCTGTATTGTTTGCCTCTGCTTCCTATGTTTTTGTTTTTGCTGGTTTTGTTACTCTGGGCACTTTACCTCTGCTGGCCAGTGATAAAGAGCAAGTGCGCTTTGGGTAAATTGTATGTGTAATTGGCTTTTCCATGATTGGCATATTTGATGTATTACTTAGTCCTTAATAAAGTGCACTAGAGGTGCCCAGGGTCTGGAAATCAAATGAAACTAGGGGGCCTGCAGCACTGATTGTGCCACCCACATGAGTAGCCCTGTAAGCATGGTTCAGACCGGCCACTGCAATGTCTGTGTGTGCAGTGTTAAACTGCCATTTCGATCAAACCTTCCCTTTTTATACATGTAAGGTGGGCCCTAGGTAGCTCTGTGGGCAGGGTGCAGTGTATGTTAAAGGTGGGACATGAACTGATGTTCTAACAGTGAAAAACTGCCAAATTTGTTTTTCTCTATTTTATCTATCTCATAGGTTAACATAAGGGCTGCCTTTATATTTTAAGTGCAGTGTCCCTTTTTGAGCAGATTGAGATGTGGCGTTTAGGGTCTCTGATCTCACAATTTAAAAATACATTTTAAGTTGGTTAAGTTGGTTTTCAGATTGTCAGTTCAAAAATACCACTTTTAGAAAGGGGGAATTTTCTTGCTTAAACCATTCTGTTACTCTGCCTGCTTGTGTATTCCCTGTCTGGGTCAGACTGACAGGCTGGTTGTGAACCTCCACTAGACAGTGACAACAAGGAAGCTGGGGTATAGCCTGCATTTCCTGATGGGTCACCTGGGCTACAGTGGAGGGAGGAGCTGACACTTTCACCTGAATGGGCTGTGCCTGCTCTCACACAATGCAGTCTCCAACCCCCTGGTGTGTATAGGGCCAGGCCTGGGCAACGCTGGATCTTGTGAACAGAGATTTTCCTTTGAAGTGTACCTACATCAAAGGCAGAAAGGCTATAAGTAGTTGAGCCAAAATCCCAGATTTTCAGATTGCTTCTGGAACCAAGAGGAACCTTGCTGAAGAGCTGGAAGAGTAGTACTGCCCCTTTGCCTGTGGCTGTGCTTTGCTGGGTTGGCCTTCAGTTGCTGCTTCTGCCTGAAAGAGGACAAAGACTGGACTTTGTGATATTTTCCTGCTTGTGAAGTGTCTTCAATGGCTTGGACTGAGCTTGCCTCCTGTTTTGAATTCTCAGAGCCATGAAAGACTTCCTCTGTCAGCATCCAGACTCTCTGCTGAGACTCCTGCCCTGCCAAGTGGTGCCCTATCCATTCCCTGGGCCATTGAAAGCTGAAGCTGGTAGAACAAGGACTGAAATCCATGCACAGGAAACCATGCGGGGAAACTTTCCATGCAACAACTGCTTGTGCTGCTAAAATCAGTGCAAACCCCACTAAGCATGGTTTTCCATCACTGTGCAGACAGATTTCTCATGCATCGTCGCTGGGCGTCAAAATCAATGTGAACCTGCCTAGATCCAAGGTGCCTTGTCCGGAAATTGATGCATCCCTCTCTTGCAGGGGAGAAAAACAAGGCATTGTATACCTGACTGGAGAAGAAATGACGCAGGGCCTCACTTGCGAATAAGGAATCAATGCATCTCCCATGCTGCTTTATTTTTTATGCAAACATGGTACTTTGTGTAACAACAACATCTGCATTGTTTTCTATGGAGTAAGACTATTTTTACTTTAAAAATTCACAACTTGACTTGTGTATGTTGGATGTATGCCATTTTTGTCTTGTTCTTGTCATGTTCGATTTAGATAAATATTGCCTATTTTTCTAAACTGGTGTGGTGTTCATTTTGTAGTGTTTTCACGGCATTACTGTATGCGTTGGTACAAATACTGCACACATTGCCTTTGAGATAAGCCTGACTACTTGTGCCAAGCTAGCAAGCGGGTTAGCAGGGGTTGTCTTAGGAGTGTAACTCCCTTACCCTGACTAGAGTGAGGGTCCCTGTTTGGACATACTGCAAACTGACTGCAGCCAAAGACCCCATTTCTAACAGAGCCTATCCTCTTGTACACTCCTCTTGATGAATGTAGTTGAAGACGGTCTCCCTTCCAGTGTGCATCCCACTTATGACCCCAAAACTAAAGAAGGACTACAGTCCATTATACCCATAATTCTTTCAATTTGGAGAAAAAAAACTATTTAAATAAAACTGAAGAAGGGCTACATTCCACTGTACATCACAGATGGATATTTAATACTAAGGAAGGGCTCTTGTCACTGTACCTATAAACCTTTAAATTTGTAAATAAGACTCATCATGTAAAACGGAAGAAGGACTTGCTTTTCAAATATATTTCACTGTAAATACTTGCATCTAAAGAGGGTTTCCCCTTTATGCACTCATAAGTTTTAGATCTGGAAGTGATATCCTACCCCACCCTTCCAGGTAATTCCACCCACACTGTGAATGGAGTTGCACCCTTCTTCTCAAGGCTGTTCCAAGCAATGATCCTGTCTTCTTTCACTCCATAAATATAATTCGAGCAATGCCATCAGTGTAGGATTCTCATGACCTTAATGGATCATTTTGACACCCTTGTACCTCTTGGCACTCTGAAACTTTGCTTTCATTTACACACTTCTCCACTAACACTGACCCTCCTATTTCTCCATCATACCTGGACAAATATAAAAAAAAACTAACCCTTAATGATATTGCACTGTTTCAACACACAGAGAATCAGTCACTCTATCAACAATCAGCCTCCAAAAAACAAGGTAACAGTTTCCTCAACCCATAATTGAAACCTGTATTGCACTAGTTGCATCATGTGGGCCAAACTAGACAGCATAATCAGTGAATTTGTCTCCCCATTTGAGAGTCTGAATTCCATATATCTCGCAACATTCAAGATTGAAAACCTCCTTTCCTCTATCATCCCATCCATTCTTTATGAGAGAAGACTCAGCCACCTGTGGCCACCCTTTCCCAAAAGCAACTAATAATGACCCCCCAAAAGAGCTTGCAACTATCTCTCAGAAGAGTACATTTAATCACTGTCAATAAGGTACAGTTCAACCAGCTTTAACCACCCATCCCAGAAGACCCACAGTTATAGAAGGTAACAGGAATTGTGTTCTATCTTTCTGAGAGAAGGCCACAACTTAACAACCTCATGTCTATACTGATAACGCCTTCTCAACTTCCTAAAATGCATCTTGCATAACTGCTGATTCAGTGTAAAGCACTGCTTAGAGATTGCAGATACTATATTCACCTGTGACATTGACATCCTATTCCTCAGAAACCTGGTTTAATGACGCCTGTGCTCTTGTAATTGACATAATTGTTCTTCCCAACATTGTGAAGAAGTGCTCAGTTATGAGGGCCGTTATGGGAAGGGCAATCACAGTCATGATTCCAGTGCTTAGTTTGTAATAAAATAGGTGCAGGTAACATAAATCTGTGTTAGAAGCCCACGCCGGTGCTATAAAAGTCAGCTCACTGAAGGCTAAGTCCTTGTAGTCTCGAACCCACCTTATGCCTCCACTAGCTGATCCTCTTTGCCTCTTACAAGTTCCTGTTTCCTCTCTTTATGACAATTTTTCTGCCTTTCTCTTCCTCCTTCATTCTCCTTGTTGTGTTTATCCTCTCTTGTTCTAAATAAATGTCTAATAAGGAAAAATACGTTTTGGTCCACAAAAATGAGTGCCAGTGGGCCCCAACAGTAAACACTGTCTCAGATTAGGCACTGCATACACAGAAACTTCACCCAACTGAAATGTTTCAGATTTGAGAACTATCATAAACTGGAACATTGGAATGCTTGAGTGCAGAACTACATCCTGGGAAAACTAACATTCATTAGCTCCATGTCCCTCCCTCACTTCAATGCAGAACAAGTGAGGCATTCTTGCCTCCTCCAGACAACAATCTCAAGCCAGCCTGTTAAATAAAAGCTCCTCCCCCATCAGTTCTTGCTGTTTTTTTTTTTCTAGCTGAAATGCCATACGGCCATCCTTGTTTGTCTGCAGCGGCAGAGCTGTGGAGACAGTTTTTTTTTGCCATTGTGGTGGGAGCAAGGGTCCAGAGAGGAATGTGGCTCCTATTCTGTGCTCCAAGGTTTCATCACTTCTGTATTTCTCCTGGGAGAAGCTTTGGACCACAGAGGTCACTTAGGATGTTGAGATGGAGTTCGGTAGTCCTTAGTGTGTCTAGGCTAACTGTTGCAACTGGAGTGGCTGGTGCTCGACAAGTAAAGCTCATTCCAAAGAGGTCTTCATACTCTAAGGCCCATATTTATACTTTTTTTGCGTTGCATTTGCGTAATTTTTTTACGTGAAAATGGCGCAAACTTGCAAAATACAATTGTATTTTGTAAGTTTGCGCCACTTTTGCGTCAAAAAGCGGCGCAAACGCAGCACTAAAAAAGTATAAATATGGGCCTAAGTGACTTATTTTGCACAGACATTGATGACTTTATTGGGTAGAGTCTGCTGGTTTTTCCATTGGTCACCACTTGCCCTTGGATGATTGGGGCATTTAGCTGGCTATTTGTAATTGGTGCAATTTTGATAGTGTCTTTAGGTCATTTAAACTACTCCAGTGTGTGGGCTAAGCTTGTGGCTAGTAACTATTGAGGGCAAGTGATTGGTGAAAAGGAAGCATGTTTTGTCTCCTTCCTCGGAGGGGGAACGTCTTATCCCTGCCAGTCATTCTTGAGTGGAGGGAGAAGGAGACCCTGCAAAGAATATTCCACCTCTCATCACGAAAGATGAAATTAGAGCTGTGATTGAGACAGCTGTCACAAAAAATGTAGGATTTCAACCCAAACAAGGTTTTAAGGCTTCCAAGACTCTGGCTTTGCTGAACGTGAATAAGTCTGCATCTTCTGACTTGGACATGCCTTTCAAATCATCAGGGAAATATGGCAGAAGAACAGAGATGTGGGATATCTTCTTCCATGTCAGGGACAATTAGTAGTTTGCTCCATTTCAGCCCAAGAACGGTAATGAAGATTTCTTTCCCCAGTATGTGAAGCCATAAGTATTGGTAATGCTGTTTTAAGGGTGAATCAGAGATATGGTCTTGGGTGAATGGAAGGACCTGGATAAGCTGGCAGTTCCTCAATTTTGGCAGAAGTTACATTTGGTGGAAGGGGAGAACCTTTAGCCCTGTGCTGTGAACGTTTAAGCAATTCTTGACACTTTAATTGGGAAAATATCCATTAATCCTGAGGAGTGTTCCCACTTGTAGATGACTGATAGAAAAGTGGGTTTGGGCCTGAAGAAGGGCCTGGAGGAACAAGATCACAGATCAATAGGGATTGAACATGTTGGACAGAGGCTATGCAAAAGATTGTTTGGAATGGCAACCAGAAACCAGAGTTATTCACAACTAGAGGCATATTTACCCTCCCCTTTACATGGCTCTTGCTCAACACAATGTGGTGCAAGAGCGACACAACTGAAAAGGTAGATTTATGAAGCCACTCAAGGCCATCTTGCATGGCCTTGAGTGGCTTCATGAATCTCGAGTAATGCAACAGACTGTAAATTGCTACAGTGCATTACTCTGCACGAGAGAGGCATTTTAATGGGTGTTACATGGGTGTTCCCACACAAGATCCATGGATTTTGATGCATTCCCAGATTTGCCAGAACTGGTAGACCTGGTAATGTGCCAAAAATGTACACCTCCTCAGGTGAGGCATATTGAGGTGAAATATATTTATTTCTCTTCGTTGTTTCCTCTTTCTATTTGTGCTGCATTCTGCATGGAAAGAGGAAAAAGGCTCAGGGGATCATTTTGCATGAAGGTGCCATTGCCTGCACAAAACCAATCCTACATGCAATGTAGGCGGCCTTTCACCATGGTGCAAGGGTACCTGCATTAACACTAGGCAGACCATTGTGTGCCAGTGCTGGGGAAAGGGCAGGGATGCACCATATTGGGATAAATACATCACATTACTGCCCCTTTTCTTTAATGCAGTGCAGCAAGATGACATGCTACACTGCACTGCATCACTTGCCTATAAATATGGCCCTTACTGACTAAAAAAGGGCCAAAATGATTAGAATTACTGGGGGGAGTCAAAATCTTGCTCAGGAAGAAAGAAATATCCAGGTTTCCGGTGCCAGAGTGGAGAAAGGCCACTTACTCCATATTATTTCTGGTGCAGTAAGAGCCAGAGACATATAGGGGCATATTTATACTCTGCTTGCGCCGGATTTGCGTAATTTTTTTTTACGCAAATTCACCGCAAACTTCACACCATATTTATACCTTGACGCCCAACCCCCCAAACGTCAAAATGTCGCAGAGTGCATCATTGTCTGGATGCGTGAAACAGCTTTGCGTTAATGACATGCAAGGTAGGTGTTCTCGTCCAAAAAATGACTTAAACACCCGTGTGCCATATGTATCGAACAGCGCAAAAATGCGCACAGCTGGGAGGTGGAGTCAGAAAATGGCACACAGCCTGATTTGCGTCAAAAATTATTGCCTGGGTCAGGGCAGGTGCTAAAATGGGGCAAACACACCAGTACTTAAGGAAAACACACAGAAGCAACATCAAAGCTCCAAAAGGATGACATGGAGGTGCTATTCATCCAGCATGCACGATGACGCAGAGCACAGGACCAACAGCAGCAGCTTCCACCACACCAGCAGGGACCCCAAAGACAACGCAGAAGGCAGGAGAGGATATTATGGACCAGGACAACCCTTCAGGACCTCAGGGAGCATGACATTATCCAGAGGTACAGACTAAACTGGCAAGCCATACAGCAGCTGCTGCACCACATTGAGCCACAGTTGGCACCCAGCTTGCAGACACCCCACATCATTCCACCAGAGACCAAGCTGCTAGCTGTACTCCACATGTTGGCAATTGGCTCTTTTCAAACCACTGGTGCCCTGGTTGCAGGGATCTCACAGTCCTCATTCTCTGTCTTCCTACCCAAGGTACTGGATGCCACCATCTCCCTTACAGCCCGCCACATCAGCTTCCCCAACACACAGCTGAAGCAGCAGGAGACCAAACAGGGCTTCTACCAAAACAACGGCTTCCTACACGTGCTTGGTGCCATTGACTATACACATGTACAGATTGTGCCACCTGCTGCAACCGAGCATCTATACCGCAACAGGAAGCACACACACTCCATCAATGCGCAGGCCATTATGTATCACCTGGGATTGATCACCAACATCGTGGCAAAGTATCCTGGGAGTGCACATGATTCATTCATCTTCCGCCACTGCACCATCAATCAACACTTCCAGGATGGATGATATGGAAATGGCCTACTTGTTGGTAAGTACAGAAACCCAGTACTTAACACACAGCACAGCAACCCTGTAGGACATGCAACACATACACCACTACATGGACTTGTGGTCAGGAAGACACTGAGATTGTGACACTGGTAGTCATGTTTGATATCCTGACCCAGTGGAATACACACCTATGGACAAATGACAGATGCAAATAACAACAGATGCCACTCCAGAGCCACAAGGGACAAATGTAAAACCACACAGTGACAATGACATGGCCTTAACTGGCAGTACAACTTGGAAGATGAATCTTACAATATCACATCAATAACACTCAATCACACACCCTTCCAACCAATACTTACTGTGTAAGGGGTGTGTAATGTGCTTCATTGCATGGCAAACACCATAAGACACATAGCATGATAATGATGACTCCAATGAAGGTGACATGGAATCATTGAAGCAGTACCAACATCTCACAACACTCCTGGGGTGACATTGCTCACTACCAATAAGGAAGTGGACTGTGCTAAGAACACATATTGATGTGACATTATTGCAAAGTGCATATTGCAACACATACGGATTGAGAGAATTACTCATATACATAAAAGACTTACAGGCATATGGACCTTCTGACACTTAAACCCTCACCCCCACAACTAAGTTAGCCATCTCACCTGGACCAGGTTCAGTAGTGTAGATACACGTTTGCACATGAGCCAACTCGGTGAGGGCACAAAAATAGGTTTGCATAGAACTTGTCACACAGGTCATATTTGTGCATTGTTACTTGTCAACACTTCAGTGCTGCAAACTTATGGAGATGTGTTGTGCATTGTCACCTAGCCAAATTAAAGGGCTTCACTGTTGTTTTTCACATGCTATTACATATGTTGAATTGGATGGGATGATCAGGCCACATAGTGCAACCGTGTGTCCACCATAGTGGAATCGATTCTTTGTGTGAAAGTATCATGTCACCTCCAGTGAAGACACATGGACACTTCTTTCACATGACATAATGCATGGGAGATACACAATGTACTGCAAGTGTACAAATATACCGCTGATATCCGGTCAATCAGCCAAACGCCAGTTTAGATTAACAACCCAATGCTGACAGAAAATTCTAGAAGCCAAGGATCCCACACAATAACAAAAACACAGATGAGTCACAGACCACACAATATAACAACTGCCATACAAAGTTATAATCAAGGTGCAAGCAACCTCCAAATATTTACACTCATTTTCTCTTTCAGCTAGTCAGCGGTATGGGATCCAGCCTTGGATCATGACCCCATTTGCAAACCCAAGCACTGCAGCAGAGCGTGCCTATAATGAGGCACATCAGGGGACACTCACCATAGTAGAGAGGACTTTTGGCATCCTGAAGTCAAGATTCAGGTGGCTGAACATCACTGGACGCAGCCTCCTATACTCCCCTGAAATGGTGTGCAAGATCATTTTGACCTGTGCCATTCTGCACAACATTTGTGTAAGGAGGAACATTCCCCTCTATGAACAGACCCACAAATGCCTGAAGAGGAGGAAGAGAAGGATGCTGTTCAGCAACATGAGGGGGACCATCCAAACACTGCAGCAGGATTGCGTCGGAGACAACACATTGTACAAAACTTCATTAAACTATAGTCACCATCACCACTTTCTTACCATATGTGATTAAACACCTCACTTCATCACTCAATCATAGTCTGTGTAATTATGTATGCATCACATGATCCCTAGGAATCATAATCAGAGTTTAGCCTCATGGAGCATTGCAGAAATACAGATTAGGATACTGAAAAAGCCACATCACATTTGATGGGTATGAATGTACAACCAACATCACACACAGTGGTAATGACATATGTCCTGTTTATTTCACATTTGAAGGTCAAAATCAGAGGACTACATATCTGAGACACATCCATGTTGCCAACATTGGCCATTGCAGCACATGACACACAACTAAGACACCATCAAACATAAGGTTAAATAGTGTTTCATACATGAGGCAGTGGATGTGCTATTGCATAGGTAACAGGAATTTATGACCACACCCTTGACAGCAGTAAGTGTGACATCAGCTATCTCTGCAAGGAGCATGTGTGACAAGAAGTGCATCAAACCTGAAAATGGATAGCACGAGTGCCCCAGGTATAACAAGCATTGCTTACAAGACATGCCCTGCGCATGCCATCCCAGGTAATAAGTCCTGCCACTGCCTAGTTTTCTGTGTCTCCCCACCCTTCTCTAGGGGCCCCTGTAAATGGACTATTTGTACCCTGATAACCTTCATCTACACACACACAGACTCCCATTTTGACTCGTGTGTGCTTCCCTCTTTAGTATGGCATGCCATAGTAATAGTTAATCTATCTGCATGGACTTCAGGTCCGATAATGCACTGCCTGGTAGTCGGTAGGACCTGTAATCACCTGTCCATTGCTTCCCATGTGAAAGGTACTCTAGGCCCTTTCAACTTGATTTACACCCACACCTGCAGGACTTGTGAGAGACTGAAGCTGCACACACCTGTGAGCACTAACATGCAGACCAGCCATTTGAACCTGCACTGCCACTGCTGCTGCCTGAAACTGCTTAGAAGCTGCCATTTTATGAAAATCCTTGTTGTTGTGCATTGATGTATAAATCACTTGTGTGACAGAACCCTTGGGGTATTGTGTAAAGTTGCAGCCCACAGCACAAATACAGTTTTTAGTTCACACAGTGTTTGCCCAGCTTTTCCCAGTCAGAGTCTGCTCACTGTGTATTTGCCTTGTTCATGTTTGTTCCTGACAAAGCCTGCATCCTGTTAGCCTGACTGGTTCCTGTCTTTGCAGTAACAGAGAGGTTCCCTGTGGCTACATTTGTCTCATAGTTGCTTTCCATGCCTTCTCTTTCCTCATGGGGTATTGTGTCTGGTAGGTCTACGATGAATCCTCAAATAGATTGTATAGTGTAATCAGTTTACTTATTGTATCTTGGTCTGGGACATGTATTCAAATAGCCTAATACAACCCCCATCCCTTGTCTGGGTTTCATGTATTCATGAGTGACAAACAGTGACAGTGTACTATGGCTGTATGCATGGATTTGGTAGGGTGCCTCCAGCACAACAAACAAGGGTTGCTAATGTGTACGAAAGGACAAAACATGTTTGTGCCCTGACGGTCCACACACTGATTCACATTGTTCCGCAACCTAGTGATGGTCCTTGCGTGGTGACTAGCTGTGAGATTAATTAGCACAGAGGCACTGATGTTCCCTGTTGCAGTGAGAATTTTAGAGGCCACCCTGTTTACAAATGTTGCGCCAAATCCTGCCTGTTTCGTATTACTGATCTATAAAGTTTGTGAGCACACCAAGGTTGCCCTGTTGTCAGCCTCATAAAAGTTCTGCAGTGCCATAGCTGGACTATCCCCATGTTTGTTGTCAATTTCTCTTTGGCTTTAGGTCAATTCTGCTTTGAAGGATACTCTGTTAATTCAGGGAATGGCTCCACAGACTCATGACTAGACCTGCACGTAACTGTGACAACATGGAGGCCAATACTGACACAGGGTACACATGGCCACACACTTGAACTGGACACCTTTGTCCAATGAACCACTGGAAATATGTGAACTCATGCAGCATGGTTTGCTGGTCCTCCACTGCCACAGGAGAAACATAGGTCATTTATATAAACTGAAACTGTGGTATAACATTACATTTTTGGATTGGTTTTGGGACTCTGTGTCACAAACACTGTACCTACCTAGCATGTTCAAATGCCTGACTCATGGGTAGTATACAAACAAGTGACCAGGAAGTGGTATCCAACATTCCAGTACATGTGATGGCTTACCCTTGTAACATTGCCATTATCAACCGTCCACTATCTATCCTGTGCATAGTTTGCCATGGGAGATGTTTGGTCCCAAAAGTCAGAGAAGTTCACACAGCATTAGATGCTACGGTATGACAAACACATATCCTGACTGATGTACCACACTGAATGGCATATGATGCTTATCCACATTTACAACACATGCATACAAGCACATTAATGAAAACATGTCTTGTGACGTTGACACAGAGGCACAACAACAATTGAAATAGCCAATTCACAGACATAAACACACAGGCAACGAGTGAATGTATTAAGTTGCGTAGCCTTGCTATCCTCTATTGACGCACCACCTGCTCAAATTTAGGAATACCAATGTATATTCTAAATGTTTGGGTTGCTGTTGTGTCAGTTAAGAGTGCTCATCCGACACAACAACATGAGTATTATGGTCTGCAGTAGTGTGGTCTGCAACATGTGCCCAAACACAGGAACACACAATGCAGGTGCTAATAGCCTATCTCTGTACAGTTACAGCTTGCATGTACGATCAAAATGAGAGAAATGACACAAACAGTTAAAGACACATATTTTGACACAAACGCATCACAAAAGACGCATATGCGTCAAATTTTCCCACATATGCGTTAAAAAATGACGCTCACAGCCATTATACATCCATTGGTCCCTAGTGGTAATTCCTACACTGCATCCCATGAAATTGGTTATCAATGAAAAATATATTGAACTATGAATGCAGGTGAATTTTTAAGCATTTGCATCATAAATGTTTCACGCATCATAATAAAAACGCACAGCATTTGAGACAAGAAATTATGTAATAGGGTATCCTGTTTACAGAAATGGTACAGTGGGTGTACTTTCACTTTCACTTTGCAGAATGTGATTCTTCTAGACAGACTGTGTGGCTGTGCTGAGAGTTTTGTCTGTCCAAATTGTGCTTTTGTCACCTGTGTATCATCCTATTTGTCATCTGTTGTTTTTGTAATTGTCTCAGTTATTCAGTGTAAGTGTGTTTCTGTCATTTTTGGTGTCTAATTTTGTCTTTGTACTGTTGGGAGTGTGTAGTGGGTATTGTTAGTTGGAGGATTGTTGGGCTGTTTGTGGGTTACTTAAGTTTAATTTTCCTCCCTCTTTTACTTGTATTTTCCTCCGTACCCTTCCCTATACCTTTTATTTCTGTCATGTTGTGTAGGCCACGTCTGGGGAGAATGGGAGAGGAGGAAATGGGGGCATTCATTTGGCTGGTGTGCCACTTCCTCCCCCTGATGTTAGAGGCTGGTGGCAGGGTCATAAAGGGGTATCACATGGAGGCAAGGAGGCTCAGGTGGTCTACAGTGCTGTACCATCTGAGGAGAATTTTCAACACAAAGCGCAACGACCACCAACTCAAGCATCGCTGGGCTGACCTTGTTGCCAGAGAGCAAGACCTGCTGGACCACCTGGGTGTGGTGATTGGTGGCCCTGTTGGTGAGTACAATTCAGACTAATGTGCACATTTAAATGCTCTGTAGTGACAGTAGCAGGTTTCATGACATGCTGCATGCAATGTTTGTGGACATGTGGAATGCAAGGTAAATATACTGTGGCCCTGATTTATTCAATATTTGCTACACATTACCGTCATTTGTTAGCTCAAAAGCTGTACAAACATGCAAAACACAGCTTGATTTGTCAATTATGGCTGCTTAGACCTCAATAGATGATGGTAATGCTGCTCAAACTTATGTTTCATTCATGGTCTGTGAGTGTACCAGGAAAGAGATGCATTTCACAAGCTAAAGCAAGGAATTAACGTAGTCCCCAATTATTTGAAGTACATGTCTGAACTGTATTCTTAGCCATACGTACAAAGTTCTTCCTAACCTCTGGTAATATCTTAGGCTGATACTTTGACTTGGTTTGTGCAGCATTTAAATTAGAAATGGATGCCAAAGTAATGCACACTGGATAATATCTAAATGTTTGGTGCTACTTTCCATAGCTGTAGCGTTAAACATGAAGCAAATGCTACAAATTGAAGAAAAAAAATATATATGGCCCTCTGTTCATTGTTCCTATGTGTTTTAATTTGCCTTGGGCATAATTGCTGGAACAGAGCTGATGCATTTGCCATCTGTGTCACTTTATAGCCATGCAATTCTCATAAGTTATTGAGTCATCATGGGATACCTGAACTTGGTGAATGCATGGTCAAAATGTATTACTTGCATGATGTTGGGCACGGGACCCCTGACAAATTCGATCATACATATAAAGTGACAAAATAGTTTGCTAGCTTACGTTTGGTACACCCCTGCTGATCTAGTGCAGCATGTGTACAATAGCTAACTTCCCATTATGAAGGCTATCACAGACATGGGTGTATGCTAAAATCAGCTGACCAGCATTCCTGCAACTGCTGCCATTCCCAAGGTGCATACAAATTGGGACCTACCTCATCAAGATTGCCACACTAGGACATTTGTTAAACCATGTTTCAATTATGAGACAGTGTCAGTTTGTTGTATACCCGCAGATCACCCAACTTGGCTAATGTAAGATGATGAATGTGACTAACTGTGAATTTCAATACCCAAGATAGGTACACAGGGCAATAAGTGACACATTTCAGGTGCAATGACTACACCTGTGCCCATGCGTTCTGTCACGGATGATCAAAATAGACACTGTCAGCATATATTTCTTTGTTGTCTTGATTTAGATATATGGCCAATCCATGCTTAGCGTAAGATTGTCATCAAGTAACAGACAGGATCCCTGTCATTATGGTGTCATAGGGAGCATATCTGGCTGTGGGTGCACTGGCAATGTGGCATATGTAACCTACAGACAACACAGGCACACATTTAATGGACCATAGAAAGCATAATAATTCATGAACTAAACTCAACCCACATGAGCATCACACAGTAACTGATTGTCCCTTGATGCGCAAGCCACAATACCTGAGTGACGGCTATTGCAGTGCACCAGGAACGTGGCTTTGCATGTCTCTCATAACAACAAATGAATAAATGGAGTACTCTCTATAATTGAATCTGCAACCAATTGAGTAATCATGTTTGTCACCACATGATTGTTAGGGCCACTGCATGTGTGCATATGTGTGTGTATCACTCACTGGAGTGACAGGGTCAATACATGTTTGCAGTGGTATGTCTGTTGGGGTGTCTACATGCCTGAGGGGCTGGTCTGTCAGATATAATGTCACACACAGTGATTTTTTTGTTCTAAGTGTTGTACAGTGCACAGACATTGAGCACATTTCACCCTTCCAAGTTTTACAGGTGGACCTGCCCCCTACACAATTGGAGAAGTGGCTTTATTTGTGGACCCAGACATAGCCAGTAAGTGTTGATATGTTAGATCTGTGTTGTGTTTGCAGCTCTTGTGTGATTGACTCCTGTGTGTCGGACACATAGCAAGGTATGATGTGCTGGCACATGATCTGATGTGTGACTTGACTGGAGTTTGACTTGTTTTTCTATATTTGAGTTGGACAATCAGTGGCGTAGAGTCATAATTTAGGATTGTGGGCAGGTGAACAGGGTGACATTTGTTGCTACATTTATTGTAATGAAAATTTTGGAGGTAGCCATTTTCATGATTTAGTCAGCAAGTCATACCCTGGATCACACAGAGCAGGAATGCCAAAGTATTATCCACAGACTTGAGCATCCCTGTTAACTAATGAACATGAAGGGCTGTATGTTTGACTTCCTAGCAGCATCTATCTCCATATCATGTGCTACGTTTATGTGGCACTTGAGTACAATGGCATAGGTGTGCATGCAGCTCAAGCCCGGATGGGTGCTTGCATCTATGTGCTTGTTTTTGGAAAGGTATTAGTGATATCAAATGATGTGGACAATTGTCCACAATTAGGAACATAAATGTGGATGTGATTGTCCAATGTTTGTGTCTATCCTAGTTGGACACCCTCCTTACCTGTGGTGGACTGACTAAAACCATGGACAGCTGTCCAAAGCTTCCTGGCTGTCACTGATGTTTGAAAGTATGTGTTGCATGTCCATCCCCCCTGAGGCACAGGGTTAGGGTTATGAAATATGTGTACCTGGGTGTGAGGATCCCAGTGTAGAACACAGACATGTAATTCAAAAATTAATTTGTTACAACCTGGGATACCCCCACATGATTAGCAACTGCATGCCATCCTGCCAATTCTATTTGCAAATCACAGATCTTGTGGCCCTTGATTGTCATCCAGAAGATAGCCATTATTTGGCCTATCGCATGTGGAGTACTTGCAGCATTTGTTATGGGACTAATGGCAGAACAATGATGCATAGATCAGTAGGTACACACTATTTTGAGCATTGCTGTGCTGTTAGATAGGAGATGTGTAGGCTGCGTTGGCATGTACGTCCTCATGGACAATCTGTGATCTGCACTGTGATTTGGCCTGTTTAAGCTAATTTTGAGGAAGTGTTTGAATATCATCAGTAGCTGTATCACACAATGATGTAACTAATGTTTTTTTTTTTTTTTTTACAGATGCTAATGTGGATGCCAATCAGATCTGAGAATTCCGGAGAAGGGCAATGCGTTACTGCCACATTCTGGATGTGGAATCTGGGTTCCGCCACATGGCACAGTGTTATCGCTATGAGAGAGCCACAGGGGTCTGGAGGGCGTTTGCCCAAGGGGGCCCATCCGTGTCCACAACAGCCACCAGCACCACCACTCCGACCCAAGTGGCATCAAGGATGACAGCCACCACTGCAGGTCCCTGAACATCATCCGCTGCTGGACCACTGACAGCAGCCCCTGCACCTCCCCCTCCAAACATGGCACCAGCATAACCCTCCACAAGTGGCACACAGACCACCCCTGCTGCTGTCATTGACAATGCGGAATTTATGAACATGTGACGTGACAGGCAACGGATGTTTCAAAGGATGAACAGGTTGCAGCAGGAGGTGTCCCACATTAGCAGGAGACTACGTGGGATAAAAAAGATCCTGCGGAAGCCAAAGTTGTAACTGTTGGACCCTGAGCCATTATTCCCTCCCCTACCTCCTCTTTCCTGGTTCTTAAGTTTAGTGGGTTTAGGGGGCTTAGTGTTAGGTTAGAATAGGCTGTTAGTTTAGTTAGTATAAGTGGGTTGGGGTGGAGTGTGTGATATTTTTACATGTGTTTTTTTTGTGGGTGAGTGGGGGATGATGTTGAGGTTTTTGTGTATAAAAAAATAATAAAATACAAACAAATATTTTAAAAAAATACAAAAAATATATAATTGTTTAGGATAAGATAGTATGGCCCTCATTACAACATTGGTGGTAAATGCCACTTACCGCCGTGCAGAAGACTTTCCAATACACCAACGCGGAATTCCGCCACAGCTATTACGACCAAGAGCTCGGAATCTGCCAAAATCTGGACACCCACACAAGTCCGCCATATTAAAGGTCAGTGATAAACTGGCGATAACAAAACCTCGACCGTCATGCCAACAGGAATACGCCCACACTTTCACGACCCACGAATCCACGCGGCGGTCTTTCAACCGCGGTAAACCATTGGCGGTACACACCGAAGCGCTCAAAATACACACACATTTACAAAACACAACCACATTGGACAATTCCAAATACACACACCTGATACACATGCACACACAACTCCCACACACCCAATACAATATAAAACACCCACCCACATCACTCACAAACCCTTCCTACCAAAAATTTTGAGAAAGGCCAGAGAGACAGCACAGCAAAGACAACACCAGCATAAAGAGGCACACAACACCATCACACATACACATCCACGCACAAAACACTGCACACCCCTAAACATGACCCCACACATGACAACACACACCACCTCACACATCACCCACACAACCCCATGGCACCGAAAAGACACCACAGGTTTTCGGAGGAGGAGCTCAGGGTCATGGTGGAGGAAATCATCCGGGTAGAGCCACAGCTATTCGGATCACAGGTGCAGCACACCACCATAGCTAGGAAGATGGAGCTATGGCGCAGAATCGTGGACAGGGTCAACGCAGTGGGACAGCACCCAAGAACACGGGATGACATCAGGAAGAGGTGGAACAACCTATGGGGGAAGGTGCGTTCCGTGGTCACAAGACACCACATCGCTGTTCAGAGGACTGGCAGCGGATCCCCCCACCTCCTCCCCCATAACTAACAACATGGGAGGAGCAGGTCTTGGCTATACTGTATCCTGAGGGCCTCGCAGGAGTAGCTGGAGGAATGGACTATGGTAAGTCAAATCTTAACTATTACATCCCCCACCCTACCTGCATGCTATCACATACCCCTACCCTTGCCCTCATCCCCATCACTCCAACTCCTCACATATGTCCCACTATCACAAAAAACACATCCCAACACCAAGCCCTGCATTCAACAACAAAGCATGGACACCCATCACCAATGCATGGCCACCACACATACCCACACAGACCCCTAAACAATTAGCACACAAGGTCCTACACAGGAATGCAAACACTGGGGTACAGGGTCACCCACCCATTGCACACCATGGCACACACAGATGCAATAATCATGCCTTTACACCCCTGCAGGACCCCTACTCAACGTCACTGGACAGGAGGTTCCAGACATGTCCACTCCACCCACAGAAGAGTCCCACAGTGATGACAGCAGCTCTGTCCAACTGGACCTAGACGACCAGCCCGGCCCATCAGGGACCTCGGGGCAGTCACTTACCCTCACACTGGCACAAGCCACAACAGAGCCTCCCCCCTCTGGAAACACCAGCACAGCACCCACCCAGTGGGCCCATACCTCTGTCCCCAGGACACGTCAAGCAGCAGTGTGTCCACCACTACAGGGAACCCAGGCTAACCCACCACCCCAAGAACAGCAGGGACCTGGGGGCAGTAGTAGTGAGCACACGGTTCATGGGACAGAGGCCCAGGAACACAGGGGAACTGGGAGAGCTGCTATGCGACAGGGGGAGGACATGCCCAGGGAACCCACTCTCCAAGAGGCCCTCTCCAACATCATGGGAGGCTACCACCATTCCCAGGAGACGATGGCAACGGTACTGGCCAAGTTTCAGGAGACCCAGCGGCTGCAGGAGGAACAGTATTTGGGTTCAGGGAGGAGCTCAAATCCATCAATACCACACTGGGCACCATTGTAGGGGTGCTGAAGGAACTTGTGAACACCAGGAGGGACACTGTGGCACAGCAAGGGGCCCCTGACACTAGCCTGGACGATAAACTGCCCACCACCTCCGCCGGTGCTAGTGGACAGGAGGCACCGCCACAGGACCATGACACCAGCACCCCACCCCCTGCAGATGGAGAACCACCCCAGTCCCTGAGGTCCAGGACAAAGGCAGAGAACAATGCCAAGACCCCCGCCAAGAAATGAGACCACCCTGATTGTCATCCTTCTGTCCCACTTTGTCACCCTGTCTATCCTTAAACTGCCCCAGCTCCACTTCCTATGCCCCTTTGGACAATGCACCTGTGAGACAAATAGACTGGACTCTGCCATGGACATTCCTCCACCATCACCCCTGACCATTTTACAACCCCCTCCACTATTTAGCACTTAAATAAACACCCTTAAATCACAAAAATATCTGGAGTCAGTCTGTCCTTTCACAATTGTGTATTTGCAATAAATGGGGGGAAATAGCAATGTCCATTGTATTCTCAACATACCTATGTCACACAGCTCTAGTCCATGAGGAAACCTAGCAGAGGTCACACAGTGGGACCCACATCTGTGAAATCGAAAGGGAAAGTGACAAATCAGGGTCCATACACTGGGTGAAAGTGACAGACAGATGAGAGGTAGAACAAGTGTATCAGATGTAGGAGGCACTGATGTCTTCTTACCTGTGTCTCATTGGAAGTATTGATGAATCATGGTGTTTCTGTTGTTGATATCCTCTTCTTCTGCCTCCTCTTCTTCACTGTCCACAGGCTCCACAGCTGCCACAACACCTCCTTCAGGACCATCCTCCTGCAGAAAAGGCACCTGTCATCGCAAAGCCAAGTTGTGCAGCATACAGCAGGCCACGATGATCTGGCACACCTTCTTTGGTGAGTAGAATAGGGAACCACCTGTCATATGGAGTCACCTGAACCTGGCCTTCAGGAGGCCGAAGGTCCTCTCTATAGCCCTCCTAGTTCACCCATGTGCCTCATTGTACCGTTCCTCTGCCCTTGTCCTGGGATTCCTCACTGGGGTAAGTAGCCATGACAGGTGGGGGTAGCCAGAGTCACTTGCAAATGTCGAGGGACAACTGTTAGACACACACTAACCCGTAGGGACAACCCCAGACCCAGACAAATATTCACACTGTATAGGGTCCATGTCCTCACCTAATAGCAACACACGGTGCCTTTGGAGTTGCCCCATCACATAAGGGATGCTGCTATTCCTCAGAATGTAAGGGTCATGCACTGAGCCAGGAAACTTGGCATTCACATGGGAGATGTACTGGTCGGCCAAACACACCATCTGCACATTCATAGAATGGTAGCTCTTCCGGTTTCTGTCACCTGTTCACTCATGCATGGGGGACCAAGGCCACATGTGTCCCATCAATGGTTCCTATGATGTTGGGGATATGTCCCAAAGCATAGTAGTCACCTTTCACTGTAGGCAAATCCTCCTCCTGAGGGAAAACGATGTAGCTGCACATGTGTTTCAGCAGGGCAGACAACACTCTGGACAACACGTTGGAGAACATAGGCTGGGACATCCCTGATGCTATGGCCACTGTCGTTTGAAAAGACCCACATGCCAGGAAATGGAGTACTGACAGGACCTGCACTAGAGGGGGGATACCTGTGGGATGGCGGATAGCTGACATCAGGTCTGGCTCCAACTGGGCACACAGTTCATGGATTGTGGCATGGTCAAGTCTGTAGGTGACTCTTCCATTGTCGACAGGTCCACCAGCGGTCTGTACACTGGAGGATGCCGCTATCTCCTCACCTGCCCCAGCGGACGTGCTCTATGGATAAGAACAGCGAGCAGATGGTCAGCCAACACTGAGGCACGAAAACACAACTTTATTCCACACATTTGTCAATCCGCTATGTGCCTGTCTTAGTGTGTATGCAAGGCCTAGATATGTGTGACGCATTTAAAATAAATGCCATGTGGCCCCCTGAAATAGCGGCTGCCTGACCTGTAAGGTGGGACAATGGGATATGAGGTAACTGCACTGGTGTTCTACAACGTAACGGTAGGCGGGCGAAGACCGCAGCGCAATCCTGCATTGGTTAACATTGGAACCAATGGCGATGTACGCCAGCGGTGACGGTACACACCGCCGCGGACGTGACCGCCATTTTCTCTCTGTTCACTCACTTGATACCTGATCTTCAACAGAAGAGGACATACACTGCAAGTGCTGCTGTGACGTCAGTCTGGAAGCGACAATGGCTACAGTGTCTGGGGAAAGGGCCCCTGCTTCACTTCGGAGGAGTGGGACAAACTAGTGGATGGGGTCCTCCCCCAGTACACGCTACTCTACGGTCCTCCAGACAAACAGGTGAGTACAGTGTGAGCATGCAGTATGGGCAATGCCTGTTTGGAGTGGTATGGATGGGAGAATGGGGGGGTGAGGCCTGCATGAGCGGACAGTGGGTGTATGAGCGTCAGGGCAAGGGTGGGAACGTGGGCCAATGACAGTGATAGTCCAGACTGTTACATATTCTCCTTCCTCTAGGTCAGCGCCCACCAGAAGAAGGATATTTGGTGTGCCATCGCCAAGGAAGTCCGGACCCTGGGTGTCCACCACAGACAGAGCACCCACTGCCATAAAAGATGGGAGGACATTTGCCGCTGGAGCAAGAAGACAGCGGAGGCCTAGCTGGGGATGGCCTCCCAAAGTGGGAGGGGTGCCTGTCGCACCATGACCCCCCTGATGTTCCAGATCCTGGCGGTGGCCTATCCGGAGTTGGATGGGCATTTGAGGGCATCACAACAGCCACAAGCGGGTGAGTACACTCTCATTCAGCTGATTCAGCGTGCATGGAAGGTGTCTGGGTGGGGGAGGTGGGCAGTGGTTTACACTAGGCCAGGGCGAGATTTGCAGGCAAGGACCATTTGTGAGGCAGGCTCAGTGGCACCCCATTCCCACCAGTGGTAAGAGCCATCTACCCCCAGTCAGACTCCTGTGACTTCCATGTGTGCAGCAATCGGGCATAGGCCTTGTACCCCATGGCCCTGTGATTAATTAGGGAACTCTTAGTGCATGGCGTAGTGCAGAAGGCTGCTGTGTCTGTAGTGTCCGCCAATGGTAGCGGTATTGCATGCACTGAACATGTCTTTCTACTTTCTCCCCCCCCCCTTTTTGTGGTCTCCCTGTTCTTGTGTGCATTAGCATCATCACGCGGAGGAGCAGTGCCACCGGAGCAGGAGGGAGCTGCATCCCAAATGGCCCTGGAGGGCGAGACTACGGACTCCGAATTCTCCAGTGGGATGGAGGGCGAGGGGAGCTCCACGGCGGGGTCAGCTGAGACCAGCGACACCGACTCCTCCTCTGATGGGAGCTCCCTTGCAGTGGCGGGCCCATCTGTGCCCACTGCATCTACAGGTATAGCCGCCACCCCCCCTACCAGCAGCCCCCTCCCAGCAGCCCCTCAGCGTGTATCCCGTGGCTGCTCACCCAGGAGGGTGGGCATCTCCTTCGCCCAGGCACCTCAGCCCCTGCCACTGTCATCCCTGCTGCCCTCCGTGAGGAGGCCATTGACCTCCTCAGATCTCTCACTTTTGGGCAGTCTACCATTCTGAATGCCATCCAGGGTGTAGAGAGGCAGTTGCAACAGACCAATGCATACCTGGAGGGCATTCATTCTGGTCAGGCAGCCCAACAGCGAGCTTTTCAGACTCTGTCTTCAGCACTGATGGCAGCTATTCTCCCTGTGTCCAGCCTTCCCTCTCCAACTTCCTCCACCCAGACCCAATCCCCAGTACCTCAGCCTATCCCAAGCACACCATCAGACCAGCATGCACACACCTCAACACACAAGGGTAGCTCTGGCAAACATAAGCAACACACATCCCACAGGCACTCACACAAGCATCATACACATGCAGACATGCCAACATCCACTGCTTCCACTGTGCCCCCCTCCTCCACGTCTCTCTCCGCCCTCCCTGTCACGTCTCCACTCACACCTGCATGCACTACATCTTCAGCCACTACACCCATCACCAGCACGCCCATCATCACACACCGCTCACGTGCACTCACCATCCCCACTACCATTCACACATCCCCTGTGTCCTCTCCCAGTGTGTCTGTGAGCCCTCCTCCCAAACTACAGAAACGCAGTCACACACCCACTCAACAGCCATCCGCCTCACAACAGCCTCCAGCCCATGCACCTTCACCCAAAGTCAGCAAACGTACACCTCCTACAACCACTACCTCTTCCTCCACTCCCAAACCCCCTCCATCTACCCATCCAAGTGTGTCTAAAAAACTTTTCCTGTCAAACCTTGACGTCTTCCCTACACCTCCCCCTCCCCTTCCGTCCCCTAGGGCCCACCTGTCCAGGTCCCAACCCAGCACCTCAGCCACAACATCACCGGGATCAGTGGTGCCAGCAGTAACCAGCTTCTGGAGTGTGGCAAGCAGCAGGGCAGCCAGTGTGCCAAGAAGCCAGTACAAGGACATTCCCCCACCTCAAAAAGTAAAGAAGTTGGCCACATCCTGGAAGGAGAAGGCCAAAACACCTGCCACCAAGGGCTCTCCCAGGACTACAGTTGTGAGTGGCAAGACAGCTGCTCCACCATCCAAGGTGGGGAAGGGCCAGAGGAAGAAAGGGAAGTCGCTGCCAAGCTGCACAGCGGACAAGACCGCCACAGGCATGACCACATGCACCGCCACCACAGGCACCACCGATCACGACACCGCAGCCAGCAGCACGCTCACAGAGCAAGCCACGGGCACCACCGCCCAGGACACCGCCGCCAGCAGCACGCTCACTGAGCCAGCAACCCAGGACACCGCCGCCAGAAGCACGCTCACAAAGCCAGCCACCAGCACCACCGCCCAGGACACCGCCGCCAGCAGCAAGCTCACAGAGCTAGCCACCAGCACCGCCGCCCAGGACACCGCCGCCAGCAGCATGCTCACTGAACCACCCACCAGCACTGCTGCCCAATGAGCGCCGCAAGCACCGCCACCACTGAGGCCGCTGGCAGCACCGCCAGAGGCCATGCCACATCCTGTGCCAGTGACACCACCACAGACATGGTTGCCATCCCCAGTGGTCATTCGTACATGGCTGGTGGTCAGTTCCAGGGGCCTGGACAGCTTCCATGTTGGCCCATTGTCAGTGGAGAATGACATCCACTACCTCTGTCCTTGGCAGGATGAAGCACTCTGGGCACAAAGCCCCCTCCAGAAACAGTAGAGATTCACATCCACTACCTCTGTCCTTGGCAGGATGAAGCACTCTGGGCACAAAGCCCCCTCCAGAACCAGTGGAGAATGACATCCACTTGAGAGACTGTGCCTTTGCACTCCCCAGGATAAAGCAGTGGGCAACCCACCCACTGGAGAGACTTGTGAGACTGTGGCTTTGCACTACCCAGGATACCTTAATGGGCATGGAGTCCCCTCCTAGAGCTGGCTTTGTGCACTCATCTGGCTGAGGTGCCCCCCCTTAACTTCCCCCTGAGGTGCCTGTTTTATTTCGATCTGATGCACCAGCAGTGTTCTCTCCATTTGGATCGGGTATCTTGTGTGGGCCTCGTCCATGCATTTTGGGCCCAGTGGTCCATGGACTATGTAGGTGCAGTACATGGACTTGAAATCTTGGTGTACATATTTGTTAATAGTGTATATATATTTTTGACTAATGGATTTTTACTCATTACAATCATTCAAATAATTTCCTTTTGTCCTTGCGTTCTTCCAGGGGTAGTTGGGGGATGTAAATGTAATGTTTCAACATGTATTTGTGTGTATGTTGTTGTGTGTGAGGGTGGGGGTGTTTCGTGTTGCGTGTTTGTGTCACTCTCTTTTCCCCTCCCCCCTCCCCTGTGTTGTAGGTGCAGTACTCACTGTGGTGGTCGCCGCCGTCATTCATGCTCCTGATAGAGAAGCAGGAAGAGAATGGCAGGTAGAATTTGGAGTTCCGGCTCCATGGTGTCCTGGTTCCTCGTGAGGTGTGTAGAGGTGAGTGTTTTCCCTTCCAAGTCCTGTTTCCACCTTGTTTTTGTTCGCTTTGAATCCGCCCCGGAAAAGGTGGCGGATTGGCCTCTCATAATGGTGTGGGCGGTACATTGTCTTCTGCCTGTCTGTTGGCGGTGACCGCCATGCTGTTTGTTTCTACCGCCGTGGCGGTCGGAGTGTTAAAGTGGCTGTCTATGTTGGCGGTTTCTGCCACGTTCATAATTCCATTTTTTTTACCGCCGGCCTGTTGGCGGTCTTACCGCCGCTTTAACACCGACCGCCAGGGGTGTAATGAGGTCCTATTTGTTTAGGTTAGTATATGTTGTCCTCCATGTGTCCCGTCATATAAGGGGGTTGATGTTTAGAGTGTTTAGTTAAATGTGATAAGTAAGTTTAGCTTAGGGTAGTTAGTGCCAGTTGTGGGTAATGTGTAGTTAGGATAGGTTAGGTTAGTTAAGGTGTTTCCCCTAGTTTTAGTATCCCTTTTTACTGTTAGATAAATATTTAGGTACTCCTTTACAGTATGTGTCATATGCTTGGGGATCAGGGCCTTGGCATGGGTGAACAGTGTCAATTTAGTATTTGCATTTGTGTTCCATCCTGCATCCAAATCCCAATTGAGCTGTCACATTGGCAGGTACACCAAAGCTACTTCTCTATGCTTCTGCCATCAATTGCACCCACTACTCAAGGTTACTATGGTTCCCAATGTGTTGTTAAGCTTGGATGTATGTTTTCAATCTCTCATACTTTGAGACCAGATTTGGAATTTTGGGCACTGTGGTATGTCTGCCTGCAGCCTGATGTTCATGTGAACCCTGATAAGGTGAGTGATGGTATAATCTTATGTAGTATGGTATACATAACTCACACCTATCATTTCTTACATTGTACTGCCAGGTTACATATTTGTCCATACACTCGTACACATCCATTCCTGCTGTATGGTGTGTGTGTGATGAAATTTTACAGTCAGATGTCACATACCTAAAGAGTGTCTAGAAGAAAAAATTGAACACATTGATTTTCTGCTTAAACATCCTTTGAAGCAGACTTATTCTGTCCAACACAGCATTATACTGTTATTTTTCTATTTACTTCAGAAATAATCCTCAGGAAGGGCAGATGATGGTGGAAACCAGACCCCAGGGCATAGTTATCAGCCCACAATCTTTCAAGGCAGTTGTATTGACATTCCATGGCCATGAACTGAGACATACATCACTAATCTCCCACACGGTTGATGTGTCACATTACCCAAAGACAAAGTGGTTGTGTAAGTGCTATTTATTTTAAAGTGTGGTAGTGCTATATTTACATAGTCCAGGATTGTGAATCCATTAGTGTGACACATTCTATTGTGATACTACACAAGTGCAAAGGGACATGTCATTGGATATGCTGGATGAAGTGTCATACAGTGTCAATGATGTAGTGAGAGGCAATCGTAGAGCATAGTGTCAAGGTAAACAGTGGACTGGAGAACAGTGCATGTGAGCAGCTGTTGCAAGACTGGCATGTTAAGAAGCACAGGAACTTGGATATAAGTGCCCATTTGGCATGGACTTGTGCCACCGGGTACTCTTACGGGTGAAGGTGATCTTTTCCACGTCTTCATCTTCTGATGTGTGTGTTATCTCCTCTGCCCTTGGTGGTGGTGGGTTTGAAGAGGTAACACAAACTTCAGTGTTGGAAGACGTGGTCAGAAATTCCGGTAGCTGCCAACTGTGGGGCTATTAAGGGCAGTACTGCAGCAAGGAGGAGCTGCTGGTTCTTAAGAATAGCAGCTACATCACTGTGGTAGGCACCCAGGTCAGCCCTGAGGGGGTCAATATTGCATTTGTGCACGCAGTGAAAGGTTTGGTGTGCGAGGTGTTGTGGCAATTCCCTTACTGCTGTGCTAATTTCCTTCACACTTTGTTGAAGTTCTTGCAAGATAGGTGTTTGCACTTGCATGGCTGCTGACTGTTCTGCAAATGACATCTTGCACAAACGTACCCCCTCTAGGCTGGCTGCCATATTTTGCATCCCCACCTGCACCTCCTTGGCCATCTCCCGCTGTACTTTAACTACAGTCTTCTCAAAGCTGGTGCCAGTGTCGTCAGAGACCTCAGCTGGGTTGGAGATGGCAGGTCATACAATTGGGCTGGTGGGTGGGTCCTCTGTGATAGCTGCTACTTCTGTGCTCCTCCTTGTGACTGAAGGTGAGGTCTGGAGGGTTCATAGGACATCTTGGAGGGTCTGCTGGCTGATGTTTGTCAGCTCGCCATCCATGTCATCAGGAAAGTCCAGGACAGGCATATCCCCAGGAGAGCCATCATCCTCTGCAATGAGATATTGTACAATTAGTGTGTCTGTGTTGTGGCATTTGTAATGTGACATGCCTGACTTCCTATTAGTTGCACATTGTGATCTTGGTTCCTGTTCATGGTTCCTGTCATTAATATTAGGATTCTCCCAGGCCTATGTCTCACCTGCATGTCACATTTAGGGTGGGCAATTTGGGGAAATGTCAGCGTCACATCCTCTAGGTGTAGGTTCTGCCCAAATTGTATGTTGCACCTTATTGTCCTGCTCAACCCTCCGTCTACTTGCACTGGCTGTGGGTGTTCTGATGGCACTTGCACCACACTTAACAATCTGGAACTGACCCAGTCTCTCATATTCCACATCCACCTATATGTTGCTGAGACCTAGCATATACTATGTATTGGATTGGCATGGCACGATACGGGTGTCAGCATTGGTAGTGTGTACTGCTGATGTTGGGAAATGTGTGCTAAGTTGCACTGATGTTCCTACCAGTGTTCCATTTCCTCTTATGACTGTGCTGTGTTCGCCTTCCTACACACAAACGTCCTCCCACTCAATGCAGTTGTCTTTGCACTATGACACTTGAGATGTTGCATGGTGGCATTGCAGATATTGTGACCCAGGCACAGGCTAGACCCTGACATATGCAGCATGGGTATGACATTACTGTTGTGTACCTCATAATGTTAATAACAATACCTGAGGTTTGTAGCGCCAATGGACATGAGCATTTGACAGGATTTGCACATTTTTTGTAATTACAGGGGATTGATAACGTTGTCATCCTGAACCATCTATTTTGGGTGTGTTTGATCCATGGGGCCCTAACTGCCATTGGCTACTTGACCTGCACAGACAGCAGAGGTGGTAGTGGCAACTGCTGTCAATGGTAAATACCACTTGTGGATATGGCCTGAGACTAGAAATTGAGGCCTAATTCATGTAGCAACAATTCCAGCTGTCGTGTGACAGCAGGCCAGTTTTATGTTGTACCCTTCCCTCCTGAACTGGCTTTGCTTTTCAAACAGCCTTGGCATGGCAGAGTACCCCCATGCAAAGGTTGTTGGAGTAGTGTTGTGCTGTGCCTCAGGTTTCCCCTGCACAGCCCATGCCCCCATGCCATGCCCCTTTGCCCTTTCCACTACCTGATTATCATGGCTGACCTGCATTGTGTAGCAGGCATGCCCCCCCAGTTGCAGTCAACAATTATGCATTTTTGTTCCCCATGCCACTTACCCTGCATCTATGTTGTTTCCTAGTAGTCTGCGCTGTCCTGTCCTTGAATCCTTGTGACGATCTCCTCAGGGATGACGTCTGCCCCCATCTCCTCCATGTGGTCCAGGGCCTCCTGCGGTGCTGGACTCATACCTTGAGGCAGCAGTGCTGCCTTCCTGTTCCTGGCCATCTTTACCTTGGTCCTGAGCTTACAGTCATTCCAGCGATTCTTGCACTCATTGACTGTTCTCTGTGCTTCTGCCACACTGTTGATCTTATCGACAATTTGTTGTCAAATTGCCTCTCTCCAACCAATTGGCAATTTAGAGGTGACAAAAAGTTGGTGCTGGTGTTCCGTCACCTCTTTCACCAGTATTTCATGCTTCTCTGCACTGAACGAACACTTCCTTTTCTTCTCCCTCTCCTGGGTCCTCCTGGCTGGTTCCTGGTCGGTTGTCATCTTCCTGGGGTCTCTCATAGCTTCTGGAATCCATTTTGGGGCTCCATTACACATTTTGCAGTGTTTGCGTGGCTTTTTGATGCTATTGCGTCAAAAAATGGCGCGTATCCGGTTTGTGACGTCATAAACTGGGTTAAAGTCATTTTCGCTCTGTTAACGTTGTTTTTCTTTAAGACGTGGCGCATTGGTTTGAGTAAAAAAAATGACTCTAACCAGTGGTTTGCGCTGCCGTCCGCCAAAGTATAAATTTGACGCCCGGGTGGCCCCATGAAATGGAGTTAGCCGGCTTCAGTTTTGCATCAAAAAGTATAAATATGGGCCATAGTCCCATTTTAGACTGTAAGTGGGTGAACTCCTAGATCAGATCAACTCACTTACACATTGTAATGTTGCAAGCAATCATACCTATGATTCAGCCAGGATATTTTTTGGGCATTGATAGATCTTCAGGAATCCAATCTGCATGGTCCCATCAGGCCTTCTCACTAAAGATTCCTTTGCTTCGTGGAAGGAGAGCACCATTTTCAATTCAATGTCCTTTCCTTTGAGTTGAAATCCTTGCCAAGGTTTGTTTTTAAGGTGCTGGCTCTGCTGCTGGCAAAACTTCATGTCAAGGGAATTTTTGTTTAACTTTAGTTCGATGACTGATTCCTAATGTCTTCAAGAAGAGACCCACTTTTATCTCACATCCAAAGAGTGTTTACATATTTACAAGATCCTTGTGCCACTTTAGTGCCGCCATAGCATCATTTGTTTCACGCTAAGGTGGTGTTAAGATGGTTTTTCTGCCACACCATATTCGCAAAGTGGTGCAATGAAAGCATTAGCGACCCCTTGCACTACATTACGCCTACCTCAGGCATAATATCTACTAGAGGGGTGTTCCAGTGCTTTGAAATGTAAAAACTTTTACTGCACCATTTTTTTCCATCATTTTTAACAGCTGCTCAGAGCAGATTCAATGCCTCCCATGGATTGCAGCACTAGCGTCAACTCTTTTTACGCTAGTGTAGCAAAGTATCACAATAGAGTAAAACATTTTGAGGCTATTGTGATAACGAACACCATGGTGCATGGTATTGTAAATACGATGGAACCATGGTGTTGTTAGGTGCCGGTAGCGCCACTTTCTTGTCTATATGCCCCTAAATTTTTATAGGAGCTCGTTTCTAAGCATCACTGGGTGTGGGGTTTTATGTCTTGGAAAGAGATTCCTCAAGTTACAGACTCATCCTGCAATTTCTAGAACAAAGGCAGCTAAGCTTTTCAGACTGGCTTCAGGTCCAGGATTATTTAGCCTCAGCTATATTCCTGGTCTCTTGGGCAAGGTTCATTTGCACAGGTTCTTGAGATGGTTCTAACTAACTGGTCTCTCAGCTCCCAGAATATGTCTCTCAAAGTGAAATGGAAACAGCAGATAAGGATGAACAGCGGGTAGTGAGGGATCCTCTCTAGAGAGGGATTTGAAGGATCCCCCATCCCAAGGGTAAATAATATGAATGTCGGCAGTGGGGTGTCTGGCTAGAATATCAAGCAACTCATGGAGGAGAGGGTGTGGCGTAATAGCCTGAGCTGCTGACTTTGGTACTGGGGGAACCTTGTTCAATTCACTGCATCGGCTTAACATCCTGTGATTCTGGGCAAGTCACATAATCTCACTGTGCCCACTGCCTACAATTTAGTGCCTTGATACCCATCATGGGTGATTTGCCAATTTGCCATGCTTCACAGATCTTGGATTTAATGACAGAAGGCCAGAACTCACCCAAATGGAGTGAGCTGAAAGCAGTGCAATTGGCTATTTGGTCATCAGACATTAAATTTTGAACATGAACAAGGCTGGTCTGGTTTGTACAGATAATACTGTCAGCAAGGCTACTATTAACAAGCAAAGGGGAACTAGGAGTTTCCAGAGCTCACGGAGTTCTACTCCATGGAATTTGGCGGAGTTGGCTAAAAAGTAAGTGAATTCCGTGGAGTTCCGCAAGCAGTGGAGTGACCCTCCTTAGTGCTTACAAGATTGGGCACATTCAGGCCAGCGTGGTATGCCATAGGCAGCGAAACTGATGTTTTATGTCTCTTGTACTGACACAGCCATCCGGCCTGGAGTCCCACCTGCACACTTCCCTTCACCAACTGCCCTCCTTTACAAACTTGCTACAGTGGGCCAAGCACACCCCCGTCTTGCACCAGCCTTGCAATAGCTTCCTCTGTACTTACACAGAGCCTCAGACTGCCCTTTCTTTAGGGTCCAGCACTTGCAGCAGCAAACCAGCTCACCACAAGCAGCCTGGGATTTTCATAGAGTGCCTAGCCAGGCTTGCCACTGAGCCCTAAGGCTCTAAGGCACTCTCTCAGGCCACACACATCTCTATGTGGCCGGGCTGCATGTCTACCACTCAGCAGCTGATGCTCACCCAGTCTCCAGCTCTCCCTGCTGGCCTCCACACCGCACCCCATAACACCACTTCCTTTCCCACGGACTCTGGGGAGACAGTTTTTTTTCAAGTGGAGCTGTGACTGCATGTTTCCTTTTTTCCAAGTACAGACCCCCCTCATATGCAAATACTGTCATGTACAGTGCCGGCCCCCCTATGCACATCTAAGAGAAAGCGAAACGAGGGTCTGACCTGGGTCCAGGAGGGGCCCCGTTGCCATCGGCCTGGCTCTTTGTCTCCCTCTCTGGGGCTGCTGAGGACAGTGAAAGGAGGGAGGCCTGGAGGTGGCACCGGTGCAGCCACTGAACAGCAGCTACACGCCCCGACAGGCAGAAAACAAGCCTGTCGTCTAGGCTTAGCTGGGCAAATGTTGTTGGGACGAGGGTGAAGTGCAGCCCAGGTATGGGCCACACAGCACAAGCTCAGACTGTCTGTGCTTGCAAAGTGAGGCCCATAACTGGGCTGCAGTGTGCACACCAGTGAGCTCTGGTCTGCTACCGGGCTAGTGGATTTTTTGGCCGAACTCCATGTGCCAAAAACTTTGTGAATTCAGCCAGCGGAGCGTACCTCACCACTCATCTCTAGGGGGAACCAGATCTGGCACTTTAAACAATATCATCAAGGGCATTTTTGAGCTCTCAGTCAATAATCTACATCCAGTGGGTGTTCAGAGTGAAGGCAGACATTTGCAGCAGAGAGATTTCCTCATCCCAATACTTCTCTCATCATCCAGAGCTCTTTGATCTCCTTGTCTTCACTGGGGGAAGAGTGGTCATAGATCTGTTTGCATCTCCAGAAAATACCGGACTTTAAAGGTTCTGCTCAAGGGGTAGGAAGGAACAAGCATATTTAGTAGATGGCCTGACGTGTCCTTGGCCGCAGGGACTAATATATGCATTTCCCACTTTTCCCCTGATAAGGCCATTTCTAGTGGAAGGTGAGACAGGAAAAGGCACAGATTGGGATGATTGCGCCTCATTGGTCACATGCAAGTTGCTTTACTCTTTTAGAAACCATGAGGTTTTTAAGGAGTGGAGGTTTCCCATAACTCCCTCTCAGCTTTCTGGTGTTATCCCTGGAGATGCTACTAAGGCTTCAGTCGACACCCAAGAGGTTGAGCAAAGAGGTTTAAGAGGAAAAGGGGAAGTATCTTGCCTTTATGGTACAGGCTTCCAGGAGATCTTCAATGATTCTGTCATTCTGTACGCATTGGAGACAATTTTCATGATGGTGTGAAGAAAAGACAGCTAGACCCCATTTCAACTGGTTTGATTTTGGTAGTGACATTTTTACCAGAAGGGTCCAAATTGGGTTTGATAGTGTCAACCTTTAGCGTACAATGGGCAACAATGTGGGCTTTTTAAAGTTCATGGAAGAACCTGGCAGATAACGATGTTCTAATTTCCTGGTTTCTTAGGGATTTGTTGAATCCATATCCTAGATCTTATGTCATTTCCTACTTGGGACCTTTGTGTGGTTTTAAAGGCTTTGACAGTTCATTCTTTGAACCTCCAGACCAGGTGTAAGTGAGCGTGCTAACTCTCCAGATGTGCTTTCTAATAGCTATCACATCAGCTAGAAAGTTGGGTGAGTTAGAAGCTTTGTTTTGCCAACATTAATTTTGTAGAATCTACCAAGATAGGGTAGTAATAGTTCTGGTCCCTTCTTTCATGCCTAAGATAAATTCTGCATTCCACATACAATGGGAAATCATTCTACTAGAATTTTTCCTTCCCCTTCTTCAGCAGAAGAGGTCAGGTTGCACTGCTTAGCTGTGAGGAGGGCTCTGGTTCCCTATTTGGAAAAGTTGGCATCCTTTGGAAGAACTTTGGACCTGCTAGGAAAGGGGAGAAACATGTTATTTCTACTATACGTAGATTCATATTGTTTTTAATGTTCATGGTTTGTGAGGTAAATGATAAAATGTCACCTTCTGGAATACAGGGATGATCTACCCATACATGTCTTCTTCTGTTGCCGAATTACAAGTAGCTTCAATCTGTAGGACGTCTACGTGGGGTACTCCTTCAACCTTTGTAATGCATTACAGGGTTGCAGAGGGTGGAAAAATTGACAATATTTTTGCTTATTAAGGGCCAGATGTATCATGGTCAGCTTTAGCAACTCGCAAATTGCTATTTTTAATGCTTCACAAATTGTGAGTTGCAAAAGGTGATGTACAACAGTGTTTCAGACACTGTTTGCGATTCGCATATGAGTAGCAAGGGACACGCCTCATTAATATTCATGACCCAGGTCGCAATTTGAGACCCATTTGGGAATGGCCAGCAATCACAAGGATGATAGCCTGCTGGGGTTAGCAGACCACCAGCTCTGTGACTGGTTTTTAAATAAAGCAGACATTTTTAAGTGATGTCCATTTTCCTTAAGGGAAAATAGGATGCATTACAACAAAATAATGACATGTTTATTTTTCATGTTTTCAAAGTAGGCAGTGGTCCATTGGACCAACTCCTGCTCTCAAAAGATGTTGGTGTCCCCATTCAAAAAGGGTTACCACCAATTTGAAATTGGTGGTGACTGCAATTGTTTTGCAACCACATTCCTGGTAACAAAACAATCATACATCCCCCTACAACTCATTATTAGGAAGAGGCCTTTGGCACGCCCCTTCCTAATAGCGGGTTGCATACCCTATTTGCAAGTCGTTATAGGTTACTGAGTCGCAAATTGGGGTTGGTACATGGTACAAGGCCATTTAGAGCTCGCAAACAGAAAATTTCACCATCTGAGGCTACTAAATAGATTTGTAAATCTGGCCCAACGTTCTCTCCTCTATGAAGTGATAGATGTCGGGCTAGTCTTTAACAATAAAAGGTCTGTTCTCTTAATATCCAACTCAGTTGTCCTGGTTTTTTGCCTGCTTGTTATATTTCACTTGTGCTGAATTCAAGCGAGGTAGAGACATGGGAGTAATGCTTCTGTTACTTACAGGTAATTACATTACTCACAGTCCTACTCCCTTACTATAATTCAGAGATCCGTGAAGAGTAATTGAGTTGTTTGTTGTACTGAGCTTGTTTTTGAACAGAGGAGTTGGTAATGGGGGGGGGGTCTTTTATATATCTGGTTGGCTTGGGATAGGTGCTTGGGGTATGCAAGGAGGTCTCACTTGTTCTGATTTAAAGTGAGGGAGTAGTACTAGGAGTAATGCAATTACCAGTAAGTAATTGAAGCATTTACTACCCACCAGGAAAAACAAAGCTCAAAAACACAAAAAAGCAATTGCTATCCTGTATTTCATGGTTTTATCGGACGCAAACGGAAGAAAACAGACGCCTTCAGCACTGGTGCACCACAGTGAATGGCATCACAATGGAGACCCTGATTCTTCTATTTTTTATTTTTTTATTTCATGCTAAGGATTGGCTACTCATTACTCAGGTACACATTCCTCAATTAATCTCTTTCAGGTCCTTCTTTCTGTAACTATATGTTGACCCCTTTATAAATGAATGTGTGCAATATATCACAAAGTGAGGCCATCAAAAACAGAAGTTATGTTCATGGGATACTCTTATTTTCTTGATGTGGGAAATATCTTAGCTAACTAACTAGGCAAACATCTAACCACCTCATCTACGGACACAGCTGCAGTAGGTAATTTATAGTCATTATTGATTGGATTCTTTCTTTTGTTCCACAACTACCTTTTGCAGTGTGGTTTGTTTTATTCCACGTGAGCTCTCTCACACGTAGTTCAATAAGTCTCAGAAGAAAGAGGCCACAAAAGCACCTTCACATTAGAGCCAATGTTCACTATACAATCAAAGACACTATGCAAATTGAGGCCCAGATTTAAAAGAAAATGACAGAGCGCAATGCTGCACCACATGTTGGCAGTGTCGCGCTCCGTCATTTTCAAAATGCTGGGATGCGCCGTATTTAATTGAATACGGGGTACCCCTGTTTTGCCCCGTGCGCTGGTGCTAAACTTTCTGCCGAGCGCCAACACAGCTTCCCTTGCGCCATGGTGCAAGGATGTCTGCACTGTGGGAGATATTATTTTTGTGCAGGAAGGTACACCTTCCTGCACAAAAACAATCTTTAAAGGTGATTTGCTCTTTCTATGTGTGAATGCAACACACATGGAAAGAGCAAAAAACGAAGAGAAATGAAAGAATTTCTCCTCATTGTGCCTGGCTAACTCTACCCCTTAGTGGCGTTAGATCTTGGTGCTTCCTCAGGTTTACAAAAACTCGCAAATCTGGGGCAGCGTCAAAATGCAATGGGTCTTGCTGTGGCATACCCACAGCAACACCCATTGCATGCCCCTTCCATGCAAAGTGCTGCTTGTGAAGGGGCTGCATTTACAAGGTGGTGTTAAGCCACAAAAAGTGGCTTAATGCCACCTTGTAAATACAGTGCAGTGCATAGCACCACCAGAGCGTCAATAAAAGTGAGGCTCAGGTGGTGGTAGCACCTTTTAAATCTGCCCCTGAGTCTTTTCAGACCTTCAGCTTATCAGATCACGAGGTAGCAGTGCCTTCAGAACTAGTAAAAACATCCATTTCAGGAGCAGAACGCTGAGCTCAAGTCACACTGGAGTTGAACACTTCTCATTGCTGCCCAGTTGCAAGGTGACTTAATTTGAGTGCCTTTATCTGTCTCATCAGGCCTTATATGGTCACAGCTTCTGTTACTGAGAAAATAAATTCAGGCATATTTAATATCAAATTTGTAAATAGTCTTTCTCTGCACATTTGGTCTCCCTTTTTTCATGTGACGCATGACTCAAATTGGTGGTAGTTCCTTTTCCTCCTTGACTAGGAAATTCTACTCCTTCTGAGGTGAAAGCAGCATTGAATTTTTCAACTTTTTTGTGGTCAAATAAAAACATGTTTCTTCTCAGCATCGCACCCTAGCACACTATAAATCAAGGATAGAACCAGGAAATCTTTGCATAACAGCTGTGGTCTGTAGAGCAATTTTTAAAAATATGGTGGCCTCTTCTTTAATTTTTACTTTAACTCCATGAAACACGTCATAATGGAGTTACTAGAGGTTAATTGATAAGGACTAATAACAAATCTCTTGTGCTGCTTTAATGTTCAAATACGGTGAACTCTGTCAGCTCTAGACTAGCTTCAGGAAATTGATGCTTAGTACTCCCCAATGTTTTGTATAATTTTAATTTCATTCATTTAACTTAGTGCCACAGACAACGGCCTAGTTCGCTTAAATGGATTTTCCACCCTTTATGGAATTGTTATCATCTCTATTACACTCAGCCCTTTCTGCAGGGTCATCCTAAACCTTTTGCCTTCACCCTTGTGTTTTCTGAATCCATTTTATTGGCATTTAGGAATGTGTGCACTATACCACTGCTAACCAAAGCCAACGTGCTTGTACTCACTCCTTATAACATAGTAACATTGGTTTATACCCATTTGGTATATTTAATATACTTTTAAGTCCTAGTAATATGGTACTAGGGCCACCTAGAACCTGTAAATTAAATGCTACTAGTGGGCCTGCAGGACTGATTGTGGACCACACTGGCATAGCACTTTAAACATGGATCAGACCTCCCATTGCAGCCTGTGTGCAGATTTAAATGGCCCTTTTGACCTGGTAAAATATACATTTTGCCAGGCCAAAATCTTCCTATTTAATCTTCTTGTCACTCCTAGGGTAGGACTTCAACAGCCCAGAGGGCAGGGTGTAGTGTATTAAAAAAGTTGGACAGGTACGTTTATGTTTTATATGTCCTGTAAGTGAAGAAGTCTTTAATTAATTTTTCACTACTGCAAGTCCTACCTCTCCCATATGAAAATATTGGAGTTACCTTATTACATGTAATAAATTATACTTTCCCAATGGAAGCAGGTAACTAGTTCATGCTGGGTGTCTTTGAAATTACAATACAAATCCTAACTTATGCTGAAGTCAGATTTTAAATTACTATATAGAAAATGCCATTTTTAGGAAGGACTCTAAAGTGACAAAAAGGGCTAGATGGCTGACCTCCTGATCAGAAGCTCCAGGGACACAAGAGGGTTCCAGCAACCTTGAACCCAGCACCTGGACTCTGCCATCTCTGATTCTTGCCCTCACAAGTTGTGGCACTCCCCTTTCTGGACCCTTAGAAGTGGTCCTGAAGGGGTCTTCCAAGCCCAGCTGTGGTCCACATTGGAACAGATGCAAAGTGATGCAAAGCCTCACTGAACAGCTGCCAGCCTCTTCAGAATTGACACTGAGCAATACAAAACCCCTCAAACCCTAGCTGCACAGCTGCCAGCTCATCAGAACCAAGAAAAAGCCTCACCAAGCTACGCCACATAGCAGCCCAAAATGGATGCAAAGCAACACAAAGCCCCGCCAGACCTTGACTCACAGCTTCATTGGAATGGACGTCAGACAACACAAAGCCTCGCAAAGCAAGTCTGTGAAGTCCGTACACCAGAATTGAAGGTACTTTGATCAGCAAGCCTCACAAGGTCCCTGTAGCTGGCCGGTGCTCCATCACGGTCAGCATGAACTTGTGACTTTGTCCCAGTTTGGCATGACCAGGTAATCACAGAAGACGCTTTGTGCTTTTTGGTGCTATTGTCACCAAATTGTTTACATGTGCATATCTCCAGTTCTACTGGTACTTGTTTTGTGTTTTTGCCTTGTTTTATTGATTAAACATAACTACATTTTTCTACCTTGGTGTGGGGTCCCTTTAATATTGTGTGTTTCACTTTATTACTGTTTGATGCGTTGCACAACTACTTTATAATTTGCTTCCCAGTTAAGCCTGACTGCTCTGTGCCAAGCTACCAGAGGGTTACACACAGAATAATTTAGAGTTGTCTTGTGCCTCATCTTGCAAGGATTGTGGTTGCTGCTTGATCAAGGCCCACACCCCAGTCAACCAATAACTCACAATATTGAAGTGGTAACTATTTAGATGTTTGCTTCAGCATGGAAAGATTTGCTATTAAACAGAAATATGAAAAAAACTAGGACAACAAAAAAATAACAGTGAAACATTTGATTTTACAGTTTTCTTGATCAAGAAAACTTATTTTTTAAATGAAATAGGGCCAGATGTATCATGAAATGGCCTTGCGAATCGCAAATAGCAATAGGCCATGTATCACTATTGCGAATCGGAATTAGCGATTTCTTAAAATTCGCTATTTGTGGTTTGCGAGGCCCAAATACCGAATAGCAATTTGCGTTCTCGCAATTTGAGATTCAGTAATTGAAAATCGCAAATTGCGAGAACGCACACCTGGAGGAGCCTGATGAATTCACAAGTAGGAAGTGAGTCATCCCAGGCAGTTTGCAGGTGCCACACCCAAACTAGCACTCAGAGAGAGTCAGCCCAGCCACAGTGAGCAAGTCTCTGAAGAAGGCAGCACAGCAGAACCAACATGGACACTTCTGCCCAGGGAAAGGAGAAGGGAGAAAGGAAGCGCAAACTGAAGTTTAGTGAGCAAGAGCAGGAGGTGCTCACAGAGGAGGAGGTCAGGAGCCATGACCGTTTGTTCGGCAAAAGCTCACTCCAGGTACCTGAGAGTGAAAAGGGCAGACTCTGGGCAGATATCCAGACCAAAATCTGCCCTGTTGGAGTAGTGCAGCGCTCTGTCGAGGAAATAAAGAAGAGGTGGTACGACCTGTGCTCCTGTGCCAAGGAGAGGGTGGCAAGATGACTGCAGGAGGCCAGGAGCACAGGAGGTGGACCACCCACAGAGACACCCTCCACCCCGATGGAAGACCTAGGGGAGTCCACACTCCTCCCAGAAGCAGTCAGTGGGGTCACTGACATTGACACATCCGGCACACCAAGTACTAGTAAAGGTAAGTGCAATATTAAAATGTAACCCCATATGTGTATGCACAAAAGCCCCTTAGGAATTAGCAAGTAGTTTAAAATATTGTGAGAAGTAGTCCATTCCACATCTTAGAAGCAGCACAACAGTGCCTTATGGGAGTGGTAGTCCACAACCCAGAGCTGAAAGTAGCACATACAATGTAATAGGCAGAGCGACACACAGAAGAACACATCACCCATAACATAGTGATGAGAAGTAAGTGTACGTTTATTACCATTGTGTGACCTTTATTGATACATACATTACTGACATACTCCATATTGTCGTTGCAGGTGGCCCAGCAGCTACAGCATGTGCCATTGCAGGGGAAAATTACACCCATCCTGCTTCTGACTCTAATACCAGCGAGTCACAGAACATAGCGCCCATCAGACGCAGGCCTAGGGCACTGCCACTACCAGAACTGAGCCAGGTCTCTGATGAGCAGCAGGATGACTCACACACACACCTTCCCCAAGTGGCAGATGCACTCGGATGCAGGAGCCCCGTCCACAGCAGAGCAAAACACCACGCAGAATGCCTACATATGCAGGCGCACAGGCTTTTGAGGCAGGTGAGGGACCATCATTATTTAGTGGCCTGGAATCGGCTATGTTAAAGCAGCAGCGCCTGCAAAACAAAAAAATCTCTGTGTTACAAAGGCAGATGCAGGCACATAATACAAACATGGGGGGCTGCATCTCCAGCTTGAGTGTCTCAATGCCAACATCAAACAGCTGCATGAGGGACAGATCCAAGCATCGGAGGACACGAGGGAGCTGACTAGTGCTGTGAGGGAACTGTGTCAGGAGCTGCGCCACAACAGGGTAAGCCACCGCAGGCAGGAGAGACGCTTCATGGGTATGTTTGGCGGTTTCTGTCGCTCTGTTACAAGGCTAGCTAATTCTACAGCCTTAATATTGCATCGTGCTGTGGCTGCACAGGTAGAGGCAGCGCACAGCAGTAGGGATGTGGCCCAAGGACTGGTGCAGATCACTAATGTGATAGACAATATTATGGGTAACCGCTCAGCCACACCAAGTGAACTGGGACTGGGGGACACGGAGGACATATCGAGCCTCAGCAGCTTAGCTGTGCCCACAACGGATGCCAGACATCGCAGTGCCAGGAACAGAACTGTCACAGAGGCATAAAATTAAGGTGCCAGTGAGGCAACTGCGCACTCGAGTGGCTTGCGTGGCCTGAGAAAGTGAGTGTATTGGCCACAGGGGACTGTACATTTTTGTGACATAAGGAAACCATGAAGGAATAGTGATTTTCTGTTAACTGCTTTTGTTTATTGTCACAATTACTTTTGTTGGTACTAGTGGAACTGATATTACCTGACATTAAGGTAATACATTTACTTACTACAAGTACATTTGTCAGTGGATTTGTGTTGTTCATACTTACATCTGAAATGGTTGTGCGTGATGTCAGCACGCCTTTGCCTGCCCTCTGCTGCACTGGTCCGGTCTGCTGGCTGTAGGGGTGGTATGGGATCATCATCCATGATTCAGAATCAGGTATTTCCACAGGTATGCCCCTGGTGGTAGCTATATTGTGCAAGATTGCACAAGTAGCCATTATTCTACATGTTGTCTCTGGCCTGTACTGTAGTGTCCCTCCACTTTTGTGGAGGCACCGGAAGTGACTCTTCAGCAGCCCAAAGGTGTGCTCCGCCACGTTGCGGGTCGCCCTGTGTGCTGCATTGTATCTCCTTTCAGCAGGTGTAGTAGGATTTAGGTAGGGCGTCATCATGTAGGTGCGCACTGCGTAGGCACTGTCTCCTGGAATGAACAGAGGGTGTAATGAGTAACTGAGCCATCTGACGTCATACTGCCATCAATGCACTAGTGTACAGAGGGACAATACCTAGTAGATATCCTTCACCAAACTCCCCAGCTAGCAGTCTTGTGTGAATGCTGCTGTGGTGAAAGATGTATGAATCATGTGTGCTCCCTGGGTACCTGGCCACAAGATCAGTTAGGATATAGGAGGCATTGCATATCACCTGAATATTCATGGAATGTTGGTATTTACGGTTGCGGTACACGTATTCTGTGGCTGATGGTGGACAGATTGCTACGTGTCCCATCTATGGCAACTAGGACATGGGGGAACTGTGCTATCTGGTAGAAATCTATTTTTGTCTGCTTTATTTCCTGTGGGGTGTGGGGGAATCTGATGTACTGGTGTAGTCTGCTCAGCATGGCATTGATAAATGCATTGAAAAATCTAGTGAGGGTACTCTGTGAGATCCCTCCAGCTGCTGCTATGACCCCTTGATAGCTCCCTGAGGCGAGTAGGTGGAGGGAGCATAATACCTGCACATGGGCGGGGATTCTATGAGTCCTATGTGTTGTGCGCTGCAGTATGGGTTGTAGCTCAGCTATCAGGTCGAGTATCATGGTTGAGCTCAACCTGTACCTCTCAAATATTTCCTCCTCTGCCTGGTCAAAAAGTGTAATGCGCACTCTGAAAATGTGCTCCTGTCTCCTCCTCCCTCTCCTCAAACCTGCCAAGATCCTCATTCTCCTCACCATGATGTAGAGTGCAGCCATTGTGGAAAAGAGTCTGAGGCATTCTGGGCCTCTTTATATAGGTTGCACCTGGTTACCACCTGCTTTCAATTAGTGGTATTTTGCATGTGCAAAATGCCATTCTGTGAAAAATCGCATTGAATTGCGACTTGGTTTTGAGAGTCGCATTTTGCGCCTCGCAATTTCCTACTTGAAATACCGAATCGCTAATTGCGATTCGGTATTTCATGTCGCAATTTGCGAGATGCAAAATGTGACTCGCAAAACCAAGTCGCAACGGAAAAAAATTGAAATTTTTGCTATTTCTTATTTTTGGGCTGCAAATGCCTTTCATGCAGACCACGTTTTTGCATTCGCAAACGGCCAAATTTTGCGATTCACACCGTTTGCGAATGCAAAAACGTTTGATACATCTGGCCCATAGTTTATTATCTTTACAGAAAAATAAGACGTGTGGCAAAGCTAGCTCATGCACCACCCACTACTACATGCAAACAATAATGAGACATAAAGTCAAAGAGGTCAATATCCATACATTACCCTCTCATAAGATCATCAATCACATACTCAGTGTACAATAAAGGTTACTAGGGCCCTAACAATAAAGATGTTAAACCACAAACACCGCCCCTCCCCTCAATATTGTATGTTGCCTTTGCTGTATGGTGAGAAAGGGGAAGTCCAGTACAGGTGTGGAAAAAGGTGATAAAGAGAGTAGGCACAGGAGACAAGAGACTAAGTTAAACATCTTCCAATGCTTAATGGTTCCTCCAATTATCAGAGGAGGTGGTATGCCAATATATTGCTCAAAGTTAATATCAGAATCAGACATTCATTTAGGGGGGGACTTGTTCTTGTTCCAGAGAGTCCAGCCAATCTCTAGTGCCCGTCATATTCTAGAATATATATATTTTCTGTACTAAGTTTTGTTGAGTAGTATACCTTTGTCTGCATGCTCTCAAATTCAAACTCTCTTCATAGCATTGTATTTTTCCCTTTTTCATTTCTTCATCATTTTGGATACAGCCAAGAAAAATATACTGATCTGCTTTCAATTGAATCTTCCCAATGTGCCTCACACCTTACAAAAATCCGATCCCTATTGTCCTCATGCTGCAAGATCAGCATGATTTTTGGGCCCATCTTCTTTTTTTTTTCTTTTTTTTTTTTTTTTACAGTAGATCGGACAGTTGTTTTGGGTTAAAACATTTATTTTAGCCTGTGGAAAAGGCTCCCCGAGGTATCCCAAGCTTCCCTGAAATCCATATTTTGAAAAAGGCACCCAGGTTTGATGATTCTTTCTCATTATCTGAGATCTTCAAGGGTCTTCAGTTCTTAATTTGAGTTGCATTTTCCAAAAGCTCCATTTTTGATCCAGGGCACTGTGGGTTTGATTTAGAATTTGTCAGATGGGTTACTATGTCACAAATGTGACAGATGTCCATCCACCTCACTACAAGTGCATTGTATCCTATGCCACTTGTGATAAGGCGGATGGGATAACCATCACGCCTGTGATAGAGTATTCCGTCCTCCAAAATCTAAATAACGCCATGTGCTCCAACGAAGCTCATGCTTCTTTGCATTTTCTTAATAACTCTTATGTACAAGGTTTGGATTGATTTCTCTAACTGAGGCCCCTGGCCTCGAAGTAGTCTCTTTTGACAACACGCTATCTCAATGGTACTTTGTCTTTTCTCTGCAGAGTTTAAGCTCAGTCAGTGTTCATGCAAACACATCAAAGAAGTTCCTGAAATGCCAAAGCCACTACCATTAGTGTAGTAAGGATATCAAGAGCTTTAATGCAACAATCAATGTGACTTCTGCACCAGTTTGGTAAAATAATAGATCCATAATGACTTTTGAACCTGGTGCAACTGCACCATCTGCACAGTGAAAAGTCACTGTAAAATTTGGTAGGGCAGATTCTCTGCTTTCATTAAATCACATTTCCCCATGCATTATTTCTTCCTGTTTCAAACGCCATTCAGCCAATCTGTTTTTTATATGAAAATGTGCAGCTAATGCAGGTTGCAAATCTCATTTTTGATGAAGCTTTTATTTAGACTGTTTTAATTGTATTTTTTCACCACTCCACTTCCGCAGAATAAATTGGCTTTTGTGTCTTATTGATTCAAAGCAACAAAAGAATTAACTTGATGGGAATGATTCAGCGATGCTTAGCTTTCGCTCTAAAAAATGGCTCTTTTTGCAGTTGTATTACAATTTGGGTAAGAGGGAGAAACATGATTCTGAAAAGCACGCAAATCGAAAAAAAAATATCTGCATGGTTTTATTGAACAGATTACTTTGATTTTGAAAGAAAATACAGACCGATACTTGATTTCCATACACGCTGCATACATTTATCTTTTTTATAAAAGTAGGATAGAAACATATCTATTGGGTCTACATTTTGGGTTTAGATTGACAAAACCATACTCGCTGTGCTGGGAAAATTTTGATGCCCCTTCTGAGATGAGGCTGAGAAATTACGCGACGCTGGCTTCACAGTATTGCGGCTGGAAAATAGACTCACGCAGCTGGAGAAATGACGCACAATACCTGTTGACGAAGGCTGATAACATTGCAACCCACATAGCACAGTTTTGCTGATATCGTGCAGCAGGATTTTCAACGCAAATCACAGTGGGCGCTGAAAAATAACGCAAAGCCTGCCTGGACCCGAGTGCTTGCCCGGATCGATGCATCGCTCTCCTGCAGAGAGGAAAAACAACACATGCCGATCTGACCGTAGGAGGAGAAACGACGCACGGTCTTGCTTGCAATGAGAAATTGACGCATCACTAGCCTTTTCCAATGCGCACTCGCCTGTGCATGTTATTTTCTTGCTACCCAGGTACTTTTCAACACTAACAGTGTCTTTACTGTTTTCTCAATGATTTAAGACTCTTTCTTGTTTTTTAATTCAAAACCTGACTTGTGTATTGTGGATTTTTGTCGCTTTGGTCTTGTTTTGTTTAGATAAATATTTCCTATTTTTCTAAACCTGTGTTGTGGCACTTTGTAGTGTTTTTACTGAGTTACTGTGTGTGTTGGTATAAATACTTTGCACCTAGACTCTAATGTTAAGCCTGCCTGCTTGTGCCAAGCTACCAAGAGTGTGAGTGGGGGTTTACTGAGGGTGATCCTCCTTTACCCTGACTAGAGTGAGGGTCCTTGCTTGGACAGGGGGTAACCTGACTGCCAACCAAAGACCCCATTTCTAACAGTTCCCCCACAAAATCATGTTTGTAATAGGGTTGGGTGGAATAATCCGTTCTGCCCATGAAATTGGCAGAATTTTGGCACTCCGCTTTACCCTTGTAATGTGGATTTCTGGGCAAATTTAGCCAATTGCTGCACAGCAGAATTATTTCTTGTGTAGGGATCCAGTGTAGTGAGTTGGTGAGGTCTAGCATCCCTACCGCGATTTCTGGTCCCTAGGAGGACATTGCTTAAAAAAACAGTCGGGAAAAGCTGCATCTCAAAAAATATCCTAACAGGAGACACTGTAGAAGCAGATATGGTGACCCCTAGAAATCAGACACCCCAGGACAACCCCAACCACCAAAGTACCGGCCAGGATGTCCAGACAGACTCCCGGTAGAAGGGGAAGAGGAAGAGGAAGTGCCGGTTTAGTGAGGAGGAGAACAATATCCTGGTCAGTGAGGTGACGGAGGATCAACAACTGCTCTTTGTCACCTAAAAATTGTTGTTAGGGATGAAGAGGCCACATGGCAGGCCATTGTGGACAAAGAAAACAGTGTGATAGACGTCAAGAGGACAGTCATTGACTGTAAGAAGCACTGGCACAAATGCAAGTGCAGAACAAAATAGAAACTGGCCAGCAACTGCAAGGCAGCATTGTAGACTGGAGGTGGAAGTCCAGCACCCCAAGAGCAACTGGATGACTTGGAAGAGATGGTGGCAGCTGTCATCCCTGAGGAGGTGGTGATGGGAGTCCCAGGGCATGACAGTGCAGCGTATCACAAACTGCAACAACTACAGGGAAAGTTGCATTGGGGGCAATGTGGTAACGATGGAATGTCTAAAGGAGGAGGTAGACATGTCTTAGTGATAAAATGCAGTGTCTGCAGGCTAAAGGGTAGTATGTGGGCACTCTTATGGTGAAAAAGCAAAGATATGTAATGCATACTGCCCTCCCACAATTAGCACATCCCAGTCCAGAACCATTACCTCACTTTCATGCCAGGAAGTTGTATGATGCATAAATGTCTCACGGTGCCACATGTACAATATGGAGGATATCGAACATTTATTTGACAATTTGACAAGGGATACCAAGAGACACAAAGACACTACAAATGTTACGACCCTGGGAGGAACTCAGGCTGAAGTGGGTGAAGTGGATGGGCCTATTGAAGTGGGATTCAGATGTAGGGACTTGACACCAGTCACACCACCACTACATTGTGGGGTGAGGGCCTAACAATTGCTTGCTATAACAAAACAACATGTAGTCCCACTGTATATGGGCATGCATGATCGACGTGTCGTAGGCATGAAAATAAATGTATGATATGTGTAGGATCACTGTGTGCCACTTACATGTGTACCAGAATCCAAGAGTGGGTAATCTGAGGAGGTCTGTACACATACAGTAATGTGCGCCTGAGTCGTGTGGTGTGTGACACTCTGCAGATAAACAACTCACATCAGGATGATATGGGGAGAATGTGAGTGAGCTAAGCTACCCTGTAGGAAAGGGCCCATCCCCTCAGAGCAGGCACACAATGCCTGTGAGAAGATTCCATTTGTAACAGAAATCATGGGAAACTATGCATCAATACCCATGCCCAAAGGTGTACTACATATCACTCAGGACCCCATGTATGATGAATTGATGCAACATGGAGCTGCAAGCCAGTTTGCTGTGCTGCGCTGCATCATCTTGAAAGTGCAGGGATGGGATTTAAGTACCAAAATGCTAAGCATCCCTTTACTTTCCTCAGCGATGGGACACTAACTGCTTCCTAGTGCCAACACAGGCACACGTCCACCATGGGTTAGGGGTGCCTGCATTATAGGTATGATTACTCATGTGTTGCAAGGGACACTTTCCTGAACTTCAACAAACATGAATGGCGTCTTTCAATTCCTATGTGTGTTGCATACGAGGCACCTACCCTACTCTCCACTTCGTGGCCTACAGCAGTTCCTGGCTAGCTTCGCTGGTGTCATGAGGCAAAGGCATGAGCAAATCCCCAACCAAAGTGGCACCACCAAAGTTGCCAACAGGCTGAGGGCAATACAAAACGTCTTGGAGTCCATGAAGCAGAATCAGGACTCCCTCATTGCCACCTTGGGTGCCTATCACCATGACTTTGCTGCAATGTTACATACTCTGCCGATCCTCCATGCTGCTGTGCTGTCTCTTGTGTTGCCACAGAGGAGAGCTGCTGTTGACCCTGATCTATATCTTCAGCCCCTGATGTGTGTGTGCCTCCCTCTACTTCATCACCTACAGCTCTCCTGTCCATGTACCACCTCCATCAGCAGATGAAGATGTAAAAGGTACATCTTTCACCAGGATATCTGCACAGTAGCATAAGATCATGCAAGTGTCCAAACAACTGTCACTATCCTAAATTTGATCCTCCTTCTGTTGACTTCTCACATATGTAGACTGTCATTGTGGCCAGTCTTCACTAAAACCAATGTGGTCCTCCTCCTCACTAAAGCACTCTTCTCTTACACGTATCCCATGACATGTTAGCCCCATGGACTCTGTCTGGACATCCAATGGCTTCATGCATCTGTTGTGTTTGTTGTTTAATTAAATGTACATCAATACAATAAAATGTGCATGTGTAAATAAAATCACTGACAACAACTTTTGCATAGTATGTGTGTGTGAAGCAGGACCAAAATTACCATGTTGCATTGTGTGAAGCAAATACATTGACTGCATAACAAGGGAATATGTGTGGATTGGAGTCAGAAACAAAGTATCAACTAGACCTGACATTGCTTAACGCTTCTGAGATTGGGCACATTCAGGCCAGGTTGGCATGCTATAGGCAGTGAAAACTACAGTTTCAGTCCTCATGTGCTGACACAGCCCACCCGCCTGCAACCTGCTAATCTCCACACCTGCACACTTCCCTTCACCAACTGCCCTCCTTCACAAACTTTCTACGGAGGGCCAGGCACACCCACTGTCTTGCTCCAGCCTTACAATCACTTGCTCTGCACTTACAAACAGCCTCAGACTACCCTTTCTTTAGGGCCCAGCACTATCAACAGCAAACCAGCTCACCACCACCAGTCTGGTATTTTCACTAAGTGCCTAGCCTTGCTTCCCACTGGTCTCTAAAGGCACTCTTTCAGGTAACACACATCTTGGCTGCCAGACTACCACTCAGCAGCTGATGCTTCCCGGTCTCCAGCTCTCCCTGCTGGCCTCAGCACCGTCCCCTATAACACCACTTCCTTTCCCAGGGACTCTGGGAAGACAGAGGATTGTTTCAAGTGGAACTCTGACTGCAAACTTCCTTTTTTCCAATTACAGACCCCCCTCATATGCAAATTCTTCTTGTCCATGCCCTTTGCCAGCCCCCATGTGCACATAGAAGAGAAAGCGAAATGAGGGTCTGACCTGAGTCCAGGAGGGTCTCCATCACCAGCAGCCTTGCTGTCTGCCTCCCTGTGCCCCTACTCCTGGGCAGCCGAGGACAGTGAAAGAAGGGAGGCCTGGATACGGAGCTGGTGCTGGTGCAGCCCCTCAGCAGCAGCTTACACCAGTTCTACACCCCCGACTGGGAGAAAGCAAAACCTGTCATTGCGGCGTGTTGTCTTTATTTTGGGCTGAGTGTAAATTGCAGATCAGTTATGGGCCACACAGTGCAAACACAGACTGTCTGCACTTGCACAGTGTGGCCCATAACTTGCTGCTGTGCGCATGCCAGTGAGCTCCACTCTGCTGCTGGGCTAGTGGAGTTTTTGGCCAAAGTCCATCCTCCAAGCAGCGAGCGGAGTACCAAAAACTCTGATAACTTCGCCAGCGGAGCGGCACTTACCACCCACCCCTACTGCAGACCCACCCAAGCCTGTGGCCCAATCCTTGCTACTGGTTGCTTTCTCCAATGTTTGTCCCCATTTGGGAAATGCACTCTGGGACATCAATGCTTTTTCTCCCTCAAATGCCTTCAACATCCTCTTGAAGGCCTTCTTCACCTGCTTTATGTGCCAATACCTGTCTGCCCTCTGTTTGTACTTCCTCTTCTGGGATGGGCTCATGTTCACTGTGTAAACATAAACAATACATGTGATACAAAAGTTTATTTAGCAAAAGACCATCAACAATGCCATATAAATACTATCTGTGGACATCACATGTTACACATTGCAAATCACAATTGCATCTTGAAGGTCAAAGTGAACATACATCTGCACAATAACCATAATCTCCAAATTGATTGGAATCAAGGTACCAAAGCTATGCTAATTTGGCACAATAGCAATGCCCCATCTTGTGACAGCATCGCACAACTATGTCATCACTGGGCATGTTAATGACAAATGTTATTTTGTGACCATTGTATGGCACACTCATCATATTGCATTGATCATCAATGCCTCTTATGCATACTCCATTGCCCTTGGATACATCAGAATTAGCCAAAGTCATTTGTGCGGGGACTGCAAGTTATATGACTTGTATCACAACATAATGGGTCTCATTTACTAGGCACGTGGCGCAGGGCGGCGCAGGAAGTGCCTTGCTGCGCCACCCTGTGACACCAGGAAAGGGCAGAAATGTGCCATATCTACAAGATGCAGGACATATCTGTCCTCAACCCTTGTGCTGGTGCACAAATTGCTGCCTAGCGCCAAGGTAGGCACCCTCGGACCATGGTGCAAGAGTGTCTACATTGTGGGGATGATTATTTTAGTGCGGGAAGAGACACCGTTCTGCAGCACACATAGAAAGAGGAAAATACTGGGAGAAATAAATATATTTTTCCCCATTACATCATTCTTACACCAACCTGAGGTGGCATAGGAGTTTGATGAATTCCCAGACTTGTGAATCTGGGAATGCGTCAGATTCCATAGGGTTCAATGGGTGTTGCTGGGGAACACCCCAAGCAACACCCATGGAAGGCCCCTTTCACTTGGTATTAGGCATGAAAGGGGTCCATATTTACAAGGCCATCAAAAGCCATGCAAGGTAAATTAGGCCCTATGTGCCTGACATGGTAAGGACACATATCTGGGAACATTGTGACATAGAACCTACATGTGCCAGGTATCTTATGTGAAAATGGAGGGTGAATAGCTCAGTCACATCATTCAGAGATGCGTGAAACTACTCCCATATCAACTCCTGTCAGTATATGGTGTGCTGTGCCATGATTTAGTGCAAACTCCCTGAGTAACTGGATGTGTCCACCACTATGCAGCACATTGCCTGTACATATGTGTCCAAAATACATCTCACCTTGCTGCACACCCGCACTCAGCACAGCCATTTGATAGGTGGGTGCATGCATTCCCTACATCTCATTTGTACGTGGATTTTGGAACAGCAATGGCCAATGCTGTTCATTGTATGAACCTGTTTACATCCTGTAGACTATCACGGACAGCAATATCTGACGCAGGATTGGGTATTGGCATGTCATATGGAAATGTTGTATGGACATTTCTGTGATCTAACACACATTACCAGCTCTGTGAAGATGACAAGGGATAGCAATGTTGATCCAAACAACAAAGAGTATGGGGCATCACACCACATGTGTGGGGAATTCAAATGCAATTCCAAGTGTAGTTTGTTGACTACTGTCCTGCCAATCTTAGGGCCATATTGACATGGTCCTCAGTCATGGAAGAATATGATTTACTGTAATGTTCCTGTGACACACACATCAGGAACATGTTCTGTGAACCACACATTGCCTCCCTATAGGAAAGTACCCCCTTTCTTGCCATGGTTACCCCCTTTTTCTCCCTGATCTCAGTGTGCTTGACTGTGTTCACTGGGATCCTGCTAACCAGGACCCCAGTGATTATGTTCTCTCTCCCAAAACTCTGTATTTCATCCACAATTGGCACTCTGGTGCCCCATTATAAGTCCATAGTATGTGGTACCTAGGTACCCAGGGCATTGGGTTTCCAGGGGATCCCTATCGGCTGCAGCATATATTTTGCCACCCCTAGGGAGCCCATGCAAAGGCTTCTGCAGGATTGCTATTGCAGTCTGCGTAAAAAAGGTGCAAGCACTATTTCACTGCCTTTTTTCACTACACAAGGTCACTTATAAGTCACCCCTGTGGTAGACCTTCTATCCCAGAAGGCAGGGTGCAAAGTACCTGTGTGTGAGGGCACCCCTGCACTAGAAGAGGTGCCCACACAAACTCCAGGCCATTTTCCCAGACATCGTGAGTGCGGGGATGCTAATTTACACATGTACTGGACATAGGTCACTACCTATGTCCAGCTACATAATGGTAAATCGGAACATAGGCATGTTTGGTATCAAACATGTTGGAATAATACCCCAAGGCTTTTGCAAGCATTGGTTGTATGATTCCATGCACACTGGGGGCACCTTAGAGGACCTCCAGTATTGCCATTTTCCCATTACAGCCTTCAGAGGATTTCCAGGCAGCCCATCCTGCTGCCACCTACCAGATAGGTTTCTGCCCTCCTGTTGCTTGAAAAGCTTAAGCCCGGGAAGGCAGAACAAAGGATTTCCTTTAGGAGCGAGGTGTTACAACCTCTCCCTTTGGAAATAGGTGTAATAGGCTTGGGTGGGATAGCCTCCCCAAGTCACTGGAAATTCTTTAAAGGGCACATTTGATGCCCTCCTTGCATAAACCAGTCTACACCAATTCAGGGACCCCCTATCCCTGCTCTGGTGCAAAACTGGACAAAAGAAAGGGGAGTGACCGCTCCCCTGTCCATCACCACCACAGGGATGGTGCTCAGAGCTCATCCAGTGGGTCTCTTGGTTTTACCATCTTGGATTCAAGTTTGGCAGGGAACTCTGGGAGCACCTGAGTGGCCAGTGCCAGCAGGTGATGTCAGAGCCCCCGTCTGATAGGTGGTCACGAAGGTAGATGACCAATCCTCCTTTAAAGGCTATTTGGGGTCTCTCCTTTGGGTGTCCCCTTAGATTCGGATTGCAGGACTCCAGCAGGAATCCTCTGCACCCTCCATTTCAACTTCTGACTGAAGAAACTGCATCTGGGCTCTACAGGACCCTACAAGCTGCAACAAAGAAGCAAGATGCCTTCTGCAACATTGTATCACTGGCTCCTTCCAGTAACTGCAAGATTTCCCCAGTTGTGTATCCTCTGAGGACAGCCTGTCTTCAGCCTGCATCAGAAAAAGAAGAAATCTCCCTTGGAGTTAAGGAGTCACTTCCCTGCTTCTGCAGGTACCAACTCTGATGACAACTGGCTGCGTTGATCCCCTCTCTTGCTGAGCTGCATGGATACTGCATCATGGGTGGTGGACTGAGGTTGTCCTGATGGTCCTCTCTTCTAACCGTTCAACTGTCGTGGAGGTAAGACCTTGCCTCTCCACTCAAGACAGTTCACCCATGTGCTACATCTTTTGCAGCTGCCCAGGCTTGTTGGCATCCTTCCTGTAAGATCTTTGTGCATCATGAAGCTCCGGCCCCCAGCACTCTATCCTGCTATGCACAGCTCCCTGAGTGGTTTTCCGCCGCTTGTCAGCCTAGTTCGTACTGCTGCATCGGCCTCTTCTGTAACTTTCGTGTACCTGTCCTGTGGGACTCCTGTGTGCACTGCCTGGTCTTCTGTGGGCTCTCTGTGTCGCTTAGGGCCCCCTCTGACTCCTGCTCCGAGGTAAAGTCCACCTGGTCCCTGTCAGCACAATTTTTTGCTAACGGCAAGCTTTGCGAAGGCTTGTTGTTGGACTCCAGTGATGAAAACCCAACTGCAATCCTCCATCTGGCATGGGACATCACTTGCACCCTCCAGGAACTTGACTTTGTCTTTTTGGGTGCAATGCTGACTTTTCTTCTTCACCGGTGGTTCAACTTTTGCACCTTCATCCCTGTTGGAAGGGGATCCTGCCCTTCCTAGACTCTTCTGTGCTTCTTGGACTTGGTCCCCTTTTTCTACATGTCTTCTTGTTCAGTAATCCACTTTTGATGTCTTGCATTCTCTTCTGGGTTTTGCACAGTTCTCCTTTTCTTCTCTCTGTGTGTTCTGGGAAACTTACCGTGATTAACTCCTTTTTTCCTGTTCACTGGGGTGGGTTGTGGTACTTACCTTTGGGCTTTCCTAGTACTCCCAGATCCCCTCTACACACTACACTTGCCTTGGTGTGGGACCGACGTTCGCATTCCACTTTCTTAGTGTTTGGTTTGTGCTCTCACTAGGCCCATTTATAACTATTGTGATTTTCACTAATTGCACTGTTTTCAAACTGTTTTTATGCCTATTTCTGCATACTAGTGTATATAGTTCATCTGTTTCTTACTTCCTAATGGAGTATAGTCTCTACGGTATTTTGTGGTACTTTTGTGGCCAAAAATTAAAAGTACCTTTATTTTTGTAACACTGAGGGGGTCATTCTTGACCGCCAGGGCCGCGAATGGAGGAAGCACCGCCACCAGGCTGGTGGTGCTTCCCTGCCCATTCTGGTCAGGAAACCGGGTCCGGCGGTTTCCTGCCGGATTTCCCCCGGCTGGGCAAATCCTCCAGGGCAGCGCTGCAAGCAGCGCTGCCCAGGGGATTCTGACCCCCTTCCCGCCAGCCTGTTTCTGGTGGTTTACACCGCCAGGAAGAGGCTGGCGGGAACGGGTGTCCTGGGGCCCCTGGGGGCCCCTGCACTGCCCATGCCAGTGGCTTAGGCAGTGCAGGGGCCCCCTAACAGGGCCCCAGCCTGCTTTTCACTGTCTGCCTAGCAGACAGTGAAAAGCGAGACGGGTGCAACTGCACCCGTCGCACACCTGCAACACCGCCGGCTCCATTCGGAGCCGGCTTCAATGTTGCAGGCCCCCTTCCCGCTGGGCCGGCGGGCGCTAACATTGTTAGCGCCCGCTGGCCCAGCGGGAAGGTCGGAATGCCGCCAGCGGTCTTTTGACCGCATGGCGGCAGATTGGAGGTTCCCGCATGACGGGCGGCAACCGCCGCCCGCCAATGTAGGAATGAGGGCCTGAGTGTTTTCTTTCATGTGTGTAAATACTAAGTGTCACTACAGTGGTACTGCATGAGCTTTGCATGTCTCCTAGATAAGACTTGGCTGCTCATTCACAGCTACCTCTAGAGAGCCTGGCTTCTAGACACTGACTGCACTACACTAATAAGGGATACCTGGCCTGGTAGAAAGTGTAAGTATCATAGGTACCCACTACACACCATGCCAGCCTACTACACTCCTGCATAGATGTGTAGGACTCTGTACTTCTGGCTCATGTCCTTACTGTCATCACTGTGTTTTGACTCATGCACCATGTGTGGGTCGCTATATACATCAGACATAAATTGCATTGTGAGTAATAATAACCTATCTGTGCACATGAAATGCTTTTTGTGGGTATACAATGCCCTGCCATGTTCACTCTAGAATCCACTACCACACATGTTCACAGATTCTAGCACTGTGGCCATTGCTTTTCAGTCATGGCAGCAAACCTGCGGGCTATCAGTGATAGCAATCAGAACCTCATTTAGATTAGTCAGATGCAAATGCACATCCTTGACCCAACCTCAACCTTACTGTCCATAAACATGTATAACATATGGAGTTTGGGTTTGTGTACATGCACTTTGTACATGGCATTGCACACAGCATATATCACACACAATCCTTGTACTCGGATTACACATGCAGGATGACACTCACTGGTAGCATTGGGGTTGTGGACGCTTTCCACCTCTCAGTTGTGTAAGGCTCGGGTCCACATGCAAGATAGAACATGAGAAATAGGACTGTAAATGCTGCATAATGAACACTTTGGTCAAATTTTAAACATTAGACTTCACTTGCAAATGCCCATAGAAGCCTTATGGTTGTAACAAATCAAAGAGGACATTGGACATGTCTCAATGACATCCATTGGTAGGCCAGGCTGACATATACACATTTGTAAGGGCACCATACATACATGTCTCAGGTACAATGTTGAAGGTTTTCAAATGACTCACTAGTCACAAGGTTAACTAATTGTACTGACACTCTGCACCTACATAGAGCACACTCAGCCTAAACTACAAATACCTCTGCCTTACCATTTTCATCACATGCACATGCACATGCTACATACAACACTAGTTAGACATACTTGTCCCCTCATTTCACAGACATCAGCAGATGTCATTGCTGCATGGTCATAGACACCAAACATAAAGTCTTCTTCTACTTCACACCACAACATTTTTGCAATCAGATACAGTCATGTGTGTGACATACAGGTGTATGACAGTCTGCATGTTATAACTATGCACAGAGTCACATACATCATGCCTCATCTACATGATACATGAGTCACTGAAGTGTCTCAAAATAGGATAGCTCCTGCTAAGGCACATCTTCCAGGGCAGCACATATTGACATGTGTCCTGGCAGCCAGCCATGTATTGTAAATGTGCGCACTTCCTCAAGTTGCCTACAGCACATCTGTTGACATATGCACCATGATGCTAACAGGAAAGTGTCTGACAGGTATGGTAATGACACTGCTCAGTGTGGGCACGACAAACCAGAATTAGGAACCCTTTGCATCATGCTTTTTCTATGAAATTACTGTTTTGGAGTGTGATGGTGTTTGTGCCCTGACATATGTGAACCACTGACACTATGGAGCATATTATAGAAGCCCGAGTGTCACCCTGTACCACCAGAGCAACATTTCGGTTACGTTTCTGTGGTACAGTGTGGCAGGCCATGACCCCAAGGCTGATAACTTATCAGATTCAAATACCACCTCAGAGGTAGAGTCACAGTGGCCCAATGTGAAAGAAAGAAATGATTACTCCATGATTTTCCTCTTCTTGTGTGTGCTGCTTTCAAGAGCACACATAGATGAAGAAAAACATAATTGATGATTGTTTATGGGCAGGAGGATGACACTTCCTGCGCAGGATCATTAATCCCTGTCAACCATGCACCCTTGCACCATGACTCAAAGGTGTCAGCATTGGTGCTCATCGGCAATTTGTGTGCAAGCACAGGGGACAAGGACAGGATTGTGCCATATGTCATAGTTATGGTGCATTTCTGCACTTGTTGCAGATGCATGTTGGCACAGCAATGCAACTTGCAGCCCTGCACTTTGTCCTAACTTAGTAAATGAGGCCCTGTGGTCTTCACTCATCTAATTACAAGTGTAATGCAAGGAATCATCCTCAAAGAACATGTACTTGTACAATGTACCTCTGACCTTGATTTCAAGATAATCGTGGAGGTCAGGTTCCATGCAGATGAGGTCTGCCCATTGATGTTTCAACTGGTGGGTCCTCGTCTCCACCTCGAAGAACTATTGCATGTGGAAGTGGACCTTCTACCACTGCAGATTGCATGCCTCTGTCCTGTACCTTTGGATCACACAACCACCCCGGCCACCTTATTAGGAAGCTAGTGGGTCATAAAGGTTGATAATGCAGAGTACCCCGGTCACACACTCTCCAACCACTGCCCCTTAAGGATTTGGTTGATGTGGGCCTGCAGGTGCCCTTGTATTCCCACTTAGAGACTCCCTTTGCCAGCCCTACAAGATCAGGTTTTCCGAGACCAATGCGGGTACACCCTCCGAAACAGGGTTTGCATTCAAGATAGTCCATAGGGCAACACGATTAAAACAGCTTATGGCACCAGGCTGACATTACACTGGGATCTGCAGTCACTGAATTCTGAAATAAGATGATATGAGCAGCTTTTTCAAACAGACAAGACAGTGTTCTCCCCATTAATAAAAGTCCATTTCAATTATAAAGCTCCTGAGATAAGGCACCTCCTGAGTTCCAATCCCCCACTTCTTAGGACGGGACTGGACGGTTACTCAACACACAAGAGTCTATCAACTCTGCCTTTCACTTGCATTATTCCAAATTATACTCTGTCCTGGCACATACTGAGAGTGACCACATGGAGACATTCTTGGATTTCATCCCCATGCCACACTTGCAATCATATTGATGAGGTCCTACCACCACCTCTCCTTGCTCATTGCAGACTATAAAATACTTGGCAGGGTACTGGCATATAAATTGATCCCCATAATTAAAAGTATAATTCATCCCAGCCAAAATGGGTTTATTCCGGGTAGGAACACTTTTATGAACCTTAGACTCCTATTTATGCTCATGAACATGGCGAGAACCACAGAGGACACCCCTTGGATCACTTTGCTTGATATAGAGGTGTTTGATACCCTCGGCTGGGAGTACTTGCTAACGTCACTGAAGAAAATGGATCGCTCTTCTCTACAACACTCCCTTAGCGTGAATGAAAACAGGCACCCTGATATCAGATGCCTTTGCTATGGGATGCGGGACCCACCAGATATGCCCCTTGTCGCAACTGATCTTTGCACTGGCGATGGAGCCCCTGGCTTGTTCCCTTCTAGTGCGCGCACCTGAGTTGGGTATCCGAGTTGGGGATAGATGCCATATTATATCCTTTTATACCAATGTTGCCCTAATATACCTGCACAACAAGATTACGGTATTAAGCCACCTACTGGCCCTCCTACATCAATTTGACAGTGCGCCTGGGCTAAAGGTGAACTGGGAGAAATTCTGCTTGCTTCCCCTCACACCTCTAGCAGAGGAATAGTGTGAGCACCTCCCAATCACTCCTCTGACATTGACCCTTGACACCATTAGGTACCTAGGTGTCAGAATCTATCACTCAGGGAAGGACTTATAGATGCAAATATTGGCAGTGCGCTATCGGCAATAAGGTGATACCTTCAGTTTTGGACATCCCTCCCCCTTTCCCCTATGAGCAGAGTCACTATCTTCAAAATGCTAGTACTTCCTAGGCTGCTATACTTCTTCTCCCAGCCCTGCTACCACATAAGATGTTCGACGACATGTGGTCTATGCTGATAGCATTAAGATGTAGAAGGGATAGAAGATTGGATGGGCCTAGACAAATTATATCCTCCAATGGGAAGGGGGAGGCTGGGTGCTCCAAACTATGAATATTATTGCATGGCCGCCCAACTTTAAAGGCCTATGCACTGGTTGGCCTCACATAATCACAACAAATTGATGGATTCAGGGGACACACATCCAACCAGGTGCTGAAGTGGCTGTTGAGAACTACCCCAGAATTGCCGGGGGTGGGATTCAACATCTTAATGAGGGTCACCAAGAAATGCTGGCACACCTATACACGTACAAAACACTCTTGACCGCCATACACACCAGGTTTATCCTTGTGGGTATTGCTGGGTTGCTCAGACTTGCACACTCACCCGGATGCAGCTGCCTGGGAGACGGTGGGCCTCACGGAATGGGGGAACCTATTTACAGACCAGGTACTGGCCACATTTGATAGTCTAGTCGATGACTTTGGCATACCACAAGGAACCTTCCTGACAAACGTCACACTCATTTGCTATCTGAAATAGTACTGGCACAAAACTCACAGTGAACCTGTGACATCTGTACTGCTACAGATGCTATTGACACTGGGAGGCACACAGAAACACCTTCAAGCGCTCAGAGCTTACTGTGACTCTGCCCTCCACATAACACAGATAAATAATGGGTGCAGTGCCTATCAGTGCCAAAGGTAATTTCTGCTAATGCCAGACTCAAATATGCACGATCCAACTACTTACACCATACCTACCTCACTCCTAAGCAATTGACGAATATCTACTTGGGGTAGTAGACATATGCCAGAGATGCCAGTCAAAAGAAGCTGATTTCAAACATATGGTTTGAACATGCCCTCACATAATCCCCTACTGGGAGACAATTAAAGAGACCCTTTCCACAATAGAGGGAGATCATTCCACAGAGAAGAATTACATTATGTAGTGGGGGTCACTTCCTACACTGCGCAACGTAAACCTCTTAACAAATTCATTGACATGGAGTGATCTCAGCAAAACGCTGACTGGCAATATGCTGGAAATCTACTACAGCTCCAGCAATCACTCTATGGCTATCTAACCTGCGCATAGAGATACTTGCTGAGCAGCAGGTAGCGCATACCCCCAGAGCCTGCTGTATACCACCGACTGGGCCACCAAAAGGGCAGAGATTCTTGGAAGGGGTTGAAACACATTCTACCTCACAAGTACACTGACTAAGCTCACTGTGCCTAAAGGAGCGCAAGTCCACACTGACAAGATGCAAGACTCACTTATGCTCTGGCTGCCCCGATCACTACAGTTGCATAAAGAGTATCCTGAACCAGTGAGGCTGCACCTCCTCTACCTGCTGGTGTGCGGGATAGAGCTAGGGCCCAGAATGGCAGGAAACTGTCCTCCCCTCTGTGCTCACCACACCATAGCTTACAATTTGTTAATCACTCACACGCTCTGACACTGACACACTAAACTTTAAAGATAAATTTGTTATGTATGAAGATTAACATGGATAATACCTGAACACATGTAAGGCCACAGGATGTGGCCCCCTTTGTATGTGACACAACATTGAATGTACACAGCACGTGTCAAGTTGGAAATGTGTATTCCTAGACTGCCGATTAGCACCAACAGGAACGTAAATTAGACTGCAATGTATGTATATGTGCTGTGTACAACAAGTATTATGTACTGTATTGTTTACCTCTATTTTTCTTAATTCAATAAAGATATATTTGAAAAAAAGGAAGGTGGTGGGTTATCAGCCGCATGAACCCTCCAAATTCATCCTCATTCATGTTCCTGACCCTGCCCTTCCCTTCCCTGACATGTCCTACCCTAGACGCACGATTAACATAAAAAAACACCCCCAAATACCCTTATGACTAATCTACCCCAAGGGCAGACATCTGGCAATACACAGTAAATTACAACACAATATTCAAATACAAAGGCCAAAACATATGTAAGGGACACAACAGGTACAGCAGACAGCACAAAAGACTAAAGAGAAGCACTTCTCACTCCACCAACAGCACCACACAACCTCTCACAAGCACAGACACAAAGACAGAGAGTGGAAGAGAAATTAAAAGTAACTTTACAGTTCCTGGTTTGCAGCATGGCTGATCCATGCGTTGTGCCTTGTGATGCAGATCTTGGGGAGTGCCAGGTCACAGTCTCTCACCTGGGTGTCGCACCCACACGATCTGCAGGGGTCAGGATGCATTACTGTCCATGGAGTCACGACTACCTACTGACTGTCAGCGGCAACGGGTGCTCAGTGGTGGCAGTGGTGGTGCTGGTCTCGGGGCTGGCAGTGGTGGGGGGAGGCTCCAGCCCATCCCCTGCAGCCTCAGACGGCTGCCCACTGGGGCTGCTGCTGGCAGCGGTGCTGTTGGCGGTGCTGGCAGCGGTGGGGGGCTGATCCAGCCCTTCCCCTGCAGCCTCGGACTGCTGCCCACTGGGGCTGCTGCTGCTGGCAGCAGTGCTGGTGGCGGTGCTGGCAGTGGTTGAGGGAGGCTCCAGCTCTTCCCCTGCAGCCTCGGATGGCTGCCCACTGGGGCTGCTATTGCTGGCAGCGGTGCTGGTGGCGGTGCAGGTGGCGGTGCTGGTGCTGGTGGCGGTGATGCCAATGGGTGGGGGGAGGCCCCAGCCCTTCCCCTGCAGCCTCAGAAGGGTTCCCACTGGGGCTGCTGCTGCTGGCAGCGGTGCTGGTGGCAGTGCAGGTGGCGGTGCTGGTGATACCAGTGGTGGGGGGATGCTCCAGCCCTTCCCCTGCAGCCTTGGATGGCTGAACCACCATGGCTGGTGGTGGGGGCTCAGAATCCTTCCCAGCACCAGGCCACCTGTCCTTCCTGCCTGCAGGTGTAGGCCCTTTTAAGCTGGTGGTGCCTCCTTGCCCTTGCCATCTGGTGGTGCCTCCTTTCCCTTGCCATCTGGTGGTGCCTCCTTGCTCTTGCCAGCTAGTGGTGTCTCCTTACCCTTGCCAGCTGATGGTGCATCCTTGCATTTCCCCTTGGCAGCTGGTGCAGGCACACTGCCAGTGCTGATCGGTGGTTCCTTGGAGCCTCTCACACCGGCAGTAGCTGCCGACACTACTGTGGACGTGGACTGGGTAGCTGAGGTGCTAGCCTGGGTTCTGATCACCCTGGCCCGACTTGAAGGACGGGGGAGAAGGGTAGGGAAGAGGTCAACAGCGGAGAGGAAAAGCTTATTAGGGACGTTGGGGCAGGAGGAGGGTGAAGGTTTGGGAGTGGAGGAAGAGGGAGTGGTTGTTGGAGGTGTCTGTCTGCTGTGTTTGGGTGCAGGCGCATGGGCTGGATGCTTTTGTGAGGTGGATGGCTGTTGGGGGCAGAGACACAGTGGGAGAGGACACAGGGGACGTGTGCATGGATGTGAGGGTGGTGACTGTCAGTGAGGGGTGTGTAGTGATAGGCGTGATGGTGATGGGTGTAGTGGATGAGTATATAGTGCATGCAGGTGTGAGTGGAGACGCTACTGGTAGGGAGGTGGACGAGGAGGAGGAGGGGGACACAGTGGAGGCAGTGGATGTTGGTGTGTCGGCATCTGGATGGTGTTTGTGTGAGTGGCTGTGGGATGATATATGGTGCTTGTGTTTGCCTGAGCCCCTCCTGTGTGTTGTCTTGTGCGCATGCTGGTCTGAAGGTGTGCATGGGATAGATTGGGGTTCAGGGGAATGGGACTGGGCACAGGAAGTTGGAGGGGGGAGGCTATAGACAGGAATAATGGCTGCCATCAGGGAAGAGGCCAGAGCCTGGATTGGTCTCTGTTGCGCCGTCATGCCAGAGTGAATGCTCTCCAGGAATGCATTTATTTGTTGCAAATGGCCTGCCAGCCCCTGGATGGCATTTACTATGGTTGACTGCCCAACAGAGATGGATCACAGAAGGTCAATAGACTCCTCACTCAGTGCAGCAGGGCTAACTGGGGCAGGGCCTGAGGTGCCTGGGTTGAAGAAGATGCCCACCCTCCTGGTTGAGCAGGCACGGAAAACTTGCTGAGGGGCTGCTGGGAGGGTGGTGCTGATACGGGGGTGGCGGCTGCACTTGTAGTTGGGGTGGGCACAGAGGTGTCCGCCACCACTAGGGAGCTTCCATCGGAGGAAGTATCACTGTCAGATATGTTCCCTCCTAGCTCTGCAGTGGTGTTCCCCTTTGTCCCATTGGTGCCCTCACTGTCGGTAGATTCAGCCTCATGGGCCCTGTGGGATGCAGCTCCCTCCGTCGCTGGTGCCTCTGCTCCTCCGCCAGATGATGCTAATACACAGAAGTACAGGGTGACAAAACAAAAAGGAAGGGGAAGAGACACAGAATACACTTGGTCAATTGCAGCCACAACACCACGGTTGACGTACATAACACACACACACACAGGGAACATCCCTACGCACTAGGCAATGCACTACCAGTCACAATGCTAGTAACCAGGCCATGGATAGGAATACCTAACGCCAATTGCAGCATACTCAAGACCCACAGAGCCCGGCCCAGTAGTGGATGCCTACTAGCTTGGTTGGAGGTGGTGTTCATCAGCCCCTGCCCAACATGGAATCTACCCTGCAATGTCCGGCCTGGCCTAGGGGCACCAACAGGCCAACATCCCCCACCCAAAGACCACTCCACCATGCACAAGTAATATAGTGTGAAACTGTACTCACACCCTTGTGGCTGCTGTGATGCCCTCAAGCTCCCATCCAGCTCCGGATAGGCCACCGCCAGTAAGCGGAACATCAGGGAGATCAGGGTTCGACGGGCACCCCTTCCTTGTTGGGAGGTGGCCATCCCCAGCTGGGCCTCCACCGTCTTCCTTGCCCAGCGTCTCAGGTCCTCTCACCGTTTGCGACAGTGGGTGCTCTGCCTGTCGTAGACCCCCAGGATCCACACATCCTTGGTGATGGCACGCCATATACCCTTTTTCTGATGGGCACTGACCTGCAGAGAAATAAACATAGTAAAAAGGTATCAGTCATTCCGTTCGGCCTGTTCCACTCATGGCCCACCATATCCCTCACATCCCCTTACGAACAGACATTGCACACGATACATGCAGCACGCTGCCCAGAACCCTTCAACCACCCCCCTTACACAAGGCTCTGACATACAACACTCCATGCATTCATGCCCCATGCATCGTGCTCACAGTGTACTCACCTGTTGGTCTGGAGGCCCATACTGCATTTGGTACTGGGTAGGACCCCATTCACCAGTCTGTCCAACTCCGCAGCAGTGAAGGAAAGGGCCCTTTCCCCAGTGACACAAGCCATGGTCGGTTCCAGACTGTAGGATGCTGGCCTGGCTTATAATGGGTACCTGATGGTACTTACACCTTGTGCCAGGTCCAGTTATCCCTTATTAGTAAATTAGAAGTGTTCTAGCAGCTTAGGCTGATAGAGGTAGCTATAGCAGAGCAGCTTCAGCTTAACTAGGAGACATGTAAAGCTCCTACTATACCACTTATATCAGATAGCACTACTGTATATCATAAGAAACACAATACTCAAAGTTACTAAAAATAAATGTACTTTATTTTAGTGACAAGGTGTCAGAAATATTCCTGAGGATATTCTCCCTTAGGAGGTAAGTAAAATACACAAAATATACACACAAATCAAAATCAGGTAAGTAAACAGTTAGAAAAGTAGTGCAAACACTGTAGAATACAATAGGATGCAATAGGAGACAATAGGCCTAGGGGCAACACAAACCATATACTCCAAAAGTGGAATGCGAACCACGAATGGACCCCAGGCCTAGTGTAGTGTGTAGAGGATCGCTGGGAGTGTAAGAAAGCACTAAGGGTGTCCAAGATACCCCACCCCAAGACCCTGAAAAGTAGGAGTAAAGTTACCCTACTAACCCAGAAACACACTAAAGTTGTGATAGGGGATTCTGCAAAGACAACAACTGACTGCAAAGTACTGAAGATGGATTCCTGTACCTGAGGACCTGTAAAGGAAGGGGATCAAGTCCAAGAGTCACACAAGTGTCCGGGGGGCAGGAGCCCACTAAACCCCGGATGAAGGTGCAAAAGGGCTGCCTGCGGGTGGAAGAAGCTGAAGATTCTGCAACAATGGAAGGTGCCAGGAACTTCTCCTTTGCACAGAAGATGTCCCACGGTATGCTGGAGGATGCAGAGTTGTTTCCATGCAGAAAGACCAAAAACATGCCTTGTTAGCTACAAAGGCTGGGGTTGAAGATAATGGGTGCTGCCCTGGCTCGGGAAGGACCAGGAGGTCGCCCCTTGGAGGAGGAGACAGAGGGGGCACTCAACAGTACAGAGAGCCCATGCAAAAGCAGGCAGGTCCCGCAGAAGTATTTGAACCAGCATTCAAGAAATGTTAGCATGACGGTCGTCACAACACTGCAAAGGAGGGTCCCGTCAAGTGGGTAGTCAACTCAGCGAGTTGAGCAATGCCGGACGGAGTGCTGGGAACCTGGGCTATGCTATGCACAAAGGATTCCTTGCAAAAGTGCACAGAAGCCCTAGCAGCTGCAGTTCACGCACTACACAGGATTACTGTCTGGCGTGGGGAGGCAAGGACTTGCCTCTACCAAATTTGGACAGAAGGACCACTGTACTGTCAGGTCACTTCGATCCAGTTCCTGTGTTCCAGGGACCACACTCGTTGAGATGAGAGGGGACCCAGAGGACCGGTGAAGCAGAAGGTTGGTGCCTGTGTTAGCAGGGGGAAGATTCCGTCGACCCACAGGAGATTTCTTCTTGGCTTCCACTGCAGGGTGAAGGCAGACAGTCCTCAGAGCATGCACCACCAGGAAACAGTCAAGATCTCTGGCAGGATTAGGCACTACAATGTTGCTGGTAGTTGTCTTGCTACTTTGTTGCGGTTTTGCAGGCATCCTGGAGCAGTCAGGGGTCGGTCCTTGGCAGAAGTCAAAGTGAGAGATGCAGAGGAACTCTGGTGAGCTCTTGCATTTGTTATCTGAAGATAAACCCACAGGAGGGACCCTAAATAGCCCTCAGATGAGGAATGGCCACCTAACCAGGTAAGAACCTATGAGGAGGGGTCTCTGACGTCACCTGCTGGCACTGGCCACTCAGAGGCCTCCATTTTGCCCTCACACCTCTACATTCAAGATGGCAGAGGTCTGGGACACACTGGAGGAGCTCTGGGCACCACCCCTGGGGTCGTGATGGACAGGGGAGTGGTCACTCCCCTTTCCTTTGTCCAGTTTCGCGTCAGAGCAGGGGCTGGGGGATCCCTGAACCGGTGTAGACTGGCTTATGCAAGGAGGGCACCATCTGTGCCCTTCAAAGTATTTCCAGAGGCTGGGGAGGCTACTCCTCCACAGCCCTTAACACCTATTTCCAAAGGGAGAGGGTGTAACACCCTCTGTCAGAGGAAATCCTTTGTTCTGCCTTCCTGGGACTGGGCTGCCCAGACCCCAGGAGTGCAGAAGCCTGTCTGTGGGTTGGCAGCAGCGGTAGCTGCAGTGAAAACTCCAGAGAGCTAGTTTGGCAGTACCCGGGGTCCATGCTGGAGCCCCAGGGATGCATGGGATTGGCACCCCAATACCAGATTTGGCATGGGGGGACATTTCCATGATCTTGGACATGTTACATGGCCATGTTCGGAGTTACCATTGTGAAGCTACATATAGGTATTGACCTATATGTAGTGCAACGTGTAATGGTGTCCCCGCACTCACAAAGTCCAAGGAAATCGCCCTGAACAATGTGGGGGCACCTCGGCTAGTGCCAGGGTGCCCTCACACTTAGTAACTTTGCACCTAACCTTCACTAGGAGAGGGTTAGACATTTAGGTGACTTATAAGTTACTTAAGTGCAGTGTAAAATGGGTGTGAAATAACGTGGACATGGTTTCACTTAGGCTGCAGTGGCAGTCCTGTGCAAGAATTGCCTGAGCTACCTATGGGTGGCAAAATAAATGCTGCAGCCCATAGGGATCTCCTGGAACCCCAACACCCTGGGTACCTGCGTACCATATACTAGGGAAATATAAGGGTGTTCAGTGTGCCAATCAGAATTGGTGAAAATGGGCACTAGCCTGCAGTGACAATTTTAAAAGCAGAGAGCATAAACACTGAGGTTCTGGTTAGCAGAGCCTCATTGATGCAGTTAGGCACCACACAGGGAACACATATAGGCCACAGACTATGAGCACTGGTGTCCTGGCTAGCAGGATCCCAGTGACACAGACAAAAACAAACAGACACACAAGTAAAAATGGGGGTAACATGCCAGAGAAGATGGTACTTTCATACACAGACCCAGGTCACAGCAGCACTTGCAGTATAGGTCTTCTCCTGTTGAAGGTCAGGTAGGAAGTGAGTGAACAGATAGAAAATGGTGGTCGCAGCTGTGTGTTCCGTCACTGCCAGCGTACATCACCATTGGCCACTGTAACCCATAGGGCCCAATTGCAACCAATGAAGAGTTGCACTGCAGTACTCGACCGCCTCCCGCAATGGCGCACAACGTCAGCAACATTACTTCATGTCCACCTGTCCATCCACACAGGACAGGCAGATGCCATTTCAGGGTGGGGCAGGCCATGGCACCTAACTGCCTCACAGCACACACAGGCACCATTTGGGCCTATACAACATACTGTTTCAGTCACAACATGCTATGCACTGTACATTTTGGAAATGTTGAATACTGACAAGATGCTCATCGTTTTGCCCCTAGATTGCAACCGCTGCAGATGAATAGGAGATGGAGACATCCCCCCATGTACAGACCCCTGGAGGACTTGGCAACAATGGAGGACAGGCACATTATCCTCACATACAGACTTGACAGGGCCACAATCCAAGAGCTATGTGCCAAATTGGAGCCAGACCTGATCTCTGCTATCCGTCACCCCACTGGGATCCCCCCTCTTGTGTAAGTGCAATCTGTACTCCATTTCTTGGCAACTGGTTCTTTCCAAGTGACAGTGGGCTTGGCAGCAGGAATGTCACAGCCAATGTTCTCAATAGTGCTAACAAGAGTGTTGTCGGCCCTGATGAAACACAAACACAGCTACATTGTTTTCCCCCAGGTGGAGGATTTGGCCACAGTGAAAGCTGACTTCTATGCAATGGGACATATCCCCAACATCATTGGGGCAATTGATGGTACACATATTGCCTTTGTCCCCCCCGGAGAAATGAACAGATGTTCAGAAATCAAAAGAGCTTTCACTCGATAAATGTGCAGATAGTGTGCCTGGCGGACAAGTACATCACCTATGTCAATGCAAAGTATCCTGGTGCCTTTATCCTGAGGAATAGCAACATTCCATATGTGATGGCTCAACTCCAGAGGCACCGGGTGTGGCTAATAGGTGAGCCCATGGTTCCCACCCAGTATATGTTGGTGATGGGTATGGGGTTGGCCCTAAGGGTTTGTGTTTGGCTAACAGGTATCCCTCGACATTTGCAGGTGACTCTGGTTACCCCAACCTCTCATGGCTACTGACCCCAGTGAGGAGTCCCAGGACAAGGGCAGATGAATGTTACAATGATGGACATGGGAGAACAAGAAGAATTATAGAGCGAACATTCGGCCTCCTGAAGGCCAGGTTTCGGTGTCTCCATCTCACAGGAGGTTCCCTGTGCTACTCACCCAAGAAGGTGTGCCAGATCATTGTGGCATGTTGCATGTTGCACAACCTTGCCATACGTCGCCATGTGCCTTTTCTGCAGGAGGATGAGGCTGGAGATGGGCGTGTGGCAGAGGTGGAGCCTGTGGACAGTGACGATATTCCCACTACTATGGCCACTTACTGTACCCTTTGGCATGTCTATTTAAAGATATATGTGCACCACTCTGGCTCCTGGTGTGTTGACTGCAGCAAACTACAGGTCATACCTATGTATACATTACTGAGCAGTTGAATTGCAATGTTTACAGATTGTTAAACAAGTACATCGTTCAATCAATTGACAGACTCAATACTTGCATTTTTTACAAGGGTGTTTATTTATGTGCTAATAAGTGGATGGGGTATTGCTATATGTTGGGATGGTGGTGGAGGAGAGTCCAGGGAAAAGTTCCATTCTATTTGTATTACAGGTGCACTGTCCAAGGGGACATAGGAATTGGAGCAAATGCAGTTCAAGGTGGACAGGGTGACAGAATGGGACACAAGGGTGACATTCAGGAGAGTCTTTTTTCCTGGCGGGGGTCTTGGCAATGTTCTCTGGCTTCTCCCTGGATCACAGGGACCACTTGCGTGGGAGGGGTGCTAATGGCCTGTTGTTCCTGTGGCGGGGCCTCCTGTCCACTAGCGTCAGCGGAGGTGGAGGGCTGTTCATCGGTGTGGCTAGCGTCAGGGGCCCATTGGTGTGCCACTGCCTCCCTCATGGTGTTGGCCATATCTGCCAGCACCCCTGCAATGTTGACCAGGGTGTTGTGGATGTCCCTCAGGGCCTCCCTGATCCCCAGGTACTGCCCCTACTGCAGCCACTGGGTCAACTTCAACTTGTCCAGTATCTGGCCCATTGTCTCCTGGGAATGGTGGTATACTCCCAGGATGTTGGTGAGTGCCTTGTGGAGAGTCGGTTCCCTGGGCCTGTCCTCCCCCTGTTGCACAGCAGTCATCCCAGCTTCCCTGTTCTCCTATGCGTCTTTCCCCTGAACTGTGTGCCCACTGCCACTTACCCCAGGTCCCTGATCGTCCAGAGTTTGTGGGGTTGCCTGGGGTCCCTGTAGTGGTGGACACACTACTGATTGACGTGTCCTGGGACAGAGGTATGGGCCCGCTGGGTGGGTGCTCTGGTGGTGTTTCCTGAGGGGGAGGCTCTGTGGTGGTATGGGACTGTGCCTGGGTAACCGACTGTCCGGAGGTCCCTGATGGGCCAGGTTGGTCCTCCTGATCCAGGTGTGCAGAGCTGCTGTCATCACCGTGGACGTATTCTGAGGGGGGACTGGATGTTGCTGGCACCTACTCTCTGGTGACGTTGTGTGGGGGACCTGTGGGGATGTAAATGCAGTATTATTGTTTCTGCGTGTGACATCTTGTGCATGGGTGTGTTGCCCTGTATGGTTGTGCTTGTCCTGGCAGCTTAGTCTTGTGTGAATGGTGATTTGGTTGCATAGGTGATTGTCTCAAGTGTGCATGCTTTGGTGATGGTTGTCCTTGCAGGTCTGTGATGGGTGTCAATGGTCTTGGTGTTGCATCCAGGGCTTGGTAGTGGGAGGGGTGGGTTGTGATGGTGGGGTGTATGTGAGGTGGTGGAGTGATGGGGTGAGGGTAGGGGCAGAGGTTTTTGATGCCATGCAGGTAGGGGGGGTGATAGAGATTTGACTTACCAGAGTCCAGTCATCCTGCTACTCCTGGCAGGCCCTCAGGATGCAGTATTGCCAAAGCTAGCTCCTCCCATGTTGTTAGTTGTCGGGGAGGAGGTGGGGGTACACCGCCAGTCCCCTGTACTGCTATCTGGTGTCTTGCTACAACGGAACGTACCTTCCCCTGTAGGTCTTTCCACCTCTTCCTGATGTCATCCCTTGTTCTGGGGTGCTGTCCCATGGAGTTGACCCTGTCCATGATCCTCCGCCACAGCTCCATCTTCCTGGCACTGGAAGTCTGATACACCTGTGATCTAATTAGCTGTGGCTTTACTTGAATGATTTTCTCCACCATGACCCTTAGTTCCTCCTCTGAGAACCTTGGGTGTCTTTATGGTGCCATGGGTGTAGTGTGAGTGGTGTGTGTGAGGGTGTGTGGGGTGATGTGTTGGGGTGTGTGCTGTAAGGTGTGTGGATGGTGTATGGGTGATGGTGATTGGTGGCTCTGGTTCTGTGGGTGCTTGTGGGGTGTCTCTCTCTTGGTTATCAATGTTCTTGAGTTGTAAAGGGTTGTGGGTAATGTGTGGTGTGGGTGTGTGGTGTATGTATGGGTGTCAGGTGTGTGTTATTCAAATTGTCCAATGTGGTGTTGTTTTGTTAGGTTGTGTATATTTTGAGAGCAGCGTATATACCACTAATGGTTAAGCGCCATTGAATGTCCGCTGTGGTTATTCGTGGGTCATATTGCTGTGGGCGTAGTTCTGTTGGCGTAACGGTGTGGATTTTGCTACCACCATTTTATCACTGACCTTTGGTCTGGCGGACTTGTGTGTGTGTCTGTATAGTGACGGATTGCTTTGTGTGTTTCATAATATGGGTAGGGGTAAACCAACGTGGCGGAGGTAAGTTGACGGCAGTCAGCATGGCAGCAAGCGGGACTTACTGCCAATGTCATAATGAATGCCAATGTGTCATTTTTATTGACACTTGATGGAAATGTGTGGATTTTGAAGGACACATGATGAAGCACCATGAGGAAGTTCTGACGTGTCACATTGGAAGCGTTATTTTTAACATACTCAATGGCTAAAAAAGACACATGGGGACAATGCATACATTTTTTTAGATGCAATTACTCAAATATGTGGTATTTGGTATTGTGTCATGTAGAACACTTGTACGGAGTGATATGGCTTGCTGTGATGCCTGTGAATAGTTGTGTTTACCTCCTCCTGTCTTTCCATGTTCCAAAGTATTTTTTTGAGTGTACGTGAGTGTAAGTACATGCAGAGGGCAAATCTCTAATGTTTGGTTTCCAGTACACCTTAAGAGGATTGGCCCAAATGCCAACTATGTATTGGCACCTTAGTCATTTACTTAGTTTATCCTCAGGTATGCTGTGGACTTGCCCAGGAATATGGTCAGCCCATCCTCATCTCTGACAGCACAGGTGTCCGTCATTCTGTGCTATGACCAAAGAAGCAGACAGCAGGTTGTCAGCCAACATGAGGGTCTTCCAGTCTCCAGTGTTGGCAGGTTTTGGGATATCCTGGACACACATGTGAAAGGATATATGAATGGTGCAATTTCATATTGTTCCCTCCCTCCAGTAGCCTCACATCAGGGGACATACTGCCAATCCACCTCCTGAGATTGTCTCTGCACCTGGTCCCACATCTTACAGACAGCATACAGTCCCAATCAAAGGTCCTCGTTTACTAGGCCTTTGTGCCACCATTGCATCATTTCTTTTTTTGTGCAGCTATGGCGCTGGCAGTACTCAATACTGCTCCAGATTTACAAACTGACACATTGTGCCCACTGCATCATTTTGTAGAACCCTGTGTCACATTATACCTGTGCCAGATCTGATGTATGCAGGGCAGGTGTTCCCACGGGACAAGCTATGCAGAACTGATGCAGAGCAATTTAAAACATTTCACTGCATCATTTTGTGACTTCACTGTGTCCAAACTTTTCCACCTACTCAGAGCAGGCATGAAATTGATGCAGGGCTTTGCTGAATGGGGGTCTCCTCGCATTGCTGGAGTAGCATATTTTTTAGTGCTAGTCCAGCAATGCGTGAGTTTAGCTGCAACAGTTCAGTCAGAATTTCTGTGAAAACATGTGACATGGAGCTCCGCATTGTAAGTACAGTGCTTCCATGGTGTCTTTAGGTAATTGAAGGACAGCACTAGAAATCTGACACATCAGTGCTGTTGGACCTGGCCCTTTTTGCAGGTTCACCCCCAGACTTTTTGCCTCTTTCCTCCTACTTTTTTCTGACCTCTCGCTGTTGGCGCTAGGACTCTGAGCAAATTATCCCAGGTGATCCTTGATAAAGTGTAGGTGCTCTCCCTTCTAAAGTTGGTATGATTGGCTTACACCTAATTGGCATATTTAATTTACCTATAAGTCCCTTGTATAGTGATATTGCTATGCCCATGGCCTGCAGCGCTGCTTACGCCATCCACTGAAATAGCCTTTCAAACCTGTCTCAGGCCTGCTAGCACAGGGCCTGCATGTGCAGTTTGCTGCCACAGGGACCTGGCATCTGAATGTACTTGCCAGGCCCAGAACTCCCCTTTTACTACATGTAGGGCACCCCTAAGGTAGGCCCTAGCTAGCCCTTTGGGCAGGGTGCTATGTAGGTAGAAGGCAGGACAAGTGCCTAGTAGCGTGGCCTGTCCTGGAAGTGGCAAACAGCCTATTTGGTTTCTCACTGCTGTGAGTGCTGCCTTATCATAGGATTGCATTGGAAATGCCCTGCCTTACGTCTAGTGGGTATTGTGCGATTTATGAGGCATACAGTAGAGTAGGCATGTTTGGTATGGTTGGTTGTAATGGTAGTGAGAAATGCTGCTACTTGTATAGGTATATTTTTTTATTATCATTACAGAAATGCCAATTCTAGAAAATGAGCATTTCTCTGTGCTTATGACTCTGTGTTTTGCAGCTTGACTCCAATCCAAGCAGAGTGAAAGATGGGCGTTGTGCATACTTTTCAGACAGTCTGTACACAGGGAGGGTGGAGATGTCACAGAGGTGCATCTGCATTTTGAATAGTCTTCCTGGGCTGAGCAAAGGGGGAGGCGGGGCACACATGCGTCTGTAAAGGCTGAACACTGGCCTCACACAAAAGTTTTTTTTACCCCCAAGTAATGTTTGGAGCCTGTGCTGGAGGAGAGAGGGGTCACTCCCAGAACTAGTTGTAACTGGTTGGAACCTCCTCTCACCTTCTTTATGAAACCATTGCAAAACTGAGTATAAGTACAGGGAATTGTTTCTCCATAATTTCGAGACACTCTGGCCTTGAACTTACTTGTAAATGGACAAAGAACGCTGCCTTGGACTGCTGCTGCTGTACTGACCTGTGACCTGCTTGGTCACTTGGAGGAACTGCCAACTGCCTGCAAACCCTTCGTGATGGCCTCCTGCTGGGTCCTGCCACCCTGTGCTCCATCTGCTCTGTCACCATGGGGTGGGGTGCTGTGGCCCCTGACTCCTGCGACTACCTGAAGCACACGAGGAGTGCTTTCTTTTTCATGATTTACCGGCTGGAAGAGCGCTTTCTACTTATTCTAAAGTGCCTTGAGAGTGCTTCTCTTTTAATTACTTATTGCCCCGAGGAGCACTTGGGTGGATTCTGAAGCTGAGGATCATCACTGCAACCCAGATGTTTATCCAACATGAGCACGGCAAAAGTGTGCTGTGTCCTTTACCCCGGGGGACCATCAAGTGAAGTCTGGAACAAGCGTGCTCCTGGGGTGCCCGTGGGGTGAAGCACGCTCCGAGGAGCACCCCCAGGGCACCAACCAGCATCGATTGCTGCCCTCTTCACTGCTGCAACCTGGGCGAGCTTCTTTTTTCGTGGGAGGACAGGCGCCTCAGCTGTTTCTGGAGGATGGATGGGGGGAAGAAGCTTCATCGGAGGTTCCCCCTGCCCAACCGGAGTCCTTCTTTTTTCTCTTGAGGGACCGCGAGTGGGTGGAAGCCTCACCGGAGGCTTCCCGTACCGCATGGTCCTCTCCTTTCCCCTCATCGGGGTGTTGGCTTGGTTCCCACCCCTGTGGTAGGCCCGTTGTGGTCCAGGGGGGCCCGAGAGATCGCAGGTCCCAGGAGGGGCCCTGATATAAGAAACAGAGGGTATGCTTGCCACCGCCCTCCTCCCCATATAAAAGCGGCCCCCTGTTGGAGCGCAAAGGAGCACAAGGGGGCTCCCAGTTACTGCTTGGAACAAGGTGCTTCTTCATCACAAAAACAAATACTCTTTTCTGGAAACACGCTTCCTGATGTTTTCTCTTATGGGCTTGCTGGGACTGTTATGCTAACCTGTTTTTGGTATGATGTGACATATATGTGCTGATGTACCTTTTATGGGCATTACATGCTGATATGTGTTTATGACTTGCCATATGTTTACTAATGTTCCTGGGCATTTAAGATATTTTTATGACAAGTATGTTTCTGTGGTATTGTTTTCCTGACTGCTGCTTATGTTGCAAAATCATAAGCAATCTGTGTGGTATGTGTGACTACTGTTGATTTCTGCAGAGTAACAGTATTGTGTAATGTTCTGACAACTGCTTGGGTAGCAGGGTATCACTGACATGTTGTGTTTGGTCTAATTATGTTGTGTACAGTACAGTTTATTTTTATATAACTTGGTGTTGTGTTTCCTTTGTGGTGGGGATAGTGTGTCACATGTGTGTTGTGCAAATGCTTTATACATTGCCTCTGGGATAGGCCTGACTGCTCAGGCCAAGCTACCAAGGGGGTGAGCAGGGTTATCGTGGGTGTGTAACTCCCTTGCCGTGACTAGAGTGGGTGGGTTCTGCCTGGCTTAGGTGCATACCGTAGCCAACCAGAAACTCTATTTCTAACAAGTGCCAATGCATCAGATTCTTCTACAGTAGACTCCAAGTGTTGATCACAAGAGCATGGGCCGACGCTCCCCTGAACAGAAGGGTGCACCCTGATGTCACAGCCATTAAGTGTGTCTGTAAAGTACATTGTAGTTATGAATGTTAGCACATACATGCACAGTACATTCATGCATTTACAGGAACACAAAGGAACAACTCAGTGCGTACAAATGGCCAATGTACACGTGCACTACTTATACCATGCAGAACTTGGTGAGGATGCTGTTGAACTAAAGGTGCTATTTCTAAATGGGGTAGCATGTGAAGGTGCCCTGACTAGTCAATTTCACATGACTTGTGGGGTAAATGATTTGTAATCATGCTGAAGGTGCAATATTGACACAATGCTGTCTTTGTTTGACCTCTGACATACTAAGGACAGCAAGTCGACGTAATTAAAATAGTGATTACATTCTACACCAAGGTGGTGTTGGTTGTGCATTGCAGTGTGTGTACACCTACAATCCTCATGTATTTTAACTTTGTGACAGATAATGTGATCATGTGGACCAGGCTCAGTCGCATACTTGTCAGACATCCCCAAGAGAGCATGAACAAGGATGTATGAATTTACGTGACCTTGGCCTGTCTGCTTCAATGTGTCCTGCATTATGTAGCTCATATTGGCCATGTTGGACAGGGCCATGGATGGTACATGCGCATGATGTGGAAAAGACTGTGATTCCAAATGACAAAAGATTGTGTGGATATGTGAACGTTTTCAACAGCCACATGTTGACATCAACATTTATACATTGGTCATCCAGTTGATCCATGTGAGCTGTCTAGCACTGATGTACCAATAATGTCCCTCTCATATACCCATTATAATAAGTGACATTTATGAGCTTCTTGGGTACATTCTGTTACTCCATAGCTATGAGTCCATGATGTGCCACACAGCTGTACTTTACATGGCCACATGGAAGTTGGCTAGAGGCTTGTGGCACCAGATGATCCATGTGAGAGGTGACACCAGCTTTATTAGCCTATGGTGCCTAGGTTTATATCTGTATGACTTGCACACCTAGGGGAGCCTACTAGCAGCATGCATTTTGCTTACAGGAGATGAAGTTTTGATAATTCTTACAGGTATTAGTAATGTTGTTGTGAACAGTGGCAGGTTGTTGGTTTACCATTTCCAATATTTGGAGACTTGTCATGACACATCTAGCTCCTACCTTCCAATAGCTTAACTTAAGTCATATCTTACCATGTTGGCCTATTGTGCTAGGTTTCAACAATGTTCATAAACTTTGATGTGCAGGGTTCCCCTCACCAGGGCCTGTCACACATCACTTGTGCCTGCTCATAGTTACATGAAACCCCTTCCCTTGGGCACCTACAGAATACCTTAGGTGTGAATTGACTGTAAGATGTAGGTGTTTTAGACTTTGGAAGTACATTTTCTTCCAAAGTTGATTTGGCACACATTAAACTTTTGGATTACAGTCCCCATTTCAAGGCTGACTTCAGCAATGACAGCAGGCAACATACCAGTGCACAGTCTAGTGCAGAAAATCTACAGGGCCTCTAAACTTTCCTGTCCTGATATATACCAGAGACTCATAGATAGTTTGATTCCTCCTTGCCTAATAGCTACTAGGGATTTACAGGAGTCTGTTATTAGCAACTGTAATTGTACCACTTCACCATATACCTTTCATTCCGAGGAGTGGCCTTGGCCCTGTTTAGCCAACCCAAGGTACAGTCAGGGTCAGTCACCACTAGTATCAGTCATGTACATTTTGGGTGATCATGCTAAAAAGATTACTTTCTCACTCTGTGACGGGGCCGGTATTTTGCCTACAAACTGATTGTGAATAAATGTGTAGTCTGCTCGACGATGTTTCTTGTACAGATGTGCGTCTGTTTATAGGCCTTTTCCAACTCAGTCCGGGGGTTGACAAATGGTGTCATCACCCACCGCCGGACTCCGTACCCTTGGTCAGCTGAAATATCAAAAAGAAAAAACAGTTTCATTGTTTTGGATTACTGCATTTGCAAATGTCCTGCCCGTGTGTTTTATGTGTATTGGTATTGTCATGCACATCTCCCAGTTATGTTCACATGATACGTCAATCATGCCAGTGTACCGTCATTTCCAGGGGGCTGTTCACTCACTGTATGTGATGTCAAATACAGTGCATGAGCAAATACATCATACAATTTAACATCATGACTGTCATCTTTCAGCAGCAGATTTTGTTGGTGGCTGATTCCTATCTGTTAGAAATGGGGTCTCCAGTTGGCAGAGATATACACCCTTGCCCAAATAGGGGCCACAATCCTAATCAGGGTAAGTCACACACAATCCAAATTATCCTGTGCACACCCTTTGGTAGCTTGGCACTGAGCAGTGAGGCTTAACTTAGGAGGTAATGTGTAAAGTATTTGTGCAATAAATCATGCAATAACACAGTAAAAACACCACAAACATACACCACACAGGTTTAGAAAAATATAAGATATTTATCTGATTAAATGAAAGTCAAAACAATCAAGATTTGATAAGCACAATTTGAAATATCACTTTTGCACTAACACGCCATAGAAAATGCATCGTTTCTTCCCTAGGCTGCAAAGGCTTTGCATTGATTTCTGGCATTCAGAATTTGTATCATGACTGCGATGCAGTGTCTTTTGACACCCGGGGACAATACGTGGAAATCTTGCGCATGTGGGATGAAGTCACAGGTGCTGCATCGATCCAGTGGGTGATGCGTTGCACAGCAAGCACTGCTTCAATTTTTCACTCAGAAAGTCGGACTGCGTCGTTCCGGGTCAGCTGTGCGTCTATCCGGTATGGCTGTGCGTCGAAGTTCCTGTCACAACGCAGGCGATGTCTCGAGCTCCACTTGTGGAGCCGGGCTACATAATCCCAGTTCAGCGATGCATGGATTTTCTCAACGCAGGGCAGGCTGTGCTATGTTTCAAGCAGGCTGTGCAACGATTTTTGCCGCACAAGGAGTTTCCTCGAAGATAGTAAGTCTATTTGGCCCTGATACTTCAGGAACAGGAGGCAAGCTCAATCCAAGCCCTTGCAGAGTACTTCTCAGTTGTCTTTTGCCCTACGTGTGACTGGTTAGAGTAGAGGAACATTATTTCCCTTATACTTCCCTGGTTTTTAACCTTGACCGAGACCCATCATTCACAATAAACTGGTTGTAGGGTGGTTCCCGAGCCAATTTTAAAAATTTCTAGCTCTCTATCCTTTGTAGTAGGTCTGAATTTTTTCCTACTTACCTCTATAGCACGCACTCTTAAAAGATCTCTGGCATAGAACCTCCTCACAGGGGCCCGTTGGGGATTGCAGCGCCAGCTCAATGAGGAGCAGACCCGAGGATGAAGCATGACATCCAATAGATGTGTGAGGGTTCTAGCTTCTAAAATAAGAAGTGCCTCTATGTTTTCTAATTATATCTTAGGAACAGTGTGCTCACTTTGTTTCACACCACCCCAATGGCCGGCACAGGGGACAAGTGTCCCCTGGGCATGGCCATTGCACCCAGTGCATGTAGGGGGACCCATTTCAGGGCCCCCAATGGCACTTAAAAAATGTTTTTAAATACTTACCTCTACTTGCCTACTTACCTGGGATGGGGTCCCACAATCCTCTGGTGTCCCTCTGGTGTGGGAGGGGGTGTTCATGGGGCTTGAGTGGGCACCTGTGGGCCCTTTCCATGGTGTTTAACCATGTAAATGGGTTCCCTAATGCCTGCTCTGACCCAAGCATTAAATATTGGCGCTAAGCAGACTCAGCGCCATTATTTTGGCTCACCTCCCACTATGCACCATTTTTGCATGGGAGGATAAATAAGGCTCTAGGGGCTCTGAGTCATTTTTTGGAAGGGAACACCTACCTTTCATCTAATTGACGCAAGGTGGTTTTATGATACCAAAAAATTACTTTAGCTCCAATATTGTGATGATAAGACAGGTCTAGTGCCAAAATATAAATATGGACTTAAGTTTGCACTTAATTTGTGTAAAAAGAAAAAAGAAACAAATTCAGTGCAAACAGAGTAAAAATATGACCCTCAGTCTTTGTTTATTTCCATCTCAGTCACATTCTTCTCTCCTTTTTTGTCCTCTATTCCACACCTTTATGTCCATATTCATGCTTACTTCTCTTTAACTACTTTTTACCTTGTCTCTAGCTCTCTTTCTTCAATTGCTCCTCTCACTCCCTTTTCTCTCCCTGTTGTCCTCCTTCCTGCCTTATCCTCACCTCTCCCTCTCAGAAAAAGGCGATGTGCAAGATTAACCCGAGTGAGAGTTGTGTGATACTCCCCCAGAATATTAGCTGGCCCCTCACAACCTCAAGTTTTACATTATAGGAATTAATGCTGAAAGAGCTCAACAATTCCTGTAACTGGCTCCACTCGATCTATGTCTGCATAGAGGCTTAGCACTGTCTGTCATGGAGCTCAGCCACATACTTGCAAGAGCTCAGCTCTTTCTGTCCAGGGTCACAGTGCTGTGTATGTAGGAATCCAGTTATAGCTCAATGAAAGAAATTACCTATGGGTACACATTCTTTGCTCTGTCTTTGCATGGGTCCCACACTATGTATGCAGAGACTTAGCTGCAACTGAACTGGAGCTCAGCTCTATTTGCAGAGGAGTAAGTTTAACGGTACAAGATGATGAGATCTGTTTGTGGCAAAGCTCCACTGTCACTGTATGCACAAGAATCTACTTTTGGCTGTACAAGAACATGTTTATTTCTTCTGAGTGTTTAGCCCATCTCCAGAGGAACAACCAACTTCCCCTCCTTAATAAATTAAGAAATTAAATGAGCTTCTTGATACCAAGCAGACTTCACCCTTTTTTTAATGGTATGTTGGGCTGCAAGAGTTTGGAGTCATGGGGGCCGACTTAAGAGTCCCTAGCGTCTTCTTGCACCATTAGCATAATTTTTTTAATGCTAATGTAGCCCAAAGAGGCCAAAATCACTGCGCCAAAATTAGATGCATTGCGTCACTTTGTAACCCTTTGAGCTACATTATGCCTGAGCCAGGCATAATGTATGCAAAGGGATGTGCCTCCATTGGGTGTGGGAGCAAAAAAATGGCACAAATAAATCTGAGAGATTTCTTTGCATCATTATTTTCACAATTTGTAATGCCTGCTTATAGCAGGCATTAAAAGGAGGCACACCAGTGTTCACAATGGGGTTCAATGGGCTTTGCAGGATTAGTGTCAACATTTTTTAATGCCAATCCTGCAAAGCTCCGAACTAGCATAAAAAATTCTAATGCTAGTTCCCTAACTACCACCATGATATCCCATATCTTAGATATGGCGCACACATGGTGGTGTTAGGGGGGCACTAAGGGGTGCAAGAAAAGTGGCGATGCAGTGGTTGCAGCACCACTTTTCCTAAATATGGCCCATGGTGCTATGTTCCTCAGTTTCACTGCTGATTTCTACTTACATTGGGCCATATTTATACTTTTCGACGCACAACTGCGCCAACGCAGTTGTGCGTCAAAAAATCTAACGCCGGCTAACGCCATTCTGAAGCGCCATGCGGGCGCCGTATTCATTCAATGATGTTAGCCGGCGTTAGCCGTCGGAGCTGCCTGGTGTGCGTCAAAAAAAATGACTTACACCAGGCAGCGCCGGCGTAGGGGAATATGGAGCTTGGGCGTCAAAAAATGGGGCAAGTCAGGCTGAGGCAAAATTTTTGCCTCAACCCGATTTGCGCCATTTTCTTTTACTCCCATCCCCCATTGAAATGACTCCTGTCTTAGCAAAGACAGGAGTCATGCCCCCTTGCCCAATGGCCATGCCCAGGGGACTTCTGTCCCCTGGGCATGGTCATTGGGCATAGTGGCATGTAGGGGGGCACAAATCAGGCCCCCCTATGCCACAACAAAAAAAAAAAAAATACTTACCTGAACTTACCTTAAGTTCCCTGGGATGGGTCCCTCCATCCTTGGGCGTCCTCCTGGGGTGGGCAAGGGTGGCAGGGGGTGTCCCTGGGGGCATGGGAGGGCACCTCTGGGCTCCTTCCGAGCCCACAGGTCCCTTAACGCCTGCCCTGACCAGGCGCTAAAAAACGACGCAAAAGCGGCTGGACGTCATTTTTTTTGACCCGCCCACTCCCGGGCGTCATTTTTGCCCGGGAGTATATATACGGCGCACATGCCTCGGAGTCATTTTTTAGAAGGGAACGCCTACCTTGCATATCATTAACGCAAAGTAGGTGTCCACGCTAAAAAATGACGCAAACTCCATGAACTTTGGCGCTAGACGCGTCTAACGCCAGAGTATAAATATGGAGTTCGTTTTGCGTCGAATTTGCGTAAAATAAACGACGCAAATCCGGCGCAAACAGAGTATAAATATGGCCCATTGTCTTCTTATCCCCTCTCAATCATACACCCTCTTCCTTACCGGAGATAATGTTAGATATGAAACAAGACAAAGAATAAATGTATGGTGAGGGAGGGGGCAAGTTGAGAAATATGAAAACAGAGGATGACATGGAACATGAGAGAAGGCAGAGAAATTTGGAGAGAGAGTGACAAGAGGGATGTAAAGCAGGATGAACAGTGCTGAGGTCCAGGTTACGACCTACGGGCAATGCAATAGAAGTTGAAATGTACTGCAGGACGTGGGAAGAGAAGAGTCCGCCTGTGCTAAAAAGAAAATGTTGAAGAAAAACCAAAACAGGTTAACTCCTCTCTGAGCAAGACATTTGAGCTTTAAAACAGGTGGACTCTGAGAAGTAAGGAGTCAAGTAGACTTTGTTTAGATGTAGGTATGTTAACCCATTGGTCTACACTTACTGGTTTGGATCTTTCGAAATGTGAATGTGTCTTGCAGAAGGTACTGTTCTCCCTTTTGGCTTAATGTTTTCAAACCACCAACTGCCACTTACAGAGATAGCAAGTGTAATCAAGAAGTAGAACACATGAGAGCAGAGCAGACTGGGGAACACCATGCTGCTGTGGTAGAAAACGTTTCTGGGGAGAAGTGATGTGCTGTCTATCCACAGTATCATTCTGATCCCTCTTTTCATTCTATTATATGTCAGCCCACCAAACTCAGAAGACAAGAGGCACACAAGGACCTCACTTAGGAAACAATCAATTGAATTGTTTGTCCCTGTGGTGGTGCACATGCCCAGCCCTACAAACTGAGTGAAAGAGCAAGTTTGAGGCAAATGAGAACTACGATGTGCTGCACTGTGAGCTACATGAGTATCACCTGTTAGAGTAACTGTGTGACATGAAATCATTGTGAAAACAACACCTTGACACTAATCAGCAACATCTCCTTATGAGAACCTTCTGGGCACATTCCCCCTGCCTTCTGTGAGGCATTTGTCTAATATTTAATTTAGAAGTGTTCATGAAACATGAGTTTTGTGTTTTCATGAACACTTCCAGACTTTAGGCCAGCACTCTCTGCCCCCTCTCCAGGCTCCTGCTGGCAGAAGGAGGAGGAGGAGGGGCCTGAAGTATGATCCAGTTACCAAGAGGGTGATTCACTATCATTTTGTGCAGGGTTTGTGTAATAAAAGTGATGCAAACCAGTAAAAACTGTTTTTTAATGATTTACTTTCCAGGGCAAAACTACAAAAAATATGAGACAAGGTTTTGCATAAAAATAACTCCTACTGAAACCAAGCATTAAAAAACTCTTTCTTCCCTTTTCATCAATTATTTAGCATGTATGACCCCTCAGGTGTAGTACACACTTTATAAATGGACTTGCAAATGAAGACAATTTGCAATTTTTGCCTTATTTGCTTGGACTCACAGGAAGAGATTGCTTTTGAAGTGCAGACCAGTCTCACAAACCAGGACTAACGGGCAAAGCATTGTTTATCTTTAACTCCTTTGCTACAAAGCCTTATTCCTGTTCTGTGCTAATCCTTTTTTGGCTACTTGGGGTAGTTCACGCTTAGACCCCCATAACTTTTGTCCACATAAGCTATCCAAGCCAAATTTGCATGCTTTTTTTCCAACATCCTGAGGTTTCTAAAGGCTCCCATGGTTTGTGGATTCCCCTGTGCAGATTGAGAAATTAGCCAACATACATCTAACATTTCAGATTTGTTTGAAAAATGTGTAAAATGTGTTGCAGAAGGAAGCACCTGTTTTTTTTCTCTGTAAATGGCATCAATTAAGGGTTTGTGGTGCTAAGATGCCTGTTTGCCCAGCTTTCAGGAACAGGCAAACTAAAATCAGAAAACCAAAATTTTCAACACAGTTTTGGCATTTTACTGGGGCATACCCCATTATTCCTATTTTTTGTACTTTCAACCTCCTTCCAATTAATGACAAAATTGGGTATAAAGCCAATAATGGATTCCACAAAGCTATACATGTCTGAAAGGTAGACAACATTTTGAATTCAGTAAGGGGTTATTTATGTAGATCCTTCAAGGTTTTCTGATAGAAATTAACGGTTGAAAAAAATAAATATTGAAATTGAGTTGAGAAAAACAGCCATTTCTGTCTATATTTTCATCTGTAACTTGTTCCAGGTACTGCAGATTTTCAAAAGCAATATACTGTTTCATCTGCTGGACTCTTCTGGTTGCAGGGAAAGCCAAACAAATGAGCCGAACTTTGCAATGGGTTTTCATTGTGTACTGGGTATACAACAATTCATTTGGTAAACTATAAAGATGGAAAAACAGATATCAAGGTAACCTATGTATTTCCAAAATAGGCACACAATATGTAACTTAGAAGCAGTGGTTATTTAGACATCTCTGAATTTAAGGGTACCCATATTAGCATGTCTATTGCAGGACAGTTCTCAAAATTACTTCTTTCAATCACTGTCTTACATTTGGAAGTCATAAATGCAGAGAAAGACAATTGTTAATAACACTTGTTCTGCTGTTCTGTATTCCCACAAGTGTCCTAACAAAAATGCTACCTCACTTGTGTGGGTAGGCCTAGTGTTATTGACAGGAAACACCCCAAACACAACGTGGACACATCACATGTTTCACTGAAAACTGGGGTGTTTTTTGCAAAGTGCCAAGCTATGGATGTTGGGTTCTAGCCCAGTCTGCACCAAGCAAAACCTAGCAAACATATACCTTTTTAAAAACTAGACACCAAGGGGAATCCAGGATGGGCGACTTGTGGAGCTTTCACATGGTTCTTTCATCTAGAATATTTTGCAAACCTCAACATTTGCCTAAATTAACACATTCCTTTCACATTTCAGTGATACAAATTTCTGGAATCTGAGGGGAGACTGAAACTTGCTTCCACCCAGCATTCCCCTAAGTATCCTGTTAAAAATGCTACCTCAATTGCGTGGGTAGGCCTAGTACCCGTGACAGGAAATGCCCCAAAACTCAACGTGGACACGTCACATTTTTCCACTGAAAACTGATATGTTTTTTGGGAAAGTACCTAGCTGTGGATTTTGGGCTCTAGCGCAGCTGGCACCGAGGGAAACCTCACAAACCTGTACAAGTTTTAAACACTAGGCACATAGAGGAATCCAGGATGTGGTGACTTGCAGAGATCTCACCAGGTTCTGCCACCCAGAATCCTTTGCACACCTCAAAATGTGGCTAAAAAACACATTTTCCTCTTATTTGGTGATGCAAAGTTCTGGAATCTGAGGGTAGCCACAAACCTTTGTTCACTCAGCATTCCCCTAAGTATCCTGATAAAATTGCTACCTCACTTGTGTGAGTAGTTCTAGTGCCTGCAACAGGAAATGCCCCAAAACCCAACATGGACATATCACATTTTTCCACTGGAGACTGACTATTTTTGGAAAATTCCAAGCTGTGGATTTTGGGCTCTAGCTCAGCCAGCACCAGGGAAATCTAGCAAACCTGAGCATGTTTTTAAAACTAGACATATCAGGGAATCCAGGAAGGGGTGACTTGTGGGGCTCTCATCAGGTTCTGTCAGCCAGAGTCCTTTGCAAACCTCAAAATTTGTCAAGCAAACTCATTTTCCTCACATTTCGATGATGCAAAGCTCTGGAATCTGAGGGGATGTAGGAAAGTACCATCTTTCTTGGCATGTTACCCCCAATTTCTGCCTGTTTGTCAGTGTGTTTTGCCTGTCTCACCAGGATCCTGCTAGCCAGGACACCAGTTTTCATAGTTTTGGCCTAATGTGTGTGTTGTCAGTATGCTTAACTGTGTCACTGAAGTTCTGCTAACCAGAACTCCAGTGCTTATTCTCTCTGTACTTACCAAATTAGTCACTATAGTTTAGTGACTCCATATTCCCATTCCAACTGGCACACTGGAACCCCCTTATAAGTCCCTAGTGTTTGGTACCTATGTACCCAGGGCATTGGGGTTCCAGGAAATCCTTATGGGATGCAGACTTTCTTTTTGCCACCCATAAGGAGCTCAGAAAACCTTTTCTTCAGGACTGCCACTGCAGCCTGAGTGGAATAATGCCCATGCTATTTCACAGCCATTTTCACTGCACTTAAGTAACTTATAAGTCACCTATATGTCTAACCTTCATTTACTGAAGGTTAGGTGCAAAGTGTGAGGTCACCCTTGCTCTAGCAAAGATGCCCCCACATTGTCGAGGGACGATCCCGGGACTTCGTGAGTGCGGGGATACTATTAAACGTGTGGACTACATATAAGCCAATACATATATGTAGCTTCACAATGATAACTCTGAATATGGCCATGTGAGGTGTCTAAGATCATGGAATCGGCCCCCTATTCCAAATTTGGTATTGGGGGGCCAATCCCATGCATCCTGGGGGCTCCACTTTGGACTCCCAGTACTGCCAAACCAGCTCTCTGAGGTTTCCACTGCAGCCCTTGCTGCTGCCAACTCACAGACAGGTTTCTGCCCTCCAAGGGACTGAGCAGCTCAATCCCAGGAAGGCAGAACAATGCATTTCCTTTGGGAGGAGGGTGTAACACCCTCTTCCTTTGGAAATAGGTGTTACAGGCTTGGGAGGGGTAGCCTCCCAGAGCCTCTGGAAATGCTTTGAAGGGCACAGACGGTGCCCTCCTTGCATAAGACAGTCTACATCATTTCAGGGAACCCCCAGTCCCTGCTCTGGCACGAAACTGGACAAAGGAAAGGGGAGTGACCACTCCCCTGTCCATCACCCCCCAGGGGAGGTTCCCAGAGCTCCTCCAGTGTTTCCCTGGCATTAGCCATCTTGGATTCCAAGTAGTGGGAACACTCTGGAGACCTCTGAGTGGCCAGTGCCAGCAGGTGACGTCAGAGACCCCTATTGATAGGTGCATACCTGGGAAGGTAGCCAATCCCCCTCTCAGGGCTTTTTGGGGTCTCTCCTATGGGTGTTTCCTCAGATTCAGCTTGCAAGACTCTTCCAGGAATCCTCTGTATCATCTGCTTCAGCTTCTGACCATCAGATAAACCAAAGACTGCTCCAGGAACCGCTGTAACTGCAACAAAGTATCCAGGAAAACTCCTGTGACCTGCAACTTCAGCTCTAGCCAGCACATGCAACAGTTTCCAAGGCGTGCATGCTCTGAGGACTGCCTGTCTTCATCCTGCACCAGCAGAACCAAAGGAATCTCCAGTGGAGTGAGGGAGTCAGTTCCCTGCTTCTGCAGGCACCCTTCTGCATTGACAATCAGCACTCTGGGACTTCTCTCCTGATGACGAGTGTGCTCCCTGGAACACAGGTTGTGGACGAACATGACCCAAACTGTCCTAAGGTCCAGCTGTCCAAATTTGGTGGAGGTGAGAGCTAGCCTCCCCGTGCTGCGACAGTACCCCTGTGCATTGCGTCATTTCCAGCTCCTTGGGTTTCTGCACACTTCTTCCAAGAATGCTTTGTGCACAGTGTAGCCCAGGTCCCCAGCAGTCCATCCTGCGATGCACAACTCGCTGAGTTGTTCTCCGGCGGAATGGAACTTCCTTTGTTGTGCTGTGATGACCGCACTTTGCATCTTCTTTGTATCTGTGTCCTGGGACTCCGGTGGGTGCTGCCTGGTCTTCTGTGGGCTCTCTGAAGTGCTGAGAGCCCCCTTTGTCACCTCAGTCCGAGTTAGACCCCAAGGTCCCTCCTGGGTCTAGGCAGCTCCATTTTGACAAAACTACGTACTTACGTGAACCAAGACTTGGTTGCGGAATACAGTGATGCAAACAGCCTGCATCCAATAACTCGATGTGGAACATCTGCACCATGCAGGAACCCACAGCTATCTTCTTTGGTGCTCTTCTGTACTCTTCTTCTTACCAAAAAATACACTTTTGGACCATCTTCTAGGTTGGCAGGGGCTCCTGTCCTTCCTGGAATCTTCTGCAACTTTTGAACTTGGTCTCTTCTCTTCACAGGTCTTCATGTCCAGGAATCCACTGTTTGTCGATTGCAGTTTTGCTTGGTTCTTGCAAAATCTCTTATCACAACTTCTAGTGTGTCTAGAGGAAACTTGCAGTACTTTACTCCTACTTTCCTGGGCTCTGAGGAGGGGTACATTATTTACCTTTGGTATTTTCTTACACTCCCAGCACCCCTCTACACACTATCTGTAAAGTGCACTACTCACTGGCGAGGTTCTCAAGGCCCTGAGGTGGGGGAGAGGGGAGGTGCTGCTAGTGCTCGAACGGCCAGGTCGTGTTCCACGTCCTGGTGGCGAGGTGCGGGAATGATCTGCCGCCGGTTGTGGTTCTGCGGATGCGTGGAACAGTTGCAAGAGTGAGTTCGGCGGAGCGGAGATGCGGGCTGGGGGTGTAGAAGGAGAGCCATCTGTTGAGGTATTCTGGTCCAGCGTTGTGCAGTGCTTTGCCAGCGTGGGTGAGGAGTTCGAAGGTGACCCTCTTGTTGACTGGGAGCCAGTGCAGGTCTCTAAGATTGCCTGTGATGTGACAGTGGTGGGGGATGCATAGGATGAGGCGTGCAGAGGCGTCCTGGATGCGTTGCAGCCTCTTCTGGAGTTTGGCCGTGGTTCCTACATAAAGGGCATTACCGTAGTCCAGTTTGCTGCTTACGAGGGCTTGGGTGACTGCTCTTCTGGTTTCGGTGGGGATCCATTTGTAGATCTTTCAGAGCATGCAGTGGGTGTTGAAGCAGGAGGAGGAGATGGCGTTGACTTGCTGGGTTATGGATAATGAGGAGTCCAAGATGAATCCTAGATTACGTGCATGGTCGCAATCGCCTAGAGGGGAATTTGTGATTCGCATTCCACTTTCTTAGTATATGGTTTGTGTTGCCTTAGGCCTATTGCAATCTATTGTATTTTCTACTGTTTGCCCTATTCTATGACTGTTTACTTATCTGATTTTGGTTACTAGTGTATATATTGTGTATAATACTTACCTTCAGAAGGAGTATCTGCCTCTAAGATATTTTTGGGCTTGTGTCACTAAAATAAAGTACCTTCATTTTGGTAACATGGGTATTGTCTTTTGTTGTGTACGTATTGTGTAACTATAGTGGTATTGCAGGAGATTTGCATGTCTACTAGTTCAGCCTAAGCTGCTCTGCTACAGCTACCTCTAGACAGCCTGAGCTGCTAGAACACTGCCTACATTCCACTAATAAGGGATAACTGGACCTGGTATAAGGTGTAGGTATCTTAGGTATCCACTACTAACCAGGCCAGCCTCCTACAGGGGAGCCACAACCTTCTTTCCACCCAGCATTCCCCTAAGTCTCCTGATAAAATTGCTACCTCACCTGTGTGGGCTGGCCTAGTGCAACAACAGGAAATGCCCCAAAATGCAACATGGACACATCAAATTTTTTCCACTGAAAATTGACTTATTTTTTGCAAAGTGCCTAGCTGTGGATTTTGTTCTCTAGCTCAGTTGGTGTCTAGTTGGCAGTCGGTTAACACCCTGTCCAAGTGGGGACTCTCACCCTAGTCAGGATAAGGGAGATCCCCGGCTTTGAAAACCCCTACTCACCCCCTTAGCAGCTTGGCACAAGTAGTCAGGCTTATCTCAAAAGCAATGTGTAAAGCGTTTGCCCATCACACAAAGTAATACAGTGAAAACACTACAAAGGGAAACCACACCAGTTTTAGAAAATTGTGAGTATTTATCTGTGTAAAACAAGACCAAAATGAGAAAAATCCAAAATTCAATAATAAAGATATGAATTTTGCCAGAGTTTACTTAACCTTTTCGGTGCGGGCGTCGGCCACTGGCCGACGCCCACACACCCTCCCTGGTGCGGGTCACGACCAGTGGCCGACACCAGGAAGGGTATTAATAAATCCTCGGGTGCGTCGCACCCGAGGATTTAAATTTTTTTTATCTTCCCCCGGGAGACACGGAAGCTTCCGTGTCTCCCCCCCACCCCCCACCCGCCCCTTTGTGACGTCAGCGCGCCGCGAGGGGAATTTTTAAAAAAAAATAAAATTTTAAAAATTTTACATTAAAATAAAATGACAGGGGGTCGCCCGTGGGCAGGGTGACCCCCCTGTGGGGGCAATATTTTTTTGGGGAGATGTTGTAGGGTTTCCCTGGGGGCCATTTTGGCCCCCAAGGAAACCATACAACAACTAAAAAAAATAGATGTATATATAGATCTATATATATATATCTATGTAGATAGATATATCTATGTAGATAGATATATATATATATATAGAGGTAGATCTATATATATCAATCAAAGATTTATAAAGCGCGCTACTCACCCGTGAGGGTCTCAAGGTACTGGAGGGGGGGCGGGGGGAGGGAAAGGGGCTGGGAGGTTCACTGTTCGAAAAGCCAGGTTTTGAGGCCCTTCCTGAAAAGAAGTAGGTTTTGGGTCTTGTGAAGGTGGGTTGTGAGGGCGTTCCAGGTTTTGGGTGCAAGGTAGGAGAAGGATCTGGCCCCGGTGGTGGTGTGTTTGATGCGGGGGACAGAGGCGAGAGAGAGGTCAGCTGAGCGGACGTTACGTGTGGGGGTGTGGAAGGTGACTCTCATTGAGGTAGGCAGGGCCTGTGTTGTGGAGTGATTTGTGTGCGAGGATGAGGATCTTGAAGGTGATCCTTTTGTCAGTGGGGAGCCAGTGGAGGGATTTGAGGTGTGGAGAGATGTGTTCGTGTCGGGGGAGGTCGAGGATGAGTCGTGCTGCTGAGTTCTAGATGCGCGTAGTTTGCGTTTGAGTTTTAGAGTGGTGCCGGCGTAGAGGGCGTTTCCGTAATCAAACCTGCTGCTGATGAGTGCGTGAGTGACAGTTTTTCTGGTCTCTGTGGGGATCCATTTGAATGTTTTTCAGTATACGGAGTGTGTTGAAGCATGAGGAGGTGAGAGCATTGATTTGTGGAGAAGTGTGGCTCAATGGTTAGAGCGGCAGACCCTGAAGCAGAGATCTGGCTCAAGTCCAGGGTTCAAGTCCTGCTTCGGCAGGTCTTGGGCTCAATTCCCCTTGACCAGATAATTCTTGCCTCGGTGCCTAATCTAATTCATGGGTCCCACTCTGCAACTCTGGGTAATAGCTTGCTTAATCTCCACAACGGCTCCAACAGCGCTTGGATGCCTGGCTTCACCCTGGGGGTGCTCAGGAGTGGGTGCCTCACAGGGAAAAGCCAGGAGGGGTTCCATAGCGGTATGAGTACAGCGCCTTGAGACCCTAACGGGTGAGTAGTGTGCTATACAAGTGCTAATTTACATTTACATTTGTTGGGTCATCGAGAGGGAGGAGTCTAGGATGATGCTGAGGTTGCGTGTGTGGTTGGCGGGGTGGGTGCAGGGCCTAGCGTGGTGGGCCACCATGAGGGGTCCCAGGTGTTTTTGTGTGGATCAAAGAGGATTAATTCGGTTTTGCTTGAGTTGAGTTTCAGGTGGTTGGCTGTCATATATATATCACTTTTGTCAATATGTGTGTGGTTTCCCTGGGGGGAAAAGGGTCCGACTTGTCTAGTGGCAGTTTTAGTGCCATAAAGAAGCGCAGAAGGTTTATATGCCTACTGCAAAGAGCAAATCTGTATTTTATGTAAATAGCTGAGTACATTAGTAAAGTCAGCCATTACCTGCGCTATAATACCAATGAAATGTATGTGCGTGGTGGAGGGCGGCTATGGAGAGATGAAGGGCACTTTTACTGGGTGGTAATGAGGGAATCCGAGGAGGAGGGAGTGGGAGCACCAATAATGATTGTTGGACTGGGCGCAGGAGGTGCTAAAGACTGTGACGAATGGTATGTGACAAGGTGTTTTTTGAGTGTCTTGAAAGTACGTGCTAATTGAGGGAAGAAGCGCAAGTAAGGTGGCCTCTACTGTTGCACGTATCTCACACACACCATCGATTTTGTGACTGTCTACGTAGGCTAGTGTTTTAGAGCAACAGTTTAGCCAATAGCAGAGATGGCATCTTGATGGGTGACTGCTGCCTGCACTCGGTTTATAGAGGACCGCTCTGACATAGGATCAGAGACTGAGACATCAGATACTGAGACAGCATCTGAGGGATAGGACAATGGCGCAGACTCTGGGAGTGATTTTTCAGTCAGAGGAGTCCCATTCGATAACTCCTCTTCCAGTACATTATGAGGGAGGTGATGAGGACAGTCCTGCTGTCCCTTCGCAAGCTGTTCGTGCAACTGGGTAATAGTGGGTTAGGCCAACCCAGAGAGCAGGTGAATGCGGCGGCAAGCAGAGAGAGAGAGAGAGAGAGAGAGAGTGCTCTCTTGGGAGCTCCCCAATTTAGTTCAGCCCCAAATTCCACCACCCAAATCACATTGTGGAGACATCAAAATTATCTATGGCAAAACAAACTGGTTTTGTAAGGCAGGCACCTGTGTTTTTGGTCCTGGATTCGGCGGCCATGTAGAGAAACACACTAAACCCAAACATTTCTGGAAACTAGACATTCGGGGGAGTCCACAGAGGTGTGACTTGTGTGGATTCCCCAAAGTTTTCTTACCCAGAAATTTCTGTCACACAAACTACAGGAATATGCTGGGATCCACAAAATTCCTACCACCCAGTGACTCCTCACCTGTCCTGATAAAAACACTACCCCACTTGAGTGCCTACACCTAGTGGCTGCGTCAGGAATGGATCACCCCAGGGTCAACAGCTGCCTCACGTAAGGACCAACATTGACCGTTGTGTGATCTATTCCTGTCGGGGGCACCAGGCCTAACCACACAAGTGAGGTATCATATTTATCGGGAGACTTGGGGGAACGCTGGGTGGAAGGAAATTTGTGGCTCCTCTCAGATTCCAGAACTTTCTGTCACGAAATGTGAGGAAAACGTGTTATTTTGGCCACATTTTGAGGTTTGCAAAGGATTCTGGGTAACAGAACCTGGTCAGAGCCCCACAAGTCACCTCATCTTGGATTCCCCTGGGTTTCTAGTTTTCAAACATGTGCTGGTTTGCTAGGTTTCGCCAGGTGCCGGCTGAGCTAGAGGCCAAAATCCACACGTAGACACTGTTTTCTATGAAAAAATGTGATGTGTCCACGTTGTGTTTTGAGGCATTTCCTGTCACGGGCGCTAAGCCTACCCACACAAGTGAGGTATCATTTTTATCGGGAGACTTGGGGGAACGCTGGGTGGAAGGAAATTTGTGGCTCCTCTCAGATGTCAGAACTTTCTGTCACCGAAATGTGAGGAAAACTTGTTTTTTTAGCCACTTTTTGAGGTTTGCAAAGGATTCTGGGTAACAGAACCTAGTCAGAGCCCCACAAGTCACCCCATCTTGGATTCCCCTAGGTCTCTAGTTTTCAAAAATGCACAGGTTTGGTAGGTTTCCCTATGTGCCGGCTGAGCTAGAGGCCAAAATCTACAGGTAGGCACTTTGCAAAAAACAGCTCTGAATTTTGTCAAAAAATGGGATGTGTCCACGTTGTGTTTTGGGGCATTTCCTGTCGCGGGCTCTAGGCCTACCCACACAAGTGAGGTATCATTTTTATCGGGAGACTTGGGGGAACATAGAATAGCAAAACAAGTGTTATTGCCCCTTATCTTTCTCTACATTTTTTCCTTCCAAATATAAGAGAGTGTGTAAAAAAGACGTCTATTTGAGAAATGCCCTGCAATTCACATGCTAGTATGGGCACCTCGGAATTCAGAGATGTGCAAATAACCACTGCTCCTCAAAACCTTATCTTGATCCCATTTTGGAAATGCAAAGGTTTTCTTGATACCTCTTTTTCACTCTTCATATTTCAGCAAATGAATTGCTGTATACCCAGTATAGAATGAAAACCAACTGCAGGGTGCAGCTCATTTATTGGCTCTGGGAACCTAGGGTTCTTGATGAACCTACAAGCCCTTTATATCCCCGCAACCAGAAGAGTCCAGCAGACAAAACGGTATATTGCTTTCAGAAATCTGACATCGCAGGAAAATTTACAGAGTAAAACAGAAAGAAAAATGGCTGTTGTTTTCAGCTCAATTTCAATATTTTTTTATTTCAGCTGTTATTTTCTGTAGGAAAACCTTGTAGGATCTACACAAATGACCCCTTGCTAAATTCAGAATTTTGTCTAGTTTTCAGAAATGTTTAGCTTTCCGGGATCCAGCATTGGTTTCACACCCATTCCTGTCACTAACTGGAAGGAGGTTGAAAGCACCAAAAACAGTAAAAATGGGGTATGTCCCAGTAAAATGCCAAATTTGTGTTGGAAAATGTGATTTTCTGATTCAAGTCTGCCCGTTCCTGAAAGGTGGGAAGATAGTGATTTCAGCACCAGAAACCCTTTGTTGATGGCATTTTCAGGGAAAAAACCACAAGCCTTCTTCGGCAGCCCTTTTTTCCCATTTTTTGGGAAAAAACTAAATTTTCACTGTATTTTGGCTATTTTCTTGGTCTCCTCCAGGGGAAACCACAAACTCTGGGTACCATTAGAATCCCTAGGATGTTGGAAAAAAGGACGCAAATTTGGCGTGGTTAGCTTATGTGGACAAAAAGTTATGAAGCCCTAAGCGTGAACTACCCCAAATAGCCAAAAAAGGGCTCAGCACTGGGGGGGAAAAGGCCCAGCAGCTAAGGGGTTAAAACTACAGTTCCTTGAAGTCAATCGCTCCGTCTGGGTCTATCACGGCATTGTGAAGAACAAATCCAACATTTCAGGCCGGCCGGGTCATTGTGGGCCAACTACAGGGTTGGGAAGATCTGTCCACAGTACCTTGGAAATGCAGGGCATTGTGATCTTCGCGATGAGGTCTGGTGTGCAGCATTGCTGGCATCGCAGGCTTCGGTTCCAGAGCCCTTGAAGTCACACACATTGCAGATCAGACTCGGGGATGATGATTAAGTAAGGAGGGCTGGTGTTGATGGCATCGGGGGTTGGTGTGAACTGGGACGATGCGAAGTGTGGTGCCTTGCATCGTCAGTAGGCCTAAGGCTGCACAGGGCAGGCTGCGTGCAACACCCATGGATTGCAGTGCAGGCATCTGTTGATATTGCTGGAGTTGATGGTGCTGGCATCAGTGGACTGGGGCTGCAGTGCAGGATGGGACGGTGCTTCATGTACCTCATGAGTGATGTCCTCAGGGCATGGTGCTGGTAGCGGCATTGGTTTCAGCGTGCAGGGGCATTGTCGGGGAGCCAAGGCTGCGGTGTGAGCAAGGCAATGCGCAGTGCGAGATCCACAGGTCATGGTGCCATCAGCGGTTCAGTGAAGGTGTCAGGTGCCATTCTTGGGGAGATTAGGTTTACAGTGTGGCATGGGACACGGCTCATCAGGTCACGGTGCAGGCAGCGGCATCGTTGACGGCGTTATGGTAGTTTTTCTTCTGTTGCAGTACAAAACACACAGTTCCCAGTGCTGTAGGCAGATGAAGCTGAAGTGTTTGATATTCCTGGGACAGGAGGCAAGCTCTACTCCAAGCCCTTGGAGAAACTTCACAAGTAGGATACACAGCAAAGTCCAGTCTTTGCCCTCCTTAAGGTAGAAGCAGCAACTGCAGGCCAACCCAGCGAAGCACATGGAGCAAAGGGGCAGTACTACTCCTCCTCAAGCTCTTAAGCTCTTCTCTTTGGCAGATGTTCCTCTTGATCCAGACGTGTTCTAAAAGTCTGGGGTTTTGGTGTAGGAAAGTACCATCTTGCCTGGCATGTTACCCCCATTTTTCACTGTATATATGTTGTTTTAGTTGTATGTGTCACTGGGACCCTGGTAACCCAGGGCCCCAGTGCTCATAAGTGTGCCTGAATGTGTTACCTGTGTAGTGACTAACTGTCTCACTGAGGCTCTGCTAATCAGAACCTCAGTGGTTATGCTCTCTCATTTATTTCCAAATTGTCACTGACAGGCTAGTGACCATTTTTACCAATTTACATTGGCTTACTGGAACACCCTTATAATCCCCTAGTATATGGTACTGAGGTACCCAGGGTATTGGGGTTCCAGGAGATCCCTATGGGCTGCAGCATTTCTTTTGCCACCCATAGGGAGCTCTGACAATTCTTACACAGGCCTGCCACTGCAGCCTGAGTGAAATAACGTCCACGTTATTTCACAGCCATTTTACACTGCACTTAAGTAACTTATAAGTCACCTATATGTCTAACCTTTACCTGGTAAAGGTTAGGTGCAAAGTTACTTAGTGTGAGGGCACCCTGGCACTAGCCAAGGTGCCCCCACATTGTTCAGAGCCAATTCACTGAACTTTGTGAGTGCGGGGACACCATTACACGCGTGCACTACATATAGGTCACTACCGATATGTAGCTTCACCATGGTAACTCCGAATATGGCCATGTAACATGTCTATGATCATGGAATTGCCCCCTCTATGCCATCCTGGCATTGTTGGTACAATTCCATGATCCCAGTGGTCTGTAGCACAGACCCTGGTACTGCCAGACTGCCCTTCATGGGGTTTCTCTGCAGCTGCTGCTGCTGCCAACCCCTCAGACAGGCAGCTGCCCTCCTGGGGTCCAGCCAGGCCTGGCCCAGGATGGCAGAACAAAGAACTTCCTCTGAGAGAGGGTGTGACACCCTCTCCCTTTGGAAAATGGTGTGAAGGCAGGGGAGGAGTAGCCTCCCCCAGCCTCTGGAAATGCTTTGTTGGGCACAGATGTGCCCAATTCTGCATAAGCCAGTCTACACCGGTTCAGGGACCCCTTAGCCCCTGCTCTGGCGCGAAACTGGACAAAGGAAAGGGGAGTGACCACTCCCCTGACCTGCACCTCCCCTGGGAGGTGTCCAGAGCTCCTCCAGTGTGCTCCAGACCTCTGCCATCTTGGAAACAGAGGTGCTGCTGGCACACTGGACTACTCTGAGTGGCCAGTGCCACCAGGTGACGTCAGAGACTCCTGCTGATAGGCTCCTTCAGGTGTTAGTAGCCTTTCCTCTCTCCTAGGTAGCCAAACCCTCTTTTCTGGCTATTTAGGGTCTCTGTCTCTGGGGAAACTTTAGATAACGAATGCATGAGCTCAGCCGAGTTCCTCTGCATCTCCCTCTTCACCTTCTGATAAGGAATCGACCGCTGACCGCGCTGGAAGCCTGCAAACCTGCAACATAGTAGCAAAGACGACTACTGCAACTCTGTAACGCTGATCCTGCCGCCTTCTCGACTGTTTTCCTGCTTGTGCATGCTGTGGGGGTAGTCTGCCTCCTCTCTGCACCAGAAGCTCCGAAGAAATCTCCCGTGGGTCGACGGAATCTTCCCCCTGCAACAGCAGGCACCAAAAAGCTGCATTACCAGTCCCTTGGGTCTCCTCTCAGCCCGACGAGCGAGGTCCCTCGAATCCAGCGACACCGTCCAAGTGACCCCCACAGTCCAGTGACTCTTCAGCCCAAGTTTGGTGGAGGTAAGTCCTTGCCTCACCTCGCTGGGCTGCATTGCTGGGAACTGCGACTTTGCAAGCTTCTCCGGCCCCTGTGCACTTCCGGCGGAAATCCTTCATGCACAGCCAAGCCTGGGTCCACGGCACTCTAACCTGCATTGCACGACTTTCTAAGTTGGTCTCCGGCGACGTGGGACTCCTTTGTGCAACTTCGGCGAGCACCGTTTCACGCATCCTCGTAGTGCCTGTTTCTGGCACTTCTCCGGGTGCTACCTGCTTCAGTGAGGGCTCTTTGTCTTGCTCGACGTCCCCTCTCTCTGCAGGTCCAATTTGCGACCTTCTGGTCCCTCCTGGGCCCCAGCAGCGTCCAAAAACGCCAAACGCACGATTTGCGTGTAGCAAGGCTTGTTGGCGTCCATCCGGCGGGAAAACACTTCTGCACGACTCTCCAAGGCGTGGGGGATCCATCCTCCAAAGGGGAAGTCTCTAGCCCTTGTCGTTCCTGCAGTATTCACAGTTCTTCAGCCTAGTAAGAGTTTCTTCGCACCAACCGCTGGCATTTCTTGGGCATCTGCCCATCTCCGAGCTGCTTGTGACTTTTGGACTTGGTCCCCTTGCTCCACAGGTACCTTCAGACAGGAATCCATCGTTGTTGCATTGCTGATTTGTGTTTTCCTTGCATTCTCCCTCTAACACGACTATTTTGTCCTTAGGGGAACTTTGGTGCACTTTGCACTCACTTTTCAGGGTCTTGGGGAGGGTTATTTTACTAACTCTCACTATTTTCTAATAGTCCCAGCGACCCTCTACAAGGTCACATAGGTTTGGGGTCCATTCGTGGTTCGCATTCCACTTCTGGAGTATATGGTTTGTGTTGCCCCTATCCCTATGTTTCCCCATTGCATCCTATTGTAACTATACATTGTTTGCACTGTTTTCTAAGACTATACTGCATATTTTTGCTATTGTGTATATATATCTTGTGTATATTTCCTATCCTCTCACTGAGGGTACACTCTAAGATACTTTGGCATATTGTCATAAAAATAAAGTACCTTTATTTTTAGTATAACTGTGTATTGTGTTTTCTTATGATATTGTGCATATGACACTAAGTGGTACTGTAGTAGCTTCACACGTCTCCTAGTTCAGCCTAAGCTGCTCTGCTAAGCTTCCATTATCTATCAGCCTAAGCTGCTAGACACCCTATACACTAATAAGGGATAACTGGGCCTGGTGCAAGGTGCAAGTACCCTTTGGTACTCACTACAAGCCAGTCCAGCCTCCTACATTGGTTGTGCAGCGGTGGGATAAGTGCTTTGAGACTACTTACCACTCTTGTCATTGTACTTTTCATAAGAGAAAAATATACAAAACAAGGTCAGTGTATATACACATAGCCAAAAAGTTTTGCATTTCCTCTTTTCACTCTTTTCTAAGTGCTGAAAAGTACTTCTAAACTTTCAAAAAGTTCTTAAAAGTTTAAAAAGTTTTTTTTTCTGTCTTTCCAAAAAGTTCTGAAAACTTTTTTCTCTTTGTCTATCACTTTAACTCTCTCTAAAAATGTCTGGCACAGGCCAAAAAGTTGAACTGTCCAAACTTGCATATGATCACCTTAGCTGGAAAGGAGCAAGGAGTCTCTGCATAGAGAGAGGTTTGAGTGTAGGGAAGAATCCTTCCTTAGAACTGTTAATTAATATGCTTAGAGTACAGGATAAGGCCATAAGTGCCCAATCTGTAGAAAAAGTAGCTAATGGTTCTCAATCTGATCCAGGGACTCCCCCAGGAAAAGGTTCAGGAAATAAACTTCTCAGCCTGCCCATTACTAGACAGTCTAGCATAGTTGGTACAGAGGTTGAATCACATCATACTGATGATGTGCTCTCACATTATGCTGGTAGCCAAGCTGTTAGGGTGCCCTTGGTAAGGACAGGTCTCCTTCTGTTCATTCCCATCACACCTCTGTATCTAGAAATGTCCCTCCCACCCACCCTGATGACAGATTGTTAGAAAGGGAGCTCAATAGATTGAGAGTGGAGCAAACCAGACTGAAGCTCAAGAAGCAACAGCTGGATTTGGATAGACAGTCTTTAGAAATAGAGAGGGAAAGACAGAAGATGGGTTTAGATACCCATGGTGGCAGCAGCAGTATTCCCCATAGTCATCCTGCAAAAGAGCATGATTCCAGGAATCTGCATAAGATAGTTCCCCCTTACAAGGAGGGGGATGACATTAACAAGTGGTTTGCTGCACTTGAGAGGGCCTGTGCTGTACAGGATGTCCCTCAAAAGCAGTGGGCTGCTATCCTATGGCTATCATTTACTGGAAAAGGTAGGGATACGCTCCTTACTGTAAAAGAAAATGATGCTAACAATTTCCAAGTTCTTAAGAATGCACTCCTGGATGGTTATGGCTTAACCACTGAACAATACAGGATAAAGTTCAGAGATACCAAAAAGGAGTCTTCACAAGACTGGGTTGATTTCATTGACCAGGCAGTGAAGGCCTTGGAGGGGTGGTTACATGGCAGTAAAGTTACTGATTATGACAGCCTGTATAACTTGATCCTGAGAGAGCATATTCTTAATAATTGTGTGTCTGATTTGTTGCACCAGTACTTGGTGGACTCTGATCTGACCTCTCCCCAAGAATTGGGAAAGAAGGCAGACAAATGGGTCAGAACAAGAGTGAACAGAAAAGTTCATACAGGGGGTGACAAAGATGGCAACAAAAAGAAGGATGGTAAGTCTTCTGACAAGGGTGGGGACAAATCTAAAAATGAGTCTTCATCAGGCCCACAAAAACACTCTGGTGGGGGTGGTGGGCCCAAATCCTCCTTTAATCAGAACAAGGAAAATAAACCATGGTGCTATTTATGTAAGATAAAAGGCCATTGGACAACAGATCCCAGTTGTCCAAAGAAAGGCACCACAGCTCCTACCACTACAACCCCTACTGCTACACCTAGTGTCCCTACTAATAGCAGTGGTGGTGGGAGCAAACCTACTAATAGCCAATCCAAGGGAGTAGCTGGGCTCACTTTTGGTAATTTAGTTGGGGTTGGTCTGATTAGGGAGACCACAGAGGCTACTTTAGTCTCTGAAGGGGCTATTGACTTAGCCACTTTGGTTGCTTGCCCCCATAACTTGGAGAAGTACAAGCAACTAACCCTAATAAATGGTGTTGAGGTCCAGGCCTACAGGGACACAGGTGCCAGTGTCACAATGGTGATTTAGAAACTGGTGCACCCTGAACAACACATACTTGGACACCAGTACCAAGTAACCGATGCTCACAACATAACACAAAGCCACCCCATGGCTGTTGTAAATCTCAACTGGGGGGGGGTATCTGGTCCAAAGAAAGTTGTGGTAGCTTCAGATTTACCTGTAGACTGTCTATTAGGGAACGATTTGGAGACATCAGCTTGGTCAGATGTGGAGTTGGAGGCCCATGCAGCAATGCTGGGCATCCCAGGGCATATTTTTGCTTTGACAAGGGCTCAGGCCAAAAAGCAAAAAGGACAGGGAAGCTTGGATCCTGGAACAATGGACCAAGTGCTCCCTAAAGCTAGGGCTAGTAGAAGCAAACCACTTCCTACTATCCCTCCCTCTACAGTGGATTCTACTTCTGAGGAAGAAGAATTCCCTCCCTGTGCAGAACCTACACCAGAGGAGCTGGAAGCAGACACTGCTGAGCTTTTGGGTGAAGGGGGGCCTGCCAGAGAGGAGCTGAGTGTGGCACAGCAAACCTGTCCCACATTAGAGGGTCTCAGACAGCAAGCTGTCAAACAGGCTAATGGGGATGTCAGTGACTCACACAGAGTTTACTGGGAGGACAACCTCTTGTACACTGAGCATAGGGATCCTAAACCTGGAGCTGCCAGGAGATTAGTGATTCCTCAGGAGTACAGAAAGTTCCTCCTAACACTGGCACATGACATTCCCTTAGCTGGGCACCTGGGTCAAATGAAAACTTGGGACAGATTGGTACCACTGTTTCATTGGCCTAGGATGTCTGAGGACACAAAAGAATTTTGTAAGTCCTGTGAAACCTGTCAAGCCAGTGGCAAAACAGGTGGCACTCCAAAGGCACCCCTTATCCCACTGCCTGTGGTTGGGGTTCCCTTTGAAAGGGTAGGGGTTGACATAGTTGGCCCCCTTGACCCTCCTACTGCTTCAGGCAATAGGTTTATCTTGGTGGTAGTGGACCATGCCACAAGATATCCTGAAGCTATTCCTTTAAGGACCTCTACAGCTCCTGCAGTGGCAAAGGCCCTCCTGGGAATATTTTCCAGGGTGGGCTTCCCAAAGGAAGTAGTATCAGACAGAGGAAGCAATTTCATGTCTGCATACTTAAAGGCCATGTGGAAGGAGTGTGGTGTAATTTACAAGTTCACAACACCCTATCATCCACAAACAAATGGACTGGTGGAGAGATTTAATAAAACTCTCAAAGGCATGATTATGGGACTCCCTGAAAAACTCCGCAGGAGATGGGATATCCTTCTACCATGCCTCCTTTTTGCCTACAGGGAGGTACCCCAGAAAGGAGTGGGCTTCAGCCCCTTTGAACTTCTTTTTGGACACCCTGTTAGGGGTCCACTCACACTTGTAAAGGAGGGTTGGGAACAACCTTTAAAAGCTCCTAAACAGGATATTGTGGATTATGTACTTAGCCTCAGATCAAGGATGGCTGAGTACATGAAAAAGGCCAGTAAAAACCTTCAGGCCAGCCAAGAGCTCCAGAAGCAATGGCATGATCAGAAGGCTGTTTTGGTTCAGTACCAACCAGGGCAGAAAGTGTGGGTCTTGGAGCCTGTGGCCCCAAGAGCACTCCAAGATAAATGGAGTGGACCCCACACAATTGTTGAAAAGAAGGGTGAAGTCACCTACTTGGTTGACTTAGGCACTGCCAGGAGTCCCCTTAGGGTGCTCCATGTCAACCGCCTGAAACCCTACTATGACAGGGCTGATCTCACCCTGCTCATGGCAACAGATGAGGGACAGGAAGAAGACAGTGATCCTCTACCTGATCTCTTCTCTTCCACAGAACAAGATGCTCTTGTGGAAGGTGTAGTTTTGGCTGATTGTCTTACTGCTGAGCAGAAAGATAATTGCATAAATCTCCTAGGACAATTTTCAGAACTCTTCTCCATTGTGCCAGGCACCACTTCTTGGTGTGAGCACACTATAGATACTGGAGACAGTTTACCTGTCAAAAGTAAGATCTATAGGCAGCCTGACCATGTCAGGGACTGCATAAAGCAAGAAGTTCAGAAGATGTTGGAACTAGGAGTGGTTGAGCACTCTGACAGTCCATGGGCTTCTCCTGTGGTACTGGTACCAAAACCCAATTCTAAAGATGGAAAGAAGGAAATGAGGTTTTGTGTCGACTATAGAGGTCTCAACTTGGTAACCAAAACTGATGCTCACCCTATACCCAGGGCAGATGAGCTCATAGATACACTGGCATCTGCCAAGTATCTAAGCACTTTTGATTTGACTGCAGGGTATTGGCAGATCAAATTGTCAGAAGATGCTAAATCTAAGACTGCATTTTCTACCATTGGAGGACATTACCAGTTTACTGTAATGCCTTTTGGTCTGAAAAATGCACCTGCCACTTTTCAGAGGTTGGCGAACACAGTCCTGCAAGGGCTGGAAGCTTTCAGTGCAGCATATTTGGATGATATAGCTGTCTTTAGCTCCAGCTGGGATGATCACCTGGTCCACCTTTGGAAAGTTTTGGAGGCCCTGCAAAAGGCAGGCCTCACTATCAAGGCTTCAAAGTGCCAGATAGGGCAGGGTAAGGTGGTTTATCTGGGACACCTTGTTGGTGGGGAACAGATTGCACCACTTCAGGGGAAAATCCAAACTATTATTGATTGGGTTCCCCCTACCACTCAGACTCAGGTGAGAGCCTTCCTAGGCCTCACTGGGTATTACAGGAGGTTCATTAAGAACTATGGCTCCATTGCAGCCCCTCTTAATGACCTCACATCCAAGAAAATGCCTAAAAAGGTATTATGGACAGCAAACTGTCAGAAAGCTTTTGAGGAGCTGAAGCAGGCCATGTGCTCTGCACCTGTCCTGAAAAGCCCTTGTTACTCTAAAAAATTCTATGTCCAAACTGATGCATCTGAATTAGGAGTAGGGGCAGTCCTATCACAACTTAATTCTGAGGGCCAGGATCAACCTGTTGCTTTTATTAGTAGAAGGTTGACCCCTAGAGAAAAGCGTTGGTCTGCCATTGAGAGGGAGGCCTTTGCTGTGGTCTGGGCTCTGAAGAAGTTGAGGCCATACCTGTTTGGCACTCACTTCATTGTTCAGACAGACCACAAACCTCTACTTTGGCTAAAACAAATGAAAGGTGAAAATCCTAAATTGTTGAGGTGGTCCATATCCCTACAGGGAATGGACTATACAGTGGAACATAGACCTGGGAGTAGCCACTCCAATGCAGATGGACTCTCCAGATATTTCCACTTAGACAATGAAGACTCATCAGGTAATGGCTAGTCTTATTGTCCTTCGTTTGGGGGGGGGTTGTGTAGGAAAGTACCATCTTGCCTGGCATGTTACCCCCATTTTTCACTGTATATATGTTGTTTTAGTTGTATGTGTCACTGGGACCCTGGTAACCCAGGGCCCCAGTGCTCATAAGTGTGCCTGAATGTGTTACCTGTGTAGTGACTAACTGTCTCACTGAGGCTCTGCTAATCAGAACCTCAGTGGTTATGCTCTCTCATTTATTTCCAAATTGTCACTGACAGGCTAGTGACCATTTTTACCAATTTACATTGGCTTACTGGAACACCCTTATAATCCCCTAGTATATGGTACTGAGGTACCCAGGGTATTGGGGTTCCAGGAGATCCCTATGGGCTGCAGCATTTCTTTTGCCACCCATAGGGAGCTCTGACAATTCTTACACAGGCCTGCCACTGCAGCCTGAGTGAAATAACGTCCACGTTATTTCACAGCCATTTTACACTGCACTTAAGTAACTTATAAGTCACCTATATGTCTAACCTTTACCTGGTAAAGGTTAGGTGCAAAGTTACTTAGTGTGAGGGCACCCTGGCACTAGCCAAGGTGCCCCCACATTGTTCAGAGCCAATTCACTGAACTTTGTGAGTGCGGGGACACCATTACACGTGTGCACTACATATAGGTCACTACCTATATGTAGCTTCACCATGGTAACTCCGAATATGGCCATGTAACATGTCTATGATCATGGAATTGCCCCCTCTATGCCATCCTGGCATTGTTGGTACAATTCCATGATCCCAGTGGTCTGTAGCACAGACCCTGGTACTGCCAGACTGCCCTTCATGGGGTTTCTCTGCAGCTGCTGCTGCTGCCAACCCCTCAGACAGGCAGCTGCCCTCCTGGGGTCCAGCCAGGCCTGGCCCAGGATGGCAGAACAAAGAACTTCCTCTGAGAGAGGGTGTGACACCCTCTCCCTTTGGAAAATGGTGTGAAGGCAGGGGAGGAGTAGCCTCCCCCAGCCTCTGGAAATGCTTTGTTGGGCACAGATGTGCCCAATTCTGCATAAGCCAGTCTACACCGGTTCAGGGACCCCTTAGCCCCTGCTCTGGCGCGAAACTGGACAAAGGAAAGGGGAGTGACCACTCCCCTGACCTGCACCTCCCCTGGGAGGTGTCCAGAGCTCCTCCAGTGTGCTCCAGACCTCTGCCATCTTGGAAACAGAGGTGCTGCTGGCACACTGGACTGCTCTGAGTGGCCAGTGCCACCAGGTGACGTCAGAGACTCCTGCTGATAGGCTCCTTCAGGTGTTAGTAGCCTTTCCTCTCTCCTAGGTAGCCAAACCCTCTTTTCTGGCTATTTAGGGTCTCTGTCTCTGGGGAAACTTTAGATAACGAATGCATGAGCTCAGCCGAGTTCCTCTGCATCTCCCTCTTCACCTTCTGATAAGGAATCGACCGCTGACCGCGCTGGAAGCCTGCAAACCTGCAACATAGTAGCAAAGACGACTACTGCAACTCTGTAACGCTGATCCTGCCGCCTTCTCGACTGTTTTCCTGCTTGTGCATGCTGTGGGGGTAGTCTGCCTCCTCTCTGCACCAGAAGCTCCGAAGAAATCTCCCGTGGGTCGACGGAATCTTCCCCCTGCAACCGCAGGCACCAAAAAGCTGCATTACCGGTCCCTTGGGTCTCCTCTCAGCCCGACGAGCGAGGTCCCTCGAATCCTGCGACACCGTCCAAGTGACCCCCACAGTCCAGTGACTCTTCAGCCCAAGTTTGGTGGAGGTAAGTCCTTGCCTCACCTCGCTGGGCTGCATTGCTGGGAACCGCGACTTTGCAAGCTTCTCCGGCCCCTGTGCACTTCCGGCGGAAATCCTTCGTGCACAGCCAAGCCTGGGTCCACGGCACTCTAACCTGCATTGCACGACTTTCTAAGTTGGTCTCCGGCGACGTGGGACTCCTTTGTGCAACTTCGGCGAGCACCGTTTCACGCATCCTCGTAGTGCCTGTTTCTGGCACTTCTCCGGGTGCTACCTGCTTCACTGAGGGCTCTTTGTCTTGCTCGACGTCCCCTCTCTCTGCAGGTCCAATTTGCGACCTTCTGGTCCCTCCTGGGCCCCAGCAGCGTCCAAAAACGCCAAACGCACGATTTGCGTGTAGCAAGGCTTGTTGGCGTCCATCCGGCGGGAAAACACTTCTGCACGACTCTCCAAGGCGTGGGGGATCCATCCTCCAAAGGGGAAGTCTCTAGCCCTTGTCGTTCCTGCAGTATTCACAGTTCTTCAGCCTAGTAAGAGTTTCTTCGCACCAACCGCTGGCATTTCTTGGGCATCTGCCCATCTCCGAGCTGCTTGTGACTTTTGGACTTGGTCCCCTTGCTCCACAGGTACCTTCAGACAGGAATCCATCGTTGTTGCATTGCTGATTTGTGTTTTCCTTGCATTCTCCCTCTAACACGACTATTTTGTCCTTAGGGGAACTTTGGTGCACTTTGCACTCACTTTTCAGGGTCTTGGGGAGGGTTATTTTACTAACTCTCACTATTTTCTAATAGTCCCAGCGACCCTCTACAAGGTCACATAGGTTTGGGGTCCATTCGTGGTTCGCATTCCACTTCTGGAGTATATGGTTTGTGTTGCCCCTATCCCTATGTTTCCCCATTGCATCCTATTGTAACTATACATTGTTTGCACTGTTTTCTAAGACTATACTGCATATTTTTGCTATTGTGTATATATATCTTGTGTATATTTCCTATCCTCTCACTGAGGGTACACTCTAAGATACTTTGGCATATTGTCATAAAAATAAAGTACCTTTATTTTTAGTATAACTGTGTATTGTGTTTTCTTATGATATTGTGCATATGACACTAAGTGGTACTGTAGTAGCTTCACACGTCTCCTAGTTCAGCCTAAGCTGCTCTGCTAAGCTACCATTATCTATCAGCCTAAGCTGCTAGACACCCTATACACTAATAAGGGATAACTGGGCCTGGTGCAAGGTGCAAGTACCCTTTGGTACTCACTACAAGCCAGTCCAGCCTCCTACATTTGGATCCACTGATTATACCAGTTCTGGCCTTTGAAGTAGGCAAACTTCAAAGGAAAGTATCTGTTGTTCACAAGATCCTACCTTGCCCAGGCCTGTCTCTAGACACACTCCAGGGGGCCGGAAATTGCATTTCATGAGGACAGGCACAGACTTTTCAGGTGCAGGTATCAGTATCTCCCTTCCGACTCTAGTGCTGTGTGGTCCATAATTGGGATGCAGTGTACATGCGGTGAGCTCTGCTCCGCTGCCAGGGCTAGCAGAGTTTTTGGCCAAACTCTGCACTCCAAGTGGAAAGCGGAGTGCCAAAAGGTCTGTTAACTTCACCAGCACAGCAGAGCTCACTGCCCACCCCTACCTTACAACACTCACATCAATAGACAATGCCATTCAAGGGCACATCATTTTCATACAACCTCAAGCCTGAGACAGACATTACACCATCCGACAGAGTGTGTGGACTTGAGCTTGTGTAGTGACCAGCAACAAGTCCCTACTCACACATTGCCAGCCAAGCGCAAACTCTAACACACCACCAGCCAAGCGCCAGCGCACTCACACCATCAGCCAAGCACCAGCTTACTCACACCACCAGCCATTCTCTAGCCCATGTGTACTGTCAGCCAAGCACCAGTCCACACAACCCAGCCAGGCACCAGTCCACACACACCACCATCACATTTTTTTAACAAAAAGAAACCACAAACCATCTGAAGTAAATACAAAACTACAAACACAACAGCTCTAACTAAAAACATCACACTAATGCCAACCGTGAAACAGAACAAAAATATAAAGTGATACAGACCAGGCAACACTCACGGGTGCTCCCAAAAAGTATTTTTCATGTAGTAAATTTGAGAACAAGCAGGCACATACAGCCCAGTTTTAGAAGGACAATCAAGGCAGTACATACGCCTCTCCTTCTGCATGCCTCTTTGTATACACACTCTACATCTCTTACAGGGATTGTTTTTTTGGGCGTGGGAGGAATGTGATCAAGAAAGTGGTGATCTTTCAATCTAGCTACATCCTCCACCCCTCCAACTTTAGGAGCACTTGCCCACTATAGCGAGGCTACCTATCACAGATTCCTGAAACTGAACAGCAGTCATCTTTGCCTCTGGAAAACAATCCTTGAACACAGCCAAAGCCTCAAAGATTGCTGAATAGAAGAGATGGATAGCCAACTTCTTATACCAAATATAAGCCTTATGAACAGCAGTGTAAGGTTCCAACCTCTGATCTACTCTATCTAAACCACCTATGTGCTTACTGTAGTCTAAAACACACACTGGTTTGCGCACTTCAGCAACCTGACCACAAACAGTCACAGGCGAAAGTACTTTCATCATGGATGGTAGACAGCACTTAGACATCCCTCCTGTCTGCAAATTTCAAAGCTAGCAGTTCATCATTATGCAAGGCACTGCACTATCCTCTCTCAAGTTTATGTTTTTTACATACAAGCTCCTTTGGATAATCTTTACAGTGAGAGCAGACTGCGCCACAAGCAACAACGTCCACTTTGAACAATTCCCTGAACAGCTGCACTTTAGAAATTGTCTTGTTACAAATGGGGACCTTTGTTAAGTAGTCATCTACCAAGTTCCCATTTTTATCACTAACTCTTAAAGTGGATGGACAACCAGGGGGGTCAATAGTGGAATCCCTACCAGTGTAGTCCCGGAAATTATAGACACATCCTGTACTACTCTCAGACAGCATATACATATTAATTCCATAACTTGCCCTTTTGCTAGGAATGTACTACCTAAAAACCAAACGGCCGTTGAACAGGACCAAAGACTCGTCCACAGCTATTTCTTTACCTGGATCACAGATCTCTGAAAATGTATCTACAAAGTGATCATGGACAGACCACATCTTTTAAAAAATGGTCACAATCAGGGTGATCTTGTGGCTATGCTAAAGACTTATCAACAAAATGCAGCATCCGAAACAGTAGCAAATACTGATCAAGACTCATGATTGCAGGAAACATGACTGTTGCCATCAAGGGACTGGTAGACCAATATGAAGACAGCGGCAGCTAACTTAAGAAGTCCATCAAAACAGATAAACCCAAGAACCTCTTTAACTCTTCCAGCTTTGTGGGAGTCCTGGGTAGCTCTAGAGTGGGGCCCAAGTCTGGCACTGTTGACCCTCAAATACTGTTCATCATAGAAACTTGTTTGCTCAACAATCTCACCCAAAAATACCTTGTCCATAAACACTTCAAAGAAATTTATAGCAAAGTGTTTTCAGTATTCCATCTACACCCAGCAACACCAGTAAAGGCAGGCAATATCAGCTGCACCATTTTGGGGGCAACCCAGAGTTCAGATCTTCCAGTGGAAAACCTTTAAGCCCCAGCCTGCTGCAATATCGGCACATCAGCGTCTTCCTCTAAAACAGGCACTTCATCCACACTGAGAGTGGCTTCATCATCAGGCGATTCCTCTCAGACAGAAAAATCACTGCCAGGATCTTGCACTTCTTCCTCTGCCTCAGATGCAGAGTCAGCCTTATAACCATGGTCAGAGGAAGATTCACAAAGCATATCGCCAACCTGCTGAGCAGTCATCCTGAGGTCAACAACAACTAACACTGTGTACAATAAGTAATAAACAAAGTGTGGCTTTATCACAAAGACCTATATACTCAAAAAGGATACCACTCCCTTTTCCAAAGATAGCTAGACTCACCAGCACCTAATCTGTACATACACAGCAAGCACCAATGATATCCCACTAAAAAGGAAAAACAAAGTAAAATTACACATAAGACAACACAATACTCATAGTGCACAAATCTAAGGAGAACTTCACAGACAATCAAACATAAGCTAAATATGCTGCTATTATTACACCATTTACAAAACACTCATCCATGCATGGCAGTGATACTCATTGACGTAAACAGTACAAAAAAGTTTTTCTTACCAAGCACAAGCAACTATGCTAAGTGCAGATCTACCACTGCCAGAACGGCAAACAGAAGTCAGAGCAAAGAAATCAAAAGCTTTAAACTAGAATAAATAGGAGAAATAAACATTACAATCACAAACGCATATAATGAGCCAGTCCACACAAACCAAGCTGGGAGACAGATGGGGCTAAAAATATGTCCAAAATGTTCACCCTCTATAGGGGAGTGATCCTTAAGGGGCTGCTCCACACAACAACAGCAGCAACATAGTGACTACAACATCCCTGGTGTCAAGTGGTTTCTGCTCCCTTTGGGGGCAGATGGGCATAACAAAAAAAGGCTGATCTGCCCTCAAGGGGGGTAGAAACTGCCAAAATAATTGCCCCCTAAAAGGAGCGACCCATACCCAACAGGTCGCTCACTAAAATTTACAACATTTATCATTCTCTGGTGCCTAGTGGTTTCTGCCCCCATGGGGCAGATCGGCCTAAAAAAATGGCTGATCTGCCCCTAAGGGGACAGAAATGGGTAGAATATGTGCCCCCTAATGAAGAGTGACCCTTGACTAAGGGGCCCCTCCCCTACATCAAAACCCACACACAAACAAAAATCCCTGGTGGCCCAGTGGGATTCCTGATGCACGATCACGACCCCATGCGCGATCATGCAGCAAGAATACATTTCAAAGAGGCACAGGGGGAAAGGAAATACTCTTTCCTTTCCCAGCAGTGCCTCTTTGAAACCCCCCAAGGATACCAAAACGTACCTGTTGTCTCCTCCGGTGCTGTGATCAAATGGCTTCCTGCACCGCCGGCCTGTTCTGATGACGCCAGCTTGTGGGGTTTGTGCTGATGTCATCAGATCGCCAGTGGGGATTGAGATGGCAGCTGAAGAGTTTTCACTGCTATTTCTAGTGGCAGGGTGTAGGGGGGCGTCCAATGGGCAGAGCGCCAGCGCTTTCCCTGTGGGTGGATGCTAGGTCAGCCATGGGCCATCCGAAGCCCACGCTAAAATGGTGGCGGACTGCCTCTCAACATCTGTATCATGAAAAACGGTTAAAGCAATCATAATCAGTAAAGTAGACTGATGTGCACAGTTAGAACCCCTACTCTGGGGGTTTTGTCCTGGATTTAGTGAATCACCTGTGACCCCCATTGCTTCATTTCAGGACACTGCACCAGCAAGATAAGCTAAAGGTGTCTGTCTGAGAAAAGAACATGCTTATTCTGGCGCTCTCTTCTCTAGCCATACTTCGTCCCGGTTTTCCCTTTGAGAAACATCCACACAGCTTTATTCCGCGCTAAGGCACATAACGAGGGGGCTGATGCCAATTCATCACAATGGGCATTGCACACCTGCATGGAGGGACCGTAGGGATAACCTTGCTGAGGGTCCAGCAGGGCTCCTCCACGTACCCAATTGCACCCCCGCCTGGCTAAACAAGAATTGATGCAATAAATGCCCGTGTAAAAGAACAGCAGTAAGGGCGGCGAATGAAGGGTGGGGTGCGGATCAAAAAGACCCAAAGAACAAGGATCCAATAAGATTGGGGGCAGCAAAGGCAACGGGCTTCATAGTGCAAGTAGGAATAATTTATCTATCAGCAATTAAAGTTTGCCTGCAGAATATCCAGCTTTCATCTTTTGTGCCAGACAATTCCGTGCACTTAGAATGGCACATCAAATCAAACAGAGATTTTTTTTCGTAAAGGTTCTCTATAGCATACTGCCAGGAATACCTTTTGAAAAAGAAAATAAATGTGGGTTTCAACCCAGCTGGCAGACACCAGAGTTGGACTGATGAACCAAAAGCAGTCAGCCATGGCTAAAATGTTCAAACCAGCCCTGCTCCCTTCCTTTCCTCACTCTATCTCTCTCTCGCTTTCCATCCATCCATTCTGTCTTTATGCCCTCTCCATCCCTCTCTCTCTCTTTCTTGAAGCCCCAATGTACCTACTGAATTTATTCTTGGGAAGCTGCGGAAAGGGACAAAGGCACCAGTAGCGATCCTGGGCGTTTAAAACTTGCGCTTCAAAGACTCCAGCTCACAGGGGACATGCCAAATGGAATGAAATCCCAGGCCTGCCCTGGGAGGCACTGAAGCATCGAACCCCTTCCCTCCACAACTCAGTTATACCCCAGCCTAAGGTAGCAGGATCATGCCAGCATGTGGCACTAATGCGGTAAAGCAGAGAAGGGATTACCAAAGCGGGGGCTCCACCATGCAGATCCACCAGTGGAGCTATGCGTGTTATGGAGCTCAGAATAACCGCCCTTTGTATGAAGTCGGAGCAAATTCCTAACACTGAAGGGCAGGAGTCAGTATATGACGTTCACATGTTTAATGTACACCAGACAGAGACATTCATGCAAAATTCACTTACACGTGCTCATAAAACTCGGACTTGGTTGCATCTACGGAACACCCAAACCACTGATGACCAAAATGTTGGGTCACTAACTGTGAAAAATCTAAGATAGGAGACATACAGTGCTCCTCCTATAGATGTTAATTAATTCAGAAAAAAATGTATCACACGGTTTTACAGAACTGTATTTCTTGACGCTCCAAAGAAAAGAACACAAATGTTGTACTGACTATACTTTATCTTGGACTCAGAGGGTTAATGTTATTTTATTAGGTTTGAGTGAGTTTTTGCTTTTTCTGTTATATTCAACCTGTCCCAATTTGTCTCCATACATTTCAGCCCAGATGCTGACATGCACTCGCAACCCTATTTTTAATAAATGTTACTGTTTCCAAGGCAACACTCCAAATGTAACAGATGTAGAGACAGAATGATCAATACACAAATATGAAAGCCACTACTCGCAGCTAAAATGGCCGCCAAGACGACCAAGTCAAGAATTTTAAATTGTTGAGACTGTTGTGTTTCTGGAAGAGTGCACGCTGATTCCTGCTTCAAGTTGTACGCATTCAGAAAGAACTGGAATTTCCTTAAATCATTTAGACATGTAGTGGGGCTACATCTTTTTTTAGCTCAGTCAATGTTCCTATAGCAAAGAAAATAGCGGTTAGCCTCGTATATTATTACCTTTTGTCCTGGGAAATGTTTTACAATGTCATGGTGACATGATGTGGTGTTTGAGCAAACTGACTTAACTATTTCCACTTAAATGTCACTGTGTTAGAGAAATGTGCCTTTTGTTAAAAACAATGAAAAACACGTTTAGTTGAAGATGGATTGGATTCATTCCAGTTTAGGTGGCTGAACATTCATATAATTGTTAGAGCTACAGGAAGCATGTGTGTACCAAACATGCAGCAAAGAACATAGGGCCAGATGTAGCACTCTGCGAATTTGTGATTCGGAAACTGCGAGTCGGTGCGACTCGCATAATGGGAATGAGCATCGCGATGCGCATTTTGCATGGCGCAAACTGCGATTTTCACAGTTTGCACCATGCAAAATGCTACCTACATCTGGCCCATACTGCCTTGTGTCTATCCACTAATTTCAACAAGCCAATGCTGAAAATTACTTCCTCTCACTCATAACATCATGAGTTTCTGCCTACTCGTAAACTTTACTTCTGTTTGAGAACATAATTGGCAAGAATAGGTTTTTTGATTGTGGAGAGGGGTACCCCCACCAGCTCTACTACGGTCAAAAGGCGGTTTTGAGGGAATCTCTATTTAACCATATGAGTATGTGGTAGAAGCAGCAGGCAATAATATTTCCAAACCGACTGCGATAAATGGACACAAATTTAATGAAAACGAAGACACTGAAGTCGTTAAAATGGGTTAAGAGGAACAAGAGACATGAGTTTTTAAAAAGATTTTTAAAGCAAAAAGCACTTTGAAAAAGGAAAGCACCATTGATCAGGTCAATCCAGTCAATCATTTAGGAACAGATTTATTAACAAGTGGCACAGTGTGGGCAACAAACAAAGTTACAGCTCTGCATTGAGTCACCTGGAGAGAGCAGAACTGTATCACATCTTCAAATAAATAGTAGAGTTCTGCTCTCACCGTGCACTGGCACTCTTTTTGCTGACTAATGCCAACACAATTACGCTTTCACTGTGGACTAAGGAGTACCTTCCTGCACAAAAACTATCTGTTTAAGCTATTTTCTCTTTTTACGTGTGCTGCAAAACGCACCTCACTTGCAAACAGGAAATCATGTGGAGAAATAAAGCTATTTCTCCTCTTCACGTCAGCTTCAGTGAGGCACAGGATTTTGGAGCATATCCATGTTTACATGTTTTTGTAGATATGGTTTGCATCAAAATCCATGGGTGGATGCACTATAACGTCCATGCACCATCAATGGAAAATTCCTTGATGGGAAGTGATGCAAGACAGTTTAGTAGGCGGTGTTGTGTTACTTTATCACATAGCAATGCAACTACCTATTTGCAATGTTTTGTAAATACCAAAAAGGATTTTAGCCACTGATTGAAGACATTCTACTACCCAGGTCTTATTCTCTCAAAGTCCCTCAACCTCGTTATGCAGCACTTCCTCTTTGCCTTACTGTTCAATTACCCAGAACTCTTATTTGTAGATGGTAGAAACCTATTGCCACCAGGCAGGCCTGCTTTTAGCTACTAAATCTATGCCTTCTTCAGATGAGCTCTCATCCTACCAGGGGCAATGCTAGTTCTCCTTTCCTCTGGGACTGGAGCTTGCCTGTACAGGAGGGTCCTGGGAATAAATAGGGGATTGAGTCCTTGACACCTCCAAGTCAAGCGAGTTAGGGCTATAGGTTCCCATTGTTCTGCCAACAGTTCCTGTCCACTCTGAGATAGCTAATCATTACTAAGTGGTCAGCAGTTAAAACTCAGTTGTTCTACCCAGGCTCAGAGGCACGGCTATTGACCTCTGAGTCAGAGTTCTTAATTCCTTCAACCAATAGAGCGTAGTCATCCCCTGGAGGTGAGATGAGTACCACAACTGGTTCTAAGGTATTTCTGACACAGACAGCCTATGGAACAGTTTTACAAAACTGTTTTCCCACACATGTTATTAAACATCTATATTCACTATTAAATCAGCTAAAATAGGAAGTAACTTTGAAACATTTTTCTAGCATTTCCCTAAGTGTACCCTATTTTTATAATGCTTTTGCCGGCACCTTTGTTATTTTCATTTTATTTCTCTGACTTTCCAAGCCAACTAAAAAACTGAAATAAGTGTGCACTGAAAGTCAGCTCTAAACATGCCATCAGACCCCTACAGGTCTTCAATCGAGTATGACAGAGCTACACAAGTATGCTGGGAAGCATTTTGTAAAGACTAATACAACCAAATCAATTGTTTTGTTTTTTAGGGCTAAGAAAAGACATTCAACAATCAATTGGTCTCTGGGGAATGATAAGCTTGTTAACATTTAGACCTATTTAGGTAGAACCTCTCCCTAGCAACTTAAAAGATAAGCTATGTTTTATAAATTTAAGCAATAAAGCACATGCAAATTTTTTGCAATGTTTTTATAGATCTTTTTGATCACCTAATCCAACTTTGTAAAATAAAAAATCCCACTGCATTAACATATGCCTTTGAGCATACTGTGAGTCTTGAATCTTTTTAAATATCTGCTAGGGGACGTACGTTAGAAAGTTCTGTACCTTTACCTTATCACTACCAATACAACTGCTCAGACTAGAAATTGGCATAGTTGGTACACTTGTGCAACCCCTAGCTAGCATCATTTGATCGAGTTATACACTGGTCCATGCTACAAATTCTTCTCTGAGGTCTTTCTTTAATGTGGAAAATATTCAAGACTTTACAGTCCATTCAGTCTTTTGGAGAAACCTTGAATCCACTATGGAAGTGTTAAGAGGATGGTCCCAAAGCCATCTCAGCCTTTTTCATAAAACACCATCTTTACAACTCAGTTATAGCTTGGGTATGGGTCATTGTGTTTCTCTGAAACCTTTTAGTTCCCTTAGTACTGAAACCTCTCCTGGATTGTTACAATCATATCTTTCTTTGAGAATTGCAGCCTGTGTTTGGTGCCTTATTTTGTCCTTTTATTTAGTAAATAATACAACAGTAAGATGGAATAAATATACCCAAAATGCTTCTCATTTTGACCTTTGTCATAATGTAATTCAAATAAGTTTCACATTCTACATTTATGTGCTGCATTAAAAGGAGGCTAGGATTAAATAGCTACCTCCCATTATGTCAAGATATTACATTAATACTCATTAAGCTTTGATGGAAATACTTTAACATCTGCCGGATGAACAAATGTGTTGTAAAGTATATACATTTAACATAAATATTTTCTGCCTTTATTTTAATGACAGGGAGAATCTGAATACATTTTAGGTATTCTGTTATGTACGGTGGTTTATTTTCCTATTATTGTATTGATGTTTCATCAAAGTTTTCAAAGATAAACATTGTAGACCTTAAGTAAGGTCAAAACAGTGTTAAATAAAATACTTGTTGCATATATATATGTATATATATATTTATAATGTATATAGGTACATGTATATATATATATACATATATATATGTGTGTGTATATATATATATATATACATATATATATATATATATCTATACATGTGTATAGATATATATATATATACACATATATACATTTCACTGATTCTGCCACACGCTGCTGCTCACCAACACAGCGGGTGCGACAACACATGAGGGCAGGCTCACAATATATGCATACAGTTCCCAACAGAAATGCTGAGCACTCACAGCAGAGTGTTTTGATTCCAGTATTTTATTGTGACGCTTCTACAAAATAGAAAAATTAAAACACATTTCGGCCTTCCAATTCTATCAAAAATGTGTCACTCAGCTATCCTGATGATTCCGGCTGCCCCTAACATCTAGAATTCACTGCATAAAATTAAATGAAATTAAAACATTTCATCGGATAGCATTGGCAGTCATTCAGGTGTGAGCGAGACCAAGATTATTACGCCCTGAATGGGGACTGTCTACTCTCTTACCTTACTACCAGCACCTAAGTTCCTTATCCTAAATGTGTCCATAATTCTTCATCACTGTTAAGCCCCAGTGGTACCTTCATGCGTAATTCAGTGATGAAACGGTGCTATCTCAACTTCTGCACTCCATCACCCCCCGTCATCTCTGTTCACTTGATACAAGCAGAAAGAACTCAGGAGATCCCTGTTACCATTTTATTTCAATTGAAAATGCTTTGTCACTGGATAAGTGACATCTCTATTCACTATGACATGCATGTGTTCAAGTATCCTGTTTTTGGTAGGATGTATAGTGCTTCCTACATACTTCATGTTACATGGGCATTCCAAACAGTAGACCACGTAATCTGAATTACAATTCAAGCATTTCATTATAGGTTTCCTCTTTTTTCTCCCTGGGACCTCATAGACCTTCATCTTCTGGCCATGTTTGTATGTTTTACAGTGTGTACAAGGAAAAATCCAGAGATCTTAGAATGATTCACTTTCCTTTCTGTGTAATGACTATGCACTAGATGGTCTCTAAGAGAGGTATTTCTTCTATGTATCAGCTGCGAGGCTGAAGGCAATTTTGGCCCTCTGATATTATTTGTTGTCAAGATTCGCCAATTGTTTTCTCAAAATCTGATAGAAACATTGAGAGTCAGTAGAGAAATTGGTAATCAGTCTGATACCTTACTTCCCCTGTCCCTTGGGTACAACATTCTGATTTGTTATCAGTAAACTCTGCCTGCCCACTAGTCATACTTTCTTTGTAGACTGTTGAAGAACCCTCTAGAGATATCCTCTGGATTCAAACATCCTCAGCATATCCTCTTCTGCCTCCTCATATTTGGTGGGTGATGAACAATTGCACTTAATGCACAGTAGTTCCCCATGTAGTATGCTGTCAATAAGGATGCTCTGATGTGAACTCGTAGGAAGCAAAAGATAATTGCCTGCTGTGGGCTTCCTGTACAGACCAGTATGCAGCTGGTCATCCTGCACATATAAAAGGAGGTCTACGAATGGAACCGCCGTCTGACTGATATAACTTGGGAATCTTAAGTTGAGAGAATTAAGTTAATGGAAGCCTCTGCCGACTCCAATGTGTCCCTCCATTCCATGAATAAATTATTGATATAACATGCCTAAAGGGCCACCTAATCCACCCAATCATCGTTCTCCTCTGCCCACGCCACGCACTTCTCCCTTTAGCCCTCAAAATATTTGGGTAGCTGGGGCGAAGCAAGTGCCCATAGCAGCTGCTTGTCTCTGTTGATACAATTGTCCTGAAAATAAGAAAATATTGTTATACAGACAGAACAATATAAACTGCAAAATTATCACATTGTGCTCAAAATACTTCAACTGTCTAGTCTTTAAGAAGAATTCCACAGCCTCAGGACACAGTTCATGGGAAATACAAGTATACAGGCTTGTTGTATCTAGAGTAATGGAATTTTTGTTCCCATTGTATACCCTCAATGATCCTCATAAAATCCGTTGAGTCTTTAATATAAGAGCTTAAGTCTTTCACAGAGGGAAAAAGATAATAGGCCACAAAAATGAAATATTTTCTAATACACTTCCCTGAGAGGAAACTATGGGATGCCCTGGTGGAACTTCTGCATTTTTATGTATCTTTGGTATATGACAGAACATGGGGATATGTAGGTGTTCAACTCTCAGGAGCTGATATTCACCATAGCTCAAAGTTCCCCTATCCTTACAAAAGTCTTACAAATCATAAAAGGCTTGTATACTCCCCCGGTACTGCTTTTTAGTAATGGGCTGATGACATGTCCTGTCACCTAAATGTCTCAAGGCTTCTTCCTTATATTGTTCTCTTGTTTTCAGATCTTTTGTTATCCCCTTATCTGAGGACTTTATTACTATAATGTTGTCATTTTAAGCATTAGTATTGCTTGCAACTGTTCTCTAGTGATGTTATTTTTCAGCTTGGCATCTTTCCATTTTCCTTGTGTTATTAAGATGTCCAAATTCTGTATAATTGCCTCTTGGAAGCAGTCAATTGCATCATGGGGCATCTGAGGAAAAAAACGTGATTTCATTGTAAAGCTACTGTCCTTCATTGTAAAATGCTGTACTCTCCAGCATCTCCACAATATTGTCCGTAGGGGTACCCATACTCGCTGGTGCCAACTCCTCCAAATTCTCCAATTGTTGCAATGTCTGTAACTCTTCCCCTGTCAAGATATCAGTAGTCTTTGAGATGCTGCTATCCATATCCCTTTTTTTTTAGGATGTAACATACCTTTGTAAGCTTAAGTTTTCTCAAAAATGGGTTGAGGTCTATACGGGTCTGAGTTTAATCTAAATTCCTAGACAAGCAAAAAGTGAGACCCAATTGGAGTACTTGTACTTCAGTATCTGTAAGTACTGTCTCTCTCAAATTGACTACTGATAGATTTGCTTCCTTCACTTTTGACTCCCCCCTTCTTGCTCCTGGTGACTCGTTGCCGCTGGGAGTCTTTTGGCCCCCTTACTCCCTCTCCTGCTTTTGCGTTTCTGTGACTCGTTGGATGTACTTGTTAAGAATTGTACCAGTTTATTTCCCTCATAAGTTGGTACTCCTGGGAAAATTTATACCTGAATGTTTAGTAAAGGTGCCCAAATCTCTTACACTTTGCCCTTCTGAATGGTCTTTTTCAGCCTCCGATTCTGACATATCCCAATTTCCTACTTCCTTCAGATTGCTTGTTTGATTCAGTTGTTTCCTAGGAATATCAAATTTCTTTGCAAATGTTAGGACTTAACCAAGTTCTTAGTCCCGCTCATTCCTTGTTAACTTGCTGTGTTTATGTTGCTTTATCTTGTTCTCATATGCGACTAATTGCACTTTCATCTGCTTCCTTATCTCCTCTGCTGAAGCGATATAAGAATCACAGGCTATAACTTGCTCAAGTTTTTTTACTTCCTGTAACAATTTTGCTCTCTTCCTGATTGCTTTGTTAATTAGAATTTTCAACATTCACTTTGCTGAGGCCGTGATGAATTCTGTCCATTCCTGTAAGAGTTGCAGGTCTGGATTTTCATAAGATGGCACAATGTAAATACACAACCCACATGGTAGCCTGTGACATTAGCAATGAGGTCTAATACCAGAAAAATAGGGCTCAGGAAAGGGCACAAAATCTTAGAGTGACCAGACAGAAGAGGTACATTTTACAAAATAATTGTATCTGCTCTCTGTGCCAAATTCTTTAAAAACTAAGGTCCTCAGTTACAAGGCCCTAGAGGCACACTGCACCACCAGAGCATCATTTATTTTGACACTCCAGAAGCGCAGTGTGCCAGCCCATATTTACAAGGCCACGCAAAGCCATCCTGCTTGGCTTTTCATGGCGTTGTAAATATGATCCCCTTTAACGCATAACTCTGCATGGAAGTTGAAAGGGGCATTCCATGGGTGTTGCTGTCGGTGTATTCATGCAACAGCCATGGAACCTGACGTAATCTGACACGTTCGCAGATTTACAAGGCTGGAAATGTATTAGATTCCTACTCCACCTCAGGGTTTATCCTCATTCTTCCTCTTTCTCTGTGTGCTGAATTGTTCAGCACACAGAGAAAGAGGAAAACACCATTAATGATGGTTTTTGTGCAGATAGGATTTCCCTTCCTTCACATGAACAATCATCCCTGCAGAGCAGGCACCCTTGCACCATGGCACAAGGGTGCCTGCGTTGGGGCTAGGCAGCAGTTTATGTGTCAGGGCTTAGGAAAGTACAGGGATGCATTGTATTTCTGTAAATATGATGCATCCCTGTACTTTCAAAATGACATAGTTTGGCGCAGCAAGCTGGCTTGCAGTGCCATGCTGCATTGTTTCTTCTTAAATGAGGCCTTAAGAATTTACTACCACTGGCTTATGTTTGGGTTTGAGGTAAAAGCCTACCTTGTTTGAACTTCCCACATAATTATAGAAATACATTTAGGATGCTTCAACCATTGCAGATTCTAGTAGTACTGACTCAGCTAAGGGCACATATTTAAATTTAACAGAATGTATGCTGGAGTATAACACAAATTTGAATTTGCAATCACCCACTCTTTTTTGTTTCTCCTTTGGAAAGTTATATTTTCCTGTACCCATTCTACTACATTCTCATAATTTTAGGGTGAGCGTCCCCCACATTCCCTCCCTGGATAAGGGCTTATTCTAGTCTTTACTGTCAGAAATTGTCTGGTCCTGTCCATTGTACAAAAAGCTCTCCTTACATTATACCAGGCACCCTCCACCACAACAGTAATCTGTTGAACATTTAACTCTAAACCCTTCATAAGGCAACACTAAATAGAGGTTAACAGTAATGTAGCATGTGTCTATTTTCAGCATCCCAGGAGAAAGGGGATATCTGCATAGGTTAAGAACCTTCTCAAGATCACTGATCAGAGAGCCTGAAACGGCTAGTCGCTAATTAATTATTCTAAAAAAGTATTGTACTGGGACATATGTGTGGAGAACCTCAGTAGCAATTGGAAAAGTGTTGGTTAAGGCAAGCTGTTGTTTCTGAATAAGTTCAACAATTTCAAGATCCATCCCTATAGACTCTTAGAGTTACCACTGTAAAGGTTTGGAGACAGACACACTTCATATACAGGACCACAAAAGCTAAATAGAAACGTGTTTTCTTCAAAATGACATGCTTGGGAAAATCATTGCTTATTTCATCCACACAATTTGTGCCTCTCCATGAAGTTCAAACATGGGATGAGAGATTCGAAAAAATGTTTTCTTCAATTCCCAAAAAAAACAAGAACAGAAGGCCTGTGGTTCAAATGTGATATAGACAAAAACCTTCCAATTATTAACATCTCTGGAAAATGTTATGTACTTCAACCTGCAGCGTGTATGTTAAAAAATAGACTACTGTGGATAAAATACATTTCATTCAACAATCTTTGTCAGTTATTTGACTACATCACTGATTTACAAATATTCGTCTATGGGGAGCACAGTGGTCAATGACCTAGTGTCCAGGGATAAAGAAGACTGATATTGTGGAAGCTTATTTTGCATCCACAGATCCTATTTTCTTGAAGGGGAATGCACAGCATTTGGTATCTTGTGTATTTGTACTAAATACACATATTTGAAGGCATGTGCACAATAAGATGGGAACAAATTACATTTTGAGAGGCATAGACTTTGCTTTATGCTTGGTAGCCAAAACTGGACTCGCCTTGAATATTTGCAAAGAGAGAAAAGGGGGCAGGAGAGAGTCATAGTTCTTACTGCAAGGATTGAAGTGGTGAAAAGACTCTAGATTAGTCTTAGCAAGAACGTGGGCACTAAGGCATATTGCTGATAATGTTAGGTGGAAAACTGTGAGAACTTTAGTTTGATTTGCTTATAGGTTCACACCTTTCCAAATGCTGACCACCTCTAGAAGTATTACAGGAACAGGTAAATTTCTGCATGAAAAATTGCTAACTCATTTTTGAGAAGTGGGCAGACAATTTCTAGCTTTGCTGTCTGCTTAAATGGCTAAGAATGTTGACAGCTGTGGACATAGGAATACCAGTCCTTTCCATTGGACAACTTCTGCTTGTCCTGTGGATGTTCATTCTTGAAGGTGAAGAGTACAGAAAGACCCAGAGACAAACAAAGCTGTGCTCACTTGGAATAAAACCAGAAGATTACTTTCAAATGGGTATTTCTTTAGTATGTCTGTGGGAACTATTTATTTTGTATCTGAAGAGTGAAGAAGGCCTTGCATATCACTCAGTTGTCACAGGAAGCAGCTGTAACTGGATATTTTTCTATGGACATCAACTGGATATGTGGGGATCTGATTAATCACTTGAACCTAGAGTGTGGTGTCCAAGATGCATTTCCTTTGATCATGAAGCCTTCTAGAGCACAAGAAAATTCAAAGATTTTATAAATATCTGTACAAAACATATTTTCGTCTCTGGATGATTATGACAAGATCCCAAGCTAACTCAAAAAGTTGCAACCTCTCTGGCTACGTTTGAGGAGTTTAACCTGCTCAAAGTCTTTTGCCAAAAACCTCAGTGTTACTGTGAGACAACCAAAAAGGATAAAATGGCCTGATGGAGTCCTTCTCAGTGACATATTCAAGCCTTGCTCAGTTGAAGATTTGTGACCTACAGAAGGTTTGAAGAATAAAGGTAGTAATCTTTGTCAAACCACTGACTCCTTCCTGTTGGTCTCTCCTTAGAAGTCATCAGTGAATAGTGACTATGAACCCAGGACAATCACAAGATGGGTTCATTGGATAAAGATCACAGCAAGAATAAATACTTCCTGGTGATGGGTGCACTCACTAAGAGATCTGTGCCATCAAAAGCCTTCTCTCTAGGGGGGTGACTGCAAGACATTTTTAATGAGATGAATGGGACAAGGTCAACATTGAGGAAGTTCTATTTCATGCCAGTGATGGGGTGGCATTACTGGTAGTCAAACTGGGATCTTCGTGCACTCCAAATGAATAAACATTGAGTATGTGATATCAGCAATACTTATTTTCACAAAAGACTATGAAACTTGCACATGTCAACACACTGCAGATGTCGGAGCAGGCTTCTTCAGAGCTATAATTTAAAATGTACATGATCTTAGGAAGGAGTCCATAAATAGGATGCTGTAAGAGAACCAACACCCGGGTCAAAGTGACACAGATCACCCAGTGCAAGAAAAGTTAAAGTGATCTATCTTAGTCAATTAGTATGTTACTATTAATCATAAAAGGATACCTCTAAGTGTATGTTTATCAATTTATCCTTAAACACCCGCAGTCCATTAACAGTAGCGCAGTCACCCAAAAATACAAAAATTCTTAGCCATCTGAGGTTGTTATTCTAAAATAGACACACAGGATCAGATGTCATGAAAAGACAGTGCTTACCTGTTCTGGTGTCCTACTGTTATATAACACATTTTCCATGTTATCACATGTACATAAGTGCAGTTCCTAAAATTACATGGGATCTCCATTTAATGATGTCAGAGTAATTGGTTTGATATATTAAGTTCAATGCAATCACTCATCCCTAAATTGCTGTGCCTGCTTGTCATGTGTTTGCTAGATTATCCTTGTACATTAGTAGGTCCAAACCCTATAAATTAATACATACTCTAGTAAGTTGCCATCATTGTTCTCAAATTGATATACTCCAAGTTTAGCAGTGTTTTGTGTAGGGCATTTTATTTATCTAGCGTACAAGGTTAATTATGTATCAATGAGAAACATTCAATTCTCAAAATAACACTGAGACCACAACATGTGAGTTCAAGTGAAATGCATGCTCCGCATGTCCCATGCATATCATGCGTGTCATGCATGTTATAAGCAGGTGCTATAAATCAGTAGACTATGATAATATTCACATAGCTGCATCTCCACCTATACGTAGATACAAGCAGTGATACACAACTCTAACACATTACCCCTGTGTATCTAGTGTGTGTGAAAGTTAAGCTGTGTGCATATATCTGTGTGTCTCAATCCAGTCTCTGAATAGAACTGAATAGAGCTGTATTGAGTGAAGTCTCTATGTTGCCCAGTGGGTGGATGATCATGTCCCTCACCTGCAACCATACTGCAACCATCCCTAAGTAAAGGGCTCCCATATAGTATCTATATTACTAAACCTTTATCATATTGTTATCTGCTAGCAAGGTTTTGTGTGAGGTGATCCTGCTTCATTCTTATGTGTAAAATGCTGATCTCCTGAAGTTTAAAACCTATTTCAACTCCGACTCATGTAATATACCATTTACCATGAGCTATGACAGTGAGAGAATACAGTTCCTACATGTGGAACTATACACTTGTGGCTTCTGGCTATTGATCCATACGTATAGGAAAGAAACTTCCTGCAAAGCGATTTTACATGCAACAAGTGCCCAATCAAAACATAAACTATCTGTCATTCCATATGGGAAGATGGTTAGGGCAATGAAAAATTGCACATCCGACACAGAATTTCTGGAAAAAATTGGATGACATAGAACAGAGGTTTCAAATAAGAGGGTGTGACACAAAGACAATAAAGACTGCTTACAATAGAGCACTAAATCTGGATAGGCAGGAAACCCTTTACATATATATAGAAAAGGGTTTACCCTTATGATTTATAAATAAAGATGAAATGCTTCCCATGAAAACTGCGACACTTCTAAAACTACACAGTGGCAACTGTATGTACACCTCAGAGAAGAGTGACCTCAAAGAACATTTGTGAGTGATCTCTTAGAATATTAGTGACCCCCCTCTTCCTCTGCTAATGCTCACTTACTGTGCATTTAGGATGATCCCCTTTACACCACAAGAAGTATTAGAACTTTGTACAATCTGAAACAACTTGCATATCTCTATACATGTTAAATTGTGAGATCTGGACTGCAACTTTTGCTAAACTCAGACACAAAGATTAATATCTAAAAGACCTTGAACTGAAGATTTATGTTTGTTTTCTGTCTTCAAAGTTACGATGTTACATTCATGTTTGAATTAGGAAATGTTATTTAGCTTAAATGGTTGTCAGCTTCTACTAATTATATGTTGTGTATACTGTACTGATATTGATAAGTAATGTTGTAGGATAGTACCATCTTGCCTGACATGTTACCCCCATTTTAACTTGTGTGTCAGTCTGTTTTTGCCTGTCTCACTGGGATCCTGCTAGCCAGGACCTCAGTGCTCATAGTTTGTGGCCTAAATGTGTTCCCTGTGTGGTGCCTAACTGTGTCACTTAGGCTCAGCTAACCAGAACCTCAGTGCTTATGCTCTTGCTGTCTTTAAAATTGTCACTGCAGGCTAGTGACCAATTTTATCAATTCTGATTGGCACACTGGAACACCCTTATAATTCCCTAGTATATGGTACCTGGGTACACAGGGTATTGGGGTTCCAGGAGATCCCTATGGGCTGCAGCATTTCTTTTGCCACCATAGGGAGCTCAGACAATTCTTACACAGGACTGCCACTGCAGCCTGAGTGAAATAACGTCCACGTTATTTAACAGCCATTTTACACTGCACTTAAGTCACCTTTATGTCTAACCTTCACTTGGCTAAGGTTAGGTGCAAAGTTACTAAGGGGGTCATTCTGACCATGGCGGTAATTACCGCCATGGCGGAGGTCGGCGGTAGCACCGCCAACAGGCTGGCGGTGCACCGCTGGGCATTCTGACCGCGGCGGTTCAGCCGCGGCCAGAAACGGAAAGTCGGCGGTGTACCGCCGACTTTCCGCTGCCCGTCTGAATCCTCCATGGCGGCGGAGCGCGCTCCGCCGCCATGGGGATTCTGACACCCCCTACCGCCATCCTGTTCATGCCCAGCAGACACTGAAATACGCGACGGGTGCAACTGCACCCGTCGCACCTTCCCACTCCGCCGGCTCAATTCTGAGCCGGCATCCTAGTGGGAAGGTTGATTTGCCCTGGGCTGGTGGGCGGTCTTTTGGCGGCCGCCCGCCAGCCCAGGGCAAATGTCAGAATCACCGCCGCGGTCTTTCGACCGCGGTGCGGTGTTCTGACGGCGGTACCTTGGCGGACGGCCTCCGCCGTCTGCCAAGGTCAGAATGACCCCCTAAGTGTGATGGCACCCTGACACTAGCCAAGGTGCCCCCACGTTGTTCAGGGCAATATTCCCAGACTTTGTGAGTGCGGGGACACCATTACACGCGTGCACTACATGTAGGTCAATACCTATATGTAGCTTCACAATGGTAACTCCGAATATGGCCATGTAACATGTCTAAGATCAAGGAATTGACCCCCCATGCCAAATCTGGTATTGGGGTGCCAATCCCATGCAATCCCATCTGCCAAACTAGCTCTCTGGGGTTTTCACTGCAGCTACCGCTGCTGCCAACCCACAGACAGGCTTCTGCCCCCCTGGGATCTGGGCAGCCCAGTCCAAGGAAGGCAGAACAAAGGATTTCCTCTGAGAGAGTGTGTTACACCCTCTCCCTTTGGAAATAGGTGTTAGGGGCTGGGGAGGAGTAACCTCCCCCAGCATCTGGAAATGCTTTGAAAGGCACAGATGGTGCCCTCCTTGCACAAGCCAGTCTACACCGGTTCAGGGATCCCCCAGCCCCTGCTCTGGCATGAAACTGGACAAAGGAAAGGGGAGTGAGCAATTTTTCATAATGTTTACTGACTGTGGACAAATGAGTTTCCCTGTGCCTATCACTGGTAAGTTTCTATAGTTCCTGCTCAGCCCATTATGTCTTCCTCAGGACTTCTTGTGCTTCAGGGCAAAACTAATTGCACAAAACACTGCTCCCCAATTTTCCAAGATGGCTTGTAGAGAGGAATTCTGAAACGTCTCTCTCCCTGCTGCCTGGCTCCACTCCACGTCTATCTATAAAACACCCTAATGATCAAAATAAAAAATAATGGATTCTCATAGAGACCCCATTTAAATTACTCTCATGAAGTGAGGTGTCTGCCTCTGGGAAACCCTTTCAATTGTGGATAACAAACAAACAATAAGATGCTTCTTTGTGTGGCTATTCTTCCATAAACATCCCTTTTGCTTTGCAATCTGTTTGCTAAACATACAGCAGGGCTTACTCATCAGCATTTTGTGTGCTTATTTTAAATAGTTGCCTTCTCTCTTAGCTGCTAGCTTGTGCACAGAATGAGGCACAGGACTCCTCTGTTTGTCCTGGCAGAACCATAAGTATGTGGGCAATATGTATGGCCTCTTTGCCTTCTTGCTTTGGGTGGAAGTACACTGCAGTTAGCCCAGCAAGGGATGGTAGAGGCCAAGGTAGAAGCACCAGAAATAAAAAATAAAAGAACAAAATCAATTCCTATTTTTCTTTACTAAGCAAAACAACTCCTGAGGTTTTTAATGAATCCTAAGAATACATGTACAAGAGTTCACAGAAGCCCAATAGCATTTAAAATCTTGATCGGAAATAAAACTCATTGTATATGGAATGGAAATGATACCTTTCTCATTTTCTTGAGAAAATGTAGGTCTTGGCAGTATTGATTCTGTCATCAATTTCCCATCTGAAAACCCTGCCCGCCACCATGATAGTCCTCCCACGCTATTTAGGTGTTAGGAGGAGCATAGATGAAAGACGGCAGACGGTCCCCCATCACCGCCAAGAATCTCTTTCCTCGTAGATGGTGCCGAAAGCTAAACGTGCTGGCGGTGGGGTGCCAGCCCCTATTACCATCTAGCCAATCACTATGTGCATTCCCACTGATGCAACTGTGGAGGCTAAACCTCCACACCTGACTTGGTGGATTGGGAAGAATAAAAGGACAAAACTTACCTTTTTTACACTTTTCACCTTTCCTGCTACCATGAACCCAATTATATTAGTCCTACCATTGCCGCTGCTCCTGAGCCAAGATGGAAATCAAAACATTGTTGCCGAAACATAGAGTAAGTAATGGGAATACCTCTCATCCCTGGAATTGCTGCTTCACAGTAGCGCTGGACTTGTGCTGGTTAAATATCTCTGCAAACAACAACATTATGAGGTGCAATGCTTATTCGTGTAATGTTGTACTTAGAAAATGTAACACATCTCAAGATATAAGTAGCACCCTCCAATCTTGTATGAACTGGCTTCATGGCAATGGACACCTACACAAAAAGTCACAGCAATCACAATCAATCAATCAATCAATCAAGGAATTTTTAAAGTGCACTACTCACCGGTGAGGGTCTCAAGGTGCTGAGGGGGGGGAGGGTGCTGCTACTGCTTGAATAGCCAGGTCTTGGGAGGATGAGTCTCCTGAAGGTAAGGAGGTACTTGGTCTGACGCATGTGGATTGGAAGAGAGTTCCATGTCTTCGGGGCAAGGTGCAAGAATGATCTGTCGCCGGTTGTAGTTCTGCGGATGCGTGGGATGGTTGTGAGGGCGAGGTCAGCGGAGCAGAGCTATCTGGTCAGGGTGTAGGAGAGCCATCTGTTGAGGTATTCTGGTCTGGTGTTGTGCAGTGCTTTGTGAGCATGGGTGAGGGGTTTAAAGGTGATTCTCTTGTTGACAGGGCCAGTGCAGGTGTCTCAGGTGGCCTGTGAAGTGGCAGTGATGGGGGATGTTCAGGATGAGGCGTGCAGAGGCATTCTGGATGCGTTGCAGCCTTTTCTGGAGTTTGGCCGTTGTTCCTACATAGAGGGCATTGCCATAGTCCAGTTTGCTGCTTACAAGGGCTTGAGTGACTGTTCTTCTGGTTTCTGTGGAGATCCGTTTGTAGATCTTTTGGAACATGCAGAGGGTGTTGAAGCTGGAGGAGGAGATGGCGTTGACTTGCTACGATAGTGAGGAGTCCAGGATGAATAAAAAAGCATGAATCACAAAGAGAAATGTGTCCACAAAGGTGTGAGCAATAATTACCCAATACATTTTAATTAATTAACTGAAACAGTATACCCAACAGGAATTAAACAATTCCATGATGATGTAGCAGTTCCACCTCAACATACTACAAGGGAATATACATGCAATGTACAACCAATCTCACCTCTAAACTGCAAACATGGCAGAGAAGAAAGAAGGTCCTCCTTTCGAAAATGGGTAGTGTGATTGGCAGGGAGTTTGGGTTGAAAGGTAGAGGGAGTGGCTGTGTCTTTTGTGCATGTATTTGTTGAAGGTGTGGGTGCCTGACGGTCTGAAGTATGTGCCTCGTGTTTTGCTTTGCATTTCTTACTGGGTGTCTTTTGGGAGGGTGAGTGTAGGAGATTGTGCTCAGTATGTGTTTGGATGTGTCTGTTGTGGAGGTGGTGTGTGTTGTGGTGTCTGTGAGTGAGCTGCTAGTGTGTGTGGATGTTGGAGTAGTGGTGGGTGTGCTGACTGTGGGTATGCTACTGGTATGTGTGGGTGTGGGTGTAGATGTAGTGGTGGGTGTGCTGACTATGGGTATGGTTGTGGTGTGTGTGGGTGTTGGTGCAGTGGTGTGTGATATATCTGCAGGTCTTCTTGTGATGAGTGTGGATATCTGTGTCATAGTTGGTGTGGTGTCTGCAGGTGTGATGGTGGTGGTATTTGTGTCATGGTGGGTGTGCTGATTGTGGCTATTCTTGTGGTGGTAGCGGTGGAGTACGTGGTCTCTGCATGTGTGTGTCTGTGTCCGTGTTTTTTGCCATGTCAGTGTGAGGATGTGCTGCTTGTGGTTGTTGTAGTGGGTGTATGCAAATGTGTGAGTGTACTTGGATAGGGCTGAGTTGAAGGATGTATGAATTTGGAAAGGGTGGAAGTCTGGGCACAAGGTGGGGTGGGTGGGAGCCTACTCTCAAAGAGGAGGCCAGACCCTGGAATGACCATAGTAGACTAGACAGGGCACCATGAATGCCATCCATGTAAGCCAGTACCAGGGTGTTCTGGGTGTCCAGCCCCTGGATGACATTCATTAATGTGGTCTGCCCTACAGTGATCATCCTTAAAAGATCAACAGCTTCCTGATCCAGCATAGCCTGGGACACCAGGGGGAGGTGCCTGCAGCAAAGTTGATGCCACCCCTTTTAGGGGGGTGGCTACGACCAATGGGGGGAGCAAGAGGAAGAGTGGAGATAGAAAAGTGGGTAGGAGATGATGATGCAGGTGTAACAGTCGCTCCAGTGTCTGCCACCACTAGGGACTGGTCTTCATAGAAGGCCTCCGAAGAAGATGTTGACTCACTTATGACCTCCATGCCAGCCCTCTCACCCTCTGTAACACTGGCTACCTCAGTTTCTTTGGTGCCCTCACCTGAGCCAAAGTGGCCAGCTTCCTCCCCACCAAAGTGGCCACTGTCACCTTTGCCTTGCCCAGACGATGCTGTAAGGACAGAAACAACAGTTTGAGGTTATCTGTCGAAACATGATTGGACATTAACGTTGTTCACTCATTTGCAACATAAAAGTTTCCCATGCTCACTCCTGTTCCATGTATGCCTTTGTCTCTTACCTACTTGTAGTCCTCTCCATGACAAAGGGCTTCATCAGTGTGAGTAAACACATACGCCTTGAGACATTCCCAACCAACTGTAGTACAGATGTAAAGTACATTCACATATCCAAAAGAGTCATGCGTTGGCCTTGAAAATGACTGCTCAAGATGAAAGCCCACAACATCTATGTGATGTAGCCTTCAATTGACCCTTCAAGTATTACATTTCTCACCATCATTAATTTCTCATCTGGGCAGAACTAAGGACACTAAAATGTTGTTTGGGGAATGGAAAACTCTCTCACCAATGTGGACACTTTCCTGTCTGTTGCAGTCAATACAGTTTGGAATGCAATTTCACTTTGTTTCACACACACTGCCTTACATGCACACCTGCCACTCTCTGCATGAACTGAATCGAAATTTGCTGTACAAATAGGTTTAAAAAATGTTCTAGATACAGAATGATGACACTGTACACGTTTCCAGTCCTTTTGGAGCAGATGCTCACTATCATTGTGTTTCAGCACCAACTTACCAATGTCAAGTCAACTGCATTATAAGTGCTCGGTTTTCCATGTCACCAGTAACAGGGACTACATGACCTACTCAATTTTGTGATGAAGCATCCCACCTGTCCCAATCATCAAATGGGACATGTTTGGTCCAACTGTCCCTCATGACCTGAAGAAAATTTAGGTACCCATGTGTCTGCTCCAAATAGTAGTTGGCTTGTTTTGCAGAATCTAATGGTAACATTCAGCAAAAAAGCAATATACCAGACACAGCATCAGCCACTTTCTGATTAGCTCTTACATCCAGAAATCCTCATGTGCGTTGGATTTGTGTCAACCGTCATGTTGATGCCATACAATATTGCTGGAAATTAAAAAGGTTAAACAAAACGATATCTACAGATACCAACTTACCTCCTTGATGCTGCTGTTGGGCCATCAACTGCCCATCAAGCTACAGGTAGGACACTACAAGAATGTGGGCCATCAGGAGGGTAAGATCATTGAGAGGACTGCCAGAGCTGGCATTATGCAAACTTTTGCATCAAGAGTCAGAAGTACTCCCACCTCTTCCAAAAATGCAGGCTGTGCCGCTTATTGACCACCAGGGTCCACACCTTCTTGGCGATGGCCTCCTATATTCCCACTTTAGATGGGGGTTGACCTGTATGGATGATGCAAAAGAACACAAAGAGAAGTTTTGAGTGATTTGTTTTGTTTGTAGAGCTGCAACATGATTTTGTAGCATTGTTACATGCATTCACCAACGAGTTACTCCATCTTTGCCTAGTACATTTAGAGGTTCTTAGGAAATACTGATTTGCAGTGTTTGTTTGAGCACCCTCATCACTATCTCTTCATGTTACCAATTGAGGCCCGAAACATCATCTAGGCCAGGGCTATGAAACAGTTCCTGTTGTGAGACACACTCCTCATTACTCACAATCATTGTGAGCTCATACAGGCTAAATCGCCTGTACAATCTTTGCACAGAACCCCACACACAGTTACTTTGTCTTTAGGCCTAAACTTCTAAGACTCAGAACCTATGGATAGCATCAAAATACAGTGACTAAGGGCAGTATGAAAAGGCAGCTATGTGTAAGTGAGAGTTGGGATTAGGTGGATATATGAAAATGTGTGTGTAGGAATAGCCAATACTCATGTGGAAGATTAAGAGACTGTGACATTTGACCATGCAGCACATGAAATAGACATATGTGAAACCACACAGAGCATCCTATTCCACAATGGCAGGACAGCATCAGACAACTACACTGCTTTAAAACATTTTTTTTGCCACTTAACATCACTCTCAAAAAGGGACAAATTAGGCTGTGGCCAAAAGAGAAATAAGTAACTTAGTCAAACATTTCCCTATCAGACGTGTACCTGTTCCTCTGGGGTCTCATAGATCTGGCTTTACAGTGACAGGATCACCCTAGCAAGGAGTTCCAGCTTCTCTGAGCTGAAGTCAGGAGCCTTGTCAGCTGCTTTGCTTGCCATCCTGCTCTCAAAGGTCAGTAACAGCAGCAAACAAATGAGGAGGTCTTGTTGGCTGAAGTGTTAGGAGACCAGTGAGCTGTTTTTCAAAATGCCACGTACAAGTACAGGGCAGATGCGATCCGTGACAAAGATTGACACAGCCATTGACTTTCATGTGTAGGCATCACGCACTTTAGCCTGTGGCGGGGACCGTCATGGAGTACACCACCTACTACATGGTGAACTTCTGCCGACGGCCATTGGATGTCCAAAGTCTTGCCTGCAAGGTCAGGCATCTGCCATTTTAGGGTGTGAAGCTGGACATTTTGCAATTGTTTGTGCGCCACCAGCACTCAAAATGGAGGATAGTATATTTATAAATGTCAGATATGAATGACACTGATCTTGACAAGATATGACACATTAAAATATGGTTTCTGTGTTTGCCATCGATTGTGCTGCGGGAGAAGTAATACCTCCACTGACGATATTTAAAAAAATAGTTAAAAAAATTATTTGCAAATAATAAATTTTCACTGGATTATTTGCACATAAATAAGAAAATAAGAAAGAAAATTGAAAAAGTGAACTTTGAAATTCCAAACATTTGATAACAATGTGTGTACTTATATTACACAATTACATTCCTAATGTTACCGGGGTGTGTGTTGATGTTCAAAGTATGGTGTGAACATTCAAGCTGATACTTTCTATTCCATACATGCAGAACTTTGAGCCCAGGCATAAGTAGGAGATGATGGCCTCAAGTGTTCTACCCCTTTCCAGCCCTTGCTACCATGAAAGAAAGGATGTAATAAAAACACTTTTTCTAAATAAGTAAACTAGCCTGGATTTGGGTCAGCAGTTGGAGCCTGATCCCCTTCCTCACAATATGAATACAACAGCAATAACACCAATAGTTAAACTCATGGCAGTACTTCATTTTATGGGAACTGGCACTTCTGAGTACACCGTGGAGGTATCAGGGTGTGTGTCCCAACCATCTTTCATTGGTGGGCTACAGGAAGTCCTTGCTTACTTGATGAAACACAACAACAGCTACATCTAGTTCCCATGTCAACAGGATTTGGCCACCATGAAGGAAGAATTTTATGCTTTTTTATGCTTTGGGTGGACTACCACATGTGGTTGGAACAATAGATGGCATGCATGTTGCCTTGGTGCCACCACATGCAAGTGAACAGGTCTAACACAGGTCTAACACAGTCGGAACAACTTCTATTACATCAATGTGCAAGTTGTCTACTTTCTGGATTTATACACCTCAAGTATGTGTTTGTGCCTGCTTTCCTGGATCAACACATGATTCATTTGCACTAGGAAACAACACTATACACCTGCAGATGTCACAACTTAGGCTGGAGAGGGCCTGGCTTGTTGGTAAGTACAATATGACTTGAGGATCTTTTGCCTGAATCCTAGTTTAGGAAAGGACAATGGCTTTATATGCTATTAATTTGTTGATGTGTTGCCACCATGTAGTAGACTCAGTGTAACCTCACCAACCATGGTTATTGGCACCAATGAGGAACAACGCCATGGGAAGTCTGCTTCAATGTGGCCCGTGGAAGAACACTGAGGCCAGTACAGTGGGCTTTCAGGCTCCTGAAGGCCAGGTTTAGGTGCCTTGTCAAGGCCGGTGGAGCCTTCCTCTACTCACCCGATAAGGTGCCTGCTACATGCTCCACAACATCACCCTGCAAGAGAACATCCCTAAAATCACAGAGAGGGGAGACCATGAAGAGTCATCAGATGAGGATGTTAAAATGCTGAATGAATATGACAGTGGTAAAAAGAAGGAGTTGACCTACATCAAGATGCCATTGACTACTTCTTCACATGAGTATGAATTTACCTTTACAAATTGTAACCTCCATTGTCTTAACAACTTGTGACAGAAGGAAGAAATCAATCTGCAATTGCAATTTGGTAGGAAATGTCAGTTTAGGAAAGTTCAAGGCAAAGATGTTACTGGATCCGAGTTTCCCCACATTGACTACTGTGTTTGTTGCCACAGAATAACAAGTCTGTGTGTCCTCCTAACTTGTCATTTGAGTTGCACTTAATATGTGAAATCGTTAATTACCCTTTGTTATTCTGCTTCAGGGTCATTCACCATGTCATCCTCATTGGACATTTCAAAGTCAGTGCCGGACTAAACCGTGTGGAGGCCCTTAGGAGGTCAAAATCTCCCTCACAAATTATCTCCTAATGCGTTTTTAATGTTACCAATTAACAATTTTAATATACCAATTTTATTACACAAAAATAAACATTACACAAACGTAGTTGTACAGTGACAGCTGACAGAAGATGAATGTTTAAGAGACAAACTTTTATGTGAATTTGATGTCCATGGTTTTTGTACTTTAAGATGTTAATGGGTACATTACTTTAATACAGTTTTTTGTCTAGAGAGTCTTTAATGTAAAGTTTTAGTTTCTTTGAGTTGATTCACGTTCTTCTATCTTTTGGAAACAATTTAAGAAAGCTTGATAGTAATTTTCTTTCAAGATGAAATTAGTATTATTTTTATGCGTTGTCCCAGGGCCCCTAAAAGGAGTGGGGCCCACAGGCTGGTGCATACTTTGCCTATTTGTTAATCTGGCACTGTTCAAAGTTGTGTTATTTCCAGTGGTATGCTGCTGTTAGAAAGCACAAACTGAATGTGTCGATCCTTAGACAGACGCCGACTTGGGATGGACAGATCTTGTACAGAGACAACTTGCACTCTGATAGGATGGAAGTTCAGGAGATTGTATCAGTCCTGATTTCTGTGTGATGGGGCTACAAAGGAAATAGGTGCAACTTAACTTGCTTAAACCACATGTGTATGTCAAGTCCTAGCATACTATTCTTCCTTCACATTGGCTAACTCTTCAATTTGTGTTCAGTGTAGGTAGCTGTGTTGATGTGTCTCCTCATAGTTAATAGCCGTTTTTTTTAGCTCACTACTGAATTGTGGTTGTGTAATTTCACAGAAACTGCCACAGTGTCCTGTATTGATCTTGTGGCCTTAAATTATGTTACTGCCTTGATGTAGACTACTGGTGTCACTGATGGAAGATTCCTATTGTGAACGCAGGATGTATGATTCCAAGGTCATACATCAATGATAGTTTGCCTGTTTAATTCAATCAATTACAATATTCCCTTTCTTCCATGGTGTCAAGGTCATGGAGTGTCCATGCCTGAATGGCACAGAATGTTGTGGTTGTGCATTGTTTGTGAAATTCAGCTCTGATTTCTTCAAGGACCTGTTGGCTATATGTATGTTTCCAATACATTATGATTTTGTTTTATTTTATGAAATGGGTAACATTTTACCCTTTTGTCGTTTCTAATTTTCCTTAGCAAATAAATATTCAAATGATTTGACAATATGATGGTGGAAGACAGACATGACATATAAAATGCCACAATAAACTGAACAAGGATTTTGTAGTTTGTGTCCATATCATTTATTTGCATGGCACAAAAGAACACAAAGGTGAATCAAAAAATGAGGAAATTAACAAAAAACGTCTATCATGGTAGATGAAAGTATGGTACTAAAGTCAAAAACAGTTTGGAGTCCAATGCACACAACACAACTGTCCTCCTAAAAGGTAAATGGGTCCCTGAAATAGTCCACAGAATAAAAGATAGACACTCACTGGAAGAAATTAGAATCTGCATCTCTTGAAGGTAGAGGTGGCAGTCTTGCCATCCTCTCCTGACAGGCTGGATGACCGCCTCCTTCTCATGTGGCAGGGCCTCCATGTCTATGGCTGGCAATGGTATACTTGGCCCTGATGTAGGGGGACCACAGACAGGGGCAGATAAAATTGGAAAAGTCCTGCTCACATGGTGATAGATGTTGTAAAGCATCCCAGTCAGGGAGCTCACATTTTCATTGCGATTACGTACTTCTGATATGAGCTCCCTCTGCACATCCTTGATCTCCTGGAGCTCAGTTACAACCTGGCGCATGACTTGGTCATTGGTGGTTTGGCTGACAATGATGCGAGTGGGCTCAATTTGCTGGCCCACAGATTCCCTCCCATGACCCCTACCCCCTCTACCCTGTGCCCTTGAGGAAGTGTGCCCCGTCCCACTACTTCCTGGCATAACTCAAGGCAGTGTTGATGTTGTCTCAACAACAACCTGGACTCGGGGGCACAGGGTTGGTGTGTACCTCCTCAGTACTACTGTGACAGTAGTTTGGAAATCAGATCAGAGATGTAGTTCAGCTTGTCCCACTGCTAATTATTCCATGACTATTTTAACTATGTGTTAATAATATCAAAGAAATCAAGCAAACTTTGAATTTCTGAAAGCTTTTTTAAATTTCTCAACAAAAACAGAATGTCAGTTTTATATGTTCCTGTCATTCCCTCAATTAATGTAAGTGTATTTTATCTATAATCAATAGGTCTTGAGACATTCAAATATGTGGTGCGCTATAACTACTTTTAAGTCTATTAAATTTGTGGAATAAAAATACAACAGATTGCGTGTTTTAGTCTTAAGAAATGAAAAAGTATTACTGTCTAGATGATAACAAAATCTTTTGTTTTTCATGTTACAATCAACCTGTGAGTAGAGTGCTTGCCACGTCAATACCCTCTTTATGTTGACTGTCACTGGATTAAGGCCTCCTGCAGGCTCAAGTAGATGTAAGGGCCTGATGTAAAGATCCAGTCATGCAAGAACGATCTAAGGTCAAAATTTCAAATGAGAGATGGAGCTCGGCTTGGATACAGTCCCAGATTAGCCCTGCTGAAGGTTTTACTTGTTAAGTTTTGTGCCAAGAGTCCTGTTCGCTTTGAAGAAACTCATGAGCACAATCGTTGTGTCACTAGTGGTGGTTGGAGTGGCATGAGGAGCAGACTGGGCATCTCAAATGGGAGGGCTGGTACTTCGCATTGGCAATCTTCAGAGGTTGATCAATGCTTGTGTATTAAAGAGATGAGCTTTCCGAAGCTTGCACTGATTTTTAATCTGAGTGGCACAGTTCTGGTGTGATCTGGCCTAGTTGCGATGGTGAAGAGCCCAAACGCTTTATTTCAAGATCTCAAGAGCCACACCAAGGGTCTAGTGCTTGAGATACAACTATTGGGGGTCAGGAACTCACTGAAAACAGGTCCAGGAGATGTTGTGAAACCTGTTATGTCCCTGAGGCTCAGATCAGGAGGCCAGCAGAAAAGCCCTTTGAATTCCTCTAGGGTCTTCCATTCAGGATACAGTTGCAGGTCCAGTTCTTCTTCCTCAGGCAAGAGGGCAGCAGGTGAGCAAAGCAATGCAGCAGCTTCTTCAAAGTGAGTGGCAGCACAGCAGTCCTATCTGGCAGAGTATCCATAGGTCCAGAAGTGTACTGAAGGGATGGTGTCTGAGGCCTTTCTTATATATACTGCTGGCCTAGTTCTAGAAGGTGGAGAAGCTTCTAGGCAGTGTATTTAAAGTGCATGGAATTCCCTGTCTTCCCTGACAAAAAGCTGTCTGAAGTGACTATGCAGGGTTGTTAAGCCTTTTGAGTGGAGACATGACACAGTCTAGTAGTGTTGTGTGAGTATGAATGATTGAATCCTTTTGACTCCTGAAGGACTCCATAGAGCTGTGATATAAGTGAGAGAATGTGGTGAAGTGAATGCAGGTTTAGAATGTTGAGATTGTGGTTACACGCACACAAATAAAGATGTGTGACACATATCTCTGTGTATTGCGCATTCATTGGTGGGTACCCAGGCTGAGGAAGATGCTGTAACTGGCAATGAGATAGGGGATACATCACCCAAAGTTTGACAGTGCTCTTCCAGAAAGTTTGCATGGTCCCAGCAAACTACTTATGCATGCTACATGGGCCTCTGTGGAAGTGCAGAATCGATGTTTGACATATGCGGCATCAAAGCACAGCTCCAGACTGTGTAAAGTATTTAAAGATAAAGAAAGCTTCATTGAGACATCTGCCCAAAGATGGCCAATAATTTACTAGCATGGCCATACAGAGAGGCACTACACTACTACATATTATAAAAAATATACAGTGCACGAAGCACTACTGCTGAAGGCAGATACAATCAGGTTTTGAAAGTGCAGCAAATAGCTGAAGTAAATTACACAGTAATGTTGAGATCAGAAGTGCTGCAGGGCAGAAATCAACAAGGTGTCAAAAAGCGTGAAAGAACGTCTGAAAATGCAGCAATTCAAATACAAGGAAAGGTCATCTGCTTACCAGAACTGATTAAAAAGAGACATCATACCAAAGCACTGGGAAGTGGCCCAAGGAGAAGTGCCCAGGGATGTGCTTACCCAGCCATCCATATCTGAAGCGGCAGTCAGAACATTAGAAGGCTGTTCTTCCAGAGGAGACCAAGAAAGAGGCAACATTTCCTGCAGTTATAAAATATGACCCAGAGACAAACACGTCACAGGGCCTGGCTGATAGTATAAATGAAAGAGGTCCTGATGGGCAGCAGATGAAGCTGGAGAGGGCTCCGTTATCAATGTCAGCATGTCCCACAAATGGTTATAACACTGTTTCCTTCCTGAAACTACTACCACCATTTGATACTGCCAAAAAGCAAAATATTTACAATAGATGGACTGCCTGGAGAGAGATATTTGATGATTTCATTGATGCGTTAGAAGACATAGGTAACAAAAAGATGATCAAATACCCTAAGAATCTTGGTGGTGAAGGTGTGAAAGAAGTCATAAAGAAAATGCCACAAGCTGATGAAGTTAACCCCTTCTGTGCCCAGGACGTGATGGTTACGTCCTGAGGCACAGTGCTCGTGTGCCCAGAACGTGACCATTACGTCCTGGGCACAGAGCCCAGAGGGAGCGCTAGCACTTCCTCTGTGGGGTTCCCCCCACCTCCCCAAGTCAGGGATGGTGGGGTTCCCCTTCCACCCCGACGTCCCCCCACCCCGTGACATCAGCGCACGAGCGCGCGCTGATTGTCACAAGGCCTCCTCCCACGCGATTGGAAGAGAAATGCAAAAGCATTTCTCTTCTGATCACGTGGAGGAGGCCGAGAGACTTCAAAGGGAAGGAAACTTATTTCCTTCGCTTTGAAGTCTCTCTCAGAGTTTTGGCAGCCGGATTGCAAGCAATCTGTCTGTCAAAACGCCCACTAGACACCAGGAATGTTGTTTTTTAAATGAAAGTGGCATGAGGGTGCGACCCCTTGGGCAAGGGTCGCTCCCAGGGGGGGGCTATAATTAGGCCGATCTGCCCTTAGGGGGGGCAGAAACCTCTAGGCACCAGGGAGTATTTATTTTTTTTGTTTTTGTTTTTGTTTTGTTTCATATTTTTGAGGTGGGGAGCGACCCCTTAGGCAAGGGTCGCTCCCATAGGGGGCAAATTATATTTAGGCCATTTCTGCCCCCCTTGGGGGCAGATTGGCCTATTTTTATGAGGCCACTAGACACCAGGGAGTTTTATTTTTTTTTTGTTTTTTTTACGAATTTCACGCAAGGGGTGCGACCCCTTGGGCAAGGGTCGCTCCCGGGGGGCATTTTTTTTAAAGGCCTTTTCTGCCCCCGGGGGGTCAGAAACCTCTAGGCACCAGGGATACATTTTTTTTTTTGTTGATTTGTATTTTTGAGGTGGGGAGCAACCCCTAAGGCAAGGGTCGCTCCCCTAGGGGCAAATTATATTTAGGCCATTTCTGCCCCCCTTGTGGGCAGATTGGCCTATTTTTATGAGGCCAATCTGCCCCCAAGGGGGACAGAAACCACTAGACACCAGGGAGTTTTTGTTTTTTCCGCGAATTTCACGCAAGGGGAGCAACCCCTTAGGCAAGGGTCGTTCCCCTGGGGGGCAAATTGATTTTAGGCCATTTCTGCCCCCCTGGGGGGCAGATCAGCCTATTTTAATTAGGCGCCAAGGCAAATTTATTTTTTGTGTTTTTTTTTTTGTTTGCTTTTTTTTAGATGGGGAGCGACCCATTGGGCAAGGGTCGCTCCCCTGGGGAGCAAGACCATTTCTGCCCCCCTTGGGGACAGATTGGCGGATTTTAGGTAAATCTGCCCACAAGGGAGGCAGACACAACTAGGCAGCGGGGATTTTTTTTTTGCGCCAATGTAACACAAGGGGAGCGACCCCGTAGGCAAGGGTTGCTCCCGGGGGGGGGGGATTAGAGGGGTGGGGGGACATTTTATTTTAGGCCATTTCTGCCCCTTTCGGGGCAGATCGGCCTATTGTTATTAGGCCGATCTGCCCCCGGAGGGGCAGAAACCTCTAGGCGCCAGGGCAATATTTTTTTTTTTTGTGTTTTTTTAGAGATGGGGAGCGACCCATTAGGCAAGGGTCGCTCCCCTGGGGGGCAAATTGTATTTAGACCATTTCTGCCCCCCTTGGGGGCAAATCGGCCGATTTTAGGTCAATCTGCCCCCAAGCGGCATAGAAACAACTAGGCACCGGGGATCTTTTTTTTGCGCCAATGTCACGCCGGGGGAGTGACCCCGTAGGCAAGGGTGCAGCTCATTTATTGGCTCTGGGTACCTAAAGTTCTTGATGAACCAACAAGCCCTATATATCTCCGCAACCAGAAGAGTCCAGCTGATGTAACGGTATATTGCTTTCAGAAATCTGACATTGCAGGAAAAAGTTACAGAGTAAAACGTGGAAAAAAATGGCTGGTTTTTTTCACCTCAATTTCAATATTTTTTTATTTCAGCTGTTATTTTCTGTAGGAAACTCTTGTAGGATCTACACAAATTACCCCTTGCTGAATTCAGAATATTGTCTACTTTTCAGAAAGGTTTAGCTTTCTGGGATCCAGGCATGGTTAGTTAATGTTCCAGATAAATACAAGACTCTGACACTGTGAGTGCTCCTTTGATAGAGTTGACAAAAAAGAATGTTTCATTTTACTGTTCACATGAATGTGAGGAAATCTTTAAGAGAATCAAACAAAACTATTGAAAATGCCACTGAAATGGCATATTTTGATCCAAAGCTTCATAAAGAGATTTTTGTGGATGCTAGTCTGGTGGGGTTAGGCAATCAATCAATCAATCAATCACTGTATTTTTAAAGCACGCTACATACCCGCGAGGGTCTCAAGGCGCTGGGGGGGGGTGCTACTGGTCAAAGAGCCAGGTCTTGAGGAGTCTTCTGAAGGCCAGCAGGTCCTGGGTCTGTCGTAGGATGGTGGGGAGAGTGTTCCAGGTCTTGGCAGCGAGGTAGGAGAAGGATCTGCCGCCGCCGGCGGTTTTTCGGATGCGGGGGACTGTGGCGAGGGCGAGCTTGGCTGAGCGGAGGCTTCGGGTGGGGGTGTGGAAGCTGAGTCGGTTGTTGAGGTAGGTGGGTCCGGTGTTGTGCAGTGCTTTGTGTGCGTGGATCAGGAGCTTGAAGGTGATCCTTTTGTTGACAGGGAGCCAGTGCAGGCCTCTCAGGTGGAGTGTGATGTGGCTGCGGCGGGGGACATTGAGGATGAGTCGGGCCGAGTCGTTCTGGATGCGTTGGAGTCGTCTCAGGAGCTTGTTTGTAGTTCCTGAGTAGAGGGCGTTCCCGTAGTCGACTCTGTTGGTGATGAGGGCCTGGGTAACGGTCTTTCTCGTGTCGAGGGGGATCCATTTGAAGATCCTGCAGAGCATACAGAGGGTGTTGAAGCTGGACGCGGAGACGGCGTTGACTTGACTGGTCATGGAGAGAGTGGAGTCGAGGGCTGCGTGGCAGATGGGGGGAGCGACCTGCCTGGTGACAGGGTCAAAGGTCAAAGGCACAATCCTTGCACAGCACAACGGATATCCAAATGCTTGGAGACATATTTTGGAAGCAAAGGTTTATCCCAGAAAGAAGATGCTTGTTCACAACCTAAGCAAGAGAGTTTAGCAGTGATGTGGACTTGTAAACTTTTCCACAAGCTCTCTGAGATCAAGTTTAGTTTCCTCATCTCAAGGAAAGAGTTGAAAGAGAATCAAAGGCCTGCCATCTACGCTACTGGCTGTCATCATGAACCACTCAACACCCCTTAAGCATGTGAGAGTTGCCAAAGTATGCCTGGTAAAGAGTTGCTGTTCACTTTTTTGGTCCACTTAGCAATGGACATCACCTGACGGTGATTGTGGATGAATACTCCCATTTGCCATTAATAGAAGATCTCTCCTCAGGAAAGAGTCATTGAGAGATTAGGGGGCAGATTTGCCAAATGGGGAATTCCTGAGATTTTAAACTCTGCCAATGGGCCACCTTTCAATAGTCGAGAATTCAAAGGCTTTCTCAATATGCTTAATGTAAAGAATCAGAAGAGCACACTTCTTTGGTCACAATCTAATGACCTTGAACATTTCATGAATACATTAAAGAAAGCTGTTTAGAATGCTGCACTGGAAGAGCTCAATCACAAGACGGTCTTGAATTCTACCCTACAAGCTTACAGCTCAACTTCTCACCTGATTACAGGTGAAAGCCCTGCAACATTGATATTTGGGGGAGCAATGAAGACCAAGTTACCTCTATAGATCATAACAAGATCAGGAACTGAGAAAGAAACCCATAAAAAAGACTTGGATCAAAAAGAGAAAATGAAGGCTTACGCAGACAAGAGATGACTTGTAAAAGACATGGGTGGTCATTCACAGTTCGGCTGTAACCTGACCGCCACCAGGGTGGAGGTGCAGACTGCCATATAACGAGTAAGGCAGTGAACACAACGGAACACAAACAACTGACTGCCAGTACAACCACTGCCAACAAGCAGCATCCGACTGAGGTAGGCAACTGCAGGCTTGCAGGAAACGATGTCCCACCCATTACATTCTGAGTCTCCACACCGCCAGGATACTGGGGGGTGCTGGCTGCGATGAAAATACTGGCAGAAACAGAAACTACAAAAGGAGACACCCACCTCAAGGCTCAGAGATGTGGCCGCCATGGCAAACAAACTGCTATTCTTCCTAGCATTCTATCTTGCCATATACCTTCAGGGCCAGCGACAACAACAAAGACCACAACCGTAACTACGCCAAGCACAGAGTGGAGAAAATGGCAGTGATATACTCCCACACATAACACACATTCCCCACACACACAGCGAAGGCCACACACACAGGAACACACAAAATACGCCAAAGCCAAGTACACAAAACACACACAAAGCCAAGCAGAAATGTGCCAAACATATAGCACAAGACACACAAACACCACCAACACAGTCATACACATCCCACACCCCACACCCCATAACCACACCATGACAACTAGACAAAAACACCTCAACACAGGCATAGACAGTCAAGTTGTGAAACACCACCCATACACGTGCCTGTGGGTCCATTTGTGGTGCTAATGTCTGTCTTTGAGAACCTTGTCTGTTGTAGTGGGTGTATGCTGGTCTGTAGTTGTGCCCAGGATGGATGTACGGAGAGGGGTTGTGGATTGGTAACAGGTAGCTGGAGGGGGGATGAAAGATGAAGGGACACTGGCTGCTGTCAGTTAGCAGGCCAGAGCCTGAAACAATCTCTGTAGGCCAGACCAGGCACTGTGAATGCCTTCCAGGAGCACATTGGACTGCTGCACCTGGGATGCAAGCCCCTGGATAGCATTCACAATGGTTGTCTGCCCCGCAGAGATGGACCTCAGGAGGTCAATAGCCTCCTCATTGAGGCCAGCAGGGCTGACTGGGGCAGGGGCAGAAGTACCTGTGGCGAAGGAGAAACCCACCCTTCTGGGTGAGCAGGCCCAGGCAACTGGGTGGGGAGCTACAAGGAGGATGGTGCTGGTAAGGGGAGTGGTGGACAAGGATGGTGCTGTGGTGGTACCAGATGGGTCTGCTACCACCTGGGAGCTGCCATCAGAGGAGGAATCAGAATCTGATGTGGTCATTGCTCCAGTCTCCCCCATGGTGCTTCCCTCGCCCTCCATCCCACTGGTTCCCTCGGCTTCGCTGGTGTCAGCCTCCTGGGTCCTATGGGCTGATGCATCTTCACTCGCCGGTGACCTTCCTCCTATGCACACATAGACAAAGGACGAGAGAGAAGGAGGGTGGGAGAAATAGAAAGGGAGGAAATAGTGATAACCCACACATCCACTTTACATGCAAACAATACATACATTAGCCCCTGCAGGGAAAACTAGAGACCATTTTGCAGTCATGTACAATAGAGTCATGCAAGCGATACCCAAAGTTATCAGTGATCACCTCATCCCTGCAGTCTATACACTTGATTGAAAACTGAACCCATAAACATACCCAACCACCTGTCAGTCATGACATGATGAAACAAATCTTACCTCAGAGGAACTCTGCACACAAACTAAATTACAGGAATGTCTGGAGTACATCTGGCACAGAGGTCCATTGATGTTGCAATTGAAGCAATTGCATTGTTAACAAAACATACCCATCATTACCCAAATACAGTGCCAATAACATCACCTTGTACTACTACAGTACATGTAGAGATAGAGGATGCAGCCAGTGACATGATAGAACATTTGAGCGACGCATATGTACAGTTGAATGTGTGTCACAGTACCACCATTTCTGTTCCTGCATGGCGCTACATAGCTAGTGTGTCACACTTCTACAAGATTGGTGTGACAAACAGGACTGTACACTCCTGAGATCTCATCTGACCACGTAAAGTCCAGTGAGGGTCACAGTACACAACCATGCTGAAGGCACCTAACAGTCTACACTGACCCCCTTGTGACTGCTGTGCTGGCCTCATGTGCCCATTCAACTCTGGGTAGGACACCGCCAGTATACAGGCCACTAGGGGGGGGTCAGGGTCTGACTGGCACCCCTTCCATGTTGGGAGGCCATCCCCAGCTGGGCATCTGCAGTCTTCTAGGCCCAGTGTCCCAGGTCCTCCCACTACTTCCTGCAGTGGGTGCTCCACTGGCTATGGACCCCTAGGGTCCAAACTTCCTTGGCAATGGCTCTCCATAACCCTTTTTTCTGGTGGGTGCTGACCTGCATGGAAGCATTCTGAAAATGGGGGACATGATGTAAATGATACCAATACAGATGCAACCTTTGGTGACACACAACATACAAGGACCATGTACACTGCTAATATACCACACACATCATGTGCATGCCATACACCAAATCAGTCATGAAATGTCAATGTGCACACACATTCATTGTTCCACACCACCCGAAATGTGGGACAAAGGACGTTGTACTGGTCTGTTGCCCTGGAGCACCGAACAACCACCCATATATGGGTAGGACTCCTTCCACCAGTTTCTCCACCTCCTCACTTCTGAAGGCTGGGGCCCTGTCTCCTGCTGTGCGTGCCATCATTGTTGCAAGATTCAGGACATAGCAGCACACAAAGTGGAGATCTTCCTTGCCCGAATGTCAGGAGTCAAGTGATCTGGTCCAAACAAAATGGCAGTTACGACTGCAGCGGTCATCACCGCCGGCGGTGATCGTCATTGGTCCCAGTTTCCCATAGACATCTATGTTATCGAATGAGGAGCTGCACAGCGGTTCTGACTGCCTTCCTCCATGTCGACTGCTATCACGTCGGCTCTCATTATTCTAATGAGACTACTGGATTTTGAGTGGCAGAATCACCTGCAGTGTGGAAGACTGGGTCTCACCCACTACAGGTGACACCTGTCACTCCAATCCGGGTTTTGCTCCGGCTAACTGGCAGTGCCTCATCTCCACCTAAGGGCGGAATGATTGGGCAGCCGAGCGAATGACATAATTGATTTCTCAGGGAACCCGTGGTCACTCAGGTCTTATCCGTTTCTCTCAGTTACATTAGTCTCAAATACACAATGACAAACAGAGGCAGTATATGTTTCAATAATGCTTTTTAATGAAGCAACTGCATTTTAGATAGCAAAGCATGGACTGCAATAACCAGGATGATACAGCATGACAAGATTAAAATAGTGACAAGGAGAGTAAAGCATAGAAAAAGCGCTACCATATTGTCACTAGATTCAATAAACTAATTCCTACCTAAGCTATAATAGAGCACAGCGTGTTAAGCTCAAATTATGCCCTTCAGGTTCCCCTGGGAAGACATCATCCCCCATCCCTGAGTAAAGGTCGGAAGTCTGCCTAAGCAGCTTAGCGAAGCATTCAGGAATCATCATACAGTCATTGTTCTCTGGCTGGAATCTCCCTCTAACGTATAAGGGACAGGGAAGTGTTTTTATAATAAAACAGCTGATGTTCTAAGAAAATTTCCCTATGTAAGGATGTGTGTTTTCTATGAATATCAGAGACAAAGCTTTATACCATGTTCACCGGCAACCTATCTTACTGCAACCTTGAAAGAAGCACAGAGTGAGCAGGAATGTCTTGTTTGAGAACAGAGTGCTGGCCTAGGCAAAAACAGTTAGATAGAGAAAATAAAACAAGACCGCAAAAGTAGCTATTGTTAAGATAATAAATGAAGCTGAATAAAATATATCTAGGTTAAAGTGCACAGCGGCAGGCCTAGTATGCTAAAATAACATGCATCGAGCTATAACTAAAATGGCTACACAACAAGGTCACGTCCATCTGTCCAATGCATGTAGGAAAGGCTGATGCCATTTTAGTATTTTACATGGCTGTCCTGGGTTCACACTGCATCGTTGCCTGCATATCATCACAAATTGATTCATTTAGGTTACACTTTGTGGATAATCACAGATTTTGTGTGTGTCAGGTGACATCATCACACTTGTCACTACATTTGTCAGTATTAACAATCAGTATGGTGGAACACATGGTATGTCTACATGTCCTGTACATGTCCACTATCACAGGGATTACATGGCATTGTCTGGTTAGGAATAGAGTGTGGAGTTGTGTGTCTTCCTACAACATGACAGACAACTTACATGACCAATACTTGGTGATTGTCATATGTTAGAATTGGTGCACAGCATTGTGAGAGGTTCCCAGATTGTTGTTTGTCTCCCTGCCTAGATATCGCCAAAATGGAGTGATGAGGAAAGCACCACTTTACCGGCCACTCGTAGATCTTGAAGCCATGGAAGAGTGCCCAATCATCTAGACCTATTGACTGAACCATTTGTGCATCAGGGAACTGGTCGCCCAGTTGTAGGCAGACCTCCTGCGGGCTTTGAGAAATCCCCATGCCATCCGTCCAGCAGTCCAGGTGTTGTCAGTCTCTGCATTTTCTGGCAAGTGGCTCTTTTTAGGTGACTGTGGTCTGGCTGCAGGGATGTCGCAACCCAAGTTCAGTAGAGTGTTCCAGGATTTGCGGGATGCCCTACACAAGCATGTGAACAGGTACATTAGGTTACCACAACGTGCACAATTGTAGACTGTTAATGCAGCCTTCTACAATATATCAAATGTCCCACATGTAATAGGGGCCATTGATGGGACTCACTTTGCCTTGGTACCAACGAGGGCCAATGAACAGGTCTACAGAATCGGAAGAGTACATATTCGCTCAAAGTACAAGTGGTGTGTCTCACAGATGAGCACAGAACACATGTAAACACAAATTTCACTGGATCTGTTCATAAGTCCTACGTCCTGAGGAACAGCAGTGTCCCTGCATTGATGTCAGAGCTATAGGGAGAAAGGGCTTGGCTCATAGGTATGTGTACTGCTCTCCATGTCAGATGTTTGGACCCCTTCGTATACAGTCTGCACTCTGCCTAGCAATGTTACCTATAGTCATGTCCCCTTTTCGACACAGGTGACTCCGGCTACCCCAACCTGCCCTGGCTCCTGACACCTGTTAGATGTCCAACTACAGGAGGGGGAACAGGTACAATGGGACACATGGCCGGACGAAGCGAGTGATTGAATAGACTTTCGGTCTCTTGAAAGCTAGATTTCATTGCCTCAATGTGTCCAGTCGTGTCCTACAATACCAACCTGTTGCGCACTCTATAATCTAGCCCTCAGAAGGCACATCCCACTGTTGGAGGAGGGGGACATTGATGCTGGGGCACATGACAACAAGACTGACCTGATTCGTCACTACTTTAAATGATGAACAGTTATTTGTATGTCATCAGCACTTTGAGTATGTATTGTTAAAGCCAGTCTGTACTCAGATTTTTTTATGCATCAAGGTGTGTGTGGGGACAACAGCCTTCCTTCTGGGTTTCCGACCCTGAAAGGTAGCTTATTTACCATGAGGGGTAGTGGAAATACATGCTGCTAATGACTTGTGGAATGCTGGTGCCATTACCGAACATCCTTTTGGTTGTACCAAAGGTCTTGAGTCCTCAGTCTGCCTGTTTAGACATGTCATGCTGCATTGTCAGCTTCTGTGTGGCAACTACCTGTTCGTGACTACTCAGGGAGGTGAACAGTAGAGGATGTTACCTATGTGACATCTTTCCTGTCCTGCACATGTGAATGAGTGACAATGCAGGCCCTTACATATGTGCTATCGTAACTGCTGGGACAGTCACCTTGTGTTTGTGTTTAACTGCTGCTGATGTATGACTGTGGATTACATACCTTACAACATTGTGCCTAATTCCATGTAATTTTCCCTCTTCAGGCCACATCTTTGTTTGCAATCTGCTTACTGAATTGTCTGTTGGCATCACTGACACTGGATGTTACAACAATATGGATGTACTTACACACCTGCTTGAGTAAAGCTCAGATTGCACCAAAATACACTGCTTCCCTGAACCAGGTGTAATGAGGAGAAATGTCTTTCTTTCTCATAGTTCCTTCCTCTTTCCATTCATGCTGCATTCTGCAGCATGCATAGACAGAGAAAAATGCTTTTAAGCATTGTTTTTGTGCAGGAAGGTATCCCTTACTGAAAAAAAAAAACAATAATGCTAGTAACGCAGGCACTATTGCACCATGGTGTAAGGGTGCCTGTGTTGGGGTAAAGCAGCACACAGCGCACCAGCGCTAGGAGACAACAGAAATTTCTGCTATCTCTTTTTCACACAATGCGGCGTAGCAACTTTGCTTGCTGCCCTGCGTTCTGTGAAAAATGTGTAAATATCCCCCAGACTCTCCACCTTCACTGCTTCAGTCATACTTCTGCCTCCACAAACCTGGTGCTGACCTGGAGGTGAGACATACCTGAACAAAGAGAGGTGTTCTTGTCAGTTTTGTGACTCAGTCATTGCTCACTGATATTGAAGATTATTTCAGGAACACGATTTAATGAAATGGCTTTACCCTGATTTATAGCCTAGTTATTTTTCTTTAACAAGGACGGAGTTGCATTATGGCTCATGAGAAGCCTATAAGCATATCTAATGAGGAGAGATGCTTTATCCGGTCAGCTCTGAAATATACAAAAAATTAAAATATGCAAAAAGAAGGGGTGAGCCTAAAATTGCAGTCACACCACCAAGTTGCTACTTGCCACAGTCGCATTGTGAAAGCAATGTTCCTTCAGAGAAATTGTCATACAACACCAACTACACAGGAACCCTGATGACAAAAATAAACTTTTCTCACTAGGAGAAATACAGAGCAGTGTGTCACACAGCCTCTGGCACTGTGCGAAAGCAAACTTGTCAAATACTGGCTGTAATACATGTTGTCTCCATCTTTAAGTAATTGTGCCGTAATGTGTGCAGCAAACCTAGATGACTGCATTAGAGAGGTTCCCTGAGCGCAGACTACCACTCTCTACGGGGTCAAAAACATAATTAAACAACAACTCCTAGATGTTAATGATGGCCAGGCAGACTTCTCAGAATAGCCCTTGAAGGACACTAAACATCCTGCGCAAAAGAAAGGTATTTTCCTCCATGAGCGAGGAAAACAGTAATGAAGCATACTTCCCCATCCAGCAGATACAGGGTTAAATCTGTTTCTTATTGGGATTGGTCCAGTAGTGATTCTGTTCCATTCTGCTACCTGTCTCTCAATGATTCCTAATAGATTTTTCCAAATGCTTACAAGCGTTGTTAATAGAATCAACTGTTTCCAAGGCAACACTCCACATGAAAAAGGTTTATTATCAGAATGACAAACACAGTAATATAAAGGCAACCAGGCGCTTCTGAGTTATCCCTCAAGCTGACCAGGGCAGATGACTTGACAATGTAGGCAAGGTTTACAAAATAAAGGCTTATTTTTCAGAAGACACTTTCCAACGTTCCATGTTTGGACATATGTATCTGACTAAAAAACTCTAATTTATGTTTCAAATATTTTTAACTAAAGAATAAAAGAAACTGTGTTCAACGGTTTGTGTTAGGGTCTGGCTATATGGATATTCGTGAATGTGCGCATCCCAAAGTAAAATTTTCATTTTTTTACAAAGTATTTTATCTTATTACAAATGCCTCGATTCGTTACACTGTTGTTTAAAAGAAAATAGCTACACATCCTAGTCAAGAATCTTGAGGCAGATTTAGTAAGCATTTTAGCAGTCTTTAATCCTCTGATTCGGGGTTTGCGACTGTTAAAGTAATTTTTGTTATTTAGTAATCCCATTTTAGAAGTCAGAAAAGTTTTTCAGACTCCTAAACTGGCATTCCAAATGGGTACTGATTTGGTACCTTCGAGGTTTGTGACGCAGGCGTACAAGTGCAGAATCGCTATATAATTTATCAATGTTTTGCGATGAAAATCCGACCCACTACCATTCAGAATTTTAAGAACAACCTATTAGTCCATAGGTCTGGTCATATTCTTGTTTACTGGTTCTAAATTCGCTGATCACAAATTGTGACCAATATATCACCACCAGCAAATAGTCCATATGGCCCGTTGCCACCTGTGGTGAAAGCCATTCTGTACTATTAATACTGCCAGTGCACTTAAAGTTCAATTTAAAAGAAATATACTTAAAAACATGCACGATGTTTATGTACTTTAATATATATTTTACATTGTATGCATTCACGTTCTTGCAACTTTGGAGCAAATTCATTCTTTGTAAATATTTCTAAGCAGTTATAAAAAATCAATGCAGAAATACAGTGTCTTCAGCAGCTGCAGTCCCTTGTTTGACACCAGAAAAGCCAAAAGTGCCTCTGGCCTGATGATTTCAGGTCGGCCAGAGTGATCTACACCGACGCAAATCCCCAACTGGGGAACGATCAGATTTCGGAGTTGGGAGGTATTTACTGGACCTGTTAATTAGCAAGTGTGTCAGATTTCAGCAGGCCAAACCTACCAAAATCTGGCAGACGAGGACAAAATGGTATTTACCATAACATACAGATTTTAGAGCATTAAGAACTAAAATCTGCATGTTATTTTCCAGAAACGTGCAGTACATGCTGTTTATCATACTCTGTACATTATGAACTCCATGCGGTCAGATTTTATGAGGTGCAACACCGAATCATCTGACACTCTCAGAATTAGGGCCTTAGACTCTAGATTAGCACAGTCCTTGTCTGACAGCTGCATAAATGGATAATCATGATGGTTGGTGCTGAAGATAGTTTACAACATAGGAATCATTCACAGTTCAGTCGAGAAGGAATCAGTATTTGTGGTAGTTACTAGTAGAATGCAAGCATAGAGGAAATCCCACTTGACAGAAGCATGATGAAATCGTTATAAAGCTGAAGTCGAATCACTCAGGTGTTTCCTTTCACTGTTAGCTGTAATATTCCCCACAAAGACACTTGTGCTCGTCCTAATTGTTATCGTTTTACATAAACAGCCAGTTGAGTTCATTTACCTCGTGACATCTTGAGCTGAGATATCCTGCGCTGCATGACCTCGGCGTAGCTTACCAATTATGTACAATTGTCTCTTCATTTCATCAATCATCATCACCCGCAGTTGAAAACGACATCCACATTTCTTGGCCCAGTTTCCCACACCTCTTTTGTCAATATTTCAATTAATTGTAAATAAAATATGGTTTCCAATTGTCCTTTTAGTGTACAGGATAATTTGAGGGATATTATCCATGCGGGGTCCATCTCATGCTTTACAGTGATTATTGCAAAAGTCCTTATTTTCTTCACATCCTGCAACCCTAATACCACCCTCTGTTCTTTTGCACTTCCATTCGACCTGTTGACTCATAGGTGGTAGCAAAGTATCTGATGTAGTTGCTATCTACATAAGAACATAGAGGGAGTCATCTGTGGGGTTCTTATCGACGGGGGCAGGCACGCTTTCTAGTATCAGGGGTACCTCATTAATAAACCTGATTTGTGAAAGGCACTCATGAATAGACAAACCCAGCTTCTCCCATTCAAAGTATATGAGAATAGTGAGGAAGGCTTCTCATTCTCTTGTTACAACAACCTTGTGAGTACAGCAGTCCACGCATCCACGTTAAATATGCACTTCTGTATTTTACTGTTGCATTTATCAATCACATGACTGCATGGTTAACAGAAAAATCAATGTTGACTACTTTTGTAGCCATTTTGTTGGACACGTACGCACAGCATATATTGAAAGATGAAAATGTTACCACTACTAGTCCTTTCTAGAGTAAATGCAAATTCACTAATTCAACAATCATTAGGTAGCGTTTCACTTCTCATTAATGGCTGGATAAATAGTAAGAGTTGCTGCTGGACAGTGATCATCTACACATCACAGTATATCATGGAGACCATGTACTTATAGCCCTCAATATAAATGATTGCTCTTCTGACGTTCTGATTTATCTCTGAAGGCACGTGCAGTTAGCGTGGATAATTGCTGTACATGTCATGTGTGACCTATGTGACATAATGCTTTACAAAAAAAATCTAAATAAAATTGGAATTTAGTTAGCATTAAAGAACTCAACTGTGGTGCTGTATAGGGCACTGATACGAGTAACTCTAAATACATTGTTGGTCTCTTCAGACACACGAGCCTATATTTATAAAATTTTTTGCACCGCATTTGTGTCATTTTTTGAGCAAAAGCGGGGCAAATTTACAAAATATAATTGTAATTTGAAAGTTTGCACCGCTTTTGCGTAAAAACATGACGCAAATGTGGCACAAAAAAAGTATAAATATGGGCCTAGATTCTAATACTGTCGATGTAACTATGTAGTGTCTTTGGGTGCTGCCTCTGGGCCATCTTAAAACAGCAGTCCTTGTGGCTGGAGAGACCCTCTAATGGGGATTGGGAATTTACGTGAATATTAAACACACTGTCAGGAGATTGGTTTTCTGTTCAATGATACTGTATGCTCCTTAGAAGTCATTTATTACTTATGCCACAATACGTAATTGTTAGACCTGACAGCCTTAGGCTGGTTATCCCCCAACTTTTTCCCTGCCTCCCTTCACTTTTCAGGCACTGTTTTTGCTGGTTTTAGGTCTCTGTGCACTTTACCATTGGTAATCAGTGCTGAAGTGCATATTCTCTCTCCCTTAAACATGGTAACATTGGTTTATTACCAATTGGCATATCTGACTTACTTGTAAGTCCCTAGTAAAGTGCACTGCATGTGCTCAGGACCTGTAAATCAAATGCTACTAGTGGGCCTGCAGCCCTGATTGTGCCACCCACATAAGTAGCCCCGTAACCATGTCTCAGGCCTGCCATTGCAAGGCCTGAGTGTGCAGTTTTACTGCCACTTTGACTTGGCATTTAAAAGTACTTGCCAAGCCTTATACTCCCCTTTTTCTACATATGTCATCCCTAAGGTAGACCTTAGATAATCCATAGGGCAGGGTGCTACATAGGTAAAAGTCAGGACATGCACATGAGTGTTTCTATATGTCCTGGTAGTGGACATTTTCTAAATTCGTTTTCCACTACTGTGAGGCTTGCTCCTTTTATTAGATAACATTAGGGCTGCCCTCAAATACAGTTGGAGTGGTATATTCTGATCAGAAAGGGGAAAATAGGTCATATTTATTATGGCCAGATTGGTAATACAAAATCCTGCTTATTGGTGAAGTTGGATTTTATATTACTATTTTAGAAATGCCACTTTTAGAAAGTGAGCATTTCTCTACACTTCAAATGTATCTGTGCCTTACAGCCTGCCTCCAATCCATGTCTGTCTGGGCTGGTTGACAGCTCCCTTGTGCATTTCACCCAGACAACCACAAACACAGGATAATCAGTCACACCTACACTCATCTACCTACTGAATGGGTCTTCCTGGGCAGGGAAGGTGGAAGGCCTGACACTTACATTTCAAAGGCTAGTGGCCTGCCCTCACACAATGGACGCCAAACACCCTACTAGGACCCTGGCAGACAGACCTGTACTGAAAGGGGACCTTGTGCACTTCAAAACCACTCTTTGAAGTCTCCCCCACTTCAAAGGCATTTTTGGGTATATAAACTGGGTCCCTGACTCCACGATATAAGACACTTCTGGACCAAATCCTGCAACCAGTCCAGAGGAGCTGCCTGGCTGCCCAAAGGGCTCACCTGGACTGCTTTGCTGTGAAGGACTTCTGCCTTGCTGTTGCCCCGCTGCTTTACTGGGCTCTGACTTTGCTAAGAAGTGCTCTCCAAGGACTGGCCTCCTGTTTCTGAAGTCTCAGGTCCAAAAATACTTCCTCTCTGCATGGAAACTTCTTGTGCGTCAAAAATCGACACGCAACCTGCCGAAAATGATGCACAGCCTGCCCTGTGATGAGAAAATGGCTGCATTGCCTCATCGCCGAACTGGAACTACGCAGCCTATGCAGTGCCTGCATTGCAACCAGAACATCAACGCACAGCATACCGGATCGACGCACAGCTGAGCAGGAACGACGCAGCCCGACTTCCTGTGTAAAGTATTGATGCAGTGCTGGCTGTGCGTCAGAAACTTCAACGCATTGCCCAATGAATCGACCCAGCACCTGTGACTTTATACCGCATGCCCAGGTTTTCCATGCATCGTCCCTGGGTGTCAAAAGAACCCCACATCGCAGTGAGGATCCAAGACTCCACACCAGAAATCAATGCAAAGCCCTCGCAGCGTGGGACGAAACGACGCATCATTTGTGACGCGTCTGGAAATCTGACGCACACCTTCCTTTTCCACGTATCCCCTCCTCTGCGGCCTCCCTGCCTGTAATTTTGACGCAAACCAGGTACTTTGTGCACACTAGAGACTAATGTTGATTTTTAAGACTGAAAGACTGAAATAAAACTGCTAATTGAAAACTCTTCTTAACATTGCAAAAGTGATATTTGAAATTGTGCTTATTGAATCTTTAACATTTTGACCATAATTTAATCACAAATATTGTATATTTTTTAAACCTGTGTTGTGTATTTTTAGGGTGTTCTCACTGTGTTATTGCATAATTTATTGCACAAATACTTTACATATTGCCTTCTAAGTTAAGTCTGACTGCTCAGTGTCACGTTACTAGAGGGTGGGCACAGAATATTTTAGACTGGGTGTGACTTACCCTGACTAGGATTGTGGTCCCTACTTGGACAAGGTTGTATACCTCTGCCAACTAGACACCCCATTTCTAACAGTAATGGAGGTAGTGTTGGACTGGAAATGTACTATGCCCGCAGAATCTGACTCGTAGCTTTTGCCATGACAATGACCAGTGCCAGGCAAATGGTGAAATGATTCAAATGGACCTTCTTCTACTCCTCCGAGGTACTGATGTGCATCAGGATTCTCCTTGAGATCAGTATCGTAAAAACAGACGTGAAGCATTACATGCTACCCAGGGGCCCCCTGCTAGTTCAGTCACATTGTTTTTGGATATACGACTATGGGATCCTTTGTCAGCTAGCTTCTTTTTTATTTGAGCATCATCATAAAATCCTTGGACATATTCCAGTGCCAGCAAAGTCCTACACTTTGCATGACCTAATTTTCCTTCTTTGCTTCTCTTTAACTAAAACTCAAAATGACACATAAGCCTGGGTGGAACTCTGTATTCAAACAGCATGGCACACTCTGGCCTTTCTGGGTCTGATGAAAGTACAAATGTGTTTTTTCACAAAGAAGGACTTAGCCTCCGTATCTAATGTTAGACAACAACCTTTCCATCTTATGCCTTGCCTATTAGACACAAAGGGTTCTGTAACCATGAGGCATTGAGCTACATTAACTTGCAAACAAATTTCCCTTTTATGGAAACAGATCAGTAAATATTGTTGATGCTACTATAATGTTTAAGCTATGTCTCTTTGTCCATAGAAGTATTGTTTAACTATGCAACATCTCAAGAAATGTATACTTATGTTAATAAATGTAACAGTCAAAGTAGTTATAGAAGGAGTCATAAGGAAAGAGCAGGGGGGCTTCGGGCTTCTGCTTTGGGCTTCTACTTCTTCTGCCACTGCTGCTGTCCGAGCTGAGAGTCACAGATGACCAGAGAGCATTATATTGCAACTGAGATGTAGAATGACTGGAACGGTATTCTGGAGTGACAGCACTGAGTTCACTGCTCTAGCTAAGGAGAGCCAGTTTGAGTGTAGAGAACTTTGTGAAAGCCATCTGGCTTCAGAGCCATTGGATACAATAGAGTTATTAATGCCACTGCAGATATTGTATTGAGGCTAAGAGAGAGTTGATAAATTGTTTCAGAACTGTAAGCCCATGAGACAGATAAACTTGGGAATTAGAGTTAATGTAGCACTATCTTCTTTTCCAACTTTCCCAGGGTATGAGACTGTATTAATTCAAATATATTGCATTCTCTAAGACAGAGACCGACAGAGATGGGACAGATTCAGGAAACACTTCATGTGTGTTGTTGTAAACTTCTGCTTTGATAATTTCAAATATTCATCTACATAAATACTTCAAAACTACTAAAACTCCCTTTATTAACTCTAGAAAATAAATTGAATTACTGGATAAGTTTGTATTTTAAAATAGTGTTTGGCGCTTATTAAATTTCTCACAGCCACTGTTAGATAAAGTTCCATACTGAGGGTTCAGGCAAAGAGTCGGTGGTAGCAGGGAAAAAGATCAATGGACTAAGCAAACTGTGATGGTGTATTTAGTAAGAGAGCAGTGCACCGAGCAGCAGCGGCAATCCTGTCCTTGTGTGAGCATCCAGTGAAGAATATTATCAGTTTTCTACACTCTTGTTTGCTGTTGACGTGAGTGGGTTAGAGGGAGCAGAAATATATTCCTTCACAGCTTGGAAGTGAGTATTGAGGGGGGGTCTAATTGTGCAGGTATAGACAATAAGATTATTGATTAGTAATAATCCTTTCTGATACTGAGCAGGATGATAAGTAAATCCACTTTCTTAAATGTTCTCCATTGTTTCCCATTCAGCCACCTGTCAACTTTGTCCTGCTAGGTTTACTTGAACCAATGTTTTCTTTGGGGGTAAACTTGTCTTCTCCAGAAAGTGGCCAAGTTGGTATCTACATACAATATAGACTAATTACAGACATTATCAAATTTATATCAGAAATATAGGTTAATGAAGCTGAAGGTGATCGAGTAAAGTAGAGAATGTTTTGTCAAGTGTTTTTTGTGTGTATTTTTCTAAGTGGCTTTTCTTTTTTCTGAATCACATGCCAAGGACCAGAGACTCTGAAGGTCCACTGAGTCAGCTTTATTTTGGCTTGCAGGAAGGGGCACTACTCCGATTAGCCACATTGCTGTCATGTGTTGAATAGTATATGTGAAAGGTGGTATCTCTGGAGAAGAAATAAAACAAAGAGTTTAAAATACCTCCTCTGCAATCTTCTAGTTCTTGAATAGAGTTGAAGATTAATACTAAAGTGTTTAGTAAGGTCCCCCTCAGATTAGACTGGGGAAAATAGTCAAATAAGGTAATGCAGAATTTGAATCCAGAAGAAGTTCCAGTTTCTAGAAGCAAAATCATGGACAAATGTAGCAATGGGTGAACAACAAAGGAAAAAAAAGGAACATGTATGTTATGACACAGCCTTAAATTTCAAATGCCTCCACATGTATGACTCCAAGACAAACAGACATCACAGGAAAGGGCTTTACTTCATCTTGGACGGAGAACCTTAAATATCATCATTTGCACAGTCCAGATGCAGTGCACTGTAATGCACAATCTGCCTTCAAATGCCAATGTCCCTTTCATTAAATGTCCTGTGCCAGAAAACTTTAACATTTTTTGGTAAGCCAAACCTGATAGAAAGGGGAGGTGGTAATTTGGTTATATTATTCAGCATATTCAGCAGAAGCTAGTAACATTTATCAAAAATACCCGTCCGGCCGGCTCAAACTTGGTCATTAAAAGTGCTAGACTACTGAACCCAAAGTAATTTCTTCCCAATATTTGCTTCAATTTGCATCCTGGGTACTTTGGTAAACGTATAGAAAAAATACCCTTGGATTAGCTACCATTTGCCAAGATTAATCTGTTATTAGGCAATTTCCTGGCATGTTCTGATACAGAACTGGTAGTGTTCTCTACTTGATGACATTAGAATTATGCCAGGGAGAAATTGAAATTATGCCAGTGCAATTTTGGACATTTCAGGAATTTGAGCCATGTGTGTTATGTGAAATTCCTGAAATTAGGCCAATAGGCCATTTCACATAATTATACATTATCCCTGACAAAAAAATTACCAATGAAATGCCATTCAAAGCAAACATTTACTGTGAATACACAAGAACAACAGAACACCAGTGACTGTTGTTCATAGTGCTTTTTTTCTTCTTAGAGTGAAGTTATACATTTGAATTTCACACAATTACTTGTAATTTAGTGCAATTTTGCCAACATTTCACATGCTTATGTGAAAACAAAATGATGTGAATTTTGCACACCTCTAATGAAAATATTAGTAGGCTCAGGACATCCTGGCCTTTTAACTTCCTTGGATGTTTCCAAAGCTTTAGATACTATTCGTCATAGCAACCTCTTCTCCACTTTGGAAGAAGCTGGTATTGGAGGCACAGTGCTCCTGTGACTAAAATCCTTACTCACTTACAGGTCTCAATATATCTCAATTTCTTCTGCTCCCTTTTCTCTCAGAAACAAGGCCACTTACCTGTGTCATCTCTCAAACTCTCAATGCTCTGCCCTCTCTCAACTTTTGTTTAATGTGTAACCCTGCTACCCATGTTTTCGTCCGCATGGGGCCAAATCTTACCTTTATGTTTATGACATGCATTTTATTTTTACTTTTCCTCAAGAGAGTGCCAGCTTCATGAGCAGCCTGATTTCTGAATGAACGTACAATGGCGGATGTTGGAAAACATTCTACATTTAAACACAACAAAAGACAAATATTCTGCTATTTCTTCTACTCTCACCAGTTGGGATACAACTTGGGTCACAACCCAAACCCTTCCAAAGTTGTTTGCTATCAAACGGTTTATAGAGACCATACTCTTTTCCTAGAAGCCCATAAATCCAAAGTTGCATAAACCTGCTTTTTGCTGATGCAGAATTTAAAAAAAAAGATTGTACCTTTTATCCATTCTACCTTTTCCATTCCCGTTGAAAATGCATTGCTGAATTCAGGATTGGACTATGCCAGTGCTATCTTCCTGACTGCTCCTGAGAAAGTATTAAACCACTTACAATTTATCCAGTGGTGGAACATTTGAACTTTAAGTCCAGCACACATGCTCACATTACAACTGTGTTCAGGTCACTGCACTTCTAGCCAGTTAGATCTAGGATTTATTACAAAGCAATGACTTTTGGCCTTTGTTGCTCAAATGCGCATTCCCTGTTCTTGTACTTCACAACACTGTTATGGATTGGGCATATTTTTGACAAATTTTTGACCGAAACTTTTTCTTTTCACCGTCTCCTCTTTGTTGTCCATACAGTGGCATCTAACACCACTTCAATATGGCTGCTTTCGAGGGGTTAGCCTCCTGGGCTTCTTGAGCCACACACCTATGACACTTCCATGCTGTTCCCTGCCCACAAGTCTGATTAACTGTTCAATGCTTGCACTCCCTTGCACCTGAACCAATCTACCAATTTACTGTGCTTTATAGACAGGCCACCTCTTCTGCTCAGTCGCAATCCAGTTGAGCCGAGGCGGGTGGGTGGGCCGCGCTCTCCACGCAGAAAACACCTGAGTACAGATCTCCTCAGCATCAAGCTGTGATTTCTTGAACTTCTCACCGTATTAGTTTCTTCTCTTGCTTTGACTACCATTATTATTATTGCTTTACAGTTAGAAGATGTGCGCTAACCTCGGATCTATGGGGCATATATGATTGATCCAAAAGGTAAGACCCCTCGCTAATACCTAAATATGAATAAATCACCTAGTCCCACTGTGTGACATTGACACAGATTAGTTTTAGTGTTATAAACCACACATGTTCATTTTGTCTGTTACGTAGATGTGTGTACTGTTACTCTTTCTCTACTCTTGTGGCTACTAATACAGTGCCTTTTTCACAGCATGTGCATGTCTACTTTTGGAGACACAATGACACCATGTACTGGAAGAGCAATCTTACCAATGCTTTTATCCAGAAACATAGGGGCATATTTATACTCCGTTTGCGCCGGAATTGCGTCGTTTTTTTTTACGCAATTCCGACGCAAAACTAACTCCATATTTATACTTTGGCGTTAGACGCGTCCAGCGCCAAAGTCCATGGAGTTAGCGTCATTTGTTAGCGTGGACACCTACTTTGCGTTAATTATATGCAAGGTAGGCGTTCCCGTCTAAAAAATCGACTCCGAGGCATGTGTGTCGGATTTATACTCCCAGGCAAAATTCACGCCCGGGAGTGGGCGGGTCAAAAAAAATGACGTACGGCCGCTTTTGCGCCGTTTTTTAGCGCCTGCAAAAGGCAGGCGTTAAGGGACCTGTGGGCTCTGAAGGAGCCCAGAGGTGCCCTCCCATGCCCCCAGGGACACCCCCTGTCACCCTTGCCCACCCCAGGAGGACACCCAAGGCTGGAGGGACCCATCCCAGGGACATTAAGGTAAGTTCAGGTAAGTGTTTTTTTTTTTCTTTTTGTGGCATAGGGGGGCCTGATTTGTGCCCCCCTACATGCCACTATGCCCAGTGACCATGCCCAGGGGACAGAAGTCCCCTGGGCATGGCCATTGGGCAAGGGGGCATGACTCCTGTCTTTGCTAAGACAGGAGTCATTTCTATGGGGGTTGGGAGTGAAAAAAAAATGGCGCAAATCGGGTTGAGGTGAAAAAATTGCCTCAACCTGACTTGCCCCATTTCTTGACGCCCAAGCCCCATATCCCCCTACGCCGGCGCTGCCTGGTGTACGTCGTTTTTTTTAACGCACACCAGACGGCGCCGGCGGCTAACGCCGGCTAACGTCATTCAATAAATACGGCGCCCGCATGGCGCTTCAGAATGGCGTTAGCCGGCGCTAATTTTTTTGACGCAAAACTGCGTTAGCGCAGTTTTGCGTCAAAAAGTATAAATATGGGCCATAATATTTTCTGGTTTAACATATGTTATAATCTTTCTCTCTTTCTCTTGGTCATTATCTAGGTTGGAGGATCATTTACTCATTACACCAGGTATCGTTTTCAATGGCAATACCTTTACCACACATGTGAATTTAGGTGTGGGGTAGGGTTGTACCCCCACAGTGAAGAAGCACTGCAGATACTTTCTTGGGCCTTAATGCACAAAAAATGTTGACCTGATTACATTCACTTATTTTTTAGGCTGCTTGCGTATTTTATACCGCCATTGTAGCCCTGATCACTTATTAGGTTTTTAACCCTGTCAAGATAGCCACCACAATAAAGGATATATTTGGCATCTCCTAGACAGTTTTATTTTCCCTCACTTGTACATACACTATCAGTCCACCCCACACACCTAGGATACCCTCACACTTTTACTACTCATCATACGGCATAACAGAACAAACCTAAAGCAACCTTTTAAGGGGCCCTTAGGAGACTGCAGTGCCCGTCTAATGAGGGGATCAGGGGCAGCTCCTCCACTATGGCATTGGAGCGTCGCCCCCGCCAGCAGCAGCAGCACCTGCAAACCTTTAAAAATAAAATGATAATAAACAATATTTATGATCTTTTTATTTTTAAAGGCGTGGGACAATGGGGGAATGACAACTATGGAGGGGAGTGCACAGAGCAATCCCCTCAAGCGCATGTATGTTTTGCTGGCCGTCTTGGGCTGGCCAAACACACATGCACATAAGGCTTTCTCCAACCCTGCACTCTGTTGCCAGGTTGGAGAAAGCAGTCCCAGGCTCCCACTCTGCCTTGCAGGGCCCAGCCAGGGCACGCCAGCCAATCATAACACTGCTCTGAGCAGCGTCATGATTGGCCGCAGGGCAGGCTGGGAGCCTGTGCCTGCAGTGCAGTGGAGAGCGGCGGTGGGGCTTAAGGTAAGTATTTTTTTTACATATATTGTTTATTTTTGATTTTTTCCCCTGCCCCCGCCAGCCACTTTGCCCAGTTGCCAGCTGCAACTGGAGGAGAATGCCAAATGCCCTATGATGAAACATGACATCCCCATGGGATGTGTGAGGCCACCAAGAAACAACTTTTGGGGTTCTTTGTCTTGTCCTCAGCCCTGTTCTTTTCTTTTCTCTTTAACAGTAACAGTAGCTAACTCATTTGTTATATGAATATTTCAGAGACATGGTACAGCACCTTCATTGGCTCCCAGTCCACCCATCTCCTCTTACTCAAATTGTGGGAATGCACCAAAATCCATGGATTGATGCATGGAAACAACCTTGCTCCATCAGTGGAACACCACCCTATGGCAGAGTAAGTCAATGCAGAGGTTTGTGTTGTGTTGTGTTACTCCAGTTTCATCAAGTCACTCAAAGCCATGCAGGGTGGCCTTGCGTGGCTTGATAAATCATAATTTAGTGTTGCACTGCCCTCCCACCCCTTACAAAGTGTAAGGGCAGTGCTACACATTGATAAATATGCCCCTATGTATTTTGAATATGGGTCTATTTAGGCCTGTTTTCTGTAGCAGACACAATAGATTGAGCCTGATTCAGAAAAAATAATAAGTTAACAAGACACAGATGGCATATGTTTATGATTTTCTGAACATGTCGTATTTAGATGTTCAAAAAAATTCATTTGCATGCATAAATATATTAAAATCAATGATTTACAGATGCATATTTACACCAGACACCATCAATTGCTTATTCAAAATCAAGATCAAACCATGAACACCTCTGGTTGACTAGGGAAACTACCCATTGTTCTAACTTTCTCCCTGGACATCCAGCAGCGGAATGTCTCCCATAATGTAATATTTCCTGTGGCATCTTGTTGCAGTCATCATTCTCAACCATGAAACGGTTGAGGAACAGAGTGCATATTCTCAAAGTTTACCGCTTTCTTCTGATTCTCACTACTCAATGCATGAAGTGGGACCAACTCGTAAAGGTATTTTCGACCATAAGCTTGATTCTGAGTTGAAAGTAACACAGCTCATCATTTTAGGTTGCTGGTTGCCATCCCAAAGCCAATATTTTTCTTTGGGAACTTGGCTAATGGAATCCCTGCATAAGATAATGTCTATTTACTTGCAATTTTAATTACCCATGTGCACAGCGCTAAATTGCTTGGGTCTGGAATAATCGTTAGGTTGGGGGTGGTGTTCAATAACATCACCTTATTAAAGCTATATGAGATATCTGATAGTGTCTTTTTTTTAATTAAAAAATGCTGATAGAAGAAAAACCTTTGAAGGGCCCCTCTACTGTGCATTCTCCAGCTAAACTGTCAAGTCTTATGGGGGTGCTGCAGCACGCCCCACACCGCTAGTTCTAGTGTCACTGTTGCGTTGTGTCACATATGCGCATGTGCAAACTTTAATAAATGGGGAGCCGTGTGCCCCATATATTGTGTAATATCACAGAGTTACCAATAAAGGGCCGGAGGAGGTTGGTCCATTACAACCAGTGCATAAACCTCTGTTTACGCACAGGTCGAAATTACCAGTTGGTAGGTTTTTAAAGCTTCCGATAATTATCGGATACATTAAATAGCTCAAATGTTGTTAAATTTCGGCAGGTCAAACCTGCTATAATTTAACACGAGAAAATCATATAGCCTTTATGGTAATGTACAAATTTTGGTGAGTTAAAAAACAAATTATGCATGTTGTTTCCCTCCAGCTTTTAATAGGTGTTATCTCACCCAACAATTAATGGACCCAGTAGTATCATTGTTTAGGTACAATTAAACTCCTAATCAGGGCCTTACTTATATCTTGCTAGCAGTGTAATGTCCTCAGAAACAGATGTAAGCTACCCATCTGTGTCTACACAGAAATGCAGACCAGAGTCATGGTATGACTGTCACTGCTACATGGTCGGTTTGAATTGCATTACACAAGAGCAATAAGGCTTGTAAGTCAGACATTTTAAATGAACACTCCTTATTTGACTTTAATTCCAAGCCCTTAATATATCTGTGAAACATCTTTTGGTATGAGAATGTGTTATGTGTTATGTGAATGTGGTTCATCAACGTGCCCCTGAACAATAAAATGTGACTTTACAGGAATACGCGACATGTGGTTCTCCTATGCATTATAAGTGCGTGACGCTTAGGATTTACAGCCATCACATAAAAGAGAAACATGAAGACAAGCATAAATCAATCAGCCAGCAACGCTTCTAGTAAAACCACGTCTATGCACAGCGAAAATCCCCAAAGCTGATGCTTAATTGCCTGAGGGAGAGAGGATCATTAACACTCAGAACCTCTCTCGCCCTGCTCTCACTATGGTTACAATGTCTGACACTTTGTAAAATGCCCTGAGTTGCTACTTCACCTTCAGTTAGATAATTTTATATTGCAGGCATGAGCGCGCAGTGCCCTTTACCTGAAATGAAAGATTCGGAGCTAAGGTTTATTTGTGTTTGTTTGGAGACACATTCTCCCAGTCAAACAGTGTTACCATGGAAAGCATTAACGTCACGAATGGGGAATGGGTGTAATTTCACAGTGTCTTTCAGAGTCAGAGAACAGAAAAATGCATTTTTATCATTATCGATTCCAAGCACAAATGAGATGGAATGGGAGATGTATTTAACCCAGTAGTGACTTTACCGATATTAGCAAGTATTTTATATTGTATAGAAGTGTATTTCGGGGTTGAGGCTATTTTGCTGGCCATGGGGTAAAGAGTGAATTTTCTCTGCGATTTGGATGTTGGCAAAATGGTCGAACTCATTTACTTTTTGGCCGGTTGTGCTTGAGAGAAGCAGAGAACTTTCAGTATTTACCCATCCTCTAGTTAACTGGCAGATAGGCTGCGCTGTTCACCGGCTGCATTTCGAATTGCAGACATCGCCTGTATTTATCCGGCCCCTGGCTAAATGGTACAGATTCCGCACTGTTTGACAGGCAGCCATGCAAATAGCAAAGCAACTTTACTATTTACCTGGTCTTTGGCTAACAAACATTATGTACTGGTTCATCAGATGTCAAGCAAACAGCAAAGAAACTTCAGTCATTGCCTGGCTGCTGCCAAAAACACAGACATTATGTACAGTTTGGTCAGCAGCCATGCAAATAGCAAAGCATCATCATTATTAAACTGGCTTCTGGTTAAATAGCAGAAATTATGTACTATTTGGCCTGTGGCCTGGAAAGTAACAAAGAAACCTGTTGACTGTTGGCTGCTGGCTACATATCAGAAATGATGTACTCTTTGGCTGATGGCCTGGCAAATAGAGAAAACCTTCATTATTCACCTGGTAGCTGGCTAAATAGCAGACGGTATGCACAACTTGGCCAGTATATGTGCAAAGAGCTGAGAACCTTCACTATTCAACCAGCTGCTGGTCCAAACAGCTTAAATTTTGTGTTATTACACCTTATACAGATTTTAACAGGCACTTAGCAACAAGTAGAAATGATGACAATTGGCACCCATTTCCTTAAGCAAACTAAAGTCCTGTTGTGTTATTAGTTTATTCACAAAAAGTGGTCACAGATTACACACAGAACTTTTGCAAATGGCATAGTATTGGCAAAAGTACGTTGTGTTGGTCCTCCTCTGGCCTTTTTTGGGTTTTTTTGGTATTCCTAGTCCTCTTCCAGGCCTGCTCCAAATAGTTCTGATCACCCTGTCACTCGTTTCCTAACTGGACCTGCGCATGGTAATTCTGATCTTCCCCAAACTGATCCCACTGGCCTGCTTGGTCCTTCCCCACCTAGTCTTGCTGTCCTTTTTCTCTTAGGCCTGTAATTCCTAGTCTTCCTGGTTTGGAAGACTAGGAATTAGCTTGCCCTCAACCCTGTCCCGGTGGTCCACCTGGTACTGCGTCCACTGGTACTAGCCATCCTTATTTGCTCCTCTTGGGCTGGGGCTGGGGCTGGTCAAATCTTTTTGGTCTTGGTCTTGTCCAATTGGCCTGACAGTTTTACCAGCCTGGCACCGATACTACAGTTCTTGGACCTACTGATATAATTGGTTCTTTATGTCCTGGTCACCTTGGTTCTGACCTTCTGGTCATCCTAGGCCTATTCCTGGTTGTGTATATCCTGATGATTCTAGTCCACCTAATCCTCCCTCATCTGGTCCCTGGTCCTACTGGCCATGATTATACTCTGATTTGTTCTAATGGTTTTCCTCCATATTGTTATGACGCTTTTTCACCTGTTCCTCCTGTTCCTTGTCATCCAGGTTCTGACGTAACCTATCTAACTAGTTCTTATCGTCCTCTTCCTTGTTCAAGAGATCTTGTTCTTACCACCAGGCTTTGGCATCCAGATTCCGATCACCCTGGGCTCCTTGTCCTCCTTGTCCTTCATCCTTATCCTGGTCTTTCTTGTCCTGGTATGCCAGGTCCTGATACTCCTGGGCATCCGCAACTTTATTGAGCTTTCTTTGTTGCAGTCCAACTGCTCCTCCTTGCCCTGGTACTCTTGGCTTTGGTTTCCTGGCCATGTCCTCCTGATTCTCCAGGTTTTGTTCTAATAGTCTTCTTCACTCTCAGCCTGGTTTGTCTAGCACAAGTCTTATTGTTCCTGTTCCTGTTCCTGTTCCTGTGTTCGCTTCTTGGTTTGTGCTTACTAGACATGATCCTCTTGGTTCCGGTCCTCCTTGTTTGGGTCTTAATATGCCAATCTCCCTTGGTCCTGGTTCACATGGTCATTCTGGTCCCACCAGGCCCCTTCTCCTAGTTATTTTTTTTGCTTCTGGGCCCCCTTGACTTGCCCTTCTGATCATTCTCGTCCTGCTCATCTGATTACGAGTACACCATGTTCTGGTCCTGCTAGTCCCCGTGGTCTACATGGACGTGGTACCCTAGTCCTCTTAGTGCTATCTCTTTTAGCCTTTGTTCCCCTGGTTTGAATTGTCCTGGTCTTCCTGGCCCTGTGCCTTATTCTCATGGTGCCTCTGGCGCTGGCCAACCAGGCATCCTAGCTGTTGTCACCTAGGTCCAAGTTGTTGTGGTCCCTTTTGTCCTCTTGTGCGGGTCATCATAAACCTTGTCTTTAGGCCATCCCCACCCTTTGTGCCCCCAGTCTTGGCCCACCCTGCTCTTCTCCTTTCTGGTCCTCTTGACCCTGGTAACCTTATCCTGGTTTTCCTCACCCTGCACTTCCTAGCCTTTATACCATAGGTCCTGGTCCTGCTGGTCCCCTTGGTCCATCTGGCCTCTCTGTATCCCTCCCTTCTTAGTTTTTGTCCTCCCAGTTTAAGTTGTCCTGGTCTTCTTTGTCTCTCAGGGCTATTGGTACTGCAGCTACTGTTCCTGGTCCTCTTGAGCTAACTTCTCCTTGCCAGAGCCTCCCAAGCCTGGTCAATTTGGTCCTGGTCCTCATGGGCAACACTGTCTAATCCCCTTGGTCTTCTAGAATCTGGTTGGCCTTCTTATATTTGAACCTCTTTAGCTTGGTCCTGCTACCCAATATGATTTCTCTACCCCTTTTATCAATCTGAGCCTTGGTGCCCTAGGTCCTAGTTCTCATGGCGCTCTTATCTCCATTTTTGATCCTCCTGTTCTGATCTCTTTAGAATATCTAGACCTTCTTGATCTGGTCTTCTGTGTGCCCTTGGTACTGGTTCCATTGGTCTTCCTAATCCATGCTTATCCTTATCTGATCATCCTACTGGCCATTACCCTTCAGGTCCTGACCTTCATTGTCAGCTACAATTTTGTCTTGATCCTCCTGGCCTTTGCCCTCCTGCTCCTTGTCCTCATGGTTCTGCAATAAGTTGCCCTGGCTCACCACAGATCATTTTAGCCTTTCCCAGTTCTGATGTTCATTGACCTCCGGTTCATGCTAGTCTTAAAATGTCTTATCCCTATACTTCTGGTCTATCTGGTCATTGTCAATTGTACTCCTGCCCAGAGTCCTCTATGCCCTTTTCATCTCCCTTACCCTAATTCTCATCTGTTAGTCTTCCTGGTCTTGCCTTTTACTAATCCTTCAGCACCTGGTGACCTGGTCCTGTAGTTCTGGTCTTAGTTCTGGTACGTCTTTGTATGTTTCTCCTGCATCAGGTCTTCCTGTGCTGGTCCCAATGGCATTGGTTTCCTTAGCCCTCCTAATCCCACTAATCATCCTGGACTCATGCTTTGCCTCTTCTGCATTGTTCTTGTCCATCTGAACCCGGTCCCCTCTATATTGGTCCTCCTAGTAATGGTCCTTCTGGGTTTGGTCTTCCTCATCCTTGTGGCACTGGTCCTCCTTGTTACCATGTTGAGGGTCACCCTGATTCATATTGTCCTTGTCACCCTTTTTTAGGGGCCCTTGAGTCTGACCCTCATGAACCTTCCGATCCTGGTCCCACCTGGAGTTCCTGGTTCTTTTCATGCCTCCTAGTTCTGTTGATCTAATCCTGCAAGCTCTGGTCCTTTCCTGTTGTGGTCTTTCTAGTCCTGGTACATTTGCTTCTGGACCCTTGGTCCTACTTGATCAGATCTCTGTGGTATGGGTTCTTCTGTCTCTGGTCCTTCTTTTAATTGATCTCCTGGTACTCAATCAATCAATCAGCATTTGTACAGTGCAACACTATCACCCTGGGGGATTTATGGGTGCTGAGGTTATGAAGGTCTCAGTCAAAGAGTCAGGTCTTGAGTCTCCTTCTAAAGACCATCATGGAGGGTGCTGTTCGTAGGTTTAGGGCCAGATTGTTCCAGGCTTTGGCGGTGATGTAGGAGAAGGAACGGCCATCACTGTAGCTGTGACAAATGTGAGGGGGTTGTGCAAGGACCAGGGAGGTTGATCGCAGGTGTCTGGCTGGTTGGTGGAAGTTCATGCAGTAGTTAATGTTTGCCGGTCCCTGGTTGTGTACAGTTTTGTAGGCATGCGTAAGGATCTTGAAATGGCATCTCTTCTGGATGGGGAGACAGTGGAGGTTTCTGAAGTGGGGGTGATGTGGGTTCATTTGTGAAGGTTCGGGGATGAGTCTGGCTGATGCGTTTTGTATGATCTGGAGTCTCTTAAGGAGCTGAGTGGAGATGCCGGAGTAGAGCGTGTGGCCTTAGTCCAGCCAGCTGGTGACGAGGGTCTTGGTGACTGTGTTTCTGGTTTTGATGGGCTTCCATCTTAAGATTCTGTAGAGCATGAAGTGGGTGTGGAAGCAGGAGGAGGCAACTGTGCTGATTTGGAGCTTCATGGTGAGTTTGCTGTTGAGGATGATACTAAGATTGCATGCATGGTAGGGGCGTGGCCAAGATGGTGGCCGGAGCAGATGCTTGAATAAAGAGCTCAGCTCACGGCCCACCTTTTGCTCATTTATCCTGGTCCCTGGTGAGCACATCGACGTGGAGGCTTCTCCCCCTGGCCCGGGGGTAGCTCCGAGAAACTTGGACCCGCAGCAGCTGGTCCCGCTTTGGCCCGTCGAGTTAGACGGAGCGGGTCGCAGTTGGTGACCCGAACCGAAAAACAAACTGGCCTGGCCGAGGTGGGTGCGGTGCACACGCGGCATCGGGGCGGCCCCGTCAGACTCCCCTGTAAAGTTACTGTGAAGCCGCGGCTGAGACGCCTGGATGGCGGTGCGACGGAGCCGGGAGCTTTCCAGCTTGGGCGCGGCTGCTGGAGCTCCGCGTCCCCCGACCTGACCGCGGCCTGGCTGTGCGGGGCGTGAGCCGTGGGACCCGTGGAGGACGGGCGCAGCCCCCGGCCTAGAGTTAGCGCTCTGGGCGTCTTGCCTGGGCATCTCTCCCTGCGCGGCTGCCGCGCACGAGCCTGGGACCCCCAATGGGACCGAACTTCGGGCGCGCTAGCACCGGGATCGAGCGCTGGCCCGCCTGTGCTGACCGCCCCTTGCCTGGGGCTGGAGAAAGCGAGCGCTTACCTGCGGGGGACCCGGACCCTGGGTGGCCCACCGGGGCGCTCCTCCTGCCGCGAGATGACGTGGGCTCTCTCCCTCGGCCCCCACCAGAGGCTGGCGCGGGATGCGCCGAGTCCTGGAACAAGAGCGACGACCGGCTGTTAGCAGCCACCCCTCCCCGCGCTGATGATCTGAATGGGCCTACACGCGGCCCTCGTGGATGGGACCGGCCTGGTGCAGTGAACTGGAGCCGCCCCCGCGGCAAGGAGAGGGGCTTAAAAAAAAAAAACAATAAATACATTTTTTTATAACTAAATAAGAAAAGAGAAAACAGGGTAACCTCAGAAGGGGACTTAAAATAAAAAATAAAAAAAATAAAAAAGGAAGAGTGTGGAACACGACACAACAGAATAGAAAACAAGACAAAAGAAAATTAAAGACATAAAACGATCATACAAGGTCACCATAATGGCAAGTTACAAACCAACAAACCAATAAAAGAAGAAACTACCGCAATCGGAACAGAGCTGGTGGTAGCCAGTGGTTAATCAGGTGTTGGCAAATAAGCAGAGCCCATAGCAATAATAGTGTCTCAAGCATCAAGCAATTACGTCAAACTCAGGGCAGCTTTCAGGAGAGCTCAACCACGGTCACACCACCCGGCACTCCTGAACCACCCATTCATCGCACGTAACATCTCCGTCTTGCCCCGCCCGGGCTCGCTGGTGACCTCACTCAACCCAGCCACCTCGGCAGCGCAGGAAGCGCCATGGTCAAATCAAAACACCCCAAAACGGGGACTTCCACGGACGGGGACCCCCCCCTTCTGCAGGTCACTCGGACACGCAATCTGCAACACTGCTCCAACTGAGCAAAACACTACGTACACACTCTCTGTAGTTCGATAAAATCATGCAGGCAATAATGGAAACTAAAACCTCGCTGGAAGGGAAAATCGATGCTGTGGCACTGGAGGTCTCGCTGCTTCGAGCTGACCACCGCCAGCTAACAGATAGAGTGCATAACACAGAACTGTCGCTAAAAACTGTTCAACCAGAGATGGCAGACATGAAAAACAAAATCCAACAAATTTAAAATGAACTGGCGCAGTTGCAGCGCAGGGCCAAGGAAGCAGAAGGTCGCTCAAGACGCAACAAAATCAGATTTATTGGCATCCCGGAACGCTTGGAACTACCCAAAACTAAGGAATTCAATGAAACTTGGCTGAAAGACACAATGAAAATACAAGATGCCACTAAAGCACCAATGATAGAGAGAGCCCACAGAATTCCGGGCAGGCCCCCGCGGCCCGGAGCTCTACCTCGGCCTCTGATAGACCGGTTTCTTAACCATAGAGATAGAGATTCTGTCCTTCAACACTTTAGAACATCTAACCCAATCAGGTTGGAAAATAGTAATTTATCTGCCTATCCGGACTACACGTTGGAAGTGCAAAGCAAAAGAGCAACATTCGTTAAAATCAAACAACTCTTGCGAGAACATAGCATCACCTACTCTCTTATGTTTCCAGCCCACCTGCGTATAACCATCAACGAGAAAACGCTCATGTTTCCTACCCCGGAGGACGCATGGACATGGATTCACACTAAAGGTTTGGTCAGCCCGCCAACGGAAAAGGTAGCAACCGAAGAATGGATCACCCCCAGCACCAGAAGAAAAAAACAAAACAAGGCAACATCGAGCCCCACCAAAATCACAAATGGAAGTCGACCAAGCGCAAATTCTAAGGGAAACAGCACATTCACCCGATCACAAACTGACACCCGGAGCGAGACGGACATCACCGACAGCGGATCCCCTGGAGGGGAATCCAGTGCATCCTTCTCCCCCCTTCTGGCCGGCCCTGATCTCACCCCGCGCTCGGCGGACGAACTCTAGGGACCAAGTGCACACACGAGCTGCGCCCTCACCGTGAGCTACGCGGGTGGGTGCGTGGCCCCCCATTACCCTGTAACTGTGCAGGGAGGATTGCAGCTGCCCCGGGACAGGGCCCGACCGTCTGCCGCCTCGTCAGAGCTTCACTGGACCACTAATGCAGACGTGACCACAACCTGGACCACAGAGGGACAGAACTATCCTGGAGATGGGCCTTTCGATGCCCGGCTCCAATCAACCCACTCTCCCCACCACCCCAACTATACCCGTATGGAACTTAATCTCCCAGATTGCAGTTTAGGCACTGGTTGTGCCACTTTGTTTATTTTAGGGCTTCACCTGAAATATCCTCTTATTCGTTATCTCTCCCCTCTTTTCTATCCTTACCCTATTTTTACATTATTTTCTCTCGGGTCCAGGGGGGTTGGCGGGCGGGTGCGGGATGCGCGGGGGGCGCTTAATAACTCAATCCAACACGTTGAATAAGGAACCAATATACAATATAATGACTTGGAATGTAAGGGGAATGGCGGGAATAAGAAAGCGCAATAGGATACATGCACACTTAAAACGACATCATATCCACATAGCCATTTTCCAAGAAATGTACATCACCTCTGGAGATATCCCATGGCTAGAAAGGAGGTGGGTGGGACAGATCTATGGTTCTGGAAACTCATCATTCGCCAGGGGGGTCCTGATCTGGATAGCCCCAGGGCCCCCTTATGTGGTACAGCGCAGCGTCACCGACAGTGATGGCCGGTACATACACTTAATAGGCTGCTTGGACGGCGAATTAATAGTGATTAATGGACTGTATGTCCTGAATGTTGGACAGAGTGAATTCCTACAAAAAACGATCTCACACTTATCAAACGACCTACCCTCAACATGCATCTGGGGCGGGGACATGAACTGTGTTCCGCAAATAGACATGGACAGATCACCCCCCCAATAGAGGTCTCCCAAATAACTAAAAACTCGCAGATGCTACGCCAATGGATATAAGACCGCCGCCTGACAGACACTTGGAGACACCTACACCCTTGTGATCTGGAATACTCCTATTACTCCCCGGTACATCTCCTCCATACCCGCATAGACCTTATTCTTACCTCACAGGATATTACTCATAGGATAACAGGCGCCGAATACACTGCCAGGGTAATCTCGGATCATTCCCCACTTATTGCCCACATCAGATGGGGCAGACCGTGCATATGCATCCCAACCTGGCGCCTTCAGACCCAATTATTACAAGACCCTCCATTTAAAGCAGAGATAGCCACACACATTTCTTCTTACTTCACCCAAAATGAGGGGACGAGCTCCAGATCAAACGAATGGGACGCACACAAGGCAGTCATAAGAGGAGCATGCATTTCAGCGACAGTTGGTATACGCCAAACCCTAGTAAGTGAGCTCCGCAACCTAGATAGGGAAGTTCACTACTTCAAGTGTAATTTCGCTAGGGGCACAATTACACAAATAGAGCTTACTAGAAAGTGTTCAATGGAACGACATTGACAAACGACTAGGACTGTTTGATTATCGCCACCACTTGGCTCGAACACACGCGGAAGGTGACAGATCGGGTAAACTACTGTCATGGCTCACACACAACGATCGCCGGAATTCCCCCATAGGAGCCATCCGTCTCGATACAGGATTAATCGTAAACACCCAAGCTGATGTCAACACAGCTTTTAGGGAGTATTACAACACACTTTATAAAGCTCCCCCCTCCTCCCGAAACACAATTGCGCGAGTTTTTCAATGATATGAGGTTAAACTGCCTAACCGCCACACAGGTAGTGGACCTAGACAGACCGATAGATAGTACGGAAATACAACAGGCTCTAAACAACTTCCACAAGGCAAGGCACCCAGCAGCGATGGACTACCTATTAAATATTACAGCATGTTCCCGACTCAAACACTAACTCCATACCTAGCAGTGTTATCTGAAGCCCTAAAACGCGGCCAGCTACCTGACACATGCCGGGAAGCACTGATAGCAGTACTGCCTAAAACGGGGCGAGATCCACTTGATGTACGTTCATACAGACCTCTATCATTATTGAACACAGACTGCAAACTACTCAGTAAACTCTTAGCCAACCGCTTACTCCCATGTATGTCAGACTTGGTACACCGAGATCAGTCCTGCTTTATACCTGGTCGTAGCACCTTCAGCAACATTCAGAATTTATTGCGCCTAATGGCAAACTCCCTAGAGGGCGATTATACCCAAGTAGCAGTGTCATTATACATAGAAAAAGCATTTGACACGTTAGGATGGCCCTTTCTGATGGAAACACTACATCACATGGGCTTCGGACGTATATACATTAACTGGGTAAAGGTGCTCTACACTAATCCATCAGCGAGGGTCAAAACAGGTGACACAATCTCTCAATCGTTCAATATAGAGAGAGACACTAGACAGGGATGTCCGTTATCCCCACTTTTATTCGCCCTTGCCATTAAACCATTAGCAGCCCATCTGCGGGCGGTGGCCCTGCTGTGGGGCATCCGAGACGACCACATATTCCCGCATAGTGTCTCTATACGCTGATGATGCACTGATCTTTCTCCGTGATCACACGGAATCCCTGCCCGACTTACTGAAACTACTACGTAAATTTGGTTCACTGGCCGGACTGAAGGTGAACTGGTCAAAATCGTGTATATTTCCCATGCGCCCAGTCCCTGAAATACACAGGTTGCCCTCTAACCCGGGCGACCTGAAGTGGTGCTACACCACCTTCAAATACCTAGGTATAAAGATATACCACGATTCACAGGATCTCAGGGACGGCAACCTTGGGCAAGCGATCAGACCCATTAGAGGCTCCTTGCCCTTCTGGTGCTCGCTTCCACTCTCACCAATGGGCAGAGTAGCCATACCTCGTCTGTTGTATTTCTTTATGGCCCTCCCACTGGCTTTACCAGCCTCCTTCTTTAAACCACTAAATAGCTTATTAACAGATTTAATATGGGGCAATGGAATGCGATGTGTAGCATTATCTAAAATATACCAGCCACTAACAATGGGCGGATTAGGAGCACCCAGATTTGAATTGTATTATGCAGCTGCCCACTTGCAATGGATATCTACCTGGCTTGGCTGCCCTGATAGCGCTGAATCACAATCGATTCTCTCATCTCTGGGGAACATGAGAGTATTGCATTATCTTATGAATCGCGAGTCCCCCAACACCCAGGAAATATCCTATTGAAAACCGCGCACTGGATATGGGGCCGCCACGCGCTAACTGGCAATAAAACACTACAGTACTCCCCCAGGATCCCACTACTGGCCAACCCGAAACTTGTCCGATATAGCTGCCTAGGTGGGCCTGGGTGGATGGTACGACAAGGGAATACGTACAATCGGCGACATTTATAATGAAGGACGCCTCCTAACCTTTAAGGTTCTATCTGACAAATACAATTTGGAGCAAGGAAGCTTCATGGCATTCGGTGCAGTGCGACAGGCACTATGGTCCCGCTGGAATTGCGGAAGCTCTGAACCAAATGTCTCCCCCAGGCTGCATGATTTGCTAGGAAGCATAGCAGACCCAATAAATGTATCAAGATCATACACAATCCTAACCACCCACCTGGAACATAAACAAGAACAAGCAAAGAACAGATGGGACAGTGTGCTACGAGAGCCCCTATGGCAGCCTGCATGGAATCAGGCTATGAAAATGTTAAAAGAGGTATCACGCAACCCGTGTTTCCGTTACACCCAGTTTATTTATTTGCACCAAACATACCTATCACCTCACTGTATAACTTGCATGTTCCCTCAATCGATGCAGACATGCCCCAGATGCGCTACTCCCAAGGCCACCTTCTTTCACATGACCTGGGACTGCCCCCCAATCCGAAAAGTATGGTGCGACATATTAACATTGCTTGCCGAATGGACAGCCGTTACACTGCCCCCTACCCCGTAATTATGCTTACTGGGAATAGGCCTGTGTCTCAAAAACCGGAAACAAACACTCAGATGCATAGCCCTAGCGCTGGTGATGTACAGACGCCTCATAGCTATGAACAGGAAAGCTCTGGTCACTCCGTGTATTGATCAATGGTGAGCTGAACTGCTGCTCTGGGCCAAGGCCGAGGCGCAGATGTTGCAGATTCTCTTAGACAAAGGGATCCCGGTCAAAGGTCTTGACACTTGGAATTCCTTCGTAACAACCATAGAAAGCAAGGATGGCGAGCGACCGCCCTAAATATTCTCCCAAAACAACAACGCCCATGTGAAAGTGAAGACTAATACTTCTAAATAATTGAACTTCACCATAAACACTACGTAGTCACTTTACAACATACTTAAGGCAAAATTATCACATGTGGGAGCCTACTCACAACACAAGCTAATAAATATGCAACAAAAAACAAAAAAGGCGGAAAAGGAAGATAAAAAAGGGGGGGCACCCAGCGACCGTACTAACGGTGTACTACCTAATTGAGGGCGTACCCCAATAGTAACACCAGCCTCCTAGGGGCCTCCAGCCCTTCGTCCTTGCGCCCTCCCTTCCCTGTCCTCCCCCAACCCTGTGCGCGCCCCGCGGGCCCCCGGTCCCCCACCCCTTTTCAATGTATCTCCCTTCTATTTCCCCTCGTTCGTAGCTCTTTTATATATATTTTTTTATATTACAGGGTATATTAGATTGATGCTTTGCCCGGGCCCTGCCCCTCCGCCCCGGCGTGCGCCCGCTCGGGAACACTTGCGTTGGTGCGGGCAGGGGTGGGGGGTGCACCAGCTCTGGAATGGTAAATGTGGCCGCCAAGAGCGGAGTGGAGTGTTTACCCCTTGTACCGTATTATAATCACCTATATCTTTCTTTTGTGTTCATTTGTTGTGTGATATAACAATAAAAATACATTTTAAAAAAAATTGATTGCATGCATGGTTCTGTTGCAGTGGGTATGTTTTGTCCCATAGTGATGTGTTTTTCCCTAATATCAGTACTTCAGTCTTGTCAGGAAAGGCCACTGTGGTGATGGAGGAATTGAAGATGTTGGTGACTTCCATGCAGATTTCTCTGGTCCTGAGGTTGATAAAATGGTGGGAGCAGCGGTCGGTGAATGCTTTGGAGTGGATGGAGGACATAATGGCTATGGTGGCCTGCATAGTGAGAGGAGTCTATGTAGTGATCGCTTTGCTGTTTTGCGTGTGTGGGATAAAGTTGTTGACATTGAAATCAGTGGGTTGGGGGTTCAAAGTTGTTGTAGAAAGTGGCTAATTTGCCATGGTGTGGTCCGATAGGTTATCAAAGGGTTCTTGGGAATGATGATTGTGTTGTCTGTGGCTGACGGGCAGGAGGATTCTTTGACAATGCTGAAGAGTTCTTTTTCGTGTTTGGCTCCTATTTTGATGGGGCCCCTGAGGGCTGCTCTTTTGTTTTTTTTGATGCACTTGTTATACTGGTTGAGGGATGATTTGTAGGCTGTTTAGTTGGAAGGTTCCTAGGAGGTGGGCCATTGTTTTTCTAGTCAATTGCAGTTGTGCTTGATGGTTCTGAGTTCTACAGTATACCAGCTGGCTTGTCTTGAAGTTTTGTTGGCTTTGGCTGGTGTCATAGGGGTGACTCTGTCAGTGCATTTGGTGATCCAAGCAAAGAAGTTCTGGACTGCCTGTACCAGGTCTGTCTGTTGTGGCTGGGTGGTGCTGAGGGCCTGAGTCCACTGGGTCTCCATCACTTTGCTCCGACTGTGGTTAGAGGAACTCTGGTGCTTGGTGGTGGTGCTCTGGGCACTGTTAATGATGAAGTGGACTAGGTAGTAGTCGGTCCAGATGAGTTCTGTTACGTGGCTGTACTTATCACGGGAAGTGAAAATTGGGTTGAGCATGTATCCTGCTTAGTGTGTGGCATTGGTGACCAGTGGGATGAGACTGATGGTGCTCATGTTCTCCAGGAGAATGGTGGCCCTAATCTTGCTAGTGTTCCTAATCTTGCTAACATTGTTGGGGTCATCGAGGTCGGAATTGAGGTCCGCTAGTAGGACGTAGTGTTTGGAGTCAATAGCTAGAGGGGCTATGAAGTTGGCAATGGTGTCACAGAAAATGGGTTGAGGTCCAGAGGGCTTAATGTGAGGGTCCCTCTCATCGTTGTCTTGGGTTAGAAGTTGAGGTGGGACGCGCGCTGAGCTGGAAACAGCTGACTCTCGTTTCCCCAAGGAGAAGGGGCTGCAGCAGGGCTGGGAAGCCCTTTAAAACCTGCCTCAGCGCTCCCGCTCGCTCGTGGGACGCGCGCTGAGCTGGAAACAGCTGACTCTCGTATCCCCAAGGAGGAGGGGCTGCACCAGGGCTGGGAAGCCCTTTAAAACCTGCCTCAGCGCTCCCGCTCGCGGGACACGCGCGGGACGCGCCTGGGCCAAGCCCGGGCCCGTCCTTGCCCGTCATTGCCAGGAAGAGGCAGGGCAGGGCCCCCCCCCTGACATCCCCCGTAAGATTCCAGGATAGGCAGCATATGGGAGTGTGTCTGCATGGAGGTACTGTTTGGCACGTTTATCCTTTTTTCTTTAGTCAATGGATTCAACTCCAAGTTGAGAATCCAATTTACCAGCTCCTAAATTATTGCTATCAGGTTAGGCTAATCTCCATATACTGCCGTAGTGATTGCACCCTTCCTTCCTTCCCCGCATATTTTTGGGACATTGAACTTGGGAAAGCTCTTAACTCTAACCAGGATGGGGAAGAGGAAATCTAGTGGCAATCCCACTGAACAGGGGTGGGCAAAGAAAGTACCTCGGCACTCGGCTGAAAGCTGTACAATGTCTCAAATTGATGAATTTATAGAGGAAGTTGAAAGCCTGTTAGCTACCAAGCCTTCAAAATCCCACAAAAAAGGTCCTAACGATACTACTAAGGATATAAAATCTTTCTTCCCCCCTGTGGGTAGAACATCACAGGCACCTAATTTACAGGGACCTAATTCAGAACTTAATAGGTCAGGAAATCTCAATCACTTAACTGAGAGTTCTAATCTGTGTTCGCCTGCCCAGTTGGGTGTTGTATCCCCTCCATTAAATTGTATTAACTGCTTTTCACCTCTCGCTTCACTGGCGCCATGTGACTCTGAGAGGAATAGCCTAAAAGAGAACGAGGAGACGCTAACATCTGCATCTACTCAGAGGGGACAACTAGCGGAACAACAACTAGTACAAATAAGAGCTGAAATATTGAGTCTCAGAGAATACCTTACATCCTTTAGCCATATGATATATGAGAAGTTGGATGGCATCTCTGCTATAGTTGGGGACATAAGGAAAACAATACCCAAATCTGCCTCTACCTTTCTGGCGAAGAAAACTCACTTAGCCGAACCATCCATGACAGAAATGTGAAGGGTGAAAAGGACCGAAGTGGCAATTCAGAATCCTCTTGAGGGCCCAAGCACTCCTTTTGGTGTGGACACTTCCAATAATTGGGAGATAACCAGGAATAGAGGTGCCAAATGTGAGACACGTAGACTTCAACATTTGGATAAAAGGCCATTAGCACCTTGGAGTAATGCTCCCCCAACTCAGATTAGACATAGTGGACATGATATATACATGACAAATGTTCCTAAGCTAAGCAGTGGTTATAATGAGCCAGGGGATTCCCTTATAAACAAAGTAATCCATTGGATAAGGGGGACAAAGAAATGTAGATCTATCATAAGGGACGACATAGTCTCTGCACAAAGATATTCAAGAGCAGGATCGTCAACAGACCTCATAGGGCTTAAATTGAGGAGCCAGACCTTAGTTAAGGGCCTTCTGTCATTAGATTTAAGGATGAGACCTGGCGCTTCGTCACAAGTGTCACTTACCCTAAAAATCCCTCAATTAATGGAAAATCAGTTCCCTTTAGAGAGCCATAATATCCCAACAATTCTGCATACAGATCCTTCTAGAAGGATCCAAAGGAATTCAAAGTGTAGTTCAACCTCGGATATAGATTGACATGAAGCCTTTATGATAAAGGGTGGGATAGAGGGTAGATTCAGCCCAGACTTAACTACAGCAAGTAACCAGATATTGTACCCTTGGAGTGGGGAGCCAAAAGTACATTGTGGTGCTCCAGCAGAGGGGATCGTGCATGGCCCCACACCTCGCTCAAATAATAACGGAGAGAAACAAATAGTTAAGGGGGATGAATTCGACCCACCGATTAGGTTCTTATCCTGGAATGTGGCAGGGCTGCTCCAGAAAACAACTATCCCTGACTGGTGTCGTTTTATAGATCAACACCATATTATTTTACTTCAGGAAACATGGGCTACATCTGTGATTAATAGAGAAGGTTATTGGACCTTCCAGAAGACCGCGCTTCCTTCATTATCTGGCAGGGCAGCGGGGGGCCTGATAATTTGGTTAAACATGATTTGTTTCCCAAAATCAGAGAGCTAGTAACCCCCTCTAGGGATTTGCTAGCTGTTGAGGTTGAACTTAGTACTGCTAGAGGGTCCTTTAGCATAGTAATTGTAAATATTTATGTCAGACCTGGCATTCATAGGACCAAGACAGTATTGATTAATATACTAACAGACTTTCTTAATTCTCTACCGGGTGGGCAGGGTTTAATCATTGCAGGAGATTTTAATATGCATTTGAATTGTATTGACGATATCCAGCAAAAGGGAATCCAGTGTGCAGAAGCATGGGATAAATCTTGGCCGGTCAAGGTTATAAATAAGAAAGAAGGGGGAGCGTTAGACTTATTAGAAGACCTAATAGCCATAAAGGGGCTAAGAATAGTAAATGGGAACACCAGATCAGATACCCCGGCGTCGCCCACATATAGGAGAGGATCATATTCTAGTCACCTTGATTATGTATTAGTAGATAATATTTTTTGGAAATCGCTCATAGATATGGTCGTTCTCCCTCGCAGTGACAGTGATCATTATGCTTTGAGTACCACCTTTTCTTCTACTCTATTCACCTGTAAAACCATGACAGCATGGGCCGAAGGTTATGTCCTAGAGAAGACAAATGATTTTAAAAATGTGAAATGGGAAAGGGTGGAGGGTGATGTTAATTTCCAACTATTAATCTACCTAATAGTTGTAAAAACACTGTCCCCACTGAAGCATGCAAACATTATATTGTTGGACTTGATTAACTTGCATGGTTCCTTGACCGACCGGTTAAAACCACAGTTTCAGGTAGTAAGGAGACGGACACAGAATGGGACAAGATCGATAAGCTGGTTTTCCAACTCCTGTCGCCAGGCCAAATCACATCTATTGGGAGCACTGAAGGCAGGGAAGCCCAGAGAGATAAGAGAATTCAGGACTGCGTATAAAGCTGTACTGAAAAATGCAAAAAAAGAGTGGGAAACCAAATACTGGAATAGGTTGGTTGAGGCACTTTATGGGAAGGACTCCAAGTTATTCTGGAAATTAGTGGCAGATAAAGGTAACCCTCAAGGTAGGGAAAATTACCCTGGAATTCAGCCAGAAATTTGGGTGATACATTTTAAAAACGTATATAGGAAACCTCTTACCAGCAGTACAACTATATCTCTATCAAAACCCAATGATCTTTGCCCTAACTCATTAAATTCATCTTCTTCTGGGGGACTTCCATATCCTAAATTTGCCCTGGACCTTTTCACTCTGAAAGAAACTACTCTGGCTCTTCAATCTGTTCGCAAAGGGAATGCCCCTGGGTTGGATGGTATCCCTGGTGATCTATTTCTGTCCCGACCTATAACTTGGTCCCTGTATCTAAATGCGCTTAGCAACAAGATATTGAGGGGAGGGGGACTTCCCCCCTTCATGGCAAGGAGCAATAATAGTCCCTTTCTATAAGAAAGGGCCAAGGGATGAACCTACTATATATAGGCCTATTAGCCTGCTCGATGTCAGTCAAAAAATATTTAGCAAGCAGGTACTGAATAGAGTACAGGTATGGTTAGACGAATCCCATATTCTTTCCGATTTTCAGGCAGGCTTTAGAAAAGGTATGAATACAATAGATCAGGTATTCAGATTTAATCTCCTTTGTTGGAAATACTTGTCAATAAAGAAATGTCACTTGTATGTAGCCTTCATCGACTTAAAAGCTGCTTTTGATATGGTCCCAAGGGACCTATTGTGGAATGTGCTGGAGAGTTATCAACTTGATGGAGAACTATTAAGTCTGATAAGGTACTTACACGAGGGGACATATGCTAAATTACGCTGGTCCCAAAGTGGTGACTTAACACAAGCTATACCTGTTAACAGGGGGGTGAGACAAGGGTGCATCCTGGCCCCAACATTGTTTAACCTCTACATTAATGGCGCGGCGGACCAACTATTAAACTGTAACCATGATGCCCCAAAGCTAGCTGGATCCTCTGTTCCCATTTTAATGTTTGCTGACGACACTTTATTAATTTCGAGAACACCTCTGGGCTTGTAAAATGAATTGGATGCCTTTTACCAATTCTGTTTTAAAAGAGGACTTGAAATAAATCCAACCACGTCAAAGTTCATGGTTTTTAATCCGCACAAATCTTTTAGGGGGAAAATGACTATAGCAGGCAAATTAGTGGAGAGAGTCAGTCAATTTGATTATTTGGTGATTAGGCTAAGTGATGATCAAGGATGGTCGGCGCAGATTGGAAAGAGCTTGATGGCCCTTAAGCAGAGGTCAACAGTGATAGGGAGGAAAATTGCCAATATTTCAGAAGGGGAGATATCACCTGCTATTACTGTTTATAAAGCAGCGGCAGTTGCAGCTTCAATCTATGGTGCTGAGCTTTGGGGACACACTAATTCAAGGTGTTTGACTAAAGTAGAAAATCGCTTCTTCAGAAACTTTTTACGACTGCCAACGAGTACCCCCCTCATCCCCCTTAGATTTGATTTAGCTCTAAACGAGATACATAACGTAATTGCATTAAGACCACTGAAGTATTGGGTTCGGCTTTGGACTTCTGAGCATTTGTCAACTCTCCAGAAAGCATTAGAAGAATTTTTAGTAGATGATTGTGCACTAAAGATCCCTTGGTTTCGACACATTAGAGACATGTGCAAACTTCTTAATATGGAAGAGGTGTGGAGTGCTCCTCAGAATCTGACCAAGGAAGTAAAAGAGCGCATAAATAGGTGCTATTGGGAGAATATTTTGGTCCAAACGTGGTATAATAATAAAGGCAGTCAGACCCTCCAGTTTCTAGACCATAAATGTAGTCCCAAATTTGAGACCTATATGGACAATGTTAATCCCCCCTATGTCAAAGTGCTCTATATTAAGTTCAGGTTAGGGATCCTCCCGCTCAAGTCATTTACTGCGAGATGGAGAGCGGAGGACCGGAATTTAACATTTTGTCATTTTTGTAAAAAAGCTAGAGTCACTTGCACACTTTATGTTCTCCTGCCCTAGATATGTGGCCCGAAGAAGAAGTGAATCGTCCCGTTATGCAGATTATTGGGGATAAGGGAATGGAATATTGCACTCCGCTTAATGATAACTGATACAAATGATAAAATAGTTTTTCCAGTTGCAAGATATCTGCAAGTGCATGGGCTATAAGAACTAAAGAATTGATATAATTGTTTGTTTTAACATATTGGTCTTAGTTATTTAATATAAAAACTTGTTATTTGATTTGACTGGAATAAGATAATGAGCCATTAGTCTTTTATATTTAACATGATAGGATTTTAAGATTTTAAGAATAATAATGTTTGTATTGTACTGTCTTAAAATTATGTGATTTTAAAACTCATTTAGGGTTTTTAAATGTATAATGTGGTATTTTGTTTATTCTTCTTTTTACAAACTGATATGTTGTTTAATTATGACATGGTGTCCAATTATTCACTTTTATGGCTTTTAGCCGAAATAAAGTATGCATTGCGGAAGTTGAGGTAGTTCATGATGTGGTGTGGAATCTTCTTCAGCAGCAATGCATTCAATAGTTTCCTTGTGGATGATGCTGATGGCTCCCCTGTGTTTGCTAGTGTGGTTGTAGTGTATCATCTTATAGCTGCATTGCGTTGCGGTGCTGATTTCAGGGTTTGAAAAGGGCCTGAGCCAAGTCTTAGTGATGAAGATTATGTCAGGGGAGAGGGTGGTTATAGTGTCCCAGATTTCTGTGGTATGTTTGCAGAGGGATCAGGTATGGAGCAGAACTCACTGAATTAGTTTGAGGGCATTTGTGGTCTTCTGGATGGGTGTGGTGAAGGATTCTGTATGGGCAGGTGGGACTGTGTTGCAGGAGAAACAGCAATGTCGGCAAGTGAAGAGTCCTTTGGTTGATCGGGGAGGTGGTACAGCAGTTTTTGTCAACGTGTCACCCTCATCCTGGTCGGTGTGCTTGCTAGCCCCGGTTGTCATTTTGGTTCAGGTCCTTCTGTTCCTTTGGGCCCTTGCCCACATAGTCCTGATCTTTCTGTCCCACATTCTGCTGGCTATCCTGACCCTTTACATCCTGGTGCCAGTACCCTTAGCCCTATTTTTCCTCATGATATTCCTTTTCATCTATTTGTTCTTGGTCCTCTCTTGCACTGGTAGTCCTGATACTTGTGGATTAGGTCTCCCTGGACCTTGTTCTTATTGTCCTTGTGGCTCTGGTCTTCCTATCCCTTCTGGTGATCCACCTCCTGGACATTATCCTGTGGCCAGTCACCATCCTCCACCTACTGGTCCTACTCCTTCCCAAGCCTCCTCGACGTTGATTTTACTCAGGTACAGCCTCCAGGCCTGTTACTTAGATTTTTCTTTTGATTCCAGGTTTTCTTCCTGAGATGGCACTATCAGAACAGAAATGAGGGCTCAGTAGACACAGGACCTAGCCCTCTTAAAACACTGCTTAGCATGTTAAAAACAAAACTACTATTCCCAGGATACAGTCGGTAGGTGACTAAAATGTCAGCGTAGCTGAAGAGGCTACTCATGACACAGGCCAAATAAACATGAGAGTGTGATACTCACTCTGCTGGATGAATAGTATCAAAAAGTGTACTTATTTGCCAAGCAGCTGAGTGAATAGTCACTCCTCCCATGAATCACGAAGATTGCATACCTGTCTCTTACTTTCACTTTCCCACTTCACACACGTCATGTAACTGTGTTTCACTCAATGTACTTCCTTTAAGTGTCACAAAGCACTGTGCCCCAAGCACTAATTGCCTACTGCAAGTGCCCTTTTTCTCTGTGGCCCATATATCACCTATTCCTCTGTTTTACCTGTTTGCTGTTGCCGGTCATCTGCTGTTGTGAAATACTAAGCAAGCACAATCCTCCCTGGAAGGAAGCCTGAAACTAGCACAAGGACTTCCACAAGAATCCCAATAAGTAATTAATGATATTCAAACTTCAGCGCTGGCCATTGAGGATTGCTTACTCTCTTAGCCCTGCAAAAACAATTGAGGGATTCCCACCCTAGTGGCAAACCGTCTACAAAGATGGTCATTCCTACTGATCACTTCTACACAGGTGTTCTGTGTCCAGAAGAGAACCCTTGACTGTAGTGGGTTTGAAACACGTTGTCAATTGGGAGCAGTTGGTGAGCACCATTAAGGTGGATTAGGCCTTCAGGGAGAATTTCAAATATTGTTTTCCAATGCTAATCATACCTGACTGAGCCATAAAAAAATACTTTTTACCAGTGCCTCCACTCATGGTTTGTTCTCCAAGATGGAGCTAAAAAGCTTGTGAATAAGTCTAGCTCCAGGTTTTTCCCTTTCCTTAGTGTAGAACCTGAATATTTATTCTTCAGTTGGATGTGTCCTCATATCTTTGTCATTTGTATTACTGTTATGTGTTTTGTATATTATTAATGTTTTTTCAGTGATAATTCATTATATTAAGCACATATTGCTGTTTCGATCATTTTGTGTGCAACAAGTACATTTTATATACTTAAAAAAACCTTTTCTTTGGATAAAATAATAAATTTAATTGTGTGAGTGGTAGTTGGTTTTTCCTTCTCAATTTGAATAATCTTTTCTATGCATTTACAGCTCTGGCTTTTGTTTTTAGTGTGTATTTATATTGGCCTAGCCTTGCTGTTTTATAGGCTGGACCACTTTTCTATTACATAAAAAAAAAAAAAAATGCCATTTTCAAAATTGTAATTTAAAATATGACTTTACCATTAAAGAGGATTTGTAATGACTATTTCACAGACATCAGACATTAAGGCCCTCATTACAACCCTGGCTGTCGGAGATAAAGCAGCAGTAATAACGCCAACAGGCCGGCGGTAAAAAAAATGGAATTATGACCACAGTGGAAACCGCCAACACAGACAGCCATTTTAACATTCTGACCGCCACGGCGGCAGCAACAAACACTGTGGCTGTAACCGCAAACAGCCAGGCGGAAGACAATATACCACCCACAACATTACAACAGGCCTATCTGCCAGCTTTTCCGGGGTGGTGCCAAAGCCATCAAAAGCACGGCGAAAACAGTACTCTGAAGAGAAACGACTCACCTCTCGACACTCAAGGAAGAACCACGATGCCATGGAGCCTGAGCTGCACATTTTTCCAATGCTGGTGTACCTCCTCATACACCAGGAACATGAACGCCGGCGAAGACGACCACAGTGAGTACTGCACCTAGCATACAAGGGAGGAGGGGAGGAAAAAGAGAGTGACACACACATGCAACATGCAACAACCCCACCCCCACCCTCACCCCAACACCATACACACAAACAGATGCAACAACATTACATATAAACCCAGTAACCCTCAAGAATAACACAAGGACAAAAAGAATTGATTGAAATGAGTGTAATAGTACAGTTTTGGATAAATACATACTTAAATCAATAAACAGTATGTACAATATATATAAAAGGAGGGACAATGCCCACTCCAAAATGTTCGTGGCCCACGGGGCCATAACACATAGGCCACGGCCACACTTGACTCCTGCCTCAATATGGAGAGAACATTGCAGGGGCATCAGGTCTAAAAAACACAGGCACCTCAGGGGGATGGGGAATGGGGGGGCACCTCAGCGGGATGGGGAAAGGGGGGGCACCTCAACCGGAAGATGGTACAATGCCACTGGCCTGGAGGGGGCTAGATGCCCACTGCTTGGTCCTGGGGAGTGCAAAGCCACAGTCTCTCAAGTGGGTGGTTTGCCCACTGCTTGGTTCTGGGGAGTGCAAGGCCACAGTCTCTCAAGTGGGTGGTTTGCCCACTGCTTGGTCCTGGGGAGTGCAAGGCCACAGTCTCTCAAGTGGGTAGTTTGCCCACTGGTTCTGGAGGGGGCTTTGTGCCCAGTGTGCTTCATCCTGCCAAGGAGGGGGTGAGTGGATGCCTTCTTCCACTGGTTCTGGTGGGGGCTTTGTGCCCAGTGTGCTTCATCCTGGCAAGGAGGGGCTGAGTGGATGCCTTCTTCCACTGGTTCTGGAGGGGGCTTCACGCCCAGTGTGATTCATCCTGCCAAGGAGGGGTGAGTGGATGCCTTCTTCCACTGGTTCTGCAGGGGGCTTTGTGCCCAGTGTGCTTCATCCTGGATGGTGCAAGGTCACAGTCTCTCACCTGGGTGTCACACCTACAGGTGTTGCAGGAGCCAAGACGCACTACAGCCCATGTAGTCACGACTACAAACTGCTCGCTGGCGGATGGCAGTTGCGCTGGAGCTGGCAGTGCTGGCAGTGGTGGGGGGAGGCTCCAGCCCTTCCCCTGCAGCCTAAGACAGCTGCTCACTGGGGCTGCTGCTGCTGGCAGTGGTGTTGCTGGGGGTGGGGCAGGTGGCGGTTCTGGCGGTGGGGCAGGTGGCGGTGTTGGCCGCTGTGCAGGTGGCAGTGGTGGGGGGAGGTTCCAGCCCTTCCTCTGCAGCCTCGGACGGCTGCCCACTGGGGCTGCTGCTGCTGGCAGTGGTTCTGCTGGAGGTGGGGCAGGTGGTGGTGCTGGCGGCGGGGCAGGTGGCGGTGCTGACCGCGGGGCAGTTGGTGGTGCTGCCCGCGGTGCAGGTAGCGGTGCTGGCAGTGATGGGGGAGGCTCCAGTACCATGGCTGGTGTTGTGTGCCCTTTCCTGCCCCTGCTGGCTGGTGGTGCCTCCTTCCCCTTGCTGGCTGATGGTGCCTCCTTCCCCTTGCTGGCTGGTGGTCCCTCCTTCCAATGCTGACACCTGCCCTTGCTAGGTGGCGGCCCCTTCTTGGCCAGGTGGAGCTGGCACACTGGCTGTGCTGACGGGTGCCTCCTTGGACCCTCTCACACCTGCAGTAGGTGCAGAAACCACAGTGGCCGTGGACTTGGTGGCTGTGGTTCTGGCCTCCCTGGCCCGAAGTGAAGGACAGGGGGAGGGGCAGGGAATAGGTCAATGTTGGTAAGAAAAAGCATCTTAGGGACACTGGGGCAGGAAGAGGGTGAAGGTTTGGGAGTGGAGGAAGAGGGAGTGGTTGTAGGAGGTGTATGTCTGCTGTGTTTGGGTGCAGGTGCATGGGCTGGATGCTATTGTGAGGTGGATGGCTGTTGGGTGTCTGAGTGCTTGCGTTTGTGTACTTTGGGAGGAGGGGTCGCAGACACAGTGGGAGAAGACACAGGGGACGTGTGCATGGATGTGGAGGTGGTGACTGCCAGTGAGGGGTGTGTAGTGATAAGCGTGATGGTGATGGAGGTAGTGGATGAGGATTTAGTGCATGCAGGTGTGAGTGGAGAAGCAACTGGGAGGGAGGTGGATGACGAGGAGGAGGGAGACACAGTGGAGGCAGTGGATATTGGTGTATCTGCATCTGGATGGTGCTTGTGTGAGTGCCTGTGGGATGAAGTGTGGTGCTTGTGTTTGCCTGAGCCACTTCTGTGTGTTGATTTGGGTGCATGCAGGTCTGAAGGTGTACTTGGGAAAGGCTGGGGTTGTGGGGATTAGAACTGGGTAGAGGAAGTTGGAGGGGGGAGCTGGAGACAGGGACAATGGCTGCCATCAGTGAGTTGACCAGAGACTGGAATGCTCTCTGTTGGGCCGCCACGCCAGAGTGAATGCCCTCCAGGTATGCATTTGTTTGTTGCAAATGCCCTGCTAGACTGTGGATGGCATTCAGTATGGTTGACTGCCCAACAGAGAGTGATCTCAGGAGGTCAACAGCCTCTTCACTGAGGGCAGCAGGGCTAACTGGGGCAGGGCATGAGGTGCCTGGGGCGAAGGAGATGCCCACTCTCCTGGGTGAGCGGGCACGGGAAACACGTTGAGGGGCTGCTGGGAGGGCGGTGCTGGCACAGGGGGTGGCGGCTGTACCCGTAGTTGGAGTCGCTGTCAGTACTGTCCTCCCCTCGCCCTCCGTCCCACTGGTGCCCTCACCATCGATGGATTTGGCCTCCAGGCCCATGTGGGATGCAGCTCCCTCTGTCAGCGGTGCCTCTGCTCCTCCGCCAGATGATGCTGATGTACACAAGGACAGGGTGACAAAACAAAAAGGGAGGGAAGAGACAGAGGATACACTTGGTCAATGCCAGCAACAACACTACCGTTGGCGTACACAACTCACAGGGAACAGCCCTATGCACTAGGCCATGCACTACCAGTTACAATGCTAGTCACCAGGCCATGGGGTACAATGCCTAACGCCATTAGCTGCACACCTGAAACCCACAGGACCCTGCCCAATACTAGATACCGACTAACATAATTGGGGTTGGAGTGCATCTGAGCTTGCCTCATCATGGAACCTACCATGCCATGTTCGACCTGGCCTAGTGGCACCCACAGCCCACATCCCCCACCCAGGCAATACCTTAACGCACGCAAAGTCATGATTCTGAATCTGTACTCACCCCCTTGTGGCTCCTGTGATGCCTTCAAGCACCCATCCAACTCCAGATAGGCCACTGCCAGGATGCGGAACATCAGGGGGGTCAGTGTACGACGGGCACTCCTTCCTCATTGGGAGGCCAGCCACAGCTGGCCTCCGCCGTCTTCCTTGCCCAGCAGCGCAGGTCCTTCCACCGTTTGTGGCAGTGGGTGCCCTGCCTGTCAAATACCCCCAGGGTCCGCACCTCCTTGGCGATGGTATGCCAAATACCCTTTTTCTGATGGGTGCTGACCTGCAGAAAAAGATACATAACAAAAGGTAAAAGTTATACCGTCCGAACTGTTACACTCATGGCCCACCATATCCCTCCCATCCCCTTACGCACATACATTGACCACCATACATCCAGCACACTGCCCAGGACCCCTCAGACCCCCACTACATGAGGCTTATACACACAGCACTCCATACATTCATGCCCCAAGCATCATGCTCACAGTGTACTTACCTGTTTGTCTGGAGGGCCATAAGGTAAAGGGTACTGGGTTAACACCCCATCCACCAGTCTCTCCAACTCCTCCGAAGTGAAGGCAGGGGACCTTACCCCAGACACTCGAGCCATTGTCGCTTCCAGGCAAGGGTCACAGCAGAACTTGCAGTGTAGGTCCTCTCCTGTTGAAGGTCAGGTAGCAAGTGAGTGAACAGATAAATGGCTGTCACGTCTGCGGCGGTGCATACAGTCACTGCCGGCGAACATAGCCATTAGCTCTTGGAACTCATAGGCCCCAATGATAACCAATGCAGTGTTGCACGGAGGTCATTGAGTGCCGACTGCGAATGGCACACAATGCCAGCGGAATTACCTCATTTCCACTTATCCCTCCTCACAGGTCAGGCAGCCGCCATTTCAGGGGGGCATAGGCCATGGCACCTAACTGCGTCACAGCAGACATAGGCACGTCCATTGACTTAAAAAGTTCACATACTGTTTCTTTAAAGCAAAAATTGCATATTAATCTGAGAATATGTTTGAATATGACCTTCTGCTCACCTTTTTTAACCCTAGAGTTCAACCACTGAGGATGAATAGGAGATGGAGACATTCCCCTGTGTACAGACCCCTGGTGGACATGGCACATTATCCTAACCTACAGACTTGATAGGGCCAGAATCCAAGAACTGTGTGCCCAATTGGAGCCAAACCTGATTTCAGCTATCCGCCACCCCACAGGTATTCCCCCTCTATTGCAGGTCCTGTCAGTTCTCCATTTCCTGGCAAGTGGTTCCTTCCAAGCGACAGTAGCCAGGCATCAGGGATGTCACAGCCTATGTTCTCAAACGTGCTGACCAGAGTGTTGTCTGCCCTGATGAAACACATGTGCAGCTACATCGTTTTCCCGCAGGTGGAGGATTTGGCCACAGTGAAGGCTGACTTCTATGCAATGGGACATATCCCCAACATCATTGGTACCACTATTTGTACACATATTGCCTTTGTCCCCCCCTGGAGAAACGAACAGGTGTTCAGAAATCAAAAAAGCTTTCACTCTCTGAATGTGCAGATGGTGTGTTTAGAGGACCAGTACATCTCCCATGTCAATACAAAGTATCCTGGCTCTGTGCATGATGCCTTTATCTTGAGGAATAGCAGCATCCCATATGTGATGTCTCAACACCAGAGGCACTGGGTGTGGCTAATAGGTGAGCCCATGGTCCACACCCAGTTGATGTAGGTATATGGGTGTGGGGTTGGCCCTAAGGGTGAGTGTGTGGCTAACAGGTATCCCTCGATATTTACAGGTGACTCTGGTTACCCCAACCTCTCATGGCTACTGACCCCAGTGAGGAATGCCAGGACAAGGGCAGAGGAACGTTACAGTGAGGCACATGTGTGAACAAGGAGGATCATTGAGCACCTTTGGCCTCCTGAAGGCCAGATTCTGGTGCCTCCATCTGACAGGTGGATCCCTGTACTACTCACCCAAGAAGGTGTGCTAGATCATCATTGCATGTTGCATTTTGCACAACCTGGCCTTAAGACGCCAGGTGCCTTTTCTGCAGGAGGATGAGCCTGGGGATGGTTATGTGGAAGCGGTGGAGCCAGTGGACAGTGAAGAAAAGGAGGCAGAAGAAGAGGATGTGGACAGCAGAACTACAATAATTCAAAAGTACTTCCAGTGACACACAGGTAAGACACTGTTACTTCTCCTTCCATTGCAGTTTTGTGTTGGACATTGAACATGGTAGCCTGATTTCTCTATTTCTATGGCCACTTGCTGTACCCTTGGGCATTTCTATTTTCAGATATCTCTGCCACACTCTGGCTCCTGGTGTGTTTACTGCTGCCCACTACAGGTCAGACCTATGTAAATATGACAGTACATTTGAATTGCTATGTTTACAGCTTGTTAAACTAATACATATTTCAATCAATTGTCAGACTCCATACTTGCATTAGTTCCAAGTGTGTTTATTTCAGTGCTGAGAAGTAAATGGGGATGTGCAATGGGCTGGGTTGATGGTGGAGAACTGCCCAGGATAGAGTCTAGTCTATTGGTATCACAGATGCATTGTCCAAGGGGGCATAGGAAGTGGAGCAATGTCAGTTAAAGGTGGACAGGGTGACAGGGTGGGACACAAGGGTGACAATCAGAGGAGTCCTATTTCCTGGCGGGGGTCTTGGCAATGTTCTCTGGCTTCTGCGTGGATCGCAGGGACCTTTTGCGTGGTGGTTCTCCTTCTGCAGGGGGTGGGGTGCTGGTGGCTTGTTGTTCCTGTGTTGGGCCTCCTGTCCACTAGCGTCGGCAGAGGTGGAAGGCTGTTAATCCGTGTGGCAAGTGTCAGGGGCCGGTTGGTGTGCCACTGCCTCCCTCATGGTGTTGGCCATGTCAGCCAGCACCCCTGCAATGGTGACCACAGTGGTGTAGATGTCCTTCAGGTCCTCCCTGATCCCCAGGTACTGTCCCTCCTGCAGCCGCTAGGTCTCCTGCAGCTTGGCCAGTATCTGGCCCATGGTCTCCTGGGAATGGTGGTAGGTTCCCAGGATGTTGGTGAGTGCCTCGTGGAGAATCGCTTCCCTAGGCCTGTCCTCCCCTGTCACACAGCAGTCTTCCCAGCTTCCTTGTTGTCCTGTGCCTCTGTCCCCTGAACTGTGTGCCCACTGCCACTGACCCCAGGTCCCTGATCGTCCTGTGTTTGTGGGGTTGCCTGGGGTCCCTGTAGTGGTGGACACACTGCTGATTGACGTGTCCTGGGGACAGAGGGATTGGCCCGCTGGGTGGGTGCTGTGCTGGTGATTCCTGTGGGGGGAGGCTATGTGGTGGTTTGGGAATGTGGCTGGGTCACTGACTGTCCAGAGGTCCCTGATGGGCCAGGTTGGTCATCCTGATCCAGGCGTGCAGAGCTGCTGTCATCACTGTGGGCCTCTTCTGGGGGGGACTGGATGTTGCTGGCGCCTCCTCTCTGATGACGTTGTATGGGGGTCCTGTGGGGATGTAAATGCAGTGTTATTGTTTCTACGTGTGTCATCTTGTGCATGGCTATCTTTTCCCCTATGGTTGTTATTACCAAGGCAGCTTTGGCTAGTGTGAGTTGTGATTTGGTTGGCTAAGTGATTTTCACTAGTGTGCATGCTGTGGTGATGGGTGTCCATGCAGGTCTGTGATGGGTGTCCATGCATTGGTGTTGTATGCAGGGCTTGGTATTGGGATGGGTGGGTTGTGATGGTGGGGTAAATGTTTGGTGGTGGAGTGATGGGGTGAGGGCAGGGGTGAGGGTATGTGATGGCATGCAGGTAGGGGGGTGATAGTAATAGAGATTTGACTTACCAGAGTCCAGTCCTCCTGCTACTCCTGCCAGGCCCTCAGGATGCATGATCACCAAGACTTGCTCCTCCCATGTTGTTAGTTGTGGAGGAGGAGGTGGGGATCCATCGCCAGTCCTCTGTACAGCTATCTGGTGTCTTGCAACCACGGAACTCACCTTCCCCAGTAGGTCGTTCCACCTCTTCGTGATATCATCCCTTGTTCTGGGGTGCTGTCCCCCAGCGTTGACCCTGTCCACGACTCTCCGCCATGGCTCCATCTGCCTTACAATAGCTGTCTGCTGCACCTGTGATCCGAATAGCTGTGGCTCTACCTGGATGATTTTCTCCACCATGACCCTTAGCTCCTCCTCAGAGAACCTGGGGTGTCTTTGTGGTGCCATGGGTGCAGTGTAAGTGGTTTGTGTGAGTGTGTGTGGAGTGATGTGTTGGGGTGTGTACTGTGAGGTGCGTGGATGGTGTATGGGTAATGGTGTTCTGTGGCTCTGGTTCTGTGGGTACTCTTGGTGTCTCCCTCTCTGCTGTAGATTTGTTTGTAGTCGTAAAGGGTTGTGGGTAGTGTGGGTGTGTGTTTTATAGTGGTGTGGGTGTGTGGTTGTGGTGTGTGTATGTGCGTCAGGTATGTGTAGTTTGAATTGTCCAATGTGGTGTTGTTTTGTATGTGTGTATGTATTTTGAGCGCAGCAATGTGTACCAATGGTTTAACGCGTTTGAATGTTTGCTGCAGTGATTTGTGGGTCATGATGCTGTGGACGTATTTCTGTTGGCGTAATGGTGTGGGTTTTGGTACCGCCATTTTATCACTGACCTTTGGTCTGGCGGACTTCTGTGTGTGCATGTATAGTGGTGGATTTCTATGTGTGGGTCATAATACCCGTAGCGGTATTCCGCCGCGGTATGTCAGCATGGCGGTAAGCGACACTTACCGTCAATGTCATAATGAGGGCCTAAATGCCGACTTGTTTAAAAACAAAAGATAGCACTTATTAAATGTAATAAGGCAACCCAATGTTATCCTATGAGAGAGGTAGTCCTCACAGTAGTGAAAAATGAACGTAGGAGTTTTTCACTACCAGGATATGTAAAACTTAAAAGAACATGCCCAACCTTTTAGTTACAATGCCCGCTGCCTGATGAGCTACCTAGGTCCTTTCTTAGGGGCGACCAATATGCCACAAAAGGGACGTTTAATGCTTGGCTATAGGGTTATATTGTCAGGTCAATTTGGCATTCAGGCTGCAATGGCAGGCCTGGGACATGATTTAAGGGGCTTCTTAAGTGGGTTGCACAATAAGTGCTGCAGACCCACTATTAGCATTTAATTTACAGGCCATGGGACTACTAGGGACTATAAGTCAATTCAATATTCCAATCAGGCATAAGCCAATTTTTCCACACTTAGGGGAGAGTACAAGAACTTTACCAATGGTTAGCAGTGATAAAGCACACCGAGTCCTAAGGCCAACAAAAAGGAATTCATCAAAAAAGTGGAAAGTAAAGATAAACATTTTGGAAGTGACCCTGTAGAAGGGGCCAGATCTAACACTCAACCATTCCAGATTTTCTAATTTGTACTCTGGAATTTGAAGTACAGTTATTAAACCAAGTCTACGCCTCCCAAGATGCAAAGAAATAACCTTGACTAAATTAGCTACTCATGCATGCACCTTGAAAATTTCTGAGCTCTGTGAGAGGGGGTGGAAAATAGATTGAAGAGCTTCCAGCACAGCAACAACAACAGTAGTAAGAAGCTTCTACCACAGCAGCAACAACTGCAGCAATGCCAGCAATCACAAAAGTGTAACAACAGTTGAAAAATTACTAGTAAGGACAGCAGGGACATCACAGTGATAACAGCTTTTACCATATACAATAGTGACCACAGCTGCCATCATAACAGGGCCAGCACTAGCAAGTGCAGCTGAAACCACTACAGAGACAACAGCTTTTACCTTGGCATATACACAAATAATAATAAGAGTTGTCAGTACAGCCACAAAATATAGTTTGTATTTTCACTCTTCTTGAAAATCTTTCTTTAAATGCTTCTTTAGTTTGTTAATTGCAGCTTTCCACTTTGTGTTTTTCTCAGGTATCACTTTGTCTGTCTTCCATTCATATGACCTAACATTAAAAGAGATTTTTCCAGTGTATCCACAAAGTAAAGATCACTAACCTTTTGTTGATTAACTGCATGTATCTCTTCAATGAAGGCTTCAAGTGATCTTAGACTGAAGTCTGAACTCTTAGACCAATATACCTTCTTCATATTCACTTCTTTAGGCAGTGATACTTTTTATACAGATTCTCATGGATCCCAAAACAATCAAAGGTTTTTATTATCAGTGTATTGTCCCTTCAATATAACTTTTGCTTCTTCATAGTTCTAAAGGTGAATATCCTCAGTTGTTCTCAGATTGTATCCATGTGTAAATATCACCAAGTAATAGTAACAGGAAACTGGAATATATATTTCCTAATTCTTCAATTAATTCAATCAAATACTTGAAGTATTTCTCAAATTGACATCCTGAGCACAGTATTTTTAATAACTATTACTCATTCTGGAAAAGAACATATAGGCGGTCATTCTGACCGCGGCGGTCGGCAGTCGCCGCCCGCCAAGCGGTTCCCGCCGAAAGACCGCACCGCGGTCAAAAGACCGCGGCGGTCATTCCGGCTTTCCCGCTGGGCCGGCGGGCGACCGCCAGAAGACCGCCGGTCGGCCCAGCGGGACAGCCCCTTCAGCAATGACGCCGGCTCGGAATATAGCCGGCGGAGTTGAAGGGGTGCGACGGGTGCAGTGGCACCCGTCGCGATTTTCACTGTCTGCTAAGCAGACAATGAAAATCTCTGTGGGGCCCTGTTAGGGGGCCCTACGGCACCCGTTCCCGCCATCCTGGGTCTGGAGGTGGACACCGCCAGAAACAGGCTGGCGGGAAGGGGGTCGGAATCCCCATGGCGGTGCTGCAAGCAGCGCCGCCATGGCGGGTTCCCTGGGCCAGCGGGAAACCGGTGGGAAACCGCCGGCTCCCCTTTTCCGACCGCGGCTTTACCGCCGCAGTCAGAATGGCCCAGGAAGCACCGCCAGCCTGTTGGCGGTGCTTCCGCCGCACTCCGCCATGGCGGTCATGGACCGCCAAGGTCAGAATGACCCCCATAGTGAGTTAGTTTCCACATTCCGGGGGGACTGTTTGGGTATCTGGCAGTACTTTCTGTGGCTGCAGCACTCATCGCACAATGTATTTATGGTAATTTGCTTTTTTTATGTGTGAACATGAGTGAATGTGGCAGTAGTTTTGCTTTTCATAGTGCAAATGTTTTCAACTTGTAAACTTTTGCCCCACCAATGCATCCCTCATTCTGTGTTAATTCTTCCTTCTGCCCTCTTGCCCTCAACAGATGTAATGTCTCCCTCCTTCGCTTGCCCACCCTTCTGCTGCCTACCTTCTCATTTCAGGGGGGTTATTGGACATTGAATAATTCCTGACAAATGCACCTTTCCTCTTAAGGGTGTGCACTCTTGCAGCTTCAATACTGTTGGAGTTTTAGATGAATATTTAGCAGCACTTTTAGGAAAGTACCCTCTTTCTTGTCATGGTTACCCCTTTTTCTGCCTGATGTCAGTGTGTTTGACTGTGCTCACTGGGATCCTGCCAACCAGGACCCCAGTGATTATGCTCTGCTCCCAAAACTATGTATTTCATCCCATAATTGTCATACTGGTGCCACAATGTAACCCCCTAGTATTTGGTACCTAGATACCCAGGGTATTGGGGTCCCAGGGGATCCCTATGGGTTGCAGCAGTTATTCTGCCACCCATAGGGAGCCCATGCAAAGGCTTCTGCAGGCCTGCCACTACAGTCTCCTTGAACCGGGTGGTTGCACCCATTTTCACTATAGGTCACTGCATCAGGTCACTATAAATCACCCCTATGGTAGGCCCTCTCAGCCCAGAGGGCAGGCTGCAGGTACCTGTGTGTGAGGGCACCCCTGCACTGGCAGAGCTTCCCTCTCAAACTCCAGACCCATTTTACTGGACTTTGTGAGTGGGTGACCCCATTTTATGTGTACTGGACATAGGTCACTACCTATGTCCAACTACATAATGGTAACTCCAGACCTAGGCATGTTTGCTATCAAACATGTTGGAATCACACCCCAATACTTTCCAAGTATTGGTCGTATGATTCATGAACTCTGGGGACTCCTTAGAGGGCCCCCAGCATTGCTCCTCCAGCCTTCTGAGGTTTTCCAGGCAGCCCCAGCTGCTGCCACCTAACAGACAGGTTTATGCCTCCTTGTTGCTTGAGCAGCTCAAGCCCAGGAAGGCAGAACAAAGGATTTCCTTTGGGAGAGGGATGTTATCGTTACATCCTCTCCCTTTGGAAATAGATGTTAATGGACTTGGTAGGGGTAGCCTCACCAGCCCACTGGTATGCTTTAAAGGGCATATTTGATTCCCTCCATGCAAAAACCAGTCTACGCTGGTTCAGGTACCTCCAGTCCCTGCTCTGGCGCAAATCTGGGCAACAGAAAGGGGAGTGACTACTTCCCTGTTCATTACCACACCAGGGGTGGTGCCCAGAGCTCCTCCAGAGGGTCCCTGGGTTTTTCCATCTTGGATTCAAGGTTGACAGGGAACTCTGGGAGCATCGGAGTGGCCAGGCCAGGCAGGTGACGTCAGAACCTCTTCATGATAGGAGGTCACCTCTGCATCCCTTACTTCAACTTCTGGCCAAAGAAACTGCACCTGGACTCTCCAGGACCCAACAATCTGCAAAGACTTCACCTGATACATTGTTTCTCTGACTCCTTCCAGCTTCAGCTTCTGCAACATTTCCCCCGTCCTCTTCAGACTGCACAGGAAAGAAGAAGGAATCTCCCTTGGAGTGAAGGAGTCACTCCCCTGCAGCCGCCGGCACAAACAGCAATGACGACTGGCTCCATGGATCCCACCTCCTGCTGAGATGTGTGCATCCTCCAACAATGGTGGTGGTCAGTAGTGGTCCAGACGGTCCTCTCTACCAGCTGTCCAACTTGGGTGGCAGTAAGCTCTTGCCTTCCCACGCAGGACAATACACCCTTGCACTGCGCCCTTTGCAGCTGCCAAGGCTTGTTGGCACTTCTTCCAAGTGGTCTTCAGTCTTCGTATAACTGAGAGATATGAGATGCTCAGGTGTGGCTAAACACATACTGCAGGAGGGTGAGGGGCATAATTTTGTGGTAATCCACTGGGTAATGTGTGCATTTGCTTGTTTGATATGATGTGTGCATGTGTAATATTAAGTCTAAAGATAGCATCAGTGACTGGTGAATACTGGCCATTCCTTTTCCTGGATAACTGAACAGCTAATTGGAGACCACCACACTTCTAATAAGGCCCTAAATATTTAGGCCCAAATTTAAGGATGGCCTTGCGCTATGTAATGCCACATCAGTGTAATTTTTCTGATGCTAATGTGGCGGTAGATTGCCAAAAACACCACTCCAAATCTACAAAGTGGCACAATGCATGCATTATGCCACTTTGCAGCCCTTTGTGCCGCATTATGCATGCGCCTTTCATAATGTATGCAAAGGGGGCATTCCGGTGCAAGGAGGCCTGCAAAAATGGCACAATTAAATTCATAAAATTTCATTTCTCCATTTTTGGAACCATTTTAATGTCTGCTGAAAGCAGGCATTAAAAGGACACACCCATTGGAATCAATGGCCCTCCTTGCAATTTTCTCCACAAAATTTTAATGCTCTTTTTCCCCAATACTGCCATGGTGTGCCGTATCTTAAAATCTTAAATAGGGCTTTAGGGGGCGCAGGAGCGTTCAAGAAAAGTGGCGCTTCACAATGTGAATTGACACATTTCATAAACCTGGGCCTTAATCTCACTGATTCATTCTATGATATTGGGTAAATGATTAGATTTCTGATTTTTATCAATAATGTGCAAAATTACCGTAGTGACTAGCAATAATAATGCTCATGCATCTACAGGAAAAGCCATACGATCTGTATTGAAACGGAACAGCAAATAGGTCCTCATCCTGTGGTATATTCCTATTAAGTTTACCGGTTCATAAATTCATGCAGTGTAGCTGTATGTTTACCCTTGAATTGGCTTCATACTTCCTTGCTCATCCAATATGACATATATTTCCACACGAAATAATGAATTATTTTGAAAATTGAGAGAAAGAGAAATAAAAGGTTGGGAAAGATATGTTTTAATGCATGAATATGAAGGAGTCCCACATATTTCTGAATATCCCACACTTCTGCTACTTTTTTTAAAATATCGGTGAGTAAACTTTACAAGGACCCATCTGGAGAAGAAAGAGATTAAAGCTTTGCGGTGCCTGTTTATTAAGTCGAGACACTTTTCGGGGGGGGGGGGGGTGGGATCAAGAGAAATTGAATCAGCTGCAACTTTGATGCCCATTAATAAACCTGAATGTCTGGCCTTGGCCTCACCAGGTCAGCTCTATGTATCCCTCTTTGAGTTATTTTCCCAGAAATACATGAATTTTTGTTAGCCCAAATCATATTAATTCAAGATTTATTTTAAAAATTAGGATTAAAAGATCCATAGAAAGGAGTGAACTCAGATGATGTTGGATTCACCGTCTCCTTGTTGTGGCTCTGTTACTTTCACCAGATTAGATTATTTTTTTTAATCCAAGTGCCATTTCTAAATGACTTTTTGGTTGTTAGTAATGAACTTTGGCACTTGTCTGACCATGCAATGTTAGAACTTCAGATTATTGAGTCCTACCAAGTAAATCGCCATCCTAGTTGTTGGCTCTTTGATAAACTGTTAACAGACAATACATTAATTGCTCATATTACTTATATACTTTTTAAAACAGAATATTTTCACTATAATATTAACTCAGCTCATATCTGTTTCGTCTAGGACATATTTAAATCAGTCTTTGAGAGGGTTAATTGTGTTAATATTAGACTACAGAATAAGGTCAAGATAACATATATAACAGGGAGAAAATAGAACTAGACCTGCGACAGTGTAAGGGGGGGGGGGGGCTTAGCAAGCTATGCTAAAAGAATGGAGTGTTGTAGCTACAAAAATGCTGATTAGGTGTCATGAAACACCATGAAGTAAATAGCGACCTATGAGACAGAGCCATGTAACCTATCAGAGAAGTGTACAGTGCTGGGGCCTGATTTAGATTTTTGCTGACGGGTTACTCTGTCACAAATGTCTGTGATGGAGAAACCCATGTGCCAAACTCTAAATCAAGCCCTTAGTCTGGCAAACAAAAGGTTGAAATGAAAAATGTGTTTCAAAATTGCTATCAAATGGAAAAGAGACTACATTGAAACAAGCATTCAATAGTAATGCATTTCTTACATGCCCCAGGTGTACGCTCATCTTTGTGAATTTGTGAATCTTTGTGAATTTGACTTTATGAAAATGTAAAGAATATCTGAAGGAAATCAATACCCCAACATTATCTCAGGCAGAATATAATGATGAAAACCAATCATTTACATGCCAATAGAATCTGGATAACATCACATAAGCCAAAGACTCGAAGAGCCCAGTTCTTGATGGGCTACCGAGTTAAAAATTGAATCAGGTGGCTATCCAATTCCTTCCATATCCACATAAAATGTGTGAAGATATTGGACATTCCTACATCATCACAAGAAGCAAATATTACTTTGTTCTTGAATCCAGGAAAAGATCGAAGATCACTTTATTTATATAGACCCATGTTTCTTTTCAATGAGGATAACACAATTATAGTAAGTAGACTACTAGGTTACTGGGGAATGTTTCAAAAAGAGGGGCAAGGTTTCATTCAATGAAGAGATTTACGGACAAATGTATCACATTTTCTTTGTCGAGAGACTTATTTTCAAGCCTCGTGGCACAGGGCAGCGCAGGAAGCGACCTTACTTGGCTCCCCTGCACTACAGAGGAAGGGCAGAAATGTGCCTTATTTAAAAGATACTCACATTCCTGTCCTCTGCCCCTTTGCTGACACACAGTGAGCTGTCTAGTGCCCATGCAGGCACCCTTGCATCATGGTCCATGGTGCAAGGATGGTTGCATCACAGACAGGGTTGTTTCTGTGCAGAAAGGGAAACCTTCCTCCACAAAAGCAATTCTTGGAGGTTTTTTTGTCTATGTGTGCTGCAGAAGTCAGCACACATAGAAAGAGGAAAAAGACAAGGAGAAATAAAGATATTTTTCCTCGTTGGCGCCTCCCCTGGAGAGGCATAAGATTTTGATGCGTTCCCAGGTTTACAGATTCTTGGAATTCTGGGAATGCATCAAAACCCTTGGATGTTGCATGGGAAAACACACTGTAACACCCATGGAATGCCTTCCTGGTGAGGCATAAGGCAACAGAGTGACTTGTCCTGTGTTGCCCTACACCATATCTACAAGGCCATGAAAAGTCACGTAAAGTGGCATTGCATTGCCTTGTAGATATGGGCCTGCATTATGGACGGCCGGTGCATCACAAAAAGTGACGCATCGACGATGCACAGGGCTTGTAAATAAGCCCCTCAGTAACAGCCAACCTATACTAGCTTTAATGGTATATGTGGAGAAAGCCTTTGATAAGGTTAAGTGGGACTTTCTTTAGTTTGTGTTGGGAAAAAAATAACACAGTTCATCCCTTCTATTTAAAACTTAGAGCAAGGCTTATGATAAATGTTCATTTTAGTGATCAATATCAGGTGTATTTGAGGACACGTCAAAGTTGCTGTATTTCACCCATCTTTTTTCAGTTTATATCAAACCTTTGCCAATAAAACTCAGATAAAATAACAGTATGGTCCAAAGCATACACTTAAGAAAAGTGAAAGACTGACAGCGATACCAAATAGGTGATCAAAGATTAATGGAGAAGGAGTAAGAGAATTTGGAAGTGGAAAGATAAACTATAAAGATGGAAGGTTATTGATTGTATAACACAGAAAACAAAGGAAGGAAGGTGATATAAAAAGCACTACATTTCATAATAATCAAAAGAATTGTAAAGAGAACCTCTGTTGAAGTGCAACTAGTATAAACGCCCTTTACTGGTTTTCTCAAAAGGAAAATGCAACTGTGAGGAACGGAAACCATACAACCAATGTTATATTGTTGTAGCAATTCTTCTAACTCATTCCTTGTCAGCATTAAACCTGCAGGGCATTTTGCATCTATCGAAATAGAAATATTAGTAGTTTCATTGAATATATTTCCTTTCATCCTGACAGCTTTATGTACATTTCTTTTTATAGGTAGTATTTTTAGTTTTTGTTTCACTCTTAAAAAAACGTTTCTCATTTTAAGGTCTCTGGTTTCTAATTCTGCTTATTCCAACACATCACTTCCATGCCTTCAATATTCTGAACAAAAGAAAGCAATAGTCACAGTTCACATAAGTTCTTTTGAGCAAATGTATACTAGTCACATTTGTGAAAAGCAATTCTCTTTTCTTACTCCTCTCAGATTGACTGAAACCGGGTCAGGGATCAAAGCCTCACTTCTGTATAAAGATGTGAGTCATAAAGAGTGTAATTTGATAAAAGTTGCTTTGGTCTTTTCCCCTTTGACTTAGTTTCATAATGGTATCATGCAGCAGTCTGAATCTGTAACATTTAAGCTGACAAATAGCTGTGTCAGTCGGAAAATATAAGTGAAGAATGAGAAATGCAGGGACTAGAATTTCTTTTTTCAGTGGTTACAGTATCCCTGCAAAAGAGATGTTTTCTCGTTAAGTCATGAAAGAAATAGGAAATGCTTTTTCATTTAAAGTGTTTATATGTCATTGAAGTACTGCATTTATTATTATTGTCCGTTAAAATAAATGTTATAAAAGGGTTAGGCTGTGTGTGCGTTTTTTGACTTGCCTCATCTTTGGGAGCGTTTGATTAATCTTGATGAAATTTTACAAAAAAAGTGTGCCAAAGAATCATGTTGTGCATGGGCAGTTTCTGTGTCAAGCGGGAGTTGATAAAAAGGGAAGGGTCAAAAAATGTGCATTTCGGATTTTAATTCCCATAGGGATTTTGAAAACGACTACAACCCGAACTGCTGGACAGAAATACATCAAATTTGGCAGATGTCAGACCTGGTATCCTCGGCGTAGACCCCACTGTCTTTTTTGCCTCTCTTCTTCCTGTGTTTTGACTGTGTGCTGGACAATGTTTTTGCTGGTTTTAATACTCTGGGCACTTTACCACTGCTGACCAGTGCAAAAGTGGAAGTGATTCCTGTGTAAATTGATGTGTAATTTGCTTTTCCATGATTGGCATATTTGATTTACTAATAAGTCTCTAGTAAAGTGCACTTGAGGTGCCCAGAGCCTGTAAATCAAATGCTGCTAGTGGGCCTGCAGCACTGATTGTGCCACCCCATGAGTAGCCCATAAACATGGCTCAGACCTGCCTCTGTGTGTGCAGTTTTAAACTGACAATTCAACCTGGCAAGTGTACCCACTTAACAGGCCCAAACCTTCTTTTTTTATAGATATAAGGCACCCCAAGGTAGGACCTGGGTAGTCCCATGGGCAGCGTGCAGTATAAGTTAAAGGTGGGACGTGTAGTTAAGTATTTTTCATGTCTTAACAGTAAAATACTGCCAAATTTGTTTTTCACTTAACATAAGTTAATATGGAGGCTGCCTTTAAATACATTTTATGTGCAATTTCCTTTTGGGAGCAGATGGAGATTTGGAGTTTGGTGTCTCTAAACTCACAATTTAAAAATACAACTTTTGGTAAAGTTGGTGTTTAAATTATCAATTTGAAAATGCTACTTTTAGAAAGTGGACATTTTCTTGCTTAAACCAGTCTGTGACTCTGCCTGCTTGGGTATTCCCTGTCTGGGTCAGACTGACAATTGGGCTGTTCGTGAATCTCCACTAGACAGTGACACAAAGGGAGCTGGGGTATAGCCTGCATATCCTTATGGGCCATCTGGGCTCGAGTGGATGGAGGAGTGGTCACTTACATCTGAAAGGGCTGTGCCTGCCCTCACACAATGCAGTCTTCAGTGACTTGCTATAAGCCCGGAGCCAGGCCTGGGCAAGGCGGGATCTTGTGAACAACAGAGACTTTCCTTTAAAGTTTGCCTACTTCAAAGGCAGAAAGGGGTATTTGTAGCTGACCCAAAACCCAAGATTTTTAGATTACTTCTGGACTCAAGAGGAACCTCTGCTAAGGATTAGAGCTAAAGTGCTGGAGGGGGAGTACTGCCCCTTTGCCTGTGACTGAGCTTTGCTGGTTTGGCCTGCAGTTGCTGCTTCTGCCTGAAAGAGGACATGAACCAGTCTTTGTGGTATATTCCGACTTATGAAGTGTCTCCAATAACTTGGATTGAGCTTGCCTCCTGTTTTGAAGTCTCAGAGACATCAACAACTTCCTCTACTAGCACCTGGACTCTCTGCTGAGACTCCTACCATGATAAGTAGTGCCTAATCTAGTCCCTGGGCCCTTGAAAGGAGAAGCTGGTGAGAAACCAAGAAGAACCAAGTGCACCGACTTCGGACGACTTCAGACTGCGCCGCTTCCGGATCCCGTGACGCCGCCTGCCACTGAAGCCATGGACCTTGCAAGAGTATGATGAGCCTGCATTCCTGATGCCACTGCAGCCTTGCAGAAGTTCCCAACTCTGTGAGTCCCAAAGTGCTGTGTCAGCGGGATATCGAGCCTGTCGGAAGTGCGTGGATCCAGCGCTTTGAACAATGCACCTCACCTCTTCATATCTTCACAGCAAGAACCTGATGCCTTGCACCAATGCCTCCGCTCCTTTGCACCGCAGCAGCAGAAACAATGCGGCACAGGATCCAGCAGCGCCTCTATCCCCAACTCTGTGTACTGGCTTGTTCCTCATTTTCACAAGGTACTATACCTGTGGGTCTGCCTGACTCCATGACTGGCACCACTAGTGTCAGGTTGTTGGGACTGACTCCGTCACATCGCTGTGATATCACCAATTCTAAGCATAAATGTTTCTAAGTGCTATATTGAAATCTAATCTTTTAAAAATTCATAGCTTTGCTTGTCTATTTTGGACTTTTGTCATTTTGGTCTTGTTTTACTCAGATTGGCTATTTTTCTAACCTGGTGTTGAGTCCTTTTGTAGTGTTTTCACTGTGTAACTGTGGGGCATATTTATACTCAGTTTGCGCCGAATGTGCATCAAAAATTTTGACGCACAATGGGTGCAAACCCTGCCCCATATTTATACTTTGACGTCCTACCCCGCGGGCGTCAAAATTCCACCATGTGCGTCATTTTTTGGAAGGGGGAACCAGCCTTGCATTAATTATATGCAAGGTAGGCGTTCCCTTCCAAAAAATGACTTTAAGGTCTGTGCCCCATATTTATACTCTGACGTCATTTTGACGCACAGGAGGGGGTGGGCCTTACAAAAACTACGCACAGCCTGATGGGCGCCGTTTTTTAACGCCTGGGTCAGGGCAGGCGTTAAGGGACCTGTGGGCTCAGAAGGAGCCCAGAAGTGCCCTCCCCTGCCCCCAGGGACACCCCCTGCCACCCTTGCCCACCCCAGGAGGACACCCAAGGATGGAGGGACCCATCCCAGGGAAGTAAAGGTAAGTTCGGGTAAGTATTTTCTTCAGATTTTCTTTGTGGCATAGGGGGGCCTGATTTGGGCCCCCCTACATGCCACTATGCCCAATGACCATGCGCAGGGGACATAAGTCCCCTGGGCATGGCCATTGGGCAAGGGGGCATGACTCCTGTCTTTGCTAAGACAGGAGTCATGTCAATGGAGGTTGGGCGTAAAAAAAATGGCGCAAATCCGGTTTGAGGCCTGAATTTTGCCTCAGACCTGACTTGCCCCATTTTTTGACGCACAACCCCCATTTTCCCATACGCCGCTGCTGCCTGGTGTGAGTCATTTTTTTGACGCACACCAGTCCGCAGCGCCGGATAACGTCATTCCATAAATAAGGCGCCCGCATGGCGCGTTGGAATGGCGTTAGCCGGCGGTAAACTTTTTGACGCACAACTGCGTTGGCGCAGTTGTGCGTCAAAAAGTATAAATAGGGGCCTGTGTGTGTTGGTACAAATACTTTACATATTGCCCTTGAGATAAGCCTGACTGCTTGTGCCAAGCTTCCAAGGAGGTGAGCAGGGGTTTTCTTAAGTGTGTATCTCCATTGCCCTGAATAGAGTGAGGGACCCTGGTTGGACAGAGTGCGTACTGACTGCCAACCAGAGACCCCATTTCTAAGAGCAGAAAGGTAGCTTTTGGTACAGAAAGAAATATTTTTATTACTTGGTGTAAATCCCTTCAATAAATCAATCAATCATAGCATTTGTAAAGCGCACTACACACCTTTGAGGGTCTCAAGGCGCTGACGGTGGGAGTGCTGCTACTGGTCGAACAGCCAGGTCTTGTTGTGTCTCCTGAAGGTTAGTAGGTCCTGTGTCTGTTAAAGGTGGATAGGAGAGCTTCACGTCTTGGTGGTGAGTTGAAAGAAAGATCTGCCACTGGCGGTTGTTCTGTGGATGAGTGGAACGGTGGTGAAGGCAAGGTCAGCGGTGCGAAGCTGGCGGGTCAGGGTATAGAAGGAAAGTCATCTGTTGAGGTATTGTGCAGTGCTTTGTAAGCGTGGGTGAGGAGCTTTAAAGTGATTCTCTTGTTGACAGGGAGCCAGTGCAGGTATCTCAGGTGGGCTGTGATGTGGCTGTGGCAGAGGATGCCCAGGATGAGGCGTGTGGAGGCATTCTGTATGTGTTGCAGACTTTTCTGGAGCTTGACCGTCATTCCTACGTAGAGGGCGTACAGCTCCAGCTTGCTGAAAGCTGAGTTTTCATCACTTTCCTTGCACTCAAATTTGCATGCAGGGAAAGAGTTGAAAACATTGTTCCTGCTAGACATGGGGAGCCAGCTAGAGCAAGGGGTCCTTCAGACTCCCACAGCTGTCCTCTCCTGACAGCAAGCATCTTGGTGTGTGCCGCTTTCAAGGCATTCTATGGAGAGATCATTGCAATAACATAGAATAACTTCAAAGCCACACACAAGCAAGGTGATAGAATCAAATGTTATAGTTACATTATGAAGCACAGCAGTATGGACTCACCTCTGGCCTATTGATAAACCTCTTGGACTGTCACTCTGTAGATGGAAGGTTCAAATTGTTGTTGGAAATCATAAATATACATGTTCATAATTACAATATTACATTAGACATAAGCACATAAAATTAATGCACAATAATTGATGATTCTATTGCACATCTTCGCAAAGTGCCGTGAAGATGTGTGCAAGCTCTATACCCTATCTCTATGATCATATTGTACCAAAAGTCAATCATGTATAAAATCTATCTATCTATCTATCTATCTATCTATCTATCTATCTATCTATCTATCTATCTATCTATCTATCTATCTATCTATCTATCTATCTATCTACCTACCTAACTCTTTCACTGAAAACACCAAAGGTTACGGGGACCTTATAGTTAGGGTCAGATTTTGTACACACAAAACCATAGAAGTTCACCAGTTATAGTTATAGTTATGTCAAGAAACTATAGCACATGCCTTAAGGTAACTGAAACTCACGCCCTCATCATGCACATTTTTCTCATCAGTAATTTCACTGCAAATGATATGTCCCTCTAATCTTTGTTTTTGTTCAGTGAATTTCTAAGATTTTTAAAATTCTACCTCCTACCTACAACATCCCTGTAACCTTTACTTTTTAGTGAATTTCACAGTTTTTAATATAAATTATACTAAAGTATGTAAGTGGGTGTGTGAGTGGCTGTACGGGTGTGTGAATGGTTGTGTGGGTTTGTAAATGGCTTTGTGGATCTGAAAGTCGGTGTGTGAGTGGTTTTGTAGGTTTGTGAGTGGGTGTGTGAGTGGTTGCATGGGTGTGTTAGTGAGTGTGTTAGTGGTTGTGTGGGTGTATGAGTGAGTGTGTCAGTAGTGGAGTGGTCTGTGAATAGGTGTATTTGTTTATTTTATTGGGATCTGGAATGTGGATCCACTGTGGATCAGCTGATGCTAGCCCACTGAGAAAAAAACATTTTGGACAAAACTCCTGAACTGATTTACACCAAATTCCACCAAAAATCACTCTTTCTGAAGCAAGGGTTAGCTTTCTGCCACATTTGGTGTAATTCTGTTCAGCAGTTCAGGCTGTAGCCATGTCTAAAATTCATATGGGAATTTGAATGGGGAAAATATGTTTTGGGAGTACCTTTTTTTCTTGATCCCTACTCGATGGATCACCCTGAAAGTTTCCAGACAGCAGCTGAAGTGAATGGCAAACTAATTTTGAATATTTAATGAATATTCAGACAGCCCCAAAGTTAAAACTATATATATATATATATATATATATATATACATATATATATATATATATATATATATATATATATATACATGAATATATATCCATGTCTGCTGTTGCCTACTACATCTGCCAAACAGGTCGGGGGTGAACCAGCAGGTGTAGGACCCACTCAAATATGAAGAACAGTTGCTCAGCAAAGTAAATATCAATAGCAACAAGAGAATTCCGCATTTTATTAAAGACAGGCTCACGCGTATCGACCAACCAGTATTCCTCAGAGCCTTGTATACTGTGACAGCAAGCCCCAAGTGCTTCACACGTGTATTACATGCCCACAGCAGCCATCCACAAAAACTTAAATGGAGCAATCCATATAGTGAGTTACTCTGAGCTAAGCGCACCTGCAGTACAGCAGCTGCCTTTGAGATGGAGCAAAATAACATGGTGAAGAGATTTAGAGCTAGAGGTTGTCCATTGAACGCGAACAAGGGATTATGCCATAAGGTAGAGAACATTACCAGAGATAACCTATTGATAATGAAAGAGAAAGATGAAGGCCAGAATTAGATGGCACCCCTACAACCAAAGATTGATACCATTCTGGCTTGGGATCCTCCCAGGACCCAGACAGAGGTGAAAGCCTTTTTAGTTCTCACAGGATACCATAGTAGGTATTTCAAGGGGTATGGCACTATTGTTGCTCCTTTGGCTGAGTTAACCTCCAAAAAGCAACCCAAAAAGGTGATCTGGACTGAGGTTTCCCAGACAGCTTTTAATGCCCTGAAGGCAGCCATGTGCACGGCACCTGACTTCCCCAAGGAGTTTGTCGTGCAGACTGATGTTTCAAAGCATGGTGTGCGAGCAGTACTTGCACAGCTAAATGAAAAGGGCCTATACCAGTTTGTAGCCTTCATTAGTAGGAGGGTATCTCCCTGGGAATGTAGGTAAAGTGCAATTGAGCATGAAGCTTTTGCTTTGGTCAGGGCGCTGATCATTTGGGATGGATCAGAAGAGAACATTTTATGCAAATGAGATATCTGAATATGAACACTGATTATGTGTGTATATTATTTATATTTTTAACATATACCTAAAGAAAACAAATGAGACATAAAATTAAATTACAAGCCAAAAACATCTAACTTCCACAAAGCAATCTATGTCACCACCAAGAGAGCAATAAAACAGAAGGTGCATTTCAGTGGCCCAATGTGACTGTTAGCATGATTATGACTTTTATGAAAGTGTACCTCTAAATAAGAAGCAATTCATGACATGACACAATAAAATATTCTGGTATAGATGTAACAGGTGATCTTCTATGAAATTCAGATCTCATGAAAATGTAACATTTTGTGAAAACATTGGCACATTATGCACAGTATATGCCACAATGACTATAAAGTGAAATATATAGGCCCTCATTACAATCCTGGCGGTCAGTGATAAAGTGGAGGTAATACTGCCAATTAGCAGGCGGTAATTACCGCCAAATTATGACCATGGCAGTATGAAATCAGATAGACAGCAACTTTACCACACTGACCGCCAGGGCGAAAACAACTGCCACCACGGAGGCAGCTGCCTTCAGCCAGGCAGAAGCTGTAGGAGGCTGGACTGGCTTGTAGTGAGTACCAAGGGGTACTTGCACCTTGCACCAGGCCCAGTTATCCCTTATTAGTGTATAGGGTGTCTAGCAGCTTAGGCTGATAGATAATGGTAGCTTAGCAGAGCAGCTTAGGCTGAACTAGGAGACGTGTGAAGCTACTACAGTACCACTTAGTGTCATATGCACAATATCATAAGAAAACACAATACACAGTTATACTAAAAATAAAGGTACTTTATTTTTATGACAATATGACAAAGTATCTTAGAGTGTACCCTCAGTGAGAGGATAGGAAATATACACAAGATATATATACACAATAGCAAAAATATGCAGTATAGTCTTAGAAAACAGTGCAAACAATGTATAGTTACAATAGGATGCAATGGGGAAACATAGGGATAGGGGCAACACAAACCATATACTCCAAAAGTGGAATGTGAACCACGAATGGACCCCAAACCTATGTGACCTTGTAGAGGGTCGCTGGGACTATTAGAAAATAGTGAGAGTTAGAAAAATAACCCTCCCCAAGACCCTGAAAAGTTAGTGCAAAGTGCACTGAAGTTCCCCTAAGGACAAAATAGTCGTGTTAGAGGGAAAATGCAAGGAAAACACAAATCAGCAATGCAACAACGATGGATTCCTGACTGAGGGTACCTGTGGAACAAGGGGACCAAGTCCAAAAGTCACAAGCAACTCGGAGATGGGCAGATGCCCAAGAAATGCCAGCGGTTGGTGCAAAGAAGCTCTTACTAGGCAGAAGAACTGTGAATACTGCAGGAACGACAAGGGCTAGAGACTTCCCCTTTGGAGGATGGATCCCCCACGCCTTGGAGAGTTGTACAGAAGTGTTTTCCCGCCGGATGGACGCCAACAAGCTTTGCTACACGCAAATCGTGCGTTTGGCGTTTTTGGACGCTGCTGGGGCCCAGGAGGGACCAGGAGGTCGCAAATTGGACCTGCAGAGAGAGGGGACGTCGAGCAAGACAAAGAGTCCTCACTGAAGCAGGTAGCACCCGGAGAAGTGCCAGAAACAGGCACTACGAGGATGCGTGAAACGGTGCTCGCCGAAGTTGCACAAAGGAGTCCCACGTCGCCGGAGACCAACTTAGAAAGTCGTGCAATGCAGGTTAGAGTGCCGTGGACCCAGGCTTGGCTGTGCACGAAGGATTTCCGCCGGAAGTGCACAGGGGCCGGAGTAGCTTGCAAAATCGCGGTTCCCAGCAATGCAGCCCAGCGAGGTGAGGCAAGGACTTACCTCCACCAAACTTGGGCTGAAGAGTCACTGGACTGTGGGGGTCACTTGGACGGTATTGCTGGATTCGAGGGACCTCGCTCGTCGTGCTGAGAGGAGACCCAAGGGACCGGTAATGCAGCTTTTTGGTGCCTGCGGTTGCAGGGGGAAGATTCCGTCGACCCACGGGAGATTTCTTCGGAGCTTCTGGTGCAGAGAGGAGGCAGACTACCCCCACAGCATGCACAAGCAGGAAAACAGTCGAGAAGGCGGCAGGATCAGCGTTACAGAGTTGCAGTAGTCGTCTTTGCTACTATGTTGCAGGTTTGCAGGCTTCCAGCGCGGTCAGCGGTCGATTCCTTATCAGAAGGTGAAGAGGGAGATGCAGAGGAACTCGGCTGAGCTCATGCATTCGTTATCTAAAGTTTCCCCAGAGACCCTAAATAGCCAGAAAAGAGGGTTTGGCTACCTAGGAGAGAGGAAAGGCTACTAACACCTGAAGGAGCCTATCAGCAGGAGTCTCTGACGTCACCTGGTGGCACTGGCCACTCAGAGCAGTCCAGTGTGCCAGCAGCACCTCTGTTTCCAAGATGGCAGAGGTCTGGAGCACACTGGAGGAGCTCTGGACACCTCCCAGGGGAGGTGCAGGTCAGGGGAGTGGTCACTCCCTTTCCTTTGTCCAGTTTCGCGCCAGAGCAGGGGCTAAGGGGTCCCTGAACCGGTGTAGACTGGCTTATGCAGAATTGGGCACATCTGTGCCCAACAAAGCATTTCCAGAGGCTGGGGGAGGCTACTCCTCCCCTGCCTTCACACCATTTTCCAAAGGGAGAGGGTGTCACACCCTCTCTCAGAGGAAGTTCTTTGTTCTGCCATCCTGGGCCAGGCCTGGCTGGACCCCAGGAGGGCAGCTGCCTGTCTGAGGGGTTGGCAGCAGCAGCAGCTGCAGTGAAACCCCAGGAAGGGCAGTCTGGCAGTACCAGGGTCTGTGCTACAGACCACTGGGATCATGGAATTGTACCAACAATGCCAGGATGGCATAGAGGGGGCAATTCCATGATCATAGACATGTTACATGGCCATATTCGGAGTTACCATGGTGAAGCTACATATAGGTAGTGACCTATATGTAGTGCACGCGTGTAATGGTGTCCCCGCACTCACAAAGTTCAGTGAATTGGCTCTGAACAATGTGGGGGCACCTTGGCTAGTGCCAGGGTGCCCTCACACTAAGTAACTTTGCACCTAACCTTTACCAGGTAAAGGTTAGACATATAGGTGACTTATAAGTTACTTAAGTGCAGTGTAAAATGGCTGTGAAATAACGTGGACGTTATTTCACTCAGGCTGCAGTGGTAGGCCTGTGTAAGAATTGTCAGAGCTCCCTATGGGTGGCAAAAGAAATGCTGCAGCCCATAGGGATCTCCTGGAACCCCAATACCCTGGGTACCTCAGTACCATATACTAGGGAATTATAAGGGTGTTCCAGTAAGCCAATGTAAATTGGTAAAAATGGTCACTAGCCTGTCAGTGACAATTTGGAAAGAAATGAGAGAGCATAACCACTGAGGTTCTGGTTAGCAGAGCCTCAGTGAGACAGTTAGGCACCACACAGGGAACATGTACATGCACACCTATGAGCACTGGGGCCCTGAGTGACAGGGTCCCAGTGACACATACATATAGGCCACAAACCTATGAGCACTGGGGTCCTGACCAGCAGGATCCCAGTGACACATAACAACCATACTGAAAACATAGTGTTTTCACTATGAGCACTGGGGCCTGGCTATCAGGATCCCAGTGAGACAGTGAAAACAGTGACAAACACCCTGACATACACTCACAAACAGGCCAAAAGTGGGGGTAACAAGGCTAGAAAGAGGCTACCTTCTCACACAACCCCCCCCCAAACGAAGGACAATAAGGCTAACCTTGGCCAGTTGAGACTTTATTGTCTAAGTGGTGATAAGTAGAGAGTAGCTCTGCAATAGACTGGTTACTCCCTTTATCATCCACTATATGGTTACTTCCCTGTGGGGATGTAAACCACCCTGTTTGAAGTTTTTTAGCTAACCAACAATGTGAAGATGTATTTTCAGAGTTTCTATCAGTAAGTTTTAGTTTAGAGCAGTGGGAATTATCCACTGAACCTATTTGTAATGATGGAAATGCCAGACAGGGATGCTGTCTCAGTAAAGCCATAGCTGGGCAAAAACTTTGTCCATTTGGCTGGAAGAGAGAACAGGGATGCTGTTTCTCTTGAGTTGGAGCAGGGCAGGGATGCTGTCCTATGAGCTCCACACTAGGGCAGGGATGCTGTCCTAAGTGTTGTGAGGCAGTACAGGGTTTCTGCACTAAAGTTTCTCTGGGAGGGTTGGAGGGATACTCCATGTTAACTAAAATGGTGCTCTTTTTGTCACCAATGTTAGTTATCCCACAGAGAGGTACTTCTACCTCAGGGAGTCCAGCTATGCCAGCTGATGATTCCCTTGGAACAGGTGCCACCCCAGGAGAGGTTTCTCCCACCACAGGAATGGTATCCTGAATGGTAGGGTGGTTAGGGGATACTGTGATACCCTTTTTACCTGTTGATGGAGAGGGATCCTGAGTTTTCAGGCCTTCTCTCCTTTGCTTTTTCATTTCAGTAGAAATGAGAGGGAACAATTCCTCAGGGATGCCCAGCATGGCTGCATGGGCATAAAACTCTACATCAGCCCAACCTGAGGCCTCTAGGTCATTACCTAAGAGACAGTCTACAGGTAAGCTAGGTGATACCACCACCTGCTTAGGGCCAATAACTCCACCCCAACTAAACTGAATTATAGCTAAGGGAAGAAACTTAGTGGAGTTATGGACATCAATAATCTTATACTGTTGTCCAATGATGTGTTGTTCAGGAGGCACTAGGTTTTCAGTCACCAAAGTGAAAGTGGCACCTGTGTCCCTGTAGGCCAAGGCCTCAACACCATTTATTGAAACTGTCTGCCTGTACTTATCCATTGTAAGGGGACAAGCAGACAGTGTGGCAAGGCCAATGCCACTAGGTGTGACAGAAACTGTCTTGGGACTGATTACATCAGTTTCCACTATGGACCCATAAGTGAACCCAACTACACCCTTTGCTTGACTGTTGCCAGCAGTCCCACCACTAGTACCACTACTGCTAGGGGCACTAGAGCTTGATGTATTAGTGGTGGTAGGCTCAGGGGGTTTACCTGGACAGGACTTATCCCCTGGCCTATGGCCTCTGTTTTTACACACAAAGCACCAAGGCTTTTTAATGTGTGCAGGTTGGGAAGAAGAGGAAGAATTTGTTTTATCCCCGCCCTCTGAAGAGTGTTTAAGATTTGAAGTGGGATCTTTGGTTTTACCCTTATCCCCATGCTTATCTTGAGATTTTTCACCATCTTTCTTCTTATTGCCATCTTTGTCACCCCCTGTATGAACTTTTCTGTTCACTCTTGTTCTGACCCATTTGTCTGCCTTCTTTCCCAATTCTTGGGGAGAGGTCAGATCAGAGTCTACCAAGTACTGGTGCAACAAATCTGACACACAATTATTAAGTATATGCTCTCTCAGGATTGTGTTATACAGGCTTTCATAATCAGTAACTTTACTGCCATGTAACCACCCCTCCAAGGCCTTCACTGAATGGTCAATGAAATCAACCCAGTCTTGTGAAGACTCCTTTTTGGTCTCTCTGAACTTTATCCTGTACTGTTCAGTGGTTAAGCCATAACCATCCAGGAGTGCATTCTTAAGAACTGTAAAATTATTGGCATCATTTTCTTTCACAGTAAGGAGTCTATCCCTACCCTTTCCACTAAATGATAGCCATAGGATAGCAGCCCACTGACTTTGAGGGACATCCTGTACAACACAGGCCCTCTCAAGTGCAGCAAACCACTTGTTAATGTCATCCCCCTCCTTGTAAGGGGGAACTATCTTGTGCAGATTCCTGGAATCATGCTCTTTTGCAGGATGACTATGGGGAATACTGCTGCTGCCACCATGGGTTTCTAAACCCAACTTCTGTCTTTCCCTCTCTATTTCTAAAGACTGTCTATCCAAATCCAGCTGTTGCTTCTTGAGCTTCAGTCTGGTTTGTTCCACTCTCAATCTATTGAGCTCCCTTTCTAACAATCTGTCATCAGGGTGGGTGGGAGGGACATTTCTAGATACAGAGGTATGATGGGAATGAACAGAAGGAGACCTGTCCCTTACAGAGGGCACCCTAACAGCTTGGCTACCAGTATAATGTGAGAGCACACCATTAGTATGGTGTGATTCAACCTCTGTACCAACTATGCTAGACTGTCTAGTAATGGGCAGGCTGAGAAGTTTCTTTCCTGAACCTTTTCCTGGGGGAGTCCCTGGATCAGATTGAGAACCATTAGCTGCTTTTTCACCAGATTGGGCACTTATGGCCTTATCCTGTACTCTAAGCATGTTAATCAACAGTTCTAAGGAAGGATTCTTCCCTACACTCAAACCTCTCTCTATGCAGAGACTCCTTGCTCCTTTCCAGCTAAGGTGATCATATGCAAGTTTGGACAGTTCAACATTTTGGCCTGTGCCAGACATTTTTAGAGAGAGTTAAAGTGATAGACAAAGAGAAAAAAGTTTTCAGAACTTTTTGGAAAGACAGAAAAAAACTTTAAAAACTTTTAAGAACTTTTTGAAAGTTTAGAAGTACTTTTCAGCACTTAGAAAAGAGTGAAAAGAGGAAATGCAAAACTTTTTGGCTATGTGTATATACACTGACCTTGTTTTGTATATTTTTCTCTTATGAAAAGTACAATGACAAGAGTGGTAAGTAGTCACAAGCACTTATCCCACCACTGCACAACCAATGTAGTAGGCTGGACTGGCTTGTAGTGAGTACCAAGGGGTACTTGCACCTTGCACCAGGCCCAGTTATCCCTTATTAGTGTATAGGGTGTCTAGCAGCTTAGGCTGATAGATAATGGTAGCTTAGCAGAGCAGCTTAGGCTGAACTAGGAGACGTGTGAAGCTACTACAGTACCACTTAGTGTCATATGCACAATATCATAAGAAAACACAATACACAGTTATACTAAAAATAAAGGTACTTTATTTTTATGACAATATGCCAAAGTATCTTAGAGTGTACCCTCAGTGAGAGGATAGGAAATATACACAAGATATATATACACAATAGCAAAAATATGCAGTATAGTCTTAGAAAACAGTGCAAACAATGTATAGTTACAATAGGATGCAATGGGGAAACATAGGGATAGGGGCAACACAAACCATATACTCCAAAAGTGGAATGTGAACCACGAATGGACCCCAAACCTATGTGACCTTGTAGAGGGTCGCTGGGACTATTAGAAAATAGTGAGAGTTAGAAAAATAACCCTCCCCAAGACCCTGAAAAGTGAGTGCAAAGTGCACTGAAGTTCCCCTAAGGACAAAATAGTCGTGTTAGAGGGAAAATGCAAGGAAAACACAAATCAGCAATGCAACAACGATGGATTCCTGACTGAGGGTACCTGTGGAACAAGGGGACCAAGTCCAAAAGTCACAAGCAACTCGGAGATGGGCAGATGCCCAAGAAATGCCAGCGGTTGGTGCAAAGAAGCTCTTACTAGGCTGAAGAACTGTGAATACTGCAGGAACGACAAGGGCTAGAGACTTCCCCTTTGGAGGATGGATCCCCCACGCCTTGGAGAGTCGTACAGAAGTGTTTTCCCGCCGGATGGACGCCAACAAGCTTTGCTACACGCAAATCGTGCGTTTGGCGTTTTTGGACGCTGCTGGGGCCCAGGAGGTCGCAAATTGGACCTGCAGAGAGAGGGGACATCGAGCAAGACAAAGAGCCCTCACTGAAGCAGGTAGCACCCGGAGAAGTGCCAGAAACAGGCACTACGAGGATGCGTGAAACGGTGCTCGCCGAAGTTGCACAAAGGAGTCCCACGTCGCCGGAGACCAACTTAGAAAGTCGTGCAATGCAGGTTAGAGTGCCGTGGACCCAGGCTTGGCTGTGCACGAAGGATTTCCGCCGGAAGTGCACAGGGGCCGGAGTAGCTTGCAAAATCGCGGTTCCCAGCAATGCAGCCCAGCGAGGTGAGGCAAGGACTTACCTCCACCAAACTTGGGCTGAAGAGTCACTGGACTGTGGGGGTCACTTGGACGGTGTTGCTGGATTCGAGGGACCTCGCTCGTCGTGCTGAGAGGAGACCCAAGGGACCGGTAATGCAGCTTTTTGGTGCCTGCGGTTGCAGGGGGAAGATTCCGTCGACCCACGGGAGATTTCTTCGGAGCTTCTGGTGCAGAGAGGAGGCAGACTACCCCCACAGCATGCACAAGCAGGAAAACAGTCGAGAAGGCGGCAGGATCAGCGTTACAGAGTTGGAGTAGTCGTCTTTGCTACTATGTTGCAGGTTTGCAGGCTTCCAGCGCGGTCAGCGGTCGATTCCTTATCAGAAGGTGAAGAGGGAGATGCAGAGGAACTCGGCTGAGCTCATGCATTCGTTATCTAAAGTTTCCCCAGAGACAGAGACCCTAAAAAGCCAGAAAAGAGGGTTTGGCTACCTAGGAGAGAGGAAATGCTACTAACACCTGAAGGAGCCTATCAGCAGGAGTCTCTGACGTCACCTGGTGGCACTGGCCACTCAGAGCAGTCCAGTGTGCCAGCAGCACCTCTGTTTCCAAGATGGCAGAGGTCTGGAGCACACTGGAGGAGCTCTGGACACCTCCCAGGGGAGGTGCAGGTCAGGGGAGTGGTCACTCCCTTTCCTTTGTCCAGTTTCGTGCCAGAGCAGGGGCTAAGGGGTCCCTGAACCGGTGTAGACTGGCTTATGCAGAATTGGGCACATCTGTGCCCAACAAAGCATTTCCAGAGGCTGGGGGAGGCTACTCCTCCCCTGCCTTCACACCATTTTCCAAAGGGAGAGGGTGTCACACCCTCTCTCAGAGGAAGTTCTTTGTTCTGCCATCCTGGGCCAGGCCTGGCTGGACCCCAGGAGGGCAGCTGCCTGTCTGAGGGGTTGGCAGCAGCAGCAGCTGCAGTGAAACCCCAGGAAGGGCAGTCTGGCAGTACCAGGGTCTGTGCTACAGACCACTGGGATCATGGAATTGTACCAACAATGCCAGGATGGCATAGAGGGGGCAATTCCATGATCATAGACATGTTACATGGCCATATTCGGAGTTACCATGGTGAAGCTACATATAGGTAGTGACCTATATGTAGTGCACGCGTGTAATGGTGTCCCCGCACTCACAAAGTTCAGTGAATTGGCTCTGAACAATGTGGGGGCACCTTGGCTAGTGCCAGGGTGCCCTCACACTAAGTAACTTTGCACCTAACCTTTACCAGGTAAAGGTTAGACATATAGGTGACTTATAAGTTACTTAAGTGCAGTGTAAAATGGCTGTGAAATAACGTGGACGTTATTTCACTCAGGCTGCAGTGGTAGGCCTGTGTAAGAATTGTCAGAGCTCCCTATGGGTGGCAAAAGAAATGCTGCAGCCCATAGGGATCTCCTGGAACCCCAATACCCTGGGTACCTCAGTACCATATACTAGGGAATTATAAGGGTGTTCCAGTAAGCCAATGTAAATTGGTAAAAATGGTCACTAGCCTGTCAGTGACAATTTGGAAAGAAATGAGAGAGCATAACCACTGAGGTTCTGGTTAGCAGAGCCTCAGTGAGACAGTTAGGCACCACACAGGGAACATGTACATGCACACCTATGAGCACTGGGGCCCTGAGTGACAGGGTCCCAGTGACACATACATATAGGCCACAAACCTATGAGCACTGGGGTCCTGACCAGCAGGATCCCAGTGACACATAACAACCATACTGAAAACATAGTGTTTTCACTATGAGCACTGGGGCCTGGCTATCAGGATCCCAGTGAGACAGTGAAAACAGTGACAAACACCCTGACATACACTCACAAACAGGCCAAAAGTGGGGGTAACAAGGCTAGAAAGAGGCTACCTTCTCACAGAAGCCAATGTCCCGCCCACCATATTAAGACACTGCAACCTGCCACCTTTTCCGGGGCAGTACCAACAACATCAAAACCCTGTCGGAAACACTGCACAAAAGTGAAAGGACTCACCCTTGGAGACACAGGGAACAAACACGCCACCATGAAGCCCGAGCTGCATGTCTTCCCCATGCTCTTCTACGTGCTGCTCCACCACGAACACCAATGAAGGCGAAGACGATGACGGTGATTACAGCCACCTAGCACACAAGGAAGGGGTAGAGGAAAAAGGGAGTGACACACACATGCACAACACAATCCCCCACCCCTAATACCATACACACAATCAGCTGCAGTAATAAAACATATATACCCTGTACCTCAAATGAAAAATGCAAGGACAACATGAATTTACCAAAGTGAGTGTAATAACATCAACACAGTAGAAATAAGAAATATGCAATGTAAGTGGTATATCCAAATGTAAAGTTCAAGGGACAAAACCCAGTCCTCACTGTGCGTGGGCCACAGGGCAAAGACCTAGGCCCCACTTGTCACCAACATGGCGAGAACACTGCAGGGGGAATCATTTGGGAAATAGGCAGGTACCTCAGGGGGACGAGGAATGGGGGGGCACCTCAGCCAGCAGATGGAACAAGACCGCTGGTTCTGGAGAGGGCAACATGCCCTGTGCTTGGTCCTGGGGAGTGCAAGGCCACAGTCTCTCAAATGGGTGACTTGCCCACATGCTCTGGAGGGGGTAACATGCCCTGTGCTCTGTCCTGGAGAGTGCAAGGCCACAGTCTGTCAAGTGGGTCACTTGCCCACATGCTCTGGAGGGGGCAACATGCCCTCTGCCCTGTCCTGGGGAGTGCATGTCCACAGTCTCTCAGGTGGGTGACTTGCCCACATGCTCTGGAGGGGGAAACATGCCCTGTGCTCTGTCCTGGGGAGTGCAAGGCCACAGTCTCTCAAGTGAGTGACTTGCCCACATGCTCTGGGGAGGCTAGGGTTGGTGGGTGTCTTATCCACTGGTTCTGGAGGGGGCATCATGCTCTGTACTCTTGATCCTGGGGAGGGTTGGGGATGGTGGGTGGCTTACCCACTGGTTCTGGAGGGGGCATTGTGCCCTGTGCTCTTCATCCTGGGGAGTGCAAGGTCACAGTCTCTCATGTGGGTGTCATACCCACTGGATTTGCCGTGGGCAGGCCGCACAGCACCCCATGGAGGCAGGACTACATACTGTCCACCGGCAGTGATGGCTGCTCAGTGGTGTTTATGGTGCTGCTGCAGCCGCTGGTGGGAGGAAGCTCCTGCCCATCCCCTGCAGCCTCAGACGGCTGCTCAGTGGTGGTGGTGGTGGTGGTACTGCTGCTGCTGCTGGTGGGGGGAAGCTCCTGTCCATCCCCTGCAGCCTCGGACAGCTGCTCAGTGGTGGTGGTGCTGCTGCTGCTGCTGCTGGGGGGAAGCTCCAGCCCATCCCCTCCAGCCTTAGATGGCTGCACATCCATGGTTGTTGGTGGGGGCTCCATCTGAGTCTCTGCCCCAGGCTCCTTGTCCTTCCTGTCTGCTGGTGCTGGCTCCTTGCCCTTGCTGGCTGTAGCTGGCTCCTTGCCCTCCCTGGCAGCAGCTGGGGCTGGCTCCTTGCCCTTCCTGGCAGCAGCAGGGGCTGGCTCCTTATCCTTCCTGGCAGCAGCTAGAGCAGGCACCCTTTCCTTGAGGCTGCCCGGTGCAGGCTCCTTCACCCTCTGCACAAGTGCCCTGGATCCTTTCCCACCACGAGTGGGTGTGGAGACTACTGGGCCTGTGGACTGGGTGGCTGAGGTGCTTGTCTGGGTTTTTGACACCCTGGCCAGACGTGCAGGACAGGGGGGGAAGGGGTAGGGAAGATGTTAATGGTGGAGAGGAAAAGCTTCTTATGGACATTGGGGCGGGAAGAAAGGAGTAGGTTTGAGAGTGAAGGAAGAGGGAGTGTTTGTAGGAGGTGTTTGTCTGCTGTGTTTGGGTGCATAGGCTTGATGCTGTTGTGAGGTGAATGGCTGTTGGGTGTCTGAGTGCTTGCGTTTGTGTACTTTAGGAGGGGGGACAGACACAGTGGGCGAGGGCACAGTGAACGTGTGGATGGCTGTTGTGGTGGTGTCTGTTAGTGAGGTGTGTGTTCTGCTAGGTGTGGTGGTGATGCTGGTAGTGGATGAGGATGTAGTGCATGCAGATGTGAGTGTAGATGCAAGTGGGGTGGAAGTGGGGGAGGAGGAGCGAGGAGGAGGGGGAGACAGTGGAAATTGTGGATGCTGGCATCTCTGCACCTGGATGGTGTTTAGGTGAGTGCCTGTGGGATGATGTGTGGTGCTTGTGTTTGCCAGTGCCACTCTTGTGTGTTGTCTTGTGTTCATGCTCATCTGCCTGTGTGCTTGGGATAGGCTGGAGTTGAGGGGAATGGCATTGGAAAGAGGAAGTTGGAGGGGGGATGGTGGAAACAGGGACAATGGCTGCCATCAGAGAGGAGGCCAGAGCCTGGACCACTCTCTGTTGGGCCGCCAAGTCAGCGTGAATGCCCTCCAGAAATGCATTAGTTTGTTGCATTTGGGCTGCCAGCCCCTGGATGGCATTCACAATGGTTGACTGCCCAACAGAGATGGATCTCAGGAGGTCAATAGCCTCCTCACTCAGGACAGCAAAGCTCACTGGGGCAGGGCCTGAGGTTACTGGGGTGAAGGAGATGCCCACCCTCCTGGGTGAGCGGGCATGGGCAACTCGATGAGGGTCTGCTGGGAGGGCGATGCTGGTACGGGGGTAGCAGCTGTAGCTGGGGTGGTCACAGAGGTGCCCGCCACCACAAGGGAGCTTTCATTGGAGGAGGTATCTGTGTCTTAACTGTCCCCTCCAGTCGCCGCCATGGTGCTCCCCTCGCCCTCTAACCCACTGGTACCCTCACCAGCGGTGGACTCTGCCTCCTGGGTCCTGTGGGATGCAGCTCCCTCCATCACCGGTGTCTCTGCCAGATGATGCTAACGCACATAAGGACAGGGTGACAAAACAAAAAGGGGGGAATAGACAGAGGACACGCTGGTTCAATGGCTGCACCAACACCACCATTGGCGTACACACCACTCTCACACACAAGGAACAGCCCTGCGCAATTTGCATTGCACTACCAGTTATTTTGCTAGCCACCAAAGCATGGGGAGGGACACACAACTCCAAATGCAGCACACCTGGGACCTAGGCAGCCCTGACCAGTAGTGGATGCCTACAGGCTAAGTAGCAGGATTATCCCTTATCCCTTCAGAACCCTAGCCAACAGGGTACCTACTCTGCAATGTCAGGCCTGGGCTAGGGACACCCACTGAAACACATCCCCCACCCGGATACCTTCCTACCATGCGTACGTTGTAATGATGGCCACTGCACTCACCACCTTGTGGCTGCTGTGATGCCACAGCTCTGGATTGGCCACCGCCAGTGTGTGGGCCATCAGAGGGTCAGGGTTATACGGCACCCCTTCCTCATTGGGAGGCCATCCCCAGCTGGGCCTCCGCCACCCTCTGTGCCAGCGCCTCAGGTCCTCCCACCATTTCCGACAACTGGTGCTCTGCCTGCCGTGGACCACCAGGGTCCGCAAGTCCTTGGTGATGACACGCCATATACCCTACTTTTGATGGGCGCTGAACTGCAGAGCAAATACACACAGGAAAATAGTATCAGTCAGACAGTCCTGCCTGTTACAGTTATGGCCCACCATAACCCTTCACATCACCATTTGCACACACATGGTCCAGCACACAACCAATACGCCATCCAGAGGACATCCACCCACCCCCCTTACATGAGGACTTCACACAAACCACTCCATGCATTCATGCCACATGCAACGTGCTCACAGTGTACTGACCCGTAATTGCGAACAATGTCAGCGGCATGAACTCACTTCCACCTGTCTGTGTCACAGGAGAAATAGGCACAAACTGGACAAATCACACTGACCCATTAGATGTTGGCAGATTGCAGACTACTGTTGGGGCTCCATTGTTCAGTTTGTGACAGCCTCCTCACTCTTTTGCCCCTTAGATTCTGACCACTGTGGATGAATAGGGATGGAGACATACCCCGTGTACAGACCTCTGGTGGACTTGGCTACACTGGAGGACAGGCATATAATACTCACCTATAGACTGCACAGGGCCACAATCACAGTACTGTGTGCCCAATTGGATCCTGAACTGATATCTGCTATCCGTCATCACACTGGAATCCCCCTCTTGTGCAAGTTCTATCAGTACTCCATTTCCTGGCAACTGGTTCTTTCCAAGTGACAGTGGACTTGGCAACAGGAATATCACAGCCAATGTTCTCAATAGTGCTGACCAGAGTGTTGTCTGCCCTGATTAAACACATGTGCAGCTACATTGTTTTTCCCCAGGTGGAGGATTTGGCCACAGTGAAGGCTGTCTTCTATGCAATGGGACATATCCCCAACATAATTGGGGCGATTGATGGAACTCATTATTATAAGTATTTCCCCCATCACAATGAACAGGTGTACTGAAATCGTAAGAGTTTCCACTCCATGAATGTACATCTCCCATGTCAATGCTAAGTATCCTGGGTCGGTGCATGATGCCTTTATCCTGAGGAATAGCAGCATCCCAAATGTGATGGCCCAACTACAGAGGCACAGGGTGTGGCTAATAGGTGAGCCCTGGTTCCCACCCAGCAGGTGTTGGTGCATGGGTATGGTGTGGGCCATATGGGATAGTGTGTGGCTAAATGTTGTCCCTCAATATTTGCAGGTGACTATGGTTACCCCAGCCTATCATGGATACTGACTCCTGTGAGGAATGTCAGGACAAGGGCATAAGAACGTTACAATGAGGCGCATGGGGAAACAAGAAGGATAATCAAAAGAACCTTTGGCCTCCTGAAGGCCAGTTTCAGGTGGATCCCTGTGCTACTCACCTAAGAAGATCCACCAGATAATAATGGAATGCTGTATGTTGCCACAGCCTTGCCTTGAGACGCCATGTACCTTTTCTGCAGGAGGAGGAGGCTGGAGATGGCCGTGTAGTAGCAGTGGACCCTGTAGACAGTGAGCATTAGGAGGCAGAGGATCAGGATGAGGACAACAGAACAGCAGTGATACGACAATACTTCCAATGACACACAGGTAAGACAGTATTACTTCACATTTCGTTGTCAATGTTTTGTATATTTTTGGCACTGACATTCTGTTATTTCCCACTTCTATGACCATTTACTGTACCCTTTGGCAAATAATTTTACAGATGTTGGTGCCCCACTATAGCTCCTATAGATCACTGCAGCCAAATACAGGTCTTTCCTATGTGCACAATTACTGTACGGTCGAAGTGCAATGTTTGAACCTGGTAAAGCGAATACATACTTTAAAAATGTAACATACTCCATACTTGTTTTTTTCCAAGGATGTTTATTGAAGTGCTAAGAAGAAGAGGGGTAAATGCTGGGGGTGGAGTATTGATGGAGGAAAGTCCAGGGTATTTGTCCAGTCTATTTGTAGCACAGGTGCATTGTCCATGGGGACATAGGAAGGGGGAGCAATGGCAGTTCGAGTGGGACACAAGGGTGACAATCAGGAGAGTCTCATTTCCTGGTGGGGATCTTAGCAATAGTCTCTGGCTTCTGCCTGGATCGCAGGGAATGTTTGTGAGGTGAATCTCCTTCTGCAAGGGGAATGGTGCTGGTGGCCTGTGAGTCCTGTTGCGGGGCCTCCTGGCCACTAGCGGCAGCAGAGGTGGAAGGCAGTTCAAATGTCTGGCTAGTGGCAGGGGCCCTCTGTTGTGAGACTGCCTCCCTCATAATGTTGGCCATGTCTGCCAGTACCCCTGCAATGGAGACCAGGGTGGTGTTGATGGCCGGCAAGTCCTCCCTGATCCCCTGGTACTGTCCCTCCAGCAGCCACCTGTTCTCCTGCACGTTGTCCAGGATCTGGCCCATCGAGTCCTGGGCATGTTGATATGCTCCAGGATCTCAGTGAGTGCCTCCTGGAGAGTCGGTTCCCGGGGCCTGTCCTCCCCCTGGCGCACAGTACTCCTCCCAGTTTCCCTGTTGACCTGTGCCTCTGTCCCCTGAACCGTGTGCCCACTGCCACTGACCCCAGGTCCCTGATTTTCTTGGGTATGAAGTGTGCCCTGGGGTCCCTGTAGAGGTGGACACACTGCTTGTCCTGGGGACAGAGGTTTGGGTACGCTGGGTGGGTGCTGTGGGGGTGTTTCCAGATGGCAGAGGCTCTGTGGTGGTATGTGACTGGGCCTGGGTAACCGACTGTCCAGAGGTCCCTGATGGGCCAGGTTAGTCTTCCAGATCCAGGTGACCAGAGTTGCTGTCGTCACTGTGGGCCTCTTCATTTGGGGGACTGGATAGTGCTGGCACCTCTTCTCTGGTGACAGTGGCTGAGATAACTGTGGGGATATAAATGAAGTGTTATTGTTTCTGTGTGTGACATATTGTGCATCAGTAGGTTGTCCTATTTGGTTGTATTTGCCCTGGCAGCTTTCACTTGTGTAAGTTGGTATATTGTGGGCTAGCTGATTCTCTCTAGTGTGCATGCTTTGGTGATAGGTGTCCATGCAGGCCTGTTAGTCATCTCCATGTATTGGTAGTGCATGCTGGGCTTGACATTAGAATGAGTGGGATGTGATTATGGTGTGTGGGAGGTGGTTGCGTGATAGGAGTGAGGGTGGGGGTTTGTGATGGCATGCAGGTAGGGGTGGGTAGTAGTAGTATAGAGTTGACTTACCAGAGTCCAGTCTGCCTCCTACTCCTGCCAGGCCCTCAGGATGCATGATTGGCAAGACTTGCTCCTCCCATGTTGTTAGTTGTGGGGGAGGAGGTGGGGGTCCACCGCCAGTCCTCTGTACAGCGAGTTGGTGTCTTGCTGCAATGGAACGTACCTTCCCCCGTAGGTCGTTCCACCTCTTCCTGATGTCATCCCTGGTTCTTGGGTGCTATCTCATGGCGTTGACCATGTCCACGATTCTCCGCCATAGCTCCATCTTCCTAGCTATAGATATCTGCTGCACCTCTGCTCCAAATAGCTGAGGCTCTACCCTGATGATTTCCTCCACCATGACCCATAGCTCCTCCACTGAGAATCGGGGGTGTCTTTGTGGTGCCATGGTTGTTGTGTAAGGTATGTAGGTGAGGGTGTGTAGGGTAATGTGTTAGGTTGTGTGATGTGGGGTGCGTTAGTGGTGTATAGGTGTGAGTGGTATTTGCCTCTGGTTGTGTGAGTGGTCTTGCTGTCTCTCTCCGGTGGCAATTATTTGTAGTCGTAAAGGGTTGTTGGTAATGTGGGTGTGTGTTTTATAGTGGTGTGGGTGTGTGGGTGTGGTGTGTGTATGGGTGGCAAATGTGTGTTAATTAAATTGCCCAATGTAGGGTTGTTTTGTATGTGTGTGTGTATTATGAGCGTGGCGGCATGTAGCGCCAATGGTTTACTGTGGTTGAATGTCTGTCATGGTGATTCGTGGGTGATAATGTGATAAACGTTGTTCTGTTGGCGTAACTGCCAGTTTATCACTGACCTTTGGTGTGGTGGACTTGTTCTGTTGCTGAATAGTGACGGATTGGTGTGTGTGTGTCATAATATGGTGAACGGATATCCGCCGTCGCTACGGTATGTTGGCTGCAGTTAGCATGGCGGTAAGTGGGATTTACCGCTAGTGTCATAATGAGGGCTATAGTGAGTAAGGTCTTGGTGATGCCCGAAATGCATCTGATTTGGAGTAAAGTTCCACGCAGTCTCCATTTCTGAATGAGTGTGCTTTATTTTGTATTGTTGCTGGATCTATATATAGGAATATAGAGTACAATTGAGAAAAGTGTTGTAGAATGTGGTGTTGTACAGTGGAGTTCCATAGAGTGGAGTGGCATAGAGTGAAATGGGGTAGAGTGGAGAGGTGTAAAGTCATGTAGAGTCAAGTGGCATAGAGTAGAATAGCATAGAGTGGAGTGGCATAGAGTGAGGTGGGGTACAGTCCAGTGGTGGAGAGTCGGATAGCATGGACTGGAGTGGCATGTACTGGAGTGGCATACAATGCAGTGACGTTGACTGGAGTGGCATAGAGTGGAATAGTATAGACTGGAGTAAAGTAGAGTGGAGTGACAGAGTGGAGTAGTGTAGAATGGAGTGGCATAAAGTGGAATAGCATAGAGTGGAGAAATCAGGACAAGATGTATCATACAGCATGTTATCAAAAACATAAATGCCATTGAAAGTGTATGTTAAGTGCCATTACTCCCACTCGTTCACCACATGAACAGGAGGTTTAATATTGAAACGTTACAAACATTTTCTTAGTTGAACACAAGACAAAGGCAATCAACAAGTTATATATCCACATATATTTGGCCGGTGACCACTCTGGCAAAAATATCAAACTGGTTGGTTAAGAAGCTAAGCGCTAGCTGAGCAGCTACTCATAAACCCATGAGGATTGAACATTTCTGTGAGTAGAAAGGTATTGTACAACAGGGGCCCACCATTACCAGCATGCAGTTATTGGTAGCTGAACCACCAGGGCTACCTGCCCATGGCAGTCGGGAGCCTTTCCATACATAAACAAAGTTCATCTTTATTGATCTTTTCCCAGACCCAGCAAATCCATTACCATTGAATCATGTGCACCAGTTGGAAGTGTTCGGGTCCATTCCTGCACTTTCCATGATATCATTGTGGGACATATACCTGGTAAACCTGGGTTTCCAGTCCAATCTAACCTCACACATGATCAAGAATGGACTGTTTAGCGATGTGGAGTATTATTCTCCAGTTACTTCGAAGCTGATTAGTGACAACATGGATTGTCTCCATGTGATGGGAATAGACAGTCTCCTGCAAAGTAGGTTGAGGACCCCAGGATCATAGCAAGATCATCAGAATGAATTGGGTGTTGTGAATAACGAGCAACACGGTGTACATGTCCGATGACCACAAATAGGCCGGAGGCAGACTGAAATTATCACCTGTCATGTTGAAGGACACTAGAAATAAGACAGTCCCCAGATGGGAAAATATCTCCAGTAGATTCATTAACAAAGGTCATATGTAAGTGTCAGTGGAGTGTGGTGCTTAAGCCATAGATCAGTTATCCAGTCCCTCTGTTGATATAGGAAAGACTGTGTCATTCTGCCACACACATAAAAAGAGGAAAAAGTCTCTGAGGTTTGGTTTTGTGCAGGAAGGTGCCTCTTCCTGCACATAAACAATCCAGCTGACAACATAGGAACCCTTGCACCATTGTGCAAGGGTGCCTCTGTTGGAGCTTGAAAGCTGAAATGGCACCAGCACAGGGGGAAAGGACAGTAATGCACCGTATTGCATAAATACAGTGCATTCCTAATGTTTCACTTTGGTGTAGGGTAGGTGACCTGCTGACCTACTCTATGCCAAATCCTCTTAAATGAGGGCCACAATGTATTTCTTCAATAAGGTGTTCTATAATGCTCTAAAGAAGCTTAAGAAATTGTCTCATGCCATAAATATGTGCCCTGGATCCTAAAATAAAATATTCTAGATATGGCGTTTACTTCAAGCCCAATGGATAAGTTTGGAAAAATATTATGGCGAGATATGTAATAAACATGGCACAGGCGCAATTTCCCCTTGACAAATTTCTGCAAACCTGATAGTTTTCTGGGGGGAAACGCAATAAATTGGATGCATGCAGACTTTGGTTTGGTAAACACCAATCACGCAGGTGATGCCTAATTTTTTAGAGGATTTGGAGATATTTACGAACACAGTAATTACTGCACCTAGGGCCATATGTACGAACACATTTTCCCATAGACATAGAATGGGTAAAACCCTTTGCTACATCTGGCCCCTAATTCTATAGCTTTTTATCAGCTGCATTTAATAACTCGCCCTTTCCCGGCCATTTCATAATCGTGCCCAGAATGTCTATTTATTAAATCAGCTCTGTACCGTGTCCCGTGATTCTCAGAAACAAAACTCGAAGTCAATTCGCACTAAGAGGCAAAGAAAACCTTCTCCTTAGTCTTCAAGAGGATTCCAATAATTTAAGGCATTATAACAATTACTTGATATTTTGCGTGCCACAGTACAGCGGTTTCACATCTACTTTTAATGTATTTTATCACAAATATATTTCAAAGGCGTGTTGCATTAAGTACAACTAAAGTTAATATATTGTTTTATAATGTTGCACAGTTTTACAGCACTGGAAGTGTAATTAAGTATTATTGTTGCGTGGCGGTGCAGAGGAATTATAACAGTTATATTAATAAGATTCTGAGGCAACTTCACACCTCAAAGGGATTCGCATAATACAGAGATGCCGCAAAGCAGCTTTTACTAGGTGCATTTGCATTATTTGATGTGAGAATCTATGTAGAGCATATTTATTGTCTTATTTGCACTAGAACATTCACAAAGCATCATTGTATGCTTAACTGACACCACCACAATGTTACCGCCACCTACTAGGACCCTCATTTTAAGTGGCACAATTCCAGCCAGAGCCATAACTCCAGGTGGAATTAGGTCATCCACAGGACATCTACAGCTGTCTCCCATCCTGAAATTTTTGGTAGGCAAAATCCCGACCTGATCATTCAGAGCACGAAAACATTGGACCAGTCTTCCTAGTTCTCACCTCGGCTCCTGCCCGAACTCTGGAGCAGCATAGGCAGAGCAAAATTTCCTCCCACCATACAGTATGAATTCTACCTTAACAACAGCCCCTTCACCACCTCCAGCTTCGTAAGGGTCCTTTGCGAGGCACGTTCCGTCTGCACAGACCAGTCACAAAAAATGTGCACTTTTCCCCCTGGAAACATGGACAATCACACGGGAATGGACTTGGTACCTCCAAGTCTGTGTGGTCATGCCCCATTCTGGGAAATGAGCTTGTAATGGGAGGTGTCTAGTGCGATTCCAGCTCTCTCGTATCCCCAAATCAAAATTACCTGATATCCTAAAGAGAGCTGAGGAGGTTAAAGGTGTTTGGAATAAATATCGGTTTAAAAAATATGTGCACATTGAAATATCGGAAAATAAATATTGTAGTACACGAATATTGTGATGTACAAATATCATTGACAATAACATAGTTTTTTTCCATTAAGTAATATCGTTTTAAATAATATTGATGTTATTAATTTCGTTTTCAAAACTATAGTGATTGAAGATATTGGTGGTCATTGCGATTTTGGCGGTCTTGGGACCACCAGGTTGGCAGAGGCGGTCATACCACCAACGGCCTGGTGGTGAAGCCCGCCATATTATGGCGATGGCAGTCATCCCAACTGAATACAGCCAATACACCGCCAGTGTGGTCTGACCGCTGTGGACAGAGGTAGGCACCTTCAAACCAGCAGGGAGCATGTTTCCAATGGACATATTATGAGGCTGCACACCGCCAGGGTTACCGCCGCTGCCACACCGCCACCAAAACCCTGGCAAAAGCGGATGATATAAAAAGAGACACTCACCTTCAGGAACACAGAGCTGACTGGAGCAGAAATGGAACCAGAACTCAAAATCCTTCCACTGCTCCTGCATGCACAATGACTCCAGATCCAGCGATGAAGAAAACAACCACAAATACGCACACGTAGCACACACTGGAGGGAAAGCCATTAGTATAAGCCCACACACAGCACACACAACTGGGAAGCCTTGTGATGGGCACACATACACGTCCCACACACCCAAATGAACACACACACACTTTGACATACACACACTCACACACTTACTACACACACACACACAGACTACTCACACCACGGCCAACACACATGTGCCATAGACACACCAACCCACACACACAACACCGCCACTGTCAAACACTTTCATACACAATACCACTGACTTACACAACCACATCTCAACCACAGCTACACAGATCCATCACCAACCACTCTCCCTGCACACATTCACATCAAAACACACACACTCAACACATAACAATACCACACAACCAACCAACACTAACACTCACCCGTACAATAAATGTGTTGTCACACCATGCCCACACCACACACAATGCATAGGACAGAGCCAACACCACACACACAAACGCACAAACAATAACCACAAAATGGCACACAACACCAACATAACACATCACACCATGAACAATACACAATATAGCTTCACACTTGCTTGTGACTACACAATCATATCACACACACAATTACACACCCATAACAGTGGGACAGATGGCAGGGCCTCACACACACATGCAGACCATGCACAACAGCATGCACAGCCAACATACCCAAACATGTCGCACACACAAACTAAGGATCACAAACACAAATCCGACATGGAGAAAGAAAGGTAGGACAAGTAGTGTTTAATGGATGCCAACATCTAGTTGGCCCAGATGTATTAAGTCTTCAAAATAAATAGAAATATTGAACTATGTACATGATGGTCCATAGGCAATCCAATGTTGAGGTGTGAAAGGCACATTAGGCACTTCCTTGTGCCCCACCTTGATTCCTGGCAGCAAAATGACCTCCACAGGTCAGTGGCATCAAAAGGACAGGCAGACACCTCAGTGGCGAGGGTGGGGTGGAGGAGGGTTTGGACTTGGGAGTGGGGGTCTTTGGGTTTGGGTTTCAGCTTGGAAAGGGGGTCCTTGGGTTTGTGCTTCGGTTTGGGTGGTCGGTCCTTGGGTCTGCCCTTGTGAGGGGGGCCTTGGCGGTGTTGACTTTTTTGCAGCGGAAGGGGCAGGGACAATAGTAGGGGTGGAAAGGGAGGACTTTGAGGTGGAAGGGCTGGACTTTTGGAGGGACACAGCAGGCTCTGGGGTCTCACAGGGTGGGGAAGGGGTAGGGAACAGTGCAAACACATATAGGAAATGTTTTTTAGGCACACAGGGGCAGTCATGGGCAAAGGCTGTGGGAGTGGCAGGAGAGAGAATGGTCGTAAGATGTGTTTTTGTTGTTGTCTTGGGGGCAGGTACATGCGTGGAATGATTGGGTGTGCTGAGTGTTTATTGGGTGGGGGGGGTGCGGGCATTTAGGTGTCTTTGGAGGGAGGGATGTTCTAGGAGATGCCATGCTGGATAGGTGATTGTCTTTTGGGGTAGTGTCTTCAGGTATGGTACATGTGCTGCATGTGGGGGTGTCGGTGGTTGTGGTGAGTGCAGATGTGATGACTGGGGAAGATGTCTGAGGGTCTGATATTGTGGTGACTGTGGGTAAGATGGAACTGGTGGCTAGATCTGCAAATGATGATGTGCTGCCTGCAGGAGTGGCAGGTGTAGTGTCTGTGAAGGAGTGAATAGAGGGGGAGTCTGTGCAGGGAGTGGATGTTGTTGTGTCTGCAGGTGTGTGTTGTCTGTGTGCATGCCAGAGGTGGGTCTTGTGGTGCTTGTATTTGTCAGTGCCTGCCGTGTCTGTTGAGGTAGATGAATGCCTGTGTGAAGGTGTGCTCTGGATGAGTGTTGGGAGAGGGTTTTGGGGTTGTGAAGAGGGAGGTGGAGGGGGGTTGGTTGACAAAGGGACACTGGCTGCTATCAGTGAAGTGGCGAGAGCCTGAAAGGATCTCTGGAGGCCAGCCATGGCACCGTGAATGTTTTCCAGGATCACAATGCTCTGTTGTACCTGATCTGCCAGTCCCTGGATGGTTGACTGACCCAAAGAGAAGGGATGTGTCCCACATCATAGACATTTGCCTTCACATGTGCCAGATCCCCTCTTTGTGGGAACCTGATGTAGGTGTCCAAGTGTTTCAAAAAAGCACACAGTACATCCTTCAAAACAAGACTGAACATGGGCTGTGACATCCCTGCTGCCAAGCCCACTGTCATCTGAAAGGAGCCTGTGGCAAGTAAGTGTACAACTGACAGAATGTGAACTGTGGGAAGGATGGCATATGGATTATGTATGGCAGGCAATAGATTTGGCTCCAACTAGGTACATAGTTTCATGATGGTCTGTCGATTCAGACAATATATCTGAATTATGTGCCTCTCCTCCAGGGTTGCAAGGTCCACTAGCGGACAGTAAACTGGTGCATGTCTCATTCTCCTCAGGACAGGGTGTCTAGGATGGAGAGGAGAAATAGCACAATGTGAAATTAACACTACATGTGTTGGCACAACACATTTTACTTGCACTCACCTAACACTGTCCACATGGAGCACACTGCTGGGACATACCATATTGCTGTCCTTATCAATAGTGTCTGACATACATCACATGTGTGAAGTTCCATATGTGGTATACTAGTCTCTCCTGCACTGAGCCTGTATGTAATCATGCCATATACCTATACAGTGACACCACCAATCATCCAACGAGTAACTGGACATGCTGGTCATCAGACACCCAGCCACATGGGATGACTGGGTCACGCATCTCACATGTATGTGTCAAAACATGATTGCACCACTTAGGCCTACCCTACTATCTGACATATAAGGTGTATAGCACACTTATTTTACTGTATAATGGTATGATGTGTGCCTAAAATTGCAGCTGCCTGACCTGCAACACTGGACAGGTGATAGTGACCTAATTCCGCTGGCTTATGTCATCATAGCGATAGGTGGTCGCAAGTGCTGAACGTCCCGTTGGTTAATATTGCTGCCTATGGGAGACTGAGGCCAATGGCGATCATCGCTGGCAGTGACAATCCTGCATGCAGCGGCCGTCACCGCCATTTTATGCGGCCTAGCTCACTTGACTCCAGACACTCTAGCAAGCAAGACCTCTACAAGCTGAGCTGCTGTGTACTGTCTCTGGGAGCTATCATGCCATGCCCAGCAGGTGTTATGGCCCCCGCTGTCACCCTGGAAGACCTAGAGAGGCTGGTGGATGAGGTCCTACCCCTGTATGGGTAGCTTTATGGGGAACCAGTGGATTAGGTGAGCCCAATGCCATAGTCATGTGTGATAGGGGTGTGTGTGATGGTGAATGGTGTACGTGTGCCAGTCAACGAGTACATGCATGCAGGCGGCATGGAGTACAGGCATGTGAACCATGAGGATGGGTATGTGTGGGCATTTTGTGAGTCTGATGTTTATATTCCACTGCTGTTGGTATGGTGCCAGTCTAAATAACTTTCTCCTTCTGTCTGTGTCACCCATGCAGGTCAACACCCATCAAAAGATGGGCATTTGGTGTGCCATTGCCAAGCAAGTGTGGGCCCTGCGGGTCCATGCCAGGCGGAGCACCAATTGTTGCAAGCAGTGGGAGGACCTAAGACGCTGGGCCCAGAAGCCCATGGAGGCCCAGCTGAGGATGTCCTCCAAACAAGTGAGGGGTGCACGTCGGACCCTGATAACCCACATTTTGGTGGTGAACTACCCCAGGTGGATGGGCATTTGAGGGCAGCACAGCAGCCACAAGGGAGTGAGTTCTGATTGTATCCTGGGAATTTTCTGGCCATTATTGGGAATGGTTGGCTAGTTGCAGTTAGTGCTACATGTGCATCAACATTTGAAAATGGGCAATAGGCACCCTTGCTGAGTATCTTATGTAGTTGTTTCCCCATGCTCTACTGTCAGTGTTTTTTCACCTTCCTGTTCCATACATCTCGAAGTCTGTAATGTGTAGATGCACAAGTGAGATGGGCACATGTGTGACTCCATTCTGGCCCTACCATGGATGCAAGTGTCAGTAGTACCCTAAGAATTGTGTATGACCTGCCCCAGCCATTTGCTTCAGTGACTCTGAGGTGTCAATCCACTCCCATTTGTGTAGCCAAAATGTATATGCGAATTTGCAATTCTCCTTCAATCCCTGTGATCATGTACTGTAACAGGTACAGATAGATTGTGAGGCTGGCATTACATTTCCTCCACTGCACTGCCCTTCATGGGACAGGAGTACTGCCCTGGGAGCTGACTAGGCATACATAGGTGTGCCGGTAGTAGGGTATGTGTAGGTAGGCAACCTGGGACACTGCTACATGTAGATTTGATTAGCTCTGATTGCATGGTTCTGACATACATGGGGGCTTTACTTGTGGGGATGTGTGCTTCCAAAGTATGGGGTGGTACTGGTATTGGTAAGTGCCCTGGGAGAACCCAGATGTGACACCATGGTGTGTATATGGCATGCATAAGAAAGCCCTAGCTTGTATTCTGCTGTGTTGCTGATTGACTGCCTACATGATGTCGACATGGATACTTGGGGGGCATTTCTGATGGCCTGTGACTCTTACAGCTTGGCTTGGCTATTAGGCTGTGGCAGATTGGGAGTGATTTGGGTATGGCATGACACATCTGATGTGAAGTGACTTGGTGTCTGACTGGTATTGGCCAAATCTGAGTTGTCCTCCATGATGGCCTCACTATACTGAGTGGGCAGCCATGTGTAAGGACAGGTAAGTGTTGTGTGCTCAGAGTTTGGAGTTGTCTACACTGTGATGGACATTTAACAGTGGACATGCCTATTCAGGTGTAGTCACTGTAGGGGACTACAGTTTATTGTTGTGTAATCTGCACATCCAATGGGTGATAGGGGTATGGTGAGGTAAGTTGTGTAACCAGGCATGGTATTGATAGTGCATCCAGGGCATGCTGTGCCAGCTCAAAAGTGCACAGTATTGCATCATAGAAATGAGTCTAGTAGTGCACATCACTTATGTGATAGGTGCCATAGATGGCACCCATATACTCTTAGTCCCTCCCAGTGCCAATGAACAGGTGTACAGGAACAGCAAACATTACCACTCCATCAATGTGCAGGTGGAGTGTGTGGCAGACCAATGGGAAACATCCTGAACAACTAGGTCTAAACCACTTCTTGCCTGAACCACTACTGCTAAACAACTAAAAAGTCTCCACAAATAAGTACTGAACAACTACTGTCTAAACAACAATTGTGCCTGAATAACAATTGCCTGAACAACTCATTTTAAGGTAAGGTTTTCTTTTTAGTTTTTATGATTTATTAGTTGTTTACAACATACATGTACATCAGGGCTGAAGTCCAAGTCTAGAACTATTCCCACTTACAGTGGAGACATAATTGATCAATTTTCTGATACTTTAATTAAAGGTTTCAAGATCTTGAGGGCCCAGACAGCCAAGAAATCAAATATACAGACTAGTGGGTACCACAAGACATTGAAAAAACTGTCCAAGAATCCAGAAATTGTGGTACGAAGTTCTGACAAAGGAGGAAACATTGTAATTTGGCCTAGACAACAATATATGGAGGAGGCTTATACACAGTTGAATGATCTTGAATGTTATAAAAGAATTGATTTAGAATATGTGGTAAATGTCAAAACAAGATTTGATTTAGAATTGATACAATGGAGAGACAGAGGTCTCATAAGTGAACAAGAGTACAAGTTTCTTAAAGTAGACTTCCCTAAATTACCTGTATTTTACTTAATACCTAAGATCCACAAAAATGCACGTAAACCACCTGGGAGGCCCATTGCCTCCATCAAAGGGAGTTTGTTTGAATTTGTATCACAGTATCTAGATGTATATTTACAACCTTTGGTTAGAAATTTATCATCATACCTACAGGACAGTAGTGATTTTTTAAGAATGATTTTTTATATTAGCTGGGAGAAAGATTTCCTTTTGATGACGTTAGATGTAACAGCATTATACACAAGCATTTCGCACAATTTGGGAATACAGGCAGTTGAGTATTTCCTAAAAAAGCGATCCATCAACTTCTATCAACATAGCAAAATGCTATTAGAAATGATTACATGGTGTTTACAACACAACATGTTCTACTTCAACAACGAGATATTCGAGCAGGCATGTGGTACAGCGATGGGAACATGCTCTGCTCCCAGTTATGCCAATCTTTTCATGGGGTGGTGGGAAGAACCGATTTTAAACAATTTTCCCCTAGACAAATGGAGTGACAATATTATCATGTGACTCAGATACATTGATGATATCTTTGTAATTTGGAAGGGAGACTTAACCACTGCCCATAAATTTATCAAAGAAATTAACAACAACACTTGTAATTTGAGATTTACAGGCAAGATTGACTCACAAACGATTGAATTCTTAGATATAACAGTGATCGTAGCAGATAACAGAATTGAGACAACACTGTACAGGAAGACCACAGCTGGAAACACTATATTACATGCCAAAAGTCATCATCCACAGCCATTGAAAAATAACATCCCCTATGGAGAGTTATTAAGAGCAAAAAGGATTTGCAGTACAGAACAGAATTATGCAAATGCAGAGAGCGAAATGATAGAAAGATTGAAACAGAGGGGTTATGCTAATGAGATTTTAGGGAATAGTATCACAAGAGTAAAATCCCATACGAGGGAACAGTTATTGTTCACTACAGACAATAAAGCCAATTCGTTGGAGATTAAGAAAAATAAAAAAGAATAGATACAGGGATTGTGAGATTCATTACCACATTTAATACTGCTCATGACTCCGTAAGAAAGTTATTGCAACAACATTGGCATATGCTCAAAAGTGATCCAGTTATAGGCACACTAATAAGTAATAGGCCGACGATAACTTATAGAAAAGGAACATCGACGAAGGATATTTTGGTTAAAAATGATTTGAGACAAGAGAAACCTTTGAACAAGAGTTGGTTAAAGACACAAGATGGATTATTTAAATGTACCAAATGTAAGGCATGTAGGAATGGAGAAAACATCAAAACCATTGAACTAACTCATAGAGCAACACATACTATCAGAGGCAGATATGACTGCAAAAGTGATTATGTAATTTATATTCTAAAATGCAGTTGCCCTAAGCTATATGTAGGTAGCACAACACTTCAAGTACACAAAAGAATTTTACAACATCTGAGGGCCATAGTCAATAGAGATGAGTCTTACCCGGTCGCCCGACACATGCACGATTTTCATGGAGGTCGCGTAGAAGAGGTCAAATACAGTGTAATAGATGGTATCAGCAAGGATATCCATGGAGGAGATAGGGAAAAACATCTGAGGAGATTAGAGTCCAGATATATATTGGCATTCGATTCAAGAGAACCAGTGGGGCTTAACTCAAGTGAAGAGTTATATATACATTTAGGTTAATATGGTTAATTAAATTACGGATAATTCATAATCAGTGACATGAATACGTTTATTATGTTGTGTTAATTATCTTATGATATGGTGAACGGTTACATGAGATTTTTCCCATTTAGCGTTTGTTTAAATAAATAATGCCCTATACAATAATCATATAAATTTGATTGGACCTGGTGGATCTCTCCAATATAATATCATTAATATCATATAAGCAACAGTTTCTCAGTGATAAATTTAGAAATATTTAATTCAATTAGATTCATTAAGATTTTCCAAGATTTGTAAATATTTATTAGTGATTTTTCAATATATATTTGTATATTATGACACATTTATTATTATATTTGGTCACTTGTTTCATATACATCTTTTCACATGGAGTGTATCACAGTTGTTATTATATTTTCAAAAGGCCGTGTATTGCTTTAAATGAATGTTACTACATAGGATATATAAAGGGGGCCAAAATGGCGGCCCGTAGGTTGAAGAAGGCGGTCACGCCGAAACGCGTTCCTGCTTTGTTATAATAAACCCTTTAAACCATTGTGGAGTGCTGGAGCCTTAATGATTTTTTAAGGAATTGCATTTCAAGCAAAGACGAGGTGGCGTGCGTCCCATTCCAGCACCATTGGCGATTAGGTGCAGAGAGAGAAACGCCAAACGAAGTGTTTAATATATATATATATATATATATATATATATATATATATATATATATATATATATATATTAGTTGTTCAGGGAATTGTTATTCAGGCACAATTGTTGTTTAGACAGTAGTTGTTCAGTACTTAGTTGTAGAGACTTTTTAGTTGTTTAGCAGTAGTGGTTTAGGCTATAGTTGTTTAGGACCTAGTTGTTCTGTCACATATTCAGACCAATACATCTCTCAAGTGACAGCAATGTTTCTTGGATCTATGCATGACTTCTACATTCTGAGGAACAGCAATGTCCCGCACATGATGACACGTCTACAGAGGGCGAGGGTTTGGCCCATAGGTATGTAAGCATTCAGTTGTATGTCCCTGTTATGGGACTTATCATCCCAATGATCCATGTGGCTGTACCCATTCTATAACGAGTCCTACCTCTGTGCACACAGGTAACTCTGGCTATCCTAACCTTCCCTGGCTGTTGACACCAGTGAGGTACCCTCCCACTGAAGGTGAAAACCCTTTCAATGAGGCCCACAGCAGGACGAGGTGGGTAATTGAAAGGACATTTGGCCTCATGAAGGCTAGATTCAGGTGCCTGCAAGTCTCTGGAGGAGCCCTCCTCTACACTCCCCAAAAGGTATGCCAGATCATAGTAGCCTGCTGCATGCTCCACAATCTAGCCCTGAGATGTCAGATACCCTTACTAGCTGATGAGGTGGTCAGTATTGTACAATGCCTCCTTCATACTCCTGTTCTCATGTCATTCCAGCTACTAACTGTGCACTGTTTATCTTTGACACTCATACCTATTGCTTGAGGCATGCGTGTTCTGTATCCTTTGGTTACTGTGCATATTGTAGATTTTAGCACATGAGAGTTGCCATGCACAATGTTTGGTTATGTATTTCCTGTAACTGATGCTGTAGATGTGTTATCTGTCATGCCCTGTTTAGTTGTCTGCTACATTGGGCACGTCAATTATGGACTACATATGTGCTTTAGCTGTCACCGTGCCTACTATCCTCATGGTGATCTCTGTAATGGTCTTTTAGCAGGGAGGATGTGTCAATTTACTCTGGTGTGTGTCAATTCTAGAGACTCCTTTACATCAGCCCTGGCACATATCTGTTGTACTGTGCCTGTTGCAGAGGATACCTTCCTCTGCAGTCCTTTACACTGCCTGTTGGCTTGTGGCCCATTCCACTTCGACAAATAGGTCAATATACTTTTGTTACTGTGCAAATAAATACACACAGTGGCTGTGATCAATGGTGTTTATTGTGACTTGAATGACAAATAGGTAATGAGCTGGGTCATGGTAGCAGAAATCCTGAGAATTGGCTAGCACAGCTGTAGGTATCGCTGGCCCTGTGACCCTGGGCCATGGGAAAATGGAGTTTAGTCAACAGGGTGTCTCAGTGGCACACAAGGGAGCACTATCAGGTGGAAGTCACTTCCTAGGAGTGGTTTTGGTCTTGGCATTTGCCCCAGCCAGAAGTCTGAATGCACATCTACGTTTGTGGTGGGGGGGAGCTTCTCCAGCTATTGAGGGATGGGTGCCTGAGACCTGTGCCTCCTCTGGCAGGGCCTCCATTCCACTAGCAGCAGCAGTTGTAGAAGGCTCAGTTGTGATGTGACTAGTGGAAGGCGCCGGTTGGTGGGTAGAGGAAGCACTCATGTTGGTGATGAGATCCATGAGCACCACTGCATAGAGGCCATGGTGGCATTGTGGGCCTGACACTGCTGCATGGCCTACTGGTGGTATTCCCTCAGCAACCTCAGGTTTTCCCCATCATGGTTAAGATCTGGTCCATCCTGTCCTGGGATAGTTGATATGCTTCCAGGACCTGGGAGACGGGTTCCTGTGCAGATGCCTCCTTTGCGTGCCCCGTCCTCAGGCCCACAGGTCCCCTCCCACACCCCCTGCCCCCATGTGTCTGTGCCCCTGGCATGATGTGTTCACTCCCAGTTTTACCAGGATCTTCATTGTCTTGGGTTTGAGGGTCCCTGTCCTGTTGGGCAGACTATTGATTGACCAGTCCTTGGGGCACAGGTTTGGGGATGAAGGGTTGGCTGAGTTGTTGTTGCCGCAAGGCGGGGGTTTGTTGTGGCCAAGGTGAGGCAGGGAGTGGTAGACTGACCAGGGACACAGGTGGGCCAGGTAGGTTGTGTCTTTCCTGACATCCAGTGGGGCCTTCATCCGGAGGAGGACTGACCATCTCTGGTAACCTCTCAGTTGTTGCTGTGGCAGGGGTACCTGTGGATGGAATGAGAGAGAGTTACATGTTGTGAGAGTGTGTATAATTGTCTGTTAGTCTGATCCATACAGTAACTTGGCTTGATTCAAAGCAATGGCATTGAGAAGTGCAGTACTGCTAACATTGTTTGTGGATGGTGGATTGAGACATGTGCACCATGCTCCTTGGGCTTGTTTTCATCAGGCCTTGTCACTTTAGCTTAGTGGGCTGGTTATGTTCCTGTGTGATGGTTCACATGACAGCTGTTAGCTGATGGGCATTCTGACTTGCTAGGTATGAGATTGGAAATGGCTGTACATTGCAGCATGGTGTACAAATGGGAGTTGGGTATGTGTGGAAGCAAGGCTTTTTGTCTTGCCTGTGCATGTTGTGCATGGAGTGTACCTTACTGTCATGGCCAGGATTGGTGTATTTCAGGGTAGTGTGTCTGAATTAGTGGGGCTTTGGATTGGTGACCGTGCTTTGTCTGTGCCTAGGTTAGTTTTCCATTGTGTAGTGCCATAGCATTGCTGTCATTGCCATGTAGTGGTCCTCAGTCGAAGCATCCAGGTGTTGTAGCTAGTGCACTTGTCATATATGCAAAAGGTGTGATGTGACGTGCAAAATGAGGGTTTTGTGGTGGATGGGCTAGTGCATTGTGGGAGTCGAGTGATTGTTACAGGTAGTGCTATCCAAACACTTGGCAGGGAGTGTGTGGGCATTAGGGTGGGTGGCAGTGTGGCATGTTGTAGAGGGGCATTAGGTGAAAAGGTGAGTGGTATAGTGGGAGATGGCGTAATTTGCAGAGTGATTGGGTGATGAGGAAGCATGCTGGACAGGACAACTCACTGGCAAGGGAGTGTTAGTTACTCACCAGAGTCCACTCCTCAGGTATTCCAATCAGGCCCTCAGGATGCAGAATGTCCAAGACCCTCTCCTCCTACAATGTGAACTCTGGTGGAGGAAGTGGGAGCCCACCTCCAGTCTTCATTACTGTCAGCTGGTGCCTGGATTCCATGGAACACACCTTCCCCCGTAGGTTGTTCCATCTCTTCCTGATGTCCTCTGTTGTGCGTGGATGGGTGCGTACTGAGTTGACCCTGCCCACTGTTCTCTTCATTTTCCTGCCTATGGAGGTCTGCCAAACCTGTTCTCCAAAGAGTTGTGGCTCTATTTTGAGGATTTCATCGACCATGACCAGCAACTCCTCATCGGTGAAGCGTGGGTGCTTATGGCATGACATGGTGGTTGTGTTGGGGGGATGCTGTGTGTGTGGGGTGCAGTGTAAGGTGATTGGTGGGGTGGGGTGGGGTGGGGGTGTTTGGCAGTGAGTGGTGGTAGGTGGTGGTGTTTGTGTTTAGTTGTGGTGTGTGTATGGTGTTAGTGGTGCTATGGTGCTGTGTGTGGTGGTTTTGAAGTGTATGAATGTCTATGGTTTATATGTGGTATATGTTTGAATTGTGGCTTCTCGGGTCTGTGTAATTCATTAGTTATGAAAAGGATTGTGGGTTGTGTGGGGGGTGTTATATAGTGCTGTGAGTAGGTGTGTGTGTTGTGTGGATGTGTTCCTGTTGTGTGGGGTATTCAAACTGTCCAATGCGGTGTTGTGTTCTGACAGGAGTGTGTTCTGAGCGCGGCGGTTCGGACTGCCAATGGTTTACCTCCATGGAAGCACCACTGTGCTGATTTGTGGGTCTTAATCTGGTGGGGTGGAAAGTTGTCAGTCTGGCGATGCAGATAGTACAACCACCTTTTTTTCACCCTCCTATGTCCTGGTGGTGTCAGATTGGTGGCTGTTTTTGGGTGGAGTACTTTGTGGACTCCTAATACGGCATGCGGTCTTTTGGGAGCTGCCACCACGGCGGTGTTGCCAAAAGATTGCCAAAGTCATAATGAGGGCCATTGTTTTCTATTTATTTTATTGTGTTTTATTTCATATATCAAAATTATTTGTTACTATTTTTTATATGAATGTTAATTTTTAACTGCAGCTTGCAATTTTAAGTGATCTAGATATATATATTTTTTGACTTTTTATAGTATTTATAGTGTTGTAGCAGTCAGTTTGCTTGGGGTATAGGACAGAGTGGAAAGATATTCAGTTAACAATAATTATAAATGATTTAATAAATATTATTTAATTACATGATATGTGTTATATAAATTATGTAATTTTGATTTAATTTTGTTACATGTTGATTGTGGGCTGTTAGTTTTGTAGGGGTATAGGAAGTTAAGTTAATTAGCTAGCAATTAATTACTAATTGGTAAGTAATTATTTATTTGATTCTGATTATGTTATTTATGGAATTCCTGTTTGTTTTACTTATACATTAGTTGTGGGCTGCTAGATCTGGAGGTGTCTAGGATCGGAAGTCAATTAACTAATAATTAATTAATGATTTATTTTTAATTATGTTAAATAGAGACTACTGATTTATTTTACTGATATTTTAGTTGCAAGATGCAAGTATGTAGGGGTATAGGATAAGAATTTAATTAATGAATAATTAATTATGAATTATTATTTGTGAATTTATCATTTATTTGCATTTTAAATATTTAAATTATGATTACTTATCTATTTTATTTATATTTTAATTGTGGGCTGCTAAGTTTGTTGTTGGTCTATACTGGGAAGTTAAGTAATAATTAATGAATAATTAGCTATTAATTAATATTTAAGTGATTTTAAATATTTAAAATAATGAACACTTATTTTATAAGATATATTTTAGGGGTGGGCTGCTAAGTTTGTAGGGGTATTATTGAGAAGTTAATTAATGATTGAAAAACAATTATTTATTAAATGATAATTAACTGTTTTATTGAATTTAAAAAAATGAAAAGTGTTTCATTTATTTTGTATTAGATATATATATATATTTGTGTGAATTCAAAATTATTATCTTAATATTCAAATGATTGTTCTACATTCATGGTGTTACTTATATATGTTATTATGTATTTGAAGTGAAGTACTTTCCTTCGTCTTGTTTAACCTGCAGTCGGAATACTGAAATTAACCTATTTGCAATTCAACACATTTCCTATAGTTGAGCTGTTTAGAGTGTGAATAGTACATTTTACCCCTCCAAAGTCCAACACTTTCCCTCCTGTTGTGCTTACCGGATTGAGAATAGCAAATTTCACTCCTCTGAAATTCAATCCTGTCCCTGCTGTTGCACAAGCTGGACTCTGAATATTAAGCTTTACCTTGCCAAAGTCCAACACTTTCTCTACTGTTGCTCTTACTAGAGTGGAATTGGTAAATCTGACTCCTAAAAGGTCCAGCACTTCCTCTACTATTGTATAAAGTAGGATGTTAATGTTTATAGTATTATTTGTAAAACATATTTGTAAATATGTATATACACAAACCTAGTGGTGGTCGCCAGTAGGTAGTTACAGTTAGGACCTGATTCCTATAGAAAAACTGTTTTTTACTTGCTTATATGTTTGGAGCCGCTTGACGAATTTTCACAAACATTTCAAAACGTATTTTTACAGTCATGTCAGCTACTATCCCAAAGGTTTTGGGGTGATCAGTCAAGCGGGGGCCGAGAAAAAGCAGGCATCAAAAAAGGAATGCTTCCCATGTTAATTCCCATAGAGACTTTGAACAGCCAGTGATAGCGCCTGACCCACTGGACAGGGTTACACCAAAGGCAAAAAGGTGGCTCTTGCTCCAGAAAGTACCCTTTTTGTTATTTAGTGTAAATCCATTCAGTAGTTTTTGAGAAACTTGTTTACATAGGGACATGAAGGATTCCCGAACCCAACCAATCTAGTGCTGAGTTCTGATTGGCTGACAACACTTCAACAGTGAAGCATTGGCAGCCATCTTGGATCTCAGCTTCAGTCAAGTCACACAAAAAAAGTTTAATAAAAGGGGCCAGGGTAGAGCTACCCTGACCCTTTAGCTCTGGTGCTGGGGTCAGAGGGGCCAGAGGTACCCCCTAGAGCAAAAATGTATTTTTTTACAAATTTTCAGCAGGCCCAGGATCACCATCTCCCCAGGAAAAATATGCAAAAAGAAGGAAGGGATCCATTTTAGACCTCTGCAGCCCTGGAGACTGCCACCTTTCTTGGGCTAAATACAGAGTTGGAGGGGGGCGCATGGACCACCTTGAGCAGCCAGAGATGGCCCTGGGGACCACCAACCCTGAGGGTCAGCTCCTGCTATGTCCTGGGGTGCCCACAGCCAGGACATAGCTGTTTGCTTTTGCTTAGTAGGAGCTTACTGCTCCCACCAAGGAAAAGCAAACAAAGTCAGTTTTCTGCAAGTGAGAGCTGTCAAGCATGCATGCAGGGAAGACAGATGAAAACATTGCTCCCACAAGCAGGGAGCTGCTATGAAAAGTATCTCCCTGCTTGGTGGAGCAATGTCAGCTCCCATAGGACACAGCGAGCCAGATAAGACCACTGAGGCCTTGAGGCTCCCCCCACGGTCCCGCCACTCTCTCTCTCTTCCATCCCATAATGGGATGGAAGAGAGAGCGAGAGAGAGAGAGAGATAGTAATTCCAATGGTCTCTCCATGCAATGACTATACAGCACAAAGGGTCACCTATGGCATAATGGGTACGGTCACAGACCCTCACATTGAACGTTGAGGGTTCTAGTCTAGGTGTGTCTGTGGCCATTTCCATACTTTAATTTGTTTTCAATCTTCAGATGTTTAAGGTTCACAATGAAAGGTGATCTAACTCTTTTTAATTGACAAATACATTTTTCTTTTCAATTTGTCATGAAATATCTTATTCTAAGTATATTGTTTCATCAGCACCTTGAAAACTCTCTATTTCTCTCCCTCTCACTATCTTTCTCTCAATGTTTTCTTTTTCAATCTCTTTTACCCACTCAAACACCCACTCAGACCCTTATGCTCCCACTCACGGACCAACTGAGACAATCACACACCCACTCACAAACCCACTCAAACCCTTGTACACCCACTCTCAGCCCCACTCAGGCCCTCAAACACCTACTTACAGACCCACTCAGACTCTCCCACACCAACTCACAGATGCACTGAAACCTTTCTCAACCACTCACAGACGCACACAGAAACTGACACACCCACTAGTACACTGATGCACCCACTGTCACATCCAGTCAAACACTCTCACAGCCCCTCTCTACACCTATTCTCACACCCGGAGAGAAAGGCCACGGCCAATTCCTGCGACGCAACTGCCAAAGGGCACTGCACAACATGGATTGGGTGGTGAGGGGGGTTACCCTCAGGGTCCGGCTGCAGCCTGTGGTTGGATTAAAGTATAGTGACGAAAATGTCTTTATACTAAAAAAAATTGAAATTCACTTAAAAAAGAAATAGAGTTAAAAAATACATAGAAATTCACTTAAAAAACAAAGGTTACAGGGACATTATAGTTAGGCTCACATCTTAAATGTATCAAACCATAGAAATTCAACAGTTATAGTTATCTCTAGTAACTATCGCCCTCATTATGACATTGGCGGTAAATACCGCTTACCGCCACATTGACGGCCACCCTTTTACTACCAAGGCGGCGGATATCCATTCACCATAATATGACACACACAAACCAATCCAACAGAATACAGCCACAGACACAAATCCGCCAGACCAAAGGTCAGTGATAAAGTGGTGGTATCAAAACCCACACTGTTACGCCAACACAACAACTCCCACCACATTATGACCCACGAATGACCATGGCGGACATTCATCTGCGGTAAACCATTGGCGGTACATACCGTCAGCGCTCACAATGGACACCCACAGACAAAACAACACCACATTGGACAATTCAAAGAACACACACATGGCACCCATACACCACACCCACACACCCACACACCCACACCACTATAAAACACATTAAAATTCATTGGCACAATACTGACACTAAGACCACTGACACAAGTAAATACACACACCACATACACCCATACATTCCTCACGCACCCCACTTCACATACCCCAATACTTTACCCTACACACCCTTACCAACACACATCACATAACACCCACGGCACCACAAAGGCACCCCTGTTTCACTGAGGAGGAGTTAATGGTCATGGTGGAGGAAATCATCAGGGTAGAGCCACAGCTATTTGGAGCACAAGTGCAGCAAATATCAATTGCCAGGAAGATGGAGCTATGGCGTAGAATCATGGACAGGGTCAATGCCGTGGGACATCACCCCAGAACAAGGGATGACATCAGGAAGAAGTGGAACAACCTACGGGGGAAGGTACATTCAATAGCAGCAAGACACCACCTCCTCCCCCACAATAACAGCATGGAAGAAGCAAGTCTTGGCAATACTGCATCCTGAGGGCTTGACCGGAGATGGAGGAGGACTGGACACTGGTAAGTCAATTTTTAACAATTATAACCCCCCATACCTGAATGCCATCACATACCCTCCCCCTCACTCCCAATACTCCACTACATCCCATACACCCCACCATCACGTCACTAATCCCAATGCCAAGCCCTGCATGTTGTACCAATGCATTGACACCCCTCACCACCCTGCATGGACACTCAACACTAAAGCATGCATAGCATAGAGAACTAACAATCCCACAATACATCACCATACACAAACAAAGGTGGCAGGGCAACAGCAATGATAGAGGGGAAGCCAGGGATGTACAGTATGTCACAGACATGAAGCATAATACATCACTTACATCCCCACAGGTGCCCCAGCCAATCCCAGTGAAGGGGAGGTGCCACGACTATCCTGTCCCCCAACAAAAGATGCCCCAGTGATGACAGTAACTGTGGATTTCAGGATCTGGACCAACAACCTGGCCCATCAGGGACCACTGGACAGTCAGTTACCCCAGCCCACTCACAGTCCACCACAGAGCCTCCCCATCAGTATCTAACACCACAGCACCCACCCAGTGTCCCCAAACCTCTGTCTCCAGGACACATCAATCAGCAGTGTGCCCACCTGTATAGGGACCCCAGGCTACACCTTGCACCCAAGACAATCAGGGACCTGGGGTCAGTGGCAGTGGGCACACGGTTCCGAGGACAGAGGCACAGGGCAACAGGGACACTGGGAGGACTGCTGTGTGCCAGGGGGAGGACTGGCCCAGGGAACCGATTCTCCAGGAGGCGGTCTCCAAGATCCTGTGAGCCTATCAACAGGAAACGATATGCCAGATCCTAGACAACGTGCAGGAGAAAAGGTGGCTGCAGGAGGGACAGTACCAGGGGATCAGGGAGGACTTGTAGGCCATTAACAACATACTGATCTCCATAGCAGGGGTGCTGGCAGACATCGCCAACATTATGAGGAAGGCCATCTCACACCAGCGGGCCCCTGCCACTAGTCAGTCATCTGAACAGCCTTCCACTTCCACTGCCCCTATTGGCCAGGATGCCCCACCACAGGACTTACAGGCCTCCAGCACCCCTCCCCTGCAGAAGGTGAACCAGCCCACAAATGTTCCCTGAGATCCAGACAGAAGCCAGAGACACTTGCCAAGACCCCCGCCAGGAAAGGAGGCTCTCCTTATTGTTCCCCCTTGTGTCCCACACAGTCACCCTGTCCACCTTGAACTGTCATTGCTCCCCTTCCTATGTCCCCTTGGACAATGCACCTGAGCTACAAACAGACTGGTCCAATAACCTGGACTTTCCTCCATCATCAACCCATCCCATTTCGATTACCCCTCTATGTGTTAGCACTTCAATAAACACCCTTTGATAAAAATCGATTTTGAGTATGTCATAAATTTCCAATATATTGATTGAAACAGGTACAACCAGTGAAAAAGAACTGTACATAGAATGCGCATAGCATCAATGACCTGTAGCTAGCTGTTGTGATCACACCAGGAGTATTTGTCAAATCACCAACATCTGCAAATGAATAGCCAGAGGGAACAGTAAGTGGGCATAGACGTGGGAAATACCAGCATGCCAATGCCACACAGAATACAACTAAAGTCTTTGAAATGTAAAGTTACACTGTCTCACCTGTGTGTCATTGGAAGTACTGACAGATTACAGTTGATCTGTTGTCCTCAGCCTCTGCCTCCTCATCCTCACTGTCCAGTGGGTCAACAGGTTATATAACATACAGCATGCTACTACTATCTGGCAGACCTTCTTGGGTGAGTAGCACAGGGATCCACCTGTTAGATGGAGGCACTGGAACCTGGCCTTCAGGAGGCCAAAGGTTCTCTCAATTATCCTTCTGGTTCACCCATGTGCCTCATTATAACGTTCTTCTGCCCTTTTCCTGGCATTCCTCACAGAGGTCAGAAGGGGTCAGAAGCCATGATAAGTTTGGGTAACCAGATTCATCTGACAATATTGAGGGACAACATTTAGCCACACAATATCCTAAATGGCCAATACCATACCCATACACCAACATATACTGGGTGGGAACAAGGGCTCACCTATTAGCCACACCCTGTGCCTCTGTAGTTGGCCCATCACATTTGGGATACTGCTGTTCCTCAGGACAAAGGCATCATGCACCGACCAAGGATACTTAGCATTGACATGGGAGATATACTGGTCTGCCAAGCCCACCATTTGCACATTCATAGAGTGGAAACTCTTATGATTCCTGAACACCTGTTCATTCTGGCCGGGGGGGGACAGATGCAATATGTGTTTGTTAATCGTCCCAATTATATTGGGGATATGTCCCATTGCATAAAACTCCGCCTTCACAGTGGCCAAACCCTCAACCTGGGGGAATGCAATTTAGCTGCACATGTGTTTTATCTGGGAAGACAACACTCTGGTCATCACTATTGAGAACATTGGCTGTGACATTCCTGCTGCCAAACCCACTGTCACTTGGAAAGAACCAGTTGCCAGGATATGGAGTACTGATAGAACTTGCACAAGAAGGTGGATCCCAGTGGGATGACGGATAGCAGATATCAGGTCAGGATCCAATTGGTCACACAGCCCTGTAATTGTGGCCCTGTCCAGTCTATAGGTGAGTATTATGTGCCTGTTTTCCACTGTAGCCAAGTCCACCAGGGGTCTATACACAGGGGTATGTCTCCATCCCTATTCATACACAGCGGTAGGAATCTAACGGACAAAAGAATGAGGAGGCTGTAACAAACTGAACAATGGAGCCACAACAGTAGTCTGCAATCTGAAAATATGTAATGAGTCAGTGCAATTTGTCCAGTATGTGCCTATTTCTCCTGTGACGCAGCATTATTTCATAGGCCTGCCCCCACTGAAATGGTGTCTGCCTGTCCTGTGTGGAGGGAGAGGTGGAAGTGAGGTAATGCCGCTGACGTTGTGCGTCGTGGAGGGAGGCGGTTGGGAACTGCCGTGCAATTCATCATTGGTTAATATTGGGCCCTATGGGGTACAGTGGCTAATGGTGATCTGCGCCGGCGGTGACAGTATGCACCGCCGCAGACGTGACCGCCATTTTCTATCTCATTCCTCACTTCTTTTCTGACCTTCCACAGGAGAGGACCTACACTGCATGTGCTGCTGTGACCTGTGTCTGAAACCTACCATGGCCTGTGTGACCGGGGAAAGTGCCCAAGGCTTCACTTCTGAGGAGCTGGAGAGACTGGTAAATAGGGTCCTACCCCTGTACAGACTGATGTATGGGCCTCCAGACCAATAGGTGACTTCACTGTGGGCACGATGCAGGTGGCATGAATGTATGGAGGTGTGTGTCAGGGCATCATGTAAAGGGGAGGGATGTCCTCCTGGCTGGGTACTCATTGAGTGCTGGGCTGTGTGTGTGCCAATAGTGCTGGAAATGGGTATGGTGGGCCATTTGTGTTACTGGCTGCAGTGTTTGTCTAATGGTGTTCTCCCGTCTGACATGCCTGTGCAGGTCAGCGCCCATCAAAAGAAGGGTATATGGAGTGCCATCGCCAAGGAGGTGCGGACCCTGGGGGTCTATGGCAGGCAGAGCACCCACTGTCGGAAATGGTGGGAGGACCTGAGACGCTGGGAACAGGAGACTGCGGAGGCCCAGCTGGGGATGACCTCTCAACGAGGAAGGGGTGCCTGTCGAACCCTGATGCCACTGATAGTCTGCATACTGGCAGTGGCCTATCCAGAGCTAGATGGGCACTTGAGGGCAACACAGCAGCCACAAGGGGTTGAGTACAGTGGCATCATTGAAGGAAACGGCTGGAGGGATGGCATCCGGGTGGTGGGAGTGTGTCAGTGGGTGCCCGTAGGCCAGGCAAGTCATAGCAGGATAGGTCCTCTGGTGGCTAAGGGTCTGAAGGGGAAATACTGCCTACCTAGCTTGTTAGCATCCACTACTGGTCAGGGCTGAGTGGGTCCCAGGTGTTCTGCAGTTGGCAGTGTGTGCTCCTCCTCATGCCTTGGTGGCTAGCAATATCACTGGTAGTGCAATGCATAGTGCGTAGGCCTCTACCATGTGTGTGAGGGAGCAGTGTACGCCAAAGGTGGTGTTGGTGCAGTCATTAAACGTAGGGAAGTACCATCTTGCCTAGCATGTTACCCCCACTTTTACTTGTGTGTAAGTTTGTTTTTGCCTGTCTCACTGGGATCCTGCTAGCCAGGACCCCAGTGCTCATAGTTTGTGGCCTAGATGTGTTCCCTGTGTGGTGCCTTACTGTGTCACTGAGACTCTGCTAACCAGAATCTCACAGCTTATGCTCTCTCTGCTTTTAAAATTGTCACTACAGGCTAGTGACCATTTTTACCAATGTTGATTGGCACACTGGAACACCCTTATTATTCCCTAGTATATGGTACCTAGGTACCCAGGGTACTGGGGATCAAGGAGATCTCTATGGGCTGCAGCATTCCTTTTGCCACCCATAGGGAGCTCAGACAATTCTTACACAGGACTGCCACTGCAGCCTGAGTGAAATAACGTCCACCTTACACTGCATCTTAGAAGTCACCTATATGTCTAACCCTCACTTGGAGAAGGTTGGGTGCAAAGTTACTAAGTGTGAGGGCACGATGTCACTAGCCAAGGTGCCCCCACATTGTTCAGGGCAATTTCCCCAGACTTTGTGAGTGCGGGGACACCATTACAGGCGTGCACTACATATAGGTCAATACCTATGTGTAGCTTCACAATGGTAACTCTGAATATGGCCACGTAACATGTCTAAGATCATGGAATTGTCCCCCCATACCAAATATGGTATTGGGGTGCCAATCCCATGCATCCACGGGGCTCCAGCATGGACCCCGAGTACTGCCAAACTAGGTCTCTGGGGTTTTCACTGCAGCTACCGCCACTGCCAACCCACAGACAGGCTTCTGCTCTCCTGGGGCCTAGGCAGCCCAGTCCCAGGAAGGCAGAACAAAGGATTTCCTCTGAGAGAGGGTGTTACACCCTGTCCCTTTGGAAATAGGTATTAAGGGATGGGGAGGAGTAGCTTTAAAGGACACAGATGGTGCCCTCCTTGTATAAGACAGTCTACACCAGTTCAGGGATGCCCCTGCTCTGGCACATAACTGGACAAAGGAAAGGGGAGTGACCACTCCCCTGTCCATCACCACACGGGTGGTGCCCAGAGCTCCTCCAGTGTGTCCCAGACCTCTGCTATCTTGAATGCAGAGGTGTGAGGGCAGAGTGGAGGCCTCTGAGTGGCCAGTGCCAGTGGGTGACATCAGAGTCCCCTCCTGATAGGTGCTTACCTGGTTAGGTGGCCGATCCTCCTCTGAGGGCTATTTAGGGTCTCTCCTGTGGGTTTCTTTTCAGATATCAAATGCAAGAGCTCACCAGAGTTTCTCTGCATCTCTCTCTTTGACTTCTGCCAAGGATCGACCGCTGACTGCTCCAGGATGCCTGCAAAATCACAACAAAGTGGCAAGACGACTACCGGCATCATTGTAGGGCCTAATCCTGCCGGCTTTCTTGACTGTTTCCTGGTGGTGCATGCTCTGAGGGCTGTCTGCCTTCACCCTGCACTGGAAGCCAAGAAGAAATCTCCAGTGGGTCGACGGAATCTCCCCTCTGCTAATGCAGGCACCAAACTTCTGCGTCACCGGTCCTCTGGGTCCCCTCTCATCTTGACGAGCGTGGTTCGTGGAACACAGGAGCTGGATCCAAGTAACCCCGACAGTCCAGTGGTCCTTCTGTCCAAATTTGGTGGAGGTAAGTCCTTGCCTCCCCACGCCAGACAGTAATCCTGTGTACTGCGTGAACTGCAGCTGCTAGGGCTTCTGCATACTTTTGCAAGGAATCCTTTGTGCACAGCATAGCCCAGGTCCCCAGCACTCCGTCCTGCATTGCTCAACTCACTGAGTTGGCCACCAGCTTTGTGGGACCCTCTTTTGTAGTGTTGAGATGACTGCTGTCCTCAGATTTCTTGAATGCCTGTTCAAGTGCTTCTGTGGGTGCTGCCTGCTTCTGTTTGGACTCTCTGTGCTGCTGATTGCCCCCCGTCTCCTCCTCCAAGTGGCGACCTCCTGGTCCTTCCTGGGCCTGGGCAGCACCCATTTTCTTCAACCATGGCTCTTGAAGCTAGCAAGGCTTGTTTGCATTCTTTCTGTGTGGAAACAATGCTGCGACCTCCAGCACGCTGTGGGACAATTTCTGTGCAAAGGAGAAGTTCCTGGCTTCTTCCGTTGTTGCAGAATATTCAGCTTCTTCCACCCAGAGGCAGCCCTTTTGCACCTTCATCCGGGGTTTAGTGGGCTCCTGCCTCCCTGGCTACGTGCATGTCTCTTGGACTTGGTCCCCTTCCTTCACAGGTCGTCAGGTCCAGGAATATGCCTTCAGTGCTTTGCAGTCAGTTGTACTCTTAGTGTAACTCACACTCCCAGTGACTCTCCACATACTAAACTAGGCCTGGGGTCCATTTGTGGTTCGCCTTCTACTTTTAGAGTTTGTGGTTTGTGTTGTCCCTAGGCCTATTGCATCCTATTGTATTCTACAGTGTTTGCACTACTTTTCTAACTGTTTACTTACCTGGTTTTGGTTTGTGTGCATATTTTGTGTATTTTACATACCTCCTAAGGGAGTATATCCTCTGAGAAATTTTTGGCACATTGTCACTAAAATAGAGTACCTTTATTTTTAGTAACTCTGAGTATTGTGATTCTTATTATATTGTGCTACATGATATAAGTGGTATAGTAGGAGCTTTGCATGTCTCCTAGTTCAGCCCCAGCTGCTCTGCTATAGCTACCTCTATTAGCCTAAGCTGTTAGAATACTATTAATCTACTAATATGGAATAACTGGACCTAGCACAAGGTGTAAGTACCATCAGGTACCCACTACAAGCCAGGCCAGCCTCCTACATTGACCCAGTGTATACTTTGTCTCTCCCCCCTTTCTTGTTGTATTACCCTGTCCTTATGTGTATAAGATCGATCCAGGCTCTGGCCTCCTCTCTGATGGCAGTCATTGTCCGTGGTTCAATTACCCCCCTCCAACTACCACTTCCCAGTCCCATTCTCCTCAACTTCAACCAATCCCAAGCACACAGCCAGACGAGCATGCACACAGGACAACACCCAAAAGTGTCACAGGCAAACACAAGCACCACACTTTATCCCACAGGCACTCACACAAACAACATTCAGTTGCAGACACAACATCCACTATTTCCACTGTCTCTCCTCCTCCTCCTCCTCCACCTCCCACCCAGTTACGTCCGCACCTCACACCTGCATGCACTACATCATCATCTACTACCTGCATCATCACTACACCAAGCAGAACACACACCTCACTGGCATGCACCTCCATAACATTCATGCAGACGTCCCCTGTGTCCTCTTCCACCGTGTCTGTCCCCCCTCCTAAAGTACACAAACGCAAGCATACAGACACCCAACAGCCATCCACCTCACAACAGCATACAACCAAATCACCGGAACCCAAATCCAGTGGACAAACACCTCCAACAACAACTCACTCATCCTCCACTCCCATTTCTTCTCCCTCTTCCCGTCCCAATGCCCATAAAAAGCTTTTCCTTTCCACCATTGACCTCTTCCCTACTCCTCCCACCTCGTCCTCCACATATGGCCAGGGTATCCAGAACACAGCCAAGCACCTCAGCCAAACAGTCAATGGGCCCAGTTCCATTAGCACCTACCTGTGGTGGAAAGGATTTCAGGCCACAAATACTGAAGGGGAAGGAGCCTGCACCAGCAATCAAAAAGGGGAAGAAGCCTGCACCAGCCAGCAGAAAGGGGTAGGATCCTGCACCATCCAGGAAAAAAGGGGAAAGGGCCTGCACCAGACAGCAGAATGGGGAAGGAGCCTGCACCAGCCTGAAGCAAGGGGAAGGATCCTGCACCAGCCAGGAAAAAGGGGAAGGAGCCTGCACCAGCAGCTGTCACAGAGCCCCCACCAACAGCCGTGGTTGTGCAGCCATCAGTGAGTGCAGCTGAGCAGGAGCCTCCCACTACCACCACCACAGTGCAGCCATTGGAGGGTGCAGGGACTTGGCAGGAGCCTCCCACTAACACCACCACCACAGTGCAGCCAACAGAGGGTGCAGGGGCTGAGCAGGAGTCTCCAACTACCACCACCACCAGAGTGCAGCCATCAGAGGGTGCAGGGCTGAGCAGGTGCCTCCCACTACCACCACCACCACAGAACAATGTGGGCAAGTCACCCACTTGAGAGACTGTGGCCTTGCACTCTCCAGGACCAATCACAGGGCATGTTGCCCCCTCCAGAACAAGTGGGCAAGTCACCCACTTGAGAGACTGTGGCCTTGCACACCCCAAGACCAAGCACAGGGCATGGTGCCCCCTCCGGAAACAGTGGTCTTGTTTCCCCATCCGGCTGAGGTGCCCCCGTCCCCCTGAGGTGCCTGCCTATTTGCCAAATGATGCCCCTGCAGTGTTCTCTTTGTATTGGTGCAGAGAACGAGTGGGGCCTTGGACTTTTCCCTGTGGCCATGTGGCCCCTTTGAACTGAGGACTGGGCAATGTCCCTTTTTTGTACATTTGTACATATCTGTTGCATTGCCAAATCAAATTCTTCATTTTGTGTTGATCTTATTACAATCACTTTAGTCAATTCATGTTGTCCTTGCATCATTTAGCCAATTTACGGGGACTGTTGGACCTGGCTTTTTGACAGGGACATCCCCAAACTTTTTGCCTCCTTCCTCCTATTTTTTCTGACCTGCTGTTGTTGGCTTTGGACCTCTGAGCACTTTACCACTGCTAACCAGTGCTAAAGTGCATATGCTCTCTGTGTAAATTGTACTATTGATTGGTTTATCCATGATTGACTATTTAATCTACCTGTAAGTCCCTATTAGAGTGCACTACATGTGCCTAGGGCCTGTAGATTAAATGCTACTAGTGGGCCTGCAGCACTGGTTGTGCCACCCACCTCAGTAGCCCCTTAACCTGGTCTCAGGCCTGCCATTGCAAGGCCTGTGTGTGCAGTTTCACTGCCACTTCGACTTGGCATTTAAAAGTACTTGCCAAGCCTAGAACTCCCCTTTTTCTACATATAAGTCATCCCTAATGTGTGCCCTAGGTATCCCCTAGAGCAGGGTGCTGTGTAGGTAAAAGGCAGGACATGTACCTGTGTAGTTATATGTCCTGGTAGTGTAAAACTCCTAAATTCGTTTTTACACTACTGTGAGGCCTGCTCCCTTCATAGGCTAACATTGGGGCTGCCCTCATACACTGTTGAAGTGGCAGCTGCTGATCTGAAAGGAGCAGGAAGGTCATATTTGGTATGGCCAGAATGGTAATATAAAATCCTGCTGACTGGTGAAGTCGGATTTAATATTACTATTCTAGAAATGCCACTTTTAGAAAGTAAGCATTTCTTTGCACTAAAAACTTGTTGTGCCCTTCAATCCACGTCTGGCTAGGTTTAGTTGACAGCTCCTTGTGCATTCACTCAGACACACCCCAAACACAGGGTACTCAGCCTCACTTGCATACATCTGCATTTTGAATGGGTCTTCCTGGGCTGGGAGGGTGGAGGGCCTGCCCTCACACAAAGGACTGCCACACCCCCTACTGGGACTCTGGCAGACAGGATTGAACTGAAAGGGAACTTGGTGCATTTCTTAGAGACTCTTTGAAGTCACCCCCACTTCAAAGGCACAACTTAGTATAAAACAGGGCCTCTGCCCTACCTCATCAGACACTTGCTGGAGAAGAAACCTGAACCAGAAACTACATCCTGCCAAGAAGAACTGCCTGGCTGCTCAAAGGACTCACCTGTCTGCTTTCTCCAAAGGACTGCTGTCTTGCTGTTGCCCTGCTGCCTTGCTGAACTCTTGTCTGGCTGTGAAAGTGCTCTCCAAGGGCTTGGATAGAGCTTGCCTCCTGTTCCTTGAAGTCTCAGGACCAAAAAGACTTCTTCCTTTCACGTGGACGCTCCGTGCGCCGAAAATTTCGACGCACAGCTTGTTTCGCGGCGAGAAAAACGCCGCACACCGACGCTGATCAACGCGACGCCCTCGGGACGATCGAGACTTCGACGCACAACCTCGCAAGGACAAAGCCGCCCGACTTCCAAGGAGAAATCGACGCGACGCCTACCGTGAGTGCGAAACTTTGACACACGGCCTCGCAAGGACAACGCCGCCCGACTTCCAAGGAGAAATCGACGCGACGCCTGCCGTGAGACCAAAATTTCGACGCACGGCCTCGCAAGGACAAACGCCGCCCGACTTCCAAGGAGAAATCGACGCGACGCCTACCGTGAGATCGAAACTTCGACGCGCAGCCCCGCAGAACGACGCGCAGCCGGAAAATAAGCAGGAGAATCCACGCACAGACCCGGGACATCTGGTAATCCCCGCGATCCACAAAAAGAGACTGTCTGCGCGCCGGAAAACGACGCCCGACTTCCCCGCGTGGAAAAGAACGACGCAAGTCTGTGTGTGCTGAGAAGAAATCGACGCACACACCCCTTTTTCCACGCATCTCTTCTCCTGTGGCCCTCTGAGGAGATTTCCCACCAGAAACCAGGTACTCTGTGCTTGAAAGACACTTTATTGCTTTTTAAAGACTCAAAGACACTTAATATCACTTTTCAGTGATATCTTTACAAATTCGTATTACAACTTTGATCGTTTTGACCTACAATTATCCAGATAAATATTCTATATTTTTCTAAACACTGTGTGGTGTATTTTTGTGGTGTTATACTATGGTGTTGTATGATTTATTGCACAAATGCTTTACACATTGCCTTCTAGGTTAAGCCTGACTGCTCGTGCCAAGCTACCGGAGGGTGAGCACAGGCTGATTTTGGATTGTCTGTGACTTACCCTGACTAGAGTGAGGGTTCTTGCTTGGACAGAGGGCAACCTATCTGCCAACCAAAAACCCCATTTCTAACATTGGTGATCAGCGGTGAGGATAGGACTTGTGTTTGTGCGGTGACATACAGTAGCTAAGTATTTCACTACCTACCCACAGTTGAAGGTCAACTTGATTTTTCATCTTTTTTGGCTCTTGGTTCTCTGATGTCCTCCTGGATATACTATTGATATTTTGGACTTTGGATTTTGGTTTTTGCTGATAAGACCTTATCAAAATGGAATTGTGTACCTACTCATTCTTTGTTCGTACTGACCACCTCACTAAGGCTGACCTAAGGAAGCTTTGCAGACAATGGGGCCTTCCTGTAGCAAGGAGATCTACTAAAGCGGAGATGCTCCATCACTACATAGTCTGGGGGGAGGAAAGATAGGCAGAGAGAGAGGCAGCAAAAAACCAAATGACTAAGTACCCCTCAGATGAGGAGGAAGACTACTCAGATGAGGAGGAAGGCTACTCAGAGTTGGACAGTGACCCAGAAATAGATGAATGGCTCCGAAGTCAAAGGCGACAGGAGCAACAATTAGAGGAGTATCTTGCAGAGGTTGAGGCAAAAAGACTTTTAGCCCTGGAAGAAGAAAAGATTGCAGCTCAAGAGCTGAGCGGTAAAGAGCTGAAACTGGAGGCCGGAAGGGCTGAGTCCAGTTCAGATGGTGGCAGCAAAAATCTTGCATCTAGTACTGCTGAAGAAGGGCACAAGCCCAGAGATGTGGTGCCCAACTTGAAGAAGGGAGTTGACACACCCCAGGTAGTTCAAGGGTATGAGGTAGTTCCCGTTATGCACAGGGTCCCTGAGAAGGATTGGGGAACTGGCACAGGGAGTCATATTCCTACTGGGGGGAGGGACACTTTACTGACTCTAGCAGAGAGTGACAGAGAAAAGGGTTCCTACCTGGTGGACGTCCTGGATATAGAGTGTAGAGACATCCCAGAAGAGTATGGGTTGAGTGTCAGGGACAGGCAGGTACTGTCTCACCAGTCTCAAGAGGGTGACATAGAGTGCTTTTCCAAGGCTGAGTTACTGGGTGGTTGGGTGAAGGGTACTGTGGTTAATACATGTGAAGGGCAGAGTGATGTAATTGCTGGAGAGCATATGTCTAGTCCTTATTTTCCAGAGCTACGCCAACACCAGGTGGAGTGTGAGTTCTCTGACCCAAGGGAACTTACAGTGGAGGCAGACTTTTGGGTGAGTACCAGAGAGTCTGAAGAGGCATTTGGGGGTGCTCCTGAAGGGAGTGGTCTAGGTGGTTCCCGACCAAGTGAGGTGGGAGAGGATTGTAGTGTCCCAGGTAGGTCTCAGAGCCTAACCTGTACCGTAGGGCCACCTTTTGAGGGAAGCCCGGCAGTGTCAGAAGAACTTGGGGGGATGACTGTAGACAGCATCCCAACAGTTCTGGTGTCTGGCAGTACCACTCCTAGTGAGGGGGGGCAGAAGTCCAGACATAGGGTTGAGAGGGGGTGGCAGACCCCAGTGGAGGATCTTGAAAGTCAGGGGTCAGCTCTGAGAGCAGAGCCCCCCAGGAATGACCCAGGTGAGACCGTTTCTGGTTTGGGGGAAACCCAGACTCTGCCGGATGGGCAGAGGTCGGGAGACCTGCGCCAACCAGACTCTTGTGTGGCCCTTGGGGACGGCGTGTCCCTTGTGGGGGGTGAGAGTGCCCCCCAGGAAGTCCTGGCATGCCAGGCAAAGATTCAACCTCAGGGTGGTGACTCTGGGTTGGATAACCGGGTTCAGAGGTTAAACTTTGACCTGGTGGGGGGTAGATGTGCCCCCCAGAAAGTCCTGGAATGCCAGGCAATGGCTCAACCTCAGGGTGGTGGCTCTGGGTTGGCTTACCAGGTGAAGAGGTCAAACTCTGACCTGGTGGGGGGTAGGTGTGCCCCCCAGAAAGTCCTGGCGTGCCAGGCAGTTGTCCAACCTCAGGGTGTCGACTCTGGGTTGGATGGCCAGGTTCAGAGGTTAAACTCTGACCTGGTGGGAGGTAGGTGTGCCTCCCTGAAAGTCCTGGCCTGCCAGGCAATGGTTCAACCTCAGGGTGGTGACTCTGGGTTGGACATCCAGGTTCAGAGGTTAAACTCTGACCTGGTGGGGGGTAGGTTTGCCCCCCAGAAAGTCCTGGTATACCAGGCAATGGTTCAACCTCAGGGTGGTGACCCTGGGTTGGAGAACCAGGCTCAGAGGTTAAACTCTGACCTGGTGGGGGGTAGGTGTGCCCCCCAGAAAGTCCTGGCGTGCCAGGCAGTTGTCCAACCTCAGAGTGTCGACTCTGGGTTGGATGGCCAGGTTCAGAGGTTAAACTCTGACCTGGTGGGAGGTAGGTGTGCCTCCCAGAAAGTCCTGGGGTGCCAGGCAATTGCCCAACCTCAGGGTGGTGACTCTGGGTTGGCTAACCCGGTTCAGAGGTCAAACTCTGACCTGGTGGGGGGTAGGTGTGCCCCCCAGAAAGTCCTGGTATACCAGGCAATGGTTCAACCTCAGGGTGGTGACCCTGGGTTGGAGAACCAGGCTCAGAGGTTAAACTCTGACCTGGTGGGGGGTAGGTGTGCCCCCCAGAAAGTCCTGGCGTGCCAGGCAGTTGTCCAACCTCAGAGTGTCGACTCTGGGTTGGATGGCCAGGTTCAGAGGTTAAACTCTGACCTGGTGGGAGGTAGGTGTGCCTCCCAGAAAGTCCTGGGGTGCCAGGCAATTGCCCAACCTCAGGGTGGTGACTCTGGGTTGGCTAACCCGGTTCAGAGGTCAAACTCTGACCTGGTGGGGGGTAGGTGTGCCCCCCAGAAAGTCCTGGTATACCAGGCAATGGTTCAACCTCAGGGTGGTGACCCTGGGTTGGAGAACCAGGCTCAGAGGTTAAACTCTGACCTGGTGGGAGGTAGGTGTGCCTCCCTGAAAGTCCTGGCCTGCCAGGCAATGGTTCAACCTCAGGGTGGTGACTCTGGGTTGGATATCCAGGTTCAGAGGTTAACCTCTGACCTGGTGGGGGGTAGGTGTGCCCCCCAGAAAGCCCTGGTGTACCAGGCAGTTGTCCAACCTCAGGATGGTGACCCTAGGTTGGAGAACCAGGTTCAGAGGTTAAACTCTGACCTGGTGGAGGGTCAGTGTGCCCTCCAGGAAGTCCTGGCGTGCCAGGCGATTGTTCTACTTCAGGGTGGTAACTCTGAGTTGAATGGCCCAGTTCAGAGGTTAAACTCTGACCTGGTGGAGGGTCAGTGTGCCCTCCAGAAAGTCCTGGCGTGCCAGGCAATTGTTCAACCTCAGAGTGCTGACTCTGGGTTGGATACCCAGGTTCAGAGGTTAAACTCTGACCTGGTGGGAGGTAGGTGTGCCTCCCAAGAAGCCCTGCTGTGCCAGGCAATTGTCCAACCTCAGGGTGTTGACTCTGGGTTGGATGACCAGGTTCAGAGGTTAAACTCTGACCTGGTGGGGGGTAGGTGTGCCCCCCAGAAAGTCCTGGCGTGCCAGGCAATTGCCCAACCTCAGGGTGGTGACCCTGGGTTGGGGAACCAGGCTCAGAGGTTAAACTCTGACCTGGTGGAGGGTCAGTGTGCCCTCCAGGAAGTCCTGGTGTGCCAGGCAATTGTTCAACTTCAGGGTGGTGACTCTGAGTTGAATGGTCAGGTGCAGAGGTTAAACTCTGACCTGGTGGAGGGTCAGTGTGCCCTCCAGGAAGTCCTGGCGTGCCAGGCAATTGTTCAACTTCAGGGTGGTGACTCTGAGTTGAATGGGCAGGTGCAGAGGTTAAACTCTGACCTGGTGGGGGGTAGGTGTGCCTCCCAGGAAGTCCTGGTTTGCCAGGCGGTGATCCAGTCTGAGGGTACAGACCCTGGGCTGGAAGACCAGGTTCAGGGTGTCCCCCCGGACCTGGAGGGAGGGGCTACTGATACCAGTGCCCCTACCATGTTGTCTTCTGAGGAGGCCACTCCTAGTTGGAGTGTGCTGGACCCCAGAAGGGAGGGCAGGGGGAGGGAAGCCTCACCCCGGGCCCTAGTCCAACCTGAAGGTACAGACCCCAGGTTGGAGGGCCAGTGGCAGGTTAACAGCCCTGCACTGGTGGAGGAATGGTACAGGGCGACTTCTGTAAGCCCCCTGGCCATGTTGGACTCTGGGGGTACCGCTCCAGGAAGGAGGGTACAAAGCCCCAGAGGGGAGGACCAGGTTCAGGCTGTCATCCCTGACCTGGTGGAAGGGAGAGTGGTTAAAGGGTGCCCAGCACCTGGGGCTACCGCCCCCCACTCTCCACAGCCACAGTGGTTGGAGAGCTTTGAGAGGCCTGGGGCCTGGCTCTCATCCCTGGCAGCTGTCAGTAATCACTGTGGCTTGCTGTCCGGGTGGACAGAGTTATCCCTGGGGAGGGGACAAGTGTCACACCCCAGGGGTAGAGTGGGCAACACCACTATGTTGGTCATGGGGGTACTATCCTGCTCCTGGGATACATCTGTGAGCAAAGTAAGGTTAGGTGCTGCACAGATGGGATCCGCAGGAAAGGAGAAAGGTTCCCCATGGATGGGCTTAGTGGGCCCTGAGAGTATGGACAGAGGGATCCAATTGGAGTCAGGAAGGCGAAGAACTGGAGCATGCCCCTGCTGTTGTGGGCCTGGGTCCTTGTTCTGTCGCCTCAAACAGGGAAGTACATCAGGATAGTGATTGTTCTCCCCTGGCTTTAGGCTGATGGGGGGTCATGTTGGACCTGGCTTTTTGACAGGGACATCCCCAAACTTTTTGCCTCCTTCCTCCTATTTTTTCTGACCTGCTGTTGTTGGCTTTGGACCTCTGAGCACTTTACCACTGCTAACCAGTGCTAAAGTGCATATGCTCTCTGTGTAAATTGTACTATTGATTGGTTTATCCATGATTGACTATTTAATATACCTGTAAGTCCCTATTAGAGTGCACTACATGTGCCTAGGGCCTGTAGATTAAATGCTACTAGTGGGCCTGCAGCACTGGTTGTGCCACCCACCTCAGTAGCCCCTTAACCTGGTCTCAGGCCTGCCATTGCAAGGCCTGTGTGTGCAGTTTCACTGCCACTTCGACTTGGCATTTAAAAGTACTTGCCAGGCCTAGAACTCCCCTTTTTCTACATATAAGTCATCCCTAATGTGTGCCCTAGGTATCCCCTAGAGCAGGGTGCTGTGTAGGTAAAAGGCAGGACATGTACCTGTGTAGTTATATGTCCTGGTAGTGTAAAACTCCTAAATTCGTTTTTACACTACTGTGAGGCCTGCTCCCTTCATAGGCTAACATTGGGGCTGCCCTCATACACTGTTGAAGTGGCAGCTGCTGATCTGAAAGGAGCAGGAAGGTCATATTTGGTATGGCCAGAATGGTAATATAAAATCCTGCTGACTGGTGAAGTCGGATTTAATATTACTATTCTAGAAATGCCACTTTTAGAAAGTAAGCATTTCTTTGCACTAAAAACTTGTTGTGCCCTTCAATCCACGTCTGGCTAGGTTTAGTTGACAGCTCCTTGTGCATTCACTCAGACACATCCCAAACACAGGGTACTCAGCCTCACTTGCATACATCTGCATTTTGAATGGGTCTTCCTGGGCTGGGAGGGTGGAGGGCCTGCCCTCACACAAAGGACTGCCACACCCCCTACTGGGACTCTGGCAGACAGGATTGAACTGAAAGGGAACTTGGTGCATTTCTTAGAGACTCTTTGAAGTCACCCCCACTTCAAAGGCACAACTTAGTATAAAACAGGGCCTCTGCCCTACCTCATCAGACACTTGCTGGAGAAGAAACCTGAACCAGAAACTACATCCTGCCAAGAAGAACTGCCTGGCTGCTCAAAGGACTCACCTGTCTGCTTTCTCCAAAGGACTGCTGTCTTGCTGTTGCCCTGCTGCCTTGCTGAACTCTTGTCTGGCTGTGAAAGTGCTCTCCAAGGGCTTGGATAGAGCTTGCCTCCTGTTCCTTGAAGTCTCAGGACCAAAAAGACTTCTTCCTTTCACGTGGACGCTCCGTGCGCCGAAAATTTCGACGCACAGCTTGTTTCGCGGCGAGAAAAACGCCGCACACCGACGCTGATCAACGCGACGCCCTCGGGACGATCGAGACTTCGACGCACAACCTCGCAAGGACAAAGCCGCCCGACTTCCAAGGAGAAATCGACGCGACGCCTACCGTGAGTGCGAAACTTTGACGCACGGCCTCGCAAGGACAACGCCGCCCGACTTCCAAGGAGAAATCGACGCGACGCCTGCCGTGAGACCAAAATTTCGACGCACGGCCTCGCAAGGACAAACGCCGCCCGACTTCCAAGGAGAAATCGACGCGACGCCTACCGTGAGATCGAAACTTCGACGCGCAGCCCCGCAGAACGACGCGCAGCCGGAAAATAAGCAGGAGAATCCACGCACAGACCCGGGACATCTGGTAATCCCCGCGATCCACAAAAAGAGACTGTCTGCGCGCCGGAAAACGACGCCCGACTTCCCCACGTGGAAAAGAACGACGCAAGTCTGTGTGTGCTGAGAAGAAATCGACGCACACACCCCTTTTTCCACGCATCTCTTCTCCTGTGGCCCTCTGAGGAGATTTCCCACCAGAAACCAGGTACTCTGTGCTTGAAAGACACTTTATTGCTTTTTAAAGACTCAAAGACACTTAATATCACTTTTCAGTGATATCTTTACAAATTCGTATTACAACTTTGATCGTTTTGACCTACAATTATCCAGATAAATATTCTATATTTTTCTAAACACTGTGTGGTGTATTTTTGTGGTGTTATACTATGGTGTTGTATGATTTATTGCACAAATGCTTTACACATTGCCTTCTAGGTTAAGCCTGACTGCTCGTGCCAAGCTACCGGAGGGTGAGCACAGGCTGATTTTGGATTGTGTGTGACTTACCCTGACTAGAGTGAGGGTTCTTGCTTGGACAGAGGGCAACCTATCTGCCAACCAAAAACCCCATTTCTAACAGGGACAAATAGTTTTTCTTGTGCAGCTGGTTCTGTGTATGGTGTGTATGTATGGTGTGTGTGTGGTGCATGTGTGTGTCACTCTCGTTTTCCTTGCCCCCTCCCTTGTGTGCTAGGTGGCTGTACTCACCGTTGTCATCTTCGCCGGTGTTGGTGTTCATGGTGGAGCATAACGTAGAAGATCATCGGGAAGACTTGCAGTTCTGGTTTTATTGTGGCATGGTTCTTCCCTGTGTCTCCAATGGTGAGGCATTTCACTTTGTGATGTGATTCTGCCAGGCTTTTGATGGCATTGGTACTGCCCCGTAAAAGGTGCCATATTGCAATGTCATAGTATGGTGGGCAGAACTTTGTTTTCCGCCTGGCTGTAGGCGGCTACCGCTGTGGTAACTGTGGTTACTGTTGTTTTCGTTCTGGCTCTCGGTGTGGTACATTGGCTGCCTTTCAGAGATATCATAAATTTGGCAGTACTTACTTCCAGCCTGTTGGCGTTATTACCGCCACTTTATCACCAACCGCCAGGTTCGTAATGAAGGCCTATCTTGTGCCCTTAGGTAACTATAACTCGCACCCTCCCCTTACACTGCCAATTACTCCAAAATTACAGCCCTTATGACATATTTGATGACATCATTGATAATGTCACTGTAACATCTGCAGTAAAAATTTTAATCAGATAACTGTGCATGGTGGGGGCGTGAGTCATAGTTACCTTAGGGTATGAGTTATAGTTACCTGAGGTATGTCTAACTATAACTGATAAATATCTATGGTTTGGTACATGTAAAATGTGAACCTAACTATAACATCCTGCTAATCTTTGGTTTACTGTATTATATTTTATATAGATATATATATATATATATATATATATATATATATATATATATATATATATATATATAGATATATATATATAGTTGAACAAAAATGGTCTAAGAGTTGCTGGGCGGCACACTCCACTGCCGGTGCCCAGTGACAGAGATGACCAATCTCGAAATATATAAATTACCAAGAATTTTCACTGCACTCCACGAAGTATCAATGATGTATATTTTATTTAAGTAACAACCACCAACGCGTTTCAACTCCCCATGGAGTCTTGTTCACAGTGAGTGAGTCCCTTTTCCCTTTTACTTTTTATACTCAATATCACTTCATCATGCACAATGCATTCTGTATATTGTAGTTCACATATATTACACTTAAAGTCAAAATAAAAAAAATTAAATTTAAATTCAAAATCCCATTTTAAACACATAGGTGGTCATTACAACCCTGGTGAACGGTGTTAAAGCAGCAGTAACACTGCCAACAGGCCGGCGGTAACATTTTTGGAATTATGACTGTGGCGGAAACTGCCAACAAAGACAGCCACTTTAACACTCCGACCGCCACGGGGGTACAGACAAACAGCGTGGCGGTCACCGCCAACAGACTGGCGGAGGACAATGTACCGCCCACAGTATCACAACCTACCAATCCGCCACCTTTTCCGGGGTGGATTCACCGCGGATAAAAACACGGCGGAAACAGCCATTTCAAACGGAAAATGCTCACCTCTACACATCCCACGAGGAATCAGGACACCATAGAGCCGGAACTCCATCTTCTGCCAGCGATAGTCTTCCTGCTCCTATACGAGGATCACCAACGCCGGCCGCGAAGAGCACAGTGAGTACTGCACCTACGACATAGGGGAGGGGGGAGGCAAAAACACAGGAACGCACACAACCAACATCCCAACCCCCACCCCGACCCTCACCCACTACAACACACACACCAATGCTTATCTATACATTACAGTAACACCCCCCAACCCCCCCGGAAGAATGCAAAGACAAAAGGAAATTAGTGGAACCATTGTAATATCAAAATACAGTCAGCAAATATATACAGATATATATACACATTAAACAAAATATACACCACGATTAGTGGTGCAGGTAATGCACCATTCATTGTCCGTGGACCACTGGGCCCAAAATGCATGGGCGAGGCCCACACAAGATACCTGATCAAAATGGAGAGAACACTGCTGGGGCATCAGATAGAAATACAACAGGCACCTCAGGGGGAAGGGAAGGGGGGGCACCTCAGCCAGATGAGTGCACCACGCCAGATCCACGAGGGGGCTCCATGCCCATTGATGTATCCTGGGGAGTGCAAAGTCACAGTCTCTCAAGTCTCTACAGTGGGTGGGTTGCCCACTGTTCAATCCTGGGGAGTGCAAAGCCACAGTCTCTCAAGTCTCTACAGTGGATGGGTTGCCCACTGTTCAATCCTGGGGAGTGCAAAGCCACAGTCTCTCAGGTCTCTACAGTGGGTGGGTTGCCCACTGTTACATCCTGGGGAGTGCAAAGCCACAGCCTCTCAAGTCTCTACAGTGGGTGGGTTGCCCACTGTTCAATCCTGGGGAGTGCAAGGCCACAGTCTCTCAAGTGGATAACATTCTCCACTGGTGCTGGAGGGGGACTGGTGCCCAGAGTGCAGCACACACTCCTGACGGTCCCAATTGCGTCACTGCCCTGCCGCAAATGGGCTAGCGGTGCATTCCATGGCGGTCTTTGCCCTGTTCAGCGGTCCCTGGCCTGTTCAGCGGTGCTTGTGTTGCCAGTGTCAGACCTGTTCAGCGGTGCATTCCATGGCGGTCTTTGCCCTGTTCAGCGGTCCCTGGCCTGTACAGCGGTGCTTGTGTTGCCAGTGTCAGACCTGTTCAGCGGCACATTCCTTGTTGGTCTTTGCCCTGTTCAGCGGTCCCTGGCCTGTTCAACGGTGCTTGCGTTGCCAGTGTCAGACCTGTTCAGCGGTGCATTCCATGGCGGTCTTTGCCCTGTCCAGTGTTCCCTGGCCTGTTCAACGGTGCTTGCCAAGGCGTCCTTCATTGCCCAGCAGGGCTGTGGCTGGCGGTCCTTCATGGGTCAGCTGGGCTGTGGCTTGTGGGGCCCTCCTGGCCAGCTGGGCTGTGGCTGGTGGTGGCCTCCTGGCCAGTGACGATGGGGCTGGCCTCTTGGGCAGTGACTCTGGCGGTGGCCTCCTGGCCAGTGACGATGGGGCTGGCCTCTTGGGCAGTTACTCTGGCGGCTGGCCTCTTGGGCAGTGACTCTGGCGGTGGCCTCCTGGCCAGTGACGATGGGGCTGGCGGTGGCCTCCTGGGCAGCGGGGATGATGGCGGTCCTCTCTGCCGTGCTGCTCCTCCCAGACTTTGGAGATTTCTTCTGCCCCTTCCCCACCTTGGGAGGAGTCACAGCTGAGTCGACACTCCCCCGGGACCCTTGTGAGCGCCTTTGTTGGCTGGAGTCTTCCCCCTCTCCCGCCGGGTACTGTCCAACTTCTGGTGCTTCACAAGGGGGGGGGGACTGGCTGTGTTCTGGTTCCGTGCCACACTGGCTGGCCTGGTGGCCGGTGCACTCCACATACCTGTAACAACAGGCACCACTGGTCCCGGAGATTTCTTGGCTGAGGTGCTAGTACGGGACCTATGAGTTGGAGGGGGGGTGGTGGTGGGAAATAGGTTAAGGGGGGCCAGGAAAGGTTTTTGGGAGACACTGGGATGGGTAGATGGAGGGGGTTTGGGAGTGGAGGAAGAGGTGGTGGTTGTAGGAGTTGTAAGTTTTGTGGATTTGGGTGCAGGGTCATGGGCTGGAGGCTGTCGTGAGGTAGAAGGCTGTTGGGTGGGTGTGTGCCTGCATTTGTGTATCTTCGGAGGGGGTATCACAGACACACTGGGAGAGGACACAGGGGACGTGTGAATGGGAGTGGGGGTGGTGAGTGCACGTGAGCGGGGTGTGGTGGTGGGTGTGCTGGTGCGGGACGTAGTGGCTGTAGTGGTAGTGCATGCAGGTGTGAGTGTAGACGAGACTGGGAGGGAGGAGGGAGACGATGAGGAGGTAGACACAGTGGAGGCAGTGGATGTTGGTGTGTCTGTATGTGTGTGATGCTTGCGTGAGTGCCTGTGGGATGTGTGGTGCTTATGTTTGCCTGAGCTTCCCTTGTGTGGTAAGGTGTGTGCAGGCTGATCTGATGGTGTGCTTGGGATAGGCAGAGGTACAGGGGATTGGGTCTGGGTGGAGGAATTTGAAGGGGGAGGCTAGAGACAGGGACAATGGCTGCCATCAGTGCTGAGGCCAGAGTTTTCAGGGTTTGATGAAGGGCAGCCTGACCAGAATTAATGCCCTCCAGGAATGCATTAGTGTGTTGCAATTCCCTTTCTACACCCTGGATGGCATTCAAAATGGTAGACTGCCCAACAGTGAGGGACCTGAGCAGGTCAATGGCCTCCTCACTGAGGGCAGCAGATGTGACAGGGGCACCCTCCTGGGTGAGCGGGCACGGGGCACACGCTGAGGGGCTGCTGGGAGGGCAGTGCTGGTAGGGCAGGTGGCGGCTGTACCTGTAGAAGTGGGGGGCACAGATGTTGCTGCCACCACAAGGGAGCTCCCATCGGAGAACGAGTCCATGTCGCAGGTTGCAGATCCTGTGACCGCCGTGGTGCTCTCCTCGCCCTCCGTCCCACTGGTGTATTCTGAGTCCGTGGTGTGGCCCTCCATGGCCATGTGGGATGCAGCTCCCTCGTGCTCCAGTGCCACTGTACCTCCACCTGATGATGCTGGTGCACATAAGAACAGGGAGACCACAAAAAGGGGGGACAACAGAAGAAAGACAGGTTGAGTGCATGGCTTACCGCTACCATTGGCGGACAATACAGACACAGCAGCCCCCTGCACTACGTCGCGCTGTTGGGCTCTTCAGATGCAATTCCTGGGATATGGCCTACAAGGCTATGGACGACATCTGCACACATAGATGACACAGGGGCATGAATACGTGTACTTGGCACTCTAAAGAGGTGGGCTGGGGTGCCACATGGCCTGCATTACAGAGGAGCCTAGCCTACGGAACTCGCCCTGGCCTAGGGAAACCCACAGCCCTCCTCCCCCACCCAGACACCTTCACTGCACGCAAAGTCCGCTGAATGATGTTGTACTCACCCCCTTGTCTGCTGTGATGCCCTCAAGCGCCCATCCAACTCAGGGTAGGCCACCGACAGGATCCGGAACATCAGTGGGGTCATGGTTCGACGGGCACCCCTCCCACGTTGGGAGGCCATCCCCAGCTGAGCTTCCGCCGTCTTCTTACTCCACCGGCGAATGTCCTTCCATCTCTTCCGGCAGTGGGTGCTCCATCTGTGGTGGACCCCAGGGTCCGGACGTCCTTGGCGATGGCACGCCAAATATCCTTCTTCTGGTGGGCGCTGACCTACATGAAATGTACAGGGGAAGAAGAGAAGTCATTAACAACTGCACCGTCTAAGTGAGTGGCCCACATCCCTACTCTTGCCATGTGGCACATGCATTCACAGTCCATCATGCATGCAGAACTGTTCCCCCTTCCTTCTTACAACTAGACCTATCCACACAGGCATAGCCCATACAACATGCTCCCTGTGTACTTACCTGTTGGTCTGGTGGACCGTAAAGTAGCGTGTACTGGGGGGGACCCTGTGATGGGTCGCTCCGACCCGACCCACACAATTCTCTTGCTTGTGCTGACACTGCCACGCTTCACCTGAAGGCTAATGGAGAGACCGGCGCTCTCGTTGGTCGGTTGCCGCCATCGCGGGAACTGACGTGGATTAAAAGAGAGATTCCTCCTTTTCCCGGAGAGGAGGTCGTGAGCGGAAGCTGGAACAACCTGGAGCTGGTGAAATCAGAAGACTGGACGGATCGAGAGGACGCGGAGCAAGGTGTCACGGAAACCGCCGTCAGGACGAGCGTGACGACGGGGCAGTCTGGAGCGGAGGAATCCCAGAGAGTAACCGAAAACCGCTGGCCCCGGGGAGCCTACGCTTGAGCCGCCACGCTTCAGGAGAAGCGTGGCCACTCCAGGTACGGAGACGCGGGCGGGGAAAGGAGCGGGGAAGCGGGAGGCGGGAGGTGAAGAAGAGTGGGGAAGGGAGGGAAAGGAAACAAGCACTTTGGGGAAGCACTGGTTTGAAGGGGTAAGGCAACAGGGACACGGAGTAAGAAGCATTATTAAACACAGGTATAGAGAGAAAAATCTAAGACAGAGAAAAAAAGGGCAGCAAGAAGACAGAACAGACTCAAGAGAGATGAGAGGGATCAATACAGCAGAGAAGTCCACCTACTTAAGATATTGTAGAAACGAATAAGAGAGAGAGAGACGGAAAACCACAGACAAGATCAAAGATGTCCTAATCAGGAAACAAAGAGGGAAAGGAAGGAAAGAAGCCAGCCAGGAGAGCAGCAGAAGAGAAAGAGCAAGGGAAAGAAATACAAGAGTAAAGTGGAAAGAAGAGATAGGGACAAGGAAGGAAAGAAGAAAAGGAAAAAAAGAGACGAGAAAGAATAACAGAACCTAAACCTCTTCCCCACTTACCGTATCTATTCTCTTTTGTTTTTCCACGCTCCCCGCGAGGTCCTGGAAGAAAGAAGAGAAGAAGACGAGCTAAGATGTCAAGCAAGAGGATATCATCACAACCAACCTATTCTCAACAGTTTTTTCCCTAATACTTACCGTTTATACTGTTTTAAGAACAATAAAAGACAGTTCTCTGAAACCAAAACCTTGCAGTCCGGAGTCATAACTCAGCCATCATCATACAGACCCCGTCCATGATCTTCTCCAACTCCTCTGCAGTGAAGGCAGGGGCCCTTTCCCCAGACGCACGAGCCATTGTCTCTTCCAGACCGAGGTCACAGCAGCACTTGCAGTGTAGGTCCTCTCCTGTCGAAGATCAGGTATCGAGTGATTGAACAGATAGAAAATGGCGGTCACGTCCACGGCGGTGCGTAACATCACTGCCGGCGTACTTCGTCATTGGCTCCTGAGACCCATAGGGTCCAATGTTAACCAAAGCAGCATTGTGCTGCGGTCTTCGCCCACCTACTGCGATGGTGTACAACGCCAGTGCAGTTACCTCACATCCCATTGTCCCACTTTACAGGTCAGGCAGCCGCCATTTCAGGGGCCCACATGCCCTAATTACCAACTGCGTCACACATACCTAGGCCTTGTCCCACAACACAAATACAGGCCAGATTTTGTGTATGAATGGTGTTCTGTGTAGACTGTGGGTACATACCTGAGTTGTTTGACTCAATGGTCGCTGTTGTCATTCCTTGGCACCGTCTGCTGGGACATGTGAGGAGATGGTGGAATCCTCCGGTGTACCGACCGCTGGTGGACCTGTCGACAATGGAGGAAAGACATTTGGGGGGTGATTCTGACCGGGAGCACCGCCAACAGGCTGGCGGTGCTCCGCAGGGCATTCTGACCGCGGCGGTATGGCCGCGGTCAGAACAGGAAAACCGGCGGTGTCCCACCGGTTTTCCGCTGCCCTGCTGAATCCTCCATGGCGGCGCAGCTTGCGACCCCCTGGAGGAACCGCCTGCCAGGAACAGGATGGCGGTGAGGGGTGTCGTGGGGCCCCTAGTGCCAATGGCATGGGCACTGCAGGGGCCCCCGTAAGAGGGCCCCACTTTGAATTTCAGTGTCTGCTACTGCACCCGTCGCACACCTTCCACTCCGCCGGCTCCATTCGGAGCCGGCTTCATCGTGGAAGGTTGTTTCCCACTGGGCTGGCGGGCGGCCTTTTGGCGGTCGCCCGCCAGCCCAGTGGGAAACTCAGAATGACTGCCGCGGTCTTTTGACCGCGGTGCGGTCTTCTGGCAGTCCCAGCCAGGCCGGCGGCTACCCCCTTGATCATCACCTACAGGTTTGGCCGTGCCACTATCCGGGAACTGTGTGCCCAGTTGGAGCCTGACCTGATGTCAGCATTCCGCCATCCCACAGGGATCCCCCCTCAAGTGCAGGTGCTATCAGAGCTCCATTTCATTGCAACTGGGTCATTTCAAACAACAGTGGCCATGGCATCAGGGATGTCCCAGCCTATGTTTTCCAACGTGTTGTCCAGAGTGTTGTCTGCCCTTCTGAAACACATGCGGAGCTACATCGTTTTCCCTCAGGTGGAGGATTTGGCTACAGTTAAAGGTGACTTTTATGCCCTTGGACATATCCCCAACATCATCGATGCCATTGATGGGACCCATGTAGCTCTGGTCCCCCCCACAGGAGTGAACAGGTGTACAGGAACCGGAAGAGTTATCATTCGATGAATGTACAGATGGTATGTTTGGCAGACCGGTACATCTCCCAGGTAAATGCTATGTACCCTGGTTCAGTGCATGACGCCTACATCCTGCGGAATAGCAGCATCCCTTATGTGATGGGTCAACTCCAGAGGCACCGGGTGTGGCTATTAGGCGACTCTGGTTACCCCAACCTGTCAAATCAAATCAAATCAAATCAAATCATTAACATTTATAAAGCGCGCTACTCACCCGTGCGGGTCTCAAGGCGCTAGGGGAAAAAGGAGGGGTTATCGCTGCTCGAACAGCCAGGTCTTTAGGAGTCTCCGGAAAGCGGAGTGGTCCTGGGTGGTCCTGAGGCTGGTGGGGAGGGAGTTCCAGGTCTTGGCCGCCAGGAAGGAGAAAGATCTCCCACCCGCCGTGGACCGGTGGATGCGAGGGACAGCAGCGAGTGTGAGGCCAGAGGAGCGGAGGAGGCGGGTGGGGACGTTGAAGCTGAGGCGTCTGTTGAGGTATTCCCGTCCCTTGTCGTGGAGGGCTTTGTGTGCGTGGGTGAGAAGTCGGAAGGTGATCCTTTTGCTGACTGGGAGCCAGTGCAGGTGTCTCAGGTGTGCAGAGATGTGGCTGCTGCGGGGTATGTCGAGGATGAGGCGGGCCGAGGCATTTTGAATGCGTTGCAGGCGATTTTGGAGTTTGGCTGTGGTCCCGGGGTAGAGGGTGTTGCTGTAGTCCAGGCGGCTCATGACCAGGGCGTGGGTCACGGTTTTTCTGGTGTCGGCGGGGATCCAGCGACAGATCTTGCGGAGCATGCGGAGGGTGAGGAAGCAGGCGGAGGACACAGCGTTGACTTGCTTGGTCATGGTGAGAAGAGGGTCCAAGATGAAGCCGAGGTTGCGGGCGTGGTCTGTGGGGGTCGGTGCGGTGCCGAGGGCCGTGGGCCACCAGGAGTCGTCCCAGGCGGACGGGGTGTTGCCGAGGATGAGGACTTCCGTTTTTTCAGAGTTCAGCTTTAGGCGGCTGAGCCTCATCCAATCTGCGACGTCCTTCATACCCTCTTGTAGGTTGGTCTTGCCGCTGGCGGGGTCCTTGATGAGGGAGAGTATAAGTTGGGTGTCGTCGGCGTAGGAGGTGATGATGATGTTGTGCTTGCGTACGATGTTGGCGAGGGGGCTCATGTAGACATTGAAGAGTGTCGGGCTGAGTGATGAGCCTTGGGGTACACCGCAGATGATCTCGGTGGGTTCTGAGCGAAACGGAGGGAGGTAAACTCTTTGGGAACGGTTTGAGAGGAAGGAGGCGATCCAGTCCAGGGCCTGGCCTTGGATTCCAGTGGAGCGGAGGCGGGTGATTAGGATGCGGTGACAGACGGTGTCAAAGGCAGCCGAGAGGTCGAGCAGAGTGAGGGCGACTGTTTCACCGTTGTCCATCAGGGTTCTGATGTCGTCAGTGACTGAGATGAGGGCGGTTTCAGTGCTGTGGTTGGTTCGTAATCCGGTTTGTGAGGGGTCGAGCAGGTTGTTGTCTTCCAGGAAGGTGGTCATCTGTTTGTTGACGGTCTTCTCTATTACTTTGGCTGGGAAAGGCAGAAGAGAGATGGGGCGGAAGTTTTTCAGGTCGCTCGGGTCAGCCGTAGGTTTCTTTAGTAGGGCGTTGACTTCGGCGTGTTTCCAGCATTCGGGGAAGGTAGCAGAAGAAAAAGAAGAGTTGATGACGGTCTGGAGGAGCAGGGCGATGATGTCGTCGGCTTTGTTAAAGATGAAGTGCGGGCAGGGGTCCGAAGGGGCGCCGGAGTGGATAGACTTCATGATGGATTTGGTTTCTTCCGTGTTGATGTGGGACCAGTTGTTGAGGGTGATGGCCGTGGATGCCGGTTCGGTGGTGTTTGGTTGGGTCTGGTGTCCGAAGCTGTTGTGGAGGTCGCTAATCTTGCGATGGAAGAAAGTGGCGAGGGATTCGCACAGATCCTGTGAGGGCGTGACGGCGTTGGCGATGGCGCTGGGGTTGGAGAACTCCTTGACGATGCTGAAGAGTTCTCTGCTGTTGTGTCTGTTTTTGTCCAGTCTGACGGTGAAAAAGTTCCTTTTGGCGGCGTGGATCAGGTGGTGGTGTTGGCGGGTAGCGTTCTTGAGGGCGGTCATGTTGTCAGCGGTGCGGTCCTTGCGCCAGGCTTTCTCAAGGGCGCGACAAGTTTTCTTTGATTCTTTGAGGGTGTCAGAGAACCAGAGAGGTTTTTTGGTGTTGGTCTGTCGATGCGTGCGTTTGAGGGGAGCAAGGATGTCTGCGCAGTTGGATGTCATGGCTACTGACCCCAGTGAGGAATTCCAGGACAAGGGCAGAGGAACGCTACAATGAGGCACATGGGCGGACTAGGAGGGTGATCGAACGGACCTTCGGCCTCCTGAAGGTGAGGTTCAGGTGCCTCCATATGACAAGTGGTTCTCTATTCTACTCACCAAAGAAGGTGTGTCAGATCATCGTGGCCTGCTGTATGCTTCACAACTTGGCTTTGCAAAGACAGGTGCCTTTTCTGCAGGAGGATGGTCCAGATGACGGTATTGTGGCAGCTGTGGAGCCTGTGGACAGTGATGAGGAGGAAGCAGAGGAAGAAGACATTGACAACAGGGACTCAGTTATCCTGCAATATTTCCAGTGACACACAGGCACATTCCTGCCTACTACAAGTACTTTCACACTTCTACCTCTATCCTGTCCTTCGATTTCTACCAGTATATGGTAACTGAGTTGTACATTTCCCTTACGGTTCCACAGGTGTGGTTTCTGACGTGTGTCATCTGCTTACATTCCTCAAGGACTTGAGATGTGTGACATAGGTATGTTGACATTACATTTGAAAGAGCATTTTGCCACTGTAATTGCTAATACACATTTTTGAAATCACAGACTGACTCCAGATTGTTTTGTGATTCAAGGGTGTTTATTTAAATACAGAATATTGGAGGGGGAAGTTAAATGGTGAGGGGTGATGGCGGAGGAATGTCCATGGCAGAGTCCAGTCTATTAGTCTCACAGGTGCATTGCCCATATGGGCATAGGAAGTGGAGCTGGGGCAGTTTAAATATGGACAGGGATACAAAGTGGGACAGTGGGATGACAATCAGGGTGGTCTAATTTCTTGGCGGGGGTCTTGGCATCGTACTCTGTCCTGTTCCTGGATCTCAGGGACCGTTTGCGGGGTGGTTCTCCATCTGCAGGGGGTGGGGTGCTGGTGTGGTGGTCCTGTGGCGGTGCCACCTGTCCACTAGCACCAGCGGAGGTGGTGGGCAGTTCATCGTCCATTCTAGTGTCAGGGGCCCCTTGTAGTGTCACAGTGTCCCTCCTGGTGTTAAGTATTTCCTTCAGCACCCCTACGATGGTGCCCAGGGTGGAGCTGATGGTTCTGAGTTCCTCTCTGACCCCCAAATACTGTTCCTTCTGCATGCGCTGGGTCTCCTGAAACTTGGCCAGGACCGTTGCCATCGTCTCCTGGGAGTGGTGTTATGCTCCCATGATGGAGAAGAGGGCCTTGTGGAGAGTGGGTTCCCTTGGCCTGTCCGCCCCCTGTCGCACAGCAGCTCTCCCAGTTCCCCTGTGTTCCTGGGCCTCCGTCCCCTGGACCGTGTGCCCACTACCACTGCCCCCAGGTCCCTGTTGTTGTTGGGGTGGTGGGTTTTCCTGGGTTCCCTGTAGTGGTGGACACACAGCTGATTGATGTGTCTTGGGGACGGAGGTATGGGCCCGCGGGGTGGGTGCTGTGCTGGTGTTACCAGAGGGTGGAAGTTCTGTGGTGGCCTGTGACTGGGTGTGGGGAAACGACTGTCCCGAGGCCCACGATGGTCCGACCTGGTCATCTGGATCCAGTTGGACAGAGCTGCTGTCATCACTGTGGGTCTCTTCAGTGGGTGAGGTGGAGATGTCTGGGCCCTCCTGTCTGGTGAGGTTGGGTAGTGGTCCTGCAGGGGTGTAAAAGCATAATTATTGCATCTGTGTGTGTCATGGTGTGCAATGGGTGGGTGACTGTGTACCTCAGTGCTAGCATTCCTGAGTGGGGGCTTGTGTGATGATGGTTGAGGGGGGTGCATGCAGGGCTTGGTGTTAGGATGAGTGGTTTGTGATGTTGGGACCTTTGTGAGGAGTTGGAGTGATAGGGGAGGGGGCGAGGGTGGGGGTCTGTGATAGCATGCAGGTAGGTTTGGTAGCATTCCATTTGGAGAATTTTTAAGAATGAGACGAAACTGCTCCAATGACAAAGAAATGGAGAAACAATTCAGTAAGGTGTGAAAACAATTTATGCGCCGTGGGTATTTAAGAGCAAATATTGATTCTAGTGAGAGAAGAGCTAAAAATATATCTCAACAGGATACACTGATAGACAAAGGTGTAAAAAGAGGAATTGACAAGGAAGAAGTGTGTCATCGTCTAATTGTCACTTATTGCAAGGAAAGCAAGGATATAGAATCAATATTTAGAAACATTGGAAAATACTGAGAAATGATCAAGATCTGGCAAAGAGAATAGGCTGTAATCCACAAATATCAAACAGAAAGACACGCTCATTGAGAGACATATTGGTAAAAAGCCACTGTGGCACCAATAACAAGAAACTGGCTGAATATTGAGGCAGTTGGCTTTTACAAATGTAGTAAATGTAAAGTGTGTCAGATTGCAAGGAATACAAAAACATACATGGACTATAGAGGAAAGGTCATACACATTTCACAGAGAATCACTTGTGATAGCCAATATGTAGTGTATATGCTTGAGTGTGAATGTAGATTAAGATATATTGGGTGCACAATATGTCCGCTCAAGAAAAGGATCTTGGAACACACCAGAGCCATCACTAATCAAGACATGAGCTATACAATGGCAAAACACTTTGCAAGATCACATACCAATGATTGGAGATCACTAAGATTTGTGGGAATAGCGCAGATGAAAAAGAGTGAGAGAGGGGGTGATAGAATTCTAAAGCTACGACAAATGGAGGGTAAATATATCATTCAGCTCCGCACGAAAATGCCGTATGGGCTGAACAAGGATGAGGAATTCCATGTACATTTATGATTTGGAATATGACAAGATATATGGTAATGATAGTAATGATAGTATGTAGGGCAGACATTTATTATTATTATTTTATTATATGGTACTAAAGTCAAACAATGATAGTCATTGAGTTGGAGAGAAAAGGCTGTATTGACATTTGTGGTGGAATTGATATGATAATATAAGAGAGAAGAGAAACATGAAAATGAATGAATGCAATAAACTTTTCAAAAATTAATGTATATACAAAGAAACAATTATTAGACTAGAATGACTTCAAATATAGAGGCGGTACCACATATAAAAGAGTCCATGCCAAATGAAACAAATGATAAAGGAGAAACATCGTGACATGTGTAGTAGAAGTAGTGAAAAGACAATAGCAAACATAAACAGTGAGGAATTATAAGTCAGAAAGGATTAGAAGAATGTTGAAAAACAAAAGAGAGGAAGATTAAGGGGATTGTTATGACCCTGGCGGAAGGCGAGGAACCGGCGGTAAGACCGCCAACAGGCTGGTGGTCTTACTTTGTGGAATCATGACCATGGCGGTTACCGCCATGGTCATCCACCTGTTCTCCGTTCCGCCCGCCCGTTCCGGCTGTCACTATACCGCCGGCGGTATTTGGACCCGGCTTACCGCAGTGGATTTCCAGCAGTTTGAACCGCCATGAAATCCATGGCGGTAAGCACTATCAGTGCCAGGGAATTCCTTCCCTGGCACTGATAGGGGTAAACCCTACCCCCACCCCCTCCCCACTCCTGCCACCCCCCAAAGGTGGCAGGGCCCCCCTCCCCACCCCGACCCCCAACATCACTTCACCCATACCCACAGGACACGCAGGCAAGCACCACCTACATACTTACACGCACACATGCTGACATACATGCCTACATCCACACACACAGTCATACACACACCCGCATTCAAACATACACGCACACATCCATACAGACATACCCACAGACATACACGCACTCGTTCCCATTCACACAACACCCCAGCAGGCATACACGCACTCACACTCCCCCTCTACATACACACACGCACCCCCCCATGCACCCACACAACACCCAACACACCCCCACCCCCGTCCCCTCACGGACGATCGACTTACCTGGTCCGACGATCCTCCGGGAGGAGACGGGAGCCATGGGGGCAGCTCTGCCGACACCACACGACCAACAGAACACCGCGACGGCGAATCACAGGACGTGATTCACTGGGCGGTGTTCTGTTGGCGTGGCGGTGGAGGTGGAGCAACCTCCACTTCCCCGCCTCCCGCCAGTATGGCTGTTGGCGGCTCTCCGTCCGTAAAAGGACGGAGAGCTGCCAACAGTCATGATAGGCCGAGTGGCAAACCGCCACCACTGGCGGTCTTCTGCACGGCAGTCCCTAGGCGGTCTTTAAAAGAGACCGCCAAGGTCAAAATGACCCCCTATGTGTTTAAAATGGGATTTTGAATTTTAAATGTAAATTTTTTATTTTGACTTTAAGTGTAATGTATGTGAACTACGATATCCAGCATGCATTGTGCATGATGAATTGATATTGAGTATAAAAAGTAGAAGGGAAAAGGGACTCACTCACTGTGAACAAGACTCCATGGGGAGTTGATATGCGTTGGTGGTTGTTACTTAAATAAAATATACATTATTGATACTTCGTGGAGTGCAGTGAAAATTCTTGGTAATTTATATATATATATGTATATATGTATATATATATATGCTCTGAAAACGGTAACGAGAGGATGGTTGTGTGGGTGGGGGTTGTCAGGAGGGGGAACAGTGGGTATGCCACTCTGCCATTAGTTGCCCTGACTTGGTTTTGTGTTTTATGAGATTCTGGAACCAGCCAGTAAAGCGAATAAGACCCATGGTTCGGTTTTTGAATGCACATATGTGATGTAGTTCAAGGTGGCAAAAAGAATACGGAAAGCTTTTTTGAAGAAAGACAACGTGTGTGCATATCTTGAAAAATCTGGATGATTAGAAATTTAAAAGCAATTATCCAGCAAGGTGCGGATACTGAAATAGAATTGACTTTGCTACTGTTGCAATCAATTGCTTTCTCCAAATACAAAACATTTTTTGAGTGAATATTTCAATTTGGTAACATTAAAGCAGATGAATATTGCCTCTGAAATATTGGGTACATCTGTCCCCCATAAGAAACAATGGTTCAGACATACTCAGAGTGTTATCAGATCCTCCCTACTCCCCTCTGCTTGAGGAAGTCATTTTTAAAATGTGTGCAAAATGTCGTATAAAAAGAGCAAATGACAGAAACTAGCAAAGAAAATGTTTGATAATGAAGGGAGTGGGTAAGCTTCCTCTCATGAGACTCACAAATAAGGTTTCACTCATGCCAACTCACTAAAAAGGCTGTTAAAGGAATTGGAACAGGCACGCACAATAGAAATTAACAAATGGTGTGAAAGTGGGACCCTTAAAAAGTACATAAAATATAAATGAATACCCAGAGGCTTGAGAATATTTGTATTGCCAATGCTGAATGATTTGGACGAGGACCTACTTAAACGCTCGATGAACTTAACAATGACACTGATTGAATATGCATACCGCAGGTTGTAAACAACTACAGGGAAAATAAAAGGGTTGGAAAAGTCCTTAGAGGAACATAACGGCACTAATGAAGGGGAAGAAGATTTTGAAGCACTAGAGAGGAAACTGGAGAAACATGAAAGTGATGTGGAATTAAGGAAACAAAGAAAATGTAACACAGACAAAGCAGATTACATGGCATGAAGAATATACACCGTTTCTCAGCTTTGTACCATATGACAACCAGAAGAGGAGGGGACGTAGAATGTAGGAAATTCCAAAGAATGAGATGGAATCAGAAAAGGAAAAGGAAGCAAAGGAACAAAAAACAAACAAAAGGATTAGAATAAAATGGAGGAGCTGGTGATAAATTTGTCATCGCAAGAACTAACTGAGAGACATGGAAAATTACCAAATAAAGATCACACATTTTGTCCCAACATGCAAATGGACTTGGCAACAGGAAGGATTGATCTTTATAAGTTCTGCAGAAAACTGAAATTACAAAAATATTATGCAATGAAGAAAAAAGACATGAAAAAATCAAGTTCAACAGAGAAATTGACAATTTTGTCAGGAGGTAATGTAGCTCTGATGAAAGTTCTTGCTGGCTTGGAGGTAGAACTCAATGATTTTGAAGCATCTGGAATGCAGGGAAATGTCTCTGATATGGAATTCTGAATGTTGATGGGCATTTAAATAAATACCTCAGGGGGCAGTGTATATAAAATGAGGTCAACATTCTTCTTGCAATGGCCACCTGGGAACAAAGTGGATCTTTTCCAAGAAATACTGACAGATGGTATAAAAGTGAAAAAAGGAAAAAGAATGACATTGAGAAACATGACATTCGATGACTGGTAAGCATAAGAAGAGCTAGAAAATGATAAATAAATTGTGATCAAAGCTTCAGTCAAAGGTGGAAATATTGTCATTATGGATACCAAAAAATATTGCAATGAGGTTAAAAGTTAGCTACAGGACCTAGAGCATTATGAAAGACCGTAGGAAGATCCAACAAAAATAATAATGGAGATCATTAATGGAAACCTTAAAGCTTGGCATGTACAAGAACCGATAGATGATAAAGAACTGAAATACTTTAGGAAAGAACATCCTATAACACTTACAATTTGTGTGCTTCCCAAAGTTCATAAAAGCTTTATAAATCCTCCAGAGCATCCAATAGTAAGTTCTTTTGAACCATTATTAGAAAATGCATCAAGGTTTGTAGACGTATTTTTATTCCCCTATGTGGCAAATTTACCATCATACATAAGGGAATCCATGGATTTCTTAAATCGCATTAACAACATACCTTGGAAAGAGCAATATTTAATGGCTACAATAGATGTAGTGTTCTCACACACCTCTATAGCACACAGAGATGGTCTGAAAGCTTGCAGATATTTTTTACAATCTAGATCATTAAGTTTGTTGAAACATTCAGCAATGTTAATGGAAATCATGGAATTCTGCTTGACCAACAATGTGTTTCTTTTTTTTATATCAAGATGTGTATTCAAAAACGGCACAGCAATGGGCACTTCTTTTGCTCCAACATATGCAAATTTGACTATGAGGTACTGGGAAGCAGAAATAATTGGGAGAGACGAAAACCGTAAAATGCTGAAGCATGTTTTCTCGTGGGTATGCTTTATTGTTGATTTATTCATAATCTGGGGTGGTGAGATTGAGGAGTTGGAGTCATTTTTACAATCTCTGAATAACAATCCTATGAAATTGAAGTTCACCTATGAGATAAGCAAAACTAAGATCAGCTATCTGGATATAGAGGTGTTTGTGGACAACATGAAACTTTGCACAAAGATACATAGAAAACCCACAAGCAGTAACAGCATCCTATCTGCTTACAGTGCCTATCCAAAAGCTGTAAAATGGAATGTGCCTTACGGCAAACTTTTAAGAGCAAGGAGAAACTGCTCAGAGATATGAGATTTTGAAGTCCAAGTGCAGGAAATGTTCTACAGATTTAAAAGATAAGCGTACCCAACTATGGTACTGGAAGCTACATTAGAACAAGCAAAAGGAAGAAATTGGGAGGAGCTGTTGGTTCCAAAAACCTCCACAACTGCAAGGGAAAAAAACACTATGAGATATATAATGGATGTACATAGATCTAATTACAAAATTAAGACATTACCTTGCATGAACTGGGATATTAGCAAAAAAGATCATGATCTGAAAGACATAGGGCCAGGTTACGTGTCTGTCAGTCTCAAGACAGCCAGACTCGAGATGGCCATCGGACTGCCGTAGCTGTGGCGGTCCGACCACCACATTAGAAGTCTGATGGTTGGACTGCCAAAAGACCACCATCTCCACCCGGATCTTTGCTCCTGAAGGGCTGACAGTGGTCTTGGTTGTGATTAGCCAGGGCATGGCTGAATACAGCTCCACCCTGCTGATTACAATCCTGTTCTCCACCAGCCTTTTAATGGTGGATCAACTGCCATGGAAAGGTTGGCAGAGAACAAGTTCTGGGGGCCACAGGGGGGCCCTGTACTGCTCACCACTTTGTCATGGGCAGTGCATGGGTCCCCTCCCCAGCACCATCAGAATGAGCACTGTCTGCTCAGCAGACAGCACGCATTCCGAGGGTGCTGGGGAGGCCCTCTGTGTGATGGCATTGGGCTTGTCTCCATGTGGAGCCAAGTCCAATGCCACAGCACATTTTCCACAGGGCTGATGGAGTCAAGCTATATATAATCATAGCTGGTACAGAATACCCCTGGGGTCTTAACACTGATGCTGAGCTCCACGTGCATCTATGATGTAAATTGAGGGACATGATAACATAACTGAGATATGAAGTGTTATAAACTGAGTATAATATTTATTTTGGTGTTTTAATGTACAATTGATACCATATGTATGCTTGGATTTATTTTTAGTTTCTTTCTATTTGGGAGTAATTGCTCTTTATATTCATTGTGAATTAGTGGGCAGGTGAATAAGACAGACTGAAAGGTTAGGAGAAACCGGCTCTGTTTTCTCCTCCAGTAAAGAATGAATTAAGGAATCAACATTGATAATAAATTACACCTGTTAGAGTGTAAGGCAGCTGTGTATGGAATAATAGGTATTTCACCATGATCACGGCCAACAATTTTGAATATTTTCAAATTAAATCATTCATGTTAAAGTGCAAAATAGCTGTGTACTGTGTAATACATGCTCTACTATGAATATAGTTGGTAATATTGAACATTTTCAAAGTTTGAAAAAATGTAGTTAGGTGCTTTACCAAAATCTCTGGTTTGATAAATTTGAAAATGTTTATTCACAGAAAATGTTTGGTGATACAAAGGCATTCTTTGGAAGTACTGTCTTGTTAAAGTTTATTATAATGTCAGTCAACAAATAGAGGAAAACAAACACAAGATAGGGGAAATTTTCATCATTCATTCATTTCACATACAGGGCATAAAAAGTACTGTCACAATCTAGTTTATGTTTTTATTAACTGTGAGGGTAAATTGGGGTGGTGCCTTTTAAATAGACACTCTGGCCCACATTACGAGTTTGGCAGTCTTTGCAGAATACTGCCGTGGTGACAGCCGCCAAAAGACCACCAGTGATGGTGGTATCCCAACCACCGTATTACGAGTAACATACTGAAAACCACCCAAAAACAGTCACAAATTAGAAACTGCCAGGCCGACCGAGGGTGGGAGAGAGGCAGTCCCACTACCAGCCCCGCCACGCCAACAACATCCTACCCTCTATTTTACCAGCTACAAATCAGCATAACAGTCATTCCAGGGCGGAAAACTATTGGCAGTGTGAACCGCTGCGTTCAAATTGCCACCACCACCAGAACCCAACACCACATTGGTATGAATACCCCACACCTGACAAACATTCCCACACTACACATACCCACACCCACCACTATAAAACATATCCACACACAACCCACAATCCTTTGCAACTACAACCACAGACAGACAGCGAGGAGCCACAAACCCAGGACCTTCCACTTATACTCCATAGGCACATATCTACTACACATGCACCACACATCACACAACTGCACCATCAACAACATACACACATCAGAACTGCACACAAACACACAACACACAATCACATAAAACTAAGCACCCTTACACCCAATCAAGGCCCAAATACCCCACCCTCGCACACTATACCCCCAATCCTTCAAACCACATCAAAACCACCATGTCCCCTCAAAAGCACCCACTGTTCACAGACGAAGAGTAGAGGGTCATGGTAGATGAAATTGTCAGGATAGAGACACAACTGTTGGAAGCACACGTCAAGCCAACATTCATAGCCATGAAAATGGAATTATGGTAGAGGATAGTTGACAGGGTCAACTCAGTGGGCACCCATCCACGCACAAAGGAGGACATCAGGAAGAGGTGGAACGACCTTAGGGGGGAGGTGCGTTCCATGGCCTCAAGGCACCAGATTGACATCAACAAGACTGACGGTTTGTCCCCCACCTCCTCCCCCAGAGTTCACATAATGGGAGGAGAAGGTCTTGGACATCATGCATCCAAAGGGCCTGATTGGAATAACCGTAGGACTGGACTCTGGTAAGTCAACAATACTCCCCTGGCACCAACAACTCATGTACAGCATGCATCCCGACTACCCTATCACTCCCCAATTCACCCAAACTCACACTTCTGAACACCCCCAATCACCTAATACCACTCCCCTGCATGCCACACCACCCCACTGCCACTATCCCCACACAGTCCCTCCCTTGTGCATGGATAGCACTCACATTGACAAGCACCACAACTCCCCCAATGTATTACTCCCTACACATCAAAAGCTGCAATACCCACTCACAATGGAACACCTGCATGTAAAACCATTGCACCAGCTACACCAACTGTGTGTCGACTGTGTACTACCACATGGCAATGACAGCAATGTTATCCACTATCCAAAACCCTCAAAGGAACATGGAACCAAAGTCACACTCCATGTTCCACAAACAATATCTGCAGTGCTACATCTGTCATTGCATCACTGGGAAGCAAGTCAAGCCACTGTATGCACCAGACTATGAAACAAAGAAATACATCTCAATAATGTAACTCTCTCCCTCTCCATCCACAGGTATCGCCGCCACTGCAACCCTGAAGAGGATGCCAGAGACAGACAGCCCTCCCCAGGATGAAGGCCCCAGTGGATATCTGGATTATTAAGACTTATCTGGCCCATCTGGGACAACTGGTCAGTCATCACCACCAGCCCATCTGTGACTACATCTGAATCCCCCACCCAAGTGGCAAAACAGCACAGCCAACCCTTCATCCCCAAACCTGTGTTCCAAGGACTAGTCAATCAGCAGTGAGCCCCACAATGCAGGGACTAGAGTCAACCCCTCACACCCAAGAAGGTGAAGGTCCTGGTATAACTGGGAGTGGGCACCTGTGCCAGCGCACAGGCAGAAGAGGCCAGGGGCAGTTGAGGGTTCCTGTGGGCCAAGGGATGGGTCTCCAAGTGGCCAGGAGGCCATCTCCAAAGCCCTGGGAGCATACTAGCAATACCAGCACAAGATGGGTCAGATGATCTCAACCTTACAGGAAAACCAAAAGCTGCAGAGGGAATACCACCAGGAAGACATGCAGCAGTGGCAGGCTCACAATGCCCCCATGGCCTCCATTGCAGGGGTCCTCAAGGAACTTACTACCACTGTGTGTGCATCCTCCACCCACTAGCAGGCTCCTTCCACTAGCCACATGCCAACTGAGCCACCCACTTCTGCTGCAGCTAGTGGAATGGAGGCCCTGTCAGAGGACCCACAGGCCACCCTCTGTAACTGAGGAACCCCTGTGCAAACAAGGCCATCAATCCAGACATCCTGTAGGACCAGATGCCAAGACTGTCTAGCTGTCATGTCTCCAAATTTACCATGGCCCTTGGATACTGGCCCTGAACTACCTACAGCTGGGCCAACTACTCTGATTATTTCTTCGACCATGACCCCACTCATCACCCATTGCAGTTGTGTATCACAATAAACAGCATTGAGTACAGCTACTGCTTACCTGTCTTTATTGCAACAAGTAAGATTTACTGTTTTACAAAATGTAAATATAGTTAACACATTGACCATTAAAAGATGGATAGAAGGGGGGCAATGTGCAGGGAGTATGACAGTAGGACAGACATATTCTGAAATCTTGTGTCAAGGGAGCCACCAGTCAAGCCAGGAACCAGAGTAGCACCACCCAACAGACCTGGAACAAGACCAAGAAAGAGACAACCATCACAACAGGAGTCAATGTTGCACACCAACACCAATGCAGGAACTTGTTGAGCACTGTAGTGCGAATAGGCAAGTGGAATGTTAATACATATTACCATGGCAGACCCACCCAGACATGCATTCCCAATGGGACATCCCTCACAGCTGGCGTTACTCCACCAAAGGCAGGTACCACTGTCAGTGAAAGTTCTGTTCCTTAAACGTCCACTGTGTACAGTGGGGATAGGTAGAAATACTGATAACCACAATATGTATGGCAGTCCAATTGCAGTTGACATAGCAGTCAGGGAACATGAAACATGCCCAAGTCATTGCAGATGTGATGCTAGACTGCAGCATAGTAAACATAGCTCTGACATCAGAACAGTAACTCCTCTCCTGTTGGCCAACACATTGTCCCCCAAACCCACACAGTGGGATAGCTGTACTTGCCACCTCCATTGAAATTAAAACATCAGTAGGAGCAATGTCACAAGGCAGACAGGAGTACAGTATGGTTGTATGATGGAACCACACATACTGAAACCAATCATGCCTTAACAACGTGGTTGTTGGGGCTGGAACAATGACCACATTGTTTCTAAGTAAGCCTTTAGAACGAATATTTGAGGTAAAAGCATGCCCAGTAAAAGCACATGTGGAAACAACATGCAAAATGGCATGTTCGGTTGTATGATACCAACCTCCATCTGCCCTGAGGCCCAAAACTACCCCCACTCAAATACATAAACTACCCTGACCCCTCACCCATCCTAAATAAACTATACCACCCCCGGCCTCCCCCTTTACAATAAAGTACCCCAGTCCCCACCCACTCTAAACCTAAAAAAAATTATCCTGACACCCCACCCCGTAAAAGTAAACTACCCCAACACCCTCCACCCGCCTGAGCCCTAAAAAAAAACTATCCCAAATCCCCCCCCTAAAAAGAAACTACCCAGACCCCCCACCACCCTGAGCCCTCAAAATAAAAAATTACCCAACCCCACCCCTAAAAACAAAACTACCACAACATCCACCACCCGCCCTGAGCCCTAAAACTTTTCCCCCAACAGGTAAACAAATCCAAGCTCCTGCACCTACCCTAAGCCCTAAAGAAAAATAACGAATAAACTATCACAACCCCCACTCCAGCACCTAAGAACTAAATTGCCCCAAGCCCCCACCCACCCTGAGCCATAAAAAAAAAATACCCCGGCCCCCCACCCCTAAAAACTGAAGCTAAAATACCCCGACAGAAGCCCTAAATCCACCCCACTGCTAAAAACTATCCACCAACCCTGCCCCAACCCCAGTTACCTCACTGTGTCCTCTCCAACTCCTTCCTCCTCTTCTCTCCTTCCTCCCTTCCGTAAACCTTTCCCCACCCCTTTAAAAATGAACTACCCCACCCTCACCCTAAATAAAAAAATACCCAAACCCCTTCCTCAGTCACTTAAAAAAAATAGCGTGCCCCTTACCCACTCTACCCGGTAATCTAACCCCAACCCTGCCCTAGCCCCACTGACCTCCTTGCGTCACTCCCACCCCATCCCAACCCCATCCTACTTCCTTAAAATATGCCCAAACCCTCCACTCCCGCCCCTTAAAAAAAATAGCCTACCCCCAGCTCCCCACCCACCCAAACCCTTAATCCTCCCCTCACCCCTACTCCAGCCCCACTCATTTCACTGCTTCACTCCCACCCCAGCCCAACCCCCCCAATTCCCTAAAAAAATACTCAAAACCTTCACCCCTTAAAAAAGGGCACCTCCTGAGACGTGTAGATACTGGAATCTGGCCTTCACTAGTCCAAAGGTCCTCTCGATGACACGCCTTGTCCTGCAGTGGGCCTCATTGAAAAGGTCTTCCCCATCTGTGGCCAGGTATCTCACTGGTGTCAGCAGCCACGGCAAGATAGGATAGCCAGAGTCACCTGTGTGCACAAAGATTTGACACATCACAATACTGGTAGTGATAGAGGGCAGGTGAGGTGAGATATTATATGCAAACATACAATTGGAGACATACCAATTAGCCAGGCACTCTCTCTCTGTAGTTGTGCCATTATGTGTGGGACATTGCTGTTCCTCAGAATGTAGGAGTCACGCACAGAAACCGGAAACTTGGCCGTCACTTGGGAGATATACTTGTCAGCGAAACACACCACCTGGACTTTTATGGAGTAAATGTTTTTCCTGTACACTTGTTCATTGGCCCTGGAAGGTACCAAAACAATGTGGATGCCATCCATGGCCCTTATCACAAAAGTCAGCTTTAACAGTGGGCAAATCCGTACGTTGGGGGAACCTGATGTAGCTGTCCAGATGTTTGAATTAAGCACAGAGTACATCTTTCAACACATGACTGAACATGGGCTGTGACATCCCTATTGCAAAGCCCACTGTGATCTGGAACGAGCCTGTGGCAAGGAAGTGTAGCACAGACAACACCTGCACTGTTGCAGATATGACTTAGGGATTATGTATGGCAGAAAAGAGATCTGGCTCTAACTGGGTACACAGTTCCATGATGATCTGACGGTTCAGACAATAGGTCTGTATGATGTGTCTTTCTTCCAGGGTAGCAAGATCAACAAGGGTCTGGTACACAGGTGCATGTCTCATTCTCACCATTGCACAGAATCTAGGAGTGGGAGAGAGGAAAAGCCACAAGTTGATGTTGTCAGTTCACAAGCCACTGAACACAATACATGTACCATACAAGAGTAGTGTGGACATAACACTGAAGTATACTGAATCCATATGGCCATGTTGAATGACCTTGTATGACATTGTTGATGACAGTTCCAGGCCCAGACAGACCTCCACTGTGTGTGCTGCTGTGTTCCGTCTCTGGAATCCATTATGCCATGTCCTGCAGGAGATAGGGCCCCTGCCTTCACCCAGGAGGATCTGGGGAAGCTAGTATACACAGTCCTACCCCTATATGAACAGTTGTATGGGGCACCAAAGCAGCAGGTGAGTCAAATGTTCCTGTCCTGTCTGATTGTGATGTGTGGGGGTCTGAAAGACATTGTGATGACTGACACTGAGTGGATACATGCATCTGGCAAAGGAGTTGGTGCATTAGTGGAGTACGTGCATGTTTGTGTGGTCGTGAGATGTGTCTGATGTGAGGAGTCCACTGCTGTTGCTGTGACTACATGACTTTCTCCTTCTGTCTTTGTCACCCATGCAGGTCAGAGCCCCTCAGAAGAAGGGGAGTTGGCGTGCCATCGTCAAGGAAGTGTGGACCCTCGGGGTCCATACCCGGAGGAGCACCCACTGCAGAAAGCAGTGGGAGGACCCGAGACGCTGGGCCCATAAGGCCACTGAAGCCCAGCTGGGGATGTCTCCCCAATGAGGGAAGGGTGCCTGTCAGACCCTAACCCTCCTATTGGCCCGCATTCTGGCAGTGGTGTGGCCTGAGGATGGATGGGAGCTTGAGGGCAGCACAGCAGCACAAGGGGGTAAGTACACACTCACAACTCGCTAATGGTAGGCATGTATGGATTTGGGTAGCCTACTAGTGGTACAATGTGGTATAGATCATTGGTACTTTCACATTGGCCATGGGTATGAGCCACCCTGGCAGGATTTATCTTGATTATGTCTGCCAATGCCATGCAGACAGTGACTCATGAGGGGATTTACTCCCATGTTTGAGTTTGTCTGGACAAATTGCACGTCTTTTGAGTCACCAGATCCGTCCGTCAGCATCAGTATACCTGAGGTGTCAGGGCATTGCCATCAGTAATAGTCTGCCACAATGCAGAGGAAATTGGTGAGTTCTCAATCAGCTGCCTCATACTGTAGGTGTACATGGCTGTAGAGGGCCGAGACATTATTGTATACATTGTTAATGGATTCGCTAGCATGCTGCCTTGCCATGCAGGACTTACAGTATATAGGTAAGGAGTATAGGGTGTCTATGTAAACGACCATGGTAGTGTGGCACGTACTGTGCTACTGTGCATTGTATGACACTTCATCAAGTCAGAGTGTGCCAAATGTTGTTACATCGGTAGCTTTTCACTGCATAGCTCTAGTTTGTCCAATGATTTTAGCCAGATGTGCATGTCAGTTGAAAGGCATGAAATGGCATGGGATATCTGCAGATTTTGAGGTTGTTACTCTGTGTGAATGATGGGTAAGTATTGACCCATTGCATCCTTTCTTTCTCTCCAACCCTCCCTTCCTCCCTCCCTCTCCTCCTCTGTCTGTGTGTGCATCAGTATTATCAGGCAAAGGAGAAGGGGCACCTGCAAGTGGGAAAGCTGTAGCCCATGGGACCCAGGAGACTGAGACCAGTGGAGCCGGGGGGACCAGTGAGATGGAGGGTAAGGGAAGTGTCACAGGGGAGACTGGATTAACAACATCCTCTTTAGATTCTTCCTCCGATGGACAGTCCATGGCGGACCCATCTGGGACCAGCCCAACATCATCTTTGTCTGCTACCCCCCTTACCAGCACTGCCTGTAGCTCCCCACCCAGTTGCCCATGCCCACTCACCCAAGAGGGAGGGGTGTTTCCTTCACTGCAGGCACATCTGCCCCTGCCCCAGTCAGCCCTGCTGCCCTCAATGAGGAGGCTACTAACCTCCTGTGGTCCATCTCTGTGGACAGTCAACCATCGTGAATGCCATACAGGGATTGGCATCACAGATGCAACAGACGAGTGCCTAACTGAAAGGCATTCACAGTGCCCTGACTGGCCTGCAGAGATCCTTTCAGGCTCTGGCCTCCTTGTTGATGGCAGCCAGTGTCCCTTCATCTTCTGTCTCCCCTCCAGCTACCTGTGCTCAATCCCACAACCCTCTCCCCACACCCATCCAAAGCACTCAGTCAGACTACCATTCATTCACCTCAACAGACATGGTTCGCAAAAACAAACACAGGTATCACAAGTCACACCACCACCATGCACACAGACACATGCAGACACAAAAACATCCACTCCTTACACAGACTCCCCCACCACCTCCTCCATCACATATGTTACACCACTCAAACATGGATATCCCCACATCAACACCCCAGATCCAGCCACCAGTCCACTCATGACCCCATCACCACAATAGCAGACACCCATACATCCACCTCATACACCACATGCACACTTACCATGACTACCAACACCCCCATATGCAGTACATCCACCTTACCTGCACACACCACCCAAACAGACACTCACACATCCACCCTGACATCTCCCTGCATCTCCTCCCCCACTCCTCCCAGTACACCTAAATGCCTCAAACCCACCCAACAGACACCTAGCACACACATGGCTTCCACCCATGCACCAGCACCCAAATCACATACACATACACACCTCTCAATCACTCGCTCTTCCTCCACTCCCAAGCGTTTTTCCTATTACAGCTCCTTGTGTTTCAAAAAGAAACATTTCTGTATAACTTTGACCTATTCCCTTCCACTGACCCACTCCCTGTTTCCCTTAAGCACCCTGCTATCCTCCCCAGACCAAGTCCTTCAAACTCCCATGGCCCCCCTGGTATTGCCCATGCCCTTACCACACCTAAGACTTCAACACCCACAAAAGCTATGGAGGGCTCTCCCAACCCCAAAACTAAGGGCCCTTTCCCCAAGTTGAAGTCAAAGGGCAAATCCCCCCTCCAAGACTAAACCAAGGAACCCTCCTCCAAAACGCAAGCCTTCACCTCACCCCCCATCACCCTGGGGTGCCTCTTGCCCCATTGATGTCCCTGCCATGTGGAGGCCACTTTGCAGTCAGGAGACACGTTGGGCCCACAAACATTGGCCCGTGTGCCAGGGGAACTGAAAACTATTAGACTGGGCAGTAGGCCCATTTTGTTTATAGGTTTTTCACATCTATTTATATATTTTAATATATCTGCACCACTTTATTGTTGGTGTCCATGGTTACAAACTTGTCCTGGATTAAATTCCACATGTATGTGTTGTACATGTGTGATTTGGTGTGTCTCTTCTGTGTATGTGATGTGTTTGTGTAGCAGCATGAGTTGTGTGGGTGAGTTGTGCTAAAAACGTGTTGTGTTGGTATTGTGTGGCATTGTGTAGTAGTGGTTTGTGTGTTGTGATTCATCTGTGATGTACTTTGTGTGTTGGGTGGATGTGGTGTGTGCTAAGACACTTTGGTGCTCATTACAACCCTGGCGGACGGTGTTAAAGGTGCGGTAATACCGCAAACAGGCCGGCGGACAAAAAAAGGGAATCATGACCCTGGCGGAAACCCCCAACAAAGACAGCCACTTTAACACTCCGACCGCCACAGCGGTACAGACAAGCAGCGCGGCGGTCACCGCCAACAGACAGGCGGAAGACAATGTACCGCCCATAGTATCACAACCTGACAATCCGCCACCTTTTCCGGGGCGGATTCACCGTGGATAAAAACACGGCGGAAACAGACTTTGCAATGGGAAAACGCTCACCTTAATACATCCCACGAGGAAGGAGGACCCCATGGAACCGGAATGACATATCCTACCTGCCCTTCTCTTCCTACTCATCTACGAAGACCAGCGGCGGCGTCGGCGAAGACAACGGTGAGTACTGCACCTACGACATAGGGGAGGGGGGAGGCAAAAGTCAGGGGGACACACACGAAACACCCCCACCCTCGCATATTACAACACACACACCAATGCATTTACAAACAACACAGTAACAACCCACAACCCCCCGGAAGAATGCAAAGACAAAACGAAATCAGTTCAAACATTGTAATGTATCAATATACATGTGTCAAATATATACAGATATATGTAAACTCATACAAAGGTATATACATTACGAGAAGCAGTGCTGATATGCACATCTCAATGTCTGTGCACCACTAGTCCAAAAATGCATGGGCGAGGCCCACACAAGATACTTGTCCACAAACGGAGAGAACACTGCCGGGGCATCAGAGAGAAAAACAACAGGCACCTCAGGGGGAAGGGAAGGGGGGCACCTCAGCCGGATTACAGCACCACGCCACATCCACGACGGGGCTCCATGCCCATTGATGTATCCTGGGGAGTGCAAAGCCACAGTCTCACAAGTCTTTACAGTGGGTGGGTTGCCCACTGTTCAATCCTGGGGAGCGCAAAGCCACAGTCTCACAAGGCTTTACCGTGGGTGGGTTGCCCACTGACCAATCCTGGGGAGTGCAAAGCCACAGTCTCACAAGTCTTTACAGTGGGTGGGTTGCCCACTTACCAATCCTGGGGAGTGCAAAGCCACAGTCTCACAAGTAGATAACAGCCTCCACTGGTTCTGGAGGGGGACTGGTGCCCAGAGTGCTTCATCCTGTGAAGGACAGAGGTAGTGGATGGATCTCTTCACTGGTTCTGGAGGGGGAATGGTGCCCAGACTGGATTAGTCTCCCCGTGACAGTTCCTGTCCCGTCACTGTCCAGCTGCTCATGGGATAACGATGCTTGATGTTGCGGTATTTTCCTTCTTCAGCGGTGCTTGCCCTGTTCAGCGGTGCATGCCCTGTTCAGCGGTGCATGCCCTGTTCAGCGGTGCTACGCCATGGCGGTCTGTGGACTGTTCAGCGGTGCTTTGCCATGGCGGTCTGTGGACTGTTCAGTGGTGCTTTGCCATGGCGGTCTCTGGACTGTTCAGCGGTGCTTTGCCATGGCGGTCTCTGGACTGTTCAGCGGTGCTTTGCCATGGCGGTCTCTGGACTGTTCAGCAGTGCTTTGCCATGGCGGTCTCTGGACTGTTCAGCGGTGTTTTGCCATGGCGGTCTCTGGACTGGGCATTGGTGCGTGGCATGACGGTCCCTCATTGCCCAGCGGGGCTGTGGCTGCCGGGACACTGGGCAATGCCAATGGCGGTGGTCTCCTGACCAGTGACGATACTTGTGCCCTCCTGGGCAATGACTCCGGCGGTGGTCTCCTGACCAGTGATGATACTTGTGCCCTCCTGGGCAATGACTCCGGCGGTGGTCTCCTGACCAGTGACGGGCACGATACATGGGCCCTCCTGGGCAATGCCAATGGCGGTGGTCTCCTGACCAGTGACGACGGTGCTGGCGGTGTCGTCCCGGCCGCCGGGAAGGATGCCGCCCTTCTCCACCGTGATGCTCACACCAGGCTGTGCAGACTTCTTCTGGCCCTTCCCCACCTTTTTTGAGGAGTCACAGCTGACTCTGCAATCCCCCTGGGACCCCTGTGAGTTTTTTTGCCTCCAGGAGTCTTCACCTGGTCCCGTCAGCCACTTTCCAACTTAAGAGCCTTTACAGGGGGTGGACTGCCAGTGCCTTGGCTCCGTGTCACACTGCCTGCCCTGGTGGCCGGTGCACTCCACACACCTTGAACACGCACCACTGGTACTGGAGGCTTTTTGGCTGAGTCGATACGACTGGACTGATGAATTGGAGGGGTGGGGGCAAAAAGGTCAGCTTTGCAGAGGGACAGTTTCTGACGAACACTGGGATGGGTAGCTGGAGGGGGTCTGGGAGTGGAGGAAGAGGAGGTGTGTTGTAGGAGGTGTCACTTTAGGTGTTTTGGGTGTAGGTGCAGGTACTGGAGGCTCTCGTGAGGTGGATGGATGTTGGGTGTGTGGGTGTCCGTGTTTGTGTACTTTGGGAGGGGGCATCACAGACACACTGGGAGAGGAAACAGGGGACGTGTAAATGGGAGTGGAAGTGGTGAGTGCAGGTGAGCGGGGTGTGGTGCTGGGTGTTCTGGTGTGAGTCCTGGTGCCTGTAGATGTAGTGCATGCAGGTGAGAGTGTAGACGAGGCTGGGAGGGAGGAGGGAGACGACGAGGAGGGGGACACAGTGGAGGCAGTGGATGTTGCTGTGTCTGCATGTGTGTGATCCTTGTGTGTGTGCCTGTGGGTTGTGTGGTGCCTATGTTTGCCTGAGCTGCTTTTGTGTGTTGAGGTGTATGCATGCTTGTCTGATGGTGTGCTTGGGACAGGCTGGGGTACAGGAGATTGGGTCTGGGTGGAGGAAGTTGGAAGGGGGAGGCTGGAGACAGGGACAATGGCTGCCATCAGTGCTGAGGCCAGAGATTGCAGGGTTCGATGAAGGGCAGCCTGACCAGAATGAATGCCCTCCAGGAATGCATTACAGTGTTGCAACTCCCTTTCTACACCCTGGATGGCATTCACATTGGTAGACTGCCCAACAGTGAGTGACCTGAGGAGGTCAATGGCCTCCTCACTGAGGGCAGCAGGGGTGACAGGGGCAGGGCCTGAGGTGCCTGGGGCGAAGGTGATGCCCACCCTCCTGGGTGAGCGGGCACGGGGCAAACGCTGAGGGGCTGCTGGGAGGGCGGTGCTGGTAGGGGAGGTGGCGGCTGTACCTGTAGAAGTGGGGGGCACAGATGGTGCTGCTAAAGTCCTCCCATCTCTTCCGGCACTGGGTGCCCCGTCTCTGGTGGGCCCCCAGGGTCCGGACTTCCTTGGCGATGGAACGCCAAATGTCCTTCTTGTGGGCGCTGACCTACATGACATGCACAAGGGAAGAAGAGAAGTCATTACCAACTGCATCGTCGATGTAAGTGTCCCACCTCCCTACCCTTGCCATGTGGCACATGCATTCACATGCATTCATGTTCCCTGAACTCAGCCCCCTTCCCTCTTACAACCAGCCCTCTCCACCCAGGCATAGCCCATACAACGTGCTCCCTGTGTACTTACCTGTTGGTCTGGAGGACCGTAGAGTAGCGTGTACTGGGGGAGGACCCCGTCTACTAGTTTCTCCAAGTCCTGAGCAGTGAAGGCAGGGGCCCTTTCCCCAGATGCAGCAGCCATCGTCGCTTCCAGACCGAGGTCACAGCAGCACTTGCAGTGTAGGTCCTCTCCTGTCGAAGGCCAGGTATCGAGTGATTGAACAGATAGAAAATGGCAGTCTCGTCCTCGGCGGTGACGTCCGCGTCGGTGCGTATCATCACCGCCGGCGCACCTGTTCATTGGCTCCTGGGACCCATAGGGTCCAATGTTAACCAATGCAGCATTGCGCCGCGGTCTACGACTGCCTACCGCGATGGTGTGCAACGCCAGCGCAGTTACCTCACAATCCCATTGTCCTACTTTAGAGGTCAGGCAGCCGCCATTTCAGGGGCCCACATGGCTTCTTTTACTACTGCGTCACACATAGCTAGGCCTACACTTAACACACATACAGGAAGGGTTTTGTGTTTGGTGTCATGTTCTGTGTATCTGTGGGTACATACCTGGAACTTTGTTGACTCTGTGGTCGCTGTTGTCCTTCCTAGGCACCATCAGCTGGGACAATTGAGAAGATGGCGGAATCCTCCGGTGTACCGACCGCTGGTGGACCTGTTGACAATGGAGGAGCGACATTTACTCGTCACCTACAGGTTTGACCGTGCCACTATCCAGGAACTATGTGCCCAGTTGGAGCCAGACCTGATGTCACCAATCCGCCATCCCACTGGAATCCCCCCTGACGTGCAGGTGCTGTCAGTGCTCCATTTCCTTGCAAGTGGGTCTTTTCAGACGACAGTGGCCATGACATCTGGGATGTCCCAGCCTATGTTTTCCAACATGTTGTCCAGAGTGTTGGCTGCCCTGCTGAAACACATAAGGAGATACATCATTTTCCCTGAGGTGGAGGATTTGACTACAGTGAAAGGTGACTTCTATGCCCTTGGACATATCCCCAACATCATAGGTGCTATTGATGGGACCCATGTAGCTCTGGTCCCCCCCCACAGGAGTGAACAGGTGTACAGGAACCAGAAGAGTTATCATTCCATGAATGTACAGATGGTATGTTTGGCCGACCAGTACATCTCCCAGGTAAATGCTATGTTCCCTGGCTCAGTGCATGACTCCTACATCCTGCGGAATAGCAGCGTCCCTTATATGATGGGTCAACTCCAGATGCACCATGTGTGGCTATTAGGGGACTCTAGTTACCCCAACCTTTCCTGTCTATTGACCCCAGTGAGGAATCCCAGGACCAGGGCAGAGGAACGCTACAATGAGGCCCATGGGCGGACTAGGAGGGTGATCGAATGCACCTTCGGCCTCCTGAAGGCCAGGTTCAGGTGCCTCCATATGACAGGTGGTTCCCTATTCTACTCACCAAGGAAGGTGTGCCAGACCATCATCGCCTGCTGTATGCTTCACAATCTTGCTTTGCGACTCCAGGTGCCTTTTCTGCAGGAGGATGGTCCAGATGGCGGTGTTGTGGCAGCTGTGGAGCCTGTGGACAGTGATGAGGAGGAAGCTGAGGAAGAAGACAACGACAACAGGGAGTCAGTCATACAGCAATATTTCCAGTGACACACAGGTGAGAACATTTTCATTTTTACCATTACATTCACTGTCACACCTCTTCCTCTATCCTGTGTGTAATTTCATAGCATTATTTGGTAAATGAGTTGTACCTTTCAATTACGGTTTCACAGGTGTGATTACCAACATGTGTTATCTGCTTGCATCCTTCAAGGACTTGTGATGTGTGACATAGGTATGTTGGCTTTACAACTATAAACGCATTTTAACACTGTCATTGATGATACATTTTACCAAATCACAGACTGACTCCAGATTGTTTTGTGGTTCAAGGGTGTTTATTTAAGTGCTCAAAAATGGAGGGGGGTTGTAATATGGTGATGGGGGATGGTGGAGGAATATCCGTATCGGAGTCCAGTCCATTGGTCACACAGGTGCACTGGCCATATGGGCTTTGGAAGTGGAGCTGGGGCAGTTAAAGTATGGACAGGGTAACAAATTGGGACAGTGGGAGGACAATCAGGGTGGTCTCATTTCCTGGCGGGGATCTTGCCATCTTGCTCTGTCCTGTTCCTGGATCTCAGGGAACGCTTGCGTGGTGGTTGTCCGTCTGCAGGGGTTGGGGAGCTGGTGTGGTGGTCCTGTGGCGGGGCGTCCTGTACATTAGCGCCGGCGGAGGTAGTGGGCAGTTCATCGTCCATGCTAGTGTCAGGGGCCTCTTGGAGTGCCACGGTGTCCCTCAAGGTCTGCTGTATGTCCTTCAGCACCCCTACGATGGTGCCCAGGGCGGAGCTGATGGTCCTGAGCTCCTCCCTGAACCCCAAATACTGGTCCTCCTGCAGGCGCTGGCTGTCCTGAAACTTGGCCAGGACCGTTGCCATTGTCTCCTGGGAGTGGTGGTAGGCTCCCATGATGGAGGAGAGGGCCTCGTAGAGAGTGGGTTCCCTTGGCCTGTCTGCACCCTGTCGCACAGCAGCCCTCCCAGTACCCCTGTGTTCCTGTGCCTCCGTCCCCTGGACCGTGTGCCCACTACCACTGCCCCCAGGTCCCTGTTGTTGTTGGGGTGGTGGGTTATCCTGGGTTCCCTGTAGTGGTGGACACACCGCTGATTGACGTGTCCTGGGTACGGAGGTATGGGCCCACTGGGTGGGTGCTGTGCTGGTGTTACCAGAGGGTGGAATGTCAGTGTTGGGCTGTGCCTGTGCAAGGTGAACCGACTGTCCCGAGGCCCACGATGGTCCGGGCTGGTCATCAGGATCCAGTAGGGCAGAGCTGCTATCGTCACTGTGGGCCTCTTCTGTGGGTGGAGTGGAGTTGTCTGGACCCTCCGGTGTGGTGACGGTCCTTCTTGATCCTCCAGGGGCATAAGTGCATGATTATTGCATGTGTGTCTGTCATGGTGTGCAATGGGTGGCTCACTGTGTACCCCAGTGCTAGTATTCCTGTGGGGGGGCTTGTGTGATGATGGTTGGGGGGGTGTTCTGGGTATGTGCAGTGAGCATGCTTTAGTGAGGGGTGACCATGCTTAGTTGTGTCATGGAGGGCGTGGTGTTGGGATGTGTGGTTTGTGTTATGAGTACATTAGTGAGGAGTTGTAGTGATAGGGGAGGGGATGAGGGTGGGGGAGTGTGATAGCATGCAGGTAGGGTGGGGGTTCTGATAGTTAAGATTTGACTGACCAGTGTCCATTCCTCCACCGACTCCTCCGAGGCCCTCTGGATGCATGATGGTCAAGACCTGCTCCTCCCATGTTGTTAGTTGTGGGGGAGGAGGTGGGGGTCCGCCGCCAGTCCGCTGAACCGCGATGTTGTGCCTGGAGACCGCTGAACGCACCTTCCCCCGTAGGTCGTTCCACCTCTTCCTGATTTGTAGGAGGCTGGACTGGCTTGTAGTGAGTACCAAGGGGTACTTACACCTTGCACCAGGCCCAGGTATCCCTTATTAGTTTATAGGGTGTCTAGCAGCTTAGGCTGATAGATAATGGTAGCTTAGCAAAGCAGCTTAGGCTGAACTAGGAGACGAGTGAAGCTCCTACAGTACCACTAGTGTCATATGCACAATATCATAGGAAAACACACTACACAGATGTACTAAAAATAAAGGTACTTTATTTTTATGACAATATGCCAAAAGTATCTCAGTGAGTACCCTCAGTATGAGGATAGCAAATATACACAAGATATATGTACACAATACCAAAAATATGCAGTATAGTATTAGAAAACAGTGCAAACAATGTGTAGTTACAATAGGATGCAATGGGGACACATAGGGATAGGGGCAAAACAAACCATATACTCCAAAAGTGGAATGCGAACCACGAATGGACCCCAAACCTATGTGGCCTTGTAGAGGGTCGCTGGGACTGTAAGAAAACAGTTAGGGTTAGAAAAATCGCCCACCCCAAGACCCTGAAAAGTGAGTGCAAAGTGCACTAAAGTTCCCCAAAGGACATAGAAGTCGTGATAGGGGAATTCTGCAGGAAACACACAAACCAGCAATGCAACAACAATGGATTTCCAGTCGAGGGTACCTGTGGAACAAGGGGACCAAGTCCAAAAGTCACAAGCAAGTCGGAGATGGGCAGATGCCCAGGAAATGCTAGCTGTGGGTGCAAAGAAGCTGCTACTGGACAGTAGGAGCTGAGAATTCTGCAGGAATGACAATGGCTAGAGACTTCCCCTTTGGAGGAAGGATCCCCCACGCCGTGGAGAGTCGTGCAGAAGTGTTTTCCTGAGAAAAAAAACGCCAACAAGCCTTGCTACCTGCAAGTTATGCGGTTATCGTTTTTGGATGCTGCTGTGGCCCAGGAGGGACCAGGATGTCGCCAATTATGTCAGGGGACAGAGGGGGCGCCCAGCAAGACAAAGAGCCCTCTCAGAAGCAGGCAGCACCCGTAAAAGTGCCAGAAAAGGCACTACAAAGAGGAGTGAAACGGTGCTCACCCAAAGTTGCACAAAGGAGTCCCACGTCGCCGGAGGACAACTTAGAAAGTCGTACAATGCAGGTTAGAGTGCCGTGGACCAAGGCTTGGCTGTACACAAAGGATTTCTGCCGGAAGTGCACAGAGGCCGGAGTAGCTGCAAAAGTCGTGGTTCCCAGCAATGCAGTATGGCGTGGGGAGGCAAGGACTTACCTCCACCAAACTTGGACTGAAGAGTCACTGGACTGTGGGAGTCACTAGGACAGAGTTGCTGGATTCAAGGGACCTCGCTCGTCGTGCTGAGAGGAGACCCAGGGTACCGGTGATGCAGTTCTTTGGTGCCTGCGGTTGAAGAGGGAAGATTCCGTCGACCCACTGGAGATTTCTTCGGATCTTCTAGTGCAGAGAGGAGGCAGACTACCCCCACAGCATGCACCACCAGGAAAACAGTCGAGAAGGCGGCAGGATCAGCGTTACAGAGTTGCAGTAGTCGTCTTCGTACTTTGTCGCAGTTTTGCAGGCTTCCAGCGCGGTCAGCAGTCGATTCCTTGGCAGAAGGTGAAGAGAGAGATGCAGAGGAACTCTGATGAGCTCTTGCATTCGTTATCTAAGGAAATCCCCAAAGCTTAGACCCTAAATAGCCAGAAAAGAGGGTTTGGCTACTTAGGAGAGAAGACAGGCTAGCAACACCTGAAGGAGCCTATCAGAAGGAGTCTCTGACGTCACCTGCTGGCCCTGGCCACTCAGAGCAGTCCAGTGTGCCAGCAGCACCTCTGTTTCCAAGATGGCAGAGGTCTGGAGCACACTGGAGGAGCTCTGGGCACCTCCCAGGGGAGGTGCAGGTCAGGGGAGTGGTCACTCCCCTTTCCTTTGTCCAGTTTCGCGTCAGAGCAGGGCTGAGGGGTCCCTGAACTGGTGTAGACTGGCTTATGCAGAAATGGGCATCATCTGTGCCCATGAAAGCATTTCCAGAGGCTGGGGGAGGCTACTCCTCCCCAGCCCTAACACCATATTCCAAAGGGAGAGGGTGTAACACCCTCTCTCTGAGGAAGTCCTTTGTTCTGCCTTCCTGGGCCAAGCCTGGCTGGACCCCAGGAGGGCAGAAACCTGTCTGAGGGGTTGGCAGCAGCAGCAGCTGCAGTGAAACCCCGGGAAAGGCAGTTTGTCAGTACCCAGGTCTGAGCTACAGACCTGTGGGATCGTGGGATTGTGCCAACTATGCCAGGATGGCATAGAGGGGACAATTCCATGATCATAGACATGTTACATGGCCATATTCGTAGTTACCATTGTGAAGCTACACATAGGTAGTGACCTATGTGTAGTGCACGCGTGTAATGGTGTCCCCGCACTCACAAAGTCCGGGGAATTTGCCCTGAACAATGTGGGGGCACCTTGGCTAGTGCCAGGGTGCCCACACACTAAGTAACTTTGCACCTAACCTTTACTAGGTAAAGGTTAGACATATAGGTGACTTATAAGTTACTTAAGTGCAGTGTAAAATGGCTGTGAAATAACGTGGACGTTATTTCACTCAGGCTGCAGTGGCAGGCCTGTGTAAGAATTGTCAGAGCTCCCTATGGGTGGCAAAAGAAATGCTGCAGCCCATAGGGATCTCCTGGAACCCCAATACCCTGGGTACCTCAGTACCATATACTAGGGAATTATAAGGGTGTTCCAGTGTGCCAATGTAAATTGGTAAAATTGGTCACTAGCCTGTTAGTGACAATTTGAAAGAAATGAGAGAGCATAACCACTGAGGTTCTGGATAGCAGAGCCTCAGTGAGACAGTTAGTCATAACACAGGTAACACATTCAGGGCACACTCATGAGCACTGGGGCCCTGGCTGGCAGGGTCCCTGTGACACATACAACTAAAACAACATATATACAGTGAAAAATGGGGGTAACATGCCAGGCAAGATGGTACTTTCCTACACTGATGTCCTCCCGATTTCTTGGATACTGTCCCACAGTGTTGACCCTGTCGACTATTCTGCGCCATAGCTCCATCTTCCTGGCTATGGACGTGTGCTGCACCTGTGAGCCAAATAGCTGAGGCTCTACCCGTAGGATTTCCGCCACCATGACCCTGAGCTCCTCCTCGGAAAACCGGGGGTGTCTTTGGCGTGACGTGGGGTGGTGTAGGTGATGTGTTGGGTGGTGTATGTGGTGATGAGTATGGTGATGTGTAGTGGTGTGTGGTGTTTGGTGCGTGGATGTTGTGTAGGTGATGGTGTTGTGTGCCTCTGTGTGGTGGGGTTGTCTATTCTGTGCTCTCTCTGGCCTTCGTTCGTGATTTTTTGGTCGTAGGGGTTTGTGGGTGATGTGGGTGTGTGTTTTATATAGTATTGAGTGTGTGGGAGTGGTGTGGGTACGTGTATCAGGTGTGTGTATTTCGAAATGTCCAATGTGGCCGTGTTTTGGAGAAGTGTGTGTATTTGGAGTGCGGCGGTGTGTACCGCCAATGGAATACCGCGGTTGAAAGACCGCCGCGTGGATTCGTGGGTCGTAATAGCATGGGCGTGTTTCTGTTGGCGTGGAGGTGGAGGTTTTATTTTCGCCAGTTTAACACTGACCTTTGGTGTGGCGGACTTGTGTGGGTGTCTGAATTTAGGCGGATTCCAAGATGTGTGTTATAATAGCTGGGGCGGAATTCCACGGCCGCGGCGGTGTATTGGCGGTCTTCTGCACGGTGGTAGGCGGCTTTTACCGCCAATGTTGTAATGACCCCCTTTGTTTGGCAGTGTTATTGTTTGTATTGGTTGTGTGCTGTTGTTACGCGTTGCTGCCAGTGTCTGTTTTCCTATAGAGGTGTGCGGTGTGCCTCTCTGGCAATGCGTTTGTGTGGTTATAATTGTGTTGTCATTCTGTGACAGTGGCGTGCGTGTGCAGTGTGGTGTGTGTATGGCATGTGTATGTGGTCCATGGTGTGTGTTGTTTTAGTGAAGGTGGGTATATGTAGATGTGTATTGGTGTGTACTAATGGCCTTCCCTCCAGTGTGTGCTAGGTGGGTGTACTTTCAGTTGTTGTGGTCGCTGTCACTGGTTCTGGAGTAGTATGGCTAGCAGGAGAAGTCTGAAGGCTTCAAGTTTGGGTTCCATGGGCTGCGGATGTGCCTGTGTTCCTGGTGGTGAGTGCTTCCTTTTATGCTGTTAATTTCTGCCAGGAAATCCTGGCAGTGTGCAGTCTTGTAATATGGTTTGCAAAAACATGGTCTCTGCTGCACAGAAGATGCCTGCCTCGGCCGTGGCGGTCTATCTGTACTGGCGGTACTGGTGGTGTATTGGCTGTGTTCTGTTGGGAACACTGCCATGCTCATAATATGACGGTCTTCTCTGCTGGACTGCCGGCGGTGCAACCCCCATCGCCACTGTGGCAGTCATGGGACCGCCAAACTCATAATGAGAGCCTCTGTAATGCACCTCTACGGCCCAGTTGAAGGCTTTGGTCAAAATACTTAGGCTATTTGTTTCCTGAGCACTTCCTCTTTTCTCATGAACTTAGAAAAATAAAAAAGCACAACTTTTGGGATTTTCTCTTCATTGTGCCTTTCCTTGCCCTGTCCTCCTGAGGAATGGAATAGTGACAGTGCGGTTTAATGGAGCAAAGAGAAAGTATACATATCTATCTATCTATCTATCTATCTATCTATCTATCTATCTATCTATCTATCTATCTATCTATCTATCTATCTATCTATCTATCTATCTATCTATCTATATCTGCAGGTAGGAAACTCCCACAACAGGGCCTACTACCTGAGGGGGGTGGGGCACGCTCTGAGGGAGTTCCGGCAAAAATATCTGTAAAGCAAACCACCATGTGTTATCATGCTCACTCAGATTGAGGATGCAAACATTAAATCCAAACACAGACATGTTTTGGCCGTCACCGCTACCTTGATTACTTGAATTACACAAAGGGGGTTATTACAACTTTAAAGGATGTGTTAATCCGTCCCAAAAAGAACTCGTAATACGGCCGGTGGTATATCCGTCACTTTACCGTCACTTTTGGGACGGATTAACACCTCCTCCAAAGTTGTAATAACCCGCTAACTGTGCAACGTGTATATATCAAACAAAACATCAACAAAGGACTCATGCAAGTGAACACAAACACACACTGCTTGTGCAGGTGCCATATTGGACACTGACATACTGAGCCGATCGTGTAATTCCGCACGCTAGGTCAATCTGGAAAGGTCCACAGTCCATTGAGGGGGGTGAGTTAAAGTTACTTTAGGGCACAAGTTATAAGTACATAAGATAACTTTAACTATAACAGGTGAATTTCCTTATTTTTGTATGACTACATTCAGAAACTAACTATAACATCCCTGTAACCTTTGTTTTTTTAGTCAATATATATATATTCAATGAAAAAAACAGAGGTTACAGGGACACTATAGTTGGTCTCACATTTTAAACGTACAAAACCATAGAAATTCAACAGTTATAGTTAGAGTTAGCTCAAGTAATAATAACTCGTGGCCTAAGATAACTACACTTGAGTTACTTTTCTGCCAAATTTGGTGTAATTCTGTCCAGCGGTTCTGGTGCTATTGGTGTTAAAAAAACCTATGGGAAAATAAATTTCGAAAATGCATTTTGGGCCACCCCCTTTTTCTCAGGCCCCCCTTGAAGCATCACCCCAAAACTTTCCAGACAGCAGCTGAAGTATTTTCTTGCAAATGTTCAGGAAGATTCATCAAATGGTGGCAAAGTTACTTGCAAAGCAAAACATTTTCAAAATATTTATATATGGGTATAGATGGGCATATATATATATATATATATATATATATATATATATATATATATGTATATATATATATATTTATATGTATACGTAGGTGTCTATAGGTGTCTATATATATATGTGTGTGTAATAATTATAATGCAATATTTTGCATTTATTATTATTACTATACATAGATATCTTTGTTGGTAATATTACATTTCAAATGTAAAAAAATGATGTAAAATAAATATGTTTATTAAATATATCTTATAAATATTCATAGTAATACATATAAAATATGAAAAATAATGTACAGATAATAATTTGATCAATTATGCTAATATCCATATATGTGTTAAAACAAGTGTGAGCAAGTCTTGTTAGCTGAAACGCGTCACAAAGGATTGGTGTAAATAAAGTGATTTTGTTGCTGGAAATTCTGAGTGCGCGGTGGTTGTATAATTTAATGGTGGATGTTTTCGGATGTATCATGTACACTCCTGTAACACTGCGACTACCCCGTAAGGAGAGTGCATTTGCAGCGGAAAAATTAGTGTTAAGTATAAACACTTGTTTTTGTGTTATATAAGTATATATTTATATATAGCAACAAATATTAGTGGAATATATTTAGTCTACATCCTATTAAAAGTATATATTAAAATAGCTAATATTTACAATTTCAAACTCTATTTATATTAAAAATCTATATTTTTGTATATATTTGGATGATATTAATATCAACAATATTTTTGCCTGATATTCTTGTATTTATTATTATAAGTACAGGATCACAATATTGTGCTAACAATGTTTTTGAGGTGGTGTGGCTTGGACGCCAATGATGGCGGATGTGTGAGCTTGGAGCTCTGCTAGGGCTGTACAAAAATCCTGTGCAAACTGTGGCGGGACCAGGCGCGGGAGATACCCCATGTGGAAATTGAACTGGAGATGCCCAATGAACCTAGACTAAAATGCAGGGCCCGTCAGCGGGAGAGAGAACAAGTCACTCAACTGGCCTGAGCGGCCTAGACAAGATGGGGGAGATGGGCGGCAGCAGCTGAGATCACTGCATGGAGGTCCTGGATTCCAAACCTGCAGTATACTGGGGAGAAATTGGAAGGGCGACTTTGCGTTTCCATATCTGGGGTGTCTGTCCACAATGGGAGCTGTGAACACACCAGAGACTTGCTGCTCCACAGCGACACTGAAGTAGTGAGTGCATAGACCTCCCATTCGTGGTCGGAGGCAAAATTGGTTGAAAGTGATGAGTCAAAAAAACAAGAACCATACCATAAGCCATTACCTATTGTGACGGGCCAGCCAACACCCGACTGTGAGTCCTGGTGGTAGCACCTTTGAATAGAGTCAGGGGAGGTTGCCCCAACAGAAACAGCAAGAAGGGCATAACGTATGGGCCTTAAGTTTTGACCTTTTTTGAAATGCTTGGTGAAGACTTAGCCTGCACTTTCCTAACCTAATTAACTATGACTCAAGCCTTCTCTCTGAAAACATAGCTGGGCTCCTATCTCTTTGACTGATTGCACATAACGACACTTGCCCACCCACCATTGCGTGCACTTCCTTTGGAGATGGTAGGGGCTGGACCTCCCTCTTTGGATTAGGGGAAAATACAATTCCAACCAGCTGGTGGTGAGTCCCCTGCCCTCCTGAGACACTATCAACCCTTAAAGAAAATGTTACCACAGGACCATCGGCGATGTGAATAAACCAACAGTGATTAACTATAAATAACACAGAAATGACCGTGGGTGAACCAAGAAATAAATTGATTTCTGCCACTGCTGCCCCTACGGACACTCTTACACTCACTCGAGAACAAATTGAGACTGAAGCCTCTAATGACTTATCCTTCCACACACACTTGGACAAAATCTTAGCTGCCATAGCAGACACCAGACAGGCTTTGGAACAAAATATTGGTGCAGTCTCCCTGGGCCAAGGGCACCTTCATACAGAGCAAAATAAACTGACAGAAAGTGTGAAGACAGTGGAACACGAGGTGAAAGATCTTAGACGAGAACACGATAAACTCTCTCACACCATACAGAACCTGGAGGATTGAGTAAAAGTGTTAGAACAAAGAGCTGAAGATGCTAAAGGACACAAGCATCAGAATAACAGAAGAGTGGTAGGTTTCCTGGAGGGCACAGAGGGTACAGATATGTTGTTGTTCCATGATTCCTGGCTAAAGATGACAGTGACCCCTGACCGTCTCAAACCCTTCTTTTGCTCTGGAAAGAGCCCAAAGCCTACCTGTAAGGCCCCTTTCTGCAGGCCACCCGCTCCACCTAGCAGTGGCACATCTCCTGCATTGGACGCCACTCGCCGGAGGTCCCGGTTGGCTGGCTGGGGTGGCATAATATGACAGACCTCAATTTACAGGGATCCACCCAGGACTGGGCCTCTGGGGCTTCTAGTAAGATCGAGGCTGGAGTGGGGCTCTGGGGCAAACTCGTTATTTGTTTACACCTGAAGATTACCGTTACCTAGTGTGTGGGATTGCTAATCTTGTGCTAATGTTTTGGTTTTACAGGTTTGGATGGCCAGCCATTGTTGTGGTGGGTGTTACACTGGTTGGTCCTCGGGCCATAGATATTCATTGGGAGAGGCATACCAGATGATATGTGTCTAGCCCCCACATAACCACTGTCAGAGGGACCAAATTAGGTACCGCTCCAACTATTATTACCTGGAACCATAGGGGAATGGGATCACCCACTAAATGGCATAATATACATAGATATCTGTGACGACGAGGCACACAGATAGCAATTTTACAAGAGACAAATGTAATTACCGTAGAAACAGACCACCTACACCACAGATGGCGAGGACACATTTATGCTACACCATACACAGCCTGTTACCATGGAGTATTGATCTGGGTAAGGGCCAACACTCCCTTTGAACACATACATACGTTGACTAATAATTAAGGGTGATATTTTCGAGTTAAGGTTAGGCTGAGGGGCAAAGAGATAACCTTGGGTAGTGTATATGCCCCAAATCAAAACCAAATGACTTTCCTCCAAGAGTTGTCCACAATACTGGCCAACATGGGAACCAAAAAACGTACTCCTGACAGGAGATTTCAACTGTGTAATGAACACCGATATAGACAGGCCTGCCCCTCACTGTTGGAAGCCCCGGCCCATAAGCTCTCAGAGGGACTGAGGCAGTAGCTCATTAATTGGGACCTATTAGAGATTTGAAGGCTACAGCATAGTCAAAAGCGAATACTCATTTTACTCTCAGTATATAAATTGAACACCAGACTAGAAATGTGCTCATGCTCTGCTCACATGGGAGGCCAGATGTTACACACTGAATAGCTGGGGCACACCTTATTGGACCACAATCCCCTGTTACTAAAATACTGCCCTGTGCCTGAAAGCCCAATGATACTCTTGTGGTGACTTAACCCCCAGCTGTTAGAGCACATCCCCTTTCGAGATGTCCTTCAGACGACTATCACAGATTTTTTCAACACAACCAGGGAATGGCTTCTACCACCCTGCCTGAATGGGAAGTCCTGGGTCATACTGCAGGACAGAGAGTGGGGTCCAAGAAGGTATTGGAGCGAGAGCTCCGGACACTGGAAGACTGGTTACATAGCTTAAATAGTAACCTGGGATGGGAGACCGAGGTAGACACCTCACATAGAACAACTAGAAAGGAATATCACAAAATACTGGATCGCTTTAGCTGCCTGAATTAGAAAGATTATATAACTAAAGCTCATGCTGAAGAGAGCAGGACAGGGAAACTATTGGTGTGGAAGCTCAACTCACACACTAGGGGACTGCCCATTACAGAAATATGGACAGAACTTGGATCCATCTCCTATTCTCCAAAAGATATCAATATACATTCTGAGAATACTACAAAAAATTATATAGTAGTCCTGAATACCATACCAAAACATCGGTTAGTACCTACCTCTCCCCCATATAGACCCTGAAGCACAGGCGGCATTGGGTAGCCCAGTGGGAGTCCACAAAATGCAGACAGCCATCAAGGCTTCCTTACCGCCACGAAAACCATGGTGGTAGGCACTATCAGTGACTGGGAAGCCTTTCCCTGACACTGATAGGGGTCTTCCCCACCCCACCTTCCTCTCCCCAGGTTTCCCCTCACCCCCTCCCTCTCCAGACCCCCACCTTCATTCATGCACCTTCATCCACATACGCACACACACATTCACACACTCATTCTCACATTCAAGCATGCATGCATATATCCATTCACACACACATCCACACACACTTACATACATACAGGCACACATGCATACACACAACACAACATACACGCACTCACTCATCCATACATGCATACACACACAACGCGCAATACACACCCGAATTCATGCAAGCACAGACATATACACACCCCCACACACCCACAACACTCTCCACCCGCGTCCCGTGTTGGAGCACCCGCCTTGCCATTTGTGAGTGGGTCCTCCGGCACTACCAGGCCATATTATGGGTCATAATACAGCTGGTGACAGTCTTCTGGTGTGGCGCTGCGGTTGGCAGCAGCGCCACCTTATCGCCATCCTTCTGGCAGAAATACAGCTGTGGTCATAATACGGCTGACTGCTGGTAGCCGCGGCAACAGTCTTTTGGCAGCCGTCGCCGCGGCGGTAGGCGGTATATACTGCCAATGTTATAATGAGAGCCTTTATGTTGACTCGTTCCGGCTGAAGACACTGCCAGAGTCAACTAGGGAGGCACTTGTGATCCCGCTTCCCAAGACTAAGGAGACGGGCACTCCGGTTTTGACTTTCTGACCTCTCTCCATGTTAAACATGGATTTTAAGATCTTCAGCAAGGTTCTTGCCATGCGACTAGTACCACATATGCAAGCCTTAATACACCCAGATCAAAACAGATTCATCCCAACACAGAACACCTACCTTAACCTACGTAGATTATTCCACGTTATGCATCATCCAGATCTAAGCCACTGTTCTAACGCTACACTATTAATTAATCTAGAAAAAGCTTTTGATTCCTTTCAATGGGACTTCCTGTTTCATGTTGTATATGGCACTCTGTGAAACCTGGCAAAAATATGTCCACTAGCTATATGCCTTCCCCACAGCCAGAGTGGAAAATGGCACCATGGTGTCTTCCCAATATGAGATCCACAGGGGCACCAGACAGGGGTGCCCATTGTCACCCCTGTTGTTCGCACTGGACAACAAATCATTGCCAGCACTGCTTCATCTACAGGACCCTAGCCACGGCCTGGTGATCAGGGATAGAGACCATATAATAGCCCTGGATGCAGATGACCTGCTACTTTATTTGAGGGATGGATCACAGGGGTTTACCCACCGCAATGTCCCTACTTTCAAAATTTTCTATACACTTGGGTTTGAAAGTTAATATAGTAAAAACTCACCTGTTCCCACTGAATCCAGAAGCAAAACGACGACCCATACTCCCACAAGATCTGGTCACCTACATCCTTTAAATGCTTAGGCATTAGAATACTTCATTCCACGGTTGACCTACACAATGCTAACCTAGGAACCACTCTCAAGTCGCTTTGCTCCTGAGTGAAATTTTGGAGGTTCTTAAAGTTACCAATAATAGCACAGATCTCCTTTTCTAAAATGTATATATTATTTTGTTATTCTGCCAATCAAGATCCCTGCTTCATGGCTCAGACTACTGGACTCCCTTTTGTGAGATCTGATTTTGAAGTCCTCCGCCGATCACCAGAGCAGAGAGGTCTGGGTGGCCCGCACTTGCTGCACAGTTACAATGGACCATTTAGTGGTTGGATGGTACACACCTTGACAAGCTGGGACAATTGACAATTGGGAACAATGGCCAACCAATCTGTGTTACTAGTGAAACTACTTAATAGTGCAATGACACCCCCTCGACAAGGAAAGTTGCTAGAGGTGGGTGCCAGTGTCGCTCCTCTGGGTTCCCCATATATGGGTTGCCCCTAACCGATCTTCCACACAGTGACCCACTCACTCTCTTTATGAACACACAGCTTGCATCCTGGACCAGGATGGGCCCAGAGACAGTGGGAGACTGCTTTTAACAGGGTATGCTTATAACACTGGCAGACTTTATTAGAACGATATGATCTACCACCAGGATAATACTTAACATATCAAGCTCTGATACAAACATTCAGGGAGCTAGGACCAGGAAACACCCACGTGCTGGAGACCCATCAAGTACTGCATTGCCTCCTAACAGCCAGACAGATGATAAAATGAATTTACTGTGCATGCCTCCATACGGTCTTGACGCCTCCATTGACGATCAGATGGAGATGGGAGACATTGCTAGAGTGGGACATATTGGACAAAGATTGGCAAAAAGTGCTGGCTTATCCACACCAAATATCTAGGAACATCTAAGTGAAATACACTCAGTTCAATTATACACATATGACATACTTATCACCCCAGAGATTACAGGTTACATATGGCGGCATCACCAGAATACCCCCAAGAGGCATGTCCATAGATGCAGATTTTGCACATATGACATGGGGTTGCACTGTCATCTGTAGGTTTTGGGAGGGAGTTATCAACTGCCTGAATGATACTCTCAGTTGGGTCCTTCAGTGCACGGCAGAGACATGTTTATTGGGCTTATTCCCTAGATCACGTCCCTAGAAAGTGGGTTCTTGGATCTAACCCTGCTGTTGACTAAATGCTGCATAGCAAAGCTGTGGAAGTCGGCGATAAGACCGGGGTTACTACAATGTAAAGAGGAGGTAACGTTATGGGCCAGGCCAGAGTAGAGAACACTGATTAGAGTTGCTGCAAGGGTGATTCAGAGAAGACCACTGACAGGGCTTTGGTCTGAGATATTGGAGGTTTGAGAACAACAGGGAGGTGAATTAGGGCCTGGCACCAGAGCTGGGACCCTCCACTCCCTAAACCCGGAGGACGCTCCTCAACTTCGTAAAGCTGGGAATAAGAGCAGAGAGCCCCTATTAGATGCCTAGCACTAGCGATTGGAAGTTGAGGGTTCAGACTATATCTTCAGGATATGAATAGACATTGTGATTTCTCCCTTGCTCCCTCATACAAATATGTATCACACCCACATGTCAACATATTACAGACTATGGTGGTCATTATGAGTATGACGGAGTTGGACCGCCCTGCTGATGGTGTCAGTGTGGACCGTCGACAAGGTGGCGGTGTGATACGCCATATTATGAGTGCGGCAGTGAACTGTGAGCAATACACCCACGCCAGTGCGGTACGACCGCCGACAACAGCAGTGGCCATCTTCAGGCCAGCGAAAGGACTAACCCTGCTCACAGTATTACGATTCACCACACCGCCACGATTTCCGGGGAGGAACCACCACCACACAAAGCCTGGCTGAAAGGAGCAGCATAAAAGGAAGTACTCACTGTAGGAACACAGCCTAGGGAGCTGCCATCAGAGGAGGTATCAGAGTCACTACCAGCAGTGGTACTCGCCTCCCCAGTAGTGCTCCCCTCACCCTCCAACCCACTGGTCTCCTTGGCGTCAGTGGTCTCTGCCTCCTGGGTCCCGTGGGCTGCAGCATTCCCACTCGCCAGTGCCCCTTCTCCCTAACCTGCTGGTGTTAATGTACACAAGGAGACAAGCTGACAGAAAGGGTGGGGTGGAAAAAGAAAGGGAAGCAGGCTGTCGATTACAGTACACACATGATGTAGGCACAAATGCAGTCATGCACATCCCAAAAACTATCCCTCACCATTACCAACTCCATTAAGGTAAGTACCTATGAAAGGAAATCCAGCTCCCACACTACACTGACATACTGACGCAATACTGGTCCCTACATCTCCTTCCAGGCAGACCGTGGCAAACTGGAAGTGATCCAGTTCCACTACAATATTACAAATCGATGAGGTGGTACATCAGATCCACGGGCTAACCCATAGAACCTGGTACATGGCCATATTCCCACCCATACCCAGATTACTGCACAATCCCAGTGACTCAGGAGGCCAGCTGCATGCCCACACCTGTTTATGTCCCCAATACTACCTGCTACCCACCTTATTGCACCCAGCTACAGAGTACAAAGTAAAAACAAAACAGTGGTGTTACCAACCCCTTAGTGGCTGCTGTGTGCCTTCTAGCACCCATCCAACTCCGGATTAGCCACTGACAGAATGCGTGCCATTAGGTGGGTCAGGGTCCGATGTGCATGCCTTCCTTGTTGAGAGGCAGTCCTCAACTGGGCCTCTGCGCTATTCCCAGCCCAGCGTTTCAGGCCCTCCCACTGCATCCTGCAGTGGGTGCTCTGCTGGCTGTAGACCCCTACGGTCCACACTTCCTTGGGGGTGGCTTTCCACATCCCCTTCTTCTGATGGGCACTAACCTGCGTGGGAGACACATAGGAAAAAATACTGTAGGTCAAGCATCCACATTCACACTTGGGATACAATACTACATGTACCTGTAACTCAAACAAACACTCCCAATCATGCCCCTACACACATACATCATGTCACACTTCACCTAAACATTGGGACATCCAACCTTCACACACACATGCATCTGCTGCATTGGCACACACTCCTAGGATGCTATAATGCCCCTCACCTGATCATGTTCAGACATAAAGTTTGGCATACAGGGGTATGACCCCCATCCACAAGCTTCTCCAATTCCTCCGAGGTGAAGGCTGAGGCCTGTTCCCCCATAGCACGTGCCATTTCTACAACCAGAGGCAGGACACAGCAGCACACGCAGTGGGGTAGTGGCCGTCTCGAGGTACAGGAGTCAAGAGGCAAGGGCTACAAAAAATGGCGGAGAGGACCACCGAGGTGTACACGTCACTGCCGCCGCTGATCATGATTGGCCCCTGTTCCCCATAGACACCATTGCTAACCAGTGAGGAGTTCCACAGCAGTTCTGACCGCCTACCGCCATGACGACTAACAACAGCGGAATGATGTCACTTCCACCTGTCCTCCACATGTGGGACAGGTGGCTGCTAGTTTACGAGGTCAACTTGTGTATACACAGTACAGGGACAGAGTTTATGGAAGAATAGTAATACCTATGAGTGTCAAAATGGTGAAATTACACATGCAATGTTCGATAGCATGGTAGCATCCAAGACTACAGGTGTATATGTCCCTGGAACACCAATCTCAACACGTCATTAATGTGTACAATGGCTGCCCACAGCATTCTACAGTAATGTGTGTGCAGAGTTGTGTATGAATGTATGTCATACCTATATACAGATAGTTGACCTCTAAAGATCATTGAGTTTTTCTCCACCATAGCCATCGACCCATGTGGAGAGGGAAGGCTACACCAGTGAACAGACCCCTTGCTGACCTGGCTACTATGGAAGAGCATCACATTATCATCAGCTTTCATTTGAACCGTGCCACAATTCGTGAGCTGTGTTTCCAACTGGAGTCTGCTCTACTGCCTGCCAAACAAAACCCCTATGCTATCCCTCCAACAGTACAGGTGTTATCTGTCCTACAATTTCTGTCTACTCGTTCCTTTCAGGCAACTTTGGGCTTGGCATCAAATGTGTCACAACCAATGTTTAGCAACTTCTTGGCAAATGTCCTAACAGCCTTGTTGCAACACAACCAGAGTTACATACAATTTCCACAACGGACAGATTTTACCACAGTTAGGTTTGATTTTTATGCAATTGTCAACATCCCTCATGTGATTAATGACATTGATGGAACACATATTCCCTTTATACCCCCAAGAGCCACTGAGCAAGTGTTTTGGAACCACAAAAATGTCCATTCCATAAACGTGCAGGTGGTGTGTCTTGCCGATCAATACATCTCACAGGTGGCAGCAAGATTCCCTGGATCAGTCCATGACACCGACATTTTGAGGAACAGCAGTGTTCCACAAATCATGGCACAACTACAGGGAGACAGAGCCTGGCTAGTTCATGAGTGTGCAAGTGACAGTTTATCAGTGCTAACTGACTAAACATATATTTAGCATTGTACGACTGTGTGTCATGTGTTATTTTTCTCCCTCTTCCCAGGTGATGCTGGCATATCCTAACATGCAGTGGCTGGTGACACCTGTGATGAATCCCAGGACGGGGGGGAAAACCGGTAAAATGATGCCCATGAGTGTACCATAAGAGTGATTAAGAGGACCTTTGGGCTCCTGAAGGCCAGATTCAGGTGCCTGCATATATCTGAAGGAGCCCTGTGCTACTTCCCAAACAAGGTGTGCCAGATCATAGTAGCCTGCTGTATGCTGCACAATTTGGCCCTCAGGAGACATGTTCCACTACTGGAAGTGGAGGATGGAGCACTGCCATCCGTGGGACCCGAGGGGATGGAGGATAGTGATGTAGAAGGAAAGGGGGAAGATGTGGACTCCAGGAATCATCTGAATCAGCTCTACTTCCAATTAATCTCATGTAAATGTTGCACTGTGAATCTTCCTACCCCGGGTATGATTTCAGTTGCAGTGCTGCAGTGCTGCATGCCCCTTTGCTACTGCTACATCATGGTGGAAGAGGTGATGTTTGTGGACACTCCTGGCCAAAGCTGTGACATGAACTTAGCCTACCCCTCTCAATACATTGGATCCCTTCTACATGTACGTGAATCTGTACATGTCTGAATATGAATGATGGTTTTCAATAGCATACATTTGAATAAATACCAACATTTGTTGGTGTGCTCAAACAGTGTTTATTGAAGAAGTGAGACAATAGCGATCATACAGTGCAAGGGAATGGGCAGATGGTGATCAAAATACTCAGTGCAATGTCCACAGCTGCTGGTAGCACAGGGACAGTGCTCATAGGGCCATGGGCAAATGCAGATATGGCAGTGAACAGTCAACAAGGTGACTCAGTTGCACACAAGGGAGACAATTCAGGGCAGAGTCACTTCCTGGTGGTGGGCTTGGTCTTAGCTACAATGTCACTGGGATGTCTGGGTCTCCGACCATGTTTGCCAGGGGGTTCCTGGGCTACAGGGGGAGGGGTGCTGGTGGCTTGCGAGTGCTGTGGCAGGGTTACCATTCCACTGGCTGTTTCTGAGGTTGAGGGCTGTGCTGTATCCTGGATCGTGGAAGGGGCCTGCTGATGGGTGGAGGACTCAGACATGATGTTGGGCATCCTCAGCAGCACCCCTGCAATGGTGGCCATGCTGGCATTCAGTTGTTTCCATTGCCCCATGGCCACCTGCTGGTGTGCCATCTGCAGCCTCTGGTTCTCCTACAACATGGCCCATCCTGTCCTAGGAGTGGTGGTATGCCCCCAGAACCTCTGAGATGGCCTCATGGGCAGCAGAGTCCCTCCTTGATCCACCCCACTGGGCCACTGATACTCTCCCAGTTTACTGGCCCAATGTGCCTGTGTCCCCAGCACAGGTCACCCAGTCCCACTTCCAGTGGGACCTTCATCGCCCTGCTTGGCTGTGGGTGGTGACTCCAGTCTCTGTACAGGTGGGCAGACAGTCAGTGGTGTTGTGACACTGGTGTGGGGGCATTGGTCCACAGATGATGGTGGTAGCTGAGTGGTGGGTGAGTCAATGGGTAGGGCTTCTGGGGGGTGAATGTCCAGGGGTGTGGGATGGGTCAGGGTAGTCATCTTGGTCCAAACATCCAGCTGGACTGTCGTCACTGGAGCCTTCTTCTGCTGGTGAACTGGTACTTCTTCGCACCTCCGGCTGGGTGGTATGGGCAGTAGTACCTGTGTGGTAATACAAATATTGTTCTGTGCCTCCTTCAATACATGGGCATTGTGGCTTGTGGATGATGGTGTAGTTGTAGTGCTATGGGGAATATGGCATTGACAGTACTGTTCCTTTGTAAAATAGACGTGGTATCTGTGTCTAATGTAATAGTTGTTACCATTGGCATGTAATTCTCCTGTCTTTTGCACCCTATCCTGTCATTGCCATATCCCTTCAAGCACTTGCCACCTGTTTAATTTGTTTACTTCCCCAGTAATCTGCATGCAGGGGCCCTTAGGGATGGGTGTCATGCATTGTTAGTTGAGGAATTGGCAGTGCATTGTGGGCAATGTACTTTAGCCTACAGTACATTCCAGGGATGGTCATTGTGCATACAGGGATGGTTTTGGGGTTGGTGGGGAGGTGTGGGCATGCATAGGATATGGGTATGGGCGTTTGGGGGTTGTGTATAGGATACGGTGTTTAGTGGTAGTGACCGGGGTAGGGTGAGACATGCATTACAGCCATGGCAAATGTTAGGGGAGTATATGTGACTTACCAGAGTCCAGTCCTCCAGTGGTTCCAGTGAGGCCCTCCGGGTGCAGGATAGCCAAGACCTCCTCCCAGTCGCTGTATTCGGGTGAAGGGGGGGGGCAACACCTCCAGTCTTCTGTACTGCAATTTGATGTTGTGACACCATGGAACGTACCTTCCCCCACAGGTCGTTCCACCTCTTCCTTATGTCGTCCCTTGTGTGTGGGTAGTTTCCCACTGCATTGACCTTATTCACAATACTCTGCCATAGATTCATTTTCCATGCAATGGATATCTGCTGTACCTGTGCCCCAAACAGCTGTGGCTCGACCTTGAGTATTTCATCCACCATGGTCCTCAGCTCCATGTCAGTGAAGTGGAGTGGTTAGGGGGTGTCATTGTGTGTGATGTGAGTGGTGTGCACTTGTGTGTGATGCCTTTATGGTCTGTGGGTGTAGTGAGTGTCCGTAGTTGTTGGCTTGCGTTGATTTGGCATTGCAAAGGATGGTAGGATGTGTGTGTGTGTTTTAGGGTAGTATGTGTGGGTGTGTCAAGTGAGTGTATGTGTCTCAGGTGTGAGGGTTTCGTATTATCCTATGTGTAGTGTTATTGGCGGATTCCTTTATTCACCATGGCTGTCCGTACCGCCAATGGTGGACCCCTGTTGTATGACCACTGTGCTGATTTGTGGATCAGAATTTGGTGGACGGTCTGTTGTTAGCGTGGCGGTGGGGGATGTTGTCCTCCAAATTTCCACCGTTGTTGGCCCTGGGGGTGTCATGCATTTGGCTGTTTTTTGGTGGGTTGTGTTTTTGTACTCATAATACGGCGGTATAGTTACCGACACCACCGGTGGACTTTTGGCGGGCGCCAGCACACCAGTAATTACCGCCAGACCCATAATGAGGGCCTATATGTATTTGTTGGCTATGAACTCCTTGTAACTACTTGATGCATACAAATCCCCTTGGACTGAGCCATAGTTTGATCATTTTTGTTCTTTGTTCATAGAAAAATCTGATGTCTAATAGCTACCACGGACTTTATGGTGTGTTTTCTGAGAGGATACTACATAAGAAGCATAAATAATAATAATATATCTTCTGTTCATACTTCATGTGGTATTGCAAGTACTGAGCTACAATATCACATTGTTCACCTTTTCCTGAGTTAGAATGATTTAGAAATGTTAAGTTCGGTGAAAGCCCCACAGATGGTCATGCAGTGATTTACATGTTACATACATGCAATTGTCAATAAAAAGATATCTAAAAAACACATGTTTTTCGGGAACAATTTTTAACTCTAAACTATGCTGTATGAATATTTACCTTACCAAATTAATGGAATATTAGAAATGTATAAACAGATAGAGTCTAAAGGAACCTAGAACACTGAAACAGGTATACTGAGCTCTATAAATGCCTACTTTAATAGGATATCATAAGAATACAAAAAAAAAAATTGCAGAATTTAGTTACCTGATGTCACATAATAAAATTAGTCAATCAAAAATAGTCCAGATGGAAATATTGGGGATTTGTTTCCAAATTTTTATACATTTGTGTGAAAACTATGTATGAATGCAATTGATGCAAATCACTAGAGCTCTGTACAACAGGAGGATGAAGCACACAGTGCATTTTGGGGTGGGAATACGAGGATAGGTCACTCTGGCGACAGACTGGGATGCAGGAAGGGAAACTGCAGTAGAGTGGAATGGGTTCTCTGTTGTGGTAAGGAGGAAGTTGGTTGGAAACAGATAATGGTGAAAGCGAGTGAAGTCAGGATAAGAGGAGGCACTGCAGAAGGCATAGGAGGGGAAAGGTGAGGAGGAAGATGGACAGAGGCTGTATGGCTTCATGACTGAATTAGGGGATTTTCATGTCTCTTTAGATTAAATGAACAGCATGTTGGTTTTTCTATATCAAAAGACTATTGAATGGGTGAATGAATAAGTCATCAACTCTTTGTAGCCTTGGAAGAAGAGATATTGCATGCCACTACTGAAGTGGCAGGAAGTTCTACATTCTAAGAGATCATTAATAATCAATGGGGCATATTTACAACCGCCGTGGCACATGGCAGTTCAGGAAGTGACCTTGCTGTGCTGCCCTGCACCACACAGAAGGGGGGAGAAATGCACTGTATTTATAAGATACAGTGCATTTCTGTCTGTTCTATCTGTGCTGTGGCACAAATTGTTGCCTAGCGCCAATGCAGGCACCCTTGCACCATAGTGCAAGGGTGTCTGCATTATCAGCAGATTGTTTGTGTGCAGGAAAGGGCATCTTCCTGCACAAAAACAATCCAGAGAGGCATTTTCCTCTTTCTATGTGTACTGCAGAATGCAGCATGCAAGCAAAGAGGAAACAACAACAAGAAATAAAGATATTTCTCTTTGTTGCGCCTGCCCTGGGTAGGTGTACAGTTTTGATGCATTCCCTGGTTTTCAGATTCTTGTAAATTTGGACATGCGTCAAAACCCATAGGTGTTGTATGGGAACACTCACTGCAACCCCCATTGTATGCCTCAGGGATGCAGTATGAGGCAACACTGCAACTTGTGTTGGGTTGCCTTACAACATATCTTCAAGGACATGAAAAGCCACTCAGAGCGGCTTGCCGTGGCCTTGTAGGTATGGACCTGCACTATGCGCTGCCAGTGTTTCACAAAAAGTGATACACCAGTGGTGCACAGGGCTTGGAAATATGCCCCAATATATATATATGACAGGAACGATTCTGTTGTTAAAAAATAGTGTAACTGTTGGAAGTGGGGTCTTTGGTAGGAAGTCAGGTTACTCCCTGAACAAGCAAGGAACCTCACTATAGTCAGGGTGAAAGAGAAACACATCTGGTTAACCCCCACTCACCTCCTCAGTAGCTTGGCATGAGCAGGAAGGCTTATACAAGCAGCAATGTGTAAAGTATTTGTACCCAAACAAAAGGAGGGGGACAGGGAGATTAATAAAGGTCCAGTGTACAACCTCCCAAATTATTGAACATATCAAAAAGAGTACACTGTTCCTAAAAAGCAACTATGAAAACACAGGTTCAGCACTGGCAGATCCAGTACTAGAAGAAGCAGGCCCTCACACATCCATAGGATGTCATGCTCCACGTCAGACTGGCACTGCAATGTCTGATGGGCCCCCAGAGGGGGCACTCTGCCAGAGGTATTTACCAACAGTGTGTGTCTGAATGAGGGTTAGGAATATATCTAAACCTCCCCTAAAAAAGGAAAATAAAACCAAAACCAGAATAAAATTGGCTCAAGGTCCTCCAAAAGCCCATTTTAATTGGGGTGGAAGACCTTGGTCAAGATTAAAAAGTATGCAAACAGGGAGTGGGTGCGGATTAAGGTTCCTCCACATGGCAGTGTATGACTTCACAATACATTGAAAATTATTCATAGCTATCACCCACTCCACCCTTATAGCTTTTAGGGTCTGGAAAAATCTGAATTGCCACACTTGTAGGATTTAGTAGGTCTGTTGGTACTGTTATGACAGCACTGTTTGGGGCAATGAATGGTGAAAGAAGCAGTGGCCTCCTTATGAGGACCCTGGAACTTCATAGTTTACAAATCACTGGCTAGAAGCATGAGTGCAGCAGGTGTGACAGCAGTTCCAGTTGTGAATACACCATCAAAGAATAATCACCAATAATGAGACCTTCTGAACAGTATTTTTCCATATAGCATACACTTTATTGTGCTTTCCATCATAATTAAACAATGTGCATAGGATGTCTTACACACCAATTCATATTCTTCTGTTCTCTACTGAATCTTTCAATTTGTTTGACTGTCAAGTGATGGAACTCAAGTTATACTCTTGCTGTGTTTTTGGGAGCACAAAAGTAGGAGGAACTTGAGAGGCATTAACAATTTGCTAGTTCCCTTTTTGAATCTTACAAATATCTTTAAAATGAGGTTCTTTAGGTATCTTCATGGTGGAAAGTGATGTGGATGAAGTAATTAATACCATTACAGACCAATACGTATTCATTTTACCTTTAATGCACACAAAGATACAAGTTAAAACTAAGATTTATTGTTATTCTTTTTCAAATTACAATGTTACATTAAAATTGGTGCATTGCAGAGCTTCAGCATGTTTCAACGAATTGCATTATAAACTTTCTTGCTAGACGAAGAAGACATTTCTTAAAGACATGTTTGAGGGGCATTTTTGATCTTTGAATGCCTAACGAAGTGAGGCAATATCACACTAATTGCAGATTGTGTGCTGTATAAATTGCCAACAGCACAAAATGAAATTAACTCTTGCTAATGATGCTTCGCAAGGCACAAAATATAAGTAATGCTGTTCTTCTTAGGGCAATGATCTGTGATATCAAACTTTGACTTTAAGTCTGAAAGTGAAGAAATCCATGGATGAAGCAATGTGGAAATGCCCTAAAAGGTGCTCTGCATAAATGTGGACCCATTTAAAAAACTACCATTAATCTTAACTGTCATAGTAAAATACTTGGAGTTTAGCAGATAGAGGGGCATCCTCCAAATATTGGGGGATGTCCATTCCACTACCATTTACATAAGCCAGATGTTCCAGATCCACCAAACTACATTTTTAATTCTTCAATTGATGGAATGTTCCAATAGCTTTATAGCCCTTCTGTGTAGGATGGTTATTAAAGGATCTGCACTTCATGCCTATAACTCTGGACAGCTATAATAAGCCCTGAACCACTTCATTGTTTTCAACAAAGTGCTCAGCATTCCAATGTCCTAATGTACATGTTAGTCATCTGAAAAAAAGCATTATTAAAGTCAATATTTTCCTTATTGACATAGAATTACATTGTGCTTTTCTGTGCTCCATTTCTGAACTGTAAAGTGTATTATTTGTTTGATTTCCATACAGCGGCACGATTTCAAAAGCAAAAAATAATATTTTGAATTTAAGCAAAAATATGCATGCACCATTTTTTAACTATGCGTAATCACATTTCTTGCACAACGCTTTCCTTCAAATTCCAAAAGCAGCTCAGTGTGAAAAGCTTTGATCCAATACATGTGGTAACCCTGGGAATAAAGCAAGGCAAATCAAAATGACACCATAAAGCACAGTATGTCACAGAAGGCTTTGTTTTTGGTTCAATTTGTTTCTAGACAATTTATGCTGTAAATTAATTTATTTCAAAAGGGAACAAACACTTTTTTGAACCATGATTGTCAATGCTAAACAAGCGTCTTCAGATGTTCAGCAGCAACAGTACAAAGTCTTTTTGGCTTACACTGACTTTTGTTTTCCTGGAGCTGAATTTGCAAGAAAAATAACGACAGCCATTGAAAGAGTTGTTAATTCAACATACTTTTGAAGCATGCTTTAAATTAACTCTAGCTCAGGTGGAGTGGCAAATTATTGTCCTGAAAAAACAACAGGATGCATCAGCCAGGCCATCATAATTTCACCTACAATTTCCCTTTCACAATGTCACACCCCCTTCAAACAACAGTCCAATCTCTTCCAAGTTCTAAATCATATTTCTTATTGTGTGCACTAAGCATAGAATTCAAGGATGGAACTATGTTTGCAGTGGATTTACAGAGTGAAATTGAACTCAGGCAGGGTCCAGGTATAGGTTCAAGTTGTGTCAAGCCTTTTCTGTCCCTCAGGGTCTAATCAGGAGTCCAGACAATTAGCCTTTGCAGTCTATCTAGTAGTCCTGGGGTCAACAGCAAAACAGGGCTCAAACAGCAGGACAGGGCTCTGAGGGTTCAAGGCAGGCTCTAGGCAGTAAAGCAGTCCTTCCAGGTGCAGGTTGAACAAAGCAGTCTTGTGGAGTAAACATCAGGCCACAGCAACGGGCATTACTCTGAGATTACTTCCCCAGGTCCAAAAAGTGAACTGAACAGTGGGTCTGAGGGTCCTATGTTTATAACAAGGTGTCCTCTTTGAAGTAGGGATTTTTCTAGAAAATTCCTTTTGAAGTGCTTGAAGTTTCCTGCTTCCCCTGCCCTGGCTCCTGGCTGTCTGCATGAACAATTCACGGGAGCTACGTTTTTTGTGTGAGAGCAGGGCATGACCTATTCAGCTGCAAGTCTGGCTGTGCCCAGCCCTGCCTCCTTATCCTGCCAGTTGATGGCCAATCCAGACACACCTACTATTGCGTGGCTGTCTGGGTGGGATAAACAAAGTCCAACTGCCATCTACACTCAGTCATGCGATCCAGAAACTGGCCACAGGTAACAAATGGTTAGGGCACAAAATAGCCAACTTTCTGTCGCATTTTTAGAATTGTGACTTAATATCTGACTTTATCAATAAAGAGGATTTAAAAATATACTTCCCAAGACACCAAGCAGGACTTTCAGACCTGCTACCAATCAAATGTTAGCACATATCAAATAAAATACAGTACCCTCACATCATACTATGGGAGAGGTACGTTTTCACTGGCAGGACATTTACAACTTAAAAGTACATGTTCAGCATCTTAATTACAATGCACCCTGCCCTATGGGCTCTTCAGGGCCTACCTTAATGGTAATGTATGTGTATTAAAAATGGAGTTTAGGACTGGCAAAGGAGTTATTTGTCCAAGTCCTACTGACAGTTTAAACCTGCTGGGAAACTGCAATAGCAGGCTTGAGACTTGTTTTATGGGGCTACTTAAATGAGTGGGAAAATAAGTGGTACAGACCAATTAGAAGCATTTAATTGACCAACCCTGGGTGCATGGTATAGCACTTCACTAGGGGATTACAAGTAAATTAAATAGGTCAATCATAAGTAAGCCAATTGTACCATGTTTTAGGGAGCGAGCACAAACACTTTATCATTGGTTAGCAATGGTAAAGTACACAGTCGTAGGACCAACAAAAACAAATTCATAAAAATAGAAGGGTTGAAGGCAAAAAGTTTAAGGGTGACCCTGCACAGAGGTTCAAGTTCAACCAAACTTTTACAGCAAAATATACTGTGTAACAGGGCATCAGAGAACCAATACCAAAACGAAGTAGCCTGAATCATTTTCACACTCTTTCTTTCCATTATAACATTTTGAATCACCTGCCAAGTTTAGGATGAAATGCGGATTTTCCTATCTACTATTAAAGGAAAATCTGGAGCAGCCAAGAATGAAACAAAGCTACAGTTCATATATGGCTTAATCAAGCAGACCGATGAGAACAGAGTGGTAGACCAATAAAAATACCCAATCCCTTACAGTATCACTGGCTGCAAGCAATAATTCCTATTTTCTTTTATGCAAAGTCAACCAACCAGTAAAAAAACGTGACACAATAACAAATACTATCTAAATATCAAACAATAGAGTAATAACGTGAGACATTTAAACAAAAATAAGTGAAGGTTGAATCACTGATGATGGAGACTACAATATGTTACAGTTGGCAGCAAACGTAATCCTCTTAATAGGTAATGGCAGCTCGACCAGTAGGAGCTGAACATATTAGGGAGGGCAAAATTACAGCTTTGTCCCAAGCTAATATGTCCTTACATATTTATTAAAATCTAGACTTTCCTTTACTAACATCTACTAAAGTCAGAATTTTATGATAAGGCTGAAGACTTATAATATGCTTGCTTAAAGCATAGCAAAAATAATTGAGGCAACATTAGGTACTGGTTTGCAATAGAAAGTTCAGAGCATTGAATCATTAGACTTGTCTGCTGATCTAAGAATGTCTTCCTATCAAGAACATGTCAAATAGATGTAGATTCTTTACCCCTTCTAGTGTCCATAGCCGCTCTTTGATGCAATGAGCTCCAAATGAAGAAATATGGCTGCCAGCTAGATACAATTCCCATTTCACCAACAGAGAACTAAAGTTGGCGGTAAAACTGGCTTGTAAAGTTTCCTGAAAGATAGCAATAACTGAGAAGAACAGAGTAATAGCAGCTTTGAAAGAACAAGGGATTCATACTATACATAGATGACATTTTGTTAATGGCCCGGAATCAAATATCTCTCAAGATTCAGTTCTGTGTAGCAACACACCTAATTCAGGCTCTGAATTTCATTATTAAATGAGAGAAATCAAGTCTATTCCTTTTCAGATGGACAGGATTTGGGGTTCTATCATAGACTCAGGGGAGTCTCTGCTCTAAATACCACAACATAGCGATAATGCTACACTCACTTAACATAAATCTTTAATAAACAGAGTTCTATGCTACCTTTTCACACTTCTAAGACTGTGATAAAGGAGATCTAACAGCACATTGACAACACCAATTATGCTTCTTCCCTTAAACCCTCTCTTTCTTGTAGCATCTCTAAATCAACATTCTTCAGGGCCCCATCATCAGCACATCTTGGCATCATACTCAGCTCCCGCTAAGTAACCTGAAGATTAAGATGATGTCTTTCCCTATTCCTCCTTCATAACACCAGAGAAACTCTCTAACCCCTACAAACCATTGTCAACACCGGCGTCACTCAAGGAATACCACAAGGAGCACACAGCAGGCCAAATCTTCTACTCTTAAAGAAAAGCACACTAGATTTGAATGACCGCACTAATTGCAGACCCATTACTTAGCTTTCCTTCATCAGTATGATTTTCCAAAACACAATCTATGCTGAACTCCAGATTCCCATCAAAGCCAAGCATCTGTTGCACAGCTACCAATTTAGCATCAGATCATGCAGCAACTCACAGAGACATACAGTAGACATTATAGATGAAGCTCTTCTAATCATAGATGAAGGTAAGTCCTGCATCATGATCATGCTGGACCTCCCATCAGTCCTTGACAATGACTTTGTCAACCATTCCTTCATCAGTCACCGATTGAAGGATCCAGTAGGATTCACTGACAATATCCCTTAATGGTGCTTCTCCTACATGTGCAGCCTAAGCCAGTTGCTTTACAGAGGCACCTCAAAGTCTTAGAAGATATCACCTGCAGAGCCTCTCCAAAGTTCTATTTTTGTCCCTCCTCAACTTCAATCACTACATAGAGCCCTTTGGGGCACGACTTATTGATAATAACATTAGTACTCCGCAATATGCTGATGGTGCACAACTTTACCTGGAAGTTTCCACAGCTCCAGACATCTAATTACGCAAATGCTATCAGCACTCATCTAGTCCAGGTTGTCCCGCAACTACCTGAATCCCAGCCCAACCAAGACAAGATTGCTGTTATTTGCTAAGAACAACAATTAAAAAATCATCTGAACCTTGCTTAATGACATGAATCCTTAAAGGATTCTAATCCAACTTTCATTGAGTATTCACCCTGGAAGAAACCTCACTCTTTAGGAACACATTGATGAGAAAGTAAGGAATGCCTGTTGGCAGTTCTCATTACTAAAGACAGTGAAACTGTCCTTTTGTATAGCAATTTCACAAATGGAGGTGAAACCCTCACAATCTTGTGTCTGGATAGCAGCAGCCCTCTGCTTTATGGCCCCTCAGAGTTCACTATAACCCTGTTTAAGGGCATCTTACATGCTTTGACTCATCTCATCCAAGGCACAAAAAATATGACTCCAATTGCTTCCCCTGCCAGCCTACACTATCCACAAAACCAGCTGCATAATTACCAAGCTGCAATGACTAACATCCCCACCGATTTATCTGACAAGCTTACGATCTCTGGTGGCTCTCACCTCACTTACAGCCAAGACCCCATCAGACTAGAATAAAGCATAGTAAAAAAAAAAAAAAAGAAATCAAACAACAGAGCTTCTATATTTTTGCACACAGTCTCTGGAACAACATTCCCTGTACGTATTTGGACAGCCACAACCCTTCGCTAATTTTAGAAATAGTTGAAGAGTGTTCCATGAACCCAGCACCGTATTCAATTGTATCTTGACTGGACCTTTACCTTTGACCCTTGACAGCCCTCCACTGCCTTTTTATAAGGTTCATGCAATATATATGTATACATACAACTTGATTTGCCTCTTTACAACCATCCTGCGGTTTCTGCATTTTTGTTCAATCCTACTTCCATATTAGTTCTGTCTTGCAAACAGGGCTACAGGGTGAGAAACAATGTATAGTTGTCCAACTCTTTACTTACTAGATTGAAACCCAAGTATTGCTTATGAACCATGTAAACTTCTCATACTTATCAAATCCTCAGTCTGTCAATGCTGGTGCCAGGCTTGTGAGTTCTTCTGAAGGCCACAAGATTTAGTGAGGCTTTGAAGTAACTACCATTTAGATAAATCAGCAAGTTTTGCATGTGGTGCAAATGAGTGGCAGGAGCCAATAGAAATATTTGAGTGCCATAGTAATTCTGTTATATTTCCAAAGACCTTTAATTTTGTAGGACACAAGTGTCTCTGAGACACCAGCTTGCTGTGCTCTACCTTTAGTGTGATGAGATAACACCAGCACATTGACAGCCATTCTGAAGTGTGATTGCTATAGAAAACAATTCACTATTTGGAGCGTGTCATTTGGTGCCCAACAGTTTTTATCTTATTGGTAATGTGGGTTCTGAAACTAAAGTTGGTGTACAAATTCAAGCCAAAAAATGTGGAGGCATATTTTCAAAGAGTTCATGTAATACAGAGCAGAAAGTGACGGTGCTGCATTGTGTGTATGAGAGAGAGCAGAACTACTCCCTATCTTCAAATAAATAGCACAGTTTTGCTGTCTCCATGTGCTGGTGCATTTGTGACTGCCTAGCGCCAATGCAGGCACCCTTGATCCATAGTGCAAGGGTGCCTACATTAAGGTCAGGATATTGTTGCACAGAAAATATCCTTTGAGGCTATTTTCTATTTATATGTTTGCTGAAAAATGCAGAACACATGCAGAGAGAAATAACAAGAAGGAATAAATATATTTTTATTCTTGTTATGTCAGTGTTGGACATGGTCCTTCTCAGGGATTTCCCTGAAATAGTTTGCATTATTCTCCTGCTCTTTTGCTGACTCTCTTAGGACTCTGGACACTTTTCCACTGTACTGCAGTGGGAAAATGCCTGAGCCCTTCCTACACATTCTAAGAGGGGGCACTTATGTGATCAATTCAGGTGCTGTACCCAAGAGTGCCCTGTAAAAAAGGTACACCACAAACCCAGGCAAGTACAGCGCTGGCCACCAGTGGGATGTTGCACTTAGCACACACTAGAATAGCATGCTAAGCATGTATCTGGCCTGCCAATGCAGGCCTGTGGAGGCACTGTTCCATTTGGGCTTACGTTAGCACTACTGACGTCATAGCCAGTTCTGAGGTGACTCTGCCCTACCCCAAGAGCACCCCCCTGAAGGGTGGAGCAGGTGGTAGATGGAAGGCTTGGCAGATACACATGAATGTCCCATGCCCGGTATTGAACATCCCCCACATGGGGTTTCTCTACCTAGGGGAGGTCATCTCTTCCCATAGGGTTTTGCTGATTCCCTACCTGGAGGCCTTAGGGCCCTGGGCACCCTGCTGCTATAAATATAGTTTGGAAGTGGACACGCCTTCCTATATATAAATGATTAAGTGGTACTGCCCAGTGTGTGCGCATGTGCACTCTGTTGCGTCCAACATGTGCCAAGCCTGCCTTCATGGGCCTGTGTGTGTGCACCAGCCCCTATTAGGTTTTTAAATATGTATTCTGCCTGTCATAACAGGCCTGTGTGTGCACACTAGCACCACTGGAGTTTAAACATGTATCCAGCCTGTCTTAACAGGCCTGTGTGCACACTTGCACCTATGGTGCTTTTAAACATGTGTCCAGCCTGCCAAAGCAGTCTTGTCTGTGTGCAAGGGTACATATGCCCAGAAAGTGAAGAATACTCATGTGTTTTCAATACATTTTAGAGCTGCTCTGCACAGAGGATCAACTGCACAGAACTCTGCAGGGGCATCATTTTGCAAGTGGGCAGGCACCTCAGGGGGATGGGAGGTAGGGGGCACCTCAGCCGAAGTTGGAAACTTGCCCACTGGCTCACTCCATGCCCATTTCTCTGTGCTGGGGAGTGCAAGGTCACAGTCTCTCAGGGAGGTGACTTTCCAACTGGTTCTGGAGGGGGCTCCATGCCCATTTCTCTGTGCTGGGGAGTGCAAGATCACAGTCTCTTTGGTGGGTGACTTGCCCACTGCTTCTGGAGGGGGCGTCTTATACAGCAGTCCCAGGAGGGTAGCCTACATGCCCTCTGCTGGAGGTGAGGGCTGCACTGTCTCATCTGGAGGTGAGGGCTGCACTGTGTCAGCAGGTGAGGGTGCCTCCTGGGCAGCCTCTGTTGGAGATGAGGGCTGCTCTGTCTCAGCAGGGGAAGGAGCAGCCTCTGCAGGAGGAGTGGGATGCACTGCCTCAGCTGGAGGTGAGGTCTCCGTGACCATGGTGGTAGTGTCACCCTGACAGTCTCTGCTGGAGGTGATGGCTGCACTGTGTCAGCAGGTGAAGGTGCCTCCTGGGCAGCCTCTGTTGGAGGTGAGGGCTGCACTCTCTCAGCAGTTAAAGGTGCAGCGTCTAAAGGAGGAGTGGGCTGCACTGCCTCAGCTGGAGGTGAGAGCTCTGTGACCACTGGTGGTGGTGGTAGTGGTGGTGTCATCCTGCCAGCCTCTGCTGGAGTCGAGGGCTTTTTCCCCTTCGTGGTAGAAGTCGAGGGCTTCTTCCCCTTCATGGCAGGAGGTGCGGCCTCCTTCCCGTTCATGGCAGGAGTCGAAGGTTTCTTCCCCTTCATGCCAGGAGTTTAGGGCTTCTTCCCCTTCATGGCAGGAGGTGCGGCCTCCTTATCTTTCGTGGCAGGAGTCAAGGGCTTCTTCCCCTTCATGGCAGTGGCTGTGAGATCCTTACCCTTCCTGGCAGGTGGCGTGGGATCCATCACTGTCTTTTCTCCACAACTAGGAAGTACCTTCACTGTCTGCGTGGACTTTTTGGCTGAGGTGCTGGGCTGGGTGGTTGGGACCCTGCTCTTACTGGAAGGCCAGGTGGGGAGGGAAGATGTCAAGTAGGGCAAGGGAAAGCTTTTTAGGGACGGTGGTGCGAGAAGAGGGTGGAGAGATGGGAATGGAGGTTGAGGGAGTGGTTGTTGGAGAAGTACGTCTGCTGGACTTGGGTGCAGGTGCATGGGGAGTGTTCTGATGTGAGGTGGATGGCTGTTGGGTGTCTGAATGCTTGCATTTGTGACCTTTAGGAGGGGGTACAGACAGGGCTGGAGAGGACACAGGGGACATGTGGAGGTGTCTGCGAGTGAGGTGTTTGTTGCTTGGTGTGGTGATGTTGGTGGTGGATGTTGAAGCAGTGCATGCAGGTGTGAGTGTGGACATGACTGAATGGGACGTGGAGAAGGAGGAGGCAGTGGATGTGGTTGTGTCTGCAAATGTGTAGTGTTTGCATGAGTGAATGCTTGTGTGTTGAAGTGTGGTGCCTGTGTTTGACTGTTCCACTCTTGTGTATTGTCTTGTGTGCATGCTTATCTGTATTTGTGCATTGGATGGGTTGGGGTTGAGCAGACTGGGACTGGGAAGTGGTAGTTGGAGGGTAGATGGTAGGGACATGGACTATGTCTGCCATCAGAGAGGAGGCCAGAGCCTAAATCGATCTATGTTGGGTCGCCAATCCACAGTGGATGCCCTCCAAGAATGCACTGCATTGCTGCATCTGGGATGCCAGCCCCTGGATGGCATTCACAATGGTTGACTGTCCTACAGAGATGAATCTCAGGAGATCAATAGCCTCCTCACTCAGGGCAGCAGGCTGACTGGTGCAGGACCTGAGGTGCCTGAGGCAAAGGAGATGCCCACCTTCCTGGGTGAATGGGCACAGGCAACTCGCTGAGGGCCTACTGGGATGGCAGTGCTGGTATCAGGGGTGGCGGCTGTACCTGCAGAGGTGTCCACCACCACCAGGGAGCTTCCATCGGATGAGGTATCTGAGTCTGTGTTGTCACCTCCTGTCTCCGCCGTGATGCTCCCCTCACCCTCTGCCTCACTGGTTCCCTCGGCATCGATGGACTGTGCCTCCTGGGTCCTGTGGGATGCAGCTCGATCTGTCGCCGGTGCCCCTGCTCCTCTGCCAGATGATGCTAATGCACACATGGGCAGGATGACAGAAGATAAAGGGGGGAGAGAGAGAAAGGGAACACTGGGTCAATTACTGCACCAACACCACAGTTGGCATACACAGCACTGTCACACAAAGGGATAAGGGTTGAGCACTATGTATTGCACTGCCATTTATTTGGGTTTATGCCACAGTAAGATGAGGGCCAAACACCTCCAACTGCACACCTCCTGGGTCCCACTAAGCACTGTCTGACATGCAATGCAACATCCCTAGGTTACCTTGTTTCCCTTTCAAACATTACCCTGGAGCTGGATCACGCTGCAATGTCTGGCCTGGCATTAAGGGGCACCCACTAACTGACACACACCACCCGGATCCCATTCTAACTACAAATTATTGTTGTAATGACCAGTGTACTCACCCCCTTGTGGCTGCTGTGATGCCTTTCAGTGCCCATCCAGCTCTGGGTAGGTCACCGCCAGTATGCAGGCCATCAGGGGGGTCAGGTTCCGACAGGCACTCCTTTCTTTTTGGGAGCCCATCCCCAGCCAGGCCTCTGCAGTCTTCCATGCCCAGCATCTCAGTTCCTCCCACCATTTCCGACAGTGGGTGCTCTGTCTGCATTAACCCCCCAGGGCCCATCTTCCTTGGCGATAGCACGTCATAATCCCTTCTTTTGATGGGCTCTGACCTGCAGAGGTGATACAGACGGGAGGACACCATTACACATATAATCCAGCCTGTCACACATATGGCCCACTGATCCCTTTTCCTTGACCATTGGCACACACATCGCACGGTGCACACCATGTGCAACCCCACATGACATTACCAACCTGATGACACAGTGCTTGCACACACATCTCCATGCATCCTTCTCACATGCATCGTGCCCAATGTGTACTCACCTGTTGGTCTGGAGGCCCATATAGCAGTCCGTACTGGGGTATAACCCCATCCACCAATCGCTCCAACACCTCTGAAGTGAAGGCAGGGTCCTTTCCCGTGTCACACTGGCCATGGTAGGTTCCAGACACAGGTCACAGCAGCACACGCAGTGAAGGTGTTCTCCTGTTGAAGTTCAGGAAACAAGTGAGGAATCAGATAGAAAATGGCGGTCACGTCCATGATGGTGTACACCGTCACCACCAGCGCAGTTCCCAATTGGCCACTTTACTACATAGTGTCCCATATTATCCAATGAGGAATTGCACTGCGGTGCAAGACCGCCTTCTGCCACGACTCTCAATGTTGCCAGAGTTACCTCAATTTCACCTGTCCCTATACACAGGACAGGCGGTTGCTATGTCATGGTGGTGGACAGCCATCAGATTAACCTTTACTGCATCACTGCCTAGATTTGCACATAACTTGCCATTCCCACTGTCTCATCACATAAATGCAACATGTACACTGAGGTTATGGTCCCATTGTTCAAACTGTGACAGCCTACTCACTCTTGTGTCCCTTAGATACCTGCTGCTGCGGATGAATGGGAGGAGAAGATGAACCCTGTGTACAGACCCCTTGAGGACTTGGCTGCACTGGAGGACAGGTACATTATACTGACTTGTAGACTGGAGAGGGCCACAATCACAGAGCTGTGTGCACAATTGGAGCCTGAAGTGATATCAGCTATCCGTCATCCCACTGGGATCCCCCTCTTGTGCAAGTGCTATCAGAGCTCCATTTTCTGGCAATAGGTTCATTCCAAGTGACAGTGGATTTGGCAGCTGTAATGTCACAGCCAATGTTTTCTATTGTGTTGGCAAGGGTCTTGTCTGCCCAGGTGAAACACATGTGCAGCTACATTGCTTTGCCCCACGTGGAAGATTTGGCCACTGTGAAGGCAGGATTCTACGCAATGGGCCATATCGCCAATATAATTGGTGTGATTGACGGTACACATATTGTGTTAGTCCCCCCGGCCAGAATGAACAGGTGTTAGGAATCATAAGAGTTTCCACTCATTGAATGTGCAAATGGTGAGCCTGGCAGACCAGTACATCTGCCACGTCACTGCCAAGTATCCTGGGTCAGTGCATGACGCCTTTGTCCTGAGGAATAGCGCCATCCCAAATGTGATGGCCCAACTACAGAGGCACAGGGTGTGGTTACTAGGTGAGATAGATCCCCCACTCACTGTAGGTCAGTGTATTGCTTCAGTTGTTCTCCCCATACGATTGTGTATAGCTAAATGTTGTCCCTCAATACTTGCAGGTGACTCTGGCTACCCAAACCCATTGTGGCTGCTGACCCCTGTAAGGAATGGCAGGACAAGGGCTGAGGACCTTTATATTGAGGCATATTGGTGAACCAGAAGAATAATTGAGTGGACCTTCGGCATTCTGAAGGCCAGATTCAGGTGCCTCCATCTGACAGGTGGATCCCTGTACTACTCACCCGGAAATGTCTGCCAGATAGTAGTGGCATGCTACATGTTGCACAACTTGGCCCTCAGGCGACATGTGTCTTTTCTGCAGGAGGAGGAGACTGGAGATGACCCTGTGGCAGAAAGGGACCCTGAGGACAGTGAGGATGAGGAGGCAGAGGATGAGGATGAGGACAACACAACATCAGTTATACAACAATACTTCCAATGACACACAGGTGAGACTGTGGAACTGACCATTACTCTAACTATTGATTTATATGTGTGCCTGTAGCATGATGGCATTCACTTCCTTTGCATCTCAACTTACTGGACCCAGCCATATGCAAATCAGTATTGACCCTGTTGCTCATGGGAACAGTCCAGCCCTAACTGCCAAGCCAGGTCCTCCCGGGCCGGAAACAAGCGTCCTGAGACCAGTTTCAGGGTATCACCCTTCATCAGCCAGGCTAGCTTGAATCCAGTGGCACAGTGAGCACGGGACCCACGTCTGGGCATACCCTTCCCACTTGGGGCAACTTTAGCAACACAAAAGGATGATGGACGGAGGACTGAAAAATGCAAACACTCACCCCAAATCACAGATCTGGGTTTAATCCATTGTTCTTTTGCTCACCATGTTACCCCAGTTTGGACCCAGCCATCTGCAAATCAGTATTGACCCTGTTGCTCATGGAAACAGTCCAGCCCGAACCGCCAAGCCAGGTCCTCCCTGGGCCGGAAACAAGCATCCTGGCACCAGTTTCAGGGTATCACCCTTCTTCAGCCAGGCTAGCTTGAATCCAGTGGCACAGTGAGCACCGGACCCACGTCTGGGCATACCCTTCCCACTCAGGGCAACTTTAGCAACACAAAAGGATGATGGACGGAGTGCTGAACAATGCAAACACTCACCCCCAGACAATCAGGAGTGTCTAATTTCCTGGTGGTGGTCTTGGTCTAAGCAAGTGTCTCTGGCTTCTGTCTGGTTCGTAATGAACATTTGCAGGGTGGTTCACCTTCTGCGGGGGAGGGGTGCTGGTGGCCTGTGGGTCTTGTGGTAGGGCCTCCTGTCCACGAGCTGCAGTGGATATGCTGGGCTGGTCAATAGACTGGCTAGTGGTAGGGGCCCGCTGATGTGCATTCCATTCCCTCATGATGTTGGCCATGTCTGCCAGCACCCCGGCTATGGAGATCATGGTGATGTTGAGGGCCTAGAAGTCCTCCCTGATCTCCTAATTGTGTTCCTCCTGCAGCCGCTTGTTCTCCTGCATATTGTTCAGGATCTGGTCGATCGTGTCCTGGGATTGTTGGTAGGCACCCAGGACTTTACTGAGTGCCTCCTGGAGAGTTGGTTCCCAGGGCCTGTCCTTCCCCTGGTACACAGCAGTCCTCCCAGTGTCCCTGTTGCCCTGTGCACCTGTCCCATGAATAGTGTGCCCACTGAACCCAGGTCCCTGATTGTCTTGGGTATGAGGTGTGGATCGGGGTCCTTGTACAGGTGGGCACACTGCTGATTGTCTTGTCCTGGGGACAGAGGTATGGGGATGCTGGGTGGGTGCTGTGGTATTGGTCACTGATGGGGAGGTTCTGTGGTGGACTGGGAATGGGCTGGGATGACCGACTGACCAGTGGTCCCTGATGGGCCAGGTTGTTGATCCAGATCAGAGTTACTGTCATCCCTGGGGCATCTTCTGTTGGGGGACTGGATCGCCGTGGCACCTCCTCTCCACTGATATTGGCTGGGGCACCTGTGGGGATGTAAGTGATGTATCATGCTTCATGCCTGTGACATATTGTACATCTCTATCTTCCCCTCTATCGTTGCTGTTGCCCTGCCACCTTTGTTTGTGTATGGTGGTGCATTGTGTGCTTGTTAGTTCTCCATGCTGTTGTGATGGGTGTCCATGCAGGGCTGGGAGGGCTGTCCATGTATTGCTATGGCATGCAGGGCTTGGCACTGGGGCTAGTCAAATGTTTTGGTGCAGTGTGTGGGATGGAGTGGAGTGATGGGAGTTAGGGTGAGGGTGAGGGTGTGAGATGGCATGCAGGTATGTTGACGTACCAGTGTCCAGTCCTCCGGCTAAATCAGCGAGTCCCTCAGGATGCAGTAACACCAAGACTTGCTCCTCCCGTGCTGTAAGCTGTGGGGGAGGAGGTGGGAGTCCACCACCAGTCCTCTGTATGGCGAGCTGGTGCCTTGCTTCCACGGAATGTACCTACCCCGTAGGTCATTCCACCTCTTCCAGATGTCGTCCCTTGTGCTTGGATGCTGTCCCACTGCTTTCACCCCGTCCACTATTCACTGCCATAGCTCCATCGTCCTTGGAATGGATACCTGCTGTACCTGAGCTCCAAACAGCTGTGGCTCTTCCCTGACTATTTCCTCCACCACGACCGGCAACTCCTCATTTGTGAAAACATGGGCGCCTCTGTGGGGCCATGGGTGTTGTGTGGTGTGTGTAAGTGTGTGGGTGTTGGGTAGTGGGATTGGGTGTGCATAGTGGAGTGTGTGAGGGATGTATGGGTGTGTGTGTAGTTGTCTCAGTGGTCTTGCTGTCTGTGTGGTGGCAATGATTTGTATTCGTAAAGGGTTGTGGGTAATGTGGGTGTGTGTTTTATAGTGGTGTGATTGGTTGGTGTGGTATGTGTATGGGTGTCAGGTGTGTTTTTTGAATTGGCCAATGTTGTGTAGTTTATTATTTGTGTGTCCATTCTGAGAGTGGCGGTGTGTAGCACCAATGGTTTACCACCACTGAATGTCCGCTGTGGTGATTCATGGGTCATGATGTGGTAGTTCTATTGGTGTAACGGTATGGGTGTTGGTACCAACTGTTTACCACTGACCTTTTGTCTGGTGGATTTGTATATATGACTGTATTCTGTTGGTTTGGTGTGAGTGTGTCATAATATGCCAAACCGATATTCGCCACCGCAGCGGTATGTTGACAGCCGTCAGAGTGGCAGTAAGCAGCATTTACCGCCAATGTCATAATGACCACCATAGTCTCTTTTTTTGGAAGTAAAAAATCTCCAAAAGGACAATGCTGGAGGTTGTAGCCAACAAGAGAGCCACTTGACCAGATAACCCTTTCGCAAAGTACAGCTGAACAGTTTTTTGTGCTGCAGAGAAGAACGTAGCATGAGCTGTCATGGAGTTAGGTCAACCAATGATACACCTTGGGCAGATAGACAAGCAGGTTGGTCCTGGTCTCCGCTCAGTCTCAGAACAGTTTTTGGCCAAAAATGTGCAAAGTCCAAAGTTTTGGATTTTGCCTCTCTGGGCAACTTTAACATCATCACCTAGGGCCCATGAGTGGGGGGCACCACTTTAGGGGTTGGGACTCACTCAGCCTGGGTCCAAGGTGCTCGATATACCACTCTACAAAGGACTTTTAAGTAAATTAAATATGCTCATCAGGTGTGAGCCAATTTTCCCATGTTTAGAGGCGAAAGCGCAAGCACTTTAGCAGTGGTAAAGTGCAGAGTCTTGGAGCCAATAAAATTATTTTCACCAAAAATTAGAGGGTATAGGCAAAACGTTTGAGGGAAGACAACCTTAAAGCTGACAGATCTAACACAACTGCATACTGGTCAGACCTGATATTCATGAGAACCAAAATCACTCCCAGTTTATGATGTGAGTTAGTTCAAGAGCTCAAACGAAAGGATGGAAAATTTGAGGAATATTACTCATAATGGGAATGGATTTGATATGGAGGAGTTCATTTGGTATTCAGATATGGTGCAAACACTGAAGGAATGAATCAACCATAGCCTTTGGATAAGAGATGCATTGGATATGTTCAATAGAAGTGTTAGGACTTTACTGGAGAGTTCATCCAATACAGATCATGAAATTAAGTTATCTTTGTATGATGTTGCCTTTGGGGATTGGAAGTTTTAATCAGAATCATTAGCAGAGATGCTTTCGAAAGCTATTTGGAATTGATACAGGATCACATTGTCATGTTTGTGTTGTGTACAGTAGTATTGCGTATGGGCCGTCAGATTCGATGTTCACTGGAAGTGAAGGTTGAATATTGTGGATTACTCCTCTGAGTGGAGAAGTGATGTTAGATGTGGGTTCTCAAATGGTTGATTGCCTATAAGGTCATCCTGTTTTACTTGAGAGTTTTGTGGTTGATGGTCTTATAAAAGATGGTATTGACTAATGTAGGAGCTGCCTGTGTGCAGTGCAGAGGCTTTTATGGCTTACCAGGTCCTCTTGAATCATCATCTTCCACCAGTTTCCTTTTGAATTTGCTATTATTCAGTGTTTTCAGATTAAGGACCTGATTATGACCTTGACGGATCGGACACTCCATCACAAACGTGACAGATATCCCGTCTGCCATATTATAAGTTCCATTATATTCTATGGAACTTGTTAAACGGAGTATGTGATATCTGGACGGAGTATCACATCTGCCAAGGTCGTAATCAGGCCCTAAGACTTGAGCAGGGGTTAGTGCTTCCTGTTATGTAGTTGGTAGAGATGTGGCCTTTAAATACGATCTCTACAACAGTGCTGGGGTCCGATGTGACTGCAGAGATGCCAGCCTGAAATGGGGTGTGTTTGTTGGGAATACTTTGGAGGATTTGCTCATCTTTGCAGGTTTCAGTCCACTTTACCAGCTGGGAGATTTATTGAGCAAGTCAAAAGTAATAACAAAATGCTATGTTGAATCAGTGTGTCATCGGCTGCCACAGGCAAGGCTTGTAACTATGGTGCAGATAAGGACCAAGGTATTCCGCTTGATGTGGGAGAGTAGAAAGTATGGTCTGCTTATCTTTCCATAAACAATGTTCTCAGCATATTCTACAACTTGATATGCCACATTGATTCTCTTATTTTTCAAACATCTGTCACTACGTATGCCATGGGTTGGTACATCACTCCTATCTTTTTTCTTCTTATTAGAACAGCATTTTTAGTTGGAGTGATTGTTTTTAGATTTCATTTTGTCCTGTAAATAATGAAGGTAGAAGATGCATTTTCTTCAACAGAACTATTCTGTCGTATCACTTGGTTAGTTTGTACTCATTGCTAAACAATATAACATAACATTAATCGGTCAAATAATTCCTCAACCAACTGTTGCATATTTTTCCATTAGTTCTCATCCACAAACCCCTTTCAATAGTCTACAGATTCAGTTGTGCTTTTTATTATTTACGTACAATAACTCTGCTATTAAAATAAACTTCAGCAGAGGAAGCCGTTAACTAATGATTAGTGTTAAGCGCATGTGCTACCAGTATTGTCTTTTTGAAGAATATGTATTTCTTTTCTCTTTTGAAGTTCGATAGATAGATATGTTGGTATTAAAGATGTGTGTCTTGCTGTGAAAAGTGAACATTTATATTTCTATACTGAACTTCAATTTAAAATGGTTTAGTGATGAACACTGCTCTGAGTAAATAGCTGATTCTTCCTAGGGGGTCAATATAATTATCCCTACATAGAGGGAGAAGAATGTATTGCAACATGGTTGTTATAAGGTATTTCGAGCAGTCTCTCTTTGTGTTTATTTAGATGTAACATTTTGCAAAAAGATTAGACGATTCCTTTAATCGGCACTATATATCAAATCAAATGGGCTCTCTACATACTGTCAGGGAACGGGTGTGGAGGTACTGCTTAACATGGGAAAGTGGTGCTCCAAATCTGCGCATGCTAAATTCCTTTCAGTGAAGGAAATTATGGCTTTTATCATGGCGTGCCAGATTGTTTTGGGGATTTCTGCTGCATATGTGAAGAACATGCTGTGTGGCAGCATGCTGGCAATGAACTACAATTCCCTGTAAGTCACATTCTCTTCTGTATTGTGCAGAGATGTTGCCCATCTTAGATTATTTAGTATAACGTCCTTAGTGGCTCACGGTGTCCTTTGCTAGTCTATCTTGAAGCAATATTGCTGCAATCAGGGACAGGGTACATGGATTTCAGATTTTCCATGGCAATGTATATTGCTTCAAAATGATTGTTTTAATTGACATTTACGATAGAGAAACAGTCTAAAAGTCACATTGTTCATGAAAGCTAAATTTTAACTATTTTCTTGAACACTTATGTGAACCATTTGTGGTTGTCACATTACTTTATGGACTACCTTGCGAGGAAACTGGTAGAATTCTTAGATAAGTATTTATTTCATATGTTTACCGCGAAGTACAAATTCCACAGAAACCAAGTAGAAAACATTACTCATCTTTCACAGGACAGCATAGAGACAGATCTTGAGGTAATTATTCAAAACATGGGAATGAGTGCTAAAGCACATACATGTTTGTGAAGCTCTTTCTTTGTATATACAGTTTTCAAGAATTAGCATCTTTACTTCAAAGTATAGAGCGTTAGCATCCAGAAACAGTAAGGTCTGCTTAGGTAGATGCATTCACATTGGCAGTGAACTTAGAACCCTTATTGACAAGTTATTTAAAGATATTCCTTTGCTTGTAGAGGTACATTACATCCTGTAGACCTCATTGAACAACAGAAGTGATGAGGAAAAGTGTCTCTGATTTATCTCTTATCCCATTTATAATATCCAGTCTATCTGGTCACTAGTAAGAATGGCAAAAGACAGAATGCAGCATTGCTTCAATTGGATGCTATAAACAATGTTAGTGCATCGTGACACATACACTGTCAGCTCCTTAATTATGGTGCTGATTATATGCCATCATTTTGTGAATGTTTACCGTATACCATTACTAATAAAAACCAATAAAGAATGAGCCCCTTTCCTATTAAGATTTTCAGTGCAAAGTGAGATACTGTTATAGAAATCTTTCACAACTACCAAACATTGTAAACAATTTTGTATATCCAACGTTAAAACATATAGGGGGTCATTATGACCCCGGTGGTGAGGCTAAATCTGGCAGTACTACTGCCAACAGGCTCGCAATACATACTGCCACATTATGAGAATGGCGGGTTAGCTGCAGCCAACCCACCACTTCTCCACTCATACCGCCATGGCGGTATCAGCCGCCAGGCCGGAGATGTCAATCTCCAGCCCAGCAGCCGGCATAGTACCGCTGGCGGCATCATGGGCCTGCCTACCACCATGGTTTTAACAAAAACACGAAACCCATGGCATTACACCCTACCGGTGACAGGAAATTTCTTCCCTGTCACCGGTAGGTGGCTCCCCCACCCCCCTCCATCCAAACTCCCCCAACCCCCGCTGATCCTCACACTCCCCCTTACCCCCTTCGATCCTAACATTCATTCCCCCACCCCCATACACTCACACGCCCGCAGACATGCATCACGCATACACCCAATCAAATACACTGGCATACACGCATTCATACAATCATACTTCCATACATGCTTGCACACATTCTTACACACAATCACACTGACATGCAGACATGCACTCACTTCGCCATTCTTACAAGCATTCACTCACACGCATACACCCACGCAAACAACACAACACACACAGATGCATTCACACATGCACTCACACACTCAGACTCACACACACACACACAAAACACCTCCTCCCCTGTTGGACTTACATTTGTAAAGGAGGTCTTCCGGCAGGGAACAGGAAGGGGCACTGCTATCGCCAGCAACGCCCCACCAACAAGACACCGCCAGCCCGCATCACAGGTCATGATACGGCTGGCAACGTTCAACTGGCGTGGCTGTGCTGGTGGTAGCAGCACCAGCTTACCACCGTCTGCCAGTATGATCACTGCCAGATTTTCACTCTTCTTGTGGCAAAAGTCCAGCAGTGATCATAATATGGTGGACAGATGGTAGCCATGGTGACGGTATGTTGGCGGTCATCACTGCGTAGGTAGGTGGTTTTTACCGCCATTGTTGTAATGACCACCATAATGTATATAACCCTCTTGTTTTGTGCTAAACACATTCTTGTTGACTATTACAATTCATTTACCTGTTTTCTGCTGTTGTTCACCCTGAATGGCTGAAAATGAATTGCTTTAGTTTTTCAGTGACTGTTTTGTCACTAGTTGGCAGCGATATGCACCCTGAGCCCCTTGCAGGCAGGCTTAAGTTAAGAGGTAATGTGTAAGGTATTTGTGCAACACGCACACACAGTAACACTATGAAAACACCTAAAAAAGTACTCCATACCAGTTTTGAGAAATAGAGAATGTTTACCTGAGTAAAACAAGACCTACACAACAGCAATCTAATCAGTAGAAGCTGAGAAATGAAGATCTTGGGCCAGATGTATCAAAGCTTTTTGCATTCGCAAACGGTGCGAATGCCCATTTGCGAATGCAAAAAGCCCTTTCAGAATGTATCAAAGGCATTCTGAATGCACTTTTAAGGAATCGCTAAAATAGTGATTCCTTGAAATTGCGACCGTTTAGAGAGTTGCAAATTGCGACTCTCTAAATAAGAAATCGCAAATAAGGAATCCTTATTTGCGATTTCTAAAGCACATGTATGAAGGAATTCCTTAATGCGAATTGGGCATTAAGGAATCGCTATTACCACCAAGTTGAACTTGGTGGTAACCATGTGCAAATTTAAAAAATGCATTTAAAATGCATTTTAAAAATGTACATGTAAAGCACACATGCCCTTTTGGCACGTGTGCACCTTACATGTGGTTAAAAAATGTTTTGGGGTACAGCAGAGGGGGCCTTAGGCCCCCAGCACCCTGGACTTTGCATTTCCCAAAATTGCGAATTCCAGTTAGGGAGTCGCAATTTGGGACATGCAAAATATTCGCAAATATGGGCCGACAGGCCCATATATGCGAATGGGGGCCGGTATCGCAATTTGCGATTCGGTAATAACATTTGCGATTTTTAAGAAATCACTATTACCGAATCGCAAATATAATACATTGCATTTTGCGAATCAGAAATAGCGATTTCTTTAAAATCACTATTTCCGATTCAGAAAAGGCTTTTTTCATACATCTGGCCTCTAGAGATTAAGTCAAAAATAGTGATTGGAAGTCATTAGCGGTCCAACGGTTACTTGAGGACATGAGGGACCGGTGCAAATCTGAAGTTTGAGGCCAACTGTGATGGAAAGTAGGCTGGCTACAGAACCCACACATGGTCACTGGCTACAGAACCCAGCAGGGTCTGCTGAAACAGTACCTTTGATGAAGCAAAATGTCAACATCAAGGGCACAATGTGTCAGTATTTTCCATGTATTCAGGTCACTGATTCGTCATCAAGCTCCACTGAAGTGATTGCGATGTGTCGTCATCAAACCGCGGCCAGTTGTCCTTGAGTTGAATAGGTTAGGAATCCGCTGTTGCCAAACAGCCTCTGCGTCGAAAGAGCAATGTGGCAGAATTTCCAACACACTCGAAACAATGCGTAGTTTTTGCAGAAATCAGCTGCAGAACCCATTTCTGAGACCCAAGACTATAGGGGGCACTGCAGGCAAGGGTAGGATTCATGGATGGCAGAGTCCAGCAACACTAGACCAGGAGATTTGCAAGCAGCCTTTGATGTCCCTGAGTCTGCAGAAGAACGGGGAGCAAGCTAGCAAGTCCTTGGAGACTCTCTGGGTCAGCAGGATGGAACTAGTCCTTGTCCTCATTAGGGCAGAATTCAGCAGGCAGCAGGGCAGCTCAGCAATGCAGAGAAGGAGTTCCTTGGAATAGTCACTCCAGGCAGAGCGGCAAAACTTACAGAACAGCAGTCTTTACTCAAGCAGAGTTCTTTCCAAGTCCAGTAATGATCTGATCTGCTAGGGTCAGAGCACTAGTACTTATACCCGTAAGTGCATTTGAATTGGGGGTGACTTCAATGCAGCTCCTTGAAGTGCACAGGCCCCACCTTCATCCCAGCCCTGCCTCCAGACTATCAGTAGGGGGTAATCAGCCCTTTGTGTGGGGACAGGGACTTCCCTATTGAGGTATATGTGTGAGCTTCCCTCCACTCTTCCAGCCCAGGAAGGCCCATCAGAATGCAAATTAATGCAGATGAGTCTTTTGTCACACCCACCCTTCCTGTGTTTGTGACTATCTAGAGGAAAATCACAAAGTGTAGCTGTCACCTATCCGAGACGTTTATTAGTGACAGGCTGCAAGGCACAGAAAGCAGTAAGAGGAAAGAAATGTCCACTTTCTAAAAGTGGCATTTCTAAAATATTAATGTTAAATCCAGCTTTACCAGTAAAGAGAATATTTCATTACCATTCTAATAATATGAAACATGAAGTAGATACTCCTTTCTGATCATGAATTACAGCTTAAAAGTATACCAAAGAATTCCTAACGATAGGCTATGAGAGACGTAGGCCTCACAGTAATGAAAAATGACATTGGGAGTTTTTTATTAGCAGGACATGTAAAACTTAAAAGTACATGTCCTGCCTTTTATTTATATAGCAACTTCCCTATACGGTACCTAAGGCCTAGCTTAGGGGTGACTTATACGTAAGAAAAGGGGAGTTTACGACTCAGCAAGATGTTTTAAATGGCAAATAGAATTGACAATGAAACTGCACGCAAAGGCTCTTAGCACCAAGTAGAAATGCATAAAAGGAGTGATCACAATTGGCATCCATTTCCTTAAGCAAACTAATGTCCTGATGTGTTATTATCTTATTCACAAAAAGTGGTCACAGATTACGCACAGAGTTTTTGCAAATGGTATAGTATTTGCAAAATGACCTATGAATTTTTAGGTTAGTTAAAAAAATACTGAATCGAAGGGTATTGCAGAATGACTTGCCTAATTAATATTCATTAGGCAGGTGCCAAATTTTGACAATGGGTGATTAGCTGTAATCACAGGGATGTTGGCCTGCAAGGGACAGCACACAACCATCCATATGACTGCATTCCAAATAAGAAAATTTCTTTTTTTTTAAAGCAGCCTGTGATTCTTAAAGTAACTAGCCTGGCTTTAAAAAAAAGTCTGTTTTAAAAAACATACCGGGAAGAAGGCAATGGTCCTTTAGAGCGCTGCTTTTTCCTCCTCAATCTGCCAATGCGATTCCCAAAACGAAAGGGGCCGTGAGGGGTTATCTTCCCCTTTCCAAACTAGCTACCACCCCAGCATGGGTGTCGGTGCTCATCAGTGGTTTGCAACTATAATTACAATCATAAACTATCAATACATTATTTTCTAAATTCAAAATGGGAGAAGTGAAACCCCTTTCACAACCCCTCCTATTTGCAAATTGGAAAGGGTTGCAAAAGTCTTTTTATGAGTCAAAAACACATGAAGGTAATTTGTTCTTAGTGATAAGGACCTTTGAGGTCACAAACCTTGTGATTTTTGGACATGAAGCCATTACTGGTAAACAGGTGTCAAACCTAAGGGCCTCATTTTGCGCCACCTCAGCATATTTTTTTAATGCTAAGGTGGCACAAAAAAATCCCCCATGCCATATTTACAAACTAGTGCAATGCCACCATTGCACCAGTTTTTAAAGCCTTGTGCCACATTATACCTGCACCAGGTATAATGTATGCAAGGAAGGCATTCCCCATTAAAAGCTCCCACAGGAATGATGCAGTGAAATCTACAATATTTCATTGTGATATTCTGTGACAGCGTAGCATCATTTTCTTACTGCCTGCCATGGGCACGCATTCAAAGTGATGCTGCGCTGTTGTCTATGGGGCCCCCTTAACACTGCTGGACTAGCAGCAACGTTTTGATGCTAGTCCAGCAATGCTAAGGTTTAGCACCACAACAGCATCAGAATTTCTGATGATGTTGTGGACACTATGCGCCATGGTGCTCTGTATTGTAAATACAGTGCTCCCATGGCATTATTAGGGGGTGAGGGCTGCACAAGAAAACTGGTGCATTGATCATGTTGCACCAGTTTCTTGTAAATGAGCCCCTAAGTACTAACTCAACTCATAGGTCTAAAGGTCCCATAAGTTTGAATGTTTCCATATTATTTTGATAGATAAGGCAGAGAATGCCACTCTATTACATCATAGGCTAAGATATAACAACTTTGGAGACCCTGTATGGAGCTGTCTCATGCTCCACAAATGCTCCTCCTCCTTTAGGTTTATCTACAGTGGTGGCTAATAATAAACATGAACAAAACATTGGCAAGACTGGGTGAAATTGTTAACTCTTCTACAGAAATACTCACTCATACTCACAAAGCCATGGAAATGAAGGTAAACGTCGCACAGATATCCAGAGGCTGTGGGACGGAGAACCATTTTGTAATGGTTTGCAGGGGGAAAGAAAAAGGAAGTGCATAATGGCAAGAACCAGAGTTATGGATTTTAAGTGAAAAAAATTGGTGCAGTTCACTACTGTTAAACTTTAAAATTGCAGTCAATGGAGATAATAGACAGACACTTGTAAGTTGAGTCCAGTGGAAATCACTGGGGGTTAAGGTGATGTGGGTCACAGGACCAGGATTGAGCAGTCAGTATAAGTTTACCTGGCTCGTAAGGCCCGAATGCAGAGCTGTCCTAGCTGTCCTTGGTGCTGAAAAATGGAGCTGCAGTTCCTGAAAAACACTATTGTGATGCTCGGTCCCTTTCAGGTTGAATTCTGGGGAAACAGCTGAAGGTTAAGCTGGTGTGGGTCTTTGGATCCTAATAGCTCGTCGCACTGTATGTAGGAGTGTTTTGTGACTGGGAATGTAATCGCAAAACATTCACAGTAAAACTCGGATAGTTCCTGGGTGTGTTGCCAGAACAGGAAAGCATGGTAGTTTATCAAATTCCAACCTCCACATTGTCACTGGCAGAGGGGTGGGTCTAGAGTGAATTAAAGTAGGGAATTTAAATCCTGATGAAGGCCAATGACCCATAGTTTTAAGTTTATTCTGCACAGTGGATTCCTTGTAAGGCTGGGATATTAACTCCAAACATTTACGTCACGCCACCCTGTGTGTTGGTCTGTGCCAGATTGTTGTAGCACTATGATGAAGCAGGCCATTATTTAGTGGGTGAGGGTACTTTTAATAAGCATTAAGGGTTTCCCATAGAGGGAGTTTGTATGTTCTCATCTTTCTCTTTTCTTTATGTGTGTTGGGGTGTAATACCCCCCAGAAGTTCACCCCATTTTATTTTTTAAACTTGCCTCACTCATACTCCCTCCATCCTATGATGAGACCTAGACTAGCACATATTTTGCACTAGGCTTCAATCACAAAGTGACACTGTGCATCAAGGGGGCTTTCTATGGATGGTACATGGATGTTACCATGCAACAACCCATGGTTTTTTATGCAAAATCCTATTTACTAACAATAGCAGATAATGTTTTGCACCAAACAATAAATAAACGCCACTTGAAAGCAGGTATTAAAATGAAGACATGCTATCATCCTCTCCACTCTGGTTCTGATTGAGCAAATAGAATCTTACCAACACTCCAAGTTAATTATCACTTCAACTGTAGTGAAGGACTATTGAGGAAGTGCAGTGCCAACTGTAAAGGTAAAGTGTAACCCTAGATAACATATTTATTAGAATATGTAAAGAATTGAGGAGAAACATTACAACACATCTTCCTCCAATAATAATGATGGGTGATACCAAGAGGATATTACTTTTTCATGTCATCGTCTTTATGGCAAGTAGGTGCTAGTTTTGGTTGTTTTAGACATATTATTTTGGTTGTATTATTCAAATCTTTTCCTTCTCTCTGTGATTTGGATGTTGGAAAAATTGTAGAACTTATTTACTTTTTGGCTAGTGAGCTTGAAAGAAGCAGAGAAATGTCAGTATTTACCCATCCTCTAGTTAAATAGCAGATAGGCTGCGCTGCTCAGCCACCTACCTTGCAAATTGCAGAAATTGTCTGTATTTATTCGGCCCCTGGCTAAATGGTAGAGATTCTACATTGTCTGGCAGGCAGCCATGCAAATAGCAAAGCACCTTTACTATTTACCTGGTCTTTGGCTAACAACCATTATGTATTGGTTCACCAGATGTCAAGCAAACAGCAAAGAACTTCACTCATTGCCCGGCTGCTGCCAAAAACACAGACATTATGTACAATTTGGTCAGCAGCCATACAAATAGCAAAGAATCATCATTATTAAACTGGCTGCTGGCTAAATATCAGAAATGATGTACTCTTGGCTGGTGGCCTGGCAAATAGGAAAAACCTTCAATATTCACCTGGTAGCTGGCTAAATAGAAGGCAGTATGCACAACTTGGCCAGTATCTGTGCAAAGAGCTGAGGGCCTTTACTATTTAACCAGCTGCTGTCAAAACAGCTTACATTTTTGTGTTATTACACCTTATACAGATTTCAGCAGGCACTTATAACTACAGTTATACATATCTGACTGTATTTGTTTTTGTGTCTAAATTTATATAAATATATATTCTGTTATTATAAAACTGGTGTTGGATTATTTTTGAGTTCGTGTCAACTGCTTATCATTCTTGTTGAATCTGAAATGCTTAACACATGTTCCTCTAGTAAAGCCTGACTTCTCTGTGCCACACAAACAGGATTGAGGTAGGAATTTATTATTGTGAATCCAACTGACTCAGTTTGGGGCATTGTGTGAGTATTGCATAGTGAGACCTAAACAGTCTCACTGCATAATACTCCACTTTCCCACGTAATTCAATACCTTGTTGTTTGTGGTGCACTCATTCCATTCCTCCTAAGAAATAGCTGAAGGTGTGATCTTCAGGATAGGGTATTCCGTAGTCTAAAATACGTCTTCAATGTCTAATGGAGCTCTGGACAAGAAATCAGCAGCTTTATTAAGATTACCTGGAACATACTCCATCTTGTGACCAAAGGCTTCTAAGCCTCATACCTATTTTGCTATTCGTACAGTGCTTTTGGTGGCTCCTTTAGATGAGAATATTTATGTGAGAGGTTTATGACTGGAACGTATGCAGAACTCTAAACACCACAGGAACACTTTGAAATGTTTCCTAGCCCAAAAACATGCTGAAGCCTCTTTTTCTATAACTGAGTAATTTAGTTCTGATGTAATAAGTGTACAAGAGGCAACGGCAATTATTCTCTCTTTATCGTTATCAATCTGAGATTATGTAGCACCTAGACCTTTATTGCGTGTGTCCATTGTTAATATAGTTTCTCAAAATTATAGTGGCTCAAAATTGCATAGAAATGAGGCAGTGAGAATTTCTTTGAGTTTTTCAAAGGGCTTTTGATGTTCCTCTTGCCAAATGAACTGTCATTTTTTAATAAGGTCCCTAAGCTTATTTGTCAAAGCTACAAAGTTTTGACATATTTGGACATGTATTCCACCAGTCCTAGGAAGGATTTTAACTTGTCGTTTTAGGTGGAGGTTCTTTTCTGACAGGTACTAAGAGACATATTTTAGGTTTGAGGTTGTCACATGCTTGCAGCCGTCATGGAGGTAACTGGGAGAACTGGATGTGAGTAAAAGATTATTAACTGCAAAGAAATGAACTATTGTATAAGGAATATAATACACTGCACATGTAACTAAGTGAAAAGGAAAGGCTCAACACCATAGTTTGGGCAGAACTGTTCAGAGCTGCAAAGTAATGCACAATTATAAAAGGAACATATACATGTGATTATAGACAATCTATACATTGTAAGAAACACTGTATTCCTCCTTTGGTAGACACGATTAAAAAAGGTGTGTGTCACTGATTAACATGATAAAAATGAGAAACAATGTTGGTCAAGCCTCACAATACAATTCTGTCATATCAACTATAATAGGTTTTGTTCATATGCATAACAAGGTTAGACTGTGACACACTTTTAAAACTTGGTAACGTTGACACGCCTTCCTAATGGTGGGTGTGTCAGTCACTGTTGTAAAGAAGACAATCAGGAGGCACAGCAAGTGATGGGTGTGAGTGTCACCAATATTTTACCGGGGAATTAACGGATCACCTCTGTGACATGTCTGGCATATGGTGTGTGTGTCATCGCTAACACAATAAAAGCAAGAAATTAGGTATGTGTGTGTCACAGAATAATTTAGTTCTGAGACATGCCTCACACAAGGTGTGTGTGTCACTGCTTTGAAGGAGTGTATAAGAAAACACTCCTGTGGAGATGTAGGCATCCCTAAAGGTGGGATTGAAAGCGGGAACTCTGAGGAAACCCCTCATTAGGACTAACCACATCGGTATCAATCAATCAAGCATTTGTAAAGTGCACTACTCACCCATTAGGGTCTCAAGGCGCTGAGGGGGTGGGGTGAGGGAACTGCTACTGCTCGAATAACCAAGTCTTGAGGCATTTCTTGAAGGACAGGAGGTCCTGGGTCTGTCATAGGTGGGTGGGGAGGGTGAAGGGGTGGGATAAAGCTCCCAGAGTGATGTGTTTCACTGACGGAATCTTTGACAACTGGACCACCAGCATCAGCAAGGAAAAGCCTTCGCCAAACATCGGAAAGTGATAACAAGCAAGAGGGCTAATACATTTTAATAAATTATTTGACACCAATACAAGAAAAAAACACTCAGTAGAACTGCAGTTTTGCATTTTTTAAAGTTTAAAGCTCAATACAGCCCCTGAAAGATCAAAGCAGCAATTGCGGACGTCTAGTTGTGCGAGACCGGCAGACTGCAATTGATCATGGCTCGGATACAAGAACTGAATTGGCCCCATTCTTAGGAAAATTTCTGAAGAAAATGTCTGAGAAATAAAGTTCAGCTGGGCAAATTTGCAGGAGGTGTCTGAGGAAGGAGTGTTTTCAGCAGATAGCCTTGAGTCGAACCTGCTGTAAATATTTCTACATTTAATTTATTTTAAATTAGTTGTCAAATGGAAGTTGAAAAACTACAATGTAATGAAGAAGAGGGCTGTATTTTCCATGAGGTTGCATACCCATTTGTCAAAGGACTACGGAAACTGATTTGCTACTGCGGAGAAGAACATAGCTTGAGAAGCTACAGAGTTAATCTGACTGGTGATGCACGTTGGGCAGACAGGTGAGCAGGTTGGTCTCAATCTCTTCCTGGTTCTTTATTGCCCAAATTATGTCTATGCCCTAGGTTTTGAAAAATGGCCATCTAGGCACCATTTGCACTACAACTAGGCGACCAGGACTAATGGGACACATCTTGAGGGTTCAGGACTAGGCATGGGTGAAGTTCTGCAAGCAGCAGAGTTTGGTAAAACACACTGTTCGTGCTGATTTTCAGCACAGGAGTGTCTCCCACGCTGTAAAATCAGTGCAAACGGCAGCTCGTGGAGCTCCATAGGGTGCTAACTTCTTTTTGCCACTTGAGTAGATTTTCTACTTGAGCAGCAGCTTCCTCAAAGTGAGCGGCAGCTTTCTCATGGTGAGTGGTCACAGCTTACCATGACTGCTCGCGTTCAGAAATTTCACTTGCGCTTGCAAACTTAACAATGTTTCTCACTCATGTTCACCAGCTTAACATTGGCAAGCGAGAGAAAAAACTCAGCTCCGCGTCACTTCTCAGAGCTCTCTGAACTCTGCACTCTGCAGGGTAGGGAAAACTCCACAAATTCTGCCAGCGGAGCAAAATTGATAGCCCACCCCTGTTCACGACTAACTCAGGATGGGTCCAGGTGCGGGTTCAAGATGGTGAGAGCCACTTTAATCTATGTGGCTCTAAATATGAGGCAGGCAAACTAGCCCTTGCAGTCACTTTTGTTAGTCCTGGGTGCAGATGTAGATGCAGGACTCAACAGCAGGGCTGGCCTGTGAGGGCTCAAGACAAGCTCCAGAAAGTAGGGAAGCCCTTTCAGGTACACTAGCAGTCCAGCAGAGTACACAGCAGGCCTCAGCAGTCAGCAGCCTTCTGAGAATCCTGCCACAGGTTGAGTAGGGAACTAAAGAGTGGGTCTGAAGGTCCTATATTTATACCTGGATGCCCTTCTTGTGGAAGGTTGTAGACATTCCTAGAAAGGTTCTTTGAAGTGCTTGGGATTTCCCAACTTTCCTGCCCGGGCTCCAAGCTGCCTACAGTAACAATAGAGGGTTGTTAGTTCGATTTGGGTAAAGGTGGAGCACAAGCTACTCAGGTGTAAGTGGGGCTATGTTCAGCTCCGCCTCCCAATCCTGCCAGTAGCTGACCCATTCAGGAACACCTAATGCATCTATTGTGTGAGAGGAACTCAAAAAAGACTAGCTGTCAGCTACTCCCAGTCATATGATCCAAGACAGACTGAAGGCACCAATGGCTAGGGGCAGGAAAATGGCAACTTCATAAAAGTGACATTTTCAAAATTGCAATAAAAAATCTAATTTTACAATTAAAGAGGGTTGTTACAATTTCATAAGCATCAAACATGATGTATCTACGTCCTCTCAATTAGGAATTACATCTTATTCAATGTAATAAGGAATCCCCAATGTTATTCTATGGGCAGGGTAGGCCTCATAGTAGTAAAAAATGAATTTGGAGTTTTTCACTACCAGGAGACGTAGAACTTAGATACATGTCCATCCTATGAGCTACTTAGGGCCTACTTTGAGGGTGACTTACATGTAATAAAAAGGGAAGTTTAGGGCTTGGCAGGGGGGCTCAAATTCCAAGTTGACATGGCAGTGCAACACTGCATTCAGACTGCAATGACAGGCTGTGGAAAAGTTTTAAAGCACTACTCAGGTGGGTGGCACAATAGGTGCTGGACGCCCACTGATAGCATATTATTTACATGCCCTGACTAAATGGTATGTCACTCTACAAGGGATATATAAGTAAGTTACAAGTGTCAATAAGGCATATGCTAATCAAACCATGTTTAAGAGACTGAGCATAAACACTTTAGCACTGGTTAGCAGTTGTAAAGTGCATAGAGTTCTTAAGGCCAACAAAAGCAAAAATACAACAAAAAGTTGGAGGTGAGTAGACAAACTGTCTGGCGGAAGACGACCCTAAGGCTTACAAGTCTAACAATCACCCTTTCATTTTCTTTAGCTTTCAGATCATTGGTTATTTAAAATATGTTTATATTGTATATGTCAAGCTATGTCTCTGGGCACAGTCAAAGTCAATGATTACATGATTGTATTCATTGTAGATAGGGTCATTTACAGAGGGCCTTGTTTAGAAATTAACTTCACATGGGTAACCAATTTACGTGCAGTGTACAGTTCATTCTCCAGGTAAAGCATAGAGTAGCAGTCAAGGCTTACTGGAGGAGGTAGGGTGTTTTGGATCTTAAATAATTTGTGATTCTAGTGATTATTCTCAATAACTCAATGTCCCATCAGAGATAAATCTTTTGTACATAAAGGAATGTGTGACAGTCAAAAGAAAGAACACCACAAAAACACAGAAGAAAAACAAAAGGTCTTAGCAGCCTCTGAGGTCAACATAGGACCTAAACAGAATTATAAGTCTAATGAAGTAAGTTACATTATTGCAAATAGGACTGGGTGGATTTTGCAGAGTTCTGCGATGCGAAAAAAAACTCTGCCACACTATTTGGAGTTCCGTGGGCAGCAGAGTTTGGGTAAGTGGCGCTGTTCGTGCTGATTTTCAGATAAAATAAAATTGCCACCCAGGGGACAACCCTTGCCTAAGGGATCGCTCCCCATCTGTAAAAACAAAAACAAAAAAAAATCCCTGGTGTCTAGTGGCTTGGCCTTATAAAAGTAGGCTGATCTGCCCTCAGGAGGACAGAAATGGCTTAAAATAAAGTTGTCCCCCAGGGGAGAGACCCTTTCCTAAAGGGTTGCTTCCCTTGAATGAAATTGGCACAAAAAAATCCCTGGTATCTAGTAGTTTCTGGCCCCCTTGGAGGCAGATTGGCCTAATAAAAATATGCCGATTTGCCCCCAACGTGGACAGAAATGGCCTAAAAGAAATTGCCCCCCAGGGGAGCAACCTTTGCCTAAGCTTTTGCTCCCCATCTGTGAAAAATAATAAAACAAAAATCCCTGTTTCAAAGTGTTTTCTGCCCCTTTGGGGCTTGGCCTAATTAAAATAGGCCGATCTGCCCTCAAAGGGGGCAGAAATGGCCTCAAATAAAATTGCCACCCCGGGAGAGTGACCCTTGCCCAGGGGGCCGCTGCCCTTGCGTGAAATTGCTGCAAAAAAAAAATCTGTGGTGTCTAATGGTTTCTCCCCCCCCCCTTTGAGGGCAAATTGGATTCATAAAAAAAATAGGCTGATGTGCCCCAGAGGGGGGCAAAAATGGCATAAAATAATATTGGCCCACCTGTGAAACTTTTTTTTTTTAATTATCCCTAGTGCCTAGTGGCTTCTGCCCCATCCCCTCCGGTGGCAGATCTGCCAAACTAAAATAGGATGGCAGAACAGGTCTAATAAAAAATGCCTCATTCTGGAGAGATGCCCTTGTTTGTTTACTAAAAGTAAAAAATTCCCTGGTGTCTACTGGGCATTCCTGCAGCCCGATCGTTATGTGATCAGGCTGCAGGAATGCGGCGAAAGACATCAAAGGAAAGGAAAAGCCTTTCCTTTCCATTGATGCCTCTCTGATCTCCCTCATCCCCAATCGGAAGAGAAATGCAAGCATTTCTCTTCCGATCGCGCTGGAAGCTCGGGCGACTTCTGATGAGGTCAGCGCGCGATCTCGTGATGACATCATCCGACGTCACTGGGGGGTCGGGGGTGGAAGGGGAAGCGATTCCCCTTCCATCCCTGCCCAAAGGCTGGGTCCAGGACATAACAGTTACATCCTCGGCACCTGAGCGGTGCAGCCGAGGACGAAACCGTTACATTATCGGCAACCAAGGGGTTAAAGTTGCATGATTGTGGTGATTATTGAAGAAGTGGAAGAAGTTATCGGGTCCAATGTGACCTAAGATCCTGGGATCACATTTAAAGATGTAGAAGACACCATAAAGTAATTGTCTGCTAATTTTGATTGTGTTCGTCCTGAGACATTGTCAACGGCACAATTTAGATAGGGACTTATTTCTGTGTGTATGTGAGGCAATCTGCATAGCGGATCTTAATGTGCAGAGTGAAGCTATATAGATTTGGACAATACCACCCAGGCCGAGCTTTCATTCAAAGTGGTTTGAAATTCCTGTGTGATTGCAAACCGTTGATTCTTTAGTGGAGCAGACAAAGGTTATTGCATTGGATTTTGTTATAAGTGCCTGATGCTGAAGAGAGTGCGTGCGTGCAGGTTGTGAAGGAGGGTGAACTGCTGCGAGGAGTGAGATTGACATCACAGTGTGTCGCACTGGCATGGGTTGGTTATTGTGATAAAGCTCTGCTGTTGGCTGAAGACATGATAAGGAGTTGCACTGTGATTGGTTGTTGTTCCTAAAGAAAGGATTGTGAATATGACATTATTTTCTGATTTGAAACAAAATGTAATTGTGATTATTGACATTCAATTGAGGGAAAATGAAATGTTTTGAAGTTATGCAAGGCTTGTTTAGAGCAGATGTGCATATACCTAGTAGAGAGGGAGAAGAGGTACCTCCTGAAGGTGCCCCTGGTCATTATATGGCAATAAACATTGGACTCCATAGATGTGTTTGGCTTAGTCAATGGAACGAGATCACAGAAAAGGAAGGTGTGTTAAGGATTCCATGATATCGCACATTCAATTTGAGAATTATTGAAACTCTGAGAAGGGTGTTGAACAAGAAGAAAACAACTCCTAGACCTGCACAAGATGAGGCACGTAATGCTTAGGAATGTGCTGCTCATGCTAGGGAGAAATGAAAATATCAGAGTAGAGCTTGAATTGTTGTACGTACCTTTTTGGATGCAAGATGGGATGCTGAGTCGAAAAGGTGGAGAACTGATATGATAGAGGGGGCTAGATTGTATTCAACTTTGAAGAGTGAAGCCTTTGAGGAAGAGAAGGAAAGAAAATGGTACAAGAAACAAAAAGAGGAAAAGCAAAATAAACCAGATGACGAGTGAAGTCAGTGACAGTGATTCTGGAGATAGTCCTTTGTTTTTGTTACTGTCTGAACTTACTCCCCCATGTAATGAGATTTGGGATTTCATGGTGTGTTGGACATAGACTTTTTTACAGGGTTATCTCCAAACCTTTTGCCTTCCATCCTGCTATTTTTCTGACTTTTTATGTTGGCTCTAGAACTCCGAGCACTTTATCACTGCTTATCAGTGCTAAAGTGCATGTGCTCTCTCTTCTAAAGTTGTTATGATTGGCTTACTCCTCATTGGCACACTTAATTTACATGTAATTCCCTTGTACAGTGTTATCCAGGGCATGTCAATTAAATGCTACTAATGGGCCTGCAGTGCAGCTTGTGCCACCCACAGAAGTAGCCTTTCAAACCTGTCTCAGGCTTGCTACCACAGGGCCTGTGTGCGCACTTTACTGTCACAGGTATCTGGCATCTAAATTTACTTGCCAGGCCTGGCACTCCCTCTTTACTACATATAAGTCAACCCGAAGGTAGGACCTAGCGAGCCCTATGGGCAGGGCTCTTTGTATGTAAAAGGCAGATCATGTGTCCGATTGTGTGGCCTTTCCTAGCAGTGACAAACAGCCTATTTGGTTTCTTACTGCTGTGAGTGCTACCTTGCTCATAGGATTGCATTGGAAATGCCTTACCTTACGTCTGGTTGGATTGTCTAATCTGTGAGAGGTAGTGTAGGCATGGTTGGTATGGTTGTAATGATAGTGAGAAATGCTGCTTACTGGTGTAGGTGGATTTTTTATTACCATTATAGAAATGTCAGCTGTAGAAAGTGGGGATTTCTCTGTGCTTATGACTCTGGTGTTTTCCAGATTGATTCCAATCCACGCTTGGGGCACAGTGACAGCTGGGCTTTGTGCATGCTTTTCAGACAGCCTGTACACAGTGAGGGTGGAGGTGTCACAGAGGTGCATCTGCATATTGAATGGTCATCCTGGGCTGAGAGAGGGAGAGGCAGGGCATTCCTGCATTTGTAAAGGGTGCGCCCTGGCCTTACACAAAGGGCTCGTTAACCCCCCACTGATGTCTGGAGCCTGAAGGGAACACTCCTTCCCCCACATTTAGAGCCACTAATGTACCATTGAACTGGGCACATGATGCTGCTGGAAGGACTTTTCAGGACCACCTTTGGACTGCTGCTGTTGTGCTGATCTGCCTGGTCACTAAGAGGAACTGCCACTGCCTGCAAACATTTGCACTGGCCTGCTTGCTTGTTCCTGCCACCCTGTGCCCCATTTGTTGTCTCCAGGGGCTGGGTGGTATGCCACCAGTTCCCCTGCATTTCCCCTTTCTCCAAGTGCAGGGAGGGCGCTTCAGGATCCATTACTGCAGCGTGACGGAAGCACTGTGCTCATCAGATCTGGAGCATGGAAGAGCACTCCATTCTTTTACTTAAGCGTGTGAAGAGTGCTTTCATTTGGTGTCTAACTAGTGCATGAAGAGCGCTTTAGCTTCCATCCCAGTTTGGGGGCACGAGGAAGCATCCGTGTTATTTTGCGCATGCCCCCCTCCAATGTGGGAGAGATTGCAAGATCCAGGGAACCAATGTGGATGAGTTCACTTTGATTGGTGCCCCTGGGGCACAGGATCACTTGGAGAAGTGCTCCCGGGTAACAGGCAGGCACCTTCTTCGGGTGCATTCAATGCCACAACCTGAGCCACTGGAGAAGCGTGCCTATTCCTGGGTGGGAGGCCCGCTGTAGTGTGCCTAGTCTGGCCAGTAGGGCTGCTGTGCCACCTTGGAACCCAGGAGGGCTCAGGACATGCTACAGGATGAGCATACCACTGAGCTAACAGCCGCTCCCACATGGAGGCCAGCAGCCGTCCAGAGCTGTGCCCAGTGCAGGGGACCCCAAGAGGTCTTCCTGATGAGGTGGGCAGTGTGGGTGCCTCCCCTTGTCAAAGCGCACCTTTTGGGGCATTTTTTTTTGCTTTCTGGCCCCAGATTATCCACGGAATGGACAGCTCAAGGGAGGCAATCCCCGTGACTAAACTGAACACCACGTTGATTATAAAAGGAGTATCGGAGCTCCTTGGTTGAATGGGGTGGACTGTGCTCCCCTTTATAAACCTCCTGGATGATCTTGTGTTTCTTCTGACACATCTAGGTGGGTGATAACAATGACTTGAGATAGGAAATGTTTCATTCTGGGTGCATTCATAATGATATTTTGGCATTCATGACAATGTGTTTACAAGGATGTACACCAAGTGGGGGAGTTTCATTGCTATGTGCATTTTTTTTGTGCCTAATATATGCCATTAGGGGAATGTGTTTCATGATGAGGTCATGACCTTCATGCTAATGTGTTTCCTCTGCCATGCACACTTTTAGTGATGTTTCATCTTATGTGCATCCATGATGGTGTTTTGGCAGTTTTTACTATGCATGTGCTGTTTTTGTAACATGTGTTTACTATGACATGTGCATTTTTGGTAACAATGATGACCTGACTACTGCTTGTGTTGCAGAATAACCAGTAACCTATATGATTATCTGACTACTACTTATTTAGGCAAAGTAGTAGTAACCTGTGTGATGTCCTTACAACTGCTTGTGTAGCAGGGTATTTCTGACATGTTATGTTTGGTCTATTGATGTTTTGTGCAAAACAGTTTATTTTTATATAACTGGGTGTTGTGTTTCCTTTGTGGTGTATTTATTGCATCACATGTGTTGTGTGTGTTGTGCAATCACTTTACAAATTACTTCTGGGATAAGCCTGACTGCTCGTGCCAAGCTACCAAGGGGATGAGCAGGGGTTATCTTGGGTGTGTAATTCTCTCGCCCTGACTATAGTGGGTGGTTCTGCCTGGCTTTGGTGCATACCCTAGCCAACCAGAAATCCCATTTCTAAGATGGTGGAAATGGAAAGACAGGGTTTGCTACTCCCCCAACAAATGTCACTCATAGTCCTGTGGAAACCATTTATGGCTAACATACACTATGAGCCAAGAGGAGAATGTTCAGGAACTCATGCTCCAGTTCCTACCCCGAGCACTGTTGATGCCCTTACTGTCCCAGTTATTGTTGGTCCAGTGGTTCCTATGTATAAAGATGAAGGCCCAGGAAAAACGACTTATAATTTGGCTGTCCCAAATGTAGTTGATGGGTCAAGTAGTGTTGCAACAATCTTGATACTATGGAATATGTTCCTTTAGTTCCTCCACATATGAGTACTCCATGTGGGGTGAGAGCAGACTCTTCTTTGAATCTCTCTGGGTGTACTTCTATAGGTACTTACCAGAAAATGCCAACTACTGGGACACCCATGTGGAAACCACCTTTAAATCTTTGCTGCAGTGCACAGGGAAATGAGAATGTGTCCAAAGTTCCTGAGGTAACACAAATGGCAAGGAAAAATATGAATGTATTTAGGCTTTCAATGATGTTACCCCTTCAAGAGAAAGTGTGAGTATGGAGTTGAGTGAGGGAACAATTCAGTTATGGCCAAGAGAGAACTTGCTGGATGTGATGAAGCTGAAATTAGAATTGGGCAAGATAATTGATGGAAATCTTGAACTGAATTGCTTAGATACTTATCATGAGAATGAACTTGTATTGATATGTAAGCACATCACTAAACGTGTAAAAAACGTTTATGATAAACTAGCCTAATAAGCCCAAGGGTATGAGGGAGACTTGAATAAAACCAAAGCTCTACAGATAAATTATCTGGTGTGTTTTAATGTAAAGGACATAATTGATATGAGAGTTCCAGTGATGAAAAAATGCAAATTAAAGAATTGATTCAAAATATTCAGAAATGGAATGTATCAGTCAAGTGGGAAGCTCAAAGGGTGAAGAAGAAAGATTTAAACAACCACCCTGGTGAACTGCCTCCTTTAGTAGGAGAGGGGGGGGAACAACAAACTTCCTGTTGAGAGAAGTGCCTCGTGGAGAATATGTGTTTGTCCCTTGGAGCAGAAGTGATCTTGCATCATTTACTAATGATTTCCTAAAGTTGAGAGAAAAGTCAGTGGCATGGTATAAACAAGTTGAGAGGTTTGTAAACTATCACAAGTGTTTTGGATTGACTTGAACACTCTGTTTGATGTCGTGGTTCAGAGTGATTCCTGGGCAGAATTTAAGGTGTGTATTCAATGGCCTAATTCAGTGCCACCAATAAGCTTAGGTCCTTCACTGTTGGTGATGAAAAAGTATCAACAGTTTATGAAATGTTTGAAGTCCAAGGTGTCACCCCAAGATTTTGACTGGATTAAGATTCATAGAACGACTCAGGAGCCTAAATAATTGATTCATGCTTACTGTGAGACATTGTTACAGGGATTCAAGCAGAATAGTGGAATGGAGACACTTGAGGCAAAGGAAATGCAACATTTTGTGCTGAGGTTTGTGACAGGAGTGAGACCCGAGATTAGCATAATGATTCAGCAACATTTGATTTGTTGACAGAATAAATCGGTTGAAGAGATTTTGAGATACGCCAAGTACTGTAGTGATTAACTTGAGATGAAACAGAAGGAATTAAAGGAAGAGTTGAGGGTTGCTCAGAGGAAAACGGCTCAGAGAAGACATCAGCTTCAGTCATATGTAGGGAATTTTGGTGCCATGCAAGGGATGTATCAGTAGGGACAAAATCAAATGCAGGGTAGTGGTCAAGCAGTCCCCATTGATCCCAGTGCTGTAATGTATGTCAAAAGTCTTAAGGAGGCACCTCTGACATCTATAATAAGCTGGGACATTGGACAGGGAATGTTTTCCTAATAGAGCTAAACAGCTTCAAAATTCAGGTTTTGTGCCAATTTCAGAATGACAACCCAGCAGAAATGCAGAATTTACAGAGACAGAGAAGGCAACATTTTAACGTGCCCTAGGCACTAGTGTTGCAGGTTCCACAAACCCTAATGCCGCAGCAGAATGCTATGGTCCTAGGCTAAATTTGAATCAAGTTCCAAATCTAAATACAAATGTGATTCAAGATAATAATCCTTTCCGAGAGTTTCACATGGTTTGAGATCCTTGAGAACTATGGCTCTGATAAGTCAGCCTGATAGTGCCTGAAAGGGGAGGAAGACTGCATGCTTTGTGCAGTCTTAGAGGTAGACTAGCGTGCTCGGTTCATAGATAGTGAAGTGAATGGTCACCCTGTATCATTTTCAGCTGTCGCTGGCGCTACCTGTTCTACTTGGAGAATATTAGAAGTCCCAAAACTATCTCTCCCATGAAGAATGGTCCAAGTTATAGGAGTGGCAAATAAACTGATGATAACCCAAGAGACTGCAGAAATGTTGGTACAAATAGGGTCCTTTGAAGAGAATCACTGATTTGTGTTGTGTGACTCCAGCCCAGTGATTCTTTTAGCGAGGGACCTACTCTGTAAACTAACTTGTGTCATCTACTGCAGACAGATGAGCATAGCAATACAAACAAAATGAGGATGTCACCTTCAAAATGACATATAATTGATCTTACAGTACATTGTTCACTTTTTTGACTGGTGATTACTTACCACCAGATATGAAAGACACAGTTAAACCACAAGTGTGGGATTCCTTAGCAAAGGCTATCGGACTGATTAAATGTGTTGAGCCTGTCCGAATTACGGTCAAGCCAAATGCTAAGTACCCAAGAACACCCCAATACTATTTGATGACTGAGACGATTACTAGGATAACCCCAGTGATCGACACCATGATTCAACAAAGGCTCCCAAAGGAAATTTTAGCAGTCCCTGCAATTCTCCAATTATGGGCTTGCAGAAGCTGAGTGGGAAGTACAGGGGTGTACAGGATTTGCAAAGGGTGAACCACATTGCTGTTCTATGTTGTCTCATGGTACTGAATCCAGCTGCAATATTGTTCCAGATTCCATATGGTTCACAGTCAATGATTTACCCCAAGCCTTTTTCTTGATACAGTTGCACACGGCTGGTCAGTTCCTCTTTGTATTTATACATAGAAAACATGTGGAACACTCAAAAACTATATGTAATTAATTCTTACATCTACTTAAATCTCCATAATGTGTACTGTATTTAGTCATATCGAGACAATCTAGAAAAAAGAACTTCTAAAACTGCATGTATGGGGCAAAACAAATACATACAATCTTTAATACATGTCTACATACACATTAAAAGATGCAACCCATTGAAACCAAATCTCTAGTTTCAATGCAGAAAACAAATCATAACAACACCCTAGACAACGTTTGAAGTATAACCATCACAATGCACATTACATACAAATAATTCAAAAAACAAAAACAGTAATATCCATGGTACATCCATCCGGAAATGGTCCTTTGTGTCAAAATAAAGTTCAGTCCAATCATAGAATTCAGTCAGGAATAGTTCTGCTTGTAATTACAAAGTTCACTCTGATTTGAAAATGCAGCCTGAAACTTCGGCCGACACGAGTTTCGTCCTGTTACGGACTTTATCAAGGCTGAATAAACAATAGCAAACATTAAAAAAGGTTAAGGTAATTCAAAAATATCCAACAATATAGTAATTTAGTCATCTTTTAGCATTGGCCAAATCTGTGTTAATTAGGGTGTTGGGTTAATCACCATCTAAAAACATGCAGAAAGAAAGTAAAGCCAAATACCGTGATCACCCACACATGTGATACTCAATGCAACGAAATCCAGGTTGTAGGGCAGTGTCCCAGATAGTTGGAGAAGGAAAGGACCCGATTAGTAACTGCAATCCATTCTCCTGAATTCACATGCAGTTTGAAAAAAACTAAAATCTCACCATGACAAAGAGTTTTCAGTACCTATTGAAAAGATGTTTCTCAATATCCTAGTATCGAATCCCTACGAGTATACAAACAATATTAGACTATAACAACACACACTGCAAATACTATGGCTATCAAAAACATGAGCCCAACCAATCAACAAACCTGTATGTATTAATTTGAATGTGTGACGATTGATTGTAAACTGTCAAGTAGAACACATAGAAATGCGCGACCCCACTCGTCTTGCAAAGGTCATCCAGCAAAACTCACTTGAAGTAACTCTACAATGAATCAAATCATAATAATGTTGATAGTTGTTGAAATGTCACAGTAAGTCCACAGTAAATCATCAATTCAAACATATATTAAATATATGGCCATGAAATAAGGTTTTTTTTTTTAAATGTCTATTACATGTCCATAATTGACCAACAGAATGATCTAACCAACAAGTAACCATTCGGATAAGTTAAAGTCCCTACACAAAAGCAATACAGATTATCAATAGAATTATGTACTCTTGCTCAATTAGAAAATGTCAGAGCTTCTTATATCAGGCCATAGTCCTTTCAAAAACGTAATCAAAGCCAGAGGTATCGATATCCAAAACGTAACCCAATATGTTAATTCTACGGTAGTCCACCAGGATACTACCATTGCTTATTTTTATCCCGCAATCCCATCAAACAAAACCAAAAAAGAAGGTCTAAATAAAATTTTCATTACCATACATAACTTGGCAGGATTCCCGCGCAAAACGATGTCCCGTCCGAATGAAAAAGCAGCAACTTGTGTCTTCCTACGAGCTGCCCTTTTAGAACCAATAGAAATAGAGGAGGGACAACGCAGCCTTATGTAGATGCATGTCTGAAATGCTCCACAACCTATTTCTCTTTGTGTACGCCATCTGGTAGTGCACTTTTCAACAAACAAACCTATCTGTCAATACTTCAAGTGTATCAATGTCCTGCTTTCAAATCCCATATCGGTCGCCAGGGACACCTAAGGATCTACAAAATAGATATCAATTAAAGAGTTAACCTCCACTGGCCGTGTAATGAAACCTATGTATTTGTAACAGCACTGCTGAACTAACCCGATAAGACAATGCGTCTTCAAATGATTCGGATATGTTATGAGCTCAAAACAGATATCCAGAGACAACAAAGGAATATTAATCATTCCCTAAAGTCACATGTAGCAACAGTTCACAAGTATGTCATTTGCACACTCTATCGACAGCAATTACCAGACATCCTTATCCTGGAACTAAAGTAAAACTGAAAGTGAGAAGGGGACAACGCAGTCTCGTATATTTAAACGATCTAGTCAAGAACCCCTTGAATATTAACCTTGGGCGCCATCTTGGAGTGGATGAATACATCCTCTCCGATTTACATAAAACGTGTTGAATACATAGACCACTTGCCAAAATCAAAAAATATTGAACTTCATCTCAATGGATGTGCCTGTTCAGGCATAGCCAAGAAGCAACAAGGAAATTTAAGACATATCCAAAGTTCCATGTGACTAAAAGTCACGTATTGTATATTAGTATGGAGAGATGTCTGACAAGAAAAGGCCCAAATAGGAAGCAGACCAAGTACACACAAACATGCATGACCCATAGATGCGTTAGTAAGTGATTAAATGCAATAGCTGTTAGGATAATATTATTACAACAATATTCATGTCATTTGTTACAATGGTCTAGTCCAGTGGTTCCCAACCTGTGGGCCGGGGACCCCTGGGGGTCTGCGAAGCCTTCTCAGGGGGTCCACGACTGCTTAGAAAATGTTATAATATTAGGTTCCAACTATCAGTAATGACTCAGTGGGGGTCCCCGGATTCCAATAATGTTTCAGTGGGGGTCCCCAGGCTCCAGTACTAATAAATGGGGGTCCACAGAAGTCAAAAGGTTGGGAACCACTGGTCTAGTCCATAGTTGTTACACATGTTATTATGAGTCCATTCTAACAGGTCCTCTCCACACTGTAATCCGTTATGATAGAAAATAATGCATTTCATGTTCAATATTCGTGCCCAATTTTGTTCTTTTGAGCCTGATAATCCACTTTGCCTCACTCCTTCTAAGTGCAGTTTCACGATTGCACCCCCTTGGGTGTGAAACGGTCTGACTGATGCCCATAAACCTAAACTTAGGGACCTCTGTCCTAGGAACGTTCCTTGTTAATATGGCAAACTATGGGGAATAGCAATTCATTATTTCTTGGAGCTCGCATATGTTCCTGAATCCTCTCCTTTAAGGAACGGATGGTACTTCCTATGTAGATTTTATTGCATTCACACACCAATACGTAGACTACAAACTTTGTGTTACAGTTGATGAAGGTTAATATCCTGAATGTTTTGCTCCCATTTAAATTAAACCTGAGAGTTTTGGGTAAAGCTGAACGATAGTTTGGGATATCATTTTGCGCGGGACTCCTGGCAAGTTATGTATGGTAAAGATAATTTTATTTAGACCTTTTTTTGTGGTTTTGTTTGATGGGATTGCAGGATAAAAATAAGCGATGGTAGTATCCTGGTGGACTACTGTAGAATTAACATATTGGGTTACGTTTTGGATATCAATACCTCTGGCTTTGATTACGTTTTTGGAATGACTATGGCCTGATATAAGGAGCTCTAACATTTTCTAATTGAGCAAGAGTACATAATTCTATTGATAATCTGTATTGCTTTTGTGTAGGGACTTTAACTTATCCGAATGGTTACTTGTTGTTTAGATCATCATGTTGGTCAATTATAGACATGTAACAGACATTTAAAAAATAAATAAATAATTTCATGGCAATATATTTAATATATGTTTGAATTGATGATTTACTGTGGACTTACTGTGACATTCCAACAACTATCAACATTATTATTATTTGATTTATTGTAGAGTTACTTCAAGTGAGTTTTGTTGGATCACCTTTGCAAGACGAGTGGGGTCGCGCATTTCTATGTGTTCTACTTGACAGTTTACAATCAATCGTCACACATTCAAATTAATACATACAGGTTTGTTGATTGGTTGGGCTCATGTTTTTGATAGCCATAGTATTCGCAGTGTGTGTTGTTATAGTCTAATATTGTTTGCATACTCGTAGGGATTCGATACTAGGATATGGAGAAATATCTTTCCAAGAGGTACTGAAAACTCTTTGTCATGGTGGGATTTTTGTTTTTTTCAAATTGCATGCAAATTCAGGAGAATGGATTGCAGTTACTAGTCGGGTCCTTTCTGTCTCCAACTATCTGGGACACTGCCCTAGAACCTGGATTTTGTTGTATTGAGTACCACATGTGTGGGTGATCATGGTATTTGGATTTGCTTTCTTTCTGCATGTTTTTAGATGGTGATTAACCCAACACCCTAATTAGCACAGATTTGGCCAATGCTAAAAGATGACTAAATTACTATATTGTTGGATATTTTTGAATTATCTTAACCTGTTTTAATGTTTGCTATTGTTTATTCAGCCTTGATAAAGTCTGTAATAGGACGAAACACGTGTCGGCTGAAGTTTCTGGCTGCATTTTCAAATCAGAGTGAACTTTGTAATTACAAGCAGAACTAATCCTGACTGAATTCTATGATTGGACTGAACTTCCTTTTTTGAAAACAGGACCATTTCCAGATGGATGTACCATGGATATTACTGTTTTTGTTTTTTGAATTATTTGAATGTAATGTGCATTGTGATGGTTATTCTTCAAATGTTGTCTAGGGTGTTGTTTTGATTTGTTTTCTGCATTGAAACTAGAGATTTGGTTTCAATGGGTTGCATCTTTTAATGTGTATGTAGACATGTATTCAAGAATTGTATGTATTTGTTTTGCCCCATACATGCAGTTTTAGTGGTTCTTTTTTCTAGATGGTCTCGATAAGACTAAATACAGTACACATTATGGTGATTTAAGTAGATGTAAGAATTAATTACATATATTTTTTGAGTGCTCCACATGTTTTTCTATGTAGAAGTCTATTTACTGGCTTAGGTCTCTTTTCCAGTAGACATATTCGGCAAGAAATATGTTCATGTGTATACGAGCACCTGCACTTTGTTTATCCAATATAGGAGCATGCAACCAACATAAAGGTTTTTTGTTGCCATCTTCATATTAATTCCCCCTCTTTGTATTTATGTTTGGGAATCGTGTTCTTGTATGGTGATGAGTCCCACTGGGGTACACTAAGAGCCCCTCCATTTTCAACTAGATTCTTAGGAAAAATCTGGAATCTGTGGTCATGCCTTGTAATTCAGTTCTGATATAATATATCAACAAGCTTTTAAACAAGATATTATTGATCCGTTAAACCACCTGGCTGAGAATAGACATAATGTATCCCAGAAAAGTTTCAGCACTGTCAAAAAGAGGTTCAATATCTTGGACATCACATTGAAAAAAGGAGTGAGGAAAGTGCCGCAAGAGAGAATTCCACCCATTTTAAAAATGAATCTGCCAAATATACAGAGAGAAGTCAAGGTGTTGTTGGGATTGGTAGGCTAATGTAGCCAGTAGACACCACATTTTTCCCTGGTGGCCTTTAAAGAGGCTGACACACAAAAATGTGTCTGAGCCAGTACCTTGAGATAACAATTGCTTAATTGCCTGCCTAGAGCTGAGAGAAAGTCTCTGTTGTGCCTCAGCACTGGTAATGCCTGACTACAATAAGTCATTTGCAATTTTCTGTGGTGAGAGGGAGGGCTGCACTGTAGGAAATTACCACCTTGCCTGGCATGTTACCCCCATTTTTCACTGTATGTATGCTGTTTTAGTCTATGTGTCACTGGGACCCTGCCAGGCAGGGCCCCAGTGCTCATAAGTATGTGCCCTGTATGTGTTCCCTGTGTGATGCCTAACTGTCTCACTGAGGCTCTGCTAACCAGAACCTCAGTGGTTATGCTCTCTCTGCTTTCCACATTTGTCACTAACAGGCTAGTGACTAAATTTACCAATTCACATTGGCATACTGGTACACCCATATAATTCCCTAGTATATGGTACTGAGGTACCCAGGGTATTGGGGTTCCAGGAGATCCCTATGGGCTGCAGCATTTCTTTTGCCACCCATAGGGAGATCTGACAATTCTTACACAGGCCTGCCAGTGCAGCCTGAGTGAAATAACGTCCACGTTATTTCACAGCCATTTACCACTGCACTTAAGTAACTTATAAGTCACCTATATGTCTAACCTTCACCTGGTGAAGGTTGGGTGCAAAGTTACTTATTGTGTGGGCACCCTGGCACTAGCCAAGGTGCCCCCACATCGTTCAGGGCAAATTCCCCGGACTTTGTGAGTGCGGGGACACCATTACACGCGTGCACTGTACATAGGTCTCCACCTATGTACAGCGTCACAATGGTAACTCCGAACATGGCCATGTAACATGTCTAGGATCATTGAATTGTGACCCCAATATGGCATTGGGGAGACAATTCCATGATCCCCCGAGTCTCTAGCACAGACCCGGGTACTGCCAAACTACCTTTCCCGGGGTTTCACTGCAGCTGCTGCTGCTGCCAACCCCTCAGACAGGTTTCTGCCCTCCTGGGGTCCAGCCAGGCCTGGCCCAGGAAGGCAGAACAAAGGATTTCCTCAGACAGAGGGTGTTACACCCTCTCCCTTTGGAAATAGGTGTCAGGGCTGGGGAGGAGTAGCCTCCCCCAGCCTCTGGAAATGCTTTGATGGGCACAGATGGTGCCCATCTCTGCATAAGCCAGTCTACACCGGTTCAGGGATCCCCCAGCCCTGCTCTGGCGCGAAACTTGACAAAGGAAAGGGGAGTGACCACTCTCCTGACCTGCACCTCCCAGGGGAGGTGCCCAGAGCTCCTCCAGTGTGCTCCAGACCTCTGCCATCTTGGAAACAGAGGTGCTGCTGGCACACTGGACTGCTCTGAGTGGCCAGTGCCAGCAGGTGATGTCAGAGACTCCTTCTGATAGGCTCTTACCTGTGTTGCTAGCCTATCCTCCTTCCTAAGTAGCCAAACCACCTTTTCTGGCTATTTAGGGTCTCTGCTTTGGGGAATTCTTTAGATAACGAATGCAAGTACTCATCAGAGTTCCTCTGCATCTCTCTCTTCACCTTCTGCCAAAGGATCGACCGCTGACTGCTCAGGACGCCTGCAAAACCGCAACAAAGTAGCAAAGACGACTACTGCAACCTTGTATCGCTGATCCTGCCCCCTTCTCGACTGTTTCCTGGTGGTGCATGCTCTGGGGGTAGCCTGCCACCTCTCTGCACCAGGAACTCTGAAGAAATCTCCTGTGGGTCGACGGAATCTTCCCCCTGCAACCGCAGGCAACAAAAGACTGCAACACTGGTCCTCTGGGTCCTAATCCTGATGAGCCTGGTCCCTGGAGCACAGCAACTCTGTCCAAGTGACTCCCACAGTCCAGTGACTCTTCAGTCCAAGTTTGGTGGAGGTAAGTCCTTGCCTCCCCACGCTAGACTGCAAAGCTGTGCACCGCATGATTTGCAGCTGCTCCGGCTCCTGTGCACTCTTCCAGGATTTCCTTCGTGTACAGCCAAGCCTGGGTCCCCAACACTCCGTTCTGCAGTGCACAACCTTCTGAGTTGTCCTCCGGCGATGTGGGACTCCCTTTTGTGACTTTGCGTGGACTCCGGTTCACTTTTCTTCTAAGTGCCTGTTGGTATACTTCTGCGGGTGCTGCCTGCTTCTGTGAGGGCTCTCTGAGTTGCTGAGCGCCCCCTCTGTCTCCTCCTTCAAAAGGCGACATCCTGATCCTTCTTGGTCCTCAGCAGCACCCATAAACCTCTACTGCGAGCCTTGCAACTAGCAAGGCTTGTGTGCAGTCTTTCTTCGTGGGAACACCTCTGCAAGCTTTACCGCAACGTGAGACATCTGTCTTTCAAAGGAGAAGTTCTTAGTCCTCTTCTTTCTTGTAGAACTCCAAGCTTCTTCCAACCGGTGGTAGCTTCCTTGCACCTTCATCTGGGGTTTCCTGGGCTCCTGCCCCCCCTGGACACTGTCGCGTCTATTGGACTTGGTTCCCTTGTCTTACAGGTACTCAGGTCCGGAAATCCATTGTCAGTGCACTGCTGTTGTTTGTTCTTCCTGCAGAATCCCCCTATCACGACTTCTGTGCTCTCTGGGGGTAGTAGGTGTACTTTAGTCCTACTTTTCAGGGTATTGGGGAGGAGTATTTTTCTAACCCTCACTGTTTTCCTACAGTCCCAGCGACCCTCTACAAGCTCACATAGGTCTGGGGTCCATTCGTGGTTCGCATTTCACTTTTGGAGTATATGGTTTGTGTTGCCCCGATACCTATGTGCTCCTATTGCAACCTATTGTAATTCTACACTGTTCGCATTACTTTTCTTGCTCTTACTCACCTAACTTTGGTTTGTGTACATATAACTTGTGTATAGTACTTACCTTCTTACTGAGGGTACTCACTGAGATACTTTTGGCATATTGTCATAAAAATAAAGTACCTTTATTTTTAGTAACTCTGTGTATTCTGTTTTCTTATGATATTGTGCATATGGTATAGTAGGAGCTTTGCATGTCTCCTAGTTCAGTCTAAGCTGCTTTGCCATAGCTACCTTCTATCAGTCTAAGCTGCTAGAAACACCTCTTCTACACTAATAAGGGATAACTGGACCTGGCACAAGGTGTAAGTACCTCTGGTACCCACTACAAGTCAGGCCAGCCTCCTACATGCACTCTCTCAGTGCTTACACAATCCGATGGAAATGTCAAATGGCCTGTGGCTCACTTCCCTGCTACATTAGATCCTATATTGTTTGCGTTGCCTGGCTGCTTTAAAATGGTAGCAATGGTCAGTGTCAGCATAAAGAGGTGTAAGAAAATAGTTATGGGTCACGTGTTAACTGCATGTTACCCATTCAATGGAGTTGTGGTTGACAGAGACTAGAACCCAGCACCTGATGAGTAGCTACCTCACAAGTATGAGCAAGTCATTCTTGCAGCTGAAAATGTGACTGTCACGTGCTATGGTGTTCTTAATCCTTTGACAATGTTACCTGTACCAGAATATGAAAATGATGATAAATGTTAAGTGGACCATGATTGTCTCAAGGTTACTGAACAATGTACCAAACTAAAACCAGACATGCAAGATGAACCATTACCTGAATTTGATTTTGTGCTCTGTTGATGGTTCATGTTTGTGAGATAGTGCAGGAACTTCGAGAGCAGCTTTTGCTATCTGCACTATTTCAAGAGTTGTTGAAGCTTCCTGGCTTAAAGACGTTTTATCCACACAAGTGGCCGAATTGATTGCTCTTACTAGGACATGCTGTATTTCTGATCAGCTGAAAGTGGTAATCTTTACTGATAGTCAGTATATCTTTGGTGTTGTTCATGACTTCAGACAACTATGGTGCCAGAGGGTATTTATGATGTCTTCTGGATCCCCAATCCAGAATAGGAAGCAAGAGAGAAACCTCCTTGATGCAGTACAGTTACCTGAGCAAGTTGCAGTGTTCAAGTGCCCTACACATCGTACTGGGTCTGATCATATGACATTAGAAAATAATTATGCAGATTAAGTTGTAAAGTACAGTGCTCACAATGTTTGCACATTTAATGGGTAATATACCAATGAGGGAATTGATGAGACCAATTGCAACTTTTTGTTGACCACAGTAGATACTTGGGAAGAGGTAAAGAGGCTTCATGAAGAAGTGTTAGAGGAAGAACAGCAGAGTTGGATTACAGCAGGTTGTGTAAAAAGAGATATTGACATTTGGGTTTCAATGGATGGAAGACCAGTGTTGGCAAACAGTTTGTTACACCCAGTGGATAGGCATTTTTATTGTCCAGCTCATGTTGGTAGAGATGCCAGACAAGGATTCTTAGGCAAACATGATTTAATCCCAAATTCAGATTAATGGCTGAAGCGTTGTGTCACAGATCTACTGTGTGTCAAAAGAACAATGCGGGAAAGAGAACTGCAGTAACACATTGGGAGGTCAGGAGGACCCTTTACCAGAATGCAGTTGGATTTAATTGAGACGCCGGTATGTAGTAGGCTGAGAAATGTTTTGGTGATTGTGTGCATCTTCTTGCATTTGGTTGATGCTTACCCAACCAGAAGAAATGATAGCCTCACTATAGAAAAACTGCTGTTGAGAGAGCTTTAACCTAGATTCTGTTTCCTGTTGTCTCTAGAATCAGATTACAGGACTCATTTTAACAATGAGGTCCTGAGATTGTTGTGACAGCATTACAAGTGGATTAGAGATTGTACTGCAGCTATAGACCTGAAGCTTCAGGTCTTGCTGAACAAGTAAATGTGATACTGAAATCGAAACTGGCAAAGGTGTGTGCTTCAACATCCCTGAAATGGCCTGAAATTTTGCCTCTTGAGTTGATGAGCCTTCATAGTGTGCCTGATCAGAAGACTTGACTGTCTCCCCACAAGATCATTTTGGGTAGGGTGATGAGGTTGCCAGTGATTCCTGTGAATGAACTTGTGTACATTACAGATTATACAGTCCTTTGACCACCATAAAGGGCTAACTGGTGTGGTGCGTTTTGTGTCTCATCAGGTTGGAGCAGCTACAGCCCCTCCACATGAGGAACAATGCTATGACCTCAGTCTGGGTCTTGGTGAAGAAACACATAAGAGAAATGGGTTTGGAACCTCATTGGTGTGGGCCATACAAAATCATTTGGTCACAATGACTTCTGTTTAGTGTGGAGGTCTCCCGAACTGTATTCACACTTACTATACTCACAAAGTTGAGTGTCCCCTTGATGTGACAGCAACTGTTCCAGAAGTGCTGGTGGTGGCAGAGAAATGACAGGAGTAGGTCTGTCAAGCTGTCTGGGGTCAAACAGTGCCTGAAACAGCACATGATCAGTCTGAGGGGGTCTTGAGCATACCACAGTTGAAGCAAAAGCAACCAAGTCCTGTCCTGCGGTGGTAAATGAGTCAAATCCAGATTCAGACCTTGATGAAGGTGCTAGTGCTGGAAGGAGGCGAGTGGAAGATGGATGCTGATTGCCAGAAGACAAGAGAGAAAGAAACTGAGTTTGTCTAAAGAACGTATGCCACAAACAATTCCAGAGAATACTGAGAATTCTGGTCTGAGTGAAAGTGAGACTGAAGGACTGGCACTGAGGAGATCACAGAGAACGAGGGTACCCGGCTGGAGGTAGTCTTCACCTGAATGGACATATTTTGCTGCAAATGATGGAGAGAGCTGTTTTTGGGAGTTATGGGTTAATACTGAAGATCCAACTGGACCTTCTTGAACTGAGTGGTGTGTTTGAATTCTATTATTAGGTTCCAGTGCTGTTGGATATACTGAGTCATTTTATGTTGGATGTGATTATTAGTGGCTTTGAACTGTTCATATGTTAGAGACTTTGCATAAACTTTGAAGACTTGTACGAGAAAAGAAGAGGGTTGCCTTTAGAAGAATTCGGAGTAAGGCTAGGGAAGTCTCAAAAAGATTCTGTAAATATATGTTATTAATTGCTCAGATTTTGTTTTGCTTCTTTGCACAGGTGGAATTGCCAGAAAATGCTGCATTTCACCCTAAGTAGATCTGGTTTAGAGAAATCATGGAAGGAAATCAGAAAAGAAGTAAGCACGTAAAAGGTGCAGTATTGCTTGTTTCCCTTTTAGTATTAGTAGTGCTGTTAAAAGGTTCTTTTTTCCCTACACTGTCTGTAGAGAAGGAGTTACCTTTTAGAGTACCCTGCAAACAGTAAGTCATAGAGATAGTAACCTTTATAGATTAGATGTTTTTTTTACATATGGGTGATTCTCAAGGGGATTATTCAGGAAATATATTTTAGGCTGCTTTATGAGTATAATAATACTATGGATGCATGGGATAGTTACCTGCTTCTGAATCAGAAGGCATCACTTACCATCACATTCCTTTGACATATGGAGTTTCTAGTAGCCTTTTGCGGGGCATATTTTATAACAATGAACGTTTTCAATATTATTTTTGGAAATATGATTTAGTACTTCCAGAGTTCATTTGTTTAAACATGTGAACAAGATTCCTTATTTTAAGGGTGCTGCGATACCATGGAAATATTGTGTGTCACTAAAGCCTTTAGACACTGCACACGCACACAGACATAATTTGCTCCGCTCAATGGCCATGTAGAAAATAAATTCCTAAATTTGGTAGATGCAATAAGAAGGAAACTAAAGTCTAAATCTAAGACAGATAAAGATCCAAAAGCACAACACAGGCAGAATGAAGAGGAGATTGAACATCAAGTCAAAGGAAATTTGTCAGCTTTACATTCAGATTGGCAACACAAAGGGCGGTTGTGCATACATATTGACCAGAGTTATTTAGATCCAATGTTTGTACCAAAGAGTGACTGTCAACAAATTTTTGATGTTAGAGGAAAAAGTGAGTTTGTTCTAGATGGGTAAGATCCTGTGATTCCTGGAGTGTACTTTAATTGCGGACAGTATGCTTTTTTCAAATTACCTAAGGGATGGCATGGTACATGCTTTCTTGGTACAATGTTCCCAAAAACTTATCATGTGGAGCATTTTGAAACTCCTGTATGGGATATGAAACCTAGAACTAGAAGAGGTGTTATTGTTGCAGAGCTAGTTAGAGATATTTTGGCACATTTATTACATCTATAGGGGTGATTTTGAACGACCTGAAGATTGGAAAGCTGTCGACAATAGTGGATGAATTAGCTACTACATGGGGATGGAAGGGATAAGATCTATGGTTTTGCAGAATGGACCAGGTTAGACCCTTTACTAGCAAAAGAGGGCAGAGTCTTCTGGATGCTAAAAGTTCAGCAACAATGTACTTACATCCCAGACAAAAGTAAAGACTTGGAGAACTATATGCAAAACATTTCTGGATTGTCGAAGGATTTTAAAAAACTAGAAGCAACAAGTGCCTGGGAAGCAATTGGGGATGGATTTTCTGCTATAGGTAGATGGTTTAGAAACTTAAGAAGTGGAGTGATATGATTTGTCTTGAAGCCTTTGTTGGTTATTGATATATGTGCCACACCTTTGATAGTGGGATTCAAATTTTATTAGAGAATAGAGGTAGAAAAGGCAAGGAAGAGGAAGAGAGTAGAGGTTGAGCAGGAAGATAGTCAGTGTAAATATTATGATGATATGAAAATCGGGAAGAATCTAGATGAAAGTTGATGATGACAACAAGGTTTGTAATGACTAAATACGTCATCAGAGGTGGGGGTTCAGAAAGCATAGCTTGCCTATGCCATTGTGCATTCCAGCAGTGACATGAAAATGTAATCAATGACATATATAATGTGTGTTTGTAAGAACAGAGGGCTATTTGCAGATGTTCCCTCTCACTTTTTGTCCCCATTTGAACCCCTAAATGTTGGCTTTTTGACTATGATAGTGCACTGACTCCTGCTAACCATGTCCCAGTGTCTGTGGTCTCTCCCTAAATTGTCATGTAGACATGGTATATTCCTGATTGGCAAAAACTTACCCCTTTGTGAGCCCCTAGTAAGTAAATGGTATCCAGGGTACCAGGGCACAAGTTGTAAAGGGGACTCCAGGGCTGCAGATCGAGTTGTACTACCCTAGAGGACCCAAACAAACTTCTGATGGCAGGCCTGCCATTCCAGACTGCCAGAGCAGTGCAACCTGCTTGAGTTTGACTGTGCTCTAAACATGAGTGGCACAGTCCTATTCACTGCCTTGCATAAATGTCAGACGCCCCTAAGGGAGGCATTTGCAGCCCATTAGGCAAAATGCATTATATTTAAGATGCAGACATATAAACACAAGCTTCTATGTCTCTAGAGCACCCTATCCGTTAAGGGACACTATAGGTGGAGGCCGGTCCATGGGATAACATGCCAACTTAAGCCCTGGTTGACCAGGGCTGCTAGCTCCACTATGGTACCAGCTAAATATGCTGAGTTTAATGTCACACAACTTGCCTTCTCTCCCTAAACATGATTCTTGTTGTGAAAGACAACTGGTATGCACCCCGATGGCACACTAGACGTTGCCTACCTGTTAGCCGCCCTCCTTTGTACTCTGGCCGAGCAGCCCGTGCTTTTTGCCGCTCTTGCTGCCACCAAGACAGAGTTCTAACTTCCTGCCAGGAGCCTAGGCACTCCCAGAGGCCAGAACAAAGGGCTGAGACAGACAGAATGTCACAACTCTCACCCCTCAGACAGGCTAGTGAATAGAGCCATCAGGGCGGTGAGCTTCAAAGGCTGTGCTGCTCCTGATAGCCCTCAGCATTGTCTTCCAGTGAGGAAGCAGCCTTCCCCCTGTCCCCAGGCGTATTTGCTTGTGGACAGGCAGGAAATTACATATGCAGGACTGTGGAGACCTCCAACAAGCTGACCACATCTCTATGGTGAGCAGCCCGGTCTGTGCACTAAATTGCAGTTCTGCCATCTTAGGAATGGCAGAATAGAGGGTTCTGGGTAGCAAAAGGTGACCTGTTCTATGGAATGTGGTCATCTCAGGGGCTGATTAGCTGTAGGAGCCAGCTTCTCATTGGCCACTAGTCTCCACACCCCTAAATCCATAAATCCAGGATTAAAGGGATACTCCTGACACCAGAACCTCACATCTCATCTACCAACTTCAAAGAAGGACCAGAAGAAGCTCTGCCTGTCATTATCAGGTTAAGATATTAGAAGGTTTAAGTCTTATTTTGAAGGTTATTTGAATGGAGGCCTGCATATTTTTAAATCATATACATTTGAATTTACATGTGTCTGTAAAGACAAATACATTGGAATTAGAATACCTTTAAGATGAAATGCTGAAGAACAGACTTGAAACATTTTTATATAGGAAACCAACAAAAGGGACCAGTTTATTCCATGCTATGAGTGGGCACCCACATGAACCTAAATAGTGTATTCCAAATGGTAAATTACTGAGTGCATGGAGGATTTTTATTACTGATGATGGTTTATAGAAAAAGTATATATTTATGCCCTCTATTTTGCATATCACATTGTGTGTATGCGTTAGCTCTTGTGGCATGAGATACGTTTGGAGCACTATCCACTGTGTAAAAGAAAATATTTTGGGACATTTCTGAGCCAAAAGGAAGGTGGATAGAATGTTCCCTGTTGCCACCCACTTTCAGGAATACCATGACAGTATATATGACTTGCCTAGATATACAATCATGAGACCAATTACCTAGCTTGATAAAACTGAGAAGAGGAGCTAGACAATCATCTTGAGTTTTGTGTATGTATGTCTGCTTATGCTGCTGATTAAATGAGTATTTGTTCGATTAAAATAATTACATGAATTGATGGATCGTATTAAATGTTCAGTAGAATCTTTGCCATTAGCATTTGAAATGTAGATAGCTCATCTTAAAAAAATGTTTTACCATAAATATTTCTCATACTTTGGAACTGGAGATGTGGTGTATTAGTTTGAAATGTGTGAATTTTCTAGACTCATCTTCATGATGATTTAGGGTATCACTTGAGCATTACATTTACATTCGCCTGTGAGTTGTGTTGGTTTTCGTAGTGAAACCTTCGCCATTAACTTTTTAGTGTGAGTCTTTGCTTTCTTCACATCCTTCTTGTTTATTTTATAGGCACAGAATTCCACGAAGGAGGGCTTTATGAATTTAAGAACTGTATTCCATATTCTATCATCACTTTTTTCTTATTTTCCAATATAATTGACCACTTGGCAGTGGCATGAAGCTAAATTATGGAGTCCCCCTTCAGAATTTAAAGAGGGACCCCTGAATGTTCCATAGCTCATGGATATTCATCAGCCCTGGGCTTAATAGACACGCTTGAAATGTTAGGGTGCCCCAGAAATGGTGCCCCCCCCCCATGCTACAGGGGCTGCAGAGATCTATGACACACCCCTCACACTTGAGCTTCATGTAATACTGAGTATGGAATATGATGAATATTTATGTGTGTTTTCATTGTATAACTAGATGTGATTTACCATTATGAGAACAATATTATTTTTATGTACAGGCTATGATTATTATTTACTACTTGCAATACATAAATATTTTCTTTTATGATTCCCTTATTTACTCTTTGTAGAGCTACACTTTGAAAAATACCCAAAAAAGAATACTGAAACAAGATGACATGCAGAAAATATTTTTTTTCTTTTCCAAGATACACCTAAAGAATTTCTTCCAAGTTGACCCGAACACTTTCTGTGTAAGATGGTGGCTGTGTGAGCACATATTTTACTAGTGAAATGTTAAACGCAATTTGTGTGAGTCACTCATTTTTAGTGTTTAAAAGTTGTGTGATGGCATCACAAGCGTCTTTGACTGACTAGATCATATGGAAATGGTGGCTCTGTAGGTGCATGATGATGCATAATCGTGTGTTGGCATTTGATGTTGATTTTCATGTGTATGATGGTAAATGTGTTCACGTATGGCAGGGGGTGGTTTCACGTACGATGTTAGCTGTGTTCATATATGGCCGTGGCTGTATGAATGTGTGATGGTAGTTATATAAAAGGTGCTTGTGGGTGTTGTAAGTATGTGGCTGCAGGTTTGTCTGATTGAAGGGTGTTTTGGTGTGTACGGGTGGTTGTGTGGATGTGTAATGTTGGATGTCCTGTTATATATGATGTTAAGGTGGGCAGCTGTATGATGTTCAGTGTTTTGCTTTATGATGCCGAGTGAACATATGAATGAAAGGGAGATATGTGGTGGGTTTCTCATAATACGATACTGGTTGTTTGGGCGTAAAATGATGACTGTGTTAGCTTATCATGCAATTAATGTTGCTTTAAAATTTGTACCGTATTACTTTATGTTTGAATAGGTTTTCAGTATGGTGAAGAGTGCATGTTGGTGGTCGGAGGTTAGCCTGATTTTGTACGGTGGTGTTAGACCTAATGAAAAACAGCAACTTAACCTGTGAATTTCATGACTCTATGTTTTATGGCCAAACCATTACTAAATAACTAGTCAGCCTTACCTCAATTTCAACTTTTTCTTTTTTCAGAAAATATCGTCTTTTTTGGGGTTTGTGATTCTTTTGTGTGTTAGCCAATGAGGCTGATTGCGTGCCTATATGATGGTGGGCATTTTGGCATGTGATGGTGTGTCTGTTGGTGTATTATTTTGGTTGTGTGGGCATATCATAACGAGTAAGGCAGTTTATGATCAGGAATGTCTGGCCATGTGATATAGGATGTACAGGTATATGATACTGCTTGGTTAGATATTGCTTAGACGCTCGTTGTTTGGGAATTGTTGCTCAGTTGTTACTCGTATGTTGTTTGAATGTTGTCATTTCAAAATATAATGGTGGGTACATCATCATATTATAGTTGGGGTCTTTGGGGCATATTTATACTCTGTTTGCGCCGGAATTGCGTCGTTTTTTTTTACGCAAATCTGACGCAAAGCTAACTCCATATTTATACTTTGGCGTTAAACCCGTCTAGCACCAAAGATCTTGGAGTTAGCGTCATTTTTTTGCGTGGACACCTACCTTGCGTTAATGATATGCAAGGTAGGCATTTCCGTCTAAAAAATGACTCCAAGGCATGTGCGCCTTATTTAAACTCCCGTGCAAAAATGGCGCACGGGAGTGGGCGGGTAAAAAAAAATTACGTCCAGCCGCTTTTGCGTCATTTTTTAATGCCTGGTCAGAGCAGGCGTTAAGGGACCTGTGGGCTCGGAAGGAGCCCAGAGGTGCCCTCCCATGCCCCCAGGGACACCCCCTGCCACCCTTGCCCACCCCAGGAGGACGCCCAAGGATGGAGGGACCCATCCCAGGGAACTTAAGGTAAGTTCAGGTAAGTAATTTGTTTTTTTTTTGTGGCATAGGGGGGCCTGATTTGTGCCCCCCTACATGCCACTATGCCCAATGGCCATGCCCAGGGGACATAAGTCCCCTGGGCATGGCCATTGGGCAAGGGGGCATGACTCCTGTCTGTGCTAAGACAGGAGTCATTTCAATGGGGGTTGGGAGTAAAAAAAAATGCTGCAAATCGGGTTGAGGCCAATATTTTGCCGCAGCCCTGACTTGCCCCATTTTTTGACGCCCAAGCTCCATTTTCCCCTACGCCGGCTCTGCCTGGTGTGGGTCATTTGTTTTGACGCACACCAGTAAGCTGCGCCGGCTAACGTCATTCCATAAATAAGGCACCCGCATGGCGCTTTGGAATGGCGTTAGCCGGTGTTAACTTTTTTGACACACAACTACGTTGGCGCAGTTGTGCGTCAAAAAGTATAAATATGGCCCTTAGTGTCAGGTCTGGGCAAAATTTCAATTATGCCTGGGTAATCAGAGTAATTTCCATATCTCAGCAATAGACTTGATTGCAGAATTACCAATAGGTAAGTGATTTATCCTACTTGTGTAAGAAAAGAGTAATTTGGGGGAACAATCTCACCGCAAGAGCCCTGATTTAAACTTTTTTTGCGCCGCATTAGCCTCATGTTTTGACGCAAATGCAAATTTACAAAATACAGTTGAGTTTTGTAGGTTTACGCTGCTTTTGCGTCAAAAAAGTATAAATCAGGGCCTTAGTGAGCAGCCAATCCCTATACGTGTTTCGCATTCAGCAGTGTTTCTAAATGAAAACGCATTATTGTGTCCATGTTGGACACAAGGGCGCCTCCCTGTGAATGTAACTGTGCATAGATTACATTAACGTCACTGTTGCGGTATCTTATAGTTGTATTGTTTCAGCGCAGTTTCCCAGAGGTAGTGGTGCTAATTAGGTTCGTGCTCAAACTGGAATTCTGTAGTCAATTACTGGCGTTTGTGTAAATATATAGCATTCAGTTGTCTATTTCTGTTGGAATTGAAATAGATCGTTAATGTTATTATTGAGCGAGGTAAGTAATAATCTCATTATTAGTTCTTTGGAGGTTTAAAGGTTTCTCTTGGTATTTCTAGTGCGCCTTCACAGTGTCAGTCAATCAGTAATGAAGAGGGCCATACTTGAAGTGTACAGCAGTGGGAGAGGTCAGAACTCTCTACATCGACCTTCAAGAGAGCACATAAGGTGTTAAGGGGCTGCTTTGGCGTGCATCAAAGCTGTTTGACAGAAATAGGTGCACAAAGTACAAGAGGTAAACACATCTCCAGTAATGCCCAAAATGTTGTTTCCTTCTAAATAAACATTCTGGCAAATAAATGATTTGATGTTTATTGCCGCAAACACATACAATATTGCAAATATGGAAGATGAGTTTATTCTAGACTGCTGCTATGCATTCAGGAAAAGTAAAAAATGGAATTCGATCAAGAACTACATCAAAATAATAAATAAAGCAAAGTGGAAGAACTGTTGAATTAACAGGTGGTATGCAAATATGCCTACGGGCTAACGTAGCCAGAATCTATGGTATGCCACATGCAACTGGATACTATCTGTGATCACATTATAAAAATTAAAATAATGAAGGGCAACTCATTAAGCCCCTGAGAGCCTGGGTGAATAACCAACATATAAAAAACAAGTATTCTCAAAGGATTTAATTATAAACACAGTTAGATTTTTTTTTTTTTTTTTCAGAAGGCAGGTGAAGGCACGTGTGTTTCCTGGATGCAGGTGAAAAGACTGAGGGGCATATTTATACTCTATTTGCGCTGGATGTGTGTAATTTTTTTTTACACAAATCTGGCACAAACTTAACACCACATGTATATTTTGACACTACACCCGTCTAGCGTCAAAATAATGGTGTTAACGTCATTTTTCGGATGCGTGAAACCTCCTTGCGTCAATCAGATGCTGGGTAGGTGTTCCCATCCAAAAACTGTCTCAAACACCCTAGCGTCATATTTATCCACCCGGGCAAAAAAGACTCACGGGTGGGAGGTGGACCCAAAAGTTAACACCAATTTGCATCAAAATCTAACGACTGGGTCAGGGCAGGCGTTAAAATGAGGCAAACACACCACTACCTAAGGAAAACACACAGAAGCAACATTACAACCCACAGGACAAGATGGAGGTTGTTAGACTTGGTATCCTTGGCGTGATCTCCCCTAACTTTTTGCCTCTGTTTCCCAGGTTGTTGATGTGGGCTGGGCTCTGTTTTTGCTGTTTTTGTTACTCTGGGCACTTGACCACTGCTATCCAGTGCTAAAGTGTAAGTGCTCCAATATAAAGTGTGTATGTAATTGGCTTTCCATGATTGGCATATTTGATTTACATGTAAGTCACTAGTACAGTGTACTAGAGGTGCCCAGGGCCTGTAAACCAAATGCTACTAGTGGGCCTGCAGCACTGTTTGTGCTAACCACATTAGTAGCCCTGTAAACATGCTCAGAGCTGCCAGTGCAGTGCCTGTGTGTGCAGTTTTAAATTGCCAATTCGACTTGGCAAGTGTACCCACTTGCCAGGCCAAATTTTTCCCTTTTCTTACATATAAGACACCTCTAAGGTAGGCCCTAGGTAGCCCCATGGGCATGGTCATGGTGCAGTTTATGTTTAAGGTAGGACATACACTAATGTGTTTTATATGTCCTAACAGTGAAATACTGCCAAATTCGTTTTTCACTGTTGCAAGGCCTATCTCTTTCATAGGTTAACATAGGAGCTACCTTTAAATATGATTAAAGTGTATATTCCCTTTGGGAGCAGATAGGCATGCGGAATCTGGGGTCTCTAAACTCACAATTTAAAAATACATCTTTTAGTAAAGTTGGTTTTGAGATTGTGTGTTTGAAAATGCCACTTTTAGGAAGCATGCATTTTCTTGCTTAAACCATTCTGTGACTCTGCCTGTTTGTGGATTCTATGTCTAGGTTAGTTTGACACACCTCTCTCTAGACAGTGACACAAAGGGAGTTGGGCTGTAGCCTGCATATCCTGATAAGCCATCTGTGCTAGGAGGGAGGGGAGGAGTGGTCACTTACACCGGAATGGGCTGTGCCTGCTCTTAATCAATGCAGTCTTCAATCCCCTGGTGTGTATTTGGGGCCTGGCCTGGGCAAGGCAGGATCTCACAAACAAGAGAGACTTTCCTTTGAAGTAGGCCTACTTCAAGGCCAAAATGGGTATAAGAAGAGCACCCAAAACCCCTGAAAATTAGATCACTTCTGGAAATCAAGAGGAACCTCTGCCTGGAAAAGAGCTGAGGAGAAATGCGGCCCTGCCTGTAACTGTGCTTTGAGGAGCTATCCTGCAGTTGCTGCTTCTGCCTGTGCAAGGGAACAAAGACTGGACTTTGTTGTGCGTTCCTGCTTGTGAAGAAATCTCCAAGGGCTTGGCTCCTGTTGTTGAAGTCTCAGGGCCATCAAAGACTTCCCCTGCCAGTACCTGGACTCTCTGCTGAGACTACTGCCCTGCCAAGTGGTGCCCTATCCAGTTCCTGGGGCCTTGAAAGGTGGAGCTCGCAGACCAAGATTGAAAATCCACGCACAGACCACCGTGCGGGGAAATTTTCGGTGCACCATCCGAGACAGAGCTGAGAAATGACGTGCCACTGGCTTCTCAGCTGAAATCAATGCTCTACCGGCATCGTGGCTGGAGGAACGCTCATGCTGCTGGAGAAATGACCTGCAACACCTGCTGACCGAGGCTGATAACGTTACAACCCACATAGCGTGGTTATGCTGATACTGTGTGGCAGGATTTTCGACGCAAACCTTGCTGGGTGCGGAAAAATGACGCAAAGCCTGCCCGGACCCATGGTGCTTGTCCGGATCGACGCATCGCTCTCCTGCGGATAGGAAAAAGGAAGCAGCCCGACCAGACCGGAGGAGGAACGACGTACGGTCTCGCTTGCGAGTGAGAAATCGACGCATGGCTGGCCTTTTCCGACACACACTCGCCCTTGCGGTGTTATTTTGATGCAACCCAGGTACTTTTCCATGCTAACAGCGTTAGCACTGTTTTCTAAGGATTTAAGACTCTTTCATTGATTTTTAATTCATAACTTGATTTGTGTATGGTAGATTTTTGTCATTTTGGTCTTGTTTTATTTAGATAAATATTACCTATTTGTCTAAACCTGTGTCTTGTCATTTTGTTGTGTTTTCACTGAGTTACTGTGTGTGTTGGTACAAATACTTTACACCTAGACTCTGAAGTAAAGCCTGCCTGCTTGTGCCAAGCTACCAAGGGGGTGAATGGAGATTAACTGAGGGTGATTCTCCTTTACCCTGACTAGAGTGAAGGTCCTTTCTTGGGCAGGGGGTAAGCTGACTGCCAACCAAAGACCCCATTTCTAACAGAGGTGATATTGATACAGCTTGCTAGATGGTGCAGAGGACAGCAACAACTCCAGCAATCACCACCACTACAACGCGGCCCACATAGGCAACACAGAAGGCAGGAGAGGCTCTTTAGAACCAGGCCAACCCTCCTTGGCCTCAGGGACCTGAACATAATTAGGACTTATAGACTCAACCGGCAACCCATACTACACCCGGTGCACCACATTGAGCAGCAAATTGCAGCCAGCCTACAGACCCCACACAACATACCACCTATAACAAAGCTGCTCGCTGTCCTGCACATGCTGGCAAGTGGCTCATTCCAAACAATGGCTGCACTGGTTGTGGGTATCTCACAGCCATCGTTCTCTGCATGCCTGCCAAAGGTCTTAGAAGCCATCATCACCCTGACACCCCGCCACATCAGATTCTCCAACACCCAGCAAAAGCAGGAATTCCAATGGGCACATCGGCTAGGCCCGAGACATCCGGACGGAGCTTCCATACCCCGTCCGATCATCGGATGCCTTCTGCGACACGGACAGGCCCGACAATCTCCAGGCTGCCTGAACCCACAGCCCCTTTCAGGATGGAAGGATATGACATCCGTGTAACAACTGACTACTCTACCACTAACAAATGTCGGATGGCTTTTTCCAGCTCTCCAGACCCGTCATGCCAGCTGGAGATGAAATACGACCTTTTTGATCCTGCGAGAATGTAGGTCACCAAAAATGGAGTATCCAAAGACTTTTATGACCCTGAGGACCTGAGGCTTTTCTCGGACACCTTTCAGCACCTCCAGCTCGACCACAAGAGCAACCCAAGGACAGCAAATATGCTCCACCCCCAGGATCAGAGCAAGGCGGGGTGGAACGACACGATCCTGAACACCGTCCCAGTGGCAGAGATTTGGAGAGACTCACGAGGACACATGACGATAGGGGCCAAGTCTTACAAGCAGTGGTGCTCCACACCCAACTCCCAGAAAGGGACAAATCTCACTCCCCTTTAAAACTGGCCTCAGCCCCTACTTGACACATGATACTGTAGCTGTAATGTGCGACGACTGGGGACCCAGAGTCTGGCCGAGAAGCCCAAGAAGACCGCTGATGACCTGGCGGATGGATGGGTACTTGCCTGGATACTTTGTTGTTGTTGATATTAATGTTATTGTTATGTTTCTATAACGTGTGTTACTCTAGACCATGTGCTACGCATGCGCTACCCACACTTTGATTGGATCTTGCTTGCAAATGTTATACATGTGCATGCCAGCGATGCACTCTAATGTTTGACGTTTCCTGCATGATACTGTTTTGACCCCATAGCCTATAGGTCCATCTTTATTGCCTTTCTCCGCCCAACGTCCTCTCCTTCCCCACTGCCCCCCACCACCTTCAACTCTCACAGTGAAGACTTCCGCTTGAACGGACAGCTCGGTCTTGCAGCCCTCTGCTGTATTATAGGGGTGTGTTCCATCCCAGCTACTGGGTAGCGTCTCCCGTGAGCGGCAGCCCCTCCACCATGAAATGATACCACCAATGGACTATAGACACTCTGAGACGCCGCCCCTCAGTGAGCTGTGGGAAGCACAACCCGCAGCATTGTCCTATTCTCACGGTCACATAAACAGCCCCCCTCTGTTCTCCCCCCCTCCCCCTTCTGCCTCCCTGCTTCTTGCCATAGGCAGGCAGAGTTCCGGGCTGGGCTGGCGGCGCACCCCGCTCTCTTGATCAAATCCCTCTCCCAAGAAGTGTTAACCCTTCTCCACCTGCCTCCTCTCTGTCCCTCTACGGTACCCCTCACTCCGCAGGCAGCCTCTATGTGTCTCTCAAAATCCGGTGGTTGGGAGCGCCCCCTACTCCCCCGGCCGGGGCCCGACCGGCTGTGCATTGGAATCCCATAGGTTAGGACCCGCAGTCCGCAGACCTAACCCCAAGGGACTTAGCCAACCTTTAGTTACTTTCCTCTCCGTCTCACTTTCTTTTCTTACTCCTTCATACTTTCCTTTTCCCTTCCCCCACTCATCTCTATTCCCTCCCCTTCATCCTCCCACCCTCCTTTCTCCTCCTTTCACCGCTCTACCCTTTCTTTTACTCCCCCTCATCTCTACCCCTATACTGTAAGGGACTGCCCGACGCCCACCAGCTTTCCCTCCCCTCACCCTTAAACCTCACTTAGATCTTACCTCTGCTACACGCGGTGAGGGATACCTCCTCCCTCCCTACCCACTTAGTCCTTGTCTGCGAAACAATCCTCCCCCCCTTCTCATATCCACTCCAATTGCCATCATGTCAGGAACCACTTCCCACATGACACACCCACTGCAGATCCTCTCTTGGAACGTGAATGGCTTGGCGAACTATGTTAAACAAAATAAAATATTGTCCTACCTCCAATCGAAGGGTGCAAACATACGAGATATGGTGGTCCACACACAACCCATCGTGAAACCTTCCAACAACTAGACAACACTGTGGCAATTACCACCTCCAACGGGTCACTATTCCTGTGGAAACTGTAGTGTTTGCCGGTTCACGCAGAAATCCACCACGGTGGACTTATGTTTAAAAACACCATGGATTTTGAAATCTCTCACGAATTGCAACAGCAGGAATGGGATTTACATGATCAAGTGTCCCTGTCAACTTAAGTACATTGGGATGACAACCAGGAAAGTGGGCACCCGCATCTGTGAACACAGGACTACCATCCGGCGCAAAAGGGACGCCACCAAACTCACTAGCCACTTCATTATGAGTAATCATTCCCCAGATGAGCTGGAATGGATAGTGTTAGACAAACTACCACCAACAACAAGTAACTTGAACCAGAAACTTTTTTATTACGAACAACGACGGGTCTGGAGACTACACTCAGACACCAATGGATTGAATGACAAAATTCTGTGGTCATTACTAACTAGGTGATATGACACACAACCAGTACTCATTTAGCACCACTAGTGCTAACTCATCCGTTTTATTCAAACCCCTCCTCCCCTCTTCCTAACCTCCCACCGCCTTTCATACCTTCACTACCCTCCTTCCCCTCCCACCTCACCCTCCGAACCCTCCACCTAACCACCTCCCTTTCTTCTTTTCTTCTTTATCATCCTTTCTCAGCCACTTCCCACTTATCAATAATCGTTTTGTCTATCTTAAATCTTTCAATCCCCCCATGTGTTTCTCAGATCTTTCTACCTCTCCATCTCTGATCCACTTTCTGATTTTACTTCACTTCCCTTCCTCTCTTGCTCTCTTCTCTTCTCTTCTATAGGTGTCTCCTTCTCGTCTCTATCTCCCCTCTGTCCCCCTTCCTCCCCCTCCTCTTTTATTCTCATTTTTCTTTTCTCTTTTCTTTTCTCTAATTCTCCCCCTTTCTTTGCCCTCCCCGCCCCCTTTCTCTCTTTTTTATACCCCTTTTTTCTCTTTTTTCTCTTTCTCTTTTTTCTTTTTCTTTCTTTTTCTTGTCTTTTCTTTTCACTACCCCTCCCCCTGTCTTTTTTTCACCCCCTTTCCTCCTCTCCTTCCCTCCCCTTTCCCGCTCATCTTCCAAGCCCCCAGCCTGTCAGGTCAGTTTCATGTACTCCGATCAGGCCTGAGCATACAAGCGCGTGGGGTGTGGAGCAGGGAACTACAATTCCCAGACTCCTCGGCCTGCAGTTCAATGCACCCTCGCATTACCAATGTCCGCGTAATACCTATATCCTGCCGCCCATCACGCCTCCGGATCCCGTTGGGGCTGTCGGTCGGGGATGCGTGCTCTCTCCCATTTACTTACCGTCCTCTCCCTAGACCCGCTACCACAAGTGGTCTAGAGAGGGGAACTGAATAGGTGCTGAGTGTGCGCCTCCTTTGGAGTTGTGAGTCTTTTGCGAACCCTCACACATCGGTGATGCCTACAGCACAGATAAGACCTGGATATTTTCTTAATTGGTTGTATGTATATGTCCTTTGGGATATATAGCTGGATATCGCTGGCCTAGGAATGTTCATGAATCATGACCTCATAAAGTGTACTTTGATGTTTACATTAATTTTATGACATGTGTGCTTGAGTCTTGAATTTACTGGTATTTGGCTCTTACAATACACTCTTGGGCATCAGCTATGTAATATACCTCAGCCCCCACGCAGGCCTTTTAGCATAGGGCATTAATGGCTACCATTTAGTGGACCAGTTCCTGCCTTCACAATACTTACAGGTTGTTCCTTATTCTGTTTTGCCTTACCTTCCTACTTTAGCTTGTGAGTATAAGGGGACACTCCCCCTCCTTTTGACCTGTGGCCCGTAGCCCTTCAGGTTTACGGTAAGAAAACTATACTTTTCCCTTGGACACGTGTTTCTCACGTTTACATTGCATGACTTTTTGCTTGCTGTCCCACTTCTTCGTGTGCTGTGCAGTGTTGTGTGTCAAGGATATGTATAAAGTATTTCCCCGTTTTGTTTCCTTTACGCCTCCGTAGGGCATCGCCCCACAGGTAGGCCTCTTATCTTTTTATTATCTGCACTCCTCCTGGCGGAGTAGTCCATCATTTGTAATGCATGATAATGAGGGATCTTAGGCCCTGAAGAATGCCCCTAGACCTCCTTTGGCTCTTAGTAGCGGGCAGAAGCATGTTGGCCAGTAATTTTTAGAGAGATTAATCAGTGAGTCCTTGTTCTCACATAGGTGTCCCATCATCTGTTCTTAACCTCACCAGCAGACACCACGAATAAAGGTGTACTATTACACAGGTAACTGACTAGGTGTTTTTACTTTTTCCCTAGTATAGCTGGATCCCTTATACTTCCAGACAAAATGAATTTATACACTCCCTCCTGTTCTTTTAACGGTTAGGTTGAGTCAGCCCAGGTGGCACTGTCCTACCTGGGTGGGGCTGGGTGGTCATATGATGAAGCGTAACACTATATAGTGTGTGAGACCACCTAGTCCGTAAAGGAAACTTTTCTCACCACATAATCTTCCACAGCACCCGACACGGAAACTCAGTGTGAATCTGAGGAGCCCTAGGCTAAATCCCCTACTACTGGTTCCATCTTATAAGTCAACCCCATACTCTTTGTGTTTATGGTTTATTGCACAGACAAGTTTCCTGTAAACTTATAGGGCCACATGCATGTAGCTTTTTTTTGTCGCAAATGGCCCGATTTACAGAAAACTGCAGATTCTGCGAAAAAGCAAGAAACCCTATTTTGGAATTTGGTATCCTATTACTGAATCTCAAAATGGGTCTGCAACTCGCTAAGGCGATATGCCAAGGGCGTCCCTTCCTAATAGCAACTCACAGGGGGATATATGATTGTTTTGTGACCAGGAATGCAGTTGCAAAACTATCTCAGTTGACACCAATGTCAAATTGGTGGTAGCCCATTTGCAAAAAGAAAGGGTTCCCCAAGGGACCCCTTTCCCTTTGTTAATTGGGGCGCTAACATTTTTTCAGGACTGCAGTGGTACTACGGACCACCTCTTACTCTGAAAAAATGAAAAGGAAACATTTGATTTTTTTTGTAATGCATGCCCGTTTTCCTTTAAGGGAAAAAAACAGCTTTATTTAAAAAACAATAGCAGACATGATGGTCTGCTGACCCCAGCAGGCCACCATTCCGGTGAGTGAAATCATTCCAAAATGGGTTGCAAATTGTGATCTGTCTCATGAATATTAATAAGGCAGGACCATTGCGACCCATTTGCAAATCGCAAACAGTGTCTGAGACACTGTAGTTTATCAGGTTTTGCGAGTAGCAAAATCGCACATTTTGCGAGTCGCAAAACCTGACATTTGTACATGTGGCCTATAAGCTCATAAAGTTCCATCAAGTTATATGATAGAATTCCTAGGGTGTGCTACCTCTCTTTATCTTAATTTATATCGTTCAACCAACCTGACTCATTAGTAGAAAAGATTGCCAGAGTCGCATTGCGATTCCCATTGTAACTACCTTTACTATATTCTTCTGGGTTACTGAGTGGTACATTCAGTGCACCCTTCTTGCTGCATTCCATGTATCTTCTATTCATGCGTCATATTTGTCAAAGATAGCATGCACTAATCCTAGCCCTGCATGATGTTCCAAAACGGTTTTTGTGTTTCCTATTTCTGGGATTTCCTTTTCCATTACAAATGTAATACCTTCTTCTTGCACATGAGCTCCAGCTTTCTCAAGTGCTGCTTTGACTAGTTCTGAACATAATAATACTTTTGTTACTTCGTTGTCCTTTATGTCATTGACAAATGTAACTGTCTTAGACATTTTGATGTTGTAGCCTTCAAGCTTGAGCATTTTGAGATGGAAAATAGTAACAGAGAACATTCAAGGGTACTAACTTCCCTGTTCTTTTACCTTTACTCTTCCTTTGTGGGGTGCTAGATATGCCAATAGCTTATTTTCTTTCCATTGTTCTATCAATTTCACATTCTTTACTTGATTTATCTTCCAATTTACTATTATTTCTTTTTAAGCTTGTCCACCCTGTTTTTTTCTGTTTGTTTCTTTACTTCCCTGCCCCCTTCTGTTTTTTACATGCCCAGCTCTTTTCCTTCTTAAAGGCGAGTAATTCTTTCTTTTACCAGCTGACTGGAATCCACGTATTATTTCATTTTACCGGGCCGCTTATTTAGACTTCTGAGTATACTTCTTTGTTGTATCTTTTTAGGGGCCGTTACTGATTGCCTTCCCTTTCCTGATGTAATTGTGCTTTCTTGGCCCTTCCTTATTTCTTTTGTGTGTGGTATATACTGCCATCACACTGTGATTTCAACCCTTTTTTTATCAACAGTGGGCATCTGGACATACAAACTGTAGGGGCTCTTTCTTTGGTTATTTCCCCTCCAGCCTGCTCTTGAGCTTCCTTAGGCATAGTTTTACAGTTATCCTCAACTGGTCTTAATAAAGTTTGCATATGAACCTTTATTTGTTTTAGTTCTGAAACAATGGACTGTAGCTGGCCCTTCTGGGATTTTATAATATTATTGTTTAATACTGTAACCTCAAAGATTCCTTGCAAGGTTTGTGGCATAATTAACATTATATCCAACATTGAGGCTGGTGGAGAAGCTGAGACCTATAGGTTTAAAAACGAATGCTGAGCAAAAGCTCTTTAAGCTTCCTCAGTCATAGTCAAGCTCTGTTCTAACAAGTTGCCAAAATTCTCCTAATTTCTCAGACCCTGCACCTTCATTTGCCCTTAATCCCCGTACTGTCTGTCACGCTTTCTGGTGTAGCCCTATAGTCCATAAGGCAAAAACATATAAGGGGAAGAGGGCACTCTTGGCTCAGGTAGAGACTAATTACATTCTGTGAGATCTATGTTGTCAGTACAAGGTAGGCTCAGGTCAAGGGATCGCATATGTTCCCTTTGTCTCCACTGCTTGTGTTCTTCTCACTTGAGTGTAATATATCCACTTGTACCTGTCACTCTGCCAGTCCTCCAGGAATGTCATGGTAATCAACCTGAGGAAATACATCTTGCAAAAAAGTAACTTTTTAACTGACAATGGCCCTCACTATGACATCGGGGGTGAGTGATAAAGTGGCGGTAATACCGCCAACAGGCTGGTGGTAATTACCGTCAAATTATGACCATGGCAGTGATAACTCCCATAGACAGCCAATGAACCACACCAACCGCCAGGGCGTTAACACCACTGACCATGGCAGTAGCCGTCAATAGCCAGGTGGAAGCCAAAGTACGGCCCACCACATTTTGACCATGCAATCCAGCAGAATTTCAGAGGCGGCACCAACGTCATCAAAAGCCTGACGGAAACAGAACACAGAAGACCAAAGACTCACCATCTGAGACAAAGGGAAGAACAACACCGCCATGGAAACGGAACTGCAAGTCTTCCCTGATGGTAATCTACGTCATGCTCCTCCTGGAACACCAACGACGACGAAGATGACGACGGTGAGTACAGCCGCCTACCACACAAGGGAGGGAGAGAGGAAAACAAGAGTGACACACACACGCACAACATACACACGCACACCATACACACAACCAGCTGCAGATGGAAAACAACGGCACACAATACACAGCTGAATAATGCAAGGACAACAAGAATGCAGTAATGAGAATGTATTGATGGTAAACAGATACCAAAAGTACACATTGTAAGAAAAACAGATATGTAAAAATGTACACAAAGGGCCAATACCCAGTCCAAAGTACTAAGGGTCCACATGGCCACAGGGCACAGTCCAATGCCCAACTCAAATCCTGACTTTATCTGGATAGAACTCTGCAGGAGCATCAGTTTGCAAGTGGGCAGGAACCGCAGGGGGATGAGGGGTGGGGGGCACCTCCGCTGAATACAGGTACAAGCCCACTGGTTCTGGATGGGGCTCCATGCCCATATCTCTGTGATGGGGAGTGCAATGCCACAGTCTCTCAGGTGGGTGACTTTTCCACTGGTTCTGGAGGGGGCTTCATGCCTATATCTCTGTGCTGTGGAGTGCAAGGCCACAGTCTCTGGAGTGGCTGACTTTCCCACTGGTTCTGGAGGGAGCTCCATGCCCATTTACCTATGCTGGGGAGTGCAAGGCCACAGTCTCTCAGGTGGGTGACGTTCACACTGGTTCTGGAGGGGGCTCCATGCCCATTTCTCTGTTCTGGGGAGTGCAAGGCCACAGTCTCTCAGGTGGGTGACTTTTCCACTGGTTCTGGAGGGGGCTCCATGCCCATTTCTCTGTGCTGGGGAGTGCAAGGACACAGCCTCTCAGGTGGGTGACTTTCCCACTAGCTCTGGAGGGGCTCCATGCCCATTTCTCTGTGCTGGTGAGTGCAAGGCCACAGTCTCTCAGGTGGGTGACATTCCCACTGGTTCTGGAGGGGGCTCCATGCCCAATTACTTATGCTGGGGAGTGCAAGGTCACAGTCTCTCAGGTGGGGAACATGCCCACTGCTTCTGTAGGGGGCCCCGTGTACAGCAGTCCCTGATGGGTGGCCTACATGGCTTCCACTGGTGGTGATGGCTGCACTGTGTAATCTGAAGGTGAGGACTGCACTGTGTCAGCAGGTGAAGGTGCCTCATGGGCAGCATCTGCTGGAGGTGAGGACTGCACTGTCTCAGCAGGTGAAGGTGCCTCCTGGGCAGCCTCTGCAGGAGGAGTAGGCTGCATTTCCTCAGCTGGTGGTGAGGGCCATGTGACCACTGGGGTGGCAGTGGTGGTGTCACCCTGACAGACTCTGCTGGAGGTGAGGGCTGCACTGAGTTAGCAGGTGAAGGTGTCTCCTGGGCAGCCTCTGCTAGAGGTGAGAGCTGTACTGTCTCATCAGGTGAAGGTGCCTCCTGGGCAGCCTCTGCAGGAGGAGTAGGCTGCACTTCCTCAGCTTGTGTTGAGGGCCCCAGGATCACTGGTGGTGGTGTCACTCTGACAGCCTCCTCTGGAGTCGAGGGTTTCTTCCCCTTCAAGGCAGCAGACGTTGGATCCTTACCCTTCATGGCAGGGGTTGATGGCTTCTTCCTCTTCATAGCATGGTATGCGGGCTCCTTAGCCTTCCTGGCAGGAGTCAAGGGCTTCATCCCCTTCATGACAGGAGGCCTGGGATCCTTAACCTTTCTGGCTGGTAGAGTGGGATCCTTCACTGACTTGCCACCACTCCTTGGTGGTGCCACCACGGTCCGTGTGGACTGTTTGGATGAGGTGCTGGGCAGGGTCTTTGGGACCCTGCTCTTAAGGGCAGGACAGGGGGAGGGAAAAGGGCAAATTGGGCAAGGAATATCTTCTTAGGGATGGTGGGGCGGGATGAGGGAGGAGGGATGGGAGTGGAGGTTGAGGGAGTGGTTGTTGGATGTGTATGTCTGCTGGACATGGGTACAGGTGCATGGGCAGTGTGCTGAAGTGAGGTGGATGGCTGTTGGGTGTGAGTCCTTGCATTTGAGTCCTTTAGAAGGGGGGACAGACAGGGTGGGAGAGGACACAGGGCATGCATGCATGGATGTTGTGGAACTGTCTGCTAGTGAGGTGTGTGTGCTGCTTAGTGTGGTGATACTGGTGGTGGATGTTGATGCAGTGCATGCAGGTGTGAGTGTGGACGTGACTGAGGGAGGTGGAGGAGGAGTAGGATGGGGAGACAGTGGAGGCAGCGGATGTGGTTGTGTCTGCAACTGTCTGGTATTTGCATGAGTGCTTGTGGGATGAAGTGTGGTGCCTGTGTTTGACTGTGCCACACGTGTGTTGTCTTGTGTGCATGCTCATCTGCATGTGTGCATGGAATGGGTTGGGGTTGAGGAGACTGGGACTGGGAAGTGGTAGTTGGAGGGGGGACGGTAGGAATGGACAATGGCTGCCATCAGAGAGGAGGCCAGAGCCTGAATTGATCTCTGTTGGGCCCCCAATCCACCATGGATGACCTCCAGGAATGCTTTGCATTGCTGCATCTGGGATGCTAGCCCCTGGATGGCATTCAAAACGGTTGACTGTCCTACAGAGATGGATCTCAGGAGGTCAGTAGCCTCCTCACTGAGGGTAGCAGGGGTCACTGGGGCAGGTCCTGCGGTGCCTGGGGCAAAGGAGAGGCCCACCCTCCTGGGTGAGCAGGCACGGGAAACTCATTGAGGGGCTACTGGGAGGGCAGTGCTAGAACAGAGGGTGGCGGCTGTACCTGCAGCTGGGGTGGTCACAGAGGTGTCGGCCACCACCAGGCAGCTTCCATCGGAGGAGGTATCTGAGTCTGTGTTGTTGCCTCCTTTCTATGCCGCAGTGCTCCCCTCACCCTCCGTCCCATTGGTTCACCCAGCGTTAGTGCACTCTGCCTCCAGAGTCCTGTGGGATGCAGCTCTCTCTGTCGCCAGTGCCGCTACTCCTCTGCCACAAAGACCTGTCTGACATGGAATGCTAAGAAGCTGGTTACCTGCATTTGCCATACACACATTACCCTTGAGCTGGATCACAGTGCAATGTCTGGCCTGGCATTAAGGGGCATTCACTAACTCACACCCACCACCCGGATCCCATGCCACCTGCCAATTATTGTAGTAATGCCAACTGTACTCACCCCCTTGTGGCTGCTGTGATGCCCTCAAGCGCCCATCCAGCTCTGGGTAGGCCACCGCCAGTATGCGGGCCATCAAAGGGGTCAGCTTCCGACGGCCACCCCTTCTTCGTTGGGAGGCCATCCCAAACTGGGCCTCCGCGGTCATCCGTTCCCAGCGTCTCAGGTTCTCCCACTGTTTCCGACAGTGGGTGCTCCGCGTGCCATACACCCCCAGGGTCAGCACATCCTTGGTGATGGCACGCCACAATCCCTTCTTTTGATGGGTGCTGACCTGCAGAGGTAAATACAGACAGGAGGACACCATTACACATACAATCCAGCCTGTCACACATATGGCCCACCAACCCGTTTCCTTCATCATCAGCACATGACATCTCCCCCAATGACACAATGCTTGCACACACATCTCCATGCATCTTTCCTACATGCATTGTGCCCAAGGTGTACTCACCTGTTGGTCTGGAGGCCCATAAAGCAGTACGTACTGGGGTAGGACCCCATCCACTAATCACTCCAACTCCTCTGAAGTGAAGCCAGGGGCCCCTTTCCCCGGTCACACAGGCCATGGTAAGTTTCAGACAAAGGTCACAGCAACACACACAGTGTAGGTGTTCTCCTGTTGAAGATCAGGAAACAAGTGAGGAATCAGATAGAAAATGGCGGGCACATCTGCGGCAGTAAACACTGTCACCACCGGCACTGACACCCATTGGCCACTGTACTCAATATAGCCCCATATTATCCAATGTGGAATTGCATGGCGGTGCAAGACTACCTTCCGCCACGATGCCCAACATCGGCAGAGTTACCTTACTTCCTCGTTTCCCTACATAGAGTACAGGTGGTCACCATTTCATAGTGGTGGACAACGGTCATATCAACCTTAACTGTGTCACAGCCTAGATTAGCACATACCTCGCCATTCCCACTGTCCCATCACATAAATTCACTACGTACACTGAGGTTGTGGTTCCATTGTTCAACTTGTGACAGCCTACTCACTTTTGTGTCTCTTAGATACCTACCCATGTGGATGACAAATCCCTGTGTACAGACCCCTTGTGGACATGGCTACACTGGAGGACAGGCACATTATACTCACCCATAAACTGGACAGGGCCACAATCACAGAGCTGTGTGCCCAATTGGAGCCTGACCTGATATCTGCTATCCGTCATCCGACTGGGATCCCCTCTCTTGTGCAAGTGCTATCAGTGCTCCATTTCCTGGCAACTAGCTCTTTCCAAGTGACAGTGGGCTTGGCAGCTGGAATGTCACAGCCAATGTTCTCAATCGTGCTGGCAAGAGTTTTGTCTGCCCTGGTGAAACACATGTGCAGCTACATTGCTTTCCCCTAGGTGGAAGATCTGGCCACTGTGAAGGCCTAATTCTGTGCAATGGGACATATACCCAATATTGTTGGGCGATTGATGGGGCACATATTGTGTTAGTCCTCTCTGCCAGAAAGAACAGGTGTTCAGGAATTGGAAGCAGACCAGTACATCTCCCACGTCAATGCTAGGGTGTTAAAGCTGTGGTAATCCCGCAAACAGGCCGGCAGAGAAAAAAAAGGGAATTATGACCGTGGCAGTACAGACAAGCAGCGCGGCGGTCACCGCCAACAGATAGGCGGGAGACAAAGTACCGCCCACAGTATCACAACCTGCCAATCTGCCACCTTTTCCGGGGCGGATTCACCGTGGATAAAAACACGGCGGAAACAGCTTTTGCAATGGGAAAACGCTCACCTTAACACACTCCACGAGGAAGGAGGCCACCATGGAGCCCGAACTACAAATACTCCCTGCGCTTGTCTTTCTGCTTCTCTACGATCACCATCTACGTAGGTGCCGAAGACAACGGTGAGTACTGCACCTATGACATAGGGTAGGGGGGAGGCAAAAGTCAGGGGGACACGCATGCAACACCCCCACCCCCACCCCGACCCTCAACTACTACAACACACACACCAATGCATGTCCAAACAGCACAGTAACAACCCAACCACCCCCCCCCCCCCCCTGGAAGAATGCAAAGACAAAAGGAAATCAGGTCAAACTTTGTAATGTATCAAAATACAGTAAGCTAATATATACAGATATATTTACACATTCCAGAATTGATACATGACGAATAGTAGTGCAGGTATGTACATATCAATGTCCGTACACCACTGGGCCCAAAAAGCATGGGCGAGGCCCACACTAGATACCTGTCCACAAACGGAGAGAACACTGCAGGGGCATCAGATAGAAATAAAACAGGCACCTCAGGGGGAAGGGAAGGGGGGGCACCTCAGCCGGATTACAGCACCACGCCAGATCCACGACGGGGCTCCATGCCCACTGATGTATCCTGGGGAGTGCAAAGCCACAGTCTCTCAAGTCTCTACACTGGGCGGGTTGCCCACTGTACCATCCTGGGGAGTGCAAAGTCACAGTCTCTCAAGTTCCACAAGTGGGTGGGTTGCCCACTGTACCATCCTGGGGAGTGCAAAGCCACAGTCTCTCAAGTGGATATCAGTCTCCACTGGTTCTGGAGGGGGACTGGTGCCCAGACTGCATCAAGCTCCCCATGACAGTTCCTGTTCCGTCACTGTCCCAGATGCACATGGGCTAACGATGCTTAATTTGGCGGTCTTTTCCCTGCCCAGCGGTGCTTTGCCATGTCGGTCTTTGCCCTGTTCAGCGGTGCTTGACTTAGCAGTTTCTGACCTGTTCAGCGGTGCTTTGCCCTGTTCAGCGGTCTTCACCATGGCGGTCTTTTCCCTGTTCAGCGGTGCTTTGCCATTGCGGTCTGTGCCCTGTTCAGCGGTGCTTGACTTAGCAGTTTCTGACCTGTTCAGCGGTGCTTTGCCCTGTTCAGCGGTCTTCACCATGGTTATCTTTTCTGTGTTCAGCGGTGCTTTGCCATGGCGGTCTTTTCCCTGTTCAGTGGTGCTTTGCCATGGCGGTCTGTGCCCTGTTCAGCGGTGCTTGACTTTGCTGTCTGACCTGTGCATTGGTGTGTGGCATGACCGTCGCTCATTGCCCAGCGGGGCTGTGGCTGCCGGGGCCCTCCAGGGCACTGACGCTGGCGGTGCTCTCCAGACCAGTGACTACAGTGCTGCCCTCCAGGGCAATGACTCTGGCGGTGGTCTCCGTACCAGTGACGATTGTGCTGCCCTCCTGGGCAATGACTCTGGCGGTGGTCTCCGGACCAGTGACGATTGTGCTGCCCTCCTGGGCAATGACTCTGGCGGTGGTCTCCTGACCAGTGACGATTGTGCTGCCCTCCTGGGCACTGACTCGGAGACCAGTGACGATTGTGCTGCCCTCCTGGGCACTTACTCTGGCGGTGGTCTCCTGACCAGTGACGATTGTGCTGCTCTCCTGGGCAATGACTCTGGCGGTGGTCTCCTGACCAGTGACGATTGTGCTGCCCTCCTGGGCAATGACTCTGGCGGTGGTCTCCTGACCAGTGACGATTGTGCTAGCGGTGGCGTCCCGGCCGCCGGGGAGGATGGTGCCCTTCTCCGCTGTGCTGCTCTTCCCAGACTGTGCAGACTTCTTCTGGCCCTTCACCACCTTTAGAGGAGTCACAGCTGACTCGGCACTCCCCTGGGACCCTTGTGAGCAGTTTTGCCGCCAGGAGTCTTCACTCTGTCCCGTCGGCCACTTTCCAACTTAAGGTGCTTTTACAGGGGGTGGACTGGCAGTGCTTTGGCTCCGTGTCACACTGGCTGCCCTGGTGGCCGGTGCACTCCACACATCTTTAACACGCACCGCTAGTACTGGATTTTTTTTGGCTGAGGTGGGGTTGGTGGCAAAGAGGTCAACGTTGCTGAGGAAGAGTTGCTGACGAAGACGGGGATGGGTAGCTGGAGGGGGTCTGGGAGTGGAGGAAGAGGAGGTAGTTGTAGGAGGTGTAACTTTAGGTGATTTGGGTGCAGGTGCAGGTACTGGAGGCTGTCGTGAGGTGGATGGATGTTGGGTGTGTGGGTGCCCGCGTTTGTGTACTTTGGGAGGGGGCATCACAGACACACTGGGAGTGGACACAGGGGACGTGTAAATGGTAGTGGGGGTGGTGAGTGCAGGTGAGTGGGGTGTGGTGATGGGTGTTCTGGTGCGAATCCTAGTGTCTGTAGATGTAGTGCATGCAGGTGAGAGTGTAGACGACACTGGGAGGGAGGAGGGAGACGTCGAGGAGGGGGACACAGTGGAGGCAGTGGATGTTGTTGTGTCTGTATGTGGGTGATGCTTGTTTGAGTGCCTGTGGGTTGTGTGATGCTTATGTTTGCCTGAGCTACTTTTGTGTGTTGAGGTGTATGCATGCTTGTCTGACGGTGTGCTTGGGATAGGCTGGGGTACAGGGGACTGGGTCTGGGTGGAGGAAGTTGGAGGGGGGAGGCTAGACACAGGGACAATGGCTGCCATCAGTGCTGAGGCCAGAGATTGCAGGGTTCGATGAAGGGCAGCCTGACCAGAATGAATGCCCTCCAGGAATGCATTACCGTATTGCAGCCTGGATGGCATTCACAATGGTAGACTGCCCAACAGTGAGTGACCTGAGGAGGTCAATGGCCTCCTCACTGAGGGCAGCAGGGGTGACTGCGGCAGGGGCTGAGGTGGCTGGGGCAAAGGTGATGCCCACCCTCCTGGGTGAGCAGGCACGGGGTGAAGGCTGAGGGGCTGCTGGGAGGGCGGTGCTGGTAGGGGAGGTGGCGGCTGTACCTGTAGAAGTGTTGGGCACAGATGGTGCCACCACCACAAGGGAGCTCCCATCGGCGGACGAGTCCGTGTCGCTGTTTGGTGATCAGGTGACCGATGTGAAGCTCCCCTCGCCCTCCGTCCCACTGGTGTGTTCAGAGTCTGTGGTGTGGCCCTCCATGGCCATGTGGGATGCAGCTCCCTCATGCTCCGGTGCCACTGTACCTCCGCCTGATGATGCTGATACACAAAAGAACAGGGAGAGCACAAAAAGGGGGTGGACGACAGAAGAAAGACGGGTTGAGTGCATGGCTTACCGCTACCGTTGGCGGACAATACAGACACAGCAGACCCCTGTACTACGCCGTGCTCTTGGCCTCTACAGATGCAATTCCTGGGATCTGGCCTACATGGCTATGGTGGTCATCTGCACACATAGATGACACAGGGGCATGTCTACCTGTACTTGGCACTCTACAGAGGTGGGGTGGAGTGGCACATGGCCTGCATTACGGAGGGGCCTAGCCTACGGAACTCGCCCTGGCCTAAGGAAACCCACAGCCCTTCTCCCCCACCCAGACCCCTCCACCGCGCGCAAAGTCAGCAGAATGAGAGTGTACTCACCCCCTTATGTCTGCTGTGATGCCCTCAAGCGCCCATCCAACTCAGGGTAGGCCACCGCCAGGATCCGGAACATCAGGGGGGTCATGGTGCGACGGGCACCCCTCCCACGTTGGGAGGCCATCCCCAGCTGAGCCTCCGCCGTCTTCTTGCTCCAGCGGCGAATGTCCTCCCATCTTTTACCGCAGTGGGTGCCCCATCTCTGGTGGACCCCCAGGGTCTGGACATCCTTGGCGATGGCACACCAAATGTCCTTCTTCTGGTGGGCGCTGACCTACATGACATGTACAGGGGAAGAAGAGAAGTCATTAACAACAGCACCGTCGAAGAGGGTGGCCCCCATCCCTACCCTTGCCATGTGGCACATGCATTCACAGTCCTTTATGTTCCCTGGACTCTGCCCCCTTCCTACTGACATCCAGCCCTCTCCACCCAGGCACAGCTCATACAACGTGCTCCCTGTGTACTTACCTGTTGGTCTGGAGGACAGTAGAGTAGCGTGTACTGGGGGAGGACCCCGTCCACGAGCTTCTCCAACTCCTGAGCAGTGAAGGCAGGGGCCCTTTCCCCAGACGCAGCAGCCATTGTCTCTTCCAGACCGAGGGCACAGCAGCAATTACAGTGTAGGTCCTCTACTGTCGAAGATCAGGTATTGAGTGATTGAACAGATAGAAAATGGCGGTCACGTCCGCGGTGGTGACGTCCGCTGCGGTGCGTATCATCACCGCCGGCGCACTTCATCATTGGCTCCAGGGACCCATAGAGTCCAATGTTAACCAATGCAGCATTGCGCCGCGGTCTACGACCGCCTACCGCGACGGTGTACAACTCCAGCACAGATACCTCACATCCAATTGTCCCACTTTAGAGGTCAGGCAGCCGCCATTTCAGGGGCCCACATGGCTTCATTTACTATTTCGTCACACATACCTAAGCCTACACTCAACACACATACAGGAAGAGTTTTGTATTTGGTGTCGTGTTCTGTGTAGCTGTGGGTACATACCTGGGAATTTGTTGACTGTGTGGTCACTGTTGTACTTCCTAGGCACCGTCAGCTGTGAGGAGATGGCGGAATCCTCCGGTGTACCGACCGCTGGTGGACCTGTTGACAATGGAGGAGCGACATTTAATCATCACCTACAGGTTTGACCGTGCCTCAATCCAGGAACTGTGTACCCAGTTGGAGCCAGACCTGATCTCACCAATCCACCATCCCACAGGAATCCCCCCTGACGTGCAGGTGCTATCAGTGCTCCATTTCCTTGCAAGTGGGTCATTTCAAACAACAGTGGCCATGGCATCACGGATGTCCCAGCCTATGTTTTCCAACGTGTTGTCCAGAGTGTTGCCTGCCCTGCTGAAACACGTAAGGAGGTACATCGTTTTCCCACAGGTGGAGGATTTGGCTACAGTTAAAGGTGACTTCTATGCCCTTGGACATATCCCCAACATCATAGGTGCTATTGATGGGACCCATGTAGCGCTGGTCCCACCCGCAGGAGTGAACAGGTGTACAGGATCCGGAAGAGTTATCATTCAATGAATGTACAGATGGTATGTTTGGCAGACCAGTACATCCCCCAGGTAAATGCTATGTTCCCTGGCTCAGTGCATGACGCCTACATCCTGCGGAATAGCAGCATCCCGTATGTGATGGGTCAACTCCAGAGGCACCGTGTGTGGCTATTAGGGGACTCTGGTTACCCCAACCTGTCATGGCTATTGACCCCAGTGAGGAATCCCAGGGCCAGGGCAGAGGAACGCTACAATGAGGCCCATGGGCGGACTAGGAGGGTGATCAAACGCACCTTCGGCCTCCTGAAGGCCAGATTCAGGTGCCTCCATATGACAGGTGGTTCCCTATTCTACTCACCAAAGAAGGTGTGCCAGATCATCATCACCTGCTCTATGCTTCACAATCTTGCTTTGCGACGCCAGGTGCCTTTTCTGCAGGAGGATGGTCCAGATGGCGGTGTTGTGGCAGCTGTGGAGCCTGTGGAGCCTGTGGACAGTGATGAGGAGGAAGCTGAGGAAGAAGACATAGACAACAGGGAGTCAGTCATACAGCAATATTTCCAGTGACACACAGGTGAGAATATTTTTTTTTACTATTACATTCACTTTCACACTTCTACCTCTATCCTGTCTGTCATTTAGTAGCAATATTTGGTAACTGAGTTGTACCTTTCCATTACGGTTTCACAGGTGTGGTTACCAACGTGTGTCATCTGCTTGCATCCTTCATGGACTTGTGATGTGTGACATAGGTATGTTGACATTATAATTGAAAACGCATTTTGACACTGTCATTGATAATACAAATTTACCAAATCACAGACTGACTCCAGATTGTTTTGTGCTTCAAGGGTGTTTATTTAAGTGCTCAAAAATGGAGGGGGGTTGTAAAATGGTGATTGGTGATGGTGGAGGAATGTCCATGGCAGAGTCCAGTCTATTCGTCTCACAGGTGCTTTTCCCATATGGGCATAGGAAGTGGAGCTGGGGCAGTTCCAATGTGGACAGGGTAACAAAGTGGGACAGTGGGAGGACAATCAGGGTGGTCTCATTTCCTGGCGGGGGTCTTGCCATCTTGCTCTGTCCTGTTCCTGGATCTCAGGGACCGCTTGCGGGGTGGTTGTCCGTCTGCAGGGGGTGGGGTGCTGGTGTGGTGGTCCTGTGGCGGGGCTTCCTGTCCGCTAGCGCCGGCGGAGGTGGTGGGCAGTTCATCGTTCATGCTAGTGTCAGGGGCCCCTTGGAGTGCCACGGTGTCCCTCATGGTCTTTTGTTTGTCCTTCAGCACCCCTACGATGGTGCCCAGGGCGGAGCTGATGGTTCTGAGCTCCTCCCTGAACCCCAAATACTGCACCTCCTGCAGGCGCTGGGTCTCCTGAAACTTGGCCAGGACTGTCGCCATCGTCTCCTGGGAGTGGTGGTATGCTCCCATGATGGAGGAGAGGGCCTTGTGGAGAGTGGGTTCCCTTAGCCTGTCCGCCCCCTGTCGCACAGCAGCCCTCCCAGTTCCCCTGTGTTACAGTGCCTCCGTCCCCTGGACCGTGTGTCCACTACCACTGCCCCCAGGTCCCTGTTGTTGTTGGGGTGGTGGGTTATCCTTTGTTCCCTGTAGTGGTGGACACACCACTGATTGACGTGTCCTGGGTACGGAGGTATGGGCCCGCTGGGTGGGTGCTGTACTGGTGTTACCAGAGGGTGGAAGGTCAGTGTTGGGCTGTGCCTGTGCAAGGGGAACCGACTAACCCGAGGCCCACGATGGTCCGGGCTGGTCATCTGGATCCAGTTGGCCAGAGCTGCTGTCGTCACTGTGGGCCTCTTCTGTGGGTGGAGTGGAGATGTCTGGACCCTCCTGTGTGGTGACGTTCCGTAGTAGTCCTGCAGGGGTATAAGAGCAGGATTATTGCATGTGAGTGTGTCATGGTGTGCAATGGGTGGGTGTGCGTGTACCCCAGTGCAAGCATTCCTGGGTGGGGGTTTGTGTGATGATGGTTTAGGGGGTTGTTATGGGTATGTGCAGTGAGCATGCTTTAGTGAGGGGTGACCATGCTTAGTTGTGTCATGCAGGGCTTGGTGGTGGGAGGTGTGGTTTGTGTTATTAGTACATTAGTGAGGAGTTGTAGTGATAGGGGAGGGGGTGAGGGTGGTGGGGGTGATAGCATGCAGGTAGGGTGGGGGATTTGATAGTTAAGATTTGACTTACCAGTGTCCATTCCTCCACCGACTCCTCCGAGGCCCTCTGGATGCATGATGGTCAAGACTTGCTCCTCCCATGTTGTTAGTTGTGGAGGAGGAGGTGGGGGTCTGCCGCCAGTCGGCTGTACCGCGATGTTGTGCCTAGAGACCACAGAATGCACCTTCCCCCGTAGGTCGTTCCACCTCTTCCTGATGTCCTCCAGATTTCTTGGATGCTGTCCCACAGCGTTGACCCTGTCCACGATTCTGCACCATAGCTCCATCTTCCTGGCTATGGAGGTGTGCTACACCTTTGAGCCAAAGAGCTGTGGCTCTACCCGTAGGATTTCCTCCACCATGACCCTGAGCTCCTCCTCGGAAAACCTGGGGTGTCTTTGGCGTGACATGGGTGGTGTGGGTGATGTGTCGGGTGGTGTATGTGTTGATGTGTGTGGTGATGTGTAGTGGTGTGTGGTGTTTTGTGCGTGGAATGTTGTATGGGTGATGGTGTTGTGTGCCTCTGTGTGGTGGGGTTCTCAATTGCTGTGCTCTCTGTCTCTCGGCTTCCTCAAGATTTCTGGTTGTGGGGGTTTGTGGGTGATGTGGGTGTGTGTTTTATATAGTGTTGGGTGTGTGGGAGTGTTGTTTGTATGTGTATCAGTTTTGTGTATTTTGAATTGTCCAATGTGGCGGTGTTTGGGAGATGTGTGTGTATTTTGAGCGCGGCAGTGTGTACCGCCAATGGAATACCACGGTTGAAAGACCGCTGCGTGGATTCGTGGGTCGTGATAGCATGGGCGTGTTTCTGTTGGCGTGACGGTGGAGGTTTTGTTTTCACCAGTTTATCACTGACCTTTGGTGTGGCGGACTTGTGTGGGTGTCTGAATTTCGGCGGATTCCGAGATGTGTGTCATAATAGATGTGGCGGAATTCCGCGGCCGCAGCGGTGTATTGGTGGTCTTCTGCGTGGCGGTAAGCGGCTTTTACCGCCAATGTTGTAATGACCCCCTAAGTATCTTGGGTTGGTGCATGAATCCTTTGTTCTCAGGAATAGCAGCATCCCAAATGTGATGGCCCAACTACAGAGGCACAGGGTGTGGCTAATAGGTGAGCCATGGTCCCCACCCACTGTAGGTTAGTATTTGCCTTCAAGTGTCATCCCCATAGCATTGTGCAAGGCTAGATGTTGTCCCTCAATACTTGCAGGTGACTCTGTCTACCCAAACCTATTGTGGCTGCTGGGCCCTGTGAGGAATACCAGGACAGGGGCTGAGGAACGTTGCAATGAGGCACATGGCTAACCAGAAGGATCATTGAGAGGACCTTCGGGTTCCTGAAGACCAGGTTCAGGTGCCTCCATCTGACAGCTGGATCCCTGTGCTACTCACCCAGGAAGGTCTGCCAGATAGTAGTGGCATGCTGCATGTTGCACAACCTGGCCCTCTGATGGCATGTACCTTTTCAGCAGTAGACCCTGAGGACAGTGAGGATGATGAGGCAATGGATGAGGATGAGGACAACCGAACATCAGTTATACGTCAATACTTCCAATGACACACAGGTGAGACAGTGTGATGCCGTGCCTAACCACGGAGTCTCTCTCCCCGACCGCGGTCGGATTGCGCCTCCAATTGTCTGAGCGCCGTCCTCCGCGTTTTTTCCCCGTTTTGGCGACACGTTCCAGGAAGCATGTTTTATACTCCTGGTCACGTCTCTTTTTTCCTCTCGGTGGTGGTCTCTTTCTTGTCCTTTTTATTTCTTTTCTTTTGGCCTCTGTATTCTTGCTGGTTTCCATGTTGTCTTCTTCCTGTTTCTTTTTCCCAGAATGCCTTTTTCTTTTATACTACAACCTTTTTCCTATTCTTGTCTATGGGCTTTTCCCAATTCAAGATGGTGTTGATTTGCTTTCCTGTGTTGTCACTTCCTGTCTTCCAGTATATAAGTCACTCAGTCCTGATCTGCCTTGCGTTGTAAACACTTCCCTTTGGTGGTGCTCTTCGCTCCTGTTCATCGTTCCTGTTTCGCTGTTTGTAATTTTGCTTTTTGGCCTTTTTTCAAGTCTTGTTTTTTCTTCCTTTTCAGGAGTTCCTGCGTTGAGGTTTTTCCCCATTCCTTTGGGGTTTTTCCTCTAGGACTCCTTCTGGAGGGTACAGTCTGCTTAGGCGTTTTCTGTTAAGCAGCACTGTGGCTACTAGAAAGGGTCGCCCCTATTTAGGTTTATCCAGAACCAGCAGAAGACCGGGTGTCCTTTCAAATCCTGCATCCAGAGGTGAGAAGCTATGTGCAGACCGTGACAGACAGTGCAACTGACCATTACTCTGACCATTGATGTTTTCTGTGTGGCTGTAGCATGATGGCATTAACTTCCATTGCATCTCAATTCACTGTCACCTATGGCTTGTCATTTTACAGATGTTGGTGAGATTACAACTGTGTACTGATGTGATGAGTACAGACAGCTACAGGTCATTATTTCTGTGCTCTCACAGTGTTCAGATCGTTTGCACTAGATGTGACTGTTTCCATGAATGCACATTTTCAACACATAAAATACTAGTAGTCAAGTTGTGTTCAAGAGTGTTTATTGTAGTGCCATGAAATTGAGGGAGAATTGTAATGGAATGGGGTGATGATGGAGGAAAGTCCAGGGTATTGTTCCAGTCTGTTTGTAGCAAAGGTCCAGTGTCCAAGGGGCCATAGGAAAGGGAGCAAAGGAAGTTCAAAGTGACAAGGTGACAGTGTGGGACACAAGGGGGACAATCAGGAGAGTCTCATTTCCTGGTGGTGGTCTTGGGAAGTGTCTCTGGCTTCTGTCTGGGTCTCAGGGAATGTTTGAGGGGTGGTTCCCCTCCTGCAGGAGAGGGGTGCTGGTGGCCTGTGGGTCCTGTGGGAGGCCTCCTGCCCACTAGCTGCAGCAGAAGTAGAGGGCTGGTCAATGGACTGCCTAGTGGTAGGGGCCGGCTGCTGCGCTGTTGCTTCCCTCATGATGTTGGCCATGTCTGCCAGTACCCCTGCTATGGAGATCAAGGTGGTGTTGATGGCCTGCAATTCCTCCCTGATGCCCTGATACTGTTCCTCCTGCAGCCGCCTGTTCTCCTGCACGTTGTTAAGGATCTGGTCCATCATGTCCTGGGAATGTTGGTAGGCTCCCGGGGTCTCGGTGAGTGCCTCCTGGAGAGTCCGTTCACTGGGCCTGTCCTCCTCCTGGCGCACAGCAGTCCTCCTAGTGTCCCTGTTGGCCTGTGCCTCTGTTCCCTGAACGGTGTGTCCACTGCCACTGACCCCAGGTCCTTGATTGTTTTGGGTATGAGGTGTGGACTGGGGTCCCTGTACAGGTGGGCACACTGCTGATTGACGTGTCCTGGGGACAGAGGTGTGGGTATGCTGGGTGGGTGCTGTGGTGTTGGATACTGATGGGGGAGGCTCTGCGGTAGACTGTGAGTGAGCTGGGGTGACTGACTGTCCAGTGGTTCCTGATGGGCCAGGTTTTTGGTCCAGAGCCTGAAGTCCAGAGTTACTGTCATCACTGGGGGCTTCTTCTGGAGCGACCTCTGACCTGCTTTAGGTCTAGAGCTCGCCCCCCACGTCCGCAGCACCACCCAGATGTCTCGTGCCCCTGACCCCCGCCCACGCTGCTGCTAGCGTGTTCGAGGCCCGGTAAGCCTCTCTTGACCCCTGTGCCGCTTTTTCGCCGTCTGTAAGTGCTTTTTTCCTAATTTTCAGCACCTTGCCTCCTTGCGCTTCTGCCCCCGTTGTGCCCCTCTGATTGCTGTACCCCGATTGTATTTTGTGCCATTAGTGTATTTCTGTGACTGTTTTCATATTGTGCCCGATTTTTTTGTGCCTTGTTTTCTTGCTTTTTCGCCCCTCTGGCGCTCCCCCTTGCAGTTCTCTCCCTGCCGCTACCTCCCTGCGGCCCCGCCCCCCTCGCGCCCCCATTCGCCGCTCCCTCCCGCCTCCCGCCTCCCAGCTGCTCCTCCCTCCCCCCTCCCTTCTTAATGGCTGGCGCTGCGCGTCGCGAGTGAGTGACCTCTGACCTGCTTTAGGTCTAGAGCTCGCCCCCCACGTCCGCAGCACCACCCAGCTGTCTCGTGCCCCTGACCCCCGCCCACGCTGCTGCTAGCGTGTTCGAGGCCCGGTAAGCCTCTCTTGACCCGTGTGCCGCTTTTTCGCCGTCTGTAAGTGCTTTTTTCCTAATTTTCAGCGCCTTGTCTCCTTGCGCTTCTGCCCCCGTTGTGCCCCTCTGATTGCTGTACCCCGATTGTATTTTGTGCCATTAGTGTATTTCTGTGACTGTTTTCATATTGTGCCTGACTTTTTTGTGCCTTATTTTCTTGCTTTTTCACCCCTCGGGCGCTCCCCTTTGCAGTTCTCTCCCTGCCACTACCTCCCTGCAGCCCCGCCCCCCTCGCGCCCCCATTCGCCGCTCCCTCCCGCCTCCCACCTCCCAGCTGCTCCTCCCTCCCCCCTCCCTTCTTCATGGCTGGCGCTGCACGTCGCGAGTGAGCGACCTCTGACCTGCTTTAGGTCTAGAGCTCGCCCCCCACGTCCGCAGCACCACCCAGCTGTCTCGTGCCCCTGACCCCCACCCACGCTGCTGCTAGCGTGTTCGAGGCCCGGTAAGCCTCTCTTGACCCGTGTGCTGCTTTTTCACCGTCTGTAAGTGCTTTTTTCCTAATTTTCAGCGCCTTGCCTCCTTGCGCTTCTGCCCCCGTTGTGCCCCTCTGATTGCTGTACCCCGATTGTATTTTGTGCCATTAGTGTATTTCTGTGACTGTTTTCATATTGTGCCCGACTTTTTTGTGCCTTGTTTTCTTGCTTTTTCGCCCCTCAGGCGCTCCCCCTTGCAGTTCTCTCCCTGCCGCTACCTCCCTGCGGCCCACCCCCCTCGCACCCCCACTCGCCGCTCCCTCCCGCCTCCCGCCTCCCCGCTGCTCCTCCCTCCCCCCTCCCTTCTTAATGGCTGGCGCTGCGCGTCGCGAGTGAGCGACCTCTGACCTGCTTTAGGTCTAGAGCTCGCCCCCCACGTCCGCAGCACCACCCAGCTGTCTCGTGCCCCTGACCCCCGCCCACGCTGCTGCTAGCGTGTTCGAGGCCCGGTAAGCCTCTCTTGACCCGTGTGCCACTTTTTCGCCGTCTGTAAGTGCTTTTTTCCTAATTTTCAGCGCCTTGCCTCCTTGCGCTTCTGCCCCCGTTGTGCCCCTCTGATTGCTGTACCCCGATGGTATTTTGTGCCATTAGTGTATTTCTGTGACTGTTTTCATATTGTGCCCGACTTTTTTGTGTCTTGTTTTCTTGCTTTTTCGCCCCTCGGGCGCTCCCCCTTGCAGTTCTCTCCCTGCCGCTACCTCCCCGCGTCCCGCCCCCCTCGCGCCCCCATTCGCCGCTCCCTCCCGCCTCCCGCCTCCCAGCTGCTCCTCCCTCCCCCCTCCCTTCTTAATGGCTGGCGCTACGCGTTGCGAGTGAGCGACCTCTGACCTGCTTTAGGTCTAGAGCTCGCCCCCCACGTCCGCAGCACCACCCAGCTGTCTCGTGCCCCTGACCCCCGCCCACGCTGCTGCTAGCGTGTTCGAGGCCCGGTAAGCCTCTCGTGACCCGTGTGCCGCTTTTTCGCCATCTGTAAGTGCTTTTTTCCTAATTTTCAGCGCCTTGCCTCCTTGCGCTTCTGCCCCCGTTGTGCCCCTCTGATTGCTGTACCCCGATTGTATTTTGTGCCATTAGTGTATTTCTGTGACTGTTTTCATCTTGTGCCCGACTTTTTTGTGCCTTGTTTTCTTGCTTTTTCGCCCCTCGGGCGCTCCCCCTTGCAGTTTTCTCCCTGCCGCTACCTCCCTGCGGCCCCGCCCCCCTCGCACCCCCATTCGCCGCTCCCTCCCGCCTCCCGCCTCCCAGCTGCTCCTCCCTTCTTAATGGCTGGCGCTGCGCGTCGCGAGTGAGCGACCTCTGACCTGCTTTAGGTCTAGAGCTCGCCCCCCACGTCTGCAGCACCACCCAGCTGTCTCGTGCCCCTGACCCCCGCCCACGCTGCTGCTAGCGTGGTCGAGGCCTGGTAAGCCTCTCTTGACCCGTGTGCCGCTTTTTCGCCGTCTGTAAGTGCTTTTTTCCTAATTTTCAGCGCCTTGCCTCCTTGCGCTTCTGCCCCCGTTGTGCCCCTCTGATTGCTGTACCCCGATTGTATTTTGTGCCATTAGTGTATTTCTGTGACTGTTTTCATATTGTGCCCGACTTTTTTGTGCCTTGTTTTCTTGCTTTTTTGCCCCTCGGGCGCTCCCCCTTGCAGTTCTCTCCCTGCCGCTACCTCCCTGCGGCCCCGCCCCCCTCGCGCCCCCATTCGCCGCTCCCTCCCGCCTCCTGCCTCCCAGCTGCTCCTCCCTCCCCCCTCCCTTCTTAATGGCTGGCGCTGCGTGTCGCGAGTGAGCGACCTCTGACCTGCTTTAGGTCTAGAGCTCGCCCCCCACGTCCGCAGCACCACCCAGCTGTCTCGTGCCCCTGACCCCCGCCCACGCTGCTGCTAGCGTGTTCGAGGCCCGGTAAGCCTCTCTTGACCTGTGTGCCGCTTTTTCGCCGTCTGTAAGTGCTTTTTTCCTAATTTTCAGCGCCTTGCCTCCTTGCGCTTCTGCCCCCATTGTGCCCCTCTGATTGCTGTACCCCGATTGTATTTTGTGCCATTAGTGTATTTCTGTGACTGTTTTCATATTGTGCCCGACTTTTTTGTGCCTTGTTTTCTTGCTTTTTCGCCCCTCGGGCGCTCCCCCTTGCAGTTTTCTCCCTGCCGCTAACTCCCTGCGGCCCCGCCCCCCTCGCATCCCCATTCGCCGCTCCCTCCCGCCTCCCAGCTGCTCCTCCCTCCCCCCTCCCTTCTTAATGGCTGGCGCTGCGCGTCGCGAGTGAGCGACCTCTGACCTGCTTTAGGTCTAGAGCTCGCCCCCCACGTCTGCAGCACCACCCAGCTGTCTCGTGCCCCTGACCCCCGCCCACGCTGCTGCTAGCGTGGTCGAGGCCTGGTAAGCCTCTCTTGACCCGTGTGCCGCTTTTTCGCCGTCTGTAAGTGCTTTTTTCCTAATTTTCAGCGCCTTGCCTCCTTGCGCTTCTGCCCCCGTTGTGCCCCTCTGATTGCTGTACCCCGATTGTATTTTGTGCCATTAGTGTATTTCTGTGACTGTTTTCATATTGTGCCCGACTTTTTTGTGCCTTGTTTTCTTGCTTTTTTGCCCCTCGGGCGCTCCCCCTTGCAGTTCTCTCCCTGCCGCTACCTCCCTGCGGCCCCGCCCCCCTCGCGCCCCCATTCGCCGCTCCCTCCCGCCTCCTGCCTCCCAGCTGCTCCTCCCTCCCCCCTCCCTTCTTAATGGCTGGCGCTGCGTGTCGCGAGTGAGCGACCTCTGACCTGCTTTAGGTCTAGAGCTCGCCCCCCACGTCCGCAGCACCACCCAGCTGTCTCGTGCCCCTGACCCCCGCCCACGCTGCTGCTAGCGTGTTCGAGGCCCGGTAAGCCTCTCTTGACCTGTGTGCCGCTTTTTCGCCGTCTGTAAGTGCTTTTTTCCTAATTTTCAGCGCCTTGCCTCCTTGCGCTTCTGCCCCCATTGTGCCCCTCTGATTGCTGTACCCCGATTGTATTTTGTGCCATTAGTGTATTTCTGTGACTGTTTTCATATTGTGCCTGACTTTTTTGTGCCTTGTTTTCTTGCTTTTTCGCCCCTCGGGCACTCCCCCTTGCAGTTCTCTCCCTGCCGCTACCTCCCTGCGGCCCCGGCCCCCTTGCGCCCCCATTCGCCGCTCCCTTCCGCCTCCCGCCTCCCAGCTGCTCCTCCCTCCCCCCTCCCTTCTTAATGGCTGGCTCTGCGCGTCCGCGCCGCTGGCGCACCGGAGGCGCGCCAGAGGCAAGCCCGTCTGCGCCCGTCCGCGCCTGGACCGCGCCCAGCGCCACCCCCCCTGGTCCTCGCGCCCCCCGCACCCCAGACCTTCGCTACTCGGCCAGCGAACTCCTCGCCCTCAAACCTGGCCCCTCCACAGAGTGCTTCCAGGCCAGCCTGAAGCACACCAAAGGACCTTTTTCCTGCCGTACCTGCAACTTCTCCTGCAACAGAACAACGAAGCCAGCAACAACCAACACCAACCACCTGCACTGCATCCTCCTCAACACACGCTCTGCACGAAAACACGCCATAGAGCTCTGGGACCTGCTCGACACCAACTCCCCAGACGTAGCCTTCCTAACCGAAACCTGGTGGAACGACTCCTCGGCCCCTGACATCGCCATCGCCATCCCTGACGGATACAAGATCACCAGAAGAGATCGCACCAACGGAATTGGCGGAGGAATAGCCATCGCCCACAAATCTACCCTCAAGATCCACACCCACACGGATGACACCCTCAAATCAGCCGAACACCTCCACTTCCAGATTCACACGGACCCCAACACTACCCTCAGAGGAACCCTCATATACCGGCCTCCAGGACCAAGAGCCCCATTCAGCGACACCGTCTCCGACCTCGCAAGGACCCACGCCCTCGCCTCGCCAGACTACATCCTCCTGGTAGATCTAAACTTCCACCTGGAGAACAACAATGACGCCAACACCGCATCACTGACCTCCAACCTCTCCAACCTCGGACTCTGTCAACTGGTCAACGCTCCCACCCACATCGCCGGACACACCCTTGATCCACTCTTCACTTCAAGCAACCACATCTCATTCAGCCACACCTCCGAACTCCACTGGACCGACCATCACTGCGTACATTTCACCTTCAAGAAAAACACCGAACACCCCTGCACCCCTCTACCGCCACACCGCCGCTGGGGAAAAGTCACCGAAGAGCAACTAGCCAGCACCCTCGCCAAAAACCCACCACCCGACCCAACCGACCCGGACTCCGCCGCCATCAACATTCATCAATGGATCCTCAACTGCTCCAACATCCTAGCTCCTCTCAAGAGACCCACCGCCAACCAAGACAAGAAAAAAACAGCTTGGTTGACAGACGAACTGACCACCTCCAAACGCACCTGCCAGAAACTCAAGAAAAAATGGATCCTCGAGCGCACACCCGACAACCTTACCACCCTCAAGGAAGCCAACCGTAAACACCACCAACTGATCCGACTCGCCAAACGCTCCCACTTCACAGAACGCCTAAACAACAACGCTCACGACTGCAAAGAACTCTTCTGCATCGTGAAGGAACTTTCCAACCCCAACGCCAACGTCAACGATGTCCCTCCCTCCCAGGAACTCTGCGACGATCTCTCCACCTTCTTCTACCAGAAAATCGCAGCCATCCACGACAGCTTCAACACCTCACCTCTACCGGACCCCACCCCCAACAACTCCTCCCACGCCTACCGCATCACCACCTGGACTCAAGTAGACGATGCCGAAACCCGAAAGACCATGAACTCCATTCACTCAGGATCTCCCGCGGACCCCTGCCCTCACCACGTATTCAACAAGGCCGACGCCACCATCGCCCCCGAACTCCGCAAGATCATCAATCTCTCCTTCCACACCGCTACCTTCCCGGACAGCTGGAAGCACGCAGAAATCCAACCCCTCCTCAAGAAACCTAAGGCTGACCTCAACGATCTCAAAAACTTCCGACCGATCTCCCTCCTCCCTTTCCCAGCAAAAGTCATCGAGAATATCGTCAACGCACAACTCGCCCACTTCCTAGAAGACAACTCCATCCTAGACCCCTCGCAATCTGGTTTCAGACGAAACCACAGCACTGAGACTGCACTCCTCGCCGCCACAGATGACATCAGACAACAAATGGACAACGGCGAAACCTCAGCCCTGATCCTCTTACACCTATCAGCCGCTTTCGATACAGTCTGCCACCACACCCTACTAAACTGCCTCCACGAAGCCAGCATCCAAGACAAAGCCCTCAATTGGATCTCATCCTTTCTCTCCGGCAGAACTCAGAGAGTCCGACTCTCACCCTTCCGCTCCAATGCCACCAACCTCATCTGCAGCGTCCCCCAGGGCTCCTCACTCTGCCCAACCTTGTTCAACGTCTACATGGCCCCCCTCGCACAACTGGCCCGCCAACCCAACCTCAGCATCATCTCCTACGCCGACAACACCCAGCTCGTCCTCTCCCTGACCAAAGATCCTCTCACCGCCAAAACCAACCTCCACGAGGGACTGAAATCCATAGCCGGGTGGATGAGCAACAGCCGCCTGAAACTAAACTCTGACAAGACGGAAGTCCTCATCCTCGGGCGCACCCCCTCGGCCTGGAACGACTCTTGGTGGCCCACCGCCCTCGGCCCCCCACCCACCCCAGCCAGCCACGCACGAAACCTAGGCTTCATCCTCGACTCCGACCTCACCATGTCCAAACAGGTCAACGCTGTCTCCTCGTCCTGTTTCAACACCCTCCGCATGCTCCGCAGGATCTTCAAGTGGATTCCAACAGGAACAAGAAAGACGGTGACCCAAGCCCTCGTCAGTAGCAAACTCGACTACGGCAACACACTCTACACAGGCATCCCAACGAAAGACATCAAAAGACTCCAACGCATCCAGAACGCATCCGCCCGCCTGATCCTCGATGTACCCCGCTGGTGCCACATCTCCCCCACCTGAAGAACCTCCACTGGCTCCCCGTGGACAAGAGGATCACCTTTAAACTCCTTACCCACGCACACAAGGCACTGCACAACACCGGACTCACCTACCTGAACTCCAGACTCAATTTCTACATTCCCTCACGACAACTACGCTCTGCCAACCTTGTCCTCGCCATCGTCCCCCGAATCCAACGCAAAACCTCTGGCGGCAGATCCATCTCCTACCTCGCCGCCAAGACCTGGAACTCTCTCCCCACCTCACTACGCCAGACCCAGGACCTCCTCACCTTCAGGAGACTCCTCAAGACATGGCTCTTCGAACGATAGCAGCACCCCCCCCCCAGCGCCTCGAAACCCTAACGGGTACATAGCGCGCTTTATAAATCTTCTGATTGATTGATTGATTGATAGGTGGAGTGTGTGGGATGGAGTGGAATGATGGGAGTGTGGGTGAGGGGGTGTGACGCCATACAGGTATAGGGGGTGATAAGTAGTAAATCTTGACTCACCAGTGTCCAGTCCTCCAGCTACTCCAGCCAGTCCCTCAGGATGCAGTAATGCCAAGACTTGTTCCTCCATTGCTGTGAACTGTGGGGGAGGAGGTGGGGTCCACCGCCAGTCCTCTTTATGGTGAGCTGGTGCCTTGCTGCCAGAGAACAAACCTTCCCCGTAGGTCATTCCACCTCTTCCTGATGTCGTCCCTTGTTCTAAGGTGCTGTCCCTTGGCGTTCACCCTGTCCACAATTCTCCGCCATAGCTCCATCTTCCTGGCAATGGATATTTGCTGTACCTATGCTCCAAACAGCTGTGGCTCTACCCTGAAAATTCTCTCCACCATGACCCTTAACTCCTCATCAGTGAAACGGGGGGGCCTTTGTGGGCACATGGGTGTTATGTGGTGTGTGTTGGTGAGAGTGTGTTGAGTAATGTGGTGCGGCGTGTGATATGGCGTGCATGAGGGATGTGTGGGTGTATGCGGTGTGTGTCTAGTTGTCTCTGTGCTGTTCGTGTCAATCTCCTGGCAGTAATTGTTTTTCATAAAGGGTTGTGAGTAATGTGGGTGTGTGTTTTATGGTGCTGTGGGTGGGTTGGTGTTGTGTGTGTATGAGCGTCAGGTGTGTGATTCCGGTTATGGCCACTGTAGTGTTGTTTTGTATGAGAGTGTTAATTCTGAGCACAGTCTGCCGTGGTGATTCGTGGGTCATAATGTGGTGGGTGTTGTTTTGTTGGCGTAACAGTATGGGTATTGGTACTGCCATTTTAGCACTGATCTTTGGGCTGGTGGATTTGTGTATGTGGCTGCATTCTGTCGGATTTGTGTGTGTGTGTCATAATCTGAGGGACGGATATTAGCCACCGCAGCGGTTTGTTGGCGGCCGTCACTGTGGCGGTAAGTGGGATTTACCGCCAATGTCATAATGAGGGCCAGTATCTACAACTCCATAATCTAAAGCACCACTTGTTTCTAAAATAAAAAAAATGATTATAACAAAAACTGGTGAAACACATTTTCTTTTTAATGTATTCTTAACACTGAACAGAGTAAGTAAAGCCATATAATCTAACTTCAACAGTGCATAAAAGCTGTGAAGTAAAGAATAAACAAAGAACAAAGCAGAGAAAAAGAAAAATATTGTAAGTATTTAATGCAATTCAATAACAATTGCTACCATTTAAGCCTATACAATTTTTAAATGAAATATATTATGTTTATTGAGTTATATCATTCAAGGACTCCAGAATTTCCAAAACAGGTACATGCACAACTCCACAGAAAGAAAAGCCACTATAACCTATATGGGTTATACATTCTCTAAAGAGAGTACTAACAGTAAAAATCCCCACTGAAGGTGCTCACCCACTATTCTAACAACTATTTTGGTTTAGCGACTACCATTAAGAAACTGTCTAGAATTTTAAAACAATATAATCATTCTCCTAACATAGTTGACGTTCAAATTATGTCTTAAAAGAATTAACTACAAGCTCCTACAAGAACACTTTAAAGGACCCTTTATTTAGAGTTTGGGAGACAAGTACAACTGCATTGGATATCCCGTGCTCCCTAGTACAAGTGCTTTGGATCCCAATGCATTTCTAATGAGATGGATGGGATATTTGTCAAATTTTTGACGGTATCTGTTTGACAAACTCAAAATCAAATCCTATATTGATAACATTCCTGAGGAAGTAATAGAGCAGTTACCTTCAATACCAAATGAAACATTTTTAATTACCAGAACAAGAAAAACTGTAAAGAAGCCACAAGACCCCCAAGAAGATTTGAGAGGTAGGTATTCCTGACAACTTAAAGATATTTCACAAACAGGAGTCATTATTTTTCTCAATGCACTACCTGGTTAATTAACATCATTTTTACATCTTGCCCATCATCCTATACCCAGATATACTCAATGGAAAGGTATTGAAAATGTTCCCTTTCTGCTGAGTCACTCTGATTTTTTTTGCCTTTTTGCTGAACTTTATTTTTGCTGGATATACCAATGGTAAATGTTTGTGCTTCTCCTTTTAACATGCTGAATTGGCATACCCATAATTCGTATATTTAACATACCTATAAGTTCCTAGACTATGGTGCCCAAAGTTTACCCTGGGCCAGTAAGTAAAATGTCATCAGTGGGCTGAAACACTCATTGTACCACCCACTGCAAATGACAATGCAAACATGACTGAATGCCTGTCACCAGTAGCCTAGTTGTACAGGTTAAACCTGCAAATTTGAGATGTCAAAATATTCCTTTTTGAAAAGTCTAAAGCCCTCTTTTCAAATAATTATGTCACTCCTAAATAAGACTTACGCTCCATTAATGCAGAGTGCATGATATTTAAAAGTATGGCACGAAAGGTTCAATGTTAAACATATCCTTACAATGCATGCAGTATTTAAAACTAAGACTAGATCTCAGGAATGACAATAGCTAGAAAAATCGTTAAAGAACTATTTCTAAAAGTTATTAATACCCAATTCAATGGTGAAGTCAGATTTTTCTCAATATTGCTTTAAAATAATGTTTAAAAAGTGACCTTTAACCTGTCTGAAGTCCCTGCATTTTGCTTTTTCCCCATGCCCAGCCACTAATTAGAATTTCCATGGCCTGAATAAGGCTTGAACTTGCTCACAAGGCATGGAGAAAATACTTTGGATGTAGGGTGTTCTTGTGCTCTCAACAGCACAGCCCATGGGTAGAGCCCAAAGACTTGATGAACATCAAAGAAGCCTATCCTGTCACAAGGAGACGTAGCTAACACCCAGGCCTCCACCACTATATTGTTCCCTCTAGCCAGTCCGGCTTCAATCTGATGGGTCTCTTTTGACATTACAGTGGGTATCACAGCCTGTTTGACAGGTCAGCTAGGTTTACATACAGCAATTTGGGCGCACTTCAAAGAAGGAAAACAGATTGGAAAAAACATTTGTGTGTATTCACTGTTTTCTTAATAAAGTATCAACGTTGTTACACCAGATTTGTGTCTGAGGTTGTTGTGTGTACAGGCCTAAAAGTGAAATTTAATATTAGATGTGGAAGGACACTGGAAATGACACTAGGATTCCCATTGCAGACTCACTGTATGCACACACACACACACACGCAGCCCTCAGAGCCCATGTATAATGTGATTAAAGACTTTGACCACCTTGAAAATGCCCATAGTGGGTAGGACTTACCCATGGAACCTTTACCCCATTGGTTAGGGTGTCCCCAAGGGGCATTCACAATCACTAATTTATGCCAGTTTCAAATGTGTCAGGTCCAGCCACCTACTTCAGAACACTCATAGACTTGGGGAAAATCAGAAAATGACAGAACCTGCTATCTGGGATCTGAGATGAGCCTAGAAGACTACACTTGCTCTTCTTTCTATACCAGAGCAAAGAAGTGAGCGAGCTACACTGGGTCCACCTGTTGTCCTCTGTCTGCCAATCCTTGAGTCTCTAAGTGCGGAGTCCCTGGGAAGCTTTAGAAGTGTACTACTATGATAGATTGCTACATAAAAGACTAAAGCCAGCAGGTAAAATCTTTGACTAGGAGGAGTATGGATAGCATATCCAGCATGCACCACTTCGTAGTCGGAAACAAATTGAGCCTATCTACTTAAACTATTGACTATCATTGGCACTTTGTGCTTCTTGATGCTATTTCTACTTAAAGCATTAAAAAAAATACCTCTGGTTCTACTTTTTGTTTTTTTGTCATTTTGATGCCATTTTTTTTTAATTACATTTACTTGATTTTTATTACTGGTGTAGTACAACATAAATATTTTACACCTTGCCTCTAAGTTATGCCTGTCTGCTTTGTGCCATTGCTACCAGGAGGTTGATCTCAGATTTGTTTAGCAACTTTATTGGTTTACCCTGCCAAGCATTGTAATTATTATTTGAGGTGGGTAAATTCCTCCCTTAACCAATAACACAATTACTTCCAAAGTCAGCACTACGATACTAATATTACTCATAAATGCACTATTACCAAAGTAGAAAAGCATCACATAACAAGAATTACCAACAGATAACTGCCCATAAATGTACCTTTACTTAGCAATACAAGGCTATGATGGCCACTTCAATTAAGCCTTATGGAGACATCTAAAAATTCCACATTAAGGGGGTCATTACAACATTGGCAGTAATAGCCGCTTACCGCCGTGCAGAAGACCGCCAATACACCACCGCGGCCGCGGTATTCCGCCACAGCTATTATGACACACATTTCGGAATCCACAGAAATTCAGACACCCACACAACTCCGCCACACCAAAGGTCAGTGTTAAACTGGCGAAAACAAATTCTCCACCTCCACGCCAACAGAAACACGCCCATGCTATTACGACCCACGAATCCACGCGGCGGTCTTTCAACTGCGGTATTCCATTGGCGGTACACACCGCCACGCTCAAAATACACACACATCTCCAAAACACCACCACATTGGACAATTCCAAATACACACACCTGATACACATACAAACAACACTCCCACATTCCCATTACAATATAAAACACACACCCACAACACCCACAAACCCTTACGACCAAAAATTAGTCATGATGGCCAGAGAGACAGCACTGATTAGACAATCCCACCACACAGAGGCACACAACAACATAACCCACACAACATCCACGCACAAAACACCACACACCACTACACATCACCACACACATCAACACACACACCGCCCCACACATCACACACACCACCCCATGGCACGACAAAGACACCCCCCCTTTTCCAAGGAGGAGCTCAGGGTCATGGTGGAGGAAATTGTCCGGGTAGAGCCACAGCTATTTGGCTCACAGGTGCAGCACACATCCATAGCCAGGAAGATGGAGCTATGGCACAGAATAGTGGACAGGGTCAACGCTGTGGGCCAGCACCCAAGAAATCGGGAGGACATCAGGAAGAGGTGCAACGGCCTACGGGGGAATGTGCGTTCAACGGTCTCCAGGCACAACATCGCTGTGCAGCGGACAGGCGGCGGACCCCCACCTCCTCCCCCACAACTAACAACATGGGAGGAGCAAGTCTTGACCATCATGCATCCTGAGTGCCTCGGAGGAGTCGGTGGGGAATGGACACTGGTAAGTCAAATCTTAACTATCATATCCCCACCCTACCTGCATGCTATCACACACCCCCACCCTCACCCCCTCCCCTATCACTCCAACTCCTCACTAATGTACTAATAACACAAACCACACATCCTAACACCAAGCCCTGCATGACACAACTAAGCATGGACACCCAACACGAAAGCATGGCCACTACACATACCCATAACAACCCTCTAACCATCATCACACAAGCCCCCACACAGGAATGCTTGCACTGGGGTACACGCACACCCACCCATTGCACACCATCACACACACACATGCAATAATCATGCTCTTATGCCCCTGCAGGATCACGAAGGACCGTCACCACACCGGGGGGTCCAGACATCTCCACTCCACCCACAGAAGAGGCCCACAGCGACGATAGCAGCTCTACCCTACTGGAGCCTGATGACCAGCCCTGACCATCGTGGGCCTCGGGACAGTCGGTTCCCCTTGCACAGGCACAGCCCAACACTGACCTTCCACCCTCTCGTAACACCAGTACAGCACCCACCCAGCGGGCCCAAACCTCCGTACCCAGGACAGGTCAATCAGCTGTGTGTCCACCACTACAGGGAACCCAGGATAACCCACCACCCCAACAACAACAGGGACCTGGTGGCAGTGGTAGTGGGCACATGGTCCAGGGGACGGAGGCACAGGAACACAGGGGAACCAGGAGGGCTGCTGTGCAACAGGGGGTGGACAGGCCAAGGGAACCCCCTCTCCAAGAGGCCCTCTCCTCCTTCATGGGAGCATACCACCACTCCCAGGAGACAATGGCGACGGTCCTGGTCAAGTTTCAGGAGACCCAGCGCCTGCAGGAGGAACAGTATTTGGGCTTCAGGGAGGAGCTCAGGACCATCAGCTCCGCCTTGGGCACCATCGTAGGGGTGCTGAAGGACATACAGCAGACCATGAGGGACACCGTGGCACTCCAAGAGGCCCCTGACACTAGTATGGACGATGAACTGCCCACCACCTCCGCCGGCGCTAGTGGACAGGACGCCCCGCCAGAGGACCACCACACCAGCACCCCACCCCCTGCAGACGGACAACAACCACACAAGCGGTCCCTGAGATCGAGGAACAGGACAGAGCAAGATGGCAAGACCCCACCAGGAAATGAGACCACCCTGATTGTCCCCCCACTGTCCCACTTTGTTACCCTGTCCATACTTAAACTGCCCCAGCTCCATTTCCTATGCTCATATGGGCAGTGCACCTGTGAGACTAATAGACTGGACTCTGCCATGGACATCCCTCCACCATCACCCATCACCATTTTACAACCCCCCTCCATTTTTGAGCACTTAAATAAGCACCCTTGAACCACAAAACAATCTGGAGTCAGTCTCTGATTTGGTAAAATGTATTATCAATGACAGTGTCAAAATGCGTTTTTAGTTGTAAAGGCAACATACCAATGTCACACATCAAAAGTCCTTAAAGGATGCATGCAGATGACACACGTTGGTAACCACACCTGTGAAACCGTAATGGAAAGAAACAACTCAGTTACCAAATAATCCCATGAAATTACACACAGGATAGAGGCAGACATGTGACAGTGAATGTAATGGTAAAAATTAAAATGTTCTCACCTGTGTGTCACTGGAAATATTGTTGTATGACTGACTCCCTGTTGTTGTTGTCTTCCTCCTCAGCTTCCTCCTCATCACTGTCCACAGGCTCCACAGGCTTCACAGCTGCCACATCGAGCAGGCGATGATGATCTGGCACATCTTCTTTGGTGAGTAGAATAGGGAACCACCTGTCATATGGAGGCACCTGAACCTGGCCTTAAGGAGGCCGAAGGTGCGTTCGATCACCCTCCTAGTCCGCCCATGGGCCTCATTGTAGCTTTCCTCTGCCCTGGTCCTGGGATTCCTCACTGGGGTCAATAGCCAGGACAGGTTGGGGTAACCAGAGTCCCCTAATAGCCACACATGGTGCCTCTGGAGTTGACCCATCATATCAGTGATGCTGCTATTCCGCAGGATGTAGGCGTCATGCACTAAGCCAGGGAACATAGCATTTACCTGGGAGATGTACTGGTCTGCCAAACATACCATCTGTACATTCATGGAATGATAACTCTTCCTGTTCCTGTACACCTGTTCACTCCTGTGGGGGGGGACCAGAGCTACATGTGTCCCATCAATAGAACATATGATGTTGGGGATATGTCCAAGGGCATAGAAGTCACCTTTCGCTGTAGGCAAATCTTCCACCTCAGGGAAAATGATGTACCTCCTGACGTGTTTGAGCAGGGCAGACAACACTCTGGACAGCACGTTGGAAAACATAGGCTGGGACATCCCTGATGCCATGGCCACTGTTGTCTGAAAAGACCCACTTGCAAGGAAATGGAGCACTTACAGCACCTGCACGTTAGGGGGGATTCCAGTGAGATGGCGGATTGGTGACATCAGGTCTGGCTCCAACTGGGTACATAGTTCATGGATAGTGGCACGGTCAAACCTGTAGGTGACGAGTAAATGTCGCTCCTCCATTTTCAACAGGTCCAACAGCGGTCGGTACACCAGAGGATTCCTCCATCTCCTCAAATGTCCCAGGAAGGACAACAGCAACGATCGAGTCAATTTTTTTCCAGGTATGTACCCACAGTTACACAGAAGACGACACCAAACACAAAACCCTTCCTGTATGTGTGTTGAGTGTAGGCCTAGCTATGTGTGACGCAGAAGTAAATGAAGCCATGTGGGTCCCTGAAATGGCGGCTGCCTGACCTCTAAACTGGGACAATGGGATTGTGGGGTAACTGCGTTGCCGTTGCACACCGTCACCGTAGGCGGTCGTAGACTGCGGTGCAATGCTGCATTGGTTAACATTGGACCCTATGGGTCCCAGGAGCCAATGAAGAAGTGCGCCGGCGGTGATGATACGCACCGCCGCGGACGTCACCGCCGCGGACGTCACCGCCATTTTCTATCTGTTCAATCACTAGATACCTGATCTTCGATAGGAGAGGACCTACACTGCAAGTGCTGCTGTGACCTCGGTCTGGAAGCGACGATGGCTGCTGCGTCTGGGGAAAGGGCCCCAGCCTTCACTGCTCAGGAGTTGGAGAAACTGGTAGAGGGGGTCCTCCCCCAGTACACGCTACTCTACGGTCCTCAAGACCAACAGGTTAGTACACAGGGAGCACGTTGTATGGGCTAGGCCTGGGTGGAGAGGGCTGGTTGTAAGAGGGAAGGGGGCAGAATTCAGGGAACATGAATGCATGTGAATGAATTTGCCACATGGCTAGGGTAGGGAGGGGGGCCACTTATATCGACGGTGCAGTTTTTAATGTCTTGTGCATGTCATGTAGGTCAGCGCCCACCAGAAGAAGGACATTTGGCGTGCCATCGCCAAGGACGTCCGGACCCTGGGGGTCCACCAGAGACGGTGCACCCACTGCCGTAAAAGATGGGAGGACATTTGCCGCTGGAGCAAGAAGACGGCAGAGGCTCAGCTGGGGATGGCCTCCCAACATGGGAGGGGTGCCCGTCGCCCCATGACCCCCCTGATGTTCAGGATCCTGGCGGTGGCCTACCCTGACTTGGGTGGGTGCTTGAGGGCATCACAGCAGACACAAGGGGGTGAGTACTCTCTCCTTCTACGGACTTTGCGTGCAGTGGAGGGGTCTGGGTGGGGGAGGAGGCCTGTAGGTGTACCTAGGCCAGGCAGAAATACGTAGACTAGGCCCCTCCGTATTGCAGGCCATGTGGCACTCTACACCACCGCAGTAGAGTGCCAAGTACAGGTATATATGCCCCTGTGGCATCCATGTGTGCTGATGTCCACCATAGCCATGTAGGCCAGATCCCAGAAATTGCACCTGCAGAGGCCAGGAGCACGGCTTAGTGCAGGGGGCTGCTGTGTCTGTATTGTCTGCCAACGGTTGCGGTATGCCATGCACTCAACCTGTCTTTCTTCTGTCTTCCCCCCCCCCCCATTTTTGTGCTCTCCCTGTTCTTTTGTGCATCAGCGTCATCAGGCGGAGGTACAGTGGCACCGGAGCACGAGGGAGCTGCATCCCACATGGCCATGGAGGGCCACACCACGGACTCAGAATGCACCAGTGGGATGGAGGGCGAGGGGAGCTTCACGTCGGCCACCGGATCACCAAGCAGCGGCACGGACTCGTCCGCCGATGGGAGCTCCCTTGTGGTTGCGGCACCATCTGTGCGCCCCACTTCTACAGGTACAGCCGCCACCTCCCCAACCAGCACCGCCCTCCCAGCAGCCCCTCAGCGTTCGCTCCGTGCTCGCTCAACCAGGAGGGTGGGCATCACCTTCGCCCCAGGCACCTCAGGACCTGCCCCAGTCACCCCTGCTGCCCTCAGTGAGGAGGCCATTGACCTCCTCAGGTCACTCACTGTTGGGCAGTCTACCATTGTGAATGCCATCCAAGGGGTAGAAAGGGAGTTGCAACACGGTAATGCATTCCTGGACGGCATTCATTCTGGTCAGACTGTCCTTCAGCGAACCCTGCAATCTCTAGCCTCAGCACTGATGGCAGCCATTGTCCCTGTGTCTAGCCTCCCCCTCCAACCTCCTCCACCCAGACCCAATCCCCTGTACCCCAGCCCATCCCAAGCACACCTACAGACCAGCATGCACACACGTCAACACACAAGGGAAGCTCAGGCAAACATAGGCACCACACAACCCACAGGCACACACACAAGCATCACCCACATGCAGACACAGCAACATCCACTGCCTCCACTGTGTCCCCCTCCTCGTCGTCTCCCTCCTCCCTCCCAGTCTCGTCTACACTCTCACCTGCATGCACTACATCTACAGGCACCAGGAGTCGCACCAGAACACCAAGCAACACACCCCACTCACCTGCACTCACCACCTCCACTCCCATTTACACGTCCCCTGTGTCCTCTCCCAGTGTGTCTGTGACGCCCCTTCCCAAAGTACACAAACGTGGGCACCCACACACCCAACATCCGTCCACCTCACGACAGCCTCCAGTACCTGCACCTGCACCCAAAACACCTAAAGTGACACATCCTACAACCACCTCCTCTTCCTCCACTCCCAGACCCCTCCCAACTACCTATCCCAGTGTTCGTCAGAAACTGTCCCTCTGTAAAGTTGACCTTTTTGCCCCCGCCCCCCCCGGCAATTCATCAGTCCCGTTGTAGCGCCTCAGCCAAAAAGCCTGCAATACCAGTGGTGCCTGTTCAAGGTGTGTGGAGTGCACCGGCCACCAGGGCAGGCAGTGTAACCCAGAGCCAAGGCACTGGCAGCCCACCCCCTGTAAAGGCTCTGAAATTGGAAAGTGGCCGACGGGACCCTGTGATGGCTCCTGGAGGCAAAACAACTCACAGGGGTCCCAGGGGGATTGCAGAGTTAGCTGTGACTCCTCCAAAGGTGGGGAAGGGCCAGAGGAAGTCTGCACAGCCTGGTGTGAGCATCACGGCCGAGAAGGGCGGCATCCTTCCCAGCGGTCGGGATGCCACCGCCAGCACTGTCGTCACTGGTCCGGAGACCACCGCCAGAGTCATTGCCCAGGAGGGCCCAAGTATTGTCACTGATCCGGAGACCACCGCCAGAGTGATTACACAGGAGGGCACAAGTATCGTCACTGGTCCCGAGACCACCGCCAGAGTCATTGCCCAGGAGGGCCCAAGTATCATCACTGGTCCGGAGACCACCGCCAGAGTCATTGCCCAGGAGGGCCCAAGTATCGTCACTGGTCAGGAGACCACCGCCACCGCTGGAGTCAGTGCCCAGGAGGGCCCAAGTATCGTCACTGGTCCGGAGACCACCGCCAGAGTCATTGCCCAGGAGGGCCCAAGTATCGTCACTGGTCAGGAGACCACCGCCACCGCCGGAGTCAGTGCCCAGGAGGGCCCAAGTATTGTCACTGGTCCAGAGACCACCGCCAGAGTCAGTGCCCAGGAGGGCCCAAGTATCGTCACTGGTCCGGAGACCACCGCCAGAGTCATTGCCCAGGAGGGCCCAAGTATCGGCACTGGTCCGGAGACCACCGCCAGAGTCAGTGCCCAGGAGGGCCCAAGTATCGTCACTGGTCCAGAGACCACTGCCACCGCCGGAGTCATTGCCCAGGAGGGCCCAAGTATCGTCACTGGTCCGGAGACCACCGCCACCGCCGGAGCCAGTGCCCAGGAGGGCCCAAGTATCTTCACTGGTCCGGAGACCACCGCCGGAGTCAGTGCCCAGGAGGGCCCCGGCTGCCACAGCCCCGCTGGGCAATTAAGGAACGTCATGCCACACACCAATGCCCAGTCCAGAGAATGTCATGCCACACACCAATGCCCAGTCCAGAGAACGTCATGCCACACACCAAGGCCCAGTCCAGAACCGCCATGGCAAAGCACCGCTGAACAGTCCAGAGACCGCCATGGCAAAGCACCGCTGAACAGTCCAGAGACTGCCATGGCAAAGCACCGCTGAACAGTCCAGAGACCGCCATGGCAAAGCCCTGCTGAACAGTCCAGAGACCGCCATGGCAAAGCACCACTGAACAGTCCAGAACCGTCATGGCAAAGCACCGCTGAACAGTCCAGAGACCGCCATGGCAAAGCACAGCTGAACAGTCCAGAACCACCAAGGCAAAGCACCGCTGAACAGTCCAGAGACCGCCATGGCAAAGCACCGCTGAACAGTCCAGAGACCGCCATGGCAAAAAAATGGATAATTCAGTGGGCAAACCACCCACTTGAGAGATTTGAGAGACTGTGGCTTTGCACTCCCCAGGATAAAGCAGTGGGCATGGAGCCCCCTCGTGCAGCAGTGGCGTCATGCGTTCATCTGGCTGAGGTGCCCCCTTCCCTTCCCCCTGAGGTGCCTGTTTCATTTCGATCTGATGCCCCTGCAGTGTTCTCTCCATTTACAGTCAGGTGTCATTTGTGGTCTTGGCCCATGCATTTTGGGTCCAGTGGTCCACGGACAATGATTGGTGCACTATCTGGACTTGTGTAGTTGGTGTACATAATTGCGTTGACTGGATTTTGAACTTTGATAATGAGTTTTCACATGATTACATTCATTCAAATCAATTCCTTTTGTCCTTGTGTTCTTCCAGATGGTGGGGTGGGTGTATGTGTACTGTGTTGTGGGTGGGGGTGGGGTGGGGCGTTGCGTGTTGCATGTGTGTGTCACACTCTTTTCCCTCACCGTGTTGTAGGTGCAGTACTCACCGTGGTCGTCGCCGCCATCGTTGGTGCTCCTGATAGATGAGGAGGAAGACCATCATCAGCAGTATCTGCAATTTGGGCTCCATGGCGTCCTGGTTCCTCGTGGGGTGTGGAGAGGTGAGTGTTTCCCTTTTGTGTATTGTTTCCGCCGTGTTTTTGTTCACATTCGTTCCGCCCCGGAAAAGGTGGCGGATAGGCCTGTTGTAATAGGGTGGGCGGTACATTGTCTTCCGCCTGTCTGTTGGCGGTGTCCGCCGTGCTTTTTTTTTGTACCGCCGTGGAGGTCGGACGATTAAAGCGGCTGTCTATGTTGGTGGTTTCAACCACGGTCGTAATCCAAATTATTTTTTCGCCGGCCTGTTTGCAGTATTACCGCCGCTTTAACACCGACCGCCAGGGTTGTAATGAGGGCCAATGTGTTTTTCATAAATAATAGCATCACTGATTTAAATCAATATGGCCCTCATTTTGACTTTGACGGTCTATTCGCTAACCACCACGGCCAAACCCACCACTAGACTGCCAATGCGGGCGGTCTGCAGACTGCCATAATATGACCGCGGACAGCCATCTGCCATACTTGAGGCGGAAAGTCGCCAGTAGTTGTTCTGGTGGTTGGTGGTGCAAAGGTGGTTCCATCACCTGCACAGCCACGCCAACAGGACTCTGCCCACCGTATCACGTTCTGTGATATGTCCTGGCAGAGTCCTGATGGTGGGGTGCTGCTGACGGTGGAAGCACCGGACCCTGTTCCCTCCCGGACAACCACTTGACAGATGAGGTGAGTGGATCACTGTAGAGGGCAGTGGGGTGTCTGTGGGGGCGTGTGTGAGTGCGTGTGTGCAATTGTTGTTTAAACGCGGATTGTCTGTGTGAATGTAGGGTGGAAGGGGTGTCTGTGTTGGTGTTGTGTGGGGAGGGGGATTAGTGGGTGTATGTGGTGTTGGGGAAGGGGGTGAGTGTGTGTATGCAGTGTTGGGGAGGGGGGTGAGTGTGTGCATGCGTTTTGGGGGTATGTATGCATGTGCAGAGGAAGTGAATGCGTGCATGTATGTGGATCTATGAACATGAATGAGTGTGTGTAGGTGTGAATGAAGGGGGTCAAGGTTGCATGCATGTGTGTGGGGGTAGGGGTATGCATGTAGGTGTGTGGATGTGAGTGAAGTGGGTGTGCCGGTGACAGGGACCGAGATTCCTGTCATCAGGTGCGTAACCTCCAGGCTTTTCATGGTGGTGCGACCACCTTGAAAAGTCAGGCAGTGTGCTGCCTCGTAATGAGGGCCTATATATTTTGTGGATTTAATGCACAACCATACGTAAATGTCTGAGACAGAATATAAGGAGGAACATTTTAAATCTTTATGGTAGTCAGTTAAATTTTTCTCGTTGATTGAGGAGGTATCTGTACAGGTTATGGATACCATATTCCATGGTTTCCATTTTGTTTTTCTACTAATGGAACAATATTGTTACAATCCAAACGTGTTAATATTTTTATTCTTCCTTAATACTCTTTAAATTGCCATTGGTAGACTATGAGGGATTCTATTTAGTGTGTTGTCGAAAGCCATTTTCCCTTGCTCCAGAATAGCAGGAAATTTGTTATTTACCCTTTCTCAGGTCCAGATTGAACCATGTTCCAACCTTAGAGTGCTCCCATTATAAAAGGGTATACATGGATTAAGAGGCAAGTACTACAGCACTGGATGTGTTTGGAGTCTCAATACCAACAATTGAGTAACATATAGTTGTATCCGGTTAAGGAAGATGGCCCTTCCAATAGAACAACTAGCTAATAATATGACCTCATCCGAAGGAAATATAATGAAAGAAATAATAGTCATTAGAGCAACAGACTTGCAGAATAGAATGCCCTTGGGCTTGTTTCTAGATCAAGAAGGACCAGGACACATGTTGGTAAATATTACAAGTTGTGCTTACATACCAGGCAATAGTCTCACAAACTAGTAGTATATTTGGAACAGAAAACTAGAAAGGCTGAGAAATTGGGTCATCCTGTGTGATGGAAATCTATTGGAGGATGATTATGGAGCTGCAGAAAATGGCTGCTGAAAACATTAACATAAAGATTAGGCATTTCTGTGTTCTATTGGTTGTAGTCATAGTGGTTTCTTTTGTATTACGTCATGTCTTTTCACTCACGTAGCCAGGAGTAAGTAAAAATGAAAACACTATGTGGAAATAAATATTATAGTCCCACTATACGACTGGATGCAAAACTTACCCTTGTCAATTGGAAGAAGAAGCAACTCAATAATTAATTAACAAAATTATATTATAGGTAACATTGGAAATGTCAAAAGAGGGAAGTTAAGGGCACAGCTAGTACATTAAATAGTATACAATGTATAGGTGAGTAGGAGCATTATTATCAGACCTGATTGTAACATTGAAAAGAATCATGCTGAGCTTGCGGGACATTTTGAGACAAAGAAGGAATAATTATGTACTATCACATTATTGTGTTGAAGCACACCATTTTGTTCATTTAACATCTTGCAAATGGTGCCTGATGTTCTTAAAGGGGAATTTCCATAGTACAATTGCTCGGTTGCTCTGTAAATGCCTGTTATTTTTTTATTGCTTGAAGTAGAGTTGCTGGTACTTGCCTTTTCACAAGGGAAGCGCCTCTGATTAGCCATTTGTTCTGTTTTGTTACTGGAACAAATATTATATAATCCTGAGAACATGTAACTCTGAAGACCCTTGGTCCTTTGATATTCAGACTCAACACAGATGTATTGGCTCAATAAATTTACTTTGAATCTCACAGGCTTTTCTTTATAGATATTTTGCTTTGGCAAGACATAACATTATCTCAGCATTAGAATTATTCAGCAATCCCTCTAAGTAGCAGTGCAACCCTTTCGCCACGTTATACGTTGTTACACATTCCACCAGGGTGTGCAAAGCTTGATTTGGCACCTGTGACCCAACAGTGCATGTTTCCATCGCAATTATCTTCAAAATAGTCCAAGAAGGATATTGGATTTTCTGATTTGCTTAATAGAATGGTGAATCCAGTAGTGACTTGTAATGCCTTGTATCCTTTGATGGTGATTCGTATGGTAGGGTAATCAAATTCTGATATTTGAAGGCAAATTAAACATACTTAGGGGGTCATTACAACCCTGGTGGATGGTGTTAAAGGTGCGGTAATACCGCAAACAGGCCGGCGGACAAAAAAAGGGAATCATGACCCTGGCGGAAACCTCCAACAAAGACAGGCACTTTAACACACCACCCGCCACGGCGGTACAGACAAGCAGCGCGGCGGACACCACCAAAAGACAGGCGGAAGACAATGTACCGCCCATAGTATCACAACCTACGAATCCGCCACCTTTTCCGGGGCGGATTCACTGTGGATAAAAACACTGCGGAAACAGTTACTAGAATAGGAAAACGCTCACCTGAACACATCCCACAAGGAAGGAGGACTCCATGGAGCCGGAGTTACAAATCCTACCGGCCCTTGTATTCCTACTCATCTACGAAGACCAACGCCGGCGACGGCGAAGACAACAGTGAGTACTGCACCCACGACATAGGGGAGGGGGGAGGCAAAAGTTAGGGGGACACACATGAAACACCCCCACCCTCGCATATTACAACACACACACCAATGCATTCACAAAAATCACTGTAACAATCCACAACCCCCCCGGAAGAATGCAAAGACAAAACAAAATCAGTTCAAACATTGTAATGTATCAATATACATTTCTCAAAAATATACAGATATATTATGAAATCATTCAAAAGTATATATATTACGAGAAGTAGTGCAGATATGCACATCTCAATGTCCGTGCACCACTAGTCCAAAATGCATGGGCGAGGCCCACAAAAGATACCTGTCCGCAAACGGAGAGAACACTGCCGGGGCATCATATCGAAATACTACAGGCACCTCACGGAGAAGGGAAGTGGGGGCACCTCAGCTGGATGAGTGCAAAGCCAGATCCACGACGGGGCTCCATGCCCATTGATGTATCCTGGGGAGTGCAAAGCCACAGTCTCTCAAGTCTCTACAGTGGGTGGGTTGCCCACTGTACCATCCTGGGGAGTGCAAAGCCACAGTCTCTCAAGTCTCTACAGTGGGTGGGTTGCCCACTGTTACATCCTGGGGAGTGCAAAGCCACAGTCTCTCAAGTCTCTACAGTGGGTGGTTTGCCCACTGTTACATCCTGGGGAGTGCAAAGCCACAGTCTCTCAAGTGGATAGCAGTCTCCTCTGGTTCTGGAGGGGGCCTTATGCCCAGAGTCCTATAGCCTGCCAAGGACTGAGGTAGTGGATGTTATACTCCACAGGTTCTGGAGGGGGCTTTGTGCCCAGTGTGCTTCATCCTGCCAAGGACTGAGGTAGTGGATGTGATACTCCACTGGTTCTGGAGGGGGCTTGGTGCCCGAGTGCTTCATCCTGCCAAGGACTGAGGTAGTGGATGTGATACGCCACTGGTTCTGGAGGGGGCTTGGTGCCCAGGGTGCTTCATCCTGCCAAGGACTGAGGCAGTGGATGTGATACTCCATTGGTTCTGGAGGGGGCTTTGTGCCCAGAGTGCTTCATCCTGCCAAGGACTGAGGCAGTGGATGTGATACTCCTCTGGTTCTGGAGGGGGCTTTGTGCCCAGAGTGCTTCATCTTTGCCAAGGACTGAGGTAGTGGATGTGATACTCCACTGGTTCTGGAGGGGGCTTTGTGCCCAGAGTGCTTCATCCTGCCAAGGACTGAGGTAGTGGATGTGAATCTCCACTGGTTCTGGAGTGGGCTCGGTGCCCAGAGTGCTCCACGTGCAGTGTGGCCGGTACAATTCCCTCACCTGGGTGTGTGTGCCATGAGATTGCAGAGGTACAGGTAGCATGATACACCCTGGAGGCTGCAACATACCGCACACTGCTGCGGCTTCACATTCCACCTGCAGGTGACAACTGTGATGTCTGTAATGCTTCATGGAAGCTGCCCACGGTCCTGGAACTCACCAACAGCCTCAGCCGACTGACTACTGGGGATAGTAGGCATGTCTGCGGTGGTGTCACTGTCCGAGGACATCACGGGGCCGCTGGCGGTGCTTGCGGCGGTGTCAGTCGTGGCGGTGGTGGCTGCGGGGTCTGTGGTGGCGGTGTTGGCTGTGGGGTCTGTGGTGGCAGTGGTGGCGGTGCTGGCGGCGGGGTTTGTGGCGGCAGTGCTCGCGGCGGGGTCTGTGGCAGCAGTGCTGGCGGCGGGGTCTGTGGAGGCAGTGCTGGCGGCGGGGTCTGTGGCGGCAGTGTTGGCGGCGGGGTCCGTGGCGGCGGGGCATGTGTCAGCACCTGCTGAGGGAGAAAGCTGGATGTCTCCTGCAGCCTCGGACGGCTACCCACCGGGGAAGAGGTTGGGGACTGTTGCAGCGGCTGTAGACGTGCCGGAGGCGGTGCAGGTGGCGGTGCAGCTGGCTGTATAGGTGGCGGTGTTCGCCGCCGTCCAGGTTGGCATGGACGTGGACAGAAGGTGTAACACTGGCCTGCCCTTCAGGCCGTCTCCTGACCTTCCCTTCAGTTTTTGGCCCTTACCCACCTTTGATGGTGGTGCAGTTGTCTTGCCATTATCCCCTTTAGTTTTCACTGACCCCTTGGTGGCAGGTGATTTTAGCTTCTCCCTCCGGGATGTGGGCAACTTTTTTACCTTGGCAGGTGACGGAATATCCTTGCCCTCGCTCTGTGGCACACTGGCAGCCCTGATGGTTGGCGCACTCCATGACCCCGCAGTTGCTGGCACCACTGTGCCTGGGGATGTGGTGGCTGAGGTGCTGGGCTGGGACCTGGAAAGCCTGGCCCTATGGGAGGGACGGGGAGGGAGGTGAAGGGAAGAGGTCAATGTTAGCCAGGAAAGGTTTTTTAGACACACTGGGATAGGTAGATGGAGAGGGTTTGGGAGTGGAGGAAGAGGTAGTGGTTGTATGAGGTGTACGTCTGCTGAATTTGGGAGAAGGTGCATGGGCTGGAGACTGTTGTGAGGTGGATGCCTGTTGGTTGGGTGTGTGCCTGCGTTTGTGTACTTTGGGAGGAGGGCTCACTGACACACTGGGAGAGGACACTGGGGATGTGTGAATGATAGTGGGGTGGTGAGTGCACGTGATGGGCGTGCTGGTGATAGAGGTAGTGGCTGAGGATGTAGTGCATGCAGGTGTGAGTGCAGAGGAGACTGGGAGGGAGGAGGGAGACGTGGAGGAGGGGGACACAGTGGAGGAAGTGGATGTTGGTATGTGTGCATGGGTATGATGCTTGTGTGAGTGTTTGTGGGTTGTGTGGTGGTTATGTTTGCCTGAGCCACTCTTGTGCGTTGATGTGTGTGCATGCTGGTCTAATGGTGTGCTTGGGATAGGCTGAGGAACAGGGGATTGGGTCTGGGTGGAGGAGGTTGGAGGGGGGAGGCTGGGCAAAGGGACAATGGCTGCCATCAGTGCTGAGACCAGAACCTGATATGCTCTCTGTTGGGTCTCCTGGCCAGAATATGAATTTGTTTTTTGCAAATGTCTCTCAACACCCTGGATGGCATGTAGAATGGTAGACTGCCCAACAGTGAGGGGTCTCACTGAGGGCAGCAGGGCTGACAGGGGCAGGGCCTGAGGTGCCTGGGGCAAAGGAGATGCCAACCCTCCTGGGTGAGCAGGCACGGGACACACGCTGAAGGGCTGCTGGGAGGGTGGCGGCTGTACCTGTTGATGCGGTGGGCACAGAGGGGCCCACCACCGCAAGGGAGCTCCCATCAGAGGAGAAGTTGCTGTCGCTGGTCTCTGGTCCTGTTCCTGCCGTGGAGCTTCCCCTCACCCTCTGTCCCACTGGTGGCTTCAAACTCCGTTGCTTCACCCTCCAGGGCCAAGTGAGATGCAGCTCCCTCCTGCTCCGGTGCCAATGCTACTCCACCTGATGATGCTATTGCACATAAGAACAGGGAGACCACAAAAAGGGGGGGGGGTGACAGAAGAAAGACATGTTCAGTGCATGCAACACCACTACCGTTGGCGGACACAACACACAGGGAGCAGCCCCCTGCACTACGCCATGCACTAACAGTTTCTAGAAATTTCAGTTGACCATGGGGTACGAGGCATAAGCCCAATTGCTGCACACCTGGAAGTCACAGGAGCCTGACCAGGTGTAGATTGCTCTAACCACTAGTGGGGTTGGGGTGCCACATAGCCTGCCTCACAAGGGACCTTGCCTACCAATATCGCCCTGGCCTAGGGGAACCCACTGCCCACGTCTCCCACCCAGACACCTCGTAATGCACGCAAAGTCAGCTGAATGAGAGTGTACTCACCCCTTTGTGGCTGCTGTGATGCCCTCAAGCACCCATCCAACTCCAGATACGCCACCGCCAGGATCCGGAACATCAGGGGGGTCATGGTGTGACGAGCACCCCTCCCACGTTAGGAGGCCATCCCCAGCTGGGCCTCCACCGTCTTCTTGCTCCAGTGGTGCAGGTCCTCCAATCTTTTGCGCCAGTGGGTGCTCTGTCTGTGGTGGACCCCCAGGGTCTGGACGACCTTGGCGATGGCACACCAAATACCTTTCTTCTGGTGGGCGCTGACCTAGAGGTATAGTACTGGGGGGAAGGACATTACTTACCCGTCCGGACCGTCATACTCATTGCCCCCGTTCCCGCCCTTGCCCTGATGCACATACACTCCCCATCCGCACATGCAGGCCTCAGCCCCCCCATGTATCTTCCATCCACACCACTCAAAACAGGCATTGCCCATGCAGCATGCTCACAGTGTACTCACCTGTTTGTCTGGATGATCTTACAGTTCCGTGTACTGGGGTAGGACCCCTTCCACTAGTCTCTCCAACTCCTCCGAAGTGAAGACAGGGGCCCTTTCCCCAGACACATGAGCCATTGTCGCTTCCAGACACAGGTCACAGCAGCACTTGCAGTGTAGGTCCTCTCCTGTTGAACGTCAGGTATCCACTGAGTGAACAGACAGAAAATGGCGGTCACGTCCAAGGCGGTGCGTACCTTCACTGCCGGCATACATTGTCATTGGCTCCTGGGACCCATAGGGCCCAATGTTAACGAATGCTGAATAGCGCTGTGCTCTTCGACCGCCCACCGCAACGGTGTAGAACGCCAGCACGGTTACCTCATATCCCCTTGTCCCACCTTACTGGTCAGGCAGCCGCCATTACAGGGGGCCACATGGCATTAATAATAACTGCGTCACACATATGTAGGCCTGGAATTCTCAAAGTTAGAGGCACATTGCATATTAATAAATTTGTGCAAATGACATTTTGGGATACCTCAGTGTTGGCTGACTCTCTGCTCGCTGTTCTCCTCCATAGGGCAAGTCTGCTGGGACAGGTGATGAGATGGCGGCATCCTCCGTTGTACAGTCCCCTGGTGGACCTGTCCACAATGGAAGAGAGACACATAATTATCACATACAGACTTGATTGTGCAACAATCCAGGAACTGTGTGTCCAGTTGGAGCCAGACCGGATGTCAGCTATCCGCCATCCCACAAGGATACCCCTGTAGTGCAGGTCCTGTCAGTACTCCATTTCCTGGCAAGTGGTTCATTTCAAACATCAGTGGCCACTGCATCAGGGATGTCTCAGCCAATGTTCTGTATGTGTTGTCCAGGGTGTTGTCTGCCCTGCTGAAACACATGTGCAGCTACATCGTGTTCCCTCAGGTGGAGGATTTTCCAACAGTGAAAGATGACTTCTATGCCCTGGGACATATTTCCAACACCATTGGTGCAAATGATGGGACAAATGTGGCATTAGTACCCCCTGCAGAAGTGAACAGGTATACAGAAACTGGAAGAGCTACCATTCTATGAATGTGCAGATGGTGTATTTCGCACACCAGCACATCTCCCATGTGAATGCCAAGTTTCCTGGCTCAGTGCATTACGCCTACATTTTGAGGAATAGCAGCATCACTTATGTGATGGGGCAACTCCAGAGGCACCGGATGTGGCTAATAGGTGAGGCCAAGGACCCAATACAGTGTGAATAGGTGTCTGGGTATGGGGTTGTCCCTAAGGGTTAGTGTGTGTCTAACAGTTGTCCCTCGATATTTGCAGGTGACTCTGGTTACCCCAACCTGTCATGGCTACTGACACCAGTGAGGAATCCCAGGACAAGGGCAGAGGAACGCTACAATGAGGCACATGGGCGAACTAGGAGGGTGATCAAACGAACCTTCGGCCTCATGAAGGCCAGATTCCGGTGCCTCCATATGACAGGTGGTTCCCTCTACTACTCACCGAAGAAGGTGTGCCAGATCATCGTGGCCTGCTGTATGCTGCACAACCTGGCTTTGCGACGGCAGGTGCCTTTTCTGCAGGAGGATGGGCCAGCTGGTCGTCTTGTGGCAGCTGTGGAGCCTGAGGACAGTGAAGAAGAGGAGGCAGAGGAAGAGGATATCGACAACCGAAACAACATAATCATTCAATACTTCCAGTGAGACACAGGTAAGAACATGTCACTGCTTCCCACATCTCATACAATTTCTGGAGCTAGCATAAGTCTGTCATTTTCACTCAGTGTATGGACCCTGACTTGTCACTTTGCCTTTCGGTTTCACAGATGTGGGTCCCACTTTGTGCCCTCTGCTATATTTCCTCCGGGCCTACAGCTGTGTTACATTGGTATGTGCACAAGTAAATTGACATTGCAATCTTCCATGGTTATTGCAATTACATGTTTGTGAAAGGACAGACTGACTACAGATCGTTTTGTGATTGAAGTGTGTTTAATTCTGTGCAAATAAGTGGAGGGTGTTGTAAAATGGGCTGGGGGAATGTCCATGGCAGAATCCAGTCTATTTGTTTACAAAGGGGCATAGGAAGTGGAGAAATGGCAGTTGAAGGATGGACAGGTTGACAAAGTGGGACAGAAGGGTGTCATTCAGGGGGGTCTCATTTCCTGGTGGTGGTCTTGGCAATGTTCTCTGTCTTGTTCCTGGATCTCAGGGACTGTTTGCAGGGTGGTTCTCCATCTGCAGGGGGTGGGGTGCTGGTGTCGTGTTCCTGTGGTGGTGCCTCCTGTCCACTAGCGCTGGCGGAGGTGGAGGGCTGTTCATCGTCCAGGCTAGTGTAAGGGGCCCCTTGGTGTTGACACGGTCTTGCAGCACCCCTGCAATGGTGACCAGGGTGTTGTTAATGGACTTTGAGTCCTCCCTGATCCCAAGGTAGTGTTCCTCCTGCAGCCGCTGGGTCTCCTGAAACTTGGCAAGTACCGTTGTCATCGTCTCCCGGGAATGATGGTAAGCTCCCATGATGTTGGAGAGTGCCTCGTGGAGAGTGGGTTCCCTGGGCCTGCCCTACCCTTGTCACACAGCAGTCCTCCCAGCTTCCCTGTTTTCCTATGCCTCTGTCCACTGAACCGTGTGCTCACTGCCACTGCCACCAGGTCCCTGATTTTCTTGGGTTTGTGGGGTTGCCTGGGTTCCCTTTAGTGGTGGACACACTGCTGATTGACGTGTCCTGGGGACAGAGGGATGGGCCCGCTGGGTGGGTGCTGTGCTGGTGTTTCCTGCGGGGGAGGTTCAGTGGTGGTTTGTGACTGTGTCAGGGGAACCGACTGTCCCGAGGTCCCTGATGGGCCTGGCTGGTCATCTTGATCCAGTTGTGCAGAGCTGCTGTCATCACTGTGGGTCTCTTCTGTGGGGGGACTGGCTATGTCTGGCACCTCCTCTCCGGTGACGTTGGGTAGGGGCCCTGTAGGGGTGTAAAGGCATGATTATTGCATCTGTGTGTGCCATTGTGTGCAATGAGTGAGTGACCCTGTACTCCAGTGCTTGCATTCTTGGCTTGGTCCTTGTGTGATAGTTGGTTTGGGGTCTGTGTGGGTATCTGTAGTGGACATGCTTTGGTAATAGGTGTCCATGCTTTGGTGTTGCATTCAGGGCTTGGTATTGGGATGTCTGGGTTGTGATCGTGGGGCATATGTGAGGTGATGGAGTGATGGGGTGAGGGTGAGGGTGGGGGTATGTGATGGCATGCAGGTGGGGTGGGGGATGTGGTAATAAAGATATGTCTTACCAGAGTACAGTCCTCCTGCTACTCCTGTGAGACCCTCAGGATGTAGTATTGCCAAGACTTGCTCCTCCCATGTTGTTAGTTGTGGGGGAGGGGCTGGGGGTCCACTGCCAGTCCTCTGTACAGCAATCTGGTCTCTGGAGACCACGGAACGCACCTTCCCCCGTAGGTCGTTCCACCTCTTCCTGATATCATCCCGTGTTCTTGGATGCTGTCCCACTGCGTTGAGCCTGTCGACAATTCTGCACCATAGCTCCATCTTCCTTGAAATGGAGGTGTGCTGCGGTGAAATGGAGGTGTGTTGCGGTGATCCGAATAGCTGTGGCTCTACCCGGACGATTTCCTCCACCATGACCCTGAGCGCCTCCTCAGAGAACCCGGGGTGTTGTTGAGGTGCCATGATGTGGTGTGGATGATGTGTGAGGTGGTATGTGTTGTGATGTGTGAGAGGATGTGTTGTGTGTTGTTTGAGGTGCGTGGATGTTGTGTAAGTGATGGTGTTGTGCGTTTGTGGATGCTGGTATTGTTTTAGGTAGTGTATCTCTCTGGCCTGCTTTTAAATTTCTGGTAGTAAGGGTTTGTGGATAATGTGGGTGTGTGTTTTATAGTGGTGTGAGTGAGTGGGAGTGATGTGTGTATGTGTATCAGGTGTGTGTATTTCGAATTGTCCAATGTGTTTGTGTTTTGTAAGTGTGTGTGTATTTTGAGCGTGGCGGTAATCCATTGGTGGCACACACACACTTAAAAAATGGATTACCGCGGTTTGAAAGACTGCTGCGTTGATTCGTGGGTCTTGATAGTGTGGGCGTATTCCTGTTGGCGTGACGGTGGAGCTTTTGTTATTGCCAGTTTATCACTGACCTTTGGTGTGGCGGACTTGTGTGGGTGTCTGTATTATGGCGGATTTTGAGCTGTGGGTTGTAATAGCTGTAGCGGAATTCCGTGGCCGCAGCGGTATATTGGCGGTCTTCTGCGCAGTGGTAAGCGGCATTTACCGCCAGTGTTGTAATGAGGGCCATTATCTCTTATGCAACAGCTGTCAACAGCAGTATCTGACTCATGGCTCAGCCCTGCAGTTCAGGTAGAGCATACACAGAGGCTGTAACTTCACGTAGTAGGGTACCTATTAGTATTTGCCACAGACTCATCAGTCATTTTGTAGCCATTAAGTGCAGGGAGGTAACTCATACTTGATTGCACTCTAGACTTGGGCCCTAATTATGACTCCAGGGCTGCTGTGGAGGGCTGACCATCACCAAAGTGGTGGTCTGACCACTTTGGCGGCAGTCAGACTGCCACATTATGACTGTGGCGACTGGTTCACGGTCGGACCGCCAGCACTGCCAGTTTCCCTCCACTGGAGGGTCTGGCAATGCTGGCAGTCCTAATCCACTAGGGCAGCGCTGCATGCAGTGCAGCCCTGAGGATTAGGACCCCCCTCTCCACCAGCTTTTACATGGCAGTTGCACCACATTGCAGACAGTGAAAAATGTGATGTGTGCTCCCTACGCACTGCAGCATTGCCGCCAGCTCATCAATGTTATGGGCTGTTCCCTGCTGTGCCAGCGGGCAGAAACACCATTTCCACCCCCTGACCCAAAGGGGAACTCATAATAGAGCCCACTGGAAGGCAGCCGCACTGGCAGCAACCTGACTGCAGCAGTTTGGTGAGTGGCCTTTTCCACCCGCCAAACTCTTAATGACCCCCTTGGTCTATCTGACTGTTGATAGGATCCCAGAAGGCATTTTTGTACTGATCTTTATCTTGGACGCAGTAGCTTGCAGTGGTTTTGCCTGCAGTGATGATGGCTGCTGCTCCATTTTCAATGTTATAGTATACTTCTTTGTGTGCGAAGTGTGAATCCAAGAAGACAATCCAGCACACATCAGGGCTGTTGCTTTGAGCACCAACACTTGGTAGGGCCCCTTTCAATGATTTAGCTGACAATGGAATGGAGCAAACCTTTTTTACATGTATCCAGTTACCTGGCTGCAATGTGTGATCAGAGCCTGTAGGTAGGACCTGTTTGATCTGTCAGTAGATAAAATGAATAGCGTTAGTGAAGTGGATACAATATTATTTTGTTAGCACCTCTGTGATTGCCAGATTAGTCAAAGTGTAGGGCGACAAGTCATGGGCACTGGGCACCCTATTAAGATGTTACAATGTCTTGCATGTTCTCCAGTCTCCTCCTCAAGCTTAAGGCAAAGCATCTACCCATGTTAAGTCTAAAGATTCATATAATTTAGACAGTTTTGCTATAAATTCACAACTTATTCCCTCTGCTGCAGCTCATGCTTGTAAGTGGTAGATGCTAGTAGAATTTCTTCATCACTCTCAACTCTTACAGATTCAGTTAACGACACAGCCAGTGAAATGTGTGCCCTTGTCTGGTGAGAACATCGTTGGCACTCCAAAATTAGTCATTGGTCCTTTCACTAAGCATTTTGCCACTGCTATAGCATTATTAGCTTTAGTAAGGTATGTCTCCACTCATTTGGAAAACATGCACACAATCACTAGTATATATTTGTATTTATTGTTAGGGGACATCGTAATAAAATTAATCTGCAAATTGTGAAACTGAATGGAGGGTGAGGGAAATGCACATTTCTCACTGCTTAATGTGATCTGTCATTACCCAAAAATACATAATTATTTTTCATAGTACAGGCACACACTTCACCTCTGCCACCAGGTGTGATAAAAGCAGAGCGTGCAGAAGATCTTTTATTTGCTTGCCATTTCTCAATTCTGTCCATGCTGAAATGAGACATCTCCTTTTGGCCCAAAGCTTCCTAAAGTCAGGGCCACACCAAAAGCATACTGGCTGTCAATATATATGTTTAACCACCTGTCTGTGCAATGTGGCAGGACCTTGTTAGACCAATCAACTCATTCATTTGTACTAAGTTATAATTCTGAATCCTGGAACATTCCACAACAGTTCAGGTAGTACAGATGGAATATGCTCCTCATAAAGATTATGAAGGTCTTGTAAACAGGACCCATTAACAAATAGACCACCTTCAGCATCTGGTGAAGCAGTGTCTGATTATTCAGGTCAATAGTTTTTGAGCATTTTCCAGTATTTCAATTCAATCATGATCATACATTTCTACACTCAAAATAGGGTTGAGGATGGTCGGTTCAACCCCTTGCATCTCTTAATTGGTATACTAGGGTCTGACCAACTATTTGTTTGGGGCACCTTATAAAATCCATTTGCAAATTATGAAATAGAATTGAGGGTGAGTGTAGGACATTAAGGGCCAGATGTAGCAAAGGGTTTGCGCCTCGCAAACAATTAAAAACACCATTTGCGAGGCGCAAAAGCCTCTTTTCTATGCAGAAATGCATTTTGCGAGTCGCATCCGACTCGCAAAATGCATTTCTGACTCACAAATAGAAAGGAGTGTTCCCTTCCTATTTGCGACTCGCAATGCGATTCAATTTCATTTGCGACCGCGAAAGCGATCGCAAATTGAATCGCAGTTACCATCCACTTGAAGTGGATGGTAACCCAGTCGCAAATGGGAAGGGGTCCCCATGGGACTCCTTCCCCTTTGTGATTGGAAAAAAAAATATTTTTTCAGGGCAGGCAGTGGTCCAATGGACCACTGCCTGCCCTGAAAAAAAACGAAACTAAAGGTTTCGTTTATTTTTCCAAGTGCAGCTCGTTTTCCTTTAAGGAAAACGGGCTGCAGATGGAAAAAAAAACCTGCTTTATCAAAAAGCAGTCACGGACATGGTGGTCTGCTGACTCCATTGCGAGTTGCAGAAGGTGTCTGAGACACCTTTCTGCATACCAAATTTTCAACTTGCAATTTGCGAGTCGCACGGACTCGCAAATTGCAAGTCGCAATTTGGTTTCTTGCTACATCTGGCCCTAAATTACATTTGTGAGAATCCTGCCTTTTCTGTGTGGTCACCCCGTTTCTTTTGTCTTTTGCTGGACCCTAGATTTTTTGCACCTTACCCCTAATAATAACCAGTAGTAAAGTGAATTTTTAACATGCCTCTAAATCTGTAGTATATGGTACAAAGTGTGCCAGGGCCTAGAAGTTGAATGTCACTAGTGGTCTGCAGCAACTATTGTGCTATCCACTACAGTGGCACTGCAAACATGTTGTCAGGCCTACCATTATAGCCTGACAGTAGCAGTATTGAAACTACAATTTGACCTTCAATTTGACCTGTGAAAATAAACACTTTCAACAACTCAAAACATTCCTTTTAAATACTAATACATCACTCTTATGTAGGCCTTGTACCCCACAAGGCAAGGTACATGGTATTTAAAAGTCAGACATGTAGAAATGTATTAGTAACATGTCTCTGCTGTAACTAGCAACCAAAAGCCATCTTTACTGTAGAAAAACACTGAGATGCACTTTAAATTTGATAATGCTATCTTTGGCTAGGAAGCTATTATAAATATAATTCTTGGACTCTTTGCAATATTTGCCTTGTTAAGTCAGATTGTAAATAAATATTAAGGAGAATATCCTTTTCCCTAACTAACGCCTCTAGAGGTTAATGTATATTCGTTTCCAGCTGCAACCTTCTGAGTACTAAAGACCTGAATGAGGTGTGAAAAATGTTCACAAGGGCCTGGGTTGAGGGAGGTATTTCTGTTTGACTTGGAGGGTGACCATTTGGGCAGTGCCCAGGAGCTTAATTTACTTTAAATGGCTCTTCCCCTTACATGTAGAAAGCAGATGACACCAAGACAGGACCCATCTTTTGTCCCCACAGTAAGATATGCACCAACCCAGTGGGAGGGAGCTGCCCCCAGAACTGGTTTGAAGTGATCACAAAGAAGGGATTACTCATTTCTCTATCCATAGCTCCTAGGTGGGCATACAGGCTCTGCACAGTGGGAAAAGGGTTTCACAATCTTCAATTTAGACAGAGAGGAGTACAGTGGGACTTTTTGCATTAGAGTACACAGGAAACACTGCAAACATGGGTAGGGTAACACCTGCAACCATTTACCCTATCGATTATGGAGGATGCAGGATTCCCCCTCACCCACAAGCAGATTCCAAGCATAAATGTGACATCCCTAATATTCTCCTCAGAACACCACTGGATCTGAGGAAGTTCAAAAGATAGCTGAACTTGCTATCAAGCACCTGAGAGGAACCCTGAAGAACTGAACTTTCATTATTTTGCAAACTATGTGCACATCCCTTTTCTCTCTACTCATTATATATAGGTCTTGTTATGCTGAAATGCATATATTCCAAAGTTTCTCTATCTCTATTTTCTTCTAACTATGCCAAATTACTAATACTTCAGATTTTTTTCTGAACCACACTTTGTGGAAGGATTAATACGTATTCTGATAAAATATTGTTGAAAGACTTTTGTGAGACACAAATGTCACGTCTTATGTATTCCAATTTCAAAACTATTGTGGGCCAGAATATCTTAAGTAGGATAATATAAAATGTTTTTGATTATCATTGCTAAAAATATTGTTGTGTGTTATATTGCTGATACTTATGGTGCTTGTTTTAGGTGTATTCTATACATAATTTTTAATATATTGTATTTGTTTTAAACCATTTGCGTTTTTTATATAATGATTTTAGGAGCTGTATGTTGTGTTTACAGGGGAATAGCATGGGGAGTAATAACAAATATATAATTTTTCAAGTTTGTTATATTTAAAAGTGATCTTTTTATGGTTTTTTTCCTATTTAATTTTTAAATGTGTTTATAATAAATATTTTTATGCAATTATGCATTCTTCTTTTTTCATCTTCTGATGTTTAATACGAAATATTCTAAATGCTACATTTTGTCCAATATTTTTCATTTCAATATTGCTATATTTTTAATAATTCTAATAATTGTAAGCATATAATTTGTAATATAAATAATAATTCTCAATAAATTTAAGCTATGCATTGTTTTTCATATTAAGGTGGCTTTGTTTTTGTGATTTGGAGTTTAACATGTTACTTAATTTTGGACTTTAAAAAGTTTATAATTTTAAAGATTTGTTTGTTTATTTTTTTAAAACTAATTGTAACTTATTAATTGAAACATACTAAATATTTTAAAAAAAATTATAACACCCCTGATTCACTTTTTATACATTTTGTAGTGTTTTTGGATAATTAAAATGTACATTATAAATGTGTGATATGAGTTATTGTGAAGTGTAAATGTATAGCATTACCTTTAATGTGTTTATATCTGGAAAGAAAATAGTAAATTTGATGTCCCCAAAGCACAGCCCTTTCCCCAGTATGGTTACGTTTAGAGTGGAAATAGTAATTTTGACCCCTGCCCTAAATCTTTCCTCAGGGTGGTGAACTTTGAAATTGGCATAGTAAATATGAACCCATCTAAGTCCAGCACTTTCCCCAAATTGTTTAAGATTAGAGTGCAAATAGTAAATGTGACACCCCACCAATGTCCAATACTCTCCTCAATGTGGTGAAATTTAGATATGGAATAGTTAATCAGAACTACTAAAAGTCCATCACTTTCTCCAAATTGGAATTTGAATAGTAAATTTGACCCAAAAAATGTATCACTTTCAATAATGTGGCTAAACATAGAGTGAGGATTGAAAATGTGACACCCTTAAGTCCAACACTGTCGCTTTCGTTAGGTGTGGAGTATGAATTAATAAATGGAATAGTTTATTGTCTGATTAATAAAACACATCCCAAAGCAACATGAACATTATACATTAAAATCATGAAAATGACCCCCATGATTTACAAATAAAACTATCTCTAAAACAATTTCAACAACACAGGCAGTAACCAATAAAATCAAAAAGGTTTGGAGTAGAAATGGTAAATCCAAACACCTGAAAGTTCAAACCTGTCTACAATGTGGTTACATTGTGAATGGAAATAGTACATTTGACTCTTCCCCCCAAAGTCCAGCACGTTTCTCAGTGTGGTGCAGTTTGGAGTTGGAACAGTAAATTTAAACCCACCCAAGACCAACACTTTCCCCAATGTAGTTAATATTAGAGTGTGAATAGTAAATGTAACACACCCCAAAGTCTAAAACTCTCTGCAATGTGGTTGTAAGAATATGGGTTATTGGTTGCAAGGGTGTGAAAGCTTACTAAAGCAGCAACTACAATCCTTGTCAAAATGAATTCACTAGCAAACCCAAAATTATACAATACACAACCCTCTGGTAGATCACAAGAAGGATCCCAAACCAGCTTAGAAAAACAGAGTAAATGTTAAAACATAGAACAAAACCAAAACAACAAAACAAGTAAAACCGAGCACTAGAACCAGACCTGTACAGGTTTCAATATTTCAGTGAAAATAGTGCCACAAAGCACAAAGCAGCAACTGTGGTTTCTAGTTTGTACTGGACTAGGACAAAGATACAAGTTTAGGCCAACAACAATGGGGCACAGGTAGGCTACAGGGACACAGTTTGGTCTGCTGAGCAAGAGTAACATAAATTCTAGCTGCAGAGCATTGCAAGGTCTTGCGTTGAGGATGTGTTGCACAGACAAGGTGATGCAAGATTCTGTGTTGGAGATGAGTCATGAGCCATTAGTTTTGGGGTGCTACAAGGCTGTGATGTGAGGTCCTGCATTGAGGAGGTGGTTGACAAGGGAAGCCTGCAATTAGAAGGGGGTGAAACATTCCATTCAGACAGAGGAATTGGTGGAATTTTAGTGACTCCTTGTTACTCTTGTAAAGCAGAGTTCTGGTCAAATTCTGCAGATCGCCACATGGCAGAATTCTTTCCTACCTGCTGCTCCAGAACAGTAAGTTGATGAGAGAGATTTGGCATCCCCTAGTGCAATTTCCAAGTTCGACCACCCAGCAAGATTTTTCAATTGCGGGTGGCCGCATTGGATTAGAGTCACAAGGCTGTCACTCTAGTAAAAAATCTATTTGAGGCATTGCAAAATCAGCTTGAGTTGCTGCATGCTCTTGTGCACTGGGTCGTGCCGTTTGAGTTAACTGTTCAGTGTGGAACACTCTGTTAGCGCTAAATTGCGTTGCGAGTGGTGCGATGTATATTTCTGTCCATTGGCGGAACTCCATGGAATCTTGCAAAGTTTTTATGGAGCTCTGTGGAATTCCACTGAGTCAAATGCTGTGAGTTTGGTCACAAACCTTACTTGTGAGGCACAGCACCGTGCTGAGGATGTGTCATGAGCCGGGCAGTTTTAAAGATACTGCAGGGCTCGTGATGCAAAGTCCTGCGTCATCATTGAGGCTGCCATCAAGGAGAAACTTGCAATGTGAGGGCCTGTGTCAGGGATGCATTGTGCAGTGGATGTTCTGAAGGGGCTGCATACTGCGATATGTATGCAAAGTCCTTGCACTAGAAGAACACTCACAGAAGAGGTGATGCATTTGTTCTTCTCGGTGCAAGTGTGCAGAGGAGATGCATCAGTTCTACTGGATCCACAGATGGGCTAGAAGAGCAACTTCAGTCCCTCTTCCAAGGGTCCAGGACTGGGGTGGCACAACTTGGCAGGGTAGAACTCGCAGTTCAGTCCAGGTTATGATTACAAGAGACTAGTCATTGAAGCCACTCTGGTAGTTCATGGTACAAGCTACACATCCAGTCCTTTTTACCCAGGCAAGAGGACAGCAGTGCAGGGGGTCAGCAGAGCAGGACAGCAGCCTTCAGGTCAGAAGTTCAGGCACAGCAATCCTGGTAGAGGCTTCCACAGGTTCAGAAATGTATTGAAGAGCTGGTGTCTGAGGGGCAATATTTATACCTGGTGTCTCCTTTGAAGTGGGAGAAGGGTCTAGAGGTTTCCATTTGAAGTGCACAGGTTTCCTGCTTCCCCTGCCCTGATTCCAGACTGACTACAAGAGATATGCAATAATATGCATGAAGGTAGGACACAATCTATTCAGGTGCAAGTGGGGCTGTGCCTACCTCAGTGCTCCCATCCTGCTAGTGATAGCCCATCCAGGCACATCTAAGCTTTCTATTGTGCGAGGCTCTCTAGGAGGCACACACAAAGACCAACTGCCAACTACGCCCAGGTATGTGAACCAGAGACAGGATGGAAGCAGTAAATGACTTGCTTTTTAAACACAATGTGTCCTGCCTTCTGGGCTGTGTAGGGCCTACCCTAGAATTGACATATATATTAAAAAGGAAGGCTTAGGCCTGTGAGGAGGTTTGTTTTGCCAGGTTAAAATAGCAGTTTAAATCTACACACACAGGCTGCAGTGGTAGGCCTGAAGCATGTTTAAAAGTCCACTTATGTTGGTGACACAATATGTGCTGCTGACCCACTAGTAGCATTTGATTTACAGGCTCCAGGTTCACATAGTACCACTTTACTAGGGGCTCACAATTAAATGAAATATATCAACTGGGAGCAAGCCAATGCTACCATTATTTAAGGAGTGAGCAGATGCACTTTAGCACTGGTTAGCAAGGGTAATGTACAGAGAGCCTAACAGTAGTGAAGTTTGGATATGGAATAGATAAACAGAGACACAGAAAGTTCATCACATACCTCGATATGGGTAAATAATTTGTAACTTCGAGTTGGAATAGTAATGCACCAGAATAAATCATCATTATGAGCTAAATACAGTGGAGGATTTATTTTGCACAGCAATGCACGTTTTCCATGCATTACTGTGCTGGAAAGTGCATTGGATTGTCACCAGGTTCTCACCATGCTGTTACTGTGAGGGTCCCAGCCCAGAGAAACTGAGGGGAGAGAACATTTCTCATCCATGGTACTTCTTAAAAAGAAGACAATGTCGCAGCCACTTACTTGCTACAATCCTGGTGTCTTTAATCAGGCAGAAAAACAAAAAATTGAAAAAATATATTCTCCAACGCGTTTCAGTAGACTCTGCTCCCTTGATCACAGAGATATTCAGAACCCCTTTTCCCTTTCCAATATAACTACACTAAACATAAAAAACAAAATATATATATATATTCACTTTAAAAAAAGGTTACCCTGACATTATAGTTACACTCACATTTTAAACGTGTGAAACCGCAGAAATTCAGACATCCAGTTATAGTTAGTTGCCTCAAATAACTATAAGTCGTGCCCTAAGGTAACTATAACTCGCACCCCTGCCATGCACAGTTTTTTAATCAAAAATGTTACTGCACATAATACAGTGATATTATGAATGATATTATCAAAGATGCCATGAGTACCGAAATTTGTGGGGTAATTTGTAGTGCATGGCGAGGGCGCGAGTTATAGTTACTTAAGGGTGCAAGTTATAGTTATTTGATTAACTACAACTAGTGATTTTTTGGGGGTTTGCACTTTTAAAATGTGAGCCTAACTATAACGTCCCTGTAATCTTTGGCTTTTTAAGTGAATGCCTTTGTTTTTATAAAATTCTAATTCCTAACAATAACATCCCTGTAACATTTTCTTAGTGAATTTTCATTAATATACGTTGATCCAACCATCGTCGTGCATGCCCTTTGGCCATTCATGGTGATGGTTGGCCAAAGGGCTAGGCCCTGAGGCCAACGCCCCTACAAAGACCCAATCTTGCACAGGCACAGCCTTCACCCATGCGCAGCGGAGGTTGCCTGCAAGACTTGGCCAGAAGACAGACCCTGCAACCAACCCACCTAATTACCACTCCCCATGCTGTGCACAGCGGAAGTTGACCGCAGCCTCTCTGGGTGTCAGAATAGGTGTGAGAGAGTGTGTCAGGGTGTGAGAGTGTCTGTCTGTGAGAATGGGTACATCTGTGTTTCAGTGGGTGCGTCAGTGTGTACGCAGGTCTTTGAGTGGGTGCATGCGGCTGTCAGTGAGTCTAGGAGTGGGTGTGTGAGAGTCTAAGTGAATCTGTGAGTGGGTGTGTAACTGTTTGAATGGGTCGGTGAGTGGGTTTGTGAAGGTCTTACTGAGTTGTGAGTTGGTGCACAACGCAGGCCCCCCTCTAATGTGCACATAGCCCCAGGGAGTTGGTGATCTCTGGAGCTAATGGGGGTCCGAAACAGACCCCCTTTACATCATTATCACTATTATGTGCCCCAGGGAAGTGGTGATCCCCTTGACTGTGTGGGGGCCGCACTGCCTGGCGCACACAAAAACACAAATGAGCCCCAGGGATATAGTGATCCCTGGTGCTGTATTGGTGTTGCATGCCCCCACAAGTCAATAAAATTAAGCCCCGGGGAGGTGGTGGTCCCCAGGGCTTTGGGGGAGGCCATTGGCCCTCCCCCATGTTACAATCCATTTTTGCCCTGGAGGTGGTGGTCCCTACATTATTCGCCCTGGGGAGGTGGTGGGCTGTGGGGGAGGCCGATGGGCTTCCCCACACCAGTTTGATTTAGCCCCAGGGAGGTGGTAATCCCTGGTGTTTGGGGGGGGCAGGTACCCCCGTGCACTCCAAAAAATGAATGCACCCGGACTTGGCCCATCCATGGTCTTAAAAAAAGAAGTGCAGGAGCCCACACTTTTTAAATGTTCACTGGATCTGAAGATCCGCAGCAAATTGTGGACAAATTCAAAAGAAAAATGTTTTTTAGCCAATGGGGGGCTCCCTCAGGGACCCCACCACCAGAGCTAAAGGATCAGGTTGTCTGCACCCTGGCCCCCTTTTTTTTTTTTTCTGGGACTTGGCTGCTGAGTCACAAGATAGTTGTCAACTCTTCCTTGCTGAAGTGTTGTCAGCCAATCAGATCGGGAGGGGTCACAAAGCCTTTGTGTCCCTAGAAATGCAAGTTTGTTTTCCCCTTAATTCCTAAAGAACTACTGAACAGAATTACATCAAAATAAAAAAGGATTTCCTTCTGGACCAGGGCCTACCTTTCTGCCAAATTTGGTATTATTCCTTCCATCAGTTTCGGTGCTATAGATGTTCAAAATCCCTATGAAAAAATGAATGGGGAACATGTGCTTTGGGACCCCTCCTTTTTCTCGGCCTCCCTCTGGACGAATTACTCCAAAACATTCAAGACACCAGCTGGCCTGAATGCCCACATTTTTTTGGAAAGGTTTGTGAAGATTTGTCAAGCGGCACCAAAGATATAGGCAAGTAAAAAACAAATATATAGAAACTAGGGGAGGGTCATTATAAGTGTGGCAGTTTGAAAATCGCAACTGTTGCGGTGGCAGTCAGGACCGCCACATTACAACACTGGTGGTTAGACCACCAGGAACCGCCAGCTCTGCCAGGATCAAGGATCCGGGTGACCTGGCGGTGGTGGAGATGGTAATCTGCCAGGGCAGTGTTGCAAGCAGCGCTGCTGTGCAGATTACAACTTGGTTCTATGCCAGCCTTTTCATGGCAGTAGCACCACAATAAAAAGGCTGGTGGAGGACAGGTGCAGGGGGCCCCCTGCCCAGGACCATCGCAACGTTCACTGTCTGCTTTGCATTATAAGGGTGCTGGGGCTCCCTGCTGGTTACAGCATTGCCACCTGCTTGATGACAAGCTGGAGACAATGCTGCAGCCTGGTTCTCGCTAGGCCGGCAGGCAGAAACTTATGTTTCCACCCGCTGACCTTGTAGGAAACTCATAATGACTCTGGTGGGGAGGTCAACACATAGACGGCGGCCACCCTGTAGGGAGTTTGGCAGACGAGCTTTCTCATAGGTCCTGACTATAACTGCCTGGTGGCAATCGCCACTAGGTTTTATGTGTGTATATATGTATATATGTGTATATACATACATTTATTTTTTTATTTTTACAAAAACGATGAGGACATCTCATCGAACCAGTTGCACCATAGCAAAGTATAAGATTGAATCCTCTGCTTTATTTTGTGCATATAGGAGGTGAACACGCTATCTCCAACAAAAAACGTGTCCAGACGGTTTCGGCAAAAAGCCTTCAACCGGACATGTTTTCCCCACACATATCACCATTATAAAGGTGCGGCACGTCCATCATAGTGTCAGATTGCAAAAGCGGCCGCCATCTTGGAACGGAAACATCATTCAATCCAAGCCATATAATTAACCCCAGCAATTGAATGCCCATGAAAAAACAATAGTTTTACATGCAGTTCAATATTATGAAACAGATTAATGTTTAAAATTTGATTATTGCAGAGTGGTCCTGCGACATATTTACATATCTATTATGGTTATATCGAACAATCATCTTCTATAACCAAAGTATCCTCAACATTTAAATATAGCAATATATCTTGTCTACAAAATGTTTTCTTTTCTTTAAACAATGATATTGCCACTTCATAAGATATCAGTGTAAATATTAATATTAATAAATAATCCTTCCATAAATAATCATGTTAAAAAATGCAGTAGCAAAAACAGGTTAATTCATCAATAGAAAAACTGGGTTATCTCCGTTGTTCATCACAGCTTGATATTGCATCCAACATTATCTGATTCGCATGAATCAAATCGTCCCATGATGTTCCTTATAGTTCCACTATGTGATGAGGGTCACTCAGAAATTCCCAAAGGATACACAGGCCTACATCCTAAGTGCAAAGTGCAATTAAAGTGCTAATGTGTAATGCATAAAGACACTAGTGCAAAACAGTACATTCCCAGAGACAATAACTCTAAATATAAAAAGATCACCATAACTTAATGGTTGCAAACTAGACTGGTAGCCTTAGTCATTCATATATAGAGTTTAAACATCTTTCTTGAAATTATTAAATTTTGATTTTTAAAAAAATTGGCATGAATGTAATAGCAGTCCCAAAGTAAAAAACATCAAAGGTCAATTGTCAAAATTCGAGAGAGAACAATAATGCAATAGTTGAATGTAAACAATCATAAATGTACATGGAGTTCAGCATCAAGATTATGGCCCCATAGGTTCTCAGAGCCTAGTAAAAGGATCATCCTTGATTCTGTTCGTCTTAATTCAGATAATCTATTACCTGCTATTGGGCCCAGTTGGATCGATTTAATACCATAGACACCTAATGTACTACAATCACCTCCACGCACCTCCCAAAAGTGTTTAGCCAATGGATATGTTCTGTCTTGATTCTTGATGGCTCTCAAATGTGGAACAAATCTTGTTTTAAGTCTATGAATGGTACTACCAACATATTTCTTATTGCAATCACATTCAATTACATATATAACATACTGGGTGTCACATGTGATTCTTTCCTTAATATCACATTGCCTGCCAACAAATGTTACATAGTTTTGAGTATTTTGTGCATAGTTACAGGCCTTGCAATGGCCACATTTAACAAAACCTAGACTTTTTTTCAATAGCAATGACATGTTATCCTTTGGGACAAAGAGACTCCTTGTTAAATGATCTCTCAAAGGATTAGTTTTACCAATATATTATAGTTACTTGAGACGACAGTAACTATAACTGTGGAGTTTCTATAGTTTTGTGTGTGCAAATCTGACCCTTACTATATTGCCCCTGTGACTTTCTTAGTTTTTTAATGCTATTTCCTAACTATAATGTCCATGTAACCTTTCTTTTTTTCAGCACATTTTTTGAGTTTTTTTAACGCGAAGAAAATTTTAATTATCATACATTAATGTTGTGCACAGTCTTCGTCAGTGCTTATCGGGGATTTGGCTGCAGGCCTCAGCCAAACACCTAGAGCCAAATCCCCCTCCATGCAGCCAACCCATGGGCATTTTTAGCCCCAGGTACTCCATGCCTTGGTCACCACCATTATATTTATTGGGGAGGGAGGTACTGATTCCCTCTTCTCAGGCTGATTTTGGTCCCCATCCCCTGGGACCTTGCCTTGATAAAATGTGAGAGTAGGGTACACTGTCTCCCTCCTGCAGCAATTTCAGCCCCAGGGACACAACTCCAGTGTCCTAGCCAAAGTTAATAAAGGAGAGGGGGCATGCAGCCCCCAGGCAGATTTTGGCCCAGGGGACCCAATCCCCAGAGGCCCGGCCAATTACTAAAGGGGAACAGGGGTGCACCTCCACCCTCCCCATGTCTTATCAATCCTGGGGACTCTATCCCCTGAGGCCTGGCCAATTACTAAAGGGGCAGGGGGCTGGGTGGCCTCCCTCCCTTGGCTGATTTCAGCCCCGGGGACCCCATACCCCAGGGCAAGGTCAATAATGGGTTGGTATCCTGGTGCCCACCCAGGGCACTCGCCATATCATTTTTGGCAGCTGCATGGTCCCCGCAGCATTAGCTGGCTCCCTGCATCCAGGGGAAGCTAGCATTGCTCCCACCCTCTGGGAGCAGTTAGAAATGCTGCTCCCTGTCGGTGGAAGCAATATTCTGATCTGTTTCCCTGCCTGCATCACTGCAGGGAGGGAGACAGATCTAAAGTCTGCTCCCAGCTGGTGGGAGCATTTTTAAACTCCCACCAACTGAGAGTAGGCTTCATGATTGTGCTGGCTTGGCAAGAGCTTTGAAATTGCTTCTATCAAGAGACAGCAAATACAGGTTTCCCTGTCAGTGCCAGTGTGGTCATGGAAACTGCTGTGTCCTGGGGCTGGGTACTCTGGGACATAGCAACAGCCAGCCCTGGGGATGAAGTCCACAGGGCCAATAATGGCTTCAGGAGGGGGACCTTTCTGGCCCACCAGACCTCTGCCTTTGCTAACTACAGTTGGGCCCTGTGGGATAAGGTCTGCAAGGCTGAAATCAGTCTGGGGTGAGGGGCTACATGCTCCCCTGCCCCTTCTTAACTATGTCTAGGCCCTGGGGGAAGGGGTCCCTGGGGCTAAAATCAGTACAGGGAGGAGGGCACATGCTTCATCCACCTTTTAAAAACTTTAACCAGGCCCTACGGGATAGGGACCCCTGAGCATAGATCAAGCCCTCCTCATGCTTTATTTCTACCACCAGGCACTGGGTTTGCCAGGGCTGAAATTGGCATCATCCACCCCCATTTAACATCAGACATGCCTCAGAGGATGCAATTCCCCCTGAGGGCAAAATCTGACTTTGGAGGGGGACCATGTGCACTCCTTCCCCTAAGTATATCATTAAATCCCTCCACGGGACTTGACCCACTTACTGGCCATAAAAAAAAGCAAACACAGAAGATCACTCTTGCTTTTTTTCAATTTTACCATGGATTCTCAGTAAATATGTGGTAAAATAAAAAAAATAAAAAACAAAACATTTTTGTGGGACCCCCACAACCAGGCTTAGGGGGTTAGGTTGTTCCTACTCCCTATTGTGTTTTTTGGGTGTTTTTCTTGGGACTAGGGTCAAGTCTCAAGCCCCAAGATGGCAGCCACAACTTCCTGGTTAAATTTGTTGCAGTTAGTCAGATGTCAGCATGAGCTCTATTGGATCCTTAACCTCTCTTTTTCTCTGCCTTGGCTTGATGAATCACCCTGAAACTTTCCAGACAAGACTAGGTTTAAAAATGTTGTCAAATGGTACCAAAGTTAGTAGCAAGACAAAAAAAGTTTCCGTGTGGAAACTAGGTCCTAATTTCAACTACCTACTGGCATATATATATATATATATATATATATATATATATATATATATATATAACCTTAAACACTCCTTTCAATATCAGGAGAACCAGGACACCTCCAATATGAAAATTCAGTTTATTTCAGCACAAAATCCAACGCGTTTCGGCAACAGCCTTACTCATGGACATCACATAAATAAAGTGCTTCACATATATACAGCCCAAGTTGGTCATAGAAATAAAGATAAGAGTGAAAATAAAAATAAAAATAAAAATAAAAATAAACAACAGACAAATCCTAATACACCCACAGAAGAACACGTATTTGTGGTGGCCATCTTTAAAGTGCACATTCAGTCTTAATACCATGTAATAAATGTTAAATAATTTTTAAATAGTTTTTAAATCACACTGATATCCCTCATAAGATTTACATTATCAAAAGACTTATTAAAAGTTACTTCTCATGATGTTACTCTTCAAACAATTGGTAGAAAATATAATAAATAAATAAATATTTGATACACCATTGCAAATTTATAAAATAATTCAATTTTTAAATATCTCAATTAAATATTACAATTAAATATCAAATACTAAATATTAAATATTTTATATTAAATATTTCATTTCCATGACGTTTGAGTAGAAATATCCATATATATTTCATCAAGTTAAAATCCAATATATTTTATAAAATATTTCATATAAATATTTAATACTCAAACCTATATCTCAATTACTACCATTGTATCATGTACTGCCCAAGTGGGCATATACATTCGCAAGTAACTATCCTGGAGGATAACATATCATTTCTGATGTTATACATAAACGACCTCGTTCTACTAGTGCATCATGACTTCTTAACCCAAGTGGGTGGACATACAAATTTCATTCATAATAAGAAACTAACATCTCTCCATATCTTAATATACATTGAAATAACACCAACACTGACAAAATACTATTGTAATAAAAGATGCTCATTGTACTACAAATCTCCACATATCTTCAAAATATATTAATTACTCTAGATGGATACTCAGTTCCTCACTCGAATTCAGCCCTACAGGTTCCAATGTCTCAAACTCAATTATGTATTTAGACTCCAAAGTGCGTAACGTCCTTACTCTATTACCGCCCCTTTTGTTGATCTTGACTTGATCAATGACCACAAATTTCAATAAATTCTCATTACCAGAGTGTTGCTTGAAGAAGTGCCTCGCTACCGGATAGTTTTTATCATAATTCTTGATAGCTCGTCTATGTTCCAGAACTCTTTTCTTTGCGCTATGTATCGTGCTCCCCACGTACAATTTGTCACATGGACATATCAGACAATAAACACAATAAGTTGTGTTACAATTAAAGTTCCCCCTAATTGTAAAACTGTCTGACATCCCTGGAACATTTAATGTTCTGCAGTTGTTACTAATTCTGCAAGCTTTGCATTTCATACAACAAGCAAAACCTGCCAATTTAGTATTCTCCATATGTCCCTTCAGTGTTACATCATTACGACATAAATTGTCTTTCAAAGATCTATTTCTCCTGAAGGTTATTTGAGGATTGTCACCAATCCAATTGTTTATGGTGGAGTCAGTCTGTAGAATGTGCCAGCTTTTGCTAAGAATAGACCGTATTTTATAAGACTGATTGTTGTATGTCGTAATGAATCTGATTGGGTCATTGTCCTTCACCTGACTCTCATTCGTCCTATACAAAACATCATCTCTCTTCAAGGACTCTACTTTCCGTCTAGCTTGATTAATAACTTTAACCCCATAGCCTCTACTTCTAAATCTTTCACACATTACCTCACATTCCTTTTGGAAATCTGCTGTCTCACTACAGTTCCTCCGGGCTCTCAGCAATTCCCCATATGAGATGCTGCGTATCAAGGTCCCTGGGTGTGCACTATGGGCACAGAGCAAGCTGTTACCAGCTGTCGCTTTCCTAAACAATTTGGTCACCAATCTGTTATCTCTTACATAGACTTCCACATCAAGGAACTCAATACAATTTGGATTCACATGTTCAGTAAATCTCAAATTGTAATCATTATTGTTCAAGTCTTGTACAAATTGTCTAGCTCCTTTCTCATCACCCTTCCAGATTACAAAAATGTCGTCAATAAAACGGCACCATAGGACCACATTGACATCAAATTGAGTGATCACTTCAGACACCTGTTCCTCCCACCAGCCCATGAATAGATTGGCATAGCTGGGGGCGAAGCAGGTGCCCATAGCTGTCCCTTGCAACTGTTTGTACAGATGATCATCAAAAATAAATAAATTGTTCTTGAGACAGAACTCAATCATAGTACATAACATTTCTGAGTGAAAAAGGAAAGACAAAGATCTCGCTCTAAGAAAATGTCTAATAGCTTTTACCCCTAAGTCATGATCTATACTTGTATACAAGCTGGTCACATCTAGGGTCAATAATAAAAAGTCATCATCCCATTGAATGTCCTCGATGATTTTTAAAAAGTGTGTAGTGTCTCTCACATAGGAGGGTATTGACTCAACAAAGGGGCGTAGAAAATAATCGATATATTTCGAAGTATTTTCCAAAAGAGAATCCATAGCCGAAACTATAGGTACATGATACAATGGTAGTAATTGAGATATAGGTTTGAGTATTAAATATTTATATGAAATATTTTATAAAATATATTGGATTTTAACTTGATGAAATATATATGGATATTTCTACTCAAACGTCATGGAAATGAAATATTTAATATAAAATATTTAATATTTAGTATTTGATATTTAATTGTAATATTTAATTGAGATATTTAAAAATTGAATTATTTTATAAATTTGCAATGGTGTATCAAATATTTATTTATTAATTATATTTTCTACCAATTGTTTGAAGAGTAACATCATGAGAAGTAACTTTTAATAAGTCTTTTGATAATGTAAATCTTATGAGGGATATCAGTGTGATTTAAAAACTATTTAAAAATTATTTAACATTTATTACATGGTATTAAGACTGAATGTGCACTTTAAAGATGGCCACCACAAATACGTGTTCTTCTGTGGGTGTATTAGGATTTGTCTGTTGTTTATTTTTATTTTTATTTTTATTTTTATTTTCACTCTTATCTTTATTTCTATGACCAACTTGGGCTGTATATATGTGAAGCACTTTATTTATGTGATGTCCATGAGTAAGGCTGTTGCCGAAACGCGTTGGATTTTGTGCTGAAATAAACTGAATTTTCATATTGGAGGTGTCCTTGTTCTCCTGATATTGGAAAGAGTGTTTAAGGTTATATTAGGGTCTCTCGGAACCCATCCAGGACCGCTGTGTGGAGCACCTGCATTCCGGGACTTGGTTACGAATTATTTTTTGCAAATGCGGGAGCCCCTGTATTGGAACTACAACAGGAGATTTGATTTCACACGTGAGGTCGTGTAAATTATGGAGTGAGTGCCAATTTGAAATTATATATCCTTTAGAAGAGACGTCGTTGAAAGGCTACGCGGGACGGTGCGAGACGACGGCACCGGTGTGGTGTCGGAGAAACTTTACGAGTGAGGTTTTGCCTTTTGCTTTCGGAGCTGGAGGGTGTGGCGTGGCTGCGCGGCACATTTTACTGTGCTCAGTGGAGTGGAAGTGCTCGTCAGCTCGTCTACACCCCGAAGTAATTTCCAAGCAAACAGATTAAGGAGCGGAAACCCATGGGCGACGGCATTAACCGTTTACTAGCATCGGAGGGGCGCGCGCTACGCTTTTAGTGTATATCGCGGGCTGTCAATGGACAAGCGTTTGTTTTCTCTCCTGTGCATCTGTTATTAAAACTCACCATTTGCGGAAGGAGGAAACAAAAACGGCACTTTGGAGCAGTATACTATTGATTTGAGACTCTGGAAGTAGTCGCGTAGACCTGTACCAATGCTGCAGATGAGCGTCGGTACGAGAGAAACGTCAAGAGTGAAGCCGTTCGCTGTTTGAAGAGCGATTGAAGGACGTAATCACAGTGAGATGTTCATTTGCTGTGGGAAGTGAACGAAGGTGGTTTCGCGACTGTGAATGTACAATAATACTTATTGACATACCAGTGGAAAATTGGATGATCAGATAAAAGATTGCCATTAAATCATTAGTTACAATTGGCTTACTCTCGGCCGTATTATAAATGTTTGGAGGTGCTTTTGAACATCCCTGATGTGAATCAGTCCCTAATTGTAGCAGATTACAGGAACAGAGTGGCCAATGCATCAGATTTGAAGTTGTATTGTCCACATCCAGAATAACAACAGAGATATAAGTGTTTATTTGTTTGGAGGAAATTATTCAATTTGTCTCAGCAAGTATGGCTTCCGGACTGGAAGCACGACGAAAGGAGAAATCGGATAAATTATTTTTTGCTCAGATGGAGGATGGATCCAATGCTCAGCTGGGTGGTTGTAATATGAAGGTAGAAGTGAAATTGCAAACCCTATATGACAAAATGGAAAAATTGCACAAAAAGGAACTATCTAAATGGTGGGAGGTGGAATCACTACAAAGATATATTGATGTAGGGCGTGTCCCCAGAGGTTTGAGAATTTATACTATACCAACGTATGAGGATCCTGACCCAGAAATGCTGGAGGAGTGGGCTGAAAATTTGAAACTGAGCTCACTTAACATGATGCGTATATTGATTAAGTATGCAATAAAGGATAGAAGTAAACTTCTGGAGGAGATGGAGAAAGTGAGACTAGAGCTACTGTCATTGGTTACGCAAGAAATGTTTGATGAGTATATGAAGGGTTTGGAGAAGAAATTGTGCAAACTAGAGGAAGAGATCACTGGCAAGAAGCAAAGAAAATATATACGAGACTTTAAAGATTATCAGGCTGGTCGAATCTTAACCTTTCAACGAAAATACGACCATATGTATGAGGGTAGTACTGATGTTGATGTAAGGAATACTGAACAAGCAAGTCAGCTAGTTGAGGAACAAGAAGAAAGTGACATTTCGGATGGGAACCTCTCGGATGTGCCTGATACGGTTGTGTCTGGGGCTTTGACATCAGACAAAGAAAAGGATAGATCGAATTTTTTAAAACAATTCAGACTGTTGAATCAGGGAAGGTTGGAACAACACAAAGGAATTCATCCCCAGAGGGGCAGAGGACGAGGAGTCAGAGGAAGAGGAAGAGGAACAGACAAGCCAAGGAGAGGGGGCGCAGGAGAAGACGCAAAGCCCTTGGGAGTGGTAACTCGTGCACGCAAGTAAAAACTATGAATGTCGTTAACCTCTCCAGCAGAGTATTGTCTGCTGTTGAAGAGGATCTCCTTTCTCTTGGCTTATCCTTTTGCCCAACTGGTGGTTTTAACTATACTCAAACTAGGATTGACACCTTCAAATTCATCAGAAAATTGAAATTAAAAAAGTGGTACCATACTAAAGTTAAAAGTGATGAGAAAGTGGTGGTAAGAGATAATGAGAGTAAACTATGCATTTCGGATATTGTTGTACTTCACACAGCAATGGATTTGTGTGAGGGGGTGGATGCTCATGAGGATCCTATTCTAAATTTGATGGGATTAGATATCGCCTTAGACAGTACATGTCCTAGCAAGTTTAAACCGAAATCGACCTTTCTTCCTGCCATCCAGTGTGATGCTCTTGATGTTTTTGAAAGAGAAATGACCAAACAACTGAAAAAGTTGAAATATGGTGTATTGAATGTGAAAAATAGTAATCTATCGGGTGAGCAGTGGCAAGCTCTCCAAAAATTGAAAAAAGATCTCACTATTGTCATTAGACAGTCTGACAAGGGGGGCAATGTGGTTATTCAGGACACCAGCAAATATGTGGCAGAGGGAGTGAGACAGCTCAGTAATGTCCAATGTTATGAGGAAGTGAGCTGGGGTGATGTGAGATTAATGAATGAGAAATATCATGCCATGCTTATAGATTGGAAAGATCAGGGTATGATAGAATGAGACGAGTTCCTGTTTCTTAAGTGTGATCATCCAAAGATCCCAGTGCTATATCTCCTTCCGAAGATTCACAAAGATATGGTTAGTCCACCGGGGAGACCTATAGTTTCGGCTATGGATTCTCTTTTGGAAAATACTTCGAAATATATTGATTATTTTCTACGCCCCTTTGTTGAGTCAATACCCTCCTATGTAAGAGACACTACACACTTTTTAAAAATCATCGAGGACATTCAATGGGATGATGACTTTTTATTATTGACCCTAGATGTGACCAGCTTGCATACAAGTATAGATCATGACTTAGGGGTAAAAGCTATTAGACATTTTCTTAGAGCGAGATCTTTGTCTTTCCTTTTTCACTCAGAAATGTTATGTACTATGATTGAGTTCTGTCTCAAGAACAATTTATTTATTTTTGATGATCATCTGTACAAACAGTTGCAAGGGACAGCTATGGGCACCTGCTTCGCCCCCAGCTATGCCAATCTATTCATGGGCTGGTGGGAGGAACAGGTGTCTGAAGTGATCACTCAATTTGATGTCAATGTGGTCCTATGGTGCCGTTTTATTGACGACATTTTTGTAATCTGGAAGGGTGATGAGAAAGGAGCTAGACAATTTGTACAAGACTTGAACAATAATGATTACAATTTGAGATTTACTGAACATGTGAATCCAAATTGTATTGAGTTCCTTGATGTGGAAGTCTATGTAAGAGATAACAGATTGGTGACCAAATTGTTTAGGAAAGCGACAGCTGGTAACAGCTTGCTCTGTGCCCATAGTGCACACCCAGGGACCTTGATACGCAGCATCCCATATGGGGAATTGCTGAGAGCCCGGAGGAACTGTAGTGAGACAGCAGATTTCCAAAAGGAATGTGAGGTAATGTGTGAAAGATTTAGAAGTAGAGGCTATGGGGTTAAAGTTATTAATAAAGCTAGACAGAAAGTAGAGTCCTTGAAGAGAGATGATGTTTTGTATAGGACGAATGAGAGTCAGGTGAAGGACAATGACCCAATCAGATTCATTACGACATACAACAATCAGTCTTATAAAATACGGTCTATTCTTAGCAAAAGCTGGCACATTCTACAGACTGACTCCACCATAAACAATTGGATTGGTGACAATCCTCAAATAACCTTCAGGAGAAATAGATCTTTGAAAGACAATTTATGTCGTAATGATGTAACACTGAAGGGACATATGGAGAATACTAAATTGGCAGGTTTTGCTTGTTGTATGAAATGCAAAGCTTGCAGAACTAGTAACAACTGCAGAACATTAAATGTTCCAGGGATGTCAGACAGTTTTACAATTAGGGGGAACTTTAATTGTAACACAACTTATTGTGTTTATTGTCTGATATGTCCATGTGACAAATTGTACGTGGGGAGCACGATACATAGCGCAAAGAAAAGAGTTCTGGAACATAGACGAGCTATCAAGAGTTATGATAAAAACTATCCGGTAGCGAGGCACTTCTTCAAGCAACACTCTGGTAATGAGAATTTATTGAAATTTGTGGTCATTGATCAAGTCAAGATCAACAAAAGGGGCGGTAATAGAGTAAGGACGTTACGCACTTTGGAGTCTAAATACATAATTGAGTTTGAGACATTGGAACCTGTAGGGCTGAATTCGAGTGAGGAACTGAGTATCCATCTAGAGTAATTAATATATTTTGAAGATATGTGGAGATTTGTAGTACAATGAGCATCTTTTATTACAATAGTATTTTGTCAGTGTTGGTGTTATTTCAATGTATATTAAGATATGGAGAGGTGTTAGTTTCTTATTATGAATGAAATTTGTATGTCCACCCACTTGGGTTAAGAAGTCATGATGCACTAGTAGAACGAGGTCGTTTATGTATAACATCAGAAATGATATGTTATCCTCCAGGATAGTTACTTGCGAATGTATATGCCCACTTGGGCAGTACATGATACAATGGTAGTAATTGAGATATAGGTTTGAGTATTAAATATTTATATGAAATATTTTATAAAATATATTGGATTTTAACTTGATGAAATATATATGGATATTTCTACTCAAACGTCATGGAAATGAAATATTTAATATAAAATATTTAATATTTAGTATTTGATATTTAATTGTAATATTTAATTGAGATATTTAAAAATTGAATTATTTTATAAATTTGCAATGGTGTATCAAATATTTATTTATTTATTATATTTTCTACCAATTGTTTGAAGAGTAACATCATGAGAAGTAACTTTTAATAAGTCTTTTGATAATGTAAATCTTATGAGGGATATCAGTGTGATTTAAAAACTATTTAAAAATTATTTAACATTTATTACATGGTATTAAGACTGAATGTGCACTTTAAAGATGGCCACCACAAATACGTGTTCTTCTGTGGGTGTATTAGGATTTGTCTGTTGTCTATTTTTATTTTTATTTTTATTTTTATTTTCACTCTTATCTTTATTTCTATGACCAACTTGGGCTGTATATATGTGAAGCACTTTATTTATGTGATGTCCATGAGTAAGGCTGTTGCCGAAACGCGTTGGATTTTGTGCTGAAATAAACTGAATTTTCATATTGGAGGTGTCCTGGTTCTCCTGATATTGGAAGGAGTGTTTAAGGTTATATTAGGGTCTCTCTGAACCCATCCAGGACCGCTGTGTGGAGCACCTGCATTCCGGGACTTGGTTACGAATATATATATATATATATAGTTATAGTTTGGGTGACCAGAGAAATGTATTTTATTTATTTTTGTCACTTAATAACTTTGTAGCCCTTTAACGAACATGCGTAAAAGTTTACAAACCTGCTGTCCCTGTATCATTTTAGGAGAACCAAACGTTTTCCCACATTTGGCCAAGGGGATACAAAGAAAAAAGGGAGGTCCCAAAATAGGCTTAAAAAAAAAGATGCATTTTAAATAGACTTGTATTTCTCGTAGCACGAAAACCATCAGCTGGATTTTTCGTACAATTTGCCATTATTACATAGTAGGGGCCGCAGATGATTCTGTGGGTTAGTGCAGGTAAGTATAGACACTACCATGGTACATAGTGATAACAAGGGATAATCTGATTGGCTAATGTGTTCTTCCAAAACATGAAGGCAGCCATGTTGTTTTGACAACTATAAACTGCCCATTGCATGTGTATTATTTATTGCATTATTTGACATGCTTAAAATACATTCATACATTTCTCATTTATACATTCCATATGATGTACTGTTGAAAATATTTTCTTTTACAATTAATATCAATATGGCAAGTTATAGTTGCTTTAGTGTATAAGTGATGTTGAGAGTTTATTCACGCTGTGGCCCATAGTATAAGTTGGACTAATAAGGTTTTAGTTAAAGATTTTAAAATATAACTATAACTATTGTACTTCTGATGTTTGTGCCATTTAATTGTGCTGGGTAATAGTGTAGTATTACAAGAAACCCTAACTATAACTTATTTCTAACCAATGATTTTTTATTGATTCATATATATTTCACCCACGGGCAATCATCACAAGGCAATTATAGTTAGGCCTGCTTTTCCACAGAAAGAGCACTTTTTTTTGTTTGTTAATAAGTTTGGCCCAGTTTGACAAATCTTCACAAAACATTCCAAAAAAAGTTCATCTACCTCAGCCCATTCATGGAAAGTTTCACAGTGATCCGTCAAGCAGATGTCTAGAAAAAATGCGGGTCCCAAAATGTAAAATCCCCTTACATTTTTCATAGATTCATTTACAAATGGCTGCAGAAAATACTGCTGAGCGGAATTACACCGAGTTCAGCAAGAAGCTAGATCTTGGTCCTCAGATTGTGTTTTTTGTGATTTGGTGTAAATCCGTTCAGTTGTTTTTGCGAAATAAAGGGTATAAATTAATTATATATTTGGATGGTTTGACATGCAAGAGCCCCATGGGGGTCCCATTGGATAAGGAATTTAAAAATGGAGCCCTGTGATTGGTTGACAGGCCCATTGTTCCTGTGAGCATTTCACTCTTGCAGGAGCAGGAGGCACCAGGGAGCCTCACAAGTGCTCTGATTGGCTGGCTGTTGGAAAATTAGAAATAAAATGGGGATCATTACTATTTATTCAGAAAAATTGAGGTGTTGTGAAAACAAACTTAAAAAAGCTATATAAGGGGGCAGCAGAAAGGCATGCTGTCCCTCTAGATTTAGAGAGGAGGTGTCTAAGGGATAACTATTGTGAAGAAGTGAAGTGTATATTGCATTTAACCAATTTTTACAATTTCACTATTTACAGTGGTGCTTCTTTATCAGTATAGGTTTTGAGAGGTAGACTTACAATTGTGGAAAGATATCACCAAATTTCCAATGTGGTTGTAAGTAAAAGAGGCAGTCTTTCTGAAATTATTGAAAGAAAGCATCTGCAATCTGTTAAGGCCTAGGGCTTTTATGAACCTTACTATGCATAAATTATACCCCAGTAGTGCTCTTGCCATTTCTACAGTAAGACAACATGGCCTTCATTATAACATTGGCGGTAAATCCTGCTCACCGCCACGGTGACGGCAGCCAGCATAACGCTGTGGAGGCAAACATCTGTTCACCATATTACGACAAACACACCAAACTGACAGAATACTGCCACAAACACAAATTCGCCAGACCAAAGGTTAGTGCTTAACTGTCAGTACAAACACCCATACCATTACGCCAACAGCGCCCTCCATATTATGACCCATGAATCATCACAGCGGACACTCAACGGCGGTAAACCATTGGCGGTACACACTGATGCAGTCATAATGGTCACCCAAATACAAAACAACACAACATTGGTCAATACCAAAAACACACACCTGACACTAATACACACACCACACACACCCACCAACAGCACTATAAAACACACACCTGACACTAATACACACACCCACCAACAGCACTATAAAACACACACCCACATTACCCACACCCATTTGCCAACATGAAAAGACTGCAATAACTAGCCACGCAAATCACAGAGACACACACACACCACAACCACCCATTCATCCGTCACCCACCCCGCACCCCACCACATCACTCAACACCTTCTGCACACCACACTTCACACAACACCCATGTCCCCACAAAGGCACTCCCTTTTCACAGATGAGGAGTTGCGGGTCATGGTTCAGGAAATAGTCAGGGGAGAGCCACAGCTGTATGGCGCACAGATCTACAGATCTCCATTGCCACGAAGATGGAGCTATGCCGGAGAATCATGTACCTGGTCAATGCCGTGGGACAGTACCCACGAACAAGGGACAACATAAAGAAGAGGTGGAACAACTTATGGGGGAAGGAACATTCCATAGCAGCAAGGCACCAGCTCGCTATCCAGAGGACTGCAGTGGAACCCCACCTCCTCACTCACAGCTGACAGCATGGGAGGCACAAGTTTTGGCAATTCTGCATCCTGTGGGACTTGCTGGAGTTGCTGAAGGACTGGACACTGGTGAGTCAATAATTACTACCTATCCCCACCGCACCTGCATGCTACCACCAACCCTCAACCTGACACCCATCACTCCACTCCATCCCACACAGTGCACCACCACAATTAACTAACCCAAATGCCAAGCCCTGCATGCCATACCCACTGCATGAACATCCCTCCCAGCCCTGCATGTACACCCACCACCAATGCATCCAAAACAAGGAGATCTAACAATCCCAATATACATCGCCATACACAAAGGTGGCAGGGCAACAGCAACAATAGAGGGGAAGCCAGGCATGTACCATATGTCACAGACATGAAGCGTAATACATCACTTATATCCCCACAGGTGCCCCAGCCAATCCCAGTGGAGAGGAGGTGCCACGACTATCCAGTCCCCCAACAGAAGATGCCCCCAGTGAATACAGTGACTCTGGACTAAAGGATTTGGACCAACTACCTGGCCCATCAGGGACCACTGGACAGTCAGTCACCCCAGCCCACTCACAGTCCACCACAGAGCCACCCCCTTCAGTATCCAACACCACAACACCCACCCAGCGTACCCACACCTCTGTCCCCAGGACACGTCAGGGGACAGAGGCACCGGCCAACAGGGACACTGGGAGGAATGATGTGCACCAGGGGGAGGACAGGCCCAGGGAACTGACTCTCCAGGAGGCACTCACCGAGACCCTGGGAGCCTACCAACATTCCCAGGACATGCTGGGCCAGATCCTTGATAACGTGTGGGAGAACAGGCGGCTGCAGGAGGAACAGTATTAGGGGAAACTAGGGATGAAGAATATGTCACAGACATGTAGCATAATACACCACTTACATCCCCACAGGTGCCCCAGCCAACCTCAGCGGCGAGAAGGTGCCACGGCTACCCTGTCCCCCACCATAAGATGCCCCCAGTGATGACAGCAACTCTGGACTTTTGTATCTGGTTGAACTCCCTGGCCCATTAGGGACCACTGGTCAGTCAGATACCCCAGCCCACACCCAGTCCACCACAGACCCTCCCACCTCATTATCTAACACCACAGCAACCACCCTACGTCCCCAGACCTCTGTCCCCAGGACACGTCAATCAGCAGTGTGCCCACCTGTCCAGGGACCCCAGTCCACACCTCACAGGCGAGAAAATCAACGTTCTGGGGTCAGTGGCAGTGGGCATGCTGTTCAGGGGACACAGCCACAGGGGGCCAGGGACACTTGGAGGACAGCTGTGCGCCAGGGGAAAGACAGGCCCAGGGAATTGAATGTCCAGGAGGCAGTCACTAATGTCCTGGGGGCTTACCAACAATCCCAGGACAAGATGGGTCAGGTGATAGACATCATACAGGAGAACCAGCAGCTGCAGGAGGAATACCACCAGGAGATCAAGAAAGAATTTCAGGCCCTCAACATCACCATGGTCTCCATAGCAGGGGTGCTGGTGATGTGGCTAAGACCATGAGGGAGTACACATCACACCAGCGGGCCCCTTGCACTAGCCTGTCAACTGACCAGTCCTCGACATCTGCTGCAGCTAGTGGATAGGAGGCCCTGCCACAGGACTCACAGACTACCAGCAACTCTCCCCCTGCAGAAGGTGAACCACCCTGCAAATGTTCCCTGCGTCCCAGACAGACACCAGAGACAGCTGCCAAGACCAAGACCACCGCTAGGAAATGTGACCCTCCTAAATGTTTATCTTGTGTTCCACTGTGTCACCTTGTCCACTTTGAACAGACATTGCTCCCCTTCCTAAGGCCCCTTGGACACTCGAACTGTGCTACACACAGACTGGACCACTACACTGAACTTTCCTCTACCATCACCCCATCCCATTACACTATTCCCTCATAATTTTCACTCTAATACACAGCCTTGAACACAATAGTAATAGTGCTTTATCTGACAGAAACGTGCACTGTATTAAACTGTATCATCCTGTGCAATTTTCCAGACCTTTGTGATTCCAATCAACAAATGGCCTGTAGCAGTTTGTAGTCTTCACATCAGTAAACAGTTGTAACCACACCAACATCTGCATAATGGGAAGGCATAGGTGACAGTCAGTTTGGATGGGATGGGAAGGAGGTGACTGCCATCATGCTACAGCCACACAGAAAAATAATTTGTTATAGGAATGGTCAGTTCTACTATCTTACCTGTGTGTCATTGGAAGTACTGCCGTAAAACTGATGTCCTGTTGTCCACATCCTCATCCTCTTCTTCCTCATCCTCAATGTCCTCAGGGTCCACTGCTGCCACTGGAGGATTTTCACCCTCCTCCTCCTGCAGATAGGGCACATGTCATCTGATGGCCAGGTTGTGCAACATGCAGCATACAACAACCATCTGGCAGACCTTCTCATGGGAGTAGCAGAGGGATCAACCTGTCAGATGGAGGCACCTGAAACTGGCCTTCAGGAGACCAAAAGCCCTTTCAATAATCCTCTTGGTACAACCATGAGCATTATTATACCTATTCGTAGCCCTGTCCTCGGATTCCATACAGGGGTCAAGAGCCAGGACAGGTTTGGGTAGCCAGAGTCACCTACAAGAAGTGAGGGACAAACATTACCTTGCACAATGGCATGGGGATGACTCCTGAAGGCATTCACTGATATATATTTGGTGGGGACTCAGGTTCACCTATAATTCACACTCTGTACCTCTGTAGTTGTGCCATCAGTTGTGGGATGCTGCTATTCCTCAGGACGAAGGCGTCATGCACTGACCCAGGATACTTGGCAGTAACTTGGAAGATATACTGGTCAGTATGGCACACCATCTGGACATTGAGTGAGTGGAAACTCTTAATATTCCTGAACAAATGTTCATTGGCCCGGGGGGGACTAAAGCAAGATGGGTCCCATCAATTTTCCCAATTACATGTGGGATATTTCCCATCACATAGATTCCAGCCTTCACAGTGGCCAAATCTTCTACTTGGGGGAAAGCGTTGTAGCTGCACATGTGTTTGAGCAAGGTATGTAAGTATTGTGTGCCTGTCCTCCAGTGTAGCCAAGTCCACAAGGGGTCTGTACACGGGGGCTCACCTCCTCCGCCTATTCCTCCACAATGGTAGGTCCCTAAGGGACAGAAGAGTGAGAAGGGAGCGACAACATGAAAAATGGATCCACCACTTCAGTGTACATAGAATATGTATGTAACTGGACACTGTAAATGGCTATGTATGTACAATTGACACCAATGATGCTGTTTTTATTCTAAATTGTGTACCAGCACTATACATGGCAACCGCCTATCCTGTATGTAGGGACAGGTGGAAGAGATCTCACTCCACCAGCTTTGGATGTCATGGCGGAAGGCGGTCTGCACCGCTGGGCACATCCTCATTGGCTAACATGAGGGCTCTATGGAGTACAATATCCAATGAGGATCACCGCCGGAGGTGACGGTGTACACCACCGCAGACTTGACTGCCATTTTCTGACTATAACCTCACTAGATTCCAAACTTTCCACAGGACAGCACCTCAACTGCCTGTGCTGCTGTGACCTGTGTCGGGAACCTGCCATGGCCGTGCAACAGGGGAAAGGGCTCCTGCTTTCGCTTGGGAGGAGTTAGAGAGCCTGTTGGATGGGGTCCTACTCCTATATGGACAGCTGTATGGGCCTCCAGACCAACAGGTGAGTACAGCATGGGGACGTGGCATGCGACAAGGCTGCATGGAGATGTGTGTGCGTGTGTCATTTGGGTGGGGGTATGGCTGGTGGAAGTGTACATACAGGGCTCTGGGTGATGTGTGTGCCATTTGAGGAGCAAATGCTGCTGAGCACCATAAGTGTGACAGGCTGATTATTCAAATTCATGTCCCTCTCTTTGTGTTTCCCTGCAGGTCAGCAACCAGTAGAAGAAGGGCCTGTGGTGTAATATCACTAAGGAGGTGCGGACCCTGGGGGTTTATAGCCGACGGAGCACCTACTGCAGGAAACGGTGGGAGGACCTGAGACACTGTCCCGGAAGACCACGGAGGCCCAGCTGGGGACGGTCTCCCAATGAGGAAGGGGGGCCCATCAGAATATGATCCACTTGATGGCCCGCATACTGGTGGTGGCCTATCCAGAGCTGGATGGGCACTTCAGGGCATCACAGAAGCCACAAGGGGGTAAGTCTAGTGTGTGACAACCATCTTTGTTGCATGGCATAGGATTCTGGTGGTGGGTTTTAGTCAGTGGATGGCCCTTTATGCCAGCTAATACATTGCTGTGTGGTCCAGCTCAGGGTTATTGGGTGAATAGCAAAATCTGGATAGCTGGCTAGGTGGTGTTACATGTCAGACAGGGCTTAGTAGGTCCAAAGATGGGTGCAGATGGCAGTGTTTGGCTCTTATCCTTCTGTGGTACCTACCCAATGGTATGCCAGTGTGGTGCATACTGTTCAATCTTGGTCCCTGTGTGTGATGGTGATGTGTATGCCATCTGTGGTGTTGGTGCTGTAATTGACCCACTGCTCCCTTTCTTCTCCACCCCAATTTTCTTTTTTAATCCTGTCCATGTGTGCATTCGCATCATCTGGCAAAGGAGCAATGGCACCGACGAGTGAGGGAGCTGCAGCCCAAGGGACCCAGGACGCCAAAGGGATCAGTGGGACAGAGCACCGTGGCGGGGACAGGGGGTGACAACACTGACGCTGAAATCTCCTGCAGTGGAAGCTCCCTGGTGGTTGCAGATACCTCTGAAACCATGCAAGCTACAGGTACAGTGGCCACCCCCGTACCAGCACTGCCCTCTCAGTAGGACCCCACCAAGTTGCCTGTGCCAGCTCACCCTGGAGGGTGGGCATCTCGTTCGCCCCAGGCACCTTAGGCCCAGCCCCAGACAGCCCTGCTGCACTCAGTGGGGAGGCTATTGACCTCCTGAGATCCATTGCTGTAGGGCAGTCAACCATAGTGAATGCCATCCAGGGGCTGGCATCCTAGATGCAGCAATGCAAAGCCTTCCTGGAGGACATTCACAGTGCCTTGGCAGCCCTACAGAGATTTTTTCAGGCTCTGGCCTTATCTCTGATGGCAGCCAGTGTCCCTGGTCCTACCGCCCCCCTCCAACTACCACTTCCCAGTCCCAGTCTCCTCAACTGCAACCCATCTCTTGCACACATACAGACAAGCATGCACACAAAACATCACATAAGAGTGACACAGGCAAACACAGGCACCAAACTTCAAGCCACAAGCACACACACAAACAACGGACAGATGCACTCACAACATCCACTGCCTCCACTGTCTCCATCTCCTTCTCTTCCTTCACAGTCACATCCGTACTCACACCTGCATGCACTGCATCAACAGTCCCAAACCCTGCCACCTGTACACCCATGCCCACAGACACCACAAGAGCAGACCGGCAGAAATGCACCCCTCACACCACATGCGCAGTCACCACCATCACCACCTTCACCACTTCATGCAGCACACCCACCTCACTTGCAGACACCACAATAACATCCATCCACACATCCTGTTTGTCCTCTCCCACCCTGTCGGCCCCCCTCCAAAGAAACTCCAATGTTCTCATTCAGACCCCCAACAGCCATCCACCTCACACATGTACACTGTTCATGCACATGTACCCAAGTCCAGAAGACCGCCGGAGGTATTAAGAGCTGCGTTTATACCAGGGTTTCCGCGGCACTAGCACCACAATAAAAAACCTGCAGGATAGGCTACCTATTACAGGGAATTTCTTCCCTGTCACCGGTAGACGACTCCTAAACCACACTAGCAAGCAAAAAAAAAAACAGCCCCTCCTCCAGGTACAGCACCCCACTCCTCGCATACATGTACATGCACACAGACACCTACATGCACCACGCATACACTCATTCACCTACACTTACATACATGTATTCTCTTGCACGCATCGATACTCGCATTCACCTCAGCACCCATACACCCGTTCAACCATGCGTTTACACCAGACAAAGATGCATACATACGCCCAAACACACACGCATACACACATGCAGACAACCACCCACTCACACACGTAAAGACAACAACCCCCACCCTCCCACCCCCTCTCCTGTCAGACAATCAACTTACCTGGTCCAGGGAGGAGGTCGTCCAGCAGGACACCACCACGCCGAATCATTGCACATAATACGGCAGGCAGTGTCCTTCTGGTGGGACAGGGCTGGTGGGGGAACCGCCCATGTGCCTCCCCCTGCCAGAACAACTACTGCTGGATTTCCACCCAAACTGTGGCGCAAATCCACCAGTACCCGTGATATGGTGGGTAGGAGACCACCAGCACTGGTGGTCTTCTGGCACCTGTGACTTTGTCGGTCTTCAAAGAAGACCGTCAAAATCATAATGACCACCCATATGAAGGAGTAAAACACAAAATGCTTACTTGGGAAGAAAGATATAACATTAACTTTGTGGAAAGTCAGAAAAAAACTTAATTGCACAACTGATGCTATTCTTACTGCCTATGGAAACATTTATACTGGCAGAAAAGTTAGCTCTGTGTGGCCCTCCTCTACTTGTTTTTAATGACAAAATTGAGCATTGAGTACCTGGGCCAGCACAGTGTCACCAGGTTCAAAATATAAGGACATCCTTAAGGAGTTATCAGGATCTGCAGTAGGGTTTTACTCAGCCTGAGCAAGGCATTGAGGGTGAATAGCCTTTAAATATTTCCACGTCATTGGTACTCAAAGTGTATTCCTTGTTCTGGCTGCCCCTACTGAACCTCTTTTTGTCTATTTTTCAAATCAGCAATGCTAAATAATAATTTGTAAAGTTTGTTGTTTTTACTGTTGTTGTTGTAGATTATTAAAGCTATTGTTTGTTATGTAGTTATTTTTTTCAATAAAATATGTGAGATTACTACAGAATGTTTTCCTTAACAGCTTTTAAAGATTTAAAAAGTAATATAGGGGTCATTATGAGTTTGGCGGTCCCAACATGGTCCCAAACTCGCAGGGAGGATGTCACCCCCATGGCGGTGTCATCCCCCTGCCCTATTGCAAGGTTTTCACTGGCCTGACCTAGCTGACCAGTGGAAACCTTGAAGTAGAGGGTTCCTGCTGGTCTGACCAGCGGGAACAATGCTACCAGACACTACTCTCATTGCACAGAGAGTGCCAACCAGCACCCTTGGAATGCGCACTGTCTGAAAAGCAGAAGTGGAAGTTCCTTTCGGCTGTGTCCAGGTCTTTGGTGAGGTAAATGATGAGTTGTGTGTCATTGGCATATGACACAATGTTTATTCCATGGCTTCTGACGATGGCTGCGAGAGGTGCCATGTATTTGATGAACAGTGCGGGACTCAGGTAGGATCCTTGAAGGACTCCACAATTAACTCCTGTGGGTCTGCATGTGTAGGGTGAGAATCTGAAGCTCTGAGTCCTCCCAGAAAGGAAGGCGTGGGTCCATTCCAGGGTTCTTCCGCGGATTCCTATGTCATGGAGTCTGGTGCGCAGAGTGCTTTGGGAGACTGTATCGAAGGCTGATGAGAGGTCGAGGAGCAGGAGCGCTGCAGTGTGGCCACAGTCTTGGAGTGATTGGATGTCATCAGTGGCTGCCAGAAGGGCTGTCTCTGTGCTTTGGTTGCTGTGGAATCTGGACTGGGAGCTGTCCAGGGAATTGTTTGTCTCAATGAAATTGCATAGTTTTGCATTGATTGCTTTCTCAAGTACATTGATGGGTTAGGGTAGCGGGAGATGGGCCAGAAATTCTTTAGTTCTGATGGGTCGGTTGAGGGTTCCTTCAGGGGAGGGCATATTTGGTCATGTTTCGAATCCTCAGGGAAGGTGCCGGTGTTGATGGAACAGTTCATCCTGTTTCGGAGCTCAGGGGCATTGGATGTGCAGGCTCTGATGTGCCTGTGGTGTGGGCAGGGGGTGCATAGGGGCTCCGGATTGGGTGCTGTTCATGATGTTAATTGTTTCCTATGTGGTGAGCGTGGACAGCTGTGGATGGTCTGGGTGGGTTCTGGTGGGGTGGGTCGGTTGCAGGTTCTGGTGACAGGTTTTTCCGAGAGGAAAAAGTTGTAGATGTTCTGGATCTTGCTGTGGAAAAAGGTGGCTAGTTTGTCACAAAGGTCCTGTGACGGGGGTGCTGGTGGCTTCAGAGGGGGGATTTGAGAACTTTGGTGACTGAAAAGTGTTCCTTAGTGTTTTGTGTGGAGGAGTTGATGTGATCCCAGTGTGCGTCCTTCCTACCGCTCTTGATGTTACGGTGGTGGGTGGCGGTTGCGGCTCTGAAGGAGGCAAGGTATTTACTGGTTTGGTTGTTCCTTCATTTTTTCTGTAAGCGTCTGTGGGTGTGCTTTGATTCTTGGAGTTCGGTGGTTAACCAGCTGGGCTTCTCAGCTGCGGGGGGCTAGAGTGTCAGCGCATTAGGTGATCCATGCGTTGAGATTGCACGCTGCTGTGTTGGCGTCATCAGAGGGAGGGATTTGGCGAGTATTGAGGTGAGTTGCTCATTGGTGATTTTGTTCCATTTCATGTGGGGGGGTTCTGGGGGTACGGGTGCAGCTGCTAGGTGTGGTGATTATGAAATGTATGCAGCGGTGGTCGGTCCATTCTGGGGTGTAGATGGTATTGATGGTGATCCAGTTGCTTGAGGTGAAGATGGGGTCCAGTGTGTGTCCTGCAATGTATGTGGGTGCGGAGACCAGCTGTCTGAGGCTAAGGGTAGTGAGGTTGTCGAGTAGAGTGGTGGTATTTGGGTTGACATGGTCTTTGAGGTGGAAATTCAGGTCACCGAGGAGGAGGTAGTCATCTGATGCCTGGGCCTGGGGGGTAGCGATGTCTACAATGTCGTCTGTGAATGCTGTGCGGGGGCCGGGTGGCCTGTACACCAGGGTACCGCAGATGGAGGAGTTGTGTTTGGAGTTGACTAGGAAATGAAGGTGTTCCATGGTGGTGTACTGTTCTTCTGGGACTACCTTGACACGTAGTGAGGACTTGTGTATGATGATGAGTCCTCCACCAGGGCGGGAGGGCCATTCCCTCCTTAGGATGCTGTTTCCTTCGGGAATGGCGATGGGGATGTCAGGACCAGAGGTGGGGCTGGTCCAGGTCTCGATGAAGAAGGTTAGCATGGAGGTGGGAGGGCGGGAATAGTGCTTCACAGGGGAGGGGGCAGGCCTGCAGGGGCTGGTGTGGCACAGGAGGGAAGGCAGGGACAGCAGGGGAGAGTAGAAAAGGGAAAAGCGATGGAAGATAAAACAGAAGTAAAAACGAATTAAAAGGCAGAAAAGACAAGAGTGAAAGAGAGATAGAGAGAAAGATACTCACTAGGCGACCAGGAATGAGGCGCAGGCAAGAGCCTGGGGGTGGAGGAGGGCCACAAACAGAGTCGGGAGACTCTCAGTTTGCCCCAAGCAGAAGGCAGAGGCAGCAGTAGCCAGAGGAGCTGAGGAGGGCAGCAGATGATGACCAGGAGGTCAGGGTAGTTGTGTAAATGATGTGTAAATTCTCATCTAAATGTAGATTAAGGTCTATAGTCTCTTGGCCTTATTTTACTATATTTGATTTCTCAATTAATTCCTTGTCTGCGCCCCTATATTTTCTGTTCTTCCTTCTCCCTCTCCTTGTTTTCCTACCTTTTTCCATAGACCCATTTTTATTCTGTGTACCTCCTCCCAAAAAGAAGAGCTATGAACCATTGTGCTGCCAATGGGCATATTACTTGGTCCATCTTCCTCTATCTGATAATTCTATACTACTGAGGGAGATAGTATATTGTTTTCTCATTCCACTAGACATAGCCTTTCCCTTATCCAATGGTACATCATCAAACCTTTATGGAAAAGTAAATATTATACCATTGGAGTAATCCCTTTCATCACTTCTAATTTTACTTAATTTCCTCTCTCTCAAATCTTCCATGATATTCTTTGTTAACTTTAGTCAAAATCTCATAATATTTTTCTGTAAAATTTTTCACATTCTTCTCCTTAATTTATCTATACGACTTTTCAATTGTGCTAGGCTACAGACAGAGGGGGTCATTCTGACCCCGGCGGGCGGCGGTTGCCGCCCGCCTGGAGGGAACTGCCATTTGGCCGCCCCGCGGTCAAAAGACCGCTGGGGCCATTCCAACTTTCCCGCTGGGCCGGCGGGCGCTACCTAAGGTAGCGCCTGCCGGCCCAGCGGGAAAGGGGCCTGCAACACTGAAGCCGGCTCCGAATGGAGCCGGCGGTGTTGCAGGTGTGCGACAGGTGCAGTTGCACCCGTCGCGCTTTTCACTGTCTGCTAGGCAGACAGTGAAAAGCATGCTGGGGCCCTGTTAGGGGGCCCCTGCACTGCCCATGCCATTGGCCCCAGGACACCTGTTCCCGCCATCCTGTTCCTGGCGGTAAAAACCGCCAGAAACAGGCTGGTGGTAAGGGGGTCAGAATCCCCATGGCGGCACTGCTTGCAGCGCCGCCATGGCGGATTCGCCCAGCCGGGGGAAATCCGGCAGGAAATCTGGCAGGAAACCGCCGGACCCGGTTTTCTGACCCCGGCTTTACCGCTGCGGTCAGAATGGGCAAGGAAGCACCGCCAGCCTGTTGGCGGTGCTTCCGTCACCCGCGGCCCTGGCAGTCTATGACCGCCAGGGTCGGAATGAGGGCCAGAGTTTTTATCATATTAAACAAGGCCACAACATACAGATCTTCCTCCCTTTCCTTTAATAACTTATCTTCCAAATCATCAAACGATGAAAAGATTTGAATTCATACCCTTGGTATTCATTTATTTTCAAAGTCGTTTTTGAGAGTCACTCCATCTCACCATTTAGATGAACCAGTTTTCTTCAGTTTTTCAATCTGCATAATCTTATTCTTCAAACTATCCATCAACATTTCTGTGTATTTATGTGTTCCTTTACTCTCTCTAACACATTTGAATAAATCTTCTGCCATCTTTTCTTGATTGTCATCTATCCTAGGCATATGCATCAATTAACAGTGGCCCTGCCGATGCTACCACACAATGACATCAAATTATTTACTCTAAAGGCAGTAGTGGTACTCCTGCACTGCACTGGTCAGTGCACAAAATTAATTTATCAATATTCACTCTCCCTAAGGTCTGACTATCATCAAACCTCAAATGAAATAAAACTTAAATAATTTCACTGATGACATCTTCCAATGATTGTGCTAGTTTGCTTTACTGTTTACATTGTGGCCAGTAATTCCCAAATTAATTCAACATAATTTTGTACAGCGTGGTTGTAGCTAATGGGTGTAAGGCCAATATTTATACTTTTTGACGCAAAACTGCACAAACACAGTTTTGCGTCAAAACAGTTTACCGCATGCTTGAGTCATTCCAGGGCACCAGCTGGGCACCAAATTTATGGAATCCCACAAGCCGGCGCAAAGGGTGGGCTGATGTCTGGGAAAATGACGTTAGCCAGGTGGGGTAGAGGTATGGGGGAAGAGCATTTTGCACCAGAAAACGATGCTAGGCTGATTAAAGGCAAAGAAATGTCTTTAACCAGCCTAGTGTCATTTCCTGATGCAAAACCATCCATACCACATGTCTCCTGTCTTATAAAAGACAGGAGTCATGCCCAACACCCCAATGGGCCAGCACAGGGGACAAAGGTCATTTCAGGACCCCCAATGGCACTGAAATATTTTTTTTTAAATACTTACCTCTACTTACCCTACTTACCTGGGATAGGGTCCCCCATCCTCTGGCATTCCTGTGGTGTGGGTGGGGGTGTTCCTGGGGCTTGTGGTAGCCACCTGTGGGCTCTTTCCATGATGTTTGACCATGGAAATGATTCCACACATCCCCTAACACCTGCCCTCACCCCAGTGTTAAATAATGATGCTAAGCAGGCTTGGTCAAAGGCTGTGCACGGTGCAAGGTTGGGTGGTTATAGGGGCTTGGCCCCCAGGCCTGGCCACAGGCCAACCCCTGCAGTCAACCTAAGCTGCGCATGTCCAAAGGACATGAGCGGCGGTGGTTGGCTTAACATATAGTAATTAAAATTACTTTACATTAAAAAAAACAAATAAATTATTGAAAAAAACAAAGGTTACAGAGACGTTATAGTTAGGAAATAGAATTAATCAAAACCTTAGACATTCACTTAAAACACAAAGGTTACATGGGTGGGGACTTGACCTATAGTTACCTTAGGCCGCAAGTTATAGTTACTTGAAATAACTATAACTGAGGATTTTCCCTGTTTTTGTGTGAGTAAGTTCAGAACCTAACTATACCATCCCTGTAATCTTTGTTTTTTTAAAGTGGAAAAAAAAATATATATTTTCATATATACCCACAGACATATATATATGTTCACCTCTTGATGTGGATGCCAGCAACAGGTTGCACTCCATCCCAAATTCCAAATAAGTCCACAAATCCACAGATCAGTCAAGAACAATGAAGCTGCACATTAAAGTCCATACATCACTTTCCTGGCTCAAAAAACAACTACACATTTGTTGTAAGTACGATCTACTCGATATATCTTCTTGAAACTGCAGGTTTATTGCAATGAGTAAAGATCATGCAAATGGAGCCCACAACCAATGTGTCCTCTGCCTCGGCATTTCCATCAACCTGACCACTCAGAAGCCGCGCGCAAGCAATCATGGAATCCAGGTTAAAAGTAAACACTTGACACATCTACATACAGAGTGCATAAAATGTACACTGAAAAGGAATTGCCAAACATGTAGTATTGTACGCAGTAATCTCTAAAATGGAATCACATTTCATAAAGGTAGAAGACCTTCCCTTTTTTGGAAAATAAAGTTACAACAAATAAAATATAAAAATTTGACTTTACCCAACAAGACTTAGTACATATAAAACAAAAGTCTTAACAATATCTCAACTCATGTAGAAAGCCTATAATTTTGGAGGCATCCCTTCATTTCTTGAAGCCTTACATTTAGAATTCCTTCTAACATTTCTTGAGCCTTTAGAATGCCACCACGTCTTGAGCCATTACATGTATTTACTAGCAGATGTCTCATTATTTGCCCTTTCATTATGTACCAAATTTTCCTCAATATGGATGACATTGCAAGAACTGCAAAGAGTTCCAGAAATGTCATTGCATATCACATTATCTTCATCATAGGTGTCACTGGTGAATTTACAGGAACTTACACCAAAATCTGGAAATTGAATCATTCAACTCATCTATACCTTTTAATGACTGAATTAAAGCTTCTTGAACAGGAGTAACTTTGATGGCATCCCTTTTTCACCCCCATCCTTTACCAGCTAATAAAACCGAACTCTTTGAGATTATGTCAATCTAACAAGGTTTTCGTACTTTGGACTCCCCTTTTCTGACCCTCATAGGAATTCTTGTCAAAACCCAATCTCCCACTTTAAGTTCCATTTCTTTAACATGTTGTTTCCTGTCAAAATTCTCCTTGATTTTATTTTGCTTCAAAATCACCTTCTTCTGCAAAGATGAGTGAGCTTTGGTATCATGCACTCTAAAATCAGCTAAACGTTTAATCCAGTCTGGACAAACATGTGATCTTGGAGTGCTTTTCTTTCCCGTTTCAAATAGGAAGACCTCTGCAGTGCTAAAAGAGGTCAAATGGTAGTGACAAATCTTTTCTCTTAAGAAAGATCAAACATTTGTGAACGCTCAGTCTTCTGAAGGCTCACACGTGAATGAAGAAGCTTTGATGAATAAAAATAATGGAGAAGATGCCCTGGGTGAAACTTTGTCGTAAAATCTACTACCCTTAGTGAAGCGGAAGGCAATTTTCCATAGCAGAGTATTGGTTGAACTGGCTTTGGAACCAGAAAGTCTGAAATTTTTCAACTGCTTTAGGATTTTACTGATATCTTCGCCTTGGTTGCAGGTTATTGATGTTTGGGAAGGATTACTAAATTGATGAAGCCTGCAATTTCTGTATCATAAAGTACTTAAGGAACTGCCCTGATGAAGGCGGCCTCTCAGATGAGAGAACTACAGCTGAAACACGCGTAGTCTTGGTTCCTACTTTTGTTGGTGTAGAGAAATTATATTTTGGTGATTATTAGACCAGACTGAGTTATAATTGCTGATTGAACAGGATTATGTTATTTTGAATATTGTCAGGGTTTTTGCTGATAGAGGAAATACTTATATTCATCTGTAATTAAATATATCTTTGAGGTTTTATAGATTTATGTATTTATTGTTGTGTTATCACTATTGTATTGTCCTGTCTTGTGTGGCACTCTGTCTTTGTGAGTTATTTTTGTACCTGTACTCATTGTATTGAACTGTTTTTTAATATTCATGTATGATTTAGGCTTATATTTGTTTGCTTCCCTTTACCATATCTGTATATCCATATAATCAAGATATGTTTGTTTTGTTGTACCTACACACTTAATAAATATCATTGTTTGAACTTATTGTTAAAAACATTTTTTTGTGTTTTGTATTTGTTTGATAATTTTGAACATTAGTTGTAGCTCATTTTCTTCTTGCTTGTACCCAAACATTACAACCCATCATTAGAGCTGTTTACACATCTTCTTTAAGAAATGTATTCATTCTTTTTCCTAATCCATTTGAAGAAGGTGAGTATAGTCCTACCTTGAGATGAGATATATGAAACTCTTAACTAAAATGTTTCATGCATGTAGATGTAAATATGTGCCACTATCTGTGACAAGTTCAGTTTGTGATTTCTCTATGCTAACACCTTTCTTTAAATTTTTTATTACAGATTCAGTTTTAGGCATCGCTGTAAACTCAAGGAGTACCCATTTAGAATAATAATCATTGCAAACCATCATGCACCTCTTACGTGCAGGTAGTAGCTCAAATAGTCCTGCAAAATCAAGGGCTACTTTTTGTCTGGCCTCATTAGGTAACGGGCCAAATTAATAGGTGATTCTTTAAATTTCCAGTGTTTGTCTGAAACAAGGCAAGTAGTGCAATCATCAGCAAATTTGGGGCCAGATGTACAAAGCATTATACTAGTCGCAAAGGGGCTGACTCGCAGAATAGGCCTGTTTGCGACTAGAAAAATGCTTTTTGGGATGTACAAAGCCCAAACTGCGATTCAGTAACTTGTAACCGAATCGCAGTTTGGGTTTTGCGATTTGGTATTAGGAACGAGTGTGTCAAGGGCATCCCTTCCTAATATCAAATCAAAATTGTATATATGATTGTTTTGTGACCGCAAATGCGGTCGCAACACAATCGCAATTAGCAACAATTTCAAATTAGTGCTAACCCATTCCCCATGAGACCCCTTCCCCTTTGTGAATGCATAAAAAAAAAAATTTCAGAGCAGGCAGTAGTCCCACGAACCACTGCCTGCTCTGAAAAAAATAAAAGAAAACTTTTCATTTTTGTTTTCAAAATGCATTTTTTTTTTTTAAAGCAGTCACAGACTACTGGCCCCAAAATGTCCCTTATGTGCTTCCTTGATCAAAATCAGCAAGTTCTTTGCATACTTGTATGTACAGCTTCAATGGTGTCTCAAAATTGTCGTCCTTTGGCCATCCTACCTTCATACATTTTGATATTTCCTGGAGAATGGGATCTTGATCACAATCCCCCAACCATTGTTTTTTTGTGATGATAGCATTATTTCCAACAATATCTTCCACAAGTGCAACCACACATTCATCATTACCTAACATGTTATGTCCCTCGTCTTCAACAGGCAGTCTAGACAGTCTGCCCAGACATTTCATCCACCAGGAATATATTTATCTGCAAACTTATGCTCCTGCAATTTTGACAATAGACTTACTAATCTCGAAGATGCTTTTCCAGAACCATTGCTATTTAAAAGGTGAATAAGAGGTGTGTGATCAGTATAAAGGTCAACATTTGATCCCCTTGAGTATGACTTAAACCTCTTCACAGCCCAACAGCAAGCCAATGTCTCTTGCTCATTAGTGCTGTAATGTGATTCAGTCTCAAATAATGAGTGAGAGACAAACACAAACGTGTGCTCTTTCTCCTGTGATAAATAGGAAAATACAGCACCCAAAGCAATTTGGCTTGCATCCACTATGAGTGCATACTTAGTCCTCTATCAAATGGGGATACATCTGCTGCAGACAACATAATGTTTTAACCTTTTCAAATGCTTCTTGTACAGAGTAAGACCAAAATAATTGTACTCCTTTTTCAACAAATTACATAAGGACTGGACAATGTATGCATAGCCCTGCACAAACTGTGAATAATATTCACTAAGGCCCAAAAAAGAGCGTGGTGTGTCTTTATCACATGGTGCCTTGGCATCTTCAATTGGTCTAATAAGAAGCAATGTAGTAGAAATTTCATCTGGCCCAATAGAATGGTCCAGATATTCAATACTTTCTGCCAAAATTTAAAATGTTTCTTTACTAAGAGTGATTCCATAGTCCTTGAATTTGCTTAACACCTTCTTTAGAGTAAGAATGTGCTCCTCCAATATTGCAGCATAAATTAAAACATCATCCTGGAAGGTCTGAACTCCAAGATGGTGCCCATAAGATGCTGAAAGACTCTAGCTGCAGGTGCTAGGCCAAACGGTAATCTGCAAAATCTGCATGCCCCAAATGGGGTAACAAATGTTGTTAAATCCTATGATTTGTCATATAAAGGTATCTGGTGGTACACTGACTTTAGATCCAAAAATGAAAAAAAATTGGAATCTCCAATACTAGCTCATAAACACTGGCCTTTAGGGAGTGGGTGACAATCTATAGCAATATTCTTATTGAAGGCTTCTGAAGTCTGCACATTATCTAATGTCCCCAACTTTCTTCCTAACAATTATTATCAGACTTACCCACTTGGATGAATCTGTTATTTTGACAATCACTTCACTATCCATCCTGTCCAATAGTGACTTTATCTCCTGCCTGATAGTTAAAGAAATTGGTCTAACCTTGTGGCATACAGGAACTGTTTGTTTTTGTAACTTAATGGTGCGAGAATATTTTGTAAGCTCAATTTTGCACACACAAATTTCTGGAAATTCCTTTAAAAATGTTCTGCTTGAAAACCTTCCCTTACGTCAATGCTAGAGAAAGTTATATTTACTACTCTAATCAGTGGATCAGCCCCAGGGACTAACATCAAACCTAACTTAGCTAAGTCCTGAAATCCCACTATGTGTTTTTCCTTAATGGCTACATAAATCTTAATGATTGCTTTCCTCCCAAGGTACAATGCTTGATCCCTGAAGAATGCCACTAAATCTATATCTTGCTCACCATATCCATTGGGATGTATTTCTGGAATATTTAACTTTTGATTAGTACCCCAAATTTGATTGAATAAAGTATCAGATACATTGGTTATAGGAGCCCCGGAGTCACACATCATGTCTATAGTTAACTCTGAACATAATTGTACCATACAAACCAGATCCTTTACTTTGTTTTGAACAGGTACGTCATACTGCAATGATAAAAGTACATTTGAGAACTCTAAAGATACATTTTCATCCTCAACTTTAACACTATGTACCATAACTTGGTTTTATTAGACGTACATGCACCTTGAAAATGACCCAATTATTTCCACTTTATAAAATGATTAATAATAGCAGAACGTTGTGCAGCATTATTGTAGTGTGACTTTAAACGACAGCAAAAACAAATGCATTGGACTGTTGCCCCCCTTTAAAATGTTTTTTCTGCAAATAAATTGCATCAATGTGTTCAGGTTGTCCTACAGCATTCACAAAAGACGAAGTGATATGACTTTGTTCTTCATTTATCATGCACGTAGAAAGAATAGCTCACTGAATGCTTTTTGCAAGCTCAATAACATCTGCAAATGAAGTATCCGTACAGTTGAGCAATCTTTCTTGAAATTTCTTTGAGAAACAGCTGAATACAAATGAATCTCTTATGTAGATAAGAGAAGAGTCTTCAAAACTACATGTATGTGCAAATGCTCTTAATGCTGAAATAAATTCTTTCACCAATATTTTAGGAGTCTGCTTTCTTTTTCTTTTTTAAATTAAGCCTTTCAAGCAAAAGGCTTCCGAATACTCATTCAAGTCACCTGATTCAGCAGACGTTGGAGTAGACTGTGGTAAATTGTCAAACACCTTTCTGCCTTCACTACCTTAGATACTAAAAAGAATTGCTGCCTTACGTTAGGTTGGAATCCTTCTGCACAACCCAGTAATTAGGTTGTTTTCAAAACATCTCAGCCTGGCACTCCACTTGAGGTGCTTACCTAGCTGATTGTAAAAATTGAGAAACTGGCACAAAAATGTTTGAGACCATGTCAAAATCTTTGCAGTAGTAAAATCTCTACACATGGAATTATCTAGAATCTGTAGAAGTTTTTATATGAAGACTATTCCTTGTCTTATTTAAACTAATAGTGGATAATAAACAATTCTGTGGTCAAAAACAAGTATATTGCATGTGGATTCCACTTCCATTTACTTTTGATATACATTTTCCATGAAATATTACACTTATTACTTCCAGTTAGTAATATGAGTTAAGTACACAGTTAATTTAAATCTGCGCGTACTAGCTTCTTGTTGCCTGGGCAGCGCATTTCTGAGTCTGCATGCACCCGGGTGATCCACCGTTCCCGTGCGATGCACCATAAGCTGCTGAATATCACAGCACACTCCTATGTATTCTCTCAGCCCTCTTGTAAACCGCATGCGCCAGCCTCATTGTTGGTCCAAAACACACTGCTCCCACTGACCAAATTTGTTTTCCCCTGTGTTTTCCAGCACAATGGACCTCCATTGAAGCAGCCGTATACATATGTGAGCCACCACTCAGTATTAATCTTGGCCTGAGTTGGCTGGCTTTGCTGTTATTAATCTGATTCTGTGAAGTCAAAGCCATCTGGCAGATTAACTATAGAGAGCAGTAATGTGGGCCCCAATATACCATCAAATTGTCACAAAATGTTGTAAATATGATAAACTTATTGTAGGTTCTTAGAAAATGCAGGTTTATTGCAATGAGTAAAGATCATACAAATGGACCCCACAACCCTCTGCTGCTTTAGCTGTTCCGTCAATCTAACCAAACAGTCAGAAGCAGTGCACACATGGAATTCACGTTAAAAGTAGCCACTTAATGCATCTACATACATAAACTGAAAAATGTTCCAAACACTGAAAGAAATTGCCAAACTTGTAGTATTCTACACAGTAAACTCTATAATGTAGCGTTTGTCAATTTCAAATGAAACTTCCACCAATCGCCGATATATAATATATTGTTCATAAACATAGAAAACACGCTGCAATATGATGCGATTGACATACCTTATGGCATCATTATAAATATCATGAAAATCAAGATTTTAAACTTCAATACACATATCGGTCATCACATCATCATAATATAGATAAATAATTGAAATGCAAAAGATGCCCACGATCAAGAACATAAAAAAACAGACTTGGGCATTGCTGTCTTACTTTAAAAAAGAACTAAACTGTCAACTTTGTATTGAATTCACAAACTAATGGGAGTGAATTCTGCTATCATGGGTAGATGTACAGTAATAACACACAAATGCTGTGCTCTTTTAATAATGAACTGAAGAAAACATAAAACATTGCATGTGAATATAACATTTATGAGAATATTAACACCCAGTACACCCTACTTAAAAACATTAGTGAGGTAGCACTTTCATAGTAGGTGTTAATTGATGAATATGCCTTGGATACAGGATATTTTTTTTTAACTGAACTGTGGATTTATTCTGAAAATATATGTGTGTGTCTGTGTATATGCAGTGTTACCCATGACCAAGGCGTCAGCCACAAAGCATCAAGTGGGGACCCATCTCTTTGTATTAAAACCAAATTTGCATTTCTTCAAGGTGTGTCTGCAACTGTTATTTATTGTATTGGAGATTGAAGAACCTTTTGTGGAATATTTTGAAGGGACACCCAAACTGTATACATATCTATAAATATAGCTATATATAGAGAGAGTGATTTAGATATATATATATAGAGAGAGATATAGATATAGTTATATTTTTACAGTTTGTATAAAAGTGGGTTGTTTAGTTAAAATGGTGTCATTTAACTTATTAAACATTTCAATTATCAATCTGGGTTACTTTAATAATATTAATCATTTATATAAAAATGATGTGTTGTTTGTGTTTTAGAAATCTAAATTGATGTTTTTATTTATTATTTTTTCAAAGTAGGGTTCTAACTGTTTAGTCTAGAAATAGTAGGTGTGGTTTATCAGTTTTGAGGCTTACAATAAGTTTGTTTGTAGACTTTTTACTTAAATTGGGTTGTGGTTTATTTCCCTCTTTACTTCCTTTTTCTAATTTTTTCAAGCATTTCTTGAAATTAGTGGAGTTTAGGGTGGCTTCGTCAAAGTGCCCCATGTAGGAAAATTGTGCCACCTTTCCTCTGCAATATTTGTCTTTGTTTCTTAGGACATGATGCTATCGTAGGAATCTTACCATTGAATGTGACAAGGATGTTGGGATCTGTGGCCTTCATTGGTAAGGGTGAAAAAGCAAAGTAGTCTCAAAACAACCCACTTACAGAGCTAGTTTTTTTCATGTTGGTGACAATAAAAGGATTCAATTAGCATGTCATGATTTGTAATGAGAGAGATGTTTGCTAAAATGATAAGCTTTATATTTTGAATGTAAATTCTAGGTTAATTGCATTTTCTATGCCCAGGTCCTCTTTCTTTTGGTGCCTCCATATGCTGTTGTTGAAGATATAGTACCATGTTACCCCATAGCGTATGTATGTAGATCTTAAATATGGTTGATATCATTGCCTGTTCAAAATCTATGATGATTTCTAGTGGGTTGTGTTCGTTTGTGGCTTTATATGTGTTCATATTTCATTGTAGATTTACTTTGTTTGTCAAATAAAAGTATTAACACTATTGGGATATTTGTATTTTGATATTGCCTTTAGATTGTGCATATTTGATTGAAAGGTGAAGGGTGTGCTTTAAAAGTGACATCAATCATGAAAATGGTATATTTGTATCAGAAATGGTCATTTGGTTCTGTTATTGTGGTTGTCATGTGGTACAAAGGTGTATTTTAATGCATGAATATTAAGTGTTGGGCTGGGTCTATAACTCCATATGTTTAAGTGCTACTTGTGCCACAGGTACCACTTAAGGTTTCATAGCTGTTCTACATTTACTTGCCATTAATTAGGCCTACATGAATTAATATTTACTTTTGGCTGAAACACATTAATTTTGGTAGTTTTGCATATCAAAGTATACACATAATTTCCAAGATTACTCCATTACACTGTGTTGCATAACACTACTCCTTCATCTTCACATTTCTTCACACTCACCAGGCAATGCAAAATAAGTAATTCTGTGACTTGACAGTGGAGCTACTGTGCTATGGTTAAACTGCTATAATCTATTTCCCTCCTCAAACATCCAATGACTGTATCATTTGTAATATATTTCAATGCTAATATTCTATGACTCTTAAAGGCAAAATATACAAAATACACCTACTAAGAAAAAGAACTATAACTTACACTCTAATAGCTAATATGTTGCATTTCCATTTTGTAAACAAATATGATTATTTTTCACAGAGTTATACACATTGAAGGATTGATATACAGAAAACATTAAAAATAACTTTACCAAATGGAATCATCCATTTTTTTCTACATTGTCCATTAGGTGAAACTGATAGGAGTACTTTGCTAACAATATTACTTTTGCTTCCTTGCACAGATTCTGCCAATGTATGTTTAATTTAAAAAAAAATCAAACTCACTCCGTTACCCCATTTATATTTCTAACTCCAAAAGTTATTTTTCTAACATTTGGTTTCCTGTTACCTAGTCCATTAGTTGAAACTGACAGGAACAAGTTGCTAATTATGCTGCCATTGCTCCTTCACAAAGACCTTTTATAATATAATATATTTGCTTTATTAAAAAATGCATTACACTTTAAGATCTGATTTCATTAATCTTTGAAAATATAAGTCATATTATACCAACATGAACTACTACATATACAGTGCATTTTTTAGTCTCTTTCACAGTCATAGGACAAATGTGCTCATGAACTATGGTTGTGGGTTTGAGTTGATTCTAATTGTCAGCAGCAGCTAACACAAACATTTGACAATTTCTTAGCAGAGACTTCGTAATTGGATAACTTTCTTTTTTACTCATTACTAAGCTACTTGTTTTGGTCACAGGCATCTTCAAATGTAGAGAGCTAGATATTCTCTTGCCAGAACTCTCATATATTGGCTAATACACTATGGGCCAGATGTAGCAAGCAGTTTTGCCCATTCTGTGTCTATGGGAAAATGTGTTAGTACATATGGCCCTATGTGGCGTCATCCACACCCTGGTACCTCCTGAATGACTAGGCCACACAAGGAGCTGTAAATTGAATGCCTTTATTCCTCTGAGGGTACCTCTCAACTCCCTCATTCTAAACCAAGCTTTCCTTAAATTCTATTCTAGTGATTACATCACACTGATTCCGAGTCCTCGGGGAGGTAGAAAGGTTTTGTTCTAAATCATGCAAGACACTACACACAGGTTAGCATGCATGACAGACTTGAGGGAGAGGGGGAATCGGACGTAAATCTGAACTGTCAGGACATGATTAGAGTTACGTAAACCAGCCCTCCATCTACTGGGAGACACAGAAAGTGATGTGAGGCAAGATTATCAATTGTTTGCACTGGGTTGCCTCGTAGGTGGGTCTGGTCTATTCTATTCTATTATATTAAATCTGGAATTTACCAACAATAACATTGAAGAGGGGTTACTGTGCTGTGAATGTTGGCACATTCTTAAACATGGTAAACTTCACAGGTGTTACAAGCAGGGGATAACTTGTATGAATAGATACATGACATTATTCCTTTATGATAGCATGCCATGCAGTAGCCATCTGCAGGTTGGACAAGGTTGGAATTAAAATCAGGGCCATATGGGGCTAAATTTTGGTTACTTGACCTCTAACATCAGGTCAATGAATACCAATGTACCTCACTATTGGACTATAAGGGCCTGACGCAAAAAGGTAAATATACATGTATATTCTTACTCCAGCTACTCTCCACATATTTGCTATTCATTATTTAGGTGCATTGCTATTCCACTTTTCTAAGTGTAGAGATGCACCTAATTATAGACTTACATGTGTCCACCCCTTCAGTGAAGCAGTTGTGCCTCCTACAACAGAATTTAAGAATATCAAGTCACAACAAGTAATGTAATTTCCTTACTTTACATTCTGCTGGTTGGCTGACATATCTGCCACTTAGGAAGGGACATCGGCCATGGAAATGGTGACCTCCAGCATGGAGATGGAGGCCTACCTCACCTAGGTGGGGACCTATGATTGTAAGGAAATAGGCAAATACTGTACACATCACCCAAATCACGTTTCGCATACTTCAAAACACACACACATATAGTCCATACCTTAGGCTATGCATTTTCCCCTTGGTCTACGTGATTCCAGAATGCAAACTACAACATTAAAGAGAAAGAACAATTTCAATGAAGAAGAGACAGTCTTATTAGTTAGATGTCTGTCAAACACTACAAAGCATTACATTGTCTGCCTCCATATAAGTTGAGTGAAGCAGAGATGGTACCCTTGTGGCAGGAGGTCACAGAACCTGTACGTGCCAGGGGGCAGGAGAAAGCACTCACTGTGTCGGATGTCAAAAATATGAAAGATAATTTATCCAGGATTCAGAAGGCAAAACCTATTCCGGGAAGTGCATATGCATCCTGTTTCCATCTCACTCTCCTGAGTTTGTCCTCTATTCCCAGAATGCACCTTCACTGCTATATGGACTGCCTGCCGCAGACAACCCTAACATAAGATCAGATAAGGCTCAAACCATCCTCTGTATCCCTAAACATCATCCTACAACCAGCCATCCTCTACCATTTTTGATGAGCAGTTAAAAAATGGCTGTATGTCCTGCTATCTAAATTCAGCAGGCAGATATGTAACCAATTCCTCAACAGCCCTTACAATGCTGGGGAATCTGAGAAGTTTGGCCCTGGATGATGTGGAGTGATCTCCACTGTGGCCAAACTATGGTCCGCCATCTTTAACTTTAGTGGTTGGACCATTATGTTGGCTCAAAGGGTACTCTGTCCTCGTTGTGATAGAGTACTCTTTTCCCCCAACATATTATTTGGGCCCTAAGATTTGACATTGTGATTGCAGGACAACAATTATTCTTGCAACCTCTGTTATCTTCCACAAAATGACCCTTTATGTTTTTGTACTGCTTTTCCAACACACCAGCGTGCTATGATCATGTATGTCTTCAGATGACTCTGTATATGGCTACCCTCTCAGCTACAGTGAAACAACAGCGCTTGGTGTCTGCGTTGTGACTGACTCCATAGAAGACAACAGGGAAACTCTAGGCAGCAGCGAATATACAAATCATTTAAGCATGTAAGTCTGTGAACATCAGATATTTACTACTATAGACCATTCTTTTTTTTTCTCTCAGAATCTTTTGCTTCAAACGTCAGTTTAATATAAATGTATATTTTTATGGGTTATGGATTATTTGTCATATTTGCACCATTTGTGTCAAATAGCACTGTTATCCTTTGATTTATAACTCTTTATTCCACTTTTCAATTTAATTTTCACTCCATCAGCTGGATATGGGAATCCTCTACTAACAACAACTGGGTTAGATTAGGTTATCAATTGATAATGGACAATCTACAAGGAGTGATAAGCTACCAGGGCAAAGGTTAGGCAGTTAACGTCAAGGGAATCAACAAAACAGAAAACATTGGTAATGGAGAAGGTGAGATGAAAGTGTGTGTATGTGGTAAATATATTCAGGGATCACCACCTACCTCTACATGTTGATTTATGCTCTAGAATTACCAACGTTATGATTTTTTTGTGAATAACAATTGTCTTATTCATTTGGGGATGTGTTTTAGTATTTGAATGCCCCCCTAATTTCTTCCTAAATGTCCATAAACCATGCTCATTTAGCAGTAATTATTCCCCATTTTCTAATGACTCATCCTTGTCCCACCCACATTTGTAGTGAAATGTATGTGTAAATATGCAGAGATTCATGCTACCATGAGATACCTATAGATTAACAATAGGTAGTTATGAGGGGTAGGTCTGCAGCATGATCTTTGTTAATTTATGCTTATAGAATGTAGGACTATATTAGTACAACCTTATGTACTACACAATGATGTTTGTGAATCTTCTATAGATATGCATTCATAGGTAGGTATCTCAAAGGAACATCATATTTATGTGCTGGTATAAACTGACTGAAAGAATTATTGTCACTGTTGCTTGTTACAATGTGAGTGCTGGGACAGGGATATTTGTGTTTGTAGAGACAGTTGTGCAAAATGGCACAATGCCATCACATTACATGGCTTTTCCATTGTCAGCGCCCATTTTAGGTCCTCCAGAAGCAAATTCTTTTAGTTTAACAATAATTGCACTCTGCCATGCACAGTTTTGTCATCAATTATGTATTTTCAAATGTGGCAGTGACGTTATCAGTGATGTAATTGAACATGTCGGTAATTAGCAGTGCATGGTGAGGGTGCAAGTTATAGTTTATTTCAGGCATGAGTTATTATTACTTGAGATAACTATAATTGGTGAATTTCAAAGGTTTTGTTTGTTTAAAGCTTGTTTTACCTGACATCTTCACCTAAATATCTCGTCCCTTTAGTCTTACTTTGGCTTTGAGTCTTTCCTCTAACATTTTTCAGACCAAAAAGTACAGCCAAAGAACCCACTACAAGGGGTCTCTGCACTCCAGCTGAAAAGCACCCACTCTTCTCTGTGGCTGGAGCAAGCCCTTTTTAAAAATGTTTTGAGTGGGTACCTTGATGCCGACCTGGGGTACCCACATCAGGTCTGAGGGGGGGGGGCAAAGCCCCTGTGGCTCCAGCTGGCTCCCCAGCCAGCACCCATTGGGATGCTGGTGGGAGCCTGTACCATTCTTCTTTGCTCCTGCCAAGGCACAAGCAGCTTCTTAACCTGCACCCACCTGGCCAGGAGAAAAAATGTGTTTTCTGCCAAGGCTAGAAACAGAAGCATCAAATAGATAGGCTACCCATGACACTGCTTCGATCTGGCCTTGGGGGATGTGGGACCTAGTGCCGACCCATAGCTTTCCTAATTTTAAAGACAGCAACAGGGGCCCTAGGGGGTAGGACATCTCTACACCCCATATGTATTTTTTATTAAATTCAATCTATGGCAAGGACCTGTGTTCCTGAGTCCTAGGATGGCTGCTGCCACATCTTTCTTGATGTAGTGGCTGCCAATCAGATTGTATCTAGAGATCTGTCAGCTCCACTCCATGAAATATGCAAAGTTTCTGACCCCTAATTCTTCAAACACTACTGTACAGATCTACACCAAATCACAAAAAGCACACTTTGTGAAGCAAGGTCTATTGTTCTGCCAAATTTGTTGTAATTCTGTTCAGTCATTTGGTAGTAGTTGTGGTTAATTTTCTTATGGAAATATGAATGGGGAAAACATGTTTTAGGTTCTCTTATAGCTTTGGTAGCATTTGGCAAATCTTCACAAAACTTAAAAAAGAAAACCTCATCTACCTCAGCTCCTGGTAAGTTTCAGGCTGATCCATGAAACAGGGGCTGAGGAAAAAATGGGAGTTCGAAAGCACTTTTCCCCAGGAAACTTCACATAGAAACGTTGGACACAGTTAAGGTAAGAACAACTGAATGGAATGACACCAAATATGGCAGAGATAGATCATTATTCAGAAAGTGTCCTTTTGTGATTTGGTGCAAATCCATTCAGTAAATTTTGTGAAATTAACATTCAAAATGTATAGATATTTCAGGCTGCAGTACTACTGGTGGGCGAGCTGATAAAAACATAAGATTAGATTGGCTGCCGTTAACATTTTCAAGAAAGTTGGCATCCATTTTAGTACTCAGGGACTCATTCTCAGTGTTGTAGCAACAAAAAAGAGAAGACATATGGGGGAAGGGTAATGATACCATAAGCCATGTTTCAATTTTTAATTCCCCACAGAGGGGACAGTGCCCAAGGGGTTGGCACAGTTATATTTTTTTATGATTTTGTGGGAGCATTGGCTCCCTCCTCAAGGTGAATAAAGCCTTGGGGACCCTCAGCTCTCTGTGGGTAGCACAGTTATAAAGTTTTAAAGGAGTCCTGGGACGCTATCCCTGGGGTCCCAAAGCACTTATATGTTCATGGAGGTGGTGCCGTAAACTCCCACATTGCATATAACCTTCAGTTCCCAATAACTGAGAGAGTGGGGGCACATTTCACATGCATTCCCTGTCATCATGAATTGGGCAGGGAGCAGGAAGGTGCTGGCTCCTGTGCCAGCTTGGACATTGTTGGCCAGGTGGGGAGCAGGCTAGGCAGCATGAGAATGGACTCCCAGCACTGCCATTACATACAAAAAAAGATATACAATAAAAAAAAAACAGCATGGCAGAATAGGCGTGCCATGGTTGGGAGTAGGGCACCCAGAAAAAAATAAAAAAAATAAAATTACTCACTGCCTCCCCATTGCAATATTGAACCAGTGAGGTGGCTTGTACAATATTCACTGCTCCTGCTCTGGAGTGTCCCATAACACCCTGCAAGGACTTTAATTAAATTACTCTAGTTGTTGTGATGCCCCAATGGAGTGTAGGGGCACCATCAACAATTTATGTAGTGTTGTGGGGGGCTGAATGAAACACAGCAGCCCTCCACGAATGTAGGTCTCCTGGGTCATTTAATGCAGGAGAGCTCATTTTTAAAGCTGGAGCTGCATTCTCTTCAGCAGTGGGTGGGGAAAATTGAATGCAGTGAGAACCTTTATATCTATTTCCATTTCAGATACTGCTGTCTACTGCCATCTTGCATTGACAACTTGGATTGTAACAGATTGACCCAGTGAAAATACAGCAACTTCAGGCTAGTCGAGGATTGTGTCAGTGAACATTGGAGAATGCTCAAAGCACTCCAAACTCACATTTGATAACGGCTGCAAACATGTCTCTAATAATAGAAGATAGATGGCCCAAAAATGTTTTCTGAATTTGATGTTGGGCATGCAGCAAGACACCTGTTTCTGGGTTTCTGACCCTATGGGAAAATGAATGAAATAAAAAAGAAATTACAACAGGAAGCCTGGGATGTATTTAATGGGGTCACTCTAGCAACAGCCGCCAACTTACATGATTCAACCAATGTAAAGTCTGAATTGCCAATTGAACAGAAACTACCTCAATGGAGAAATTGGTAAAACATGAGTTGAGAAAATGATATGAGGTGTGTTTCTGACAAAGTGAAATTTTGTTTTGATGAATACCCAGGGGCCGCTGATTTTCATTGTTTAAATCCATACCCTGGATTACTAGAGGAATGGGCACAGTTTATGATGAGAACATATAAAAGAATGTTGGAACTCTTAGTCATATATGCCAAAGACTGCACCCTGCCCGTCAAAACCTGGAATTCAGTAAGGACCTACGCCTAGCTACCCACAATATTAGGCTAATTGTGACAATTCAAAAGAAGCCTGGGGAGGAAGAAACTGCACATATGAGCAATCCAAGGTTCGGGGCTGTGGCCCTATAGACAAAAGGAAAAAAAGATGAAACAACAGGAAGGACAATAAGGCATCCCCAAAGTGACCTCTTGTGAGGCAGCTGTGAAAAAACAGACAATTCGACCCAGTGTTCGGTGATCTGATTAACCCTATGTCAGATGTAAATGTAGGGAAATGTAAGGTAATAGTGGAATCCTGCATAGCTCCCTTGGTTGGAAGACTGGAACACTTGCTAATAAACATTACTTTTCAAACCTGCAACCTAACAAAACTCAACTGGGTCTGCCACAAGGTCATCCTGATGGCATAGAGACCCCACCTCTGCCCTGTGATAACCCTATTAATCTAGCTGGACCGTCACCTTCGTCAAATTGCATAACCCAGAAGACAGACCATAGTTTATTTACGACGTGCCAGCAAGGGACAACGAAAGCCCAACTGGAACCCCAAAGGGGCTTTACTGACATTCAAGTAAGTCTATCCAAATTTGGACTGTGGTGCATGGGCATCTACATTGCTATCACAATTGTTTTTGTGCAGGATGGGATGAATGAGGTATGTCCTCCTGTGCCTACTACAAATATGGCTCAATGTCTTTTTGAGCAAATGTTTCACATTACACTACACCTTTATGCTACACATGAATTGTGCACTCTAATTGATTATTCAGAGATTTGGAAAATTCACCATCAGTGAGCACTCTCTGACTGTTCAGGCTGCATGACCACTAAAGCGCATTTACATACTCCTTTCATTTCCATATTTTCTACTGCAATGTATTGCAATGGGTTATGTTCTAATACAATAACAATAAAATGCTCTTCACGACAGTCAGAAAACAAAACAACACAAACAAGACAACATCTCCTCTATTATTTCCACAAACCATACATGAACCAGTACTTACTTGAGCAGGTACCAGCACTTGATTCCCAACACCGGACCATATCAAATCTACCACAAGGTGGCCCTATATATCTGTTTCTGAGGAGACCACATAAACATGGTTAGAAATAAAACATATAATAAAAATTAATAATATCAGTGCATCCACACCAATCAGCTTTTGGTGTCCTGAAATAGCCACTATTGTTATTACAGTTAAATTGTGTTGGTTATTAGTCAGATTAAATCTGATTATATACTTTCAATGGGCCAGGGCAAATCGTCATGGAACTCCCGGCTGTGCACGATGGATCTTGTGTTATTCAGAAGCAAGCCCGTTGAAAGTATATCATCAGATTCAATCTGACTACTAATGTGAGCCCTGGATTTCATTGATGCACGGCGCTCTAAAGGTATTTGACCTGGAATACAAATACCCACCACTGGATAATTACTTGCCTCCCAGACCTCGGGACACAGTGAAGCAATTACATGAAGATGTCCCTGACCACCAGGTTGTATTCCCATACTGGATTTTAGGTGCTACCGACTTGAATTTCCCTGTCCTGATGATGACCCAATTTTGATTTGTTTCTGCAACTGGGTCGAAACGTTAACATATCTTTGAGTGTGGAATATAGAAATATAAAGAACTTTTATGCGTCTTCAGGGCTTCCTGGACTGACGGCGCCACTAGAAGTCCATAATATTCTTAAATCCACCCTTTGTACATACTCTGTATATATCACCTTCACTTCTTTGCACTTTTTTTCACCTTCACCGCTTTGACTAGGAGCACCTATTCAGACAAATGTGAACTTTATGTCTAGAATAACATGTTTAAAGAAATATACACCTTACGTCTGGAATAACATGTCTAATGAAATACACAATGTAATACATTTCTATTGATGTGACATTGTTTGTATGCATAGAATTACTTTAGCTATAGGATTACTGCGGAAGTCTAGGTTACTTCCCCCTTGCATTGACCATTATTCTATTTGAATTTTCTAAAGGTGGCATTTTCAGAATTGAAATTAAAATGCAACTTTACCATTCAAGATGATTTTAAATTGTAATTTCTTAGAGTCCAAACACGATATTTCTACCTGTTCCTCAAACAATGCTATGACCTTTTTAATGTAATAAGGTAACCCAATGTTAAAGTATGTGAAAGGTAGGCTTCAAGGTAGTGAAAAACAAATTTGTGAGTTTGTCACTACCAGGACATGCAAAACTTAAAAGTACATGTCCAGCTTTTTAAAAACAATGCACTCTGCCCTATGAGGTGTTTAACACCTAGCTTTGGGGTGACTTATATGTATTCAAATGGAAGATTTATGCCTGGCAAAAGATTTTTTATGCCAGGTCAAAATAGCAGTTTAAAATTGCACACAGGACAGAGAAAGGGTACTTAAGTGGGTGGCACAATAAGTGCTGCAGGCCTACTAGCAGCATTTAATTTACAGGCCCTTGGGTACACGATGTACCACTTTACTAGGGACTTACAAATAAATGAAATGTGCCAATTGGGTGCAAGTCAAATTTAAAGGTTAAACAAGAGAACACAAGCATTTAGCACTACTTAATAGTGCTAAAGTGCACAGAGTTCTAAAACCCAAAGAAAACAGGTTTAGAAAACAGGAGGAGTGAAGGCAAAATGATTAGGAGGACCCTGCAGATAGTGCTAAGTCCAACAGTTTTCCTTTGCACACAAGACTATTCTGAATAATCATCAATAACCAATAACACTGGACTAACCACCAACCCTGAAGTCGGGACCAGCATGCTAACTAAGTCACTTCAACACCTCTTCAATAGTACTAACCAATATAAAGATGCAATTACAATGAAATACAATAAAACCTATGAAATACATATTATTCAGAGGGTTCATGTAGGGAGAATCCATTTCATAACTATTGGAAAAAAGAAAGTTTGGAATATTTCAGAGAAAAAAAATGTATTTAATGTTTAGACCGCTAACAACCAGAGATGCAATGGAAACAAAATAACACTAATTGGCATTCCTTCTCTCTTTAACGCCAATTGGTCCCTAAGTAGCAATATGTTAAAATCTGCCCTTTGTAAGAAGTAAACGTAATTCACCTCCGACGTGTTGCCATGGCCAAGGTTTGTAGCACTTTAATTCCACAAATACAAACTGTTTCAAAGCGAAAATATCCTCATTATTAAATCTGGCATTCCTCACAAAATGCTAAAAAGCCTTGGATGCAAACATACAAAAATCATGTATAGTGGCTGCTTTCCAAACACGTCGGACAGCTTCATTGTGTTTATAGTTCTAATGAAAAATAGAGCTGCAGGTTGCAAAAATACACTTTTGAAGCAGAGCATTTTAATGAACACCTAAAATTCGCAAGAAAAATAAATAATTAGCTGTAGACCATAGACTTGGTTCCGCTAATAGTTCTAACAAAGCTTTTCTACGGAATGTCATTACTACTGTTTGTTCAGGACTGGTTTTCCAATTAGTAATGTGATAAACGGTATGTTTTTGTGCATTGCGCACCCATTAAAATGTATTTAAAGGGCACTTCAGGTGCCATAGTTTTTTGCCTGAATTCTCATTATTCGCTACATTTTAAAGGTGGTAATGTGTTTGAAAGGACGTTCATAAAATAAAATGCAAATGTATAAGAGACACGTTTTTCTTGGTTCGCATGTGTATTTCTCAAACAAATTTAAAAAGGAAAGAACATTTAAAAAAATGCATCGGTACAGAAAGAAAAAGAAAGGAGGTTTTTGAGGTGATGGTGCCCTTTGTTGACCAACTCATTTGACCTGTCTTTCCTTATGTATTCTTGCCTTCTTCTGACTTTAGTACTTTGCTGCTGTTCTAAAAGGTGGGTTGTTAGTGTCATAATTTCACTGTTGAAATACTAACTGCAACAATATCGAATCTAAGATGTCGACTTCGTCTACATCGTCAAGGCGGGTAGCTTTCAGTTTAATAGCAGGACCTTCACACTTCTTTATATGTGCTTACCTTGATGATGTAGACTTTGCGAACTCAATATTTTAGCATGACGATATTTCATTTGCGACCTACTGAAATACTACTTTAAAAAGGGCTCTACATGAAGTTTTTGTGATATAAAACATCAGAAGTCTTAATGCAGAATGTTTTGGCAATCAATTTTGAAATATCTTTTTTTTGTGAGCATAAAAGGGTGATTTATTTCATCCCTTACCCCCAACCTGGCACATCTGTTTAATAAATGTGTTTACTTTTAAGAGTATTTCAATGGTTCTTTGAATTTCCATGTCCTAGCTCGCTGATTTCTTTTGCTCATTACACCTTCAGTGATATTTGCCAGAAGTGTATAGCTATTTAGGCATACATTCTTTAATTTAACAGAGTATGGCTGCCTCATGTAATTTGCTGCACTTGTACTGATTAGCTCATGCAGAAGCTTAGGATCCAAGCCAGCAGAGGAAAGCCCAGGAAATTGAGCTTGTATAGTCCACTGCTAAATAATGATTAAGGTCATATACGTTGTTATTTGTCAATCAATTTTCAAATCACCATTTTGGAAGTGGCTATAGTGATTTATTGATCCTCGATCTAACTGACCCGGAAGCACTATTCTTTTGGTGCCATGCAGTGCTTAATTTGTAAAAGGATAAGTGCTGGGGCCCAAAGTTTTTAGCACATGCACGGATATGAGGATAGACATTACAACAAACATGACATAATGCAATCACAAAAAAACTCTCTACACATAAAAACCATGTACAAAACAAAGTGCCAGACCAGGAAGACAATGACATCAAACGTCAAGCCCATTGTTCAATATATTTCAATAAAATGTCAAATGTGAGAGATGACTTGGAAATAGCATTGTTCTTGAAAGTGTCTGCCATCTTCATGTTTGAAAGAGGGATAAGAGTGAATATCCTATCATTGTGCAGTTTTTCAATATGTCTTTGAGACACAGCATGCTGGGCCAAGTAAGGATTCTAGACCGGAGACCATAAAACTGGAGTGATGGGAAAGTGTACAATTGGTTGTGTTACAGTTGAAGTGATGGCCATCAGCTTTGTGCAATAGCTGTACTATAGGGGCATACCCTTGATCCAAAATACAGAAGAAAAGATTCGCCATTTGTAGCTAGATAATCTACATTTGATATGAAGACAAAGAAAGTTAATGAAGATCTTCCTAACTTAATAGAGAATAACATTTACTGTTTTATTACAGACATTGGGGCAAATATATATCTTCCTTGCGTCTTTATTGTTTAGTAATCACATACCTAACAAAAAATAAATAACCCTCAATGCTGCCAATCCTGGCAAAAAGGGAAATACAAAGTTAGACCCTCCTTTACTCAGGATAGGCTTCATTATATTTCCCTTTTCTTTTCTTGATGTTGCAGAGTTCACAGTCCATGGCTAAAATGAAAAGAGAAACAAATTAGAGAAGTTCCAAAAGAACCAAGATACCATCATCACTCATGTGATGCAAAATCTATCTATCCAAGTTCTGAACATCAGATTGCATCTCCAGGCTGGTTTGTCCTATTGATCGATTAGGGGGTAGCTGGCATAGATGAGAGTGGGACCTAGGGAGAAAATAAGAGACATGAGATTTCAACACGTAGGTTGGATCTCATTCAAGTAGTGGGATGATACCTATGTACATGTCTTTAATAGCCTCAGACCTTTCCTGCGCTATTTAGTTAGAAAGCTCTTCATTATACTACATGACTGGAGGCTTTATTGTCAATGGTCCAAGCCATCTAACCACAGAAAAAGAAGCAGGTTCTAGAGGTTTACAATAAAACGTTTTAAATGTAGAAATTTTTGACTAATCAGTGGACCTAAAAAAAAATTATTGCAATCTTGCCCTGGCCAAAAATGCCTTGGATATCATTACCCCTTTAAAGGAATGATCCCTGAGAGATTTCACATCCATCCTTGGCAACACTATTATCCATTTAACTCACATACTTAAATTAGTTGATGAGACTGGGGGAATACATTTATGAAAATAAATTAACAACTGAAAGGAAGATATTCCTAGAACTGCAGTTTTGTCAACATGCTGTTTAATGGCACAAACTGTACATCCTTTAGGGTGAAAGAAAAGAAAAAAATGAAATTCTACATCAATCACAGCATTTCCGGTGCAATTTAGTGCTTCTAAAGATAGTGAAATATGCACCAGTAGGAGAAAGATCCATTATCGTAACATCCAGTAACCTAACGTTGGATACTTGTTTTCAAATCCTGAAACCTATAATTTTTGCCCTTCCAACTCCTTGCACTTTAACCTTGCTAAACAGGAGTAATGTGCCTGTGCTCCTTCGGTAAACATGGTTCAATTGGATTATACCTAACTGACTTATTTAACTTACCAATAAGTCCCTAGTACATGGCATGGAAAACGTAACAATGGCCTTGAAGTTAAATGTAATGCTGTGAAAAATTATAATTAGGAGCCACTTCTGAGGCAAATATGGGTGGTGCAAACTGTGTCATCCAACATCAATTGTGATGTTTTGTGTTGGCAATAAATAAACAAAACACATAATATCCCTAGCATGACTGCATTCAGAAATAGAAGATGCCCTGGAAGTCCCAGTGAGGTTTCAAGCACAGTTGGGGATCCAGAAGACTAGATAACTTTTCTCAAATGTCTGCCCCTGTCATTAGAGATAAATGGATTGCAAGAATGAGTGGTGCTCTTGCCAGCCAAGTGTGAGGACCCCTGGACCTGGGGAACCAAGTGCTAGCCTGCAATGCCACACAGTGCCTGGGACGGGGTCCCACAGACCTGAGGAGGGTTCTTCTACTTAGGTGGGTGAAGACGTTTTTGACTGGACCCTGAGTCAGAGCTCTGGTTGGCATGAGGCAGAAGCCCCCATCATGGGCTCCAGTCTGCAGACCACCATGTTGCAAAGCACCCTTTCTGGGCTAGGTGAAGAAGCTCTGACTGGGCCCTGGATCAGAGGTCCAACTAGCTCAGGGCTGAGAGACTCCATTTTTGGTCTCCATTAACCGGGATGGTGTCCCACAACCTGGCAAAGGCTCTGCCACTTCAACAGGTGAAGAACCTCTGACCAGGCCCTGAGTCAGAGCTGCAGTTGGCCCTACAGTGGAAAACCTCTCCTAGGCTTCATTTTCCAAGCTGCCATGTGTCAAAGTGCCTGGAGCTGTGTCCCACAAGCCCAGGGAGGGTTTCCCTGTTTGGCCAGGTTAGGAATCCTTGACCAGACCCTGGTCAGAGCTCCAGCAGGCCTGTAGGTGGAAGCCCCTCCTGCTGTGGCCTCGCTTCCCAGGTCCACCATATCACGTAGCATCTAGGACAGGGTCCTGTGGTCAAGGGAACACTTCCTGTGCCTGCCCAGGTTAAGAAGCTCAGAATAGGCCCCAAGATTAGAGCTTTTTAAGCCCCTGGGCTCTGTTCTCCATCTACCATGTCTCAAAGGATGGGGTCCGAAATGCAATGGGAGGTCCCCCCTTCTTTGTTCAGTTTAAGGTATTCTGACTGGGCCTCATGCCAGGAAGACTACAGCCCTGGGCTCCTAGCTTCAGTCAGCTGCACCCCAAAGTATCCAGGACATTGTCCCGCAAGCCCTGGAAGACCTACCCTGATCTGAAAACCTGACCCGCAGAGTCCCTGGCCCCTACAAGGGTGAGCAGAATTTTGACCTAAGACATGTGCAACCAGATTGCTGTTCTCTTAATCTGGCAATCTGTTTGCTCCAAGCCTGGGCACTCTGGTAGCTCACCATGAGAATGAATTGCGCAACCAGATGGCTGGGTGTAGTGCTTTCCTCTTATTTAATTTCTAAGCACTAACATAACACAACAGAAATGCACTTCTGAGGTCAAGGAAGACTTTTATTGTTATTTTATTCTTCCCCAACCACAATGTTTATGAATGAATGACGAATTAGTAGCTTTCAAGTCCGCGTTAATCAAACAAAATATATCAGTTTGCAATATACACAGCAGGTTATATTTATAAGATATTGAATGCAAAGCAAAACAAATACTTCACCGTGTGGGAACTATTCACAGCTTCATCTTTCTAAGGTCTGCAAGCTGAGGACCCCTGTCAACCGCGAGAAAGAGAGATTCATCTACCCACACGGGATTGCTGGCAGCCTGCGCCAAGCTCCAGCACGAGGTCCGGCAGATTCGAATCTGACTCTCTGCAGCCTGTTACATTCGTTACAAAGGTGTGCCCCCTCCTCTCAGACCTGGGAAACTGAGCAAGCCTTTTGGAGACTGGCCAGGTCTCCAAGACTACTCCTGTTCCCAAGCTCAAGGGAAGAGAAACGACGCCCATGTACTCTCTCTTATCAGGTCTAGTCTACTGTGAGAGCAAAACATCTTGGTTCTCTGGTGCAAAAACACAGCTTGGAAAAATACAGAACTCCACGTTAAAGGCAATGGGCAGCTAACCTAAATATCAAATGCAATGTCATGTTAAAGGCAATAGGCAGCTAACCTAAATATCAAATGCAATGTCTAGTGTCATGTCAAAGCCAATAGGCATCTAAGCTGAATACAAAATGCAATGTCTTATATCATGTCAAAGCCCATAGGCAGCTGAGCTGAATATAAAATGCAATGTATAATATCATGTCAAAGCCAATAGGCAGCGGAGCTGAATATCATGTCAAAGCCAATAGGCAGTTAAGCTGAATACAAAATGCAATATATAATATCATGTCAAAGCCCATAGGCAGAATATCTAATAGCATGTCAAAGTCAATAGGCAGCTAAACTGAATACATCATGTCAAAGTCAATAGGCATGCAATGTCAAAGCCAATAGGCGGCTAGACTGGATACAGCATGTCAAAGTCAATAGGCAGCTAAATTGAATACATCATGTCAAAGTCAATAGGCATGCAATGTCAAAGCCAATAGGCGGCTAGACTGGATACAGCATGTCAAAGCCAATAGGCAGAATACAGAATGTAATGGCTAATGCAATGTCAAAGCCCATAGGCGGCTCAACTGAATACAGAAAGTAATGGCTAATGCCATGTCAAAGCCAATAGGCAGAATACAGACTAATGCAATGTCAAAGCCCATAGGCGGCTAAACTGAATACAGAAAGTAATGGCTAATGCCATGTCAAAGCCAATAGGCGGCTAAACTGAACAAAACATACCATGTGCTACTGGTGAACATTGAGCGACTAATATGCGCAGTGGTGAAACACAAAGTCATTGGTCAAAACAACACTTTATTAAATGGCAGGACATTCCGCCCTTTGACCAATGAATTTTTGTTTCACATATCTCATATTTCAAAAAAAAAAAAAAAACATCAGCACAAAAAAAAAACATTATGATCAAAGCAATCCCTGTAAAGCAATAGAAGTGAATTAACACATTGATCTCATAACCTTTCACATCAGATACATCTACATAGAAAAGACTGGGCAATTTATTATTTTTTTTTTCTGAATGAGTCTCTAATTCAACAGTGTTAGCAATTTGATGTGGCATGAGTTCTGCTCATGTAAAGGTGCACGGTCCACCTGAAAGGTTTGCTGGAAGGTAAGCAAAAGTCAGAGTTCCATACGAGAGGGAAAAAGAAAAAAAAAAAAAAAACACAGCAAACAAGTTGAACTTGAACTGAAGGCGCAGTTTGTGCAAAATGGATCCATGGTGCTGGCACTTTACTCAGCCAGGTTCAGGTTGGGGATTCGGTCCCTTCCCCGACCCCACACGCACACACCGGAAGGGGGACCACACAGCGCACTCAGGGACAGTGGCGAAACGTGGTCGGATCTGCAAAAGAAACAAGTATGACTTTTCTTGCAAATAACATTTTTCATTTAAACTGCACCCTTCCTCTTTCTTTCCCTGTTTTATAATCAGCAGGACGTTTTTGGGGCCCTTTGTTATATTCTCTGCAGGTTCTGGAGGGTCACTTGGGGCGTCAGCCCACACATCAGCACTGAGGTTTTTATCTGCTGCACCACAGCTTCCCTTTTCTTGCACTGTCAGAAGGGCTGGGGCAGACTCCTTCTTTACCAAACCTCCATTCACTGCATTTTTGCCAAGTTGGGCCATTCTGTCTCCAATTTGTATGAATGAATCAGATTCTTTTCTAGGTATCAGCATAATTTCGATTTTTCCTTGGTAATTTGCAGCAATCACTCTCCCTAAAACCTGATCAATTTGCCATTTCTGTTCTGGTAACTTTCCTCTCCCCAACTGCTCTGTGACTGCTTGCATGACAGATTGCTTTTGTGCATGCTGCACAGTTTTTATCAAATCTAGGGGAATGGGCATCTCTCTCATCTCTGCCCACCTGTAAGTGTTTTTTTCTCTCAGTTGTTGACATTTCTGGGGCACCCACTTAACCATCCCCACTAAGGCAGAATTCTGGGTGAACACTTCTCTCTCTGAATTTTTCTGATTAACATCTGCAAGGTAATTGAACCAGTTAGGTGCTAAAACATTATCAAAGAACCAAAAATCAGCATAAAAATGACACATCTCACGTAGCTCTTGCTTTAAAATCTGACATACATTATACAACTCTGTTCCTTCTACGGTGCCAGAAAACAACATTTCAGTCAATGAATCATCAATAAAACAAACATGCTTTTTATCTTCAGTAGACACGAATTCAAATGGTGCACACAATTTCATTGGTAACTCTTTTATCTGTGGTACTCTAGCCCTGTCTTGCAAGTACCAGATCCATTGTATGATTCTAGCTAGGGGCAGTATTTTCTTCCCTTGTTCTTGAATTACATGTACATAAGTATTTCCTTCTTGCACTGCGCAGAAACCTAAAGTCTGCATTATTTCATTTGCCAAATCACAAGCGCGCAGCTGCATATTATTTTTCACCGTGACCATGTACAAAAGTGTTAGGATTTCTCTCAAATGAGGGCTATTCTTTTTCCAAAAATCAAACAAGCTAATGAAAGTCGGCTCTTGCTCTAAAATCTTTCGTTTCACTTGTGCATTTTGCAACGGTAACTCGTAAATCACATTCTGGTCTCTCTCCTCCGTGTTATCAGTTAAGGAATGCATTTTGGCTGCCAAAAACCCTGGCTCACACGGAAACTCAGTGCAGCTCGGAGCTGTCTTAACCCCCTCATTACTGGAATGGGACAAGAAAGATTCTTCAAAAACAGCCTTTTTATAACTTTCAGTCGGGCTAATTTGCTCACGTAAATTCCTATTTTCATGTTCCAACTGCCTACATTTCTCCTGCATTTCTCTGTAAGCAGATAAAGGTATCCAGACCTTTCTGTCATCATTACTTCCAAAACACACTTTTTCTACATATATACAACGGGAATTATTTCTCAAAACAACATCAGGCATTTTAGCTACACATGCATTTTCTTCTGTAATTCCCCAAACAGAAAACAATTCACAGTTTTTCTTAGCACCATCAGGCAGTTCATCAACACATGTATTCTCAGACATGGTCTGCCGTGCTACTGTGATTCTCCAAACAGAAAACAATTTCTGTAATTCTCCAAACAACAAAAAAACAATTACACTTTTAAAGTGTGCACTTAGAAATCTACCAACTCGTCAAACCCTTTAATCACCTCTTAATGACCGACACCCCACGACCTCTGGTACCAATTGTAGTGCTTTCCTCTTATTTAATTTCTAAGCACTAACATAACACAACAGAAATGCACTTCTGAGGTCAAGGAAGACTTTTATTGTTATTTTATTCTTCCCCAACCACAATGTTTATGAATGAATGACGAATTAGTAGCTTTCAAGTCCGCGTTAATCAAACAAAATATATCAGTTTGCAATATACACAGCAGGTTATATTTATAAGATATTGAATGCAAAGCAAAACAAATACTTCACCGTGTGGGAACTATTCACAGCTTCATCTTTCTAAGGTCTGCAAGCTGAGGACCCCTGTCAACCGCGAGAAAGAGAGATTCATCTACCCACACGGGATTGCTGGCAGCCTGCGCCAAGCTCCAGCACGAGGTCCGGCAGATTCGAATCTGACTCTCTGCAGCCTGTTACATTCGTTACAAAGGTGTGCCCCCTCCTCTCAGACCTGGGAAACTGAGCAAGCCTTTTGGAGACTGGCCAGGTCTCCAAGACTACTCCTGTTCCCAAGCTCAAGGGAAGAGAAACGACGCCCATGTACTCTCTCTTATCAGGTCTAGTCTACTGTGAGAGCAAAACATCTTGGTTCTCTGGTGCAAAAACACAGCTTGGAAAAATACAGAACTCCACGTTAAAGGCAATGGGCAGCTAACCTAAATATCAAATGCAATGTCATGTTAAAGGCAATAGGCAGCTAACCTAAATATCAAATGCAATGTCTAGTGTCATGTCAAAGCCAATAGGCATCTAAGCTGAATACAAAATGCAATGTCTTATATCATGTCAAAGCCCATAGGCAGCTGAGCTGAATATAAAATGCAATGTATAATATCATGTCAAAGCCAATAGGCAGCGGAGCTGAATATCATGTCAAAGCCAATAGGCAGTTAAGCTGAATACAAAATGCAATATATAATATCATGTCAAAGCCCATAGGCAGAATATCTAATAGCATGTCAAAGTCAATAGGCAGCTAAACTGAATACATCATGTCAAAGTCAATAGGCATGCAATGTCAAAGCCAATAGGCGGCTAGACTGGATACAGCATGTCAAAGTCAATAGGCAGCTAAATTGAATACATCATGTCAAAGTCAATAGGCATGCAATGTCAAAGCCAATAGGCGGCTAGACTGGATACAGCATGTCAAAGCCAATAGGCAGAATACAGAATGTAATGGCTAATGCAATGTCAAAGCCCATAGGCGGCTCAACTGAATACAGAAAGTAATGGCTAATGCCATGTCAAAGCCAATAGGCAGAATACAGACTAATGCAATGTCAAAGCCCATAGGCGGCTAAACTGAATACAGAAAGTAATGGCTAATGCCATGTCAAAGCCAATAGGCGGCTAAACTGAACAAAACATACCATGTGCTACTGGTGAACATTGAGCGACTAATATGCGCAGTGGTGAAACACAAAGTCATTGGTCAAAACAACACTTTATTAAATGGCAGGACACTGGGTTGCCCCCGAAGTTCCTATGAAGGTTCTTTTGACTCTCAAAGACCAGTCAGGGCTCCAAGAGGTCTGATGCATTCACTCTGAAGATCCCTCTGTCACTCGGTGTTCACCAATAACAAGAAAGTCAGATAACCTTTCTCTGGATTACTAGGGGCAAGGTATTACAGACCTCCTTGACTTCTGGTCATTCTCTCTCTGTGCTCTGAGGACCTGGGGTGGCTTGCCCTGGTTCCCAAGAGCCTGGGCCTGAAGCAGCCTTCCAGCCCTGTCCAATGGGTCTTTTCTCTGAGCCTGCCTTCCTGGAGTGCAGGCAGAGATATGAATCTGAGATTTCTGGCAGAGTTTCCGGTTCAGGGACTGTCTAGCCAGCACTATACTGTGGTTGACTGGGTGCATTTGATTTGTTTAGGGATGGACTGCTTGGCCATTTTCGGCTGTTGTTTTAAGCAAAGAACTTGTATCCCAACTGGCCTTGAGATTTGAGGATCCGCCTTTTGTAGATACTACCCACCATAGCGAGACCCAAGCAGCTTGGCTACTTGTGTCCCTCCTCCAGTGGTCTAATTAGAGTGCATGGGGTCCATTAGTGCTAGTCCTAGTTAATGCTGGGAGGTTCAGCAACCTCAGACTAGGACATTGCCCTTCTCTAACCAATGCATTTCTGCAGCCGCTCAGCACAACTGTTCCATGGGGAGTACCGGCCACCCAGACCAGTACCACTCTGTCTTGGTCAGGCCTCACTTCAGCCCACCCCTCCTTTACATTGTGTAGAGCAGGCTGGGCCCACTGGTACTTGTGTGATGGCTGTGTCCCCCAGGGCCCTGCAGGGGCTACCATAGTGAGCTCACAAGGGATTAGACAATCAGTCTAGGAGGGGCACACTGTTCCACCTTTCATCCAGCAGGTGGACCTCCCTGGTTGATACTGCCAGTAACATATGCTTATCTCAAAGATTACGTTGTGCATGTGTAAGAGCATACGGCCAGTACAGGGAAACTGTGAATTTCTCATTAAAACAGTTATAGCTCTTTTGATTGCTCCATCTGTTCCTTGGATAACTGTGGTAATTCTAGCGCTAATACATGCCAAAGTGTGCTGACCTCCTAGGATACATTAATTTATCTTACCAAGACCAATCGGTGCTTGCCTGGAAGTTTTGGTGACCTCAGGTCAACTTCACATCTCCATGATGGTAATGATACATTTAGACACCTGCTTTATAAAATTTCAGTAGTACTTCCTCTGCCTACCGTTGTGACCATTGGTAAAGGGGGAATCAATGTTTAATTCCTGATAGGGAACCTGAGAAAAGGCTACCACATTAAGGATGGAGCACAAATTGACTCTGGGAGGTAGTGGTGAAAAATAATCATACAGGACTCTCTTGAGAGGCTCTGTAATTGGAATAAGTAAACCTTAAATCCTTTAATAAACGTCCATTGCAGGGCAAGTCTGGTGCCTGCAGCCATGGTAATTCCAGCACCAATAACATATTAAAACTTCTGCAGTTAGTATGCTCATAGTTGGATCTTGAGATTGAGCTACAGGGCTGCAGTGAGGTAACCTGCCTGTCCCAACCCCTACGTATTGGCACCCACTTGATTCTCTTGATTAAGAATCCTGGCGGTCCAAAGCATTTACTTTGAAAACATTAGAGTGTTCAAAGGAGGCGGTTGTGTGAATACTATAGCTAGGAATAATGGAATAGGACTCTGGTTCTTGACATGTTAAGAGGGACATCAAGGGTGCTTGTATTGTGCCACTAGAGGTGGAATTCTTGGACTGATGGAGATGAACTAAAGCAAAGGCATTTTTCGATAATAATTTCATTAATCCATAATGAAAGTCAGAGGTCTGAGGATGATTAGCTACTGTCATAGTTCTGAACATTAATGATGCCAGCTAGCATTCTGGTGATGTTATTCCCATGACACACAGAGGAGCTCCTGGGAAACCAAAGTCTTTTGACTCTGTGGCGACAGGGGGAGGATACAGTTGCAAATCTAAAATTTAAAGGAATTGATTGAAGGGCACAACTAGGAGTCGAGTTTGTAGCTTAATTTGACCCAGGAATGGAAAATTCACCTGGCCCAGACACAAAGAGATTATCAGAGTGATAGCTCTTTCTTGTTTTGTGGGGTGGTGATGGTGGTGCAAATCCCTTCTTAGTTGATGGAACTTTTTGTATAGTTACTTGTGATGATGAATGAGACCCCTCCATGTTAACTAGTTACGCAATCCACAGCAGTCAGCATTCAACTTCTTAGAGGGTCAGGTAGCGCAATAACACGTCTGGGATGCTCTTAATGTCCAGGATTGCAAAAGAGCTACACTGAATGGATCAGTGTGTGTCCACCCTTCACTTACACATGCAAATAACCAGCCAGCCCTGTTTGTGATGTTGATTGGGAGATGGAAATTACTTCCCATGAATGAGGAATTCCCAATAAATTAAGGTCACATTGTTTAAGTCTCTGTCCTTTGTACATCCTACATGTTGCTACTAATGATTGGATGGGTTATTGAGGTCCTCGGGTCAGCCCCACTGGGGCCAGCTACAGCCCTAACAAAGTGCAGTGAAGATGATTAAACTCAACTGTTCATAGGAAGAAAACATAGTAACAAAGTTCATATAGGTGAACCCGCAGAAGAATGACAGCAGCAACCCGAACCTTCTGCCACCTCTCAGACGGAGATACACAGCCCGTCCTTTCCTTTGCTTGCCCGGGCAACAGAGCTGTTCATAGCCACTGCACACTTGAGCAAGGACTGGATGTGGGATAGGCTCCTCCATCTGGGAGGACCCAACTGATAAGTGAGGGATTAGGGTGGGACACAATACATCAGAAAGCCCTACCAAAATGGAACTCACACTACTCACACTCACTCAACACAGCCAGAGAGCACACCACCTGCCTCCAAGGCTTGGAACCTCCCCCAATGTTCCACCATCTAGGCCCTCCCATGCCCTATCCCAGCTCGCCCAGGTTTTGAGTGACCGGGGAGTGGCCTGTGTCGGGGCAGCAGAGCAGCCTGGATGGGAAGGACCTGGAGCTATTAAGGAACCTTGGCTTCTCTTGATAGAGCTGCAGCGCCCCTTGAAGCTAGTGGAGGTGGAAGGAGAAGCTGTCCCATGGTCACTTTGTTTCCTTGCATGCACCCCCAAGTGAGCATCATATGAGTCACTTTAAGGGTGTGGGGAACAAACAACTATTCTCCTCTGGTGCCTCCCACCAGGGTAGGGTGGGCCCCGGGCAGGGTGGGCCTGAATTGGCTGACATGGGTTGGTGCCACTGCCTAATCTTGGGTCTTTTGATGAGCAGGGCTTGAGTCCTGGCTCACACTGAATGGCAGACAGCTGACATACAAGAGGGGTGACTCTACCTAGTTGCCAAGTACCAGGTTGCCTTGCCCTGTACAGCTTGGACAAGGGGAAGGCAGGTGATGCAATGGCCTGCCTCCGCTGCTGTAGAAGCTGCTCACCTACCCAGAGTCAGGGTGAGGTTCCTCGGCCCATTGCCTGAGAACTTTGAATCATGGAGGCTAACTACCCAAGTGGAAGCCTGAAGGGGTGCTGGGTGGTCTTGCTGCATGGGTTTTGGATGAACTCCACTGTGTTCATCACACCCATCCTGTGCCTGCAGGAGACGAACATTGCAAAAGCTGCCTGTGACTCCTGGTTGTAGATCAATCAGTTCACACATCTGTGAAGTACATGGCTACCTGTGAGAATTAGTGTGAATTTCAGGGTACTTTGACCACTGACTCTTTAAATGCACCCTGCAGCACTGGGTTTTCCCTAGGGCTCTGTCTGTCTGAGGGTTGCTTAAACGTCAATAACCCTGGGGCTCATACAGGGGCTCCACTCCCTGTGCCCGCGAAGATAAGATCCTGATTGTGACATAGTAACCCATCTGACAAACTCTAAATCAGGCCCTAAATGTCAAAAAGGCATTTATTTTACTAGTCAGTAGAAAGACAACATTCTGGAGAAATAATTGCAAATTATGGCACTCTGAAAAACAACATTGATAACACACATCAAGGTGACAGTGAGAGGTACCTCGGATAGGACTTTGAACCCTCACACAAGTGTTTAAAACAGCAAAGTAAAGGAGGCAAAAACAGAATGGGCTAAAACACTTGACAGTCTACCACTCAAGAGTTGAAATACTGTGTCAAAAGCTTGCTCCTAAGCTGTTATTCAAACTGGAAATGGTAGGCACAGAAGCAAAGACTCTTATTGATCTAGACCACATAATACAAATAAAAATATGTGATGATCTAATTTCACCTACATGCTTACACATGTAACGCTATTCAAAAAGATCAAATTGTGGCTTCAGTATATCAAAGCTGTGCACAACTATAGAAATCAACAAGGTGAAAAATCTTTTTATTTTAGAGAATCTACACACTTTTACATTGCTCATTCTTACAAGACTTCAGGAAATATAATGCACAAAAATTGATAACATTACCGAAACTTGCAACCTAAAACTGTCACACAGTAGATTCCTAGACTACTTTTTTAATTATTAGCATCTTGTAACTGGAGAAAATAAGAATTTGAAAAATTTAAAATTTACCAGTACAAGTAGATGTTATGAAATAGCTACAAAATATTTTGACCCCAAAACTTTGGATCATGCAGCCTTGAACACTAGAGAAACAACATCCAGGGAAAGATATCAACCATTTACAACTTGTGCATATTGCAAAGATGTATGAGAACTAACAGTGCATGTGTCAGGTATATATCCTAAAACAAAGCACATAAGAATTCAAACACACAACAAGACTCTGGAGCTACTCATTGACAAAGCCATAAGTTGTGATTGGCTACCATGCAGAGAACCATATTTAAGGAATAGTAAAGGGGAATTAAGAAAGCCTGATGTACCAAATATGGTACTGCTGTGTTGATTGATGTTTCAATCCATTATGAAAACTCGCAGATTGCCTTTGAACAAGCATGCAAAAGTGGAGGACATTAATACAGTGACTTATCCCAATAATTTAAACAAACTTCATGGTTTTATGGTTGCTAGGGGATGTGGCCTCAATGTAATGGTGCAGGTCTAACTGATATAGGACTGCAAATGTAATTCCCCTTAAAAAACGTATGCATTACTACCCTGATGGACACTTTAAAATTTGGCAAGTTTTAATGGACAACTAATAGATTAGCAAAGCTCAATAAGTGTTTCTGTATAGTATGTTATGCTTCAACGGAAATGTTGAAACATATTGTTTTAATATTGCGGTTTATTGTGAATTTAGACAATGTATTTAAGTATTACATTTTGATAATATATAGAGTATGTACATAGTATTACAACTAGATAATTGTTGATGTTAGGATTTGTTCATATAGTTATGTGTGAAGTTAGGTTTGAATACATTTCTATAGTTATGTGTGAAGCTAGTACAGAATAGAATTACTTACTGCATGATAGACCATTTTTTTGAAAGAATGTAATATACCTACACATATCCATACAGGGCACAATATTTTATGCTACTCAAATGTTCATCAAACCTTACTCTGCACCGGTCATTCATAATCAGAGAGCCAGAAGTGTGATAAGAAATAGCCAATGTTACTTGCAAGAGAAGTACTGGAGGTTCTACTATCTGAAGAGTGATTCATGTTTCGGAAAGGGCAACGTGAAGTGTAGATGCACTGTGATACAATCTATGTGTTACTGGAAGCAAGGCTGATTTGACGTTCATTACAGCAATAGTAATCCTCAATGATCCACCTCTGTGTGATACAACATTAGCAAAATGCTTTAATATTTAATTAGTGATGCAAAAAAATGGATGAACAAGGTTCCTGTTGTCCCCACCTACTAGCTAAAGAAACCATAGTCAAGGGACAGGGTTGGCAGAATCAGTGGGATAAGAAGATAAGAAGATTCTATTGCGCTTGACTTAAATTCAGCACTGTGAAGAGACATGAGAGGTGTAGAAAAACCAGGAGGCTCTCAGACCATTTTTGAAATAGGGGTGAGGGGAGAACCCATTTGAACTCTCACTTTTGGTGCCAAAAACCCAGAAACTCCCAGGGATAACTCACTTCAGAGACAGTGGGAGGTGAGGAATTTGACAGGGGCTGTACAAGTGTCAAACAACAACACAGGTGTCCTACTATGAGCTCAAAGAAGAAACATCTCACAGAGCAACTGTCTTGTTGGGACCAAGTGTTCCTATCAACGTTCCTTTTGATCCTTCGATATTGGTTCATCCTATCTTTGTGAACCATAATTCACCAAGCATTGGATTATTCACCCACTAATAGGGAATATGGGCTGGGTTTCGACTGTTCCCCTCTAAACCCTGAGGATACCGCAATTTTGTGCAGGTCTTGTTGACTTACGATAGCCAGCCTCTGGACTGTTATGTAGTGCCCCTTGCTTAAGGATTTGAGTGCAGATGGAAGTATGCTGCCTTCCCAACCCCTATTAAACCACATGTTTGTGAGGCAGTGGGTGCTAAATCATTTGTAGAAGACCAGATTCTGGGCCAGGGTTTCATAAGCAGCAGGGGAGTTTACGTGTTGTGATCTATTGCAAGTCATGCTTTTGTCTCTTTCAATGGGTGCTTTCTACCCCCTGAGGTCTCACAGCTGCCAGGCGAAGGGAGGGACAGGGTGCGGGCCCAAGGCTGAACAGCTCCAGTATTTCCCAGTGAGATGTAGGTAAAGCCATGGCTTTCACCTTGGAGGCCCTGTCCATGTAGGCCAGGGCTCCAGGTACTGAGCAGGGCCACCTTCCCTACTTGGGGCAAGATAGTTTCAGGTTGGTCAGTAGTCTTGAGCTCCTGTAGGCAGAATATATCTTGTAATTACATGTGAGAAGCAGGCAAAGAAATGGTCTTTTCCCAGAAGGCCCAGTTCCTGCAAGCCCGAGGGGAAAGCCAGCAGTCAGGGCCTCTTAGCCTACGCGAGGCAGGATGGTCCCCCATCTGCAAGGATTTGCCAGGTATTAAGATTTCCACCATTTAGTATGGGTGTGCTAACACAGTGAGCCATGTCACCAGCCAAACAGGCATAATTTGAATTATGCCATCTGTGAACTACTGAATCTATTGTGCTGTCCACTAAAATGAATGTGAAAACATGACTCTTGCCTACCATTTATAGCTTTCTAGAAGCAGCTTGAACCCTGCTGTATAGACCTATCAAAATCACCCTTTTAACAGTTAGGAAAACCTGATATTAAATATTAAATATGTCACTCCCACTGGATCTTGCTGTCTACAAGAAACGGAGGGAATGATATTTATGAATGAGACAAGGGTGACATTGGAAGGGGCACACTGCCCCAGTGATTAGGCCCAAAATGACACTGTTACTGATCAGGCTGTAACCGGCACATACGAAAAGTCAAAGTATAGATTATATATTTTAATCTATAACTTTTGATCTGTGCCAGCCACAGACTCAATTCAAAGACTTATCTTTATATTTTAAAAACCTCCAATATAATGGCAGAGTCTGACAGGTATCAAGTATGCTGGAAATGTAACTTTTAAAAAGTTATCTTTACTCTCATCTCATCTCACATCTCGCAACACCTGCGTACACTGCACTGGCTCCCCATAGAGAAAAGAATCACCTTCAAGATCCTCACCCACACACACAAAGCCCTCCACAACACCGGACCAGATTACCTGAACCATTGATTCAACCTCCATGTACCCCACAGGACCCTACACTCAGCCCAGCTCTCTCCTCGCATCAGGAAAACGAGAACAGGAGGATGCTCCTTTTCATACCTCTCAGCCACCGCCTGGAACACCCTTCCTCTACACATCAGACAAACCACCTCCCTTCTTAGCTTCACAAAGGAACTGAAGGCATGGCTTTTTTAAGGACCACCGGTGAACGCTACACTTTTCACCCCCTAGCGCCTTGAGACCCTATTGGGTGAGTAGTTGCGCTTTACAAGAACTAATTGATTGACTGATACTCTCCCTGAATATTCTGGAGGGTAATTTGATTAGCTCTCCAGCCTATACTTTGTCTGAATGGAGTCTGAAAGGCATGTGGAAACTGCTGCCAGAGAAGAGACTATGGCCCTCATTCCAAGCTTGGCGGGCGGCGGTTGCCGCCCGCCAAGCGGGAACCGCCAATTGGCCGCTCCGCGGTCAAAAGACCGCGGGGGCCATTCTGACTTTCCCGCTGGGCCGGCGGGCGCCCGCCAAGGGAGCGCCCGCCGGCCCAGCGGGAAAGGGCCTGCAACACAGAAGCCGGCTCCGAATGGAGCCGGCGGTGTTGCAGGTGTGCGACGGGTTCAGTTGCACCAGTCGCGCTTTTCACTGTCTGCTAAGCAGACAGTGAAAAGCATACTGGGGCCCTGTTAGGGGGCCCCTGCACTGCCCATGCCAGTGGCATGGGCAGTGCAGGGGCCCCCTGGGGCCCCAGGACACCCGTTCCCGCCATCCCGGACCCGGTTTTCCGACCGCGGCTTTACAGCCGCGGTCGGAATGGGCACTGAAGCACCGCCAGCCTGTTGGCGGTGCTTCCGTTGCCCGCGGCCCTGGAGGGCCTATGCCCTTGATGAGGGGAGGTGTCTTCTTTTCCTTGCTGGAATACCAGTTAAGGTGGCCTTGGGAACTTAATTTACTTCAAATGGTTCTGTCTTGTCACAAGTAAATGCCAAGTGACACCTGGAAAGCCTTTGTCCCCATAGTCCAGCTGGCACCAGACCCAATGGGAGGAAACCTACTCTCAGAAATGGTTTTGAGTGGTCACAGAGGAGAGGACTGCTCATTACCCTGGCCACTTCTTTAGTGGACACACAGAATATGCACAATCAAAAAGTGGTTTCCCCATTTTGAGTACTAAGAGTAAAGGGCACAGTGGAATTGTTTGCAATAGAGTAAACAAGAACTGCTGAAAAGGTGTATAGGGTTGTGTTAGACATGGTATCCATGGTGTGGTTTCCCCCTAACTTTTTGCCTTCAGACCTCCTATTTATGCTGACTTTGTTTTTGCTTGTCTGAAAATTCTGCGCATTTTGCTACTGCTAACTAGTGTTAAAGTGTTAATGCTCTTTCCCTAAAACATGGTAAAACCGTCATGTGCCCATCTGGCATATTAGATTTAGTCCCTAGTAATGTGCACTACAAGTCCCCAGTGACAATAAATTAAATGCTACCAGTGGGCCTACACCACTGGTTGTGCCATACCACTAAAGTAGCCCTTCAAACATATCTCAGGCCTACCATTGCAGAGTCTGTGTGTTTAGTTTGAGCTTCCAAATCTACCTGGTGAAATAAACCTTTTTACAGACCCATACCTTCCTTATTAAAACGTACAATTCTCCCCTACGGTAGGCCCAGAAGGCAGTGTTCAATGAATTAAAAAGCAGGACATGTACTTTTTAGTTTTACATGACCTAGTGGCAGTGCTTACTTTATAAATAAAAATGTGCCGGTGGCCAAAACTCTCCTCTGAAACACATGGCTACTGCAATTAAATGTGCAAGCATGAAATACTTAGGCAGCGTAATCGTGAAACCATCTTGGGCCTCTATGATCTATTTACAACCACTCCCTGCCCCTTCAGCTCACACCTGCAGCTTTCTCCCTTTGTGATGCTTTGTTTTTCTCTTCCTCTGTGTTTCTCATATGCGTCTTTTGCATGCAGTAAATGCATGAGGGAGGAAAATAAGTACCAGTCCTCAAAATTAAGTGCTGGTGCCACGCACCAGAAACTACCAGCTCACATCAAATTCTGCCTAGAGGTGAAAAAATTCATACCTTTGTTTTTCACTAATGCAAGTTCTGTTGCTTACATAGGGTAACATCAGAATTGCCTTATGACACTTAGTAAGAATAATTTCCAAATTGTAAGATGTATCCCATCCAAGTTTGGTGTCTGTGAAATCACTTATGGTGAAGTCGGATTGTAACCCCTTTGCTGCCAGGGATTTTCCCCATCAGGTGCCAGGCCTTTTTTGGGCTATTTGGGGCAGTTCACAGCCCCTCATAACTTTTTGTCCACATAAGCTACCCAAGCCAAATTTGCATCCTTTTTTTGAACAAGCTGGGCATTCTAGAGGTACCCAGAGTTTGTAGGTTGCCCTGAAGGAGACCAAGATATTTGCCAAAATACAGCGAAAATTTCATTTTTTTAAATATAAATGGAAAAAAGGGCTACAGAAGAATGCTTTTTCCCTGAAAAAGGCATCAACACAGAGTTTGCGGATGCTAAAAACACCATCCTACCAGCTTTCAGGAACAGGCAGAATTGAATCAGAAAACCCAATTTTTCAACACAATTTTGGCATTTTACTGGGACATACCCCATTTTTACTATTGTTTGTGCTTTCAGCCTCCTTCCAGTTAGTGACAGATATGGGTGCAAAACCAATGGTGTATCCCGGAAAGCTAAACATTTCTGAAAAGTAGGCAAAATTCTGAATCCAGCTAGGGGTAATTTGTGTACAAGATTTTCCTACAGAAAATAACATCTGAAATGAAAAAATACTGAAATTGAGGTAAAAAAACTGCAATTTTTCTCAACGCTTTAATCTGTTACTCTTTCTTGCAATGTCAGATTTTTCAAATAAATGTACCGTTACATCTGCTGTACTCTTCTGGCTGCGGAAATATATAGGGCTTGTAGGTTCATCAAGAACGCTAGGTAGCCAGAGCCAATAAATGAGCTGCACCTTGCAATGGGTCTTCATTCTATACTGGGTATACAGCCATTCATTTGCTGAAATATAAAGAGTGAAAAATAGGTATCAAGAAAACATTTGTATTTCCAAAATGAGCACAAGATAATGTGTTGAGAAGCAGGGGTTATTTGCACATCTCTGAATGCTGGGGTGCCCATACTAGCATGTGAATTACAGGGCATTTCTCTAATAGATGTATTTTTTACACACTGTCTTACCTTTGGAAGGAGAAAATGTAGAGAAAAACAAGGGGCAATAACACTTGTTTTGCTATGCTGTGTTTCCCCAAGTCTCCCGATAAAAAATGGTACCTTACTTGCGTGGGTAGGCCTCATGCTCACATCACGAAATGCAACATGGACACATCACATTTTTACATTGAAATCTGACGTGTTTTTTGCAAAGTGCCTAGCTGTAGATTTTGGCCTCTAGCTCAGTCCGCCCCTAGCGAAAACCTAGAAAACCTGCACATTTTTTAAAGCTAGACACCTAGGGGAATCCAAGGTGGGGTGACTTGTGGGGCTCTCACCAGGTTCTGTTACCCAGAATTTTTGCAAACCTCAAAATGAGGCCAAAAAACATCTTTTCCTCACATTTCGGTCACAGAAAGTTTTGGAATCTGAGAGGAGCCACACATTCCCTTCCACCCAGCGTTCCCCCAAGTCTCCCGATACAAATAGTACCTCACTTATGTGGGTAGGCCTAGTGTTCGTGACAGGACATTCCCCAAAACACTATCTGGACACATCAAAATTATCAAATACAAAACTAGCTGTTTTTGTGGGGGCATCTGCGTTTTTGGTCCTAGGCTCAGCAGCCATCTAGGGAAACCAACCAAATCCAGACATTTCTGAAAACTAGACTCCTGAGGGAGTCCAGGGACGTGTGACTTGCGTGGATCCCTAATGTTTTCAGAATTTTTATAGATAAGACAATGTTGGGTGGTAGGAATTTTGTGGATTCCTGCAGATTCTGGAAGGTTTCATCACAAAAATGTGGGCAAAATGTGTGATTTCCAGCAAAGTTGGAGGTTTGCAAGGCATTGTGGGTAAGAAAATGGTGCGGGTGCATGTGAAGCACACCACCTTGGAATCAACCAGATGTTTAGTTATCAGTTGTCTAGGTCTTGTGGATTTTTCTACATGGCAGCGTCCCAAAGTCAAAAAAGAGCAGCCTTCACCATTCCAAGTGGGACTATTTTGAGAGTTACCAAACTCTCATGGCCCAAATATAGAACCAAAATCCAAATAATCAAATGTTCTCTTGCTTGCCGTGGGATAAGATGTTTTAGTGTGCAGGGGAGAGCTGAAATACTGTTACCCTCTTCAGTTGGGATGGGGGCATAACCAGGCCCATACTGGTTGGTAGCCACCACCCCACAATTTATTTTTATTTTTTATTCCCTGGCATCTAATAGACTTTCTACCCCCTCCGGGGTGTGGATCGAGGGTAATTGCCCAATCTGCCCACAGAACAACTTTAGCCCCAGTTATTTGGGGTGGGGGTATGGCCATACCCCCACCCTTTTATTTTGAAAAAAATCTTCCCTGGTCTCTGGTGAGCTTTGTGCCCCCTTTGGGGGCAGATGGGCCTTCTAAAAATAGGCTTATCTGCCCTATGGCCAACAGTAATGTGCCCCCAGGGGAGCGGCCCTTGCCCAAGGGGCTGCCCCCAAACAAAACACACACATACACACACACACACCAATCCCTGGTGTCAAGTGGTTTCTACCCCCCCTTGGGGCAGATTGGCCTAACAAAAATAGGCTGTTCTGCCCTGTGGGGGGCAGAAATGGCCTAAATACAATTCGCCCCACAGCAGAGCAACCCTTGCCTAAGGGGTTACTCCCCAAACATAAAAACATAAAGTAATAAAAAAATTAATATATCACTGGTATCTAGAGGTTTCTGCCTCCGCCCCGGGCAGATCGGCCTTATTAAATATTCCCCCCCCCCGTAGCAGCCCCTTATTCAGAAGTATGATAAAAAACAATTCCCTGGTGTCTAGTGCTTTCTTCCCCCCCGGCCTAAAAATAATTTGGTCCCCTGGGGTCGCTCCCCACATATAAAAAATAAAATAAAAAAAAGAGATTTATCCCTGGTGTCTAGGGGTTTTCTGTCCCCTCTGGGGGCAGATTGTCCTAATTATATTAGACCGATCTGCCCTCGGGGGGCAGAAATGGCCTAAAAATATTCCCCCCGAGGAGAGTTCCTTGCCCAAGGTGCCACTCCCCTTATGCTTAAGTATAAAAACAATTAAAATTCCCTGGTGTCTAGTGGTTTCTGCCCACCCGGGAGCAGATCGGCCTAATTATAATAAAAATAGTCTATAAATAATTTGGCCCCCCAGGGCGCGACCCTTGCCTAAGGGGTCACTCCCCACATATAAAAAAAAAAAATAAACAAAAAACAAATATCCCTGGTGTCCAGAGGTTCCCCCCCCCCCCCCCGGGGGCAGATTGGCCTTATTACATTGGCTGATCTGCCTCCAAGAGGGCAGAAATGGCCTAAAAATAATTTGGCCAACCGGGGGAGCGGCCCTTACCCAAAGAGCCGCTCCCCTTATGCATAAATATTATTTAAAAAAAATCCCTGGTGTCTAGTGGTGTCTGTCCCCGGGGGGGCAGAAATGAACTAAAAATAATTTGGCCCCCACTGGAGTGACCCTTGCCTAAGGGGTTGCTCCCCACACACTAAAAAATAAAAATAAACAACCACAAAAATTATCCCTGGTGTCTAGTGGTTTCTGACCCGGGGGGCAGAAATGGCCTAAAAACAATGTGGCCCCATAGGGAGCGACCCTTGCCCAAGGGGCTGCTCCCTTTTCTGAAATACATGAAAAAAAAATCCCTGGTATCTATTGGGCATTTCTGCTGCCTGATCGCATCACGGTCGGGCAGCAGAATTGCTTCGAGAGACATGAAAGGAAAGGAAAGGTCTTTCCTTTCCTTTCATGACTCTCCTGCCACACCTCCCAGTCAGACGAGAAATGCTTTTGCATTTGTCTTCTGGCATTGCGCTATCCAAGGTGACCTCTAATGAGGTCAGCGCACGATTTGCGCGCTTACATCATCAGACATCACTGGGGGGTGTGGGAGGGATGCCCACGTGGGAGCACTAGCGCTCCCTCCGTGGGCCGAGTGCAGGATGAGCTGGTCTCGTCCCAGGCACACGGAAACCATGTACCTGGACGAGACCAGCTCGCCTGCGAAATCCTGGGGGTTAAATTGCAGTTCTGAAAATGCCACTTTTAGAAAGGTGTCATTGTTTTGCTTAAGCCATTTGATGCCTGCAGCCTGTCTTTGGTCACCTGAGTGGGTGTTGTTAGTAGTTGGGCTTTGTTTATTCCTCTAATACAACCACACAGAGTCAGAGCTTAGGTGTGACTTGATGGACCATCCTGTGCGAGATGAGTGGGAGGAGCTGGACACAGTCTCACTTACACTTTAATAGGCATTCACTTGTACCCACACAAAGGGCTGCATTACACCTGTAGTTAGTCTAGAGCCAGGATAGGGAGGGTAAGACGTTTCTGCATGTAAAAGGCATGTCTTTGAAGTCCCTCCTACATCAAATGTACCACCAGGTAAAGGAAATGGACATTAGGCACCACCACTTCAGTGCACTTCTAGACCTATGAATAGTCTGCCAAGAAGAAGGACCGCTGTGCTGCAGAAGGACCACCACTCTACTGGAATGCAGTCTGCAAGACTCCTGCTTAGCTAACCTGATGCCTGCTGCCCTCTTGCCTTGGGTTGAGAAGCACTTGACCTGAATCTCTCCAACCCAGAACCCAGGGAGACCCCAAGGGCTAGTTAGTTGGCTTCCTGATCTGAAGTCTCAGTTTCACTAAAGACTTCCAACCACACGGCTTCTGCACCTGGACTCTGTCATCTGTGAGTCTCCCCTGCCAAGGGGTGCTTCCCCAGTCCTAGACCCTTTGAAATGGGCCTAAGTTGTTTCATAGCGGAACCTATGCATTCTCTCTGCTAAGTGGCACATCCCTGAGCAGAACTTATGCATCTCTTTGGTTGAGCACCATATCCTTGAGCAGAACTGACGCTTTGTTGCTGCTGTGTGGATTAGTCCCAGCAGAGAAGAGTTGTGTTGCCACCACATCCCACATCTTGGATTCAGCACTTTGACTTTGCATCTACTGATGCACAATGCTTTTATGGAGCAGGTCCTTGAATCCCTCATTGACGACAATCTCAACAAAGATGCCAAAGCTCCATATTGCAGTGACACCTCTCATTGGAAGTGACACATCACCTCGGCTGCACAAACATCCCCGACACTAGTCTTCACATCGCAAGCTTCTTTAACATTGACATTGATGGAACAGGATTAATCACCACAGTCTCACGGTTGTTCGGAACCAAAGCATCGCATTGGCTACACATCTTTGACTGAGATCCATGCACTTCTCCATATTTAAGATTTAAGGTACTTTATTCAGCAGGCCTGATTGGGCTCCTATAGCCGGACATTGCTTCACTGTGGTTGGCCTGAACTTTTGAATTTGTCCTGGTCCAGCGCGATCAGATATTCCCGGATAATGCTTTTTAGTTTTAGGAGATATGCTATAGTGTATTCTTTAAGATTCATAACTCAAGTTTGACTGACTGTGTTACTGTTTTAACTATTGCTTTAATATGTTACACACTACATCCACGTTATGCCTGACTGCTCTGTCTCCATCTACCAGAGAGTGAGCATAGGGTAATTTGGAATATGCTTCTGCCTTACCCTGGCAAGAATTGTGGTTCCTGCTTGACCAGGACTCACAACCTAGTCAAACAAAAACCTAGGGCCATATTTATACTTTTTGACGCACAACTGCGCCAACGCAGTTGTGCGTCAAAATTTTTAACTCCGGCTAACGCCATTCCAGAGCGCCATGCGGGCGCCTTATGGAATGACGTAAGCCGGCGCAGCTGACTGGTGTGCGTCAAAAAAAATTACCCACACCAGGCATCGCCGGCGTAGGGGAAAATGGAGCTTGGGCGTCAAAAAATGGGGCAAGTCAGGTCTGAGGCAAAATATTGGCCTCAACCCGATTTGCGCCATTTTATTTTACTCCCAACCCCCATTGAAATGACTCCTGTCTTAGCACAGACAGGAGTCATGTCCCCTTGCCCAATGGCCATGCCCAGGGGACTTATGTCCCCTGGGCATGGCCATTGGGCATAGTGGCATGTAGGGGGGCACAAATCAGGCCCCCCTATGCCACAAAAAAATAAAAAATAAAATACTTACCTGAACTTACCTTAAGTTCCCTGGGATGGGTCCCTCCATCCTTGGGCATCCTCCTGGGGTGGGCAAGGGTGGCAGGGGGTGTCCCTGGGGGCATGGGAGGGCACCTCTGGGCTCCTTCCGAGCCCACAGGTCCCTTAACGCCTGCCCTGACCAGGCGTTAAAAAATTACGCAAAAGCGGCTGGACGTCATTTTTTTTGACCCGCCCACTCCCGTGCGTCATTTTTGCACAGGAGTTTAAATAAGGCGCACATGCCTTGGAGTCATTTTTAAACGGGAACGCCTACCTTGCATATCATTAACGCAAGGTAGGTGTCCACGCTAAAAAATGACACAAACTCCAAGATCTTTGGCGCTAGACGGGTCTAACGCCAAAGTATAAATATGGAGTTAGCTTTGCGTCGGATTTGCGTAAAAAAAAAAGACGCAATTCCGGCGCAAACAGAGTATAAATATGCCCCCTAATTTCTCACAGGTTTCCACTGCTAACTTTTACCTCATTGGTTAGGGGGTGCACAGAGGTCAGCTCAACTCATTAGGTGCAGCTAGGCATAAATATGGCACCCCAATGCACCTCCTCAGAAGACTAGACCTGTAAAAGATCAGAAGAGGCCTACTATCTGTGACCTGAGAAGAGCCCTGAAGGCCTGAACCTACCCTCTCTTGTTCCCAGGACACAGAAGTGGACTCCAAGGGTCAGTTGGCTTACATCTTGTGAGGCTACAAGGACACAACAACAGGCCCCTTGTACCCAGCTGAACAGTGGCAACTAGACATTGACTGAACTTTGATGCTGGCCTCCGGCTGACACCCTGAGGGTCTGCAAGGGATTTTCGCTGCGTTCCAAAGGGCCTTAGAAATGAACTCCTCTGGTTGTTTGGCCACTATAGGAAAGTTTGGAATTTTCTTAAATGTTTACCTTCAGAGCTCCAACAGGACCCACATGAAAAACATACCTGACTGGCTGTTCTACAGCATCAGATTCAATTTCAGCTTTGTCCCACTCAAGACTCCCAGCCCCTTCAAAAAAATGACTAAGTCCCATTTTGCGTTCAGCAAGACACGTCCAGATCTGCGAGACAAATAACAAATATATGGCCCTCGTTTCCATAGCAGCAGCTGCATGTTTTGCAGCGGCCCACTCAGGGAGGATTTATCTTCTCAAAAAGGACATAACCCCTTGCTGTGTTATGACTCAGAAATGCATTTAAATGATTTTCTTCAAAAAAAGTGACAAAGCCCTTACTGAAATGGGACATATAAACTGTTTTCAACTTTTTGACTTCCAAGCTGCTCATCTGGACCACTTTACTTGGTGTATCAAACCAGGGTTACATCACAGTCAGCCTCAAATTGTGCCTAGGTCCTGCTCTTCTGCTTCCATAGACTATCATTGGCAATTTGCGCTTTTTGGTGCCATTTCCACTTAAAGCTTTAAAACGTCATATCTTTTGTACCACTTGTTGGATTTTCGTTGTTTTGGTGTAGTTTGTTTCATTACATTTTGCTATGGGATTTTATTACTTTGAGCTATTATTTTACAGGTATTTAAAAAATTGCCATAGGTTGAGCCTGTCTGCTCTGTACAATAGCAAACAGGGGGGGTAGAGCTGGGATTGATTTAGTGACTTTGAGGGTTCACTCCTACATTTTTTTATAATGCATTTTGCAGTATTAGACTACCTAATTTTTTGAATAATTTCCATACCAAATGATGTTGCCCAAGTGGTTTATTGCATACCTACTCATGACCCATGAGTAGGTTTATTGCATACCTACTCATGACCCACTGAGATGGTGGAGCTATAAACACTGATAGTGAAAAAAGATTTCTGCTGACTGACCAAGGAGACTAAAAATGTAGGAACCATTCTAATATTTGATGAAACAGGATCTATATTTCTCTCCAAACAACTCGCTGGCTCACTACCCCCATACAAATTTATATGGTCTGGTTCTTCTCTGGTTTGCGGAAGATTAGATGAAGTGTGATGCTGTCTCTGAAAGTCGTAAGAGATCTGAGACTGCCATGAAGGTTTCACCCTTAAAGTATGTCTGCCATCTAAAACTGCCAAAAAAAACCAGGACTCCATATTAGAAGAGGAAGGTCAGGCAAGGGGATAGTAGAAATGATTTTCAACTCCAGGAGAGATTGGTTCTTGCACTGAGCATTTCACAGACTGGGTATCATTACTACATAAGTCCCCTGTTTGTGGACCTAGGCTAGACCCCTGGAAACAATTGAAAAAGGAAGAAAAACATACATAACTCTTTTTGAACAATCTTGAAGAAGACATGCCAGAGATTATATGGGAGGTCCCCATCTGAATAATTGCTCAAGCTGAGTTGTTAATTGGAGCACAAATAAGACTATAAGAAAGAGATTTCAAAAGAGACTCTAAAATACTTAGGGATGCAGGTGCAAAGTAATGTGATCTAACTGAATACTGGAGAACCAATCTGCCTACAAATTGCATGGACTCAGAAGATATTCCATCTTCAATGAGATATCCAGAAAGATTCTGTTAAATCCACAAAAGGTTTTGATTTGGTTCCTACTAAAGAATGTATGTTTCTGACTTTTAGAAATGTTCAAGTGTATAAGGATTGCACTTCTTACCTTGCTGTTCACAAAACTGTGAATTGCAAGGGAGCTCTAAGCAGATTATGGGAAATGACAATTCCCTCCTTGACCATCTTCCTCCTGTTCACTCAATCAATCAATCAAGATTCTTGTATAGGATGGCTAATCACTGTTTGGGTCTCAAGGTGCTCGGGGGAAAGAGGGGCAGTTCTGCAGCTTAGTCGAAGCACCAGTTGGCCCGCTCAGTTAAAGAGCCAGGTCTTGAGTCCTTCCTGAATTGAGACAGAGAGGGAGATTGCCCGAGATGAAGAGGAAGAGAGTTCCATGTACTGGCAGTGAGGTAGGAGAAGGATCTTCCTCTGGCTATGGTCTTGTAGACCCGTGGGATGGTGGCCAGGGCCAGGTGAGAGGAATAGAGTTGTCTGGTGGGCATGTGGAAGGCAAGGTGGTGGTTGAGGTATGTAGGTCCGATGTTTTGGAGAATTTTGAAGCAATGCATGAGGAGCTTGAAGGTGATTCTTTTATTGATTGGGAGCTAGTGTAGGTCTCTCAGGCGACAGGAGATGTGGCTGCCATGAGGGATGTCCTGGAGAAGTCTGGATTCTTTGCATCTCCTTTTGGAACTTCTAGGTGATACCTGGTTAGAGTTAGTTGCCATAGCCTAGCTTGCTGCTGACGAGCGCCTGGGTGACTCTTCTTCTGGATTCAATGGCGATCCACTTGAAGATCTTTCAGTGCATGTGGAGGCAGGGGATGAGATGACATTGACTTGGTGGTTCATAGAGAACAATGAGTTGAAAATGATGCTGCGGTTACGTGCGTGGTCAGTCGTTGTGGGGGGCCTCTGAGTCCTGTGGGCCAGCAGGAGTCATTCCAGGCAGAGGGGGTGGTGCCAAAATGAGGACTTCTGTCTTGTTGGAGATGAGCTTGAGGCAGCTGTCTTTCATTCAGGTGGCAACTGCCTTCATCCCATTGTGGAAGTTGATCTTCAGGACTGTACGTTCGTCAGTGAGGGAGAAGATCAGCTGAGTGTTGACAATGTAGGAGATGGTGTTGAGTCTGTGGTTTCTGACCATGCCTGCTAGCGGGGCCATGTAGATGTTGAAGAGGATGGGGCTCAGGGAGGAGCCTTGGGGGATGCCGCAGTTGATCTCTGTAGGTTCAGATGTGAATAGTTTGAGCCTCACTCTCTAGGTTCAGCGGGTGAGGAAGGAGAGGATCCATTTCAGGTCTTTGCCACGGATGCCAGTGTTGTGGAGTCTTGCACAGAGGTTGGAGTAGGAAACGGTGTCGAAGGCAGCTGAGGGGTCCAGGAGGATGAGGGCTGCTGTTTCACCTTGGTCCAGTAGATTGCAGATGTTGTCTGTTGTGGCTAGGATGGCAGTCTCAGTGCTGTGGTAGTTTCTGAAGCCGGATTGGGAGGGATCCACTATGTGGTTGGTCTCTATGAATTTGGTGAGTTGGGCGTTGATGGCTTTTTTGATTACTTTTGCAGGGAAGTGGAACAGAGAAAAAGGTCTGTAGTCTTGAGGCCCGTCGGGTCTGCAGAGGGTTTCTCCAGCAGGGGGTTGATGGACAATGGACAGTAATATTTGAAGGACTGGTTTTACTGAAACCCATTAATAAATATGAAGCAGTCAGCAAATTGTTCCCTGTATCTTCTGGCTCCTGGGAAAACGAGTCTGTCAAAAACAAGGGCCAGAGAGAAATGGGCATTATCTATCTAGAAAAGAAGTTGTGCATATTTTCTTTATGAGGATGGTTACCAAATAGTAAGTCCTGTGTCTGGGGACCATAATCAGAACCTGTTGATTGGCCAAGCTTTGGGTCAACTTTAGTAGCAGACATTTTATCTGTTATAGCATGATAGCTGCATTGTTTTTTCCAGAGAGAGCATATAGATCTTTGTGCTCAATTAGACTGAATCTCTGGGTCCAGCACATCCCTAGATAACCTTTCTTGAACAGACTTACACAAGATATTTTGTTGGATACTCTATGGTGTCTAGAATCTTGTCTTAACACGACATCTGGACCCTGGTGATTCCTCTATTAGAGTTGTGTCCTCATCTTATCAAGTAAGTCACAAATCTAGGATCCAAAATAGTGGTGGCTACCATTTTCTCTGGTATGAAGGGCCTTGGGCATTTAATCCTAATTTTATACTTTGTGGCCTTATCTAAAGTTGATCCTATCCTGGCTCTAATACACTCACCTACATGAGGAGGAATGGAATACACCAACACTCCAGAGAGTTAGGATGCTGAATTACTACAGTATCAAATATGAGATGTCCATTGTCATCCATGCTCCAAATATTTTTGCTGAAAATATAGCCCTTTCAAAAGATGAATGTTCCAATTTCTGTTGCTTGGTCTAATTAGAACCAAATGTATTATCATCATTATAATACATGTCAGAGTCATCATTATTATAGTTATAAAAGTCATCCTTAACTTTGCCAAAATCATCAGACAAAATGGAACTTCTGTAGAATACAATTTACACATGCATAAGTTGCATTAAAGCCCCAGGCTAGAGGGTAGAAGCAACGCCCTTTGGTCACAATCATTTAGAAAATTATATGATAAGTAGAGCCAACTATACCATATGCTGTACAAGATGGGCACATATGTATTTTAATTGGGCTCTTTCCAGTTGAATTCTACAAAATCCCTTTAGAAGGTCTTAACTGAGGAGTTTTATGGGCAGATTCAGGTAAACTTGGCCTGCTACCACCAGCAAATATGGTCCTGTTCTCGGACATGGTCTTGGCCACTAATTTACCTATGTCAGAGGCCACTGACTCAGATGAAGATAGCATTGCCATTTTACAGCTTAAGACACTAAAGTGTTCTAAAATGTAAAGAAATGATTTCTGATCACCTCCCTCTCACCTAATTCAGCATCCTGCCTCTGAGTTATTTACCTTGTTCTCCATGATGCAGTGATTAACTTTAGACAAAGAAACATTCAAAACCCACTGCAATCCCAGAATAAACATAAATATTTCCAAATAAAAAACTTAGGGCCAGATGTAGCAAGCAGTTTTGCCCATTCTGTGTCTATGGCAAAAATGTGTTCGTACATATGGCCCTTAGAGCTTAAATAGCAGTTCATAAATAAGTACATTTCTCAAAGAATATGGAGACAACACCAGGCTTCAAATCTTGTCCTCCCAACACGTGCTTTTAATCACCATGCCACATAGAGTCCTGAAAACACAGAACCTACACAGGTAAATATATTGCCCAATATAGGCTCATCTCTATTGAAAACCAAGTGCCCGCAAAAACTCAAGGGAAGGTAGTTGAAAGGGAAAAAATGCTATTAACTGAATACGCATTCAGGGAGGAAACAACTACAAGCAGAGCATCAAACACATTGAATGGGGACATGGATATTTTTGAAACCGCAGCCTCAGGTGAAAGCCACAAAGAGAAAGATGCCCTAATTAAATAAGCAATTAGAAGGGAAACAATGTAACAATGTAAAAAATTAAAGGCATGCACTTTGTGCAGAACAGCAAGAAAAGAGTCTAGGAGTATAAGAGAACCTCTACATAGAGATAAAATGAGGGTCTAACTTTGTGTTTTTTTCCCTGTCAGGACAGGCAGCATTGTGGGTTATGTGACTTTCTTCTACAAGTACTATAAAATAAAGCAGCAAGAGAAGACTGCAGTATACGGCCTCCAGTCTTGTAACAAAAATCAATTTTTGTTGCAATAAATTGCTCACTTTCATAAAAATATATTTTACACAGAACTCTGCCCCACCCACCACCCACCCTCTTCCAAGGACCTACTTCATGGAGGCCATAGTGCTGCCGCATAGCAGATGCATGCAAAGGACACTCCGCTGGCATATCCATGGTGTCCCAAAGGCAAGCCAGTCTGCACCAGTCCGACCCTGGACTGTTCCCAACACCAGGAACCTTGGTCCTTCAACCACCCACAGATAATCCAAGGCAGAACTCTGAGCCCTGGATCCTGGATGCCTCAACAGCTGCTGCCTCACATGACCTCATTTGACGGCAGGACCATTCACTTACCACTGTTGTCTTCCCACCTGCAACTCTGGACCTCTGATCCACAAAGAAACCCGCACCTCCACCTCTCCACCGACTGCCAGTGCCCCTGAAGCACTTCAATGCCTCTTGCTCAAAGTCCAGTTTCTCTGCAAACACACCAATGAAGCCTGAGACACCATCTTCACCCTTGACCTAACATGATCTTCATCACAATGACCTGGCTAACCCCCTCTGCCACCTCCAACATTAAACAATAAAGCCTAATGGCTACAAGATGACACATACGGATCATACCAATAAACACAGAGGAGGAATCACCATCATCTACAAACAATCTGCTGCATCACCACCGAAGACTGCACCACACCAATCATGGAACAACTCAACTTCCAACTCCACACAGATGACAAAACAATCATCAGAGGCACCCTCACCTACAGACCGCCAGGATCACACACCAGCTTCTTCAGTGCCATCACTGACTTCTTCACCCCACTAGCGATCAAGTTTAAACGCTGCGGGGGTCATTCTGACCCTGGCGGTCATGGACCGTCAGGGCCAACGACCTCGGAAGCACCGCCAACAGTCTGGCGGTGCTTCCTGGCCAATTCTGACCGCGGCGGTAAAGCCGCGGTCAGAAAAGGGAAACCGGTGGTTTCCCGCCGGTTTTCCCCTGGCCATAGGAATCCTCCATGGCGGCGATGGGGATTCCGACCCCCTTCCCGCCATCCTGTCCCTGGCGGTTTTTACCGCCAGGAACAGGATGGCGGGAACGGGTGTCGTGGGGCCCCCTAACAGGGCCTCATAATGATTTTCAGTGTCTGCTTAGCAGACACTGAAAATCGCGACGGGTGCCACTGCACCCGTCGCACCCCAGCAACTCCGCCGGCTCCATTCGGAGCCGGCTTCATCGTTGCTGGGTCTTTCCCGCTGGGTGGGCGGGCGGCCTTTTGGCGGTTGCCCGCCCAGCGGGAAAGTCAGAATGACCGCTGCGGTCATTTGACCGCGGTGCGGTCTTCTGGCGGGGAAACTTTGGCGGGCGGCCTCTGCCGCCCGCCGAAGTTGGAATGACCCCCTACATCTTCCTCAGTGACCTAAACTTCCACCTGGATGACCCCACAAACACCAACTACGCCAACCTTCTGGAACACTAGGGCAACATCAGCCAGTCCCAGCTGGTCATCAACCCTACATACAGAGCAGGACATTCAGTTGACCTGATTTTCACGGCCTGCAACAGAGCTAAATATAGCCCTGAGACAGAACTCACCTGAACCGACCAGTACATCATCCACTTCACAATTACAGGATCACCTTGCACCACCTCCAGCTCCACCTCCTCCAGTTCAGAGTTACACTAACCCAATGGGTGGATGCTCTCAGCACCTCCCAACCTGCCCCCGAAACTGACCTGGAAGAAGCTGTTGAGAACTTCATCACTTGGATCACCCACACTGCCAACCAAGTAATCCCATCAAACTTGCCAAAACACGCAGATCCATCAACCAAGCAAGCTGATACACACTACAACTCAGACCAATGAAACACAATGGCAAACAACTAGAGAGAAGATGGCTCACCAGCAAAGATGCCACAGACCATGTCATCTTCAGCTTAGCCCTCAACAAATACCACAATGACTCAAACACGAAAAGAAGAAACCCTAGCAAACTGCATTGAAGCAAGCACCAACCACTCCAAGGAACTCTTCAGCATCATTAGAGAGTTCTCCTGCCCTATGTCCATCCAGAACACCGTCCTTCCCGCGCAGGAACTCTGCAGTGCATTAGCTGACCACTTTCACAACAAGATAGCCAACATCTACAAGAACTTTAAACCCCAACCCATGGAGCTCCACATTCTCCTTGTCTTAACAGAAGCCGCACACGATCAGCCACTCACCACACGGGAACAGTTTACAACTCAGAACTCCACAGTGATAAAGAACTCCATTCACTCGGGGGCAACAATGGACCTTGGTCTACATCACCTCTTCAACCTAGGAGACAAAGACATCAGAGGCCAACTCACCACCATCCTCAAAACATCCATCACCACAGCCACATTCCCTAAGGCCTGGAAATACCCTGAAGTCGACCCTAGTGAACTCCAGAACTACCGCCTCATCTTGTGGCTTCCTTTTCCCATCAAAGTCCTCTATAAGACCATCAACCAGCAGCTCATTGAACACCAAGACATAAACAACCTGCTGCTTGATGCCTCCCAATCCGGTTTCTGCCACAACAACAGCTCCGAGACTGCCCTGATCCCTGCCATGGATAACATCAGCATCCTTCTCGACAGAGCAGATTTGGCAGCCATGATCTTTCTCTACCTCTCCACACCATTCAACATGTATCCAACCACACACTCATCAAGAGAGTGTACCACATTGGTATCTAGGAAAACACCCTCAGATGGATTGCTTGCAGGATGAAAATAGAGGATCCGCCTACTCCTCTTTGCCTCGAAACCAGTGGCAGCTGGTAATTTTAGGAAGGAAGGGGCGGGCGGGAAGCTCACTCACACTCATTCATTCACACATGCACGCACATGCACATCCATTCACAACACTCATCAAATATTCAAACATACATGCACTCACCAAACATTCATTTGAAAAAACACACACTTACCTTCAGCTCTGCCTTGGAGGGTTGGGACTGCTGCTTTCCCTCACTGGCTGACCGGAGCAGCCAGTGAGGGAAGGCAGCAGTCCCAACTTTGTCACAGAGTGGAATGGGGTCAGTGAGACTGCTGACCCCACCCACTCTGTGACAAGGTATCACTGATTGACACTCACCCTGGACGCTTCAGGGCTTAAACCTGAATCACCCAGGTCGGAGTCAATGGGTGACGCTCTGCTCATCACTGAGGAGAAGGGCCTTGAGGCACCTTTGCTGAGCTGAGGAGGTCATGCCTATAGGAACCCAGCAAAGTTCAGCTCAGGCAGACAGAAGTCTGCACAAATTGTGCATGTCTCACTCCTGGCTGTCTGATCTGACAACGAAGAGTGTCTGTCAGGCTGACCTTTGCTCAGTCTGACAGGCACTCTTCATGAGAGGCAAAAGGTGGGGGGGTGGCCCCTCCATGCTCAAGGATGGGCTGCGGCAGCTAGAAACCCAAGAGCACCATCTGTGACATCCCTTAAGGCTCATCTATCAGCCCCACCCACTTCAATGCCTACATGACACACATAGCTGACATCATCACAACCCACAGCCTCATATCGTACACTGATAACACACAGCTCATCTTTCTGCTCTCAGCAGACCACAAAACTACGAAGACCAATTTCTACAACTGCATGAAGAACGTCACTAACTAGATGAAGACCAACTGCCTGAAGCTCAACACTGACAAGTACGAAGTACTGACCTTTGGCAACAGCACTTCCCCTTAGAATGATATCTGGTGGCCTGCCAAATTCAGACCCATGCCAACACCAACAGAGCACGCCCATAACTTCAACATCATCCTAGACAGCAAGATCACCACAAAGAGGCAGATTGATGAATACTCCTCCACCTGCCTCCACATTCTCTGCATGCGCCGAAAAATCTTCAAATGGCTACCCTTCAGCACGTGGAAACCTGACACTCAAGCCCTAATTATCAGCAGGCTGGACTATGGCAATGCATGCATGAACCACCACAGAAGAGGCTACAGGTGATGCAGATGATACAGAACATCACCAGCAAGACTCATCCCCGACCTACCCAAATAGACTCACATCTCCTCACACCTCAGGAACCTCCACTGGCTCCCCATCCAGAAAAGACGCCAATTCAAGATATTGACACACACCTTCAAAGCCCTCAATGACCTAGGACCAGCATATATCAACCACCGACTGAACTCTACCAACCATCCAGAAACCTCAAATCCACTGCTCTCACACAGACACTACACATCTGTTGAAGCCATAGCAAAGACCCTCTCTGAAGCTATTAGCAGCTACAGTTTTCCATCTGAGAAGAAACTTCAGTTTCAGTTTCTTCGACATCTACACTTATGCCAAGTCCTGGAACAGCCATCCCCTCCACCTCTGGACTTCACCCTCTCTGATGGACTTCAGGAAGAGACTCAACACCTGGATTTTTGACTGAGCCAACCCACCTCCTGGATACCCTGATGGATGATTAGCAACTCTAAACAAATACTGATTGATCTATTGATTGATTGAAACCTGGTGTTCTACTGAAACTCAATTTGTGATCCTAAAGCACTGACATTTCCATGCCCATGACCAAAGCACACCACAACTTCCAAAAAGCCAGGTAGCATAACCCAGATAACTCTATTTTTCAATAGTGAGCATTAAAAGAACCATTAAACATATTGTAAAAGCCTGTGTGCCTCTTGTGAACTCCCAGACATATTGCTTTTTCCATAACTTATTTTGATCCCAAATCAGGGCTGAAGTTTTGATATTTGTTGGCCCTTTATACGCATCACTAAACATTTGGTTAGGCCATCTCACAGATGTACAGTGTTCATGAGTCAAGCAGGGATCTATGAATGGTGAAATGAAATGGAAATAACATTTATAGAGCACCAAACTACTCAGAAGAGAGCTTCTAGGCATTGAGTACTTGATTACAAAAATACCTTTGAAATCGAGAAACAAAAGCACAAAAGGAAAGAGAAAAAAGAAAACCTATTAATTAAAATCCTGCTTGAAAAAACTGGTTTAAAGCCCTTGATCGATCCATGATCGAACCGTGGACGAGCAGCCAACCAATCCATAATCTTGCTCCCAGGAAGGCAGTGGAACTGCCACCAAGTCTAACTAAACGGATTCTGGGTCGTTTGCAAAAGTGCTTTTAACAGTTATGTGGCAAAAGGGTCTAAGTTGCTCCCAACGAGCCCATCTGGAGAAATTAAAAAAGATGTAAATTAGAAAAAGATTAGGCTCCACAAAGAGTTTTATATTTATTGTGATTAGCGGCCCGTGGCCTATACTGAGCATGCGCCATATAAAGAGAGGCAATTAAAGTACAAACTCCTCAAGAACTATGGCCTATATTTATACTTTTTTTGTGCCGCATTTGCGTCACTTTTTGACGCAAAAGCGGCTCAAACATACAAAATACAATTATATTTTGTAAGGCCCATATTTATACTTTTTTACCACCTCATTTGCATCATTTTTTGATGCAAAAGCGGCACAAACTTGCAAAATACAATTGTATTTTGTAAGTTTGCGCTGCTTTTGCATCAAAAAGCGATCCAAATGCGTTGCTAAAAAAGTATAAATATGGGCCTTACAAAATATAATTGTATTTTGTATGTTTGCGCCGCTTTTGCATCAAAAAGTGACGCAAATGCGGCACAAAAATAATATAAATATGGGCCTATCTATGAAGAAAATCAGCTGACAGGCGGTGTGAAAAGAAGGCTGGGATCCAAGATTAGCCCTGTAGGCACGTAGAGCCTAAAGATCTACTTAACATTGCGGAACTCATGCATACGGTTGAGGAAGAACTATTTTTCAACCCCCATCGAAACAGTAAATGATCTCTGATGGTCCACCACTGACATTAATCATTTTTGTTTGATAAACCCATGAAGTGCCCTGGCTTCTCACAAAACAAAATAATGTTCTCACGTCTACAAAGTATTGCTATACTTGGCAGTGCTCTGAAACAGCTTCGAAGACCTATGCACTTCTTTAAAGCTCTTAATTGACTCATTTTGCGGATTATATTTGGAATGTTTTAGGGAAATCACAACAACTGCAATCTCAACAGCTTTGAAACTAGATACTCAGATTGATCGTGCTTTCAAAACTACTTTTAGCTGGCCTTAGACCAATATTTATGAAACTCACATCAAGCTTTGTTTCAGGAATCACAGCATTGGTAAAAATAGGTATTGTTGTATCCCTTCTAGTTTTTTGGGTGAAAAATTAGCGTTCTATAGATAGCTATTGGTCACTGCCAGCTAATGGTAGTGCCTTTTAAACATGTCACCTTATCCTCTGTGCAAAATGTCACAAGGACTCGAACGGACACTATCCCGATGCATAATTTATAAACAAACAAACGCGCTACATTTCCCTTACAATGAGAATGAACTCCCTCGGTAAATTCCTATTTGTTGACATCTTCACTCAATATTCACTGCAGTGGAATAGAGGTCTTCACTCTATCTGACCATACCACCCTTGATATTGAATCAGTGAATCTGCCACCTTTTATGACAGATGCAGAGTTTTCTCTTGTCTTGCCAATAGAGGTGTGAAATCCAATTTAGAGATCTCTATTTTTAGCGATATGGCTGCTGCTTGCTCGTGAGTTTACAATGTTATATCTGTAACTACAAAGCACAACACCTTCACCAACACAATCAGCCACTGAACATATCCAAGTTACAATGCAGCCGGTAGTGACTGGAACTTCTAGTACCTTGTTCTACGAATGAATTTGAAGCAAATAGCAGCTTCGGTTTTCCATCTGAGAAGAAACTTCAGTTTCAGTTTCTTCGCCATCTGCACGTATTCAAAGTTTTTTCATCTGTGGTGATTCCTGATCTTTCAGCTAAGAACTGGCATTTTGATATTGCTGTACATGCATCAAAAGCTGGAGAAGAACGTTATGACTGGTGACTTTATTTTTATCACTGTTGTACATTTATTTTGCAACTAAAGGTCGTGCCATTTTAGCAAGCATTCCTTGCATGATTTTGAATCCTTCACATTTTTTTTTATTGGAGATTTTTTAGACATTTTTTAAGCATCATATCAAAGGGCAACTATTTTTCAGGACTGATTTTTCAAATATGCAACGCATTTCACTTGAGAAATGCAAACTCGCAGGCATCGACAGTTGAGAGGGCAATGAAGATTAGTTTATTATTGGTTGTTGACTGATATACTTGCAATGTTGTTTTTTAACTGACATCAATCCCAAAATATACGATTTACAATGGAGTTTTTGTGATATAACTTCACTAATTCCTATTTATGACCATCGAGTTAGGATGACTGCCACATAGGGGAGTAAACTTAAATGATTACATACTAAGAAATTCAAAGTTTTTGTTGGGTCATGATAATTTAACATGCACGCATACAGAAATACCTGACTATAAATAACTTTTATTAACATTTGCCATTCAGCAATATTATGTAAATGCGTGTATTGGGCCAGGAAGGAGGCGCGGTGGCAGCAGCTTCAAGGGCAGGAGCCCTTGAAATTCAAGTTCGGGCTCCCGCCTCGTGGGAAGTGCGTATTGGGCCAGGAAGGAGGCGCGGCGGCAGCAGCTTCAAGGGCAGGAGCCCTTTAAATTCAAGTTTGCGCTCCCGCCTCGCTGGACGTGAGCGGGCGGTGCCCGGGCCAAGCCCGGGCCAAGGGCGGGCCCGTCCTGCACCCGTCAGCGCCTGGCAGAGGCTGGGCTGGGCCACCCCCCTGACATTTTCCCTGCAATTATTGGTTTGGGCTCTTAAGCCTTAACAGGTATTTTTTATTCTTTTTTCTCTGATTTTTTTGCAGCAGTGTTTAAATTTTGCCTCTTCGATGACCCTGTAAAACAGCCCTTCAGCACCGTGGGAGACCATTTTACTTAGCCTTATCACTCTGATCAGTGAGGAGCATTGTATTTTTAGCATAACTATTTTTCTTTCTTTTTGGTAGGATCATATAATTAGTGAAAATGGGTAAAAGGAAGCAATCCAGCACAAAAGATACTACCTCCCAGAAAGATCACTCAACAATATTAAAATTTATTTCAGGAGCTATGGGGGCAATTGATAAACAAATCACTAATGTTGAGGAAAGGATTTCAACTCAATCTTCGGATCCTCCCCATTTCGCTCCACCATCAAAATTGACTATTTTTCCGGTAACTGGACCTCAAACTAGAGGTAAGAGTGGATGTATCCAAGATATAACTGATTTTATCTCAGATGACGGTGATCATCCACCCTCTCCCAAACATTTAAGGAAACCCAAAATAAGAATTAAGCCTCCAGTCAAGAGTCACTTGATAAGATTAGACAAAGTAATCTTGGGCCATCACTCATTGAATCTACTCAATACGCATGTATCGTCTGCGAGAACACAAAACCTGGTCATAGGAATGTACAATCCACAGCGAATATGGCAATCAATCCTTTAGAGACTATTAACTCCTTGGAACACCTAGTAAGGCCCTTTTTTGACCAAATGATTGAACGCTTAACACGACTGGAGGAAAACGTGGAGACAATGTTTAACTTAATGAAGGCTCAGATTGCAAGTGTAGCAGCCGTCATCACCCAAGTGACGATTCAGATCCAAACATTAAACCCTTATCAGTGCACAACCAGCCATCACATATGCATCAGCCCATCCAAAGACATGTAGATTCATGCCCTCTACTAGTTAGTATCAGTAGTTCCCCACATCAAAAAGCACGGTTAAATAGAGGGGAAACATTCCAACATCAAGAGATATATTAGATCTGCCACCAGCGGCAACTCCCTATGTGATAGTCCTGGCAAATGTCCCGACCCTTGCCGGGGACTACAGGGAATCATGGACAGCGCTGAGGAATAAATCCTTGAACTGGATTGGAACCCGCATGAAACCTGGCATGACAGAAGTTCTTTTTGAGGATATTAAAATGGTTAGGAGAGTAAAATGGGTGGGAAAGAGCCAGAAGTTATTTAGGGGTGACTGTGTGGTACTCTCTTTTAAATCTCCGAAATTGGTCGAAGACATTCTGTGCTACCTAAGCACGCGGCAGATCACGGACTATGGCACTATATTGTTGCCTTTGGGCTTCTTCTACATGCACAACATCGACCAGGACTATCCTGGCCCTAATTTCGAGAAACAAACAACTAGGTTGGAGAGATATTACTCGATCCCAACCAAAAATAGATTTCATGCTCTTTCTTTGGAAGGCGTCGACTGACTACCATTTGATCAGGAAGTGAGTGGGCCTATGACTATTACGCTAATCCCACATTCTGATCCACTAAAGGGTGGGCATGGTTTGGTGGAGAATAATGGAGATGAACAGATGGAGATGGAAGTTGAACCGAGTCATCTTGTTAGTAATGAAACGTCAATTAGTGGATTTTCCACCCAATTAAAAGACATAGGGGGTCATTACAACCTCAGCGGTCTTGTCACAAGACCGCCGAGGGACCGCCGTGCTGAAGACCGCCAGTGGTGGCGGTTTTCCACTCGGCGTATTATGACTGTTGGGAGCTCTACGTCGTTTTTCTGACGGAGAGCCGCCAACAGCCATAGTGACGGGCGGCGGGGAAGTGGAGGTTGCTCCACCTCCACCGCCACTACAACAGAACACCACCCAGCGAATCACGTCATGTGATTCTGCACGGCGGTGTGGTGTCGGCGGAGCTGCCCCCATGGCTCCCGTACCCTCCCGGAGGATCGATGGAACAGGTAAGTCGATAGTCCGTCAGGGATGGGGGGTGTTGTGTGTTGTGTGGGTGCATGGGGGTGTGCGTGGGTGTATGTAGAGGGGGTGTGTGAGTGCGTGTATGCTTGTGGGGGAGGTGTATGTTTTGGGAATGAGTGCGTGTATGTCTGTAGGTATGTCTGTGTGGATGTGTGCGTGTATGTTTGAATGTGGGTGTGGGTGTCTGACTGTGTGTGAGGATGTTGGCATATGTGTCGGTGTGTGTGCATGTGTGTGTGTTGGTGGTGCCTGCGTTCGTGTCAGGTGTGTATGTGTAAGGTAATGTCGGGGTCGGGGTGGGGAGGGGGGTCCTGCCACCTTTGGGGGGTGGCAGGGGTAGTTGGGGGTGTAGGGGAGGGAGTCGGGTGGGGGAGACCCCTATCAGTGCCAGGGAAGGAATTCCCTGGCACTGATAGTGCTTACCGCCATGGATTTCATGGCGGTTCCTATCGCTGGAAATCCACGGCGGTAAGCCGGGTCAAAATACTGGCGGCGGTATTGTCGCGGCCGCTGGGCTGGAGTCCCAGGTCTCCAGCCCAGCGGTCGTCTCCGCCCTGGCGGGCGGAACGGAGAAGCAGCGGATGACCATGGCAGTAACCGCCATTGTCATAATTCCCAAAAAAAGACCGCCAGCCTGTTGGCGGTCTCAACGCTGCTTTAACACCGTCCGTCAGGGTTGTAATGACCCCCATAGTAACTAAACAGTCTTCCGTGGGGCAACGTACTAAAACTTGGGGAGAGGACTTCTCATTTTTATTTTGGAATGTGGCGGGCCTGCGATCGAAAATTAAGAATGAAGACTGGTTAGAATATATTATATATATATATAAAGTACACCGCCGACTTTCCGTTTCTGGCCGCGGCTGAACCGCCGCGGTCAGAATGCCCAGCGGTGCACCGCCAGCCTGTTGGCGGTGCTACCGCCGACCTCCGCCATGGCGGTAATTACCACCATGGTCAGAATGACCCCCATAATTATTACGGTCATTTGTTGAATGAAACGTTGTTTAAATTTGATCTCTTTTTGTGCAACAGTTTAAATTACTGTAAACCACAGTTAAAACCCACATTTAATGGCAGACATGCCAACACAATAATTGATTTTATACTAATATCTAATAATTTTACTTCTTATGTGTCCGAACATAAAATTCAAGATGCTTTGTTCAGCAATCATCACCCTCAAAGCTTAAGCATTGTACTCCCTCAAGCCATCACCAAACATAAGGAACCAACGGAGAAGGTGGAGAATACAGAATTGGGAACAAGAAATGGTTACACTATCCGCTGGTCACAGCTTGAGCCTACGCAGTTCATTAAACAATTAATGAGCAAACTCTCTAAAGAGTTTGAAATTTGTCTTTCAGACAATATTTGCCTGCAGGCTTGTATTAATGCTTTCACTGCAATTACTACTGGAATTAAAGACTCCCTCACAGTCAGCTTTGGTAAATCTAAACCTTATGTAGGCAAAAGATGGTTTCATAGCGAATGTCCTCAAGCCTATAAAAATCTTAAACAGTGCTTACATAGACAAAAAACCTGACAAACATGGCATTAGCCTTAGGAGGAAGGAGTATAAAAAGGCTATAAAAACAAGAAAACAGAAACTAAAAAACGAGGCTTGGCATTCTCTTCATGAAGCAAGCCTTCAGAATGACAACGTTAGATTTTGGAAAATTGTAAACTCTCCTCTTCTGTGTGATGGAACGTTACCATGAATTGAAATAGCCATTACTGAAGAGGATTGGGTTTCTTTTTTCTCTAGTATATATTCCGCTAATGATTTGGTCTTGGAACCAAACCCTCTGAGACCAGTTTCCCAATCTATTTTCCCACCATTTAGCCTAAAAGAGGTTATACATGCAATTAACGCCAGTAAAAGCGGGAAAGCGCCAGGCCCAGATAGACTCCCAATTGACATTTATAAGTCGAACGTTTCACTTTGGGGCCCACTTTTAACTCAAGCTTTACGTGCCTGCTGTGCCACTGTTTTTATACCGAACTGGGCCGAGTCCATCATTGTTCCCATCTTCAAAAAGGGAGATCATCAAAATCCTGCATGCTACCGCCCTATCTCTTTGCTTGATACTCTTGCAAAGATTGCTGGACGAATTGGTTTAAACAGGCTACGAGATTGGACGGAAGATAACAATATCCTTTTGGACTTGCAATATGGCTTTAGAGCTGGGATAGGGACTATAGAGCAGGCCCTGAACTTAGATATTATACTTGGTAAATACATGAGGGCCAAGGCCGGAGCCTTATACCTAGTGTTTGTCGACCTGACTTCAGCATTTGACTGCGTGGTCCATAGTAAATTATGGTCTATTTTATTGGACATGGGGGTAGACTTAACTATTCTTCACTTTATTAGGGAACTATATGCCGGAGCCAAAGCCAAGGTGCGTTATGGGCTTCAGGGTGAATGCACCTCAGCCTTTCCCATTGAACGGGGGGTACGGCAAGGCTGTGTACTAGCGCCACTATTGTTTGCTTTATATATTAATAAATTAGAGGGGGTACTATCTGATGCTTGCAGTGACCTCCCACAAGTTGGTTTTCAAAAGATTCCAGCACTCCTGTATGCGGATGATGCCGTTTTGATGGCCCGCACCCCAGTAGCGTTGCAGAGGCTACTTACAACCTTTGATAAGTATATAGAAGCCTCATGACTTAGAATTAACCATTCTAAAACTTTCTCGATGACATGTGGCAGAAATTCTATAAAGAAACCTCAGATCATGTTAACAGGTACGAAACTAGATGACACAGGAACCTTTTCATATTTAGGCGTTACGTTTGATAATGAAGGGACATGGTCACAAGACATAAAATCGAGGAAGCTGTCATTCACTAAAACCATCATGGCTGTAAAAAACTTTTCGAAAAAGGTTGGTAGAGCGACCCCCAAGGATATGATGATATTGTACAATGCAAAATGTGTTTCTGTTGCACTGTACGGGGCAGGACTCTGGTGATATAGGAACTGCAACACCCTACAGCTAGTTGAAAATTATTTTTTAAAGTTTATTTTAAGCGCTCCAAAATCTACCCCTACATTGACATGCCATATGGAATTGGGGGTATCATACCTTATAGATTTAATTTGTATTCAACCAATCCTATTATGGAATTAGATATGGACTTCTGATTCCGCTAGGCTGAACAGGGCCATTATAGAAGATGCATTGGCATTATCTTATCCACTGAAAATTCCATGGCTAAATTATATGAAGATTTTTTTCATAGAGCTGGGTTACCCTGAGTTATATTCCACTCCGGCAAAACTGGAAACAATTTCCAGGAAGGAATTGAAAAATATCTGTCTTACTCACCTGGCCGATTTAAGATGGACCACTGAGGCAAAGAAACCCAGCGTAATGAGGAACTTTATGTTGCAACAAACAGATGGCATGGAACCATATTTGAGTAATGTATTGAATCCAAGGCATTGGTTCGTCCTTACGCGCCTAAGATTAGAGATTTTCCATCATCTTGTTAGCTTCCCGTGTACTAATGATTGGACCCCTGTTTTGGTAAAATGTCCTTGCGACTTAGTGTCTGATCAAAGTACAATACACATTCTTTTTTTCTGTAAATTTTATGCAGACCTAAGGAAAGCGTTTGTGATCCCATTTTTAAAATCAATGCATTTTAAACAATGTCGCCCTGCCTTTAATTACCTCCTGTCCTTACCATCAATTATGATTTGCAATTGAATAGCTTTATTTTTATGTGCAGTGATGAAGGTTAGATCACATTACCAGCTAACTTAGATAGTTTTTTTTTTATCTGTACAAATTTTAAATGTATTTTATTAATGATAATGCCTTTTGTTTTAAAACATATTCTTACACTGATTTTATCCGTCATGTTTTTGAACTGTGGTTTTTATGAGAAGTTCTTTAATTCCTTGCAATGTAATCTTGCTACACGGTCCATGTTTTTGAACAGTGGTCTTTATGAGAAGTTATTTAATTCCTTGCAATGTAATCTTGCTACACGGTCCTTTTAGGCATGGTTTGACCTGCTTGTGTTTTCATGTTATTTTAAATATTGAGTGATGTTTTTAATATGAACTACCTGCTTTTATGATTGCTGTACTCAATCGAATAAAGTATTTTTTGATTATGATGTAAATATCTGCAACTGCGCTTTGTCCTGTGTATAAGCCTTTTTCTCATTATCTCATGCAGGTACAAATTCCTATTGTGTCATGTGATGTCCATGAGAGAGGTGACAAGGACTAATTGCACATTTCTGAAGGAAATACAATGCTTTAGTCACTCAGGAGATTCATTTTTCAATTGTTTACAACATTGTGCCAGTAAGATTAGAGATCTTTCCATGAACTCTGAATACCAACTCCACAATTGGTGCTCTCCCTATCACTGACTTAATGAAAACTATGAAAGGATGTGATGGATTACATTTCTAGCAGATCTGGTGAAAATATAATGCAGGCTCTAACATTTCTAATATCTGCACTTGCTAATGTTCTACTTGTTTTTACAAAAATTGCCTTGCATGTTTATGGTATACATTTGTGTTAAATAAAGAAATGAAAGCTATATCATAACGTTGTATTTTAATGTTTTAATAAAGCAAGGGATCCCAAGAATTTACAGTTACCCTGCAGAACTAGGCTATCCACAGGAACTATGCCCAAAGGAGGACTGGTGAAACATGTCTGTGGATGCAGTGGCATTCAAGAAATTAATTTGGGGTCAGATGAAATCTAAACAGAGGAACATAGAATCTTTTGGCCCTTTTCACGGTCCAAAGAACATCAACTATGTCAAACCAAGAACTGAGATCACTCCAGACACATGGATTTCAGTGGCCTATTGGGATACTTGATACAGACATTAAGATGGCCTATGTGAAGGATATTTTGTGTGGAGGTAGTTAGTAAATGAGAAGGAACACAGCAGAATAATTCAGGACTTATTATTAACAAACAAGGAAGAATTTTCACCCAGGTGTTTAATGATCTTTGATTATGATAGTGCGTATCGGGATTTCCAGTGATTTGGGCATCAACATTCCTCTGTTAACTCCATACGGTGTTCCTTGGCTCTATTGGATTGGCCTTTTGCCACAACTGATTGGACTCCTTGTTATGGGTCTTATTTTTCACTGTTGGGTAGACCCTATATCGTACATGGCGAGAGTACCAATCTAATGCTCTTTAGCATCAGATTCTATAAATGATACAGCCCACTCTATAGATAAAAGGAACATGCTTGCACAACTCTATGTATTACTCAAGCTCTCAACAACACTAAATGCTTATAATTAGAGAAGTTGATGCACCATCTTTTGCCAATGCTTTTACCCTCACACACTTCACCCAATTATTCCAGTCTAGGAGAAACAACAAATAATGCCCTTGAGAGTTTCCAAAATCCCAGAGCAGAAAACGGCACAATTGGAACACCTCACAACTTCATCAGTTGTGTGGAGTGCTACATAATTTGCTACATATATGACGTTCTAAACACCTTTTTGGGCCTTGAAAAAGGAAATGATATACAAATGGTAGTATAATACAGTGAATGTGGAATCTAGATATAAGTTAGATACAGTTTTCCTGTACCTTCAGTATCACAGGTGCCATCCTTTCTTGTGCTATCCTTCGTGGTGGCATCCTTATTGTTTAGTATTATATACCACCTATGTAATTATGTAGTTTTATTTTCAAAATTTGTAATCCAGATTACACGTTTTTCTCCTGTATAAAGTGTTATCAGCCTAGGCTATGCAGATTTAAAAGTCCTGACCTGATGGCACTCATACTCACTCGATTTGACATGGGCTTCTTTCATTGCATTGCCAGACAGTATTGCCCAGGACGTTCATCTGAATAAATTACAACAAAATACATGGTCCACAGTATGAGGTATCAATTCACAATGTGCTTTCCTAAAACCAGTTTGGGGTGAGGACATGCCCGTTATAACTCTATGCACTGCTACTAATTAACAGAAGAGCTTTTTGAAAGAGGATCCTGTTTCATTACTGCAATCTGCAGCGTCACCATCAGGATTTAACTTTGCTGAAAAAGAGAAACATTGAAACAGGTCATATTTAAAATCAGCGAAAGTAACAGTGACACTCTGCTCCTTAGTGGTCATTGACCTAGTGGATCTTTGGAAAAGTGCCCTCTATGTTCTTAATCCCCCATATGCAATGGCTCATGATTCCCTCGATGGAACAAGTGGTCTGCCACACACCCCTGAAACAATTTCAATTACTCATTCTATCTCCTTGGCGTATTGTAGAATGGCAAACAGGGAATTATGGCTCCATACCATTCTGTGGTTACTCAGTCTATCTCTTTGGCGTATTGTAGAATGGCAGACAGCGAATTGTGGCTCCATACCATTCTGTGGTTACACAGTCCATCTCCATGGTTTATAGTTGAAGAAGAGACAACCCATTATGGCTCTCACCCAGCAGCATCCATTACGACTCTAGTTCTTAATTATACCAAGATGAAGTGCTTATTCATGAGGAATTCTAACAAGACTGGAAAATGTAAGTGCTGAGGGGAATCAAAAAGAGAATCCAAAGAGACAACACACTTCATAATTAATAGCACATGTATACATTTGAAAACGGAGGTTTTGATTTATAGCAATACATTTTTACCTATGTGTCTATCAGACCACAAGAATCCAAAGCAGCTAAGTCCGAAAAGATTAGTTCACACATGTAATGTGGTAAAGAAAATAATTAATAGAAACCTTAGCTAATTATAATTTTAAATGCAATAAAGACATCCACTACATTGAGAAAATGGGAACTTCCTAGACGGCTGGTAGTATCAGGACACATTGACGGAATAAACAAATTTAAGGAGTAACTCAAACCTGACTAGGATTCCATTTCTAGAGCCCACAAAACAAACAGCTAAACACAAGTCGCGGAAATCAGCTTACTTTTGCAATTGCCACGGTTTGATGTAAAATCCACTAACCAAAACAGTCATAAAAAATACACACTTCCTAAATGGGTCAGAGAATAAGAGTATAGGCTAAGAGAAAAATGCAGATATGAGTTCACTCATTTATACATTAAGTTGAATTATTTGTCAGATTATTGTCTAACTAGAGGAGCATGTGTTACTTTACTATTGTATTTGTACATTTGGGTTTGTCTATGCCTTCTGCCATTATGACAGAAAAATAAACCACATTAAAATAAAAGAAATGTGTCCTACAGCATGGTTTGCTTTGTTTACCAAGCTTACAACTTCAACTTAATGATGGAATACATTTCTATGCTTTTAATACGCCGTTCACTCCAAAAACATTTTTTCACTTGCCTGAAGATGTCAGAAGGATGGGCGCATTGTTGCATCCCAAATGCACGAAGAAACCTGTTGTTGATCCACGGACAATAGATTTCTTATCTATCATTTAACTTACATTTATCACTGGCTTCATCATTTCGCCTACCATTTCCTGTTAAGAGGCAGGTCATTGCACAGAGAGTACCCTATCAACTCCTGGACAAGTAAAGTAATTCCATTATAATTACTTATTATACAAGGCAAAGGATTGTTAGGTTTCTAATGAATCATTTTCAAGCAATTAAATGCCCTGTCGGCAAAATTGTACTGTAGGTGAAAAGACCTTTATTAGGCATAGCAATGGGAGTGGAAACAATGGAGATGGAGTACATGTGGGTGGAATAATAACTAGTTAGTGCAAAGAAACCCAGAGAACATGATAGGTTATATTATGTTGTTGCAAATTGCTTCATTAAACTTAGGGAAAAGAAAATATAATTTTAATTTCATTAGAAATCAATTAATGTTTACCTTCTAATGTGAACAAGTGGTCTACTATTAAAAGTTTGTATCTAAGTTTGTTACACTCCTGTGTATCATATTTCCTCCAAATGGCTATCTAAACAAATACTAATTAATTAAAAAGAGACTGTGGCCCTCATTACCACGTGGTGGTAAATGCTGAATACCGCCATGGTGACAGCCGCCAACATACCATGAACGCAGCGGTATTCTGCTACGGTATTATGACCCACACCAAGAAATCCGCCACTATACAGACAACCACACAACTCCGCCAGCCCAAAGGTCAGTGATAAACTGGCGATAGCAAAACCCACACTGTTACGCCAACAGGAATATGCCCACAGTATCACGACCCACAAATCACAGCCGCGATCTTTCAGTAAACAATTGGCGGTACACACCGCCGTGCTCAAAATACACACACACTTACAAAACTACACCACATTAGACAATTCAAACTACACACACCTGACACACATACACACACCACATCCACCCACACCACTATAAAACACATCCCACATTACCCACAATCCCTTAGAGTGAAAAAAAGATAGCATGCAGAGGGAGACAAGCCAGGAGCACCCACTCAATCAGAGGGACAATACATCATCCCCCATACTCCATCCACGCACCTCACCTCACTTCACAACACAACACCCCACACATCACCCCACACATCATCACACATACCACTCACACCACATCCATGGCACCCAAAGACACCCCAGGTTTTCAGAGGAGGAGCTAAGGGTCATGGTTGAGGAAATCATCCGGGTAGAGCCACAGCTCTTCTGATCACAGGTGCAGCAGACGTTCATTGCAAGGAAGATGGAGCTATGGCGGAGGATCGTGGACAGGGTCAACTCCGTGGGACAGCACCCAAGAACTAGGGATGACATCAGGAAGAGGTGGAAAGACCTACGGGGGAATGTGCGTTCCGTGGTTGCAAGACACCAGGTAGCCGTACAGAGGACTGGCAGTGGACCCCCACCTCCCCCGCCACAACTAACAACATGGAAGGAGCAAGTCTTGGCAATCATGCATCCTGAGTGCCTCGCTGGAGTAGCAGGAGGGCTGGACTCTGGTAAGTCAAATCTTTACTACTTTATCCCCCCACCCTACCTGCATGCCAGCACAAACTCCTACCCCTACCCTCACCTCCCATCACTCCATCCTCTCACACATAACCCACTATCACAATCCCAATACCAAGCCCTGCATGTAACACCAATGCATGGACTCCCATCACAGACCTGCATGGACATCCATCACCACAGCATGGCCAGTAGAGAGACTCACCCAGCCCACAAAATCACCACGATTACAAGGCAAAGCTGACAGTGTATCTGTGTTTCCCTGTATGGTTGTGATTTCCCTAACACTGCATTTACATCCCCACAGGACCCCTACTCAACATCACCAAAGAGGAGGTGCCAGCTACATCCAGTCCCCCCCCAGAAGGGGCCCACAGTGACGACAGCAATTCTGCACGCCTGGATCAGGATGACGAACCTGACCCATCAGGGACTTCTGGACAATCTGTTATCCTGCCACAGTCCCAACCTACCACAGAGCCTCCCCCCTCAGGAAACACCAGCACAACACCCACCCAGCTGGCCCATGCCACTGTCCCCAGGACAAGTCAATCAGCAGTGTCTACCACTATAGGGACTCCAGGCAACCCCACAAACCCAGGATGATCAGGGACCTGGGGTCAGTTGCTTTGGGCACACGGTTCAGGGGACAGAGGCACAGGACAACAGGAAAGCTGGGAGGACTGCTGTGCGACAGGCGGAGGACAGGCCCAGGGAACCCACTCTCCAGGAGGCACTCATCAACATCCTGGGAACATTCCACCATTCCCAGGAGACCATGGGCCAGATATTGGCCAAGTTGCAGGAGACCCAGCGGCCACAGGAGGGACAGTACCTGGGGATCAGGGAGGACCTCATACACATCTACACCATCCTGGTTACCATTGCAGGGGTACTGGCAGACATGGCCAACACCCCAAGGGAGGCATTGGCACACCAACGGGCCCTGACACTAGCCAAACCGATGACCAGCCTTCCACCTCCGCCAGCGCTAGTGGACAGGAGGCCCCGCCACAGGATCAACAGGCCACCAGAACCCCACCCCCTGCAGAAGGAGAACCACAACGCAAACTGTTCCTGCCATCCAGGCAGAAGTCAGAGAACATTGCCAAGACCCCTGCCAGGAAATAAGACTCTCCTGATTGTCACCCTTCTGTCCCACTCTGTCACCCTGTCCACCTTGAACTGCCATTACTCCCCTTCCTATGCCCCATTGGACAATGCACCTGTGATGCCAAGAGACTGGACTCTACCCTGGACTTTCCTCTACAATCAGCACAGCCCATTTCACATCCCCTCTACTTATGAGCATGTAAATAAACACCCTTGGAACAAATACAAATCTGGAGTCTGTCAAATGATTCAAATATGCATTAGTTCAACATCATCAAATCATTGCAAGTCATATGTACGGTTAAATATACTTTGGAATCACCTTTGGTGGGCAGCAATACACATAGCAGGAGCCAGAGTGGGCCACAAAGATCTGAAACTAGAGATGCCAAAGGGTACAGAAAGTGGCCATAGACATAAGGACATCAGGCTGCCATTTACAATGTCCAACAGAAAACTGAAAATGTAAGTGAAGTTACAGTGTCTTATCTGTGTGTCACTGGAAGTACTGCTGTATTGTATTGCTTCTGTTGTCAACATCTTCTTCCTCTGCCTCCTCTTCCTCACTGTCCACAGTCTCCGCCGCTGCCACAAGACCATCTCCAGGCACATTCTCCTGCAGAAAAGGCACCTGGCCAGGTTGTGCAACATGCAACAATGATCTGGCACACCTTCTTGGGTGAGTAGTACAGGGATCCACCTGTTAGATGGAGGCACCGGAACCTGCCCTTCAGTAGGCTGAAGGTCCTTTCAATAATCCTCCTTGTACACCCATGTGCCTCATTGTAACATTCCTCTGCCCTTGTCCTGGCATTCCTCACTGGGGTCAGAAGCCATGAGAGGTTGGGGTAGCCAGAGTCACTTGCAAATATCGAGGGACAACTGTTAGACCCACACTAACTCTCGGGGACAACCCCATACCCAGACACCTACTTATACTGTGTGGGGACCTTGGGCTCACCTATTAGCCACACCCAGTGCCTCTGTAGTTGGCCCATCACATATGGGATGCTGCTATTCCTCAAGATAAAGGTGTCATGTACAGAGCCAGGATATTTGGCATTCACATGCGAGATGTACTGGTCTGCCAAACACACCATCTGCACATTCATAGAGTGATAGCTTTTTCTATTCCTGAAAACTTGTTCACTTCTTCGGGGGTGGGGGGCAGATGCCACATGTGTACTATCAATGGCATAAATGATGTTGGGGATATGTACCAGGGCATAAAAGTCAGATTTCACAGTGGCCAGATCCTCCACCTGGAGGAATACGATGTAGCTGAGCATGTGTTTCAGCAGGGCTGACAACACTCTGGTCAACACGTTGAGAAACATTGGCTGAGACATCCCTGATGCCATGGCCACTGTTGTTTGGAAGGAACCACTTGCCAGGAAATGGAGCACTGACAGGACCGGCACAAGAGGGGGAATACCTGTGGGCTGGTGGATAGCAGACATCAGGTCTGGCTCCAATTGGGAACACAGTCCTTGGATTGTGGCATGATCAAGTCTGTAGGTTATGATAATGTGTCTGTCCTCCATTGTCGCAAGGTCCACCAGGGGTCTGTACACCGGAGGATGCCGCCATCTCATATTTAGCCTCAACGGTTGAAGCCTATGGAAGAAAACGGTGAGCGGAGGGTTATATTCACACATCTATCACAGTAATGATTTTTTTTTCTTTTACAGAACCAGTATGTGAATCCGACAATCTATTGCTGTGCCAATGTCTGCTATGACGCAGTTAGGTGCCATGCCCTGTGCCCCCCTGAAATGGCGGCTGCCTGACCTGTGAGGAGGGACAAGTGAAAATTAGGTTATTCCGCTGGCATTTTTCGGGGTAGGCGGTCAAAGACCGCCGCACAACTTCGCATTGGTTATCATTGGGCCGTATGGGTTCCAGGAGCCAATGGCGATATATGCCGGTGGTGACGGTATACACCGCTATGGACGTGACCGCCATTTTCTATCTGTTCACTGACTTGCTACCTGACCTTCAACAGGAGAGGACCTATACTGCAAGTGCTGCTGTGACCTGTGCCTGGAAGCGACAATGGCTCATGTGTCTGGGGAAAGGGCCCCTGCCTTCACTACGGAGGAGTTGGAGAAACTGGTGGATGGGGTCCTACTCCAGTACACGTTACTCTACAGTCCTCCAGACAAGCAGGTGAGTACACTGTGGGCATGATGCATGAGCCATGAATGTATGGAGGGCTGTGTGTCTAAGCCACATGTAGGGTGGTCAATGTATGTGCATCAGGGGATGGGAGGGATCTGGTGGGCCCTGAGTGTGACGGTCCGGATGGTTGACTAATTCACTTTTCTGCAGTCTTTTTCACGCAGGTCAGCGCCCACCAGAAAAAGGGAATATGGCGTGCCATCACCAAGGAGGTGCGGACTCTGGGGGTCTTTGACAGGTGGAGCACCCACTGCCGCAAAAGGTGGAAGGACCTGCGCCGCAAGGCAAAGAAGATGGCGGAGGCCCAGCTAAGGCTGTCCTCCCTTAGAGAAGGCGGTGCCCGTCGCACCATGACCACCCTGATGTTCGGCATCCTGGCTGTGGCCTATTCGGAGTTGGATGGGCGCTTGAAGGCATCACAGCAGCCACAAGGGGGTGAGTACAGATTCTGAATCCTGACTTTGCACCCGTTAAGAGTTACCTGGGTGGGGGATGTGAGCTATGTGTGCCCCTAGGCCAGGGCGAAGATGGCAGGGTAGGTACCTTGTTTGTCAGACTCTGAATCACTCCTCTCCCAATAGTGTTAGTGGGCATCTACTACTGGGCAGGGTCCTGTGGGTTTCAGGTGTGCAGCTAATGGGGGTAGGAATTGTATCCCATGGACTGGTAACTATCTTAGGAACTGGTAGTGCAGGGCCTAGTGCATAGGGTTGCTTCCTGTGTGTTGTGTATGCCAACGTTAATGGTGTTGCTGGCATTGACCAAGTGTATCCTCTGTCTCTCCCCCCCTTTTTGTTTTGTCACCCTGTCCTTGTATGCATTAGCATCATCTGGTGGAGGAGCAGAGGCACCAGCGACTGAGGGAGCTGCATCCCACATGGGCCTGGAGGCTGAACCCACCGACGGTGATGGCACCAGTGGGACCGAGGGCGAGGGGAGCACCACGACGGGGACAGGAGGGGAGACCACAGGCAGCGACTCCTCCTCCGATGGAAGCTGCCTGGTGGTGGCAGACACCTCTGTGCCCACCCCAACAACAGGTACAGCCTCCACCCCCCACCAGCACTGCCCTCCCAGCAGCCCCTCAGTGTGTTTCCCATGCCTGCTCACCCAGGAGGGTAGGCATCTCCTTTACCCCAGGCACCTCAGGCCCTGCCCCAGTCAGCCCTGCTGCCCTCAGTGAGGAGGCTATTGACCTCCTGAGATCCCTCACTGTTGGGCAGTCACCATTACTAAATGCCATCCAGTGTGTCGAGAGGCATTTGCAACAAACAAATGCAAACCTGGAGGGCATTCACCCTGGCATGGCAGCCTAACAGGAGAATTTCAGGCTCTGGTCTCAACACTGATGACAGCCCTTGTATCAGTCCCTAGCCTCCCCCATCCAACTTCCTCTATCCAGACCCAATCCCCTCAACCCAGCCTATCCCAAGCACACCTTCAGTCCTGCATGCACCCTATTCAACACCCAGAAGGGTCTCAGGCAAATACAAGCACCACACTTCATCTCACAGGCACTCACACAAGTACCATCCCCATGCAGACACACCAACATCTACTACCTCCACTGTGTCCCCCTCCTCCTCATTGTCCACCTCCCTCCCAGTAGCCTCTCCACTCACACCTGCATGTACTACATCCTCATCCACCACCCCCGTCACCAGCACGCCCATCACAACACACCCCTCACAAGCAGTCACTACCCCCACATCCATGCACAAGCCCCCTGTGTCCTCTCCCACTGTGTCTGTGACCCCTCCCCCCACAGCACACAAAAACAAGCACCCACCCACCCAACACGCATCCACCTCACAACAGCATCCAGCCCATGCACCTGCACCCAAACTCAGAAGACCTACACCTCCTACAACCACTCCCTCCTCCTCCACTCCAAAACCCTCTCCCTCTTACCGCCCCAGTGTCTCTAACAAGGTTTTCGTGGCAACCATTGACCTCTTCCCTACCCGTACCCCGTTCTTCCCCTCTGGCCAGTGTGTCCAGAACCCAGGCCAGCACCTCAGCCACCAAGTCTATGTCTTCTGTGGTACCTGCAACTCAGAGAAGCTGAAAGGGGGACACCCGTCAGGCCAGCCAGTGTGCCACCAACCCCTGCAAAGGACAAAACCATTCTGCACCTGCCAAGGTGAAGAAGGGGACAGCATGCAGCGAGGGCAAGGAGCACGAACCACCCAGCAAGACCTACTCAACAACTCCAGCTGCAAGACCCAAGGTCACACCACCATCTGCCAAAGTGAGGAAGGGGCAGAAAACACTAGGCAAGGCACTTCAGCCATCGGAGGCTGCAGGTGAAGGCCTGGTGGCTACTAGGACAACCGCCAGCACGCCACATGCACCGCCAGCAGCCCCGCCGCAAGCTCCGCCTGCACCGCCGCTAGCACAACTATTGTCAGCAGCAGCAGCTCCAGTGGGCAGCACTCCGAGGCTGCAGGAGAAAGGTTGGAGACTCCCTTCACCACTGGCAGCACCGGCACCTGCACCATGGCCAGCACCTGCACCGCCACTAGCACCGCTGCAGGCCCCATTTCAAGCACCGCCACATGCACCACTGACAGTAGGACCACTACCAGCAGCAGCAGCCCCAGTGGGCAGCCGTCCGAGGCTGCAGGAGAAGGGCTGGAGCCTCCCACCACCATTGGCAGCACCCCCACCAGCACCAGCACTACCACCAGTTTGCAGCCTTAGCCGTCGCAGGATGGAGTCTATCCCTGCCTCCATGGACTATCATGCAACCTATTCCCTGCAAATCTCATGCCTCAGACACCTAGGTGAGGGAATGTGAACTGTCACACCCCAAGTGTTGCTTCATTGGGCACAAGGCCCTCTCCAGAACCAGTGGAGAAAGGCATCCACTCACCCTATCCTTGGCAGGATGAAGCACACTGGGCACAAGGTCCCTTCCAGAACCAGTGGAGATGCCATCCACTAGAGAGATTGTGGCCTTGCACTCCCCAGGACCAAGCAGTGGGCAAAGCACCCACTTGAGAGACTTGAGAGACTGTTGCTTTGCACTGCCCAGGACCAGGCAGTGGGCAAACCACCTACTTGAGAGACTGTGGCTTTTCACTCCACAGGATCAAGCAGTGGGCATGCCACCTACTTGAGAGACTGTGGATTTGCACTCCCCAGGACCAAGCAGTGGGCAGAGCACCCACTTGAAAGACTTGTGAGACTGTGGCTTTGCACTCCCCAGGACCAAGCATTGGGCAAACCACTCACTAGAGAGACTTTGGCTTCCCAGGACATCACTTTGGGCATGGAGCCCCCTCCAAGAGCAGTGGCGTTATTCCATCTTCCAGCTGAAGTGCCCTCCCCTTCCCCGTTCCCCTGAGGTGCCTGTGTGTTTTCGACCTGATGTCCCTGCAGTGTTCTCTCCGTATTGAGGCAGGAGTCAAGTGTGTGCTTGGCCCATGATTTTTGGCCCAGTGGCCCACGGACATTTTGAATGGACAATGTACGGTCTTATGTACATTTTGTATATTTTTGTAAATACTGTTTTTCTATTCATTACGTATATCTGCCTGTTCCTAAAATATCACTGATTTAACTCAATTCCTTTTGTCCTTGCATTCTTCCAGGGGGTTGCAGGGTGTAAATGTAATGTTGATGCATGTGTTTGTGTGTATGGTGTTGTGGGTGAGGGTGGGGGTGTTGCGTGCTGCGTGCTGCGTGGGTGTGTCACTCTTTTTTTCCTCCCCTCTCCCCTGTGTACTAGGTGCAGTACTCACAGTGGTCATCACTGCCGCCTTTTTGGTTTCCTGGTAGATGAGGAGGTAGACCAGCATGGGCAGGACCTGTAGCTCAGGCTCCATGGTGTCCTGGTTCTTTGTTGAGTGTCGAGCGGTGAGTGGTTTCGCTTCCAAGTTCTGTTTCCGCTGTGCTTTTGATGTCATTGGTACCGCCCCAGAAAAGCTGGCGGATTGGCGGGTTGTGATGTTGTTGGCAGTACATTGTCTTCCACCTGTCTGTTGGCGGTGACCGCCGCAGCATTTGTTGCTACCGCCATGGCGGTCAGAGAGTTAAAGTGGCTGTCTGTGTTGGCGGTTTCCGCCGTGGTCATGATCCATCTTTTTTACCGCCGGCCTGTTGGCCGTATTAGCGCTGCTTTAACACAGACCGCCAGAGTTTTAATTAGGGCCTGTGTATGGATGTATGCAACTGTCTGCACGAGTAAGTATGTGTTTTGCATTTATAATATATCTATAATACGTATGACGTTGTTCACAATATAATAAGCTGTCTATTAATACATTTTTCGAATGGAGAGAGACTATGCTTATAGAAGAAGAATCCTTGAGTGGATCATCTCTCCCCCTCCGAACAATGGTTCTAGAAAGATTAATACTTTCATAGGAACAGAATATACATTTTATGGCTGTTACAAATGGGGTCTTTGGTTGGCAGTCAGGTTACCCCCTGTCCAAGCAAGGACCTTCACTCTAGTCAGGGTAAGTCACACACAATCCAAATTATCCTCTGCCCACCCTCTGGTAGCTTGGCACTGAGCAGCCAGGCTTAACTTAGAAGGCAATGTGTAAATTATTTGTGCAAAGATTCATGAAATAACACAGTAGAACACCACAAAAGTACACCACACAGTGTTTAGAAAAATATATAATATGTACCTGGTAAGATGCTGGTCAAAACGATCAAGATACGTTTGAAATTTCACAGTAAAAATGATATAAAGTGTCTTTAGTCTTTTAAAAAGCAACAAGTGTCTCTTGCAAGAACAAAGTACCTGGTTTGCGATCAAATTCTCTGCAAGGGATCACAGAGGAGGAGATGCATGGAAATCAGAGAGGTGTGCGTCGATTTTTCTGGCACGCACAGACGATGCTTCGTTGAGTTTTCATGCAAGGCAGGCTTTACGTCAATTTCCGATGCTGAGACTGGGATCCTCTTCGGTTGCGGGGTTCTCGGATGCCCCGGGGATGATGCGTCGAAAACCTGGGCATGCAGGACAAAGTCACATGGGCTGCGTCGATCTGGTGGGCGATGCATGAAAATTTCTTCCGCACAGCAGGCGCTGCATTGATTCCTCTCAGGAAGTTGGGCTGTGTCATTCTGGCTCAGCTTTCTGTCGATCCAGTGGGCTGTGCGTCAAATTTTCTGTCGCAACGCTGGCGCTATGTCGATCTTCTCCTTGCGAAGTCGGGCTGTGTCATTCCGGTTCAGCATGCAGTAATTTTCTTATTGTGGTACAGGCTGTGCGTTGTTTCCTGCAGGCTGTGTGTCGCTTTTCACCACACAAGGAGTTCTTTTGCAGGAATTAAGTCCTCTTGGTCCTGAAACTTCAGGGAGCAGGAGGCAAGCCTTAGAGAGCATGTCTCAGCACAGCCAGAGAGCAGCAAGGCAGCAGGGCAACAGCAAGGCAGCAGTCCTTCTCCGAAAAGCAGTCCAGGTAAGTCCTTTGGGCAGCCAGGCAGTTCTTCTTGGCAGGCTGCAGGTTCTGGTTCAGGGATTCTTCTCTATGAAGTGTCTGTGAAGTAGAAGTGTCTATCTCAGAAGTGCCTGAGTTGGTAGGGTCAGAGACCCTGCTTAAATACCCAAATGTGCCTTTGGAGTGGGGGAGACTTCAAAGATTGGATTATAAGTGCAGAAGGTCCCCTTTCAGTTCTATCCTGTCTGCCAGGGTTCCAGAAGTGGATGTGGCAGTCCTTTGTGTAAGGGCAGGATACTGTCCTTTGACATGTAAGTGTCAGGCCCCCACCCTCCCAGCCCAGGAAGACCCATTCAATATGCAGATGTAAGCAGGTGTGACTGAGCATCCTGTGTTTGGGGTTGTCTGAGTGTATGCACAAGGGAGCTGTCAATGAAACCTAGCCAGGCATAGATTGAAAGGCACAAAAGGATTTAAGTGCAGAGAAGTGCTCACTTTCTAAAAGTTGCATTTCTAAAATATTAATATTGAATCCAACTTCACCAGTCAACAGGAGATTGTATCACCATTCTGGCCATACTAAATGTGACATGGTTACTCCTTTCAGAGCAGAAGCTGCCACTCAAACAGTAGATGAGGGTAGCCCTAATGTTAGCCTATGAAAGGAGCAGGCCTCAGAGCAGTGTAAAACAAATTTAGGATTTTTGCACTACTAGGACAGGTAAACTACAGAGATATATATCCAGAATTTTGTCTACACAGCACCCTGCCCTATGGGTTACCTAGGGCCTACCTTAGGGGTGACATATGTAGAAAAAGGGGAGTTTTAGGCTTGGCAAGTACTTTAAAATGCCAAGTTGAATTGGCAGTGAAACTGCACACACAGGCACTGCAATGGCAGGCCTGAGACAAGGTTAAGAGCTACTTAAGTGGGTGGCACACTCATTGCTGCAGGCCCACTAGTAGCAGTTAATCAACAGGCCCTGGGCACATATAGTGCACTTTACCAGGGACTTATAAGTACATTAAATAAGCCAATTGGGTGTCATCCAATGTCACCATGTTTCAAGGGAAAAGAGCATATGCACTTTAGCACTGGTTAGCAGTGGTAAAGTGTGCAGAGTCCTAAAACCAGCCAAAACAGTGTCCAAAAAGTGGAGGGAGGCAGGCAAAAAAGTTAGGGGTGACCACCCTAAGGCTGTCAGGTCTAACAATGTCCTACTGTGTTCTAATAATAAATACAGGTTTTTAAACAGAGCTCGAACAGAAGGAATTACATTTGTGAAGTATCTTGCAAAAATAGCTGTAGTATTTTTATGACATGGAAGGTTTTGTGCTGAGTGGTCAAAGTTGTGCAAAGATAAAATGAGGGTTCCAAAGTGCGTTTTGCTCCAATGTTTTTTCCCATAGATTTCTGTATTGGATGTAGCGTGAAAACGGCTGAATAGATTGACATGAAATTTGGCAGGATTTGACATTATGGTGGGCTGATGATCCTTTTTGGGAACTCCAGGGAAGGAGGTTAAGTATTTTTTAAGTTATAAAGGATTTTACCTTAGTGAAATCTGTTGTGATTTTTGTGTTAAATTTTGCAGTATCTCGCAGAAATACAGTGGTACATACCAATGAAAATTAATTGGATGATTGGCTAATGACTGCCTTTACAAAAGTTAAAGACAGTCATGTTTTTAAATGCAGTTTGGCTGTGTTCTGCTTTATGTCTTCAGAACTAGATAAGTAGTAAGTTTGGTATTTTTCTCCTATCGTTTACTACTTTACTAAAGGCACAATATTTATAAGTTTCTATTTATTTACAAAAACGGTCTGGATTACTGAGTACCACTGTACCAAAAATACATTAAATAAATAAATATGTTAAAAAATTACAAATACACTATAATACACTGTAATTTACAAATATAGTGTAGTAAATTGTATTTTCTATTTAACATAAATAAATATACACAAAAAGTCACTTCAAAATGCGCAGCTCTCTCTAGACTGCTTTAAAGAAAAGTGTATAAAAATATAAAGAAAATGACAAATAGATTTCTTTATCTATTACCACTTTAATGCAGTGGTAATGGGTAGTGAACAACAATGAAACCTAATACTATATCTAAGAGTCTAACTTATAACACAGGGAAACGCAGACCGCAGAATGCACCAAAACTGTGATCAAAACTATGTGGCTGTCTTTTACCTTTGGGAAACACAGCCATTAGACAATCAAATACTGACTTCTCATCTGCATGTGCCACAGTGTACTGCAAACTTACCATGGTATACTAGGGCACAAAATTTAACTATGTTTTTTAAAACAGATCTTTAACACTACTTACAGTATTCACACATACAGCCAAAAATTACCAGTTCCACCTCATAATGCAAATTCCTGCCACACTGTATCTACATCCATTCACACAATTTCACGCTTCTTCCATTTCAATGAACACACTCCACTGTATGCCACTCCACTCTTTGCTATTACACTGCATGCAACTGCATTCTACCTCACTCCATTATACACCACTAGACTCTATGTTTATCCACTATAAACCGTCCACACTATTCCATTTCACTCAATGCCACTCGACTCTACAGCACTCTAGTCTATGCTATCATACTCCAGTTCTATGATACTCCAGCCTACACCACTCCACTGTACTTCCCTCCACGGTATACTACTTCACTGAATGCTATTCCACTGTATGCAACTCCACTCTAAAACACCACACTATTGTACTCTATGCCACTCCACTGTATACCACTTCACTGTATGCCACTGTACTGTACATTATTCCACTGTATGTCTCTACACTGTATGCTACTCAACTGTATGCCACTGCACTACATGCCACTCCATTCTAGAACAATCCAGTGCATACTATTACACTGTATAGCATCACATTGTACTCTACTCCACTCTACATCACTACACTATGTTATTACACTCTACAATATTCCTTCATACAACACTGCACTATATGCCACTATACTCCATGCTACTCCACTTAATGTCGCTCCACTGTATGTCATTACACTGTGCACCGCTAAATTCAATGATATTCCACTTTACAACCCACTTCTGCATGGTAGTCCACTATATGGCATTATGTCACTACTCTCTAGCCCACAACAGTCTATGCTATTACACTGTAGGCTACCACACTGTTCAAAACCCCACTATATGCTACTCTGCAGTAGGCTATTATGCTGTACACCACTACTGTCTTCCCCACTACACTCTACCTCACACCACTCTACAACACTCCCATCTACAGTATTCCATTCTACAACACCACACTCTATGCCACTCCACTCTACACCACTCCAGTCTATGCTATTCTACTGTATGCCACTACACAACTCCAATGTAAGCTGCTTCACTGTAAACTACTGCACTCCACGCTATTCTACTCTATGCTGCTCCACTCTACTCCACTCTATTGTAAGCCATTCCAATGTATGCCACTACAGTGTACGCCGCTACACTCTATCCCAGTCCTCTCTACACCACTCCACTTTATGCCACTCCACTCTTACTATTCCACTGCATGCCAGTCAACTATACCACACTCCACTCTATGCCACTGCACTGCACACCAGTCCACTATATGCAATTCCACTGTGTGCTGCTCCTCTTTTTCACACTCCAGTGTATGTCACTCCACTGTACACCACTACACTGTACGCCAATAAACTCTACACTATTCCACTGTACCTAACTCCACTGTAGGGCACTCCACTCTAACACACTCCAGTGTATGCCATTGCACTGTACACCACTATACTGTACACCAATACACTCTACACTATTCCACTGTATGCAATTCCACTGTGCACCACTTCACTCTTATGCTTTTCTACTCTATGCAACTCCAATGTATGCCACTCCATTGTATGTTACTGTAATATATGGTATTCCACTGTATGCCACTCTACTGTACACCACTGCACTCTACACCTCTCTAGTCTATCCCACTCCATTCTACACTACTCTACTCTGTGCCACTCCACGCTACACCCTTTTATTCAATGCCACTCCTTTCTACACCACTGCACTCTATGCTACACCCTCTATGCTATTCCACTGTACGCTATTCCACTGTACACAACTCCACTCTCCCCACTGCACTGTATGCTATTCCACTCCATTGCCACTTCACTCAACGCCACTCCACAGTACACTATTGCACTCTATGCCGGTACACTCTATGACACTCCACTATATGTTATTCCACTCAATGTCACTGCTCTGTATGGAACTTCACTCTTTGCTATTGTACTGTATGCCACTATACTGTACCTCACTCCACTATACATTATTACACTCTACCAAATTACACTCTACACCACTCTAGTCTTTGCCACTCCACTTTAAACTATTTACCTGTATGACATTTCACTCAAAGGGTAGGGATAAGCTATAGTTAGGAAAACATATTTATTATTTTTATGCAAACCCAACTTAAACTAGACGAATATTATAAATTTATAGTTTTAAGTTAAAATGATAAGTTACGCACTGCATTCAAATGACTACAAATAGTGTACCTTTGTAACCAGCATTGTTACCTCACTCACCAGTACTGCAATAATTACAAGTCACACCTTGTCCATGAATAGTGTCCTCACAAATTATGTTATTTGAGATGTTGTAAGTGTTTTTTCTATGTATTTTATGATTTCACATGATATAAGTGATGTAATATGGAATGATATAACAAGTGCATAGAGAAGGTACAAGTTGTAGGTTTATTTAGTGTGGCGAGTGAGGTGGCAACAATGGATGTAGTTTGACAGTGGTGCATAAATCAGAAATTTAAGTTATAAATATAACTCTAGAATTTCTAATGTTTGAGTTAGTTTAAGTTGGATTTTTATAGAAAGCATAAATAAAGTTTTACATTTCCATAACTATAACTTATTCTTAAACTTTTACTTTTCATTGATGAATCTCCACAAAACTTTGCAAACCTATTTCTTTTTCTACATTGAGAGATGATGCAAAGTTTTGTGGTGAAAAAAGGGGGAGTATTAAAACATGTTTTTCCACCAATGCACTTTCCAGAGATTTGGCACCAAAACAGCTGGCCGGAATTTCAGGAATTTAGACTATTGTGTAGAAATAATCATTTTGGGTATTTGAAGTGAATTGGTTTAGAATGTTTTAAATTATAAGGTAAAAAATCTCAGTGATAAATTGGGATGCAGTATATCATGGTACATGACGATAACAAAAACACTATGGCCCTCATTACAACCCTGGCGGTCGGTGTTAAAGTGGCGGTAATACCGCAAATAAGCCAGCGGATAACAAAATGGAATCACGACATGGCGGAAACCGCCAAAACAGATAGCCACTTTAACACTCCGACCCCCATGGGGTAAGCAACAAACACCGCAGCAGTTACCGCCAACAGACAGGCAGAAGACAATGTACTGCCCACACTACTACAAGGCACCAATCCACCAGCTTTTCCGGGGTAGTACCAATGCCATCAAAAGCACAGCAGAAACAAGACACAGAAGGGAAACCACTCACCTCTCGACAATCAACGAAGAACCAGGATGCCACGGAGCCTGAGTTACAGGTCCTGCCCATGTTGCTGTATCTATTAATACATGACAAAGTGGAAAGAAGGCAGCGGCGGCGACGACAGTGAGTAGTGCACCTAGCACACTGGGAGGGGAGGAGGGAAAAGAGAGTGACACACACATGCAAAACGCAACACACAGAACAACACACACACACACATATCCAAAAACATCAATGATACACCCCGTCACCCCCTGGAAGAATGCAAGGACAAAACAAAATGAGTTGAACTAGTGTAATATTTGAACATTGAGATATAGCAAAAGATATTCCAAAAATCAGTATATACAAATATTCACAGCAAGTACACAAGTCCGTACACTGTCCCATCAAATGCCCGTGGACCATTGGACCCAAAAAGCATGGGCGAAACCCACATATAACACCTGCCTCAAAACGGAGAGAACACTGCAGGGGCATCAGGTAAAAAAAAAACAGGCACCTCAGGGGGAAGGGGAGGGGGGCACTTCAGCCGCATAATGGTACGACGCCACTGCTCCTCAAGGGGGCTCCATGCCCACTGCCTGGTCCTGGGGAGTGCAAAGCCACAGTCTCTCAAGTCTCTAAAGTGGGTGCACTGCCCACTGCTTGGTCCTGTGCAGTGCAAAGCCACAGTCTCTCAAGTGGGTGGTTTGCCCGCTACGTAGTCCTGGGGAGTGCAAGGCCACAGTCTATGAAGTAGGTGGTTTGCCCACTGATTGCTCCTGGGGAGTGCAAGGCCACAGTATCTCAAGTCTCTCAAGTGGGTCCACTGCCCACTGCCTGGTCCTGGGGAGTGCAAAGCCACAGTCTCTCAAGTCTCTCAAGTGGGTTCACTTCCCACTACTTGGTCCTGGGGAGTGCAAAGCCACAGTCTCTCAAGTATCTCAAGTGGGTTCACTGCCCACTCCCTGGTCCTGGGGAGTGCAAAGCCACAGTCTCACTAGTGGATGCTTTTCTCCACTGGTTCTGGAGGGGGCTTTGTACGCAGAGTGCTTCATCCTGCCAAGGACTGTGTTAGTGGATGCTTTTCTCCACTGGTTCTGGAGGGGGCTTTGTGCCCAGAGTGCTTTATCCTGCCAAGGACTGGGTTAGTGGATGCTTTCCTCCACTGGTTCTGGAGGGGGATTTGTGCCCACAGTGCTTCATCCTGCCAAGGACTGTGTTAGTGGTTGCTTTTCTCCACTGGTTTTGGATGGGGCTTTGTGCCCAGAGTGCATTGTCCTGCCAAGGACTGTGTTAGTGGATGCTTTTCTCCACTGGTTCTGGAGGGGGCTTTGTGCCCAGTGATTTTGCACCTGGGGTGCGGCAGTTGACTTTGCCTCACCTGGGTGTATTTGCCACGCGATGTACCTGGAACAGGTAGCATGATCCACCATGGAGGCAGACCCACACTCCATCCTGTGGTGACTTAGGATGCCAATTGCTGATTCGTGTCAGAGCTGGAGGTAGTGTCTCAAGTGGCGTGTCCAGAGTCCAGGACGTCACCTGCAGACTCTGACTGTTGCACACTGGGGATGGGGCTGACGTCCGACAGAGTGTCATCGGCTGTGCACGTGGCGGTGCTGATGGTGGTGCAGGCAGCTGCAGCGGAGATGCTGCCAGTGCCGGCCGTGGTGCAAGTGACTGGTCCGGTGGATGGAGACACCATGCAATCTCTGGCATTCTCGGATGGCTGATCCATGGGGAGGATGCTGCCAACTGATGTTGTGGCAGTGGCAGTGCAGGTGGTGGTCGGAGTGGCAGTGATGCATGTGGTGCATGTGACTGCCATCCCTGAAGATTTGGTGTCACCAGCCACTCACCAGGTGGCATCTGCCCAGAGGTGATGTGCCCTTTGGCTTGTGGCCCTTCCCCATCTTGACAGTCGCTGCAGGGACCTTGGTACTGTCCATTCGGTGTTTGGGTGAGGCCTTGCTGGGTGGGTGGTGTGACTGTCCCCTGCTGGAAGCCGGCCCCTTTTTGACTTTTGCAGGTGGCACACTGGCAGCCTTGACGGGTGCCCCCTTAGACTGTAGTGGAGTAGCACGGACCACAGCGGATGCAGATGTGGTGGCTGAGGTGCTGGGCTGGAATCTAGACATCCTGGCCCTAGGGGAAGGACGGGGGGAGGTGTAGGGGAGAGGTCAAAGATAGCTAGGAAAAGTTTTTTTGACACACTGGGACGGGAAGATGGAGGGTGTTTGGGAGTGGCAGAAGAGGTAGTGGTTGTAGGAGTTGCACTTCTGCTCAGTTTGGGTGAAGGTGCTTGGGTTGGAGGCTGTTGTGAGGTGGATGGCTGTTGAGTGGGTGTGTGCCTGCGTTTGTGTGCTTTGGGAGGAGGGCTTACAACACACTGGAAGAGGACACAGGGGACGTGTGAATGGTAGTAGGGGTGGTGATTGCACGTGAGCAGAGTTTAATGATGGGCGTGCTGGTGATTGAGGGTGTGGCTGAGGATGTAGTGCATGCAGGTGTGAGTGGAGACGAGACTGGGAGGGAGGTGGAGGACATGGAGGAGGGGACACAGTGGAGGCAGTGGATGTTGGTATGTCTGCATGGGTATGGTGCTTGAGTGAGTGCCTGTAGGATGTGTGGTGCTTATGTTTGCCTGAGACACTTTTGTGTGTTGATGTGTGTGCGTGCTGGTCTGATGGTGTGCTTGGGATAGGCTGAGGTAGAGGGGATTGGGTCTGGCTAGTGGAAGTTGGAGGGGGAGGCTGGACACAGGGCCAACGGCTGCCATCAGTGGTGAGGCCAGAGCCTGAAATGGTCTCTGTTGCGCCTCCACACCAGGAAGAATGCCCTCCAGGTATGCATGTGTTTGTTACAAATGTCTTTCGACACCCTGGATGTCATTCAGAATAGTTGACTGCCCAACAGTGAGGGATCTCAGGAGGTCAATAGCCTCCTCACTGAGGGCAGCAGGGCTGACTGGGGCAGGGCCTGAGGTGCCTGGGACAAAGGAGATGCCCACCCTCCTGGGTGAGCGGGCATGGGAAACACACTGAGGGGCTGCTGGGAAGGCAGTGCTGGTAGGGGGGGTTGCGGCTGTACCTGTTGTTGCGGTGGGCACAGAGGTGCCCGCTACCACAAGCGAGCTCCCATCAGAGGAGGAGTTGCTGTTGGTGGTGTCCCCTACTATCCCCGTCATGGAGGTCCCCTTGCCCTCTGTCCCACTGGTGCCCTCAGACTCTGTAGGTTCACCCTCCAGGCCCATGTGGGATGCAGCTTACTCCGTCGCCGGTGCCTCTGCTCCTCTGCCAGATGATGCTAATGCACACAAGGACAGGGTGACAAAACAAAATGGGGGGAAAGACAGAGGAGCCACATGATCAATGCCAACAACATCACTACCGTTGGCGGACACAACACACAGGGAGCATCCCTATGCACTAGGCCATGCACTAGCAGTTAGTAGGTAAATCAACTGCCCATGGGGTACTATGCTGAACACCATTTGCTGCACACCTGGAACCCACAGGAGCCTACCTAGTTGTAGATGCCCACTAACACTATTGGGGTTTAAGTGCCTCAGAGCCAGCCTAACAATGGACCTACCCTACCAAGTTTGCCTTGGCCTAGGCCCAGGGAACCGACAGACCACATTCCCCACCCAGACACTTTGTAAAGCGTGCAGTCAGCTGAATGACACTATACTTACCCCATTGTGGCTGCTTTGATGCCCTCAAGCGCCCATCCAAATCCAGATGTGCCTCAGCCAGGATCCGGAACATCAGGGGGGGCCATGGTGCGACGGGCACCCCTTCCATGTTGGGAGGCCAGTCCAAGCTGGGCCCCCGCAGACTTCTTGATCCAGCGGCGCAGGTCCACCTATCTTTTGCTGCAGTAGGTGTTCCATCTATGATAGACCCCCAGTGTCCACACGTCCATGGCGTTGGCACAACAAATACCCTTCCCATGGTGGGAGCTGACCTAGAGGAAAGGTACAAGATGAAAGGAAATTACTCTCCCGACTGGCCCATCATACTCATTGCCCACCAGTTCCCACACATGCCCCGACGCACATACACTCACCATCCTCACATGCAGGCCTCAGGCCCCCCACATGTATCTTTCATCCACACCATTCCAAACAGTCATTGTCCACGCATCATACTCACAGTGTACTCACCTGAAGGCATAGGCCCTTTCCACAAACACATGACCCAGTGTCGCTTCCAGACTGAGGTCACAGCAGCACTTGCAGTGTAGGTCCTCTCCTGTTGAAGGTCAGGTATCAAGTGAGTGAAGAGATAGAAAATGGCGGTCACGTCTGTGGCGGTGCATACCGTCACTGCCGGCGTACATCCTCATTGGCTCCTGGAACCCATAGGGCACAATGATAACCAATGCTAAATCTTCTTTGACCACCTACCACAACGCTGCACAATGCCAAGGGTGTTACCTCATTTCCCCTTGTCCCTCATAACAGGTCAGGCAGCCGCCATTTCAGGGGGGCACATGGCATGGCACCTAACTGCATCACAGCACTATTCGACAGATAAACATGCAAACAACGCCACACACGGATTTACTCACATTACTGAAAACACACTTGTGCAACCTATGTGGTACATGACCCTCTGCTCACCATTCTCCTCCATGGGGCACATCCACTGGGGCAGATGATGAGATGGCGTCATCCTCCAGTGTACAGATGCCTGGTGGACCTGTCGACAATGGGAGACAGACACATCATTATCACCTACAGACTTGATCGTTCAACGATCCAAGAACTATGTGCACAAATGAACCCAGACCTGATGTCAGCTGTCCGCCATCCCACGGGAATCCCCCCTCTAGTGCAGGTCCTGTCAGTGCTCCATTTCCTGGCAAGTGGCTCCTTTCAAATTTCAGTGGCCATGGCATCAGGGATGTCTCAGTCAATGTTTTCTAATGTGTTGAGCAGAGTGTTGTCAGCCCTGCTAAAACACATGCACAGCTACATCATTTTCACCCAGGTGGAGGATTTGCCCACAGTGAAGGCTGACTTTTATGCCCTGGGACATATCCCCAACATCATTGGTGCCAGTGTGGCATTTGTCCCCCCGCAGAAATGAACAAATGTACAGAAGTTGAAAAAGCTACAATTCTATGAATGTGAAGATGGTGTGTTTGGCAGACCACTACATCTCTCATGTGAATGCCAATTATCCTGGCTCTGTGCATGACGCTTACATTTTGAGGAATATCAGAATCCCTTATGTGATGGGCCAACTCCAGAGGCACTGGGTGTGGCTAATAGGTGAACCCAAGGTCCCCACACAGTATGAATAGGTGTCTGGGTGTGGGGTAGTCCCTACGGGTTAGTGTCTGTCTAACAGATATCCCTCGACATTTGCAGGCGACTCTGGTTACCCCAGACTTTCATGGATACAGACCGCAGTGAGGAATGCCAGGACAATGACAGAGGAACGCTATAATGAGGAACATGGGCGAACTAGGCGTATTATTGAGAGGATGTTCGGCCTCCTGAAGGACAGATTCCGGTGCCTCCATCTAACAGGTGGCTTCCTATACTACTCACCGAAGAAGGTGTGCCAGATAATCGTGGCATGCTGCCTGTTGCACAACCTGGCATTGCGACTCCAGTTGCCTTTTCTGCAGAAGGATGGGCATGATGATGGTCTTGTGTCAGCTGTGGAGCCTGTGGACAGTGAGGAAGAGGAGGCAGAGGAAGAAGATATTGTCAACCGAAATAACATCATCATGCAGTACTTCCAGTGACACATAGGTAAGGGACTGGCACTGCTCCTCTCATATCTGACTACTGTGGGACATTGCATGAGTCAGCCTCTTAACATCTGTCTACGGACACTGACAGGTCACTTTGGCTTTCCATTTCATAGATCTGAGTACTGCCTTTTGCAATATGTACTGCTGCCCAATAACTGTCATACAGTGGTATGAGCAAATGAACAATTACATTGATATTAGTGGATGATGTTGTAATTATACATTTGTGAAAGAACAGACTGACTCCAGATTGGTTTGTGATTCAAGGGTGTTTATTTATGGGCTAATGTGTATAGGGGTATGTGGAAGGGGCTGGGGTGATGGTGGAGGAAGGTCCAATGTAGAGTCCAGTCTATTAGTAGCACAGGTGCATTGTCCAAGGGGGACATAGGAAGGGGAGCAATGTCAGTTCCAGGATGGACAGGGTGGCCGAGTGGTGACATTCAGGAGAGTCTTATTTCCTGGCACAGGTATTGGCAATAGTCTCTGTTTTCAGTCTGGATCGCAGGGACCGTTTGCGGGGTGGTTCTCCTTCTGCAGGGGGTGGGGTGCTGGTGGCCTGTTGGTCCTGTGGTGGGGCCTCCTGTCCTCTAGCGCCGGCCGACGTGGAAGGCTGTTCATTGGTTGGGCTGATGTCAGGGGCCCGGTGGTATGCCACTATCTACCTCATGGTGTTGGCCATGTCTGCCAGCACCCCTGCAATGGTGACCAGGGTGGTGTTAATGGACTTCAAGTCCTCCCTGATCCCCAGGTACTGTCCCTCCTGCAGCCGCTGGGTCTCCTGAAACTTGGCCAGTACCGTGCCCATGGTATCCTGGGAATGGTGGTATGCTCCCATGATGTTTGAGAGTGCCTCGTGGAGAGTGGGTTCCCTTGACATGTCCTCCCCCTGTCGCAGAGCAGTCCTCCCAGCTTCCCTGTTATTCTGTGCCTCCATTCCCTGAACCGTGTGCCCACTGGCACTGACCCCAGGTCCCTGATTTGCTTGGGTTAGTGGGTTTGCCTGGGGTCCCTGTAGTGGTGGACACACTGCTGATTGACGTGTCCTGGGGACAGTGGCATGGGCCCGCTGGGTGGGTGCTGTGGTGGTGTTTCCTGAGGGGGGGAGGTTCTATCTTGTGTTGGGACTGTGGCAAGGGAACCGACTGTCCAGAGGTCCCTGATGGGCCAGGCTGGTCAACTTGATCCAGGCGTGCAGAGCTGCTGTCATCACTGTGGGCTTCTTCTTTGGGGTGACTGGATATGGCAGGCACGTCCTGTCCAGTGATGTTGGGTAGGGGTCCTGTTGTGGTGTAAATGCATTGTTATTGTATCTGTGTGTGCCATTTTGTGCAATGGTGTGTTTTCCTCTATTCATGTGCTTGCACTATCGCCTTGGCCCTTGTGTGAGTGGTGATTGTGTGCCCAGGGTGAGTCTCTCTTGGACATGCTTCTGTGATGGGTGTCCATGCAGGTCTGTGATAGGTGTCCATGCATTGGTGTTGCATGCAGGGCTTGGTATTGGGATGGGTGGGTTGTGATGGTGGGGTATATGTGAGGTGGTGGAGTGATGGGTGTGAGGGTAGGGGTAGGAGTTTGTGATGCCATGTCAGGTAGGCTGAGGGATATAGTAGTAAAGATTTGACTTACCAGAGTCCAATCCTCATGCTACTCTTGCGAGGCCCCTAGGATGCATGATCACTAAGACTTGCTCCTCCCATGTTGTTAGTTGTGGGGGAGGAGGTGGGGGTCCACCGCCAGTCCTCTGTATGGCTACCTGGTGTCTGGATACCACGGAACATACCTTTCTCCGTCGGTCGTTCCACCTCTTCCTGATGTCATCCTGTGTTCTTGAATGCTGTCCCACTGCGTTTACCATGTCGACAATTCTCTGCCATAGCTCCATCTTCCTAGCAATGGATGTCTGCTGCACCTGTGATCCGAACAGCTGTGGCTCTACCCGGATGATTTCCTCCACCATGACCCTGAGCTCCTCCTCAGAAAACCTGGGGTGTCTTTGAGGTGCCATGATTGAGGTGTGAGTGATGTGTGAGGTGATGTGTGATGTGATGTGTGGGGTGATGTTTAGGGGTGTGTGGTGTTTTGTGCGTAGATGGTGTATGAGTGATAGTGTTGTGCGTCTCTGGATGCTAGTGTGGTCTTTGCTTTTCTCTTTCTACTTCTTCCAAATCTTTTGGTGTAAGGGGATGTGGGTAATGTGGTTGTGTGTTTTATAGTGTTGTGAATGTGTGGTTGTGGTGTTTGTATGTGTGTCAGGTGTGTGTATTGTGAATTGTCCAATGTGGTTGTGTTTTGTAAGTATGTGTGTATTTTGAGCGCTGCAGTGTGTACCGCCAATGGTTACCCGCAGTTGAAAGACCACTGCGTTGATTCGTGGGTCGTGATAGTGTGGGCGTATTCCTGTTGGTGTGACGGTGTGGGTTTTGGTAGCGCCAATTTATCACTGACCTTTGGTGTGGCGAACTTGTGTGGGTGTCTGTATTTTGGAGGATTTCTCATAATGTGGGTCATAATACCCATAGCAGATTTCTGCCGCAGACACGGTATGTTGGCGGCCGTCGGCACGGCGGTCAGCGCAATTTACCGCCAGGGTTGTAATGAGGCCTATATAACTGGGTAGTGGAAACCTTTGCAAAATGAAAAGGCAGCCATATTGTTTAGAGCACACTTTGGCTGTGTGGTGTGTTTCATTGTAAAATATACGTGATAATGAAGATTTAATGTACAGGAAGGACGGAGCCAGTTTAGCACACTCTGTACAGGTAAGAACACTTAGGGGCATATTTATACTCCGTTTGCGCCGGAATTGCGTTGTTTTTTTTGACGCAATTCCGACGCAAAACTAACTCCATATTTAAACTTTGGCGTTAGACGCGTCTAGCGCCAAAGTCCATGGAGTTTGCGTCCTTTTTTAGCGTGGACACCTACTTTGCGTTAATTATATGCAAGGTAGGCGTTCCCGTCTAAAAAATTGACTCCGCGGCATGTGCGCCGTATTTACACTCCCGGGCAAAATTCACGCCCGGGAGTAGGCGGGTCAAAAAAAATGACGTACGGCCGCTTTTGCGCCGTTTTTTAGCACCTGCAAAAGGCAGGCGTTAAGGGACCTGTGGGCTCGGAAGGAGCCAGGGCCGGGGACGGAGGAACAGGCTGGCGGTGCTTCAGGGGCAATTCTGACCGCGGCGGTAAAGCCGCGGTCAGAAAAGGGAAACCGGTGGTTTCCCGCCGGTTTTCCCCTGCCCCAGGGAATCCTCCACGGCGGCGCTGCAAGCAGCGCCGCGATGGGGATTCCGACCCCCTTCCCGCCATCCTGTCCCTGGCGGTTTTTTACCGCCAGGAACAGGATGGCGGGAACGGGTGTCGTGGGGCCCCTGCCCACCGGCATGGGCAGTGCAGGGGCCCCCTAACAGGGCCCCATAATGATTTTCAGTGTCTGCTTAGCAGACACTGAAAATCGCGACGTACCCCAGCAACTCCGCCCGCTCCATTCGGAGCCGGCTTCATCGTTGCTGGGTCTTTCCCACTGGGCGGGCGGGCGGCCTTTTGGCGGTCGCCCGCCCGCCCAGCGGGAAAGTCAGAATGACCGCCGCGGTCATTTGACCGCGGTGCGGTCTTCTGGCAGGGGAACTTTGGCGGGCGGCCTCCGCCGCCCGCCGAAGTTGGAATGACCCCCAAAATGTGTTTTTAGAAACATAGGGCCTGATTTACAGTTTGGCAGGGGGTTTACTCCAATATAAACATGACGGATATCCTGTCCACCATATTATAATCCCATTATAGCCTATGGGGTTTATAATGCGGCAAATAGGATATCCGCCCTGTTTGTGATGGAGAAACCCCGCCAAACTCTAAATCAGGCACATAGACATTAAAGTAGAAAATGTATCCTTCATCTCAATTTCCAGTATGACTCCAGTTAAGTGACCTATATTATTGCCACCACAATGGATCACCATACAATGGGGATGGTCACATACACTAACAGGAAAGCAGAGGGAGTAACTGACTCCATCTTGAACTTCTTTCACTAATCCATGTTATTTTAACACCCTTCAACCATCAGTTCCCAAATCTGCTTTCTTGACATGCATTCTTGCCCAAAAACTTAAACTAAGTCCAACAAGCCACAAAGAAACCATTTTGCACAGGCATTGATAGACAAGAATGTAAAACATACAGCCTAACAAATATATACACAGTTAGGTGACTGGATAGTGGGAAAGTACATTAGATTAACAATTTTGTGTTGAAAGGAGGACCATTATTAGTTTAAATATTGTGTGGGTTACTAATGCAGCACAATACTACCAAAAACAAAATGAAGTTAAAAATAAACTTGTCTTGAGCAATGATGTTTCACAAGTTTTAGAAAAGCATTTGAAACACTAATTTGTGGGCAGATGACTTTTAGGGCCAAAGGGAAGTTAGATAAGAAATCCAATTGAGTATTAAAGCATTATATGACTGGCTAGTAACACAAAATGGGCTGCTCACACAGCCAAGTACTAATAACCACACACATCTGGTCACATGGATAAGAAAACTAATAGAAGACTAGATAAATACAATGAAGAAGTAAATCATTATGTCATTAGTTAATAAGAAAAGTGTGGTATAAACACATCCCAATACTACTAAATAACCCCAACAACCATAAAGTCTCTGCTGACTGTAGGAAAGTGAGAGAGCTCTCTTACTTGTACCAATATATTGCAGAAATTTTACAAACAATACCTGATTTCCTCTGTCTATATGTTTCGACATAAAGCAGGTGTATTGCTTTATGGAATCTTGTTTGAAAAATAATAAAGGCAGATAAATTAATAACATTACCTGTGGTATTATGGCAATAATTACAGTAATCAATACCTTATGTAACCAATACTTTGGTCCAGATTACGAGTCTGGCGTTCCGAAGACCATCAAACTTGCGGTGGTAGTCGGACCACCATGGCTGTGGCTGTTCGACCCCCACATTACAACTCTGGTGGTCGGACCTCCAAAAGACCACTTTACTCTGCCAGATACTGACGGGCTGACAGCGGTCTTGAGTGTGATCAGGAAGGGTGGCGCTAAAGTCAGCACCGCCCCTCTGATTACAACCATTTTCTGTGCTCGTCTTTTAATGGAGGCTCACCTGGCATGATAAGGCTGTTGGAGAACAAGTGCGGGGGCAGCAGAGGGGCCTCTGCACTGCCCACAACATTGTCAGAATGTGCACTGGTGCTAGGGAGCCCCCCTGTGCAATGCCAGTGGACTTGCTTCATGTGGAGCCGAGTCTAATGTTGCTGCACGTTTTCCTCTGGGCTGACCAGTGGAAAACCTCTAGTAGGTAGGTGGGTAGACCACCAGCTCCTCTGCAGTCCCCTAACGACGGGTCTGGCTGTCGGATTTTCTGACCGCCAAACTCGTAATCAGGCCCTATATGTCTTTTCTAAAAGAGATTTGCCCAAATTGAGCACAATGCTTAAAAATTAAAACCAGGAGAAACAAAAATGTAAATTGTACTAAAAAGAGCGGACAAAGCAAATAATTGAACAGAGATTGAGGGCGACTGCAGAAAAACAATAGCACTTGTAACACTACTGAACATTTTTCTACGGTTTCAATACACTCTAACCTTAGTAGTATTAAAGTTAATAGAAAGCAATTGCCAAACAGACCACAGTTAACAGTTAGCCATTCCAACAAAGAAAATGCTGCCTATTCAACAAAAATATACACTTTCACAAGAAGAGTCAAGATTAGAAATATAACTATAAAGCATTATTAAACTTGTGTCCTAAAAAATCAGTTTCAAACACTTCTATTTATAAGGAAAAGATGGATAAACTCACACAGAACCACTATGTTTAACATGTTGAAAAAGCATTTCATGTGAAAATAAAAATTTTAATTTTGATAATGAATCATGTCAAAGCCCTGGAACATTATTTTCAAATTTCAACTTCTTAAATAAATAAACTATGGCAGAATCAACAAGATTGAACTTCTGCAACCTTTTCCAGTGAATTTACAGACATAAGTCAAGTACTAAACCATACTTTCATAAAGAGACTTACCATCAACAGAATATATGGGTGCTTTCAGGCACACATGAAAGTAGGTGTTATTAAGTCTTACATGGAACTGAAGTAGAAAAAGAATTGTGAAGAAAATAGTACATACTGAGGATTTGCAGTGAAAAAACAAACCCATGTATGAATAGAATTAAAAATCTAGCTGTAATACTAGAGATAAATCTATTCTTTAGCTAAGGACATTTCTTATGAGATATAAAATCACATCACAACTAAAAAAAAGAACTCTATATCTAAAAAACATAGATGTCTGGCTATTTTGGACCATTACTAATCTACAAGGACATTCTTAAGGTTGCCTGAAAAATCACATGTATGACACAACTTTCAATCATATCAAAATGCATTCTACCTCGGGGAGCTAAGAGATCACAAGATAACACAAAAATATCACCCACTGATGTAGTGAATGCCTAACACATTTGCCACTTCATGCACTTCCTGGGAGCTAGACTTGGGGACTCCTTTGTATGAGGAATGAGCAGAAGCCAGGTCATCCCTGAGATATTGAGCCATTGCTACCAGACTGTGGGCCTCATTATAAGTTTGGCAGTTGGACTGCCAGACATGTTGGAGGACCTGAAAAGAGCGCCATGCTGGCGGTCTTACAGACCACCCTATTACGAGTTATTCAGGCAGGCAAAAAAGGCAGACTGTCAGCTGCGCAGTAGCCTGGAAGTAGGCAGTCTGAACACCAACATCGTCAGCACCGTGACCAACCACTGAGCGCATTACAAGCATACAGTCAATGTGATGGTCCCATCATGGCGGTCAGAAATGGCTGTGTGAACCACGATGGTTCACGGTCAGCAAAGTAACAGACAACTGCATATGGGGTGATTTAAAGAACAACACAGCTGACATACATTGCCACAGTGGACATAACTGTAAAGAACACTATAAAAAAGACAGCTTCACAGACCACAACCCTTTGCATTTTCAATGCATGATGAAGAATACTTACCACCATTTCCCCATTGTTTCCATATTATAGACACTCCTATTTTTTCACCATCCCAGAGAACAATGTGCACACACTTTTGGCCATTCACACTGTTGGAAAATGGGTTATTGGTAAGGGCAGGTAAGTACCTACACTTAGCAATAGGCCACTAACCTCCACTTAGATCCAGTTAGGTCTCAGTAAATAAAACCCAGTCCAACCCTTGGGAGCTTGGCAACGAGTGACAAGGCTTAACTTAGGAGACAAAGCGTAAAGCATTCAAATATCACAAAACAGTAATCAAATAAAAGACAGGAAACAGTTTAAAAATCCCAAATCAATTTATAAAAATAGATTATATTTTTATCTTTAAAATGACACCAAAACAAATAAAATCGAATAAGGGAAACCAGAGATATGAATTTTTAATGAATTAATGCTTTCTAGCGCGTAGAAGCAACTAGCGCTCAAAGGGTTAAAAAAGATCACACTGGAAAGGAACAAAGTCCAGATTTCAGGCCAGCCATGAGGTAACACTGTCATACTTACTTTCAGAAGTGTTTGATTCAGGAAAGTGGTCCACAGCACCAGCCAAGGGTTCAAAGGCTCTGGTGTGCCTCTTGGGGTCTGGGACTACAACTCCCACAATGCACCTCTTCAACTTATGGAGTTGCACCAAACATCTCCAAACTTCTGGCTCTTCTTCCAGAGGTCCTTTTTGCGTCCTTGAAGTGTCCACAACTTGATCCAAGGTTCCAGAATCTCTGAGTTGCTCCTTGGGAGTTGGGACTACAATTCCCAGAATGCACCTGGTCAGAATCCTCAAATTGCCACTGGATGCTGGTCAGCTGCGTTTTGCTTGCTGGACCTGATGCAGGGGACTCCGGGCAGCTCCTTTGTACCTGTAGCAAACAGGGAGTCCCTCCTTGAACCAGTTGAAGCCAGGCAAAGTCCTTCTTCTGGTGAAGCCCAAGTGTGCGCTGGTGCAGTCCTTCAGAGTGCAGGGTCCAGGTGCAGGCCAGGGGTACAACAGGACAGTCCTTCTTCTTCTGTAGTTCTTCCTGATAGGGATGTGGTAGGGAACTGAGGTGTGGGTGCAGGTCTGCCAGTTTTATCCTTGCTCCTGGGTGTAAAACAGGGGGGTCCCCAATCAGGTGCAGGGTCCTTCCCCCTGTGATGACCACTTCCTAGGAAGTGTGGCAAAAATCAATCCCAGGAGGCAACATTCCTCAAAAATCCATCATGGCTGAAAGTGATTTTTGGAGGTTACATCTGGCTGAGCCCACCAACTGGTGTGGATAAAAATCATAAAAACACCCCTCTCCTGCCCTCTCCTAATCTAATCAAGGAGGCACCTAGTTGTCTGGGGTTGCAGGATGTGGGGGTGTTGCTGGGTTGCTCCACATGTCCTTCTCTGCCTTTGAAGACCAGTTTGGCAGCCCTCCCCCTTCCTGCTTCACCATCTGCTGAGAGGAGATCCCCTCCCACAGGCACATCTCTTTGTATGAAGCCAGGCCACTTCACACCTCATCAGGGAGGCCTGGCCAGGCTGCCAGAGGCCGGCCAATCAGAGCACAGCAGCAAAAACAATGCAGGGCTGAACTTGGCAACTTTTCCGGTAAAGTTTAAAACTCTTTACCTGAACAAGTTATATTAAATCCAACAACTGGAAGTCGTGGGATTTATTATAATAATTAATTTGATACTAAAATCTTCATATCTGTCACTTAAGGAGACTTTTAAAATTAAAATAAAGTCTCCCAATTCTAGCCTATGAAGGCCAATCACTACAATGAGGGAAAAATGAATTTGGCTGTTTTTACCTCACCAGGGCTTATAAAAATATTTTTATAAGGTCCCTACTTATAGTTACATGGCACCCAGCCCTAGGGGCACATAGGGCACACCTTAGGGGTGACTTATACGTAAAAATAAGGTAGTTTAAGAATCTGGAACTACTTTTAATTCCAAAGTCGAATTTGCATATAACTTTGATTTAAAAGCAGCCAGCAAGGCAAGCCTGCCTTTAAAATGACACTGGGCACCTCAGCAGTGCACTACCTATGCTGGGGTCCCTAAACCTACATGCCCAACCTTATACTAGGGACTTATAGGTAGGTTGACTTAGCCAATTATAATTAGCCTAATTTGCATACTGATTTTACACAGAGCACAGGCCCTGGGACTTGTTAGCAGTACCCAGGGCACCATCAGAGTCAGGAAAACGCAAGCCAAAAGTGGAAAATGGGGGCAAAAAGTTAGGGGGCCTCTGCAATCAGCCCTGTTTTCTCACACAAGCCCCCCCCGCCCACACACCCAGGAGACTCAGCCCAACCCTGGGAGAGTCTTCCTGGCTTGTCAGGTGAGGAAGACAGTGAAGAGAACAGGCTGTCACTTTGCAGGGCCTACTCTGCCTTACATCCTCCTGCCATGGTCACTCCCTCTTGGTAGGGAATCCAGCCCAACAGTGAAAGGACCCATCTCAAACTGAAACTTCCCTCTAGGGGGGGGGCCTTCCTCCTCTCTCTCTCTGCCAACTTGGGTAGTGAGGTGCCCACCTCCCCTACTCCTAACTTTGCTAAGGCAACACCTAGCTTACCCAAAGAGGTCAACCAACACTTGAGCAACCCCACCATGACCAACAGGGTCGGGGGACCTACTTTGCTTTTGGCCCTGGGGTCTGCCTCCCAGGCCAAGTGCAGTGCTGCCAGGAAGGCTAGCACCCAGCAGAGGCTACTGACAGCTGTCAGTACCCAGAACCACACCCTAAGCTCTCCACTGACAGGTGGCTGAGCTGCTTTAGGGGCAACTGTGGGGGTCCTGGCACCCCTCTTGCTGTCTAGAGTGGGGAGCTACCACCTCCTGTGGCAGACACCCTCCTTCCACTCTCCCTTCTGTCAGTGCAGAGGCAACACCCTGCATCTGTACAGCTGCCTGACTGTTCAGGACTTCTTTGGGGTCAGGTGAGGCCTCACCAGTGCCAACTCTGGGCTGCCCCCTACTGGGGCAGAAGGCCTTTGGCTCCCTGGAACTCTCTTTAAGAGTGGCCCACCCTTTCTCTTCTTCTTTCCTTTTCCTGTGGACCCCTGTCTCCTAACTGTAGGGACTGACTCCCCAGGCCTTTGGGTTGAGGGGGCACCCTGGGCGACTGCCTCATCTGGGACCAGACTCCCCTCTGGGAGGTCATTGCCCAGGATACAATCTAGCGGGAGGTCAGCACTGACTACCACCCTAAACCAGTCAAGGATAACCTCCCTCTCTAGGGGCACTATGGCTACAGGTTTGGAGATGACCTCCCCTGTGGCTATCCTGACTTTCCTGGTCTCTCCTGGGACATACATGTCTGGGGTCCCTAACCGGTCACTCACTATAGTGTGACTGGCACAGGTGTCTCTCAGGCAAGTGGTAGGGATCCCATTCACCTGAATGGGGTGGAAGTGCCTACTCCCACCCTCAGGGATCACCAGCTTACCATCTGGTCCTGTCTCCCAGCTCAATGCTAGGAGGACTTCATCATCTGAGGAGTCCTCCTCCATGGCTACACTGGACAGCCCAGTGCTAACCACCTTCTTTAGACAGGCTACATCTCCTTTGAAATGACCTGTCTGCTGACAGTCAAAGCAAGCCTTACTGTCCAAGAGTTTTTTTAACCTTGGTTCTCCCTGTCTCTGCTTGTCAGAGTGGGAGTGGGATTTACTCTCCTCCTTCTTAGGGTTCTGGGGTACAGAGGGAGTCTCTGTGGTGGGCTTACCACCTCCCTCCTTAGGTTTTTGGGGATCTGACCCCCCCCTTCTTGAAGTCTCCCCCCGGGACTTGACAACCGCGCTGGTTTTCAACAACTCATCAGCTGCCTTCCCTGGCTCTCTAGGGTTGGTCGGCTTAGAGTCCATTAGATGCTGGCGTAACCTTTCTTGGATACAATTGGTCAAGATGTGCTCTTTCATGATCAGATTATATAACCCCTCATTAGTATTTACTTTGTTACCATTAATCCAGCCCTCTAGTGCCTTAAAGTGAGGTGTCTACAAAGTCAACCCAAGACTGGGTATTGACCTTCTGGGTGTCCCTGAACTTCATCCTATTTTGCTCTGGGGTCAGACCAAACTTCTTGGTTAAGCACCTCTTCATACTAGGGTATGAATCTGCCTCCTCCCCACTTAGGGTCAGAAGCCTATACCTCCCTGAGTTGGGGACCAACTCCCATAAAAGTGAACACTAGTATTGAGGCCTAACCCTACTCATTTGGAGTGCCCTCTCAAAGGCCTCCAACCACTTGTCTATGTCATCCCCTTCTACATAAGCTGGAACCACCCCCTTGGGTAATCTGGGGCAAAACCTCCCACACATAGACACCTCAGCTTCTCTGTCGCTGCCACCATCTCTATTCTCTTTCTTTGCCCACTTTTTCTCTTCTAGGGCTAGCTTCTGTGCTTCCAAAGCTATAAATGCTAGCTGGGCCTCCAGCTCTCTTTCCCTGAGGGACAGGTTCTCTCCTCCTGAAGGGATCCCCTTCCCCCAACTAGCTTTGGGTATGACCCTAGTGACTGTGTGTAATGAGGACCGGTCTTCCTCATCCTCACTTAGACTCAGAGGCTCTCTCTCCCCTGAGTGGTTGGAGCTAGCATCCTTTCCTGCATATTCCTCCTCTGGAGCTTCCTCTGGGCCTACTTCTTGGGCCTCAGCCCATGCTGTCAGGGATTTCATCAGGACATGCTTCCTGAGGTCAGTGGTTGCAGGCAACCCCCTTGCAGTACACAACCCTCTAAGCTGGAGTACTGTCAGTGTGGGTAGGCTAGCCAGATCAAGCTCCATGGTTCCCTAGTTTTGTGTCAACAAAAACATTTTGCAAAAATTGGAAACAAGAATTTCGAATAATCGCAAAAATTCAATAATTGAAATTAATCCAAATTAAAAATGAAAAAGAATTTTTGCACTAGGACAATTTAAAGGATTTTTAATTTGTTTTACTTAAAACTGTAATGTGAAACTGAACACAAGTACAGGATCCCACTACTGTGCACCAAAAATGTTGGAAAATGGGTTATTGTTAAGGGCAGGTAAGTACCTACACTTAGCAATAGGTCACTAACATCCACTTAGGTCCATTTAGGTCTCAGTAAATTAAACCCAGCTCAACCCTTGGTAGTTTGGCAACGAGCGACAAGGCTTAAAAAGGCTTAACTTAGCAGACAAAGTGTAAAGCATTCAAATATCACAAAACAGTAATTAAATAAAACACAGGAAACAGTTTAAAAATCCCAAATCAATTTATAAAAATAGATCATATTTTTATCTTTAAAATGAAACCAAAACGAATAAAATCGAATTAGGGGAACCAGAGATATGATTTTTTTAAAGAATTAATGCTTTCTAGCGCATAGAAGCAACTAGCGCTCAAAGGGTTAAAAAAGGTCACACTGGAAAGGAATAAAGTCCAGAGTTCAGGCCACCAATGAGGTAACACTGTCACACTTACTTTCAGAAGTGTTTGATTCAGGAAAGTGGTCCACAGCACCAGCCAAGGGTTCAGAGGCTCTGGTGTGCCTCTTGGGGTCTGGGACTACAACTCCCACAATGCACCTCTTCAACTTATGGAGTTGCTCCAAATGTCTCCAAACTTCTGGATCTTCTTCCAGAGGTCCTTTTTGCGTCCTTGAAGTGTCCACAACTTGATCCAAGGTTCCAGAAGCTCTGAGTTGCTCCTTGGGAGTTAGGACTACAATTTACAGAATGCACCTGGTCAGAATCCTCAAATGGCTAATGGACGCTGGTCAGCTGGGCTCTGCTTGCAGGACTTAATGCAGGGCACTCTGGGCAGCTCCTTTGTACCTGTAGAAAACAGGGAGTCCCTCCTTGAACCAGTTGAGGCCAGGCAAAGTCGTACTGTTGGGGAAGCCCAAGTGTGCAGCTGGTGCTTTCCTTCAGAGTGCAGGGTCCAGGTGCAGGCCAGGGGTCCAGCAGGGCAGTCCTTCTTCTTCTGTAGTTCTTCCTGGTAGGGATGTGGTAGAGAACTGAGGTATGGGTGCAGGTCTGCCAGTTTTATCCTTGCTCCTGGGAGAAAAACAGGGGGGTCCTGATCCCCCAATCATGTGCAGGGTCCTTCCCCCTGTGATGACCACTACATGGGAAGTGTGGCAAAAATCAATCCCAGGAGGTAACATTCCTCAAAAATCCATCATGGCTGAAAGTGATTTTTGGAGGTTACATCTGGCTGAGCCCACCCACTGGTGTGGCTAAAAATCATAAAGACACCCCTCTCCTGCCCTCTCCTAATCTAATCAAGGGGGCACCTAGTTATCTGGGGTTGCAGGATGTGGAGGTGTTGCTGTGTTGCTCCAAATGTCCTTCTCTGCCTTGGAAGACCAGTTTGGCAGCCCTACCCCTTCCTGCCTCACCATTTGCTGAGGGGAGAATCCGTCCCACAGGCACATCTCTTTGTGTGAAGCCAGGCCACTTCACACCTCATCAAGGCAGCCTTCCCAGCCTGCCAGAGGCTGGCCAATTAGAGCACAGCAGCAAAAACAATTCAGGGCTGAAGTTGGCAACTTTTCAGGTAAAGTTTAAAACTCCTTACCTGAACAATTTATTTTAAATCCAACAACTGGAAGTTGTGGGATTTATTATAACAAATAATTTGATACCAAACTCTTGGTATCTGTCACGTAAGGGGACTTTTAAAATTAAAATAAAGTCTCCCCATTCTAGCCTATGAAGGCCAGTCACTACAATGAGGGAAAAATGAATTTGGCTGTTTTTACCTCACCAGGGCTTATGAAACTATTTTTATAAGGTCCCTGCTTATAGTTACATGGCACCCAGCCCTAGGGGCACATAGGGCACACCCTAGGGGTGACTTATATGTAAAAATAAGGTAGTTTAAGACTTTGGAACTTTTTAATTCCAAGGTCGAATTTGCGTATAACCTTAATTTAAAAGCAGCCAGCAAGTCAGGCGTGCCTTTAAAATGACACTGGGCACCTCAGCAGTGCACCTATGGGTGTACTACCTATGCTGGGGTCCCTAAACCTACATGCCCTACCTTATACTAGGGACTTATAGGTAGGTTGACTTAGCCAATAATAATTAGCCTAATTTGCATACTGATTTTACACAGAGCACAGGCCCTGGGACTGGTTAGCAGTACCCAGGGGACCATCAGAATCAGGAAAACACCCGTCAAAAGTGGAAAATGGGGGCAAAAGTTAGGGGGCCTCTGCAATCAGCCCTGTTTTCTCACACACACCGTTTTGCACTTCCCTTGTAAGTCACTGTCATTCTTTTTCTCTTTTTCCACCATGTCATATTAAAAAAAATCACATTTTTCAGAAGATGAGTTAAGAGTCACGGTGGATGAAATCATAAGAGTAGAGCCACAATTGTTTGGAGCACAAGTTCAGCACACTCCTCTCAGTAGGAATATTGAAAAGTGGGACAGGATCGTTGACAGAGTGAATGATGTGGGCACCACCCTACACACAAAGGCGGACATCAGGAAGATGTGGAAAGATCTCAGGGGCAAGGTGCATTGACAGGAATACCTGGAGGAGTGGAGTCTAGTAAGTCACAACACAATAAATGTCAAGAAAAATCATATCATGCATGCTCATAGCTCATCCTTTCCCACTGTCTTGGTCATGGACCTCACCAATATTCAATATCCATAGTATCTGGGTGTTGACACTGTCAATCTGTATTGTTGGATCCAACATCACAGCTACTAAGGTCCATAACATGCCATTGGTACAAATGGGGCCTTTAAGTCAATCAATATACAAGAATAATCCCAGGACTCATGGCATGTCTCAACAGGTAAATGTATGCCAAAATGTAAATGCAGTCTGCATACAGATATGTAAGACCCAACATTTGTATAGTGTGTGTAGCAGAGAGAATGACATGACTGCAACTCCCAGGAGGCACTGTTTCTGTAACTCCAAACACCAGCACAGAGTCCACTTGTTCAAATACCCTTGTTTGTGAACCCTCACTTGAAGTGTACTCCCCTGGGAGGATGCCATCTGTATAGTGTGTGTAGTAGCAAATGTGACCTGACTGCAACTCCCAGGAGGTACTGTTCCTCTCACTATAACAACCAGCGTTTAATTGTACAAATATCCCTGATCCTCAGCTCTCAGTTGAAGTGTACTCACCTGGGAAGATACCATGTGCATAGTATGTGTAGTAGCGAGTGTGACATGACTGCAACTCCCTGGCGGCACTGTTTCTGTGACTCTCAAGACCAGCCCAGTGGTCGCTTGTCCAAATACCGTGTTTGTGAACTCTCAATTGAAGTGTACTCACATGGGGGGATACCATTTGTATAGTGTATATAGTAGAGAGTGTGATATGACTGCAAATCCCAGGAGGCACTGTTTCCTTCACTCCAACCATCAACCCAGTGTGTAATTGTCCAAATACCCCTGATCTTGAACTCTCAATTTAAATGTACTCACCTGGGAGGATATCACGCATATAGTATATTTACTAGAGAGTGTGATATGACTGCAGATCCCAGGAGGCACTGTTTCTGTAACTCCAACCATCAGCCCAGTGGTCACTAGTCTAAAGAGCCTTTTTGCCAACTCTCAATTGAACTGTTCTCACCTGGGAGGATAACAATTGCATAGTGTGTGGAGTACAGAGAGTGACATGACTCCTAAGATCTGGAGACTCTGTTTCTGTATTACCAATACAAGTGCAATGCTTAACTGTCCAAATAGCCCTGTTACTCAGCTCTCAACTGAAGTGTACTCAGCTAGGAAGATATTACTTGTCAAGGGTGTGAAGTAGAGGCACTGATCTGACGTCCACTCCCAGCAGGCTCTGTGCCCATTACTGCAAATACCACACCAGTGTTCACTTGCCCAAATACCCTTCTTCCTTAACTTTCAGTTGAAGTGTACTCACCTGGGAGGATACCATTTGCTAAGTTTTGGGAAGTAGAGAGATTGACCTGACTGCATATCCCAGAAGGCCCTGTTACTCTTACTCCAACCACCATCATAATAGCCACTTGCCAAATACCCTTGTTTGTCAGCTCTCAAATGACGTATACTCACCTGGGAGTGATCATGCACTGATCATGCCCAAATCAGAGGCTTATCAATCAACATAGCACCATCTTGACTTGCTAACCCAAGTTGAAATATTTGAGGACAGGGATGACACTTTACCCAGTGTGACTAACACATATTCATAAGGCCGAAAAATGCCTCCCCAGATTGTTATTGGCAGCAGACACATTCACTCTGCACTGTGCACATGATGACTACAGTCACATACATAACAGAGTCCTAGGTGTGCCTGCATCACACTCAAGTAGGCCTCCAAATGGGCAAAACCATATCTTACCTTGTCACTGTGTTGCCTGCACTGGTGGCAAGATGTAATTTTGAGGCCCTCCTCCAAAGTGTAAATGATCAGCACATTTCAGCAGCTGCTTTAGTCAAACAGAATTGACAAGCTTCACACATGCCATGGTTACTTGACACAATAGGACCGACTGCAACTTAACTTTGTACAAGGTCTCTGCTCACTATTGTAGTGTAGCCATTTTTTAATGTAGCGTTTTGCACGTTTGCTTAAAGTACTAGGCCTCTGTGCGCTTTGCCCTAGATGCATTTTATTTAGCCTCGCACTGTTATTTTACAATAACCAGTTTCACAGTCTTGTTTTATTTTCTTCTATCACACTGTTTAGCTTACTTCAGCACTGAAGTTCTCAAACAATACATTCTTGCTCGCTCCGTGCTTCAGTCAAGGATACAGTCTGGTACGTTGCCGATAGACGTGGTAGAAGTTTAGTCTTTAGGGTTCGTAGACACATTCTTACGTAGGGACGTTTCTTAGAACACCGGCGTGTTAGTTATAAAAACACTTCCTAGTCCTTGTACACGTAAGAGGGAGATTCCGATCAGGAAACCACAACTAGACGCTGACTGCCCTGTTGCAGATGCTGATCCCGAGCACAGGCCTTTGCTCAGGTATGAGGGTCGATGTCATATCAAGGGAACCTGAAAGGCAGGCTTAGAGCTTAATATGCTGTGCTCAAAATAGAACTTAGAAGAGAGAACGTAATCTAGTTGCACTATGATAGCATTATTCTTATGTTTCACTCTCCTCGTTACTATTTCAAACCTACTGTGTTGTATGGTTCTGGTTATTGCGGCTCACGCCTTGTTATCTAAAATGCAGTTGTTTTATTAAAACAATCTTTAAAACTCAAACGGCCTTTGTCATTTATATATGAGACCACCCTGTGTATGAGAGAACTGGTTGGGATCTGAGTGACTACGACTTCCCTGGGAAGCTCCAAGATGTCATGCACTCGGCTGCCCAATTGTCTCTTCCCTTTGGGAGAGATGAGGCACTCCTAGTTAGCCAGAGCTCAACCCGGATTTGGGGTGACAAGGGTCCTTCGCCGTGGGTTAGACTTAGTCCCCCACACTGTGAACGATCTTGCCGCCCAAAAATCCAGTAGTCTCATTAGGATAATGAGAGCCTACGCAACACTATAACTCTAAACCGTTGGAGGTAGATGTCACAATACAACCAGTAACAATGTATGTTTAACATTAACAGGTAGAGCTGTGGCTGAACACACAGAGGCCATAGAACAGACTTCCACTAACCCTCTGAATGAAGCCCTTTTTGAGGAAGACACTCAAGGACGTCTGGACATGGAGAATGATTCTGGCCTTTCTGGGCAACCTAGTCAGACGGCAACAGTGAGTCTCACTGTGCCCACAACTTCACCTCTCAGCTCAGTTGCCTCAGCATCACAGGCAACAATTCGCCCCCAACCTGTATACCTAGCACAGTGTCTACCATCTTGTGCCACCAGTTCTGGATCCTGAGTTGCAGTGCAACACTTCTGACAATGAGGGTTCCGGAACAAGCTGGATAGGGTACTCTGTGGCAAGGGCACAGGACAATGGGGGGTAGGGTGTGTGGGAGGGATGCTGTAGGCCACCTGGGTGAGGCCATTAGGGCTGCTCTTGGCCAGGACACCATCAGCCCCATTTTGCTGGTCTATCAGCAGTACTAAAGTGTGATGGGCCAGGTGTTGACCAAACTCTGCGAAATCAAACAGCTACAGGGGAACATGCACAGAGACATGCAGGAACAGATGGAGACCGACAATGTCAACATAGCCTCCCTATTAGGGGTGCTGAGGGACATACATACCAACATGAGCAGGGCTTTTCAATAACAGTCTACCTCTTCCTTTGGCTCATCAACACCAGGCACATCAACATTGGTGCCAGCTACTGAAGGAAAGCCCTGTCAGAGGAAGAACCAGCCCCAGACATCCCTGCCTCTGTTGCAGCAGATGCCCTCCCCCAACAAGAACGGACATTCAGCAAAAGAGGTGCGGATGGCAGGACAACCACCATTGCCAGCAAGTGACCTCTTCCTAAAGGACCTTCTTTGTGTGCCACACATTCATTCTGTGGACTGGTCCTGAACTACCCATCAGTTCCAATACTCTAGATTTTGTACTCCCAATGGTGTGGCATCTACTTGAATTATGTCATTCTCCGTGACTGTCCCCTTCACTTTACTATTTTGTTTCTTTCTGTCCAAAATTTATTTTCTGTATTATAATTGTAATAAATTCATTCATCACAAACTCATTGTCTGCTGTCTTAAATTTCTCATTTAGCTTTTTAGAGAAATAATTCCATGTGAACCATATGATGAAGATACGAGCTATGTGCAAGCTGGAGTATGTGACAGGTACACAGTGTCCAGCTAAGGATTACAACCATTAAACACCAACACATTAGTACAAGTGTCTGGTAAAATCCAAATATTGTATTACAGTTTCAGCACATAGGCTGTCAATAGATTAATGGAAATCAAGAATGAGTGATTCATACTGAGCAATGAACTTATTTACAGGTACAGACCCTCATCATGGAAGGAAGGGATTTGCCAGACAGAGTCCTGTTGAATAGGCAAACAATAAAGTGATTGATGTAAGCAGCCTGAGCCTTATCACATAAAAGCAATCCAGAATCACATTATCCAAGACAGAGAAAAGATGGCAGTACAACATTCCATGATCACAGGGTCATCATAATCCAGTTAATATGGATCTGGAAGTATGACAAAAATATGCCTGTGTTGTGGCACATACCCTGTGGCCTGCAATGATGAAACATATCTACAGCTATATACAGGTCATACAAAAAGAGTGGTTAGCCAGTGTGAAGGAAAAATGACTTGGTCAAAAGCTAGCACTGCATATTGTATGACCATATAATGACACACGTGATGCATCATGCCCACCACAACACAACAAACAAGTGCAATGGCCACTTCCGTACCTCATCCAAACTCTGCAATCTACATTACCTGAAACAATCCATGTCCACTTTGTATGTCAGGACAGCCTCAGGTACCTGCCAATGTCACAACTCTGAAATGCCCACATGAAGATGTCAGGGTGAAGGTACCTGTACAAAGAGTAAAACAAGGAGTATAAGCTTGAAACTATAGCTCTGTTGTTGCAGTCTGTGTGGTATCAATGGAATCAACTGGCTTGGTAGACTAATGTGTCCACTGTAGGGGCCTGTGTTTGACCTCATGGTCACAAGTTCAAATCCTGTTAGGTCCACTCAGGCTTTCATCCAAGTTCTGAGGTTGATACAGTGAGGACCATTGAGGTGGGTAACAATAAACATCTGTTATTCATCACCAAGATGCCTAAGGGGGAACATGCTCTTTACAAATACACATTAAGTTATGTGCATTGTGCAGGTATTGGTGGCCAGTACTATATGCTTAGTTCAGACACATTCCGTTGTATGAGTTTTTTGGGGTCCTAGATCCTACATCTGTTGTCTAAGTCCTTTGAGGATCTTGTAAGCAATGTGTATAGTACCACAGATCTTTCAACCTACATATTGCCTTGCCAAACTGTAGTCTGGAAGGCATATCCTGACTCATTCTGCCCTTCAGGTTGCCCCATACACCACATGCCAAATTGCTGATGGCCACATGATGAACTGCCATGCATGGAAGTGATGGAAATGGAGTGACATGTAGGAAGAAGGAGATATGGAGAGCCATTGCATGGAAGGTGCAGACCCTGGGGGTCCACAGCCAGTGGAGGACTCACTGTGCAAAAGAGGTGGGAGGAAATGAGAGGCTGGGCCCTAAGGTAGTGGAGATCCAGCTCTGGCTGTACTTCCAACTTGGGTGGGGCACGCGTTGGACCATGAGTCCCCTAATGTAACTCAATCTGGCAGTTGCATACCCAGACCTTGATGGGCATTTGAGGGGAGCACAGCAATCACATGGGGGAGGGTACAGGGTATACTCCTTCCTGTCACATTGCCAAGGTAACGTGCTAGGTTCTGACATCTCCCCCTGAGGATTAGGTATTAGCCATGTGTGACACAGGAGATAAGTGACTACCTGTGTAGATATGTCATGTGGTGAACACTGATGTGCCTTGCCTATTGGCCCTGGGACATAGTACACAACGTTTTACAATCCACAAACAATTTGCTCTCCAAGGACAACATATGGCTGTGTACATTGATCAATCAAGTACTGTTTGTTGTAGTGGGTGTATATTCTATGAAACAGACAACTACTCCTCAGTGTTACAGGCCAAATGAAAGGGAGTGATAAATCGCTGTCCTCAGCCATGTGTCTGGTCAAATGAGTATATTGGCATCAGCTACCGACAGGAGTGTGTCACCATTGATTCTTGGCTCACACATACCCTCACACATCATTGCATGTCATTTGGCATGTACAATTGCAGTAGCGATGAGGGCCAAGATGTGTATGATTAGATTTTATAGTCACAATGTGTATTTTCAGGCCATTGATGTAGCATCATGTGGCAAAATGCACTACACTTGTGTAATGTGGAAGGTTTGTAACCTGACTGTTGGCATGCATCATGGAGTGACTTGCAGTTATGTTGAAATCATATGTGGTTGGGTGCAGCCATTCATCCACCGATATCTGGGTTTGTACTAAAAAATTGAGACAGCAATGTAGCTTCCCATTAGGCAACATGCTGAGGGCCTTCTACTAATACTTGCCAATCACTGGGCCTCTCCACCAAACAAAAGACTAATGGGGCTTACTGATGCAATTAGAGCATGTAATTTTAAGGGGTACCAGACATTAGTGGTGATTTCCCTGGCCTGGCTTATTCTTTGTGCTGTGGATTGTAAGGGGCATATCTCCCTGTCCATTTGCACATGATATCTAAAGTGTACTTCTCCATTTCAGATGTGTGGCATATCAGAGCAACATTGGTTCTACCTCTACGACTCCACTAGGACAACTTTCACTTGGTGAAGTGTGTATTGTTGATATGTTTCCAGTGTGACATGAGTAATTCTATGTCACCTTCTCTAGGCTACTGTACTGTTGTCAGCAACATGGCATGTTCTGGGTGCATCATTTCACACAGTTGTGTTATTGTATTTGTGACAAATAAATGTCTGCATGACCTTGTGTGGGGTCTGTGGGATTGAACTTGGCATTGTTGTATGACAACAGGTAACCGAGGTATGCCCCATGAGGCAAAGAATCGAAGGTGATTTGGCCTGCTATTTGTACAATGGTTAATGTGATTGCACAATTTCAGCCATGCAATTGTAGTTGTCTGAGCTCCTGATTTTCCTGTGGGTGTTGGTAGAGTTTGTTGGTGGGGCCTAATTGACATGATGGTAATGTTTGCTAACCAGAGCTGCTGTTCAACTGTGACCAGGAACATGTGGTGACCCTTGACCTCTTTGCATATTCAGCATCAGCCCAGGAAAGTAAAGGAGATAGGGCACAGGGAAGTGGGGAAGGATGTGCCCAAGGTACCTCTAGTCAAGACACCACTGACACAGTTAGTTGGTTTCTGAATTTACTTGCACAAAACCTTAGAAATTCAGCCGGTCTGTGGACAACCTCCCATAACCACACAACCCCTGCCATGCACGTCCGAAGGGACTCTCACTCTGGGTGTGAAAATAGGTATTAGAGGATGTATTTGGGTGTGGGAGTGTCTTTCTGGATGTGAGAGCGGGTGCGTGAGGGTCTGAGTGGTTCTGTGAATGGATGTGAGACGGTCTGAGTGGGTCTGTGAATGGGTGTGTCTGTGTCCAAGTGGATCTGTGAGTGGCTGCATCAGTGTTTAAGTGGCTCTGTGAAAGGGTGTGTGAGGGTCTGAGTGGGCCTCTGAGTGGGTGCACCACTGTCTGAGTAGATCTGTGAGTGGGTGAATGAGGGTCTGAGAGGGTCTGTGATTGAGTGGGTGAGGGTCAGTGACCGAGTGGGTCTGTGAGTGGGTATGTCAGCATGAGTGAGTGCATGAAGGTCTGAGTGGGTCTGTGAGTGAATACATGAGGGTCTGAGTGGGTCTGTGAGTGGGTGTGTCAGTGTCTAAGTTGGTCTGTGAGTGGGTGCATCAGAGTCTGAGTGGGTCTGTGAATGGCTGAGTCAATGTGTGAGTGGGTGCGTGAGGTCTGAGTGGGGGTGTGAGTGGGTCTGTGAGTGCCTGTGTTGGTCTGTTAGTGGGCGTGTGAGTGTTTGAGTGGCTCTGTCAGTAGTTGCATGAATGTCTGAATGCTACTTTGTGTGAATGAATTAATGTACGAATGATTCTGTGAATGTATTTTTTTTCTCTATATTCGTAAATTGGTTGCTATGGTACATATTGCACATGGTGAAAAGAATACTTTTAAGGACAACATTTCACACCCAAAGACCCCTATATAACAGCCCTGAGGTCAGGGTACCTCCACCCTGATCCCTTATGCCACTTTTCACAGTATTTTTGCAACCCCAGGGACTGTGTCTCTTTACCCAAAATGGCAGTCACAACTTTCAGGTTAGGTTGCGGCTAGCCAATCACAACATTCCTGTTGGTGCGTGCATTTGCAAATTTGCTGCAATAATTGCAAAAACGTTGTGAATGATCCGTGGCCCTAGATATACAAATGTATTTCCCCTTTAATATCTCAAAAACATGTTGAACACATTTACACCAAATATCCAAAAGCATAATCTGCATACTGAAACCTACCTTTCTGCTAAATTTGGTGTCATTCTGTCCAGTCATGCCCAAACTCCTATGGGAATTAACATGGGAAACATGTTTTTTGAACCCCCCCCCCTCCTTTTTCTTGGTCCCCTCTTGACCACCCCAAAATTTCTATGAGCAACAAGCATCACAGGCACACTTTTTTGGAACATTTCACAAAGATTCGTTAAACGGTGCCAAACATATAGGCAAGTCAAAAAAATGCTTTTCTATGAAACATGGTCCTAACTACAACTATATATGTGTATATTGGAAAATGGGCTATTGGTAAGGGCAGGTAAGTACCTACACTTAGCAATAGGCCACTAACCTCCACTTAGGTCCAGTCAGGTCTCAGTAAATTAAACCTAGCTCAACCCATGATAGCTTGGCAATGAGCGACAAGGCTTAACTTAGGGGACAAAGCGTAAAGCATTCAAATATCAAAACACAGTAATTAAATAAACACAGTTTACAAATCCAAAATCAACTTATAAAAATATTAACTATTTTTAGCTTTAAAATGACACCAAAACTGATAAAATCGGATAAGGGGAACCGGAGATATGATTTTTTAAAGAATTATTGCTTTCTAGCTCATTGAAACAAAAAGCGCCAATCTGGTCATCTGGTCGCACCTCAACTGGGGCAAAGTCAAAGTTTAAGGCTGACCGTGATGGAGCCCGGCTCGGCTACAGCACGCGGGAGGCCTCGGTCAAAAGTTTACCTCAGGACTTAGTCGTTTTTCTGGAGATTTTCTTCATCGGGACAAACCTGCCAGTCCAATCCGACCTCCTGGAACTTTTCCTCAGATACACGTCACGGGAGCCCTTGGTGAAGATTTTTACCTTCGGACGTAGTCGTTTTTTCGAGGTGAAAATTCGTCGACCGGGGCAAACCTGAATCTTGATCTGACGTCCTTGGAGCCCTTCTCGGATATGCTGGCTGGGAGGTCCCGGTCAACTTCCTACTTTCAGACTTAGGGGGTTATTACAACTTTAGAGGAGGTGTTAATCCGTCCCAAAAGTGACGGTAAAGTGACGGATATACCACCAGCCGTATTACGAGTTCCATAGGATATAATGGACTTGTAATACGGCTGGTGGTATATCTGTCACTTTACCGTCACTTTTGGGATGGATTAACTCCTCCTCCAAAGTTGTAATAACCCCCTTAGTCTCCTTTTTGGAGATTTTCTTAACCGGGACGAACCTGCAAGTCAGGCTGGGTTGCGGTTGAGGCAAGCCGGCTAGAGTTGCTGTGGCGGGTAGGTCAATCTATGGATCTTTTTTCCAAAAGTTCTCCAAAGTTCTCCAAAATTCTGAGGCTTCTCCCAGATGTCCTTTTAAGGTTCTTTTGAGGTCCACAGCTCACCCCAAGGGTCCAGAAGCTCTGAGATGCTTCTTGAGGTGCGGACTACAACTCCCGGATTGCACGTGGCACAAACTCCTTTTTGGCCACTGGGCAGTGGTCAGCTGGTTGGTGTTTTCAGGAGTTAGTGCAGGGGACTCTGGTTAGCACGTTTTCACCTGTGGCAAACAGGGAGTCCCTCCTTGAACCAGTTGAAGACAGGCAAAGATCTTCTTGTGGTGAAACCCAAGTGTGCACCTGGTGTAGTCCTCCAGAGTGAATGGTTATGGTGCAGGCTAGGGGTCCAGCAGGGCAGTCCTTCTCCTGTAGTTCTTCCTTGTTGGAATCTGATGGGGATCTGAGTTGTGGGTATAGGTCTGCCAGTTTTATCCTTGCTCCTGGGTGAAAAACAGGGGGGTCCTTGTTCTCCAATCAGGGGCAGGGTCCTTCCCCCTGTGATGACCACTTCCTGGGAAGTGTGGGAAAAATCAATCACAGGGAGCAACATTCCTCTAAAAGCTATCATGGCTGAAAGTGATTTTTGGAGGTTGCATATGGCTGAGCCCACCCACTGGTGTGGCTAAAAATCCTAAACACACCCCTCTCCTGCCCTCTACTAATCTAATCAAGGGGGCACCTAATTGTCTGGGTTTGCAGGATGTGAGGGTGTTGCTGGGTTGCTCCAAATGTCCTTATCTGCCTTTGAAAACCAGTTTGGCAGCCCTTCCACTTCCTGCTTCCCCATCTGCTGAGGGGAGATCTCATCCCCCAGGAACATTTCTTTGTGCTGAGCCAGGCCACTTCACACCTCATCAAGGCAGCCTCACCAGGCTGCCAGAGGCTGGCCAATCAGAGCACAGCTGCAAAAACAATGCAGGGCTGAAGTTGGCAACTTTTCAGGTAAAGTTTAAAACTCTTTACCTGAGCAAGTTATATTAAATCCAACAAATGGAATTTGCGGGATTCATTATAACAATTAATTTGATACCAAACTTGATGTATGTTTTACTTAAGGGGACTTTTAAAATTAAAATAAAGTCTCCCCATTCTAGCCTATGGAGGCCATTCACTACAATGAGGGAAACATGAATTTGGCTGTTTAACCTCACCAGCGCATATAAAACAATTTTTATAAGGTCCCTGCGTATAGTTACATGGCACCCAGCCCTACGGGCACATAGGGCACACCTTAGGGGTGACTTATATGTAAAACAAAAGGTAGTTTAAGACTTTGGAACTACTTTTAATTCCGAAGTCGAATTTTCATGTAACTTTAATTTAAAAGCAGCCAGCAAGGCAGGCCTGTCTTTAAAATGACACCGGGCACCTCAACAGTGCACCCATGGGTGTTCTACCTATGCTGGGGTTCCTAAACCTACATGCCCTACCATATACTAGGGACTTATAGGTAGGTTGATTTAGCCAATTATAATTAGCCTAATTTGCATACTGATTTTACACAGAGCACAGGCCCTGGGACTGTTTAGCAGTACCCAGGGCACCATCAGAGTCAGGAAAACACCAGCAAAAAGTGAAAAATTAGGTAACAAACTTCTGCAATCAGCCCTGTTCTCACACAATATATATATATATATATATATATATATATATATATATATTTATTCACTGAATAAATCAAAGGTTACAGTGATGTCATAGTTAGGTTGTGACTTTACTCGCACAAAACCAATGAAAGGCGTAAAGCTGAAGCACATAGGCTGTTTCATTTCTTTTAATGTGTTTTGCATTTCTTTAAATGGATATCGGTACACAAAAATGAAATAAAATGGATCAATCATTAAATTGGACAGAGGAGCCATCTGTGCTGCCTTGTTGCTGGTCTGGAGGAGAGACCATGCTTATCTAAAATGTATATTGTATTGTATTGTAATAGTATTTATATAGCACTTACTACCCCTAAAAAATATTTAAAAACATAGGCATATGCAGTCCGTAGCTGTTTGAATATGGTGGTTATGAAGGAAGTGAAGGAAAAAGACAGCTCTTGAGTAGTTTTCTGAAGACAAGATAGTTATCTATGACTCTTATAGTTGGGGGGCATATATATTTATATATATCCAAAACCAACAATTGTCAGACAATTGATTCGTTGCACTCCAGGAGAGTTTTATTGCTTCTATCCAAAGAAGTATAAAAAGACACCACCAATGCGGTCTTGATCACAGTTTCAAAAGAAAACCTTCCCATGAGTCTCAATTTATAAACATTTTCCTACCACCACCCAAGTGCATTCTGGGACATGTGGTCCCCTACATATATCTAATAACAATCAAAGCATAGAAAACCCACTTAAACATACCTATTATTAATAAACATTCAAACTATAGTTAAATCATTAAATACGGAAATATGTATAAATCCAAGACAGATTAATAATATTAATAATTTACATATATACAGAACCGGATAATATGTGTGGGATAGCTGTTATCATACCTAACATACATGAGGGATAATGGACTGATAATTGTAACTGATACATTGATTTATTGTAGGAAAGTATTTGCGTTGTGAGAATAATGATGTTAACCAGATTCCCAGGACAATTGTTTTCCTTGTATCTCTCAATCTGCTGTATATACTTGGTATAGTATTCAAAGCCACATTTTCATTATTTCACAAATATCTATCATCCTCTATATCTCTAAGGACCTGTGTAGACATAATGCTCATCATGATACCTGTGGATGCACGCGATCTCTATACCTTTAACCTCTTCTCTCCAAAGGTTTGACCCAGTGTCTTTTAACTCACAACCATTAGGTACTTATTGCCTTTGATAATATCACCCCATTTGATGGCCTCTAATTACGCTGATTCCTTTTATAGCCACAGACCATGCCCCAATGAATATCGTGGATCTGTGAATCTGCGAATCGGACAAAAGAAATTGGACAATTGTTTGACCATGAGAGGTCCCTAAGGGACCCTGCTATGTGCCATGTGGTCAGATTGATGCATAAATAATGAGAGCAGCTCCAGTAATCGCAAAAGACTTTGTCATTTTCTAGCTTGGCATGGATGACACTCTGTCAGTCCTATGTTTAAAAACTTTGCTAGAAAAACAGACATTTAAGGTGAGCAATCTAGAGTGTCGCTGGTGTTGCAGGGTGCTCCTTACTGAAGCTGCTCTCCATCTAAACTTGGGATCTACCCATAGTTCTCCTTTTGGTTGGGAATAATTTATGCATAACTCTAACCCTAAAAGGGTGTTTTTTTACTTATCCTGGGTGCTCCCTTGTGTCTGGTCAAAGCTAAACCTCTGAAGAGGTGTAATGTAATTGAAACACATGTCAGGGGTTACTTTTGTTTATTCCGGGTTGGCTTGGATGTTATTTTACCAGTCCAAAGCTGTAATACTGTGCTAGGAGTGGTGAAAGGCTTTTGTCATTTTACAGCTCGCAAGGATGACACTGTGCCATTCCTATGCTTAATGATTTTGCTGTACAAATGGTAAAAGACTTTGTTGCTTTCTAGCTCGGCGTGGATGGCTCTGTGTCAATCCTATGGCTAAATATTTTGCTAGAAAAACAGACGTTTGAGGTGAGCACATCTAGAGTGTTGCAGGGTGCTTCTTACTGGAGCTGCTCTCCACCTAAACTTGGGAACTATCCAGATCTCTCTCTTCCGTTTGCATAATTTATGTGTCACTATAACCTTGAAAGGGTGTTGTTTTGACTATATATATATATATATATATATATATATATATATATATGTAATAAGAAAGCTTAGTAGAGACTACAAGCTATTTAACCATTAACCATATCATTCATCATAACAGTTATTATAGTTCATAAATTTTATAAGGTAATCGAATGTTTCAAACATCAGATATATGACAATATGAGAAACATTTCCAACATTGAGATCTTTACAACATATACATCACTATGATATCCACAGAAAAGTCCATTCTGGTTATAGAAGTACAATCTTCTCAGACAACACGTTTTGAGGAACTGCTGCATTTCCAAGGCTAATAAGTCAACAGGAAACTTAATAAACACCATAAAAGTAGACAGTTATATTTCAATATTATTTTCTGATTAACATTACATCAGAAAATAAGGAAGGTCTTAAGCAATACAGATATAGAATAAATAATTCCCATCAAAATCCATTACGGAAAACAACACTATTTAAAAGAGGAAAATTAGCAATGCCTATTTACATTTATACTCACGGTTACATAATTTGAAAAAAAAATTCTTGAATTACCTAAGCATGTGCAATAGCATAGTTTATATAGCAGGTCTACTGACTGCAGGAGGCTAGCTCTTTATATAGTGTATGAAAATGATGTGCAGTATGCAGAGGGTCCAGGCAACCCCACTTTAGCTTTCAGAGGTAAAAGGCAGACCACTTTGTGGTGATGTGGGCAAACAGTCAGGCTAATCCAGTATTTGTTCTGCTCACAGTATAAATAAATTAAGTCATACACACAGAAGAATAACTCAAGACCAATTTACAAAAATACTTCTGATTGTTATGATTTTTTAAGACCAAGATCATCATTCCACAGTAAGTACTTTTTTAGTTATAATTTTTAAAATTGAGAAAATGTACTGCTTTTGTGCGTAATTACGTACCATGGGAATCTGTGGGAAAAGCTAGAAAAATTAATATAAAATCAGGCTATATTCTCACAAGTGTCACCTTCTGTTTTGAAGTCCAGGTCGTGGAGCGGTCCAGTGGTCCAACCAGAGACGTTCGGGTGGTTCCTGGGTCGAGCGAGAGCAGTGGCTGACAGTCTTGGAGCAGGGGCACAAAAGAGAAGGGGGTAACTTGGAAACACATTGCACAGATGACCTTAAATGTAAGTCCGCCAGGTCCTTTTGGAGGGCAGAGGTTGCAAGGTCTTGGTTACCCACAGGACACAGCTGGTTTGTCATCCTGATTGGCTATTTTTCCTTCCATCCAAGATGGAGGAAAATAAAATGGAGTAGTTACCTCACCTGCCACACCTGAGGAGCCGTGCAGGCTGAGGGTGACTACTCCCACTATTCTTGCCTAGTTTCCTGGTTTTCCCACCTAAAGTGGCTGTTTGGGAGAGGAGGTGTGACACCTCCACCCCTAAGAGGCTTTGTCTTCTGGCTCTTGACAGCAAAGGCTCACAGTCCAGGAGTCCAGTCATGTCTGGTGGTGGCAGACTGGCTGAGACCAGGTAGCATCCATGCCGGTGCTGTTGGGTTTTGCAGGGGGCACCTCTGAGGTGCCCTCTGGGTACATATTATAATAAGTACCACACTGGCATCAGTGTGGATTTATTATTCTGAGTTGTTTGATACCAAACAACCCAATGTTCACAGAGGCCATCATGTACCTGGGGAATGTTCAGTGACCAGTGTCCGGTACATTAATTTGCTATGACTTCCATGTACACTTAGTATGTCTAAAACGTGGCAGACACAGTAGGGGCATATCTCTAAATGTACAAATGCCCTCATATGTATTATAGCACACCTTGTCTTAGGGTTGTAAAGCCTGCCACAGGGGTGACTTAACTATATTGATTTTAGTGTTAGTGGCCATTGCCCCACGGTGAGTGCCACATCGAGTTTGCAACTTTGGGTACACCTTGTCATGCACTTGCAATGGCAGTTTGCATGAGGCTGGTGTGAGGCCTCTCAGAGTGGCACAATTAGCGCTGCAGCTCTGGGTGGCCATCTTCGGTACACATGCCCTAAGTGCCAGGGGTACCATTTACTATGGACTTACAAGGGTTGCTGAAGTGCCAATCACAGTATAATTTTGGAGGAAAGCGATCTGGCCCTGGAAACCTGTTTAGTATGGGACCAGGTCACTATCAGCTCGAAACCACATCATGTTCCATGGCAAAAAGTTGGGAACTAACCATGTCAAAAGAGGCTCTTTCTCACACCGATTGCCAACACTGTTGCTAACCATTTGAAATTCTTAACCTGAGAGAAAAGAAGAAAAATAAAGTTAACAGTAATAAAAAACAGAGGTGAAAGTGCACTGCTTAGTGTAGCAGATAACAAAATATCATAAACTGTATTCAAAATAATAATAAAACAATAAATATCCAAAGTGCTAACTCATTGCCAAACCAGCATAAAGGTGGGACAAAAAAATAAAAAGAGCAATTAATATAAACATCTTACTTCTATATCATATCCCATTGGACAACATGCCTCAATTTTATCATACACCTCACTTCAAAATACACAATATATTAACACAAGAATCATTCTCTAATTCTAAAAAATGTCCCTACTAACATATCAAATTTCATACAAAGCACTAACTCATTACTGACACTAGTCCAATTTAAGACTCAACATCCTTGCCAGACAAGTCCTTGGCTTGCACAGGTCAGAGTAGCAGCCTTTCAGCTTCTGTCCGTGATGAAACTGAGCCTCTGTTCACCTCCCTGTTAAACCACATTTTCCCACCAAACTCAGCATAACAAGGTCCAACCCGGTAGTGCTAATCCAGCCTAATGAACTAAGGGCCTGACTTAGGTATTGGCGGAGGGGAATACTCGGTCACAAATGTGACAGATTTCCCGTCCACCTTTTTCGATTCCATGATATTTTATGGAGATCATAATAAAGTGGACCGGCTATCGGTCACGTTTGTGATGAAGTATTCCCTCTGCCAAAATCTAAATTAGGCCCTAAGCCTCCTACTTTGTTATCTAGCCACCATATGCAGTATGTATGGTGTATTACAGAGATATGATGAAATTTGAGAGAAAGCAGAACAGAAGATACAAGGGAAAAATCGATATTTTTAGTCATTAAAAGACAAATTATAAGCTATCTGTAGGAAAGTACCATCGTGCCTGGCATGTTACCCCCATTTTTACTTGTGTGTCAGTTTGTTTTTGTCTGTCTCACTGGGATCCTGCTAGCCAGGACCCCAGTGCTCATAGTTTGTGGCCTAAATGTGTTCCCAGTGTGGTGCCTAACTGTGTCACTGAGGTTTTTGCTAAACAGAAGGACTGGCTTGTAGTGAGTACCAAGGGGTACTTACACCTTGCACCAGGCCCAGGTATCCCTTATTAGTGTAGAGGGGTGTCTAGCAGCTTAGGCTGATAGAAAAGGTAGCTTAGCAGAGCAGCTTAGGCTGAACTAGGAGACGAGTGAAGCTCCTACAGTACCACTAGTGTCATATGCACAATATCATAAGAAAACACAATACACAGATATACTAACAATAAAGGTACTTTATTTTTATGACAATATGCCAAAAGTATCTCAGTGAGTACCCTCAGTATGAGGATAGCAAATATACACAAGATATATGTACACAATACCAAAATATGCAGTAATAGCAATAGAAAACAGTGCAAACAATGTATAGTCACAATAGAATGCATTGGGGGCACATAGGGATAGGGGCAACACAAACCATATACTCTAGAAGTGGAATGCGAACCACGAATGGACCCACAACCTATGTGACCTCGTAGAGGGTCGCTGGGACTGTAAGAAAACAGTGAGGGTTAGAAAAATAGCCCACCCCAAGACCCTGAAAAGTGGGTGCCAATTGCACCTAAGTTCCCCAAAGAGCACAGAAGTCGTGATAGGGGAATTCTGTAGGAAAGACCAACACCAGCAATGCAACAATGATGGATTTCCAGACGAGAGTACCTGTGGAACAAGGGGACAAATTCCAAAAGTCACGATCAAGTCGGGAGTGGGCAGATGCCCAGGAAATGCCAGCTGTGGATGCAAAGAAGCTGCCACCGGATGGTAGAAGCTGAGGATTCTGCACGAACAACAAGGGCTAGAAACTTCTCCTTTGGAGGATGGATGTCCCACGTCGTGAAGAGTCGTACAGAAGTGTTTTCCTGCAGAAAGGCCGCAAACAAGCCTTGCTAGCTGCAAGGGTGACGGTTAGGGTTTTTGGATGCTGCTGTGGCCCAGGAGGGACCAGGATGTCACCAATAGTGTGAGGGGATAGAGAGGTCGTCCAGCAAGAGAACGAGCCCACTCAGAAGCAAGCAGCACCAGCAGAAGTGCCGGAACAGGCACTACGAAGTGGAGTGAATCAGTGCTCACCCGAAGTTGCACAAGAGAGTCCCACGTCGCCGGAGGACAACTCAGGAGGTTGTGCAATGCAGGTTAGAGTGCCGGGGACCCAGGCTTGGCTGTGCACAAAGGAAATCCTTGGTGAGTGCACTGGAGCCGGAGTAGCTGCAAAACACGCGGTTCCCAGCAATGCAGTCTGGCGTGGGGAGGCAAGGACTTACCTCCACTAAACTTGGACTGAAGAGTCACTGGACTGTGGGAGTCACTTGGACAGAGTTGCTGAGTTCAAGGGACCTTGCTCGTCATGCTGAGAGGAGACCCAGAGGACCGGTGATGCAGTTCTTTGGTGCCTGCGGTTGCAGGGGAAGATTCCGTCGACCCACGGGAGATTTCTTCAGAGCTTCTAGTGCAGAGAGGAGGCAAACTGCCCCCACAGCATGCACCACCAGGAAAACAGTTGAGAATGCGGCAGGATCAGCGTTACAGTTTCGCAGTAGTCGTCTTTGCTACTTTGTTGCAGTTTTGCAGGCTTCCAGCGCGGTCAGCAGTCGATTCCTTGGCAGAAGGTGAAGAGAGAGATGCAGAGGAACTCTGATGAGCTCTTGCATTCGTTATCTAAAGAATTCCCAAAATCAGAGACCCTAAATAGCCAGAAAAGGAGGTTTGGCTACTTAGGAGAGAGGATAGGATAGCAACACCAGAGGGAGCCTATCAGAAGGAGTCTCTGACGTCACCTGCTAACCCTGGCCACTCAGAGCAGTCCAGTGTGCCAGCAGCACCTCTGTTTCCAAGATGGCAGAGGTCTGGAGCACACTGGAGGAGCTCTGGGCACCTCCCAGGGGAGGTGCAGGTCAGAGGAGTGGTCACTCCCCTTTCCTTTGTCCAGTTTCGTGCCAGAGCAGGGCTGGGGGATCCCTGAACCGGTGTAGACTGGCTTATGCAGAGATGGGCACCATCTGTGCCCATCAAAGCATTTCCAGAGGCTGGGGGAGGCTACTCCTCCCCAGCCCTGACACCTTATTCCAAAGGGAGAGGGTGTAACACCCTCTCTCTGAGGAAGTCCTTTGTTCTGCCTTCCTGGGCCAAGCCTGGCTGGACCCCAGGAGGGCGGAAACCTGTCTGATGGGTTGGCAGCAGCAGCAGCTGCAGTGAAACCCCGGGAAAGGCAGTTTGGCAGTACCCGGGTCTGTGCTAGAGAGCCGGGGAATCATGGGATTGTCTCCCCAATACCAGGATGGCATTGGTGGGGCAATTCCATGATCTTAGACATGTTACATGGCCATATTCGAGGTTACCATTGTGAAGCTACAAATAGGCGGTCATTCTGACCGCCATGCGGTTACCGCCGAATGACCGCCCCGCGGTCAAAAGACCAACTTTCCCGCCGCGGTCAGAATAGCCCAGGAAGCACCGCCAGCCTGTTGGCGGTGCTTCAGTGGTCCCCGGCCCTGGCGGTCCGAATGACCCCCATAGTGACCTATAGTGACCTATATGTAGTGCACGCGTGTAATCGTGTCCCCGCACTCACAAAGTCCGGGGAATTGGCCCTGAACAATGTGGGGGCACCTTGGCTAGTGCCAGTGTGCCCACACACTAAGTAACTTAGCACCCAACCTTTACCAGGTAAAGGTTAGACATACAGGTGACTTATAAGTTACTTAAGTGCAGTGTAAAATGGCTGTGAAATAACGTGGACGTTATTTCACTCAGGCTGTAGTGGCAGGCCTGTGTAAGAATTGTCAGAGCTCCCTATGGGTGGCAAAAGAAATGCTGCAGCCCATAGGGATCTCCTGGAAGCCCAATTCCCTGGGTACCTCAGTACCATATACTAGGGAATTATAAGGGTGTTCCAGTATGCCAATGTAAATTGGTAAAATTGGTCACTAGCCTGTTAGTGACAATTTGGAAAGAAATGAGAGAGCATAACCACTGAGGTTCTGATTAGCAGAGCCTCAGTGAGACAGTTAGTCATAACACAGGTAACACATACAGGGCACACTTATGAGCACTGGGGCCCTGGCTGGCAGGGTCCCAGTGACACATACAACTAAAACAACATATATACAGTGAAATATGGGGGTAACATGCCAGGCAAGATGGTACTTTCCTACACAACCCCCACCCAAACGAAGGACAATAAGACTAGCCATGACCTGATGAGTCTTCATTGTCTAAGTGGAAATATCTGGAGAGTCCATCTGCATTGGAGTGGGTACTCCCAGGTCTATGTTCCACTGTATAGTCCATTCCCTGTAGGGATATGGACCACCTCAACAATTTAGGGCTTTCACCTTTCATTTGTTTTAGCCAAAGTAGAGGTTTGTGGTCTGTCTGAACAATGAAGTGAGTGCCAAACAGGTATGGCCTCAACTTCTTCAGTGCCCAGACCACAGCAAAGGCCTCCCTCTCTATGGCAGACAAACGCTTTTCTCTAGGGGTCAACCTCCTGCTGATAAAAGCAACAGGTTGATCCTGGCCCTCAGAATTAAGTTGTGATAAGACTGCCCCTACCCCTAATTCAGATGCATCAGTTTGGACAATGAATTTTTGGGAGTAACAGGGGTTTTCCAGGACAGGTGCAGAGCACATGGCCTGCTTCAGCTCCTCAAAAGCTCTCTGACAGCTAGCTGTCCACAATACCTTTTTAGGCATTTTTTTAGATGTGAGGTCATTAAGAGGGGCTGCAATGGAGCCATAGTTCTTTATGAACCTCCTGTAATACCCAGTGAGGCCTAAGAAGGCTCTCACCTGGGTCTGAGTTGTAGGGGGAACCCAATCTATAATAGTTTGGATTTTCCCCTGAAGTGGTGCAATCTGTTCTCCACCTACCAGGTGTCCCAGATAAAGCACTTTCCACTGCCCTATCTGGCACTTTGAAGCCTTGATAGTGAGGCCTGCTTTCTGCAGGGCCTCCAAAACTTTCCATAGGTGGACCAGGTGATCATCCCAGCTGGAGCTAAAGACAGCTGTGTCATCTAGATATGCTGCACTAAAAGCCTCCATCCCTTGCAGGACTGTATTCACCAACCTCTGAAAAGTGGCAGGTGCATTTTTCAATCCAAAAGGCATTACTGTGAATTGGTAATGGCCTCCAATGGTTGAAAATGCAGTTTTTGCTTTTGCATCTTCTGATAACTTGATCTGCCAATACCCTGCAGTCAAATCAAAAGTGCTTAGATACTTGGCAGATGCCAGTGTATCTATTAGCTCATCTGCCCTGGGTATAGGGTGAGCATCAGTTTTGGTTACTTGGTTGAGACCTCTATAGTCTACACAAAACCGCATTTCCTTCTTTCCATCCTTGGAATGAGGTTTTGGTACAAGTACCACAGGAGAGGCCCATGGACTTTCAGAGTGCTCAACCACTCCCAGTTCAAGCATTGTCTGTACTTCTTGCTTTATGCAGTCTCTGACATGGTCAGGCTGCCTATAGATCTTACTTTTGACAGGCAAGCTGTCTCCAGTATCTATAGTGTGCGCACACCAAGGAGTGGTGCCTGGCACAGTAGAGAAGAGTTCAGAAAACTGACCCAGGAGATTTATGCAGTGGTCTTTCTGCTCAGCAGTAAGACAATCTGCCAAAACTACACCTTCCACTAGAGCATCTTGTTCTGTGGAAGAGAAGAGATCAGGGAGAGGGTCACTCTCTTCTTCCTGTCCCTCATCTGTTGCCATGAGCAGGGTGAGATCAGCCCTGTCATAGTAAGGTTTCAGGCGATTGACATGGAGCGCCCTAAGGGGACACCTGGCAGTGCCTAAGTCAACTAAGTAGGTAGGTGACTTCTCCCTTCTTTTCAACAATTATGTTGGGTCCACTCCATTTGTCTTGGAGTGCTTTTGGGGCCACAGGCTCCAAGACCCACATTTTCTGCCCTGGTTGGTACTGAACCAAAACAGCCTTCTGGTCATGCCATTGCTTTTGGAGCTCTTGGCTGGCCTGACGGTTTTTTCTGGCCTTTTTCATGTACTCAGCCATCCTAGATCTTAGGCCAAGTACATAGTCCACTATGTCTTGCTTTGGAGCTTTTAAAGGTTGTTCCCAACCCTCCTTAACAAGTGTTAGAGGACCTCTCACAGGGTGTCCAAATAGGAGTTCAAAGGGGCTAAAGCCCACTCCTTTTTGGGGTACCTCCCTGTAAGCAAAAAGGAGGCAAGGTAACAGGATATCCTATCTCCTGCGGAGTTTTTCAGGGAGTCCCATAATCATGCCTTTGAGAGTTTTGTTAAATCTCTCCACCAGTCCATTTGTTTGTGGATGATAGGGTGTGGTGAACTTGTATGTCACACCACATTCCTTCCACATGGCCTTTAAGTAAGCAGACATGAAATTGCTTCCCCTGTCTGATACCACCTCTTTTTGGAAGCCCACCCTGGAAAACATTCCCAGGAGGGCCTTTGCCACCGCAGGAGCTGTAGTGGTCCTTAGAGGAATTGCTTCAGGATATCTGGTGGCATGGTCCACTACCACCAAGATAAACCTATTGCCTGAAGCAGTAGGAGGGTCAAGGGGGCCAACTATGTCAACCCCTAACCTTTCAAAGGGAACCCCAACCACAGGCAGTGGGATAAGGGGTGCCTTTGGAGTGCCACCTGTCTTGCCACTGGCTTCACAGGTTTCACAGGACTTACAAAATTCCTTTGTGTCCTCTGACATTCTAGGCCAATGAAACAAGGGAACAAGCCTGTCCCAAGTTTTGATTTGCCCCAAATGTCCAGCTAAGGGAATGTCGTGGGCTAGAGTTAGGAGGAACTTTCTGTACTCCTGAGGAATCACCAATCTCCTGGCAGCTCCAGGTTTTGGATCCCTTGCTTCAGTGTACAAGAGGTTGTCCTCCCAGTAAACTCTGTGAGAGTCACTGACATCCCCATTTGCTTGTTTGACAGCTTGGTGTCTTAGACCCTCCAGTGTGGGACAGGTATGCTGTGCCACACTCAGCTCCTCCCTGGCAGGCCCCCCTTCACCCAAAAGCTCAGCAGTGTCTGCTTCCAGCTCCTCTGGTGTAGGTTCTGCACAGGGTGGAAATTATTCTTCCTCAGAAGTAGAATCCACTGTAGAGGGCGGGATAGTAGGTAGTGATTTACTTCTACTAACCCTTGCTTTCGGGAGCACTTGGTCCATTCTTCCAGGATCCAAGTCACCCTGTCCTTTTTGCTTTTTGGCCTGAGCCCTGGTTAAAGCAAAAATATGCCCTGGAATGCCCAGCATTGCTGCATGAGCCTCCAACTCCACATCTGACCAAGCTGATGTCTCTAAATCATTTCCTAGTAGACAGTCTACAGGTAAATCAGAGGCAACCACAACTTTCTTTGGACCAGTACCCCCCATACCCCAGTTGAGATTTACAACAGCCATGGGGTGGCTAAGTGTGTTGTTATGAGCATCGGTTACTTGGTACTGGTGACCAAGTAGGTGTTGTTCAGGGTGGACCAGTTTCTCTATTACCATGGTAACACTGGCCCCTGTGTCCCTGTAGGCCTGAACCTCAACACCATTTATTAGGGGTAGTTGCTTGTACTTATCCATGTTAAGGGGACAAGCAACCAAGGTGGCTAAATCAATAGCCCCCTCAGAGACTAACACAGCCTCTGTGGTCTCCCTAACAAGACCAACCCCAACTAAGTTATCAAAAGTGAGCCCAGCTACTCCCTTGGATTGGCTATTAGTAGGTTTGCTCCCACCACCACTGCTATTACTAGGGGCACTAGGTGTAGCAGCAGGGGTTGTAGTGGTAGGAGGCTTGGTGCTTTTCTTTGGACAACTGGGATCTGTTGTCCAATGGCCTTTTATTTTACATAAATAGCACCATGGTTTCTTTTCTTTGTTTTGATTTGAAGAGGATTTGGAAAGTGTTTTTGTGTGCCTGATGAAGACTCATTTTTAGATTTGTCCCCACCCTTGTCAGAAGACTTACCATCCTTCTTCTTGCCATCTTTGTCACCGCCTGTATGAACTTTTCTGTTCACTATTGTTCTGACCCATTTGTCTGCCTTCTTTCCCAATTCTTGGGGAGAGGTCAGATCAGAGTCTACCAGGTACTGGTGTAACAAATCAGACACACAATTATTAAGAATATGCTCTCTCAGGATTAAGTTATACAGGCTTTCATAGTCAGCAACTGTACTGCCATGTAACCACCCCTCCAAGGCCTTCATTGAATGGTCAACAAAGTCTACCCAGTCTTGTGAAGACTCCTTTTTGGTTTCTCTGAACTTCATCCTGTACTGTTCAGTGGTTAAGCCATAACCATCTAGGAGTGCATTCTTAAGAACTTTGAAATTATTGGCCTCACTTTCTTTTACAGTAAGGAGCCTATCCCTACCCTTTCCACTGAAAGATAGCCATAGGATAGCAACCCACTGCCTTTGAGGGACCTCCTGTACAACACAGGCCCTCTCTAGTGCAGCAAACCACTTGTTAATGTCATCCCCCTCCTTGTAAGGGGTAACTATCTTGTGCAGATTCCTAGAATCATGCTCTTTTGCAGGATGACTATTTGGAATACTGCTGCTGCCACCATGGGTTTCTAACCCCAATTTCTGTCTTTCTCTTTCTATTTCCAAGGACTGCCTATCTAAATCCAGCTGTTGCTTCTTGAGCTTCAGCCTGGATTGTTCCACTCTCAATCTATTGAGCTCCCTTTCTAACACTCTGTCATCAGGGTGGGTGGGTAGGGCATGTCTTGAAACAGAGGAATGGTGAGAATGAACAGAAGGAGACCTCGCCCTAACAGATGTCACACTAACATTCTGGCCTACAGAAGTGATACTTCTACTATGATGAGAAACAACACTATTACTGTGATGTGAAGCAACACTCTTACTGTAATGTGAATTCACATCAGTACCAGCTATGCTAGGTGGCTTGCTGAGCGGCAGGTTGGAAAGATTCCCTCCCAAATCTTTTGCTAGGGGTGCCCCAGAATCAGAGTGGGAACCATCAGCTAATTTCTCACCAGAAGTACCAACAAAAGTCTTGTCTTGTTCAACTAGCATGTTAACTAATAGTTCTCTAGAGGGACTCTTCCCTACCCCTAAACCTCTTTCTACACAGAGACTCCTTGCTGCCTTCCAGCTAAGGTGATCATAAGCAGTCTTGGACAGATCAACAGTTTGGCCTGTGCCAGACATTATAGAAAGTGTTTAAGGGATAGAAAAAGAAAGAAAAAGTTTTTAGTACTTTTTAAAGAACAGGAAAAAAACTTTTAAAACTTTTTAAGAACTTTTTGAAAGTTTAGAGGTACTTTTCAGCACTTAGTAAAGAAGTGAGAGAAGAAAAGCAAAACTTTTTGGTTAGGTGTACATACACTGAACTTGTTTTGTATATTTTTCTCTTATGAAAAGTACAATGACAAAAGTGGTAAGTAGTTGCAAAGTACTTATCCCACTGCTGCACAACCAATGTAGGAGGCTGGACTGGCTTGTAGTGAGTACCAAGGGGTACTTACACCTTGCACCAGGCCCAGGTATCCCTTATTAGTGTGGAGGGGTGTCTAGCAGCTTAGGCTGATAGAAAAGGTAGCTTAGCAGAGCAGCTTAGGCTGAACTAGGAGACGAGTGAAGCTCCACCAGTACCACTAGTGTCATATGCACAATATCATAAGAAAACACAATACACAGATATACTAAAAATAAAGGTACTTTATTTTTATGACAATATGCCAAAAGTATCTCAGTGAGTACCCTCAGTATGAGGATAGCAAATATACACAAGATATATGTACACAATACCAAAATATGCAGTAATAGCAATAGAAAACAGTGCAAACAATGTATAGTCACAATAGAATACAATGGGGGCACATAGGGATAGGGGCAACACAAACCATATACTCTAGAAGTGGAATGCGAACCACGAATGGACCCCAAACCTATGTGACCTCGTAGAGGGTCGCTGGGACTGTAAGAAAACAGTGAGGGTTAGAAAAATAGCCCACCCCAATGCCCTGAAAAGTGGGTGCCAAGTGCACCTAAGTTCCCCAAAGAGCACAGAAGTTGTGATAGGGGAATTCTGCAGGAAAGACCAACACCAGCAAAGCAACAACAATGGATTTCCCGACGAGAGTACCTGTGGAACAAGGGGACCAAGTCCAAAAGTCACGATCATGTCGGGAGTGGGCAGATGCCCAGGAAATGCCAGCTGTGGATGCAAAGAAGCTGCCACTGGATGGTAGAAGCTGAGGATTCTGCATGAACGACAAGGGCTAGAAACTTCCCCTTTGGAGGATGGATGTCCCACATTGTGAAGAGTCGTGCAGAAGTATTTTCCCGCAGAAAGACCGCAAACAAGCGTTGCTAGCTGCAAGGGTCGCGGTTAGGGTTTTTGGATGCTTCTGTGGCCCAGGAGGGACCAGGATGTCACCAATTACATGAGGAAACAGAGGGGGCGTCCAGCAAGAGAAGGAGCCCACTCAGAAGCAAGCAGCACCCACAGAAGTTCCAGAACAGGCACTACGAAGTGAGTGAATCAGTGCTCACCCAAAGTTGCACAAGAGAGTCCCACGCCGCCAGAGGACAACTCAGGAGGTCGTGCAATGCAGGTTAGAGTGCCGGCGACCCAGGCTTGGCTGTGCATGAAGGAAATCCTCGGTGAGTGCACAGGAGCCGGAGTAGCTGCAAATACACGCGGTTCCCAGCAATGCAGTCTGGCGTGGGGAGGCAAGGACTTACCTCCACCAAACTTGGACTGAAGAGTCACTGGACTGTGGGAGTCACTTGGACAGAGTTGCTGAGTTCAAGGGACCTCGCTCGTCGTGCTGAGAGGAGAACCAGAGGACCGGTGATGCAGTTCTTTGGTGCCTGCGGTTGCAGGGGGAAGATTCGGTCGACCCACGGGAGATTTCTTCGGAGCTTCTAGTGCAGAGAGGAGGCAAACTACCCCCACAGCATGCACCACCAGGAAAACAGTTGAGAATGCGGCAGGATCAGCGTTACAGTGTCGCAGTAGTCGTCTTTGCTACTTTGTTGAAGTTTTGCAGGCTTCCAGCGCGGTCAGCAGTCGATTCCTTAGCAGAAGGTGAAGAGAGAGATGCAGAGGAACTCTGATGAGCTCTTGCATTCGTTATCTAAAAAATTCCCCAAAGCAGAGACCCTAAATAGCCAGAAAAGGAGGTTTGGCTACTTAGGAGAGAGGATGGGAGAGCAACACCTGAAGGAGCCTATCAGAAGGAGTCTCTGACGTCACCTGCTGGCCCTGGCCACTCAGAGCAGTCCAGTGTGCCAGCAGCACCTCTGTTTCCAAGATGGCAGAGGTCTGGAGCACACTGGAGGAGCTCTGGGCACCTCCCAGGGGAGGTGCAGGTCAGGGGAGTGGTCACTCCCCTTTCCTTTGTCCAGTTTCGCGCCAGAGCAGGGCTGGGGGATCCCTGAACCGGTGTAGACTGGCTTATGCAGAGATGGGCACCATCTGTGCCCATCAAAGCATTTCCAGAGGCTGGGGGAGGCTACTCCTCCCCAGCCCTGACACCTTATTCCAAAGGGAGAGGGTGTAACACCCTTTCTCTGAGGAAGTCCTTTGTTCTGCCTTCCTGGGCCAAGCCTGGCTGGACCCCAGGAGGGCAGAAACCTGTCTGAGGGGTTAGCAGCAGCAGTAGCAGCAGCTGTAGTGAAACCCCGGGAAAGGCAGTTTGGCAGTACCCGGGTCTGTGCTAGAGACCCGGGGAATCATGGGATTGTCTCCCCAATACCAGGATGGCATTGGTGGGGCAATTCCATGATCTTAGACATGTTACATGGCCATATTCGGAGTTACCATTGTGAAGCTACACATAGGTAGTGACCTATATGTAGTGCACGCGTGTAATGGTGTCCCCGCACTCACAAAGTCCGGGGAATTGGCCCTGAACAATGTGGGGGCACCTTGGCTAGTGTTAGGGTGCCCACACACTAAGTAACTTAGCACCCAACCTTTACAAGGTAAAGGTTAGACATATAGGTGACTTATAAGTTACTTAAGTGCAGTGTAAAATGGCTGTGAAATAACGTGGACGTTATTTCACTCAGGCTGAAGTGGCAGGCCTGTGTAAAAATTGTCAGAGCTCCCGATGGGTGGCAAAAGAAATACTGCAGCCCATAGGGATCTCCTGGAAGCCCAATACCCTGGGTACCTCAGTACCATATACTAGGGAATTATACTGTAAGGGTGTTCCAGTATGCCAATGTAAATTGGTAAAATTGGTCACTAGCCTGTTAGTGACAATTTGGAAAGAAATGAGAGAGCATAACCACTGAGGTTCTGATTAGCAGAGCCTCAGTGAGACAGTTAGTCATAACACAGGCAACACATACAGGGCACACTTATGAGCACTGGGGCCCTGGCTGGCAGGGTCCCAGTGACACATACAACTAAAACAACATAGATACAGTGAAATATGGGGGTAACATGCCAGGCAAGATGGTACTTTCCTACACAGAACCACAGTGCTTATGCTCTCTCTGCTTTTAAAATTGTCACTGCAGGCTAGTGACCATTTTTACCAATTCTGGTTGGCACACTGGAACACCCTTATAATTCCCTAGTATATTGTACCTAGGTACCCAGGGTATTGGGATTCCAGGGGATCCCTATGGGCTGCAGTATTTCTTTTGCCACCCATAGGGAGCTCAGACAATTCTTGCACAGGACTGCCACCGCAGCCTGAGTGAAATAACGTCCAAGTTATTTCACAGCCCTTTTACACTGCACTTAAGTAACTTATAAGTCACCTATATGCCTAACCCTTACTTGGCGAAGGTTAGGTGCAAAGTTACTAAGGGTGAGGGCACCCTGGCACTAGCCAACGTGCCCCTACATTGGTCAGGGCATTACACACATGCATTACGTATAGGTCAATACCTATATGTAGCTTCACAATGGTAACTTCGAATATGGCCATGTAATGGAATTACCCCCCATGCCAAATCTGGTATTGGGGTGCCAATCCCATGCATCCCCAGGGCTCCAGCATGGACCCTGGGTACTGCCAAACTAGCTCTCTGGAGTTTTCACTGCAGTTACCGCTGCTGCCAACCCACAGACAGGCTTCTGCCCTCCTGGGGTCTGGGCAGCCCAGTCCCAGGAAGGCAGAACAAAGGATTTCCTCTGAGAGAGGGTGTTGCACCCTCTCCCTTTGGAAATAGGTGTTAAGGGCTGGGGAGGAGTAGCCTCTCCCAGCCTCCGGAAATGCTTTGAAGGGCACAGATGGTGCCCTCCTTGCATAAGCCAGTCTACACCGGTTCAGGGATCCCCCAGCCCCTGCTCGGGTGCAAAACTGGACAAAGGAAAGGGGAGTGACCACCCCCCTGTCCATCACGACCCAAGGGGTGGTGCCCAGAGCTCCTCCAGTATGTCCCAGACCTCTGCCATCTTGAATGCAGAGGTGTGAGGGCACAATGGAGGTCTCTGAGTGGCCAGTGCCAGCAGGTGACGTTAGAGACCCCTCCTGATAGGTGCTTACCTGGTTAGGTGACCAATCCTCCTTTGAGGGCTACTTAGGGTCTCTCCTGTGGGGTTCTCTTCAGATAACGAATGCAAGAGCTCACCAAAGTTCCTCTGCATCTTTCTCTTCAACTTCTGCCAAGGATCGACCACTGACTGCTTCAGGACGCCTGCAAAACCACAACAAAGTAGCAAGATGACTACCAGCAACATTGTAGCGCCTAATCCTGCCGGCTTTCTCAACTGTTTCCTGGTGGTGCATGCTCTGAGGGCTGTCTGCCTTCACCCTGCACTGGAATCCAAGAAGAATTCTCCCGTGGGTCGACGCAATCTTCCCCCTGCTAACGCAGGCACCAAAATTCTGCATCACTGGTCCTCTGGGTCCCCTCTCATCTTGAAGAGCTGGTCCCTGGAACAAAGGAGCTCGATCCAGGTGACCCCAACAGTCCAATGGCCCTTCTGTCCAAATTTTATGGAGGTAAGTCCTGGCCTTGCGACGCCAGACAGTAATCCTGTGTACTATGTGATCTGCAGCTGCTAGGGCTTCTGTGCACTTTTGCAAGGAATCCTTTGTGCACAGCATAACCCAGGTCCCCAGCACTCCGTCCTGCATTGCTCAGCTCGCTGAGTTGACCACTGACTTCGTGGGACACTTATTTGTAGTGTTGAGATGACTGCTGTGCTCAGATTTCTTGAATGCCTGTTCAAGTGCTTCTTCGGGTGATGCCTGCTTCTGCATGGGTTCTCTGTGCTGCTGAAAGCCCCCTCTGTCTCCTCCTCCAAGGGGCAACCTCCTGGTCCTTCCTGGGCCTGGGCAGCACCCATTTCCTTCAACCGTGACCTTTGCAGCCAGCAAGGCTTGTTTGTGGTCTTTTTGCGTGGCAACAACTCTGCATCCTCCAGCACTCCGTGGGACATCTTCTGTGCAAAGAAGCTCCTGGCATCTTTCGTTGTTGCTGAATCTTCAGCTACTTCCACCCGGAGGCAGCCCTTTGCACCTTCATCCGGGGTTTAGTGGGCTCCTGCCCCCCTGGACACTTTTGTGACTCTTGGACTTGGTCCCCTTCCTTTACAGGTCCTCAGGTCCAGGAATCCGTCTTCAGTGCTTTGAATTCAGTTGTTGTCTTTTCAGAATCTCCTATCACGACTTTAGTGTGTTTCTGGGGAAGCAGGGCAACTTTACTCCTACTTTTCAGGGTCTTGGGGTGGGGTATCTTGGACACCATTAGTGTTTTCTAACAGTCCCAATGATCCTCTACACACTACACTAGGCCCGGGGTCCCTTACTTGTTAGCATTCCACTTTCTTAGTATATGTTTTGTGTTGCCCCTAGGTCTATTGCATCCTATTGTATTCTACAGTGTTTGCACTACTTTTCTAACTGTTTACTTACCTGATTTTGGTTTGTATGTATATTTTGTGTATTTTACTTACCTCCTGAGGGAGTATATCCTCTGAGATATTCCTGACACATTGTCACTAAAATAAAGTACCTTTATTTTTAGTAACTCTGAGTATTGTGATTTTTGTGATATAGTGCTATATGATATAAGTGGTATAGTAGGAGCTTTGCATGTCTCCTAGTTCAGCCTAAGCTGCTCTGCTATAGCTACCTCTACCAGCCTAAGCTGCTAGAACACTACTAATCTCCTAATAAGGGATAACTGGACCTGTCACAAGGTGTAAGTACCATCAGGTGCCCACTATAAACCATCACTACACTATCATATTGAATTATTGTGGTTTGTATGATCCATTGTCATCAATAAGAACAAAGGGTTAGATGCAGCCAGAAAGCACATGTCAAAGTATTAGTCAGTGAGACAAAATGAGAAGGGTATTTTCCCTGCACTATTGGCTCCCACAGAAGATGATGTTAAGAATGTATTATTCTAGGGTATATCTGATTCTTGAAGTAATAAGTATAAAAACAAGGTGTGCATGTGTCATACATAGGATCAATTACACTAGTAACAGCCAGATTGGATGACATACTGCAATAATGCAGCATATTCGGATTTAGAATTAGAACTATTTTTGGGCTCAATAGTGTCTTAATGCAATGTCTACTGTGCTACATGATTCCTAAAATGTTCACAATTCTAGGCATGCAAAACCTTGACACTGGTAGACAAAGAATATGTGTAATATTCACAAGAAGAGTAACCTGACATTCCTAACCATATAACAGCAGTAAGCCAGTGCACAATAGAAATCCTTTACATAGAAATAAAAAATATCTCACATAACGTTATATACATTTTGACAAATATTATCAGGACTCAAACTATACCACGATCAATTGTGAAATAGTACTGACCCCCAGTGAGCTAGAATGCTCTTACATAGTTTAAACCTCCACATTTAGACTCTCACCAGACATTTGTACATTGTGCTAAATCCTATAATACCATGAATAGCTTGCTATCCACATTTAGGGGCGTATTTACAAGCCCCTTGCACCATACGTGCCGCTCTAGCGTCATTAGTTTTATGTTAAGAAGGCATTAAGGAGGCCCCTACCATGCGCCATCTTTTCAAAGTGGAGCAATGCATGCATTGTTTTGCCATTGTGTATTTGATGTAGGAATTTCTAATTGCCCTCATATGTTCTTCCATGTTCTTCTAATGTGCAAGTTGATGATCCAGTGTATTGCAGATCACAGATCATATGATCATTTACACACAGTTCTATGTGCTACAGTTAAGAAATTACTTTTTGAAAGTTTTCATTTTTTAATGTCAGAGTGAGAGACCTCCATCACTTGTTTGCAACAGAAGAATTTCTCATAGTGTCACAGGGACCCCAAATGTTTCTCAAATGTGGGTGCATTTTTGTAGGTGATAGATGGTTATCTAGAGATATATATATTCATTGAAAAAAACAAAAGTTACAATTACATTATAGTTATTTTGTTAGTTAAAAGAGAGTTTTAAACTAACAAAACAAATGAAATACACCAGTTATATTCATCTCAAGTAACTATAACTCATGCCTTAAAGTAACTATAATTTGTGTCCCCGCCATGCACAGTGTTGTCATCAATGATGCAGTTTCAGATGTTGCAGTGATGTTGTCAAGTGTGTTATCAATGATGTCATAGAGCATGTCATGGGGTCATGTAATATGTGAGGTAAGTAGCAGTGCATTGCGAAGGTGCAAATGATAATTACTTTAGGACTTTATATATATATATATACACACACATACACACAAAACACATCATATACTAAAGAATCAAAATTAAAGAATTGTATTAAAGTTTTTAATAAATAATTTTATTACACTTTTCGTGTAATTAGAGATGCGATTACAATAAGATATCAAACTGGTCGAAGGCAGACATCCTACCTACTCAAACTTTCATTATTTAAAAGAAAACAGAGAGAAGGAGGCTCAGTATCTTCTCTAACGGAGATTAAAATCAATGTAATTTCTTTTCTGCTGCCTCGCATGGTACTGGCTGTGAGTCTAAAAACCAAAAAAAGAGAAATTAATATAGCAGCTGTTAATCAGGCGATGTTCCCTCCCTCCTCCTTAGGGTTGTATATGTGAGAAGCACGAGGCCAGACGTAAATGCAGTCCAATGTGCATACGTTGCATTTCTGTTTTTCCAATCCAATGAATGTCTTCTTGAAACGAAGCCTGTATCAACGTCTGAGTTTCTGGTAAAAATCAATTGTAAAGATTGAAAAATCCTGCCAATTAAACGCCGCCTGGGGCGCTTGATTTTAAAGGAAGCTGTGCAGAGTAAAATAAAGGATTCCTGTGTGTCTTCGTTGATAAACGGTTCAAAGCCAATATGTTCAGAAGGTAGACGCGGTTGCTAGTAAATGTCCTAAAATCGATAATTCTGCTACTAACATAAACAGGAAATAGACATGCAGCACGAACCAGAAGTCTACATGTGTAAATGTTAATATATAGAGAGTTTTTATTTTTATTTAAATTTTTTATAAAAGACGTACCATAATTAATGTCTTTATCAACCACAGTAACTTTAATCACCAGGGTTTGAAAATAATGTTCATATGTTCCGCCTTTGACTCCTTTGCCTGAATTCATCTTCATCTATGAGACAATAAAGTTATGTTATCGTTTTTTCTTATTTTAGAATTGTTTGTCTACCTGTACATTTTTTCACAGACATAGGCTTTGTGATGTCACTTTTTAAGATGCCTCTACGTTCAAAGGTGATTGTGATATTAAAGAAAGGCCACAGTGAGTCATCATAAAGATGTCAATGTTCAGATCAGGCGTGGTGTTTTCAAAGACGTTAAAGAGTCTGTAATCCGCTGCCAAAGCAAGGCCATTGCCTTAAGATGATCTTTTGTCATATTTTACAGCCTAGCGTGCACAATTCAAATAGAAGTTGAGAGATAGTTTTCCGTACTTCTGAAGTGTTCACAGAATAATGCACATACAAACTGAATACGTTTGACATTCAGTTTTGCACAACAAAAGAAAGGTTTAAGACTTATTATGGCCTTGTTCACTACTTCAGATATTATAGAGCACCAAATAAACACACCAACACTTGGCTCTAAACTAAGAATGGTTGCACGCTGTCTGAGTAACCTAACTGAAAGGGGAATTTCTTTTGTAAGGATGATTTCCCTCACCCAGCAACGGTGGCATACTTCATCAACAAGAATCTCCACAACCCCGACAGATCATCATGGTGGGGGCTACTACAACACCTTTATTAGGGTGGAGGAGCACAGCGGATGTTTACAGAGATGGGGTTGGTAACCGCTGATGAGCAATTGTGTGGTGAAGTGAGCAGAGCATATGAATAGTGACAGTCAGTGTACGAGCCCATACCAATGTGAACAGTAATGAGTGCGGGTATTAGATAAAATGAAGGGAAAAACTAAAGGAACTAAAAAAATAAAATGGACGGCTCTTACTGATGCGTACAATAATGAGTACAGGTCTCTGAACTTTACATGAAAATAAAGGGAAATGCTAAGAAAAGAAGGAATATATTGGCACATACATCGAAGGATGTACCTGTCACAATTCAATTTTTTTTACATACCAACCAAATATAATGCAAACTTTACAGGGTGTGCATCATAGGGCACAAACGACAGATGGCAAAAAACAACAGGTAGATGTGTAGCCCATTGGAAAACTGCTGTATTCAATAGTCTTTACATCCAGCCTAAGGGAAATGTGGTTGGAGCATGCACCATTTATGCTAATATGTGAGTATAAACTGATGTTTATATCTGCAGTTGTGGTCCCTACTGTAGGGGGAAAAAAGAAGCCCAATAAATCAATAAGTACTCCTAACAAGCTCAATGAATGTCTCTAACTAAGCACCAGCAGATTAACTGAAGACTGAAGACCAATACAGTGGTATACCTTCACAGAATTGATGACGAAAGAATGTCATCATTGAGATCACTGAGGTGGTTCTAAAGTCTAAATATCTATTTTTCTTCCTTGATGAAAATAAATTAAGAGAGACACCAGAGACTGATGTTGACACCATGAGTTTTGTCAAGCATTGTCCAGTGCAAATCATCAGTGGTGTGACCATTATTGATGAAATAGTTGGTCAGCATGGTTGCTTGTGTCCTTCATCTTATTGTGCTTTTATGTCCGGTGATGGGAGTCCTGATTTTGCACATCGTCATCCCTGCATAACAAGACTTACAATGGAATGCGATGAGATAGATCAATTTCTCATTGTTAAAGTTGATGTTTTCTCTCAATTCCAACAGGGTGTTGGTACTGATATCAATATGTGTGGTATGTTCTGTCAAAGCACAGACCCTGCAGGGCTTACAGGGGAAATGGCCCAATGCTGTCAGTAGGCCCGAAGGGAGCCCGGTTTGTTTGCAACCAGCATGATGGGTTTGCTGTGAACCAGTTTGTCCTTGATGTTTTGATTTCATTTGAAAGCAAACAAATGCCTAGGGATAGACTTGTCCTCTTTCTCCAGAATGTCCCAGTTCCTGCAAATCGATTTCTCAACTGAGCTTCAGAGGCTGCATAACGTATTAACACATACAAGCCTTTCTGAGGACTGCTTAGTAGGCCTAATGTCCAAAAGGACCTCCTGATTGCTGTTCCGGGCTCTTTTGGATATCACATACATCGCTGAAGCAGGATATTGTCTGTCTAAGAGTTGAGTAGACAGCATGCCCCTGTGTTTGGACATCAGTTGAATTGCCTCTGATGTGCAGAAACTGACCAAAGGAGAGATTGTCCCTAAGTTTCTTGGGATGGAAACTGTTGTAGGACAGTGGGGCAATACCTTCTAGTACAATAGGGACATCGTTTTTTTGTACAGTCAAGTTTCCAAAACACCTCTGGAAGGGTAGATCAATGGTCTAGAAAGGGTAATTTATCTTTACTGTGCTCACAAGGTAATTTTAAAAAAGCACTCAGAGTATTCAGCCACTGATGAAACAGCATGATAGAGGTGACATTGCTATGCCAAACAACAAGAATATTTTCAATGTACCTTTTTCACATGCTGACATGGTGCCCAAAGGGGTTAGCTGTCAAGGAGTGATCGGATTGATGATGCTCCTCAGGATCGCTGAGACATACAATAAGGGTATCGCTCTCGATATCTCCAGTTCTGCATACCATTGAGGTGCAGAATAGCAAGGCAATCAACCGAGGGGACGGGTGGTAGGATAGCAACAGTGGGGAGGAGACCTGTAAGAAAAATGTAATCTGATTTTTCACCTAAACACTAAACTAAGGAATGTTGTGTTTTAGAAGCAGCTAAAAATAATACTTATTATGTGTTAGACCTTCCTCACAATGGTGGAAAATGAAGTGAGTTGAGTTTATCACGTTTTAATCTACCACATTGGAACTTTTGTTTATGTATTGCCCAGCTGAAAAATAAAGGTCTCTTGTAACACCAGGATAATCACTCAGGCTATACCTGCATAATATAATCATACAGAATTGACATACATACTGCAAGCATAGTCTTGGAATAATAAAGGTTATATTTCAATACGTTGTTGTCTCCTCTGCTTTCTATACACTGTCTGTAGTTTGTTACTTGCTTGGGCCTGAACCTCCTTGGTTAACCTCACCAATAGTAATGAAAAACATGCAAAGAAATATTGTCTTCAAACTGTTTTCACATAAATCTGTCTGAAATTGGTTTCATCACCACCTTTGAATTTTTTGCCAAAAATCACACTAACAGCAACAGTCACAATATGAACCCATCAAGACAATTCTTAACTGTCCATTGTCCCTTTTTTCTTTTCGCACCACATAAATTATGCCCAAAGGTCATGCTGCTGTGACTATCTAGTTCTGCACACACTCATGGTGGTCTGGAAGGTTGTACTGAAGCAGCACGAGCCGAAGTGTGCTCAATAATGAGAGGGTTGTATTACACCCTCTAAAAACACAGAATACTTTAGGGAAAATAAAGAGTTGTAACTCCCCTTACCTGAATCAGCAGTCAGGGGTGATAAGCCAGGAACAATTAGGCCAGCCACCAAGGATACAAAGCTGTGAACAAAGGGCTTCAATTCGAGCTTCAGGGAAGTGAACCGCCACTCTGCAATTCTTCAATTACATGCATCTGCATGTAGGCAATAGGGATGGCTTTGATACGCTGGCCCGGCTCAACATGGCAGCACATGATGGATGCCACTAAGGATCCTGGGACTCGCATTCCCCATGTGTTTTCATAAAAAGCTTCGGAACAGTCCTCTTACCAACTAAATGTCATCTGTATGTTATAGGCAGCAATCTACTCAAAGGTGAATCCCATTACTCAGACTGTCAGTTATTGACCATACACCATGCTGTTCATCTATGTTTGTTTTAAAATGAGAGACACCTTAAGCTAATGCTCTGCACCAACTGCTCATTTATCTCATGACCCAGACGGCGCCATGAACTCATCACACCAGTGAATCATGCCTCTTGTTTTTTCTCTTACAGACATTAGCACATGAGAGAACATGTTCTGTTTCAAAGGCATGCACATAGACATTCACCAGACTGGGTGCAAAAGTACTGTCTATTGAAGTTCTGGATGTTTGCAAGTAGATGCAATCTTCAAAGTGAGATAAATTCTTTTTCACGGCCAAATGGGAACAGTACATGATGAAAGAATAACAGGTGAGATAATCAGGTTTAGAAATTCTCTTCTTTACCTCAAAATCTTTCAACACTGCCTTCTCAAAGGTCCGGACTTTCCATGAAATCATGTGAGTGGGTGGATTGAAAGTTGATTTATTCCTCAAATCTGGACCGGCTTGCAAACCTCCAGCATCACTCGCAGTGTTATCAGAGAAAAAATTATGTAACTGTGTCTTGCGGAAAAATTGTGAGAGCTCTTTTTGGGTTTGGAATTCATTTCCTTTATAAGTCGGGACAAAGCCCAGTCCTTTATACAACAGGTGGGTCTCTGGTGGTTTTATTACCCTGCGGCTGTGATAAATGATTAGGTTGACTTGCTGCTGGTCCCTGGTTGGGGTTCCCCTTGGTCATACTCCGAGTGTGGGGTGGCCATGGTGGAGGGCTCCAGATTTTCATGTCAATAAGACAACTGTTAAACCTCCCATCTATAGCCTCTCCAAACAGGAGCAGTCAGTACTCTATACTCTCAGCAATGAAACATTGATTACTAAGGGTGGGGCTGTAGTTACTTTTGATACTGTTACTTATAGAGCTGGGAATCTTCAACAATTGAGTGTGATTAGTTCATACCGACTCCTCAAGTGTGACCCTACTTGATGTCTCCTGTACACCATCAACCACATGGTCGAGGAAGCCAAAGACCATGGTTGGGTCACGGCAAAAGAGGCAGATTTTCTGGTAGCAACTGACCCAGTGACCCCTTATTTGTATGTTCCGACTCAAGTTCATTAACACCGATGGCCACCACCTGGTAGACAGATCATCTCAGGAATTAGATCACTGTTGGAATCTCTTCCAACATTTGTGGACTTCTTACTGAGATCCCTTGTCCAGGCGATGCTCACTTGTTTACATGACAGTAAAGACATCCTGAGACTCCTTAATTGTTTTACATTAGATATGGAGACCGAAGTCTTGGTCTCTTTTGTTATTGAGTCCCTTTACACCTGCATCCCCAAAGACCAGGCTCTTGCCACCGTTGAGTCCCTCCTTACATTCAGGAATCATGAATATCCCACACTTGTTTCTTTCCTCATGAAATGAGCCCATTTGGCAATGAAAGAGATTTTTTTTCGCTTTGAAGATTGCATCTACTTACAAATGTCCACAACTTCTATGGGCAGTACTTTTCAACCCAGTGTGGCAAATCTTTATATTCATGCATGCCTTCGAGACACAACATGTTCTATGACTTGATAACACCTTCAGCTTCCATATCGGAATGTGGAAGAGGTACATTGACAATATTCTCATGGTATGGTATGAGGATGTCACCTATATTATGCTGTTTCTTCAGTGGCTGAATTCTCTGAATACGTTTTGAGATTCATTTGTGAGCACAGTAAAGACAAATTATCCTTTCCAGACCTCTTGATCTATCCTTCCAGAGGTGTTTTGGAAACTGAACTGTACAAAAAAAACTATATTGCCCTACTGTATTATACAGTTTCCATCCCAAGACACTTAGGGGGTCATTCCAACCCTGGCGGTCGGTGTTAAAGCGGCGGCCAACCCGCCAACAGGCAGGCGGTAAACAAAATGGAATTCTGACCCTGGCGGGAACCGCCAACACAACCCGCCACTTTAACACTCCGACCGCCACGGCGGGACAAACAAACAGCGCGGCGGTCACAGCAAACAGACAGGCGGCAGACAATGTACCACCCACCCTATCACGACCCACCAATCCGCCACCTTTTCCGGGGCGGGAGCCCAGCCGATAAAAACACAGCGGAAACAGACCACGAACAGGAAAACGCTCACCTCTATACACTCCACGAGGAATCTGGACAGCATGGAACCCGAATTAAACATCCTACCAGCGATTGTCTACCTGCTCCTCTACCAGGAGCACGAACGCCACCGCAGGAGACAACGGTGAGTACTGCACCTACGACACAGGGGAGGGGGGAGGAGAAAAGATTACGGGCACACATACGCGAAACCCCCCCCCCCCCCCCCAAATCCCCACACACCAATGCAGAGCAACAAGTCAGATTTACACCCCCAAGCCCCCCGGAATAATTCATAGACAAAATAAAATGATCATTAAAATAGAAGTATATTAAAGCATATTTGAACTTAAGTGAAATATGAGATTATTTAAACAAATAGATCACAACATGAAGAATGTATACATAGTCCAAAAGTCCGGCACATATTGGCTACATGCCATTGGTCGTGGGCCAATGTGCATAAACACATGGGCAAAGCCCACACACGAGACCCGATTCCATTGGAGAGAACACTGCTGGGGCATCAGATAATAAAACCACAGGCACCTCAGGGGGAAGGGAAGGGGGGGCACCTCAGCCACCTGAGTCCACGACGCCAGATCCACGAGGGGCCTCCATGCCCACTGTACCATCCTGGGGAGTGCAAAGCCACAGTCTCTCAAGTCTCTACAGTGGGTGGATTGTCCACTGTACTATCCTGGGGAGTGCAAAGCCACAGTCTCACAAGTCTTTTCAGTGGGTGGATTGCCCACTGTACCATCCTGGGGAGTGCAAAGCCACAGTCTCACAAGTCTTTTCAGTGGGTGGATTGCCCACTGTACCATCCTGGGGAGTGCAAAGCCACAGTCTCACAAGTCTTTTCAGTGGGTGGATTGCCCACTGTTCCATCCTGTGGAGTGCAAAGCCACAGTCTCTCAAGTCTATACAGTGGGTGGATTGCCCACTGTACCATCCTGGGGAGTGCAAAGCCACAGTCTCATAAGTCTTTTCAGTGGGTGGATTGCCAACTGTACCATCCTGGGGAGTGCAAAGCCACAGTCCATCTGGTGGATTAGAGACTCCACTGGTTATGGAGGAGGCATGGTGCCCAGAGTGCTTCGTGAAGCCCTGCCCGACACAGATCCGGCCCTGCCAATGGGCCAGCGGTGCTTGAGATGAAGGGCCCAGCGGATCGGTGCTTGAGATGAAGTGTCCAGCGGAGCGGTGCTTGACAGGAAGGGCCCAGCGGAGCGGTGCTTGACAGGAAGGGCCCAGCGGAGCAGTGCTTGAGATGAAGGGCCCAGCGGAGCGGTGCTTGAGATGAAGGGCCCAGCGGAGCGGTGCTTGAGATGAAGGGCCCAGCGGAGCGGTGCTTGAGACGGCGGGGCCCAGCGGAGCGGTGCTTGAGATGAAGGGCCCAGCGGAGCGGTGCTTGAGATGAAGGGCCCAGCGGAGCGGTGTTTGACAGGAAGGGCCCAGCGGAGCGGTGCTTGAGATGAAGGGCCCAGTGGAGCGGTGCTTGACAGGAAGGGCCCAGCAGAGCGGTGCTTGAGATGAAGGGCCCAGCGGAGCGGTGCTTGAGACGGCGGGGCCCAGGGGAGCTGTGCTTGAGATGAAGGGCCCAGCGGAGCGGTGCTTGACAGGAAGGGCCCAGCGGAGCGGTGCAGAGACGGCGGGGCCCAGCGGAGCGGTGCTTGAGATGAAGGGCCCAGCGGAGCGGTGCAGAGACGGCGGGGCCCAGCGGAGCGGTGCTTGAGATGAAGGGCCCAGCGGAGCGGTGCTTGACAGGAAGGGCCCAGCGGAGCGGTGCTTGAGATGAAGGGCCCAGGGGAGCGGTGCTTGAGATGAAGGGCCCAGCGGAGCGGTGCTTGAGATGAAGGGCCCAGCGGAGCGGTGCTTGAGACGGCAGGGCCCAGCGGAGCGGTGCTTGAGATGAAGGGCCCAGCGGAGCGGTGCTTGAGATGAAGGGCCCAGCGGAGCGGTGCTTGAGATGAAGGGCCCAGCGGAGCGGTGCTTGACAGGAAGGGCCCAGCGGAGCGGTGCTTGAGACGGCGGGGCCCAGCGGAGCGGTGCTTGAGATGAAGGGCCCAGCGGAGCGGTGCTTGACAGGAAGGGCCCAGCGCAGCGGTGCTTGAGATGAAGGGCCCAGCAGAGCGGTGCTTAAGACGGCGGGGCCCAGCAGAGCGGTGCTTGAGATGAAGGGCCCAGCGGAGCGGTGCTTGACAGGAAGGGCCCAGCGGAGCGGTGCAGAGACGGCGGTGCCCAGCGGAGCGGTGCTTGAGATGAAGGGCCCAGCGGAGCGGTGCAGAGACGGCGGGGCCCAGCGGAGCGGTGCTTGAGATGAAGGGCCCAGTTGAGCGGTGCTTCACAGGAAGGGCCCAGCAGAGCGGTGCTTGACAGGAAGGGCCCCGCGGAGCGGTGCTTGAGATGAAGGGCCCAGTGGAGCGGTGCTTGAGATGAAGGGCTCAGCGGAGCGGTGCTTGAGATGAAGGGCCCAGCGGAGCGGTGCTTGAGACGGCGGGGCCCAGCGGAGCGGTGCTTGAGATGAAGGGCCCAGCGGAGCGGTGCTTGAGATGAAGGGCCCAGCAGAGCGGTGCTTGACAGGAAGGGCCCAGCAGAGCGGTGCTTGAGATGAAGGGCCCAGCGGAGCGGTGCTTGACAGGAAGGGCCCAGCAGAGCGGTGCTTGAGATGAAGGGCCCAGCGGAGCGGTGCTTGACAGGAAGGGCCCAGCGGAGCGGTGCAGAGACGGCGGGGCCCAGCGGAGCGGTGCAGAGACTGCGGGGCCCAGCGGAGCGGTGCTTGAGATGAAGGGCCCAGCTGAGCGGTGCTTCAAAGGAAGGGCCCAGCGGAGCGGTGCTTGACAGGAAGGGCCCAGCGGAGCGGTGCTTGACAGGAAGGGCCCAGCGGAGCGGTGCTTGAGATGAAGGGCCCAGCGGAGCGGTGCTTGAGATGAAGGGCCCAGCGGAGCGGTGCTTGAGATGAAGGGCCCAGCGGAGCGGTGCTTGAGACGGCGGGGCCCAGCGGAGCGGTGCTTGAGATGAAGGGCCCAGCGGAGCGGTGCTTGAGATGAAGGGCCCAGCGGAGCGGTGTTTGACAGGAAGGGCCCAGCGGAGCGGTGCTTGAGATGAAGGGCCCAGTGGAGCGGTGCTTGACAGGAAGGGCCCAGCAGAGCGGTGCTTGAGATGAAGGGCCCAGCGGAGCGGTGCTTGAGACGGCGGGGCCCAGGGGAGCTGTGCTTGAGATGAAGGGCCCAGCGGAGCGGTGCTTGACAGGAAGGGCCCAGCGGAGCGGTGCAGAGATGGCGGGGCCCAGCGGAGCGGTGCTTGAGATGAAGGGCCCAGCGGAGCGGTGCAGAGACGGCGGGGCCCAGCGGAGCGGTGCTTGAGATGAAGGGCCCAGCGGAGCGGTGCTTGACAGGAAGGGCCCAGCGGAGCGGTGCTTGAGATGAAGGGCCCAGGGGAGCGGTGCTTGAGATGAAGGGCCCAGCGGAGCGGTGCTTGAGATGAAGGGCCCAGCGGAGCGGTGCTTGAGACGGCAGGGCCCAGCGGAGCGGTGCTTGAGATGAAGGGCCCAGCGGAGCGGTGCTTGAGATGAAGGGCCCAGCGGAGCGGTGCTTGAGATGAAGGGCCCAGCGGAGCGGTGCTTGACAGGAAGGGCCCAGCGGAGCGGTGCTTGAGACGGCGGGGCCCAGCGGAGCGGTGCTTGAGATGAAGGGCCCAGCGGAGCGGTGCTTGACAGGAAGGGCCCAGCGCAGCGGTGCTTGAGATGAAGGGCCCAGCAGAGCGGTGCTTAAGACGGCGGGGCCCAGCAGAGCGGTGCTTGAGATGAAGGGCCCAGCGGAGCGGTGCTTGACAGGAAGGGCCCAGCGGAGCGGTGCAGAGACGGCGGTGCCCAGCGGAGCGGTGCTTGAGATGAAGGGCCCAGCGGAGCGGTGCAGAGACGGCGGGGCCCAGCGGAGCGGTGCTTGAGATGAAGGGCCCAGTTGAGCGGTGCTTCACAGGAAGGGCCCAGCAGAGCGGTGCTTGACAGGAAGGGCCCCGCGGAGCGGTGCTTGAGATGAAGGGCCCAGTGGAGCGGTGCTTGAGATGAAGGGCTCAGCGGAGCGGTGCTTGAGATGAAGGGCCCAGCGGAGCGGTGCTTGAGACGGCGGGGCCCAGCGGAGCGGTGCTTGAGATGAAGGGCCCAGCGGAGCGGTGCTTGAGATGAAGGGCCCAGCAGAGCGGTGCTTGACAGGAAGGGCCCAGCAGAGCGGTGCTTGAGATGAAGGGCCCAGCGGAGCGGTGCTTGACAGGAAGGGCCCAGCAGAGCGGTGCTTGAGATGAAGGGCCCAGCGGAGCGGTGCTTGACAGGAAGGGCCCAGCGGAGCGGTGCAGAGACGGCGGGGCCCAGCGGAGCGGTGCAGAGACTGCGGGGCCCAGCGGAGCGGTGCTTGAGATGAAGGGCCCAGCTGAGCGGTGCTTCAAAGGAAGGGCCCAGCGGAGCCGTGCTTGACAGGAAGGGCCCAGCGGAGCGGTGTTTGAGATGGCGGGGCCCAGCGGAGCGGTGCTTGAGATGAAGGGCCCAGCGGAGCGGTGCTTGACAGGAAGGGCCCAGCGGAGCGGTGCTTGAGATGAAGGGCCCAGCAGAGCGGTGCTTAAGACGGCGGGGCCCAGCGGAGCGGTGCTTGAGATGAAGGGCCCAGCGGAGCGGTGCTTGACAGGAAGGGCCCAGCGGAGCGGTGCAGAGACGGCGGTGCCCAGCGGAGCGGTGCTTGAGATGAAGGGCCCAGCGGAGCGGTGCAGAGACGGCGGGGCCCAGCGGAGCGGTGCTTGAGATGAAGGGCCCAGCTGAGCGGTGCTTCACAGGAAGGGCCCAGCAGAGCGGTGCTTCACAAGAAGGGCCCAGCAGAGCGGTGCTTGAGATGAAGGGCCCAGTGGAGCGGTGCTTGAGATGAAGGGCTCAGCGGAGCGGTGCTTGAGATGAAGGGCCCAGCGGAGCGGTGCTTGAGACGGCGGGGCCCAGCGGAGCGGTGCTTGAGATGAAGGGCCCAGCGGAGCGGTGCTTGAGATGAAGGGCCCAGCAGGGCTGTGCTTGACAGGAAGGGCCCAGCAGAGCGGTGCTTGAGATGAAGGGCCCAGCGGAGCGGTGCTTGACAGGAAGGGCCCAGCAGAGCTGTGCTTGAGATGAAGGGCCCAGCGGAGCGGTGCTTGACAGGAAGGGCCCAGCGGAGCGGTGCAGAGACGGCGGGGCCCAGCGGAGCGGTGCAGAGACTGCGGGGCCCAGCGGAGCGGTGCTTGAGATGAAGGGCCCAGCTGAGCGGTGCTTCAAAGGAAGGGCCCAGCGGAGCTGTGCTTGACAGGAAGGGCCCAGCGGAGCGGTGTTTGAGATGGCGGGGCCCAGCGGAGCGGTGCTTGAGATGAAGGGCCCAGCGGAGCGGTGCTTGAGATGAAGGGCACAGCGGATCGGTGCTTGACAGGAAGGGCCCAGCGGAGCGGTGCTTGAGATGAAGGCCTCAGCGGAGCGGTGCTTGACAGGGAAGGGCCCAGCGGAGCGGTGATTGAAATGAAGGGCCCAGCAGAGCGGTGCTTGAGATGAAGGGCCCAGCGGAGCGGTGCAGAGACGGCGGGGCCCAGCGGAGCGGTGCTTGAGATGAAGGGCCCAGCGGAGCGGTGCTTGAGATGAAGGGCCCAGCGGAGCGGTGCAGAGACGGCGGGGCCCAGCGGAGCGGTGCTTGAGATGAAGGGCCCAGCGGAGTGGTGCTTGACAGGAAGGGCCCAGCGGAGCGGTGCTTGACAGGAAGGGCCCAGCGGAGCAGTGCTGAGATGAAGTGCCCAGCGGAGCGGTGCTTGAGATGAAGGGCCCAGCGGAGCGGTGCTTGAGATGAAGGGCCCAGCGGAGCGGTGCTTGAGACAGCGGGGCCCAGTGGAGCGGTGCTTGAGATGAAGGGCCCAGCGGAGCGGTGGTTGACAGGAAGGGCCCAGCGGTGCGGTGCAGAGACGGCGGGGCCCAGCGGAGCGGTGCTTGAGATGAAGGGCCCAGCTGAGCGGTGCTTGACAGGAAGGGCCCAGCGGAGCGGTGCAGAGATGGCGCGGCCCAGCGGAGCGGTGCTTGAGATGAAGGGCCCAGGGGAGCGGTGCTTGACAGGAAGGGCCCAGCGGAGCGGTGCAGAGACGGCGGGGCCCTGTTCAGCGGTGCTTTTCACGGCGGGGCCCTGTTCAGCGGTGCTTCTCTTGGCGGGGCCCTGTTCAGCAGTGCTTTTCACGGCGGGCCCTGTTCAGCGGTGCTTCTCTTGGCGGGGCCCTGTTCAGTGGTGCTTCTCACGGCGGGGCCCTGTTCAGCGGTGCTTCTCTTGTGTTCCTAGGGAACCAGATCTGGGCAATCATTCCCGCTCAGTCGCCATCTGACCTATCGCTTGCGGGGCCCTCCTGTGCTAGACTCCTGGGCCCGTGGGTGTTCTCCGTCACACCCCAAATGGGGCTGGTGGGGCCCTCCTGGGCAGCTCGCCTGCTGCCGGACTTCTTCGCCCTGCTGCCCTTGCCCTCCTTGGAAGAATCTCTGGGGCCCTTGCCTCCCTTGGAAGAATCTCTGGGGCCCTTGCCCTCCTTGGAACGATCTCTGGCGCCCTTGCCTCCCTTGGTGGATGGGCCAGGTGACGGTGCAAGGCTGGTGTCCTTGGGGCCAGCCGTCTCAGGCCTGTGGCGCCAGCCCTTACCTTTTTTGCTTCTTTTCCCAGGGGGTGGGCTGGCTGTCCCCTTGCTGCTGGCCGATGTTCCTGCCCTAGGAGCTGGTGGACTCCAATAGCCCTGAACGATGGTCCTAGTAGGTGCAGGGCTTGTGGTGGCTGAGGTGCTGGTTGGACTCTTACGAGATGGAGGGGGTGGGTCAGTTGTTGGAAAGAGGTCAAGGTTGGAAAGGAAAATCAATTTAGAAAGACAGCCACGGGTAGTTGTAGTGGGTATGGGAGTGGAGGAAGAGGATGTGGTTGTAGGAGAGTCAAGTGTGCTGTCTTTGGGTGCAGGTGCTTGTGACGGAGGCTGTCGTGAGGTGGATGGCTGTTGGGTGGGTGGCTGGCTGCGTTTGTGTGATTTGGAAGAGGGGGTGACAAACACACTGGGAGAGGACACAGGGGACGTGTAAATGGTAGTGGGGGTGGTGACTGCACGTGTGCGGACTGTTCTGGTGTGTGTGGTGGTGATGGACGTACTGGCTGATGGTGGTGTGCATGCAGGTGTGAGTGGAGACGTCACAGGGAGGGAGGAGGGAGACGAGGAGGAGGGGGACACAGTGGAGGCAGTGGGTGTTGCTGTGTCTGCATGTGGATGTTGCTTGGGTGAATGCTTGTGTGATCTGTGGTGCTTATGTCTGGATGAGCTGCCCTTGGGTGTTGATGTGTGTGCAGGCTGGTCTGTAGGTGTGTCTGGGATAGGCAGAGGAACAGGGGAGTGGGACTGGGTTGAGGAAGTTGGAGGGGGGAGGCTAGAGACAGGGACAATTGCTGCCGTCAGTGCTGAGGCCAGAGCGTTGAACGATCGCTGATGGGCAGCCTGACCCGAATGAATGCCCTCCAGGTATGCATTGCTCCGATGCACCTCCCTTTCTACCCCCTGGATGGCATTCAAAAGGGTAGACTGCCCAACAATGAGCGTCTGGAGGAGGTCAATGATCTCCGCACTGAGGGCAGCAGGGGTAACTGGGGCAGGACCTGAGGTGCCAGGGGCGAAGGAGATGGCCGGCTTCCTGGCCGAGCGGGCACGGGGCGAAAGCTGAGGGGCTGCTGGGAGGGCAGAGCTGGTGCGCTGGGTGGCGGCTGTACCTGTTGTTGCAGTGGGCACGGATGTTGCCGCCACCACAAGGGAGCTCCCTTCCAAGGACGTGTCGGTGTCGCTGACGTCTCCACGGGTCCCCGTTGTGGAGCCCCCCTCGCCCTCCGTCTCACTGGTTAACTCCGAGTCGGTTGCAGGGCCCTCCGGGCCCATGTGAGATGCAGCTCCCTCGTGCGCCGATGCCACTTCTCCTTCACCTGATGATGCTAATGCACACATGAACAGGAAAACCAAAAAAAAGGGGGGGGGAGAAGAAAGAAAGACATGTTGAGTGCATGCATTGGCGGCACCGTTGGTGGAGAGGACAGACACAGAAGCCCCCTGCACTACGCCGCGCACTCGGGGTACACTACTCAATTATAGTGACTTGGCCTACAAGTCTATGGATGACAAATGCACACATAGGTGAGCCCGGGCCATGGATAGCTGTACTTAGCACCCTACAGAGGTGGGGGCACAGGGCCATGTCTAACGGAGGGGCCTAGCTTACAGAAACCGCCCTGGCCTAGAGATAGCCACAGCCCTCCTCCCCCACCCAGATGCCTCCACTGTACGCTAATATAGCAGGAATGTGCTGATACTCACCCCCTTGTGTCTGCTGTGATGTCCTCACGCGCCCATCCAAATTGGGGTAGGCCACCGCCAGGATCTGGGACATCAGGGGGGTCAGTTGACGACTGGCACCCCTCCTACGTTGGGAGGCCATCCCCAGCAGATCCTCGGCGGTCTTTCTGCTCCCGCGGCAGATGTCCTCCCACCTCTTGCGGCAGTGGGTGCCCCGTCTGTTGTGGACCCCCAGGGCCCGGACGTCCTTGGCGATGGCACGCCAAATGTCGATCTTCTGATGGGTGCTGACCTATGTGACATGGACAGGGTGGAAAAAAAAATATCATCACTTTTCTGCACGGTCGATGTGAGTGGCCCCCCCTCCCCAACCTTGCCATGTGGCACATGCTCTCATCTGTCGTGCGTTGCACTCCTCATTCGCTCCCCTCCCCACCATCTTACATCCACCCCACTCAACACAGGCATAGCCCATACTACGTGCTCCCAGTGTACTTACCTGTTGGTCTGGAGGACCGTAGAGTAGCGCATACTGGGGGAGGACCCCATCAACAAGTTTATCCAATTCCTCAGATGTGAAGGCAGGGGCCCTTTCCCCAGTCGCAGCAGCCATTGTCTCTTCCAGACCGAGTTCACAGCAGCACTTGCAGTATAGGTCCTCTCCTGTGGATGATCAGGTCTCGAGTGATTAAGCAGTTAGAAAATGGCGGTCACGCCCGCGGCGGTGCGTACCGCGGCGGTGCGTACCGCGGCGGTGCGTACTGCGACCGCCGGCGCACATCTGTGGTTCTAAAAATTCTGGACCCATGTAATTTACTTTGCCACAGCAGTACGATTTTGGTATCAAAAGACCGATAATGACTAGTACACTAACCATGAGCATTTTCGCTCAATTCCAGCAGCGTTTTCACCTCGAAATCGCCATTTTCGTCCTGCACTCGTGGCTCCCATTTTATACACGGCAGCCATTTTTAAAAGTTGCCCTCACATAGGCTTATAATACAGTCAGATTTGATTCCAAGGACACGTACACCTTGATTGACTTTTCTCTGACCTGGGCAAGCTGGAACCATTGCCTCAGGCCAAACCTGTTTGGTCAGTCCCTCTCCCAGTGGCCGAATCAGATAGCATCAAGGCACACCATGCCATAAAACCCTTATTATCGCTCACACACCCTGCCTAATCTTGCTCACACCTGCACCTGCTCTTTTCTTCTTCTTACTTTAGGAGGGGGAGGTGCCCGTTTTTATTGGGGGTCCACACTTATCTGATGTAAAATACTAGGCCTTGCTGGGTAATTTATTATGGGTTGGATGACATGAAATATGAGGTTTCATCATGACACTGTTTTTTCCTTTGTAGTGAAAACATGTGAATGACCAACCAAAATGTCAAGAATGTTTGCCTGAAGCTTAAAAAACTGTATATAAGGAAACCTGACTTTGCATTGAAACACAGTCTCCTGAGAACATACAAACCGTGCTGTTGTACTTCTAGGACGCTTGTTACTTGGTTGCAGCCAATAAATTCGATCTTTGACTTCACCTAGAAGACTCTGAGTTTCTGTGGTCTGAATCAGGAAAGTACCCGAGGTCTTTGGGTGTACCCTGGCACCACTGGGTTACCGGATCAGTACTGGTTCTCAAAAACCCAGTACCTCACATCGTCATTGGCTCCTGAGACCCATAGGGTTCAATGTTAACCAATGCTGCTTTGCGCCGCGGTCTTCGACCGCCTACCGCCACGGTGTTGCACGCCAGCGCATTGACCTCACATCCCATTGTCACACTTCACAGGTCAGGCAGCCGCCATTTCAAGGGCCCACATGGCTGTATTTCTACGGTGTCACACAGGCCTAGGCCTTGCATTGCCACTCATACAAGCCATTCAATGCATAGCGAATCGTGTAATGTGCAAGCTGTGGTTACGTACCTGTGGGTTGCTTGACTCTGTGCTCCATGTTGTCCTTCCTAGGCACCGTCCGCTGGGACTTGCGAGGAGATGGAGGAATCCTCCTGTGTACAGACCGCTGGTGGACCTGTCGACAATGGAAGAAAGACATGTCATACTTACATACAGACTTGACCGAGCCACTATACAGGAACTGTGTGCCCAGCTGGAGCCAGACCTGATGTCCCCCATTCGCCAACCCACAGGGATTCCCCCTCTGGTGCAGGTTCTGTCAGTACTCAATTTTTTGGCAAGTGGATCATTCCAAACAACAGTGGCCATATCATCAGGAATTTCTCATCCTATGTTTTCTAAGGTTTTGTCCAGAGTGTTGTCTGCCCTGATGAAATACATGCGGAGCTACATTGTTTTCCCTGAGGTGGGCGATTTGGCTACAGTGAATGGTGATTTCTATGCCCTTGGACATATCCCCAACATCATTGGTGCCATTGATGGGACCCATGTGGCCTTGGTTCCCCCCAGTGGAAGTGAGCAGGTGTACAGGAACAGAAAAAGTTATCATTCTATGAATATTCAGGTGGTCTGTTTGGCTGACCAGTACATCTCCCATGTAAATGCCAAGTTCCCTGGGTCAGTGCATGACGCGTACATCATGCGAAATAGCAGCATCCCTTATGTGAACGAACAGCTACCGAAACACCGTGTGTGGCTAATAGGTGACTCTGGTTACCCCAACCTGTCGTGGCTACTGACCCCAGTGAGGAATCCCAGGACAAGGACAGAGGAACGGTACAATGAGGCCCATGGGCGAACTAGGAGGATTATAGAAAGAACCTTCGGCCTCCTGAAGGCCAGGTTTAGGTGCCTGCATATGACAGGGGGATCCCTAATGTACTCACCAAAGAAGGTGTGCCATATCATTGTGGCCTGCTGTATGCTTCACAACCTGGCTTTGCAACACCAGGTGCCTTTCCTGCAGGAGGATGGTCCAGATGGTGGTGTTGTAGCAGCTGTGGAGCCTGTGGAGAGTGAAGAGGAGGAGGACGACGGGGACGACACAGACAACAGGGACACAGTGATACAACAGTATTTCCAGTAGCACACAGGTACGAATCAACCCCGACATTTTACATTGAATTAAAGTCTCCTGCCTCTCTACTGTCTGAGTTCCCCCCCCAGTTCCTGTTAACTGAGTTGTGACTTTCCCTTCCGTTTTCAGAGCTGTGGGCCCCACTGCGTGACCTCTGCTTTGTTTGCCCATGGACTACAGCTGTGTGACAGTGGTATGTTGTCATCACAATGTAACTGAACATTTTGGCACCGTTATGTCTAATACATTTGTTCAAATTACAAGCAGACTCCAGATTTTTTTAGTGCAAGAAGTGATTTAATTCAAGTGCTAAATTTAAGGAACATGAATGTAAAACGGGGATGGGTGATGATGGAGTAATGTCCATGGCAGAGTCCAGTTCTCAGTCGCACAGGTTCATTGTCCATATGCCTGTGGAAGGATGGAGCAGGGGCAGTTCAAGGTTGGACAGGGTGACAATGTGGGACAGTGGGATGACTTCAGGGGGTATCGTTTGCTGGCGGGGGTCCTGCAATCCTACTCTGTCTTCTTGTGAGATCTCAGGTTCCGCTTGCGGGGTGGTTCTTCTTCTGCAGGAGGTGGGGTTCTGGTGGCCTGTCGTTGTGTGGGGGCCTCCTGTCCACTAGCGCCGGCGGAGGTGGTAGGCTGTTCCTGGTCCAGGCTAGTGACAGGGGCCCTTTGTGGTGCCACATGGTCCCGCAATGTGGTGACTATCTGGGTTAGGGCCACGACGATGGTCCCCATTGTGGAACTAATGTTCCTCAGTTCCTCTCTGAACCCCATGTACTGTTGCTCCTGCATGACCTGGATCTCCTGGAACCTGGCCAGTACCGTAGCCATCGTCTCCTGGGAGTGGTGGTATGCTCCCATGATGGAGGAGAGGGCCTCTTGGAGAGTCGGTTCTCTGGGCCTGTCCCCCCCCTGTCGCACCGCAGCCCTCCCAGTTCCCCTGTTTCCCTGGGCCTCTGTCCCCTGGACGGTTTGCCCACTACCACTGCCCCAGGTCCCTGTTGTTGTTGGGGTGGTGGGTCAACCTGGGTGCTCTGTAGTGGTGGACACACCGCTGATTGACGTGTCCTGGAGACAGAGGCATGGGCCCGCTGGGTGGGAGCTGTGCTGGTGTTCCCAGAGGGGGTTAGGTCTGGTGTAGCCTGTGCCTGTCTGTGGGGAACCGACTGTCCCGAGGTCCCCGATGGGCCGGGCTGGTCATCAGGGTCCAGGGAGACAGAGCTGCTGTCATCACTGGGGGCCTCTTCTGGGGGTGGGATGGACATCTCTGGACCCTCCGTGGCGGTGTGGTGGCGTTCGGGTCCTGCAGGGGTATAAGAGTATGGTTATTGCTTCTGTGTGTGGCATTTCGTGTAATGGGTGGGTGGCCGTGTCCCCCAGTGCTGGCATTCCCTTGTGGGGGCTTTCGTGACGGTGGCTTGTGGGGGTGATGGGTGTGTGCAGTGGGCATGCTTTGGGGATGGGTGTCCATGCTTTGGGGACGCACGCAGGGCTAGGTTTTTGGATGGGTGGGATGTGATGGTGAGCCATTTGCAAGGAGTTGGTGTGATGGGGGTGGGGGTGAGGGTGGGGGTATGATTTGGCATGCAGGTGGGGTGGGGGGAATGGAGTAGTGAAGATTAGACTTACCAGAGTCCATTCCTCCGCCTACTCCTGCGAGGCCCTCAGGATGCAGGATGTGCAAGACTTCCTCCTCCCATGCTGTGAATTCTGGGGGAGTAGGTGGGGGTCCGGCGCCAGTCTTCTGCACCGCAATGTTGTGCCTTGATACCATGGAATTCACCTTCCCCCGTAGGTCGTTCCACTGCTTCCTGATGTCGTCCCGATTGCGTGGATGCTGTCCCACAGCGTTGACCCTGTCCACTATTCTTTGCCATAGCTCCATCTTCCTGGCAATGGTGGTGTGCTGCACCTGTGCCCCGAAGAGCTGGGGCTCTACAAGAACTATTTCCTCCACCATGACCCTGAGTTCTGCGTCAGTGAACCTGGGGTGTCTTTGGGGTGCCATGGGGTGGTGTGGATGAGGTGAGGGGTGGTGCATGTGTTGTAGAGTGTGGTGAGTGTGGTGGTGTATGGTGTTTTGTGCGTGGAAAGTGTGTGGGTGATGTTGTGATTTGCCTCTGTGTGATGGTGTACTCTATGCTGTGCTCTCTCTCTCTGTCCTTCACTCGCAATTGGGGTCGTAGGGGTTTGTGGGTGATGTGGGTGTGTGTTTTATATTTAATTGGGTGTGTGGGAGTGGTGTGTGTATGTGTCTCAGGTGTGTGTATTTTGAATTATCCAATGTGGTAGTGTTTTGTAAAGGTGTGTGTATTTTGACCGCGGCGGTGTGTACCGCCAATGGAATACCGCGGTTGAAAGACCGCTGCGGGGATTTGTGGGTCGGAATGGTATGGGCGTATTTCTGTTGGCGTGACGGTGGAGGTTTAGTCATCGCCAGTTTCCCGCTGACCTTTGGTGTGGCGGACTTTTGTGGATGTCGGGTTTTTGGCGGTTTGCCAGTTGCGGGTCAGAATGACCGTGGCGGTTTACCGCGGCCACAGCGGTGTTATGGCGGCCTTCTGGCCGGCGGTAAGCAACTTTTACCGCCGAGGTCAGAATGACCCCCTTAGTGACAATCTTTTCTTTGGTCAGTTTCTACATGACAAACACAGTTATTCTGCTATCCAGAAGTTTAAAGAACAAGCAGGCATACAGTCTACCTAATTTTTAGACAGACAACATCCTGCATACGTGATACATCCTGCAGCCAAAGAGCCCATAACAACAATGCGGAGGCCCTTTGGATTTTAGGTCTAATAAACAGTCCTCAGAAATGCTTTTATGTGTTAATACTTTTTGCAGCCTCTCAAGTTCATTCAAGAAGTTAATATGCAGGACCTGGCACATTTTGAACAAAGGGGAATGGTCTATCCTTAGGCCTTTGTTTAGTTTTGAATGCAGTCAAAGCATCAAGCACAAATAGGTGCACACCAGATCCATCATGCCGTTTACCAACAAACAAGGCATCCTATGGGGCCTACCACCAGTATAAGGCCTTTTCTCCTTGTACTGGTGGTAGGCCTTATGATTTATTTATTAAAGACTGTGGCCCACTGATCTTTTCTATGACCTGATTAGGTCCATAACATAGGAAGTAGGGCTTTTGTATTTGTTCCAACCAATGCCACTTCTACCATAGCTACAATTTCTCCTGCGACCACATCCTCACAACACATAGAACTGAAAGAGGCCACTGTTTCTGATATGGAGAGTTCTATCAGGAAGGAAGAGAAAACTACAAGGTATGTCCAGTTTTCTTAGTCTCATTTGCAACCCTATTATCTTCTTTAAAGGTATTCTACTTTGCTGGTGGATTTTTTGGGAGACTCCAGCACACGTCCTCTTTCTAAATAGTCATGTGATCATGTGTGCTGTTCCGACGAGTGGTCAATACTTCATTAGTATTGTTTTACAGATAGGGTATAGGAGCCAGACAGAGAAGGCATCCCTTATAGGATGCACAAGTCCTCTGTTAAGGACCATGCCACAACCAGTGTCATTTGCTAATTTCCCTGCGGCCCCATGCTGAACCAAGTGGTCCTCATGGTCTCCCTGTCTCCCATTCCTTTTTCATAGGCTCTAGTGAGCCTTCATCTCTGCCATCTCTTTAATGGGGTTTCACACAGGAAAGGCCTTCATTGCTGGGGAGCCCTCATCTCACCCATCCCTTTTAAGGGGATTTCATACAGGAAAGGACTTTGTTGCTGAGTATGGACAGGGGACACAGGTTACACTCTAATGGGGAGAAAAACTTTTTTGGTACTAACTTGCAAGCTCTTGTGTTTCTTCGCAAGATCCTGCGAAAGTTTAGGAGACCATGTATCTTGCCAGCCATTTTGGTTGGGGCAAGGATATATATCAAGCTCCAGCCACCTGCCTTTGCTTGGCTTTGTGATTCATTCAACAAGAAGACTAGGTCAGTGATTCTCCTCTTACCTGTATCCTACATTGCGCTGTTCCCTCGTGTTGAATATGGATTCTCTGTTCCCTGGAAAGACAAACAAGAGAAAGAAAAAACAGATAAATCCTGGCATTCCTGAAAAACAGTCAACTAAGCAGCCATGCCCAGCATAAGAGCGGCGATGTTCAAGTGAGTGAACATTGTTTTTGTGATTCCAAAAGCACTCTCATTTTCTATATTGCAGGCTTTCAAACCAGTGTAATAGTTACAAAGGACTGAAAGAATTAACGCTATGCTAAAAGATAATCATTGAAGCTCGTGGAGAACTGTGAAGTGAACAGTTGTTAAACATCATTTGTAACCTGTGGAACAGTTGTCAGTACCACTTAAGCATTATGAACCCAATCCTTATATCTCTACTATCCTGCAGAGATTGTAGAAACCAACAATCTACAAAAGTGAACGTACAAGTAAAAGTGATACTACCATTGTATTAATCAACAAAGTGGGTCCACTCGAGTGATCAAACTTAATACATGTTATGCTGTAAGAAAGTTCAGAAAAGTGTTTGATCATAACTTTGTTTTTTTCTCCAGACAACCAAATCAGTTGCAAAGTGTATATGAGTCTCACCCCAACACACCACACCACAGGAGTGATATCATTCTCACGTAGCTAATGGAGAGCTAGGACATGTGAGTTCAATGACTCTTTCTTCCCATTCCCCTTGCTTTTGGGACACCTGCTGAGACGCAAGTCTCCTTGGTGAGTGTTGAGAGGTGTTTCAGGAGGTCAAGGTGGCTCGTCATGGCTCTTGCAAAAGACATGGTTTTCAGGTAAGTGGTCACACGAACGTCATCCACCAAGTGGCATGCTACATCATTGGCCCATGCGCCATGCTGGGCAGTTGCTGCAATTCCCAGAAGGCCCCACAGAGCGGGCTCTTTGCCACAGATCTTTTACTTACTCAAAAATGCCAATGTCCCATATCTATCTTGGAAGGGGGGTTTGAAAGCGTGTGTTAGCTTGGGAGTGGAAACAATTAAAATTGGCTATGGGTTATCAATTAATTATTATTTATTTTTGCTGAAAACTCATGCCAAGTTAAAAAAATAACAGTGAACCAGTGAAGGTAACAATGAGCTTCAGGGTCATAATCAGAAGGTCAACATGTTTCTTCCTAAGTCTGCTCATAGTAAGTCAATGGAAATTCATCAGGACCATGTAAAGGTACCCTAATCTAGTTTCAAAGTTGGAGGTGATATTCATGCATGTACAGTTTGTGATTCCTATATTAGGTGAGAATTTCTTTTGGTATAGAAATCGGTAAATAAATGAGGGTAGTCTCACATTGGAGATCTTTTAGTTTGTGAGACCCAGTTAAAATTGTAAACTGTGAATGCCATGGAGCTGATCTGGTGCATCCAATTTTGGTCCTCAGAAAGCATGGTGGGAAACCTACCAGCTCGCTGGCTCAATACTGTATCTCTAAACTAATACCAATGAGGTGTTGAACACTAATCGGAACAGCACACCTCATACCAGGACTGCATCCTTCCAGCCCCCTCACAGCTCGAAAAGCTATCAATCCGAGGTGGATATTCGAAAGAATGACATATAAATGAAATAAGAATGCAGTCAAGTATCATAAAAACAAGTATTGTAAAAACAAAAAAACATTCAGTGGTGTAAGAAATTGGGTTATCTGTTAAAGGGATGTAAGTCCCACTTGGGCAACAACCAGAAGGTAAACTACAAAAGTCATGAAAATTAAACTCTGCTTAACCCTCTGGTTGCTTGGCACAAAAATAAATGAACAGGCTTAACTTAGATGTAATGCTTACATTACTTATACAACACAAACAGTAATAAAGTGAAAACACATCCTAAGAAAAATCTCACACCAATTTAGAAAAATATAGCAAGTATTAAGAAATAAAATTACACCGGAATGACAAAAATCCAGTCAGTGCAACCGGAGAGATGCAAATTTGAAGGTTTAGGCAAAAATTGAGCTTAAAATCACAAACTGCCACTTGTAGTCATCTAGTCATGCTAGACAGGGGAAAGTCACAAGTTCAGGCCAACTGTGATGGAGCGCAGGTCGGATACACGGACCAGTTTAGTCTGACTTAGAAAGTTACCTTCTCAAAGACCAACGTGAATAGTTCTGTTTGCAGAACAAGAGGAGGATGCAAGGAGCTTAGATAGCATTGCAGATAGTGTGGCTGGAGCACAAAGTGCATATCTTTTGTTGCTGGTCAACGTTGATGGTCACTGTAGCATGACAAGCAGGTCTCACTGGTTCTTTGGGTTGGCGGCCATGGTGGGTAGTGGAATCTTGGTGCAAAGAGGTCTGTTCAAAGTTGATAAGGGTCCAAGCTTCAGAATTGCACCTTTTCTTCTCAGGACAAGCTCAGAGTGATGCCAATCAAGGGTCCAGGACCTATGGGGTACCTCTTGGGGATTAGAAGCTTACTCTGGGAGAGGTCAGCAGGGCTCAGGCAGGTCCAGTTGCAGGTTCAGGCAGGTCGAGTCGCAGCAGGTTAGATGGGCTGTTATAGGAATGCAACACTCAGTTTAGCCTGGGATGAAGATAAGCAGCACCAGACGTTCTTCTCAGACAGCAAGGCAGTCCCCAGCAGCAAGGCAGCTCTTTTATTGTAATGTCCACAGGTATAGGATTGTTCTGAAAAGGGGCTCTGGAGGTCCAAGTTTTATACCTGGGGCCAGCATTGGTGCAGAAGACTCTCTATCCTACCCCACATCTGGTTTTGGAAACTTCTTCCCCTTTCCCTGTCAATGCTCCAAACTGTCTTGGGTGATGACGACTGGGCAGACCTGGTGTCAGGTCTCTTTTTGTGTACAGGAGGTAAAGTCCATTGAAGGGTAAGTGGGGCTAGGTTCTGTCCATCCCAGTCATCCTTCCAGAATGGCCCATCCAGTCCACATCTAATCTCCTTTGTGTTACTGTCTGGAAACAACAAACAAACCCCTTTCTACAGATTCTTCCCTCCTGCATCTCTCATCCCAAGCCTCATCCTAATATTATAAACTCCTGAATAACACTTCTGGATTCTTCCCTCCTCCATTATTCTATTCAAACCTATTAACAAACTCACGTATCCTCTGTTCAAATCAACTCATACTAATACTGTACTCACATCTCCCTGTACTAATACACCACTAATTGTTTTGGGTTCTGGAGTAGTGTGCAAGTTGCTGAAAAGTGCTTCAATGCCTCATCAGGGGTAGTAAGCGCTATATAAGTACAATTACAATTGCAACAGCAGAGCCATTAACGGTTATGTGACCTACGACAGTGGTAGGAGACACAAATGGTTGGTACAAGAAAATGCCAACTTTCTAAAAGAGACATTTTCCAAATTGTGACTTATAATATGAATTTACCATTTAAGAGTATTTAAAATAACAATTTGTGTGGGTCTAAACAACATATATCCAACTCCTCCACTTCCAAAGTTATCACTGATTAAATGTAATAAGGTAACTCAGTGTTAGTCAATGGGATAGATTGGTCTTACCAAAGTGAAAAACAACTTTAGGAGCTTTTTACTACCATGACATGTAAAACATAAGTACGCATGTCCTACTTTTTCAAAACAATGTACCCTGCCATATGAGCCTTTAGGGCCCACCTTATGGGTGACTTATAAGAATTAAAAAGGAAGGTTTAGGCCTTGCAAAAGGTTTATTTTGCCAGGCTGAAATGGTGGTTTTAAACTGCACTACACTTTTGAAAGGTTACTTTACTGGGTGGGGCAAGGAGTGCTGCAGACCCACATGTAGCATTTAATTTACAGGCCCTGAGTACATGTAGTACCCTTTTCTAGCAGCTTATAAAAAAAACTAGGGGCCTCCTTTACAGGGATTTTGTGCCAGGGTAGCGCTGCATTTACAAACTTGTGCAATGTTACCATTGCGCCAGTTTGCAAAGCCTTGCACCACATTATACATGCACCAGGTATAATGTATTGAAAGTAGGCATTCCACCTCAAAAAGCCTGTCAGCGTCATTTTTTTAACGCCTGCTAAGGGCAGGCGTTAGAGTGATGCTTTGTTGTTTTCAATGGGGCCCCCTTAGCATTGCTGGACTAGGACTAACATTTTTGACAGTAGTTCAGCAATGCTAAGGTTTAGCGCAACAACTGGCCAGAATTTCTGATGTAGTTGTGGACACTGTGCGCCATAGAGCACTGTATGGTCAACTCTGCCCTTCCACGGTGTTGTTGGGGGGCACTAAGCACTTTAGCACTGGTTTGCAGTGGTAAAGTGCAGACAATCCTAATGTCAACAAAAACTAATTGAGCATAACAGGAGGGGTGAAGGTAAAACATTTGGGGTGACCCTGAATAGACGGACCAGTATAAAAAGTGGTCTATGAATGAACTACACAACTATTATATAAACAAAGAGGCACAACATATAATAACTACTTGAGAGGAGATGGAGGCAAGAGGAAACTTTTCAGAAAAAATAATTAATGATTTACTCTTCTTTAGAATCTTTCCATTTACTGCGATCAACTGTTGATTTGGTCCAAACTGTGTTCTGACTGGCTGGCTATGTTGACCTAACCTGGCTGGAAGACTCTGGCACTACATTCCCAAATTTTAAATCTAACCTGTAACAAGCTACTGTTCTGTAAATGCTTCCTGAATGAAGTAAAAATAGAAGTATTGGTGCAAAAACTGGACTCACAAAAAAGTGTAATTTTGTTGGTGAAACCTACAAAACGTTTTCTTTCTAGAACCTTTAACATGCCGGGTACTTTATGGGCAAATATGTTTCAATCATTAGCCAAGTCTTTTCTCATGAAGAGAACCAAGCAATATGTAATGGTAGGGATTGATGTGCATGCGGCTCACCTTGACTCTGCTGGGAATCACAACTGATAAGCTTAGTTATCTCCCATAAAATCTTCTCAAATTGCTCCTATCAGTTAGGTAGATTATCTTCTCCATCAGGCTGCAATCAAAATAGTAGTGGTCCCAGGCAGAACAAAACTTTAACTGCTAGAAGTCCGCTGCATTCATATCTGCAGGAAATTACATCTATAAAGTTTCTTTCATGGGAAGAAATAGGAAGAAATATAACTGGCTTTGCACAAAACGACTTTTAAAAGAGGGAACCATGTAAGCAGACATCATTCTATAGCATACATTTCTGCAGATCCTAAAATCAATGCAACTGCCAGCAACCATATCGTCAAGATGTGATATCACTGGTTCCTATGTGATTCCTCTAGCCTTATCCAGTACTCCATTCATCTCCTTGTGGTGTTCTGCTACCCAAGAATCTACCCATCTGGGTGTCCACATACAGTAAAAGGCATGTCCTACTTGGGGCTGGTAGGTCAAGTAAATGCGTGCAGTAGAACCCTTGCTCCATTGTAACCTCAGTAAGCACCTAGCATTTAGGAATGCATCCCCATGCATAATCCAGCACCCCACTGCCTATCCCCTCAAGCAACCCCATAACTCCACCACATACACATGACACATACTCATAACACATAGATTCAACTTCAATATAGCCTGTTAACCACTGCATACCTTTAAACTACCAAGAACAGTCTCCAACCCAAGCACTCTAATACATATTTAGCAGTACTCCATACTCCAGATAATGGCAGATCTCATATACTAACACAAGATCGATGTGCGCCTCACCATAGAAACTAGTCTTACCTCAATATACTCACACATCCTAGATATCTTTGTTTAAGCCTCTTCCTCTCACAGACTTAGGGCCTGATTTGGAGTTTGGCTGAGGGGTTTCTCCATCACAAACATGATGGGTGTGAGAAAACAGGGCTGATTGCAGAGGCCCCCTAACTTTTTGCCCCCATTTTCCACTTTTTGCTGGTGGTTTCCTGACTCTGTTGGTGCCCTGGGTACTGCTAACCAGTCCCAGGGCCTGTGCTCTGTGTAAAATCAATCTGCAAATTAGGCTAATTATAATTGGCTAAGTCAACCTACCTATAAGTCCCTAGTATATGGTAGGGCATGTAGGTTTAGGGACCACAGCATAGGTAGTGCACCCATAGGTGCACTGCTGAAGTGCCCAGTGTCATTTTAAAGGCAGGCCTGCCTTGCTGGCTGCTTTCAAATTACAGTTATATGCAAATTCGACTTTGGAATTAAAAGTAGTTCCAAAGTCTTAAACTACCTTATTTGTACATATAAGTCACCCCTAAGGTGTGCCCTATGTGCCCCTAGGGCTGGGTGCCATGTAACTATAAGCAGGGACCTTATAAAAATAGTTTTATAAGCCCTGGTGAGGTAAAAACAGCCAAATGTGTTTTTCCCTCATTGTAATGAATGGCCTCCATAGGCTAGAATGGGGAGACTTTATTTTAATTTTTAAATTCCCCTTAAATGATGGATACCAAAAGTTTGGTATCAAATTAATTGTTATAATAAACCCCACAACTTCCAGTTGTTGGATTTAATATAACTTGTTCATGTAAAGAGTTTTAAACTTTACCTGAAAAGTTGCCAATTTCAGCCCTGCATTGTTTTTGCTGCTGTGCTCTGATTGGCCAGCCTCTATGAGGTGTGAAGTGGCATGGCTTCACACAAAGGAATGTGCCTGTGGGAGGGAATCTCCCCTCAACAGATGGTGAGGCAGGAAGGGGGAGGGCTGCCAAACTGGTCTTCAAAGGCCGAGAAGGACATTTGGAGCAACCAGCAACACCCCCACATCCTGCAATCCCAGACAACTAGGTGTCCCCTTTATTAAATTAGGAGAGGGCAGGAGAGGGGTGTGTTTATGATTTTAGCCACACCAGTGGGTGGGCTCAGCCAGATGTAACCTCCAAAAATCAGATTCAGCCATGATGGATTTTTGAAGAATGTTGCCTCCTGGGATTGATTTTTGCCACACTTCCCAGGAAGTGGTCATCACAAGGGGAAGGACCCTGCACCTGATTGGAGAACCAGGACCCCCCTGCTTTTCACCCAAGAGCAAGGATACAACTGGCAGACCTGCACCCACACCTCAGATCCCCATCAGATTCCAACAAGGAAGAACCAAAGGAGAAGAAGGAATGCCCTGCTGGACCCCTGGCCTGCACCTGGAACCTGTACTCAGAAGGACTGCACCAGCTGCATAGTTGGGCTTCACCACAAGAAAGACTTTGTCTGGCTTCAACTGGTTCAAGGAGGTACTCCCTGTTTGGTACAGGTGAAAAATTGCTAAGCAGAGTCCTCTGCACCAACTCCTGAATTAATCAACCAGCTGACCACTGCCCAGTGGGCAAAAAGGAGTTTGCACCAGGTGCATTCTGGGAGTTGCAGTCCGCACCCCCAAGGACCATCTAAGAACTTCTGGACCCTTGGGGTGAGCTATGGACCTAAAATGAACCTTAAAAGGACATCTGAGAGAAGCCTCAGAAGTTTGGAAAACTTTTGAAAAAAGCTCCATAGAGGGACCGACCCGCCGCGGCAACTCTAGCCGGCTTGCCTCAACCGCGACCCGGCCTGATTTGCTGGTTCGTCCCGGTAAAGAAAATCTCCAAAAAAGAGACTAAGTCCAAAGGTAAAAAGTTGTCCGGGACCTCCCAGCCAGCGTATCCGAGGGGGGCTCCAGGGACGTCGGATCAAGATCCAAGTTTACCCCGGTCAAAGGATTTTCACCTAAAAAAAAAAGGACTAAGTCTGAAGGTAAAAATCTCCACCAAGGATTCCCGCGACGCGTAGCCAGAGAAGGGCTCCAGGAGGTCGGATTGGACTGGCAGGTTCGTCCCGCTGAAGAAAATCTTCAGAAAAACGACTAAGTGTGAAGGTAAACTTTTGACCGACGCCTCCCGCGGCCTGTAGCCGAGCCGGGCTCCATCGCGGTTGGCCTGAAACTTTGACTTTGCCCCAGTCGAGGTGCAATCAGATGACCCGATTGGCGCTTTTTGTTTCTAGGCGCTAAAAAAACAATAATTCTTTAAAAATTCATATCTCCGGTTCCCCTTATCCGATTTTATTCTTTTCTGTGTCATTCTAAAGATAAAAATATAATCTATTTTTATAAATTGGCTTTGGATTTTTAAACTGTTTCCTGTGTTTTATTTAATTACTGTTTTGTGATATTTGACTGCTTTACACTCTGTCTCCTAAGTTAAGCCTTGACACTCATTGCCAAGCTACCAAGGGTTGAGCTGGGTTTAATTTACTGAGACCTAACTGGACCTACATGGAGGTTAGTGGCCTATTGCTAAGTGTAGCGTCCTACCTGCCCTTACCAATAACCCATTTTCCAACAATGGGTATCCCATCTGCCATATTACAATCTGCATAGGCCATAAAGGGATTGAAATACAGGAGATGGTATATCCTTCATGTTTGTGACAGAGTAACCCCATCTGCCAAACTCTAAATCCGTCCCTTACCCAACATCCTCAATTCCCACAGAGCAAACTCCTATGAAGATGATGCGTTACCCCATCCTTCATCAGCCCCTCTACAGATAAGCTCAGTCTCACCATTATCTCACACTTCACCTTTCCAGAAGCTCTCAAAGCTGACAAGATCCTCAAATATCTGGAGAAGCCCAAAATAGATGTTGCTCACCTTGCAATTTAATAGCCCTTCACAAACCTACCTTTATCACCTAGATAAGTGAAAAAGCAGTCTACACTCAACTCCACAATCACATCAATGTAAGTTTGTCAGAAGGTAGGGCTTGCCTCTAGCTGTGAGACAGGAGTAATTATTTTGCACTAGCAATGCATGGGATCAGTGCAGCTTACGAGTCAAGAGATGTGTAGTGCACAGCAGGCATCGGTGAATTCTCGAGCCACGTTGTGCACTCATGGAGAGCAGTGTATACAATTTCAAATGCAAGTTCCAGTCGTCTTTGTAATTTATTAAGGGTTGGAGATGGATGTGGTTATCTTGGATAAGTGAGTATAACTTTCATTGTGTTTTGCGACTTCGTTGCATGGCACTCAAGCCTTTAAGCTGCTACAGGCAGGACCTTGCTCCGTGGGCTTGCGATACAAGTTTTTGAATGAAATAATATTATTTAATGATTGCTGAAAGACTTTTGATTTAACACTTTAGCAACAAAACACTTTGAGACTATTGCATATTTTAGGGATCTTGAATTGTTTTCTGAAGTACAAGAAGGAATGCTATCATCAAGCACCAATCGTTATTATGTTTTATGATTTAATATTTAGGGTACTAGGGAGATATAATACATTTGTGGTTTAGATCAGAAATTTCACCTAGTTATTGAATATGAATTATTACTTACAGTTAAAGCACTTCCGTATCTGGGGCATATATTTGAAATCAAAGAAGCTATTTTACTCATAGAGGTGAAGGTCTATATATGATGATGCAGTTCCTTACATCTTGCAACATTTCATGTTTAGAAGGTATATTACTGTTACTATAAAAGTTAGATGCGGAACAGTCATGACTGCTTATCAGTGGGCGTGATTATCTATTTTGAGACATCTATTTGAACCTGCAGAAGTGAGTGTTTAGCAGAGTAACAAGGTAGTGAAGTGAAAGCCAGTCTCTGTATTAACTCTTTCCCCATTCTCCTTTTCCAGCCTGTAGTTTTTGTCTCACTTTGCATTCTATAACTAGTCAAAAGTGGTTGTGGTGAAGGAAGTTAGGGTGTATCATTCTCATTTGATCTAGAATACAAGGTTAGTGGATCCTGACACAATACTCTCCTACATGACTACCAATCTGGCTTCAGATCACCATGCAATATGGGGACAACTACATTACAGATCAGAGATGAGTACCTCAACCTTTCCCTTTCATCTAATACCCTCCACTTAACTATAAACGTCTACTGCTACTCCTAACTACACCCTGGTAGTTTTACTCCTAATCATGGAACCCTAGCTCCCTCCCTTCATGTAAACTAGGGTCTCTTCCAGTACCTATGATCTAGTAATTAGACTCCTACCCATTACACTACAGCACTTTCCTCGTTTCATTATTGATGTTCTGCATTATCCTTTTCTGTTTTCTTGTGGCATTTTAGTCCCCTATGACCACTTTTTCTGGTATTTTGTTTCTGTAATATATTTATATATTTGAGGAAAATATTTCTACTCATTTTGGAAATTTACCAAAAAGGAGACTGAGTTAGTCAGGCTGTCATTGTTCATTTGGGGTTTTTGACTCAAATGAGTTATGGCCTCAAGTTAACCCTTTAGCTACTGGGCCTCCCCCCCCCACCCCCCCCAGTGCTGAGCCCTTTTTAGCTATTTGGGGTAGTTTGTGCTTAGGCCTTTATAACTTTTTGTCCACATAAGCTATCTATGCCAAATTTGTGTCCTTTTTTTCCAACATCCTGTGAATTCTTAAGGTATCCAGAGTTTGTAGGTTCCCATGGATGAGACCAAGAAATTAGCCAAAATACAGCAGAAAATGTGTTTTTTTCAGAAACATGGGAAAAAAGGGCTTCAGAAGAAAGCATGTGTTGTTTCCATGAAAATGGCACTAACAAAGGTTTTGCGGTTGTAAAATCACCATCTTCTCAGCTTTCAGGAACAGGCAGACTTAAATCAGAAAAACACATTTTCAAGACAATTTTGGTATTTTACTGGGACATACCCCATTTTTACAATTTGTTGTGCTTTCATTCTCCTTCCAGTTAGTGACAGAAATGGGTGTGAAACCAATGCTGGATCCTGGACAGCTAAACTGTTCTGAAAAGTAGAACAAATTATAAATTCAGCAAGGTATCATTTGTATAGATCCTTCAAGGGTTTCCTACAGAAAGCAGCAGCTAAATTAAAAGAATTATTGAAATTGAGGCGAAAAATGAGCCATTTCTGTCCACGTTTTCTTCTATAACTTTTTCTAGATATGCCAGATTTTTAAAAACAATATATTGTGGCATCTGCTTGACTCTTCTGGTTTGGGGGATGTATAGGGCTTGTAGGTTCATCAAATACCATAAGTACCCAGGACCAATAAATCAGCTGCACCTTGCAATGGGTTTCCATTGTATACTGGATACACAGCAATTCATTTGATGAAATATAAAGAGTCACAAATAGGTATCAAGAAAACCTTTGTATTTCCAAAATGAGCATAAGATAAGGTGTAGAGGAGCAGTGGTTATTTGCACATCTCTGAATTCCAGGGTCACCATACTAGCACGTGGCATTTCTCAAATACACTCCTCACTCCCACTGTCTTACATTTGGAAGGAAACACTTTAGAGAAAGACAAGGGGCAATAACACTTGTTCATCTATTCTTTGTTCCCACAAGTCTTCCAGTAAAAATGGTACCTCACTTCTCTGGGTAGGCCTAATGCCGGTGACAGGAAACACAACATGGACACATCACACTTTTACATTGAAGTCTAACATGTTTTTTGCAAAGTGCCTAGCTGTGGATTTTGGCCTCTAGCTCAGCCGGCACCTAGGGAAACCTACCAAACGTGTGCATTTTTAAACACTAGACACCTAGGGGAATCCAGGATGGGGTGACTTGTGGGGCTCTCACCAGGTTGTGTTAGCCAGAATCCTTTGCACACCTCAAAATGTGACACAAAAACACTTTTCCCTCAGATTTCGGTGCTGCAAAGTTCTGGATTCTGAGAGAAGCCGCAAACCTTCTTCCACCCAGCATTCCCCCAAGTCTCTTGATAAAAATGGTACCTCACTTGTGTGGGTAGGCCCAGTGCTCGCGACAGGAAACACTTCAAAACGCAACATGGACACATCAAATATTTACGTTGACAACTGACGTGTTTTTTGGAAAGTGCTTTTGGTCTCTATCTCAGCCGGCACCTATGGAAACCTACCAAACCTATGCATTTTTTTAAACTAGACACCTAGGGGAACCCAGGATGGGGTAACTTGTGGGGCTCCCATCAGGTTCTGTTACCCAGAATCCTTTGCAAACCTCAGAATTTGGCAAAAAAACACTTTTTCCTCACATTTCGGTTATAGAAAGTTCTGGAATCTGAGAGGATGCACAAATTTCCTTCCACCCAGCATTTCCGCAAGACTCCGAATAAAAATGGTACCTCACTTGTGTGGGTAGGCCTAGTGCCCGCGTCAGGAAAGGATCATACAATGGTCAAAGTTAGTTCCTTACATGAGAGCAACTGTTGACCCTAGAGTGATCCATTTCTGACGCAGGCACTAGGTACAGGCACTTGAGTGGGGTAGCATTTGTATCAGTACAGGTGGGGAAACACTGGGTGGTAGGAACTTTGTGGATCCCAGCATATTCCTGTAGTGTGACAGAAATGCAAGAAAAAATAGAGTTTTTATTCAACATTTCACATTTGCAGGGTGTTCTGGGTAAGAAAACTTTGGGGAATTCACACAAGTCATACCTTAGTGGACTCACCAGGGTGTCTAGTTTCCAGAAATGTCTGGGTTTGGTATGTTTCCTTCTATGGCCGCCGATCCCAGGACCAAAAACGCAGGTGCCTGCCTTACAAAACCAGGTTGTTTTGTGCTAGATAATTTTGATGTCTCCACAATATGATTTGGTTAGTGGAATTTGGGTCTGAACTTAATTGGGGAGGTCCCAATAGAGCACTCTCTCTGTTCTTGCCACCACATGCACCTGCTCTCTGGGTTGGGCTAACATGCTATTGTCCCGCTGCACAGACTGTGCTTGCGAAGTGACAGCAGGACTGTCCTCATCACCTCCGTCAGAATCACTGGAAGAGGAGTAGTTTGAAAAATCACTCCCAGAGTCTGCCCAATTGTCTTATCCCTCAGATGCTGTCTCAGTAGCTGCTGTCCCAGCCTCTGAGCTGTCTTCTTTAACCTGAATTAGGGCTCGAGTAGCAGTCATCCAACGAGACGCCATCTCTGCTACTGGCTATATTCTCCCTCTAAAACACTAGCCTACATAGACAGTCACAAAATTGCTGGTGTGTGTGTGTGATGCATGCAACAGTAAAGGTCAGTCACCTTACCTTTGCTTCTTCCTTCAATCAACACGTTCTCTCAAGACACTCAAAAAACAAAGAAGACACACTATTACTTCACCTTCTCACATACCAATCGTCACAGTCTTTAGAGCCTCTGGCGCCCAGTCCAGAAATCATTACTGGTGCTCCCACTCCCATGACCTCTTCCTCGGATTCCCTCACTACCACCCAGCAAAAGTGCCCTTCATCTCTCCATAGCCCCCTCACACATACATTTCATTTATATTATAGCGCAAGTAATGGTTGGCTTTACTAATCCACTCAGCTATTTACATAAAAGAAAGATTTGATCTTTGCAGTAGACATATAGACTGTCTCCACTACTTTATGGCATCAAAGCTGCGACTAGACAAAAGTTAGATCCTTTTGCAGCAGAAACATAATCACAAGAGTTACTTGACTTTTTTATTGCTGCCTAAAAGCTACAGTTGAAATGTGCTTGTTGAAGTATGTGCATTGCTTTGAAGACGGAAGCAGCAACTGCAAATGAACTGGCGGCATATATATATTCATATGTATATAACCAATATATATATATATATATATATATATATATATATATATATATACGCTTCTCTGTGTGTGGAGAAATTGGAGTTAATTTAATGCGGAGAAATATCGTCAATGATATATACATATATATATATATATATATATATATATATACATACATATATATATATATATATATATACATACATATATATATATATATATATATATATATATATATATATATATATATATATATATATATATATATATAAGAGATCACTTTTATATGTGGGTGCGGCCAATCGCAGCCCCCAGGCAAACCACACACGCATTGACAAAAGTGCTCACTCTCTCTATATATATATGTGTGTGTATATATATATATATATATCTACATAAATATATCTATATATAGATTTATAGATCAATATATTTTTTTAATAGTTGTATGGTGTCCCTGGGGGCCATAGTGGCCCCGAAGAAAACCATATAACTATTTTTAAAAAATTGCCTCCACAGGGGGTCGGCCTGCTCACAGACGACCCCCTTGTCACTTTCATTTTAAAGAAATATATATATATTGGTTTTTTTTAACCCCGGGGGCATGATCGCGCCCCCCCCCCCAGGGTAAACTTACTTAAAAAAAAAAATGCCCCTAGTGTGGTCAGCCTGTTTTCAGAGGGAGCTGCCCCCCCAAGTGAAATCCCTGGTGTCTAGTGGGGTTTCCTGGCCCTTGAGGGCCAGGAAACCTGTTCAGGAAGGCCTCGTATGAAAGGGGAGAGCACAGGAGAATTTTCCATCCCCCTTCCTGGTGTCTGCCACTGGTTGTGACCCGCACCAGGGAGGTAGTGTGGGCGCTGCCCAGGTCACAGTGCATGTAGCCAAATATGCCCTTCTTGCCGGCCTGCTTTAGCCTCCAGCCACAAAGTGGCAGCATTATGGCAAAAGACAACATCTGCACGTTCAACAGAGAAGCCAAGGCATGAGTGCAGTGTGAAAGGCAGGGCAATGATGGTCAGGGTTTAAAAAGCTCTTAGATGTAACTCTGGTGAATACACATACTCTGTTCCTTGGTGTATAGCACGTTGTGGATTGATGCTTTCCATGCTCACCACTTTGGGTGGACCATGAGAGGAGAGAGCGTCCATGGGTTTCCCCTCCTGGTAGTTACAAGGGGGTATTCCTCCAGACTCCCTTTAATTAAGACATGGCTAGTTAAAGATAGTTACTTCTGTGGATGGAGTTAGGGACATCCAGAAGAGTTGCCTACTAACCTTCACATGTAAAGCAAACTCCAAAAGCTTGAGGCAGATGACTGCAATGTTTGAGGACGTTACATACCATTATCACTAGTGAAATCCTCAGTGAACATTAGAACAACAAAAGCATTTATGATAACATGCTTCACATACACTATCAGTACACCTGCCATTATGCTTACCTAAAACTGTTTGAGAACATCTACTTTATTGTCAGTATGTCGCTTGCAAAATGGATATCGATTTCTACTCACAAAGGATAACCCAATCACCCAATTCTTATTCCTGAATGTTGTTTTCATCCAGGACAGCCTGATGGAAGTGCATAAAGTGTGCAACTAGAGATGTTCCAGGAATGTGAACTTTGGCCTAAGTGTGAAGATAGAGGCCCCTGCACTCCTCTGGGGGAAGAAAACCACCCAGACTCCTCTCTGAAGAGGAAAAGACTGACCCAGCCTAATTGGTAGTACATTTGAATTGTAAGGATTCAATAGGTACTGAATTGTAGTGTGCATCTGCCTGGCAGCATGTATTTGAAAATATAAGATATCAGCAGTTCACTGAACATCTTTCAGACTTGGACCTGAATGGACCCTCCACTACTGATGTATCTACAATGTGGAGCTGCAGGTTTTCCTCTCTCTATGACCAGGGCTAAGCTATGAGTCCTTGATTAAGCTCTTCTGGACTGCCCTGCTGCTTCTGCCTTGTTTGAGTATGAAACTCAAACCAGTGAATTAGAGTAGAGAGAGATCCATCATCTTGAAGCTCACTTTACCACTCCTCAAGAGTCTGAGACCATCTGTTAAAGATCTGAATTTGATCACATCTGGTGTTCGCTGACATCAGCTGATGCCATCAGACCCCTTGGAGAGAGATCAAGAGGATGACTGAGGTGGTTGCTTCATATTCAGGCAAGACTGGCAATGACCCTCCGAACATCAACTTTTTTATTTGATTAATTTTCTTGCTCCTTAAAGTTGTTCAGGGCAAAAGTAGAATAATGTGTTGGATACCTAGACTTCAGCATCTTCAGAAGCCACGTGTTTTGTTGAGATTGCAGCCAGTGTGTATTACAACACCTAAAGGTCAGAATGCATCTCTGAAGTCTATAATGCACTCAAACCCAGCCAGAGACACCACCCCATTTCCTCACAAGTACAATCTACATTGTGGTTGCCATTGTCTTTAGTGTGTTTAGTCCTGTTTATATGTTTTCTAACCTTTGGATTGTGATCCTTAAACAACACTGATGAGATGCAAAGTTATCCATGTAGGTGGACAGTTTATCATGCTACAGTTTCTGTTAAGTGAGCATTACTTGCTTGCAAAATGTGTATTTTAATGTTTGTGCTGTACTGAATGCAAAAACTCCAGCCCTTTTTGAGCACTAGAGCTTTGTGAACATTTTACAAAGCGAATAGCCAAGTGCTTGTTCTGGTGCTGCCTACAGTATTATCATCTTCAACTGGTTAACTGCTTCCACATGAAGTTACCACTATGTCATTACAGATTCATTGTATAATTGCTGTATTATATTGAATTGTTGGTTAACTTTAATTTGTATGGTTACTAGTTATAATACAAATGTATTTATTTGTGTAAGATGTTAAAAAAGTGTTTGTAACAAGGCCCTGCCTAAACCTTCTTTCTCTACTGCTGCTGTGATGCTGGTGATGCACTGTACCTAACTTGCTCCACACACTCCCCTTCAGTTAAGCCTTTCCAGACAGTCGAAATGGCGTTCTGCTGCAGACCTGAGGGAGTAATTCAAAAGCTGGTGGTTGTGGGGCATCCACTAAAAATGGCAGATATCTGATCTTAACTTGTGGTTGATACACTCCATGTTTTCACCAGTAGAGCATCCGTTGACTCTGGCAGTCAAACAACCTTACTGTAAGGGTCCATCAACAAAGGGGTAATCAGTTCACAGTGATGGTCAGCTAGAAGACCTTCAATGGAGTACAAACTTTCACTTCCTGGTACCTCCTTTTGGTGTATATAGGTTCAAGACAGAAACCATGTCAATTTCTTTTGCATACAGGGAGAAAAATGTTTGCATTACAGACCACTGCTTTTTGTTTTGCAATTGATACAGAGCAGAGGCCAGAGTATCTTCTGACCTGGCATCCTGGTGGGCCACCTCCCATGGCTTTAATGATCCTGTTGGCATCTTGGGGATTGGTCATCAGGACCCTGAGCTTTTTCATCATGAGAGAGCACAGTGACCCTTGCAAACAAGTGCCCTAGAGAAGTAAGTCTGATAATATAACCTACCTCACAAGGATTAAAGCAATCGTCCTGAATATTACACCCAGAGGCCTATTTATGAGAATGTGATGCAGTGAAGCTCAGAAAGCCACCTTGTTATTTAAGGCAATTCTGCACATTCCTGCCTTTTTCCTGTGCTAGTGCACAAAGGGCTGCCTAGCACCAATGCAGGCACCCTTTCCTAATGGTGCACGGATATTTGCATTGCAGGTAGGATTGTTTTTGTGCCAGAAGGGAGTCCTTGAGAGGCATATTTCTTCTATGTGTGCTGCAGAATGCGCTGTGTTACGTTACATTAGATTAATGGAGCCACACTGAGCTATGCAAAGTGGCCTTGCGTGACTTCGTAAATCTCTATTTAAACGTTTGTTGCACTTGTATCATGTTGTATGATGCAAGTGCAACACAATGGAGCTGATAAATATGTCCCCAAATGTTTTAATAGTGCCATCCAAACCCTTTGACTTCTTATTCACATTTTATCATGCTGTTGTAAATAATGCTGAAAATCACTCTAGTGGCCAGAAGCTTTACTTATATATCCTCTCAGTACACAAGGTTTGGTTTAACACATTTACTGCTCCATAGTGTTGTCTGCTGCAAATGTACATGATGTTAGGAGCCCGGTCCTCTTAGCTCATATGATCTGTTGTAACTAATCACTTCTCCATGGTGCCTACTGCTATAGGTGTATATAATGCTAGTGCCAGCCTAGTGGCCTAAAGTCCATCCCACAGCACCTCTTGGCACATCAGATCTGGTTTAACTTGTTCCCAGGTAGCTGCTGCAACTAATTATCATGATGAGGTGAGAACTGGCTTGGTCATTGGAGCAGCGCCATATATTCTTGCCACCTTTCCAATGGGTGGTAATGTTCCCCAAAATCAGGCATCTCTCAGAAGCCTTCAACAATCATAGCCAAATAATACACAAAGCACTGAAAGTCCTACACAGCAGGCCAGTAACTTGCATGAAAGGCAAATCAAGTATGCAGCTGGCAGGTGTGGGATGCACATATCAGAAAGGTGTAAAATAGTCAAACCTCCTTGCTAGATGTATACATTGGAGAGGTGCAACTGTGCACAATGACCACCATAATTTCGTATTTACTCAAATCATATTAAGTAAAAAGCAGGTGAAAAATAATATCTCTAAAGGAAAAAGGGTAACTGGTGTGCACAGTAAAAGTGGGCGGAATTTGCGGAGTTTCATTCCATGGAATTACCCCTCAGTGCCCTTACTTAAGCATTTTACACTGCACCAATTTCAAATGTCACCAGCCACCACTGGAAATTATCAAAATTCCATGTCAGCAAACAATCCACGCAGATGCCTCCTGAATAAACTGCAACCATCGCAGTTTATTTGGAATTATCAAGTAATTATATCCTAATGAGAAGCTGATAAGCACTGCAACAGCTGAATTACAACTAAGGGTATAATAAGGAATGATCAGCTATCAGAAACCTGAATTACAGCCCATGTATGCATGTGCCAGTACAACTTTTATAAAATAACTGTAGTTTACCTCGGTGTGCACAGAAGGGTCAATTCAAGTTGGTTTTGGCCTTCCACATGAATTGGTTATCTGTGGACATGTTATTTTTTTCTTTTGACGCAAGTGCATCTTTTGTGATTGATTCTATACGTGTCTGCAATGGGAGTGCTTGCTGAACATCTTGCGGGATTGTATATTCTTATATAACAATTGCCTCTTACGTGCTCTGAGGTACAACTCTGGGGCATTAAACGAATATTAAAATGCTTGCTAAAGTATATTCTGCTGATACACAGGATAGATAGTCAAAGCCGGCAGAAGCTCTCTCAACACACCAACAAGCGCACTGTCTAATTGCTGTCAAACCAATGGGATGGAAGAATTCCAGTGACTATCTTCATCCCCTCTACTAATCCCAAGCACTCTGAAACAGCCAAACAGCACCATTTAACAGTTTACCGGAACCCACAAGAAAGTAAAATAATTGATGTAAAATAGGCTTTCTTTGCCACACTCGCTGAGCTGTGTGTCAATGGCGTGGGGAGTGTGGACAGTGTTTCACAGGATGGCTGAGTACAACACAGTTTAGTGATGTAAGCTAATATTCCAAACGATAAAAGGGGTCTGCGGAAGAGGAGCTTGATCCTCTGCAGTGAAAGCATGGCTAACTAGTCACCTATAGCAAGCTTTATCGTGGAAGTCTTTGAAAGATATTTTGTTGATTAGATTCAAATGAGTCCTTGGAATATGTGGTGCTTATTAGGTTCGAATGATTCATGTTTTTAGTGTAGATGGGCAAAATGTACTTTTAATTAAAGCAAGGAAGATAGTGCTACATCTCTAGCCATGCCTTTCTGGCCTGAGTATACATTTTGCTTGTTCGTATATTTAGAATAGATGAAACAGCAAGTCTGAATGACTTTGACATATCACCAGAATTGTAAACCCCAGGTGACTGTTCTTGAATGTTTATTTAGCTCCATTTTGTGAGGAGAGCTATATGTCAGCATGAGTGAGTCATTAACTGTTTTTGGAATCCGTGTCTGAGTAATCCAGGCCTAACAATTGTAAAGCATCAAACTCTGTTTTACACTTAGGAGTCATTGAAAATGGTGGGAGCTAATTTCTTCTTGAAAGGAACCTTGGCCTTGTCATGAACATTTAGCGCTGATGCAGAACATGGCTGTGCCCCTTTTTTAAGATACTGCACTGTTAAAGGTGCCAGCACTTGACTTTGAAATTCTCTGACTCCGAACAAGATCGCTTGTGTGGGGGGTAGAGGTTCCCTCTGGCTTCTATCCAAGCTGTGCATTTGCTGTCTGTAGCCAATGTGCTAACCCAGATAACTTCTTCTGGACATGCTGCAATAAATGTTACATCAATGAAGTCATAGGCTTTATGAAAAATTCAAGTGTCACACTAAGAACAAATGTAGGAAATTAGTCACACCCGTTCTGTAGGAGAGTGGTAAGGGTGTGGTATATAGCTGGTGATGCAGTTTGGAGCACACTGCCATACACATATTACTTGATCACAGTGTGGTAGTGCACAGTCATTTACAAATAGGACTTTTTCTGTTGAAATAGTCACTAAATTTGCACAGGCATGAGGTTTTACTGGTAAAACTATATTTCACACAAATTATGTTTGAGAATCAGGTTTAACAAATATTTATCATCTGCGCATCATCAAATGAAGCGCCTTGATTAAAATTGCTTCATTTGTGCTTTCCTATTTGTTGATATCTTTTATATAATTTGTGCAGTTCATTTACATGTATTTTAGTTTTGCTGTGTGTTAAAAGAAGTTTACATCCTTGAGCTCTCCTTTCACACTCCCTGTTCCCCAGCAAGATTGTCATATAGTTCACTTTACAAAATGCTCACATATTGCAGTCAGAGAAAGAAAACATCAATCTCCAAGCTAGAAGAATAAACAACAATTTGAGAAAAGACATAACATGACATTTGATTTCTGTTTTGAATGCACAACAGATGCAGCAAGAAAAAATACAAGCTAAAGGCTTCTTTAGTGCTCATTCAGCTTCTGAACTCACCCATGATTATTTAGAGAGTGCTGCAGGACCCCCGCAACCCTACTTCCAGCACCAAGCCTGAAGACAACAATCGCTGTGATGGCTTCCAATCAGAGTGAGTCTCAATTTGCAACCTACCTCATTGATATTCATGGTGGAGGTTGGTTCGCTACCCACATCATGTCTGAATTGTACATAGGTGGGTTTGGAATATTATTTACAGCTCACAAAACTACTCTGTTTAAATAGCAACCAGCTTTATGCAAGATGCAAATAGTAAACCTGGCCAAAACGTTGTTTTAAAAGTTGCATGCATTACATATATGAATTCCCCTTAGCCAAGGGCATGAATGATACATTTACTAAGTTGCATTTACTTTAAACATTTTTACTTTTGTGAGGTTGGAGGTTTTATTAATAATGCTGGTTTACAAAAAAATAACGAAATGATGCACTTCTTTTTCATTTTTAATACCCTTAGTAAAGTAAATTGCTTTGATTTCTGACACCTATTCATATTATATCAGAGCAAAGGGTTTGCTGTCATGCATGCATTGCTCTGGAAATCCAACCCTGAGTTGTATGCTCATAGTGTGAAGTGTGCTCTTCGAGAATCATGCACCAGCATCCCCAGGGCCTACCTAACTCCAATGTCTATTTTTTTCTAGCTGTATTTCAGAGTGAGGAACTCAATGTCTTGGGCTCTAGCAACAAGTGTAGGAGCTCAAAGTGCTGTTGACTCAAAGTACATTGAGTTTGACAATGAAAGGAAGTGAGGCTTAAGGTACGGTTAACTATTATGCAGAGTGTAGTCACTCAGCTCCTATCACTTTTTCCTCAAATGTAAATGAACATTTGTTCTGCATCCGTGCCTCCCTGCATTCAAAGTTTTCTTCTTTATGCAACATACTCCTTTTTTATAGCATAAAAGGATGATGATCAGAAACAGAAGAAGACTGCTTTTCTGTTGAAAAAAGTAAGGTTTTGTAAGAGGGTATTCATAAATTGGATATTGTTTTAAATGACAAGCTAAACAATTTGAATTTTTAAATACCGTGGGCCTGATTCACAAAAGTAAGATACAGTTTTGAGTAAGTTACTTGTCTCTAGCCCCGGAGTAAAGCAATTGACTTACATTTGTGTGGGTGTGTGATGTACCCCTCCCTGACCGTCCCATATGTTCTAGTGGATGGAAATCAAAATGTGTCATCTACTGCTAAACCTAAAAGGATCAACCTACTAGTAGTAAGTGAATTATTCATTTTTCCGTGTTTGTGCATGGTGGTTTTATTAAATACAGAAGATACAAAAACTTGAATTTAGTCTTTCAAGGACAATTTGACAATATTGTGAATTCAGAAGTGTATGGCCAATAAGTTAAATGAGTTAAAAAAAACATGTGGTTGAAGCTTTTTTCACTGGTAAATTTATCCCATGGATGCTTAACTCTGAAATCAACTTATCTGTATATTATTCCCAAAGGTCACTTGATGTCTATGGTTAGACAAATCGAAGAGCATGCAATTATATCATATGTTTAATTGGTAAATACCAAATAGTAGCCCTTGCAATGGTTCTTTCCGCTCTATGAAAGTGAGAGGGATCAAGTGTTATTAATAAATTAGTGCCATAGAAGTAGCTTATGGCAGCTGATAGATCTGTGGTTTTAAAGGCCTATTAGAGAAAAATCATGCAGAAGTGAAAATGTGCACATTTGAATTACAGTGAGCAATGTGGCCCACCATTCGTATTTCTGACATCACGTTTAACATGAAGGCATTATGCATTTATATTTGAGTGAATTATTAACAGATATTAACATGAAAGTATTACTTTCAAGTAAAAACAGTATAAATAAAATGCATTCTGATTATTAACTAAATATGAATTAAACACACTTGTATTGAATTAAATGGTTTTCATAACGTGAAAAATAAATACACATTTAAACTTGCTTAGACATAACATGAATGATGTTTTAGATAAATAATTTGTCTTGCATATTTGATTTGAATTTAATGTGTCCAATAAGTTCCATTAATGTATGAAATGTATTCATTATATTAGTGTGCAGCTGGCTTGCTTAACAAGAATAGGCCTGAAGATTCATTTTGCAAGCATTTATGGAAAATGTACTTGTTCATTTTGTCCCCCTTACCCTGAATTATTTCTCTAGTCAGCAAATGTAATGTTGAATGTTTTAATGTATTTGTGACGGGATGGTAGGTAAGGAATCACTCCGACAGAAGTCCAAGTGTAAAAACAAAGAGGTTTTATTGGAATTATATGGATGAAGCAAGTGCAGGTACGTCTTTTCTGATCATTAATTGCTGAATTGGAGGTGGTGAGGGTTTGTTGGTATTCAGGTTTTCACTCTCCTCTTCTCTGCTCCACTTCTTTAGGGATTTCCCGGGAGGTACATGCAGAAAGAAGAGAACAGAAGTGGTAAGTGGACTGGGTATTATGGTCGTATGGTAAGTATCAAATTCCTTATACTTTTCTCCTCACTTTCTATTACTGATATTAGTCTTTTCAGTGTTTCTTTTATCTTAAACCTCCTTTCTTTCTATGGTTTTATTTACTTTTTCTCCCCCCCCCCTTTTATAGTGCTCGTGATCCTGTGCGTGATGACTTCGGTGGTATACACTCTTATTGTTTACGTGGTTAGTGGTAAGTGAAGTTTTCAGCTGTTCTCCCACCCCCTTCCCTGCACTCTTCCCCCCCCACTTTTATAGTGCTCGGTTGTGCCTTCTTTCGACTCTCTCTCTCTCTCTCTCCGCTGTTATTCAGGTTCAGGCTTGTGATCCCACGCACCTGTACTGCCACACTTCTCCAGAAGCATGGCGGGCTGCAGCAGCTCGTCCTCCCGGTCTCTGGGCTTCAGGATGGCTGATGTCCGTTCCCCACCGTCACCACCAAGATACGAGTGCTCCACCTGCCTCCTTGGACTCCTTTGGCTCCGTCCTCTGCTCCCGATATCCGTATGGTTGTCATCCGTCTCCTTGGTTTGATGGGATCTCCCTGCTCCTTGATCGCCTCCGACTCCTTCCTCATGAACCCCGGACGCCGAAAATTTCGACAGCAGCGATTTTAACTTCCTGACATCCCACCGTTTACAAACGTCCAGCCAATCACGGAGCGGTAAACTGGGCTGCCTAGGCCCACCGGTGGCAGTGTCAGCACAAGTGAAGTCTGAGTATGGGTGAACAGCGTCCAGCCCGTCACATACACTCCCCCTAGAGAGCGGCCTGTCGAGCCGCTCAGAGATCGGGTAGCGGGAGAGAAAATCCGCAGTCACCATTTGTTTTCCGGGCAGATGTTGAATTTGAAATGAAAAAGGCTGTAGGGAAAGAAACCACCGGAGAACGCGGGGGTTAGTGTCCTTATTATGAGCAAGCCATGTAAGAGGAGCGTGATCAGTAATGAGGGTAAAGGATCTGCCAGATAGATAATATCGGAGGGATTCCACAGCCCACTTTATTGGCAGGCATTCTTTCTCAATAATCGGATAATGTGTTTCACGGGGCAGTAGTTTCCGGCTGATGTAGAGAATGGGGTGGGATGTTCCATCCTCTTGGGGTTGTGACAATACAGCCCCAAGGCCCACGTCGGAGGCATCAGTGTGTAACAAAAAGGGTTTTTTGAAATCAGGATAACATAATACTGGTTCAGAGATAAGAGCAGCTTTAAGACGGTTAAAGCTTTGTAACGCAGTCACTGAAGGGGACCCTAGGGTGTTGGGATAGGATTTCTTTAACAATTCCGTAAGGGGTGCGGCTACTGTGGAGAAGTGAGGAATGAAACGTCTACAATACCCCACCAATCCCAGAAAAGACCGAACATCTTTCTTTCTTTTAGGGAATGTCATATTGGAGATAGCTTCTACCTTTTCGACTTGGGGAAAGATCTTACCACCTCCTACAACGTAACCCAGATATCTAATGCTCGTTTGACCTAGCCGGCATTTCTCAGGATTGGCAGTTAACTTTGCATTTCGTAAAGCCTGTAAAATGGTATTGAGATGGGTCATATGTTCTTCCCAGGAATTGCTATAGATAACAATGTCATCCAGATAGGCTGCGGCATATTGTCTAAAAGGTCGTAAGATTTCGTCCATGAGTCTTTGGAAGGTGGCAGGAGCTCCGTGGAGCCCAAAAGGGAGGACTGTAAAGTGGTACAATCCCGAAGGGGTAGCAAACGCGGTTTTCTCTTTATCTTCTTTCCTTAGGGGTATCTGCCAGTACCCCTTAGTAAGATCTAAGGTAGATAGGTATTTGGCCTGACCCAATCTCTCAATGAGTTCATCAATTCTCGGCATAGGATATGCGTCAAAATAGGTTACATTATTGACTCCCATATAGTCTACGCAAAACCTGGTTTAGGTACCAGTACTACAGGCGAACACCACGCGCTGGTTGATGGTTCTATAATCCCAGCAGCTAACATGGTTTTGACTTCTTTTTCTATAATCATTTGTTTGGCTTCAGGGATGCGGCATGGTCTCTGGCGGTGAACCGTATTGGTTTTAAGGCGAATGGGATGTTGGACTAGGGGGGTTCTTCCTGGATATTTGGAGAAGATATCATGATTGTGTCGTACTAGGTGGGTTAGTTGGTTGTGATAAGACCCAGTAAGGTCAGGATTGATCCAAGGTAAGGATGGGTTAGGGAGTTCAGGTTTGGTTAGGGTGGGGTATGGAATGTCTTCATTAATGTCAGTATTGATGTACCGAATGTTATTGTCTTCTGTAGGATCTAATCATTTTTTAAGCAGGTTAATGTGATAAATCTGTTCACTGCCACTTCCTTGGGGTATGGCCAATTTGTACGTGGTGGGATTAATCTGAGCTGTCACTTCAAATGGCCCTTGCCATCGAGCCAATAACTTATTATCTGTGCTAGGAAGCAACACCAGTGCCTTGTCCCCTACGGTCAAGGTTCGTATTGTGCTTCGGGTATCATATAGTCTTTTCTGTTTTTCCTGGGCCTCTCGCAAAGCAGTATGGGCTTCTTCCCAAACCGTGTGTAAATTCTCTCTTAACTCCCGGGTATATGTTAATAAATCTTTCACTTCTTCTTCCGTATCCTCCCATTGTTCGGCTAACATATTCAACAAAGTACGAGGTTGGCGGCCAAACAGTAATTTGAATGGGCTATGACCTAGGGATGCCTGTACATGTGTACGGATAGCATATAAGACTAACGGTAACTTTTTCTCCCAATCTTTGCCTGCGTCTGATATACTTTTTCGGATGAGGGATTTAATAGTTTTATTGTATCTTTCTACCAGTCCGGCAGTTTGCAGATGGTAGACTGAGGTGCGAATTTGTTTGACCCCTAATAAGTGGCATACTTCCGCCATCAGTCGGGACATAAATGGGGTTCCTTGGTCTGTTAATATTTCTTTCGGGAAACCCACCCTCGAAAAAAAAAAAATCTTTGCTTGGGCAATGATTTTAGTGTGTATACTGGGAAGAGCTATGTCCTCTGGAGAACGTGTAGCATAGTCTACCAACACCAATACGTATTGCCTACCCCGCGTGGAGGGCGTGAGGGGGGCCAATGAGATCCATCCCAACTCGTGTAAAAGGGATATCAATAATAGGAAGGGGTTGGAGTGGGGCAGGAATTTGAGAAGAGGGGTTGTATAACTGGCATTTGGGACATTCCGCACAATGTCTACGTATTTCACCATAAACCCCGGGCCAATAAAACCGTCTAAGTACTGCCTCTTCAGTTTTCTCCCTTCCCAAGTGTCCTTCCCCGTTATCCCCATGTGCAAGTTGTAATACTTGTTGCCGATGACTTCTGGGTACCACTAACTGAAGGTCGTTTCCCCGGGTGGGTGTGGGTTTGCGATACAGTAATTGGTTGTGAACTATGAACCTGGGACCTACCCCTTGTATGTCCCCAGACTGCGCCTGTTGCCATGCATGTTTCAAGGAGGGATCCTCGTTCTGATTCCGCCGGAAATCTCCTGTAATCGTGCGAACTCTCCCAGATAGAAAAAAATCTTCATCAGACGGGAGGGATTGCCAATAGGAGTGTCTTTGCTCTCTTTTTTGTCTTTTACTGAGGGTAACTCGAATTCTTTTTGTTCCCTCTGGCATGTCTCCTTCGGGTGCTTCCGCCCATGAAGACGTCAGCATGTGTTCTTGCCCAGCTCGTTCCAATAAGGAGGAAAAATCCACATAATCGGTACCAATGATTATGTCTTCCTCTAGTTTGGAGAGTACTCCGACTCTGAGGTCCTCTGACCACTCTCTCCATTGTAATTTTATTGTAGCTAAGGGATAGTACCGCTGATCTCCATGTACACATGTGATTAGAACTTGTTGCCCTTTTTCTATTTGGTCTGACAATACTAGATTTTTTCTTATTACGCTATGACTACAACCGGAGTCAAGGAGGGCTGTTCTTTTCTCATTATTGACAACAATGGGAAAGATATATTTGGGTTTGTCTCCTCCAGACCAGAACACCCTTCCCTTAGTTAGCCCTATCTCCATGGGTTCTTCGGTTTCCTTATTATGCGGACAATTACGGGCAATATGTCCCCACTCTGAACAACTGTAACATTGGGGTCCAGGGCCCGCGTTTCCGGCTAGCCTGGGGCCTGTGGCGGATGATCTATCCATACCAGGTATTATTACAGGTCGCTGGAGACTATTTCTTGATGTGGTTGGCCGCATAGGGGGGAGGGGAACCCGACTTGTGGTAGCCCGGAAGTCTGCACCTCTATGATAAGCGCAGGCAAGATCTACTGCAGTGTCATTTGTTAACCCGGGATGTTGTCTTACCCAGTTCCTGGTGGTGGGTGGTAAAGCATCCAAATACTGTTCTAATACTATGACATTAAACATATCGTCTTTTGTGTTTTCCGTGGGTTGTAACCATCTCCCGCCAGCATGTTGAACTCAGTAATATAAGGTGCGGGGTTCTCTTGATGCTGCCATTTCGTCTGTCTAAACTTAGTACGATAACTTTCAGGATCTAAGCCCACTCGTTCTAGAATTGTCTTTTTAAGGTCTTTATAAGGCAGGTTCTCACTTGGATTAACGGCTTGGTACGTGGTTTGTAATTGTCCAGTGAGCAGGGGGGAGATATATTGACCCCATTTGTCCTCAGGCCAGTTAGCAGTGCTGACCACTCTTTCAAAGTTTGTGAAAAAAGAGTCCGGATCAGCACGTTCCTGATACTTTTGTAACACACTACTGGGCACCGTAGGATGTACTTTAGTATGGGCGATGGTATCAGTGAGCTTACCTAATGCGGTTTCATGAACCAGCTGATTATTGGCCATAATTGTTGCCTGGCTTTTTGGTGCGGTCTGCAACGCCTCCCTTTCTTCTTTGGCTTCTTTCATCTGTTGCTCCCATATCATTTGGACATGCCGTTTTCCTTCAGCCAACTGGGCGACAACATCAGCTATTGTAGATTTTTCCTCCATGGTGGCGGTTTCCTTCAGATCACACTTCTGACACCACTTGTGACGGGATGGTAGGGAAGGAATCACTCCAACAGAAGTCCAAGTGTAAAAACAAAGAGGTTTTATTGGAATTATATGGATGAAGCAAGTGCAGGTACGTCTTTTCTGATCATTAATTGCTGGATAGGAGGTGGTGAGGGTTTGTTGGTATTCAGGTTTTCACTCTCCTCTTCTCTGCTCCACTTCTTTAGGGATTTCCCGGGAGGCACATGCAGAAAGAAGAGAACAGAAGTGGTAAGTGGACTGGGTATTATGGTCGTATGATAAGTATCAAATTCCTTATACTTTTCTCCTCACTTTCTATTACTGATATTAGTCTTTTCAGTGTTTCTTTTATCTTTAAGCTCCTTTCTTTCTTTGGTTTTATTTACTTTCCCCCCCCCCTTTTATAGTGCTCGTGATCCTGTGCGTGATGACTTCGTTGGTATACACTCTTATTATTTACGTGGTTAGTGGTAAGTGAAGTTTTCAGCTGTTCTCCCACCCCCTTCCCTGCACTCTTCCCCCCCACCCCCTTTTATAGTGCTCGGTTGTGCCCTCGTTCGACTCTCTCTCTCTCTCTCTCTCTCCGCTGTTATTCAGGTTCAGGCTCGTGATCCCACGCACCTGTACTGCCACGCTTCTCCAGAAGCGTGGCGGGCTGCAGCAGCTCGTCCTCCCGGTCTCTGGGCTTCAGGATGGCTGATGTCCGTTCCCCACCGTCACCGCCAAGATACGAGTGCTCCGCCAGCCTCCTTGGACTCCTTTGGCTCCGTCCTCTGCTCCCGATATCCGTATGGTTGTCATCCGTCTCCTTGGTTTGATGGGATCTCCCTGCTCCTTGATCGCCTCCGACTCCTTCCTCATAAACCCCGGATGCCGAAAACTTTGACAGCGACGATTTTAACTTCCTGACATCCCGCCGTTTACAAACGTCCAGCCAATCATGGAGCGGTAAACTGGGTTGCCTAGGCCCACCGGTGGCAGTGTCAGCACAAGTGAAGTCCGAGTACGGGCGAACAGCGTCCAGCCCGTCACAGTATTCCAGGAGAAGAGACATGTTTGAGATGCAGTAATGTAACAATATTTCTTCTTAGCTGTCGAATGGAGCAGGAAGCTCCAGCACTCATGTGAAAGAGTATTAGTTTACTTTATTGTGGATCATGTAAGAGGAAGTGTATGTTTCAGATAATCAGAAAATTTAATATTACAAATATTTTACACCTAGCACTCTGAAGTTAAGCCTACTGCTTTGCCAACCTACCAAGGGGGTAAGCAGGGGTTAGCTGAGGGTGATTGTCTTTTACCCTGCCTAGAGTGAGGGACCTTGCTTGAACAGAGGGTAACCTGACTGTCAACCAAAGACCCCATTTCTAACATTGGTGATCAGCATATGGGATTTGGACTTGGATGTGTACTTAACATACAGTAATTAGGTGGACACAACTGTTTGAGTTCTGACCACTACGTGACCACATACTACTTGTTTTGTGAATCAGCTTTTTGTTCTCTGATGTCCTCCTGGAAATATTGCTAATATATTCAGACTCTGGTTTTTGGTTTTGAAGCCTTTGCAGAATGGAAGCCAATTTCTGGCACCTATTTATCTATAAAAAGTGGCAGCTTAAAGCATTCTGCATGGAAAGGGGACTGGCTGTGAACAAGAAATCCAGAAGGGAAGATCTTGAGTCAGCCCTGTTTCAGTATGAGTTGAAACGTTGTCAGGCAACACCACTAAATGGGTCTGAGGAGGAGAACTACTCTGAGGAGGAGGACTACTCTGTGGAGGAAGGCAGTGGCTCTGAGGAGGGAACAGAAAGAGATGATGGCTCCCAGCTCGAATCTGGAGTCTGGAAGAGCTAGAAGCAGAGCTTGAGAGGGCTGAGGAGAAGAGAGCCTTAGCCCTGGAAAAAGAGAGGATAGCAGCTCAAGAGCTGAGATGTGAAGAGCTGAAGCTGGAGGCCATGAGGGCTGAGTCCAGTTTAGATTGTGGCAGTAAAAATCTTGTATCCAGTATTGCTGAAGAAGTGCACATGCCCAGAGATGTGGTGCCCTACTTGAAGGAGGGAGTTAAACACACACCAGGAGGTTCAGGGGTATGAGGTAGCTCCAGTGATGCACAGGGTCCCTGAGGTGGATTGAGGAACTGGCACAGGGAGTCATATTCCTAGTGATGGGAGGGACACCCGACTGGCTCTAGGTGAGAGTGACAGGGAGAGGGGTTCCCCCAGGTAGAAGTCCTGGTTATGGAGTGTGAAGACATCCCAGAAGAGTGTGGGTTGAATGTCAGGGACAGTCGGGTACTGTCTCACTAGTCTCAGGAGGGTGATGTGGGGTACTTTTTCAAGGCAGAGTCACTGGATGGTTGGGTGAAGGGTACTTTGGTTAATTCATGTGAGGGGCTGAGTGATGTAATTGCTGGAGACTGTATGTCTAGTCCTTATTTTCCAGAGCTACGCCAACACCAGGTGGAGTGTGAGTTCTCTGACCCCAGGGAACTTACACTGGAAGCAGACCTCTGGGTGAGTAACAGAGAGTCTGAAGAGGCATTTAGGGGTGCTCCTGAGAGGAGTGGTCTAGGTATTTCCCAACCAGGTGAGGTAGGGAAGGATTGTAGTGTCCTAGGTAGGTCCCAGTGTAGTGGGATGGGTGAGGGACCCCATGTCCAGTCGCAGAGGAGAGGGAATGGGGATGGGCTGAGGCCCAAGGTGACCAAGATCTGGTCCTAGGTCCTGGAGGGTTCCATGAGGGAACACCAGGAGGGGAGCCTAGCCTGTACTGTAGGGCCATCTGTTGAGGGAGACCCCACAGTGTCAGGAGAACTTGGAGGGGTAGCTGTAGCCAGCTTCCCACCAGTTCTGGTGTCTGGCAGTACCACTCCTAGTGGTGGGCTGCAAAAGTCCAGACAAAGGGTTGAGAGGGGGTTCCGGACCCCAGTGGAGAACCTGGAGGGTCAGTTCTGAGAGCAGAGCCCCCCAGCAATGATCTTTGTGAGACCATTTCTGGGTTGGGGGGAATCCAGACTCTGTGAGATGGGCAGAGGTCAGGAGACCTGCGCCAGTCAGACTCTTGTGTGGCCCTTGGGGACGGTGTGGCCCAGCTCTGAAACCTGAAATCTGAAATTAATTGTTAAACTGTATTTTGATGATTTACTGATGTCATGATTATCTGCTTTAAATTCTAATTTTGTGTTGTTGCTGATCTACATAATTCTTTTGGAGTGTTTAACAGTATGGATGTTTCGTAGATTGAATCTTTTCAGACGTTTTGGTCAGCCTGTGGTTTATAACTTAATTTTGTGCACCATTTGTGTGACCTTGATTTTCAGATTGTAATAAAGCTTTAACACTTTATTTGGCTTGGAGTTTGATTTGGAGTTTAATTGTTCATGGTGTTCAGAAAATGTTATGTTAAAATGTTATTGATTTGTGATTGAATTTTTTCTGACTACTATCTCTTCATCAAGTTCAAAGATGCAGGCGACCGCCATAGGTGAGAATTGTGATGGTGTCTCACCTGCACGCTGGTGTTTCTTGAACCTGGAATAGGAGAGTAAATACTCCTTTCCGGGGCCGCAGTTTTGGTAGCAGAGTTACAGTTATGTCTTGTGAAGAGTAGGCCAGAATTTTCCCACATTCAGAGTTGTTCTTGTTGTAGTTATAAGGGTTGATGAAATTTCAACGCTGTGTTACTAGTGTACGGTTTGTGTTTTGATTAGGGTTTGCACTTGCAATCCTTTGGCAAATTGCAGTGAAGTGTGAGCTATAAAGTGAAGTAGAGAGTTTGCATACTCCACAGTAATTGAGTAGGGAGTTTGTGTACTCCAAAGGAAGAGAGTGGGGAGTTGGCATACTCCAAGTGAATGTGGCATTTTGTGCTAAAAAATCACCCACATGGTTTTTGTAATGGGTCTTGCGTGGCCTAAGGAGACACTTGGTTAATTTATTGTCTGCAGGTAAGTTGTTGGTCCATTGAGTGCCTGTTGAAAACACCAGTAGTATTTTCCTTGAGTGTGTATTGTTGTTGATTGGTATTAAGTGAATCCTGATTGCACATGGAGGATCCTTACTACTCAGAGTCAAATCTTTTTATTGCGTTTGAGAGAAAGCCACAGCCGGAAAAGTAGTTGTTTGTGAGAAAGACCACAGTCAAAATTTCCATACAGCTACTGAAGTGTTTGAGTCCTACCTGTAGTGAGCAGACAAGTTTTGGTTGTGTGCTCGCAATACTTTGCATCTAGATTTTGCTGGAGAAGTGTGTGAGAGGGCTCTGAAATGAGTCACAGCTGCTGAGCAGAGCGAGTGAGATGTTGTTTGGTCTGCGATGGTCTGTTGGTGATAAAAGCCACACATGGATAAGTGGACAAGACTGCGCTGCTGTAGGCCGAGAACAGCTCGTGAATAGGATTGTGGGATTGAAAACTACTTCCTGGTTCAGTAGATTTTGTGTTTGTGGATTGAATTTGTGTAAAAATGAACTTTTTCAAAGCTTTAAGGAGTGCGTTGAGGGGGGCATCCAAAGTAATGGAAGAGAGAGGAGTTTCAGCATGTCTTTGGGTAAATAAAGGGTTCAAATTAACTGAGAAGGACTTTAGTTTTTCCTAGTTATGGTACATTTAATTTGAGAATTTTAGAGAATCTGAGGAGGGTGATGTATGAATCAAGGCTCCTTCCTAGACCTGCACAATTTGAAGCATTTGCTATTTGGGAAGTAATAGAGAGACAAAAAGAAGCTCAGAAATTAAAAAGGAGAGTGAGGAAAGCAGAAAAGAAGCTAGTGGAAGGTAGGTGGGATATAGAGCAGAAAATGTGGAGAGCAGATACATTACATGCAGTGAAGTTATTTCCCGCAATTACACAGGAAGGTGATGGAAGTGTTAGCCCAAAGCTAAAAAGAAATCTGAAGAAGATATAGAACAGAAATTGGATACAAATAAGAGAGTAGCAGATGTTGAGAGTGATTCAGATGATGAATTTATAACTTGGTTTTTGCAGAATTGTCCCCCTCCACATAATGCAGTTGAATCTGTCATTGAGAATGTAGTCCCAAATATTGCTCCGGTTGCACAAAGCCAGGTTCAGATAATGCCAAGTGTGCTTATTGCTAATGATGCACAGGTACCAGTGATTTATCCATCAGTTACAAATGTTAACACAGTTCAGAATGTCTCAGCTCAAGTTATGCCACAGCAAATTCAGAATGCAGGAATGAGTCAGTTTAAGTCCACATCTAATATACAGACACTTGCACAACTTATGAATCAGACAGACCATGCCAATGTATTCCCCAGTAATGACACTGCAAAATATTTCCCTGAATCAGTCAAATCAGACTTTTGGTACAGTATTAACTGGTCAAGGTAAAGGTAAAGGTAAAGGATTAATGTTCATTGAAACACATGGTGGTTATTCTGTGCCACATAGGCAGATCAGGAGGTACATTTAACAGAATGCAACTTGATTTCATTGAGAGTCCCCGACCGTCAGCCTGGCCGTGGCAGTAAATGGCGCCATGGTAAAGGGGATTTGGGGTGCCCCTGGGGGCCTCTGCACTGCCCATGCACTTTACATGGGCAGTGCAGGGGCCCCCAGGCAAAGCCCCATCACGCATTTCACTGCCCAAATTTCAGGCAGTGAAATGCTCGATGGGTGCTACTGCACCCGCTGCACATCAGCATTGCCGCCAGCTCTATTACGAGCCGGCAGCAATGTTGATGTGACTTTTCCACTGGCCGAGCGGACGGTAACACTTTTACCATCCTCTGGCCCAGTGGAAAAGTCCAAATAGGGAGCCAGAAATACTGCCAGCACTGGCGGTATACTGGCGCCTGCAGCTTCGGTGGTCTTCTTTGAAGACAGCCAAAGTTGTAATGAGGGCATTAGTGCTGGATTTTTGCAATGGTTTAGCTGATGTGGTTTGCTCTTTGTTTTACCAGGTTGAAGCAGCAGCAGTTCTAACAGCCCAGGAACAGTGTTCCAACTCGATAGATGGCAACTTAGTTGTAGTAAAGAAGCATGCTAGGAAGACTTTCTTGGAGCTAAAGTGGAAAGGACCATTTCAAATCATCTTGGTGACGACAATAGCTGTGAAGTGTGCTGGTCTTTCAAACTGAATACACGCAAGCCAAACAAACAAAGTTCTGCGTCCTCTTGAAAGCACAGAGTCTGATTATTAAAGAGCGAATGCTGATAAACAAGGTGTTCGGCTTGACCAAGCTGTGAGGACTGAACCAGTGGCTGAAGAAGAAAACATGCAGAAAAAGATGCAGACAAAGACACAGATAAAGGCACAGACAAAGGTGTAAGCAGCCAGCAAACAGTTAAAAGTGCAGGACAGCAAGGTCAAAGTCAAGATCAACTGATTCCTGCCAGTGAAGCAAAAGATGTGAAAGCAGTTGCATCCAGAAAGAGAACTGTGAAAGTAGACAAATGGCCTGCAGCTGCACATGAACTGGTTGGTGATATACTCCCATCAGTTACAGAAGCAGTCTAAGAGTCAAATCAGAGTGAAGATGAAGATGGTGCTGTAAGGAGAACAAAAAGAAAAAGAGTGCCAAGTCACAGATACTCTTCACCTGAATGGATCTATTTTTCCACTAATTAATGGGAGATCGTGTTTATGGCCTTTTGTTTTGACAGTGAGAATTCAGTTAAACATTCTGGAACTTGAAAATGCATATGAACGTAGCTTTTAAATAATCTTGCTAATTGACCAACAAAGACATTAAACTTTAGAGATAACAGTAAGTGATCATCAAACTGTGTACTATTGAAAACAAAAATTGTAACTGATTTTTGAGAACTTTGTGCTGAGCTGAAGAACTTTCTTGAAGATTGAGAATTGCTGTAAATACTGCAAAGAGAATATTAAAGAATTTTTTGTTTTGTTTTTGACTTTTGCTCGCTTTACCTTATATTTTTCTTTACTCCTCTGATTCTACAGACATGATGAATCCTGGACAGGGCAAACAACTTATGGGTAGATATGTGTGCATTGGTTTGATAATAGTAAATATGATTGTGTGCATTTCATTGATTGCAGGAATGAGTGTTTCAATGAAAGGAGTGGTGCAAAGTACACCAACTCCAGTACTGAGAATGTAAACATCTGAACAGGATAAGGTTTAAAAAGATGAGGAATTGCTTCACTTAAGTAACACAATGGAGATTTATCTTCCAATCTATATTATAGCTTGCTGTATGAGTATGTAGACACAATGAGTGCGTGTGATTGTTATGTGTGTACACAAATTCCTTCATCAGTACAAGAAGGAATCACTTATCACAGCTCACAACTAACTAATGGAATTAGTTGCAGTTTATTATCAACACATTTGTACAACCAGGAGTACATTCATTAGTTCTACTGAAACTACAAACTCGTTTTTTCTTTTGCTCCCATTAATCAGCATTTGAACAGTATTTCAAAGGCTAGATCAAAGACATGGTGGAAGTTTTCTTTGAGCCAACACTGACTTTTGGCACAGCTTATGCACACCCGAAAAAACTGACATGTATTCTCAAACAGGTAGAAAAGGAGTTCATTAACCAGGTAGAAGATAGAAGAAAAGCAATGAAAGAAAGGGCATTCGGAAATAGTTAGCAAGAATAAATCATTTTCTGCATGCATTGTGCCACTTTGTAACACTCTGCGCTACATTATGCCTGTGCCAGGCAAAATGTATGCAAAGGGGGTGTTCCCCCGTTGGGGGGAAGGGATGGTGCAAATAAATCTAAGAGATTTATTTGCATAATTGTTTTCTGCACTTTTAACGCTTGCTTAGAGCAGATGTTAAAAGGAGGGCCACCATTTTTTACAATGGGCCTCAATGGGCTTTGCAGGATTAGCATCAACATTTTTTATGCTAATCCTGCAAAGTGCCGAATTAGTGTAAACATTTATGGCTCTAGTTCCCTAACTACCGCTATGGTGCACCGTATCTTAAATACAGCACACATTGGGTTGCATTAGGGGGTACTAAAGGGCTAGAAAAGTGGTGCTGCACTAGGTGCAGTGCCACTTTTCATAAATCTGTCCAGTAATATTTTGGCAGAACCTTGTAACTGGAGGAAGATGACAATGCACATTTGCTGAGAACATTATTGTATGTATCAGAATTTAGTTGTGCCATCTACAATTTTTGAATGCTGAAATCAACACCCAGTATGTGCCCAATCAAGGACCAATCCAATAGATTTTTGAACAGAAGTTGGTCCCTCTCAGAAACCTATGTGATGTCAGTACCCCTATGAAACTTCTTGAATTCAGTCCACTTTTGTCTTCAAGCTGTCCAGATCTCCGGGCCAGATTCAAGAAACTCTATCACCACATAAGTGTCCTTTTTTTCATGCTAATGTGGTGTTCGGCTTCAAAAATCGCCACGCCATATTTACAAAGTGCCGCAAACTTTTCCTGATGAGTTTTCTCATCATAGTCTTAACTGCCCTATTCTGTTATGTGGTTCAGTACTAATAAGGCCAACTAATTCTGAACTACTGATCTGTCCTATGTTGCTCGTGTTCTGCAATGTAATAATGCTGCTATCAACTGACGCCAGAGGATGGTAATGCTCCGTCTCGACAAATCAATGCTGTCTGCTGTCCCATGACGAGAGGTATAACTAAATGTGGTTCCTCTTTTCCTTTTCAGTTTGTCACTTACCAGCAAATGTTTGTAGTGAGTCATTCTAGTTAGATGTTTCCAAATTATTTTTGTCTTCTTTTCATTTTTGCTTTTGCCCGCATGTGTTAGCCCATTCCCACACATGCAAGTCTCTATTTTGGTTAGTGTTAGGAATGGCCCAGCTCTATAACCTGGAATTTGAAATTAGTTGTTAAACTGTCTTTTGAACATTTACTGATGTCATCATCCTCTGCTTTGAATTCTAATAATAATGTTCGTATTGTGTTGCTGCTGATCTACATAATTCACTTGGAGTGTTTAACAGTATTGATGTTTAGTAGATGAGATCTTTTCAGAAGTTTCGGTCAGCCTATGGTTTTCATGTATGTTTATAACTTAGTTTTGTGCACCATTTATGTGACATTGATTTTGGGATTGTAATGAAGCTTTTACATTTTATTCGGTTTGTAGTTTGATTTGTAGTTTAGTTGTTCAGAAAATGTTATGGTAAAATGTTTTTGATGGTTAATTGAATGTTTTCTGACTACTACCTCTTCCCCAAGTCCAAAGATCCAGTCGACCACCATTGGTGATGAATGTGATGTTTTCTCATCAGTTGTTGTTGAACCCGGAATAAGGGAGTAAATGCTCCTTTCTGGGGCCCCGGGGTCGCTCCAGCAAAATCCTCTCCCAAATGACCTATGACGAGCAGAAAGCCTCCTTGAAATTTGAAAAATTAATAGGAGATATCTCATGCAATGTCATTGTCCAACCTCAAAATCCAACATAAAGTTAGTGAAGCTATCAAGAATGAGGGAACATTTAGTTGGCATTCTAAATAGGATGGAAGTGAATTTTTAACAAAGCATCACATATCAAGCATCACATTAAGCAATCTAACATACCACTGGGGTGTTAAAGAATAGATAACCTTTCCCTATACTTTACCATATGGACATTTCCACCCCAACATGACAGAGTCTTGATATGATAAAGTATGAGGAAAAGAAAAAAAGCGTAATACAATTAGAAAAGGTTTGTAAAAAAATGTTTATGTTAAATATTAATGTTATTTTTTTAGATGTTGACTTTATATGTAGCATCACAAAACAAAATAAAATGATGCATGGAGTGTTGAAACTTTTCAAACTCTCTAACCCAATCACAGCTCTGGTATTAATCCATCATTATTTTGCTCGCCGGGTCACCCCAGTTTGGACCCAGCCATAATCAAATCTCCCTTGACCCTGTTCCCCATGGGAACAGTCCAGCCTGAACTGCCAGGCCAGGTCCTGCATGGACATGAACCAATCATCTTGGTACCACTTGCACGGTATCACCATTCATCAGCTAGGCTATCTTGAATCCAGTAGCGCAGCGAGCAAGGTATCCACCTTTGGGCATACCCTAGCTGCTTAAGGCGCATAAGACAACATCATAAAAACAAAATAAAATGATGGACGGAGTGTTTGAAACTTTTCTCAAACACTGACCCCAAGTCACAGATCTGGGTTTAATCCATCATAATTTTGCTCACCATGTCACCCCAGTTTGGACCCAGCCATATGCAAATCTGTCTTAACCCTGGGCACAGTCCAGCCCGAACTGCCAGGCCAGGTCCTGCATGGACATGAACCAATCATCTAGGGATCACATACATGGTATCATCCTTCATCAGCTAGGCTAGCTTGAATCCAGTAGCACAGCGAGCAAGGTATCCACCTTTGGGCATACCCTAGCTACTTAAGGCGCATAAGGCAACATCACAAAACAAAATAAAATGATGGACGGAGTGTTTGAAACTTTTCTCAAACACTGACCCCAAGTCACAGATCTGGGTTTAATCCATCATAATTTTGCTCGCCATGTCACCCCAGTTTGGACCCAGCCATATCCAAATCAGTCTATACCCTGTTCCCCATGGGAACAGTCCAGCCCAAACTTCAAGGCCAGGTCCTCCCTGAAAAATAAACGAGCATCCTGTGACAGGTTTCAGGGGATGACCCTTCATCAGCCATGCTAGCTTGAATCCAGTGGCACAGAGAGCCAGAGAGCCATGTCTTGGCATACCCTAGCCACTTAAAGCACATAAGATAACATCACTAAATAAAATGATGGACAGAGTGGTAAAACGTCTCAAACACTCACCCCCAGTCGCAAATGACCAACCTCATGAATATTCATGAGGTTGGCCGCAATTTGCAACCCCATTGGGAATCACCTCCCTCACAGGGATGGTGACCTGCTGGAGACAGCAGACCACCATGTCTGTGACTGCTTTTAAATAAAGCAGATTTATTTTTTTTAAATGCAGCCCGTTTTCCTCAAAGGAAAATGAGATACATTACAAAAACAAAAATGAAACGTTTTCCCTGGGACCACTGCCTGCTCTGAAAAAATATTTTTGATGCCATTCACAAAGGGGAAGGGGTCCCATGGGAACCCTTCCCGTTTGTGAATGGGCTAGCACCAGTTTGAAACTGGTGCTAACTGCGATTGTTTTGTGGCCGCATTCACTGTCACAAAACAATGCTACATCGCGCTGCGACTCGCAATTAGGAAGGGAACACCCATTTCCCAATTGCAACTCGCAAACCTATTTTGCGATTTGGTAAATAGATTACTGTATCGCAAAATAGGCTCTGTACATACCAAAATGTTTTTTTTCCTGTCGCAAACGGTCTGATTCTGCGAATCGGGCAGTTTGCGACAAGAAAAATGGTACGTACATGTGCCCCATAGTACTGACTGGACAATCCTTTTTTTACTATTATTATTGTGTGCCAATGAACGGTGATTACTAGCCCACACCACTTTCCCTGAGTAAGCCTTGAACTGCTTTGATTCACTACCCTGAAAGAGTAAAGCTCTACAAAGGAGTACTTGGCACCCAATAAGGAGAATTTTGGACCTATTGTTGGTGCAGGTAACACAACTTATAACCCAGTTTACAACAGAAAACAAATGTCCCTTGCATAGTGATAAAGGTGCACCCCTGCCCTGAGTAGCCCAAGTGTGCAGATGTCTGGCTTCCCAGTGTTGATTTTTCTTGCTATAGGCAAGCACAGGTCATGCGTGTGTGCCATGACATAGGTCTGTCTCATGGATTGCGGTTTTATTGGGCTGGGATGGGCAGCCAAAGTGCTACCCACATAGTGGTGAAAGACTACTGCCTTTACCAGAACTTAAGCAACATGAGCACAGTGGAGACACTGTACCATGTAAAGATTAGTAGGAATTAATAGATATTTTGTATCTGTGTCACTGAAGTGAAGACACAGGCTCACTCACTTAAATGTCAACTGCTGTGTGCTTACCTCATCCTGTGCCTAGATTGGTTTGATGTGCAGTACTGTACAGTGCATGTATCATCAACATGTGCTGAGGGTCTGTGTAAATGTGAATGGTACAATACAAGGATAATTCTGTATTGTGCAGTGTGTGCATGTTATATACATGTGAACAGTGTATCTGTGCCTAAGAGTGGTACAATACATAATGTATGTATTAGACCTGACAGCCTTAGGGTGGTCACCCCTAACTTTAAGCCTGCCTCCCTCCACTTTTTAGACACTGTTTTTGCTGATTTTCAACCTATGCGCAGTTTACCACTCCTAACCAGTGCTAAAGTGCATATACTCTCTCCCTTTAAACATGGTAACATTGGATCATACCAAATTGGACTATTTAGTTTACTTATGAGTCCCTAGTAAGGAGCACTATATGTGCTCAGGGCCTGTAGATTAAATGTTACTAGTGGGCCTGCAGCACTGATTGTGCCACCCACTTAAGTAGCCCCTTAACCGTGTCCCAGGCCTGCCATTACAAGTCCTGGGTGTGAAGTTTCACTGGCAATTCTACTTGGCATCTAAAAGTACTTGCCAAGCCTAAAACTCCCATTTTTCCACATATAAGTCACCCCTAAGGCATGCCCTAGGTAACCCTAGGGCAGGGTGCTCTGTAGGCAAAAGGCAGGACATGTACCTGTGTAGGTTATACGTCCTGGTAGTGGAAAACTCCTAAATTCGTTTTTACACTGCTGTGAGGCCTGCTCCCTTCATAGGCTAACATTGGGGCTGCCCTCATACATTGTTTCAGTGGTAGCTGCTGATCTGAAAGAAGTAGGAAGGTCATATTTAGTATGGCCAGAATGGTGATACAAAATCCTGCTGACTGGTGAAGTTGGATTTAATATTACTATTTTAGAAATGCCACTTTTAGAAAGTGAGCATTTCTCTGCACTTAAAATCCTTATGTGGCTTACAATCCACATCTGGCTTGGTTTAGCTGACAGCTCCCTTGTGCATTCACTCAAACACACCCCAAACACAGGATACTCAGCCTCACTTGCATACATCTGCATTTTGAATGGGTCTTCCTTGGCTGGGAGTATGGAGGGCCTGACACTTGCATTTCAAAGGACAGTAGCCTGCCCTCAAACAAAGGACTGCCACACCCCCTACTGTGACCCTGGCAGACAGGATTGAACTGAAAGGGGACCTTGTGCACTTCTAAGCCACTCTTTGAAGTCTCCCCCATTTCAAAGGCACATTTGGGCATGTAAACAGGGCCTCTGCCCCTACCAACTCAGACACTTCTTGGGGTAGACACTCTACCTCACAGACACTTCTGGACAAGAAACCTGCTGGTGAAGAATCCCTGAACCAGACCTGCTAAGAGGAACTGCCTGGCTGCCCAAAGGACTCACCTGGACTTCTTTTCTGAGAGGGACTGCTGCCATGCTGTTTTCCTGCTGCCTTGCTGCTCTCTGGCTGTGGTGAAGAAGTGCTCTCCAAGGGCTTGGATAGAGCTTACCTCCTGTTCCTTGAAGTCTCATGACCAAAAAGACTTAGGGCCAGATGGATCATCACGGCCCATTGCGATTCGGAAATCGCGATTTTTAAGAAATCGCTATTACCGACTCACAAAGGGCCATGTATCACATTTGTGAATCGGTAATAGCGATTTCTTAAAAGTCGCAAATGCTATTACCACATCGCAAATTGCGATACCGGCCCCATTCGCAGCTATGGGCCCCATAGCTGCAAATTTTTTGCATTTTCAAAATTGCGATTTCTGAACCAGAAATCACAATTTTGGAAATGCAAAAGGCCAGGGTGCTCCTGCACCCCAATTTTATTTTTTTTAACATGTAAGGTACACACATGCCAAAAGGGCATGTGTGCTTTACATGTTCAATTTAAAAAAGCAGTTTTACTGCATTTTTACATTTTGCACCAGTTTACCACCTGGTTGGAGATCATGGTATTTTGCATGTGCAAAATGCCATTCTGCAAAAAATCGCAATTTGCGATTTTTTGCAGCATTGCCTTGCGACCTGGATTTTGCGAATTCGCAAAATCCAGGTCGCTACGCTAAAAATAAAATTTTTAGCGATTTCTACTTTGTGGTCTGCGAATGCCTTTCATTCAATGCAGACCACTATTTTGCACTCGCAAACGGGCGATTTTACCGTTTGCGAGTGAAAAATATTTTCATACATCTGGCCCTATATCTCTACAAGAAGGACTCCTTGAGCAGCAAAATTAGACGCAGAGCCTGCCAGAAATGACGCACAGCCTGCACCGCTGTGAAAATGTCAACAATGCAGCCTGACTTCCAATGAGAAGATCGACGCAGCACCAGCGTAGTGACTGGAAATTCGACGCATGGCCCACCAGATCGACGCACAGCTAAGCCGCAACAGCAGCCTGACTTCCAGAGAGGAATCGACGCAGCACCTGCCATGCGGTGGAAAATTAGACACTACGCCCAACGAATTGACACAGCTCCTGTGACTTCGTCCTGCCAGTGCAGGAAATCCACTCACCGTCCCGGGGGCGTCTGAAAACCCCGCAACCCAAAGAGGATCCATGACCGAGTGCCGGAAATCGACGTACAGCCATCCCGTGTGAAAACAAAACAACGCATCACTGTGTGCGGCCCAAGAAATCCACGCACACCCTCTTTGTTTCCACGCATCTCCTCCTCTGCGGCTCTTTGCAGAGACTTTTCACACAAGCCAGGTACTTTGTGCTTGAAAGAGACTTTGGTTGCTTTTAAAAGACCTAAGACACCTTATATCACTTTTACAGAGATATTTGAACATATACTTATAGCATTTTAATCGTTTTGACCTGCATTTATCCAGATAAATACTATATATTTTTCTAAATACCGTGTGGTGTATTTTTTGTGGTGCTATATGGTGTTATTGTATGATTTATTGCACAAATACTTTACACATTGCCTTCTAAGTTAAGCCTGACTGCTCAGTGCCAAGCTACCAGAGGGAGGGCACAGGATAATTTGGATTGTGTGTGACTTACCCTGACTAGAGTGAGGGCCCTTGCTTGGACAGAGGGTAACCTGACTGCCAACCAAAAACCCCATTTTTAACAGGATGTTATTCTGTGACATACGTATATGTTATATATTAATTTGCTGGGTGTAGCTGTGCCTGTGAATGGCACAAAAAAAATGGAAAACTCTTGGCTCCATTTTATGAGTACCCAGGCTGCTTGGTGAACCATGAGGAGAGGAGGTAGATTAATCCCCACAGACAGATCTGTGTATTGTGGAATTCCTCTAAGCTGGGTGGGAAACAGTGGAGGAAGGAAGAGTCAAACTCTCCAGTACACGTCAAAGGGTGCTCTTTGATCCAAAGTGAAGTCACAAGAAAGACACCTTTGCACATCTCAGGAAGGACATTGGGCTGATAAGAGAACCATAAGGAGTAGGTCTGAGGGCCCGGGGTAACCTTCGAAGGCTCACACCAATGTGGTTGCCATATAGGTTTAAACTTCTAGTCACTCCCATAGCATATGTTGCGGGGCTATCAGATTTGGAGTCATTCCTGCTGTGACTGGCTGCTTTCAGGAGAAAGAAAGAAAATGAGTAGTGGGCACTTCTAAAGGAAGCAGACCCCAACATAAACTTCTAAGACTCAAACTCTAACTCACACTTGTCTGAAAATGGTCTTTATGAAGGGACGTTTGAGACCGTAGAAATTGTACACTGTCAAGTAGCCATTTGAGCTGTATGAGCAGAAGTTCTGCAAGACTTCTACCTGTGACCAGGACTGGGGGCCAAGGACTGTGCGTCTCCCAGATGGGGCACAGACATCACCCAGGTAGTCCAACACCACCTGCTCTGGAGCCTAAGGAGCCAGTGCCTACCTGCTTGCCAAGACCAGTGTACACTTTAAAGAAGAGGAGAGCATTAGAGCAAGTGAAATAGAGGGGAATCCTAGTGAAGAGACAGTTGCTGCACCAATTGGTTTATTGCACATAGGCAAGGGAAGTCAGCAACCCACAAATGTCAGAGGGCTACTGTGAAGTAAGCTGTGATTGTTACTGCACTGCACCTATCATTTTTGGTATGCAGGATAAGGTGGGGCTGCTCTGAAGACCACTGCCATGCCGAGGGGGCTGGAGGTCATGTGTGGTAACAAGTCGGCAACCCTGTGTGCCAAGTGGAACAGTCATGAAGAGATTTACTCCCCCTATTTGTTAAGAGCCCGCGTGCATTGGAGGGATGGTAACTCTGTATGCCAGAAGGGGACACCGGGACTAAGCCAGAAGTGCAACCTGTTTGAGATTGTTATCAGAGGAGAAAAACCACTGTGGTGACCCTAGCGGGCCTGAACCTTAACGGAAGACCAGCACCAGGATATTCAGCACCACCTCACTAAGGGTGGGAAGAGGCGAAGAACATACCCAGCATGGAGGAGCAAAGGGGCCCCCCCACACAGTTTCTGCAGCTACAAGACTGCTTGTGAGGAACTCAAGGACAGCTGCATGCAGTCTGCTGGGGCCACATTAACATTTCAGTGGATACAGCAACTGCAGTTCCATGACCTACAGAGGGGGGCACAGTCATAGTTACCAGTTTCTCCAAACCTGCTAGTGTGCGTTACCCTGAGTATGGGCCAGTAGGCGCAAGGGGAATTTGCTTGCGAAATCATGCATTGGTGCTAGAACACTTTTGACTTTATTAGAGAGTCGTAGTGGGAGTCCTGAGACTCAGAATACTAATGGGGCTTAACCTAAATGTCACCTATAGTGTGTTGTGAATAACCACTATCACTAACATGAAAGGTGTGGAGATTCCCACCTATGAATCAGTAGAGCCCCGACCTCAGGGGACCATGTGTATTGTTCATAAATGTTGTAGATAACCTTTCTGTGAAATGGACGGAAGATATGGATATTATTTCAACTGCACCTAGATTAATATGATTTGTGATAACTAGATGCACATTCTAAACAGAAATCATTTATGCATAATAATAATAATAATAATATATTTCACATATCAGTTCATGAGATATTTGATATAATGTGTTCTGCTTTGCTGAATCCACTGAATAAGGAATATAGCTATGTGCGAGTTAGATGATCTGCTGAAATAGTGTCTGGGTATGAGAGATGAATGGATGTGAGTGATTGGGATGTAAAGGAACACGTATGTATGTGGGGGAAATATCTTATGTAAGTTGTATTTATCTTGGTGAGGAAGTTGGATTAATACAATCCTGTACTGCATTTTATGTATATTTATGAGAATTTATTGATATCATTCTATGTAATCTTGTTTCAATACATGGTCATTGTATATCAAATTGTATGTGTTGGCTCAATATATTATTTCTAAAATGACACATTGTAACATTAAATTGGGGATGGCTCTTCTTTGTTGTTTGATTGGTATTTAACCATGTAGTCATAAATAAATACATCTCTTATAACAAAAGCACTAGACAATCATTTATTGCTGTTTCTGAAAGTATTTTGAGTTGTGAGCCTGTGTTTACCCCATGTGTCTACCTCCCCACTCAAGAAGCCTTGGACTGCTCAACCCGTGCTACCACTGAGAGTTAAGTGCTGAAGTGATACTTAGCCCAGTTGCTTAGGATCCATAGTTTGTCCGACCACAGGACATTAGAAGTAAAAGGCCTCAACCCCCACGGGTGGGCCCAGTAACCCCTGCTTGCCCAATGGCCCTCTGAATGGGGTTCTGACAACATGTTTCATTTATACATGAAGACATAGTCTAAAGAACCAATGAACACTTTTCAGCTCACAGATCTTGGCTGCTTCTGTAAAATCATAGCGGAGCTACGGTATAGAAACTCAGTGAGCTTTCCATCTGCCATTAGACCCATCGGTTTCAATTCCTTAAAGCTGACATCTGCTGAAAAAAAATAATATGAACTCAGCTTTCTAGTTAATCCTGTATAAATCCAGTTAATCCTGTATAAATGGGTAGTGATACTGGAAACATTAGGCTTCTCCTATGTTGGAGTTCAATTAACAAACGTTTTATATTTTCTGTCTACTTTTAAAAATACTTGGGAATCACACGTATAGCCTTTATCCTTCAGACAATGCTTCATGTATGAATTTTGCAGAGTTTAAGACTATATTTAAATACCCAATTCCTAATTGGGTATTTGTACCTAAGTTGCTCAGTAGCAGAGTTTGAAATCAGTACACGCCATGCTGTCCTGTTATACTTTGTGACATATTTCTCCTTATAACAGGCACCAATCCTTATTGTACTAAATGAAAGTGGTTATAATAAATTATTAGAAACAGATGTACTATGAACATTTCGGGGAATGTAAATACATTTTAGTAAATAGTTACTTTGTTGTAATTAATTCTACCAATGATAGAGATGGGCAGATATTAGTTAATATCTTGTAGACTGCTAAATTCCTGCAGGAAGGGATGGTGGTTCATTTAATATACCTTTGTATGATCCACAAAAAATGTGCTATCTAAATATTCTATACATTTATTATGATAAGGATGATTTTATGGTAGATTTAACAGTATACCCGAGCCTTCCTCCTCTAACTATAGCAATGCACACATCAAAAAGGCCATCCTCTCTAATAGTATCCTATCTGTTTAACTCGACAGGGTGATTTCTGGGAAATGTAAGAAACTCACACACATTAAAAATAAGGCATGCTTTATCATCAGGCTTCCCACACCCTGGTCCCTGTAGAATCGTAGTTAGGCTCGTCCACTGTGTGTGAGAGCAAGTTTTTATTTTTTTAGAAGGGCTTGCAATGTGGAATATGTCATCCACAAAACCAGACCAGAGAGAGGTAAATGAACCATTAATACTATCTAGAACTATCCAAAATGTATTTCATTAATGGATGTCCTGATAAGATTAAAAAGACAGGTGGATGAATTCAGAGAGAAAATAATTACCTTGTCATCCTACACTTCCGCCAACATGTTTTGGTCATCTTAAAAATGCCCAAAGTGCCAGTAGCCCTCATCAGCATGCAGAGTCTCTAGCTCAGAGGTAGCCCTTTACCACTACAGGCTAACCTTATTTACCATGTTGTCCTATGTGGATAGATAGTAAGTGACCTATTAGTGTCAGAGGCCCCTGTACACACACACGCTGTGTGAAATTAAATACTAGAAATACAAAAATATTTTTTCACAATTGTCTGCTCCAGAGATCATTGCTTTGCAGAAAACAAAAATACAAATACAGATAGGAATGACACAGATGAAATATGAACGCTACCATGAATATACACAACCATAAATCAATTATATGAAACATAGCTATGAATTGTTGCACAAATACTTTACACATTGCCTTCTAAGTTAAGCCTGACTGTTCAGTGACTTTGTTGAATATCAAAATCACACAGTTTTTACCCCAAGTGGTCTGTCTCTGTTTAACACAATTGTGTCACATCATGAAGTTTGTGCACCCACGGTCAAGCTCCATATCATGCACATATAAATCTTGCTCAGGAGTTTATGAAACATTTCTCAGCCCAGGGAACCCAAAGGGGCATCACTCTATGGTTACACAATAGATAAATGGATTAAAGAAGAATGCTTAAGAGTACTTAACTTGGCATCCATATATGAGGTTGCACTCAGTTCACCAAATCATTTACTCGTCCCAATGATTTTTGCCATCCACCCTGAAAAATATTTAGAAAACCAATTTTAACTTAATTAAGGGTATATTGTGTGCGCCATTATAATTTCTACAGAAAATTAGTTAACCACTTGTATTGACCAGCCAAATCATGGACTCATTGCCCAAGTTATTTTACCATTCACTTGCTATATTTAGCTACCCATCATCAAGTTAATTTCGGCTATATTGTGTAGGCCATTGGCGCCTATGTGATGAACTACTTATAAAAATGCAGAAGAGAAAAGGAAGAGAAGAGAAAATATTCTGAACACATCTGTACACCTAAGCAAATTGGTGGAAGTTGGCAAAGATGTGGGGGAACTAAAAGAGTACATCGCCCAGTCAAAGATTTCAAAGCTACAAAAGGACATTAAGTGGTTCTCTCTGTAAAGCATGTACCCATACACAACTGATGAGTACCGTCACCAACATGGTTAGGCACAAGATCAGTATGCAAATTACCCCAGACCTAATAATATTCTGTAGTCATCAAGTTAGGGTGAGGAGAGTAGTTAGAATGAGAGCAGAAAGGGCAATAGGAATACATGGAGAGACAGATTTTTTTTATACACTTAGCCACAGACTACATTTCAACCACATACTAACCAAGAGGGAGAAGGAGGTTCCCCTGAGGTTCAGCTGAGATGTAATCACTACCACCGCTGTTGCAGAGGATGCATTATTTTCACATGAGTCCCACCAACCAGATATAGATCTTTTAATAGGACAAGCGAAATTCCTGTAGGGAGCAAACATGATTGGACAAGATTGGACAATACGGACAAGAAGATGAAAAGAAAACCAAAAAGGAGGACTATGAAGCCACTGAGACATGGGAAAAAGGCAAACATCAGTAATCTTGATCTCATTGGATGATGTTTTTCAAGAAAACCTACAAGAAGCCACTCTTTTCTCCATGCATTCCTGGTGACTTTTCTGTATACTGCACACGTAAACAAATGATTACAAATACCCAACACCAATTTTAAAGTGATAGGACCGTGGCATTGCCTGATCTGAAGCTTTAACATTGGTGGGGACATTTCTGAGGGACTTTACTGCTAATACTATGTCAGCATGAGGTTTAAGAGCAGTGGTTCCTGAGACTAACAGATTCAAACACAATATTACCCACAGTGTGTGCAGGATTTTGTAGCTCAGCTGCTGGGTTCTGGTGGGGGAATTATCTCCCCTGCTTTGACAGAATGCCATGCTTAAACTGAAGAAACTGCAAGTTATAAGGTGGATCTATTATGATTTTTAACGTATGATCCACTGGTAAAATTTGAGAACAGTATATTAAGAAGCCTGCTCGATGTGAGCTAATGCACACCCTCTATTTATATACATGGGTACAAAAAGATTTATTAGTAACCATTGAACACCTAATATTTTGGGTGAAACTGTGAGTCAGTCCTCTGCTGGAATGCCACAATCTGCCGTAATCTGTGCACAATCGCTCATCACCGAAAGATGTTTGAGAACTAACAAGAGTTATCCAATGCGGGGGGAGAAAATGATTATGATTGAGAGAACCCTTCAGTCATTTTTCTTTTTACTTGCCTATGTGAACATCGAAATGGGACGAGCCCGTAATGCCTAATTGATGGGAGCACCACTTCAGCCCGCAATGCCTGCTTGATGGGTGAATTCTTCCACTGGCCTCCTTAACTTGCGGCTAAAAATGTGGGACACAAACTTGGCTCCACATACTATCAGTTTGATGGGTTTCCTGTGGAAATAGTTGAGTGCTTATTTCTGTAGTGCATTGAGTAGTATAATTTGCATGTAACGTGGCTAAACAGAAATGTTTAGGGAAGCAATGATCGTAACGTAGTTTACAAAAGCGAAGGCTATTAGTTTGAGTTGTCCATTTGTTAGAGACGCCTTGAAGGAGAGCTTCAATGTTTCGGTACTAAGGGTGCACACTTTAAATGCGATTTTAAGTTTGTAGTCTATTTTCAGCATTTCATTATTTCTACCTGTTTATTTGTGGCAATGGTCTACTTCCAACTTCTTTGTTTTCAACACTTTTTATCTATTTTTGATTATTAAGGGCATATTAATGCTAATGGAACCAATATCCTTCTCTGTTCACAAACAACAAAAAAAGCTTGAATTACCCATTTCTCATGGAGACCTTCGTTAGTGCGAACACATTTTAAGTACGAATTCTACGCTGAAAGCCCATTTTCTGCAAATGCTCTTCTTTTCAGTGTTTCGTTCTGGGAATTTTCTGTTTGGGAATGTCTGTGTTTTAAAACGTTTAAGTGCTTGTGCTTAGTGTACGTTCTATTGTAATGTTTGTTTTTAACAATAAAGTATGATGGTAATAATGCTATTTTGTATTAGCCAATCCCTTACGAGCTTTATTTTATTAATGTCTTGCTTTGTTTTACTTACAAATCCTGCTACACTTTAAAATTTAAGAAATAAGACCTTAATGTTATATGATCACTTTTATCCCAGTAAATGTATGTTAACCAGACTGTGGTCATGTTCTTTACTGTATTAAATGGACAGGTGAACAACCAAATTAAGTGCCCACCAATGGACCTTTGTTCACCTTTTCTTACCTGGGATATCTTATGTATTATGGCCCATTGCCATGCTAATATTCTTTCAGGGCAACTATATTTATATGATCACCATTTTTGTGCCAAATAAGCGTGTTAACCATAAGGATAATCCTAAAATTAGTCTCTCCTTCCTGAAGTGTTCTGTCTTCCCAAATCATCAGTTCTCCCAACTGTGGGTAAAGCAGATGTTTTCCCTTTTGTAACAACAGGCTTTCATCCTTCTTTCGTCCCGCTGCAATATCTGCTTTCCTTGAAGTTGTGTTTGTCTTCTCTCCTTTCCAAGCTAATGTCTCTCCCCTTAGTCCACACTCAGGACCACACCAACCCACCTCACTTTATACACAATTGCAGCAATTTGAACTGCACCCGCAGTTGTTACCACCTTCTATTTTTAAGGATAGGTTAAGTCTTCAATGCCGTTAAATGTCCATCTTTTCGGTAAGTTACTCTCTCAGAAGTATGGAGGATATAATACACATCCCATTAGGGAATGCTAAAGCAACATTGGGTAGAACAAGGAAGAGTAGATGCAGGGCTCTCACTCACTCTCGGATGCATCTAGTTAAACCATGCTTACAAACGTTTTTTGCTCCCCCAATGACATAAAAATGAAATGCAGTCTCAGTTTAGACTCTCGGGTCTTGGTATGTCCAATGTGATCTTTATACAAAGATAACATCATGTCTAAGGACTCACCACATCCCCTACCTTCTCACAAACAAGCCCCCATCTTGCTGATACATGTGTTCTCTCATTTCCACCATCGCAATGTAAGTGAAGTATATTTCCTAAGAACAAATTGTTTAGTTTACTCTAAAGTCTTGTATCACCCCCACTTTTTACTACAAAATATGCATACATTATCCTGCAGTGCCTGGGCACATTATTTGAAACAGAGGTCATTAGACCGAGTACATGGTAGGCTAACTGGCTTACGAAAATGGCAGCAGGTAAACTCATTTGAGAAATTTGGTTGTTGGTTTAATGGGATGTGAGACCTTGTCAAGCAAAAGCAACATGCCCTGCCATAGTAAACCATACAAAGTAAATAAATTAACCTGTGCTTAACCCTGGGTAGCTTAGCACAAAAAGTAGTCACCCTTAACTTAGAGGCAATGTGTAAATTATTTATGCAGCCCACTAGCAGTCCTGAGGTGGAAACACAACACAAGTTAAATCCCACCTCAATTTACAAAATTAGAGTACATTTAATTAAGTATTTGACACCAAAATGAAAAAAATACAAACAGTAGAACTGGAGTTCTGAACTTTTCAAGTTTTTAGTGAAAACTGGGACTTAAAAGATCAAACCACCAGCCCCAGATATCTAAGGGCATATGACCGAGTCAAAGTCAAACACAGGTTGAATACATGAACTGGATTAGACCCGGTTGGTGCTTACCTTCAGACTTATAAGAATTTTCAACAAAAATGTACTGAAAAGGTGAAGTTCAGTGGGGCAAAGCTGCAGGCAGTGTTTGAAGAGGAAGTGTCATCAATGGGAAGGCACTGGATGAAGTCACAGTGAACATTTCTACGTTCAGACTTAGTCACCTTTTTAGAAGTTGAAAATCTCTAGTGAGACAAGGTAGGAAGCTTTTGTCAAAGACAGTTACAGGTGGTCAGATACTCCTTCGGTGATGAACCCCGAAACAGTAGTTGCAGCTGTGGAGAAGAACATAGCAGGAGCAGCCGTAAAGTGAGGCTGATCAGTGAGTCACATTGGGCAGATTGCCAAGCAGTTTGGTCCTTGTCTTCCCTTAGTTCTCAGAGCAGTTTTTAGCCTAATATTTAGCACCACAACTAACAGTCCAGAATTGGTGAGACACCACTTGGGGGTTCAGGGCTCACTCAAGCTGTGCCCAGGTGTTGGTTCAAGATGGTTGGAACCTTTTATGTCTCTGTTGCTCGGAACAGAAGACCAGCAAACTAGCCCTTGGAGCCTCCCTAGGACTTCTGGGTTCAGATGAAGATGCAGGGCCCAAATAGCATGGTTGGCTCTAAAGGTTCACGGCAGGCAACAAAGCAGTCCTTCCAGGTGCAGCAAAGCAGTCTTGTGGAATATACAGCAAGCCACAGCAGTAGGCAGTCCTCTGTGAGTCCACCAACAGGCCCAGAAAGTACACTGCAGAGTGGGTCTGAGAGCCATGTTTTTATACCTGGTGCGGTCTTTAGAGTTCTAAGAACTTTCTAGAAGTTTCTCTTTAATGTGTTTGGAATTTCCTGACTCCCCTGCCCTGGTGCCAAGCTGTCTGCAGAGACAATGTGGAGGTGACAAGCCTTTTATGTGCATGCAGAGCACAGCCTATTTTGTTGCAAATCGGGCTGTGCTCAGCTCCACCCCCCATCCTGCCAGCAGCTGGCCCATTTAGGCACACCAAATTGTGCTATTGTGTGACTGTCTGGGAAGAAATCACAAAGTCTGTTAATTATGTTAAATAATGTGATCTATGGGAGGCTGCAAGCAGAAAAATGCCAAATTTCTAAACGTGGTATTTTCAAAATTGTAATTTAAAATCTGACATTACCATTATAAAGTATTTATAATTACAGTGTAATAGATACCAAACATGAAATGCTCATCTGTCCTCAGTAGAAATTAGCACTTATTAAATGTATTAAGCCAACTACATTTGGTCTACAAGAGCAGACCAGGGGTATGTTTTAAGGGGCTACCTAAGTGGGTGCCACAATATGTGCTGTAAGCCCACTAGAAATATTTAAATTACAGGCTCTGGGTATATAGGCCAACATTCCAACCCTGGCGGTCTATGACCACCAGGGTGGAGGTCGCCGGAAGCACCGCCAACAGGCTGGCGGTGCTTCATATGGCATTCCGACCGTGGCTGTAAAGCCGCGGTCGCCCAGCCGGGTCCGGCGTTTTCCCGCCGGATTACCCCCAGCTGGGAGAATCCTCCATGGCGGCGCTGCAAGCAGCGCCGCCATGGGGATTCCGACCCCCTTCCTGCCAGCCTGTTTCTGGTGGTTTTCACCGCCAGAAACAGGATGGCGGGAGCGGGTGTCGTGGGGCCCCTGGGGGCCCCTGCACTGCCCATGCCACTGGCATGGGCAGTGCAGGGGCCCCCTAACAGGGCCCCAGCATGATTTTCGCTGTCTGCACAGCAGACAGTGAAAATCGCAACGGGTGCAACTGCACCCGTCGCACCCCTGCAACACCGCCGGCTCCATTCGGAGCCCGCTTCAATGTTGCAGGGCCTTTCCTGCTGGGCCGGCGGGCGCTCCCTTGGCGGGCGCCCGCCGGCCCAGCGGGAAAGTCTGAATGGCCTCCGCGGTCTTTTGACCGCAGAGTGGCCAACTGGCGGTTCCCGCTTGGCGGGGAGGAATGACCCCCATAGTGTCCAACTCTACAAGAGCCTTGTAAGTAAATTGAATATGCCAATCAGGTGTAAACCAATATAACGATGCTTAGGGGAATGAGCACAAGCACTTTAGTACTTGTTAGCAGTGGTAAAGTGCTCAGTGTCCTAAGGATAACAAAAATGAATCCAACAAAAAATTGAGAAAAAAAGGCAAAATGTTTGGGGGTGACCCTGCAAAAAGGCCAGGTCCAGCAACTCACCATGCAATATCATAATGAGTCAAGGCTGAATTACAGCTGACAGACTACCTAACATTTGACTGCACCAGTTGGTTTCTGTGAGCTCAATGATAGCTACATGGCAGACACAGTCTCACACCCCTACCCCCACCACACAAGCCTATCGTGTACCTCAGTATATTAGGTAGTTGCATTAACAAACAGAGACAGTGTTTTCCCTAGCAAGGCAGAAATGAAAGAAAGCAAATTGTGCCTTCCATTTCCAATAAGCTTGACCTCACCATTCAACTACAATCTACAAATTAAAACCATATTTTTCCAGTGAGAGATCAACAGTTCGTAAAATCTCATTGTAATTTTTCAATAATGCAATCAAACCTATCATGGCACCACTGATGCATTTGTGGTTTCAGTGGAAAAGTTGCTATCTCCACAAACGACGGGGAAGATGGATGGTGAGGAGAAGTCTACTGTCTCATAGGGGCAAGTTGTACACATCTAAGAGACAAGAAGGACAAATGCAGGCTGATTTGGGGCATTCACATTACTTGTGCATTAACAGAATATGGGAAATTTCAGCCTTTGACTTGGTGTTTGATTTAAATTTGATGATCCCAAAACATATATTTGAGGAAACTGGGACAAAACATGTTTGCACTTTGGATCTATTGTTTTAAAAATAAACTATGTAATTGAACTTGTATGCCATCTATGGCAATACATTTTTTTTTAAATGTGAACATACAACTGCACTATCAACATTTAAAATGCTGGATAATAGTTTTGAAAAACCACTCAGTGGAGACTAGCAGGAGGAATCAATTCAATGTAAAGAACATACTACGTCAACAGACATGGTAGTAATTATGGAAGAATAGTTATCAAACTGGCCAATTAAAAATAATTCTATTAAGGATGATCTGTGTAAAGCTAAGGGGCATCTTTTAATTTCATTCCACATTGCTCATATGGAGACCACATTGTCAACAGTGTCTCAAAGTGAAACCTGAATAACCAGTGACTTGTGACTGGAAATTGTCATAAACAATACAATCCCTACAGGGAAGTAGTTTGGTCAATAAAATTGGGGGGAGGGTGAACTTCAGATTTCTCAACCATAATGTTGTATGCCTTATGAAAATACATTATTTGAAAAGCAAGGCAATTGAAGTGGGGGGGGGGGCTAATTGGGCAGTTTTTATTGTTAGGAGTATTTAAAACACAATGGGCCATATATATGAAAAAATGGCCTTGCGAATCGCAAATAGCGATTTTTAAGAAATCGCTATTTCCGAGTCGCAATTGGCCATGTAACAAAATTGCGAATCGGAATTAGCAATTTCTTAAAAATCGCAATTTGTGGTGTGCGAGGCCCATTTACTGAATCGCAATTTGCATTTTCGCAAATTGCGATTCTTTTGCGATTCGGTAAAAAATCGCTAATTGCGAGAAGTTTCGAGAAAGCACACCTGGAGGAGCCTGATGACATCACAAGCAGGAAATGAGTCATCCCAGGCAGTTTCAGGTGCCACGGCCAAACCAGCATCCTGAGAGAGAGCAGCCCAGCCACACAGAGTAGCACTCTGAAGGAGGCAGCACACCTGAGCAAGGATGGACACCTCAGCCCAAGCACAGGAAAAGGGAGAAAGAAAGCGCAAACTTAAATTCAGCGAGCAGGAGCTTGAGGTGCTGACAGAGGAGGTGGTCAGGAGCCATGACCCCCTTTTTGGAAAAAGCTCACTCCAGGTGCCTGGGAGTTAGAAAAGGAGACTATGGGCGTATATCCAATCAAAAATCTGCGCAATTGGAGTGGCACAGCGCTCCGTAGAAGAAATTAAGAAGAGGTGGTATGACCTGCGGTCCCGTGTGAAGCAGAGGGTGCAGGAGGCCAGGGGCACAGGAGGCGGTCCACCCACAGAGGCACCATCCACCCCAGTAGAGAACCTAGTAGAGTCCACACTCCTCCCTGAAGCTGTGACATGGGTCACAGAGATAGACACCTCCTGCACACCAAGTAGAAGCCAAGGTAGGTGCAATATTGATTTGTAACCCCATATGTGTATGCACAAAAGCCCGTAAGGAATTAACAAGTAATGTTAAACATTGTGAGAAGTAGTCCAGTCCACATCTTAGAAGCAGCACAACAATGCATTATGGGAGTGGCAGTCCACAACCCAGAGCTGAAAGTAGCACATACAACGTATTTCAGTAGAGTGACACCCAGAGGAACACAACACACACAACACAGTGTAGAGAAGTACCTGTACCTTTATTACCATTGTGTGACCGTAAATGTAACAAACATAACCGACATGCTGCATATTGTCGTTGCAGGTGGGCCAGGCACAGCAGCCACAGCATCAACACGCGTAGGTGAGACTGACACCCATCCGGCCTCCGATTCCAACACCAGTTGGTCTCTCACCATTGCACCTGTCCGATGCAGGCCCAGAGCACTGCCACTGCCAGAGCTCAGCCAAGACTCAGATGAGCAGCAGGAAGGGCCAATTTCCCCATCATCTACAGGCAGGCAAAGCCAGATGCAAGAGGTCAGGTGTCAGCAGACCACAGCACCACGCATGATGGCGACAAATTCCAGGGCACAGCAGCATGAGGCAGGTGATGGTCCCTCCTTATTTGGTGGGCTGGAAGCTGCTATGTTGCAGCAGCAGCGCCTACAAAACAAGAGGATCCTGGGATTACAAAATAATTTGCGCCAACATAACAGCAACGTGGTGGGCCTGCATCGCCCAGGACAGGTGCAGGCATCACAGGACACCAGAGACCTCACAAGTGCTGTCCGTGAACTCTGCCAGGAGCTGCGCCATGAGAGGGTGAGCCAGCGCAGACAGGAGCGCAGATTTAGGAACATGTTTGAAAGCTTCTGTAATTCTTCTAACAGGTTGGCAAATGCAACTGCACTGATTGCCCGTCGTGCAGTGGCTGCACAAGTGGAGGCAGCACACAGAGTGAGCTTGCACTGGGGGACACTGAGGACAGTTCCAGCCTCAGCAGTGTAGATGTACCAGCATTGGACACCAGACGGCGCAGTGCCAGGCACAGCACTGCCACTGAGATGGCCAATAGAGGTGCCAGTGAGGTAACTGGGCACCAGAGTGGTGTGAGTGGCCACAAAAAATGACTGTAGCTGCCAGTGGTCTTATGTTTTCACTATGACATAATAGTGCATTACTCAGGTCCTTCATTGTTTCTAGTTTATCACTTAACCTTTTTTGCTATTCCTCACACGAACATTACCTGACTTAAGGTAATAAACTTATTTCACTACAGGTACAGTTGTCAGAGGATTTGTGCCATGTATACTCACATCTGAAATGGTTGTGTGTGATGTCGGCACGCCTTTGCCTTCCCTCTGCTGCACTGGTCCTGTCTGCTGGATGTAGAGGTGGTATGGGATCATCATCCTCATCAGATTCAGTATTACATATTTCCACGGGTATGTCCCTGGTGGTAGCTATATTGTGCAAGATAGCACAAGTAGCCACTATTCTACATGTCGTCTCTGGACTGTACTGTAGTGCCCCTCCACTTTTGTGGTGGCACCGGAAGCGACTCTTCAGCAGTCCAAATGTGCGCTTGACCACATTGCGGGTTGCCCTGGGTGCTGCATTGTATCTCCGTTCAGCAGGTGTTGCAGGATTGAGGTAGGGCGTCATCATGTAGGTGCACAGTGCGTAGCCACTGTCTCCTGGAAGGGACAGAGGGTATGATAAGAAGTGGGCCATCTGACATCAGCATGCCATCAATGCGCCATTGTATAGAGGGACAATACCTAGTAGATATCCTTCACCAAACTCCCCAGCTAGCAGTCTTGTGTGAATCCCGCAGTGGCGAAAGATGTACGAATTATGTGTGCTCCCTGGGTACCTGGCCACGAGATCAGTAATGATGTAGGAGGCATTGCATATCAGCTGTATATTCATTGAATGTTGGTATTTCCGGTTGCGGTACACATACTGTGTGGCAGATGGTGGACAGATTGCTACATGTGTCCCATCTATGGCACCTAGGACGTGGGGGAATTGTGCTATCTGGTAAAAATCTGTTTTTGTCTGCTGTATTTCCTGTGGGGTGTGGGGGAATCTGATGTACTGGTGTAGTTTGCTCAGCATGGCGTTGATAAATGCACTGAAAAATCTGGAGAGGGTACTCTGTGAGACCCCTCCAGCTGCTGCTATGACCCCTTGATAGCTCCCTGAGGCGAGCAGGTGGAGGGAGCATAATACCTGTACATGGGTGGGTATCGTGTGAGTCCTTAGTGTTCTGCGCTGCAGAATGGGTTGTAGCTCAGCTATCAGATCAAGTATCATGGCTGAGTTCAACCTATCCCTCTCATATATTTCCTCCTCTGTCAGGTTAAAAAGTGTAATGCACACTCTGAAAATGCGCTCCTGTCTCCTCCTCCCTCTCCTCAAACCTGCCAAGATCCTCATCTTCCTCACCATGACGTAGAGTGCAGCCATTGTGGAAAAGAGTCTGAGGCATTCCGGGCCTCTTTATATAGGTTGCACCTGGTTACCACCTGGTTTCAGTTAGTGGTATTTTGCATGTTCCAAATGCCATTCTGCGAAAAATCGGAATTTGCGATTTTTTGATGCATCTCTTTGCGACTTGGATTTTGCGACTCAAAATTTGCGCCTCGCAATTTCCTACTGGAAATACCGAATCACAAATTGCAACTCGCAAAACCAGGACGCAACGCAAAAAATCGCAATTTTTGTGATTTCTTATTTTTGGTTGGCGAATGCCTTTCATGCATCGCAGACCACTTTTTTGCACTCGCAACCGGACGATTTTTGTGATTCGCACCGTTTGCGAGTGCAAAAAAGTTTCATACACCTGGCACAATATTTTTCAAACTCAGCAACATTTTAAGAACTTCAACACAGAGACAAGAGAGCAAATGTGTGTGTATATAGGTGTGTGAGTGTGTGTGTGTGTGTGTGTTTTTCTGTGCATATGTAAAAATCCCAGGTGAAATCTGAGAGACACCTCACCATACCCAACTGAAAGCACTTGTTTATTTACTGCAGAATATATTTTCTATGGGGGGTATAACACCCCAAACATCCCTCCAAAGCTGCACTTCTGGATCTCTAACAGTTTGGACAACTATGTAACATTTTAGCAACTCACAGAACTACATAGGTGGTCATTACGACAATGGCAGTGACTGTTAAAGTGGTGGTAACACCGCTAACAGCCTGTTGGTAATTACCACCAAAGTATGACCATGGCAGTGATAACTCCCATAGATAGCCAATGTACCACACCAACCACCAGTGCGTAAACACCACTGACCATGGCGGTAGCCATCAACAGCCAGGCGGAAGACAAGGTACCGCCCACCATATTATGACATAGCAAACCTCCAGGATTTCTGGGGCGGTACCAACACCATCAAAACTCTGGCGGAAGGAGAACACAGAAGACGAAAGACTTGGAACCAGAACTTCAAGTGTTCCTGATGCTCATGTACACCATGCTCCACCTGAACACCATCACTGACGATGGTGAGTACAGCTGCTTAGCACATTAGGGAGGGAGGGAGGAAAAGGAGAGTGACACACACACTCACAACACACACCATACACACAACCAGCTGCAGAGTAAAAACCCGTCTCAGAGGACACATGTCATAATAATGCAAGAACAACATTTAGCAAGAACTGATAGTGTAATTTGATGTCAACAGCCACCATATTGTCCATGTGACAAGAGATATATGAGTCACTGTTCAGAAAGGGCCAATAGCCAATCCAAAGTAAAAAAGGCAAACATGGCCACAGGGCACAGTCCAAGGCCCAACTTGCTCCCTGATGAAGCCCACATTACACTGTGCAGGGGCATCATGTTGGGAATGGCCAGACACCTCAGGGGGAAGGGGGTTTGGGGGCAGCTCAGCGGAAGTGTGGAACTTGCCCACTGGTTCTGGAGGGGGCTCCATGCCCATTACTCTTTGCTGGGGAGTACAAGGTCACATATCTGAGGTGGGAAAATTACCCACTGGTTCTGGAGGGGGCTCCTTGTACAACAGTCCCTGGAGGGTGGCCTGCATGCCCTCTGCTGGAGGTGAGGGCTGCTGTGTCCCAGCTGGAGGTGAGGGCTCTTTGCCCACTGCTATTGGAGGAGTCCTCTTGTCTCTCTTAGTTGGTGGAGTGGGAACCTTCCCTTTCTTGGGTGGTGGAGTGGGATCCTTTCCTTTCCTTCCTCCACGACTAGGAGGTGCTTCCACTGTGCCCGTGGACTGTTTGGCTGAGGTGCTGGGCTGGATCGTTGTGACCCTGCTCTTAGGGGCAGGACGGAGGTGGAGAGGGAGGGAAGAGGTCAGGTTGGGCAAGGGAAAGCTTCTTATGGATGGTGGGGCAGGATGAGGGAGGAGGGATGGGAGTGGAGGTTGAGGGAGTGGTTGTTGAAGGTGTATGGCTGCTGGACTTGGGTGAAGGTGCATGGGCAATGTACCTATTTGAGGTGTATTGCTGTTGGGTGCCTGAGTGCGAGTGTTTGTGTCTCTTAGGAGGGGGCAGAAAGGGTGGGAGAGGACAGAGGGGACGCGTGGATGGATGTTGTGGATGTGTCTGCATGTGAGGTGTGTGTGCTGTGTGGTATGTGATGGTGGTGGTGGCTGTTGATGCGTGCATGCAGTTGTGAGTACGGATGTGACAGTGAGGGAGGAGGAGGGGGGGAGACAGTGGAGGCAGTGGATATTGTTGTGTGTGCAACTGTCTGTTGTTTGTATGAGTGCTTGTGTGCTGAGGTGTGCTGCCTGTGTGTGTCTGTGCCACTCCTGTGTGATGTTTTGTGTGCATGCTTGTCTGTATGTGTGCATGGGATGGGTTGGGGCTGAGGAGATTGGGACTGGGAAGTGGTAGTAGGAGGGGGGATGGTAGGAACAGGCTTAATGGCTGCCATCAGAGAGGAGGCCAGAGCCCGGAATGATCTCTGTTGGGCCGCCAATCCACTGTGAATGCCCTCCAGAAATGCAGTGCATTGCTGCATCTGGGATACCAGCCCATGGATGGCATTCACTAGGGTTGACTGCCCTACAGAGATAGATCTCAGGAGGTCAATAGCCTCCTCACTGAGGGCAGCAGGGCTCATTGGGGCAGGGCCTGAGGTGCCTGGGGCAAAGGAGATGCGCACCCTGCTTGGTGAGCGGGCACGGGCGACTCGTGAGGGGTTGCTGGGAGGGAGGTGCTGGTACGGGGGTGGCATCTGTACCTGTAGCTGGGGTGGTCCCAGAGGTGTCTGCCACCATCATAGAGCTTTCATCAGAGGAGGAATAAGAGTAAGTTTTGTCACCTCTTGTCTCTGCCGTGTTGCTCCCCTCAGGTCCTGTGGGATGCAACTCTGCCTCCTAGGTCCTGTGGGATGCAACTCCCTCTGTCGCCGATGCCCCTGCTCCTCCACCAGATGATGCTAATGCAAACATGGACAGGATGACAGATGAAAAAAGGGTGGGGAGAGAGAAAGGGAGCACTGGGTCAATTGCAGCGCCAACACCACAGATGAAATACACATTAACGTCACACACAGGGATCAGGATTGAGCATCATGCATCGCACTGGCATTCCATTGGCTAGGTACCACAGCAAGGTGTGAACTAACCCCCACCAACTGCAGCCCTCCCGGGAGTCACTAAGCCCTGTCTGACATGAAATGCAACCTAGCTAGGTTACCAGATTTAGCAATACAAACATTACCCTTGAGCTGGATCATGCTTCAATCCCTGGCCTGCCATTAGGGGCCACCCATTAACTGACACCCAACACCAGGATCCCATGCCACCTACCAATTATAGTGGTAATGCCCACTATACTCACCCCCTTGTGGCTCCTGTGATGCCCTCAAGCATCCATCCAGCTCTGGGTAGGCCACCCCTAGTATGCGGGCCATCAGGGGGGTCAGGTTCCGACAGGCACCCCGCCATCATTGGGAGGCCATCCCCAGCTGGGCCTCCATGGTCTTCCAGGCCCAGCGTCTCAGGTCCTCCCACCTTTTCTTACAGTCTGTGCTCCCCAGGGTCCACACATCCTTGGCGACGGCACGCCACAATCCCTTCTTCTGATGGACGCTGACCTGCAGAGAAAACACAGACAGGAGGACACCATTACACATACAATCCAGCCTGTCACACATATGGCCCACAAATACAATTTCCAGCTCCATTGGCACACACATCACCCAGCGCCTACCATGTACACTACCACCAGACATACCACCTCCCCAAATGACACAATGCTTGCACACACATCTCCATGCAACCTTGTCACATGCATCGTGCCCAAGGTGTACTCACCTGTTGGTCTGGAGGCCCAATCAGCTGTCCATACTGGGGTAGGACCCCATCCACCTAGCACTCCAACTCCTCCGAAGTGAAGACAGGGGACCTTTCCCCAGTCACTCTGACATGGTAGGATCCAGACACAGGTCACAGCAGCACACACAGTGTAGGTGTTGTCCTGTGGAAAGTCAGAAATCAAGTGAGGATTTAGATGTAAAATGGCAGTCATTGCCGCCGCTGATCCTCATTGGCCACTGTACTCCAATAGAGCCCCATATTAGACAATGAGGATTTACATGATTGCAAGACCACCTTCCCCCATGACGCCCAACGTCGGCGGAGTTACCTCACTTTCACCTGTCCCTAGATATAGGGCAGGTGGTCGCCATTTCATGGTGGTGGATTACATTCAGATAATCCATACCTGCATCATTGCTACAATTTGCACGTACATTGACATTCCCATTGTCCCATTACATCAATGCTCAATGTGTACTGAGGAGGTGGTTCCATTGTTCAAACTGTGACAGCCTACTCACTCTTGTGTCCCTTAGATACCTACCACTGCAGATGAATAGGAGGAGGAGACAAGACCCTTGTGAACTTGGCTACACTGGAGGACAGGCACATAACAGTGACCTATAGACTAGACTAGACAGGGCCACAATCACAGAGCTGTGTGCTCAATTGGAGCCTGAGCGGATATCAGCCCTGCTGAAACACATGTGCAGCTACATTGCTTTCCCCAGAGTGGAAGATTTGGCCACTGAGAAGGCAGGATTCTATGCAATGGGACATATACCCAATATTATTGGGAGATTGACAGTACACATATTGTGTTTATCCCCCCGCCAGAATGAACAGGTGTTCAGGTAGCGGAAGAGTTTCACTCACTCAATTTGCAAATGGTGTGCCTGGCTGACCAGTACATCTCCCACGTCACTGCCAAGTATCCTGGGTCAGTGCATAACGCCTTTGTCCTCAGGAATAGCAGCATCCCAAATGTGATGGCACAACTACAGAGCACAGGGTGTGGCTAATTGGTGAGCCTGACTCCCCACCCAATGTATGTCAGTGTATGCCTTCTGGTGTTAACCCCATACCATTGTGTAAGGCTAATGTTTGTCCCTCAATACTTGCAGGTGACTCTGGCTACTCAAACCTATTATGGCTCCTGACCCCTAGGAGGAATGCCAGTTCAGGGGCTGAGAATCGTTATAATGATACACATGGGTGAACCAGGAGAATTATTGAAAGGGCCTTCGGCCTCCTGAAGGCCTGGTTCGGATGCCTCCATCTAACAGGTGGATCCCTGTGTTACTCACCCGAGAAGGTCTGCCAGATAGTAGAGGCATGCTGCATGTTGCACAACTTGGCTCTTGGATGACATGTGCCTTATCTGCAGGAGGAAAGGACTGGAAATGCAGCAGTGGATCCTGAGGACAGTGACAATGAGGAGGCAGAGGATAAGGATGTGCACAACAGAACATCAGTTATATGTCAATACTTCCAATGACACACAGGTGAGACAGTGGAACAGACCATTCATCTGATTATTGATGTTTTCTGTGTGGCTGTAGCAGGATCAGACCAGAAAGACCGTCACCCATGCACTCATCAGCAGCAGGCTAGACTACGGTAACGCCCTCTATGCTGGCATCACACTCAAACGCAAACTCCAGAGAATCCAGAACACAGCCGCACACCTCATCCTAGATCTCCCTCGCCATGAACACATCTCACCACACCTCAGATCCCTTCACTGGCTCCCCATCGACAAGAGGATCACCTTCAAAATCCTCATCCATGCGCACAAATCCCTCCACAACAACGGCCCAACCTACCTCAACCATAGAGTGAACTTCCACACTCCCATCCGCCACCTCCGATCCACCGACCTCGCACTCGCCACAGTCCCCCGCATCAAACGCACCATCACAGGAGGCAGATCCTTCTCCTACTTCGCCCCCAAGGCCTGGAACTCCCTGCCCACTGACCTCTACAAGACCCAGGATCTACTCCTCTTCAGAAAAAAACTGAAGACAGGGCTTTTCGAACAGTAACCACCTACCCCTGCCCCACTCCCTCAGCACCTTGAGGCCCTAGCGGGTGAGTAGCGTGCTTTATACATTTTTTGATTGATTGATTAATTGATGGCATTCACTTCCTTTGCATCTCTACTTACTGTCACCTATGGCTTCTCATTTTGCAAATGTTGGTGATATAATAACTGTGTTCTGATGTGATGACTACAGACAGATACAGGTCATTAAATGTATGCTTTTACAGTGTTCAGATCATTTGTACATGTTGTGACTGTTTTCATATATGCACATTTTCGGCACATAAAACACTTTCACTCAAGTTGTGTTCAAGAATGTTTATTGTAGTGCAAATAATTGACCGAAAAGTGCAATGGAATGTGGTGATGGTGTCCAAGGGGCCATAGGAAGGGGAGCAAAGGCAGTTCAAAGTGGACAAGGTGACAGGGTGGGGCACAAGGGGGACATTCAGGCGGGTCTCATTTCCTGTTGGTGGTCTTGGTCATGGAAAGTGTCTTTTGCTTCTCTCTGGGTCACAGGGAACGTTTGCGGGCTGGTTCACCTTCTGCAGGAGGAGGGATGCTCGTGGCCTCTGGGTCCTGTGTATCAGGTCCTCCTCCTGACTAGCTGCAGCTGAAGTGGTGGGCTGGTCAGTAGACTAGCTAGTGGTAGCGGCCCGCTGGTGTGCTGTCCATTCCCTCATGATTTTGGCCATGTCTGCTAGCACCCCTGCTATGGAGACCATGGTAGTGTTGAGGGCCTGCAAATCCTCCCTGATCTCCTGATGGTGTACCTCCTGCAGCCACTTGTTCTCCTGCATGTTGTTACGGAGCTGGGGTCCATCTTGTCCTGGGATTGTTGGTGAGTGCCCAGGACATTAGTGAGTGCCTCCTAGAGAGTCGGTCCCCTAGGCCTGTCCTCCCGCTGCACACTGAGGTCCTCCCAGTGTCCCTGTTCCCCTGTGCCTCTGTCCCCTGAACAGTGCTCCCACTGCCCCAGGTCCCTAATTGTCTTGTGGAGGAGGTGTGGACTGGGGTCCCTGTATAGGTGGACACACTGCTGATTGACTTGTCCTGGGGATAGAGGTGTGGGGACGTTGGGTTGGTGCTGTGGTGTTGGATACTGACGGGGGAGGCTCTGTGATGGACTGTGAGTGGGCTGGGGTGGCCGACTGACCAGAGGTTCTTGATGGGCCATGTAGTTTATCCAGGTCCTGAAGTCCAGAGTTACTGTCATCACTGGGGGCATCTTCTGTAGGAGGACTGGATAGTCGTGGCACCTCCACGACGCTGAGATTGGTTGGAGCACCTGTGGGGATGTAAGTGATGCATTATACTTCATGTCTGTGAAATATTGTACATCCCTAGCTTCCCCTCTATTGTTGCTGTTGACCTGCCACCTTTGTTTGTATATGGTGATGTATTGTGGGATTGTTAGTTCTCCATGCTGTGCATGCTTTAGTGATGGGTCTACATGCAGGGCTGGGAGGGCTGGCCATACATTGGTATAGAATGCAGGGCTTGGCATTGGGGTTAGTCAGATGTGTAGGAGTGTAGGAGTGATGGGAGTGAGATTGAGGGTGTGTGATGGCACACATGTATGGGGGGGTGATGAGCAATGTTCCCTGTAAGGCGCACGCGTTGTTCCACCATTCCTGTACTTTGTGGTAGTTTATATGCGTTATCACTTTCTAAGCCTAAATAAGCCTTTTAGAGCGATATACGTGATCCCCTAAGGCAGATAATGCTCATATTTGAATCTGGATTGAAGTCAATGAAAACAGCGTTTAAAGGCTGCGGGGAGTGTTTTAAACATCATTTGCCGTACTTTAGCATACAAGCGAGCAAGTGATATTTATGTTGAAAATGAATGGTTAATGAGCTAGGAAATGCTTCAGAACAGTAGAAAATGTGCTGTTATCAACTTTTCCATCATTGTCGTACTTCATAGTTGTTTGTATGCATTATCACTTTCTCAGCTCAAATAAGCCTTTTAGAGCGATAGTCGTGCTCTCCTATTGCAGAAAATGCTCATATTTGAATCTGGATTGAAGTCAATGAAAACAGCGTTTAAAGGCCGCAGGGAGTGTTTTAAACATCATTTGGCGTACTTTAGCATACAAGCGAGCAAGTGATATTTATGTTGAAACTTAATGGTTAATGAGCTAGGAAATGCTTCAGAACAGTAGAAAATGTGCTGTTATCAACTTTTCCATCATTGTCGTACTTCATAGTTGTTTATATGCATTATCACTTTCTCAACTCAAATAAGCCTTTTAGAGCGATAGTCGTGCTCTCCTATTGCAGAAAATGTTCATATTTGAATCTGGATTGAAGTCAATGAAAACAGCGTTTAAAGGCCGCGGGGAGTGTTTTAAACATCATTTGGCGTACTTTAGCATACAAGCGAGCAAGTGATATTTATGTTGAAACTTAATGGTTAATGAGCTAGGAAATGCTTCAGAACAGTAGAAAATGTGCTGTTATCAACTTTTCCATCATTGTCGCACTTCATAGTTGTTTATATGCATTATCACTTTCTCAGCTCAAATAAGCCTTTTAGAGCGATAGTCGTGCTCTCCTATTGCAGAAAAGGCTCATATTTGAATCTGGATTGAATCAATGAAAACAGCGTTTAAAGGCCGCGGGGAGTGTTTTAAACATCATTTGGCGTACTTTAGCTTACAAGCGAGCAAGTGATATTTATGTTGAAAATTAATGGTTAATGAGCTAGGAAATGCTTCAGAACAGTAGAAAATGTGCTTTTATCAACTTTTCCATCATTGTCGTACTTCATAGTTGTTTATATGCATTATCACTTTCTCAGCTCAAATAAGCCTTTTAGAGCGATAGTCGTGCTCTCCTATTGCAGAAAATGCTCATATTTAAACAGCGTTTAAAGGCCGCGGGCAATGTTCCCTGTAAGGCGCGCACGCACCTTTCCTTCCCCCGTCGCGCAGGCCCCTTTGGCATGCGCGCACGTTGCAACGTTCTTGCAACGTCGCTCCCTGCATCATGCACCGCAAATGTGACAAGACAACAACAAAACGTAAAGGCACCTTCATTGCTCATTTACCGTCTGAATGGACAGAACACTTTTTTTTGTCCGTTTGCCAGAACGAGCCAGTAGGCCTAAAAATGGCTCACCCTTATAAATCCGATTAGTCATAGCGAGTGGCTGAGCAGATAACTTGAGGCCTCTACTTCAAGTTCCGATCTGTAACATCAACAGAGCACAAACTGTTTCAAAAGCTGTACAGTATGCAAGAGCAAAAATTACCCAAATAAAGGAACAGTACTTGGGCGACACTGTCTTTTGGAGCGAAACAGTAAGAGATCTGATGGCTTTGTGCAGAGAGGACCGAGAGTATAATAGTGAGCCGATGTTATCTTTCATTAAACTTCTTTGTGAGCACATGGAAAGAAGGTTCCCAGAAGATGAATTGAAGGAATGGACAAGCTTTGATTTCCATACAGTAACAACACAATCACAGTTTGATTTTGGGACTGAGAATGTACAAAGACTTGTTGAGAAGTATAAGAAGGTCTTGGTCCTGGGTGATTGCGACACCCCTGGTGATGTTGTTCGGCAGTACAGAGATTATAAATATGTGGTGGCAGCGCATATAAAAAACGGATTGTTTAGGACCTTTCAAGACATGGTGAATTTCACTCTGCGGAATGCTGCACAGTATAGTGTTGTATCTCAGCTTGTTGATATCTGTGCAACTTTCCAGGCTTCAAGTGCAGACTGCGAATGAGGATTCAGCCTCATGAACTCAATCAAGTCCAAATTAAGAAACAGACTAGAGGAGAGTCACCTAGATATGCTGATGAGGACAAAGGCTTACCTCTCAAATGGGAAAGTTGATTTAGACCAAGTTTATCAGCACTAGAAAAATGGCAAGAACCGGCGAGAAAAACAAACATGTCACACATCTAACGTTGGCACCTGACTTGTCTAAACTCTGATGCGGCTTCTCCTACAGTCCGTGTGTGCGTGGGGTAGGAACATTTCTCAGCCTGTATCTTGGCAGGGGGATCATGGCATTCATCAGCAGTGTGTTCATCAAACTGGAAATGTTAACCAATTGTACAACAGGCTGTATTTGATGTGCGGGGTCCTCTGCAGCACTCTGAGAGTATTCATTAAAGTTTCAAAATGGTTCAACCTCCTGATTTCTGTTTTTTCTAACTGGGGTGTAGGTGGCACTTAACAGGTCATGTCCTTGGAGTGTGCAACCAGGTCACAAAACTGCCTTGATGCCCTATTGCATGGATCACTGATATCCCTTTTTTGCTTTAGTGGTATGGAGAGGCTAATGCCAAAGATCTTGGCTAGTTATGCGCTGCGTGCGCGTGAATGGTCAATTTCTTGGCGCACGTATCCTTGGCTGCAGCGCACAGAGACTGCACACTGCCGCACACAGTGGAAAAAAATTAGAGGGAACATTGGTGATGAGTAGTAAATATTGACTCACCAGTGTCCAGTTCTCCGGCTACTCCCATGAATCCCTCAGGATGCTGTATTGCCAAGACTTTCTCCTCCCACGCTGTGAGCTGTGGGGGAGGAGGTGGGGGTCCACCGCCAGTCCTCTGGATGGCGAGCTGGTGCCTTGCTGCCATAGAATGTACCTTCCCCTGTAAGTTGTTTCACCTCCTGATGTCATCCCTTGTTCTTGGTTGCTGTCCCACAGCGTTCATCCTGTCCACGATTCTCCACCATAGCTCCATCTTCCTGGCAATGGATATTTGCTGTACCTTTGTTCCAAACAGCGGTGGCTCTACCCTGACTATTTCCTCCACCATGACCAGCAACTCCTCATCAGTGAAACAGATTGATGGGTGTTTGTGGTGTGTGTGTAGTTGCCTCAGTGGTCTTTGTGTTAGTCTTGTGGTGATTATTGGTATTCATAAAGGGTTTGTGTTTTATAGTGCTATGGGTGGTGGGTGTGTTGTGTGTATCAGTGTCAGGTGTGTGATTTTCGTTTAGGCCAATATTGTGTTGTTTTGTATTTGGGTGGTCATTTTGAGCGCTGTGGTGATTTGTGGGTCATAAAGTTGTGGGCATTGTTTTGTTGGTGTAATGGTTTGGGTGTTCGTACCAACACTTTAACACTGACCCTTGGGCTGGTGGATTTGTGTATGTGGCAGCATTCTGGCAGTTATGTGTGCATGTGTCATATTATGGCGAACGGCTATTCGCCACTGCGGTGGTATGTTGGCGGCCTTCACTGCGGCGGTAAGTGGCATTTACCGACAATGTCATAATGAGGGCCACAGTGTGTCTTTATGTTGCATGGAATAACAATATGTGAATTTATCTAGCGCTTTTGTTGAAGAGAGCACAATGGGTATCTGTAGATTGTCACACATTGGTGATATGAACTGCTGACTGTCTTTTTGCTAACATATTGATGAACTATGAAAATTGTAAACAAATGTGCTAGTATGCAAATATATATTCAACACAGATTGTGACAGCACACTAGAAACAGTTCCATTTTCACTGAGTTAATTTTATGGGATCACAAGGAATTGCGTTGATGAAAGCTCACCATTTGGAGCCACTCTTTATTAGGTGGTGTTGACTTTGAACACTGCAGAGCAATTCAAATGGTAAACTATTTAACTGGCAGAAACAAACTGCTTATATTAGATAGAGATTTAGTCAGGTATTTGAGGTGTCTGAATATTTCCCACAAATAATTTAATTGCTCTTTAACTGATGATCTTTTACTTGTTCTTTAGCTTGATTCTCATCTACAAATGGGGAGAAGGTAGTGTAGTGGTTGTGGAAATGGGTGGGGTACAAATTTGTAATCATCTATTTATCATGTACAATATATGTTGATAGGCAACGTCTATTGGGATTAAGCCATGTATTTGAGTGGCCACCAAATTCTGACTAGCTTTATGTTATATTATAAAGTATTGTGTTACCTCAATGTGGTACCTCAATATTAGGTATTAAATGTAATATTGTTGGACCACAAAACTGTGATAAAAATGTCATAGTTGCAAAAATATCATGAGACAGAACATTAAAAGTCAGTGTATCTTTTTGTGTTTGTTAGTAGTATGGTTGTGAAAAATATTGCTCACTAAAAATATCATGGTATTTAATATATTTAGCATCAATGCCCGTTATCATATTTTTGTTAAGTGGTATTTATTGGAATCTTTTGCATTGTTATTTTGCAATATTTTTTATGAGTTGCATTTATTGTTTTAATAAATAACTCCTAATTTATTTTGGGCTGTATACTTCAAAACTTTGTTATGTTATTGGGTATCTGATTTATTCTAAATTGAGTGGGTCACATTCTAATTATAGATTAATATGAAGGTTTTTATTTCTGGGATTCCATTGTGATCATTGTCTTAGTTTTTTTTTATGTTTTTTAAGAAAAATTTGGATACATTTTGTTTTTTTTGGGATAGTACAGTTTAATTTTTAAATAAGTAATTAAACAATAGTATATATATTCAAATGATAATGTATTTTTACATAAATATAATTGAAATATCAGCTCTTTAAAGGTTTGGTTTCATTTACAAATTAATGCATATTTAAGAATGATTCTTTATAATATGGTTCATGAGATTTATTGGCATTGAGTGGGTAGTGTACTAATGTTGGTAATTTAATAGTTTAGGGCCTCATTATGTGTTTGGGAGTCTCATGACCGCCATGTTGGTGGTGGCAGTCGTACCGCCAACAGACTGGCAGAGAAGACTGCCAAATTATCACATTGAAAGCATTCAGTACAGAATGCAGCCAAAGCATTGCCGGAACCGCCACTGCACTCTGGCCGCCATGGATGATGGTAGCCACCTGCAGGCCAGCGGAAGCCATGTTTCTGCCGGACTGGTTGGGAGGTTACACACCACCAATGTTTCTACCACTGTCGCACCACCATGGGCACCCAGGTGGAAACCAATTGCATAAAAGGAAACACCCACCTTAAGGAAGCCATACTGATCCGGAGCCACCATGGAACCTGAACTAGAAATCTTCCCGCTGCTCCTGCTCACAAAAAGACTTTGGAATCTACGACAACAAAAACAACAGCAACAGCAAGTACACACACTTATCTGTTACTGTTTTAGATTGTCAATTTTCATACACTCACACAACATACATTCGGGAAAGGGGTGCAATGGTGACACTCACACGAAATAGCACACTCACATACAGGCACACACACACTCGCATATAAACAAAAACCATGCTACAGCCACCACACACACACACACACACACACACACAGACATACATACACGTCACAACACACACAGGCACACACAGAAACATTGCAAAGGCCAACAACATCACAACACGTTACAACTACAGCACAACTGCACCATTTCTAATCTCTTGGCAGGGACCACCAGGGGACACTACCCATGGACACATCGCACATACATCACAACGAAACAGCAATAGGCAAAAAATACACACAAATACACAAACATACTACTCACCGATCAACTTACCCAGAACATCGTATCTAACATACCATGCACATAACACGTGTACGCACACAGTCAAAGCCCATAAAGTCACACAACACACCAACAAACACATCACAACACAAACAACACTCAATACCAACACAACAAAAAATCTTGAACACACAATTGTCCATCACACAACACACACCGTACAACTTTCAGACAAAAACACAACCTCACATACTGGCTAAACAACAAAGGTAGGCCTAGCAGCACACACATACAGACACACAACTAATGTCAACCAAAGAACAACCCCATTCTAGGGAAAGAAATGCATGACAAAGATTTAAGCAGTAAAGCAAAAACAGGTTGGTTTAAATTATTATTATAATCCAAAATATTTGAAAAACGAAGGCTCTAGGCCAGTTCTTAAATAACAGTTTTAATGCACACTGTGCACATATGTGGTGGAGGGGGACGTTTAGGTTTAGGTTTTGGAGGGGGGCCTTTGGCATCTGGTTTGGGGAGAGTCTTGGCTTTATCTTAGGTTTAGGGGAGAGTTGGCCTTTTTTAGGAGGGGTAGACTTCCTGACAGGAGGAGGGACATAGGTACTTGTAGGTGGGGTAGGACGGGTCTTGGAGGTGGTAGGGCCGAACTTGGGGGTGGGCGAGGAGTAGGGAAAAGGGCAAACTCCAAAAGGAAAGCTTTTTTTTTACACACACTGGGACAGTCACACCAAAAGGGTTTGGGTGTGGAGGGAGAGGGATTGATTGTCCGAGGTGTTAGTGTGGATGTCTTCAGTGCAAGGCTGTGTGAGGTATGTTTGTGGGTAGCTGGTGTCTGTTGGGTGGATGAGTGTGGGTGTTTATGTGTCTTGGGATGAGAGGGATGGAGGTGCTGAGGAATGCCATGGTGGGTGGGTGACTGTCTACTGTGGTGGTGACTTCAGGTATGGTGGATGTGCTGCATGTGGGCATGTTGGTGGTTGTGGTGTCTGTGGGTGTGGTGACTGGTATAGATATCTGAGGGTCTGCTGTGGTGCTGTCTGTGTGTAGGATTGGTGTGGTGGCTGGATCTGTTAATGTTGGTGTAGTGTCTGCAGGTGCATCAGGTGTGCTGTCACTGATGCTGGGGTGGTGGGGGTGTCAGCCGCAGGTTGTGCCTGTTGTTCTGTGTGCATCTGCATATTGCTTGTGTGCATGCCAGTGGTGTGTCTTGTGGTGCTTGTGTTTGTCTGAGCTATCCTTGGATGTTGAGGTGGATGGATGCCTGTCACTCTTTATGCTTTGGCTGGGTCTGAGAAGAGGGGTTTGGGATTGGGAAGAGGAAGGTGGAGGGGGAACAGGAGACAAAGGGTGATTGGCTGCTGCCAGTTTGGGGACCAGAAGCTGAATAGATCTCTGTAAGCCAGCCAGTGCACTGTGAATGCCCTCCAGGAATGCATTACTCTGCTAGATCTGAGTTGCAAGTCCCTGGATGGCTTTCACGATGGTCGACTGACCCACAGATATTGACCTCAGGAGGTCAATAGCCTCCTCACTGAGGGCAGCAGGGCTGACAGGGCCAGAGATGCCTGCGGCACATGAGACGCCCACCCTCTTGGGTGAGCAGGCACAGCCAACTGGGTGGGGAGCTACAGGGAATGTGGTGGTAGTAAGGGGACTGAGATGGTGCTGGGGTGGTCCCAAATGGGTCCGCCATTGCCATGGAGTGTCCACTGGAGGAGGATTTTGAAGATGAAGAACTGGATCCTGCATCCCCCATGGCACTCCCCTAGCCCTCCGGGCCACTGGGTCCCTTGGTGTCGGTGGTATCATGACTTTGGGCTCTGTGACCAGCAACTTCCCCACTCACCTGTGCCCCATCTCCTTTGCCTTCCGCTGCTGATGCAGAGAAACAGAGAGAGCGGTAGGATCATCACATTCTTTACATACCACTTACATTACAGCATACTCTACAGTAACATCACATCTATGTGTAAAATACCCACAAATATAAACCATTTTGAGCCAACATCATGTTCCAAAAATTACATACATTCCACAACCTCACATTACAACACTCTCACACCCAACAGAAGCCTACTATCTGACCACTACAGCACCATCCTATCAGTGTAGATAAAACACAAACTATTCCTACACAAGATGATTTGTCAACATAAAAAGTGTATTCTTATACAGAGCATCACTGTGAAACAACAATCCATCAATGGAAATCAGTGTTAATTTTGATTTCAGATTTATACCTACTCCAAATCTACACCTGCTCAGTCCATTGCCAGATGTCATGTTCTATGAAAGTTACCTCATCACAATCCAATTACAACAAAGCATGCTGCTCAGCTATCACATCTCTAAAATGTAACTGTGTCTATAACATTCACGTTGGAGTACAGTAACACTGACATAAACCACTTCTCAAGTGCCCATGATTGACACATACACCTAGAGTCCAGCAATTTGACTGACAACATATACCATTCCACCAATATGTAACTGTCAACTACAACACCTGCAGCACTATGAAGTCATGGTTAAATGAGGCTATATATTCTAAAAAAAAGAATGAGAATATCAAAAGTAAGCATGCCAAACCTTAATCGTATATCATAAAAATGGTTTGAAGTATTAATGTACACATGATGTTGTCAAAAACAGTGTTTGCTGTACCTATATGGGAGACGTCCTGCCCTATGTAGCATGGGCAACATAAATTGTCTAAGTGAATAGCAGGCTAGCCATGTACCTTCTCAATAACATGTACATGGTACAGATAGTCTGAACTCACATGTCTATGATATCTCTTGCACTAGGAATGTAATATTACCACCATGCTTTTCATCGTGTAGGATGTCAACTCTGATCAAAAATCAGAATTGCCAATGTATAGTCCATACTTAACAACTGAGATACCTCCTCACACCTCTGAGTAAGTGTAGCAAGTATGCCATGTGAATTTTCTGAATGAGATAACTCCCTCACATGAAGTTTACATATATTTCACAAATCAGGAATATTTGGCCTCATTCTCACCTGTGAACCCCTATGTTGCACAGAGAGCTAGATCCAGTGGAATAGGAATGAACTGAGACCAAAGAGCAGGACAACTTTCCAACAGGATATATGGACTATGCATCAGTAGGTGGGAAGGATGACACAGCAGGTTACACATATGTATAGAACTGTAAAGGTACACATATGACACAATCACATGTGCATCACCACAAGTTGTTGGTGCACAATAGGCTTAACACAGGTGAGTTATATTTCCCTATACACAATTCCATTTTCATACCTGTGTCTGAATGGTAGCAATTGTACTTCTATGTGCTCCTAGGAGACCCTTTACTTTTAGCGCTTATCACATTGTTTCAGTTTAGACACTTACACATCAGACACTGAATTGGCAGAGGGATTTAAATGCATGTAGTCAGTACTTACCCATTGTGGCTGCCGTGCTGCTTTCAAAAACCCATCCAACTCAGGATAGGCCACTGCCAAAAGGCGGGCCATTAGGGGAGTTAATGTCTGACAGGCACTACTCCCTCATTGGGAGGACATCCCCATCTGGGCCTCTGCGGTCTTCCGGGCTCAGCGTCTCAGGTCCTCCCACCACTTCCTACATTGGGTGCTCTTCCAGCTGTGGACCCCTTAGGGTCTGCACTTGCTTGGCAATGGCACGCCAGATTCCCTTTTTGTGAAGGACGGTGACCTGCATGGATGACACTGACAAGAGGAGAAAGTTATGTCCACATGTACCATTCCAACACAAGTGGTCAGAACACTTTAGTCACAGCAAGTAGGTAAACATTCCTAAGTTCAAACTCCTTCACAATTTAGCATCAGCAGGGAGCCCATTTGTGAAGTGTAGTGCCCCATACAACATGTATGATCAGTACTTGTTTTTGACTACACACATATGACCAGGCCACATGATTGCCCATAACATGGAGTGTCTACAAAAACATTTCTCACACCATTATTTTTGTCTATGCTACAATCGTTCTGTGTATGAAGGAAGTTAGACTGCACACTATCTACCATGAGACACTAATGTGTGTCTGCCTATGCACATGTATACATTTCCCACACCCACACATGATTGCCAAAACCTTCCTTACTTCGCATTTCATGTACCCCATCATACACTCCACCTTTCACACATTGGTATACCATTGGACTCACCTGCTCCTCTGGTGCACAAAATAGCTGGTCATACAGGGGTAGGACCACCTCCACAAGCTTGTCCACCTCTTCTGGGGAAACGCTGGGGCGCTCTCACCTGCAGGAAGTGGCATGATAGCTCTCAGAGGCAGGACACAGCAGCTCAGTTATTGGAGGTCTTGCTGGCAGCAGTGTCAGGAGTCAAGTGATCAATACTGCAGAAGATGGCAGTCACGTCTGCCACATACAGGACCATCACCGCGGGCGGACTCGTCATTGGCTCAAATCCACCAAAGGTAGAAATGTGTTCGAATGGCAATGTCCACTGCGGTTGTAATCGCCTACCACTATGAAGACATCTGATGGCAGACTAAGGTCACTTCCTCATGTCCAGTACAGTAGGTCAGGCAGCTACCATTTTGATGCAATTATATGTATGGAAAAGTATTGGAATCTGCTTCATTAACAATTCCCTATATTGTGCAAAATATTAGTAAGTGCTGCCTACATGTTTAGTAGTCTAATTGTGTATGTGAGTAGTAAAAGCTGTGTAACAGAGGGATTGGTTGTAATGGAAATGTACACCTATTTTCAGCATCCTATGTGTGTCTGTAATGTAGCATAGGTGCAACAAATATGTTTCATCTGTAAACTAAGTTGGACTATCAAACACTGACAGACACAGATTAATATGCATGTATAGTACATTTGAGGATTCAGTGAATGTGAACTAAGGAGAGTGTCATAGGATTCATACAAGATGCTTGTATTTGAGCATATTGATTAGGTGTGCATTGCAAAAGTCACCCACAATCTATCTGAGGAGAGGAAGGCAACCTCCAGTGTACCGCCCACTAGTAGACCTGCACACCATGGAGGACAGAAATAAAATACAGATCTATTGCTGAATAGTCAGACAATCATGGATCTTTGTGATCAGTTGGAGCCAGTTCTGATGCCGGCCATTCGCAATCTCAATAGCATAACTCCCACCATTCAAGTCATGTCAGTGCTACACTTCCTGACCACGAGGTCCATTCAGAATACAGTGGCCCTAATTGCAGGGATGTCTCAGTCCATGTTCATTCTAGTTTTAAAGGATGTACTGTGTGCATTGCTGAAACACCTGGACAGGTACATCAGGTTTCCCAAATGTGCGGTTTTGGCCTATTTGAAGGTACTGTTTTATGCTATGGGACACATTCCACATGTGGTTGGAGCCATAGATGCCACCCATGTTGGCTTGGTTCCCACCAGTGCCAATGAACAGGTATACAGGAACAGGAAAAACTACCTCTCCATCCACGTCTAAGTGGTATGTTTGGCATGCCAGTATATTTCACAAATCAGCGCAAAGTATCCAATATCAGTCCATGACTCCTTCCTCATGCACAACAGCAATATCCCACTGCTGATAGCACAATTCTACACAGAGAGGGCCTGGCTGGTTGGTAAGTCACATTTTACATGTATGTTTGCTAAGTTTATCTCTTGCTGTCACAAATGTGCATGTCCGAGATATATGTTTGTGTTGTTATACCTATTCCATACAGGGGACTTGGTTGTTGACACCAGTGAGGTATCCAAACACGCCAAGGAATGTCTGCTACAAAGAGGCCCATAGAAGGACACATTGTGTTGTTGAGCGGCCTTTTCGGCTCCTGAAGGCAAGATCTTTCTGCCTGGAAATATCTGGAGGAGCCCTCCTCAACTCACCCAACAAGGTATGTCCAATAATTATTGTCTACTGCATGTGCCACAACCTTGCCCTGAGGCGCATATACCATTCATTCCAGATGAGGGGGAGGCAGCAGAAACTGTGGATGGAAATGCAGATTTGCCAAGTGATGATGAGCCATATGAAGATGAAGCTGGAGACATCAGGGCAGATGCCATCAGTCAGTATTTCAACTGACACATGGTATGTGTTGTCTTCTTAATTGTGAGAGTTCATTTTGTCCACTGGAATTGATGGCAGGCATGTCACCTCCTATTTATAATCTTCTATGAGGCCTTAGGTAGCTGCAACGCCAATGGGTCAGTTATGCATGCAGTTTGTAATTTGGTATTGTGTACAGAACAGAATGGTACCCAGTATCCTGACTTGTTACTTCACATGCAAAGTCACACTTGTGAAAATGGCTTGTCAGAATTGATGTATGTTTACAGCTATGCTCTATCCCTCACCTCTGTCATTCACAGATTTACTGAGTTTCGGTTTGGCTCTTCATCATTGGCAAGTCACAGACTTTGTCAGAGGCAGATGGGAATTGCAGGCAAACATGAGAAGTGGACATTGGTGATCCCAGGTATTGATTGACATGGGTATGTGGAGTGTAGCTAATAAGGCCAAACTGTCAGGACACTGGGGTGTAAGTGTGTTTTCCCACAAAGAAGACCTGGTCAAATGGTGTTGTGTGTGTGTCCATATGTGTCTGACACATGTGAAATTGTTGAACCAGAACCCATATCATCATAATTGTTTCTGTTGTATGTGACCTACCTGTAACTTAGTGGCGGTGTGTTCCTACTTTGCAGACCAATGTGCATGTCTCTGTGGACTGACATAAGTGAGTGGCAAGCCTACAGGTATGTGACCAATGTAAGTGAAAGGTCCCTGGATTGGGGACATCAGTACTGATCTTTGTCTGTATCGTGGGGTATGAATATTAGGCAGCTAAGGTATGAGTTTATGATAAGGCTTTACATGGGTCTACAAAGAACCAATCTGTGCACCTCCTGGCATGTAGGAAGACTAACATGTCCCTAACTTCTCTATTCTGTGGGTTTGTATCGTATGACATCGAAGCTGACAATCATAAGTCACTAGCAGTACTGTTCTATCTGTTGTTTGCAAATCTAAAACTAAAGGTGTGGCGATGCAGAATACAGCTGTTTTAGCTTCTGTCTATGTTACAATCCAAATTTCATGAGTCTCCTGGTGAGCGTACACGTGTGATGTCCATAACAAAGGTGGTACAATACAGATGGACGTATTGATACTAGAGTTGGCATACATGACAGTTGTACATGGTTGATAAATGACACTTACACAGGATCTGTATTAAAGTATTATTTATTGGTGAGTGCAAAACTATATACGTGAACAGTAACCAAAAACGTAAAGTAAAGAATGAAGGGTTCAGTCAAGGTGGCTGAAATCATCAGGGTAGCTGCTACACCATTGGGAAACACAAGTACAGTGTCCTTGCAACACAGGAAAAAGGAGTTAGGTGAAAGAACAGTCAGCAGGGTGTATCTGTGGCACACAAGGGGGACCAGTCAAGAGATGTTTACTTCCTGGCAGTAGGTTTGGCTTGGCATTTGCTGCTCCTGGATGTCTGTGTGGATGTCCACATTTGGGGGGGGGTTCCTCTGCTACAGAGGGTGGGGTGTCTGAGGCATGTCCTTCCCCTGGCAGGGCTTCCACTCCACTAGCAGCTGCAGATGTTGAAGGGCCTGAAGAGTCATTACTAGTGGAAAAGGCATGATGGTGTGAGGCAGATCTAGTCAGGGCAGTATTAATGTCACTCAGCACCCCAGCAAAGGAAGCCAGGATGGCATTTTGTGCCTGCCACTGCTGCATAACTACCTGGTGGTTGTCCTTCTGCAGCTGTTGGATTTCCCCCATCATGGTGACTACCTGGCCCATCGTGCCTTGGGAATTTTGCTAAGCTCCCAAAAGTTGGGAGATGGTTCCTGGTCAGTATTGTCCTTTGGAACCCCCATCCTCAGGCCCACACCATCCCTCCAATGCACCTACCCCCACGTGCCTGTGCCCCTGGCACAGTGTACCCACTCCCAGTGGTGGCAGGACCATCTTTATCAGGGGTGACAAGGTGGGACTCAGATACCTGTACTGGCGGGACACAATGGATGAAACAATCCTTGGGATACAGGTTTGGGGGTGAATTATTGGCTGTGATGTTGATGCAACAGGGCTGGGAGGAGTCGATGTGGGCAGGGTGAGGCTGACAGTTGTTGACTGACCAGGTGCCCCTGATGGGCCTGCTTCGTCATCAGTGTCCACACATCCAGTGTGTTATCCTCAATGGGGCCTTCATCCATAGGGGTAGTGGCAGTCTCTTGTATCCTCTCCATGGTGGCAATGGCAAGGATACCTGTGGGAGAAGTGGAGCACAGAGCTGCTGTAAGTGATGTTTCATTTAGAGTATTAGTTATGTTGTGTGAGATGCACACAGTGCTTTAACATGATCCCCAGAAATGATAATGACAACTGCTGCAACATCTTACTTAGTACAATATGAGACTCTCTGATTTCAATACCATATACCATGCTTAAAGTTATTAAACTATGTTGGTAGTCATTAGACTGCTGGTACCATCTTATGTTTTCTGACTATTGACATGGGTGTTCACCTTTGTTGCCTAGTGAAGTGTCTGGCATGATGGTACACAAAATGTTTTACAATGCACAATAGTATCAGAGTAGGGACACAGAATGTATGTAAGCAATAGACATTGACCTCTATCTGGATGTACTGCATGTGTATCCACTTTGGCATCTAGATTTCCACCCCAAATGAGTGCATTTCAATCTTAGGGAGGGTTTTGGTTGTAATGATATTGGGAGTTGGCCTTTGCATTGCTGTCATTGCCATAAACTTTCACAGTTGGGCATTCATGATGGGTCACATTGGTAATTAGTTTCACATGCATTACATCTCACTTTTGGAGCACTGTTCAGGTTTTCATAATGGTGGGAAATTGCCTTCTTGGATTCGTGGTGCTATCAGTTCCATGTACTTCACAATGCTATTCCCCAGGGCTGTGATACCAGATGAGTTTAGTGGAGATGTGGCATGCCAGAGAGGGGTACGAGGACCTTTGGACAGAGGGGTAGTGGATGGTTTGTTAATTGAGGTGGGGTGAGTGGTGAAGGAGCATGCAGGAAAAAAACAATTGGGTGAAATGAATGTTGTGTGGACTTACCAGACTTCACTCCCCCAGGTATTCCAGTCAGGCTCTAAGGATTCAGTATGTCCAAGACCTTCTCCTCCATTGGTGTGAAAATAGGGGAATGAGGTGGGGGCATACAGCCAGTCTTCAGTACTGCCAGCTGGTGCCTGGATGCCATGGAACACACTTTCCCCCAGAGGTCATTCCACCTCTTCCTGATGTCCTCCGTTGTGCATGGGTAGGTGCCTTCAGCATTTAGGCGGTCATTCTGACCGCCGCCCGCCATGCGGTCACCGCCATTTGGCCGCTCCGCGGTCAAAAGACCGCGGAGGCCATTCTGGCTTTCCCGCTGGGCTGGCGGGCGCCCGCCAAAGGAGCGCCCGCCGGCCCAGCGGGAAAGGCCCTGCAACATAGAAGCCGGCTACGAATGGAGCCGGCGGTGTTGCAGGGGTGCGACGGGTGCAGTTGCACCCGTCGCGATTTTCACTGTCTGCTATGCAGACAGTGAAAATCATGCTGGGGCCCTGTTAGGGGCATGGGCAGTGCGGGGCCCTACAGGGGCCCCATGACACCCGTTCCCGCCATCCTGTTCCTGGCGGTAAAAACCGCCAGAAACAGGGTGGCGGGAAGGGGGTCGGAATCTCCATGGCGGCGCTGCTTGCAGCGCCGCCATGGAGATTCAGCCCAGACAGGGAAAATCCGGCGGGAAACCGTCGGATCCCCTTTTCTGACCGCGGCTTTACCGCCGCGTCAGAATGGGCAGGGAAGCACCGCCAGCCTGTTGGCGGTGCTTCCGTGGTCCTCCACCCTGGCGGTCGATGACCGCCAGGGTTGGAATGACCCCCTTAGTCTGTCGACTATTCTTTGCCACAGCAAATACAGGGTGATATATCCGTCACATTTGGGATGGATTAACACCCTCCTCCAAAGTTGTAATCAGGCCCAATGTGCCTTATTTCGATCTTTCCAGATGGAAAAATCCATTACTTTGACCAAATTAGGAGTGAATTATTGCCGATGACACTTGCAACATGACAGATAGGATTTCCTCTACATTTTGATGTAGTATCCTGTCCACCAAATTCTAGATAAGCCCTTTAGGTTTTGTTTGGGTTACAATTGAATTTTTGAGTCATGATTTATTCATTTATTTTTTTATTTATTGTGTGAGGCATAATTTTGGAAGTGTTTATCTTTTGAGAAAAATGTGTTTTTAAAAATGTTTAAGTTATATTCATAGTAATATCCTTTTTTTGGTTGGGTGTTATGTATAGTATTTTATAGCATATTTAGGGTTTCTATTTTTATAAAGCATGAGTGCATTTTCAATCTCAACTTTTTTATTTTAAAATAAAAGAAACTTTTTTTGTGTAAAAATAGTACATTTAGTGAAATCAATAGTAAACCCCCCTCCAAATTATGCACTTTTTCCAATATTGTCATGACCCCGACAAGGACAGAAAGTGCATAATTAAAGTACAAGTGAGAAGATAGAAATTTGTTACATAGACATTGTAGGAGATCGGACAGTGATGGTTCAGACACAAGGCAGTGGGGTGGGCTCTCCCGGATCAGGCAGAAATAATGGACAAATCAGGATGATGGAAATTATGTTTCCAGGAAAATTTAAGAAACAGTGGAGGAGGAACAAGTTGCCTCACAATTGCTTAGTCTTATGGTTCCCAATCCCATTCTATCTGTTTGTTCCCTGCACTTTTGTTTTTGTTCTCTCTTTTCCTTCCCATCTTTCTTTCTTCTCCTTAGTACTTATTTGAATAACTGCTCTGGTGTCAGTGTCAGGCTGCCTCTTTGGTAGTCTTTCTACTAGCAATCGAGTTTATTTGAACAGTATTTTCTGCCACTTCAGAGCTCAAGGAACACCTCTGGGAACTTCTTAGTTTTGTTCCCAGCATTTCCAATTGGAGCCCTAGAAGAGCCTTTATGTGCCAGCATCCATAATCCTAAATGCACATATACATGGGAAACATCCTGAACAACGCATTGGGAACAACGCACATGTTTTCCGTGCAAGCGTAACCACGCTTGCCGGAACATCGACTGCCTTTTTCTCTGCCTTAACCACGCATGTGCTGAACTACGCATATGCGTGATTAAGGCAGACAAAAAGGCAGAGTGGATCGGGAGAGGACGTGGTCAAGTAAGTGGAGTTGGGGCTGGGATAGGGGCAGTTGTTAGGGGAGGGAGTGGATAAAGGGCTTGGAGTGGAGGTGGGGGTTTGGGCTATTTATTTTAGTGGCAGAGTAGTGGGTTTTTTTGATTTTTTTTAAGGGTAGGGCTTAGGGTGGGGGGTCACACAGGGTTGAGGGTAGTTTTTAGGGGTGGGAGGTGGATAAAAGGCTTGGGGTGGGGTAGAGGGGTTGGGCTATTTTTTTTAGAGGTGGGGGTGTTTGGGCCTTTTTAGGGTGGGTCAGGAAAGGGTGCGCTCAGCTAATTGGAGCTGGGGTAGGGTTGGTGGGTTGTTTTTAGGGGTGGGTGGATTAAGGGCTTGGGGTGGGGAGGTTGAGCTATTTTTTTAGAGGCGTGGGTGGGGGAGTTGGGGTAATTTTGTTTTGATTTTAGTGGGGGGTAGTTTTGATTTTAGGGAGGGTGGAGGGGTCAGGAATGTTTTAGGGCTCAGGGTGGGAGGGTCGGAATAGTTTTGTTCTTAGGGCAGGTGGGAGGGGTTGGGATAGTTTTTATTGTTTTTGTTGGGCAGTTTTGTTTTTAGGGGTGGGGGAGTCAGGGTAGTTTTATTTTGAGGGCAAGTGGGGGGCCGGGTAGATCTAAGTATTAGGTGTGTGGTACATTTGGGCTATGGCATGATAGAACCACGCATGCCATTCCCACACATGCCTTACTAGGCATGCTTTTACAATGAAAATTCATTGTAAAGGCATGCGTGGAAACAACACGGTCGTTGTTCCGACAGCATTGTTAAGGCATGCGTTTTTTCTGCATGCATTGTTCCATCAAACATTCTTATCCATTTAGTTACAAGCAGCATACACTGTTCTACCTGTGCACTCAATACCACCGATTCTGTTACAGGAAATTCAGATTTCTTTTCTCTCACCTCCTTACCTCCCATTTCCCCCTCACAAGATGACCTAGGATCAAGCTTGTTAATTTCTCAGCCTACAGATCTATGGGTAGAAACTGGGTGCATATTCCACCTTCCTCATCTTTATATTCTTTCTTCAATGTTTGCTAAAATGAAGTTAGAAAAGTGAATCATTCCACTCCAAATTATGTAACTGTCCCAGTGTTTTGGTGTTTGATGGTAGAATTGTAAATTTGCCACCCCCTCTACGTCTGTTGGACTGGAGTTTCACTAGTGAACCCTACCCACCAGATTATGCACTTCTCTAAATATTCCTCCTCACCACAAAGAATATACTTTGCCAAAAGTATGCTGGTCATCTTAGCTTTTCAAAATGTATGCTTCATCCAATGGTTGGGGTTTGGAGTATGAATAGAATATTTATATCCACCCCCAGTTATATATTTTCCCCAATGTCTGTTGGACTAGAGATAGAATAGATCGAATAGTAAATCTTACCCATCCAGATTATGCACATTCCCTAATGTTTGGGGACTTAGAGTTATATGGATGAACAGGTACTTTTACAGGTAAAAATCTAATTGCAGATAATTTTCTCATTAAATTCACCGCTAGTAGAGGTTACAAACATGTTTACATGCATTTTCTGGTTAGGAAGGTACGTGCAATCATCTAAATTAGGTAATTGTAAATAAGTAATATAAAATATTCTAGAATAAATGACCTAATGCTTAACATGCATTTTGAATTTGTTTATAAATATTTGTTTGTTTTTAATAAGTATAAATATCCACATTTTTATTGTTTTGTGCATCTGTAATCAGAAAAAATAACACTTACTAAATAACACTGACGCTGGATTATAATGTGTTTGTAGTTTCTATTTCATTTTACTTTTGCTGCCATTTGGTAGTCTTCTTTATTCATGTAATTGCAGAGCCAACATCGAGGAAACCGACTCTACATTCAAATTTCTACATCTCAGGTGAGTACATTTCAATTTGATATATTTTTTAAATAAATTATATTAATTTGTGAAATAAATATTGGTTAATGTTTAATCATAGAAGGCTTGCACTTGTTTTGTGTTAGTCTAGGCTAAATAGTCTGAGTCTTAATTAATTAATATGTATATTGGGTTTGTAAGGATGTCACAGTGATAGAATTTGATTGTGGAAGTTAGCATGATTCTGGGGATTTTAGTGTACTCATGGGGATATCTAACATTTTAATTTCTCATTTACAGAAGAGTCCCGCTAAAGTGTGTTCCTTTTGGAAGTGCATTTGATCCTCTGTTCTAGTCTTTTAAACAGTGTGTATTGGACTTTTATTCCCAGCTATTATTATCAATTTTATTCTATTGTTTGGCTAATGGACTTTTTAATCTGATTTTATGGGTTACCATGGAATTAATGGATTGCCTATGGAAATGTAATTTTGAATCAGTGCATCAATCTTTCATTTGAAATATCTTTTCCTGTTGGGATTGTTACAGCTACAGAGCAGTGAGTAATTTTAGTATAATGTTGTTTTTGTTATTTAAAAAAATGCTATTAGTAAAGAGTTACATTTTTCATTTTTAAATTTGTAATATTTGCTAGTGTATATATGTCTTGTATTAATGTTTTAGCATTTTTAAGGGAATTTGCTGCCCATTTTCTGTAATTGTCAAGACATTGATCATCATTGTGGGTTATTGATTCTTTAATTTCTTAATATACATATAATAGCTATGTATGTTTTTGTTTTGTATGCAATAATTCAAGCATATGTTCTACGGGTTCTAATTTTCATTTTCAGTTTTTTAGTAGTTTATCTAGTATACAGTTTGGTTGTTGCACTTTTGGATGTGTAGTTATTACTAAAAAAATGAATAAGTCCCAGAATGGAAGGATAAACATGTACTGGGTAAGATAAATAAAAACATGTTTTAAAATATCACAGTTTTGGCTGAGAGAGTAGTTTTTTGTTTCTGGTATGATATTATTTGTTAGTTCATTGTTATGTATCAAGATTTAGATTATTTATATTAGGGTGAAGACTATTGAGTCTAAGGCATTTAGGCACTGTCTTTTATTGAACATCTGTACCTTCCTTGCTAGTATCTTGAGCATGTATTTAGCTTGAACATTTTAGGACAGACATTCTGGGCTAGGGATTACTTTAGCTCTTTAAAGTTATGTTCTTTTCAACTGTCAATAAATTGATGAAGGATGGAAAGCTATCTCATTGGAAATGTTCATACCACCCTTCTGTTGCACTGTTTGCTTTGATTTCTTTGTTTAATAGATTACATAGATGTTCCATCATGGTATGTGGAAGCATGGTTGGCGCGTGCAACCAACTAGGTTCCTTTAAAAAAGTCTAGGAAAGACACCATTTTTTCTTCATTTGCTTTCTGGAAGGATGAGACTGCTGTGAGGCCATAATGTTTAGTTACTTCAATGGGAGAGACAAATGTTACAGCTATTAATTGTTTCATTGTTTTAATAAAAAAATAAGTCTACTCTTTGTGGTCCATTCCACACTACAGCTCGTGAGTAGTAATCACTCCAGATGGGATACTGCCCCAGGCAGCTACAACTTTTCTGGTGTTTCTGGGCCCCTTACTAATGGGTCATCAAACTCCAGATCACACAATTTCAGGTCCAAAACCACCAAACCACAAGACTTGTGAGAAGCTTTGGGGCCTCCGGTCACATGCTGTGTCAAGCCCTGCCAGCCCTCATACTTTAGCATCGGGTGTAGTACATGTTCCTTTTGGTTGAAGTAAAGAAAACCATGCATCCCCTCCATGCCTGTTCCATTCACTACCCCAGGGCAAGAAAAAAAAACAGAAACATTTACCACCTGCTCTAAGCATTTGATAAATGTGAGCAGGTTTGGTGTATTATTTACCCCAGAAGGGGGAACTGTATATGGATCTGAACTGCCTATTCCAGGGTCCATGTGTTATTCACCATTCATGGAAAATAACCTGTAATCCTTCTTAATCCACTGGGAGATACAGGCTGGGTTAATTAATTATAATATGGTACTTTTGATAGAATTTCTGTAATCACAAATTTTGACTGTTTCTTTAGCCATGGTATAGTAAGGAGGGCTTTCTATTTCACCAAAGCTATTCAAAACTCTGGTTCTACTGGTGGGATTTTGTGTCTTTTTGGTGTCAAATAATTTATTGAAATTTGCTCTATTTTTCAAAATTGGTTTGGGACCTTTCTTGTGTTTTTTTTTATTTTTTACTTTATGACTGTTCATGTGGTGGATACATTCTGCACACATTGCCTCTAAATTAAGACTGACTGCTTTTTGTGCCATGATTCCCTGGGTTAAGCACCAGTTAATTTAGTTACTTTTGGAGATTCCCCCTACAGGATATGGTGGCTGATGACCTCTGTCAACCAACAACCCGGTTTCTCAGCCTTCTTTGTTGTATATACATTCAGAAAGATTTTCTTCTTTCAATTCCGTACTTGGTATGTATTAAGGTTTTTTTTTTTTTTTTTTTTTAAATATAACAACATTTAGACATTTGTTAAGAAATTGGTAGAAAAGATAGATATTTAATGTGTAATTAATAAATGCACACATATTTCACATGTGACTCGCTCAGTGAGTAATTTTGAATTTGCCTTTTCTTCATGTAATCAGGCAGAACTTTCTTTTTACTAATTACTTTGTATTTGAAAATATGTTTGTTCAAAATTGTTATGAAAAAGCTTTTTTATTTGTATATTTCATTTTTTATATGTTTTATCAATGTTTTTGCTGTCTATATTTATTTTGTTTCTATTTTCAACGTTGCGGTTTTGATCGTAGGTCGAAATGAAAGTTGATATTTCTCTAGTTGATTTTTTAGGTAAGACCATTTTTGATGTCACTGTTTTATATTGTATAAGGTTTGTTTTTTAGCATCTTACTTTAAAGCTTTTATCTGTCTTCATATTTTTCCTTTGCAATTTTATGATTTATTTGGTCGGTGATGCATTGTTATGATGAATACTTAAAAGACTAGGGGCCTGTTGAAATTTTAGTGATTTGGTTAATGTAAAATCGCTGCTTCCCAGGGGATATGAGATGTTTGCCAGCAGGATTATCGGTCCTGTACTAAAATGTTGTAGTAATAGTTCCACCAAGAGATTCCCCCAGGTGGCTGATTTACTCCAGTCAATGCAAAAAATGGAATTCACTTTACTGTGCATTTGTAAGTCAGGTGTGAAAGGCTATGAATGCCAAAGATAAGCTTTGCTGCGCACGATGGGGCATTCTCGTCAAAGTGCATTCCCTATGAATTCTGTATATGCATTAGATTGACTGGTCTGCTCTGGCAGGGGTGTGGTAGTGGTTCTGGGATGATGGCTGCATAGAGTTTTCTATTTTTCCTATAGTCATGTCTTTGCAGTGCTTAATTTGTAAATAGAAACGCGAAACGTGCGGCTGCTGCAATTAAATGTGCGAGCACGGAATACTGAAGCAGCAAAATCTTAAAATCATCTCGGGCCTCTTCAATCCATTTACAACCACTCCCTACCCCTTCAACGTACTCCTGCAGCTTTCTGATGTCTCCCTTTCTGACGCTTTTTCTTTTTTCTCTTCCTCCGTCTTTCCCATATGTGTCTTTTGCTCACAGTAAACGCTTGAGGCAGAAGAATAAGTTACGGTCCTCAAAAATAAGTACCAGTGTCCCACACCGGAAACCACAGGCACAAATTAAGCACTGTGTCCGTGCATACTTCCCCTCAACAAACACGCAATCTTTCTGTGTTAGTGCTACTGGCACTAACAATGCACGCAGTTTGTTCCCATGTTGACTTTAAAACCGTTTTACTTGTAACTTTCAAACAAGAGGCTGAAAAGGTATTTTTCATCACAATTTAATGGGGGAACCTACATTTTTAGTGTGAAAACTGAAATTCAAAATACTTGGGGAGTTACAAGGAGTGACTGTAGCATTAATAATAACTACCAGAAACATGCAAGAGAAAATTATTGCAACTTTTCAATATTCTTAAAAGGGCTGCATATTAGTCTGATAAGGACACGTAAGTAAATATGTATTCTTATTTAGTTTCATGTACAGCATAAGAGTCTTTTTGTTTGCGCGTTTGTACAATATTGATATTTTTTCACATCTTCTGCTTTTAATTTAGGAGATAGGAAGATAGAGACCGTCCGATATATGCTCAGTAAAGTGCATGCACAAACAAAAGGCAGTAGAATGATAATGTAGAATGTATGGGTTATCCTTTTTACCTTAATAGTAAAGATACGTGTGTGGTTTGTTGTCATTAAAATCGTTTTACTGCACTCGGGTATTTTGTGATTGGAATAGAGCGGGAATGCATGTCAAGGACACATGTATAGTTAATAGGAAAGAAATAGAAAACGTGAATAAAAGAACCAAGGACTCAATGTTTGAACACAGGCATACTGATCCCGGAGATGTTCTGAAGGACGTTTCATAAGAGGCTTTCTCTCAAACTGCTAACATTGTTAGAAGAAGTGGCTCGGTTTAGCTTGTTCTCAGAGAGCAGGTCAGGGACATGTGGAAAGAAAACTGTGGTAGAATAGGAGATGCAACAAAAGATGCTGACGTGTTTGAAGGGTGAAAAGTTAAAGACTGAATGAAAGACACTTTCCATGGTAGCTTCTCGTCTAGTCTAGTCTCCAGGATTTATAAAGCGCACGGCTGTGCACCAGGACTTCCTAGCGCATAGCAGAGAACAGGTATAAAATGGCGTGTAGAGTTATTCAAACAGGAATGTTGTTAACCGTTTTCTCATTCCGTCTTACTTATATGTGAAGGCAGCGCATTCCAAAGCTTAGAGACGAGGATGGCAAAAGAGCAGCCGCTGGCTCTTGCTCTCGTCAACCGTGGGACAGCTAATCGTTGATGATGGTAAATTCCTAGGTTGATGAAGTGTCAGAAGGTTTTGGATCATTGTGGGTCCATTTTTGTGGTTAGCTCCGTGTGCCATACAGAGCACGTTGAAATGCACCATCTTTTGTATCAGCAGCCATTACAAAGAGATTCTGGCAGCTGTCACAGAATAGGAATTCGGGATGTTCATCTCTGTGCATACTGTTACATTTTGTATGGTTTGCACCCTTTTAATAACCGATTTGGAGCTGCCCATGTATAGGAAATTTCCGCAGTCAAGGCGTGACATAATCAGGCCTTGCACTACAATTCTCTGAGTGGACTCAGGCAACCACCTTAGTAAACTCCTGAGAGTATGAAGAAGGCCAAAACACGTGGCCGCCACTTTTTTAGCTCATATTGCCGTACTGAGTTTATCATCAAATCAAATGCCAAGACTTTTCGCCTCTTCCTTAGAGGTAGGTTTGCTCCCCAAACACGCAGATCAGTTCAAGACTAACCAATGCGCTGGAGTTTTTCCTTATTAACAGCTCATCAGTTTTTTTTCCATTTAATTTGAGGCTGCTGGCAGCGATCTAATTGACTGCATAATTCAAACACTTGTCAAGGAGGGCAGATGTTGTTTCAGTCTGATGCGAAAGACATAACAATTTGGGTGTTGTCCGCATTCGTAATAGCTGTAAAACCATATATTTTTATAATCTCTGCCACAGGACAGACACATATATTAAAAAGTGTTGGGCTAAAGGAAGTAATGTAAGCTGAATAGCCAAGTCTACAGTAACACTTTTAATAGTGTCATTCTTCTTGTTGTCCAAGTGTAAATTAAGATCTCCTAGAACAGAGAAGTTGACACATTTTAAAATGTAGAAACTGGATTATGGAGCCTGGAGGGCGGTATTTGAGAAGACCTGGGAAAGAGAAAGTGGGGGCCAGTACTATTATAGCCTTAGAACCCGCCGTAGAGGGCTCTACCGGCTATTAAAGGCCCGCTCCCGCGTTAAATGCCCGAGCTGAAGGCGAGGGCATTGCACAAGGGAAAGGGCCTTTAATAGCCGGTAGAGCCCGCTACGGCAGGTTCTAAGGCTATTAGAACATTCTGCCACTCAGGGCAGAATGTTCTATTACATAAAACAAATTGCTCACGGAGCCCGAGGGGATTAAAATCCCCTCTGGCTCAGTGAGGCTTTGTTCACAGCTGTTGCTGTGAACAAAGTAAACATTGGAATGTTGGCGCTGTAGGCTTTTACCGGACAGTAAAAGCCCGCAGCACTCCGTTGTTTTCAATGGAGCTGCCAACGTTCCAATGTTCTAATGAAAAATATAGACACTTACACCCTGTGAGCGTTGTGGGTTCAAATTATCCTTTTAACTTCTTGTTATAAATAATTGGTAAGCCTCCTCCTCTCTTCTTTCCTTCTCTATCCCTTCTAACCATCGTACAGCCAGCTGGGGGAATCACTAATATGTCAGAAATATGTCTCTCCTGTAGACATGTGTCAGTTAGGAACAGAGCTGTAGGATTTTTTTCATCTAAAAAAGTGAAATAGACATGCAGTGTTGGGAAGGGACCTGCATTTATTTAGTAGATATAATTCCCACTATGCTCAGTGTCAGATGGGTTGTCTGATTATGTGATACTTATGGATATCATAGGACCCCATTCACATGCTTCGCATCTGAATTCCTTCTCTGTAGGATCCTAGATGTGGGCACAGTATTTCTCTTTGGTCAGATTAAGTGCCTTCATTTCCTTAGCTGAATATCTCATTATCTTTTTGTCCAAAAGGCCAGGGGTCCTGCTCCTGATCCTGGCTGGGTGTGGACAGGCACAGACAGGCTTGCCTTTGGCGTGTCTTCGGCACACCAGCGGCATGTCCACTGCACACGTCCACCACATGTTGCAGGCATCCACTGTGCCCCACAGCACAGAATAGCCAGGCGTGAGAGTGACTAGAGTGCTAACCAATATTGCACCCAAGAATGGAACCTAGGTGAGGCACTGTACATGACATACCCTGAATGCCCAAAAAATAACAATTTCTGCCCCCCAAATCTTTAAAATGTTCATGTTACCAGACGTGTAGGACAAGTTTATGACAAATTATTTGAATTGTTTCAAAGATATGAGACAGACTTGAACAAGATCAAAGCATTACAAAAGAGTATGGTTTAATGAGAAAGACATAGCCCATATGAAAACTTCAGGCATTAAAAATACAAATCAAAGAGCTAATTCAGGACATTCAAAAATGGAATGACTTACATAAATGGGAAAGTCAATGGGTGAGAAAGAAAGAACCGAAGAAACTAACAGGGAAACCACTTCCTCTTATAGCGGGAGAGAAGAGTACATTAGATTTCCTGTTAAGAGAAGTGCCTGTTGGGGGCTACGTTCATGTACCTTAGAGTAGAAGGTATTTTGCAACATTGACCACTGGCTTTTCAAAGTTGAGAGAAAAGCCAGTGGAGTGCTACAAGTAAATTGAGCAATTAGTGAAGATTTCACAAGTGTTGTGGGTCGATTTAAACACTCTGTTCGACAATGTGGTACAGAGTGACTTGTGGACGGAATATAAGATAGCTGTTGAATAGCCTGAGTCAGAACCACTAAGAAGCCTAGTGACAAAAGGCCCTTCCCCATTGGTGATAAAAAAGTATCAGCAGGTGATGACATTCTTCATATGAAAGTGTCACAAAAAAGATATTGAACAACTCAGGAACCTAAAGAGTTGATTCATGCCTATTGTGAGAGACTGTTGCCAGTGTTCAAGTAGTATAGTGGAATGGAGGCGCTTGTGCCCAAGGACATGGGACAATTGGACATTTTGTTTCAAGGTTTTTGACAGGATTGAGACCTGAAATGCATGATGATTCAACAGCATTTGATTTGCTTGCAGAATAAATCTGTTTATGAGACCTTGAAGTATGCAAAGTAATGCAGTGATGAAATAGAGATGAAACAGAGAAGCCAAAGGAGAAATTCTTGGATGCCCAGATGAAGGTGGCTCAGAGAAGTAGTCATATTCAGACATTCGTAGGGAGTGTTGGTGCTATGCGAGTTCTGTATCAGCAAGGTACTAACATGATGCAGGGTAAAGGTCGAGGAGTCCCAGTTGTCCCTAGTACAAGAATGGATGTGGGTAGCCTGAAGAAGACAACCACTTGTCATTTTTGCAACAATTTGGCACATCGTAAGAAGGAATGTTGTCTTAACCCAGTCAATCAGCTGCAGAATTCAGGGTTTATGCAATCCCAGAATAACAACCCTGTACAGATGCAAAATGTGCAGTGACAGAGAGGGCAGAATTTTAATGTACCACATGCTCCAATGATGCAGGTTCCGCAACCCCCAATGCTGCAGCAAAATGTGAATGGCCCCAGATTGAATTCTAATCAAGTTCCAAAAATGAATTCAATTACATTTCAAGACAATAATCCCTTCCAACAGTTTCCAGTGTTGGAGATGTTTGAGAACTATGGGCCTCATTCTGAGGCCGGCGGGCGGCGGTCGAGTGGAGGGAGCCGCCATATGGCCGCTCGAAAGACCGCGGAGGCCATTCTGGCTTTCCCGCTGGGCTGGCGGGCGACCGCCAGAAGGCCGCCCGCCAGCCCAGTGGGAAACCCCTCCCCACGAGGAAGCCGGCTCCGAATTGAGCCGGCGGAGTGGGTATGTGCGACGGGTGCAGTTGCACCCGTCGTGTATTTCAGTGTCTGCATAGCAGACACTGAAATACCAAGTGGGGCCCCCAGGGGCCCCACAGCACCCCCTACCGCCATCCTGTTCCTGGCGGGAGACCCGCCAGGAACTGGATGGCGGTAGGGGGTGTCAGAATCCCCATGGCATGGAGGATTCTCCCGGGCAGCGAAAAGTCGGCGGGAGACCGCCGACTTTCCGTTTCTGACCGCGGCTGAACCGCCGCGGTCAGAATGCCCAACGGAGCACCGACAGCCTGTTGGCGGTGCGTGCTCCCGCGGGCCACGGCCCTGGCGGTTTTTACCGCCAGGGTCAGAATGAGGCCCTATGTCTCTTTTAAGTCAGCCGGCCGGTGCCTGAGAGGGGGGGAAGATTGCATACTTGGCACAGTCTCGAAGGTAGACCAGAGTGGTCCATTCATAGATGGTGAGGTTAATGGCCACCCCATGTCATTCTTGGTTGACTCTGGTGCTATCCGTTCTATTCTAAGAACAGAAGAAATACCACACCAACCCTATTAGGAAAAAAGATCCAAGTTGTAGGCGTTGTGAATAAACAAATGAGAACTCAACAACAGATGTGCCTGTGAGAATAAGATCCTATAAAGAAAGGCATTGATTTCTGGTGTGTGATTCTAGTCCAGCGAGGCTCTTGGGAAGAGACTTAGGGCCAGATTTATTAGAAAATGATGGTGCGTAGTGCTGTGGCAAATTTGGCAGCATCACACACTGTCATTTTCAAAACTCAGGGATGCACCATATTTTTCAAAGAATACAGCACACCCCTATGTTTTCCCCTGTGCCGGTGCTAAATTTTTGCCATGCACCAACACAGCCACCCTTGCACCATAGTGCAAGGATGGCTACGTTGATGGGGGGTGGTTTTTGTGCAGGAAGGAATACCTTCCTGCCCAAAAGAAACCTTAAATGGTGATTTGCTCTTTCTATGTGTGCTGCAGAATGCATAGAATGAGCAAACAACAAGTTGAAATGAAAGCATTTCTCCACTTTGCACCATGCTAACGCCACCCTGGGGATGGCATTAGATTTTGGTGCTACCTCAGGTTTACGAAAACTCATAAATCTGAGGCAGCGTCAAAATGCACTGGGTATTTCTGTGGCACGACCACAGCAAAACCCATTGCACGCCCCTTTCAAGTGCTGCATGTGAAGGGGCCGTATTTACAAGGTGGCGTTAAGCCACAAAAAGTGTCTTAACGCATCCTTGTAAATATGGTGTAGGGCATTGCGCAACCAGAGTGTCACCAAAAGTGACACTCCGGTGTCGCTAGGGGCTCTTAAATATGCCCCTTACTTTGCAAGTTTAACTGTGTCATCTATTGTATTCTGAAAGGCAATGAGATGCAAACTTATGATGAGGATGTCACCTTTAAATTTGGCAGTGATGGTGCTTACACTACATTGTTTATCATGGTGACCATTGATGATTTACCACCAGACTTTAAGGAGGCAGTTAGGTTTGAGGTCTGGAACTTTTCAGGAAAAGACACAGGGTTGACCAAAGTGTTGAAACCATCTGATTCACAATGAAGCCAAATGCTAAATATCTGAGAACACGCCAATATAATTTGACACCTGAAACAAATGCTGGAATTTCTCCAATAATTGAGCCAACAAGGAATCCTGAGGGAGATCTGTGGGGGTCCATGCAACTCACTCATTATGGGCTTGCAGAAGCCAAGTGGGAAATATTGCATTGTACAGGATTTACGAAAACTTGGCAACATTGTTGTTCTGTCCTGTCCTGTGCTACGGAATCCAGCTGTGATTTCAGATTTCATGTGAGGCCGAGTGGTTCACGGTCATTGATTTGTGGCAGGCTCTCTTTTTGATACCGTTGCATGAGGAAAGTCAGGTCTGGTCTGTATTTTGGTTTGGAACTTGTGTCCCACAAGACTACACCGAGAGTCCCTCAATCTTCAATCAGACTGTCAAGAAGAATCTGGAGTCCTTGGTCATGCCTTGCAACTCAGTCCTAATTAAATACATTGATGACCTACTGGTGGCACTGAACACTAAAGAAGCCTGTAAGCAAGATATCACTGTGTTGTTGAACCACCTGGATGAGAATGGGCATGAAGGGCCTGATCTAGAGGGTGGCAGAGGTGGATTACTCCATCACAAATGTGACGGATATCCTGTCTGCCGCATTACAATTCCATAATAGCCTATGGAACTTGTAATACAGCAGAAGGGATATCCGTCATGTTTGTGACAGAGTCATCCCTCTGTCTAACTCTAAATCAGGCCCAAAGTGGCCCCCAGGAAAGTTGCAATACTGCCAGAAAGAGTTTCAATATACACATCACACTGAGAAGGGAGCGAGCATCACAAGAGAGGATTTCAGCAATTGTGAAAATGAATCCGCCAACTCCACAGAGAGAAACCAGGATGGTCTGGGGAATGGTGGGCTACTTTTGCTAGTGGATACCCAACTTTTCCCTAGTGGCCAAGCATTTTCAGAAGCTGACATGCTAGGATGTGTCTGATCGGTATCTTAGGTTAACAATTGTTTGACTGCCTTCCTTGAGCTGAGAGAATGTCTCTGTCCAACCCTACCACTGGAAATGCCTGATTGCAATACGTCAATGTAACTTTTCTGCAGTGAGAGGGAGGGCTGCACTCTCTTAGTGCATGCACAGTTACACGGAAACACCAGAAGGCCTGTGTCCTACTTTTCTGTTGATCCCATAGCTTCTGCACTGTCAGGTTACCTTAAACCTGTGGCGGTCATCAGTTTTAGTATAGAGCGGTGCAAAAAAATAGTTATGTGTCACCCACTAACTGTTTATGTTCCCCCTTTGGTGGAGTTACTGTTAAAAAGGACTAGAACCCAGAAGTAGTTGCCTCACTAAGTACAAATACGTCATACTCACAGCATAAAATATGAATGTCATGAGCAATGATGTTCCAAATCCTTCCATCCTGTTGCATGTACCTGACAATGAAAATTATGATTTTGAAGTGGAGCATGACTGTCTCGATGGAACTGAACTATGCACCAAGCCCGAGACCAGATATACAAAATGAGCCACTACCTGAATCTGATTTTGTGCAATATGTTGATGGCTCATATTTAAGAGACATTGGAGGAGGTCTGAGAGCTGCTTATACAGTCTGAATAAGTTCAGGAGTTGTTAATCCTTCCTGGCATCAAGGAATGTTTTCTGCACAAGTGGCTGAATTGATTGCTTTAAATAAAGCATGCTGTGTTTCAGACCAGCTGAAAGTGATCATATTTATCAATAGTCATTATCTCTTTGGTGTTGTTCATGACTTCGGACAGTTATGGTCTCAGTGGGGGTTCATGACGTCTTCTGGATCCTCAATACAGAATGGCAAACAAGTAAGAAACTTCCTTGAAGCGTTACAGTGGCCTGAATAGGTTTTATTGGTCAAATGTCCTTCACACTATAGTAGAAATTATCATATAATATTGGGCAACGAATATGGTGAAGAGGTCACAAAATACTGTGCTCCCAATGTCTGTACCTTAAATAGAGAGAAGAGCAATGAGAAAATGAATGGGACCAACTACAACCTTTTGTTAACAACGATGGTGGGTGAAACTAGCAGAGTTGAACTTCCTGGAATTCCTCAGAGTAAGATGAAACCTCAGCTGAATTCAACAGAGTTCCACCTAACCATTGGTCAAATTAAACAGTCTTGCTTACTAGCTGGCTTCACTGCCACACTGGTGGCAGGCGTCCTCTGCAGCACTGATGGCACTGTGATGTGGAACATTAGCAAGGGTAAGTCTAAGGGTGAGCACATGGCGCTTGAATCAGTTACAAAATTGAATTTGCAATGCAGACATGGTGAGTGAACCAACCTGGTTGAGGCTGAAGTCCACATTGTTCTGCTTCCCCAGCAGCTGTGAGAATGCCACCCTCTGCTGCACGTCTTCCAGTGCTACGCTGTGCCCCAGGGTCAGTAAAGGTGCAATGACTTCCAGCAGAGTTTCAGATTCGCATGCTTCCTTCCTTCCTCACACACTAACTGGGTAAGCCCACAATGAGGCTTGAGAAGGGCGCATTTGAAGAGAAAAACTAGACCAGAAAGAGCTGGTTGAGTACAACTGCTTTTGACACCAGTCAGCGACCTCTTGGAGTTGAAGCTGCCTGGGCTCATTAAGACAGTAGTGTGAGAAAGTAGCCTCTTTCTAGCCTTGTTACCCCCACTTTGGGCCTGTTTGTGAGTGTATGTCAGGGTGTTTTCACTGTCTCACTGGGATCCTGCCAGCCAGGGCCCAGTTCTCATAGTGAAAACCCTATGTTTTCAGTATGTTTGTTATGTGTCACTGGGACCCTGCTAGTCAGGACCCCAGTGCTCATAAGTTTGTGACCTATAGGTATATGTTCCCTGTGTGATGCCTAACTGTCTCACTGAGGCTCTGCTAACCAGAACCTCAGTGGTTATGCTCTCTCATTTCTTTCAAATTGTCACTAACAGGCTAGTGACCAATTTTACCAATTTACATTGGCTTACTGGAACACCCTTATAATTCCCTAGTATATGGTACTGAGGTACCCAGGGTATTGGGGTTCCAGGAGATCCCTATGGGCTGCAGCATTTCTGTTGCCACCCATAGGGAGCTCTGACAATTCTTACACAGGCCTGCCACTGCAGCCTGAGTGAAATAACGTCCACGTTATTTCACAGCCATTTTACACTGCACTTAAGTAACTTATAAGTCACCTATATGTCTAACCTTTACCTGGTAAAGGTTGGGTGCAAAGTTACTTAGTGTGAGGGCACCCTGGCACTAGCCAAGGTGCCCCCACATTGTTCAGGGCCAATTCCCCGGACTTTGTGAGTGCGGGGACACCATTACACGCGTGCACTACATATAGGTCCCTACCTATATGTAGCTTCACAATGGTAACTCCGAATATGGCCATGTAACATGTCTATGATCATGGAATTGCCCCCTCTATGCCATCCTGGCATAGTTGGCACAATCCCATGATCCCAGTGGTCTGTAGCACAGACCCTGGTACTGCCAAACTGCCCTTCCTGGGGTTTCACTGCAGCTGCTGCTGCTGCCAACCCCTCAGACAGGCATCTGCCCTCCTGGGGTCCAGCCAGGCCTGGCCCAGGATGGCAGAACAAAGGACTTCCTCTGAGAGAGGGTGTTACACCCTCTCCCTTTGGAAAATGGTGTGAAGGCAGGGGAGGAGTAGCCTCCCCCAGCCTCTGGAAATGCTTTCTTGGGCACAGATGTGCCCAATTCTGCATAAGCCAGTCTACACCGGTTCAGGGGACCCCTTAGCCCTGCTCTGGCGCGAAACTGGACAAAGGAAAGGGGAGTGACCACTCCCCTGACCTGCACCTCCCCTGGGAGGTGTCCAGAGCTCCTCCAGTGTGCTCCAGACCTCTGCCATCTTGGAAACAGAGGTGCTGCTGGCACACTGGACTGCTCTGAGTGGCCAGTGCCACCAGGTGACGTCAGAGACTCCTTCTGATAGGCTCCTTCAGGTGTTGCTAGCCTATCCTCTCTCCTAAGTAGCCAAACCCTCTTTTCTGGCTATTTAGGGTCTCTGTCTCTGGGGAAACTTTAGATAACGAATGCAAGAGCTCAGCCGAGTTCCTCTGCATCTCTCTCTTCACCTTCTGCCAAGGAATCGACTGCTGACCGCGCTGGAAGCCTGCAAAACTGCAACATAGTAGAAAAGACGACTACTGCCACTCTGTAACGCTGATCCTGCCGCCTTCTCGACTGTTTTCCTGGTGGTGCATGCTGTGGGGGTAGTCTGCCTCCTCTCTGCACTAGAAGCTCCGAAGAAATCTCCAGTGGGTCGACGGAATCTTCCCCCTGCTACCGCAGGCACCAAAAAGCTGCATTACCGGTCACTTGGGTCTCCTCTCAGCACGACGAGCGAGGTCCCTCGAATCCAGCAACTCTGTCCAAGTGACCCCCACAGTCCAGTGACTCTTCAGTCCAATTTTGGTGGAGGTAAGTCCTTGCCTCACCTCGCTAGACTGCATTGCTGGGAACCGCGACTTTTGCAACTACTCCGGCCCCTGTGCACTTCCGGCGGAAATCCTTTGGGCACAGCCAAGCCTGGGTCCACGGCACCCTAACCTGCATTGCACAACTTTCTAAGTTGGTCTCCGGCGACGTGGGACTCCTTTGTGTAACTTCGGGTGAGCACCGTTTCACACATCCTTGTAGTGCCTGTTTCTGGCACTTCTCCGGGAGCTACCTGCTGCTAAGAGGGCTCCTTGTCTTGCTCGATATCTCCTCTACTTCCTGGTCCAATTTGCGACCTCCTGGTCCCTCCTGGGCCACAGCAGCATCCAAAAACACTAACCACACGATTTGCAGCTAGCAAGGCTTGTTGGCGTTCTTTTGGTGGGAAAACACTTCTGCACGACTCTACATGGTAAGAGGGATCCGTCCACCAAAGGGGAAGTCTCTAGCCCTTTTCGTTCCTGCAGAAACCTCAGCTTCTTCTGTCCAGTAGAAGCTTCTTTGCACCCACAGCTGGCATTTCCTGGGCATCTGCCCATCTCCGACTTGCTTGTGACTTTTGGACTTGGTCCCCTTGTTCCACAGGTACCCTAGATTTGAAATCCATTGTTGTTGCATTGTTGGTTTGTGTCTTTCCTGCATTATTCCTCTAACACGACTTCTTTGTCCTTAGGAGAACTTTAGTGCACTTTGCACTCACTTTTCAGGGTCTTGGGGAGGGTTATTTTTCTAACTCTCACTATTTTCTAATAGTCCCAGTGACCCTCTACAAGGTCACATAGGTTTGGGGTCCATTCGTGGTTCGCATTCCACTTTTGGAGTATATGGTTTGTGTTGCCCCTATCCCTATGTGTCCCCATTGCATCCTATTGTAACTATACATTGTTTGCACTGTTTTCTAAGACTATACTGCATATTTTTGCTATTGTGTATATATATCTTGTGTATATTTCCTATCCTCTCAATGAGGGTACACTCTAAGATACTTTGGCATATTGTCATAAAAATAAAGTACCTTTATTTTTAGTATAGCTGTGTATTGTGTTTTCTTATGATATTGTGCATATGACACTAAGTGGTACTGTAGAAGCTTCACACGTCTCCTAGTTCAGCCTAAGCTGCTCTGCTAAGCTACCATTATCTATCAGCCTAAGCTGCTAGACACCCTATACACTAATAAGGGATAACTGGGCCTGGTGCAAGGTGCAAGTACCCCTTGGTACTCACTACAAGCCAGTCCAGCCTCCTACATTGGTTGTGCAGCGGTGGGATAAGTGCTTTGAGACTACTTACCACTCTTGTCATTGTATTTTTCATAAGAGAAAAATATACAAAACAAGTTCAGTGTATATACACATAGCCAAAAAGTTTTACATTTCCTCTTTTCACTCTTTTCTAAGTGCTGAAAAGTACTTCTAACTTTCTAAAAAGTTCTAAAAAGTTAAAAAAGTTTTTTTTCTGTCTTTCTAAAAGTTCTGAAAAGTTTTTTATCCTTTTTCTATCACTTTAACTCTTTCTAAAAATGTCTGGCACAGGCCAAAATGTTGATCTGTCCAAACTTGCATATGACCACCTTAGCTGGAAAGGAGCAAGGAGTCTCTGTGTAGAAAGAGGTTTGAGTGTGGGGAAGAATCCTTCCTTGGAATTGTTACTTAACATGCTTAGAGAACAAGATAAGGCTAAAAGTGCCCTATCTGTTGAAAAAGTAGCTAATGGTTCCCAATCTGATCCAAGGACTCCCCCAGGTAAAGGTTCAGGAAAGAAACTTCTTAGCCTTCCCATTACAAGACAGTCTAGCATAGTTGGCACTGAGGTGGAGTCACATCATACAGATGATGTGCTCTCACATTACACTGTCAGCCAAGCTGTTAGGGTGCCTTCTGAAAGGGACAGGTCTCCTTCTGTCCATTCTCACCATACTTCTGTTTCAAGGCATGTCCCTCCCACCCACCCTGATGACAGATTGTTAGAAAGGGAGCTCAATAGATTGAGAGTGGAACAAACCAGACTGAAGCTCAAGAAGCAACAGCTGGATTTGGATAGACAGACTTTAGAAGTAGAGAAGGAAAGACAGAATTTGGGTTTAGAAACCCATGGTGGCAGCAGCAGTATTCTCCATAGTCATCCTGCAAAAGAGCATGATTCCAGGAATCTGCATAAGATAGTTCCCCCTTATAAGGAGGGGGATGACATTAACAAGTGGTTTGCTGCACTTGAGAGGGCCTGTGTTGTACAGGATGTCCCTTAAAGGCAGTGGGCTGCTATCCTATGGCTATCATTTAGTGGAAAAGGTAGGGATAGGCTCCTTACTGTGAAAGAAAGTGATGCCAATAATTTTACAGTTCTTAAGAATGCACTCCTGGATGGTTATGGCTTAACCACTGAACAGTACAGGATAAAGTTCAGAGAGACCAAAAAGGAGTCTTCACAAGACTGGGTTGATTTCATTGACCATTCAGTGAAGGCCTTGGAGGGGTGGTTACATGGCAGTAAAGTTACTGATTATGACAGCCTGTATAACTTGATCCTGAGAGAGCATATTCTTAATAATTGTGTGTCTGATTTGTTGCACCAGTACTTGGTGGACTCTGATCTGACCTCTCCCCAAGAATTGGGAAAGAAGGCAGACAAATGGGTCAGAACAAGGGTGAACAGAAAAGTTCATACAGGGGGTGACAAAGAGAACAACAAGAAGAAAGATGGTGAAAAATCTCAAGATAAGCATGGGGATAAGGGTAAAACCAAAGATCCCACTTCAAATCTTAAACACTCTTCAGGGGGTGGGGATAAAACAAATTCTTCTTCTTCTCAACCTACACAATTTAAAAAGCCTTGGTGCTTTGTGTGTAAAAATAGAGGCCATAGGCCAGGGGATAAGTCCTGTCCAGGTAAACCCCCTGAGCCTACCACCACTAATACATAAAGCTCTAGTGCCCCTAGCAGTAGTGGTACTAGTGGTGGGACTGCTGGCAACAGTCAAGTTAAGGGTGTAGTTGGGTTCACTTATGGGTCCATAGTAGAAACTGGGGTAGTCAGTCCCAAGACAGTTTCTGTCACACCTAGTGGCATTGGCCTTGCCACACTGGCTGCTTGTCCCCTTACAATGGATAAGTACAGGCAGACAGTTTCAATAAATGGTGTTGAGGCCTTGGCCTACAGGGACACAGGTGCCAGTATCACTTTGGTGACTGAAAACCTAGTGCCTCCTGAACAACACATCATTGGACAACAGTATAAGATTATTGATGTCCATAACTCCACTAAGTTTCTTCCCTTAGCTATAATTCAGTTTAGTTGGGGTGGAGTTACTGGCCCTAAGCAGGTGGTGGTATCACCTAGCTTACCTGTAGACTGTCTCTTAGGTAATGACCTAGAGGCCTCAGGTTGGGCTGATGTAGAGTTTTATGCCCATGCAGCCATGATGGGCATCCCTGAGGAATTGTTCCCTCTCATTTCTACTGAAATGAAAAAGCAAAGGAGAGAAGGCCTGAAAACTCAGGATCCCTCTCCAACAACAGGTAAAAAGGGTATCACAGTATCCCCTAACCACCCTACCAATCAGGATACCATTCCTGTGGTGGGAGAAACCTCTCCTGGGGGGGCACCTGTTCCAAGGGAATCATCAGCTGGCAAAGCTGGACTCCCTGAGGTAGAAGTACCTCTCTGTGGGATAACTAACATTGGTGAGAAAAAGAACACCATTTTAGTTAACATGGAGCATCCCTCCAACCCTCCCAGAGAAACTTTAGTGCAGAAACCCTGCACTGCCTCACAACACTTAGGACAGCATCCCTGCCCTAGTGTGGAGCTCATAGGACAGCATCCCTGCCCTGCTCCAGCTAAAGAGAAACAGCATCCCTGTTCTCTCTTCCAGCCATGTGGACAAAGTTTTTCCCCAGCTATGGCTTTTCTGAGACAGCATCCCTGTCTGGCATTTCCATCACTACAAATAGGTTCAGTGGACAATTCCCACTGCTCTAAACTAAAACTTACTGATAGAAACTCTGAAAATACATCTTCACATTGTTGCTTAACTAAAAAACTTCAAACAGGGTGGTTTACATCCCCACAGGGAAGTAACCATATAGTGGATGATAAAGGGAGTAACCAGTCTATTGCAGAGCTACTCTCTACTTATCACCACTTAGACAATAAAGTCTCAACTGGCCAAGGTTAGCCTTATTGTCCTTCGTTTGGGGGGGGGTTGTGTGAGAAAGTAGCCTCTTTCTAGCCTTGTTACCCCCACTTTGGGCCTGTTTGTGAGTGTATGTCAGGGTGTTTTCACTGTCTCACTGGGATCCTGCCAGCCAGGGCCCAGTGCTCATAGTGAAAACCCTATGTTTTCAGTATGTTTGTTATGTGTCACTGGGACCCTGCTAGTCAGGACCCCAGTGCTCATAAGTTTGTGACCTATAGGTATGTGTTCCCTTTGTGATGCCTAACTGTCTCACTGAGGCTCTGCTAACCAGAACCTCAGTGGTTATGCTCTCTCATTTCTTTCAAATTGTCACTAACAGGCTAGTGACCAATTTTACCAATTTACATTGGCTTACTGGAACACCCTTATAATTCCCTAGTATATGGTACTGAGGTACCCAGGGTATTGGGGTTCCAGGAGATCCCTATGGGCTGCAGCATTTCTGTTGCCACCCATAGGGAGCTCTGACAATTCTTACACAGGCCTGCCACTGCAGCCTGAGTGAAATAACGTCCACGTTATTTCACAGCCATTTTACACTGCACTTAAGTAACTTATAAGTCACCTATAAGTCTAACCTTTACCTGGTAAAGGTTAGGTGCAAAGTTACTTAGTGTGAGGGCACCCTGGCACTAGCCAAGGTGCCCCCACATTGTTCAGGGCCAATTCCCCGGACTTTGTGAGTGCGGGGACACCATTACACGCGTGCACTACATATAGGTCACTACCTATATGTAGCTTCACAATGGTAACTCCGAATATGGCCATGTAACATGTCTATGATCATGGAATTGCCCCCTCTATGCCATCCTGGCATAGTTGGCACAATCCCATGATCCCAGTGGTCTGTAGCACAGACCCTGGTACTGCCAAACTGCCCTTCCTGGGGTTTCACTGCAGCTGCTGCTGCTGCCAACCCCTCAGACAGGCATCTGCCCTCCTGGGGTCCAGCCAGGCCTGGCCCAGGATGGCAGAACAAAGGACTTCCTCTGAGAGAGGGTGTTACACCCTCTCCCTTTGGAAAATGGTGTGAAGGCAGGGGAGGAGTAGCCTCCCCCAGCCTCTGGAAATGCTTTGTTGGGCACAGATGTGCCCAATTCTGCATAAGCCAGTCTACACCGGTTCAGGGGACCTCTTAGCCCTGCTCTGGCGCGAAACTGGACAAACGAAAGGGGAGTGACCACTCCCCTGACCTGCACCTCCCCTGGGAGGTGTCCAGAGCTCCTCCAGTGTGCTCCAGACCTCTGCCATCTTGGAAACAGAGGTGCTGCTGGCACACTGGACTGCTCTGAGTGGCCAGTGCCACCAGGTGACGTCAGAGACTCCTTCTGATAGGCTCCTTCAGGTGTTGCTAGCCTATCCTTTCTCCTAAGTAGCCAACACCCTCTTTTCTGGCTATTTAGGGTCTCTGTCTCTAGGGAAACTTTAGATAACGAATGCAAGAGCTCAGCCGAGTTCCTCTGCATCTCTCTCTTCACCTTCTGCCAAGGAATCGACTGCTGACCGCGCTGGAAGCCTGCAAAACTGCAACATAGTAGCAAAGACGACTACTGCAACTCTGTAACGCTGATCCTGCCGCCTTCTCGACTGTTTTCCTGGTGGTGCATGCTGTGGGGGTAGTCTGCCTCCTCTCTGCACTAGAAGCTCCGAAGAAATCTCCCGTGGGTCGACGGAATCTTCCCCCTGCAACCACAGGCACCAAAAAGCTGCATTACCGGTCCCTTGGGTCTCCTCTCAGCACGACGAGCGAGGTCCCTCGAATCCAGCAACTCTGTCCAAGTGACCCCCACAGTCCAGTGACTCTTCAGTCCAAGTTTGGTGGAGGTAAGTCCTTGCCTAACCTCGCTAGACTGCATTGCTGGGAACCGCGACTTTTGCAACTACTCCGGCCCCTGTGCACTTCCAGAGGAAATCCTTTGTGCACAGCCAAGCCTGGGTCCTCGGCACTCTAACCTGCATTGCACGACTTTCTAAGTTGGTCTACGGCGACGTGGGACTCCTTTGTGTAACTTCGGGTGAGCACCATTTCACGCATCCTTGTAGTGCCTGTTTCTGGCACTTCTCCGGGTGCTACCTGCTGCTAAGAGGGCTCTTTGTCTTGCTTGACATCTCCTCTACCTCATGGTCCAATTTGCGACCTCCTGGTCCCTCCTGGGCCACAGCAGCGTCCAAAAATGCTAACCGCATGATTTGCAGCTAGCAAGGTTTGTTGGCATTATTTTGGCGGAACAACACTTTTGCACAACTCTCCACGGCGCGCCGGATTCGTCCACCAAAGGGGAAGTCTCTAGCCCTTTTCGTTCCTGCAGAAACCTCAGCTTCTTCTGTCCAGTAGAAGCTTCTTTGCACCCACAGCTGGCATTTCCTGGGCATCTGCCCATCTCCGACTTGCTTGTGACTTTTGGACTTGGTCCCCTTGTTCCACAGGTACCCTAGATTGGAAATCCATCGTTGTTGCATTGTTGATTTGTGTCTTTCCTGCATTATTCCTCTAACACAACTTCTTTGTCCTTAGGGGAACTTTAGTGCACTTTGCACTCACTTTTCAGGGTCTTGGGGAGGGTTATTTTTCTAACTCTCACTATTTTCTAATAGTCCCAGCGACCCTCTACAAGGTCACATAGGTTTGGGGTCCATTCGTGGCTCGCATTCCACTTTTGGAGTATATGGTTTGTGTTGCCCCTATCCCTATGTGTCCCCATTGCATCCTATTGTAACTATACATTGTTTGCACTGTTTTCTAAGACTATACTGCATATTTTTGCTATTGTGTTTATATATCTTGTGTATATTTCCTATCCTCTCACTGAGGGTACACTCTAAGATACTTTGGCATATTGTCATAAAAATAAAGTACCTTTATTTTTAGTATAACTGTGTATTGTCTTTTCTTATGATATTGTGCATATGACACTAAGTGGTACTGTAGTAGCTTCACACGTCTCCTAGTTCAGCCTAAGCTGCTCTGCTAAGCTACCATTATCTATCAGCCTAAGCTGCTAGACACCCTATACACTAATAAGGGATAACTGGGCCTGGTGCAAGGTGCAAGTACCCCTTGGTACTCACTACAAGCCAGTCCAGCCTCCTACAAGTAGTCATGCTCCTAGACAGAAGCGACCTCCAGGGTGATGTGTCGAAGTGCAGCCTCTATCTTGCCGTAGCTCTCACATTTGCATCACATGTGTTGGAGAGGCGGCAAGCTTTTCACCAGCACAGGAGGTTTTTGGGACTAGAGAAGAAAGCCATTGCATTACAAACTGCCCAGAAAAAGCTAAACACTGCAAGTAAGTGTTCCCAACGCAATCCCTTTCTGAGGAATTTCTGTGTGTGCAGGGTGGAGGTGTAAAGTGTTGTTTTTGAAAGTGCATTACATTCCAGTGCTGACAGGCAGGTTTTGAATGGTAACTCTCTGCATACACGAAACTGTCAGACTAGCTTGTGCTGCTTTAATCAGCTAAGATTCCCGGAGAGAGAAGTGCTTCATGCACTCTCACATGCCATCCTCTTTCTCCCTCTCACCCTTGATATGAGGAATTACATCATTAAGTAGCAGTAAAACATACTGAGGAGAGGTTTTCTTCCAAGCCAGTGGATGAGAGGATGGAGGCTATTTATGAGGTATAACGCTGTGCTCCAGCTCGCATACAGATGTCAGTGATTTTGGATTCTGCTAATTTTTAGGGTGGCATGCCGGCAAACCCCACTACACAGCAGTAGCAGAGTTTTTGCCAAACTCTGCAGTCCAAGTGAAGTGCAGAGTAGCAAAACTCTGCAAACGCCACTGGTGGAGCGGAGTTTACCGCCCACCCTTAGATAACAACTGCAGGCACATTGGAACAGCTAAAGAGGTTTCAGAAAGAGGTGTCAGAGGAAGAACAGCAGAGATGGGGCAGAGCAGGTTCTGTTAAGAGAGAGGACATGACATTTGGGTTTCAATGGATGAAAGACCAGTGTTGCTAAATAGCTTGTTGCCTCCAATGGCTATGCATTTTCATTTTTTTTTTTTAATCTGTTTATTGAATTAATCAAATTCTTTACAGTAATCCGGATATGTGATCTATTTCTATGTTAACATACCTGACATTAGAACATTATGTCATATATCTCGATATAACGCCAGATCTCATAACCAACAAATGAGAAAAGAAACAGTGGAGCGTCACTGATATAAAGAAAAGAACTGCTAGCTAGAGGCCCAAGGAAATGCTGTGGTGGCTGTGGGGAGAGAAGGAAGATGAAGAAGGAAGAGGGAGGGAGGGGGGAGCACCGCCCTACGGGGAGGGCAGAAGGTAGTGGGCATAACGCCCACAGGAAAGCCCAGAGGGACACTCCAGTCACGCGAGGTGATCCAACAGTCATATCCACTGAGCCTACATGTGTGGGGTCTAATAATGAGGTCTAATATTGGGGCGGCATCACCAGAACGCGTAGTCTCAACAGTATCACTGTTTCCCTGACGCAAGATGTGAGGACAGGTCTATGCAGCATCGAGGCAATTAATTCGCCATTCCAGCCTAAGGCCCAGGGCCCCACAATCAACCCCCATATGTGTGTACTTTTATGGGTGGATATAGCGACCTCAATTCAGGGAGGACGGGTATCATCCTTATTTTCCAGCTGATCAATGAAGGAATCCCATGTGTCCGCCCCCTTGACCATCACCCCCCTGTCACGAAGTGTGCGTAATACCTGCGCCTCTTCTCTGGCCCAGTGTAACAATTCTGTTGACCAGCAATGTATGGCTGGGAAACATGGTGACATTGTATTTATCGACGTTTAAATAGAATGAACGCAAGGTTCACGCACCAGTGCGGCTGTTTCCCCCTCTGCACCTCCGGCGCACCCTTAGCAGACAGGATTCAGGTGTAGGGAATAGGGATAATCCCGACCAGACAGCCGTCCACGCCGTAACATCATGCCATGCATGGAGCACCGGAGGGCAGCTCCGTGTCATATGGAGAATATCAGCTTCTGAGCCCCCGCATCTAGGACACTCCGGGGCAGACTGTGGGAACATGCATTTAAGCCTGGTTGGGTTAGATAAGTCTGGTGTAAGTAATTAAATTTAGTGTACCAAAAATGGGCGTTTCGTGACACCTCACGTATGTATGTGAGTGCCGTAGTTCATGCTTGCTTATTCAATGGTGAGGGCAAGACCGCCTCCCACCTAGTCCTCGCCTGTGTCTGCACCTCCCCAGGACAAGCCTGTAAGGTTTTATATATCCAGGATATGTCAGATTGTGTGCCCGCTTCCAGTAACAACTCATGTAGAACCAATGTCGTTTGTGGTTCGTTGTTGCCGTTCGCTCATGTGTCACGCACCAGAGGCTGCAGCGCCCCGCATGCAATAAACCCACCCCACCCTAGGTTGTACGCGTCTGTTAGTGCCTCGTACTTTAAGAAGCATCCCTCCCTGAAGATATCTCCTATAGTCTGTATACCCTTCGTGGACCAGATAGCCAGTCCATGTTGTCCAATTATCTTGCCTATCCCGGGGATGGCTAGCAGGGGGATCCTGGGTGAGTACGGCGGTGACCACCTCCCCACCATCACGTACCAGCACCAGATCCGGCCAGCCACACTCATCAAGGTATTACCGAGGTGCGGTGGGCCGTCCCGACCAATAAGCCATCTCAGTACATCCAAGTGGCCCAGTAAGGCGGCCACCATACAGGCCTCCGAGCCGAGGGGATCGCACAGCCAACACATGATCCAATGTATCTGCGCCGCTGCATTGTACATCTTCAACTGCAGCGCACCCGTTCCCCCCTGCTCCAATGGTAGATAAATCTTGGTTAGGGCCACCTGCCGGCGTCCACTTCCCCATAACAAATTGGTCAACAGGCTGGTCAGAGGCTCGAAGAAGGTCTTAGGGAGCACTAGCGGCAAGGCCGAAAAATAATACAATACACGTGGAAGGACAATCATTTTTGCGATCGCCACTCTCCCAAGCGGGGATAGCGGGAGCGAGCACAAGGAAGTTAATGAGCCTCTCACTGATCTAATCGTGCGACCAAGGTTCCCCACCCTGAGATCCGTGGCGTCATGATATATGTGTACCCCTAAGTATTTAAAAGTGATGTAACACCACAGAAGAGTGTATGACAAGACAGTAACCCTTTGCGGCTCCAGGATCGGCCGCATCGGGAACAGACAGGATTTCGAACAATTTACTCGCAGACCGGATAGGTCACCAAAGGAGTCCAACAGGCGTAAAAGATCCCGGAGGTATTCGGAGCAGTTACGAAGATATATTAATGCGTCGTCCGCATATAAGGAGACGATCCGATGTTCGTTTCTGTCTAGAATGCCCCAGTGTTAAGCCATGCTTTGGAGCCGCGCGGCTAATGGCTCGATTGTCAGTGCAAACAGAAGCTGTGATAAGGGACAACCTTGTCTCGTGCCCCTACATATATCAAACTCCTCTGAGATAATCCCGCCAGTCTTGACTCTCGCTTTCGAGTCTGTATATAGAATTGATACCCAGTGCATGAATGTGTTACCAAATCCCATACGCCTCAATGCCTCCATCAAGAAAGGCCAACCTAGTGTGTCGAATGCTTTTTCTACATCTAGAGAGACCGCGACACGTGTGTAGTCTTGTTCCTGGTCTCTGCCATAAGCCTCAGAAGACATCTAATGTTAATGAAAGTGCTACGGGCGGGTATAAAACCAGAAAGATCTGGGTGAACCAGAATTGGCATCAGTGGGAGAAGGCGATTCATCATCACCTTTCCAAGCAATTTACAGTCTGAGTTCAGCAGTGACAGGGGGATATTTGACCAAACGTCAAGGGGGTCTCGGCCTTTTTTATGGAGGACCACTATCACCTCCTCACGCTGTGACCCCGGAGTCGACCCACCTTGCACGCTTCCGTCAACATTTCAAAGTATGGTGTAAGCATCTGTGCAGAGAAAGTTTGGTAGTACTCAGCTGGCAGACCATCCCCCTTCGGAGCTTTATTATGGGCTAATTGTCGCAAGGCTTGCTGGATCTCATTCATTTCTATAGGTTTCTCCAATTCTCATAACTGTGGATCTGTCAGACAAGTTAGCTGAAACGCCTGAAAAAAATCCTCCATCTGCTGCTGGGGCGGAGGGGTGCAAGTTGCATACAGAGTGCTGTAGTATTGTCTAAAAGCCTCATTTATTTCCAGCTGCGTATTTACTATGGTTCCTGAGTCCAAACGAATGGCACTTATGGGTGTGTGTTGTTGCTCGCCTTTTACCAGCCAGGCCAGTAACCTGCAAAAATGGTCTCCCTCGGAGTGCAACCGAGCTATGTGATGTCGGTAATCAAATTGCCTTAGCCGCAAGTCAACCTCAGCCCAATTTTTTTTCAGCCCAACCACTCTGCCCTGGTCCCCATCAACCGCCCTCACCTCCTGCTCCACCCCACGCAATTCCACCTCAATGTTTTGTAGCTCTTGAGTTAATGTGCGACGGACCCCCCCGCCACCGACATAAACATGCTCCTTACCACCACCGCATGACCATCCCACTCGACCGCCCGTGACAAAGCCGTCTGGGTATTTATATGGAAGTATCAGTCTATGCATTCCTCCAACTCCGCCGGGAAGGTGGGGTCGTGTAACAGGGACGGTTGCAAGCGCCAAGTGGGGACAGGTGTGATCGTCCTGTCCCACCACACAGCAACAACCAGGGGACAGTGGTCCGATAAGGTCTTAGCCAGGTACGATGCCCTATGGAGATATTCAGTTAGCTATTATGAGCTTAACAGTAAGTCAATACGAGTATGAAGGCAGTGGACTGGGGAGAAGAAGGAGTATTCTCTATCCAGGGGGTGCAAGCCCCTCCAAACGTCATGAAGTCTCCTCTCTAGCATCCAGGTTTGCAGCACGTGAGATGGCCTCCTCTGTGGGTGCCATCGAGCGGCGGGTGAAATCTATCCATAGCTACATCTGGTACATAATTAAAGGCCCCTCCCCAAATACTAAGCAGCAACGGGTCCGGTGTCAGTTGCGCAGAGGTGGATGACAAAAAATCTCACTGCCTGGGGTTGGGTGCATATATACCCGTGATAGCCAGTTGTTTCCTATCCAATTCCCCCACCAAGTGTACATATCTGCCATCCTCATCTATCTGTGTGTGCTTTACTGTACAAGGAACTCCTGCGGCAATCCATATTAACACACTTCTAGCATATGCCGATGTCTTAGTGCAATATGCTGATCCCGACCACTTCCTGCAGATATTGCCAGATCATGAACTGTAAGATGAGTCTCCTGAAGTATAGCTATATGTATTTTATGGCGTCTGAGGTAAGCATATATTCTGTAGCTTTTGTGGATGCCAGCCATGCCCCTCACATTCCAAGTTAAAATATTATATGTAGCCATGACGGCATGAGAATATAGTGTCACAACGCCCCCCGCCCAGTCGGGAGTCCATTGTTCCCAAGGCACCAAACCCACCCCCTGACCCCACCCTGCGAGCACGAAAGAACTGGTGTATATAAAGAGATAGAAGGAAATAAAGAACTCACAAAACACAAAACAACAATAGACCTTGTAGCACAACTGGTGCAGACATAGGCACTAGTCCGATCAAGTTCCATTCGGAAACCCATATGGGTGCAGGGGCGCGGTTGGGATAGGACACAAGCCGGCCCACGCTCGCAGCCCTATACGGATAGTCTTAATTCCTGTTTGGTCTCAGACACTCCGCCACTCGTGCGCAGCCTCCTCAGAAAGGCAAGATCAGGTATGGCAGCCAGCTCTTTCCTCATCGAAGTTGCGAGGAACACGTGCACATCTGGGTCATGAACTCTAATCAGCCATTACAAATGTAACTCAGAGCAGGCCACGCATGTTCTGTGATGCTCTTCTATGTTTAGCAGAACTCAGACACTCTGGCCCGCATGTGTTCCAGTGCATTGTCTCAGATATCATCAGGCGCGTGTGGTGTGAGATCAGGACCAAATATTAGCGGTGATGAAGGGGGGCTTAATTGACTCTGTGATGAGCCTGAGTCTGTGTTTCTGACCTCACTTCTGATCAATGTTTGCGCTGTCACAAACATGTTGGCCTCTTTTAAGGCTTGCGTCTGGCCATCCGCTGTCTGTGACTTGGACGGGCACGCCTCAACCCCAGTGCCCGTTTTCTTCTTCCTCCGAGGGCGTGGGGTGAGCCAGTCCCTGTGTCCGTCGTCCTCCCCAACTAGGTCCACTAGGCCCTTAGCATGCAGCCACGTTCATGCGTCCTCCAGGGTTGGGAAAATGAGGGTCCTGTCTCCATCCACCACTCGTAGTCGGGCCGGAAACATGAGGGAATAAGTGATATGTTTATCTCGTAGCAATTGCTTCACCTTTGTAATAGAGGCTCGTCTACGCTGAACTTCCCCTGTATAGTCTGGGTAGGCCGTGACTACAGTGTTATCCATTCGGACAGGACCCACAGTTCAAAAGCCCTGTAGGACCTGGTCTCTGTCACAATAGTTTAGAAAGTTGCTATCAGCAGTCGGGCAGAAGTCCCAGGATGTGGCAGCCCACCCGGAATCCGGTGGACTCGCTCAACCATGAACATGGGTGGCACATTCTGTGACAGCACAGTTTCTTTCAACCAGCGCTCCAAGACCAGTTCCGTGTTGGGGAGCTCCACTCGTTCTGGGATACCCAGGAATCTGACATTGTTCCTGCGTGAACGGCCTTCTGCGTCCTCGGCTCTACGTTTCAATTGTGTTATTTCAGCCTCCATTCGTCAAATTTGAGCTTTCTTGTCTGAGATATCAGGTTGGGAGCTGTGTCAAGTGCTGATTCAGTGATGGCGACTCTGTCCACCAGTTTACGATGTTCCGTTCTGAGGAGGTTAACTTCCAACACTACCAAGTTGATTTTCCCATCCAACGAGGTTTTAGTGTCCAGCACTGCCTGCAGCAACTTATCAAACTGCGCTGAGTGAGTGGTCAACGTTTCAGACATCCTGGGTAGAGTGTCAAATTGAGCGCACGTGTCCCCCTCTAAGGATGAAGCTCCAGCCTCGGTGCTGGGATGTGCCTTAGAAGTCTTCGGCATTACCATTTTTGTTTGTAGTACAGCCATGTTATTCCCTGGGTATTATACTGGGTTATAGCAGGCCACCGCATGCAGCAACACCAGGGAAGGCCACAGGAATTGCGTTCCAAAGTTTTTGGACAGCAGGACCTGAAGAGGCTATAGAACTGCATCCATGACACCACCTAGGTGGATTTGTAACAAGCGTGCAAACCACTTCTTCCTCTTCAAATCCTGGAGCAAGCTTACCGAACCATGGTCAGCACCACGAGCCCCTCAGCCAAGTCAGAGGGGGGGAGGAGAAGGCGGGGGATGGAGGCCAACACCTCTCAAATGGGGTTGCAGTGTCCCTTAAGCCACCAAATCGAAGGATGAAGAACACAACCCCTCACGCCACTGGGGAGGGCTGCTCCCCTGACATCCTCCTCAATGCTCCCTGCGCCTCACAGAGAATCTGGCCTGCTCCCCTGAGTTCCGCCACGGAGAGCTCAGAGCTCCGTGTCTCCTGCAGCTGTTCCTAGCGGAGAACAACTCTGTAGGAGCCCGCGGCTCGACTCACCCCCAGGGCCTCGCCTTTGCACACTCCTTGAGGCAGGATGGCCCAGCACCAGGTATCCACAATAGATCCGCCGCATCGAAGCACAGGAGCTGCCGCTGCCTGTCTCGGGCCCCTCCTGGCTCGATTCTGCTTCCAACGGCGAACCGCCGTCACCTTTCCCAATCATTGCACCGCAGTCCCTGTCCGGTGGAGCCCCGCGGCTGTGGCGGGGGCTGCACTGCTCACACTCCACAAGTGACCCCGGCGGGGGCCCTCACCCTCCACTGAAGCCGATCGCCAGGCCACAAATATCTCTAGGTAGCAGGAAGGGTGGTCGGGGAGCACCGCAATGCCGTGGCGGGCGCCAGAGCCCACAGGAACGGAGAATTTCTCTGATTAGTGGTGGGCCGCGAGCGGAGCTCTAACTAAGCGTCCGCTTCGGCCACCATCTTGGCCATGCCCCCATGGCTAGGCATATTCATGATCCTGATCATTTTAATAGCGATGGTATGGTGTGATTGTTTAGGCAAACATGGTCTAATCCTAAATTCAGATTGATGGCAGAGGCATTGCGTTACAGATGTGTTCCATGACAGCAGGACAATGTTGGAAAGAGAACTATAGTAACACTAAATCACATAGGAAGATCAGGGGAACCCTGTAACACAATGCAGTTAGACTTTATCAAGATGCCTGAGTTGGGCATAAGATATGTCCTGGTCTTGTATCTTTTCTTGTTACGGTGAAGCTTACCAGACCAGCAAAACTGTTATCAAGTGAACTCATACCCAGGTTTGGCTTTCTGACCTCCCTAGAATCAGATCATGCATCTCATTTTAACAATGAGGTCCTGAGATGGTTGTGCGCAGCATTGCAAGTGGAACAGAGACTACATTCCAGCTATAGACCTGGGGCATCTGGTCTTGTTCAACAGGTGAATGGGGTGCTGAAATCAAGATTGGCAAAAGTGTCTGCTTTGACTTCTTTGATATGGCCTGATGCTGTGCTTCTTGTGTTGATGAGTTTTCGCAGAGTACCCAACAGTCTCCCCATGAGATCATCATGGGCAAAGCTATGAGATTGCCAGCTACTCTTGTGAATGCACTTGTGAACATTACAGATGATATGATCCTTAATTACTGAAAAGGGCTAGCTGAGGTGTGCATTCTGTGTCTCATCAGGTCAGACAACAACACCTCCACATCAGGAACAGTGCCATGACCTCAGTCCCAGAGACTGGGTCTTGGTAAAGAAACACATGAGAAAGAAGTGTTTGGAGCCTGGTTGATGTGAACCATGTCAAGTCATCTTGGTGACAACAGCAAATAAATGTGGATGTCTCCCTAACTGGATACACCATTCCCATACTCGCCAAGTTAAGTTAAGTGTTCTCTTGATGTGACAGCACCTGTTCCAGAAGTACCAGTGGTAACAGAAAAACAACAGGACAAGGTTAGTCAAGTCATTTGGGGATCAAACTGAGCTTTGGTCTGAAGGGGGTCTCGAGAGATTCACAGCTGAAGCTGAGATGGAAGATTCTTGTCTTATAGTAGTGAATGAGCGGAATTCAGATTTAGACCCTGACTAAGGATCTAGTGTTGTGAGAAAGTGCATGGAAGCTATAGATCATTGGCTCAGAAGACAAGAAAGGGAAACATTGAACCTGCCTAAACAGTGTCTGCCTCAGACAATTCTAGAGGGCACTGAGAACTCTGATCTAAGTGAAAGTGAGAATGAAAGATTGTCACTGAGGAGATCTAAAAGAAGTAAAGTGCCCTTTCTTGGTTTTCTTCACCTGAATAAACATACTTTGTTGTAGATGAAAGACAGAGAAAGTTTTGGGAGTTTTAGAATGATGCTGGCGATCCAACTGAACCTCCTTGAACTTAACATCGTATTTGAAATTTATTTTGAGTTTTTGGTGCTGTTGGATAGACTGCGAAATGTCATTTTGGACATGAGTATTAGTTAATTTTTCCATGGGGACCCCTTCCCTTTTGCGAATGGGTTACCACCCATTTGAAATGGGTGCAAAATGCGATTGGTTTCGACTGTGTTCGCGGTCACAAAACAATCCTACATTGCACCCCAACTCGCAATTAGGAACACCCCTTCCTAATTGTGAGTCGCAAACCTGTTTAGCGATTTGGTAATCAGGTTACTGAAACGCAAAATGAGGTTTGTGCATCGCAATGTGCTTTTTGCACGTTGCAAACAGCGAAATTTGCTGTTTGCGACGTGCAAAAAGCTACCTACATGTGGCCCCTAGAGTCTAAATCTGAAACAGAAAAAGATCTGAAGAAACGCCATAGGTGGAATAGAGAATACTTTGAACATCAAGTGAAGGGAAACCAACCAGCATTAGCTTTAAATTGGCAGCATGGGGGAAAGCTGTGCATATACATTGACTAGAGGTATTTGGATCCATTATTTATATGGAAGAGTAAATGTGAACACACGTTTGATGTTAGAGGAAAGAATGAACTTTTTTCAGATGGAAAGTGTTAGATCTGGCACCCTTGGCTGGTTTCCCCTGTCTTTTTGCCTCTGCTTTCTGTATTTTAGACTGTGTGCTGGATGCTGTTTTTGCTGGTTTTTGGTACTCTGGGCACTTTACCACTGCTTACCAGTGCTAAAGTGCAAGTGCTCCCTGTATAAATTGTGCTTCTGATTGGTTATCCCTGACTGGCATATTTGATTTACTGGCAAGTCCCTAGTAAATGCACTAGAGCTGCCCAGGGCCTGTAAATCAAATGCTACCAGTGGGCCTAAGCCTTCCCTTTTCTTACATGTAAGACACCCCTAAGGTAGGCCCTAGGTAGCCCCTTGGTCAGGGTGCAGTGTATGTTTGAGGTTGGACAAATACTAATGTGTATTATATGTCCTGATAGTGAAATACTGCCAAATTCGGTTTTCACTGTTGAAAGGCCTATCTTTCTCATAGGTTAACATGGGGGCTGCCATTAAATATGATTAAAGTGTAGATTCCCTTTGGGATCAGATAGACATGTGGAGTTTGGGGTCTCTGAACTCATAATTTAAAAATACATCTTTTAGTGAAGTTGGTTTTTAGATTGTGTGTTTGAAAATGCCACTTTTAGAAGGTAGGCATTTTCTTGCTTCAACCATTCTGTGACTCTGCTTGTTTGTGGATTCCCTGTCTGGGTCAGTTTGACAGTTGGGCTGTTTCACCTCTCTTCTAGACAGTGACACAAAGGGAGCTGGGATGTAGCCTGCATATCCTTATGAGCCATCTGGGCTGAGGAGAAGGGAGGAGTGGTCACTTACACCTGAGAGGGCTGTGCCTGCCCTCACACAATGCAGTCTCCAACCTCCTGGTATGTGTCTGGGGCCTGGCCTGGGCAAGGCAGGATCTTAGAAACAACAGAGACTTCTCTTTGAAGTAAGCCTACTTCAAAGGCAGAAATGGGTATAAGAAAAGCACCCAAGCCCCTGAAAATTAGATCACTTCTGGAAATCAAGAGGACCCTCTGCCAAGGAGAAGAGCTGAAGAGCTGAGGAGAAGTGCTGCCCTTCCTGTGACTGTGCTTTGTGCAGCTATCCTGCAGTTGTTGCTTCTGCCTGTGAGAGGGGACAAAGACTGGACTTTGTTGTGCATTCCTGCTTGTGAAGAAATCTCCAAGGGATTGAACTGAGCTTGCCTCCTGTTGTTGAAGTCTCAGGGCCATCAAAGACTCCCCCTACCAGAACCTGTACTTTCTGCTGAGACTCCTGCCCTGCTGAGTGGTGCCCTATCCAGTTCCTGGGCCCTTGAAAGGTGAAGCTGGCAGACCAAGAGTGAAAATCCACACACAGACCGCTGTATGGGGAAAATTTCTACACATCTTCTGAGACGAGTCTGAGAAACCATGCGCCGCCGACTTCGCGGCTGAAATCTATGCTCTACCTGCATCGCGGCTGGAAGATCGACGCAACGTGCCCAGAGAAATGACATGCAACACCCGCTGCCAGAGGCTGTTAACATTGCAACCCCACATAGCGCGTTTTTCTGATATCGTGCGACCTGATTTTTTACGTAAACCTCGCTGGGCACGGAAAAACAATGCAAAGCCTGCCCGGACCCGATGTGCCTGTCTGGATCGACGCATCGCTCTCTTGCGAAAAGGAAAAATGACGCACGCCGACCCGACTGGAGGAGGAACGATGCACAGTCTCGCTTGTGTGTGAGAAATCAATGCATCGCTGGCCTTTTCCGACGCACACTCGCCCGTATGGTGGTATTTTGACGCAACCCAGGTACATTTTCACACTAACAGTGTTCCCACTGTTTTCTAAAGGATTTGACTCTTTTTGCTTTTTAATTCATAACTTGACTTGTGCATGTTGGATATTTGTCATTTTGGTCTTGTTTTGTTTGGCTAAATTTTACCTATTTTTCTAAACCTGTGTTCAGTCATTTTGTAGTGTTTTCACTGAGTTACTGTGTGTGTTGGTACAAAAACTTTACACATTGCTTCTGAAGTTAAGCCTGCCTGCTCGTGCCAAGCTACCAAGGGGGTGAGTGGGGTTTAACTGAGAGTGATTCTCCTTAACCTGACTAGAGTGAGGGTCCTTGCTTGGACAGGGGGTAACCTGACTGCCAACCAAAGACCCCATTTCTCACACTGCAAACTCTAAATAAGGCCCTAAGTCAGAAATAGCTAACCTTACTGTTTGTTTAGCCCTTGGCATGTATTTGCCAGCAATGATCTGAAGTAGCTAAAATGTCAGAAACAACTCATTAGCCACTCTTCCTAATCCTAGTCCTTATGTGTATGAGATCAGTCCTTACTTTCAGAAAAATACGTTTTCACTGAGTAGTCGTTCTTCTCTTAATACAACTTTGTCAAAACCCACATCACACCTTGCTCCCCTCCTCTTTTTTCTGCCTACATCAGCAGATAATTACCTGTGCTCTGGAGTGCATGTTTGTTTGTTTTTATGCACATTGTGCATTAATACTACATTTAATTAGTATCACTGCTCACATGCTGTCGTTTCATGGTGGGTCTCTGGCAGAGAGTGAGAGCATACAAATAAAGGTGGATCACTGTATTCCAAAGAACATGGGTAATAAGATCAACATATACAAAAACAGTGTTCTACTAGGAATTATTTCAGCAACATTGAACACTCAGTGGCGAGCCAGAGAACTAGTCTTCTTTTTTTGCAACGTTAACGAATGCAACAAACTGCACCGTTGGCCATTTTTCTCCCATTGCACCAGGTATTGTAGACTGGTTCATTGGTTGCATGCCAATTTAAGAGCAACTCTCTTGAGCCAGGTGAGATTTTCTGACACCTCTATAGTGGCAGTTTTATTTTTAGTCACATTCAGTGTAAACACTGACAGTTTCTATACATATTTCATGTTGCTACCTGCCTGTATCCTGAGGAAGACCCTGTTTGAATCTTTTCTTGGGGTTAAGATGTGAACAACTTTCTAGCCCTTATAGCCCATTTGTTGCTGAACCGCATGCCATCTAGAACCAATAATGTTGGTCTGGATTTTGATGAAATTATGTCCTATTTTTTTGGTTGATACATGTATATGGATTTCTTGTGCACTGTACATATTGTTCTACATTATCATTTGCACTGCACTGTCACCAGGAGCACCCGTCCACTTGTGAACTTTCTCTGCGTCAGTTGTTTGTTAGTTTTTTTGTGATTCATCTTAAATATAACCCTGACATCAGAAGCCTTAATGTGTTCAAGTTGCATTCATTGCTGTTGCAAAAAAGGGAGGACTGATTCTCAGTTGTATATGCTATACTGGTACATTGTGGAGAGAGAGTCCTTCTCACCTCTAGCTTGAGCACAGCCGGGTGTACCTTGGTATCATACACTTATAAGCAGCCTTGCCTTAGAAGACTCCTGTATTTCTCCCTCATTTGTTCATTCCTTGAGTCTAAGGGCATGAACAGTGGCATGAGCATTGTATACTGTAGCATTTCTCACATAGGCCATCATAGTAAGCTATGGAGCTTTAGGTTAAGTATGGTCACTACTACATTGGAAAGTGGTGTTCTTGTAGCTGGTATGGGAACCCTGATCTAAGGAGCTCTTGGGGAAAGCTCATATCCTCTGTAAAGTATACAGTCCTGAGCAGGAGCTGCTTTTGCAGTCTATTGCTGCTGCTTCTGCTGCCAACCGCAATCGGTGCTTCTCAGAATCTGCTTTCACTCCTGCCCTTTGCCATGCTTATATGGGGAGTATAGGGACTCTGTTTCTTGATGCCCAGGGCTCAGACAGGTGAACAAAGGGGTTTGCCATAATGGACAACATGCTTAACAGGATGTGGATCTCTATGTGGGGTTGCCTGTTGTTGGTGCCCCGTTATGGGTTGCTGTGTATTCACCCGTTCAGAGTCTGAGTCCGGTGCAACTTGAGGAGAGACAGCAATACTACTACTGTCTTCTTTATCTCAGGAACATTTACCCAATTTTCCATCAGCTTCCTTCACTTCTTAAAGGGACCCACATCCCAAATGTGCTTTTTCCAGGTTCATTCATGAAGTTGCCTTCCAAAATACAGAATGATTTTTCTCCTGAGAAATTACTGGCATTATTTAAAAAAGCAGGCATAGCTATCACTGCTTGACTCTTGTGTTCAGTGATCTTAACGTTTTCTATCCTCGATACTATCCCTAATTGTAAATAATTTGGTTGTTTTTTGTCATTAGTTTTGCACAGTGAACTAAAATCAGGAGGCTTTGAATAAAAATACAATCATTAAAGCACAGCAAAAGAGGCCATTAACCAGATAACATTAGGAATTAAATGGCAGACCTACATCCTCGGTGTTATCACAACACACCAAAGCACCGAGGCAATGACTCCACCCTATTGTACTTAATAGACTATTATCATTCAAAAATAAAGTAAGCAGTTACAGACATTATTGGGGGTCATTATGACCCTGGCGGTCAGCGGAACACCGGTGGTAATACTGCCAACGGGCTGCCGGTGTTCTGCCAGCGTATTATGACCGTGGTGCATTTGCCACAGTCATACCGCCGTTCCCGCCAGTATACCCCCAGGCTTCAGCCGGGCGGTCATAATCCACCAGGGCAGCGCTGCCCTGAGGATTATGACTCCCCAACCGCCAGCCTGTCCATGGCGGTAAACACCGCCATGGAAAGGCTGGTGGTAATGGGGACTCGGGATGCTCCTGGAGGCCCCCGCACTGCCCATGCACTTCGCGCATTTCATGTGGACAGTGAAATGCACGACGGGTGCTGCTGCACATCAACATTGACGCCGGCTCGATTACGAGCCAGCTTCAATGTTGATGTGACTTTTCCGCTGGCCCTACAGAAAAGTCATAATAGGGGACCAGCATTACCACCAGCACTGATGGTATGTTGGCTTCCATGGCTTCGGCAGTCTTTTTACAAGACCGCCGAAGTCGTAATGAGGGCCATAGTGTAATCTTTCACACCATAGGCCTTTTCATTCTTCTCTGTAAACTAAACACAAAGTGAGATTTAACACTCCAAATCAAACTGGACTGATTCATTCTTAAAGGAACACTCACAAAACAACCGTCAAAAGCAAACACTTTTTAACCAGAACTGCTAGCCTGAAAAGTGGATGTATTGCCAGAAAGCGGTACGTTGCCTAATAGGGTCCATTAGTTGGTCCAATACCAAGCTCTTTTTCAGAACACATTTGTAGCCCTACAGTGAATTAGAAATTCAGATATATCATTCACAAAGGCATAGTTGTAAATTCATGTTCCAGCCTAAGGCAACTGCTGTAGAGATTAAACATTCTCTCTTGATAGCAATTTCACTAATAAATATCATATAGTTATACTCTTTGTCAATGGCAATTGACTCTATTCAAAAAGCAGAGTATTGATTAAGTTAATCTCAGTCACACAAAAGTTGATGGGAGCAATGCTTTCAAAAAATGTACCTCCTTGCAAAGGAACACCCTAAGTGGCCGAGAGTGTGCCCAAACGTGGTTCCTGTGTTCACTGTGTTCTTATTTAGGGTTTATATATTCAAGACATATGATTATTAATATTGGATGTCCAATCTACCCTTGAGTATATGGGGCATATATCCTCCTTGCTGCTTTTTGAGAAATGTCCTTTATCCATCAAACTCCAAATAAGACCCCAGTTCTTGAAAAACAACATCCTGTCATTGCTTGCCAACGTAAGTGGGTAGGTCTCAAAAAGTTATAGAATACAATGTATGTTAATGATGTGGGGAAATATGTCACTTGCAAGCTCCTGTTATTTGGTTTAGGTCATAGTACTATACACAGCACAGTGGCATGTGACCCTTTGAAGTCCTCAGCCCCTTTGTTACATAGTGGTAGCCCTCTTTGAATCTGGCTGCTGCCATGGAGCTCTAAGTGGAATTGGACAGTCCTGGGCCTATGGCCAAAAACATCCACAATTGTAAAGTATTTCACACTGGTTCAAACTACTCTGTATTAACATTAGCCTGAAAGCTGACCAGGGTGCTTTGGGCCCATGGCCAGAAACATCCACAATTGTAAAATATTTCACACTGGTTCAAACTACCCTGTATTAACATTAGCCTGAAAGCCCACCAGGGTGCTATTAACTGTGTATGATTATATGATGCACCAACTTCACAGTCCTGAGATGTCTAGTCCAGGGGCATGGCTTTTAATAGTGTAGCAGGTGCAGTGGCAATGGCTCCTAGGGTGTGAGGCGCTCACTTCATACCAATTAAGGATGTCTTTTGCAAGACGGGGAAGTGGGGGTATGTGCCTTGTATGTACCATGGACGATGACCCCTGTGGTAAGCTACAGTCATTAGCAGCGGGGGACCACAGTCTGGTGTTGATATGATACATGAATGCATGGTCAGTGCTCAACAGCATCAATTATCTGAGCCATTGGCATTTCACTCTATTTCCATGCCCACTTAAACATGCATGGTTTAACATTTGAGAAAAACATATACCATTGGCAGAATCAACCTGGTAGCTACACTTACTAAAGGAGATGACTTGCATGCCCATGATTGAAAGCTCTTAACTCCCAGAGACACTGCAGTCTCTTCTGTTGGAGGTGGGTCCATAGACAAACAATCCCATGTGCACTGGTTGCTCTATCCTGCTGTGTGATAAAAAAGACAGGAGTAGCAAGCAGAGGCACAGTCTTTTGAGGAATAATGGTTTTGACCTCTTCACTGACATAGGTTGTGGGGATGTAGTGAATCCTAGTTTGTTTTAATGGGATAACGGGAGTTAGCTTAGCTTTTGCTTGCAGACTCGTGCCCCCGTCACCTAGGGACTTTTAACCTACTTAGCTTTCTCTGTCTTAGACCGTTTATTTAATTAAATCTTCTAAGATGGCTGCCATGTTTATAGTTAGGCCTTTTTGTTTAGAGTTATGTTATCAGTGTCACCTTGCTAAGGCGTCAACTCATGCAACAAAGACAAACAAACTATAGGGGCTCACATTAGAAATTACCATCCCAAGCATGCAGCGTTATCTATTGTTTTGGAACAACCTATGTCAGGGGTCCAAGTAGATCTGTATTCATACATCACACTTTAGACAGATAATCAGAGGGATTCCGACCAGATACCATTGCTGCTATCGATGCTACACATCGCCTTGACGCTGACCAGACCTCGTGTTCTGCCGAAGTCTGAGCTTGAGGCCTCATTCAAGGTAACTAGGCACATGGCATTGGCAGATTAGGTTTAACATACCCAGCTCTCTTCTAGGTAGAAGGTTAGGTCTATTATGACAGGGTACAAGGAAATATGCTTTATTTCTTCCGATACTAATACAAGATGGTGGGGTCTTCATACTAATGACCCTCGTCTTTACAATTCTATCTCTTGTACTGTTCATTATCCTAATCATTGCAGCCAATACGATTTACCGCATTATGTTGAATAAAAACTATTGAAACATTACTGCATCTTTGTTATTGCCTGTGTTTAGTTGATATATAATATATCTGTGAGAAAGGGTTAATCCCCGTTTAACCACGACATTCACTGAGGCGTCATACTTCTGAGTCCATGCGTAAAGGCTGCCACAAATCACCTTTAACTGTTTGGGTTGTTGGTGAGGTACTGCTAGTGAGATGGAAGGGTTGGGACTACAGTTGCGACTTGTAGGACAGGCATAGTCACCTACAAACAAAAGTACTGTCATCCTTAAACCAGCAGTCTTGCCCAGGGCAAGAGTTCAAACTACGACAGGGACACCTCATTGGATAGTTGTTCAAAGGTGCTGTGGAAAGGCACTTAGTGAAAAAGGACAATAGCGTAGCAAACAGGACCCAGAAATCCAGAAAACAAGCAAGCTAGTGCCCCAACCTATTCCTCTCTAATCACACCACTGAGAGAGAAGCTGCTGGGCTGATCAACATTCCCACTGCTGGGTTGGGTTGGCACTAGATGATCTCCCTGAGGCACTGACATTGCAGGGCAGAGTGGAAGCTCCTTGCTTGAAGCAACAGCCAAGACTTGCAAAGCAGCCCATTCCTAAAATGATAGGTATGCTGAATTGATCAGAGTACAAAACTGGGTAGACCATTTTCTAGCAGGTTGCTCATTCTCAGATAGCTGCTTGATGTTCCAGACTGATCTTTGTGAATGCAGGCTCACAGTGGGCAGGGGTGGAAGCTAGCTGAGGCTCTTAGATAAACTGGGGCAGTCCATTGCTCCTCCCAGTAAGAACCAGGACATGACAAACTGGTCCAGAGCAGCCAACATGGGGAAAGGTAACTAAGCTTTCTTGCAGTGTGTAATTGTGGGTCAGAGGGAGAGGCAAGAGTGAATGTATCCAACTTCAAGAATGCCTTAGCAGGCAGAAATTTTCAAATGATACATCACTAGGACTTTCAGAGCACTATAGTAATCCGATGATATCATTCATGTCTATTTGCATAGGACCAGATGGCCAACCTCAAAGACTGGTCAGACCATGTGTTCTACACGATGGCAGGATTGACACATATGGCCCTCACAGGCTGATTGATGAAGGCAAATGCCTGGGACATAGGCCCCAGGGGCCAGCTGGAGCTCGTTAGTGTCTGTTAAGAGCTTTTTTTGAGTGTGGTGACTCAGAGTCTCTGGCTTCTGGAAAGCTTCAATGGTGCAAAGTAGGAATCGGAATCCTAGGACCAGAAGTCAGGGAATCCTGAAACTCTAACAGGGGTTGAGTTAGAGCGTTCCTCCCTTATGAAGCAGAGGTGCCCTTGCCCAGCATTGCCTAAACACTTTGATATGCAAAAGGCCACAACACAGAGCCCAAGGGAGCAGGCTCAAGCCTCATGGAGCTGTGACTGAGATGCGGTCAGAACTTTTCACACTGGACATTTGCAGGAGGATGTAGGAGGTTATGCTACTCTCTCTCTGTTGGCCCGGAGTTCAGCATAACTGCATGCAAGCAGAGGTGTTGAGGAATTGAGGAGCAGAGCCGGAGTGGAGTGCTAGGGCCAGAGAGCCCGGTCGTGGGAGTGAGAGTGAGCAGAGGGAGCAGGAGGAGGTGAGGCGGCTCGGAGGGAGTGGTGCTGGGTGGAGCAGGTGTGGTGGAGAACAGGAGAAAGCCAGTGATCGGGAGAGTGGAGCAGAGGGCAGCCACTTCAGATCTTTCACTTCCGCCGCAGGCTATACTCTCACCAGCTAGTCATCTGCTTCCTGTCCATCCTCCACCCTTCCTGTCCACCTCCCTGATGCCCGTCACCCGTCAGTCCTCCAGCCTGCCAGCTCGCCAGATGAAAGCTCCCTTCCACTGCCCACCACTCCACCCCAGAACATCAAATTAATGCATCAAAGACACAGCCAACCCTCCTCCCAGCACCTCCCAGCATCTCAAGTACTCTCTGGCTCTCGTGCTACTGCCTCCCTGCAGCTTCCTTGCCGCAATTGTTATTGGTGGAGAGTAGGCTGGGAAGGCACCGAGGGGATGGTGCCTGGTGGAGTTTTGAGAAATAGGCTGCAGAACTCTTTTACACCACAGAAGCGACCAGAATTAGGCTGGTGCGACTTGTGTGCGAGGGGTTTTCTAACTCCACCACGGAACACGGTTGGTCCCCACAAAGGTAAAAGCTCTGAGTGCAGAGCACCAACTGCATGCATCTGTACCTGCACCTGAAGAAGCTGACTCTGGGATAAAGGGTCACCGCCAGGGATGTTCTCGTATCACCCTGCCTGGGTCAGAAGGAGGTAGGTGGCCCTAGAAAATTCAGCAAACTACAGCTTGTTTCAAGGAAGAGCTAAGGAGCAAACCAAAAGAGCCTCCCATGGTGCAAACATGGTCCAAACAATCACCCTAACAGTGCCCCAGTCCAATGAAAGAGTCCTTAAAAGGAGTAATGGCTGTTTGAAAATGGGTTATTAGCAAGGGCAGGTAAGTACCTACACTTATCAGTAGGCTACTAACCTCCACTTAGGTCCAGTTAAGTCTCAATAAATTAAACCCAGCTCAACCCTTGGTAGCTTAGCAATGAGCGACAAGGCTTAACTTAGAAGACATATGTGTAAAGCATTCAAAAATCACACAAGAGTAAATAAGTAAAACACAAAACACAATAAAACTCCAACACCAGTTTATAAAATAGATTATATTTTTTATCTTTAAAATGGCACCAAAACTATTAAAATTGGATAAGGGGAACCAGAGATATGAATTTTTAAAGAATGAGTGCTTTTTAGCACTTAGAAATTAATAGCGCCAATCTGGTCACCTGGTCGCACCTTGACTGGGACAAAGTCAGAATTTGAGGCCAACCGCGATGGAGCCCTGCTCGGCTACAGCTTGAAGGAGGCCTCAGTCAAAAGTTTACTTTCGGACTTAGTCGTTTTTCTGGAGATTTTTTTCAGCGGGACCAAGTCGCTCGTCCAATCTGACCTCCTGGGACTCTTCCTCGGATACGCGTCACAGTAGCCCTCAGTGGAGATTATTACCTTCGAACTTATTAGTTTTTTCGAGGTGAAAATCCTTCGACCGGAACAAACCTGAATATTGATCCGACGTCCCTGGAACCCTCTTCAGATACACAGCATGGGAGGTCCTGGTCAACTTCCTACGTTCGGACTTAGTCTCTTTTTCTGAGATTTTCCTAACCTGGACAAACCTGCAAGTCAGGCCGGATCGCAGTTGAGGCAAGGTTGCTACAGGTGCCATTTCAGGTCGTTCCCTTAATGGAGCTTTTTTCCAAAACCTCTCCAAACTTCTCTAAACTTCTGGAACTTCTTACAGATGTTCCTTTAAGGTTCCTTTGAGGTCCACAGCTCACCCCAAGGTTCCAGAAGCTCTGAGATGCTCCTTGAGAGTGTGGACTACAACTCCCAGAATGCACCTGGTGCAAACTCCTTTTTGGCCACTGAACAGTGGTCAGCTGGTCAGTTTCCTCAGGAGTTGGTGCAGGGGACTCTGGTTAGCAAGTTTTCACCTCTAGAAAGCAGGGAGTCCTTCCTTGAACCAGTTGAATCCAGGCAAATCCTTTGTGTGGTGAAGCCCAAGTGTGCAGATGGTACAGCCCTCCAGAGTGCAGTGTCCAGATGCAGGTCAGGGGTCCAGCAGGGCAGTCCTCCTTAATCTGTAGTTCTTCCTTGTTGGAATCTGGTAGGGATCTGAGGTGTGAGTGCAGGTTTGCCAGTTTTATCCTTGCTCCTAGGTGAAAAACATGGGGGTCCTGGTTCTCCAACCAGGTGCAGTGTCCTTCCCCTTGTGATACCACTTCCTGGGAAGTGTGGCAACAATCAATCCCAGGGAGCAACATTCCTCTAAAATCCATCCTGATTTTTGGAGGTTACATCTAGCTGAGTCCACCCACTGATGTGGCTAAAAACCTTAAACGCACCCTTCTCCTGCCCTCTATTAATATAATCAGGGGGCACCTAATTGTCTGGCTTTGCAGGATGTGAGAGAGGTGCTGGGTTGAATCAAATGTAATTCCTTGCATTTGAAGACCAGTTTGACAGCCCTCTCCACTTCCTGCCTCTCCATCTGCTGAGGGAAGATTTCCTCCACCAGACACATCTCTTTGTGTTGAACCAGGCCACTTCAGAGGCTGGCCAATCAGAGCAAAGCACCAAAAACACTGCAAGGCTAAAGTTGACAAAATTTCAGGTAAGGTTTAAAACTCTTTACCTGATCAAGTTATATTAAATCCCACAACTAGAAGTTGTGGGATTTATTACACCAATTATTTTGATACCAGACTTGATGTATCTTTTACTTAAGGGGACTTTTAAAATTAAAATAAAGTCTCCACATTCTAGCCTATAGAGGCCATTCACTACAATGAGGGGAAACAAATTTGGCTGTTTTACCTCACCAGGGCTTATAGCACTATTTTTATAAGGTTCCTGCTTATAGTTACAAGGCACCCAGGCCTAGGGGCACAGAGGGCACACCTCAGGGTGACTTATATGTAAGAATAAGGTAGTTCAAGACTTTGGAACTACTTTTAATTCGAAAGTTGAATTTGCATGCAACTTTAATTTAAAAGCAGCCAGCTAGGCATGCCTGCATTTAAAATGACACTGGGCACCTCAGCAGTGCACCTATGGGGGCACCACCTATGCTGGGTCCCTAAACCTACCTGCCCTACCATATACTAGGAACGCATAGGTAGGTTGACTTAGCCAATTATAAGTAGCCTAATTTGCATACTCATTTTATACAGAGCACATGCCTTGGGACTGGTTAGCAGTACAGAGGGCACCATCAGAGTCAGGAAAACACCAGCAAAATGTGCAAAATGAGGGCACAATGTCAGGGGGCCTTTGCAATCAGCCCTGTTTTCCCGCAATGGCACAGCAGTATCTCCTGCAGCTCAAACTGAGATTAATCCAATAAAACTCCCTCTTAATACAACTCAGCTTGGGGCGCTAGTGGTCTTACTCTTTAAGGAAAGGCAGACTTGCAGGCAAGAGCAAATGTGATCCAGAAAATCATGAGCGGACCCAGGTGGGGACAGGAAAAGGCCAACAAAGAGAGCAAGGCAAAACTCCATGGAAAATGCTTCAGTGATATGCCTTGATGACTTCCTCAAGGAGGAGCCCCCCACTGCACATCAGGCACTGAAGAAAGGCAAATCTGTAGCCTCTGCAAAAAAAGAGGGGTACAAAATAACCAACTTCCTCGTCTTCACAGCTGAGGTGAGCATTCATGAGATGCCAGAGTTTAGTCTAAAGAGGCAAACCAAATCTTCATCTACACCAGGAACTAGGAAGATGTCACACAACAAGGCAGGCTTGATTGAGTCATTTTTGTCCCTACTTCAGCAATTGGGAGTATTTAAGCACAAGGTTAGAACTAGTTAATTACTCAGGGCTCTCTGACGTGGCTGGAATGCAGGACCAGCCTCTAATCAGACTTTTAGAAACATGAAGCAAGTGCCCGACTAATCAAGAACCCATTTGTACTCCTGACTGGACAACAGCAAGAGGTTGGGGGGTCAACGGACATGACCACAGTTAGATTAAACCTCTTTCTAGAGTGCATATACAGCTTGCCGAAAAAGGAAAAGCCCTGCAATGTACGCCAAGCGCTCTTAAGTTCAAGGACGTGCCCTGAACAATTGGACTCTAACATGATCAAGACCAAATCAGGCCATGTGTCCCTTGACCAAAGTCAAAGTAACAAGGAGGAACTGACAACAGGAATGTCAAAAGCAAGGTGCTGTCCAGAACGTGGGGAGCACTCCTATCAACTTTTAAGGCAATGTCATCAGCACTCAACCATCAGGCCGATAAACAGGAGCTTCAAGTGGACCTTTTAAACATAATGCCAGAACACATCATGGGCATAGACTCAAAGCTGCAGGCATTCAATGACCTAGTTCAGAGAGCACAAAAAGATAATTATACCCACCAAGTCATGTGCTAATGCCCTTCAGCAGGCATAACCCTCAGGTCTTATCTTCAATCCTCAATGAAATTCTCCTGAAAGTCAGGGCCCAAGCTGTAAAACCAATGAAAAGGCATCAGGTCCTTGAATTTGACTTAAAGGATGCACCAGGCAAAAACTTGTAGAATGCAGAAGCGATCCTCACAGGGGATGCCACCCCTACAACAAGCGGGCACCTAGAGCCCAAGAGTGAAAAAAACCTCCGACAGACTGTTAACCTTAATTCCAGCAACGTTAAAAATGCAACAGAGGATGAGGTCATAGGAAAACCTGAACCAGTGACCTCTAAAAGGGAGAAGAAGTGGCAAAGAAAAGCACAGAAGGAAGAAAAAACAGCACAGCAGAGAAACCTGTGGCAATTTCTCACTCAATTTACTCACCTGGGGTCCTCAGTCACCGAGGTAAGAAAAAGCAATCCAGCACAATATGGAAATAACTTGGAGGCAAAAGAAGGGATAAACACCAGTTCCGATTGCATCTTGATACCCAAAGAAATGCCACAGTGCAGCCACCCAGGAGGATCAAGGCGGAATCACCCTTGGGCATTCTGGGGGCTCAAGACACAGCTTAGGAAGAACAGGGCCATCGCTATGCACAGTAATGAGCAAAGGTGACAGGAGCAACACAGATGAAAAAAAGAAGACTGTGCATTGGTGCATGAGTCTGGGACAGCTTCCAATGGGGAGGGTGAGAAGATGCAACCATGGTTGCATTGAAGAATTGACATTGTGGGGCAATGTGTTGTGTCATCAACAGGGCCAGGAGGCGGGCCACCAAAGCCCTTTACAAGTGCTCTGGAGGATGAAATCAGCAGAGAAGGCTCTACCATTTCAGGGTGCTGAGGTTAAGAAACTTCTGTTAATACGAAACTACAGGTTTCTTAGTGCGTTTGACATTCTAGGAAACATCAACAAGCTGATAAGGGAGTTGGGTGATCTTGCCAGCACTAGGTCATCTGACCTGATATCGATAGAATAAAAAGCTCACCCCTTCAGAAGCGATCAAGTAGCTACGCTAATACCGTGGGCCTCTCCGGGTGTCATAGATTGACTACTATCCAATCAGGCCACGTTCAACTCATGGGGAATAGAGCTAAAAAATGTGTTAACCTGGGCCGCTGCAGCCTGCAAAGACAAGAGGTAGTTCAATGTTAAAAGGGGAAAAAGGTGCAGTCCCAAATCTGAAACAGATGGAGAAATTAATAGTTGTAAAAATGAGCCAGTCTTAAGACAGAGTTTCCAAGAAAAATTAGATCTCTGGACCTCAGAGGTTCAAACATGGCTCAGGACCCTAGATTTACAAAGCAGTCTTTGCTCCTGACAAAGCCAGGGTGACAAAGAAAGTGGTCCCAGTCACGGATGATATCAACATCTACTCATGGAATGTTCACAGTCTCGAGGCTCTTCTACAGGATGGCGACGCAAGGTCATTACTCTTGAAATTTGGCATAATCCTGACTCAAGAAACCTGGTGCCTTGATCCAAGCCCCATATTAGGCTACATAGAAATACAGGCTCCTGCAAAGAAATCTTCAAAATAAGGACATCGAAAGAGAGGCCTGTCAACATTTGCCTCTATGACAATCAACTGGAGGATAGAGGCAATCGAAGCAGGAGTTATCTGTACTCAAATTACCAAACTGATGAGAAAGATGTGTGGCCAGCCTCATAATGTACTGCTACTTATAAACATTTACATTTACCCAAATAACGCAAGAAAAGGAGAAAGGTGGAATCCCTAGCAGAAAAAATAAAGGTTTTCAGTCCCAGCATCATCAGGTCACCTTCTACATTATTGGTGACTTCAATTTAGACTTGGCCAGTGCAATCAAAAAAGGCCCAAGTCCCTGAACGGAGCCACACAAAGGAAGTACCTGGAAAAACTAGGCTTAAAGGTCCTAAATGGAAACAGCAAGGATAAAAACCCTGCCTCTATCACTTTTCTAAGCGGTGGTAGATCTTCAACTATTGACCACACTCTGATAAGTGAAGCTGCTTGGGCACAGGTGACCAAGTTTCAAATCCTTCCCAGAACAGAGAGTGACCACTTCCCTCAAACAATGTGATTGACAGGCAGGATCAGCCAATTGCAGCAAGCCAACAGCTAAATCTCCACCCCTGTCACTTTCAATCTTAGAAAACTAAAATGGTGTCATCAAGAGATAGATGCTTTAAAGGAAGAAGTCTATTGCTGTGCAGGGGCTTTGGGGAACAGAAAGTGACAAGAGGAGTCACAGGAAAGACTATCCATTGACAAAAAAGGGCCACGTTCATTTCAACGTTATTAGCAAATGTTCCAGTCACAACAAGGCCCCAAAGTGGTCAAATCATCAGAATGGGAAGGGGGAGATTTGTTCAATAAAAATCTGCGCATGCAAAAAAAACAAATTGCATGTGAAACTAAAAAAGTGATTAAAGCGATAAAACAAGGGCGGGGCAGAGAAAATGAAAGCCAAATACCATAAAGAATGCTGGGAAGAAAAAAGAAAGCACCAGTAGCAAACATTGCTCAAATAATTGGGGGCAAGTAAAGACCCAAATAGGACATTTTGCCAACTGGTCAGTGGGCTGGCATTTGGGAAGTGTAGACAACAAAATGCAGGGATAGAGGGAGGGTCATGGGAAAACACATTTGTGAATTGTATGGAGCCCGTACATGCAACGGAGTGGTGCAGCTCATAAAATCAAGCAGGGGAGTCATTATTATGACCCTTCCAGATACAGCAAGGGAAGTGAAACAACGGAAGACAGAGGTTACAATGTTATCTGCCAGCATCAACAATCAAACTTGGTGCTATTTGTTGGCCTAGAACAAATAACTAGATTATTAAAGAAATTGAAGACGGAAGGGGCAACTGGACTGAATGGACTCCATATTGCCCTCTTTAGAGGGGGTGTATTGTACTGGGCCCATTAGTTTACACCTTTATTTAATAAATTTATTTTTACCAATTGTATTCTGGCCTCATGGAAAGGTAGTATCCTCCAATCAATTTACAAGAACAGAAATCCAGCTTCTCTAACCAACTTGATCCCACAAATCCAAACAGAATTTAGAGCAGACATGGGGACATCTACAAATCTAACAGCACTCAGGGGCATATTTATACTCCGTTTGCGCAGAATTTGCGTCGTTTTTTTCTACGCAAATTCGACGCAAAACTAACTCCATATTTATACTTTGGCGTTAGACGCGTCTAGCGCCAAAGTTCATGGAGTCAGCGTCATTTTTTGGCGTGAACACCTTCCTTGCGTTAATGAGATGCAAGGTAGGCGTTCCCGTCTTAAAAAATGACTCCCAGGCATGTGCGTGGTATTTATACTCCCGGGAAAAAATGACGCCCGGGAGTGGGCGGGGCAAAAAAACCCGCATTTGCGCCTCTTTTTAACACCTGAGTCAGGGCAGGCGTTAAGGGACCTGTGGGCTCAGAATGCCACCCTTGCCCACCCCAGGAGGACACCCAAGGATGGAGGGACCCATCCCAGGGAAGAAAAGGTAAGTTGTGGTAAGTATTTTTTTTTAAAAAAATTGTGGCATAGGGGGGCCTGATTTGTGCCCCCCTACATGCCACTATGCCCAATGACCATGCCCAGGGGACAGAAGTCACCTGGGCATGGCCATTGGGCAAGGGGGCATGACTCCTGTCTTTGCTAAGACAGGAGTCATGTTAATGGCGTCTGGGCGCCCGAAAAAAATGGCGCAAATCGGGTTAAGACGATTTTTTTGCCTCAGCCTGACTTGCCCCATTTTGGGACGCCCAAACGCCATTTTTCCCTACGCCGGCGCTGCCTGGTGTACGTTGTTTTTTTTCACGCACATCTGGCAGCGCCGGTCGGCTAACGCCGGCTAACGCCATTCAATAAATACGGCGCCCGCATGGCGCTTCAGAATGGCGTTAGCCGGCACTAATTTTTTTGGCGCAAAACTGCGTTAGCGCAGTTTTGCGTCAAAAAGTATCAATATGGCCCTCAGTCTTTTAGTAGAACAGACTAAATCTAGAAAATCAAACACCTATTTGCCTGCTTTGTAGACCTCAAGTCTGCCTTCGATTGGGTTCCTAGAGGCTGCCTTTGGATTAAACTGGCCAACTGGGGAATCCCAAGAGTGCTTCTGAGGGCAATTATAGAACTATACTCGGAAACCGGGGTTCAAGTCAAAATAGTTGACTGTGGCCGACTATCGGACAAGATCCCCACTAGAATCGGTTTAAAGCAGACCTGTGTTTTGGCCTCCTGCCTATTCAATCTCTAGCTGACCTCATTGGAGCTCTCACGCCCACCTGCATTAGATTCAGAAAATCTAGGTCGGTTACAATATTTGGATGACATTGTTCTGTTCAGCCAAACTCCAATAGTCCTGCAACGTAGTATGAACACCCTAAAAAGGTACCTGGATCAGCAAGGGCTTGAATTAAATCTGAAGAAAACTGCAATTATTCTGCTGGTCGACTCCAAACTCAAGTCACCCGCTTAGGTTTCAGAAGGGAAAAGAGTGGAAGTGGCCACCACATAAAAATATCTGGGAGTGCACCTGGATCCTCAAATGACAAGGAAACATCAGTTAGCAGCTATGATGGCGAAAGTACAGTCGCTATCCGTCATCTTCAAAGCACTAAAGAAACAACGGAACTGTCCTTCACAGAGTCATCTCCTGACAGTAATGTTGGCTCAACTGCAGCCCACAGTGTCCTATGGAACTGAAATCATGCAGGGCCGGGAAAAAGATGCGCTAAATAAAATTCGAACAAAAACATATAAAGCAGTTTTCCACTTCCTGAAAAGTGCTTTCCTAGCCCAGTTGCGGCTGGAGTTCGGCCTAAAAAAACCTTCTTTCCAGAATAAGGGCGCTTTTAGGAGTTCGGCCTAAAAAAAACAGTCTTTCCAGAACAAGGGCGCTTTCATCTAAACTTGCTCGAGGCTCCGGGCAGCAGAGAGTGGGACCATTAATAACCTATACTGGCTGGAAGTGAAAGGCCAACAAATTAACAACACGGAGTATATGGGGCAATTACTTAAATCAGGTTGTTCAGGACCTAGACATGAAAGAAGCATGGATGTCAAGCCTTTAACAAATAAACAAATGTCTTGGTGTGTACCATATCATTTGCCATGGACAAAGACACCCTGGCAGGTAGAAGGCATGCATGGGCAGGGATAGGCTTGTGCTCCAGTCTGAGCCAGCAGGATTATTTGACAGAGCATTTGTCAATGCACATAAAGCACCAGTTTATGCTCTTTCGGTGCCGATTGATTGAGGCTAAAGATCTGTGACCCACTTGAAAAAGTCAACACATAAACCAAAGGTGCAGATTATGGGGATACAAGGAGGAATCTTTAACTCATATGCACATGTCCGGCACCAGTGGCAGAAAGGAGAAAGTTATTAAAACCATCTTTCAATCTAAAGTGGATACACACTCCAGACAAGCTGTAATATGATGGCTAAGTGCCAATTCGATTCCATTGGTCTGTAAGATAGTGACATTTCTAAAACCACTTCTCATGGAATTGGAAAAAAGAGAGATGGACCCCACCATGAAGCAATTGCGAAACACCTGTCTATGTGAAAGAGAGCTTACCCAGCCATCTGAACAGATCAGTAGTTAGAATAAGCTCCAGCTGGTGTCAATGAAGACCTGGAAGAAGCCAAACTAAGCAACCAGCAATGGTGTAAGTGCACACAGGACAATACCCCTCAATGCTGGATCAGACGGCAGGGGTGCTTACTTCACAGCAGCAGATGGGCATTTATAAAGCATAAATGGACTGCTGGTGAGGACACTGACTAAATAATGCACTCAAATTTCATCAAGGGCATAAGCTCTTTAGCATCAAGGAAGGGGTTAGCGGATCAAATATTTGCACATGCTGGGTCAGAGGGCGGGGTGCACACTGTGCAACAGGATATGGGTGTCCATAATGCATAGATGGACTGCTGGTGAGGATGCTGCCTAAATAATGCACACACATTTTTATCAAGGAATGGGGGTTAGAGGGGAACCAGTTCAGATAGTGCACTTGCACTCTTCCAACGGCACCAGCACTTTTACCAGTGGGGAATGGAGGGCAGGGGGTGAGGCTTGCACAAAGAGGTCAAAACGTGTACAGGAGAAAGAGGAGAAGGTGATAACCCTGCAGTATAAGGTTCTTGCTTTTATCTAATGGATGGAGTTTAGGCGGGAACATAAACAATGATCTCAGCCCTTTGCAACTCATGATGCAGAGCACGTGCAACGTTTTTATTGTTTTTACATGTCTATTTATTACTATGCAATGGTTTAATTTACTTTGCAAATAAACTTGATTTGATTTGATGTTCATACTGTCATAGCAAGGGAGCCCACTCAGTGCTTACTCAAGTATTTCTTTGCTACTGTGAATGCTAAGAGTCAGTGCCTAGAGCATGAGACACATGGTTTGGGTCCCGGGCCTGCTAAAGCTCTGACCTATACCTATCAGAACTTTAAACTATGCCTGTGCTATCCCTAGGTCTGTAGAGCCCTTTCCTGGGCATGTTTTGCACTACAGAGTGGTGAAGGGAGCCCAAATGCAAAGTTGCTCTGACTGGGAGACAGACACAGCTTTTCACCTGGACTCAGCAAGGAGACCCTCTCCGAGCCTACATAACCCTGTCCTGTGCACTCTTTGCCATCACAAGGCAGCAAATGGCGCATAGGTCCAATGGCCACACCCTGAGTCTGCTGCAGCTCTAACCTCTTTGATATATAATTTGTTCAGGAGGGGGAATGCTCTTGCTTTGTTTGCAAAACCCTTGCTTGGCTGTGTAAGGATGTTTCTGGCTGGTGTTTGAGGCTGAATAATTTGGGGGTGGAGGACTGTATACGGCACACCTTTAGAGCACATAATCATTAAACTTAAAAGCTTCCTGGCACTCTGCATCCTGGCAGTCAGTATGGAGCAAAATGTCAGCCATGTAACCCCCTCTTGAGTTGGAGACGAATGTGGTTGATTCATCGGTCTCTCTCTATCCCAACATTAACCATCTGGGGGAAGGTGACTAGGCAGTCCTGTAATCTTTGTACCTGGGGCCACAGAGGGTGGCTTCTGAATGAAGGCACTAGACCTCCTGGATCTATGGATGCAACATATTTTAATTGATCCCTTCTTGGGGCTTGCAGGACAGCATGGAATTTTGGTCATAGTCTTAACATTTGGACCTATGGCCGATCTGGCCAATTACAAAGTAGAGATGTGCAAACTCTGAGCCCCACCCATCAGTAAAATGTTCTTTTTGCATATAAACCATCACTGTTGACATTTTCATGATAAATTCTGCACACCCGTAGATGCAATATATTTCTCAAAACACTAATTTTGCAATTGCCAGAGTAATCTATAAAGTTAAGCAGTATTCTAATTATAATTCAATTTTAATAACTAATGTAGTGACCACTGTTACAAATGGGATCTTTGGTTGGCAGACAGGTTACCCCCTGTCCAAGCAAGGACACTGTAGTGAAAATAATTATGTTTGACCACTGACTTTGTGTTTCATCACTGTGCATATTAGTTGTTCAATGTTCACCAGTAGCACATTACATTTTGTATTCGGTTTAGCTGCCTATTGGCTTTAATATGGCATTAGACATTACATTCTGTATTCAGTTTAGCTGCCTATTGGCTTTAACGTGGCATTAGACATTTTGTATTCAGTTTAGCTGCCTATTGGCTTTATTGTGGCATTAGACATTGCAGTTGAGACATTGCAGATGAGCTGTGTTTTTCCACATGGTAAACCAAGCTTGTCATTTTCGTAGATTCTCTCACCAAACACTAACATGATAAGGAAGTGCGTATTTTGTGTTTTTTTCTAGTGCAGCCTTGGGAAAGACAGCCTTGAAAACTTGGCCAACTTTCAACGCTTGTTTCTTCCAACTCTGATCTACAGTAGCCAGCATGTTTTGACTATTAGAGGGAAGGGCCTTTCAGCAGGCTTTTTCATTATTCAGTCCATAAAAGGTGTCCCTAGGCAGCAGAGAGGGTAATTTTCTGAGACTTCAGTCAGGAGTGGACGTCAGCTGCCTGACCTGTCCTGTAAGGGTGGAAAATCTCTTTCTCGCAGTTGAACAGGAGTCATCAACTTGTTGGCATGAGAAAGATGACGAGCAGTGATAGGCCCTACGGTGATGAATTTTGACTTTCATTCTTTGCTTGGAAGTAATGCTATAATATAAAGACGTATTTGCTGTGTACATTGCAATTGAGAATCACTTTGATATATTTTCCTTTCATTGCTGTGACGTGACTATTTTTAAACATGTGCCTCCAACCTACTAATCTCTCTCTCAGGAACCTCGTGGTGAAGTAATAATAAATGTCTTCTTTAAACTAGGAAGTGCATTCCAGAGATTGTTGTCAGCTCGGTCATTAGTGAAAGCAAAACATTTTGGCATAGTCGTTTGCAGGATTCGAAGGGGAAAAAATGTTTAACAAGTTAAAGGAGTGATTGTTTCACGTTGTGCCCTAAATTGTCCTGAAGTGCATAGTTCTGTTATTCTGAAGTGTAAAGCAAAACATTTTTTTGAGTCGCCAGTCTGGGAGTCGAATTGGAGATTGGAAGTGCACGGTTTAAAGGTGTAATTGTTTTTTTGTTGTTTAGAGAATTAAAGGAAGCACGGCAGACCATGTTTGAAAATGCATGTGAAGTTAAACTGCCTTATGGTGCTGTGAGAAACATGTTTTCTTGTTTATCAGGACTTTCAAAGTTTTGGGATGAGTGCTTGGATAATGCAAAAGTGTTTTCACATTTAGAAAAGGTGCATTTTGAAAGAAATAATGTCCCTTTTGTTCTTGACAGAATGGTTTGGATACTTTTGTCTGCTTACAGAAAAACGCATGAGAGATGTAGTTAGAACATGAAAATAAGAATTTACGTGAGCAAATTAGCCAGAACAAATTGTTGCAACATAAAGCTGAAATTTACAAAGCTGTTCCAGGAGAATCTGGCTTTCACATTCCAGTAATGAGGAGGTTAGAAAAGGTGGGGGCCAGTGTGAGCCTCATGAGCAGAGCGTAGATCTCCGTGGGCAGAGCAGCCCAGTTTTTGGCAGGAGTTGAAGTGCATTCTTTAAAAGATTACAGTGAGCAAGAAGTTGACGATGTTATATTCAGACCACTTTTGCAAAGTATGATGTGTAAAATTAATTCCGACAAGTGAGAGGTACTGTTGCAAAATGTGCAGTTTGGGGGAATTCAGTTGGGATCCAGAAAATAGACAGATGTTGTCACAGGTAAAAAAAAAAGATTTTAGAGTTTTTTACTATTTGCACTAAGCAAGAGACACCGAGTTTCATGAGATTGTTTGATTTTTGGAAACAATATAGCCCTCATCTGAGTAAAATCTTAACACTTTGGTACAAAGTAACTAGGAAAAAACATGAGTTTGAATGAAGTGAGAAGCAGCTGTGTGCTTTTGATTTGGCAAATGAAATAATTCAACAGACTAGATTTGTGCGCAGTGCAAGAGGGAAACACTGATGTAAACTTGAGTATGTGGCAGAAACAGGGGAGGACAAGGGTGTCCCTGGGGCTTTGGATTAAAAAACGATCTGACTTTGTGGAGCACTGTACTCCTTTTGAAAAACAGTTTTTGACTTGTTTTTGGGCTCTAGTGAATACTGAGCAAATTACATTAAATTATAATGTAATTCTGAAATATCAATCATGCAGTGGGTGATGAGTTCACCTAAATCTCACAGTATAGGACAGGCACAAGAGGCTAGTATCATACTTTGCATCTGGTACATACAAAACAGGGCTCAAGTAGGACCTACAGGCACTGCAGCCCTACATGAACAGGTGTCACAAGCCCCTTCACCGGATGAGGAGAGGGTTCTGGGAGTACCACAGGTAAAACAGTTACCAGTTAAATTGAGTGCACCATTTGAATTCTTGTCCCCTGAGGATAGAAAGCGTGTTTGTTTGACTATTGATTCATTGAAATACATGAGTACTAAAAGACAATGGAAAGCAGTGTTATACAATCCAGTTACTGAAAAGTTGTTGTCTACTACAGGAAAAGGAAAAAGTAACCAATATGCAGAGTTGTACAATGTGTGTCAGACATTAAAGCAAGAGCTGCTTGAGACATGTCATTTTTACACTGATTCTTGGTTCACTGTCAATGGATTAGCCGTTTGGCTTTCCACATGGCTTGTACATAACTGGTTCATTAATTCAAAGGAGATGTGGAGCAAAGAGTTGTGGCAGGAAATATGTGAAATGTTAAAACAGAGCATAGTCATAGATGCTCATTGTCCCATTGACTCATTAGAACGCTGGTTCAATTCCCTTGCAGATGTTAAAGAGAAAAGTTCAGAGGCAGAAGTATCAACCCAGAATTCTGACTTGGTGGGGATGGCGAAGTGGGCACACCAGAAATGTGGACATCTGGGAGAAAAAGACACTTACAGGTGGGCAGAGATTAGAGAGATGCACATTCCCCTAGATTTGATAAAAAACTGTGATTTTGCAATGTCCTATTTGTCAGCACACACAACGGAGATCTGTCCAACAAACAGTCAAAGATCAGTTGGGGAGAGGAAAGTTCCCAAGACAGATATGTCAAATTGATCAGGTTTTAGGGGGAGTGATTGCTGCAGATTACCAAGGAGAAATCAAAGTTATTCTGATAACTAAAAGAGAATCTGATTTATTCATACAGATTGGAGACAGAATTGCCCAACTTGTCATGAGTGCAGTGAATTGAGGTTCGGCAAGGAAGGAGTATTCCCCAGCCCTTCTGTCAGTGCAAGGAAAGGGAAGCTGTGGTGCAGCAGATAAAAACCTCAGTGCTACGGTGTGGGTTGAATCCCCAAATGACCCTCCAGAATCTGCAGAAATCATAACAAAGGGCCCCAATAACATCCTGCTGATTATAAAACAAGGAAAAGAAAAAGGAGGGCACATTTCAGATGACAAATGTTATTTGCAAGAAAAGTCATACTTTTTTCTTTTGCAGATCCTACTACGACTCGCCCCTGACCCTTCGGGTGTTTGCGTGTGGGGTCGGGGGAGGGACTGCACCCCCAACCTGAACCTGATTGATTAAAGTACAAACCCCATGGATCCATTTTGCGCAACTGTCGCCTGCAGTTCAAGTTCTACATGAGATCCATACAGAGTACCATTGCAACTTGTTTGATTGCATTCTTCCACTGGAACTAAGCAACATTGCCAGTTAGCTGTCTGTTTGTCGTGTGGAAACCTGACTTTCACTTACATTCCAGCAAACCTTTCAGGTGGACCGTGTACCTTTACATGAGTAGACCTCATACTACATCAACTTGGTATTTTAGAGACACTATTCAATCAGTTATTATCCCAATCAGAGTATATAAGCTTCAGTCTTTTCATTGTAGGTGTATCTGATTTGAAAGGTTATGAGATCAATATGTTAATCCACTTCCATTGCTTTACAGTGATTGCTTTTATCATTCAAACCTGATTTTCTTATAATGTTTTTTTTTTCTTTGAAATAAAAGAAAAGTAAACAAAAGTCAATGGTCAGGGAGTGGAGATGTAGTAAAAATAATTATGTTTGACCACTGAATTTGTGTTTCACATCGATGCATATTAGTTGTTCAATGTTCACCAGTAGCACATTACATTTTGTATTCGGTTTAGCTGCCTATTGGTTTTAACGTGGCATTAGACATTACATTCTGTATTCAGTTTAGCTGCCTATTGGCTTTAACATGGCATTAGAGAATTTTGTATTCAGTTTGGCTGCCTATTGGCTTTATCGTGGCATTAGACATTGCAGTTGAGACATTGCTGATGAGCTGTGTTTTTCCACATGGTAAACCAAGCGTATTTTGTGTTTTTCTCTAGTGCAGCCATGGGAAAGACAGCCTTGAAAACTTGGCCAACTTTCAACGCTTGTTTCTTCATACTCTGCCCTACAGTAGCCAGCATGTTTTGACTATTAGAGGGAAGGGCCTTTCAGCAGGCTTTTTCATTATTCAATCTATAAAAGGTGTCCCTGGGCAGCAGCGAGGGGGATTTGCCGAGACTTCAGTCAGGTGTGGACGTCAGCTGTCTGATCTGTCCGGTAAGGGTGGAAAATCTCTTTCTCGCAATTGAACAGGTGTCATCAACTTGTTGGCATGAGAAAGATGACGAGCAGTGATAGGCCCTACGGTGATAAATCTTGACTTTTATTCTTTGCTTGAAAGTTATGCTATAATATAATCACATGTATTTGCTGTGTACATTGCAATTGAAAATCACTTTGTTATATTTTCCTTTCATTGCTGTGACTATTTTTAAATGTGTGCCTCCAACCTTCTAACCTCCTCTCTCGGGAACCTCGTGGTGAAGTAATAATAAATGTCTTCTTTAAACTAAGGAGTGCATTCCAGAGATTGTTGTCAGCTGGGTCATTAGTGAAAGCAAAACAGACACTCACTTTAGTTAGGGCAAAGGCGAAACACACCTAGTTAAACCCCCACTCACCCCTTTGGTAGCTTGGCACAATCAGGCAGGCTTAACTCATAAGCAATGTGTAAAGTATTTGTACCAACACACACAGTAATACAGTGAAAACACTACAAAATTGACACCACACAAGTTTAGAAAAATAGGTGCATGCGCTGGAAATATCAACAATGTGTTGATTCCTTACTCGCAAGTGAGGCCGTGCGTCATTTCTTCTCCAGTCTGGTCGGCGATGCATCATTTTTCTCCCTTGCAAAAGAGCGATGGGTCAATTCCAGATGGGGTACTTAAGATCCATGCAGAGTCAGGATGACTTTGATGCCCAGGGACGATGTGCGGACAATCCGGTCACACGGTGTAAGAAAACTGTGCTGCATGGGGTTTACGTCATTATCAGCAACCTCAAGTTGGTGTTGCGCATCGATTCTCCATCCACAACGTGTCAATCTCCCAGCCCCGATGGAAGTGGAGTATTGATTTCAGCCGCAAAGCCAACAGCGCATCATTTATCAGCTGCGTTGCAGATAGTTAGTAAAAAATGTCCCTGCACGATGTGCGTGGATTTTCAGCTCTTGTTCTGACAATTTCACCTTTCAAGTGCCCCTGGACTGGAGAGGGCACTACTTGGCAGGGCAGAAGTCTCAGCAGAGAGTCCAGGTGCTGGCAGAGGAAGTCTTTGCTGGCCTTGAGACTTCAAAACAGGAGGCAAGCTCAGCTCAAGCTCTTGGAGATTTCTCTCAAGCAGAAATGCACAACAAAGTCCAGTCTTTGTCCTCTTTCACAGGCAGAAGCAGCAACTGCAGGATAGCCCAATAAAGCACAGGCAGGGGCAGCACTTCTCCTCAGCTCTTTAGCTCTTCTCCTTGGCAGAGGTTCCTCTTGAATCCAAAAGTGATCTTGAAGAAATCTAAAGTATGGGGTTTTGGGCCCCTACCTATACCCCGTTCTGCCTTTGAAGTAGGCAAACTACAAAGCAAAGTCTCTGTTGTTCACAAGATCCTGCCTTGCTCAGGCCAGGCCCCAGACACACACCAGGGGATTGGAGAGTGCATTGCGTGAGGGCAGGCACAGCCCACTCAGGTGTAAGTGACCACTCCTCCTTCCAGGCTAGCACAGATGGCTCATCAGGATATGCAGTCTAGAGGGGATTCAAAAACAGCCCATCTGTCAAACTGACCCAGACAGGGAATCCACAAACAGGCAGAGTCTCAGAATGGGTAAAGCAAGAAAATGCCCACTTTCTAAGATTGGCATTTTCAAACTAACAATCTAAAAACCAACCTTACTAAAAGATGTGTTTTTAAATGGTGAGTTCAGAGACACCAAACTCTAAATTTCCATCTGCTCACAAAGGGAATTTGAACTTTAAAGCTATGTAAAGGCAGCCCCCAGGTTAACCTATTAGAGAGATAGGCCTTGCAACAGTGAAAAACAAATTTGGCAGTATTTCACTGTTAGGACATGTAAAATACATCAGTACATGTCCCTCCTTTAACATACACTGCTCCCTGCCCATGGGGCTACCTAGGGCCTAGTTTAGAGGTGCCTTACATGTATAAAAAGGGAGGGTTTAGGCCTGGCAAGTGGGTACACTTGTCAGGTCGAATCGGCAGCCTAAAACTACACACACAGACACTGCAGTGGAAGGTCTGAGCCATGTTTACAGGTCTACTAATGTGGGTGGCACACCCAGTTCTGCAGGCCTACTAGTAGCATTTGATTTACACATCCTGGGCACCTCTAGGACACTGTACTAGGGACAGACTAGTAAATCACATATGCCAATCATGGACAAGCCAATTACACTTACAATTTACACAGGAGCACCTGCACTTTAGCACTGGTCAGCAGTGGTAAAGTGCCCAGAGTACCAGACACAAAAAAACACAGAGTCCAGCACACAGTCAAAACATGGGAAGCAGAGGCTAAAAAAGACAGAGGAGACCACGCCAAGGATGTAGGGCTAGTAACCACCATTAAAGCATCCACACACCTTTCATGACAACTTCAGGGAACAGTTAGAATTGTAAGGGATCAAAATCCTCAAAGCTAAATTAAATGATTATAAATTTATCTAGACAGTGTTGGCCAGTGTTAGTAGAGAGGAATCCTGAGCACTGAACAATTCAATAAATATAAAATCAAAGAAATAGCCCCTGATAGGTAGATGAGCATAAATGATGAGTAATTAAAATAATTATTTAAGCTAACGTGTAACCATCTATAGGACACATTTCAGTTCAAAGGAGACTCCTTAGCTGCCTTACATTTGTTGATTTCATTGATAGTACTCTTGGCTGCCCTAAAAAGACGTGCAATTCAGCAATATTCAGAAAAGAAGAAATTTCACCTCACCCGAAGGACAAATATTGGTCTTACATTGCAAAGAAACTAAGATCCCCACGTTATCATGAAATCATGTGTTCCTACTTAAACCTTCTTTTGTCTGAATATCAAATTTTCATGTTTCCGCAAATAAAATATGTTTTTGTTTGTTCCACTACTCACTGCTGACTCAACAGATAGTTTAAAGACTCTCACTAACACGTTTAAGGATTTGTTAGGTCGAGAATAGCAGCGCGCAAGCGCTGCTTTTCGTGACGTGTAGATATCTATTTGGGCTTTTAACCACACTCACCTCACGTCCATCACGTTCACTCGTTTGTGGGCTTGCCTTTAAAAAATCCCTTGTTATCACTGCCAAATGCTTTACACTTGTCTCTCCTTGGGGTGGTTTGGTTACTGCCTTGGCCGCTGCCCCCGTTACACAGCTAATTGCACCTTTGCCAATACGTTTAGCTGCAAGAGAACTTCTTTTTCCTTTTGTTTGTCTCCTCCACGCTAATGTTCATGACGGCCATCGGCTCGCTTATTCAAAACTGTATTACTTTTTTTCTAGTTTGTGTTGTACTTTGCACAAATATCTGTCATTTTCATGCTTTCTAGTGAGCACTGCATGTACTACGCCCAGGTAGTTTTACATTGACACACACAGTACTGTATGCACTGCGCCCACACGTCATCCCCATTGAGCCCTATACTCACTGCACTCAAATAGTTTTGCACTGGCACATACCCCTTTCCCAGGGAGCACTGTATGTACCATGTCCAGATAGGTTTACATTGAGACACACAGCCCTGCATGCACTGTGCTCAGATGTCTTTAAATTGACACACACATATTTCCTACAGAGGCCATACGTGCTGTGTTGAGATAGTTTTACTCTGGAACATACATCTTTCCAGAGAGCTCCTTAAGTGCTGTGTCTAGATACTTTTACATTGACACATCCTCCCTAGTGAGCTCTGTCTGTTCTGTGCCTAGAAACATTTACATTGACACACACATCTTTCCTAGTGAGCGCTGTATATACTGTGCCCAGATAGGTTTACATTCACACACAAGGCACTGTATGTGCTGTGTCCAGATATTTGTACATTCCCACACAAGGCACTGTGTGGGCTGTGCCCAGATATTTGGACATTCAAACACAGAGCAGTGTGTCTGATGTGCCCATATAGTTTTACATTTACACGCAAGGCACTGTGTGTGCTGTGCCTAGATAATTGTACATTCACGCCCAAGGCAGAGTGTGTGTTGTGGCCAGATATTTGTACATTCACACAAAAGCACTGTGTGTGCTGTGCCAAGGTAGATCTACATTGGCATACACATCTTTCCTGGTGAGCTCCGTGTGTACTGTTCCCAGGTGGTACCACATTGACAAGCAACCTATGCGTGTAGTATGTGCTGTGACAAAATATTTTTAATTGCCATGCACATAAGTAAACTCTGTATGTATTGTGCCCAGATAGGTTCTCATTTCCTTGCATGTGTCCACAGATGTGAAGTATGCATGTTGCCCAGAACATTTTTAATTGAAATGCACAAGTTTTCTAGTATGTGTAATATGAACTGTGCCCAGATAGCTTCACAGTGACACACACAAGTTTCTTGTGGTTGTAATGTGCCAAGAAAGTATTTCAATGTCATATACGTCTCCTAAAATGTGTTGTATGACATGTGCCTCAATATTGACTTGGTAACATGTATGTTGCCTTGCATGTACAACATGTTCTTTGACTAGATTGTTTCACATTGTTGTGCACGTCTTCTAATCTTTGTCATACCACCTGTAGCTAGATAATCGCATGATGGGGTGGACTTTTCTTCAGGTATGTGTAGTTCTCTGCCCAAATAGTTTCACATGGGCATGCACGTCTGCACTCTGAGTTCTGTGTCCAAAGGGTTGCACATTGGCATACCGATCTATTAAAGAGTTTCTCTTGGCGTGCACATCTTCTAGTATATTTTGTATATTCTGTGCCATAAGAGTCCCCCATTGGCATGCACTCCTCCTAGTATGTGTAACATGTACTATGTATTGCGCCAGCTAGTTTTTCTTTGACATGCACGCCTCCTAGTATGTGTAGCATGTAGTATGTTCTGTGCCAGCCAGCTTCTCTTTGACATGCATACCTCCTAGTTTGTGTAGCCTGTAGTATGTAAAATACCAGCCAGTTTCTCTTTGGCATGCAAGTCTCCTAGCATGTGCTGTGACCAGACAGGTTTATCATTGAGGGGCCCGAGTCTGTTAGCACTGCATGCCCAGTGCCTTGTCACTCGAATTAACCTCATGGGACTGTGTCAGTCCTTTACACAAAACGTGATTCCTTTGGTTTGAGGAGAGTAGCCCCCTCCCTCAGCCACATTTCCAGTCAACGAACACTAATGGGGCAGAGCAGGGGAGGTTCTAAAAATTTCTTATGACCACAAGTCGCACATCGTAGGGTTGGTGTGTAGTAGTGTGTGGTGGAGCAGACGGTGATCAGACCAGCTACAACGTATCGGACACAAGTACACAATCATGCAGTTCACACTAACAAGCTTTTCTGAGGAAAGTCATGGGCTGACATTGCAATGGAAAATAGGAAGCAGGTTAATGTTAAACCAGATGTTCCATATAAAAGACAACACTAGACAATCTCCGTAGGTGTCACAGATACGGCTCATTTCCATATGGATAAAACATGAATCGCCTCCCTACCAAACACTTTAACAGCATTCCCTTGCTTTCTGACACTCTATCCCTCCTCCACCCTCTTTGGCTTCCCTTAGTATTTGGCCCAGGAAGTTTGGTGCTGTGGCCACTTGCCTTGTGCCCTGCTGGGGAGGATGCAGTAGGCCATATGTAAGTGGCAGGACTGACTCTCCTCTCTCCAAGACTCTTTCCTAGAGGTATATGCAGTTTGACCGTGGTTTAGTATATGACAGAATTGCCTCTCCCATTGTCCTTCCCAGTGCCTAATTTGTAACAAAAAGCTTGCCGGTACCCAAAGCTGTGCTCAGAAACCTGTGGCTTGTGCAATTAAACATCAGCACACCGAATACCAACTTTGGTAGTCTTAAATCTACCTCAGGACTCTTTAATCGACCACCAGACACTCCCTGACCCGCTTTCTCATGCTTGCCTGTTCCTGCTTTCCACTTTTGTGATCTTTTTGCTATCTTTCTCTTCCTCCACCTTTCCCATGTTGTTTTTTTTTTCCCCTGCTTTGTCTGTTCCCCAAAAATGAGTGCTGGTGGCTCCGCCAGAAACCTCCTGCTCAAATGAAGTAGTATTTTTTCCTAAAACGGGTAGTCATCGCTGGAGCATAGCTTAGTGTGTTGCAGATTTGCCTCTTCCATAGTCCTCCCTATGGAGGTTGCTGCAGTTGCAGCATAACTCAGTATGTGGTAGAGTTGCCTCTTCCATAGTCATATAAAGGTTGCGGTCGTCGAAGCATAGCTCAGAATGTGACAGTTGCCAGTCCCAGCGACCATCATATAGGGGTGGCTGTAGTTGGAGCATAACTCAGTATGTGGCAAAGTTGCCTGTCCCAGTGACTATCCTATAAGGGTGGCTGTAGTTGGAGCATAACTCAGTATGTGGCAGAGTTGCTTATCCTAATGTCCTTACTATAGAAGTGGCCATAGTTGGAGCATAGCTCAGTATGTGGCAAAGTTGACTCTCCCAGCATCCTTTCTAGAGAGGTAGCCACGGATGGGGCATAGCTCAGTATGCGGAAGAGTTGCCTCTCCTAGCATCCTTCCTATAAAGGTGTCTATAGGTGATAAAAGCTCAGTATGTGGCAGAGGTGCCTCTCTCAGTGACCATCCTATAGGGGTGGCTGTAGTTTGAATATAGCTGAGTATGTGGCAGAGTTCCTTCTCTCAGTGAACCTTCCACATTGATGGCTGCAGTCATAGCATATCTCAGTATGTGGCAGATTTGTCTCTCCAGGTGTCCTTTCTATAGAGGTGGCTATAGTTGGAGCAGAGCTACGTATGCAGCAGAATTGCCTCTCCCAGCATCCTTTCTAGAGAGGTGGCCACAGATGGAGCATAGCTCAGTATGTGGCAGAGTTGCCTCTCCTAGTGTCCCTCCTAGGGGTGGATGCAGTCAGTTCTTGGCTCTCCTAGAGACTTACATAGGGTGGTTGAATTTTGGCTGTGGCTCAGCATGTGACAGGGCTGTGCAACCCACCTCATGAGAGTCTTTGCCAGGAATAGATTCAGTTTGGCATTGGCTCAGTAGGGGCAGAGGTAACCTCTCATGGCTAAATTTATGCCAGAAATACCTCTCCAGTATCACCCGAGGACTAGCTGCAGTTCCGTTATGGCTCAGTTTGTGGCAGAGTTGCTACTCCCTGTGTCCTTCCCACAGAGGTAGCTGCAGTTGAGGCCTGACTCAGTATGTGGCAGCATTGCCTCTTCCATCGTCCCTCCTATAAGTGGGCTATATATGAAGCCTAGCTCAGTATGTGGTAGAGTTGCTTCATCCACAGTCATTCCTATAGCGGTTGCTGCAGGAGGAGCATAGCTCAGTATGTGGGAGAGTGGCGCCGCCAGCGATCCGGGTGAGTCCAATCCCCGGAGGAAATCTGCTCACCTCAGTGTGCGGTGTGCACCCTCGGGCTGGCTCCATTTATACCCTCACCACAATACACAGTGTTTCATCGCTAGTATTTTTACAGCAAGATATAACTTGTATTTTTATAGCAGGCTGTCCTGTGCCTTGTGTTGTCTACTTTAAAGCGTACTTCTTCTGAGGGCTTCCAGCTATTTCATTTGTTAGTTTCAATGTAATTTAAAAATCTTTGTTTGCTTCTGGTCAGTCATGCCTCTTTGTCCCTCCTTCTTCTGTGTGGGAGCAGTGACCAACTACTCTATAATTATGCTTTGCCCTGTTTAGCTGGACTTTAGGGTCTTTACTTTGTTTCCTGCTCCTCTTGGGAGAAGCCTCCCTTTTCATTTGCAGACCATTTTTCCTCTGAGCGTAGCTGTAAACAAGTCTATAAATCAGGATGTTATCTTGGTCACATTTGGTCTTTGTGGTCTCTCTACACCCTCTCTCAGTTGCTGGTTCCCTCCCGTTTCTTGGCTTGGATTTTCTTTACCAAGTGTGCCTGCCTGTGTGCTGAGAGCAAGAGCAGAGGATAGCTTGTAATTGCTTATAGCCTGGGCACCCAGCTCTACCAGGGCATTGAAATCCTTAGAGACAGTGCCCACTTCTGCTCCTTACTGGGGTCACACTCACAGCTCCATCAGCGATCCTCAGTTCACACTCTCTAAGCTCTCAGCTGTGCCAGTGCCAGGACCCCTACACATGCTGTCTGCAGTACACTCTGGTGCTCCAGTACTGGGACCTTGGGTGCAGTTCCATCAGTGCACCTCAGTTCATGTACTCCAAGCCGCCAGCCTTGCCAGAGCCAGGAACCCCACACAGGCTGTCTTCCAGAGCACGTCGATTCTTTCAGTCAGTACACTCTGCTTCCCCAGTACTGGGACCTCAGGCACAGCTCCATCAATGCACTGCATTTCACACACTTCAAGCCCTCAGCCGTGCCAGTGCAAGTACCATGAACCCCACATACTATGTCATCCAGAGCACCTCAGTTCTTGCAATCAGTACACTCTGGCACTTCAGTACTGGGACCGCCGGTGCAGCTCCATCAGTGCACCTCAGTTCACACACTTTAAGACCTCAGCCATGCCAGAACCCCACACACGTGGTCTGCCAGAGCTCTTCAGTTCTTACAGTCAGTACACTCTGCTGTTCCAGTTCTAGGACCTCGGACGTAGCTCCTTCAGTGCACCTCAGTTCTACCCCTGTGAGGTCACTTCCTTTCCTATACTGGGATCCTGCTCAAATACAATTCCGTTACAGCAGCTCAATTCTAACATCCAGTCCCACTGCAAAGCCAATGCTGGACCCAAAGGAGCAATACACAGCTCAACCAGTGCACCTAAAGTCTAACATCTAAAGCCACAGTTGATGGGAACCACCACAACTCTGCCAGAATCCATCAATGCTAACATTAAATGAACATTTCTTCTCAGTAGTAAGACTCACACACACGCCCTTCAGGACTCCTCGCTTCTGTGGTTCAGAGGCAATGCCACTCCCATACTGGGTCCCACTCACAGCTTCACCAGGGTTCCTCCAGGCTAACACCTGGCAACACTACAAGCCAATACTAGGTTCCATACATATCTCCATTAATATACCTCACTTCTGACCTTGTGCCCATTACTATTCCAGTACTGCATTCCACATTCAACTCTATCAGTGAACCTCAACCCTAACCTGCACCGCCCCATTATTCCAATACCAGAAACTATACAGTGGTCCGCTTTTCATTCCTCACCCGCTGCCTTTCTCTTCTTCCGCAACTGGACCTGGACACAGCTCTGTCTATACCCCGAATCCTGATCTGAAGTGCCACCATATTGCTATATTGGGGTTCACATACAACTCTTATGCACCTCCTGCTATTCTGCAGTGCCCCCTGCTGTTCCACACTCTGACTTCTGTTTGAGGACTTAGGGGAACCAATTACATCTATTCTTAGCTGCCATCTTTGTTTGGGAGGATCTGTATCACCTAGCTCACTCACTTCTTTCCTTTACTCTGTTTACTCTCAATGTTTTCTTTCTCCCCAGTTTTCTCTTTTCATCTCTTAAAATCCACACATTAACAGTTTTGCTCTTTCTTTCAGCTGTTTAGTTCTACTCCTCTCCCTTTTTTTATTTCCCTCATCCTCTTGCTACCTTCTCTTTCAAACTCAAACAAATTTAATTATTTATTTCTTTGTTTCATTCCTCTCTTTTCTATTCATCAGGCATTCATTCTTTCACTATTTTTTCTCTTTCTCTTTCCTTCATTCTTTCTTTGTTTTTTTTGCTCTTTCCTTTGACTCGGTTTGTGTCCTTTTACATTTTTTTTAGATGTTTCTTCCTTCCTTTCTCTGGTGTTTTTCTTATCTTTGTCTGTCTATTCACGTTTTACTACAAATGCCTCTTTTTCACATCTGTATGTGGAAGCCACAGGTTATTTGTTGGGTCCCAAAGTGTCAAACTGGTTTTCCCATTCTGTGTCTGAGGGAAATGTGTCAGTACATACTTGCCCTGGTTCTTTTGATGCTTGTTTCTCCCACAATCTCTCTTTTTTCTTAATGTTTAGTTTTATCTTTCTTTTCACATTTCTTTCATTATTCTTTCCTCTTCATCTTTCGTTCGCTATCTTCCTTCCCTTTTTTCTTTTGTCTCACATGTTTGCTATATTTCTTCTCTTAGTTGTGTTTTCATTGTCTTGTTCTCTCTTTCCTTTCTTTCTTTAATTTTTTTGCGACCCCATGTCTTTCTTCCTTTTGTCTCTTGAAATCCTTTCACTTCTCTATTTCTGCCCCATCCGCTTTCTCACCTGAGGCCTAGTTATCAATGGAGCAACCAGGTGCAGTGGCACCGGAGCCCAGAGACCTGTGGACCTCACTCAACTCTAATTACTGCTGTATTTTCCTACCAAAATTGCAGTCAATCATTTTCCTTTCTTACTCCAGGGCCCATGACACTGTTACTACACCACTTGTCCTCTCCATCTTTACTCCCGTCTCCCTCTTTTATTTCACCCTCCAATCCATCCCAAATGATTTTTTTGTTAGTGTGTTTTGAGCATTACACTCTAATGCCAAACGTTTATTTCTGATAAAGGTTTACATGATAATCGTATATGTTTTAATATAGAGGAAGTGCTTTAGTTAAATGCTGGGCCACTGGAATTATATGGCAATAAAAGAAGAAATTATGAGAAAGGGTTGACTAATTTATGTGGCAAGAAAAGTCCAGTATGAATTTAATGCCAATAGCTCTAACTCAAGAAACTGCAAGACCTTTTGCATTGCAAATGCTTGTTTTTTCTTTTGCCTCCCTTTGTGTATGCCACATCAACTCCAGCACTAGTGTTCTGTGACTGTCATCCCAGGTTCTCCTATCAAATTAATTTACAAAGAGATCAATGTATTCTCTATCTTGATCTCATTAATGCGCAGTGTTAGGCTTTACATTTGTATGATTTTCTAAGCTTGTGCTTTTACACTAATGATTTGGTACATTAATTTCTTAGCATCTTTCTTTGTATAATGTGCACATTTTATCAAGGCTGATCAGATGCCTGGGGCTTCTCCGTTTGCAGCACCATTAAATTTAGTGTCTAATAAATTGCATTAAACCGTTTCTGTAGAGTTCCGATAAGATAAGGGAGTGTCCATAAGGATCATGTAGGCCCAGTGGACTGCCAGGTCAGCAAAGGCTACAGCCTCCACTCTGTTGGCACAGGATATCCATCTCTAAAGCCTTCATTGCGACCACCAGAGCATCGGTTGCAGTGAAACTCTACACTTTGTTGAGTAGGTGGAAATGTTTGTTGCCCCCAATTTACAAACATTTCTGTTTCCCAGAAATAAAACTACCAAAGTTGTGTAGTAGAAAACATAAATGGCCCTAAACCAAAGGCAATTTTCTCTCTATGCGTCATGGACAGTAATTGATTTCTCCGCATGGGACCACAATCGCTTCTATCGTGGTGAAAGGCAGAAAATCTAGTTGTTGTGTGCAAGACTACCTGCCCTGTTTAGAGATAAATCCATGTCTGGCCTAGATCTCTAAGCCTACAATGAAGCCATCATGTTGGTGGTTTCACTGTTGGGTCACTGAAATGCTGCTTGTGTACCATGTTATTTCACCCACTTGGTATTTCTGTATGGTATAATGAAAAAAACCTGTCAAAGCAGGAGTTTCCATTTGGAAAACATACAATGTATGGCCCTGATGCACATGGAACTTTCTTTCTTCGCATGACAGACTTTGATGGAGGTCTATATCTGGGATGTCCATGCTTCCTATGGTAACATTTGGGAGAGATATTTAGTGATGGTTGTCCTACCATGAATCAGGGAGGGTGATTATTAACATGACCTGGCAGCTCAGTGGCTAATGGGCTGCCAGATCTGGGGTTTCAACCTGTTCAACCAGTCAAAACTGTCCAGGAGGAAACCTTGCACCTCACCGGCCTTTAGTGAGAAGGGAGAACTGTCAGTTTATAGAACAGGAGCCTTGCCGATTCATGGCAGGAGTCCTGCTTTGCCAGACTCTAAATGGCCCTTGAGTGCCTAGGTTGCCATCTCGACTGAAGCCAGTTTCAGTAATCCCTGATTTTTTCATCTTATTAACAGTGGCCGGGGTGCTGCAGACCCCAGTTCTCCACACTAATTTTAATACCTGTACAGGGGCTGGGCATATGCTTGACATTTGCATATTAATAAAAGGAAGGCAGCATTGTATTCCACAGCACACCATCCCACCCCAATTTGCCATAGTGTCTGGGAATCTAGAGCAAATATGCAAGCCTTTGCAGGATGCTCACTCTCAGCGCTGTAGTGGCACCTTACTGAACATCTTTTGCAATGTTGTCTTACAATGCCCTTTGTTGTTATCAATTCAAGAATTATCTGATGGGCTGATGATATATCTGATAAACTAAGTTAATGAAAAATGTTCATAATACTGTAATTGTTTTGCAATCACATTTATGATACTTTACTCATGGATCAATGGAACATATACTCTGCTTAGATACAGCGATATAGTCAAATAATTGGCACACTGTGGAACAATGTGTTGAATTTCAGTATGAATTTTGAGCAGAAATACATAAATGTAGAAATTAAGGGCCTGATTTAGATCTTGGTGGGACTACCAGTGTCCCGCATGGCCCAAGTACTCAATCAAGCTAACGCAGCTCTGATATATTTAGATCTATGGCAGTTCACCCTCCATCCACGTCAACGGAGTGTACTTTGTCTCTCGAGCAGCTGACACAGTGGACTCCAATGCTAGTGTATAGACCTCTGTCGGAACGGCAGGATTTTCCCAACCATATTTAGATACACACCAACTGGTGGTGTACCAGCGGATGTCCCCTGATGCCTGGAGTTCGTCACAGGACAGAGTCAGCATTGTACTAGAGCTATGGCTATTGGATGAATGCTAACAGCGCACACTTGATGTACCAATCGTCAACACCTGCAAACCACACTGTAAAACACATTCCATTTCAGACCATGTTCCTTTGCAATTCCAATGTGTAACACTATTTTGCTGCTCATTAGGTAGGTTCTTTGTGTTTTTTTCTCTATCTGTTTATTTTCCTTTCACTTTTTTGATTTTTGATCAACCTTTGCAACACTGGATAATTTTTTAAGTTATTCACTATGCAATGAGGAAGAGGAGGAATCCATTTTACAGAAGGAGAATTGTCAGTCATGGTTGAAGCAATTATTAGAGTAGAGCCACAAATGTTCAGAGCCCAAGTGCAAAAACTAACCATATCTCAGAAAATGCTAATGTGGACCAGAGTAGTTGACAGAGTGAATGTTGTATCAAACTATCTGCACACACAGAAGGGAATTAGGAAGAAGTGGGACGATGTTTGGGGGAGGATACATTCACTGGCCTCTAAGCATCACCTGAAGGCCCAAAGGACTGGTGGTGGGTTTCTCAGCCCCCTGCCCCTACAACTCTCCCCCTGGGAGAAGAATGTCTTGCAGATTCTACATCCTAAAGGCTTGACTGAAATCCCTGGTGGAGTGAAGACTGGTAATTTGGCCTTAGCAATGTCTCACTAGTCACAGATGTAGTTTTTGCCCTTAAGTTAGCTGTTCAGAATGCTTTAAGACCCTTATCAAAACATATATATCTAAAGTACATTCTGCAAAATATCTTGTTTTGTCCAAATAATTAGTTCCTTGCCTTATTTCAATGTATGTTGCACTTTGAAAACCAGGATCAAAACTCCATCTATTTGAACGTGAAGGAAGTGTGCTTGTAAGTGTTTTTTCACATCTTTATATAATTCACATATGTTTGTACATTTTGTAAATGTGTGTTCATTTTCACAGTAGATATTTCAATAGGTATGCTTAGCTCACACTCTACTAAGTATTGTTAATGGTGTTTACAAGTGACTACACCTACCATGATGCCCTGTTTTTGTCTCTGGAAAACAGTAGTGCAATGTGATATTGCTCTACCTCCCTTTTCTCTATATATGCACAGATGTAAAAGTGTTATGCATTTGTGCATGAAAATGGCATTTGTTGATCTAGTTTGCTGCCACCTTCTTTTTACTCCATTGAATTGATCTGATAGCGTACATAATTCATAGTCTGTTGAGTCAAAGATTCACAATCATTTCTGATAATGTTGATCTTCAGAAGAGACACATCCATATAGAACCATAGGTGGTGGCCAACCGAACTCGAACCCACTCCCACGCCGACAGACCACGCAAGCAACTTTGGCATCATCCTCGACAGCTAACTGACCAGGAAGCAGCAGATTAACTCAGTCTTCTCCTCCTGCTTCCTCACCCTTTGCATGCTTCGCAGAATCTTCAAATGTCTCTTACTCAACACAAGGAAAGCTATCAACCAGGCCCTCATCGCTAGCCTTCTTGACTACGGCAACACACTCTATGCCAGCATCTCCTCCCAGCTTCTCAAAAGACTCCAGACAATTCAGATCCCAGCAGCCAGACTCCTCCTCGACCTACCTAGACACACCCACATCATCCCCACTTCAGAAACCTCTTCTGGCTCCCCATAGAGAAGAGATGCAGCTCGAGCTCCTCATGCACACCTACAAAGCCTTACATAATCATGGGCCAGTCTACATCAACCACAGACTGAAATTCCTCTAGCCCACCATACACCTGCGCTACTCCTCGCTCTCTCCTGTACTCACACCCTGGATCGGTCACAGCGGTGGTCACTCCTTCTCCTTCATCGCCGCCAAAGCCTGGAACGACCTGCCCCTCCCCCTCCGAACAGCACCCTTTCTTGTGGACTTCAGTAAGAGAGGCAAGACCTGGCTCTTCAACAGAGACCTAGCACCCAGTACCCAGATACCCTCAGGGCTAACAGTGCAACACTATACAAATATTGATTGATTGATGTCCTATGGCATGTTGAATATAAATAGCATTGATACACAATGTACTTTGCAGTGTTCATATGATGACCAATTCCATTAATTATAAGAAGTTGTACTATAGTTTTTTAGTTCTCAATCCTCCTCTCTACTATGTGGGGTTGAAAGTCTGGTGCATGTAATGCACACTTTCTAAATAACATTTTTCATTTCAGGACATCTCTTCAACATTTTTACTGAAGTTTGCATCTGTGTCAATTGACCTGCATGTGTAAATTCTTAGTAACCACACAAAGGCCTAATCATTCCATTAATTATAATTTTCAATTTCAGGTTGCTTCATTTGTAGCTGAATCAAGACTTTTAATTTCATATTATTTGTAATTCATGTTAGGTTCAACACCCAGTGCCAGTGGCACACCGTCTACAACTGAAGACAAATCAACACCAGATCAGGATCAAGCCTTCAGTGGTGACACTACTCCTTCAGGTATGGATGATGTGGAGCTGCCTGGTCCATCTGGTCTGTCTGGGTAGACAGCTTCAGTGAGTCTCACTCAGCCCAAACCTACGCCTCCCACCCCAGCTGCGACAACGCTTCAGCAAATGGATTTCTCAACTTCTATCCAGAGGAATAATACAACCATATTGTACCCCCCAAGTCCTGGCTGCTGTTGAGCAAACACCACTACCACCTCAGTTCTGCCAGGACCCAGTAGGATGAGGCATAACGCCTCAAGGAGACAGGTTAGTGGAGGTGTGGGTCATAGGAGGGAATCTGTGGGCCAGCAAGGTGAAGCCACTGGGTACATTGTCACACAGACCACCATTGACTGGATTTTTGGAACACTATAGCAGTACCAAGACATGATGGCCCAGGCCCTAACTGAGCACAGGGACGTGATGCAGGTGCAGATTCACAACTCATATTTGTGCTCCCTGACTGAGGTGATGTAGGAGGCTGGCCTGGTTTGTAGTGGGTACCTTGGGTACTTACACCTTATGCCAGGTCCAGTTATCCCTTATTAGTGAAGTAGTAGTGTTCTAGCAGCTTAGGCTGATGGAAGTAGCTATAGCAGAGCAGTTTAGGCTGAACTAGGAGACATGCAAAGCTCATGCAATACCACTTATAGTTACACAGTACTTATGCACAAGTAAAGACACTACTCAGTGTTATCAAAAATAAAGGTATTTATTTCGGTGACACAGTACCAAAAATATCTTCAAGATAATACTCCTTCTGGAGGTAAGTATTATACACAATATATACACTAGACACCAAAATTAGACAAGTAAATAGTCATAGAACAATGCAAACAGTAGGAAATCCTATAGAATGCAATGGGAGAAAATAGGTCCAGGTGGAACACAAACCATATACTAAAAAAGTGGAATGTGAATCACGAATTCCCCCCTAGCCAAGTCTAGTGTGTGCAGAATCACTGGGAGAGGAAGAATGAATACAGTAAAGTTAAGTAAATTACCCCATCCCAGAGCCCAGAAAAGCAGGAGTAAAGTACTGCAAGTTTCCTTAGGACACACTACACCTCGTTTTTGGGATTTTGCAGCAGCCAACCAAGTCTGTAAATAACAACTTCTGGATTAGTGGACCTGAAGACCTGCAAAGGAAGGAAACCAAGTCCAGAAGTCAACGGAAGTTCCAGGAAGGACAGGAGCCCCTGCCAACCCAGAAGAAGGTGCAAAAGAACGATCCACAGTTAGTCGAAGACTGCAGAAATGCACCCTAGGAAGATGCTAGCGTGTTTCTGCATGATGCAAAAGATGTTGCACGGCATGAAGATTGTTGCAAATGATATTTTGTGTTGGAAGGTGCCAACAAGCCTTGGCTACGACCAACGTGCATTTTTCATCAAATGGGTGGACCCAGGAGGGACCTGGGGGCCTCAACTCTGTCTGAGGAGGAAGAGGGGCCTCTCAGTACTTTAAAGAGCCCTCAGGATGCCAGCCAGCACTCCCAGAAGCCAAAGGATCTGGATTCAAAGGAGGTGGAAAATAAAGTTGATGCAGCACAACAAAAGAAGGTCCCACGCCGCCGGAGAACAACTCAGCAAGTTGAGCATCGCAGGGTGGAGTGCTGGGGACGTGGGCCAGGCTGTGAACAAAGGAATTTTGCAATTAGTGCACAGAGGCCTCAGGAGGCTAAGAACACACAATACACAGGGGTAACATCGTTCCCGGAGAAGGCAAGGTCTTACCTACACCAAATTGCGTCAGCAGGACCTCAGGACAGTCTATATCAATGATATCCACCCTCTGTGTCCTTAGGAGCAAGCTTGTTGCTGTGAGAGGAGTCACAGGGTACCGGTCGTTATCTTGGAAGGTGCTTGCTTAGAGCAGGGGAGTGACTCCATCACTCCACAGGAGATTTCTTTGGTTCTTCTGGTACAGGATGAAGACAGGGAGTCCCCAAATCGTGAACGCCATGGAAACTGTTGCAGTTGCTGACTTGGAGCTGAGGTTGCTGAAGAAAAGTGTCTCTTGTAGACACTTTGCTGCAGTTACAGCATTTCTTGGAGCAGACTGCAGTTGATCCGAGGTCAGAAGAGTCTGAAATTGTTGCAGAGGATTCCTGAAGGGAACTTGGAAACAGAATCTGAAGAGAACCCAGAGGAGAGACCCTAAATAGCCCTGAGAGGGGATTGGCTACCTTATCAGGTACGGACCTATCAGGAGGGGTGTCTGATGTCACCTGCTGGCACTGGCCACTCGGAGCCCTCCAGAGTGCCCCCCATATCTTGCAAAGCAAAATGGCTGAAGTCTAGGGCACACTGGAGGAGCTCTCGGCACTACCCCTGGGGTCGTGATGGACAGGGGAGTGGTCACTCCCCTTTCCTTTGTCCAGTTTCCCACCAGAGCAGGGGAGAAGGGGTCCCTGAACCGGTGTAGACTGATTTATGCAAGGAGGGCACCATCTGTGCCCTTCAAAGCATTTCCAGAGGCTACCCCTCCCCAGCCTGTAACACCTATTTCCAAAGAGTGAGGGTGTGACACCCTTCTCTCAAAGGAAGCACTGTGGTCCTGGCTGGCAGTATCCTAGTGACACAGTAACAACATTGACTGATGCACACTCACAAACAGGCCAAAAGTGGGGATAACTATGCTAGAAAGAGGCCACTTTCCTACAGGTGATGTTTGACATTTAATATAATATGTGCAGGACCTTTCCTGTACAATGGAACCCTGTCAGTGGTCCATAAACATCAGGACAAAATACACCTGCTTCAGCCACAGACAGGGAGTCCCCTGCCACAACCGGAAACTGTTCGACCCACCCCAGTCTCTGCAGCTGTGGACCGCCACCCCTGAAGAGGGGACATTCATCTAGGCCACCAGGAGAGGATGGCAAGACCTCCACCACCGCCTCCAAGAGACGCCAAACCTAATTTCCTCCAGTGTATGCCTACCATTCACTCTGTGGACTATTTAATGGACACATTTACCTTTTTGAGGACAATTGTATTTTCTACATTGTACGTCATACAATTTTAGCTCATCAAAATATTTTCATCCACCATGATGGGCTTTGTTACTTTTTAAATTTTCCTTTGATTTTATGTTCCAAATTATTTTTAGTTAACTTGATCATAAAATAAATTCACATAACAGAAAGTCAAATACTGGTGTTGTATTTATTATAGTATTTCCTTTTTTATGTCTTCCTTCCATCACCATTTAAAAAAAACATTCATCAATAAGTTTCAATCAAAAATACGATATAACCATTAGGTTATGTATTTCCCATGTTTAAAAAAAGATTAAGAAAACAGAAACATCAATGTATTTCATTGGGAAATGTTTTTCTAAGTAACTTGTTTTTTCTTCATACACAGGCTAACTTGTCCCTTTTTGTTCATGAGTGAAGTGCTGTGATTGTATTGTAGTGAACTGGATAATTTAGCAGGACACATAATCATGTTTGGCAATGTTTGGAATGTCTGTAAATTGAAATGAAAAGTCATCTGAATAAATAGCTAACTTTCAGTATATTTTACTAACTAATCCAGATTTCATATGACAAACTGCATACCCTTTACTTTTAGTGGCCAGTAGATAGTACCAGGAGTATAAGTGAAAAATACAACCAAATGTTGAAATAAGTGAAATGTAAAGTGCAAGAAGAAATGTTCAAGTTATGGAGTTGTCTGATATTTTTCTTTTAACTTAAACGACATCCCATTTTCTGAAAGGTAAGTGTTTGTATCTTTCAGCATGTAATGACACCACTTAAGGGAAAGGTATATCCTGTGGTGCAAGTATAAATGGCACAGGATCTCAATCACCCATACAAGTATGTCCCATTACTACACACACACTTGTTCATACATCATTAAAAACCATGCTCTCACTTACATACATAGTAGCTGTTCAGCTACATTGGATGTGCTTCAAACCATAGTATCTGCCTCTAAAACAATTTGGCATTAAGCCGATGTAGGTGTGCGTAGGCGACATGTACTAATATTGTACAAGTTGTTTATCCTTTAGTAGCTCACAATGATTTGTACTGCTCATGAGTGGCTTTCATTACAGGAAAGGTTTCAGACCCCTGGCCTAGATAATATTTGTGGTCTGGATTAGTAACATGGGGACATTGAAAACGTTGAGGGTACTCAGCAAGTCACTACAAATTAATATTTCCTAGAGAAAATAAAATGTTGATAAATAATCTGTCTTGACTTTTTAGAAATGCTTGTGAGAGATGTTACAAGCTTGTGTCACATCAATGTAGACAAACAAAACCTCACAAAACAGTTTGTCCCTAGAAGAAGGTGATATGGAACGCCATCACAAAGGAGGTGCGGACCCTGGGCATCTATGAGCAGTGCAGCATCCATTGCAATAAGAGGTGGGAGGACCTACAATGCTGCACCAGAAAGCCATTTGAAGTCCAATCCGGCCAGTCCTCCCAACATGGGAAGCACATGCACCACACTCTGACCCGCCTAATGGCCTGCATACTTGTGGTGGCCTATCCAGACCTAGATGGCCAGTTGGGACCCCACAACAGCATCCACTGGGGTCAATTCTAGTGTGAGTTAAATAACAAACTTTTGTTAGAGCAACTAATTTTGACATCAACATTAAGGGTGACATATGTCCAACCCAGAAGAAGAGTTCTTGAATGTGTACGTTTTGCACATGGTATATGATGATGTGTTTTGAAGATTACATTTTTGGAAAAAGATGTCACCTGATTTATGTTCACTACCAAAGGACTGGTTTGAGCAGACACATACCTTCCTAAACAATAAATACACATCAGGCAGTTTGATGTTGCAGGGGACAGTAGTACCAAACAGATCACTGGTCTTTACTGGGTCAGGTGTGATGCACCTTCACTATTGTGAATGATGTTACATTAGCCCTATTACAGGTGCCATAGTATAAATGCTATCATGATACTTTCAAAAGTCACATTGGTAAGTTGATTTTATACACAAACAAGAGTGAGCATGTGAGCCAAAATGACTAGTAGCATCAGGTTAAATTGCTATAATTTTGATTCACAATACATCCCTGATTTGTTTTGAAACAAAAATCCTATTTAATGTTCAAAGTGACAAATTAGCATGAGGTCCTACTCCTACACAAATGTGCATGTAAGCCAGTCTGTTTTGTGAAATGTAACTGTGATAAGCATACAATGTTTGGTACAACACAAACAGGAATGTGTGCACATTGGTGACAGTACCACATACCGTAAACCATTTTACAATGTCCTTTGTTATGTCCACATGATAAATCAATGATAGTGAAAAATGGGATTCTTACAGGGACTTGTGAAGATGGAAGGTTCCATCACATATATGTTGGAATATCCCATTTGGAAAAGGCAACATCAGACCTAAATCATGTCTCATTTTATAAATGAAGAAATGCATAAAGGTGCAATCTGTAGCATACTGTGAATTGCATGGGAATGTTTTATGACAAATTATGTATGAATCAGTGTATCTAATATTTACTGTAATGTTGTACCAATTTTGGCCTAAAGTGAAATCCAGCACTTTTCATGAAACTATTATACAATGGTTAAACACACTTCAAACAGCTAGAAATAATTAGGAGTCAAGTGTGAAAATGTTTTGGTTCTGTACTGAAGTGGATTAGAAATGTGTCTAGACCTATGTATTTACTTATGCTGTATGTGTCATTTGCCAACCCACCACAAAATATTGTTCTCACTTTTTTCAACAGCACAGGTACCCAAATAGTGAGTGATACACTGATAAGCTACTTCAGTACATAATCCATATAATATTGTTTACATTTGAAATATGCATTAGTTACTTGAAGGAAGTGTTACCATTGTGAAACACCCAAACAAATGAAACAGGCTTTCAGTTTATATAAATATTGCAGTATTTGTTGACAGACATTGATTGGTGTTAAACTTTTTGTGATTGAAAATAATAATAAAGATTTTCTGACTTTGTAAACACACTGTACAAATGTATTTTTTAGTTTCTAGCCTTTTTGGTGGCATACCTTCACTATTCTAAATGACAAAGCCCACCCATTCAGAGGTGTTCAACAGTTTCTGCAAGGAAACTAAAATGGTTATGAAAGTCAAGGTCATATTTGCTATAGGAGGTGGCATGGGGAATTTTAAAACTGTGAACAAATAGTTTCTGAAAACGTTCCCTACATGCATTACATAATGATAGTAAACAGCCAAAGTTTGAGAGCCTTAAAGCAGGTGCAATATTAAAACTTGAAAAATGTTTTTTGATCAAAGTTCATGTTCAGTTCTATTTACACTGATACAATAAAACTGTTGTATTGGTCTTTTCAGCATCATCTGGAGCAGGTGGAGGAGACATTGGCCACAAAGGAGGGAGAGCAGATGCCACTGTGGTTCGGTGCTGAGACCACTAACCCCAAGCGGCCCAGTGGCACGGCCGCTGAGGGCACCGGCACGGAAGCCGTGAGCACCATATCACCATCTTTGGACCCTACAGAAACTGTTAACCTGTGTCCTTGTCCGCCACCCAGAGAACCACCTCCACCATCCCTCTTGCTCTCTCCAGTCGGCTGAACCCACCCCCCCCACAAGGGGTAGTGTCTCCTTCGCTGCAGGCACCTTCCTCCCTATCCCCCTCAGCTGTGCTGAGTAAGGAGGCTACTGACCTCCTATGGAACATCTCTGTAGGCCAGACAGCACTCCTGAATTCCATCCAGGGGCTTCTCTGCCAGGTGCAATAAATGGTAGCATACCTCTAAGGCATTCACAGTTATATCTGGCCTACACAGGTCATTTCTAGCCTCTAAATTGTGCCCCAACTCCGCCCCTTCCCCATTCCCTATTCCCAGCCCTGTCCCAAGCACACTCACTTCCTTTTGTGTAACCACTCACACAGACACAAGAAGCACACACACACATAAATACAAACACACAAAGAAACACAAGTGTACACCCAGCCAACATACACACACTGCTGACACAACACCTACACCCACAACACCCACCAGACCCACCTCAACATCTATCACAACACCCACCACCACAGACACAACCACCACACACACACACAACTTCCACCATCACAGACACATCCACCATTCCCACAACACCCACCACTAGACATATGCACCACCACAATCACCACCTCTACATCTACCAGCATACCCACAACCACCAGCACAAGCACCACAACATCCACCCCTACATCACACTCATCCAAACACACACACTACACACATACACACCTACACACAAAACAACACCCACCAGACACACACACTCACAATCACCAGAACACACTACACCAACAAAACTACACACATCTAAACACAAACACTCACAGAAAAGCACAGACATCCCCAACTCCCATCGAACACAAATGTACACACTCACCCGAACAACATACACCTTCTAAAAACACACACAAACATGTACTGCATACACCATACCCACATGCACATGTACAATGGAGAGGAAAACATACATCACCTCCTCCAGCTCCCTTTACCTCCCAAACGTCAATCTCTACCACCCCTTCTACCCATTCTTCTCCACATTCTTTTCTCTTGTCTTGCCCCAAGCCTCTGTCAGACCCAAATCTGCCCCAGGAGAAAATATCATTGAAGTGCCTAATGTGCCCACTGGATGCCCCTTACTGAGGAGCTTGTACTTTGCGATGTATTTAGTAGGCAAGTTCCGGGCCAGAAACCCACAGTTCTCATGCTGGAGTATTTGAACTATATTAATATATTTTAATTTATCCTTCTGTATGGGAGACTTCTCATTGTTGTATTAAAAGTATAAACATTTCATTTATTTTCAATACCTTTTTCCTGGCATTCACTTTAGATTATTAGTACTTGATTGCTGATAATGTTATTTATGCAAATGCGTTTGACATGTACTTATTGTCATTTCTGACAGTGACAAGCATAGGTTTTATTTTTGACATATTTATATAGTACATACATTAGTGATGGAAATTTGTGATGGACATGTTAATTTTGGCGCAAGCATTCATCATGATACTGAACACTTGCACCAATATTATGCATGGTTACATTTTGTAACTTTAGTATGCAGGTGTGTTTATTTTCAAAAATGTATTAAAAATATACACATATGCATTACTCAGGGAAAACAACACTTTTGAGTTAGATGTCATCTAATGTTTGAGACAAATTGCACAAGACAAGGGGACAAGTGGCCTTAATACATCTCTGACATGTTTGAAGTTTAGAAGCAACATTGGTTGTACATTCTGTGTAAACCTACTTGTTGCATTCTCTAGTGCAATTACTACATTATATTGGATGTATGAACAATGATGTGTACTGTTTATGTATATGATATGGTAGTTTAGGTAAAATGATTACACACACCTGTATGAACATATTTCAATTTAGGGATTGATGTGACTTTGTGTAGGTGTCCATTGGCATAAATGCAGTTAGTACCAGATTGGTGAGTGTTAGTGATATGTTGGGTGTGTTTCTTTAGGTTTGTCTAACTGCCACATTACACACATGAGCACTGCACATCTTTGTTCTAGTGAGTGCAAATATTTTTTTCAACATGCACAACTCCAGAGTTAGGGGGTCATTCTAACTCTGGCGGGCGGCGGAGGCCGCCCGCCAGAGTTCCCCCGACAGAACACCGCGCCAGAAGGCCGCCCGCCAGCCCAGCGGGAAACCCCTTCCCACGAGGAAGCCGGCTCCGAATGGAGCCGTTCAGAGTGGTCGAAGCGCACCCCAAACGCACCCATGGACCCTTCACCTGCCACTCCTGGAAACGCATCTGCCACCACGCAACTACCACGAACACCAGCCCACGCGCCATCAAGCACCTCAAGTGCATCCTGGTCAACGCTCGATCCATCCACAAGCACGCCGTTGAACTCTGGGACCTCCTGGACTCCACAGCACCGGACGTCGCCTTCATCACGGAGACCTGGATGAACACCTCCTCGGCCCCTGACATCGCCACTGCCATCCCCGAAGGCTACAAGATTTCCAGGAAAGACCGCACCAACCAGGAAGGAGGAGGAATCGCCATCGTCTTCAAAGACTCCATCAGCGTCACCACCTCCACCGAAGACACCCCCCTCGCCGCTGAGCACCTGCATTTCCAGATTCGCACTGACCCCAGGACCACCCTCAGAGGATCCCTCGTCTACCGCCCCCCCGGACCGCGCGCCCCTTTCAGCGACTCCATCGCCGACTTCGTCTCCCCGCACGCCCTCGCCTCGCCGGACTACATCCTCCTAGGCGACCTCAACTTCCATCTGGAACAGAGCAACGACCCCAACACCACCGCACTGCTCGACAACCTCGCCAACCTCGGCCTCAAGCAACTGGTGAACACCGCCACCCACATCGCCGGACACACGCTTGACCCCATCTTCTCCGCCAGCAAACACGTCTCCTTCAGCCACGCCTCCGCTCAACACTGGACCGACCACAGCTGTGCCCATTTCACATTCCAACGCGAGACCCGCCACCTCCGCACTCAACCCATCCCTCGTCGACAGTGGAACAAAATCCCCGAAGAACAGCTCTTCTCCGCGCTCACCATCAACCAACCCACCCTCACCACCGAAGACCCCAACGACGCAGACCTCAGCCTCACGAACTGGATCACCAACTGCGCAGACAACCTTGCACCCCTCAGACGCACGCATCAACAGGCCAACACCAAAAAACCTCTCTGGTTTTCTGACACCCTTAAGGATTCGAAGAAAACCTGTCGCGCCCTTGAGAGAACCTGGCACAAGGACCACACCGCTGACAACATGACCGCCCTCAAGAACGCGACCCGCGAACACCACGACCTGATCCGCGCAGCCAAAAGGAATTTCTTCACCGACAGACTGGACAAAAACAGCCACAACAGCAGAGAACTTTTCAGCATCATTAAAGAGTTCTCCACCCCCAACGCCAACGCCGTCACGCCCTCACAAGACCTGTGCAACCCCCTCGCCACCTTCTTCCATCGCAAGATCACCGACCTCCACGACAGCTTCGGACACCAGACCCAACCAAGCATCACCGAACCCACACCCCCGGCCATCACCCTCAACGCCTGGACCCACATCAACACTGAAGAAACCAAAACCACCATGAACTCTATCCACTCCGGCGCCCCATCGGACCCCTGCCCTCACTTCATCTTCAATAAAGCCGACGACATCATCACCCCGCACCTCCAGGCCATCATCAACTCTTCATTTTCTTCTGCTACCTTCCACGAAAGCTAGAAACACGCCGAAGTCAACGCCCTACTAAAGAAACCTACGGGTGACCCAAGCGACCTGAAAAACTTCAGCCCCATCTCGCTCCTCCCCTTCCCTGCCAAGGTAATAGAGAAGACCGTCAACAAACAGCTTACCAACTTCCCGGAAGACAACAACCTTCTCGACCCTTCACAAACCGGATTCCGAACCAACCACAGCACTGAAACCGCCCTCATCTCAGTCACAGACGACATCAGAACCCTGATGGACAACGGTGAAACAGTCGCCCTCATCCTCCTCGACCTCTCGGCTGCCTTCAACACCGTCTGTCACCGCACCCTAATAACCCGCCTCCGCTCCACCGGGATCCAAGGCCAGGCCCTGGACTGGATCGCCTCCTTCCTCTCAAACCGCTCTCAAAGAGTTTACCTCCCACCTTTTCGCTCAGACCCCACCGAGATCATCTGCGGCGTACCTCAAGGCTCCTCGCTCAGCCCGACACTCTTCAATGTCTACGTGAGCCCCCTCGCCGACATCGTACGCAAGCACAACATCATCATCACCTCCTACGTCGACGACACCCAACTTATACTCTCCCTCACCAAGGACCCCGCCAGCGCTAAGACCAACCTACAAGACGGCATGAAGGACGTCGCAGATTGGATGAGGCTCAGCCGCCTAAAGCTGAACACGGACAAAACGGAAGTCCTCATCCTCGGCAACACCCCGACCGCATGGGACAATTCCTGGTGGCCCACGGCCCTTGGCACCGCACCGACCCCCTCAGACCACGCCCGCAACCTCGGCTTCATCTTGGACCCTCTTCTCACCATGACCAAACAAGTCAACGCCGTGTCCTCCGCCTGCTTCCTCACCCTCCGCATGCTCCACAAGATCTTCCGCTGGATCCCCGCCGACACCAGAAAAAACGTGACCCACGCCCTCGTCACAAGCCGCCTGGACTACGGCAACACCCTCTATGCTGGGACCACCGCTAAACTCCAAAAACGCCTGCAACGTATTCAAAACGCCTCAGCCCGCCTCATCCTCGACGTACCCCGCAACAGCCACATCTCCGCACACCTGAGACACCTGCATTGGCTCCCAGTCAGCAAAAGGATCACCTTCCGACTTCTCACCCACGCACACAAAGCCCTCCACAACAAGGGACCGGAATACCTCAACCGTCGCCTCAGCTTCTACGCCCCCACCCGTCTCTGGCCTCGCGCTCGCTGTCGTCCTTCTCCTACCTGGCAGCCAAGACCTGGAACACCCTCCCCACCAGCCTCAGGACCACCCAGGACCACTCCGCATTCCGGAGACTCCTCAAGACCTGGCTTTTCGAGCAGCAGTAACCCCTCCTCCCCCCTAGCGCCTTGAGACCAGCACGGGTGAGTAGCGCGCTTTATAAATGTTAATGATTAATGATTAATGATTAATGACTATCCTGCCTTTGTGAGTCATTTTAAACAGATGTTCAGTCATCCAGGATTGGAGGCCTCTGCGGAAGAAGCCTTATGTGACATCCAACAAGGCTCACAAGATGTCCTCTAATATATTACCCGCTTTTGACAGCTAGCGGCTGAGACCACTTGGGTGGAACGAACTCTGGTGACTTTATTCCGTAGAGGACTTAAAGAAGAAATCAAAGACAAGTTGGTACACTCCACCTGAGTTGAAGGCGTTCGTGGTCTGATGGATCAGGCTCTTTCCATCGAATACAGTCTCCAAGAGCGACATATGGAGAAGAGAAAGAGTAGAGGACCATCTCAGCCAAGCACTTCACGTGTCTTTATGCATCGTCCCGAGGAACCTTGTCATCCCGCCAGAGACGCTGAAGGCGAACCTATGCAGGTGGATACCACTCGAGGACCACTTTCCGTTAGCGAGTGGGAAGACAGACGTAGGAGGGGATTATGCCTGTGTTGTGGTGCTGCCGGCCACGTGCTCCGGACATGCCCCGTTCGTCCTCAAAGGCCATCGGGAAATGCCACTTCCCGTCCTCTGTAAGATGGGAGGGGACGGGATGATCAGCTATACCTTCCATTAGTTCTTTCAAGGACAATGCCACTACTTTGTTTATGTTACCTGTGACGTTACATTTACCGGACGGCCGTCAAGAGAGAATACTGGCTTTACTTGATTGTGGTGCCAGTGGCATGTATATGGATAAGACTTGGGCCACGACTCAACAAATACTAACACGACCCAAAGAAACTCCAGAACAAGTTCACACAGTAGATGGGTCTTTAATATCCTCTGGTCCAGTCGATACCACCATCATGACACTGAGTTTACAATTTGGGAACCATCAAGAAAACATCTCTTTTGATCTAATATCATCCCCCAGTCATACTATCATTTTGGGAATTCTGTGGTTCATAAGACATAACCCTTATGTAAATTGGGAAACCCGGACTATTTCCCTGTCCTACCAGTTTTGTCATGAGAACTGCTTTGCTTCGGACACTTATTGGTCACCCAAGAGGTTGATGCCTACTGAAAGTATTACTGGAGGTTCCATCAATACAGTTCAAGGAGCTCCTGATCACTACCTAGAATTTCAAGATGTATTCCAAAATCCGATCAGACCTGTTTTACCCCCAAATCGAGAGTACGATTGTGCTATTCCTTTGGAACCCGGAGCTATTGTTCCCTTTGGGAGGATGTATTCACTCACTGAACCTGAAAGAGAAGTGCTAAAAGAATATCTGCAAGAAAACTTACATAGTGGTCTTATTGTACCATCATCCTCTCCGAGTGGGGCACCTCTATTTTTTGTACCTAAGAAAACGAAGGATCTTCGTCCCTGCCTGGATTTTCGCAGACTAAATAAGATAACTATAAATGACCGTTATCCTTTGCCTCTCATTAAGGATATCCTAGAGGCAGTCAGAGGGGCTCAACGATTTACCAAACTGGATCTTCGTGGAGCCTACCACCTTTTGCGTATTAAAGAAGGAGACGAGTGGAAGACTGCTTTCCGGACCCCATTTGGTCATTATGAGTACAGAGTTATGCTTTTTGGTCTTACTAATTCCCCCTCCATTTTCCAGAGATTTCTGGATTCAGTATTCCCTGATCTCTTGAACCTTACGGTTGTCTTCTATTTAGACGATATCCTTATTTATTCTAAACGTCCTGAACTTTATTCCTCTCATGTTAAACAGGTCCTCCAAAGACTCCGGGAACATCAACTGTCCTGTAAACCTGAAAAGTGTGAGTTTGATAAGACCGAAGTCAAATATTTGGGATATCACCTGAGTCCCACTAGCATAGCTATGGGCCAAGAAAAGGTACAAGCTATTCTAGATTGGCCTTCTCCTTCCTCTATTAAGGAAACACAATGGTTTTAGGATTGGCTAATTTTTATAGGCAGTTTATCTTGGACTTTGCAGAACAAACTAGCCACATAACACAAACATTAAAAAAGGAAAATCTAAAGAAAGGCTTTGTCTGGACCAAGGCGGCTGAACAAGCTTTTCAAAGTCTAAAAAAGGCCTTCACTCAGGCACCGACATTGAGGCACCCAGATACCAACAAACAATTTATTGTTGTTACAGATGCTTCCGAAAGAGCCATCGGAGCTGCCTTACTCCAACAGCAAGAAGATGACGGTCTTGAACATCCTGTGTTCTATTTGTCCCATGTACTTTCGGCGTCAGAACAACATTACTCAGTCCTTGAAAGGGAGTTGTTAGCTCTGAAAACAGCCTGCCTTGAGTGGAGACAGTTTCTTATGGGTTCCAAAGAGCCCTTCCAGGTACGAACAGACCATCGCAATCTACAATGTTTGCGTAACTTTTTATGCCAGAACAGTCGTTAGGCTCGTTGGGCCTTCTTCTTCAGTCAGTATGACTTTTATGTCACTTATATTCCTGGATCCCAAAACATTCTGGCTGATGCCCTATCTCGCCGTTATCCAGATTGTACTTCTACCCCATCACAGTATCTTCTTGAGCCCAGTAAAATCATCGGAGTAGCTCAGTCTTTCCTGGATAAGGTACAACTGGAATACTCCAATCTGACTGATGAAGAAATAAAGAAACTGATCATATGTCAGATGCAAGGATATTATTATTATAAGAACTTGTTGTTTCTCCCTACTAATGGTGTCAGAGAAAAGGCACTACAAATGTGCCATGATTCACCAGTTGCTGGTTATAGAGGCATTAAAGCCACACAAGAATTACTTTCGCAATCTTTCTGGTGGCCTACCTGGAAATCAGATGTCGAAAGATATGTTCAGGCTTGTCCCATATGTGCTCAAGTAAAGATTCCACGTACCAGACCTGCAGGATTACTACAACCATTACCTGTTCCACCGGCTACCTGGCACACCATTTCTACTGATTTTATGTGTTCATTACCTCCATCAGCAGGAAACCGGGTTATCATGGTCACCATAGACTCCTTCACTAAGATGGCTCACTTTACTGCTCTGAAAAAACTCCCTAATTCCCAAGAACTAAGTCAGATATTTATCCATTATATTTTCCGTCTCCATGGACTTCCACACAACATTATATCTGACATGGGACCTCAGTACATCTCCCGGTTTTGGAAACATTTTTGTAGGACACTGAATATCAACATAGCACTCTCATCGGGTTTCCATCCTCAAATCAATGGAAAGACTGAGCGTCTCAACCAAGGATTGGAACAGTACCTTCGCTGCTTTTGTAATTCTACTCAGAGCAACTGGAACACTTACCTCCATATCGCTGAATTCTCCTACAATAACTCTGTCCATAGTGCCTCCAAGGTCACTCCTTTTTTCTGTTCATATGGCTATCATCCTACCTCTTTTCCTACTATTCCTCAGTCTACCTCTTCTCTTCCTGCTGTTACTTCATTCTCAAGACGACTTTTATAGATTCATAGATTGATTCGCTCTAACTTGTTGAACACCAAGAGATACATGAAGAGAACAGCAGCCAAGAAACGGAGAGATGCTCCAGAATATCACCTTCAGGATAAAGGTGGTCATTACAACCTCAGCGGTCTTTTTCCAAGACCGCAGAGGGACCGCCGTGCGGAAGACCGCCAGTGGTGGCGGTTTGCCGCTCGGCATATTATGACCATTGGCAGCTCTCTGACCTTTTACGGACGGAGAGCCGTCAACAGCCAAACTGGCGGGAGGCGGGGAAGTGGAGGTTGCTCCACCTCCACCGTCACGCCAACAGAACACCACCCAGCGAATCACGTCCTGTTGCCTGCAGCACCGTGGCTACCAGAAAGAGTCGCCCCTACTTGGGCCAAGGCCGAACCTTCAAGAACAGGATTCCTCCACTCGCTCTGCGGCCTCCAGGATAAAGCCGTACGTAAGTCGTGACAGATTGCAGCGCCCAATACTCACGACATCGTCTAACATCATGGATGATACAGTGGCGGCTGCTGCAGATCCTGATGAATCTCTTTTGGCAACCATTTAGCAACAGGCTCAGGAACTGCAACAATTACGCAACGAGAATGCTGCTTTACGACAAGCTTTGACCTTTCGCAGTGCGCATGTTCCGGCTGTCTCCACCTCTACTCCTCGTTTCTCCGGTGAACCAACTAAGCTGCAAGAGTTCCTCAATGAATTAACTGTGTATTTCGCCTTCCGACCCACCCAGTTCTCCCACGACAAGACAAGGGTGGGATATCTTATCAGTGCCTTATCCAGTCCTGCCTTGGCCTGGGCAACCCCGATGGTATCCTCCAATGACCTAGTATTATCTGACTATCCTGCCTTTGTGAGTCATTTTAAACAGATGTTCAGTCATCCAGGATTGGAGGCCTCTGCGGAAGAAGCCTTATGTGACATCCAACAAGGCTCACAAGATGTCCTTCAATATATTACCCGCTTTCGACAGCTAGCGGCTGAGACCACTTGGGTGGAACGAACTCTGGTGACTTTATTCCGTATGGGACTTAAAGAAGAAATCAAAGATGAGTTGGTACACTCCACCCGAGTTGAAGGCGTTCGTGGTCTGATGGATCAGGATCTTTCCATCAAATACCGTCTCCAAGAGCGACATATGGAGAAGAGAAAGAGTAGAGGACCATCTCAGCCAAGCACTTCACGTATCTTTATGCATTGTCCCGAGGAACCTTGTCATCCCGCCAGAGACGCCAAAGGCAAACCTATGCAGGTGGATACCACTCGAGGACCACTTTCCGTTAGCGAGTGGGAAGACAGACATAGGAGGGAATTATGCCTGTGTGGTGTTGCTGCCGGCCACATGCTCCGGACATGCCCCGTTCGTCCTCAAAGGCCATCGGGAAATGCCACTTCCCGCCCTCTGTAAGATGGGAGGGGACGGGATGATCAGCTATACCTTTCATTAGTTCTTTCAAGGACAATGCCACTACTTTGTTTATGTTACCTGTGACATTACATTTACCGGATGGCCGTCAAGAGAGAACACTGGCTTTACTTGATTGTGGTGCCAGTGGCATATATATGGATAAGACTTGGGCCACGACTCAACAAATACCAACACGACCCAAAGAAACCCCAGAACAAGTTCACACAGTGGATGTGTCTTTAATATCCTCTGGTCCAGTCGATACCACCATCATGACACTGAGTTTACAATTTGGGAACCATCAAGAAAACATCTCTTTTGATATAATATCATCCCCCAGTCATACTATCATTTTGAGAATTCTGTGGTTCATAAAACATAACCCTTATGTAAATTGGGAAACCCGGACTATTTCCCTGTCCTACCAGTTTTGTCATGAGAACTGCTTTGCTTCGGACACTTATTGGTCACCCAAGAGGTTGATGCCTACTGAAAGTATTACTGGAGGTTCCATCAATACAGTTCAAGGAGCTCCTGATCACTACCTAGAATTTCAAGATGTATTCCAAAATCCGATCAGACCTGTTTTACCCCCAAATCGAGAGTACGATTGTGCTATTCCTTTGGAACCCGGGGCTATTGTTCCCTTTGGGAGGATGTATTCACTCACTGAACCTGAAAGAGAAGTGCTAAAAGAATATCTGCAAGAAAACTTACATAGTGGTCTTATTGTACCATCATCCTCTCCGGCTGGGGCACCTCTCTTTTTTGTACCTAAGAAAACGAAGGATCTTCGTCCCTGCCTGGATTTTCGCAGACTAAATAAGATAACTATAAATGACCGTTATCCTTTGCCTTTCATTAAGGATATCCTAGAGGCAGTCAGAGGCGCTCAACGATTTACCAAACTGGATCTTCGTGGAACCTACCACCTTTTGTGTATTAAAGAAGGAGACGAGTGGAAAACTGCTTTCCGGACCCCATTTGGTCATTATGAGTCCAGAGTTATGCCTTTTGGTCTTACTAATGCCTCCTCCATTTTCCAGAGATTTCTGGATTCAGTATTCTCTGATCTCTTGAACCTTACGGTTGTCATCTATTTAGGCAATATCCTTATTTATTCTAAACGTCCTGAACTTCATTCCTCTCATGTTAAACAGGTCCTCCAAAGACTCCGGGAACATCAACTGTCCTGTAAACCCGAAAAGTGTGAGTTTGATACGACCAAAGTCAAATATTTGGGATATCACCTGAGTCCCACTGGCATAGCTATGGACCAAGAAAAGGTACAAGCCATTCTAGATTGGCCTTCTCCTTCCTCTATTAAGGAAACACAATGTTTTTTAGGATTGGCTAATTTTTATCGGCAGTTTATCTTGGATTTTCCAGAACAAACCAGACACATAACACAAACATTAAAAAAGGAAAATCTAAAGAAAGGCTTTGTCTGGACCAAGGCGGCTGAACAAGCTTTTCAAAGTCTAAAAAAGGCCTTCACTCAGGCACCGATATTGAGGCACCCATTTACCAACAAACAATTTATTGTTGTTATAGATGCTTCCGAAAGAGCCATCGGAGCTGCCTCACTCCAACAGCAAGAAGATGACGGTCTTGAACATCCTGTGTTCTATTTGTCCCATGTACTTTCGGCGTCAGAACAACATTACTCAGTCCTTGAAAGGGAGTTGTTAGCCCTGAAAACAGCCTGCCTTGAGGGAGACAGTTTCTTATGGGTTCCAAAGAGCCCTTCCAGGTACGAATAGACCATCACAATCTACAGTGTTTGCGTAACATTTTATGCCAGAACAGTCGTTAGGCTCGTTGGGCCTTCTTCTTCAGTCAGTAAGACTTTTATGTCACTTATATTCCTGGATCCCAAAACATTCTGGCTCATGCCCTATCTCGCCGTTATCCAGATTGTACTTCTACCCCATCACAGTATCTTCTTGAGCCCAGTAAAATCATCGGAGTAGCTCAGTCTTTCCTGGATAAGGTACAACTGGAATACTCCAATCTGACTGATCAAGAAATAAAGAAACTGAACATATATAAGATGCAAGGATATTATTATTATAAGAACTTGTTGTTTCTCCCTACTAATGGAGTCAGAGAAAAGGCACTACAAATGTGCCATGACTCACCAGTTGCTGGTTATAGAGGCATTAAAGCCACACAAGAATTACTTTCGCAATCTTTCTGGTGGCCTACCTGGAAATCAGATGTCGAAAGATACGTTCAGGCTTGTCCCATATGTGCTCAAGTAAAGATTCCCCGTACCAGACCTGCAGGATTACTACAACCATTACCTGTTCCACCTGCTCCCTGGCACACCATTTCTACTGATTTTATGTGTTCATTACCTCCATCAGCAGGAAACCGGGTTATCATGGTCACCATAGACTCCTTCTCTAAGATGGCTCACTTTACTGCTCTGAAAAAACTCCCTAATTCCCAAGAACTAAGTCAGATATTTATCCATCATATTTTCCGTCTCCATGGACTTCCACACAACATTATATCTGACATGGGACCTCAGTATATCTCCCGGTTTTGGAAACATTTTTGTAGGACACTGAATATCAACATAGCACTCTCATCGGGTTTCCATCCTCAAACCAATGGAAAGACTGAGCGTCTCAACCAAGGATTGGAACAGTACCTTCGCTGCTTTTGTAATTCTACTCAGAGCAACTGGAACACTTACCTCCATATCGCTGAATTCTCCTACAATAACTCTGTCCATAGTGCCTCCAAGGTCACTCCTTTTTTCTGTTCATATGGCTATCATCCTACCTCTTTTCCTACTATTCCTCAGTCTACCTCTTCTCTTCCTGCTGTTACTTCATTCTCCAGATGACTTTTATAGATACATAGATTGATTCGCTCTAACTTGTTGAACACCAAGAGATACATGAAGAGAACAGCAGACAAGAAACAGAGAGATGCTCCAGAATATCACCTTCAGGATAAAGGCGGTCATTACAACCTCGGCGGACTTTTTCCAAGACCGCAGAGGGACCGCCGTGCAGAAGACCGCCAGTGGTGGCGGTTTGCCGCCTGGAATATAATGACCATTGGCAGCTCTCCGTCCTTTTATGGACGGAGAGCTGCCAATAGCCAAACTGGCGGGAGGCGGGGAAGTGGAGGTTGCTCCACCTCCACCACCACGCAAACAGAACACCGCCCAGCGAATCACGTCCTGTTGCCTGCAGCACCGTGGCTACCAGAAAGAGTCGCCCCTACTTGGGCCAAGGCCGACCCTTCAAGAACAGGATTCACGCCACTCGCTCTGCGGCCTCCAGGGTAAAGCAGTACATAAGTCGTGACAGAACCTGGATGCCATGGAGCCCGAGCTGCAGGTGTTCCCCATGCTGGTGAATCTTCTCATACATGACGGATATCAAAGGTGGCGGCGATGACCACTGTGAGAACTGCACCTAGCACACAGGGGAGTGGGGGAGGAAAAAGAGAGTGACACACACACAACACGCAACACCCCTACCCCCACTCTCACCCACAACACCATACACACAAAAACATGTAGCAACATTACATTTACACCCCATAACCCTCTGGAAGAACTCAAGGACAAAAGGAATAGAGTGTAAATTGTGATATTTTTAAATATGCAGCTATAGTTAATGATTAGAAAAAACAGTATATACAAATATTTACAATATGCACAGAATGCCGTACACTGTCCTTTGCAAATGTCCATGGCCTACTGGGCCAAAAAAACATGGATGAAGCCCACTGCAGGGGCATCAGGTCGAAAACACACAGGCACCTCAGGGGGAAAAGGAGGGGGGGCACCTCAGCCGGAAGATGATACTGCACCACTGGTCCTGGAGGGGGCAACATGCCCACAGCGATGTCCTGGGAGGGCAAAACCACAGTCTCTCAAGTGGGTGGTTTGCCCACTGCCTAGTACTGGGGAGTGCAAGGCCACAGTCTCTCTAGTGGATAGCTTCTTCCACTGGTTCTGGAGGGGGCCCTGTGTCCAGTCTGCTTCCTCCTGCCAAGGATAGTGATAGTGAATGCATTTCTCCACTGGTTCTGGAGGGGGGCCTTGTGCCCAGTCTGCTTCATCCTTCCAAGGATAGTGATAGTGGATGCATTTCTCCACTGGTTCTGGAGGGGGCCTTGTGCCCAGTCTGCTTCATCCTGTCAAGGATAGAGATAGTGGATGTATTTCTCCACTGGTTCTGGAGGGGGCCTTGTGCCCAGTCTTCTTCATCCTGCCTAGGATAGTAATAGTGGATGCATTTCTCCACTGGCTCTAGAAGGGGTATTGTGCCCAGTCTGCTTCATCCTGCCAAGGATAGTGATAGTGGATGCATTTCTCCACTGATTCTGGAGGGGGCATTGTGCCCAGTGATGCTGCACTTGCAGCGTGGCAGTTCACAATCCCTCACCTGGGTGTCTGAGGCATGAGATTTGCAGGGAACATGTAGCATGATACTCCACGGAGGCAGAGCCAGCATCCATCCGGTGGAGATTAAGGCTGCAAACTGATGGTAGTGCCAGTGCTGGTGGGGGTGCTTCTAGTGGTGGTGGGAGGCTCCAGGCCGTCTCCTGCAGCCCCAGACAGCTGCCCACTAGGGATGCTGCTGCTGACAGTTGTAGTGGCACCGGCTGGGCAAGTGGCGGTGCAGATGGCGGTGCAGGTGACGATGCTTGTGGCGGTGTCTGCGACGGGGATCCTGCTGGTGCTGGCCGTGGTGCAGGTGCTGGTAGTGGTGGAGGGAGACACCAGGCCGTGTCCTGCAGCCTCGGACGGCTGCCCACTGGGGATGATGCTGCTGACCGTTGTAGTGGCACCGGCTAGGCAAGTGGAGGTGGAGATGGCAGTGCAGGTGGCGGTGCTTGTGGCGGTGTCTGCGGCGGGGATCCTGTCGGTGCTGGCCGTGGTGCAGGTGCTGGTAGTGGTGGAGGGAGACACCAGGCCGTCTCCTGCAGCCTCGGACGGCTGCCCACTGGGGATGATGCTGCTGACCGTTGTAGTGTCACCGGGTGGGCATGTAGAGGTGCAGATGGCGGTGCAGGTGGCGGTGCTTGTGGCGGTGTCTGCGGCGGGGATCCTGTTGGTGCTGGCCGTGGTGCAGGTGCTGGTAGTGGTGGAGGGAGACACCAGGCCGTCTCCTGCAGCCTCGGACGGCTGCCCACTGGGGATGATGCTGCTGACCGTTGTAGTGGCACCAGGTGGGCATGTGGAGGTGCAGATGGCGGTGCAGGTGGCGGTGCTTGTGGCGGTGTCTGCGGCGGGGATCCTGTCGGTGCTGGCCGTGGTGCAGGTGCTGGTAGTGGTGGAGGGAGACACCAGGCTGTCTCCTGCAGCCTCGGACAGCTGCCAACTGGGGATGATGCTGCTGACAGTTGTTGTTGCAGTGGTGGTGCAGGTGGGTGCAGGGGGTGGTGCAGGTGGCGGAGCAGATGGCGGTGCAGGTGGTGGTACCTGCGGCAGTTCTTTCCGCGGTACAGGTTGTGGGGCTGTTGGTACTGATGGTGGGCACCAGTCCCTCTTCTGGAGCCTCCGAGGCCTGAAGTGCCTTGCCTTGGGTTTTCTTCCCCTTACCCACCTTGGCAGACACTGCTGGGACCTTGGCACTGGCAGCTTGAGTTTTGGAGAAGGCCTTGCTGAGTGGGTCGTGCTTCTTGGCCGTGCTGCAAGCTGGCTCCTTCTTCACATTGGCAGGTGGCAGAATGGGTTAGTCCTTTGTAGGGGTTGGTGGCACACTAGCTGCCCTGACGGGTACCCCCTTTGATCCTCTGGGACTTGCAGGTACCACAGCGGACGGCAACTTGGTGGCTGATGTACTGACCTGGGATCTTGACACCGTGGCCTGAGGGGAATGACGGGGTGAGGCGTAGAGAAGAGGTCAATGTTTGCTAGGAAATGTTTTTTAGACACACTGGGATGGGAAGATGGAGAAGGTGTGGGAGTGGAGGAAGAGGGAGTGGTTGTAGAAGGTGTACATCTGCTGAGTTTGGGTGAAGGTGCATAGGCTGGATGCTGGTGTGAGGTGGATGGCTGTTGGGTGGGTGGGTGCTTGTGTTTGTGTACTTTGGGAGGAGGGGTCACAGACACAATATGAGAGGACAGGGGATGTGTGCATGGTTGTGGGGGTGGTGACTGCCAGTGAGGGGCGTGTAGTGATGGGCGTGCTGGTGATGGACGTAGTGGATGAAGATGTAGTGCATGCAGTTGTGAGTGTAGACACTACTGAGAGAGAGGTGGAGGAGGATGAGGAGGGGGGCACGGTGGAGGCAGTGGATGCTGGTTTGTTTGCATGGGCATGGTGCTTGTGTGAGTGCCTGTGAGATGAAGTGTGGTGCTTATATGTGCCAGAGCCACTTTTGTGTGGTGATTTGGGTGCATGCTGGCCTGAAAGTGTGCTTGGGATAGGCTGAGGTAGAGGGGATTGGGTCTAGATAGTGGAAGTTGGAGGGGGGAGGCTGGACACAGGGACAATGGCTGTCATCAGTGCTGAGGCAGGAGCCTAAAATGCTCTCTGTTGGGCCACCATGCCAGAGTGAATGCCCTCCAGGTATGCATTTGTTTGTTGCAAATGCCTCTCGACACCCTGGATGGCATTCAGTATGGTTGACTGCCCAACAGAGAGGGATCTCAGGAGGTCAATATACTCCTCACTGAGGGCAGCAGGGCTGACTGGGTCAGGGCCTGAGGTGCCTGGGGTGAAGGAGATGCCCACCCTCCTGGGTGAGTGGGCACGGGAAACATGCTGAGGGGCTTCTGGGAGGGCAGTGTTGATGGGGGTGGCGGCTGTACGTGTTGTTAGGGTGGGCACAGAGGTGTCCGCCACTGTCAAGGAGCTTCCATCAGAGGAGGAGTCACTGTCAGTGGTCTCCCTTTCTGTCCCCATCATGGTGCTCCCCTCCCCCTCCATCCCACTGGTGCCTTCACCCTCGGTGGATTCAGCCTCCAAGTCCACGTGGGATGCAGCTCCCTCCATCGCCGGTGCCTCTGCTCCTCTGCCAGATGATGCTAATGTACACAAGGACAGGGCGACAAAACAAAAAGGGGGGATAGACAGAGGATACACTTGGTCAATGCCAGCAACAACACTACCGTTGGCGTACACAACACACAGTGAGCTGCCCTATGCATTAGGCCATGCCGAACCAGTCACTAAGATAGTCACAGGGCCATGGGGTACAATGTCTAATGCCACCATCTGCACACCTGACACCCACAGGAACCTGACCATTATTAGATGGCCACTTGCACCATTGGGATAGGAGTGCACCAGAGCCTGCACAGAAAGGACCTACCCTGCCATGACCGCCCTGGCCTAGGGGCACCCACAGCCCTCTTCCTCCACCAAGCTACCTCCTAAAGCACGCAAAGTCAGCTTTCTGAATCTGTACTCACCCCTTGTGGCTGCTGTGATGCCCTCTAGTGCCCATCCAACTCCGGATAGGCCACCACCAGGATGCGGTAATTAGGGGGGTCATGGTGTGACAGGCACCCCTTCCATGTTGGAAGGCCAGCCCCAGCTGGGCCTCCTCCGTTTTCTTGGTCCAGCGGCGCAGGTCCTCCCATCTCTTGCAGCAGTGGGTGCTCGCCTGTGATAGACCCCCAGAGTCCGCACCTCCTTGGCGATGGCACACCAAATACCCTGTTTCTGGTGGGCGCTGACCTGGAGGGAAAAGACAGCAGAAAATGAAATCACTCACACATCTGGACTGACATACCCATTGCCCACCAGTTCCCACCCATGCCCTGATGCACATACACTCACCAACTCTCATGCAGCACTCAGGCCAGGATGCCTCAGCACCCCCCAACATGTGGCTTACATCCACACCACTCCAAACATGCATTGCCCACACATCATGCTCACAGTGTACTCACCTGTTTGTCTGGAGGACCATAGAGTAATGGTTACCTGGGGTAGGACCCCATCCACCAGTTTCTCCAACTCCTCCGCAGTAAAGGCAGGGGCCCTTTCCCCAGACACTCTAGCCATTGTCGCTTCCAGACTCAGGTCACAGCAGCACTTGCAGAGTAGGTCCTCTCCTGTTGACGGTCAAGTAGCAGGTGAGTGAATAGTTAGAAAATGGCAGTGACGTCTGCGGCGTTGCGCACCGTCACCACCGGTGTACTTCGCCATTGGCTCCTGGAACCCATACGGCCCAATGATAATCAATGCGAAGTTGTGTGGCGGTCATTGACCGCCTACTGCGATGGCGCACAATGCCAGTGCACTTACCTCATTTCCACTTGTCCCTACTCACAGGTCAGACAGCCGCCATTTCAGGGGGGCACATGGCATGGCACCTAACTGCATCACAGCAGACATTGGCACATCAACTGACTCTCGACTTCACATACTGCTCCTGTGATGTAAATTCAGCAACAGTAGTGCAGTCTATGTGGAAATATAACGTTCTGCTCACCATTCTCCTCCACTGGCTACAACCACTGAGGCGGATTATGAGATGGCGGCATCCTCTGGTGTACAGACCCCTGGTGGACCTGTCTACAATGGAGGACAAACACATTATCATCACATACAGACTTGATCGTGCCACAATCCAAGGACTGTATGCTCAATTGGAGCCAGACCTGATGTCAGCTATGCGCCAGCCCACAGGAATCCCCCCTCTAGTGCAGGTCCTGTCAGTGCTCCATTTCCTGGCAAGTGGTTCCTTTCAAACTACAGTGGACATGGCATCAGGGATGTCTCAGCCAAGGTTCCCTAACGTGTGGACCAGAGTGTTGTCTGCCCTGCTGAAACACATGCGCAGCTACATCATGCTCTCCCAGGTGGATGAATTTGCCACAGTGAAAGCTGACTTTTATGCCCTGGGACATATCACCAACATCATTGGTGCCATTGATGGTACACATGTGGCATTTGTCCCCCCCCCACCCCGAGAAATGAACAGGTTTACAGGAATAAAAAAAGCTATCACTCTCTGAATGTGCAGATGGTGTGTTTGGCGGACCAGTACATCTCCCAGGTGAATGCCAAATATCGTAGCTCTGTGCATGATGCCTATATCTTGAGGAATAGCACTATCCCTTATGTGATGGGCCAACTCCAGAGGCACCGGGTGTGGCTAATAGGTGAGCCCAAGGTCCCCACACAGTATAAGTAGGTGTCTGGGTATGGGGTTGTCCACAAGGGTTAGTGTGTGTCTAACAGTTGTCCCTCAATAATTACAGGTGACTCTGGTTACCCCAACCTCTCATGGCCACTGACCCCAGTGAGTAATGACAGGACAAGGGCAGAGGAACGTTATAATGAGGCACATGGGCGTACAAGGAGGATAATTGAGAGAACCTTCAGCCTCCTGAAGGCCAGGTTGAGGTGCCTCCATCTGACAGGTGGATCCCTGTACTACTCACCCAAGAAGGTGTGCCAGATCATCGTGGCATGCTACATGTTACACAATCTGGCCTTGAGACTCCAGGTGCCTTTTCTGCAGGATGATGAGCCTGGAGATGGTCTTGTCGCAGCGGTGAAGCCTGTGGGCAGTGACGAAGAGGAGACAGAGGAAGAAGATGTGGACAACAAAACAAACATAATGCAGCAGTACTTCCTGTGACACACAGGTAAGAGACTGTAACTCCACTTAACATTTCATTGGTATTTTGGACATTGTACATGGCAGCCTCTTACCCTATGTCTATGGACACTGAATGTTCCCTTTGGATTCTCTATTTTCAGATCTGTGTGCCCCATTCTGGCTCCTGCTATTTGTGCTGCTGGCCACCAAAGGTCATACTGTAGTATATTTCAAAGAACATATACGTTGCAGTGCTTTGATAAAGTTGTACTAATACATTTGAGATTCATTACACTGACTCCAGTATGGTATTTGTTTCAAGGGTGTTTATTTTTGTGCCAATAAGTATAGGGGTATGTGCAAGGGGCTGGGGTGCTGGTGGAGGAATGTCCAGTTGGAGTCCAGTCTCTTGGTATCACAGGTGCATTGTCCAATATGACATAGGAAGGGGACCATTGGCAGTTCAAGGTGGACTGGGTAACAGAGTGGGACAGAAGGGTGACAATCAGGAGAGTCCTATTTCCTGGCATGGGTCTTGGCAATGTTCTCAGTCTTCTGCCTGAATCGCAGGGACCGTTTGTGGGGTGGTTCTCCTTCTGCAGGGGGTGGGGGGCTGGTGGCATGTTGGTCCTGTGCGGGGCCTCCTGTCCACTAGTGCTGGCCGAGGTGGTAGGCTGTTCCTCAGTTTGCTAGTGTCAGGCGCCCTTTGTTGTGCCACTGCCTCCCTCATGGTCTTGCCCATGTCAGCCAGCACCCCTGCAATGGTCACCAGTATGGTGTATATTTAGGTCCTCCCTAATCCCCAGGTACTGTCCCTCCTGCAGCCGCTGGGTCTCCTGCTACTTGGCCAGTACCTGGCCCATGGTCTCCTGGGAATGGTGATATGCTCCCAGGATGTTGGAGAGGGCCTTGTGGAGAGTGGGTTCCCTGGGCATGTCTTCCCTGTGTCGCACAGCAGTCCTCCCAGCTTCCCTGTTGTCCTGTGCCTCTGTCCCCTGAACCGTGTGCCCACTGCCACTGACCCCAGGTCCCTGATCGTCCTGGGTTTGTGGGGTTGCCTGGGGTCCCTGTGGTGGTGGAAACACTGCCGATTGACGTGTCCTGGGGACAGTGGCATGGGCCTGCTGGGTGGGTGCTGTGCTGGTGTTTCCTGAGGGGGTGGGTTGGGATTGTGGCACTGTCACTGACAGTCCAGAGGTCCCTGATGGGCCGGGTTGGTCACCCTGATCCAGGCGTGCAGAGCTGCTGTCATCACTGTGTGCCTCTTCTGGGGGATGACTGGATGTAGCTGGCACCTCCTCTCCGGTGACGTTGGGTAGGGGTCCTGTTGGGACGCAAATGCATTGTTAATGTATCTGTTTGTGCCATCTTGTGCATGGGTGTGATTCCCTCTATGATTTTGATTTCCCAGTTGGCTTGGGCTTGTGTGAGTGGTGATTTTGTGGGCTGGGTGAGTCTCTCTATTGAGCATGCTGGGGTGATGGGTGTCCATGCAGGTCTTTGAGTGATGTCCATGCATTGGTGGTGCATGTAGGGCTTGGTATTGGGATGGGTGAGTTGTGCTAGTGGGGTATATGTGAGTTGGTGGAGTGATGACGGTGAGGGTAGAGGTAGGAGTTTGTGATGGCATGCAGGTAGGGTGGGGGATGAAGTAGTTAAGATCTGACTTACCAGAATCCACTCGTCCTGCTACTCCTGCAAGACCCTCAGGATGCATGATCGCCAAGACTTGCTCCTCCCATGTTGTTAGCTGTGGGGGAGGAGGTGGGGGTCCACCGCCAGTCCTCTGTACAGCAATCTGGTATCTTGATATCACGGAACGCACCTTCCCCCGTAGGTTGTTCCACCTCTTCCTGATGTCATCCCTCGTTCTTGGGTGCTGTCCCATGGCGTTGACCCTGTCCATGATCCTCCACCATCGCTCCATCTTCCTTGCAATGGACGTCTGCCGCACATGTGATCCAAATAGCTATGGCTCTACCCAGATGATTTCCTCCACCATTACCCTTAGCTCCTCCTCAGAAAACCTGGGGTGTCTTTAGGGTTCAATGGATGTGGTGTGAGTGATACGTGTGAGGATGTGTGGGGTGATGTGTTGTGTATGCTGTGATGTGCATGAATGGTGTATGGTGGTGGTGTTCTGTGCCTCTGATAGAGTGGGTGCTTCTGGCTTGTCTCTCTCAGTTAGCTAGATTTTTGTTCATTGTAAGGGGTTGTGGGTATTGTGGGTGTGGGTTTTATATTGGATTGGGTGTGTGGGTGTGGTGTGGTTATGTGTGTCAGGTGTGTGTAGTTTAAATTGTCCAATGTAGTGTTGTTTTGTATGTGTGTGTGTATTTTGAGCGCGGCGGTACGTACAACCAATGGTTTACCGCAGTTGAAAGACCGCTGCATTGATTCATGGGTCGTGATACTGTGGGAGTATTCCTGTTAGCGTAACGGTGTGGGTTTTGGTACCACCAGTTTATCACTGACCTTTGGTCTGGCGGACTTGTGTGGGAGTCTGTATTGTGGCGGAATTCTATGTGTGGGTCATAATACCAGTGGCAGATTACCGCTGCGGTCACGGTATGTTTGCGGCTGTCAGCATGGTGGTAGGTGGCATTTAACGCCAGGGTTGTAATGAGGGCCATAGTGTGCTATACGGAAAATGTCAGAAATCCACAAGATGCCAGAATAAGTCACGGTTTTAAGACTGTTGTTTCCAGTCAGGCTGGCGGCCTAGCCCAAGAAACAATTATGTTAAAAGCAGATTAAAATGTAAATAGGCAGCCTTAAAAGTACTTGTGTGCAGTCTAAGAAAGGTGGGAAAGACCTCGATATACCAGGATAGCCTTTAGTTTGTGCTGAAAGTCGATTCACTGTAGCTAGAAGCCAGTCCCAGGTTTCCATGAAAGAGTAAACTCAGTTGCTGGTCAAGTTTATTCAAATTTGGTTCGAAATTTCACTAAGCAACAGTTCAAAATGGGGTAATTGAGCTCTAGACCGGCGATGACTGCCTGCTTGCAGGAATGGAACCCTTGATCCTTGAATATGGGTTTGAGGAGGCACTTCCTCTCCGCCGCCATTTTTGTGCAAATGCAGATTACACGCATAAGATTTTCTTTATTTCAGCTGCATAAACGGCAACTTCTGTCCCTGTTGTACAGCCAAGTCGTTTTTTCTTCCAAAGTTGGAGGACAGCCCAGGCGACAAAGCAGCATTTTTAACTTAACAAAGTGAAGTGGATAAGTATGGGCTAGATACCGCGCTTGTTTTAATTTCGATAAACCATTTATGTCTGTCCAGGCATGACTTTTTTTGCATGTTCATCTTTGTTTTGTAATTTAAAAATGTTGGCTATTGCTGAATGAACCACTTTTATGAAACGGTAAATCCCAGAGATCCCGAAGGTTAAAGTTTACTAGACATTGGTCCAGATATTTTTAGGGTCGAGCCTGCGTTGCATGCGCTCGCGCATGCGTATCGCAGTGAGACGCTTTAGTTATTAAAAAAGGGCTCGGAGCCCTGTCGATGTCACGTCAGTGTGTTTCATTGGTTGGTGGCTTGCCTAGTAAAATCTGCTTGCTTTCATTAGTGGAAGGCATGCCTTTTCCAGTGGTTAGCCCTCCTGGAGCGCAGAGACCAAGTACAGAAAACATGCGAGGCTCGCTGTTTTCTGTCTGGCTCGTGGACTACTTTTTCTCTATCTTCCTAGCGCTATTTAGCTTGGCAGAAGTAGAGCGCTTTACACAGTTAATTTCACTTTTTTGGGTTACGTACATAAAAGCACTTTTGCCGATAGATGAAAAGTCGGGTTAGGAGTTTACAACGCGATCAGCTCTAACATGAGCAAACGCGAGACCCGCTGCATTGCAAATGCTTGTTTAAGACTGTTGTTGTGCTTGCTGCACCTCAAGGAGTCAATTGTGGCCCCAGGTTCCTGAAATGGATAACATTATTATGTAATTTGGCGCTAGCCCGAGTGAAAACCAGTTCAATTATATCAGATCCATTTATTATTGAACATGGCACTTAGCAGGGTTGGGCCATGTCTCCGATCATCTTTGCACTGGCCATGGAACTCCTGGCATGTGCACTTCGAAACCAGGCTCCTCACGGGGGACTTTGTGCAGGGAATCGCTGGCACATTTTATCAATGTTCCCAGATAATGCCCTTTTATATCTTTAAGATAATGCAGTGGTCTCGCATCTAATGGCATTGCTGCAGTGTATTGGGGTTGCTTCTGATTTGTGAGTTAATTGGGAGAAATTTCAGTTGTTCCCGCTCACATCTCTAGCAACACAACAACAAACAGGCGTTTCCACACACTTTACTTCCCTGGTCCTGTGACTCAATTAAATACTTGGGGGCATATTTATACTCCGTTTGCGCCGAATTAGCGTCGTTTTTTTCGACGCAAATTCGGCGCAAAACTAACGCCATATTTATACTTTGGCGTTAGACGCGTCTAGCGCCAAAGTATGAGTAAAGAGCGTCATTTTTTTGCGTGAACGCCTTCCTTGCGTTAATGAGATGCAAGGAAGGCGTTCCCGTCTAAAAAAATGACAGCGACGCAAATGCGTCGTATTTATACTCCCGGGCAAAAATCACGCCCGGGAGTGGTCGGGTCAAAAAACCCCGCATTTGCGCCACTTTTTAACGCCTGGGTCAGGGTAGGCGTTAAGGGGCCTGTGGGCTCAAAATTAGCCCACAGGTGCCCTCCCATACCCCCAGGGACCCCCCCTGCCACCCTTGCCCACCCCAGGAGGACACCCAAGGCTGGAGGGACCCACCCCAGGGACATTCAGGTAAGTTCAGGTAAGTATACATTTTTTTTTAATATTTTTTTTTTGGCATAGGGGGGCCTGATTTGTGCCCCCTACATGCCACAATGCCCAATGACCATGCCCAGGGGACATAAGTCTTAGTAAAGACAGGAGTCATGTAAATGGCGTCTGGGCGTCGTTTCAAATGGCGCAAATCGGGTTAAGACGATTTTTTAGCGTCAACCTGACTTGCGCCATTTTAAGACGCCCTAACGCCATTTTTCCCAACGCCGGCGCTGCCTGGTGTACGTGTTTTTTTTCCACGCACACCAGGCAGCGCCGGTCTGCTTGCGCCGGCTAACGCCATTCAATAAATACGGCACCCGCATGGTGCTTCAGAATGGCGTTAGCCGGCGCAAATTTTTTGACGCTAAACTGCGTTAGCGCAGTTTAGCGTCAAAAAGTATAAATACGGGCCTTGGGGTATATGTATGTCACATGCATAGTGATCTGGTGGAAGATAATTTGGCAGGGTAATAACAGGGGCATGGCCCTGCCTGCCATTTTGGACGGCTTTGAGGCTCTCCCCTAAGGGACTCATAGCTATATCTAAGCTTTTACTCCTCCCTAGATTCCTGTAATTTTTTTCAGCCCTCCTTATTTTAGTTCCTCAACGGATATTCCAAAACACCTTTGCTCACTCCTAATTGCCCTAATGTGGGCTAAAGGTAGAAGATCTGTGACACTCGCCAAAATGTATGCCCCCTTGGAGAAGGAGGGCTTGGGTGCGTTAAATTATGAATACTATTACGCAGCCATGCAACTCCAGTGGACGACTCGCAGAGTAGCGAACCACAATTTAACCAAATTAAGTTTGCAAACTGGGGAGCTGCATGCACCCGGGTATTACAATTGCTATGGGGATCTGACGTACGAGCCACTGGAAACACTGAAAACATAATAATGCGAACAGAAAAGGCATTTTGAGTCAAATACATGATCAAAACTCACCCATATCCCCCCTAGGCTCCACAGTTGCCTCGATGGGTGATGCCAGACAGCATAGACCTTGACTCAAGATTGGATGCACATAGTTGGATGTAATCCGGGTTTATAACATGAGAAGACCTCTTCAACTATAAATAACTCCATACATTTGACAGTTTAAAGGCTGATTATGGCATATCTCTGGGCTCTTTCTTTATGCTGCATTGATGAGACACCTTTACCAAACCTGGTACAGAACACATGACAAACCGGATTATTTGAAGTCCCTTCAGGTAGTGGTGTCCCATGGGGTTAGCCAGCATGCTATCATGTAGTTGTACACAGCAATACATGCAAACAGAACTGTACCACTTCCCTCATTATGTGCTTATTGGGACAACGTCTTGGACAGAACACTTACCGACAAACAATGGACTCAGAGTCTCGCACTGCCAAAAATTGTCTCCGTAAATGCACGCCTTAAATATACACAATTTAATTATTTACATCATACATACCTCACACCTGCGAAGCTGTCCCAGGTGCACTCAAGGTCTTCCGGCACATATACCTGATGCCAGGATGCTTTGTCTGACTATGCACATATGGTTTAGGTATGTCCTGTCCCAGGCTTGCCCCCAGTTGGGAGGCTGTGGCGATCCTCCTTGATACAAATGCCTTGTACTTCCTATTAGGGGTCACAACCCAATTAACAACCTGTAAACCTCTAAATAAATTTGTAGATTTGGCTCTCGTCTTGGGGAAGCGCAGAATAGCTATGCACTGGAAATCAACTGCTGCCCCACCAATGCATCATTAGTTACTGGACCTGCGAAATAACATACTATCGGAACAAGAGACTAAAAAAAAATACTACCATGGGATACCAGACCCTGGCTAATTCTCCTAACTGGCAGAAATACTTAGAAGTAGTGGAGGCCAAAATTGCCACTACCCAATCATATTGCTCATTGTACACTAAATTCAAATTGAAAGTAAGGTCCCTCGTGAGCTGCCCCCTCATGAGAATGTTCCCCACTCTGATATGATTTAATGGTTGTAATATAGGCACTGACTTGACTGGGCTGTGCAGTGGCGTTCCCCCTCCACCCCCACAACCACTCTTTTCATGGGAGGGAGGGGAGATATCGGTACATCCAAAGTTTACTAGTTGAAATTGTTCTTATTATTATGATATTCTTGATTACAATATTATTTACATTATACATTATATGGCGTGAAGTAACGATGACAGGATGCTCAGAATATTCACTGGGTTCATAGCTACAATTATACATGTTTTTACTGTGTTAATGCACATTGATGATGATACCAAATGAAACTATCATGCTTGCTCTGTGATTCGTCGATATCTAAGTTGCAAATAAAAAGACATTTTTAAAAAAAAGTTGTGAATTGCGAACCACAGAATATTATTAAAAGAGTTGGGCTCTGCATGTTTTAATTTAAAACAGCATTTAACAATAGCCCACGGTCGCACTACGGATTGCCTCATTAAAACAAGTTTCAGCTGGATTTGACTTGGAGAAGAGCTCCGGGTACATTTAACTCATAACGGTAGACTTTTTTGGGGGAGTTTATCCAAAAGGGCTGAGTCACGACCAAACAAGGTCTCAATGCCATAGGTTAAGATTGGCAGGAGTTTTGCTGACATGACTTTTAGAAGGGGGTGAAATGTTGGGCCTTTCAGTTTCTTGCGTAAGGTGCTGAGAGCAGCAATTGAGTCATTGCCCTTAGCTGCAACGGCTCGGAGCAGTTGTAGATCCTTATCGTCCAGCAGCAGCCTTAAGTGCTTGCATTCTTTTACTGTTTCCAGGCCATGTGCTTTAAAAGGCCAAGTTCTGATTTTCTTGTGTGCCCTGCTGACAAGCATCACCTTGGTTTTTTTTTTAGTTGATAGCCAGGTTGTTTAGTGTAGCCTGCAGGGAAAGGGTGTTAATCAATCTCTGTAAATTTGCTTTAGTTAAACTGCACAGGACCACGTCATCTGCATATAGTAGATGGTTCAGTGCTGTGTTGCCGAGGTGTGAGGCGTGGCTATTGTTTTTATCTAAGGCAGGTGAGAGGTCAGCCATGAAAAAGGTTGAAGTGGCATTGGGCCAGCACGCACCCCTGCTTGACGCCTTGCTGACTATAGAGTTTTCTGGACAGGAGCGTACCGTCTCCGGTTTTGGTTTGCACCCATGTCAGAGTGTAGAGGGACTCTATGGCTCTAAGGATGTGTGAAGAAATGTTCCAATCCCTGAGCTTTCTACAGAGCTTTGTTCAGTTTATGCAGTCAAATGCTGACTTGTAGTCAACAAAGCAATAATAGGCCAAGCGGTTCTGTTTCCCCAGTTTGTCCAGGATAAGGGACAAGTCCAAGATATTACTAATTATGCCGAAGCTTCTCTTGAAACCAGATTGCGTTATGAGGATTATTTGATTTGTGTCTGCCCAGGCAGTCAGCTCGTCCAAAACGAGTGATGCAAAATATTTTGCTTCATTTTCAAAAAGTGTGATAAGTTGGAAGTTTATAGGGGAAGTTTTGTCTCTGCATTTATGAGCTGGGGTGATGACAGTGCCTCGCCAAGAGTCAGGTATAAGACCCATGTGGACTGCGTTGGAGAAAAGGAGGGTCAGAAAAATTACTTTAAGGCCTGTGCGCCTTATTTTTACTCCTGACTCATTTTGATGCACAGGAGGGGGTGGGCCTTAAAAAACGGTGCCCAGCCTGCTGTGCGCAGTTTTGTAACACCTGGGTGAGGGCACGCGTTAAGGGACCTGTGGGCTCATGTCCATGGTCTCTGACCATGGAAGCAGTCCACAGATGCCCTTCCTGCCTCCAGGGACACCACCTGCCACCCCCACCCTCCCCTGGAGGACACCCGTGGATGGGGGGACCCATCCCAGGTAAGTACAGGTAAGTTGAGGTAAGTATTTTTTTTAAAAACTGTTAGTGGCCATTGGGCAGGAGGGCATGACTCCTGTCTTTGCTAAGACAGGAGTCATTTCCATGGGGGTTGTGCGTCAAAAAATGGCGCAAGTCTGGTTAGAGCCATGATTTTTTACTCTAACCTGACTTGCACCATTTTTTGACGCATACCCCCCATTTTCCCCTACGCCGGCTGACGTCAATCTATAAATAAGGCGCCCGCCTGGTGCATTGGAATGGCGTTAGCCGGCGGTAAATTTGAAGCAAACCAGCGCCGGTGCTGGTTTGCATCAAAAAGTATAAATATAGGCCCAAGTTCTGCGTTGCTTCTGATGAGAAGGAAACCAACATACATTTTTTCAAAGGAAACCAAGCATCAATCAGAAATTCAACTGATGTGATGTCCTCAGAGGCAATGTTGACGAAAGTGAGAGAAGCCCTGAACAGCTTTAGAAGATTCCCTTGGTTTACGGTGTCCTGTGGACCCTTGGACTTAAAGAGTGGGTAGAAGACAAGCTTTATTTCATCTCACGGACAGTAAGAAGGGATAGCCCTAGCGACGTTGATGCCTTGATTCATGATAAAACAGGTATAAAACATTGAGTGTCATGTTGCAAAGCGTCTATGATGAGGTTCCAATTTCAGGTTCCTTCGCCAGAAGTAGGTCTCAAAGCAGGAAGATTGCAAAGATTTGTCTCTGTGTGTGGCACGACGGTGCTAAGTCCAGGGGTCATTGCAAGATATTTTTATTTTTTCTGACTAGTGAGACTCGTGGAGGAGTTTTCTGCTGTGCACAAAGAGCTTGATCTAAGCCAAGGGGCTTCAGCACAACTTCTTGACAGATCTGAGCCAGTGCCAGTCATGCAAGGCCCCATCAGATGGGGTAGCTTGGAGCATTACCGGTTAAATGTTATAGGCATTGGATCCCTCTGAGGCAGAGGTAAAAGGTTTGTACATTTTCAAGGGCTGGATAGATTGAAATGGCATTTAATGTTCTGGAGAGGATCCTTGCTGAGTTATTTTGAGGAAAGATGGGGTAGGACTTCTTGGGAAGCATGCCAGTTATCATTTCCAGCTTTCCTTAATCTTTTTTTTGTCACTTTGTGAGTAGCGTGCTTGGGGCTAGAGACACTAAGCCAGAACGTGGCGAGGCCATTGAAGAACCTGTCACTTTCGGATTCCCCACTAGGTTAAGATCCTGACCGCGGGGCCCTTGGTGGCCTTGTTGATCTGTGTTTTGGGATCCAGGGCTGGTGGTGATGTCCTGTCCAATTGTATGTTTTGCGCTATTTTACTGGTTTGACAAACTACTTTGTGTTGTTGGCCCATGCAAGATTTTAAGTCTATGAAAAGTGAGTTCAGGTTCTCCGGTAGAGTTCCAGGTTTGTCAAGGATATAGGAACACAAACACATGGTTTGTTGAAGGTACGTAGCTGTCTGGGCTTCAATGATTAAATTGTTTTGTTCGGACTGATTGGAGTCAATAGATGATATATGTACAGCGGGGATGTTCAAGAGATCTACTTGCAGGTCCAGCTTAACTGAATAGTAGTTTAGGGAGTCTATGGATGCTTGAAAAGTCTATAGCAGCCGGGACCAGGTGTTTGGGCTGCAGCTACTTTCTAGGATTACCTCACCTGATGGGCTTGCCTTCAGTGATTAATGAGCCTCAAGTAAGAGGGTGCCAGAAGATTGAGAAGCTAATACACCCACAAGTGTAGGGCATGTACTTGTTGTATCCTTTACCTGCCCGGATTCTGTGCTGAGCGCACTTTTAATTGTCTCCACCATGGGAACAAGGCTCAACCTCATGTAAGTTGTTAAATCAAACTGTTGAATGTCTCCTGTAGAGCTTGAAGCTGTTAGGTAACTTCGGGTGACTTAGGGAGTGATTGTTTGTAAAGTTAACACTCCATGAGGTGTAGGACCCCCGTGAGGAATCGCTGGCATTGCCAGGGTCATGCTGAGTCCCCAGGGTTTTTGCCCACTGATCGTTGGCTGCAACCTTTATGTGGGCCTCTAATAAGAGAAATAAAGGAGACAATTGTGTAAGCTTGACTAGGTTTGAGTTTTCGGTAACCTCTTTTGACCCTGACAGTCAATTGATGTGTACCGTGGCATATACTGTGTGAAGCATATGAATATTGCCCAGGTAGGTATGAGGTGTAACAGGGCTGAAAGAGATTGAAGTGGGGACCCATCATTAGGGTGAACAGCTCTAAGGTTGTTATTGCCTTGAACTTTGGTTTGCTCGGGGGGAGGGTGACCCAACTGTCAGCCCGTATCTGAGGTGTTAAAGGTTCTGGAAGACCTTGCGAGTCATTGGGTATCAGGAAAAGTTCCTTATCTGGGTCCTTGAGAAAAGTAAACTTGGATGGAATTTTCTGGCTCATCTTAACCATATTTGCTATTGGAGAAATTCAGTAGTTATGTACTTGGGCATTGTTTTTCTTCTGTAGGATGAGGTTGTAGAGGTCTCTGGCATTCCAGCATTTCAGCGTTCCTTTTTCCTAGAGATTGTGGTCGGTCTTACTTTGCCCAACCTCATAGTTGAGCTTTTAGTTGGGCTGATGTTTATTGTTGCCTGCAGCCTTATGTTCTCTGAGCAGATTAGTTCTCAACTGTTATGGGGCTGACATGTGGCTGGTGATAGGTTAAGGGTCTGCTGAGTCAAGCCTAGCAGAGAAGCAAGCTGGCTGAGATGATCAAGTGCAGCTTTTGGGAATAAAGTCCTAAGAGTCCTGCAGCTTGTCACCATACGGCTTATCTTAAATGTCTCAATAGTAGTATATCAGCTCATTGGCTCGTTGAGATTTATCATGGGACAGAAATAATACTGCTAACTTCAAGGCTGACTACAAAGCTGCAGTGCGGCAACATGGAGCTGTCATTGTTTTAGATGTTACAGCTGGTTGGAGCTGATTGGAGCTGGGACCAGCTGGTGCTTTTGTGAGTACAAGTTGCAACTGTGGTGGCTGGTGCTGCTATGGCTATAATGCTTGGGGAGTCAAGGGAATGTAGGAGTGAATGGAGAGAGCAAAAGGGGAAAGGTGCAAGGGCAGGGAGCTCACGTAGAGTGTCAAGCTGCACTGGGACCTAGCCCCGCCACCTCTGACCCTCTCCGACTCAACCCTAAGGCACTGGCTCTAATGCTCTAATGCCACCACCATGCTCACTTGCACCTAACACACTCCGCTAAGCGCCTTCACTCTAACTTTGCCCTGGAAGTTCTTCTGTCTCTATTAAGTCTGCTGGGATCACCAAGTCTTCATTTGCAGGCCTTATTACAGGCACAGGATCCACTAGTCTGTTGGTCCTTCCCCCTGGTGTGGAGGCTGGAAGACTCCAGGTTTTCAGCAAGCTACTCTTAAGGAGAGAGTCACTCACTCAGTAACTCACCAGGCAGACCAAATCCATGGTCAGCGGCACCGCAAGTCCTCAGCAGTGGCTTACAGGCACTCCCATGGATCCCCCACTTGGCCCTTCCTGGGTCTGTCTGGTACCTCAAGTGTCTCTAATGGAACACCACTGGGCTCTGTGCTCCCTTCCTCCCCGAACCCTGCAGCAGTGTCCGGCAGTCTGCGTAGGCTAACACGAGTAGAAGCACTGAGAGCAGAATTAGGAGGGGTAACAGTAAAACAGTCCCTTACCTTCGGTTCCGGCGACGACGCTGTTGATTTTTGTTATGATCCAGTAGCAGCAGCAAAGGTCGAAATTGTGCAATTGGGTGCATGGTGGCAGGAAATGAGAAAAATTTTAAAAATTTACTTTTGTGCTTATATACCAATCGGACAACTCAATTGTGGAGGTTTAGCCATCAGTTACGTCAGCGAGAAAACACATCATGATTGGGCTGGTAGTGAAACTGGCTGGAGTCCCACTGCCAGCTGCTTTCACCTATGGCGCCGTCGACACAGGTGTACAATCCTGGTGGTGAGAGCAACCCATCGATGGACTTTTATCCATGGAGCTGCCAATATCTAAATAGATTGGGCAGACCTCCAACGTGGAGGCCAGAAAATGTGACGGAAAATCGACGGGCGACCAATTCCGCCGATATCTAAATCAGGCCCTATGATATTAATACCAAATATTAGATTTCTGAAGTTAAACTTGGATAATATAGATGACATGCAGAGCAGTGGTGGTGTAGATGCTGGGGGATCTGCAAATGCGCTATTTGTTTTACATAATTGAGAGTTGTGTGTACTAGTCACAGTGCATGGAGCATTGTTTCACACTGGTAATTATATGTAACTTAGACCTAAACATGTTTCCGAGTAATCTTTTGAGTGATTAGATTTCTATTGCTGCATATTTAATGTGAATATTGCTTTTTATATATGGTATGCCCTTTATAAATGTGATGAATATGCTATTCGGAAATAAAGGAAAGTTTGTTTATTACTTTTAAATGCCTGATTTTGTTATAGATTGCGGTTGTCAAACTAATTTCATTGAATGATTGGTTGTATCCAATACCTAGCTAATATCTAGTGATTTGCTTATTCTTGTTGGTATGTTAGTGTGTAGCCTAATCCAATTTCGCGTGAACTGCGAGCAAATTCTTGGTGTTTGAGAGATAGTATAAATAATGTTTTCCCTTTCATCCATTCTTTTATATAGTTTTAATTCTATTGACAGAACAAACATACGAACCCAAATATGAAATCATTTTATTTTACTTTACTATTTTAAATGATTTATCAACTGTAAAGGAAATCTGTATCTTCAAAATCAAGTGGCTTTCTCATCAGATATTCAAATGATGAAACATTCAACTTTCCGTCTAAGGCTGACTCCCCTCTTTTGATCATTTTTAAATACAGTTTCTCCAGATACATTCTTGCAGTCAAACACTTTGATATGTCTATGCCCGGCCACTGCGGCCTCTATAACGTGGTACTGCTTTTGTAATTCTAGCATTGAAGGTTCATCTCCAGAACTAAGAGACTGGACTTATTTTTACTGGAATGCCTGACGGAGCTTGAAGCTTACCTTTCTTTAGTCAAGCCTCTCTTGGTGGTGAGCAGCCCATGGCTTGGACCATATTCAACACAGGCAGGGAAGTAAAGAAACTGTCCAGCTGAAGTTCTGGACTTGTTTTTTTGACATTCGTCATGTTTGGAACCCTCTTTTTGATTTGCTAAGTGCTACTTTTGTTGAGGGCTAAATAGCATTTCCCATTGCACAGTCTATCCTAATTCACAACAGAGACGATGTGTCAGGTATGTGACATGTATACTTCAAGGTACATGCCTAAAGTGCCTAGAGCAGCTGTTGCAGAATATGCCTTGGTGCTGCCTGTTCACATCTATGAAGTTACTGTTGTATCTCTGTCACCAAGATTCTCTGCACCATATTGAAATATAGAGGATCAGTTGGTAAGAGGATAGTTGAAGTGAATATATTTAATTACCTCACATCCTCAAGAGCAAAAGAACTTTAATTGTAAATGTTGGCCCTTATTGCTGAAAGATGCCAGCCTAGCACCTCTGGTCTGTCAGGAAAAGTGGATAGTGGAGTGCTTCCTCTGCTAAAATGGAGCAGAGTCTTAAGTTTAAACCTGGAAATGAATGGTTGTCCCTGATTGACCCACATGCCACGGCGCTTCTCCCATACAAAAATCATAAATTTAAGGAAGATCTTCTATTGAACACTTACATTTGCATGTCACTGTAGTTGTCAAAGGAGTTAACTTTCAGCTAATAATCTTCTGGAAAATTATTGCTGCCTTCGCAGCTACTGACTCACTAGATTTGACGCAAATGCTGTTGATTGTCTATCTGGACTAGTATAGCATGTTCTACAGGGGCATCCCTAAACTTCAGACTCCTATGGCAGTGGAATTAGATGGTGATAACGAGGCAGCAGTAACGCAGATGTCACCAAACAAGGCTTCACTAAATGAATTTTACAGTTGGTCTGTGGAGTTCAGGTGTTCTTAATCGAAGTCAGAACATTATGCACAATGCTTACTGTGGTGTAGGTCCAAGCGGACATCAGTAACTGGTGATCACTACATACCTAGCAAAAACATCTGATCAACATCCTATCAACTGTTTGGGCAATCAACCTTTAATCCCTTCGCTGCCATGCCTTTTCCCCCTCAGGTGCCAGGCCTTTTTTTGGCTATTTGGGGCAGTTCGCGCTTAGGGCCTCATAACTGTATGTCCACGTAAGCTACCCACACCAATCTGCGTCCTTTTTTCCAACATCCTAGGGATTCTAGAGTTTGTGTGTCCCACTAGAAGAGACCAAGACATTAGCCAAAATACAGCAACAATTTCGTTTTTTTAAACAAAATAGGGAAAAGAGGGCTGCAGAAGAAAGCTGTTGGCTTTTTCCGTTAAAATGGCATTAACAAAAGATTCACGTGTTAAAATCACCGTCTTCCCAGCTTTCAGGAACAGGCAGACCTGAATCAGAAAACAAAATTTTTCAACCCAATTTTGGCATTTTACTGAGACATACCCCATTTTTACTATCTTTGTGCCTTTATCCTCCTTCCAGTTAGTGACAGAAATGGGTATGAAAACAATGCTGGATTCTAGGAAGATAAACTTTTATAAAAAGTAGACAAAAATCTAAATACAGAAAGGGGTCATTTGTATAGATCCTACAAGGTTTTCTTACAGAAAATAACAGCTAAAATAAAAAAATATTGAAATTGAGGTGAAAAAACAACCATTTTTCTCCAAGTTTTACTCTTGACCTTTTTCCTGAAATGTCAGACCTTTGAAAGCAATACATAGTTACGTCTGCTGGACTCTTCTGGTCACGGGTACATATAGGGCTTGTAGGTTCATCAAGAAGCCTAGGTACCCAGAGCCAATAAATGAGCTGCACCTTGCAATTGGTTTCCATTCTATACTGGGTATACAGCAATTCATTTGCTGAACTATAAAGAGTAAAAAATAGGTAGCAAGGAAACCCTTGATTGAAATTGGTGCAATAAAAATCCCTTGTGCCTACGGCTTTCTGTCCCCTTTGGGGGCAGATCAGCCTAATAAAAATAGGCCGATCTGCCCCCAAAGGGGGGGGGGGGGGCAGAAATGGCATAAAATAAATGTGCCCCCAGGGGAAAGACCCTTGCCTATGGGGTCACTCCCCTTGCGTGAAATTGACACAAAAAATAAAAATCCCTGGTGTCTAGTTGTTTCTGTCCCTTTGAGGGGAGATTTGGCCTGATAAAAGTAGGCCGATCTGCCCCAAAGGGGGCAGAAATGGCCTAAAAAGATTTTTCCTCCAAGGGGAGCGACCCTTGCTTAAGGTGTCGCTCCCCACGGCTAAAAAAAAACAAAACAAAACAAAAAAAAGATCCCTGTTGCCTAGAGGTTTCTGGCCCCCCGGGGGCAGAAATGACCTAAAACAAATTTGCCTCCCCACCCGCCCAGGGGAGTGACCCTTGCCTAAGGGGTTGCTCTCCTTTCGTGAAAATGACCAAATAAAAAATCCCTGATGTCTGGTGGTTTCTGCCTCCCTTGGGGGAAGATTGGTGTAGGAGGCTGACCTGGTTTGTGGTGGGTACCTTGGGTACTTACACCTTATACCAGGTCCAGTTATCCCATGTTAGTGAAATGTAGTAGTGTTTTAGTAGCTTAGGCTGATAGAGGTAGCTGTAGCAGAGCAGCCAAGGCTGAACTAGGAGACATGCAAAGCTCTTGCAATACCACTATAGTCACACGGTCCTTACACACCATAAAATACAATACTCAGTGTTACCAAAAATAAAGGTACTTTATTTTAGTGACCCAAGGCCAAAAATATATTAGCGGCAATACTCCTTCTGGAGTTAAGTATTAAACATAATATATACACTAGTAACCAAAATCAGGTAAGTAAACAAGTAAACAGTCATAGAATAGTGCACATAGTAGAAAATAGAATAGATTGCAATAAGCATAGGGGCAACACAAACCATATACTAAAATTGTGGAATGCAAATGTTGACTTCCCCCCTAGGCAAGTGTATTGTGTAGAGGAGCACTGGGGGTGTAAGAGAACACCAAAGTCAAGTAAAGTACACCAACCCCAGAGCCCAGGAAAGCGGGAGTAAAGTACAGGAAGTTTCCTCAGAACACACTACACGTCACGACAAAGGATTATGCAACCAACAATGGATTCCTGGACCTGAAGACCCGTGGAGAGAGGGGACCAAGTCCAGAAGTCAAGAAATTCTAAGAAGAACAGGACCCCCTGGCCCCCTGGAAGAAGGTGCAAAAGTGGATTCTCCTGTTGGAAGAAAAGTACAGAGATGCACCAAAGAAGATAGCTGCAGGTTCCTGCTTGCTGCAAGAGATGCCCCACGTCGAGTTGTTGGATGCAGGCTGTTTGCGTCGCTGGATTCTGCCAACAAGCCTTGGTTCACGCAAGTATGTGGTTTGCATCAAAGAGGAGCTGCCCAGACCCAGTAGGGATCTGGGGGTCTCAACTTGGACTGCGGAGACACAGGGGGCTCTCAGCATTTCAGAGAGCCCTCAGAAGACCAGGTAGCACCCACAGGAGTCCCAGGACACGGGGACAAAGGAGTTTCAAATTGTGGTTGTTGCAGCACTACACAGAAGGGTCCCACACTGCTGGAGAACAACTCAGAGAGCTGTGCGTCGCAGAATGGAGTGCTGGGGACCTGGGCTACACTGTGCATGAAGAAGTGTTGGAAGAAGTGCACAGAAGCCCAAGGAGCTGTGGAAGACGTGGTGCACAGGGGTACTGTCGCTGCAGGGGGAGGCAAGCTCTTACCTCCACTAAATTTGGACAGTCAGAATCACTTTGGTCCACCACCTGTGTTCCTCCAGGGATCACACTTGTCAACAGGAGAGGAGTCCCAGAGTACAGGTTGTCATCGCAGAGAGGTGCCTGCTGAAGCAATGAAGTGACTTGCTCTCTCCACAGGAGATTCCGTTAGTTCTTCTGGTGCAGGGTGAAGACAGGTAGTCCTCAGAGTGTGCACACCTTGGAAACTTTTGCAGTTGCTGGATGGCGCTGAAGTTGCAGGTCACAGGAGCCTTCCTGTATACTTTGTTGCAGTTACAGCGGTTCCTGGAGCAGTCTGTGGTTTATCTGACAGTCAGAAGCTGAACCAGAGGATGTATTGGAGTCCTGGTGGAGTCTTGCAAACCAAATCTGAGGAAACACACAGAGGAGACACTCTAAATAGCCCTGAGAGGAGGATTGGCTACTTACCCAGGTATGCACCTATCAGGAGGGGTCTCTGATGTCACCTGCTGGCACTGGCCACTCAGATGCTCCCAGATGGTCCTAACACCTAGGAAGCCAAGATGGCTAATGCTAGGGAAACTCTAGAGGAGCTCTGGGCACCACCCCTGGGGTGGTGATGGACAGGGGAGTGGTCAATTCACTTTCCTTTGTCCAATTTAGCACCAGAGCAGGGACTGGGGGTCCCTGAAGCAGTGTAGACTGGAATATGCAATGAGGGCACTATTTGTGCCCTTCAAAGCATTTCCAGAGGCTCTGGGAGGATACTTCTCCCATGCCTTTAACACCTGTTTCAAATGGGAGAGGGTGTAATACCACTCTCCTAAAGGAAATGCATTGTTCTGCCTTCCTGGGGTTGAGATGCTCAATCCCCAGGAGGGCAGAAACCTCTCTGTGAGGTGGCAGCAGCTGGGGCTGCAGTGGAAACCTCAGAGAGTAGGTTTAGCAGTGCTGGGGGTCCATGGTGGAGCCCCCAGTGTGCATGGAATTGTTCCCCCAAAACCAAATTTGGATTGTGTGTTGAATTCCACAACCGTAGACACCTCACATGGCCATATTCGGAGTTAACATTCTGAAGCTACATATATTTATTGACATATATGTAGTACACGCTTATAATGGTGTCCCTGCTCTCATGAAGTCTGGGGAATTGGCCCTGGACAATGTGGGGGCACATTTGCTAGTGGAAGGGTGCCCTCGCAGACAGTAACTTTGCACCTAGCCTTCAGTAAATGGAGGTTAGACATATGGGTGACTAATAAGTTATCTGGTGCAGTGAAAAATGGATGTGAAATAGTGTGTGTACTATTTCACTCAAGCTGCAGTGGCAGTCCTGAAGAAAGGTTTGTATGTGCTCCTTATGGGTGGCAAAAGAAATGCTGCACCCCATAAGGATCTCCTGGAACCCCAATACCCTGGGTACCTAGGTGCCATATACTAGGGACTTATAAGGGGGGACCAGTGTGTCAATTAGAATTGGTTTTTGTAGTCACTAAACTATAGTGACAAATTTGGTACACAGAGAGAGCATGATCACTGGCGTTCTGGTTATCAGAACTCCAGTGACACAGTCAAGCATACTGACAACACATATAAGCCACACACTATGAACACTGGGGATCTGACAAGCAGGATCCCAGTGAGACAGTAAAAACACACTGACCAACAGGCAGAAATTGGGGGTAACATGCTAAGAAAGATGGTACTTTCCTACACAGTCAGGCTGCAGGCTAGAGGACCACTGAGTCAGACACAACTCTTTGCTGAGGCAGGCTGAAGTACTTTAAATCGGTATTAGATGTTCCTGGAGCCAGACACAAATGCCTGCTGCACCATTCAACAGAATCTTAAGATGTTACTAGAGGTCCCCTGAGTCAGACTCAAGTCTCCCACAGTTTTACTCCACATTCCCATCAATCCTAGGATACCAGACATATATCAAATGACATGAAATGTCTTGTATTGTTGAAAGTGGGAAGTGATAATGCCGAACAATTCCTGATTGTGCTTTCATTTTGAGCATACAAATCATAGTGAGGGTCTTGATTCAACAACAAATCATAGTGAGGCTCTAGATTCAACATATAAATGTGCATATTCACTTTAGCAAGTTCATCAAGTTTTTTTCTTTGATTTCTAAGAGCAATCAATCATTCAATCAATCAGTATCTGTAAAGCATGGCTACTGACCCGTGAGGGTCTCAGGGCGCTGGGGAGGGACCTCATCCAAGAGCCACAGCTTGAGGTTCGTCCTGAAGATGGTGAGTGACAGGCTTTGTCTGAAGTGCAGGGGGAGGTTGTTCCAGCTCTTTCCTGCAGTGTAGGTGAATGATCGTCCTCCGGCGGTGGTTATGCAGTTGCGAGGGATGGTGGCCAGGGCCATCTGGGTGGAGCAGAGGGATCTGGCAGGGGTGTGGAAGGAGACGTGGTGGTTCAGGGTGGCTGGTCCTGCGTTGTGTATGGCCTTGTATGTGTGGGTGAGAAGCTTGAAGGTGATTCGCTTCTTGACCGGGAGCCAGTGGAGGGTCCTCAGGTGTTGGGAGATGTGTTCTTGGCAACAGAGGTCCAGAATGAATGTGGCAGTGGCGTTCTGGATGAGATGAAGTTTTTTGATGTTCCTAGTTGAGGTGCCAGAGTAGAGGGCATTGCCGTAGTCATGCTTGCCCGTGACTAAGGCGTGGGTGACTGTCCTGCGACAGTCTGCTGAGTTCCATCGGAAGATCTTCCGGAGTTTGCAGGGTGTGTGCCAGCAGGAGGAGGCAATAGAGTTTACCTGGTGGGTCACGGATAGAGAGGAGTTGAGGATGATTCTTAAGTTGTGGGCATGCTCGGCCGGTGCAGGGGGGGTGCTGAGATGTATGCCACCAGGAGTCATTCCAAACTGAGGTGACATTTCCGAAGATGATGAGCTCCATCTTGTTGGAGTTGAGCTTGAGGCAGCTTTTTCTCATCCAGGTGGCGACAGCTTCCATTCCTGTGTGAAAGTTCCTTTTGGCCATGTCCGGGTCTTTGGTGAGGGAAATGATGAGTTGTGTGTCATCAGCATATGACACAATGTTCATACCATGGCTTCTGACGATGGCAGCAAGAGGGGCCATGTATACGTTGAACAGTGTGGGACTCAGTGAGGATCCTTGGGGACTCCGCAGTTGACTCCTGTTGGTCTAGAGATGTAGGACGGGAGTCTGACCCTCTGCGTCCTCCCGGAGAGGAAGGAGTGAATCCATTCTGGGGCGCTTCCTCAGATTCCTTTGTTATGGAGTCTGGTGTGCAGAGTGCTGTAGGAGACAGTGTTGAAAGCTGCTGAGAGGTAGAGGAGTATGAGTTCTGCGGTGTGGCCGTGGTCTAGGAGTTATCAGATGTCACCTGTCGCTGCCAACAGTGCTGTCTCCATGCTATGATTGCTGTGGAAGCCAGACTGGGAGCTGTCCAGGGAGTTGTTGGCCTCAATTAAATTCCAGAGTTGTGCATTGATTGTTTTCTCTAGTACTTTGGTGGTGTAGGGTAGCATTGAGATTGGCCGGAAATTCTTTAGTTCTGATGGGTCGGCTGAAGGTTTCCAGTCCTCAGGGAAGGTGCCCATGCTGATGGAGTAGTTGATTGTGTTACGAAGCTCAGAGCGATGGATGTGCTGGCTCTGATGTATATGTGGTGCGGGCAGGGATCTGAGGGGGCTCCGGAGTGGGTGCTGTTCATGATGTTGACTGTTTCCTCTGTGATGAATGTGTACCAGTCGTCGATGGTCTGGGGGAGTTCTGGGGGGTGGGTCGGTCAAAGGTTCTGGTGCAAGGTGATTGGAAGCGGTCCTAGATGTCCAGGATCTTGTGGTGGAAAAAGGAGGTGAGTTTGTCACGGTGGTTCTGTGGCGGGGATGCTGGTGGCTTCAGAGGGGGGATCTGTGAACTCGTTGATGACTGAGAAGAGATCTTTCAAGTTGTGTGCGGAGGAGTTGATGCACCCCCAGAGAGCTTCCCTCCTTGCGTTCTTTATTTTTTGTCAGTGGGCGGCGGTTGCGGCTCTGAAAGAGACGAGGTCTTCGCTGGAGTGGCTGTTCCTCAATTTTTTCTCTAATCTTCGGGTACGTTTTGATTCTTGGAGTTCGGTGGTGAACCAGCTGGCCTTCCTAGGTACACGTTTGGCCGATGTCAGCCAGAGAGGGGCTAGAGTGTCGGCGCATTCGGTGATCCATGCATTGAGATTGCGCACTGCTGTGTTGGTGTCGTCAGAGGGGGGGAGGGAGGGATTTGGCAAGCGATGAGGTGAGTTGCTCGTTGGTGATTTTGTTCCATTTCCTGTGAGGGGTCATGGTGTTGCGGGTGCGGCTGCTAGGTGTGGTGATTGTGAAGTGTATGCAGCAGTGGTCGGCCAGTCTGGGGTGGAGATGGTCACGATGGTGATCCGGTCGCGTGAGGTGAAGATGGGGTCCAGTGTGTGTCCTGCGATGTGTGTGGGTGTGGAGGCCAGCTGTCTGAGGCCAAGGGTGGCAAGGTTGTCAAGTAGAACAGTGGTGTTTGTGTTGGTGCAGTCGTCGAGATGGAAGGTCAGGTCACCGAGGAGGAGGTAGTCGACTGACGGCAAGGCCTGGGGGCAGCGATGTCTACGACGCTGTCTGTGAAAGCGGGATAGGGCTAGGTGGCCTGTACACCAGAGTGCCGCAAATGGAGGAGTTGTGGTTGAAGTGGACCAGGAAGTGAAGGTGTTTCATGGTGGTGCAGTATTCTTCTTGGATGGCCTTGATACTTAGGGGGTCATGATGACCCTGGCAGTCATTAGACCACCAGGGTCACGGTCGCGGTCAGACCGCCACCATAGTGGTGGTCCAGCCATGACATTATGACTGCGGCGGAGCCGCCATGGTCAAATCACTGACACGGCCCGGTTACTGCCAGCCTGCAGCCTGGTGGTCCTTGCGGTTGCAATCCACCAGGGCAGCGCTGCGAGCAGCGCTGCCCTGGGTATTACGAGTCCCTATCCGCCAGCCTGTCCATGGTGGTAAACACTTCCATGGAAAGGCTAGCTGAATGGGGGATTCGGGCCCCAGGGGGCCCCTGCACTGCCCCATCACGCATTCCACTGCCCGAATTAGGGCAGTGGAATGCACGACGGGTACTGCTGTACCCACTGCACCGCCACATTGCCATGTTACGGTCCAGCGGGGAAACCATAATAGGGCCCCCGTGGTTCAGGCCACACAGGCGGCCTGATGGCAGAATGCCATTGGCTGGCGTCCTTGGCCGCCTGCTAATGTCAAAATGAGGGCTGTGGTGAGGACTTGTGTACGATGGCGAGGCCGCCACCCAGATGGAAGGGACAGTACCTCCTTAGGATGCTGTAACCGTTGGGAATGGCGATAACGGTTTCTGGAACCAAGGTGGGATTTGTCCGGGTCTCGGAGAGGAATGTGATGTCCGGTCGGGTGGTGTTGATCAGATCCCAGATTTTGGTGGTGTGTTTATGGAGGGAGCAGATGTTCAGGAGCAGGCAGTTGATGGGGTTGTGGAGGTTGGTGGTATCTTTGGGTGCGGAGAGTACCTTTGGTTTGTTGAGGCTGGCCCTGAAGTTGCAGTTCCTGAGGGTGAAAGGTCCATGGGTGTCCTTGGGGGAGATGGTGCAGCCGTTGCTGAGGTGTCCGATGTTGTGGCAGAGGAGGGTCTCGGAGTCGTAACGAAGGCAGTTCATAGGGTTGTTTTAATAGAGATCCAGGGTTTCTGGCGCTGGGCCCGGTTCAGGCCTGGACGGGCGCAGGCGGGCTTGCCTTTGTCACGCCTTTGGCGTGGCTGCCATTCAGAAGGGGAGGGGATTGGGGTGCAGTCTGCTGGGAGGCGGGAGGGTAGGAAAGGTGTTTCGCAGTGGCAGACTAAAGAGGGGAGAAAGGAAAAAGATCTATGGAAAAACGAGGGATGATAGAAGAAAAAGGCAGAAAATGCAAGAGTGAAAAAGCGACAAAAAGAAGAAATGAAAAGGAAATACTTACTTGTGATGGCCACTAGACCACCAGGGATGAGGCGCAGGGATGAGACTGGTGGTGGAGGTGCGCCTCAAACTGAGAGTCAGGAGACTCTCATTTCGTTCCAGGCGAGAGGCAGAGGCAGCAGCAGCCAGAGGAGTTGGGTAGGGCAGCAGACGCTGACCAGGAGGTCAGGTCAGAGCTAATTCCAATGCTGGCTACTAATGAAAAAAACTATTTTTGGGGCTCTGTGTGCATATCATGTATGCTTTCGAAGGGACCATCCTGACATTGATAGGTTGTACTAGTCGACTATAAATAAATACCTACATTAATTTCTTTAAAAGAATAGCTATTAACCAATTAACTAAAGTGCAATGCAGCAATCAGTCTTTACTGTTCAGTTATTTGAAACCTACTATTGTTATAAAATTACAATTTAAAAGCATCAATAAATAAAATATGATGCTTTACGAATCTCAATGCAATCACCCATCATTAGTTGTGAAAGTTTTGATTCTTCTAAGCAACAATACCAGATTACTGGTTTAAGTATAAGTCCTGGAACATCATAGCATTGCTATTGTGTTGCTACTGGGCGAAAAGAGGAAGGCGACAGAACAGGGCATAAACCATAATAGCTTTGGTGGTGTACATACTCTGGACAAGTGCTTAGTGCTTTTACTTGGTTTCATTTCATCATACAAGAAATACCGAGTCAAAAGAGGAAGACCACAGGTCATAACAGGGTCTCTAATGTTGGTCATAACAGGGTCTCTAACACTAAGGGCAACAGGAAGTGCATACTGCTTACCCATAGACTTTAGGAGCCCTACAAGAAGAAAGTGCATTCTGCTTAAGCCTGAATTGATTGATGCCCTGCAAGGTAATTGGTTGGCCACAAGGACCTCTCAATCCTGGCACAATGTCTATTAGGTTAGTGTCTTGATCAATGTTTAGACAGGGGCAATTCACAGTAAGAAAGAGGTTTTTTATAAATCTGTCTTTACTTCGGTAAGTAGTTTCAGTGGAAGATCTCCTCCAGGCAGAATTAAAGTGGGCGCAGAGTTTGCCTAGATGAAAATTCAGCAGCTTGAACTTGGATTCTAACCCGAACAGTTCCCCTAAGTATAATTAGGGTTTTAGAAGGCTGTATTAGTTTATTATTATCAAGCGTGAGATCTCTTGGACAGCACAGCTTTATCTTTGAGGGATGAGATATTTTTCACAGTTGAATTTATGACTCTATTAAAAGCTGGTTATGAAAGGGTTTAGGCCTAAAGTTCCTCAGTAGTCGTGAGCTTGGAAGTTTATGGCCTGCCACACAATAATGCTTAAGGTGGGTCTATTTTAACTTTTTAACTTATAACAACATTTCACATAAACTTCCAGGCTGCTTACGTTCTGTTTCCGTAAGCTGAACTCAAGACGAATTTGAGTTGGAAAGGCATGGCTAGTGAGATTAAACACACATCAGTATGTCCCTGTTATGGCTTCATAAGTAATGTTGTCACCTCTTCCTCTCAAGGCCTCAGCTCCATACTTGAGAGCTTGGACATGTTTAGCAGCCATCACTTGAAGGAGTGGCTTGAGAGACATTTTTTTTAAGAGTTTCCCAAGGAGCAGAAAGAGGAGGTTAGAGTGTTGTTTGTCCTTTGAATCGTGTTGCACTGTTTGGTAAAAGCACTTCTTTAATCAAAGAATATGCCCAGATATTTGCACTCCGACACAGGTTCCAAGGCTGCACTGTCTAGATGGAAAATTGGTGGTGGGCATCTTTTTGTGGTTACTAAAACTGTATGGGCCTGATTTATGAAAAGTGAGCACTGCCTTTGCGTCATTTTTTAAGACACAAAAGCGGCCCAAACTTACAAAATCTAATTATATTTTGTACGTTTGCACCACTTTTGCATCAAAAAATGACACAAAGGCGGCTCTAACTTTTCATAAATCAGGCCCTATGTGTTTTGTTGAGATTGACTCATAGCCCGGGATTTGCCGCATTCAGGGCAATTGCATTAGTTAAACGTTATAGGCCAAACTTGGTGTAACTGATCAGAATGACATTGTCGGAATATAGCTTGTGAGAAGCGCTAAACATCGATATTGTGGGAGAGTGTGAGTTAATGCTAATAATAGCAGTTGTTAGCTCTGCTAAGTGGAGAGAAACAGAGCCAAAACACATCCTTGTTTAAGACCATTGCTCTTAGAGATTTTCTTTGAGATGGATGCACCTGGGCCCCACCTTACCCTTGTCCATGTGTCGGTGTACAACAGTTGAATTGCTCTTCAGAGAATAAGAGAGATTCATCAGCTTTCGAAATAGAACCGCAAGATGTTATGCTGTACTGCATCAAAGGCAGAGTGGAAGTCCACATAACACAGTTGTAAACTTGAAGAACGAACGGGGCCTGGCTTGATTGTTTATGAAAGCAAGCATTATGATACTTGTCGTTGTACTTGTTTTCTGTAATGAACCCAGTCTGATTCACTGGAAATCAATGAGTCTGCATCAGCCCAGACTGTCAAATCTGCAAGCAGACGTTTGGCAAAATATTTTGCCTCCCCCTCACTAGGCAGATCAACCAATAGTTGGAGGGTAGTGTTATTTTCCCTTCTTTATAGATCTGGGTCAAGACTGATCACCACCAGCTGTCTGGAATTACCTGCTTGGTGAGAATGTGGTTGTACAAGGTGGACAGATGTTTGGCTTAATAGTGGGGATTCTGTTTGAAGATCACTTGTGGTAAGCCGTTTGGGCCCGAGACGCCATCACGACTAGCAGCGATTATTTTCTCCACCTCCCCTGAAGAGTTAGGACTCATTGAATAAACTACCTCAAAGCTAGATGGTCCTGTTGCATGGCACCGCTGTGGTGACTTTGGGGCCCCATACATTCCTTGGAGATAAATGGTCCAGGTGGCTTCTGAGATGTTTGAGGTTGGGGGGGGCAACTGCAGGTCTGTGGAACAGTTCACTAGTCATTTCTTCTGGAGGCTGAGAGAATTTTGCTCCGGTACAAGTCTACCTCTGAATTTGCTGACTCCCAGTGGGCTTTTTTATATAGAGATCTCAGCTTGGGGTGGTCACACTCTGTAAAGGTAGAGTTGAACTGTTCCAAAGTAACAGCAGAGCATGGTTCAGCTTCTTTTCAGCTGTTGTGTGTTGAGCCAAGGCCCTCCTGGGCCAGTCTTGTGCTGGAACTGGAGCATTTGATGCCCCTCTGGAATGTACTTGATCATCCAGAAGTAGCGCCGAGAACTTGCCCACTGATCAAATGGGTTAGAGGTTGTTTCACATACTAGCTCCCATTTGTACCTGGCTTTACATTCCACCCTCTCGATGGATCCCTTTGACCTGTAAAGCCTTCTGTAGTTGATAATGGAAACTGTGCCTATGTCCACCTGGGCCTGGTCATGCATTGAAGGATGTTAGCACACCAGGATCCTTCGAGGTTGATGGTCACTTTCAGCCAGCTTCCCAGCTCATTGTGAGTAATTAGATAAATTAGAGCAAGGGAAACAAAGGTATAACCAATAATTGAGTTTGAGGTTGCCAAGTGATAGGTTTGCTGAGCTGGAAAATCTGAGTTAATACAACCATTCAAGGCTCTCAGACCCAGGCGCTCCAGGTCATTCACAAATAGTCACCCTCTGGCATCTTTTCTCTGCGTGAATGGCAGAAATGAAGTATGTGCCAAATTTGGTTGAATGTTTCCATTAATTTGTCCCCTGTTGTAGCCTGCAGTAATTTCATGTTAAAGTCTCTGGCCATTAGAATGAGCAGAGCCGTGTTAATAGTAGCTTGAGCTGTAGTAAAGCCCAATGGAATTTCAATTGTTTCTTGATTCTTAGCAAGCGAGGGATGGATACAAACGTTTATATTCAACAGGGGAAGAGCACCCATTGGCAAGGATTCCAAGAGTTTTCAGCTTGCAAATTAGAACAGGTGATGTTGATTTCTTCTATTATTGCATTGAGTTCTGCTGCTACATAGAAGGCAAGACCCCTGGCAGGTTGGCCTAACATATGCAGGTTTGCAGGATGTTCTAGAGCCTCTAGGGACTAAGAGGCTCATTTACAAGCCCCTTACACCACTGTAATGTCATATTTTTAGTGCTATGGCGGCGTAGAACAGTCTCCCGTCCCAGGCCATATTTACAGACTGGTGTAATGGGACCATTGCACCAGTTTGTAAACCCTTGCACTGTATTATACCTGCACCAGGTATAATGAATGCAAGGGAGGCGTTTCCCCACTAGGAGGCCAGCAGGAATGGCGCGGTGAAATCTACAAGATTTCACTGTCATTCTAGCGTCATTTATCGCCTGCTCTGGGCAGGCATTATAGTGATGCTAGGCGGTTTTCAATGGGCCTTGTGTCAAAAATATTTGACGCTAGTCCAGCAAAGTGCCAAAACTGCATCAGAAATTCTGACACAGCTGTACTAACGAGCGCAATGGTGCTCTGTTCTGTAAATAAAGTGCTACGATGGTGTTGTTAGGGAGGCGAAGGGTGGCCCAAGCAAACTGGCGCATTGTGATTAATGCATCAGCTTGTTGTAAATGAGGCCCTAAGTTTCTTTGAAGATCGTCAAGTGGAAGGTTTTAATGTAAGCTGAAAAGTGCTCATCTTTAAATTTGCTAGATAGTCCCACTATGTTTCAGGCACAAATTGAAAGACTTTCTTTTAGGGAGCAATCAGCAAGATGGTTATGCTGTCAATACTTCCGGCGCCTATCTGAATCTGGTAACATGGCACCAGGAAGCCAAGCCCGGTCAGCTAAGGCCTGGTGAAATTGACTTTGTGGTCAATTGGCCTCAACAGATCTATTTGTGTCCGTGTCTGGACCACAAATCTTTGAGACTGAGTGGCTCCGAGCCACTCAAAGAACCAACATTGTCTTGGTTTTCTCATTGGGTTCTAGCCCTGTAGTTTGTTCTTGCTTGCCCAGTTTTCCTGAATGAACTGGGGAACAATTGCCATTCCTGGGGATATCAGGCATTAAAAATTGGGGATAAGCCTCAATCACTTCATAAGAGATCTTGATACCCAATTTAGAAAATACCTTCTTCACCACCCACACCTGCTCCACAAGCAAGCCAGTTGGCCCAGGGTTAACTGTGGCTCCTTCCCTGGCGGTTTAAGGAGCTTAAAAAGGTGCCTGAGTGGATATCAGATGATTTAATGTGCCTTAGAGAAGGGATTTCCTGCATCATGAGAAGCATAATACCTTTGTTGATTTTATCAAACTTTCCCCTTGATTTGTATTTTGGTGTAAAGATGGGATTACACAGTGACAGTCAGCCTTGGATGTTAATCGCTTTGTAGGAGATGAGCTAAGATCTATAAGAAATTTCTGTGTATTGTAGCCTGAGGAATGAGCCTTGCATCATTGTCTGTAGTTAAGATGGGGCCCAGTGATGGATAGTTAAGCTGCTGATTAGGCGTCTGGCCTTCTCCATATATTGTTGAGGAGTGGTTTTTAGACCCAGTTACCACCACAGAAATTGGTAGTTCTGGTTGGATGAGATACCTTACTGCCAATTTAGCTTCATCATTTCCTGGGTAGGTTCCCTCTCTTGTGCTCAGTTCATGAAGTAAGTTGGTCGGCGGTTGATGACTGCCTATGGGGGTCACAACTTGAAGTGAGAGTTTGACATTCTCTGAGTTGTTGTTGGCTTCTTTGGCAATGTTTGTTCCATTAGGGAACTCCTCTTCTTCTCACAGGACATTGGCTTCTTCTTGTTGTTTAGTGGGTGGTCTCAAGATGGAATAGACTTGTTCAATGCATGCTGATGGAGGACCTTTGACAGTTTGTTTATTATGCGATTTTCTTAGCCTCTTGCACTGCATTTTCGGAGGTTGAATTGTTCTAGTGTTTTTTTTTTTCCAATACCAGGTCTAGAAGCAGACTTGCTGAATAGAGACTAAGTAGTTGAGATGGTTTGATGACCGATGGTCCCTTCTCACCCACAACCTAGAGCTGCCATTCTAGTGGTAGGCTGATTAGTACTGCTCTGTTGGATGATGTTTTCTTTGCTCTGCTGGTGAGTGGAAAATGAACTCAAACGGTAGCCCTTTGACCATGTCCATTCACATTAGAAAATCTTGCAAGGGGACACCAAATCTCACTTGCTAGCTCACATTTCTGGAGCCTCATGAGAGAAAAGTTCTGCCCTGCATCATGGGTGGAATTTTGCCAGAACTCTGCAATAAAGAGTAAGGCGGAGTGGCTGAAGTTTTGCTAGTTCCGCAGATGGAAGGAAACATTCTGTCCACCTCTAGTATTGCTAAAAGCCTCAGAAAGGCACACTAAAAAAACAGTGACTGTAGAGGAACAAGAGCCTAATTTTTTTCAGGGAATCTTAAATACTATTACTGGGAGTCAAGTCCCCTTAAGACAGTGTAAAGGCACATATGTAGACTATATGTTATGTCTTGGAATCACAGCTAATTTCACATAGAAGAAGAGACAGAAAAAGGAGTTCAGATTGGCTATGAAGGTAAAGGAGAATGAGAGCAGAAATTGCATATGCAGTTTTAAACAGTTGGAGGTACACATTCACAGAATGTAGAAATGGATTGCAGAGCCACTGATAAACATGCATACATAAGACATGCATATCATTCTGCATTGGAGATAATGAAGAATAACAAAGAAATCCAAGACCAAGAGTAGCCTTTTTCAACTCTAATTGAACATTGAAGTTCCATTATTTTAGCTACTAACAAATGAAAAAATGGAATACATAATCTTTCACATTTGAATAGAGGGCCTAAATGTATTTTTTTATTTTATATCTAGGCACAGCAGAGATAATGGGAAATCAGTTTGATCAGTGGATTTCCCTTATACAAAACATTAGATTGGGGACAGTACAACTTACTACACTCACTGTTAAACAAGCAGCAGCACAAATGTGCTCATCAACCTACTCCTTTTGCTACAGAGTTGGGATGGCAGCTTTTAATTCACTAATTCATTAATGGCTTTGTTAGAAATGGGGCCTCTGGTTGGCAGTCAGTTTTCACTCTGTCTAAGCAGGAAACCTCACTCTAGTCAGGGCAATGGAGACACACACTTAAAATAACCCCTGCTCGCCCCCTTGGTAGCTTGGCAAAAGCAGTCAGGCTTATTTCAAAGGCAATGTGTAAAGTATTTGTACCAACATACACAGTAACACAGTGAAAGCAGTACAAAATAGACACCGCACCAGTTTTGAAAAATAGCCAATATTCATTTATTTAATCCAACAAGAAAAAAACAACAAACATCCAACATACACAAGTCAAGATATGAATTTTTAAAGTAAAGAGTCTTACTCCATAGAAAACAATGGATGTGTTGCTGTCAAACAAAGTAGCTGGTTTGCATGAAAAATAAAGCCACACCAGTGAGTGTGCATCGGAAAAGTCAGCGATGCGTTGATATCTTACTCGCAAGTGAGGCTGTGCATCATTTCTTTTCCAGTCGGGTGGGTGATGCATTGTTTTTCTCTCCTGCAAGGATGTGATGTGTCGATTTCCATACAGAAACCTCGGGTCCTGCCTGGTTCACATTGATTTTGATGCCCTGCGAAGATGTGTGCAAAATTCGGCCGCACAAGGATGAGAATCTGAGCTGCCTGAGATTCACTTTGATTTTAGCAGCCGCAAGTGCGTGTTGCGTCGTTTCTTCAGCCACAATGCAGGTGATGCGTCGATTTCCCAGCTGTGATGCAGGTGGTGCATTGATTTCATCTGCGAGGTGGGTGGCACATAGTTTTTACAGCCGCGTTGCAGGTGGTGCATCAAAATGTTTCCAGCACTGCTCTTGTGCATGGATTTCCACCTTGGTTCCACTAGCTTCACCTTTCAAGGGCCTGGGACTGGATAGGGCACCACTTGGCAGGGTAGGAGTCTCAGTAGATAGTCCAGGTGTTGGCAGAGGAGGTCTTTGATGGCCCTGAGACTTCAAAACAGGAGGCAAGCTCAATCCAAGCCCTTTGAGACACTTCACAAGCAGGAATACACCACAAAGTCCAGTCTTTGTCCTCTTTCAGGCAGAAGCAGCAACTACAGGCCGAGCCAGCAGAGCACAGTCACAGGTAAAGGGGCACTACTTCTCCTCAGCTCTTCAACTCTTGTCCTGGGCAGAGGTTCCTCTTGTTTCCAGAAGTAATCTGAAAATCTGGGGTTTTGGGTCCACTACTTACACCCCTTTCTGCCTCTGAAGTTGGCAAACTTCAAAGGAAAATCTCTGTTGTCAGCAAGATTCTCTCTTGCCTAGGCCTGGACCCAGTCACATACCAGTGGGTAGGAGACTACATTGTGTGAGGGCAGGCACAGCCCATTCAGGTGGAAGTGTCAGCTCCTCCCTCCATTCGAGCCCAGATGATCCATCAGGATATGCAGGCTACACCCCAGCTCCCATTGTGTCACTGTCTAGTGGAAATTCAAAAACAGCCCAACTGTCAGTCTGACCCAGACAGGGAATATACAAGCAGGCAGGGTCACAGAATGGTTTAAGCAAGAAAATGCCCACTTCCGAAAAAACAATTTTAACAAAACATGTAATTTTAAATTCTGGTTTCAGAGTCCCCAAACTCCACATGTCTATCTGCTCCTAAAGGGAAACTGCACTTAAATGTTATTTAAAGGCAGCCCCCATGTTAACCTATGAGACTGTTAGGCCTTACAATAGTGAGAACCGAATTTGGCAGTATTTCACTATCAAGACATGTAAAAATCATCAGTACATGTCCTACCTTTAACATACACGACACCCTGCCCATGGGGCTACCTATGGTCAACCTTAGGGGTGCCTTACAAGTAGAAAAAGGGAAGATTTGGGCCTGGCAAGTGGGTACACTTGAAGGTCAAATTGGCAGCTTAAAAGTGCACATACAGACACTGTAATGGCAGGTCTGAGCCAGGTTTACGGGGCTACATATGTAGGCAGCACAACTGGTGCTACAGGCCCACTAGTAGCAGTTGACTTACATGCTCTGGCCCCCTCTAGTGCACTTTACTAGTGACTTAGTAGCAAATCAAATATGCCAATCATGGAAAAGCCAATAACACATACAATAAACCAAACAGTAACACAGAGAAAACACCACTAAAATACACCACACAGGTTTTAGAAAAATATAAGATCTTTATCTGGTTAAAGTAATGTCAAAACAATAAAAAAAATCAATAAGCACAAGTTGAGATATCACTTTTTCAAGCTTAAAAAGAGTCTTAAATCTTAGAAACCAACAATTGTGTCTTGTTTGAACAAAGTACCTGCTTTGCTTCAAAAAATTACACTCACGGAGACCGCAGAGAAGGAGTTGCTTGGAAAAATAGGGTGTGCGTCAGAATTTCTGGTGCGGCACAGGCAATGCGTTGTTTCTTTCAATGCTGCAAGGGGCTTTGCGTTGATTTCCAGTGCGCAGTCTTGGTTCCTCACAGTGATGCAGGGATCTTTTTAATGCCCAGGGATGAAGCGTGGAAATCCTGGGCCTGTGGGACAAAGTCACAGACGTTGCGTTGATCCGGTATGGTGATGCTTCAAATTTTCTGTCGCTGCACTGATTCCTCACTCAGGAAGTCGGGCTGCATCGTTCTGGTTCGGCTGTGTAGTGATTTTCTCCACGCATGGCTGGCTGTATGTTATTTCAGGCAAGCTGTGCGTCGATTTTTGGTGTGAAAGGAGTTTCCTCTGGAGATTAAGTATTTTTGGCCCTGAGACTCAGAAAACAGGAGGCAAGCTCAATCCAATCCCTTGGAGAGCACTTCTCCGCAAAGTCAGAGGGCAGCACAGCGGCAGGGCAACAGCAGGGCAGCAGTCCTTCTCAGCACAGCAGTCCCTATGAGTCCCTTGGGCAGCGTGGCAGTTCCTCCTGACAGGTTGCAGGGTCAGGTTCGGAATTGTCTGATTTGGTGGGGTCAGGGACCCAGTTTATATACCAAAAATGCCTTCGAAGTGGGGGAGACTTCAAAGAGTGGTTTGGAAGATCACAAGGTCCCCTTTCAGTACAGGTCTGTCTGCCAGGGTCCCAGTAGGTGGTTTGGCAGTCCATTGTGTGAGGGCAGGCCACTAGCGTTTGAAATGTAAATGTCAGGCCCTCCACCCTTCCAGACCAGGAAGACCCAATCCTTATGCAGATGAGTGCAGGTGTGAATGAGTATTTTGTGTTTGTGGTTGTCTGGGTGAAATGCACAATGGAGATGTAACCAGCCCAACCTAGACATGGATTGGAGACAGGCTGTTATGCACAGAAGGATGTTAAGTGTAGAGAAATGCTCACTAAAAGTGGCACATCTAAAATAGTAATATAAAATCCAACTTCACCAATAAGCAGGATTTTGTATTGCCATTCTGGCCATACTAAATATGATCTGGTTACCCCTTTCTGATCAGAATCTACCACTCAAACAGTATATGAGGGTAGCCCTAATGCTGTCTGATGAAAGGAGCAGGCATCACAGTAGTGGAAAAACAATTTATGAGTTGTCCACTACCAGGAAATATAAACCACACATGTCCTGCCTTTTAACTACATAGCACCCTGCCCTACTGCCCTATTGGTTACCTAGGGCCTACCTTAGGGGTGACTTATATGTAGAAAAAGGGGAGTTTATGGCTTGGCAAGTACTTTTAAATGCCAAGTCGAACTGGCAGTTGAACCGCACACAGAGCCTTGCAATGGCAGGCCTGAGATATGGTTAAGGGGCTAATTATGTGGGTGGCACAACCAGTGCTGCAGGCGCACTAGTAGCATTCAATGCACAGGTCCTAGGCACATGAAGTGCACTTTAATAGGGCTTACAAGTAAATCAAATATGCCAATTGGGTATGAACCAATGTTACCATGTTTGTAGGGAGATAGCATATGTACTTTAGCACTGGTTAGCAGTGGTAAATTGTGCAGAGTCCTAAAACCAGCAAAAAAAGTGTCAGAAAAGTGTAGGGAGGTGGGAAAAATGTTGGGGAACAGCCACCTTAAGGCTGTCAGGTCTTACTGTACATAAGCAAAAAATTAGAACTTGGCTATAGATCCAAATAAGGATAGATCTGTGGAAGTATGTGAGGAATGGAATGCAGCAAGCACTGATAATTTTAATAGACTTGTGGGCCTAAATACGAGTGTGTCGAAGTTGGGAGGTATTCGACCAATCTGATAATTTTCAGATGCATTAAATACATCTACCTCTGTTAAATTTCAGGAGGAAATTTGCACTGTGTCTTCCATAATATAATCTATATGTCATTCCCAGAAAACTTATAATAGGGGATATGTATCGCATTTAATAAATAACATACCCCAAGGTATTATTATTTATGAAGTGTGGTAAAATGCACCTAAGTTCAGAACCAGACCCATAGATTAATGGTGTAAAGTTAAATGAGGAGACAGATACATAAATAGTTCATTGGTTACTCATTGGTGGTATTAAGGAGAATATTTAGAGAATAACATGTGAGTACTTCGTCACTACACACTGGACCAAGCATAAGATAAGGAAGGGTGTGATCGGGCTCCATTCTCGGATCACACTATGATCTTCTTATATCTTTTGGGATGGCCAGGGACAGAAGTTCAGGGCATTAGCTGTATAGTAACAAGTTGTTGTCCACTTTTGATTTAGCATCTATCAACTTAGAAATGAGGACCATGTAACCATAGGAGGTCCTAGACATTGGACACCACTTCTGCTGACCAGACGGGATGGGATGGGGAGGATGAAAAATTATGGGACATATTTATACCCCATTTGCACCAAATTTGCTTCATTGTTTAATGCAAATTCAGCGCAAAACTAACTCCATATTTATATAATGACGTTAGACCCTTCTAACGTCGAAATATTGGAGTTTGCACCATTTTTCAGGTGTGTGAACCTATCTTGCATCACTGAAATGCAAGGTAGGCGTTCCCATCTAAAAATTGGTGCTAACCCCATAGCCCCATTGTTATCCCCCTGTGCTAAAATGGCACATGGGTGGGAGGAGGGGCTAAATAGTGGTGCAAAGCATGCTTTGCTAGGTGTGGCCTAGTTTCACCACACAACAAATTGGCGATGAGTCGGGAGATCCTGCGTGTCGGACCCCCTTGTGCACTCAGCTGTCAGCTTGCACCGCCGAGAGCGACTTTCCATGCCGCTCGGCAGACCCTGCACGTTCTGTGGCATTGTGTGGCTCTCCCCTGTCAGTGTGCACCACCGAGAGCTGCTTCCGTGCCGTCGGCGGCCTCTGCTAGTGCTGCCGCTTGGTGTGCCGCAGTGAGCCTGTTCTCCAGGTGTCGGGTGCGTGGCGATATTTGAGGCCAGTCCATGCCTACCCGTGAACACGTGCCCAAGCCAACGCAATGGCTGCTCCGAGTGCCAGGGGCGTGGAAGTTTTTAAGGCTCGACTGCACACGGTGTGCCGGGGCATGGCAGCCTCAATGGCTCACCTGCACATGACCGAGGCCAGAGTCCTGGCCGTTGCTGGAGCAACCAGCCAGTGAAGAGGGTTTTTCCTGTGTGAGGTGAGCAGCAGCTCAGAGGGACATGTGAGGCCCCCTGCGGTTTGTTTGTGCACGTGTTTTGGAGTGCACAATGGCAGGGCTGTGCTGAATGCTTTGGTTGAAACAGTGTATAGTTTTTTTTTTCCTCCTCCTTCCCTGTACACTGCACCCAGCTGAAGTTTTTTTCTCCATCTGAAGAACCTGCGGTCCATGAGAATTCCATAACAAGTACTGAGCTTCAAGCATGACATGCAGATAAATCAAGGCACATTGCCCCAGAACTTTTAATGTATGTGTACACCGACACTGATTCAGTGCAGACAGCCACACCAATTTTGGGCAGACACTGACACACACAAAGTTTTTGGTCCTCCGTGGAGCTGGCTTTGCATCGTGTTGGGGTGACGGCGAACCTCCAAAGTTGGGAGACAACGCCTGAATAATCCGTTCACGTGCACGTCAAAGGTGGAGGTGTGATAACACATTGCAGGATCAAGGTGAAATTATGGCCTCAGTCCCGGCGTTGGAAACTTTTGTCGTGGAAGGTTCTCCCTCCACTCAAGCAGCTCGATGGAAGGAGTGGGTGGACAGGTTAGAAACTTACTTTGCGGCAAGAGCACAGGGCAATGACAGACGCCGCCACATGCTCTTAAACTTGGGAGGTGCAGCCATTCACAAACTTGGACAGTCGGTGGCAGAAGAGGGCCCACTTTTCACCTACTAGTCATTAAAACAGGCGCTAACAGCTCATTTTGAACCTTTGGCGAACACTGACTATGAGCGTTTTCTCCTTAGACAGGCCAGACAACTCCCAAACGAATCAGTTGACACTTTCTGTGCAAGGTTTAAAGACTTCACCCGCACCTGCACTTTGTTGGACGTGGAAGATGAAGTCCGTGTGCAATTCATACAGGGATATGCATCTGTAAAGTTAAGAGCACACATATTGCAGATACCTGGCATATCTATGGCAAACATCCTCACATTGGGAAGGTCCAAGGAACTGTCTAAAGTACGCGCTGCTCATATGGAAGCAGCGTTGCAAACCCAGGTCAAAGTGGAGCCAGTGAATGCCGTCACCGCAGCTGCTGCGGACAGAATGAAAACCCGGCCAAAGGTCACCACATCATCGCGATCCTGTTATTCTTGTGGCGGACCATTGCCTCATCAAGGTGTGTGGCCTGCGCAAGGCAAGAAATGCTCGAGTTGCAATAAGTTGAATCATTTTGCCAAAGTATGCAGGTCAGCTGTCCATCCAAAGTCACAGAAGTCCAAAGCCGTCAACTTCGTGCAACCACCTTATGATGACAGAAAAAGATGATGATCTGGACGATGATGAGGAAGGTGAGGGGACCGTCCACGTGACACACACATTGCAGGCTAGTGGGTACCCTCGGAAGCGACTACCACGGTGTCCAGTTTTTTTGGCAGGCCATAAGGTTGATGCGCTGATTGACACTGGTGCTTCCATTAATAAACTGGCCCAATCAGTACTGAAAAGTCTTCCCATTCAACCCAAGTTGCGACTTACAACGACTCAGGTGTATGCAATTGGTTCGTCGCAGCCACTGCCTTTGGCAGGTGTGTTCACTACGACACTGTCTCACAAGGAGAATGCAATACGAACCAAAGTATTTGTCACAAAAACTGGATCTGATATTCTACTAAGCTGCCCGATGGCAGAGCAGCTCAATCTAATTTCTTTTGCATTCAGTGTTCACCTTGAGACTGTGGAGAGTTTGTTAACTGAATTTAGGCCATTATTTGAAGGCATAGGTTGCCTGAAGGACTGTATGTTATGGCTGCATTTTGACAAGTCCATACAGCCTGTGGCATTAAAACATCGCAGAGTTGCTTTCCATCTGTGGCCAAAAGTGGAGGAAGAGCTGAGGAAGCTTGAGCAGACTGATGTAATAGAGAAGGTCGATGGTCGCACTCCATGGGTGTCACCCATTGTGATTGCTAGGAAACCTAAGCAATCGGGAGAGGTGAGGATTTGTGTGGATATGCGCCTGCCAAATGTTGCCATTAAGAGGGAACGTCATCTAACACCCACTGTGGATGACATCGTTGCAGAGGTTGCAGGGACAAGGTGGCTCTCGAAGATGGACTTGCGGGCTGGATACCAACAGCTCATGTTACATCCTGATTCCAGAGGCATAACCACTTTCCCCACTCCTGTGGGTCTCAGGAGGTATAAACGTTTGAGTTTTGGGATTTCCAGCGCTGCAGAGGTGTTTCAAGACACCATTCGTGGAGTACTTGCTGGTTTACCCGGAGTCATCAATGTCAGCGATGACATACTCGTGCATGCTCCCACTGTGGAATCGCATCTCTCTCGTCTCCGAGCAACATTCCATAGACTTCAAGAGCATGGCCTAACTCTTCACAGAGACAAGTGTTCCTTTTTACAGACAGAAGTGGCATTCTTTTGGTACTGTTTCTCTGGGGAAGGAGCCATGCGGATCCGGCCAAATTAAAAGACATTCAATCTGCTACAGCTCCCATCAATATATCTGGTGTCCGCAGCTATTTGGGCATGCTGAATTACTGTGGACGGTTTATCAAAAACCTGACAGCTCTGACGGCTCCTCTCAGGGACCTCATCAAAGCCAATGCAGTATGGGAGTGGGGACCTGAACAAGATGCTGCCTTCCACGCAACCAAGTCAGCATTATCTGAACACACCACCGTGGTCTCTATTGACCCTCGAAAGGAGTCTGAGCTATCAGTGGATGCTAGTCCTACCGGGTTAGGGGCAGTGTTGGCAAAAAAACAACTGGACGGGGAATGGGCTCCTGTGGCATATGCCAGTCGTACTCTGACAGAGACTGAGCAACGCTATTCCCAAATTGAAAAGGAGGCCATTGCGGTGCACTGGGGCTGCAGGCATTTTCATCTCTACCTGTATGGTCAGCCATTTAGAGTGCACACTGATCACAAGCCCCTGATACCTTTGTTTAATGGATCATCTTCCAAACCCCCGCCACGGATAGAAAAGTGGATCTTGCAATAGCAAGATTATCGATTTCATGTGGATAATTGACCTGGAGTTTTGAATCCTGCTGATTACCTCTCACGGCATGCCAGGTCTGCTACCTCTCGAGAGGTCGAGGATGCGGAAGAGGTAAAAGAAGATGTAAGACTAATTGTAGAAAGATCCCAGCCACTGCCTCTTTTACTGGACAAAATCAGTCTAGCCACAGATGGTGATGATTGTCTGCAGTTAGTAATGTCGGCTGTGGTATCCGGAAAATGGCATCCTATACTTCAAAATGTGACTCTCAGGATGGCGGAGGCTCGAACCATGATGTCCTCGCTGCACCAGGTCAGACAAGAGCTGGCTGTATCTCCCGAAGGATGTCTACTGAGAGGACACCAGCTTGCCCATGCATCTCATCAAGGAATGGTGAAGACAAAGTCCAGATTGAGAAGTAAGGTGTGGTTTCCAGGACTTGATGACCACGTTGAAAGAGTAGTGCGTCAATGTATGATGTGTCAAGCGGTTGGTCGGGCTGAACATCCCTCACTAATTCTTACGGAAACCATTCATGCTGTCCCGTGGTTTCGAGCCAGCGCTGATTTTGAGAGTCTGCCAAGATATCCTGAGGTTGAGATTATGGAGTCCACCACAGCATCTCAGATCATTCCCCGCCTCGAAAAGATTATGGCCACCCATGGGTTACTACATGAGATTCGCACTGACAATGGACCCCCGTTCTAAAGCCAAGAGTTTGCTGAGTACCAACAGTCTCGAGGGATTGTCCACAAAAAGATCACCCCTCATTAGCCTCAGGCTAACAGAGATGTGGAATGTTTTATGAGGACTCCTAACATAGTGCTATGAATAGCTGTCGCTGGAGGTCATAATGTAGACTGTGCTGTATATGCCTTCTTGCAGGAGTACCGACTTACTCCTCATGCCACCACTGGAGAGACACCTAAAGCCATATTTATAAATTTTAAGCACCATATTTGCGCTGCTTTTTGATGCAAAAACGGCGCAAACTTACAAAATGCAATAGTATTTTGCAAGTTTGCGCCGCTTTTGCATCAAAAAATTACGCAAATGCGGCGCAAAAAAAGTATAAATATGGGCCGTAGTTCTTTATGCATAAATTGAAGAGTACGTGATACCATTCCTCAAGTTCAGGAACCATCCGAACTCCATAGTCGTGTGGGGAAAGTGCTGTCACAAAGCAAGGACAGGAACTACAAGATGTCACGGAAAAGGAGAGCAAAGAAGCAAGTTATTCACGCAGGGAATCTCGTTCTTGTAAAGAGCAAAAAAGGAGGAAGCAAATTTGTGTTACTATTTGAGAAAGATCACAGGGTGGTGAGTGAAATCAAAGGCACCATAATCACTGCCAGGAGAGACCAGGAGACGGTCACGAGAAACATTTCATTTTTCAAAGTGGTGCGCATCCTGGACTGCAATGTGACAAGGGCTGGAGAGATGTCATCAATTGGGTCAAATAATGGGAGCATTGCAGGTCAGGAGGAAAGTGGTTTCACATCTCAGAATCAAGGTTTGTCAGGTGACAGCTCTTCATCCTGTGGGGGTAAGGAGCCCAGATGTACAGAACTCTGAGGGTCATCCATTCTCAGAGCCTGAGGCACCTGGATCGGTGCCAGCTGGCTCATTCTCCTCAAGACGAGGGATGGGTCGTTATAGCTTACGGCCACGCCCACCATGCTCTAAAAGGTTACAAGGTTTTGTGTTAGACTGATCATGCACAGAATGCAGTCTGCATGCAAGGCTCAGATTTAACATTTGCGAAATGTTCTTGAATAGTTTCGAAATGTGGTATGAATTTTTTTGTGTTTATGTTTTCTGTTGTGGGTATGGGAGGAATGTTGTGACGCCCACACTGGCAGGGAGATGGCGTGAATCTCCCCTGCTAGAACATAGTATAATGATTGAGCCGGTGATGTAACCCACATTAATAAAAGGGACTCTGGAAGGTTCCCGCCAGTCCAGCAACTAACGGAAAGGTGTCCAAGTAGCTTTTCAGCACACGCTCACAATCAGGTGTGTCCTAGTTTCACCACACAACACTTTCCACATTCCACATTGACAATAGCCCTGTGATCTAGAACATCAAATACAGCTTTTAAAATGAATTAGGCTATAGTCAGGCTTTTTAAAGCTTATGGGGCATCCAGAAAAACTTTTAAAAATTAATGAGTCACTTAGTCTCGGTTTGTAATTTAAGGCTGCCGTCTTGGGCTCATTACTTCAATGTTGTTATTAGAAATACCAGACTAGTCTGGGGCTGTGCAGAGCATGTTGATTGTTAAAACAAAATTTTTCCTCAAATCTTCTGAGCAGGCTGCATTGTTCACACTAATTAAAAGCAGTGCCTGCTTTGCCACTATGTACAGCCCTTGAACGTTTGTAGTTTTCAGTACGTTAAGTATAACATGCATTATACTTCCGGTGCTATCTTATCTTTCGATTACGATTGCCTCTGTGCTGGATGTGATTATTATCACACCAGGTAGACCCTGATACCACTATGATTGGAATTTGCGTGGTGCAATATGTACCATCTATTCCCATTTGTGCTCTCAAAATGACTCATAACACTGGGATTTTCGTAGCTACCGCACCAAGGGCCAGATGTACAACGCGTTTTGCATGGTGCAAACTGCGAAATTCGCAGTTTGCGTTATGCAAAAGGCGCATCGCGATGCACATTCCCATTTTGCAAATCGGTACTGACTCACAAAATGCGAATGTGACTCACAAATAGGAAGGGGCGTTCCCCTTCCTATTTGCGATTCGCACCGGGATGCAGAATTGCTTTGAGACCGTGAACGCAGTCGCAAAGCAATTCGCAGTTAGCACCCATGTGAAGTGGGTGCTAATTCATTCGCAAAAGGAAAGGGGTCCCCATGGGACCCCCTCCCCTTTGTGAATGTTGCCAATAATATTTTTTCAGGGCAGGCAGTGGTCCAATGGACCATTGCCTACTCTGAAAAAATTAAACCAAATGGTTTCATTTTCCCGAGTGTATTCCAACTTGTTTTCCTTTAAGGAAAACAGGCTGCAATACAAAAAAAGAAAACTGCTTTATTAAAAAAGCAGTCACAGAGATGGTGGGCTGCTGTCTCCAGCAGGCCACCATCCCTGTGAGTGCAGGGAATCGCAAGGGGGTCACAAATTGCGACCCACCTCATTAATATTAATGAGGTGGGTCTTTGCGACCCCCTTGCAATTCGCAGATGGTGTCAGGGACACCATTCTGCATATAGTTTTGCGACACGCAAATTGCGAGTCGCAAAACCATTTCTTCCTACATCTGGCCCCAAAATCGCACTCCCAGATGATGCCAAAATGTATCTGCATTTTGGGCCAGATGTAGGTAGAAATGTAAGCGGTCACAAAGCAATTCTGCATCGCGGTGTGAATCGCAAATAGGAAGGGGAGCACCCCTTCCTATTTGCGAGTCGCATTCCCATTTTGCGAGTTGGTACCGACTCGCTAAATGGGAATGTGCATCGCAATATGTGTTTTGCATGGCGCAACTGCGAATTTCGCAGTGTGCGCCATACAAAATTCTTTGTACATCTGGCCCTTTATGTCACCAGGTAATCCCAAGGTTCAATAAAATCAGCATGACTCGCAATCGCGATAGGTCTACTAACAGGAATTACTGCACCAGTTGAAGTTTGCTAGGGTAGTCGTATTCAAGGCCTTGGTCAGAAGAGGACAACTATTTGGTATTGTATAGCAGGGTGACGTAAAGAACTCTAACTACCCTGGAATGGAGTAATATCAAATTTTACAGGGAAGATGTGCAAAATCGACACAGAATTGTATCTGCATACTATGTGAAAAATTTCCCATACCTGGAGAGAGGTTGAGGTTTCAACTGTGTATAGTTAGGATTGGATTTCCAAAGGAAATTAATGTTTTGATTAGCTTTTAATTTTGGCACCGTCATGAAACTTTGCACAATAATTGATAAGCCAATTCATCTCCTTCCTGGAAAGTTTTAGGGTGATCTCTCAAGCTGTGGCAGAGAAATGAGGGAGCCCCACAACACATTTTCCCATATGCAACTTTCCAATTGAACATTAATACAGGAAATACTGCTGAATGGAATCACACCAAGCTTAGCAGAAAGTTAGGTCTTTAACCAGAAAGTGTACTTTTTGTAATTTGATGTAAATTCATTCAGTAGTTTTTGAGAAATTAAGCTAAATATATATATGACACATATCCTTGTGCTTGAAATGTATTCTTCCAACAGAGATGAGTAACCCAAACACCACCAACGCGTTTCAACCACCAAGGTCTTTATCACATGATCAAGACTTTGGTGGTTGAAACGCGTTGGTGGTTTTTGGGTTACTCATCTCTGTTGGAAGAATAAAATCAAGCACAAGGATTCCTGTGTGAGTCGTGTTTGACCTTGTGTCATTTGGTGGAGAAGTGTTTACGGGGCAGGTCCATCCCTGACACGAGCACAGACTTAATGGAGTGCGCCCTGATAGGGGCCATTTGGAGAAAAAAGGAAAAAAATAGATATTTTTTATATATATATATATATATATATATATTTTTTTTTTTTAAGGATTAGGTTTGATTGGTTGCCTAAGATGAACAAAGATGTTTGGCAGCAAATTTAGGTTTCAGGAATATGTCAGACCTCACAAGTAAGGAGCTTCTGATTTGAGACCTTGAGGGCATATTGATCTTAGAGCCCATTTCTTAACCATCTTTGTCTGCCAGAGATATGGGCGACCCCTTCCAGTAGTCAAGTTTAGCACCTAATCAGATAATGTCTTCGAGAAGGAGCTCCAAGAGGAGATACATTCAAGAGAAAAAGCCTCTGGAGAAGAAGTAAGACACCAGATGACAAGGGCTGAGACAAGGAACCCAGTGCACTGGTACTAGACACAGAAGTACCACCAGGGACACAGGCAATGAGGAAGACACCAACAGAAGAAAAAAGAACCAATCAGGAGAAAGGGACGAGCAGAAATGTCAGAACCACCAGGAGCGAAAAATAACACCAGCAGGAGGGAAGGATCAAATGGAGCAACGAAGCACACCAGCAGGAAAGAAGAATCAACATGAGTGAAGAATAACACCAGCAGGAGTGAAGAATCAACTGGAGCAAGGAAACACACCAGCAGGAAGAAAAGAATCAACAGGAGCGAGGAAACACATTCGCAGGAGCAAGGAAGTATTGCAACACAAGGAAAAGGGGGGAACTACCCCTTAAATACTTCCCGAACAGGAAGTTGAGTCAGAAAACTTCTGCAGACATCTTGGATTGGTAGGAGACCTAAGGAAATCAGGAGGTATCTCCATAGTGCTTTGAGGAAGATAATACACAGAGCTACTTCCCAGGAATTCTGAGAAGGAAGAGGAAGACTGTGGTGTCAACCATCATAGCCTCAGAGGAGAGGACCATCAGATGCCACATCGGCAGGCCAGCCACCATCAAGAAATGCCCTTAGGCTTGTGCCGCAGCCTGCTGGCAGTTCAAATGCCCTGCAGGTAAGTAGAGCATACATCCAGCTCAATGTGGCGGGACGCAAGTGAATACATCAGCTGGACTGCAAAGCGACCCGCGCTTTAACTGAATCATTCTTCATGTCTTTTAAAAACAGTTTAAAAAACATATAGGAGGCAGGTGAGGGATACCCTAACTCCCTAGGCTTAATGAGGGTGTCCAAGAAGGACCCCCCTGAGCCCAAACACAGATTGTTTTTCTTAATGGTACTATTGTACTGCAGTACAATTTTGAATAAAGGACTAGATCCTGCCCTTCTCAGTTTGAAGTTCTCTAGGGTCGGCCAGGGCCATGGCGTTTGGCATGACAAACAATTGAGGGGAGGGAAAGAATTTATTTTTAAACATACTCCAATATATTTTTTACATTTTTAATTGATACCCACATTTCAAAGCTTATTATCAATGATTGTCACAGAAACCTTAAATAAAGCATTTGTATTCAAAATTTTGACCATGTGCTTGAGTTTTCCTTGATGCTCTTTAGGCCACAAGAAGCAGGCGTAGAGCCAACCACAACGAGCCCCTAAGCTCCAGACAAAGAGCATACAGCTTCAGCTTTTAAAAAACGGCAGAGAGACCCCAAAAGGTCTAAGTGGTCAGGGCATCCTTGCCCAGCCCCCTATATGTTTATTTTCATCTTTTTTAAAGACAGGGAACTGAGTCTTCAGTTTCAAAAATGGCTGCTGCTACACCTTTGTTGATGTGGTGGCAGCCAATCAGATCTAATCTTTAGCTCTGTCGGGTCCATGAATCCTTTGTGGTGAAATATATAAATAAGGTTTGGTCAGATCTATCTATCTATTTACCTAGTGGAGGTCGCCACTAGGTAGTTATTGTTAGGACCATGTTTCCATAGAAAAATAATGTTTTTATTTGCCTATATCTTTGGCACCACTTGATGACTCTCCAAAAAAAGTGCAGGTGATTCTTGTTGTGCACAGAAAAGTTCAGGGCGATCTGTCAAGTGGGGGCCGAGAAAAAGGGACTGTAAAAATCACATGCATTTCCCATGTTAATTCCCATAGAAACTTTGACACGACTACAGCCCGAACCACTGGAAGTAATTACACCAAATTTGACAGAAAGCTATCTTTCTGTACGCAGATTTTGCTTTACATTATTTGCTATAAATCCATCCTGTAGCTTTGGAGCTACTAAAGAGAAAATAAATTTGTAAACCTAGGGCTGTGGATCTTCCCTGATGACTTCACGAATAATGACAAGCTTGTGCTGGGAAATGCACAGCTCCGATTGCTGCCAACACTTCAACCAGGAAGCAACCATCTTGGGACTCAGCTGAGTCCCACCCAAAAAATAAAACAAAAAGGAAAAGGTGCCAGGTTAGAGACACCCTGACCCCATTAGCTGTGGTGCTGGAGTGCCACAGGTAACCCGTCAGGGTAACAAAGGCCCTTTTAAAAATCTTTTGCTGCGAATATGTGGTGTCACCTCAAATTCAGGGCAAATATTTTTAAAAAACAAGCTCTGTCTCCCACACTTGTTTGTTAAAGTCCCTGGGTGGGCTATGTCCCAGAGACATATAAAAAAGAAAATAAGGAGGGCGGCTCACAGGGCATCCCTCCTAGGCTTATTATTGCTCCGGGGTACCACCTTCATGCGGCTTCATTAAATATAATGTGGGGAGCTGCGTGCCCCCCCCCCCCCACAGCCTGGGATACCAAAACCTCTATGGGGCTTTAATGAAATCTAAAGTAGGGGTGCCCGTGGCCCTTCACCCCAAAATAATACATTTTAAAAGGCTGGGACCCGGGAAGTGTGGGCTTTTCAGCAAAATGGGCTGGGGAGGGGGGCATGAGGACCCCCGGCCAACCCTCACTGCACACAGCTGAAGGCTATGCGCAGTGCGGGATTCGATGGTTATAGGAAACTGCAGATATTCACGGGTAAAGGCCGTGCTCGGTGGTAGTTGAAGTAACATATAGGCCCTCATTACAACATTGGCGGTAAATGCCACTTACCGCCGTGCAGAAGACCGCCAACACACCGCCGCGGCCGCGGAATTCCGCTACAACTATTACGACCCACAGCTCAGAAACCGCCAAAATCTAGACACCCACACAAGTCCGCCACACCAAAGGTCAGTGATAAACTGGCGATAACAAAACCTCCACCGTCACGCCAACAGGAATACGCCCACACTATCATGACCCACGAATCCACGCGGCGGTCTTTTAACCGCGGTACTCCATTGGCGGTACACACCGCCATGCTCAAAATACACCCACATTTACAAAACACTACCACATTGGACAAATCGAAATACAGACACCTGATACACATACACACACCACTCCCACACACCCAATACAACATAAAACACACACCCACATTACCCACAAACCCTTACTACCCAAACATTTGAAGAAGGCCAGAGAGACAGCAAAGAAAAGACAACACCAGCATACTGAGGCACACAACACCATCACACATACACATCCACGTACAAAGCACCACACACCCCTAAACATCACCCCACACATCACAACACACACCACCCCATACACCACCCACACCACCCCATGGCACCGCAAAGACACCCCAGGTTTTCTGAGGAGGAGCTCAAGGTCATGGTGGAGGAAATCATCCGGGTAGAGCCAAAGCTATTCGGATCACAGGTGCAGCACACCACCAAAGCTAAGAAGATAGAGCTATGGCGCAGAATCGTGGACAGGGTCAATGCAGTGGGACAGCACCCATGAACACGGGATGACATCAGGAAGAGGTGGAATGACCAACGGGGGAAGGTGCATTCCGTGGTCTCAAGACACGACATTTCGGTCAGAGGACTGGCGGCAGACCCCCACCTCCTCCCCCACAACTAACAACATGGAAGGAGCAGGTCTTGGCTATGTTGCATCCTGAGGGCCTCGCAGGAGTAGCTGGAGGAATGGACTCTGGTAAGTCAAATCTTTAACTACTTCATCCCCCACCCTACCTGTATGCTATCACATACCCCCACCCTCGCCCTCACCCCCATCACTCCAACTCCTCACATATGTTCCACTATCACAAACCACACATCCCAACACCAAGCCCTGCATGCAACAACAAAGCATGGACACCCATCACCAATGCATGTCCACTACACATACCTACGCAGACCTCTAAACAATTAACACACAAGGTCCTACACAGGAATGCAAGCACTGGGGCACAGGGTCACCCACCCATTGCACACCATGGCACACAGAGATGCAATAATCATGCGTTTACACCCCTGCAGGACCCCTACCCAATGTCACCGGACAGGAGGTTCCAGACATGTCCACTCCACCCACAGAAGAAGCCCACAGTGATGACAGCAGCTCTGTCCAACTGTATCTAAATGACCAGCCCAGCCCATCTGGGACCTCGGGACAGTCGGTTCCCCTCACACAGTCACAGGCCACCACAGAGCCTCCCCCCTCAGGAAACACCAGCACAGCACCCATATAGCGGGCCCATACCTCTGTCCCCAGGACACGTCAAGCAGCAGTGTGTCCACCACTACAGGGAACCCAGGCTAACCCACCACCCCAAGAACAGCAGGGACCTGGGGGCAGTGGTAGTGGGCACACAGTTCAGGGGACAGAGGCCCAGGAAAACTGGGGAACTGTGAGGCTGCTGTGCGACAGGGGGAGGACAGGTCCAGGGAACCCACTCTCCACGAGGCCCTCTCCAACATCATGGGAGCCTACAATCATTCCCAGCAAATGTCGAGGGACAACTGTTAGACACACCCTAACCCTTAGAGACAACTCCAGACCCAGACAACTATTCACACTGTATAGGGTCCTTGTCCTCACCAAATATCCACACATGGTGCCTCTGGAGTTGCCCCATCACATAAGGGATGCTGCTATTCCTCAGAATGTAAGCGTAATGCACTGATCCAAGAAACTTGGCATTCACATGGGAGATGTACTCGTCGGCCAGATACACCATCTGCACATTCATCGAATGGTAACTCTTCTGGTTTCTGTATACCTGTTCACTCCTGTGGGGGGTACCAAGGCCTCATGTATCCCATCAATGGCACCTATGATGTTGGGGATATGTCCCAGGGCATAGAATTCACCTTTCACTGTAGGCAAATCCTCCACCTGAGGGAAAACGATGTAGCTGCGCATGTGTTTCAGCAGGGCAGACAACACCCTGGACAACACGTTAGAGAACATTGGCTGGGACATGCCTGATTCAATGGCCACTGTTGTTTGAAAGGACCCACTTTCCAGGAAATGGAGTACTGACAGGACCTGCACTAGAGGGGGGATTCCTGTGGGATGTCGGATACCTGACATCAGGTCTGGCTCCAACTGGGCACACAGTTCATGGATTGTGGCACGATCAAGTCTGTAGGTGGCTATTACATGTCGCTCTTCCATTGTTGACAGGTCCACTAGCGGTCAGTACACCAGAGGATGCCGCCATCTCCTCACCTACCCCAGCGGACGTGCCCTATGGATGAGAACAGCGATCAGCGAACACTGAGGTACGAAATAAACAACTTTATTGCACACATTTTTCAATCCGCTATGTGCCTGTCTTAATGTGTATGCAAGACCTAGATATGTGTGACACATTTAAAATTAATGCCATGTTGCCCCCTGAATGGCAGCTGCCTGACCTGTAATATGGGACAAGTGGATATGAGGTAACTGCGCTGGCGTTGTACACCGTTGTGGTAGACAGTCGAAGACTGTGGCGCAATCCTGCACTGGTTAACATTGGACCCTATGGGTCCCAGGAGCCAATGACAATGTACACCAGTGGTGACGTTACGCACCACTGCGAACGTGACTGCCATTTTCTCTCTGTTCACTCACTTGATACCTGATCTTCGAAAGGAGAGGACCTACACTGCAAGTGCTGCTGTGACCTCAGTCTGGAAGCGACAATGGCTCAAGTGTCTGGGGAAAGGGCTCCAGCCTTCACATCGGAGGAGTTGGACAAACTAGTGGATGGTGTCCTCCCCAGTACACGCTACTCTACAGTCCTCCAGACAAACAGGTGAGAACACTGTGAGCATGCTGTATGGGCAATGCCTGTTTGGAGTGGTGTGGATGGGAGATAGGGGGGTGAATGAGGCGTGCATGAAACAACGGTGAGTGGATGTGCGTCACGGCAAGGGTGGGAACATGGGCCAATGACTGTGACGGTCCACACGGTTGTAGTTTTTCCTTTTCCCCTGTACTATTCCTGTAGGTCAGTGCCGACCAGAAGAAGGATATTTGGCGTGCCATCGTGAAGGACGTCTGGGCCCTGGGGGTCCACCACAGACAGAGCACCCACTGCCGTAAAAGATGGGAGGACATTCGCCACTGGAGCAAGAAGACAGCAGAGGCCCAGCTGGGAATGGCCTCCCAACATGGGAGGGGTGCCTGTCGCACCACGACCCCCCGATGTTCCGGATCCTGTTGGTGGCGTATCCAGAGTTGGATGGGCGCTTGAGGGCATCACAGCAGCCACAAGGGGGTGAGTACCATCACATCCATCTGATTCAGCGCGCATTGGAGGTGGCTGGGTGGGGGAGGTGGGCTGTGGGTTCCCCTAGGCCAGGGCGAGTTTTGTAGGCAAGGTCCCTTAGTGAGGCAGGTTATGTGGCACCCCACCCCACCAGTGTTAAGAGCCATCTACCCCTAGTCAGGCTCCTGTGACTTCCATGTGTGCAGCAATCGGGCAAAGGCCTTGTATCCCATGTCCCTGGGATTAATTAGGGAACTCTAAGTGCATGGCGTAGTGCAGAGGGCTGCTGTGTCTGTAGTGTCCGCCAACGGTAGCGGTATTGCATGCACTGAACATGTCTTTCTTCTTTCTCCCCCCCCTTTTTGCGGTCTCCCTGTTCTTGTGTGCATTAGCATCATCAGGCGGAGGAGCTGTGCCACCGGAGCAGGAGGGGGCTGCATCCCACATGGCCCTGGAGGGCGAGACTACGAACTCAGAATTCACCAGTGGGACGGAGGGTGAGGCGAGCTCCACCGCGGGGACAGGAGCTGAGACCAGCGACACCGACTCCTCCTCTGATGGGAGCTCCCTTGCGGTGGCAGGCCCCTCTGTGCCCACTGCATCTACAGGTACAGCCGTCACCCCCCTACCAGCACCACCCTTGCAGCAGCCCCTCAGCGTGTGCCCCTTGGCCGCTCACCCAGGAGGGTGGGCATCTCCTTCGCCCCACGAATCTCAGCCCCTGTCCCAGTCAGCCCTGCTGCCCTCAGTGAGGAGGCCATTGACCTCCTAAGATCCCTCACTGCTGGGAAGTCTACCATTCTGAATGCCATCCAGGAGGTAGAGAGCCAGTTGCAACAGACCAATGCATACCTGGAGGGCATTCATTCTGGTCAGGCAGCCCAATAGTGAGCTTTTCAGACTCTGGCCTCAGCACTGATGGCAGCCATTGTCCCTAAGTCGAGCCTCCCCCCTCCAACTTCCTCCACCCAGCCCCAATCCCCAGTACCTCAGCTTATCCCAAGCACACACCATCAGACCAGCATGCACACACCTCAACACACAAGGGTAGCTCTGGCAAACATAAGCATCACACATCCCACAGGCACTCACACAAGCATTATACCCATGCACACATACCAACAGCCACTGGCTCCACTGTGTCCCCCTCCTCCACATCTCCCTCCTCCCTCCCTGACACATCTCCACTCACACCTGCATGCATTACATATTCAGCCACTATGTACATCACCAGCACGCCCATCACCACACACCGCTCAAGTGCACTCACCACCCCCACTACCATTCACACATCCCCTGTGTCTTCTCCCAGTGTGTCTGTTAGCCCTCCTCCCAAACTACACAAACACAGTCACATACCCACCCAACAGCCATCAACCTCACGAAAGCCTCCATCCCATGCACCTTCACCTAAAGTAGGCAAACTAACACCTCCTACAACCACTACCTCTTCCTCTACTCTCAAACCCCCTCCATCTACCCGTCCCAGTGTGTCTAAAAAACTTTTCCTGTCAAACCTTGACCTCTTCCCTTCACCTCCCCCACCCCTTCCGTTCCCTAGGGCCCGCCTCTCCAGGTCCCAACCCAGCACCTCAGCCACCACATCACCGGGAACAGTGGTGCCAGCAGTAACAGGATTCTGGAGTGAGCCAAGCAGCAGGGCAGCCAGTGTCCCAAGGACCCAGGCCAAGGACATTCCCCCACCTCCAAAACAAAAGAAGTTGCCCACAGCCCGGAGGGAAAAGGCCAAAACATCTGCCACCAAGGGCTCAGCCAGGATAGCAGTTGGGAGTGGCAAGACAGCTTCGCCACCATCCAAGGTGGGGAAGGGTCAGAGAAAGAAAGGGAAATCGCCGCCAACCTGCACGGCGGACAAGATCGCCACCGGCACCGCCACATGCACCGCCGCCACGGGCCCCGCCGCCCAGGACACCACCACCAGCAGCACGCTCAGTGAGCCCCCCACCAGCACCGCCGCCCAGGACACCGCCACCAGCAGCACGCTCAGTGAGGCCCCCACGAGCACCGCCGCCCAGGACACCGCAGCCAGCAGCACGCTCAGTGAGCCCCCCACCAGCACCACTGCCCAATGAGCATGCAAGCACTGCCGCTACTGAGGCCGCCACCAGCACCGCCAGCAGCCATGCCACATCCTGTGCCAGTGGCACCACCGCAGACATGGCTGCCATCCCCAGTGGTCAGTCGTACAAGGCTGGTGGTTAGTTCCAGGGGCCTGGACAGCTTCCATGTTGCCCCACCATCAGTGGAGGGTCAGATCCACTACCTCAGTCCTTGGCAAGATGAAGCACTCTGTGCACAAAGCCCCCTCCAGAACCAGTGGAGAATGACATCCACTACCTCAGTCCTTGGCAGGAAGAAGCACTCTGGGCACAAAGCCCCCTCCAGAACCAGTGGAGAATGACATCCACTACCTCTGTCCTTGGCAGGATAAAGCACTCTGGGCACAAAGCCCCCTCCAGAACCAGTGGAGAATGACATCCACTACCTCTGTCCTTGGCAGGATGAAACACTCTGGGCACAAAGCCCCCTCCAGACCCATTGGAGAAAGGCATCCACTTGAGAGACTGTGGCTTTGCACTTCCCAGGATGAAGCAGTGGCCAACCCACCCACTGGTGAGACTTGAGAGACTGTGGCTTTGAACTCCCCAGGATAAAGCAGTGGGCAACCCACCCACTGGAGAGACTTGAGAGACTGTGGCTTTGCACTCCCCAAGATAAAGCAGTGGGCAACCCACCCATTGGAGACACTTGAGAGACTGTGGCTTTGCACTCCCCAGGATAAAACAGTGGGCAACCCACCCACTGGAGAGACTTGAGAGACTGTGGCTTTGCACTCCCATGATAAAGCAATGGGCAAACACCCACTGGAGAGACTTGAGAGACTGTGGCTTTTCTGTCCCCAGGATACATCAATGGGCATGGAGCCCCCTCGTGGAGCTGGCATCATGCACTCATCTGGCTGAGGTGCCCCCCTTCCCTTCCTCCTGAGGTGCCTGTTTTATTTCGATCTGATGCCCCTGCAGTGTTCTCTCCGTTTGGATCAGGTATTGAGTGTGGGCCTCGCCCATGCATTTTGGGCCCAGTGATCCACGGACTATGTAGGTGCAGTACATGGACTTGAATTCTTGGTGTATATATTTGTTAATAGTGTATTTATATTTTTGATTAATGGATTTTTCCTGGTAACAATCGTTCACCTCATTTCCTTTTGTCCTTGTGTTCTTCCTGGGGGGTTTGGGGGGCTGTAAATGTAATGTTTCATCATGTATTGGTGTGTGTGAGGGTGGGGGTGGGGGTGTTGTGTGTTGCGTGTGTCACTCTCTTTTCCCTCCCCCTCCCCTGTGTCGTAGGTGCAGTACTCACCGTGGTCGTTGCCGCCGTCGGTCATGCTCCTGGTAGAGGAGCAGGAAAACAATCGCAGGTAGAATATGGAGTTCCGGCTCCATGCGTCCCGGTTCCTCGTGGGGTGTGTAGAGGTGAGAGTTTTCCCTTCCAAGTCCAGTTTCCGCCGTGTTTTTGTTTGCGTTGAATCCGCCCTGGAAAAGGTGGCGGATTGGCCTCTCATAATTGTGTGGGTGGTACATTGTCTTCCGCCTGTCTGTTGGCGGTGACCGCCATGCTGTTTGTTTGTACCACCATGGCGGTCGGAGTGTTAAAGTGGCTGTCTATGTTGGTGGTTTCCACCACGGTCATAATTCCATTTTTTTTACCGCCGGCCTGTTGGCGGTCTTACCGCCGCTTTACCACTCACCGCCAGGGTTGTAATGAGGGCACTAGTAATTAAAATTACTTTAAAAAATCCATAAAACTTCACTGATAAAAACAAAGATTATAGGGACGTTATACATAAGATCACATTTCAAGCGTACAAAACCATAGAAATTCACCTGTTATAGTTAGAGTTATCTCAAGAACTATAACTCGTGTCCTAAGGTTACTCTAGCTCACACCCCCACCCTTACCCTTTTTACAGGGTCATTCTCTAAACTTTTTGCCTTTTTCTCCTTATTTTTCTGACCTTTTTTGGTTGGCGTTATGACTCTGGGCACTTTACCACTGCTAATCAATTCTAATGAGCATGTGCTCTCCCTTGTAAAGTTGGTATGATTGGCTTATACCTAATTGGCATATTTAATTTGCCTATAAGTCCCTTGTACAGTGGTATCTCTATTCCCAGGGCCTGTAAATTAAATGCTACTAGTGGATCTGCAGCGCTGCTTGCGCCACCCACTGAAGTGGCCTTTCAAACCTGTCTCAGGCCTGCTAGCGCAGGGCCTGTGTGTGCAGTTTTCTGCCACAGGGACCTGGGGCCAGATGTAGGTAGAAATGGTTTTGCGACTCGCAAATTGCAAGTCACAAAACCATATGCAGAATGGTGTCCCTGACACCATTTGCGAATCGCAAGGGGGTCGCAAAGACCCACCTCATTAATATTAATGAGGTGGGTCGCAATTTGCGACCCCCTCGCGATTCCCTGCACTCACAGGGATGGTGGCCTGCTGGAGTCACCACCATGTCTGTGACTGCTTTTTGAATAAAGCATTTTTTTTTTTTTTGTATTGCAGCCCTTTTTCTTTAAAGAAAAACGAGTTGCAATACACTCAGGAAAATGAAACCATTTGGTTTCATTTTTTCAGAGTAGGCAGTGGTCCATTGATCCATTGGACCACTGCCTGCTCTGAAAAAATATTTTTGGCGACATTCACAAAATGGGAATGTGCATCACAATGCGTGTTTTGCATGGCGCAAACTGCGAATTTCGCAGTTTGCACCGTGCAAAACGCTTTGTACACCTGGCCCTTTATGTCAGCAGGTAATGCCAAGGTGCAATAAAATCAGCATGACTCGTAATCGCGATATGTCTACTAACAGGAATTACAGCACAAGTTGAAGTTTACCAGGGTAGTCGTAATCAAGGCCTTGGTCAGAATAGGACAACTATTTGGTATTGTATAGCAGGGTGAAGTAAAAAACTCTTCCTACCCTGGAATGGAGTAATATCATGTTTTACAGGGAAGATGTGCAAAACCATATGCGCAAAACCATATGCAGAATGGTGTCCCTGACTCCATTTGCGAATCGCAAGGGGGTCGCAAAGACCCACCTCATTAACATTAATGAGGTGGGTCGCAATTTGCGAACCCCTTGCGATTCCTTGCACTCACAGGGATGGTGGCCTGCTGGAGACAGCAGACCACCATGTCTGTGACTGCTTTTTTAATAAAGCAGTTTTTTTTTTTGTGTTGCAGCCCTTTTTCCTTAAAGAAAAACGAGTTGCAACACACTCAGGAAAATGAGTTGCAACACACTCAGGAAAATGAAACCATTTGGTTTAATTTTTTCAGAGCAGGCAGTGGTCCATTGGACCACTGCCTGCTCTGAAAACATATTTTTGGCGACATTCACAAAGGGGAAGGGGTACCATGGGGACCCCTTCCCTTTTGCGAATGAGTTAGCACCCACTTCACATGGGTGCTAACTGCGAATTGCTTTGCGACCGCAGTCACAAAGCAATTCTGCAACGCGGTGCGACTCGCAAATAGGAAGGGGAACACCCCTTCCTATTTGCGAGTCGCATTCCCATTTTGCGAGCCGGTACCGACTCGCAAAATGGGAATGTGCATCGCGATGCGCGTTTTGTATGGCGCAAACTGCGAATTTCGGAGTTTGTGCCATGTAAAACGTTTGTTACATCTGGCCCCTGGCATCTAAATTTACTTGCGAGGCCCAGAACTCCCCTTTTACTACATGTAAGTCACACCTAAGGTAGGGCCAGCTAGCCCTAGTGAGAAATGCTGCTTACTGGTGTGGGTGGATGTTTTAGTATCATTGCAGAAATGCCACTTCTAGAAAGTGAGCATTTCTCTGTGCTTATAACTCTGGTGTTTTGCAGTTTGACTCCAATCCACGTCTGGGCAGAGTGCCAGTTGGGTTTTGTGCATACTTTTCAGACAGCCAGTACACAGGAAGGGTGGAGGTGTCACAGAGGTGCATCTACATCCTGAATAGTCTTTTTGGGCTGAGAGAAGGGAGAAGCGGGAGACACCTGCATTTGAAAAAAGCTGTGCCCTGGCCTCACACAATAGGGTTGATTACCCCCACTGATGTTTGGAGCCTGTGCTGGAGGAGAGAAGGGGGCACTCCCAGAGCCAGTTTTAACTCGTTGGAACTTCCTCTCCCCCTTCTTTTATGAACACACTGTAAAACTGAGTATAAGTACAGGGGAGTTTTCTCCACAATTTGGAAACACCTTGGAACCTACCTTGAAGTGGACACAGAAGGCTCAAGGGAATCACCTCGCCATGGACTGCTGCTGCTGTGGTGACCTGTGACCTGCTGGGTCACTAGGAGGGACTCCCACCTGGCTGTATCCACTTTATGCTGGCCTGCTGCTGGGCTCTGCCACCCCGTGCTCCATTATCCTTCGTCCCCCAGGGCCTGGGTGCCGTGGCCCTGGACCCCTGGCACAAGTCCATAGCGCCTAAAGACCTCTGTGCCATCTTTTTCTGGGGAAACACTTGGAAAGCGCTTCCCTGGTGGTGGTTCTTGCAGTCTGAAGCACCTTCTGGAATCCTGGAATCAGCGCCGCAACCCAGGCTCTTTAAGGTTGCCACCAGCGCTCATAAGCACGCAGCCGTGAAGCGATTCACTGCCGCAGCCCAGATGGGCTGGTTTTTTGTAAACGCGAGTGACTTGCGCTGCTCCGTGCCCCTGGGGCACGAAGATGGGATCTTTGGAGCAAGTATGCTCCTAGCGGTGTCCCTGGGGGGAAGCACGCTTCAAAGAGCATTCCCGGGGCACCAGGAAGCCCTCACTTAGGGCCAGAAGCCACTGCGGCCTGAGGAATCTGTTTTCAGAGCCCGGCAGGGAAGGAAGCCTCATCGAAGGCTTCCCATCCTGCCAGGCACCGTGTGTCTCCTACTACCTGACGGGTAGGGAGGAAGGAAGACTCATCAGAGGTTCCCCCCGCCACCTGGGAGCCCTTGTGTGTGCCACAGATTTCCCTTTGTGGCCCCCAGAGATCACAGGACTCAGGAGGGGCCCGATACAAATATCTATGTGACGGGCGAGGTGAAAGCCTCATCGGAGGCTCCCCGCGCCACTGGGCCCCTAATGTTGTTTTTAGTGCTTTGGCCCCCCTCTGGAGGGCCAGTTTATGTCTGGGGGGCCCCTGAGATTACAGGCCCCAGGAGGGGCCCAATATTAAAGAAGCCTCACTCCCCCCAAATCATCACAAGGCCCCTGTTTTGCGCAGCGGAGCGCCAGGGGCCCTCTTGGTTCTCCTCTAGGCACTGGAAGTGTTGTCTTCATCCCAAGACAGGTACCTTTTCAAAGACGTAACGTAATTCTTATGTTCTATTATGGACTGGCTGGGATTGTTATGCTATCCTGTTTTTATGGTGTGACATATATGCTGATGTTCCTTTTATGGGCATGACATGCTGATATGTGTTTTATGACTTGGCATTGGTTTTTATAATGCTCTTAGTATAGGCATTTATTATATTTCCATGACAAGTGCATTTCTTTGATGTAATTCTTGACTACTGCTCATGTTGCAGAACCCTGAGTACTTGTGTGTTCTAATGTGACTACTGCTTATTCTTGCAGAGTATTAGTAACCTGTGTAACATTCTGACAACTGCTAAGGTAGCAGGATATTACTGACATGTAACGTTTGGTCCAATTATGTTTTTTGCAATACAGTTTATTTTTACATAGCTCAGTGTTGTGTTTACTTTGTGGAGTACATATTGCGTCACATGTGTTGTGTGTGTTGTGCAAATGCTTTACACATTGCCTCCCGGTTAGGCTGACTATTCATGCCACGCTACCAAGGGGGTGAGCTGGGGTTATTTTGGACGTGTAACTCCCTTGCCCTGACTAGAGTGGGTGGGGTCTCCCTGGCTTAGGTGCATACCCTAGCCAACCAGAAACCCCATTTCTAACACTCACCATTCACTGCTAATTATTCCACAGACTACCGCAATCATGACATCTTTGATAACATCATTGATAATATCAATGTAATGTTTGCAGTAAAATATCTGATGAAAAAACTGTGTATTGGGGCACGAGTTATAGTTAGCTTAGGGCATGAGTTATAGTGACTTGAGATAACTCCAATAACAGGTGGATTTTTACAGTTTTGTACATTTAAAATGTGAACCTAACTATAACATCCCTGTAACCTTTGTTTTTTAAGAGAATTTCTATGTTTTTTTTTTTAATTCTATTTCCTAACTATAATTTCCCTGTGTAGGAAAGTCCTCTGTGTTGCCCTGGTCCCCCTCAAACTTTTTGGACAGATACTGGTGGCTACTGACTCTTGGCTGTGCCCTGCGTACTGATAACCAGTCACAGGGACAGTGCTCTGTGTAAAGTGGGTATGTAAATTAGGCTAATAATAATTGGCCGTATTAACCTACCTGTAAGTCCCTAGTATATGGTAGGGCATGTAGGTTTAGGGATCCCAGCATAGGTAGTGCACCCATATGTGCGCTACTGAGGTGCCCAGTGTCATTATTATTATTATTTTTTTTTTAATGTGAAGTATTTTATTCTTGGGTTCATTTTCCTACAGTTGGTATCCCAAAACAGACATTTCACACATCTCCTCCAGCTGCGTTATATATAGACCTAATGTACAGTCAGAAATAGCATTAACTTTTCAGGAACATCAAAATTGGTTCCAAGGCGTCCTCCCACATCCAATTCAAAATGTAAAATTGGGTCCCCTCAGCAACGATGGGACAACCAGGCTCTTCCAAGCCAGCTATACACTCTATTGAAATTACTCTTTACACAGGTCTAGTTAGGCTTTATAGACCTTTAACACATTTTGTTATGCATGCAATGACAACTATCCTAGCAAGGACTGCTTAGGCTGTGCAGCCACATTTAGCTGTGCCTGCGATTAGTCATGTTACTACTGACACAATTATGGGTAAAACTCCCATCATGGGGGAGAAAAGTTAATTTTGAATTGCACAAAAACAAAAAGCTTGAAGCAGGGTTTCCCCATACAGGGCCCCAAGACAAACAGAATTCTCGCAATGTGTCTAGCACTTTGTATGCTTCCTCCTGTAGAGGATCTCACACCTGGGGGCACAGATGTTGCTGCTTTATACACCATAACGCACTGTACATCATCTATTGCTGTTATGCCTGATGGACTAAAACAGATTCAAAATGAATAATAGGCTGTCCCTGCTCTGGCTCCCTTTGTCACATGTTGGTATTTCTATCACCTATCCTTCTTACCTGTTTCACTTTCTTTCTCAACTGTCTATATTTCTTTCACACCAGTCACACCACTCAATATATATATATATTTTTTTTCAGTGCGCATACATTAAAAAAAAAAATTGTGTTGTAATTTTTTTTATTGAGAATAGCAATTAAGATACATTGTAACACAGCATCACTAAGCAAATAAGTAAGCCATAAGAACAAAGGCTAACGGACAACTGTTCTTGCATAGTATGGTCCAAAGAGCACAAGAATATCGCCTGAGGTGAGACTACAGAGACATAACGTATGCATGATCATCAGAATAATCAAACGGTGTTAAGAAAACAGAGAGAGAAGAATACCAGAAGAAAATAACAAAGATGGGGGTGACCAACGACAATAAACGGAATGACCAATGCCAAGGGGAGAGGGGGAGGTCAATGGGGGGGGAAGTAGGCAGGGAATGCAGGCCTTGCAGAAGTCTGCTGGCAAAAGAGGAGGTCAACCAACATAATTGGGCAGCATTCCGAGGTGTAGCCGTCTCCCAGGGTCCCTGAAACTCTGTGTGTCATCTCCGCCTTCAGTGAGGATTGATATGGGCAAAGATTCAGTGCAACTGCCGCTAATGGGATCTGTCCTGCAGCAGAGGCTATCAGACAGGGTATGTGCGGAGGCAAGGGAAACAGCTCTGTGGCAGTCGGGAAATTTGAAAAGCAAGAGTTATGAAGATATGTATGGGGGAAGTCATCTAGGTCTTGCAGGGTTAATCGAGAAACAAATGGAAAAGAGAAAAGAGCAGGGGAACGGGAAACGGGGTAAGAGGAAGGGAAGACAGGGGTGACAGAGAGAAACAGGAAGGGGGAAACAGGAGGGAGGAGGGACTGGTGTCGAAAAAAGAAAAAAGGGTGAGAATATAGGCTGGAGGGGAGGGGAGGGGTTGGGAGAGGGGTGAGGAAGGAGAGCAATACCAGATGGACAAGTGCAATGGTCCCAGGGCAAGGGCAGCAAAGAGGGAGAGAGTGTAGAAAGGGAAAAGGTTAGGGAGGCATGGGTGGGGGGGAAGGGAGAAGGAAGAGAGAAAGAGAGTATGGAAGGTGCATGGGATTAACAGGGGGACGGTAATGGTGACAATGGTGCAGTCGAGATGTCAGTAAGGAAGGGGGCCCACACCTGAGCAAAGATGGCGTCATGGTCCTGGAGGTTATAAATGACTCTCTCATGTGCAGCTATGCTAGTCATTGCCACAATCCATCCCTCGGGCGCTGGGGGAGTTGCAGATCTCCAGTGCCGTAGGATACATATTTTTGCAGTTGCCAGGGCTGTATGAAGAAGCCTTTTTTGCGGTCGCAATAAGGCCGGGAGGGAGGCCGTATCGTGCAGCATGAGCAATAAAGGGGGTAAGGGAGTTGGAAGCAACATGGATTCCGTCAGGACATGTTCAACCGCTCTCCATAGAGGCTGTACCGATGGACAGCTACTGAGTACATGGAGCAAGTCACAGCGTGGATCTGCACTGCGCCAACATGACTCATGCGGATGAAGGCCAGTACTCTGTAGTTTCACCGGGGTCCAGTACCAATCGTGGAGTATCTTGAAGAGGTAGGACTTTAAGCGAGGGTCGCGCATACCACTGTCTAATGCTTCCACCGTGTCTACCCAGTCCTCCTCATCAAAGGTCTGCTGGAGGTGGGTTTGCCATTGAATACGCAGTTTAGCCAGGACAGGTTGTGAAAATAGATGACTTATAAGGACTTCGTACAGGCCAGCCATTACACCTTTATGCTTCCCCCTTGTCACCAGGTAAGCTATTATAAGTGAGGGCTGTTGTCCCCGTCAGACAATGTTGGGGTTTTTACGCATCCAATGCAGGAGTTGCAAGTATTTCCACCCCTGTGGAGGATGGAGGCGAAATTCCTCCCGCAGGCTGGCGAAAGGTTTGAGCCTGCCGGTCTCCAGCACCTGGTCTAGACGACTAATACAGACGTCCCTCCATTGTGGCCAGTTAAGACCCATTCCCCCTATGCGTATGCTATCATTGTGCCACAAGGAAGCCTGGGCGTGGAGAAAGGGGTGGACCCCCAGAAGATGGTGGGTCCTCTGCCAAGCCACACCTGTCACCTTCAGAATCGGATTCGGGTCACTAGAGGGCACGGAGGTCATGCGGTAAAGCCCGCTAAGGCCTCCCTTGTGGGAAAGCGATTCTCTCTCCACAGATATCCATTGCGGCGATTCTGCAGGGTCAGACAGGGCAGCAGCCAATGATGACAGGTGGAGGGCTAGGGCATAGTGTCCCACCGAGGGGAGTCCCATTCCGCCTTGTGACCTGCGTGCTATTAATTTGGCCGATGCTAGACAGGGGCGCATAGACCCCCACACAAAGGACCTAATTATGGCGTCCACCAATCTTAGCGTGGAGAGGGGTATCTGGAGGGGGAGAAGGCCCAGTAAGTATGTGAAGCGCGGTACTGCGACCATCCACACCACCTACAGCCTGCCCTACATGGAGAGGCCTAGTTGGGCCCATTTGTCAAAGTCAAGTCTCATACATGCAGTGAGGGGATCCAGGTTATCTGCCGCCATTCGTGCCAGGCCGCGGCTTAGAAAGACCCCCAGGTATTTAAGGTGCTTTGGGGTCCAGCGGAATGGGAAGCCCAGGAGCTCTGAATTAGTCGTCCCTTTTGACAGAGGGAGGGCCTCGCTCTTGTCCCAGTTTACCCAATAGCAAGAGAGGGGAGCAAAGCCATCCATAATCTCTGTAAGAGCAGGCAGTGAATGGTCGAGGTCAGTTAGGGTGAGCAGGACATCGTCAGCGTACAGGTAAAGTTTAGAGGTGGTACCGCCCGGTAGAGGAAGGCCCGCTATCTCAGGGGATGCTTGGATGGCAGCCGCCAGCGGCTCCAACGCCAGCAGGAACAGAAGAGGGTAAAGAGGGCACCCCTGCCATGTTCCTCTACAGATAGGAAAAGGATCCGAAAGAAAGCCCCCGCAGTTGACCCGCGCCATAGGGTGATCATATAGCAGATTGACTTTGGAAATAAATCGGTCACCCAATCCGAACTTCGCCAAAGTTGCAAAGAGGTATGGCCATTCTATGCGGTCAAATGCCTTTTCGGCATCAAGGAATAGTGCTAGGGCGGCCTCCGGGATGGCCCGAGCCCCCCAAAGGGTATGGCATAGGGTGCAGAGATGATTTCTTGAGCTGCGGCCCGGCACAAAACCGACCTGCGTCTGGTGTATGAGAGACGGCATGACCTTGCGCAGGCAATTCACCAGGATATCGCCATTCAGAAGGGATATGGTTGGTAACTGCCGCAAAGCAGAGGATCCCAACCAGGTTTTGGTATGACAGCGATTGTGACGGCGTTGGAGATAGCACCCAGAGAGTTTATCTGACACGCTACATCTGTTTCCCGTGTAGGACTTCTAGCATTTCTTCCTCCGCCCACTTGTAAAATTCCGCTGGGAATCCGTCTTCTCCGGGTGACTTGTGATATGGGAGACAGGAGACAACCTGCAGGATTTCCTGATGGATGATGTATCCCCAGCAGTTCTCAGCCCTCATCGGAAAGCGAGGGCAAGGCAACATTATTGAGAAAAGCCTCTATCTGGGCAGGAGAGAACTGCGATTCCAGGGCATAAAGGCGATGGTAAAAGGTCACAAATTTATCCACTATCTCTTGCGGGTGTGTGAGAGTCTCCCCGTCTGGGCTTTGATGGCCGGTATAACTAGGGTCTGGCAAAGCTGTGCTGCCAACAAGTGGCCAGCCTTCTCCCCTTGTTCATAATGCCAACCTTGCAGGCGTAGCAGCGCATATTCGGCCTTAGAAGTAAAGAGTTTGTTCAAAGCCAGACGGGCTCTCTCCAGCTCCCTAAGAGTGGAGAGGGAGGGGCAGGCTGTGTATTGTTGCGTCAAGCGTTCAATGTCAATTTCTAAGGTTGCTTGCCGTGCCGCCCTGTCCTTATTCGCCAGCACGGCATCATGTGGCCCCTTATTGTTGCTTTAGCTGCAGCCCAGGCAACCCTTCTGAAGGCTACTGACCCGAGCTTGTCCCTGACATAGATGGATGCGTGTGCTTTCAGTTGCGTCTTCACTTGAGGAGTTCGGTAGCGGTGGACAGCAAATCGCCATGGCTTGCAGCCCGGGGAAAACAGGCCCAACTGTATGACTAAAAGAATTGGGGAGTGGTCCGACAAACCCTCACCCATTATGTGAGCATCCTGTGTGTGTGCCACAAGGCTATGTGAGATAAGAAAATAGTCCAGTCTGGATTGGGTACTATGGACCGGGAATAAGAAGGTATATTCCTTGTCAGCCGGGTGTGTCAGTCTCCCGAAGTCCATCAAGCAGTTGTCCTGCATTACGTCAGACTGCAAGGCTCTGTCTCCGCTATTGGTGGTGTCCAGAGGTCCAGTCCTGTACAGCATGGCATCTCGAGCCAGATTCCAGTCTCCACCAATAATGTACCTGGAAGCCCCAATCTCCATCAAGAGATGGTTGATGCGGAGAACAAATTGCCTCTTGGAGCCTATTGGGGAATAGACGGAGCCCACACATAGCGAAGAGCCTCCTAGTTTCAATTTGGCAAATTCATCTAGTGCCTCCGGGTCACCCCATGATTTGGTGACTGTAAAAGGAAGGCTTTTCTGCAGCAGTTTCGCAACACCACACTTTTGTAAATCGCTACTACGTTCTGCGGGGAGGGACAACAGCTGGACAGCACTGTCCCCACCCAATCCCTTCGCAGCTTGTCAGATATGAGCCTGGTCAAGTGTGTCTCCTGGAGGAGAGCCACAGCCGCCCGCTTGGTGTTGAGGTACAAGAGTATTTTCTTCCGTTTAATGAAATCGGTGAGGCCATTAACATTCCAAGAGACAACCCATAGCGGAGTGGGTGAGGCAGGTGAGGGTCCAGCCATGAAGAAAGGCTAGAGGGAGCGGCAAGGGCGGAAGATGTCGGGGAGTGGGGTAAAGAGACGGGGAAGAGGAGGGTGGTACGGAACACTATGTAATAGAAGACCAAGAGGATTGTGAGGGGGGGAAGGGGGCGTGGCGGCAGATGGAGGTAGAGAGGGACGAAATTTAAAGAGACACCAGTGGGAGGAGAAAAATAGGAGGGTGAAAGATGGAGGGCAAAAAAAAAAATAGAGGATATAAAGTATAAAAGGAGGGTAGGAAGAGAAGGAAGGGGAGGAGAAAAAAAGGAGGTGTGAGAGATGAGCGAGGAAAGAGGAAAAGGGCGAGGCTAGGACAGGCAAAAAGCAGGGACAACAAGACAGGACTAATCCCGATCCAGGAGGAGAAGATAGCGGAGAGTAGAAGAGAAGAGAAAATAAAAATAAGACTAGGGAGGGGAGGGGGGAGAGACAGAATAGAAAGTTGGAGCAAAACAAGAGCCCCAGAGATCCTAAACTTTAAACTGCGGGACTATACCCAGATCCAGTGAGTCTCAGCGCAAGGCAAGGCCGGTGGGGCCACTGCCGGGGGAGGGGGCGCAGCACGGGACTGCCACTGCCCATTGACACTAACTTCCCAGGGCCCCGGAGCCGGATTCCTCCAGAATGATATCCCCCAGCAGAGATCGGAACAACGCAGCGCAGCACGATAGGAAAGCGAGCCTGCGCGGGGCACCGCAGCGGGAGCAGCAGGCCTTCCTAGGGAGGAATAGGGGGAGGGAAGTAGAAGGGGCAGCGAAGGCCGTTATTGTGTCAGTGTTGCTGTATGTACATCAGGGGGGAGAGAGAGGGGAGGGAAGTGGAACGGAGTGTAAGCAAAGAACAGAAAGGGGGGGCAGAGGGAAACAAAGCTTGACCATACAGATAGCAGCACAAGATCCCCAAAAGGAGAATACGACAGTGATGAATGATCGGTCAATTATCATTATATTAGTAACTGTTAGATTAACTGTGGGGCTGCGAGGTCCAGAAAGTTTGCAATGTCCCACATGCCATCAGTCCCAACGGGGGCTGGATAATCCTTATGAGCCTATTCGGCACCCACATTACATCTGTAATAAAGTATTGCTGAATAGGAATAACAAAACACCCAACGCTATGCTGTAATATAAATCGGTACTCAGCCAGCCAGTGGATCAGTGAGAGGTCAGCCGTTCCCAGGCCGGGGGAAGCCATGATCGCCAGGCTCTTGACTTCCTGCAGCCCAATAGGAAATAGCGAGTTCAAGTGGGTTCCGCTGGGGGCTTCAAGGGGGAGCGAGATTTGTCTCTGTCCGCCACCTGCGTGTGGAGCACCACCGTGTGCAGCACCTGCCCTCTGTCATTGTGACTGTTTATGAGTATCTCCAGGTCCCATCCCCTGGGGTGGGAGACAGGAGGGCGGAAGTCATACCCTGACCCTCCTGGGGCAAGGTCTTGAGGTAAAGTATTTTGATCAGCGACCATTGGGTCCCGAGGTGGGGTCGGGGTGGAAGTGTCCATGAGCGACAGGCCATCCAGGAAAGAGTGCAGGTCCTCCGGGTCATAGAAGACTTTAGACATACAATTTTTCGTTATCCACATTTGTGCCGGATCGAACAGGCCATACTTTACCGCCATCTGATGTAACCTGGGTCGGAGGGCCAGAAATGCCCTTCGACGCTCACTGATTTCCTTAGAGAAGTCTGCCGACATTCGCATCAAGTGCCCGTCCAACTGACAAGGACCCTGTGTGCGTCCTTTCTATAAAAGTTTGTGGGCTTGCGCGTGCTGAAGGAGGCAGGCTATGATGGGTCGGGACGTCTCCTAGGACCCAGCCTGTCTGCTCTTTGGAACTTCAAGGGTGAAACAAAGGTGACGCCAATAAGCTTGGGCAGCGTTTCCCGCAGGAATGCATGAATGTCCTCACCCTCAATATTTTCAGGAAATCCTAGAAATCGGATGTTGTCCCTCCGACTCCTGTCCTCTAAGTCTGTCATCTTGCTGCGAAGAAACAGGAGTTTTTGGTCTCTATCCTGTAAAGAAGCGGCTTGTTCCAACCCCATTACGTGGGTTAGAAAGCCTGCAATATCCATACGGATGGATTTAGTTTACGCAGTCAATGAGGCCATTGCACCATCCATCCCCTCCAACCTGCGACCCACCGCCGAAATTTCCTGGAGGATGCGATCCATGGTGGATACCTGGGCAGAGTCCGCCATAACGTGGTGTCTGGCAGGTGGCAGTGCCACAGAGGTAGGGGGAGGCCCCTTCGTCTGAAGTAAGGCCTCAGAGAAGAGCAACTGTCTTGCCAGCTTGCCTGAGTTCTTATTAGACGACCGGCCGTCTGGCATCTCTGGCCCTGTCACAGAACCTAGCAGCGGTGGTGTGAGAGACCGGGAGTCCTCTCCTGAGGTTGGTGTTGGTCAAACTCTGTGTGGCAGGATGGAGGGGGGGAGGCGGAAGGGTCTTGGTCCCCACTGCAGCATGTCCGATGGGTAGCACAGTCCAAGTGAAGCCTGTGGTACAGACCGTGCTCCAATAAAGGAAGAAGGTCGCAGCTCTGAGGTAAATAGGCTTCCGTCCACTGTGAAGGAGATGTGACGGCAAAGGTGAGGACCTCGATCTCAGTGTGCAGGGGCCTGGGCATCCTGCCAGGCGGAGAATACTGGCTGTCCCACACGTGGTGGGCTGTCTTCCGACAGTAATCGTGGTAGTCGATGCTCCTCTCCACGCCCGCACTCTCAATGGTGGAAGGGGGGAGAAACAGGGGGCATGGGCTACATCCGCTGTCCCAACAGTGTAGTGTACGGCCCTCAAGGACCCCAGCGAGCCTCCAAAATGACGGCTAAAAAAACGGGATCCTGTGTTACCACTCTGTCAGTGTAGTAGATCTGCCAGGCTCCATCCAAGCCAGCTGGGATAGAGCATAAAGTCTGGAAAGGGGCCATGGGTGTGGTGCCACTCTGGTTGTGGTGGCAGCCTCCATCCTGCACCCCTCAGCCTGTCTCTGTTGAAGGCTTCTCCAGCCAAGGCTCCCAATCAACACAGGTAGCAAGGGGCGTGTAGGGGCACTGTCCACAACGAGCGTGCAGACCCTGCGCTGTCAGGTCACCCACTGCCAAGAAGAGTCCAATGTGCCTATCCATCCTCTCTGCCCCTCGGCCCCAGCACCGCCGCAGTGGCCTCCATCGGTTGACAGGTCCTCACCGTAGCAGCAGGGGTCCTCCAGCTAGGGGGGTAGGGCAAGTACAGGGAGGAGAAGATAGAACTCTCGATAGGGGGGGTGGCTCACCGCTGGGCCCCCAGAACAGCACGGGTCCGCCTCTGATGCCCGGCACTAGCACCTCTCCAACTGCTCTAAGGGCGGTGCCAGGCCTGGTCCAGAAGGCTGACCACGAAGGGCTGAGGGTCTGGGTCCTCACCACAAGCTGCGTGCAAGCGGCAGTGAAGAAAGCTGACCAGGGTGGTGGTGGGAGGGGCCACCGATGCGGAGACACTTAGGAGCGCCTGCTCCGTACAGGCTCCATCCGGCTGCACTCAGGAGTACCGGGCTCTGCAAACATGGTAGGCCGCAGCTCCGTCCCAGGCGGCACTCCATGCAGCACCAGTTAAATCGGGGTCGCGAGCCCGCGTCACCTTCGGAAAGCATTGTCACCGCCGTGGCACCCTCTCGTTGTCCCCATGACACCGAAGAGAAGCTCCGTGCACCCACAGCGTCCCCGGCCCGAGCCTTGCCGCCTCACAGAGCACATGCTTCAGGTGGCCATCATATCCCGTGGCCAGACCACGCCCCCGCCCAGTGTCATTTTAAAGGCAGGCCTTCCTTGCTGGCTGCTTTTAAACTAACGTTATATGAAAATTCGACTTTGGAATTAAAAAGTAATTCCAAAGTCTTAAACTACATTATGTTTACATATAAGTCACCCCTAAGGTGTGCCATATATGCCCCTAGAGTTAGGTGCCATGTAACTATAAGCAGGGACCTTATAAAAATTATTTTATAAGCCCTCGTGAGGTAAAATAACCAAATTATTTTTTCCCTCACTGTAGTGAATGTCTTCCATAGGCTAAAATGGGGAGACTTTATTTTAATTAACAAAGTCCCCTTAAGTGTCAGATACCTTAAGTTTGGTATCAAATTAACTGTTATAATAAATCTCACAACTTACAATTGTTGGATTTAATATAACTAGTTCAGGTAAAGAGTTGCCAACTTCAGCTCTGTAGTGCCCTTTTCTGATTGGCCAGCCTCTGGCAGCCTGCCCAAGCTGCCTTAATGAGGTATGAAGTGGCCTGGGCTGAACACAAAGAATGTGCCTGGGGGAAGAGAACTACCTCAGCGGATTGGGAAGCAGAAAGGGGAGGAGGGAAGTCAAATTGGTCTTCAAAGGCCAGGAAGGACATCCTGCAACCCAGACAATTAGGTACCCTCTTGATTAGATTATGAGACGGCAGGACAGGGGTGTGTTTAGGTTTTTTAGCCACACCAGTAAGTGGGCTCAGCCAGATGTAACCTCCAAAATCACTTTCAGCCATGATGGATTTTTGAAGAATGTTGCTCCCTAGGACTGATTTTTGCCACACTTCCCAGGAAGTGGTCATCACAGGGGGAAGGACCCTGCATCTGATTGGAGAGCCAGGACACCCCTGTTTTTCACCCAGGAGCAAGGATAAATATGGTAGAGCTGCACCCACACCTCAGATCCATACAAGGAAGAACATCAAAAAAAGAAGGACTGCCCTGCTGGACCCCTGACCTGCACCTGGACACTGCACTCTGAAGGACTGCACCAGCTGCACACTTGGGCTTCACCTCAAGAAGGACTTTGTCTGGCTTCAACTGGTTCAAGGAGGGATTCCCTATTTGCTGCAGGTGAACAATTGCTAACCAGAATCCCATGTCTCAGATCCTGATGAAACTGGCCAGCTGACCACTGTCTAGTGGCTGTTTAAAGTTTGAGCCAGGTCCCTTCTCGGAGTTGTAGTCTGCATCCTCAAGGAGCACCTCAGAGCTTCTGAAACCTTGGGGTGAGCTGTGGACTCCAAAAGAAGATCCAGAAGTTTGGAGATGATTTTTGGAAAAAGCTCCATAAAGGGAACGACCCGCCGTCACAACTCTAGCCGGCATGCCTCAACCCCGACCAGGCCTGACTTGCAGGTTCGTCCCACTGAAGAAAATCGCTGAAAAAGTGACTACGTCTGAACATAGAAAGTTGACCCGGACCTCCCGCACAGTGTTTCGTAAGAGGGCTCCAGGGATGTCGGATCAAGAGCCAGGTTTGCCCCGGTCGAAGGATTTTCATCTTGAAAAATTGTCTATGTCTGAATGTAGAAATCTTCACCGAGGGCTCCCGTGAAGCGTATCCGAGGAAGGGCTCCAGGGAGGACGGATCGGACTGGTGACTTTGTCCCGCTGAAGAAAACCTTTGTGAAAACGACTACGTCCGAAGGTAAACTTTTGACTGATGCCTCTCGCTTCCTGTAGCTGAGCAGGGCTGCATTGCGGTCTGCCTTAAACTTTGACTTTGTACCGGTCGAGGTGTGACTAGATGACCAGGTTACTGCTATTTGTTTCTAAGCGCTAAAAAACACTGATTCTTTGAAAAATCATATCCCTGCTTCCCCTTATCAGATTTTATTTGTTTTGGTGTCATTTTAAAGCTAAAAATAGTTCCTATTTTTAAAAATTGGTCTTGAATTTTTAAACTGTTTCCAGCGTTTTATTTAATTACTGGTTTCTGATAGTTGAATGCTTTACACTTTGTCTCCTAAATTAAGCCTTCTTGGTCATTGCCAAGCTACCAAGGCATGAGCTGGGCTTAATTTATTGAGACCTAACTGAACCTAGTGGGGGTTAGGGGCCTGCTGCTAGGTGTAGGTACACACTTTCTAACACCTTGTATGAGTGGCTGAATGGGTGAGTGAATGTGAATGTCCTGGGCAGCTGGGCTTGTGCTGGCGGTCCTGTCCTGTCCTGGGAAGCTGGGCTTGTGCTGGCGGTACTGTCCTGGGCAGCTGGGCTTGGGCTGGCGGGCCTGTCCTGGGCAGCTGGGCTTGTGCTGGAGGTGGCCTCCTGGGCAGCGGGGATGATGGCGGTCTTCTCCGCCGTGCTGCTCTTCCCAGACTTGCCGGGTTTCTTGTGGCCCTTCCCCACCTTGGAAGGTGTCACAGCTGACTCCACACTCCCACCGGGACCCCTGGGAGCGGCTTTGGTGGCTGGAGTCTTCCCCCTCTCCTGCCGGGCACTGGCCAACTTCTGATGCTTCACAGGTGGGGGACTGTCTGTGCTGTGGCTACGTACCACACTGGCTGCCCTGGTGTCCGGTGCACTCCAGATTCCGGTGACTACAGGCACCACTGGTCCCGTAGATGTTGTGGCTGAGTTGCTAGGTCGGGACCTATGAGACGGACAGGGTGGGGGAGGTGTGGGAAAGAGGTCAAGGTTGGACAGGAAAAGTTTTTGGGACACACTGGGACGGGTAGCTGGAGGGGGTCTGGGACTGGAGGAAGAGGTGGTGGTTGTAGGAGGTGTACGTTTGCTGACTTTGGGTGAAGGAGCATGCGCTGGAGGCTGTTGTGAGGTGGATGGCTGTTGGGTGAGTGTGTGCCTGTGTTTGTGTATCTTGGGAGGGGGCGTCACAGACACACTGGAAGAGGACACAGGGGACGTGTGAATGGTAGTGGGGGTGGAGACTGCACGTGACCAGGGTGTGGTGGTGGGTGTGCTGCTGATGGTAGTAGTGGCTGTAGAGGTAGTGCATGCAGGTGTGAGTGTAGACAAGACTGGGAGGGAGGTAGGAGACGAGGAGTAGGGGGACACAGTGGAGGCAGTGGATGTTGGTGTGTCTGCATGTGTGTGATGCTTGCATGAGTGCCTGTGGGATGTGTGGTGCTTATGTTTGCCTGAGCTTCCCTTGTGTGTTGACGTGTGTGCATGCTGGTCTGTAGGTGTGCTTGGGATAGGCTGAGGTACAGGGGATGGGGTCGGGGTGGAGGAAGTTGGAGGGGGGAGGCTAGACACAGGGACAATGGCTGCCATCAGTGCTGAGGCCAGAGTCTGAAAAGCTTGCTGAAGGGCCGCCTGACCAGAATGAATGCCCTCGAGGAATGCATTTGTCTGTTGCAACTGTCGTTCTACACCCTGGATGGCATTTAAAATGGTAGACTGCCCAACAGTGAGGGACCTGAGGAGGTCAATGGCCTCCTCACTGAGGGCAGCAGGGGTGACTGGGACAGGGCCTGAGGTGCCTTGGGCGAAGGTTATGCCCACCCTCCTGGGTGAGCGGGCACGGAGCAAAGGCTGAAGGGCTGCTGAGAGGGCGGTGCTGGTAGGGGGGGTGGCGGCTGTACCTGTAGATGGGGGTGGCACAGATGTTGCCGCTACCACAAGGGAGCTCCCATCAGAGGACGAGTCCGTGTCACCGGTCTCAGCTCCTTTCCCCGCCGTGGAGCTCCCCTCGCCCTCCGTCCCACTGGTGAAGTCTGAGTCTGTAGTGTGGCCCTCCATGGCCATGTGGGATGCAGCCCCCTCGTGCTCCGGTGCCACTGCTCCTCTGCCTGATAATGCTAATGCACACAAGAACAGGGAGACCACAAAAAGGGGGGGACGACAGAAGAAAGGCATGCATTACCGCTACCGTTGGCGGACACGACAGACACAGAAGCCCCCTGCACTACGCCGCTCTCTTGGGCTCCACTGTTCAATTCCTGGGAGATGGCCTACAAGGTTATGGATGACATCTGCACACATAAATGACACAGGAGGCTGACTAGGTGTAGTTGGCACTCTACAGAGGTGGGGTGGGGTGCCACATGGCCTGCCTTATGGAGGGGCCTTGCCTACGGAACTCGCCCTGGCCTAGGGAAACCCACAGCCCACCTCCCCCACCCAGACACCTCCACTGCGAGCAGTCAGCAGAATGAGAGTATACTCACCCCTTTGTGGCTACTGTGATGCCCTCAAGCGCCCATCTAACTCCGGGTAGGCCACCGCCAGGATCCTGAACATCAGAGGGGTCATGGTGCGACGGGCACCCCTCCCACGTTGGGAGGCCATCCCCAGCTGAGCCTACGCCGTCTTCTTGCTCCAGCGGCGAATGCCCTCCCATCTTTTCTGGCAATGGGTGCTAAGTCTGTGGTAGACCCCCAGGGTCCGGACGTCCTTAGCGATGGCACGCCAAATATGTATTTTCTGGTGGGCGCTGACCTACATGAAATATACAGGGGGAAGAGTAAGTAGTTACCAACTGCACCGTCAAACTGATTGGCCCCCATCCCTAGCATCTGCAGCACTCTCCCCCGTTCCTTCTTACGTCCAGCCCTCTCCACACAGGCTTAGCCCATACACCATGCTCCCTGTGTACTTACCTGTTTTCCTGGAGGCCCGTAGAATAGCGTGTACTGGGGAAGGACCCCATCCACGAGTTTCTCCAACTCCTCCAATGTGAAGGCAGGGGCCCTTTCCCCAGACACTCGAGCCATTGTCTCTTCCAGACCGAGTTCACAGCAGCACTTGCAGTGTAGGTCCTCTCCTGTCGAAGATCAGGAATCGAGTAATTGAACAGATAGAAAATGGCGGTCACGTCCGCGGCGGTGCGTACCGTCACTGCCGGCGTACATCGTCATTGGCTCCTGGGACCCATAGGGTCCAATGTTAACCAATGCAGCATTACGCCATGGTCTTCGACCGGCTACCGCGATGGCGTACAACGCCAGCGCAGTTACCTCACATCCCATTGTCCCACTTTAGAGGTCAGGCAGCCGCCATTTCATGGGCCCACATGGTTTCATCTTCAACTACATCACACATACCTAGGCCTAGACTCAACACACACACAGGCCACCTTTTGTGTATGAATGGTGTTCTGTGTACTGTGGGTACGTACCTCTGATTTGTTTGACTCTGTGCTCGCTGTTGTCCTTCATAGGCACTGTCTGCTGGGACATGTGAGGAGATGGCGGCATCCTCCGGTGTACCGACCGTTGGTGGACCTGTCGATAATGGAGGAGCGACATGTGATTATCACATACAGGCTTGACCGTGCCACAATCCAGGAACTGTGCACCCAATTGGAGCCAGACCTGATGGAAGCTATCCGCCATCCCACAGGAATCCCCCCTCAAGTGCAGGTGCTGTCAGTGCTCCATTTCCTTGCAAGTGGGTCTTTTCAAACAACAGTGGCCATTGCATCTGGGATGTCCCAGCCTATGTTTTCCAACATATTGTCCAGAGTGTTGTCTGCCCTTCTGAAACACATGCAGAGCTACATCGTTTTTCCTCAGGTGGAGGATTTGCCTACAGTGAAAGGTGATTTCTATGCCCTGGGACTGATCCCCAATATCATAGGTGCCATTGATGGGACACATGTGGCTTTGGTCCCCCCCCACAGGAGTGAACAGGTGTACAGAAACCGGAAGAGTTATCATTCGATTAATGAACAGATGGTATGTTTGGCAGACCAGTACATCTCCCATGTGAATGCCATGTTCCCTGGCTCAGTGCATGACGCCTACATCCTGCGCAATAGCAGCATCCCTTATGTGATGGGTCAACTCCAGAGGCACCGTGTGTGGCTATTAGGTGAGCACCTGGGAGCAAGACAGTGAGAATGGTTGTCTGGGTCTGGGGATATCCCTCCAGGTTAGTGTGTGTCTAACAGTTGTCCCTCACCATTTGCAGGTGACTCTGGTTACCCCAACCTGTCATGGCTACTGACCCCAGTGAGGAATCCCAGGACAAGGGCAGAGGAATGCTACAATGAGGCCCATGGGCGAACTAGGAGGGTGATTGAGCAGACCTTCGGCCTCCTGAAGGCCAGGTTCCGGTGCCTCCATATGATAGGTGGATCCCTATTGTACTCACCAAAGAAGATCTGCCAGATCATCGTGGCCTGCTGTATGCTTCACAAGTTGGCTTTCCGATGACAGGTGCCTTTTCTGCAGGAGGATGGTCCAGATGGCGGTGTTGTGGCAGCTGTGGAGCCTGTGGACAGTGAAGACGAGGAAGCAGAAGAAGAAGACATGAACAACAGGGACTCAGTGATCCAGCAATATTTCCAGTGAGACACAGGTAAGAGTACAGACCTGCCTACTACATGTACTTTAACACTACTGCCTCTCTTCTGTCTGTCGTTTTCACCCAGTGTATGGTCACTGAGTTGTCACTTTCCCTTACGATTTCACAGATGTGGGTCCCATTGTGTGACATCTGCTTAGATTCATCATGGACTAGAGCTGTGTGACATAGGTATGTTGACATTACCAATGAAAAAGCTATTTGACACAGTTATTGCTAATACAGTATTCCGAAATCACAGACAGACTCCAGATTGTTTTGTGCTTTAAGGGTGTTTATTTAAGTGCTCAATATTGGAGGGGGTTGTGAAATGGTGAGGGGGTGATGGTGGAGGAATGCCCATGGCAGAGTCCAGTCTATTAGTCTCACAGGTGCATTGCCCATATGGGCATAGGAAGTGGAGCTGGGGCAGCTTAAGGATGGACAGGGTGACAAAGTGGGACAGTGGGATGACAATCAGGGTGGTCTCATTTCTTGGTGGGGGTCTTGGCATCGTTCTTTGTCTTGTTCCTTGATCTCAGGGACCGTTTGCAAGATGGTTCTCCCTCTGCAGGGGGTGGGGTGCTGGTGTGGTGGTCCTGTGGCGAGGCGTCCTGTCCACTAGCGCCGGCGGAGGTGGTGGGCAGTTCATCATCCAGGCTAGTGTCAGGGGCCCCTTGCTGTGCCACTGTGTCCCTCCTGGTGTTCACAAGTTCCTTCAGCACCCCTACGATGGTGTTCAGGGTGGAGCTGATGGTTCTGAGTTCCTCCCTGAAGCCCAAATACTGTTCCTCCTGCAGGCACTGGGTCTCCTGAAACTTGCCCAGTACCGTTGCCATCGTCTCCTGGGAGTGGTGGTAGGCTCCCATGATGGAGGAGAGGGCCTTGTGGAGAGTGGTTTCCCTTGGCCTGTCCGCCCCCTGTCGCACAGCAGCCCTCCCAGTTCCCCTGTGTTCTTGGGCCTCCGTCCCCTGGACCGTGTGCCTACTGCCACTGCCCCCGATCCCTGTTGTTGTTGGGGTGGTGGGTTAACCTGGGTTCCCTGTAGTGGTGGACATACAGCTGATTGACGTGTCCTGGGGACAGAGATATGGGCCCGCTGGGTGGGTGCTGTGCTGGTGTTTCCAAAGGGGGGAAGGTCTGTGGTGGCCTGTGACTGGGTGAGAGGAACAACTGTCCCGAGGTCCCCGATGGGCCGGGCTGGTCATCTAGATCCAGTTGGACAGAGCTGCTGTCATCACTGTGGGCCTCTTCTGTTGGTGGTGCGGACATGTGTGGACCCTCCTGTCCGGTGACGTTGGGTAGGGGTCCTGTAGGGGTATAAAAGGATGGTTATTACATCTGTGTGTGTCATGGTGTGCAAAGGGTGGGTGACCGTGTACCCCAGTGCTTGCATTCCTGTGTGGGACCTTGTGTGATGATGGTTTAGGGGGGTGTATGGGTATGTGCAGTGGACATGCTTTAGTGATGGGTGTCCGTGCTTTGTTTTTGCATGCAGGGCTTGGTGTTGGGATGGGTGGTTTGTGATGTTGGGACATATTTGAGGAGTTGGAGTGCTGGGGGTGAGGGTGGGGGTATGTGATGGCATGCATGTAGGGTGGGGGATGTAATAGTCTCTGTGTAGTAAGATTTGTCTTACCAGAGTCCATTCCTCCACCTACTCCTGCGAGGCCCTCAGGATGCAGAATCACCAAGACCTGCTCCTCCCATGTTGTTAGTTGTGTGTGAGGAGGTGGGGGTCCGCCGCCAGTCCACTGAATCGCCAGGTGGTGTCTTGAGACCACGGAACACACCTTCCCCCGTAGGTCGTTCCACCTCTTCCTGATGTCATCCTGATTTCTTGGATGCTGTCCCACTCCGTTGACCCTGTCCACTATTCTTCGCCATAACTCCATCTTCCTTGCAATGGAGGTGTGCTGCACCTGTGATCCGAATAGCTGTGGCTCTACCCGGACGATTTCCTCCACCATGACCCTGAGCTCCTCCCCCGAGAACCTGGGGTGTCTTTGCCGTGCCATGGGGTGGTGTAGGTGATGTGTGGGGTGGAGTGTGTGGTTATAAGTGTGCTGATATGTAGTGGTGTTTTGTGTGAGGTGCGTGGAAGTTCTGTGGGTGTTGGTGTTGTGTGCCTGTGGATGCTGTTGTTCTTGCTGGTGCTGTTTCTCTCTGGCCTTCTTTCGGAATTTTTTGTCATAGGGGTTTGTGGGTGATGTGGGTGGGTGTTTTATATTGTATTGGGTGTGTGGGAGTTGTGTGTGTATGTGTATTAGGTGTATGTATTTCGAATTGTCCAATGGGGCTGTGTTTTGTAAAAGTGTGTGTATTTTGAGCGCAGCGGTGTGTACCGCCAATGGAATACCACGGTTGAAAGACCGCCGCGTGGATTCGTGTGTCGTGATAGTGTGAGCGCTTTTCTGTTGGCGTGACGGTGGAGGATTTGTTTTCGCCAGTTTATCACTGACCTTTGGTGTGGCGGACTTGTGTGGGTGTCTGAATTTTGGCGGATTCCGAAATGTGGGTCATAATAGCTGTGGCAGAATTCCGCTGCGGTGTGTTGGCGGTCTTCTGCACGGTGGTAAGCCGCTTTTACTGCCAATGTTGTAATGTGGGCCAATATCTCCAAAGTATTTCACTACAAGTGATACTGCGAATTGCACTCCCCACAATTTTTACATCATTTAATTAAGCCACACTTGCTACATTAACCAAAGATCATATGTAAAAAAATAATGTGGTTAGTATTATGCCTGATGCAAAACTACGAACAAATATAATCCACTGTTGAATTTTCCGCACCCTTTTGGAGACATCACCCTGATAGGCCGAATTATGTCTTAAACAATGATAATCCACATAGTGAGAAGACCATATATTCATTTTTTCTTTCTGAAAGCTGATGAAGATGTTTCATCCACACTTAATTTTTGGATATCCCTTTGTTGACAACACCACTGATAGGCCATATGCCTTACACAGTGCTGATCTGTGTAAACAGGAGACAATCTAGTTGTTTTCATCTGAAAATCCTATGAAGATATTTCATTCCAACTTATTTTTTGGATATCCTTTTCTTCACATCACCATTGATAGGCCGAATGATGTCTTAAACAATGATGATCCACATAGAGAGAAGACCATGCAGTCATTTTCTTCCAAAAATGCTATGAAGATGTTTCATCCACACTTCATTTTTGGATATCTGTATGTGGACATCACTCCTGATATGTCAAATGATGTCTTAAACAGTGATGATCCATGTAGAGAGAAAAACATATTTTTTTAAAGCAGACATACTGTGACCACATTTCTTCCACACTTTTTGACAACTTTTTCAAGACATGATCCCTGATAGGCTGAATGATATACTAGGCAGTAAAGATCCACATAGAAGACTGTATCTCATATTTTATTTCACAAATCTTTCTTAGAACTTTGACTGAAGCAATAATAGGTAAGAATTAGGAGGTTTGAAAGGCAGTTTTTGTTTGAATTGCAGACGGCTGTCATTGCACTCTTTCCATCCAGTTTGAGTCTTTAAATAGACAGTATAAATGTCCAGATGTAATATTAAGGGCTGTTTGGAAGATGATAGCCAAAGTTCACTATGTTCTACCAGAAATTGATATGTGTCCAGCTTTAAAGTTTGTAATTTTCGTGTCCAATGTTGTTACATCTGTTCTGCGTCATCGAAACATTGCTATAATATATTTACCACTTTGCTGTAAATGCAATGCAGACAATGCATTTGATTTACACTTCGATAGGTCATATTTTGATCACTCTTTTTTATTAGTTTATTAAAAGACGCACTTTTAGAATCCATCAGAGTTAAGTAGAGAAATTGCTCAGATTGAATTTCAGTGGTGGATGAGAAAGAGCAATCTTCACACTCAGGGTTCCATGTATAACATAGTCTAAGCATGTCATCAATATTTACATCTTCTTCTTCTAAAACTCAAAGGATCACCATAATAAATTCCTGTGCATCTTGTTGAGCACCTAGAATAAATAACTACAGGTCCACTATATTTGTCTATTAGTATTCGAATGCCTGAAGTGGAATGCATTACACTTCTGCCATGAGATACCAGTTGAAGGTAATTAAACAATGTTCTGCACAATGTGTTCCATGGTTTTACTTGAATTACATTTACAACATGTGGTAGATGAAAGAGAATATTGAGAACAACATTAGCATAGCAGTTTACACCTTTAGTGTTATTCAATTGGTAACCTGCAATATCTCCATCACTTTCCAATATTCTTTTCTTGACACCTTACTGTTTAACCTTGCTTTCTGTCTTTTTTGTAATTTCCTTGACTATTTTGCCAGTTTCTGCTTAGGACATAATACCCATTTTTCTTAACCAGGATACTGTCCCAAATGTAGAGCATATTTATTTCTTAATCTGTTGCACTCTCTCACACAATTTGCATCTGCACTAAGCTTCTTCTCATCAAAATCAACCAGAAACAAACCAGATAATGTTCAAACTTGGGACAATACTAAATATGACTTTCCTTCTTTAAAAACTGCACTTCCCATATTAATAAATCCAGCATCAACACTTAAGTCTTGACAAATCAATTGATTACTGCCAAATACTGCTACAGTTCCATTTGTACACAAGGGCCTGTCAATGCCTTTTTTTAACCTCTTCAGTTACCCCCTCTTACATATTTCTAGGAACAATCTCTCCTTTTTCAATGGGACTCCCATCTTTCATCTCATATTATCGACCAGTTGAATCAACAGTATGCACTAATGTGTTCTCTTGTAAATACCTTTCTTTATTAAACAAGGCTTTGTAATGGAGATATGCTTCCATTCCTCTTTAAAGATTTTACAAAAATTACTTTTATTCGTCAGTCTTTTCCTTTGGCTGCATCGCTTCATACATAACACTGTTTTATTAAGTGTTCTCATTCTAGTGAGAATCAAAATAAAAACCTTCCTCTTTAAGGCAAATGCCTTATCAACTAAAGCCCCAATACGTTCTTCTTGTTTCAGTACTTCCAATCTCTTCTTTTACTCAATATTTTTAATAAGATTCTAAATTACCCTGGCACATAACATTCCAACTCTAATTTGTTTGAACTGTTGCTGTCTTCAGTTCATTTATCTGTCTACCTGGTTTCCTTAGTGATTTCTTACTCCTCACCTGATGTGATTTGTGTCCTTTCTTGATTGATTTCAAACTTTCCTTTTCATTTACATCATTTTGCACACTTTTCAGTTTCCCACAGATAGCTTTAAGAAATGTTCTGCTTCTCTTACTAGCAGCTTTTTTATCTGTAACCACATTGTCTTCACTTTGCACCTTTTGTTTCTCTGTTGCAAGTACATAGTATGCTTTACTCAGTTTGTTTTTCTTTCTGCTTTTTTGGCATCTGGAATGTCTCTTAGTAAAAACAAAAATATCTGAAACACAAAAAATTATCAACAGATTTACATTTACATTATACACTGTTCAATTACATATTGTTATAAAATAATTTTAATACAATCAGTCACACAACTATTTTGTAGGCACTATACATCTATTTTTTATTATTTGCCTGGGTGTGTCGCCATATCAAAGAGTGTCTACCTGGGAATCTCTTTTTATGTGTCAGTGTGTATTTGTGTATATTAGTGAACATATGAGTGTGACAGTCAACATGCCACTGGCGTTGGGGAATAACAGTGTATACCTAAGTGTCTGAGCATATGCATCAGAGTGTACATGAGTGGTACAGTCAATATATTACTCTACCACAGTGAATGCAATTCTATATGAGTGAGTTCCTAAGTACATAAGTGTATGTGTCTGTGTATTACTCTATTTATCAGTCAGTTCTTGACTGTCTCATTGTATATATATCAGTGTGCATAAAGGTGTATATAGAGATTTATGAGTATATGTCTTGGTTTCTTAGCATAAGTATCATAGTGTGCCTAGGAATGTTACTGTATACACAACTATATGCCTGGGTGTATTAGTCTATGCATAATTGTGTATCTGGTTGTTATACTAATTGCACAACTGTATTCATAAATTTACTCTGTGATTATGTTTTCAAATACATAATTTCCTATAGATCTGTTTCACTTGATATGCCACTAGGAGTATCCGTATAACACAAGGATTGTGACACATACAGTAGGTGACACACTGCATTTACATCGCAAAATATTGAACTTCAACTGCTGAACCTATAAGCTACAATTTCAAACTATGTGGCTTATTTACAAGCCTCATGGAGCAGGGCGGCGCAGCAAATGTCGTATTGCATGACTCCATGCCACAGAAAAAGGGGAGAAATGCATCATGTCTACCAGATATGGCACATTTCTGTCCTCTCCCCTTGCGCTGGCACACAGATACCTGCCTAGCACCAATACAGGCACCCTTGCACCATGGTGCAAGGATGCCTGTGTTGTGAGGATGGTTCTTTTTCTACAGGGAGGGACACCATTCTGCACAAACAAAAATCAAGAGAGGTTTTTTGATCTTTTCATATTTGCTGCAGAATGCAGCACACATAGAAAGAAAAAAAGCAGGAAGAAATAAAGAAATTTCTACCCGTTGCATCACTTTTACGCCGCCTCTGAGGTGGCTTAAGAATACAACGCATTCCCAGACTTGTAAGTTCCTTTGCGTTCCGTGGGTGTTATGTGGGAACACCCATAGCAACACCCGTGGAAAGCCTCTTTCAAGCAGTTTTATGAGAGAAAGGGGTCCAAATTGACAAGGCTGTGAAAAGCCACCCAAGGTGACTTTACGTGGCCTTGTAAATATGTGCTGCCACACTGTGCCACTGGGGCATCAGAAATAAATCTGCTCCAGTGGCACAGTGTGCCGTTAGGGCCTCATAAGTGAGGCCCTCTATGTCAGATTAGAAACAGATACCACCATCCCTATAACTAATATACATTCTATTTTAGACAGAGCGTTTCTCTAGAAAAAAGGAACTGAATGCTTTTCTAAGTGGTTAAAAAAACCACCTCAACTTACAAGTTGAAGTGTGTATTTAAAATCTACAGTACTGAACAAAAGGCATGGTTTTAAAATTTGTACTGTTAATCATTTTCTAAAATGATAAATGCATTACTACAAATTATGGCTGAGTTAATATAGTTCTATCTATATCTGAGTTAATATAGTTCTATCTATATCATATACACTTTTATCACTCTTAGTTACAAACACAGTTTGCTTTGAAACCAATATTCTAATTCTCATACCTGTTAATAGTTTTTTTGATAGATAAAATACTATTACAATATCACTTTGACTCTTTTTTTATATAACAATTAAATCTCAGAATAAGAATGGCACACCACTTTTGGACCAAGGAACCCGAAATGGCACCTTTTCTCTCAGTGATGTTGTCCTAGTTATCAAATCACAAATTATGTTTCAAGTTTTATCTATCTTATCCGACATCTGAATTGTTAGTGACTGTTATCCCTTTCCTGTGTTTTTAGAAAAAAGCCCAATTTTCTACTGTGTGCTGCCGCAGTTACAATCTGTCACAGCGCTCAGCGCAACCTCCCCCCCCCCCCATGTAAATTCCCGATGGAGTAGCGACTCCAGGCTGGGGGTTGAAAATATATTTATCATTGTATTTTTCTAATGTTTCAGGTACAATTATAATTGAAAGATTATAGTTATTTGGAAAAAAACATTTTTCCACTTCCATCTATAGCAAAACCTCTCCTATTTGGAGATTGTAAGTTTGCTTTGAAAGCTCCCCTTCCCCTGACACTCTTTCTTCTTAGTTGCCAGAGTAACCACTTCTACAGCACACTACTGTACTAGTGGCTCAGAAGTTCACAGTATTTTATCTTAGCAGCAGACTAGCTTTAATGTGTTCTGCAGAAGGTGTAGTTGACTATTACAGAATGTAAGCATATCTAAAATGGGGTAACTTTCCTTATAAAAAATAAGAACCAATAACAGATTGCCTGACCTAACATTTTTAATCACAGCCTATTTTTTATTTAGTTATGTAGTTATAATATCCAATAAAATATGATCTTTTTTTAAATCCAGTGTTCCCACCATTTCCCCCCGCCTCACATTTTGAAAACTCCGTCATTCAGCTGCAGCCTTCTCCTGTGTGCTACTGCTCCTTTCCTTCAAAATGGTTAGAGTATGGATTGTATGTCACAGCTCTGTTTCTTTGGGCTACTGAGTGTGCTGGAAAGAGTGATCTTGACAGAAACCTGGATTTGCCTAGTGTGGATATAACTTGGTTCGCCAAGAGAGAGCTAAAGTGGCAACAATTGCTTCCACTGGTTGAAAGATAAGAGATTGTAAACCACCTCACCTCATGATTGTGCACTGCAGTGGTAATGACCTGGGCACATTGACTGGGGTTGGACACCTTTCTTCATTAATGATTTTTTTTCCTTCACCCTGCCTTTGTGTTTTGTAACATTTACCAAAGGCAGAAAGGGAGGTGCTCAGCTGAATTCTGTTCACAGATAGACAAAGCCAGGACATGTTAATAAAACAGTTTCAGCATTCCTGGGAGACCATTATATGGGCTTGATGTACAATAATAATCTACACTTTGACATGGATGGCATATACAGAAGAGATGGAGTTCACTTCACAGACTAAGGCAACAAGGGATTTCTGAGCAACTTGAAACGCTGCATCCACTCTTATGTGTAATAATGATATATACACAATAAACACACCAGCTCTTTTTAGACCCACACTATCTCCCAAACATTATTTAAATTTAAAATGAAATCAGATTTTTTCTTTAAAAAACATTTTTTAAGCTACTACTCCATCACAGATTCACGAACCAAAAGCACACATTCAATGCACAACACCCAACATACTGTTCATATGTCTTTATTTCACTCTCTTCATGTTGCAGTACATTTCTCAATACCTCAGTGGAAGTCTAATGTGGTCTGTAAGTGGATGCATGGGTGTTTGAGTGGGTCTATAAATAGGTGTGTGACATTCTGAGTGGGTTTGTGAGTGAATTAGTGAGAGTCTGACTGGGTAGGTGAGTGGCTGTGTGAGTGTCTGAGTAGGTCTGTGAGTGGGTGTGTGAGTGTCTAAGTGAGTCTGTGAGTGGGTGCATGGGTGTCTGAGTGGGTCTGTGACTAGCTGTGAGAATGTCTGAGTGGATCTGTGAGTGGGTGCATGAGTGTCTGAGTGGGTCTGTGAGTGGCCTCATGAGTGTCTTAGTGGTCTGAGAATGGCTGCATGAGTGTTATAGTGGGTCTGTGAGTGGGTGCATGAGTGTCTGAATGGGTCTGTGTGTAGCTCCATGAGTGTATGAGTGGGGCTGTGAGTGGGTGCATTAGTGTCTGAGTGGGGATGTGAGTAAGTTCAAGAGTGTCTCAATGGGTCTGGGAGTGGGTGCTGGGGTGTCTGGATCTATGAGTGGGTGTATGAGTGTCTAACTGTGTGAGGAGGTGCATGAGTGTCTGAGTGGGTTTATGTTGGTGTGCATGACTGTATAAATGGGTTTGTGATTGGGTGCATGAGTCTGGGTCTGTGAGTGGGTGCATCAGTGTTTGAGTGAGCGTGAGGAGGTGCATGACCGTTTTGATGGGACTGTGAGTGGATGCATGAGGATCTGAGTGGGTCTGTGAGTGGTGTGTCACTGTCTGAGTGACTCTGAGTGGGTGTATGACAGTCTAACTGTGCCTGTAAGTGTTTAAAAGAGTGTGTGGCACTGTGAGTAGGTGAGCAGGTGGGTGTATAAGTCAGTAAGTGTGAGTAGATGCATGAGGGTCTGAATGGATCATTGACTGCTAGCATGATTGTCTGGGTGGGTGTGTGAGAATGTCATTGGGTCTGTGAGTGGGTGTGTAAATGTATGATTGGGTCTTTCCCCAGTACGAGTGTCAGTGGACCTGTCAATGGGTGCATGTGTGTCTTAGTGGGTCTGTCAATGAATGAGAGTATTTTTAAATGGGTGCATAGGTTTCTGAGCAGATCTGTGAGTGGGTGCCTAAGTTTTTAAGTAAGATAGTGAGTGTATGTGTAGCGTCTGATTATATATGTGAGTGGGTGTGTCATATTCTGAGCGGGTATGTGAGTTTCTGACTGGCTCTATGAGTCGGTGCATAGTCACTGACTGGGTCTGTGAGAGAGTGAGAGTCTCAGTGCATCTGTGTGTGTGACTGTGTGTATGAGTGTCAGTGGGTCTGTGAGTGGATGTATGACTGGCAGAGGGGGTCTCTGAGTGGGTGTATAAGTGTCTCAGTGGGTCTGTGAATGGATGGTTAAGTGTCTGAATGGTCTTTGAGTAGGTGTATGAGTGTCAGTGGATTTGTGACTGGCTTCAAGAGTGTCTGTGTGAGTCTGTGAATGGGTACATGAGATTGTGAGTGGGTCTGTGATTGTGTGCGTAAGGATCTGAGAGAGTCTGTGAATGGGTGTGTCAGAGACTGAGTGTGTCTGTGAGTGGTTGCATGAGCAACAAAGTTGGTCCATGAGTGAGAATCTGTGTGGGACTGTGAGTGGGTGCATAAGAGTCTGACTAGGTCTGTGAGTGGGTGTGTGATTGTCTGAATAGGTCTCTGAGTGGGTGTGTGAGTTGCTGAGTGGGTCTGTGTGTGAGAATATGAGGGTCTGAGTCAGTGAGTGAGTGGGTTAATAGAGTCTGATTGAGTCTGTGAATGGGTTTGTCAGACTCTGAGTGGGTGCATGAGTTCCTCACTGGGTCTATAAGTGGGTGTTGTGAGTGGGTGAGTCTGACTAGGTCTGACTAGGTGCATAACTGTCTAGGTGGGTCTGTGAGTGGGTGTATGAGTGTCTGAGTGCGTCGGTGAGTGGGTGAGTGAGATTGACTAGGTCTGCAAGTTAGTATATGAGTCTGAGTGGGTCACTGAGTGGTTGCATGACTGTCTCATTGGTTATTCGTGAGACAGGGCCTCTTTTGACATAGTACCCCCTCACTTTTTTCCAGGAAAATTATGTGGTTTCAAACTGTAAGTGCCTTGGGTCCCTGCTAAACAAGTTCCAAGGGCCAGATGTATTTCCCCAAAACTGTACTTTGTTTGGCACGTCAGCCACCTTTGTAAGTACTTAGTAAATGGTACCGCTGGTACCCAGGGCATCAATACTGAAGAGCCCCCCCCCAGAACTGCACACCAGTTGTGCCACTCTGAGATGCCCCACATCAACCTCATGCAGACTGTCATTGCAAGTGCATGACAAGGTATATCCAAAGTTGCAAACTCGACATGGCACTCACCAAGAGTGCCATGTCCAGTAACACTGCATGCAATATAGGTAAGTCACTCCTCTGGAAGGCCTTACAGCACTAAGGCAGGGTGCATTATTATGCTTGTAATATGTGTGCAATATGGCCCTACTGTGTCTTTAGTGACATTTAGATATAATAAATGTACAGGGAAGCCATAGCAAATGAATGTGCTGGACACTGCTCATTACAAATTCCCCAGCTACATGATGGCCTCTCTGAACCCTGGCTTGTTTTTTATCAAACAACTCAGAATAATATACACATATTGATACCAGTGTTGGATGTTTTGTAAAAAAGTATCCAGATGTCACCTTTGAGGTGTCCCCCGCAACACCTAACAGCCCCGGCATGGCTGCTGACTGGTCCTAACTAGCCTGCCACCACAAGTCAAGATTCTGGGCTCCTGGGGTGAGAGCCTTTTTCTCTCAGGAACCAGAACACAAAGACTTTCTTGGCTGGCAGTGTTACCTCCTCCCCCAGGCAGACACCCAGCATCAGCAGTCAGCAGCCAGCATCAAAGGCTTTACCGCCTTTGAAATCTGACCTCTGTCTCTGCTGCTAGCAACAGATGGCCACCAACATTTTTGCCCCCACTTTAGGTGAGAAAACAGGAGGGAAACCTTGAAAGGATAGGAGGAGTAGACATCCCAAGTCTGCACCACCCCTCAGATGTGGCAGGCGAGGTGATCACTCCATTTCATTTTCCTCCATCTTGAATAGTCAATCAGGGTTAGGGATGTAACCCCTTCCTAAAGGAAGTGGTCACTTAGTAGGTTTAGCCACCCTAAGGTATATGGTGCATTGTCAGCTACCGGGTGCTCCCCCTAAATGCAGTAGTTAGAGTCTCTTCCTAGACCAAGAGATTGGATTCAATGGACACAGGAAGACCAGGAACATAGAAGACCTGAGGCATGAGAACTGAAGTTCTGCTGCACAAATAAAAAATAGCCAGACACTGCCTGCTGTCCAAGAACTCAACAATCACTGCTGAGGTTTCACCTGGAAACCAGAAGGGCTCTATAAAACCCCATAGCACCTCCAGACTTCTAAAGAATTGCCAAGAATCCCCTCTTTGAGTGAAGGCACCACTCTCTGCAACCTGCAGACAAGGAACTGACAAAGTCCTGTAAAGTGACCAGCTACTGACCAACGAACCAGACGCAGTAGCCCAACCAAATTTTGTTCAACAACCCTTAAGACTTGCCAATGTGCCACATTTGGTGGTATTGTGACTCTCCTGGGCTGTGGCATACTACTACCTAGGGTACCAGACCCCCAACATCAGACACCCAGTAGAAAAGTCAACTCCAGACTGTCAAAAGCCCAGAAGCAAGCACCAGTCAAAGGACTCGAGTTATTCTTCTGAGTATGTGTACACATCTGTTGATACTGCGAGTACAAAAAATACTTAGCACATCTCCAAGATAAGCCTAACTGCTTACCCACACTACCACAAAAACAGATCATTAGGTGTTCTGCTTTTTACCTCGGGATACCAAAGTGGGGTTAATTGGACTTTCTGCACAGTGCACGTCATTTTCATACACCATACAGAGAGCCAGCCTCCTACAATATTTGACTGGGTGTATGAGTGTCAGTGGGTGTATGAGTATCAATGCATCTGTGAGTGGGTATATGACTAACTGTGTGGGTCTGTGAGTGCATGTGTGAGTGTCTCACTGAGTCTATTAATTACTATATGAGTGTCAGTGGGTCTGAGAGTGGGTGCTTGATGGTTTCAGTGGGTCTGTGAGTGAGTGTATAAGTGTCTGTCTGGGTCTATGAGTAGGTGTGCAAGTGTCTCAGTGGGTCTGTGAGTAGGTGCATGAGTGTGTGAATGTGTATTATTTTTTGCCAAGGTTTGCGACATGGCGTTGCACAGGCCGGCGTCGCTAAGCACCACAATGGAGTTGTGACTCCATGATCTTGAAAAAATAAGTTTTTAACCTTTTTAAAGTCATAAGCGGTCCCTCAGACACGAATTAATAAACCCCATGGTGTCTGAGTACCTCTAATCTGACCCCTTTTATTATTTTTAGCCTCTATTTCTAGCCCCCTTAAAATAGCGGCCACAATTTTCTTCACAGGTTGGAGCCAGCTAATAACAGTAATCCTTCTATCAATTCTGAACAGGAGCTGCAACAGATCTGTGTCCCTATATATACAAATTTGTTTTTCACTTAATAACTAGAAAACCACTGAATGGATTTACATCAAAAAATAAAAAGGGTTCGTTCTGGACCAAGAACTACCTTTCAGCCCAATTTGGTGTAATTCTGTCCAGCAGTTCGGGCGATATCATTGTTGAAAATCTCTATAGAAAAATGAATGGGGAAAACATATTTTGAGACCCACTCTTTTTCTCGGCCCCTGCTTGACATATCACCCCAAAACTCTCCAGAAAGCAGCTGAAGTTTGTGTCGTATTTTTTGGGGAAATTTCATGAAGAATCATCAAACTGCAACAAAGTTATTAGCAAAATGAAAAACACTTTTTCTATTGAAAATAGGTCCTAACTATAACTACTGACATATATATATATATATATATATATATATATATATATGTATATATATATATATATATATGTTACAATGTTACAATTACTTTATATTTAGGTACTCTACTGTATTTAAATTTCATCTTGCATTAGAAATTGACTGAAAAAAATAAAGATGTCATCAATTATGTCATTGAACATGTCATGAGTGATGTAATATGTGAGGTCATAAGCAGTACATGGCAGGGGATCAGGGTATTGCTAACTCAGTAAATAATAACTGGTGAATTTGGGAGGTTTTTTAGTTTTTAAGGGCCTGATTTAGATCTTGGCTGTATTACCGCCAGTCCGCTGTGGTGGTGGACCTGAGAACACTGTCAAGCTGAGGGTGTTTTGCCCACCATATTTAGATGTTAAGGTCCTCCAGGTGGTTACTGGCAACAGATTGGTGACCATCCCTGGACCCAAAGGACATTGTACAAAGGCAATGGATATGGAATAGAGGTAGGTCACACAAACACACTGGGGCATGTTTATACTCTGTTTATACTCTGTTTGCAGCGAGTTAGCGTAATTTCTTTTATTCTAATTTGGTGCAAAACTAATGCCATATTTATAATTTTTGGAGTTAAAGTCATTTTTTTGGAAGAGGAAACCTACCTCCCTTTAATGAGATGCAAGGTAGGCGTTCCCGTGCAAAAGTGACTCTATGGCCTGAACGCTATATTTATACTCTCGTGCAAAAATGGTGCACAGGAGGGAGAAGGGGTCTAAAAATGGTGCAAAGCTTGCTTTTCCCCATTTTTTAACGCCTGGGTCAGGGCAGGCATTAGGGGACCTGTGGGCCTATTTCCATGGCCCAGGGACACCCCTCACACCAGAGGGACTGCAGAGGATGGGGGACACCATCCCAGGTAAGTACAGGTAAGTATTGCATTTTATTTTTTAAAGTGCCATAGGGGGCCCTGAAATCTCCTCCCTCCCCCCATATGGCACTGGGTGCAATTGCCATGCCCAGGGGATCCTGGTCCCCTGTGCTGGCCATTGGGGTGGTGGGCATGACTCCAGTCTTTTCTAAAACAGGAGTCATGTGGTATGGATGTTTTTACATCAGAAAATGACTCTCAGTAGGTTAGAGTCACTTTTTTTTACTCTAACCTGACTAACGTCATTTTTTGGTGCACAACCCTCTTTTTCCATAGTGCCAGCCCCACCCGACTAATGTCATTTTTTTTACGCTAGCCCACCCTTTGCACTGGCTTGCACCATTACAATAATGTGGTGCCTGACTGGTGCACAGAAATGGTGCAAGGCGATGCTAAACTTTTTGGTGCAAAACTGTTAGTGCAGTTTTGCACCAAAAAGTATAAATCAGGGCCACTGTAACTTAGCCAAATGTGTCCACCTGCACAACACAAAACACAACGCACCACCTACACACAATTATCCATTTTCATTCCAAAACCACACTCACACATGACACAACCACCAACACAACTACACACTCATCTACACAAACACACTTACACAAAGGCACAACTACACACACCATGACAACGATGGCCACACAGCAACAACACTCACATGAATGTTGCACACAGCAACACAACACTCAACATGCACATCAGACCTATATGCAAGAGGCACACATATTGACACAACCACACCACATACTCCAGCTCCATCCACCTCAACCAGCCATTCCTATCCCACACACACATATGAGTGCTGACTCACATACACAACTGACAGTGCAACATTACAGGTTCAGAGCCCCTTGCAATGTGCATACAGGGACTAAGTTGACAAGTGTAATTGTAACATCATTATGGTGCCAGCGTTCATTTGGCAAAGAACACTGACACCAGAATGACATTTGTGTATGTGTGTGATATTTCTCTTGTACCAGTGTGTTCCCATACATGCTGACACAACTGTTCCCCCAACATATGCATGTCACATTTAAAATTTTTTACTATGACACGTAGTGACAACTGTAGTCCTGGGTTCATGTGCAGTGACCAAGCAATAGACACATGTAATGGGGGTTCTCTACCTTCGAGTCCGGCGATGGGGGGGGGGGATGTTTTCTCCGTGGTCCAGTGGCAGCAGTGATGGAAGGTCTTGTTCACTCATGTCCAGTCAAAAACAGAAGTGGAATCAGGAAAAAAGGATAGATTTTAGCTCATTTTTGTCCCAATCTACCAACTCGGTTGTAGAAGTCAGTTGTGGAAGTCAGACTGCCACAGTTGGCTTAGTTGTAAGGAACCTCCAAATCTGCATGGCAGAAAGGGTGGCTAAAGTCCCGCCACCAGCCACTACTTCAAATTGCGCCATCAACTAGGATTGGAATTTCTTGGCTAGTCAGCAGGATTTGGTTGATCTTTTGTTTACATTGGACCGCCAACATCTATATCGAGCAGGCAGACTGCCAGGCCAGCAGACATAATTTCCATCGAAAAAGTGGAGGTGGACCCATTGCTGCCAAAATCGAAATCAGGCCCCAAATGCTAGGTTTCACCTCACGTCAACACCTAACTTTAATGTTAATTTAACTTTGTTTTTTTACAGTGAATATAAATAGATGTATATACACACAGGTATAAATATGTAAGTACATATATACATGTGTGTATATTATTTATATTGTTATCAACCTTAAAAACAGGAACTGTAAAAATCCTTGCCCTCCCTTTATTTCTACCTGATCGTAAAACCTAAAAAAAAGGTATCTCCCTTTACTTCTACCTGCCCCTGAATCCAAAGGTCCTCCTATCCTCCATCCTACCAGCAACTTGAAAAACCCTTACCTCCCTTTACCTCTACTCATCCCTGAACCCTAAAAACCCATTACCTTGTTTACCTCTACCCATCCCTGAATAATAACAAACCCCTACCTCTCTTTACACTCTCTCAAACCCTAAAACCTCCTCACCTTCCTTTATCTGCCCCTAAACCTTAAAAAATCCTTACCTCCCTTCACCTCAACCAACAAATGAACCCTAAAAACTGATTATCCTCTTTACCTCTACCATCCCTGATCCATCTATAACCCATGCTTTGGTCCTTAAATCATCCCTTTTTAAGTGACATTAAAATTATGTCATTAAAATAGTTGCTTGCATTGTAAAGGCTAGCATTTTAAAACAAAAGGGGCCCTGACTGAACTTATCTCTGTTGTAAAAACCTGCTTTGTAACTTTCATGTGGTGAACACCTCATTGTAAATGTATCAAACCCTGCTACTTCATAAAAAGTAGTTAATTACATTATAAGTTCAAAATCAAGGAACTCTTTTGATTTTTAGGTACCACATTCAGGAGTTTGTTACTCACAAAACAATGTGTGATTCCATTAGCATGAAGGATTTTCTCGGAAGTAATATGCATTTTATACAGAAAGTATTGAGGATTTCAAGCTGTATAATAGGTAAAGCTCACTGTTCCACTATGCACCATAGCAAACACCTAATTCTGTGCAACAGGCACAGAGCAGTGTTCACAGTGCAGACATGAATCCGAACCTGCACTGAAAATAGTGCATTAGTAAAAGGAAGAACAGCTCTTTGAAGCCATGCATCCACCTTTTACTTTGAAGGCAGCCACTCATTTCAACTGGGAAAAAAAAAGTATGATCTGTGGATTAGATTCATTCATCTCAGTTACTGGCAATTACTCTGGGTCACAAGATGCCAGTGTGGAATCACATTTTACAGTTCTTAGGTATGCTATGCCTAGTGGCCCCTGTGATACACAATGACAATCTCTGCACAGGCCTATCATTAAGTAAAGAGGCCTAAAAATGTAATTCGCTACTGCTAGGAACGCATTATGTTGCAAGGCTTGCTCTCTGAACAGCCATCATGAAATATCATCGTCATTGCATGCTAGCTGAAGCGATCTCCCTTCTGGAAAGTACCAGTCTGAGTACGTGTGGTTCTCAAGTTCTGTCACAAGATGGACCATGTGATATTAGGCACGTAGGCCACCTTGTGTAAAATCCTTTTCTATGCTTTTTGTTACTATATATGGTATGATAGGAAAAACTACCTTCAGCCATAATGGAGAAGCAGTCATACGTCAATCATACGTCAATGACAAAGAACCAATAAGACGTTGAATTATGTTTGTGGTTTAATACTATAAAAGATCGTGTATTACTTCCTTGTATTGGGCTGTTCGTGTACACTAGTACAGAGCATCCTCCATGTACATGCCTTTCTATTCTATCGCTAATAAATTCTTTATGTTTATCTAGAAGAGCTGGCTAACGGTCGTTTGTATCTGGATGGGTGTTGAATAATTAGGCTTCTACATTTGGTGGAAGAATTGCGGTCTCGTTCAGCGGATAGCTCCCTTCAGCCCGGCTCCTGTTTCGGTTGGGGCGACAGCTGACCCATTGGACAGGGCCCCTCCTGAGACGGAGGCTGGAGCTGTCGTGAGTATCTATTGCTGCTTCGTGGTCCTGCTTTCGCTGTTTGCTCTACTGTATTTTCGGTGTAAATATTGCAAAACAGGGAGGTAACTGGGGTGTTTCGTTAATATGTTTCCTGCATAGAGTGGTTATGCATTTATGGTTAATATTTCTATTTGCCGTACCCCTTAGCCTGCTTTTTTTTTATAATGACATATTTTGTTTTCTCTGTCTCCGGTGGCATGCCAAGGGCATTTCTTCTTTTGTTGTCCTCTGTTGCGGGCTCCGCTAATGCACCTCGTGAAAACATTCAGATGGTTAACTATAACCATTCGTCGTCTGCTGGCATTCTGTGTATTACACCATTTCCTTCCTCCCTGCGCTGCAACTTTATACTTAGAATAGCTTCCTGTATTTCATGTAAATTGTTACTGTTAAAAAAGAAGGAATAGAGGCAACTAGCGGTGTTGCTTCAGAACACAGCGCGAGTCGCTGTTTGCAGTCCCCAGCCGGAGGGGCTGGGGCGGATATCTCTGTCCAGAGAGGGTGTTGTAGGCGCCAAGCCAACCCCAGGTTAAAAGGGCGTTGCCCAGATGTGGAATGGTAGTGGTCCTTTCCAGAACGACTGGCAGGGGGTGCCAGGGTCTATGTGTCCATTTAAGAGGAACTGGCAGGTGTTGTCAGGGTCCGTGTATGTATAGGAGTGATAGTGGTTCATTCCAGTATCTGGATGATAGTGGTTCATTCCAGTGGAGCAGGCAGGCTCTGTTTGTCGTTATGTTATCTGTTTCCTGTGATATTTCAGCTCTTTGAACAATGCTTATGGCATATTGTACTATCGGCTACTCATGTGAAATGGTGTAAAATATAGATGCTGGTTTGATTACGTGTGTGTGAAAGTGGTTTTTGAGCTATAAATACGAGTGTGTGTGAAAGTGGTTTTTGAGCTATAAATACGTGTGTGTGCGAAAGTAGTTTTTGATTCATGAAGGAAGGGTTCACCACAAGGTGGTGTACTGTGATTTATTTTGACTGCATGCATTTGCGCTTTAGGATAAGAATTTTTAGAAAATTTAAGACTAGGTGGGTGGACTCCTGGGCGACATAATACAGATTTTTATGACAATTGACTGATTTAATATGCAAACATCACACAGTACAAACACCGCCCTGCACTCACTACATATTTGATACAAGGGGTGGGAGTAGGATCACCCCACGGGCTAGTTGTACTGTGACCCTTGTCTATGGTTCTGCCGTCACATGTGGTTGCCTGACTTGTTCACCGCTATTGCATTTTCTGTGTGTCACTGGCCACGGATCTGGTCCAGTTTCCAATATCATACAGCCGCACCCTGCCCCAGGGCAGGAAAGCAAGGGTGTGATATTCTTATTTTTCCCTCCTGACTATTCTGTCATCTCTTGATTCGCCCCATAGGACGCCAGTGTGGACGCCGTCACTAGCACCTTGGGTACTGTCTGTTTTCTGTCATTTTTTGTGCACCTTGACACTTCCACAGGAATCAGCCATATGCTAAGTAGATTGGATCCTACTCCAAAAAAAAACAAAAAACAGTACAGCTTTAATTGTCATTGTAGGTCCTCTATGAATGGAAATACAAACAACCCCAGAACAGTTTTGTCTCATTTGGGTCTCATCAGTATTATACCGGGTTGAGTCCTATTGCGCAGACAGCCTGGGATGACTGTGGGGAAATCACAAAAACGTGATGATGGGTGTCAGAATCAATCTCAGCCATTGGTAATTACTCTGAGCTGCATTCCAGTGAATCTTCTTTTTCCTGTAAGGCCACCTTGAACAGGAGCCATCTACATACATGTGAGAAGGTAGCCTCTTTCTAGCCTTGTTACCCCCACTTTTGGCCTGTTTGTGAGTGTATGTCAGGATGTTTGTCACTGTTTTCACTGTCTCACTGGGATCCTGATGGCTAGGCCCCAGTGCTCATAGTGAAAACACTATGTTTTCAGTATGTTTGTTATGTGTCACTGGGACCCTGCTAGTCAGGACCCCAGTGCTCATAAGGTTGTGGCCTATATGTATGTGTCACTGGGACCCTGTCACACAGGGCCCCAGTGCTCATAGGTGTGCATGTATGTGTTCCCTGTGTGGTGCCTAACTGTCTCACTGAGGCTCTGCTAACCAGAACCTCAGTGGTTATGCTCTCTCATTACTTTCAAATTGTCACTAACAGGCTAGTGACCATTTTTACCAATTTACATTGGCTTACTGGAACACCCTTATAATTCCCTAGTATATGGTACTGAGGTACCCAGGGTATTGCGGTTCCAGGAGATCCCTATGGGCTGCAGCATTTCTTTTGCCACCCATAGGGAGCTCTGACAATTCTTACACAGGCCTGCCACTGCAGCCTGAGTGAAATAACGTCCACGTTATTTCACAGCCATTTTACACTGCACTTAAGTAACTTATAAGTCACCTATATGTCTAACCTTTACCTGGTAAAGGTTAGGTGCAAAGTTACTTAGTGTGAGGGCACCCTGGCACTAGCCAAGGCGCCCCCACATTGTTCAGAGCCAACTCACTGAACTTTGTGAGTGCGGGGACACCATTACACGCGTGCACTACATATAGGTCACTACCTATCTGTAGCTTCACCATGGTAACTCCGAATATGGCCATGTAACATGTCTATGATCATGGAATTGCCCCCTCTATGCCATCCTGGCATTGTTGGTACAATTCCATGATCCCAGTGGTCTGTAGCACAGACCCTGGTACTGCCAGACTGCCCTTCCTGGGGTTTCACTGCAGCTGCTGCTGCTGCCAACCCCTCAGACAGGCAGCTGCCCTCCTGGGGTCCAGCCAGGCCTGGCCCAGGATGGCAGAACAAAGAACTTCCTCTGAGAGAGGGTGTGACACCCTCTCCCTTTGGAAAATGGTGTGAAGGCAGGGGAGGAGTAGCCTCCCCCAGCCTCTGGAAATGCTTTGTTGGGCACAGATGTGCCCAATTCTGCATAAGCCAGTCTACACCGGTTCAGGGACCCCTTAGCCCCTGCTCTGGCGCGAAACTGGACAAAGGAAAGGGGAGTGACCACTCCCCTGACCTGCACCTCCCCTGGGAGGTGTCCAGAGCTCCTCCAGTGTGCTCCAGACCTCTGCCATCTTGGAAACAGAGGTGCTGCTGGTACACTGGACTGCTCTGAGTGGCCAGTGCCACCAGGTGACGTCAGAGACTCCTGCTGATAGGCTCCTTCAGGTGTTAGTAGCCTTTCCTCTCTCCTAGGTAGCCAAACCCTCTTTTCTGGCTATTTAGGGTCTCTGTCTCTGGGGAAACGGTAGATAACGAATGCATGAGCTCAGCCGAGTTCCTCTGCATCTCTCTCTTCACCTTCTGATAAGGAAACGACCACTGACCGCGCTGGAAGCCTGCAAACCTGCAACATAGTAGCAAAGACGACTACTGCAACTCTGTAACGCTGATCCTGCCGCCTTCTCGACTGTTTTCCTGCTTGTGCATGCTGTGGGGGTAGCCTGCCTCCTCTCTGCACCAGAAGCTCCGAAGAAATCTCCCGTGGGTCGACGGAATCTTCCCCCTGCAACCGCAGGCACCAAAAAGCTGCATTACCGGTCCCTTGGGTCTCCTCTCAGCACGACGAGCGAGGTCCCTCGAATCCAGCGACTCTGTCCAAGTGACCCCCACAGTCCAGTGACTCTTCAGCCCAAGTTTGGTGGAGGTAAGTCTTTGCCTCACCTCGCTGGGCTGCATTGCTGGGAACCGCGACTTTGCAGCTACTCCGGCCCCTGTGCACTTCCGGCAGAAATCCTTCGTGCACAGCCAAGCCTGGGTCCACGGCACTCTAACCTGCATTGCACGACTTTCTAAGTTGGTCTACGGCGACGTGGGACTCCTTTGTGTAACTTCGGGTGAGCACCATTTCACGCATCCTTGTAGTGCCTGTTTCTGGCACTTCTCCGGGTGCTACCTGCTGCTAAGAGGGCTCTTTGTCTTGCTTGACATCTCCTCTACCTCATGGTCCAATTTGCGACCTCCTGGTCCCTCCTGGGCCACAGCAGCGTCCAAAAATGCTAACCGCATGATTTGCAGCTAGCAAGGTTTGTTGGCATTATTTTGGCGGAACAACACTTTTGCACGACTCTCCAAGGCAAGAGGGATCCGTCCACCAAAGGGAAAGTCTCTAGCCCTTTTCGTTCCTGCAGAAACCTCAGCTTCTTCTGTCCAGTTGAAGCTTCTTTGCACCCACAGCTGGCATTTCCTGGGCATCTGCCCATCTCCGGCTTGCTTGTGACTTTTGGACTTGGTCCCCTTGTTCCACAGGTACCCTAGATTGGAAATCCACAGTTGTTGCATTGCTGGTTTGTGTCTTTCCTGCATTATTCCTCTAACACGACTCTTTTGTCCTTAGTGGAACTTTAGTGCACTTTGCACTCACTTTTCAGGGTCTTGGGGAGGGTTATTTTTCTAACTCTCACTATTTTCTAATAGTCCCAGCGACCCTCTACAAGGTCACATAGGTTTGGGGTCCATTCGTGATTCGCATTCCACTTTTGGAGTATATGGTTTGTGTTGCCCCTATCCCTATGTTTCCCCATTGCATCCTATTGTAACTATACATTGTTTGCACTGTTTTCTAAGACTATACTGCATATTTTTGCTATTGTGTATATATATCTTGTGTATATTTCCTATCCTCTCACTGAGGGTACACTCTAAGATACTTTGGCATATTGTCATAAAAATAAAGTACCTTTATTTTTAGTATAACTGTGTATTGTGTTTTCTTATGATATTGTGCATATAACACTAAGTGGTACTGTAGTAGCTTCACACGTCTCCTAGTTCAGCCTAAGCTGCTCTACTAAGCTACCATTATCTATCAGACTAAGCTGCTAGACACCCTATACACTAATAAGGGATAACTGGGCCTGGTGCAAGGTGCAAGTACCCCTTGGTACTCACTACAAGCCAGTCCAGCCTCCTACATTGGTTGTGCAGTGGTGGGATAATTGCTTGAGAGTACTTACCACTCTTGTCATTGTACTTTTCATAAGAGAAAAATATACAAAACAAGGTCAGTGTATATACACATAGCCAAAAAGTTTTGCATTTCCTCTTTTCACTCTTTTCTAAGTGCTGAAAAGTACTTCTAAACTTTCAAAAAGTTTTTAAAAGTTTAAAAAGTTTTTTTCTCTGTCTTTCCAAAAAGTTCTGAAAACTTTTGTCTCTTTCTCTATCACTTTAACTCTCTCTAAAAAAATGTCTGGAACAGGCCAAAGTGTTGATCTGTCCAAACTTGCATATGACAACCTTAGCTGGAAAAGAGCAAGGAGTCTCTGTATAGAGAGAGGTTTGAGTGTAGGGAAGAATCATGCATTGGATCTGTTAATTAACATGCTTAGAGAACAGGATAAGGCCAGAGGTGGCCCCTCTGTTGAAAAAGTACCTAATAGTTCCCAATCTGATTCAGGGACTCCCCCAGGAAAAGATTCAGGAAAGAAACTTCCTAGCCTGCCCATTACTAGACAATCTAGCATAGATGGTAATGATGATGAGCCACACCATAGAAATAGTGTTGTCTCACATCATAGCAAAAGCATTTATTCTCACCATACTGGTAGTAATGTTTCTGTAAACCAAGCTGTTAAGTTGTCTTCTGTAAGGGACAGGTCTCCTTCTGTTCATTCCCATCATAGCTCTGTTTCTAGAAATGTCCCTCCCACCAACCCTGATGACAGAATGTTAGAGAGGGAACTCAATAAGTTGAGGGTGGAACAAACCAGACTGAAGCTTAAAAAGCAACAGCTGGATTTGGATAGACAGACTTTTGAATTAGAGAAGGAAAGACAGAAGTTGGGTTTAGATACCCATGGTGGCAGCAGCAGTATTCCCCATAGTCATCCTGCAAAAGAGCATGATTCCAGGAATCTGCACAAGATAGTTCCCCCTTATAAGGAGGGGGATGACATTAACAAGTGGTTTGCTGCACTTGAGAGGGCCTGTGTTGTACAGGATGTCCCTCAAAGGCAGTGGGCTGCTATCCTATGGCTATCATTTAGTGGAAAAGGTAGGGATAGGCTCCTTACTGTGAAAGAAAATGATGCTAATAATTTCCAAGTTCTTAAGAAGGCACTCCTGGATGGTTATGGCTTAACCACTGAACAGTACAGGATAAAGTTCAGAGAGACCAAAAAGGAGTCTTCACAAGACTGGGTTGATTTCATTGACCATTCAGTGAAGGCCTTGGAGGGGTGGTTACATGGCAGTAAAGTTACTGATTATGAAAGCCTGTATAACACAATCCTGAGAGAGCATATACTTAATAATTGTGTGTCTGATTTGTTGCACCAGTACTTGGTGGACTCTGATCTGACCTCTCCCCAAGAATTGGGAAAGAAGGCAGACAAATGGGTCAGAACAAGAGTGAACAGAAAAGTTCATACAGGGGGTGACAAAGATGGCAATAAGAAGAAAGATGGTGAAAAATCTCAAGATAAGCATGGGGATAAGGGTAAAACCAAAGATCCCACTTCAAATCTTAAACACTCTTCAGAGGGTGGGGATAAAACAAATTCTTCCTCTTCTTCCCAACCTGCACACATTAAAAAGCCTTGGTGCTTTGTGTGTAAAAACAGAGGCCATAGGCCAGGGGATAAGTCCTGTCCAGGTAAACCCCCTGAGCCTACCACCACTAATACATCAAGCTCTAGTGCCCCTAGCAGTAGTGGTACTAGTGGTGGGACTGCTGGCAACAGTCAAGCAAAGGGTGTAGTTGGGTTCACTTATGGGTCCATAGTGGAAACTGATGTAATCAGTCCCAAGACAGTTTCTGTCACACCTAGTGGCATTGGCCTTGCCACACTGGCTGCTTGTCCCCTTACAATGGATAAGTACAGGCAGACAGTTTCAATAAATGGTGTTGAGGCCTTGGCCTACAGGGACACAGGTGCCAGTTTCACTTTGGTGACTGAAAACCTAGTGCCTCCTGAACAACACATCATTGGACAACAGTATAAGATTATTGATGTCCATAACTCCACTAAGTTTCTTCCCTTAGCTATAATTCAGTTTAGTTGGGGTGGAGTTACTGGCCCTAAGCAGGTGGTGGTATCACCTAGCTTACCTGTAGACTGTCTCTTAGGTAATGACCTAGAGGCCTCAGGTTGGGCTGATGTAGAGTTTTATGCCCATGCAGCCATGCTGGGCATCCCTGAGGAATTGTTCCCTCTCATTTCAAGTGAAATGAAAAAGCAAAGGAGAGAAGGCCTGAAAACTCAGGATCCCTCTCCATCAACAGGTAAAAAGGGTATCACAGTATCCCCTAACCACCCTACCATTCAGGATACTATTCCTGTGGTGGGAGAAACCTCTCCTGGGGTGGCACCTGTTCCAAGGGAATCATCAGCTGGCAAAACTGGACTCCCTGAGGTGGAAGTACCTCTCTGTGGGATAACTAACATTGGTGAGAAAAACAGCACCATTTTAGTTAACATGGAGCATCCCTCCAACCCTCCCAGAAAAACTTTAGTGCAGAAACCCTGCACTACCTCACAACACTTAGGACAGCATCCCTGCCCTAGTGTGGAGCTCATAGGACAGCATCCCTGCCCTGCTCCAACTCAAGAGAAACAGCATCCCTGTTCTCTCTTCCAGCCAGATGGACAAAGTTTTTGCCCAGCTATGGCTTTTCTGAGACAGCATCCCTGTCTGGCATTTCCATCACTACAAATAGGTTCAGTGGACAATTCCCACTGCTCTAAACTAAAACTTACTGATAGAAACTCTGAAAATACATCTTCACATTGTTGCTTAGCTAAAAAACTTCAAACAGGGTGGTTTACATCCCCACAGGGAAGTAACCATATAGCGGATGATAAAGGGAGTAACCAGTCTATTGCAGAGCTACTCTCTACTTATCACCACTTAGACAATAAAGTCTCAACTGGCCAAGGTTAGCCTTATTGTCCTTCGTTTGGGGGGGGGTTGTGTGAGAAGGTAGCCCCTTTCTAGCCTTGTTACCCCCACTTTTGGCCTGTTTGTGAGTGTATGTCAGGATGTTTGTCACTGTTTTGACTGTCTCACTGGGATCCTGATGGCTAGGCCCCAGTGCTCATAGTGAAAACACTATGTTTTCAGTATGTTTGTTATGTGTCACTGGGACCCTGCTAGTCAGGACCCCAGTGCTCATAAGGTTGTGGCCTATATGTATGTGTCACTGGGACCCTGTCACACAGGGCCCCAGTGCTCATAGGTGTGCATGTATGTGTTCCCTGTGTGGTGCCTAACTGTCTCACTGAGGCTCTGCTAACCAGAACCTCAGTGGTTATGCTCTCTCATTACTTTCAAATTGTCACTAACAGGCTAGTGACCATTTTTACCAATTTACATTGGCTTACTGGAACACCCTTATAATTCCCTAGTATATGGTACTGAGGTACCCAGGGTATTGGGGTTCCAGGAGATCCCTATGGGCTGCAGCATTTCTTTTGCCACCCATAGGGAGCTCTGACAATTCTTACACAGGCCTGCCACTGCAGCCTGAGTGAAATAACGTCCACGTTATTTCACAGCCATTTTACACTGCACTTAAGTAACTTATAAGTCACCTATATGTCTAACCTTTACCTGGTAAAGGTTAGGTGCAAAGTTACTTAGTGTGAGGGCACCCTGGCACTAGCCAAGGCGCCCCCACATTGTTCAGAGCCAATTCACTGAACTTTGTGAGTGCGGGGACACCATTACACGTGTGCACTACATATAGGTCACTACCTATATGTAGCTTCACCATGGTAACTCCGAATATGGCCATGTAACATGTCTATGATCATGGAATTGCCCCCTCTATGCCATCCTGGCATTGTTGGTACAATTCCATGATCCCAGTGGTCTGTAGCACAGACCCTGGTACTGCCAGACTGCCCTTCCTGGGGTTTCACTGCAGCTGCTGCTGCTGCCAACCCCTCAGACAGGCAGCTGCCCTCCTGGGGTCCAGCCAGGCCTGGCCCAGGATGGCAGAACAAAGAACTTCCTCTGAGAGAGGGTGTGACACCCTCTCCCTTTGGAAAATGGTGTGAAGGCAGGGGAGGAGTAGCCTCCCCCAGCCTCTGGAAATGCTTTGTTGGGCACAGATGTGCCCAATTCTGCATAAGCCAGTCTACACCGGTTCAGGGACCCCTTAGCCCCTGCTCTGGCGCGAAACTGGACAAAGGAAAGGGGAGTGACCACTCCCCTGACCTGCACCTCCCCTGGGAGGTGTCCAGAGCTCCTCCAGTGTGCTCCAGACCTCTGCCATCTTGGAAACAGAGGTGCTGCTGGCACACTGGACTGCTCTGAGTGGCCAGTGCCACCAGGTGACGTCAGAGACTCCTGCTGATAGGCTCCTTCAGGTGTTAGTAGCCTTTCCTCTCTCCTAGGTAGCCAAACCCTCTTTTCTGGCTATTTAGGGTCTCTGTCTCTGGGGAAACGGTAGATAACGAATGCATGAGCTCAGCCGAGTTCCTCTGCATCTCTCTCTTCACCTTCTGATAAGGAAACGACCGCTGACCGCGCTGGAAGCCTGCAAACCTGCAACATAGTAGCAAAGACGACTACTGCAACTCTGTAACGCTGATCCTGCCGCCTTCTCGACTGTTTTCCTGCTTGTGCATGCTGTGGGGGTAGCCTGCCTCCTCTCTGCACCAGAAGCTCCGAAGAAATCTCCCGTGGGTCGACGGAATCTTCCCCCTGCAACCGCAGGCACCAAAAAGCTGCATTACCGGTCCCTTGGGTCTCCTCTCAGCACGACGAGCGAGGTCCCTTGAATCCAGCGACTCTGTCCAAGTGACTCCCACAGTCCAGTGACTCTTCAGCCCTAGTTTGGTGGAGGTAAGTCCTTGCCTCACCTCGCTGGGCTGCATTGCTGGGAACCGCGACTTTGCAGCTACTCCGGCCCCTGTGCACTTACGGCGGAAATCCTTCGTGCACAGCCAAGCCTGGGTACACGGCACTCTAACCTGCATTGCATGACTTTCTAAGTTGGTCTCCAGCGACGTGGGACTCCTTTGTGCAACTTCGGCGAGCACCGTTTCACGCATCCTCGTAGTGCCTGTTTCTGGCACTTCTCCGGGTGCTACCTGCTTCAGTGAGGGCTCTTTGTCTTGCTCGACGTCCCCTCTCTCTTCAGGTCCAATTTGCGACTTCCTGGTCCCTCCTGGGCCCCAGCAGCGTCCAAAAACGCCAAACGGACGATTTGCATCTAGAAAGGCTTGTTGGTGTCCTTTTGGCGGGAAAACACTTCTGCACGACTCTCCAAGGCAAGTGGGATCCGTCCACCAAAGGGGAAGTCTCTAGCCCTTTTCGTTCCTGCAGAAACCTCAGCTTCTTCTGTCCAGTTGAAGCTTATTTGCACCCGCAGCTGGCATTTCCTGGGCATCTGCCCATCTCCGACTTGCTTGTGACTTTTGGACTTGGTCCCCTTGTTCCACAGGTACCCTAGATTGGAAATCCACAGTTGTTGCATTGCTGGTTTGTGTCTTTCCTGCATTATTCCTCTAACACAACTCTTTTGTCCTTAGGGGAACTTTAGTGCACTTTGCACTCACTTTTCAGGGTCTTGGGGAGGGTTATTTTTCTAACTCTCACTATTTTCTAATAGTCCCAGCGACCCTCTACAAGGTCACATAGGTTTGGGGTCCATTCGTGATTCGCATTCCACTTTTGGAGTATATGGTTTGTGTTGCCCCTATCCCTATGTTTCCCCATTGCATCCTATTGTAACTATACATTGTTTGCACTGTTTTCTAAGACTATACTGCATATTTTTGCTATTGTGTATATATATCTTGTGTATATTTCCTATCCTCTCACTGAGGGTACACTCTAAGATACTTTGGCATATTGTCATAAAAATAAAGTACCTTTATTTTTAGTATAACTGTGTATTGTGTTTTCTTATGATATTGTGCATATGACACTAAGTGGTACTGTAGTAGCTTCACACGTCTCCTAGTTCAGCCTAAGCTGCTCTGCTAAGCTACCATTATCTATCAGCCTAAGCTGCTAGACACCCTATACACTAATAAGGGATAACTGGGCCTGGTGCAAGGTGCAAGTACCCCTTTGTACTCACTACAAGCCAGTCCAGCCTCCTACAATACAAATATGCCTTTGTCCTGCTCCAATAGAAACAATGCAGCTGGAATTGCCAGGCCTGGTACACAAGCAACCCCAGACCGCTTCAGCCCATTTGTACTTTACTAGTAGAGTGCAGCTTGTATTCCTGTGGTGTAGTGAGCATGTGACCCAAGTCTGGGCATATTCATTGCACTTATGGTTTTGCACTGAGGAAAACAACAACATGGGTTAGAGAGCCTTTAGCAAGTGAGTGCAATTAATTCACCCGTCTACATGGGACGTATCAGAGAGCCCAGGGATCCCTTTCAGTGGCTTGAATGTGGAGCACAGTCCATGTACCTCCTGACAGCTCCTTTGCCTCCCACACTCACTTCTGTAATATAGCATTGATACAGAGTCAAAGTGGCTCATCATTTACTTCAGGCCACACCCCAGGCAAATAAGGTAATGCCTCCTTGAGATTACACCGCTGCAAATGTAGCACATGGATGGCATCATATAAGCATCTGCTGCCCCTCCTATAATACTAAAGTGCCCTGAGGATGAAAAAGGGGCCACAAAGGCCGGGGAATTTAATGTAATAGGTTACCAGGTTATTTAATGATCCAGTATAAAATCAACCATAATCACACAACCAGCCACCTAGGATCGATAAATGAAGGGCTTGTAGAAATCCTCATGGTTTGAAATTGGGTTTCTGGTTGACAGAGGTATGCACCCTGTCCAAGGGGGAACTGCACTCCTAGTCACACCCACACCCTAGGTTAACCTGTGCTCACCCTCTGGTAGCTTGGCACTGACTAGTAAGGCTTAACTTAGGAGGCAATAGGTAAAGTATTTGTGCAATACTTGAAACAGGAAAACGGTGAAGGCACCACACAAAAAGATATCATACCATGTTACAAAAATAGAGCCCTAATTTAACGAACAAAACAAGACCAAATCAACAAAAATCCAATAAGTATAACCAAAGTTATGGATTTTTAAAGATTACTCTGAAATGTAGTGCTTAAAAGAATAAAACGCCAACCCGGGCTATCTGGTCATGCTAAACCAGGTCTGTTAGACAAGTACAAAACCTCAAGCTGGCTCTAATAGAGTGTAGAGTAGGTACAGGGACCAGCCTTGGGCCGCTGAAACATTACCTTGATTTGCGGTTATGTTGATGGCAAGGACAATATGTGAGGAGCAAAGGAGGTGATGAGTCAGCATTGATTCTAAAGTTGTAGGCAATGCATCAGCTCAGAGCTACGCAAAGTCAGGGATGCATCAGGAATAGAGGAGATGCACCATGTCATCGGCAATGTGATGTCCTTGATCATTGCAGCAGCAGCGAGGGGTACATCATGAGCCAGCTCCAATAGGAAGGACCTGTAGCATTGGGGCACCACCATTACATGGGTTGCACCTGGCTCAAAAGCTTTGAGCGTATTATGCCGGAGACCATTCTCCCAGTAGATCTGGTGTTTGACAGGCATCACTAGATGCCTGGGTCTCAGCCTTCTGATGAAGACCCATAAGTGTAGGGCATTCCCGCTGCACCTTGCAGAAATCCTCCTGGTGGGACCCACATCCTCCCCTGTAAGTTCCAGGGCGTCCCCCTCAGGGACAGCTTCCTACTGGAAAATTAGAGTTTCAGGAGTGACCCCACGCCCCTTGACCTTCCTCTTCTTGGCAGGCACCTGGGCCATTCTTCCAGACTACAGGTCCTCTTAACTTAACTCTTGGGCTGTGGACCATGTGGTGAGGCACACCCACTCAGGCAACCCCAACATTTCCAAGTGGGACATGAGCTCCAACTCCTTCCAGACGGTATACTTCAGGTCATTGAACAGCAGACAATCCACAGGCACTGACAGACTCAAGGAACCTGGGACCCACCTCTGTTCAAAGGGAACCAGAGCCGCTAGGTAGTGGCTCTCACGGATGTCAGCTACAACAACTTGGTGGTACACATTAGGGACACCTGTTCTGAAAACACTACATGACACCTGCTGGTTGTCAAGGTGGCTTCAGCATTCCTTAAATTGTTTTCCCTCTGTCCATTAATGGTGACCACCTACCTGAACTTCTGAGTGTTACTAGGCTTGAGGGTTCTCTGCACCATCTCTCATCACCCAGAGACACTAGAGTAACCTCTACTCTGTCCCCTACACTATCTGGGACAATTTCTTCCCCATGCGCTACACTAGCCAACCGCAGTGAATTCCCACCGGTTGAGCATGTGCCAGCTTGGGACACTTCACATCTCCCTTGAAGTGCCCCTCCTGTTTGTATTAAAACAACCAAGTAGCTCTGCGGGGAAGGTACCCCTATCATGGACCCATCTCATTTTCTTCTCAATAGGGGAATGGGAGTCCTGACTTGAAGAACTATTTTGAGGCCCATTAAAGAACTTCTTGCTTTTTTTTTTGTCCCTCTCCTCTTCTGGTGGTCCTTGCCCACACTTGTGGTGATCCCACTGATATATCTTCTTGTGGATTCTGGTGCTGACCCAGCGGTCTGCCTCCTTAGCAAGCTCCCTGGGGTCAGAGAGCTGACTGACAAGATGTTGGTGCAGATCTGGAAAACAAAGACTGAAAAAGTGCTCCTTTACAATCAGGTTACACAGCCCCTGATAATCATTTACTTCGATGACCTTCACCCATCCATCCTGTGCCTTTCAAATAGAATCAACACAATCCACCCATGTCTGTTGGGATAGCTTCTGACTGCTTCTGAACTTCTACCTAAACTTCTCTGGGGTCGAACCATACTTTCTGATCAGGGCTTCTTTCCTGGGGGAATACCCCATCCTATCACCCAAATCTAGGGGCAGTAGGGTGTCCATCCCTTCATTAGGGATATGCCTCCACAGACTAGCCCCCTCCCCTGCCCCCCTTAGGAATACTGTGCATCTGCAGGGCAAACTCAGAATCCTCAAACCATCTATCTATGCCATCTACCACCACAAAGTCAGGAACCAGACCCTTGGGAATGTGGACCCTCTTATCTCCAGAGGTAACTGGGGTAATGCTGCCACCACTGGTGGTCCAAGTAGAATCAACAGGGAGGCGTTCTGCAAGGTACAGAAGGAGTGTCCTACTCTTGTGGGTCTTTGGCAACAGGTGGAGGCCCAGGCAATTGGTGACGCCTCTGGCAAGCACCTGATCTACTGGGAGAATGACCTCTTGCATAGTAAGCCTAAGGCTCCTGAGCCTGGTGCAATGTGTGTTGGTGGTCCACCAGTGCTACAGGATCTTCCTACTAGATCTGGGTCATGATGTGTCACTGGCAGGTCACTTGGGGGCAAGAAAAGACCTTTGACAGGCTTGTCACTCACCTTTATTGGACTCTTATGAGGAAGCCCTCAGCTGCTTACTGTAGGTCCTGTCTTATCTGCCAGGCAAGTGGCAAGTCAGGGAGGAAGTGCAAGCCACTCCCCCTGCAACTTTTTCCTGTCAGTAGCACTCCTTTTGAGAGGGTTGACATCAACATTGTTATGCCTCTGGATCCCAAGACAGCCATGAGCAACAGATTTGTTCTGGTCCTGGTGGACCATGCCACCTGGAACCTGGAAGCTATCCCTCTCAGGACAGTGACAGCAGCCACCATTGCCAGGTCACTGATGGGGATTTTTACCCATATGAATTTCCCCAAGGAGGTGGTATCTGACAGGGGAACCAATTTCATGTCTAACTAAATGAAGTCCATGTGGAAGGAGTGTGAGGTACTCCACTCCTTACCACCCCCAAACCAATTCAACCGAACCCACAAGGGCATGATTATGGGTCTACCCGAACCTATGAGGTATAAATGGGAAGTCCTCTTACCATACCTGTTGTTTGCCTACAGGAAGGTACCACATAAGGTGGTTGGCTTCAGCCCTTTGAACTTCTGTATGGGCATCATGTGAGGAGGTCTCACAGTTTGTTGAAGGGTTAGAAGCAAGCTCCCAAGACAGCCTCCAGGATGTGGTCCGCTACATGCAGGCTCTCTGCAACCAGATAGCGTACTTCAGTAAACTCACCCAAGAGAACATAGAAGCCAGCCAGGAGGACATGAAACGCTTGTATAACCAGAATGCCAGTTAGCTTGAGGCTTAGCCTGGCCAAAAAGTCTGGGTTGTGGAGCTCACAGGGCCCCAGCTCTGCAAGACTGCTGGTCTGAATCATATGAGGTAATGGAGTTTAAGCGTTATGTCACCAGCCTGGTGGACCTCAAAGCTCCTAGGAACCCTTTGAGGATCCTACATGTGAACCGCCTCAAAACCCACTTTGAGAGGTCAGAGATTACCATGCTCTTGGTAACCGATGAGGGGACTGAAGAGGAGAGTGAACCTCTCCCCAACCTCCTATCATTCAAAGAGAAGGATGGGTCAGTGGAGGGTGTCAGCCTCTCCCCTACACTGACCCTAGATCAACAGAGAGACTGCTGCCAGTTGCTGGGGCAGTTTTCCTCTCTCTCCTTATTTACCCCAGGGCTCACAACATGGTGCATCCATGATATTGACGCAGGGGACAGCCCACCTGTGAAAACAACATTTACAGGTTGTCTGATAAAGTGAGGGCTAACATTAAGATGGAGGTCTAAACAGAATGCTGGCACTAGGAGTTAATGAGCCCTCCAAAACTCCTTGATCCAGCACTATGGTGCTGACCCCCAAGACTGCCTGGCCAAGAGTCATACTTGAACGTACGCTCTGTGCTGACTACTGTGGGCTTAATGCAGTTACTAAGACTGGCATCACCACATCCCCAGAGCTGATGAGCTCAAATTGGCTTGGAGTTGCCAAATTCCTCAGCGCGTTTGGCCCAACGTCTGGGTACTTGCAGACTGCCTTGACTGAAGGGGCACAATCGAGGTCTGCGTTCTCTACACCAGAAGGGCACTTCCAGTTCCTGGACCTGTGCTTCGAGTAAAAGAACACCCCTGCCACTTTCCAGAGGTTGGTTAGCAAGGACCTAGCTGGACTGGGGAACTTCAGTGTCACCTAACTAGATGACATTGCCGTCAGTTCTAGCTGGGAGGATCACCTGTGTCACCTTAAGGAAGTGCTTCAGGCTCTGCTAAAGGCAGGCCTGTCTATCAAGGCCAGTAAGTGCCATATAGGGCAGGGTTCAGTGGTCTACTTGGGTCACCGAGTAGGAAGTGGCAATGTGCAGCCCCTCCAGGCCAAAATTGAAATCATTCTGGCTTGGGAGCCCCCAATACCCAGACAGAAGTGAGAGCCTTCTTATACCTCACTGGCTATCACAGGAGATTCATCAAGGAATATGGCACCATTGCTCCCCCCTTGGCAATTGCCCCCTTGGCATAGCTAGCTTCCAAGGAGCAGCCACATCAGCAGATCTGGACAGAGGCATGCCAGAAAGCCTTTGACACCCTGCAGGAAGCCATAGGCACTGCACCACGCTCAAGGCCCCCAATTTTACTCTAGAGTTTGTTGTGTAGACCCTACAGAACATGGCATAAGGTCCATGCTCTCACAGTTAATGAAGAGGGCCTAGATCAACCTGTAGCTTTCATCAGTAGGAGGCTACTCCCAAGGGAACAGAGGGGGAGCTCAATTGAAAGGGAGTTCTTTACTGTGGTCTACGCACTGAAGAAGCTAAGGCCATACCTGTGTGGCACTCACTTTCAGGTTTAGATAGAGCACAGGCCCCTCAGGTGGCTAATGCAGATAAGGGGTGAGAAACCCAAACTGTTGAGGTGACCCATCTCCCTACAGCAAATGGACTTCACGGTGGAACACGGTCCTGGAACAGACCAGGCCATTGAGGATGGTCTTTCCAGGTTCTTTCACCTTAGTTAAGAGAACATCCAAGGGTTTGGGTAACTCTCCCCACTTTCAGCTAGGGGGACACCTGTTAGACCTGTTATCCTTAGTGTGGTTTCCCCTGACCTTTGCCTTCTGAGCTCCTGTTTTGCTCATTTCATTTCTGTTGTCTTAAGGGTTCTGGGCACTTTATCACTGCTAACTAGTGCTCATTACCATTGCAAACTGTACTCTGAACATGGTGACATTGTTTTAACCAAAATTGTCATTTTTAATTTACTTGTAGGTCCCTGGTAAAGTGCACTGTATGTGCCCAGGGCCTGTAAATTAAATGCTACTGTTGGGCCTGCAGCACTGAGTATGCCACCCACATGAGCAGCCCTTTAAACATGTTTCAGACCTGTCACTTCAGATCCTATGCGTGCAGTTCAAAACTGCCGTTTCGACTTGGCACGTGCACCCACTTGCCAGGCCCAAACCTTCTTTTTATTACATGTAAGTCACCCCTATGTTAGACCCATGCTTGTCCCAAGGGGAGGGTAAGGTATAATTATAAGGTTTGACATGTCCTGGTAATGAAAAACTCTTAAATTCATTTTTCACTACTGCAAGGGCTAGCTCTCCAATAGAGAGACATTGGGATTACCTGGATACAGTTTTAAAATGAAATTTCCAATTAGGGAAAGATAGACATTTGGAGTTTGGTGTCTCTGGGCTCACAATCTATAATTACAATTTACAATGAAGTTGGATTTGAAACTGTAAGTCTTAAAATGCTACTTTTAGAAAGTTAGCACTTTCTTACTTTAACCATTCTGTGCCTCTACCTGTCTCTGAATACACATCTGGGGTGGGTGACAGCTGGGCTTTGTGCATTACTTCTAGACAGTCACACAAAAAGGGGGTTGAGATATGCCATGTATATCCTGATGGCCCACCAACAGACTGATGGATCTTCTTGGCCTGGATGGGAGGGAGGAGCTGACACTTGCCCCTGAATAGGGATATGCCTGTCCCCTCACAAAGAGAGGCATAACCCCCTTTAGAGAGCCTAGAGCCAGGAAAAGAAAGAAATGGAGGGACCCTGTGCACTTCAAAGGTGTCTCTTTGAAGTCTGCGCCACTTCAAAATCACAACCGGGTATAAGTACTGGACCACAAAACCCACCAAAATAATATAGAATCAAAGGGCATTACATCAGGAAGAAGGACTGCTGTGCTGACGGGAGGGACTACCACTCTCATGAACAGCTTTGCTGTGTTGGCCTGCTGACTGCTTTATCTTGCCTAGGAGTAGGAAGACTGGACTTGCTTGCTACTTCCTCCAAGAGTCTAAGGGACTCCATAGGCTTGGTGGCCTGCCTCTTGCTTTGAAGTCTTAGGACCTTCAAAGACTTCCTTCGACCCTACTTCAGTTGCTGGACTCTGCCAACTGTGAGCCCTGCTCTGCACTGCCAAGACATTCCAATCCAATCCTGGGCCTTGAAAGTGGGTTTGACAGCTGTTTGTTTACAAAAATCGATGCATCTCCCCTGTTGTGCGGATCGGAACTACTGCCCCTCCTCGATGCCGACACATTGCCTCTGCTACTGAGGGCAAGGATTTCCCATTACTGACTACGCAGATCAGGAATAACGCATCACCACCAGCCCCACCTCATTGCCTTCGCATCACCAGCTGTGCAGCTCAACGACAATGCATCATCTTTATCCAAAATCTTTCAATGACTCACCTCGAGGACATCACATCAATGACCTTACAGCTTGACGGCAATGCAGTCCTTGATTTTGTGGATCTCAAACAACGCATCACCTTAGCATAACCTCCTCAATGTCGACACAACCCTCCCCCAAGGACCTTTTTCAGCTGGTCCTGTGTGGGTCCTGTAGCAGGCCTACACTCCATCATGGTTAGGGTTAACTTTAGATTTACTCTGGTCCAGAGCAACCGCAAGTAACTTCTAAGCACTCTATTGCTGTTTATTCTTTACAATTTCATATCTCAAGTTCTACTTATGAAGTGTTTGCTGTTTTGGTCTTGTTTTCCCCATATATACATATTGTTTATTTTCTAGACCATTGTGGAGCTTTGTTTGTGGTGTTTTCACTGTGTTACTGTAATTTAAGTGTTGCAGAAATACTCCACCCATTACCTCTTAAATTAAGCCTAACTGCTCTGTGCCAAGCTACCAGAGGGTGAGCACAGGTTAATTTAGAGTATGCATCTGACTTACCCTGACTAGGATTGTGGTCTCTGCTTGGACATGGTGCATACCTCTTCCAACTACAGACCCAATTTCTAATAGGGTCAAATTCAAAAGGTAAGGACAACTGCAATGCAGTGCCTTTGCCTTCTGAAACAGTTTCATGGTTGCATTGAGGTCAAGGCCAAGATGCAAGAAGCAAAGGAGAAGTGTTGGTATCAATCTCAAGGATGTAGGAGATGCATCGGCTCTGATTGGCACAAAGTCGGGGATGCAAGGCATTGTGCAACCCCATTGGCAATGCGATATCCTCAATTCTCATAGCAGTGTCAATGCGCCAGTTCCGAGAGGTGCAACGGTGTTGATGTTTGGTTTTTGACAGTTGCAGCACTTTATACCCACTTCCAAGGGCACGACTTTCAGATGGCAGAATTAAGGTGCAGTATGTAGATGGGTTGGAAGTCTTTGATGTGCATGAGACTTCGAACAAGAGGCAAGCCGGCAAGCCTGCAAGCCTGTGGAGTCACTTTGGTTCTGGGTTGGAGGGATGCAGGTCCAGTCCTTCTCACTCCCAGACAAGGAGGGCAGCAGGCAGCAGGTTATCACAGCAGAGCAGGAGTCCAGTACAGTCCAGAAGAGTAGCAGTCCTTTCAGCAGCACAGAAGTCCTTCTTCCTGGCAAAGTATCCACAGGTCCAGAAGTGCACTGAGTTTGTGGTATCTGAGGTCCAGTACTTATATCCAAGTTATGCCTTTGAAGTGGGAGACTTCAAAGAGAAGCCTTTGAAGTGCAGAGAGTCCCTGTCCTTCTTTCCATTACTCGAGACTCACTATAAAGGGGGTATGCAGCCCTCTGTGTAGGGACAGGACACAGCTTATAGAGGTGTAAGGGTCAACGTCTCCCTCCCATCCTGACCAGGATGGAACATCAGGATGTGGATGGCCCATCAGTCACATCCAAGCTCCATCTGTGTGTGGCTGTCTAAAGGAAATGCAGAAAGCTCAGCTGTCACCCACCCCAGGCGTGTATTCAGAGACAGGCAGAAGGCACCAGATGGGTAAAGTAAGAAAATGCCAACTTTCTAAAAGTGGCATTTTCAGAATTACAATTTAAAATATGACTTCACCATGAATTTTTAATTGTGATTCCAGGGACACTATGGCCCTCATTATAACATTGGCAGTATTGACTGCCTACTGCCGCAGCGACGGCTGACAAAACACCATCGCCTCAGCTACCTACCACCTGCCATATTTTGACCGTAGCCGGAATTCCGCCAGAATTACGGCTGCGGTCATGGTGTTGGATGGCGCTAAGGTGGCGCTGCTGACCGCCACAGACCGTATCATGACACATGATATGGCCTGGCAGTGTTCTGCTGGTGGACGCTGCTGCTGGCAGCTGTGCCACGTCGCGTCCCCTGCCGGAGGACCCCCTCACAAAAGGTAAGTTGGGTGATCCGACAGGGGAGAGGGGTGGGGGTGTTGTGTGTGTTTGGGGGGGTGTGGGTGTATGTTTGTGTGCGCGTGCATGTGGAATGTGTGTGTGCGTGCATGGTTGTGAGTGTGCGTGTATGTTGTGTTGTGTGAATGCATGGGTGCGTGTATGTATGTAAGTGTGTGTGGATCTGTGTGTGAATGGATGTATGCATGCGTGGGTGAAGGTTGGTATGAGTGTGTGTATGCATGTGTATGATGGTGCGTAAATGTGCGTGTATGTCGTGGGGGGGTTTGGAGTGGAAGGGGGAGGGTGGTGGAGGACTCTTGAGAGGGGGAGAGGGACAGGGGAGACCCCTATCAGTGGCAGGTAAGGGATTCCCTGTCACTGATAGTGCCTACCGCCGTGGTTTTCGCAGCAGTAAGGGAGCCATGAAAACTATGGCGGTAGGCATGGTCATAATCCTGCGGGTGGGATAGTGATGGCCGCCTGGCATGAGACTGAAGTGCTGTTACTGCCCTGGCGGACAGAGTGGCTTGAGCCAAACCGCTAATGTCATATTTTGGGGAAGAGTACCACTAGCCTGTTGGCAATGCCCTTCTCCAAAATACCGCCATCCGCAAGGGTCATAATGAGGGCCTATCTCTTCTCTTTTGGAAATTACACTTAGAAAATGTAATAATGCAACCCCAATGTTATCCTATGGGAGAAATAGGCCTTGCAGTAGTGGAAAACAATTGTTAGACTTTTTCACTATTAAGATACGTAAAACCTAAATGTTCATGTCCTACTGTTTAAATGTTCTATACCCTACCTTTGGACTATCTAGGGCCTACCTTAGGGGTGATCTATATGTATTAAAAAAGAAGGTTTGGGCCTGGCAAGAGGGTTAACTTGCCAGGTCAACTTGATAGTTTAAAACTGCATACCCACCAGTAGAATTTAATGAACAGGCCTTGGGCACAGATAGAGCCCTTTACTAGGGACTTATATGTCAACTAAATCTGCCATTGTGGATAAGCCAATGTTACCATATATTATGCACGTTAGCACTGGTTAGCAGTGGTAAAGTTCCCAGAGTCCTAAAGCCAGCAAAGAAAGGTCAGCAAAACAGGAGGCCTAAAGGCAAAAAATCAGGGGAAACCACACCAAGGATGCCAGGTCTAACACATATATTTGGACAATCTGAATATGAAGCTCACATATATACTGACATTGCAGCTATTTCCTGTTTGTTTAATAGACTTTTATTTTGTTTTAGTTGTGTATGTTGAAATATTAATAAATATATTGAGGATATATTTTGAAATATTAGTAAACATATTGAGCAAATATCTGGTTAGGTTGGGAATGCCTCATACATGGTGCAGAGCTGCAAATCATTCCTTATTGTGTGTATCTGGTACTTTACTCTTTGATTTTGGCCCATCATGCACATCTATCATGTACACAGAACTCTATGCCTGTCACTTAACATAAGTGAGGGCCTGGACCTGTCCTGTAACAGGAGGAGCACACTAAGCTTGCTATTGTTAACAGACAGTGGACTACTATCCCTGATATTGGCTAGTATATAGAACAGTGGGGGCAGTGTATCATATTTTTTTAACCCAGCCTTGGTATATATGCCATTAATTTAAGTTTGCAGCTATCCACTTCCTCAGCTTCTAGTACTAACATCTAAATGTATGTTGTGTGTGGTTGAATGTAGCCTGCATGGTACATGCATGGTGTGTGAGTGAGTCAGGGTAATGGAGGCCTTTTGAACCCTTTTTTGATACCGAGGGCCTGGCCTTCTCCCCAACATGGAGTTGAGCTTGTTTTCCCAGACAACTGAAAGAAGTGTAATGATGACATTGAAAGAAGTGTATTGATGACATTTCTGAAGCTAAAAGGAGGAGACCTAGATATTTAAGTGAGGGGAATAGAGGCAATTAGGCATTTTGCTTGATAAAGGGATGCTGGATATTTTTTTCATTTTCTGAGTACTACCATTTTGGGATCACAGGTAGTGAAGGGTAAGACTGCAGACTCAATTTTTACAAAGTGAAGGGAACCCTCTAGGTGCACACAGCTTTTTTGTCTTTCCCTGATCACACCTGAGTATGACTGAAGACAGCCACATGCAGAAACCTCAAACCTTTTGGTGCCTCTGTTGTGAATACTGGAGACTACCCTGATGTGAAAGGCACACTCTTCACAAACTACGTGCCCGAAAAACAGTCTGAAAAAACCACCTAAACTCGGAACCACTGTAGGAGGCTGTTTCTCTATGTAGTGTACAAACATGATGTTCACTGTGCAGAGAGCAGCTGGGAGAGCAGCTGGGAAAGTTTTGGCGGCTCCCGGTTTTGACGGTAGCAGATGCTGAAAAATTCTTGGAGCTGTTGCAGGACCACTGCGGGGGACCACTTGGAAAAGCACTGCACAGGCTGACTTCAAGATGAGTTCAGTAGGTCCCCTTGGAGTGTAGAGGTCACAAGGGGTGGGTGACTCTTAGAGCACAGCTGGTTCTCCGGTGAGGGCAGAGGAAGGCTGGGTGCAGAGCAGATCGGTGAGCCAAGACATGTGCGCAAAGGTGCCCTTGGAACCAGGAGGCAGGTCACTTTGAGGGGGATTGCAGGTCAGCAGTTCTACTCTGGGAAGTGTTTTCTATGTGTCATGAAGTACCTTGACTAGAGCTTGCTTCTTGTCCATGCAGAGTCCACATTGGACTTTTCTTCTGGGTGTCTGATGTTGGGAGCCCAGCACTTTGGGCTATTGCACGGTTCAGTCACTGAAGGTTGCAGTGCCACTAAATTTGGCACACTAGCAGGATTTGTTCCCTGGGGTCGTTGGATGGAATTTGGTCTGGCTGTTGTGTCCTGTTCCATGGTCAGTGGCCGGTAAGTGAACTGGATTTCACTGATCTTTGCTTCTTTGATGCAGGGAGTGATGCCTTCACTCTAGAGGGAGATCTTTGGTGATTTTCAAAAGGGTGGAGGTCCTCTGGAGTTTTTTAGAGTCCATCTGATGTCCATGCAACCCCTCAGCAGTGCTAGTTGAGTCCTTGGTGCATGAGGCAGGGTTTGGCACCTATTTCTTTGTGCAGCAGGGTTGCAGTTCTCGAGCCTTGGGTCTTCTTTGCTGCTAATCTTCTTGTGTTCTTGGAACATGATTTGCAGGTCAAGGGGTGCCCACTAAATCATGCATTTATTGGGCGTTTAGGGAAGTTACTAGCAGTGACTAATGGGTCATCTACCTTAGGGTGGCTACTCCCACTATGCGACAAATTCCTGTGGGCAGAGGTCAATTCCCTATCCCTGATTGAATACTTTGCTACAATGCAAGATGGAGGAAAAATTAGATGGGGTGGTCATCTCTCATGCAACACCTAAGGGGTGGTGCAGGATGGGGTGGCCACTTCTCCTGTGCTTTGTGCATTTTCCCACCGGTGGTCCCACCAAAGTGGGAGTTTGCAAGGGGGGTGGCCATCTGTTGCTAGCAGCAGGGCTGGGGGTTAGAGATCAAGGGGGGGGGGAAGCCCCTTGAAGCTCATTGACAGGGCAGTGCACATTTCTGGGTGAGAGGGTGTGACACCACAGCCCAGGAAGGGCTTGTTTTCTGGGCCCATAGAGCAAAGACTCTCTCCCCAGGGTTACAGATTATTGTCTGGGCTGGTTGTGACCAGCCAGCAAACATGGCAGGGATAGTTAGCTTTTGCAGGGGTCAAAGCTAAGGTGACCCCTGGGCAACTTTTGCAAGACATCAAATACTCGTATGAGTTTGGAATTATTTTTCTGAGTTGTTCAATACCTACTAACCCAGGGTTCCGAGTGGCCATCATGTAGCTGGGAAACTCCTACTGACCAGGGTCCAGCACATGCATTTAAAATGGCTGCTCTGTTCACTATCTATGCCCCTGGTTTGGCAAGGACACAATAGGGTCATGGTGCTCTTGCACCTATTCCCCAAAATCCATTATAGTGCACCCTCTCTTAGAGCTGGAAGGCCTGCCAGAGGGAGGGGTGGCTTATCTATATTGCATGCAGTGTGTAGTTGACAGGTCACACAGGCTTTGTACCATGCCAGTTTTGCATTTTAGGATTTCACCAGGACACTCAGCCTGCAATGCAGTGCAGGTGCACTTGGATGAATGTTCCCTGAGTGTAGCGCAATCTGTGCTGCTGCTCTCAGGGGCCTACCCTTAGTACCCCATGCCCTGGGTAAATAAGTACCATTTACTAGGGATGTATAGTGGAAGCTGGAGATGTTGCCAACTTTGATAATATCTTTATCCATTTTAGGGGAAGAACACTGGCACTGGGGACCTGGTTAGCAGGTACCTAGTACACTCCAGTCCAAGCTGCATTCAGAAACTAGGCACAAGTGTGGGGGGAGGGGGATACTGAAACAAGGGGCTAGCTTCCCCCAACCACCTCAAACTGGTTCTGAAGATGCAGCCAGTAGATATACATCTCTTTTCTGATTTTGCTATGTAAAAGTGGGGCATCAATACTTGTTCTTCCAGTCCTAGGTCCTCTCTGGTCCAGAAAGGGTGTGTTCTGCAGAGTACTGAGAGGACTGCTGAGCAAACAAAGCTGCTGTCTGCCCGACAGCCAACTTCTCAGAGGTTACAGCAGATCACCTGAGACTTGCCTCTTGCTGGAAAACCTTTATACTTGATATGAAGTTCCAAGATGCCTGCCTGCTGAGAAAATTTGAGGAGCCTGCCATTCCTGCAAGAAGACTCTCAGTCCAGGAGGTGCAAGACACAGTATGTCTCAGGTGTTTGTGGAACATCCAAAAGAAGGAGACTGAGGAAAGCGATCATGGCCTGCAGTCTCTTCATAGCGGTTCCAGCTTTGAGTCATGAAGACGCAGATTTCCCATTGGGGATATGATTTTGAGTTGAAAACTGTGTGTGGCTGCGTCACCATCAGAAAAGCATCCTGCATGTGGTGGTGTTACCTTCAGAAGAGTGGCCTGCATGTGGTGGTGTCACCATAAGAAGAGCTACCTGTGCACATTCAAATACAAAAAAATGAGCAGTGAGTAGCCACATCACAAGCATAATATTGGGTGTTGTCAGGCAGCTCTGAGTCCGGAAAATCATCTGAGGGTGAATGCTCAATGCCAGGAGAATCGGCCCATGTTGGGCTCAACTGTTCACACTGTGATCAAGTTTCCATCTGGGACCGTCGATCCAACCCCCTCAGTAATCACCAAAAATCACCAGTGACCACGTCAAAGTGGGGTTGCTGGATCGGCTAGGTAGTCAGCCCAGAAGCCAGTGCAGAGATCTCAAATGGAGATGCCAGTAATATTCCACCTATTTGAAGCAGGGGTAGGGAATCCTGCTGAGAAGGAATCAGGGGAGCTACCAGACATACTAATCCACTGCAAGTGGTGAGAAACAGTTAAAACTGAACTGTGAGACATGAAGGGCCTGAGTTAGAAGTCAACAGATGGGAATACTCTTTCACAACCAGGATGGATATCTAGCCCTCCTTATTACAATTCCATTTTATCCTGGATATCTGTCAAGTTTGTGACAAAGTATTCCCTCAGCTGACATCTAAATCAGGCCCTAAGCCAAACATAGTTGAGTAGGGATTTGCACCTGAGTCAAAATCATACAAATACCCCATCTTGAAGGAGGAGCAACTGCCTAGACCAGAAGGTAGCAGATAGAAGCAGAGCCCTGCCTAACAGTGCCCAGCACACTAAATTGTGTTGTGACTATATTTCTGTGTAATATTCTGCAGCAGCGGTTTCTTCTCAACGGTGGGGGAGTATCACCCCACCCGCCTACTGCGAGTTCAGCAGTCAAAAATAAAATGGCAATGAAAAGATTTCATTGCCATTTTATTTTTACCTGTTCAGTGGACACCAGCCGACATACATGGTTGGCGTGTCCTCTACTGCCAGCAGCAGAGGACTGAAGCCTTGACTGTATGCTCCAAAATGTGCATGTTACTATGGCAAGCTGTTTTGCGCTGGTCAAAGTGACATGCTCACTTTGAAGTTCTCCACTCAGCTGTCTTAGACAGCTGGGTGGAGACACAGACAGGTCTCCAGGGCCTGAAGGAGCATCCAGCTGTGCAGCTCCATCCAATCCAGGCACTGCTCTCATGCTGATTACCAGCATGAGAGCAGTATCTGGATTGGTTAGGGGAGCTCTTCTTCTATTGGAGAGCGGAAGAACACAGAGGAGGACGTGCAGCGTGTGGGTAAGTGCATTTTTCTATTTTAAATGTGTAATGCATGTAAGTGTGTAATGCATGTAAGTCTAGTGGTTGTGCTTATTTTATAGTTAGTATTATACTGGTATTTGGTCTTTTGGAGGGAGGGTGGTTTACTTTGGGGTTTTGGTGAGAGGGGGTGTTTTATTTTTAATTTTTTTGGCAAGTGGTGGGGCACTTCACTCGTCCCACCACTTTCAATGGGTACAAGCTGCCACTGATATTCCGTTCTAAAGTACTTTAATGTCCCTTTTTTTCTTGAAACTCGAGCACTGTGTTGGACATTCATTTATTGCGCTGTTGTGTCGCTGTTAAGCTGCGAGACCAAGGTCCACTAGATTACCTTCTGGAGAAGCCTGTGATTGCTCGCCTTCGCTACCTCTAAGGATCTGAGCATATGTTTTTCGTTTCCATTCTTTTTATTAAGACTTTTCTTCTTCTCACCTCTTTGAATGGGAGTATTGTGTTTTACATGATGAAAGAGAATTAACAGGACCTCAGCACGGATTATTGAAGGTTATTTGAACTGTAGGTTTTCAAAAACTCTAATTATTTACTTACTTATGATAATAATAGCATTTGGAGATTATGAGCCTCTGTAACATTTAATAAAAAGGTGAGAAACGCGAAGCCCAGAGAAATAGCCACATTACATGAACAAGAAGTTACTTAGACAACTTATATTAATACATTTTTGGAGTATGTACAATTAAAGTGACTATGGAGCACAATCAAATACAGGGTCCATTCCCAGTGTTTTATATTCCTGCTTTAAAATAAACATGTTGAATTTGTAAAATAATCCCAGTATTGTCAAAGCACTTGTCCAAAAAACAAGAAAAAGAAGTATGAAACAAAGTTACAAATTCTAACTAACCTTGTTCACATAGTTCAATTATTTCAAATAGATTATGATGAAGAAGCATTTGATTGGTGTTGCCAAGAGGAGGTATTGATGAATATACATCCATAAACTGAAAAAGGTAGGGCCATAGTCATTGCTTAATTTTTTAAGGGAATGAGCGCCACTGCTCAGAGCACTGCTCAGAAGCGTGCGGCCAGTAAAGTTAAATGTGCACGCCAAATACGAAGGCTGCATAGTCTTAAATCCACCTAATATCTCTTTAATCCACTAACAGACACACCCTGCCCCTTCATCTCACTCTTGCAGGTTCCTGATTTCTCTCTTTTGTGATGGTTTTTCCATTTTTCTCCTCCTCCTTCTTTTCACCATTGTATGTTTTTCCCTCTCTTGCTCTCAGTAAATGTCTAATAAGGAAAAATAAGGGTCATTTCCCAAAAATGTGTGTTAGTAGTCTCCACCTGTAACCACTGTCTTAAATTAAGCACTGGCCATAGTAATCTGAAGAGGAGATAAGAAACAATCTAATAACCAAATTGCAACTCAAGCTGGGAGTAAGGTCAAATATTTTTGAGCAGTAAAATATACTGTTCATCTTCATGAATGAAGCTAACGTGCAGAAATGCAATGGACCCGAATGTATTTAAAAACAAAGCTAGATGTGCCCTTCATAAAACCTCAATAAAGTAGATCCTAGGGGCTGTTGCCATTCATAACTTTCCTATATCCAAAAAATGAAAGAAAATGAATGATCATCACTCTTTCAAGCTGATCCGCGCTCAACAGATAACCTAGATAAAGTGGACAGTGAGCATATCAGGAGAAAGCACCAACAGATTAGACCCAAGCAAAAAAGCAGACTGGAAGTAATATTGAACAATGAAAATGTAAGAAAAGTCCTCATGAGAAACATTTCAAAGATACTAGCTTTCTACAAATGAGGAAAACTGTCTCCTGATAAGGAGGCTTGTTTGCCAACGAGTACTGCTTGCAAGAATCCCACCTGCCGAGCAGGGGTGCAATACAGGGTCTTGTAGACCCCGAAGCTTCATTCAATATCACACTGACCTGAGAAGACAGCAGTTCGCTGAAAATCAAAAAGACGGGAAAAAAATTGGCAGCCAGTAAAAACTTGACAACTGCCAACCGTAATGCATCAATATTGTGAGCACTTAAAGATAGACAACTATAGGAATTGATTCAATGCAAGTTACCATAATGAAACATCATCAGTGTATGTTCTTCTGGTTCGTCCAAACCACCCACATGCAGGGTGCAGTGCTTGTCTGGGACTCAAGGGAGTTCACCATTCAGTGTTTCCTTGGCATGTATATACCCCATAAGAGTGGGCATTGTTCTTCACACGCTGCTCAGGGGTGACTTTGGTTCTATGAACCAATAACGAGTTGATAGAGGCTATGCTATTGTAAAGATGGACGTTTGATATTTTGAGGGGCTGGCGGAGTGTTATATGGTTCATGGTGCTGAGGAAGCGTAGCTCTTGTACTCAAAATTAACATGAAATGGTTATGAACTAATGCATAATAATGCCGCTTAGAAAATGTATTAAAGTGTTTCTGCTAAACGCACCCTTGAAATGTGCCCAAGGGGAGTGGCCACCAACGCATACAATGAATAATGAAACTGACTAATGATGTAGAATTAGGGCCAGATGTAGGAACCGTTTTGCATGTCGCAAACTGCGAAAATCGCAGTTTGCGCCATGCAAAACGGCCATTGCGATGCTGATTCACATTTTGCGAGTCGGTACCGACTCGCAAAATGTGAATCCGACTCGCAAATAGGAAGGGATGTTCCCTTCCTATTTGCGACTCGCACTGCGATGCAGAATTGCTTTGTGACCGCGAAAGATGTCGCAAAGCAATTAGCAGTTAACACCCACTTGAAGTGGGTGGTAACTCATTCGCAAACGGGAAGGGGTCCCCATGGGACCCCTTCACCTTTGTGAATGTCACAAAAAATATTTTTTCAGAGCAGGCAGTGGTCCAATGGACCACTGCCTACTCTGAAAAAATGAAACCAAATGGTTTCATTATTTTTTTGTATTGCAACTCGTTTTCCTTTAAAGAAAACGGGCTGCATTTAAAAAAAAAAGAAAAATGCTTTATTGCAAAAGCAGTCACAGACATGGAGGTCTGCTGTCTCCAGCAGGCCACCATCCCTGTGAGTGCAGGGACTCGCTATGGGGTCGCAAAATGCGACCCGCCTCATTAATATTCATGAGGTGGATCTTTGAGACCCCATAGCGATTCGCAGAAGGTGTCTGAGACACCTTTCTGCATACAATTTTGCGAGTTGAAAATTGTGAGTCGGTCTCACTCGCAATTTGCAACTCGTAAAATTTGACATTACTACATCTGGCCCTACATGTGTTAATGTATGATTTTTGCACTAATATGAAGGGTTATAGGCTAAAAACTTGCTAATAAATTATTAGACCTTAGTTAGCATGAATCGAGGCCTAGCTGCTCGGTTTCATATTAAATGTGTTTTTCTAACATACAATGTGCTGACTTGCTGAAGGACATGAACTCGTGCTTTTCCGAAAGCTAGAAGATGAGTGTAACCGTGGTAGATCCGTTCTCAGGAAATTCGACTTGCTCAAGGAAACATTCTTGCTGAATGCAACAGTGTAGACTAATTACAGGTACAAGGTCGCCTGAACCGGTACAGACCATGGAACCACTAACTAGGGATGTGAAAAGGACCACGAGAGTATGAAATCATACCGGACATTCTACCTGTTGGAGACGTCAATCACAAGAACCAATAAACTACGTGAGAACTGTTATGGGAGGACAATTTTGATGAAATCACTGGAAACCTATTGGATGAAGATAGTGGGGTGCCGACCTCACCCAATTAGGAATTACCGGACTGTACCACAGAAAAGGGATAAAAGCCTTTGACCCGAGAGAGAGAGAAGAGAGATGCCATTGCAATCTTTTGCTACGACCCAGACACTTTGTCACTCTGTCTAGAGACTTTGCTGGTTAGATCTTCAAACCATCCCTGCCCTTATCTTTCCCGTTTATACTTTACCTCCTTGTGAGGGAAATACTCTTTTACCCTGCCTTACCGAACTTTGCTGTGTTTCTTGGCTGATGGCGAATCAAATTATGTCCTGAGGACGAAGACTAACTCTGTATGCTGACCCATTACGGAGGGTAACTATATTATGATGAAATGCAATTGTCTGTTTGCTTTTCCTTTCTAGGTACCAATTGCTTCTTTTGACAGAGACCATAGTTAGAAGTTTTCCAAATTGATGTTGCTAAATTGTTTTGCATGAAGCCCAACATGCCAATGCTAATTCGAGGTTAGTTAATGGGTTCACTAAACGGATGCAAATAGACAAATGACTGAATCTATGCTTTGTTGAATAACGTGCTAATAATTCTCTACTGGGATAAACTATGTTGACGTCGTGTTGTGTTCAAATGTTTGTGATCTTTGCTTTGATAAAATCTTGTTCGAGTTGCCACGTTATGACAATGCTGATGTGTTTTATGGTTCTGAGACTAATAAACTTACTAGTAGAATTGTAACCAATAGGGAATAAACATCACAAAATCGTACTAAACTGGCGTGGTTATTCATGACTGAAAGGTCATGGTGATTCTTGAGCCTTATTAATCTTGTTGAATAATCTGAGTTGTTTTGTTATGGTGAATATTGATGACGTTATTGACATATTGATTAACATGTTAATTAGCTATCTCGTCCTAAGGTGTCTTCAAACAGGGTCAAAAGATTCATTGGCCTAAAACGAGTCCCAGAGTGAATAAAATAGTCATAAAGGGACACGTTACCACTTCTGGTAGCAGAGCGACGGTTAGGGCTCTTTTGGGGCCCTAGGACGAGGGACCATTGTTTAAAGGTGTTTTTCGTAATAATGCAAATTGGAGGTATGATGTGTCTCTGAATTCCCCATGACTTTCCAGGAATCTCGGGGCTTGCCTAAGTGAGTTGGGTATGTTCTTGGCGCTCTAGTATGTGTGAAATAGAATTTGCGCTTGCTCAGGTTATACATATTGCAGGTGATTTGTGAAGTTTGTGTGGATTTTAGGCCAGGTAATGTTGTTTTAGTAGGAGTGGGCGTACTCCGCAATATGAAAGTAGGGAAGTCGGCAAACTTGTGAATGTGGCGCTTTGTGCTAAAAAATTGTCCATGTGGTTGTTGGTGATGTACGGACCCGTCGTGGTCTAAGACTCCGGGGTATATTGACAAGTGTAGGAGACACTTGGTTTATGTTGTAATTTGTGCGGTTTAATAGGTCAATCGAGCGTGGTTGACAAGTCGAGTTTGAGTCAAATTGTTTGAGTGAGACCTTCAATGGAGATTTGGCAAGTTCTAAAGTGCACTAGAATGAACCATTGACAAGTCGAGAGTAGGATTTGCGGGTCGAATTCTGCTTGCGAGTGCGGGAGCTGAGAAGGAGAGAGTAGCGGCAGAGGCTTCAAGTGAAATCTCTGTAAAGTTCTGAAGCGATTGTGTTACCCTTCCTGTAGTAAACAGGCAAATTAGGGTTTTGTTGTTAAAGGTGCTCACAATATATTGCATTAGTTTCTGTGTGACGTCATTAGAGACGCGCTGGGATAGGTCAGTTGCCAAGAGGGGTCGCGCACGGATTGGCAGCCGTCTGTGAGAGGCAATTGGTTGAGAAGGTAGGCGTAGAGTGTTCTAGGAATTAAAGTCACTTCCTGATTAGATTCTAAACAAAATAAAAGACGCAAAAATGACGTTTTTCAAGGCTCTAAAGTGTGCTTTGAGGGGAGATACATACATTACAGTGAGTGTGGAGGAGCCTACACTGCCAGAGGATACTCCGGCTTATATCGTAATGGAGGAGAAGGGAGTCGTGCCATGTCTTTGGTTAAAGCAGTGGTGCAAACTGACAGAAAAGGAGGGATGTTTGGTGTTTCCGGAATATGGAACTTTTAACAAAAGGATTTTGGAAAATTTGCGAAGGGTGTTGAGTGAGCAAAAACCGCCTCCGAGACCAGCTCAGTATGAGGCATTATCGGTCTGGGATTTAATGACCATACGATATAGACAGCAGAAATTTATGAGGAGAATGAAAAAAGCAGAAAAGACTTTAGTGGAGGCTAAATGGGATAGTGAAACCAAGATTTGGAGAAGGGGAATAGTTGACGGGATTAAGATGTTTCCGGCAATAACTCAAGAAGATGAGACATAGGGAAAGAAGGCCACTTGTAAGACAGACAAGGGCTCTAGTAAGGCAAAGGAGACTCAGAGGTCTTGGGCAGACGCAGATGATTCAGATGATGAAGAGTTTCTTAATCAATTGTTACATGATCGACCGCCACCATATGCCATAAATGATAATGCACAGAGTACTAGTGTGGGTCTTGAAGACCTGGCACAAAATAAAGGAATCACGACTACAGTGCAGACAAATGATACAGTTTTGATACAGAATGGTGTCAGTGTACCCACTGCTCCAGACACGCAGATACAGTTGCAGCCACCACCAATTCAGAGGCTTTATCCTGATGTCCCAGTATTAGAGACAACTACGAGTTTGATGGTGCCGCCTGATTCAGTATATAGGAGATCAAAGCTAGTACAGATTGAGCCAACTCCACAAATGCTGCCCGAGCCGCAGCAACAGTTGGTTCCGAGTTACACTTCTGTTGCTGGATCGCAGACAGTAGCTACAGTACCCATGACGAATCAAGCTATGGGAGTTAATGCTCCACAGGGTTTGGGAATTGGACAGTCACCAGCTGCTAAATCATTGCCAATTACTGTTGGTCCACCAGTACTGCTCTATGCGCAAGGTAAGCCTGGCGTATGTGATCAGGGAGTAATGACCCCAGAGGCAATTAGAGGAGGGTCTACCGGAAACTTACAGGGAATGACACAGGGAGGACCGACAACCGAAAGGTCTAGATCCTTGTTGGACTTTAGTCCGATTGGGGTTCCTTTGGAGACAATGAGGCAAGCAGGGTTGGGAACACTAACCCCACAGGTCATGAGTACAAATAAGACACAGACACCAATGATGCAGTCTGGAAATGTCTTGTTACAAGGTTTAACAGTGCAACAATTGAACAAGTGGTTAGACAAGCTCAACACTCCACAGACTACTACTGTGACCACAGAGATGTCAGACAGGGAAGAATACTTGAATTTTGTGGGACTGGGTGTAGAAGCCACGGAACTAGTAGAAGGAACAATAGGGGTGAGCAGATTAGAGTCCTACACTGAAGCAGAGTTGAGGTATCTGTGCCCCAAAATAACCAAAGAAGTGAGCAGGGTGCATCAGAGGTTGGCAAATGTGGCAGACAAATACGGCATAGACATAGAAAATACTAAACATTTGAAGAGGAGCTATAGGTTAGACTTTGAGCCTAAAGACTTTGATCACATGAGATTTACCGGAATGAAGGCACATCTTAAAGAGATACTGCAGAGTGCTCAAATTTGGGGAGCATTAGAGAAATGGGAAGGCAGATGGACAAAGAAGAGAGATAAAGAGAAAGGTGACGGCCCAGACCCAAAGCAGGCGAAAGCTGCACCAGACACGGGAACAATAAAGATGTTACCAATGAGAGAAACAGCTGGAGGGGTTTTAGTCCATGTGTCGTGGTCTAGAGGTGACATCCTGTCACTCACAAATGACTATCCCAGATTGAGGAAGAAGCCGATATAGTGGTATCAGCAGATAGACAGGTCTGTGAAGCTTGCAAAATGTCTCTGGGAACACTTGAATACCCTGTTTGAAATTATAGTTCCAGCTGACTTATGGCTTGAGTACAAGAGAGGTGTGGATTGGCCGACAGAGGAGCCGGCAAGGGACAAGGTCACTGGAGCATTGTCTTCTGAAGTGATGAGGTATTATCATAAAGTGATTGAGTTATTTAAGCAAAAGGTGTCGCCGAAAGTTACTGATTGGCAGAAAATTGATCGAACATCACAAGAGGGCAAAGAGTCGATACATGCTTACTACGAGAGGTTGTTGAAGGCATTCAAACACTAAAGTGGCACTGAGGTCATAGAACCGAAAGTAATGAATCACCTTGTGTTCAGGTTTATTGAAGGGTTGAGAACAGAGATTAGCCAGATGATTAAGAATCACTTGATCTGTTGGCAAGCGAAGCCGATTGATGAGGTGTTGCAGTATGCGAAATACTGTAGCAACGAGATTGAACTAAAACAAAGAAAGTTGAAGGAGAAAGTGATGGTGATGCAAATTAAGGCAGCGCAAGCAGGGATGCAGGGAAATGGAGTACAGCAGATGGTACAGCTGCAACCACAGGTAAATGGCATGTTTCAGGCACAACCAAGAGGACGAGATCGAGGAGGTTTTGTGAACCGTGGTCCAGATATGAATACTGTTGTGGTTCAAAATGATGTGCAAGGGATGAAAAAGATGTCACCATGCCACGCGTGGGGAGGCGTGGGGCATTGCAAACAGGAGTGCCCAATGGTGGTGCAGGATGGTGTTGTTCAACAAAGCAATGATGTCTGTACATTTCAAAATGTGAGGGGTCCAAAAGTGAGGGGTCAAAATCCGAACTTCCAGAATAACCTGGTGCAGATGCAGGGTCTACAGCCCATGCAACAGATACAAATGCCACGTGTTCAACCAGCACAGATGCAACAGGTACAACAGCAGATTCCCATGGTACCTAGACAGCAAATGCAGATACCATTAGCTCCAATGAGACAGCAACAGGTGTTGCTTCCTCAACAGGTCACAGGTCAAACAATGAGGCAAACTAATACAGTACAACCGTTCCCATTGTGAAGTGAGGATGGACTAAATGATGAATGGTCGGATGATTGTTCAGATAGTGAGGAGTGCAGGCTTGCAGCGTCCCTAGAGGTAGATCAGAGGGGACCCTAAGTAGAAGGAAAGGTGATGGGTCACAAGGTTTCGTTCCTAGTTGATACAGAAGCTACACGCTCTACAGTCAGAAGTGCAGAGGTTCCGAAGGTGCCACTTTCGGGGCGTACCATAAGGGTGGTAGGAGTAGCGAATCAGTTCCTGACAAATCCAATTACAGATCCGGTTCAAGTTGAGATTGGTACCTTCCAGGGATTACATAGATTTGTAGTCTCTGTCTCGAGTCCCGTATCCCTACTGGGAAGAGACTTAGGGCCAGATGTAGGAAGGCTTTTGCGCCTCGCAAACAGCGAAAAACGCCGTTTGCGAGGCGCAAAAGCCCTTACGCGATGCAGAAACACATTTTGCGAGTCGGTACCGACTCGCAAAATGTGTTTCTGACTCGCAAATAGGAAGGGGTGTTCCCTTCCCGTTTGCGATTCGCACCGCGATGTAGAGTTGATTTCTGACCGCGAAAGCGGTCGCAAATCAACTCGCAGTTACCATCCACTTGAAGTGGATGATAACTCATTCGCAAACGGGAAGGGGTCCCCAGGGGACCCCTTCCCCTTTGTGAATGCTCACAATATTATTTTTTCAGAGCAGGCAGTGGTCCTATGGACCACTGCCTAGTCTGAAAAAAAACGAAACAAAAAGGTTTCAGTATTTTTTCTATTTGCAGCTCGTTTTCCTTTAAGGAAAACGGGCTGCAAAGAGAAAAAAAAAACTGCTTTATTGAAAAGCAGTCACGGACATGGTGGTCTGCTGTTTCCAGCAGGCCACCATCCCCGTGAGTGCCTAGACTCGCTATGGGGTCGCAAACTGCGACCCACCTCATAAATATTTATGAGGTGGGTCTTTGCGACCCCATAGCGAGTCGCAGAAGGTGTCTGAGACACCTTTCTGCATTGCGTATTGCGAGTTGCAATTTGCGAGTCGCTCTGACTCGCAAATTGCAAGTCGCAATTTGCCACTTACCTACATCTGCCCCTTACTGTGCAAGACAAGGTGTTCGATTACCTGTTCTAATGAAGGAATTGAGGTGCAGACAAACAGTGATGATGAAGGGGATGATGGTCAGATCTCAGAACTAGAGACGGAAACTGCAAAGGAGTACCCTTTGATAACTTTATTCCCGATGTTCACAGTGACTGACTTACCAGCTGAATTACAGGGAACAGTGACAGAAAAGGTGTGGGACCTGACAGGAAAAGAAGTGCGACTAATAAAAGGAGTAGAACCAGTTAAGGTTGAAGTAAAGCCAAATGCTGTGTTTCCTCAGGTACCGCAGTACCACATGGCATAAGATGTTCTTTTACAGGTGACGCAAATAATTGTGGACTTTGTGAAGCAAGAAGTTCTCAAAGAAGTGCTGAGTAGCCCATGTAATTCACCAACAATGGGTCTGAAAAAGCCTTGTGGGAAAGTTCGAATTGTGCAAGACTTGAGAAAAATAAATGAAATTGTGGTAAAATGTTGCCCCATAGTGCCAAATCCAGCCGTGATTATGTTTCAGGTTCTGTGTGATGTGGAGTGGTTCACAGTTGTGGACCTGTCTCAAGCATTCTTTTCAGTGCCTCTTCATGAGGATAGCCAATTTCTCTTCAGTTTCAAATTCCTGGACAAGGTTTACAGTTGGTGTAGAATTCCTCAAGGGTTTTCATAATCACCTTCCATCTTCAATCAGATATTGAAGAAGGATTTGGAATCATTAGAGTTGCCTTTCAGTTCGACTCTAGTACAGTAAATTGATGATTTGTTGATTGCGTCCAGAACAAAAGATGACAGCAGTATGACACTATTGCCTTGCTGAATTATTTGGGAAAGAATGGACATAAAGGTGGTCATTACAACCCTGGCACTCGGTGTTAAAGTGGTGGTAAGACCGCCAACAGGCCGGCGGAAAAAAGATGGAATCACAACCGTGGCGGAAACCGCCAACAAAGACAGCCACTTTATCACTCCGACCGCCACGGCGGTACAAACAAACAGCGCGGCGGTCACCACCAACAGACAGGCGGGAGACAATGTACCGCCCACAGTATCACAACCTACCAATCCACCACCTTTTCCGGGGCGGATTCTCCGCAAACAAAAACACAGCGGAAACAGGACTTCGAAGGGAAAACGCTCACCTCTACACACCCCATGAGGAACCAGGACGCCATGGAACCAGAGCTTCACATTTTCCCGGCCCTTATCTTCTTGCTCCTCTACCAGGAGCACGAATGCCGGCAGCGAAGACCACGGTGAGTACTGCACCTACGACAGAGGGGAGGGGGAGGGAAAAAACAGTGACACACATGCAACATCAACACCCCCACCCTCACCCATGACAACACACACACTAATACAGCATGATACATTACAGTTACATCCCCCAACCCCCCCGGAAGAATGCAAAGACAAAAGCAAATGAGTGTAACCATTGTAATCTATTAAAATCCAGTACGAAAAAATATATATATATACACTATAAACAAATATATATAAATACACCAAGAATAGTAGTCCAGGTATTGCTCCATTGAAGTCCGTGGAACACTGGGCCACACTGCATGGGCGAGGCCCATACTCACAACCCGAACATGATGGAGAGAACACTGCAGGGGCATCAGATAGAAATAAAACAGGCACCTCAGGGGGAAGGGAAAGGGGGGCACCTCAGCTGGTTGAGTGCACAATGCCAAATCCACGAGGGGGCCCCATGCCCACTGTTCAATCCTGGGGAGTGCAAAGCAACAGTCTCTCAAGTCTCTACAGTGGGTGGGTTTCCCACTGTTCAATCCTGGGGAGTGTAAAACCACAGTCTCTCAAGTCTCTACAGTGGGTGGGTTGCCCACTGTTCAATTCTGGGGAGTGCAAAGCCACAGTCTCTCAAGTCTCTACAGTGGGTGGGTTGCCCACTGTTCAATCCTGGGGAGTGCAAAGCCACAGTCTCTCAAGTCTCTACAGTGGGTGGGTTGCCCACTGTTCAATCCTGGGGAGTGCAAAGCCACAGTCTCTCAAGTATCTACAGTGGGTGGTTTGCCCACTGTTCAATCCTGGGGAGTGCAAAGCCACAGTCTCTCAAGTGGATAACAGTCTCCACTGGTTCTGGAGGGAGCTTTGTGCCCAGAGTGCTTCATCCTGCCAAGGACTGAGGTAGTGGATATGATACTCCACTGGTTCTGGAGGGGGCTTTGTGCCCAGAGTGCTTCATCCCGCCAAGGACTGAGGTAGTGGATGTGAAACTCCACTGGTTCTGGAGGGGGCTTTGTGCCCAGAGTGCTTCTTCCTGCCAAGGACTGAGGTAGTGGATGTGATACTCCACTGGTTCTGGAGGGGGCTTTGTGCCCAGAGTGCTTCATCCTGCCAAGGACTGAGGTAGTGGATGTGATACTCCACTGGTTCTGGAGGGGGCTTGGTGCCCAGAGTGCTTCATCCTGCTCGTGGCGGACTCAGTAGCATCAGTGCCCTTGGCGCTCATGGGCCAGCGGTGCTTGTGGCGGCAGTGTTCTGTTCAGCGGTGCTTGTGGCAGAGGTGTCCTGTTCAGCGGTGCTTGTGGCGGCGGTGTCCTGTTCAGAGGTGCTTGTGGCGGAGGTGTCCTGTTCAGCGGTGCTTGTTGCAGCGGGGTCCTTGGCAGCGACTCAGCTGCTGGCGGTCCTTTCTGGCCCAGCGGGGCTGGTGCTGGCAGTCCTGTCTGGCCCAGTGGGGCTGGTGCTGGCAGTCCTTTCTGGCCCAGTGGGGCTGGTGCTGGCAGTCCTTTCCGGCCCAGCGGGGATGATGGCGGTTGCCTCCTGGGCAGCGGGGCTGATAGCGGTCTTCTCCGCCGTGCTGCTCTTCCCAGACTTGCTGAGTTTCTTGTGCCCCTTCCACACCTTGGAAGGTGTTGCAGCTGACTCCACACTCCCACCTGCACCCCTGGGAGGTGCTTTGGTGGCTGGAGTCTTCCCCCTCTCCTGCCGGGCACGGGCCAACTTTTGATGCTTGACAGGTGGGGGATTGTCCATGCTATGGCTCCTTGCCACACTGGCTTCCCTGCTGCCTGGTGTACTCCAGAATCTGGTGACTACTGGCACCACTGGTCCCAGAGATGTTGTGGCTGAGTTGCTAGGTTGGGACCTGGAGAGTCGGGCCCTAGGAGACTGACGGGGTGGGGGAGGTGAGGGAAAGGTCAAGGTTGGCCAGGAAATGTTTCTTGGGAACACTGGGACTGGTGGCTGGAGGGGGTTTGGGAGTGGAGGAAGAGGTTGTGGTTGTAGGAGGTGTACGTTTGGTGACTTTGGGTGAAGGTGCATGCACTGGAGGCTGTCCTGAGGTGGATGGCTGTTGGGTGGGTGTGTGCCTGTGTTTGTGTATCTTGGGAGGTGGCATCACAGACACACTGGGAGAGGACACAAGGGACGTGTGAATGGTAGTTGGGGTGGTGACTGCACAGGAGGGGGGTGTGGTGGTGTGTATGCTGGTGATGGAAGTAGTGGCAGTAGATGTAGTGCATGCAGGTGTGAGTGGAGATGAGACTGGGAGGAAGGAGGGAGACGAGGAGGAGGGGGACACAGTGGAGGCAGTGGATGTTGGTGTGTCTGCATGTGTGTGATGCTTGCGTGAGTGCCTGTGGGATGTGTGGTGCTTATGTTTGCCAGAGCTTCCCTTGTGTGTTGACGTGTGTGCATGCTGGTCTGATGGTGTGCTTGGGGTAGGCTGAGGGACAGGGGTGTGAGTCTGGATGGAGGAAGTTGGAGGGGGGAGGCTAGAGACAGGGACAATAGCTGCCATCAGTGCTGAGGCCAGAGTCTGAAAAGCTCGCTGAAGGGCTGCCTGACCAGAATGAATGCCCTCCAGGAATGCATTTGTTTGTTGCAACTGCCTCTCTACACCCTGGATGGCATTCAAAATGGTAGACTGCCCAACAGTGAGGGACCTGAGGAGGTCAATGGCCTCCTCACAGAGGGCAGCAGGGGTGACTGGGGCAGGGCCTGAGGTGCCTGGGGCGAAGGTGATGCCCACCCTCCTGGGTGAGCGGGAACAGGGCAAAGGCTGATGGGCTGCTGGGAGGGCGGTACTGGTAGGGGGGTGGTGGCTGTACCTGTAGATGCGGGGGCACAGATGTGGCCGCCACCACAAGGGAGCTCCCATCAGAGGACGAGTCCGTATCACTGGTGTCAGCTCCTGTCCCCACCGAGGAGCTCCCCTCGCCCTCCGTCCCACTGGTGAATTACGAATCCGTAGTCTCTCCCTCCAGGGCCATGTGGGATGCAGCTCCCTCCTGCTCCGGTGCCACTGCTCCTCCGCCTGATGATGCTAATGCACACAAGAACAGGGAGACCACAAAACGGGGGAGGACGACAGAAGAAAGACATGTTGAGTGCATGCATTACCGCTACCGTTGGCGGACACGACATACACAGAAGCCCCCTGCACTACGCTGCGCACTTGGGGTCCACTGTTCAATCCCTGGGAGATGGCCTACAAGGCTATGGCCGACATCTGCACACATGGATGTCACAGTAGCCTGACTAGGTGTAGTTGGCACTGTACACAGGTTGGGTGGGGTGCCACAGGGTCTGCCAGAAGAAGGGGACCTAACTAGCACAATCGCCCTGGCCTAGAGAAACCCACAGCCCACCTCCCCCACCCAGACACCTCCACTGCGCGCTGAATCAGCAGAATGAGAGTGTACTCACCCCCTTGTGGCTGCTGTGATGCCCTCAAGCGCCCATCCAACTCCGGGTACACCACTGCTAGGATCCTGAACATCAGGGGGGTCATGGTGCGACAGGCACCCCTCCTACGTTGGGAGGCCATCCCCAGCTGGGCCTACACCATCTTCTTGCTCCAGCGGTGAATGTCCTCCCATCTCTTACGGCAGTGGGTGCTCAGTCTGTGATAGACCCCCAGGGTCTAGACGTCCTTGGCGGTGGCACGCCAGATGTCCTTCTTCTGGTGGGCGCTGACCTACATGAATTGTACAGGGGAAAAAGAAAAGTTTTTGCCAACTTATCATGCATGCCTCAAACTCCCCCCCCCATCTTTCATCCACCCCACTCCACACAGGCATAGCCCATACAGCATGCTCCCAGTGTACTTACCTGTTTGTCTGGAGGACCGTAGAGTAGCGTGTACTGGGGGAGGACCCCATCCACGAGTTTCTCCAACTCCTCCGTGGTGAAGGCAGGGGCCCTTTCCCCAGACGCACAAGCCATTGTCTCTTCCAGACGGAGGTCACAGCAGCACTTGCAGTGTAGGTTCCTCTCCTGTTGAAGATCAGGTATTGAGTCATTGAACAGATAGAAAATGGCGGTCACGTCCGCCGCGGTGCGTACCGTCACCGCCGGCGTACATCGTCATTGGCTCCTGGGACCCATAGGGTCCAATGTTAACCATGGCAGAAATGTGCTGAGGTCTCCGACCGCCTACCGCGACGGTGTACGCCAGTGCTGTTACTTCGCATCCCATTGTCCCACTTTACAGGTCAGGCAGCCGCCATTTCAGGGGCCCACATGGCTTCATTTTTAACTGCGTCACACATACCTAGGCCTTGCCTCAACACTCATGCATGCAAATTTCGGATTTTGAATCGTAACCTGTGTAAGCTGTGGGTACGTACCTCTGAGTTGGTTGACTCTGTGCTTGCTGTTGTCCTTCATAGGCACCGTCCGCTGGGACATGTGAGGAGATGGCTGCTTCCTCCGGTGTACAGACCGCTTTTGGACCTGTCGACATTGGAGGAAAGACATGTGATCATCACCTACAGGCTTGATCGTGCCACAATCCAGGAACCGTGTGCCCAGTTGAAGCCAGACCTGATGTCAGCTATCCGCCATCCCACAGGAATCTCCCCTCAAGTGCAGGTGCTGTCAGTACTCCATTTCCTAGCAAGTGGGTCATTTCAAACAACAGTGGCCTTAGCATCAGGGATGTCCCAGCCTATGTTTTCCAACGTGTTTTCCGGAGTGGTGTCTGCCCTGCTGAAACACATGCAGAGCTACATTGTTTTCCCTCAGGTGGAGGATTTGCCTACAGTGAAAGGTGATTTCTATGCCCTGGGACATACCCCCACCGTCATAGGTGCCATTGATGGGACACATGTGGCTTTGGTACCCCCCAGCAGGAATGAACAGGTGTACAGAAACAGGAAGAGTTATCATTCAATGAATGTGCAGATGGTGTGTTTAGCAGACCAGTACATCTCCCATGTGAATGCCAAATTCCCTGGCTCAGTGCATGACGCTTACATCCTGCGGAATAGCAGCATCCCTTATGTGATGGGTCAACTCCAGAGGCACAGTGTGTGGCTATTAGGTGAGCACCTGGAAGCAAGTCAGTGGGAATGGTTGTCTGGGTCTGGGGATATCCCTATAGGTTAGTGTGTGTCTAACAGTTGTCCCTCGCCATTTGCAGGTGACTCTGGTTACCCCAGCCTGTCATGGCCTCTGACCCTAGTGAGGAATCCAAGGACAAGGGCAGAGGAATGCTACAATGAGGCCCATGGATGAACTCAGAGGATTATAGAGTGACCTTCGGCCTCCTGAAGGCCAGGTTCAGGTGCCTCCATATGGCAGGTGGATCCCTATTCTACTCACCAATGAAGGTGTGCCAGATCATCATGGCCAGCTGGATGCTTCACAACTTAGCTTTGCAATGACAGGTGCCTTTTCTGCAGGAAGATGGTCCAGATGGAGGTGTTGTGGCTCCTGTGGAGCCTGTGGACAGTGAAGACGAGGAAGCAGAAGAAGAGGACATCGACAACAGGAACTCAGTGATCCTGCAAATACTTCCAGTGAGACACAGGTAAGAATACAAACCTGCCTACTACATGTACTTTTACACTACTACCTCTCTACTGTCTGTCGTTTTCACCCAGTGTATCGTTACTGAGATGTCACTTTCCCTTACGATTTCTCAGATGTGGGTCCCACTGTGTGACATCTGCTTTGTTTCCTCATGGACTAGAGCTGTGTGACATAGGTATGTTGACATTACAATTGAAAGAGCATTTTGACACTGTAATTGCTTATACACTATTTCGAAATCACAGACAGACTCCAGATTGTTTTGTGTTTTAAGGGTGTTTATTTAAGTGCTCAATATTGGAGGGTGCTGTAAAATGGTGAGGGGTGATGGTGGAGGAATGTCCATGGCAGAGTCCAGTCTATTAGTCTCACAGGTGCATTGCCCAAATGGGCATAGGAAGTTGAGCTGGGGCAGTTTGAGGATGGACAGGGTGACAAGGTGGGACAGAAGAATGACAATCAGGGTGGTCTCATTTCTTGGCGGGGGTCTTGGCATCGTTCTCTGTCTTTGTCCTGGATATCAGGGACCGTATGCCGGGTGGTTTTCCCTCTGCAGGGTGTAGGGTGCTGGTGTGGTGGTCCTGTGGCGGTGCCCCCTGTCCACTAGCGCCGGCGGAAGTGGTGGGCAGTTCATCCTCCAGGCTAGTGTCAGGGGCCCCTTGTTGTGCCACAGTGTCCCCCCTGGTGTTGAGGACTTCCTTCAGCACCCCTACGATGGTGCCCAGGGTGGAATTGATGGTTCTGAGTTCCTCCCTGAAGCCCAAATACTGTTCCTCCTGCAGCCGCTGGGTCTCCTGAAACTTGGCCAGTACTGTTGCCATCGTCTCCTGGGAATGGTGGTAGGCTCACATGATGTTGGAGAGGGCCTCGTGGAGAGTGGGTTCCCTGGGCCTGTCCTCCTCCTGTCGCACAGCAGCCCTCCCAGTTCCCCTGTGTTCCTGTGCCTCCGTCCCCTGGACCGTGTGCCCACTGCCACTGCCCCCAAGTCCCTGTTGTTGTTGGGGTGGTGGGTTAGCCTGGGTTTCCTGTAGTGGTGGACACACTGCTGCTTGACGTTTCCTGGGGACAGACGTATGGGCCCGCTGGGTGGGTGCTGTGCTGGTGTTTCCAGAGGGGGAAGCTCTGTGGTGGCCTGTGACTGTGTCAGGGGAACCGACTGTCCCGAGGTCTCAGATGGGCCGGGCTGGTCATCTTGATCCAGTTGGACAGAGCTGCTGTCATCACTGTGGGCCTCTTCTGTTGGTGGTGTGGACATGTGTGGCCCTCCTGTCTGATGAGGTTGGGTAGGGATCCTTCAGGGGTATAAAAGGATGTTTATTGCATCTGTGTGTGCCATGGTGTGCAATGGGTGGGTGACCATGTACCCCAGTGCTTGCATTCCTGTGTGGGACCTTGTATGATGGTGGTTTAGGGGGGTGTATGGGTATGTGCAGTGGCCATGCTTTGGTCATGGGTGTCCATGCTTTATTGTTGCATGCAGGGCTTGGTGTTGGGATGGGTGGTTTGTGATGTTGGGACAAATGTGAGGAGTTGGAGTGCTGGGGGTGAGGGTGGGGGTATGTGATGGCATGCAGGTAGGGTGGGAGATGTAATAGTTAAGATTTGTCTTACCAGAGTCCATTCCTCCACCTACTCCTGCGAGGCCCTCAGGATGCAGAATCACCAAGACCTGCTCCTCCCTTGTTGTTAGTTGTGGGTGCGGAGGTGAGCGGTCTGCCGCCAGTCCGCTGAACTGCCAGGTGGTGTCTTGTGACCACGGAACGCACCTTCCCCCGTAGGTCGTTCCACCTCTTCCTGATGTCATCCCGATTTCTTGGGTGCTGTCCCACTGTGTTGACCCTGTCCACTATTCTTCGCCATAGCTCCATCTTCCTTGCAATGGAGGTGTGCTGCACCTGTGATCCGAATAGCTGTGGCTCTACCCGGAAGATTTCCTCCACCATGACCCTGAGCTCCTCCTCCGAGAACCTGGGGTGTATTTGCCGTGCCATGGGGTGGTGTAGTTGATGTGTGGGATGGAGTGTGTGTTGATAAGTGTGCTGATATGTAGTGGTGTGTTGTGTGAGGTGCGTGGAAGTTCTGTGGGTGATGGTGTTGTGTGCCTGTGGATGGTGTTGTTCTTGCTGGTGCGGCAGTGTGTACCGCCAATGGAATACCGTGGTTGAAAGACCACCGCGTGGATTCGTGGGTCGTGATAGTGTGGGCGTATTTCTGCTGGCGTGACGGTGGAGGATTTGTTTTCGCCAGTTTATCACTGACCTTTGGTGTGGCGGACTTGTGTGGGTGTCTCAATTTTGATTCCGAGCAGTGGGTCATAATGACCGTGGCGGAATTCCACTGCTGTGGCGTTGTGTTGGCGGTCTTCAGCATGGCGGTAAGCGGCTTTTGCCGCCAATGTTGTAATGAGGGCCAAAGTGTCCCCAAGGAAGCTGCAATACTGTCAAAAAGAGGTGAAGTACTTAGGTCACTTGATTGAGAAAGGGTCGAGGAAAATATCCAAAGAGAGGGTGTTGGACTTTTGGCCATACGCATGGTCATCCCTAGTCTTTTTGCCTCCTTCCTCCTGGTTTTTCTGACCTTTCGCTGTTGGCTCTAGGACTCAAAGCACTTTATCACTGTTGACCAGTGCTAAAGTGCAGGTGCTCTCCCATCTAAAGTTGGTATGATTGGCTTATACCTAGTTGGCATATTTAATTTACTTATAAGTCCCTTGTACAGTGGTATCTCTATACCTAGGGCCTGTAAATTAAATACTACTAGTGGGCCTGCAACGCTGCTTGCGCCACCCACTGAAGTAGACTTTCAAACCTGTCTCAGGCCTGCTAGCGCAGGGCCTGTGTGCGCAGTTTTCTGCCACAGGGACCTGGCATCTAAATTTACTTGCCAGGCCCAGAGCTCCCCTTTTACTACATGTAAGTCACCCCTAAAGTACGCCCTAGCTAGCCCTATGGGCAGGGTGCCATGTATGTTGAAAGGCAGGACATGTGCCATTTTGCATGGCCTATCCTGGTAGTGACAAACAGCCTAACTTGGTGTCTCACTGCTGTGAGTGCTGCCTTCTCATAGGATTGCATTAGAAATGCCCTGCCTTATGTGTAAGGGGTATTGTCTGATTTATGAGGGGTAGCGTAGGCGTGTTTGATATGGTTGTGATGGGGATAATAAATACTGCTTACTGGTGTGGGTGTATTTTTTATTACTATCACAGAAATGCCACTTCTAGAAAGTGTGCATTTATCTGTGCTTATGACTCTGGTGTTTTGCAGCTTGACTCCAATCCACGTCTGGGCAGAGTGACAGTTGGGGCTTTGTGCATACTTTTCAGACAGCCTGTACACAGGGAGGGTGGAGGTGTCACCAAGGTGCATCTGCATGCTGAATAGTCTTCCTGGGCTGAGAGAAGGGAGAGGCGGGGCACACCTACATTTGTAAAGGCTGTGCCCTGGCCTCACACAATAGGGTCGTTAACCCCCCACTGATGTTTGGAGCCTGTGCTGAAAGGAGAGAGGGGGCACTCCCAGAACCAGTTGTAACTGGCTGGAACCTCCTCTCCCTGTCATTGTAAAACACTGTAAAAATGGACTATAAGTACAGGGGAATTTTCCCCACAATTTGAACATTCTTGGAACTTGAAACTGGACACAGAACGCTGATGAATGGACTCACCAGGAAACCGCCTTGGACTGCTGCTGCTGTGCTGACCTGTGACCTGCCTGGTCACTAGGAGGAATTGCCACCATCTGCACCCCTTGTGCTGGCCTGTAGCTGGGCCCACCAGCCCTGTACCTTTTCCTTGATTATTGTTCCCAGGGGCAGGGTGCTGTGGCCCCTGACCCCTGCACCGATCTTCTTAATATTGCCTTAGCGCTTAGGGGAGAAGCGCTCTTATGGAAATGCTGCAGAAGATCACCGCCGCAGCCCAGGCAGCATGAGTGTCTTAGCGCTTTGAAAGCGCCTTTCTTGTGCCCAGGGAAATCACCGCCGCAGCCCAGGCTGCATAATTGTCTTAGCGCTGTGAAGAGCGCTGGATGGAAATTCACCGCCGCAACCCGGGAGCCTCATGGTGCCTTTGCGCTCTCTACGGCGCATTTCCTTGAAAGAAATCACCGCCGCCGCCCGGGCAGAGCATCTGATTCCAGGCGCGAGGCTTGCGCCCTCTCTAGTGCCCCCGGGGCACTAGGAGAAGTGAAAGAAAGAGCTATCACGCTCCTATCGTGCTCCCGGGGGACGCGCGCTTTGTGGAGCGCCCCCGGGGCACCAGCCGGCCCCACCTGGGACCGCAACGTCATCCGAGGGAGAGGAGGACGCCTCTCCCTCCCTTACAGGAGTCCCGGAGGCAGAGGGAGAGGAGGACGCCTCTCCCTCCCTTGCAGGAGTCCCGGAGGACTCTCCTGCCATTTCGGGCCGGGCGGCAGCCTCACCGGAGGCTCGCCCTGACCCCGGCTCTTTTGTTGGCCCCCTCGCGTGCCAGTAGGTTCAATACAAACCTGCCTACTACATGTACTTTAACACTACTACCTCTCTACTGTCTGTCGTTTTCACCCAGTGTATGGTTACTGAGTTGTCACTTTCCCTTACGATTTCTCAGATGTGGGTCCCACTGTGTGACATCTGCTTTGTTTCCTCATGGACTAGAGCTGTGTGACATAGGTATGTTGACATTACAATTGAAAGAGCATTTTTACACTGTAATTGCTTATACACTATTTCGAAATCACAGACAGACTCCAGATTGTTTTGTGTTTTAAGGGTGTTTATTTAAGTGCTCAATATTGGAGGGTGCTGTAAAATGGTGAGGGGTGATGGTGGAGGAATGTCCATGGCAGAGTCCAGTCTATTAGTCTCACAGGTGCATTGCCCAAATGGGCATAGGAAGTTGAGCTGGGGCAGTTTGAGGATGGACAGGGTGACAAGGTGGGACAGAAGAATGACAATCAGGGTGGTCTCATTTCTTGGCGGGGGTCTTGGCATCGTTCTCTGTCTTTGTCCTGGATATCAGGGACCGTATGCCGGGTGGTTTTCCCTCTGCAGGGTGTAGGGTGCTGGTGTGGTGGTCCTGTGGCGGTGCCCCCTGTCCACTAGCGCCGGCGGAGGTGGTGGGCAGTTCATCCTCCAGGCTAGTGTCAGGGGCCCCTTGTTGTGCCACAGTGTCCCCCCTGGTGTTGAGGACTTCCTTCAGCACCCCTACGATGGTGCCCAGGGTGGAATTGATGGTTCTGATTTCCTCCCTGAAACCCAAATACTGTTCCTCCTGCAGCCGCTGGGTCTCCTGAAACTTGGCCAGTACTGTTGCCATCGTCTCCTGGGAATGGTGGTAGGCTCACATGATGTTGGAGAGGGCCTCGTGGAGAGTGGGTTCCCTGGGCCTGTCCTCCTCCTGTCGCACAGCAGCCCTCCCAGTTCCCCTGTGTTCCTGTGCCTCCGTCCCCTGGACCGTGTGCCCACTGCCACTGCCCCCAAGTCCCTGTTGTTGTTGGGGTGGTGGGTTAGCCTGGGTTTCCTGTAGTGGTGGACACACTGCTGCTTGACGTTTCCTGGGGACAGACGTATGGGCCCGCTGGGTGGGTGCTGTGCTGGTGTTTCCAGAGGGGGAAGCTCTGTGGTGGCCTGTGACTGTGTCAGGGGAACCGACTGTCCCGAGGTCTCAGATGGGCCGGGCTGGTCATCTTGATCCAGATGGACAGAGCTGCTGTCATCACTGTGGGCCTCTTCTGTTGGTGGTGTGGACATGTGTGGCCCTCCTGTCTGATGAGGTTGGGTAGGGATCCTTCAGGGGTATAAAAGGATGTTTATTGCATCTGTGTGTGCCATGGTGTGCAATGGGTGGGTGACCATGTACCCCAGTGCTTGCATTCCTGTGTGGGACCTTGTATGATGGTGGTTTAGGGGGTGTATGGGTATGTGCAGTGGCCATGCTTTGGTCATGGGTGTCCATGCTTTATTGTTGCATGCAGGGCTTGGTGTTGGGATGGGTGGTTTGTGATGTTGGGACATATGTGAGGAGTTGGAGTGCTGGGGGTGAGAGTGGGGGTATGTGATGGCATGCAGGTAGGGTGGGAGATGTAATAGTTAAGATTTGTCTTACCAGAGTCCATTCCTCCACCTACTCCTGCGAGGCCCTCAGGATGCAGAATCACCAAGACCTGCTCCTCCCTTGTTGTTAGTTGTGGGTGCGGAGGTGAGCGGTCTGCCGCCAGTCCGCTGAACTGCCAGGTGGTGTCTTGTGACCACGGAACGCACCTTCCCCCGTAGGTCGTTCCACCTCTTCCTGATGTCATCCCGATTTCTTGGGTGCTGTCCCACTGTGTTGACCCTGTCCACTATTCTTCGCCATAGCTCCATCTTCCTTGCAATGGAGGTGTGCTGCACCTGTGATCCGAATAGCTGTGGCTCTACCCGGAAGATTTCCTCCACCATGACCCTGAGCTCCTCCTCCGAGAACCTGGGGTGTCTTTGCCGTGCCATGGGGTGGTGTAGTTGATGTGTGGGATGGAGTGTGTGTTGATAAGTGTGCTGATATGTAGTGGTGTGTTGTGTGAGGTGCGTGGAAGTTCTGTGGGTGATGGTGTTGTGTGCCTGTGGATGGTGTTGTTCTTGCTGGTGCGGCAGTGTGTACCGCCAATGGAATACCGTGGTTGAAAGACCACCGCGTGGATTCGTGGGTCGTGATAGTGTGGGCGTATTTCTGCTGGCGTGACGGTGGAGGATTTGTTTTCGCCAGTTTATCACTGACCTTTGGTGTGGCGGACTTGTGTGGGTGTCTCAATTTTGATTCCGAGCAGTGGGTCATAATGACTGTGGCGGAATTCCACTGCTGTGGCGTTGTGTTGGCGGTCTTCAGCATGGCGGTAAGCGGCTTTTGCCGCCAATGTTGTAATGAGGGCCAAAGTGTCCCCAAGGAAGCTGCAATACTGTCAAAAAGAGGTGAAGTACTTAGGTCACTTGATTGAGAAAGGGTCGAGGAAAATATCCAAAGAGAGGGTGTTGGACTTATGGCCATACGCATGGTCATCCCTAGTCTTTTTGCCTCCTTCCTCCTGGTTTTTCTGACCTTTCGCTGTTGGCTCTAGGACTCTGAGCACTTCATCACTGTTGACCAGTGCTAAAGTGCAGGTGCTCTCCCATCTAAAGTTGGTATGATTGGCTTATACCTAGTTGGCATATTTAATTTACTTATAAGTCCCTTGTACAGTGGAATCTCTATACCTAGGGCCTGTAAATTAAATACTACTAGTGGGCCTGCAGCGCTGCTTGCGCCACCCACTGAAGTAGACTTTCAAACCTGTCTCAGGCCTGCTAGCGCAGGGCCTGTGTGCGCAGTTTTCTGCCACAGGGACCTGGCATCTAAATTTACTTGCCAGGCCCAGAGCTCCCCTTTTACTACATGTAAGTCACCCCTAAAGTACGCCCTAGCTAGCCCTATGGGCAGGGTGCCATGTATGTTGAAAGGCAGGACATGTGCCATTTTGCATGGCCTATCCTGGTAGTGACAAACAGCCTAACTTGGTGTCTCACTGCTGTGAGTGCTGCCTTCTCATAGGATTGCATTAGAAATGCCCTGCCTTATGTGTAAGGGGTATTGTCTGATTTATGAGGGGTAGCGTAGGCGTGTTTGATATGGTTGTGATGGGGATAATAAATACTGCTTACTGGTGTGGGTGTATTTTTTATTACTATCACAGAAATGCCACTTCTAGAAAGTGTGCATTTATCTGTGCTTATGACTCTGGTGTTTTGCAGCTTGACTCCAATCCACGTCTGGGCAGAGTGACAGTTGGGGCTTTGTGCATACTTTTCAGACAGCCTGTACACAGGGAGGGTGGAGGTGTCACCAAGGTGCATCTGCATGCTGAATAGTCTTCCTGGGCTGAGAGAAGGGAGAGGCGGGGCACACCTACATTTGTAAAGGCTGTGCCCTGGCCTCACACAATAGGGTCGTTAACCCCCCACTGATGTTTGGAGCCTGTGCTGAAAGGAGAGAGGGGGCACTCCCAGAACCAGTTGTAACTGGCCGGAACCTCCTCTCCCTGTCATTGTAAAACACTGTAAAAATGGACTATAAGTACAGGGGAATTTTCCCCACAATTTGAACATTCTTGGAACTTGAAACTTGACACAGAACGCTGATGAATGGACTCACCAGGAAACCGCCTTGGACTGCTGCTGCTGTGCTGACCTGTGACCTGGCTGGTCACTAGGAGGAATTGCCACCATCTGCACCCCTTGTGCTGGCCTGTAGCTGGGCCCACCAGCCCTGTACGTTTTCCTTGATTATTGTTCCCAGGGGCAGGGTGTGTGGCCCCTGACCCCTGCACCGATCTTCTTAATATTGCCTTAGCGCTTAGGGGAGAAGCGCTCTTATGGAAATGCTGCAGAAGATCACCGCCGCAGCCCAGGCAGCATGAGTGTCTTAGCGCTTTTAAAGCGCCTTTCTTGTGCCCAGGGAAATCACCGCCGCAGCCCAGGCTGCATAATTGTCTTAGCGCTGTGAAGAGCGCTGGATGGAAATTCACCGCCGCAACCCGGGAGCCTCATGGTGCCTTTGCGCTCTCTACGGCGCATTTCCTTGAAAGAAATCACCGCCGCCGCCCGGGCAGAGCATCTGATTCCAGGCGCGAGGTTTGCGCCCTCTCTAGTGCCCCCGGGGCACTAGGAGAAGTGAAAGAAAGAGCTATCACGCTCCTATCGTGCTGCCGGGGGACGCGCGCTTTGTGGAGCGCCCCCGGGGCACCAGCCGGCCCCACCTGGTACCGCAACGTCATCCGAGGGAGAGGAGGACGCCTCTCCCTCCCTTACAGGAGTCCCGGAGGCAGAGGGAGAGGAGGACGCCTCTCCCTCCCTTGCAGGAGTCCCGGAGGACTCTCCTGCCATTTCGGGCCGGGCGGCAGCCTCACCGGAGGCTCGCCCTGACCCCGGCTCTTTTGTTGGCCCCCTCGCGGCCCAGTAGTATGGTCACTGGGAGTCTCCCCGGTGTGAGGGCCAGTATAGGCCCCGGGAGACCCCAGGAGTTAGCGGGTCCCCGGAGGGGCCCGCGTTTCACTCAGGAGGGGGTGCGAGGTGCCCCCCTCCACCTTCAAGGATTTCCCTGACTTGGGCCCCCCCTGGAGAGGGCCGGTGGAGGCCCGGGGGCCCCCCAATGATCCCGGGTCCCAGAAGGGGCCCGTCAAGGAATCAGAGAGGGTGCGTGCCGCCCCTCTCTATCTGCCAAGTCTAGGGAGGCCCCCGTGTTGCGCAGAAGAGCGCCGGGGCCCCCATTAGTCGTTTCAGGCACGGAAGGTGCCTGCTTCATCATGCCCAGGTACTTTTAAATGGACAAATATAATTATGATTTAAAGTTCTTTCTACAGACTTTCTTAATTGTGTTATATTACCTGCCTGTACTATGATGCTTTTACATATGTGTGCACATGTTCCTTTTATGGGCATGACTTGCTAATATGTTTGCTTAAACTTGCCATAGATTTTCTAATGTTCCTATTATGGCCATTTTATGATATTCTTGTGACAAGTGTGCTAATGTGATAACGTGTTTCCTGACTACTGCTTATGTTGCAGAATACTGAGTAACCTGTGTGTTATGTGTGACTACTGCTAGTTTGCAGAGTAACTAATGTGTAACGTTCTGACAACTGCTAAGGTAGCAGGATAGTACTGTTATGTGATGTTGGTCTAATAATTACGTTGTGTACAATATAGTATATTTTCATATAATCTGGTGTTGTGTTTCCTTTGTGGTGGGGATATTGCGTCGCATGTATGTGTGTGTTGTGCAAACGCTTTACACATTGCCTCCGGGTTAAGCCTGACTGCTCGTGCCAAGCTACCAAGGGGGTGAGCAGGGGTTATCTTGGACGTGAAACTCCCTTGCCCTGACTAGAGTGGGTAAGTTCTGCCTGGCTGAGGTACATACCCTAGCCAACCAGAAACCCCATTTCTAACATTGGAAGTCAGCGGTGAGGATAGGACTTGAGCTTGCACAATACCATTGTGACTCATTATTTCACTACAAGGATTGCGTTTAGACCATCACATGTTTGGCTTCTCTTAACTTTCTCTCTTTGGTCATTTTTCCTGTTTTCAGTTCTCACGCTTGGGTATTGTGATTGTCACAGTTGAGTTATTTGTACCTTTTCAAGATGGGGCTTACCTTTGATTTAGAGGACCTGCCGTTTTACACGCAGGGGGAATTAGAGGGGTTCTGTAGAGAGAGAGGGCTGCCTGTAGAAGGGGACCTCAGGAGATCTCTGAATTTCTTTGAAAGGTTTGTGACATTTACCCAGGGAGGGAGTGTGCTTAGGGGGTACCCAGAGGATCCTGAGTGTAGCGAGGGTTCCCAATGGGAGGGCTCCCAGGCCTCATCCCTAGAGAGTGGTAGAGAGACTGATCAGGAGGGTGAGAATGACCGGTTGGGGACGCCAGTTGACAGGGAAGGCCCCAGTGATAGGGAGTCCCTTGCTGGGTCCAGTGTAAGAAGCAGGGCTACCTCTCATTCCTTGACGCCTGATGAGCTAAGAGATAGGCGGGAAGAGAGGGACCTGAAGTTGCAGTTAGCGCACCTAGCTGTTGAGGAGAGAAGGGCTGAGGTAGAGAAGGCCTTAGTGCAGGAGAGAATGGCAGAGGCAGAGAGGGCCTTTGCCAGAGAAAGACTCGCTCTAGAGCGCAGTCTGAAGGTTCTGGACTCACCAGCGCTGGAGGTGGAGTCCAGTGGTGGCAGCAATGTACAGTGCTGTAGCAAAGATGTTCCTCACTTACCCATAGATCTGGTACCTAGGTTCCAAGAGGGGGGTGACATACGTCAGTGGTTAAAGGAATATGAGAAGGCTCTGGTAGAGCGCAGGATCCCTGAGAAGGATTGGGGAACTGGCCTAGGGAGTTTTATTCCTGAGGAGGGGAGGGATGCCCTACTGACTCTAGAAGAGAGTGACAGGGAGGGGTACTCCGCTGTGAAGAACGCACTGATTATGAAGTATGGTTTTTCCCCTGAGGAATACAGAAAAAGGTTTAGGGGTGGTAAGAAACTGTCCCACCAGTCTTGGGAGGAGTTTGTGGAGGATTGCTGCATTGCACTAGATGGATGGGTGAAGGGTAGCACAGTAAACAATTTTGAAGGGCTGTTTAATCTGATTCTCAGAGAGCACCTGTTTCGTTGTTGTTTTTCAGAGTTACGCCAACACTTGTCAGTGTGTGAGCTCTCTGACCCCAGAGAGCTTGCAAAGGAGGCAGACTTCTGGTTGCGTACCAGAGGGTCTGGTGTGACATTAGGGGGTGTTCCTAATAAGAGTGGTCTAGGTGTTTCCCAACAAGGTGTGGTGGGAAAGGAATGGAGTGTCCCAGGTAGGTCCCAGTGGACTGGGGTGGGTGAGGGACCCCATGTCCCGTCTCAGATGAGAGGGAATGGGGCTGGGCTGAGGCCCAAGGTGCCCGAGATCCCGTCCCAGGCCCCTGAAGGTTCCATGAGTGAACGCCAGGAGGTGAGCCTAACCTGTGCCGTAGGGCCAGCTGTTCAGAAGGATCCCATTTTGTCATTAGGACTTAGGCGGGTGGCTGATGATAGCGTTCCGCCGGTCCTGGTGTCTGGTAGTCTTGCTCTACAGCGGAGGAGGCAGAAATCCAGGCATAGGGTTGAGAGGGGGCTGCGGGCCCCAGTGGAGAACCTGGAGGGTCAGGGGTCAGCTCTGAGAGCAGAGCCCCCCAGGAATGGCCTTGGTGAGACCATTTCTGGGCTGGGGGGAATCCAGACTCTGTCCGATGGGCAGAGGTCAGGAGACCTGCGCCAGCCAGACTCTTGTGTGGCCCTTGGGGAAAGTGTTTCCCTGGTGGGGGGTAAGTGTGCCCCCCAGGAAGTCCTGGTGCACCAGGCAATGATTCAACCACAGGGTGGTGACTCTGGGTTGGATGATCAGGTTCAGGGGGTAAACTCTGACCTGATGGGGAGTAGGTGTGCTCCCAAGGAAGTCCTGGTGCGCCAGGCAGTGGTTCAACCGCAGGGTAGTGACTCTGGGTTGGATTGCCAGATTCAGGGGGTAAGCTCTGATCTGGTAGGGGGTAGGTGTGCTCCCAAGGAAGTCCTGGTTCGCTGGGCAATAGTCCAGTCTAAGGGTGTCGTCCCTGGACTAGATAGACAGGTTCAGGGGGTAAACTCTGATCTGGTTGGGGGGGCGGTTAGTGTGCTCACCCCCGTGTGAAACTTCTGGTGGCTTCTCCCGAGGTGGGGAGACGCAGGACTCTGGAAGTGGGGTTCAGGGAGGGGGAAGCCCACCCCGGACTCCGGTGCAACTCAAGGGTGTCGTCCCTAGGTTGGGTGGTCAGTCGCCAGGTAGTGATCCTGGGCTGGCGAGAAAGTTGAGCAGGGCTGCTGTACCCAGCACCCTGGCAAGGGTGGATTCTGGTGATACCCCTCCTAGGAGAGGAGGGCGGGATCCTAGAAGGAGGGGTAGAGGGAGGAGAGCCTCACCTCTAGCCCCTGTAGAACCTATGGGTGCGGACCCTAGGTTGGTGGATCAGTGGCAGGGTAGAGCCCCTGAACTGATCGGAAATGGAGTGGAGACAGGTTGCTTTGCACCTGGGGCTACCGCCCCCCACTCATTATGGTTTCAGAGACCAGAGGCTCCTAGATGGCCTGGGGCCTGGTTCTGGCCATTGGCAGCTAGAGAATCCCCGTGGGTTGGTCTAGGCTGCCTGGGACGCATTGACAGAGAGATCCGAGTGGAGTCAGGAAGGCGTAGAACTGGACCATGCCCCTGCTGTTGTGGGCCTGGGTCCTTGTTCTATCGCCCCAATCAGGAAAGTACATCAAGGTATTGATTGTTCTCCCCTGGATTTTGGCTGGTAGGGGGTTGTGTTGGACTTTTGGCCATACGCATGGTCATCCCTAGTCTTTTTGCCTCCTTCCTCCTGGTTTTTCTGACCTTTCGCTGTTGGCTCTAGGACTCTGAGCACTTTATCACTGCTGACCAGTGCTAAAGTGCAGGTGCTCTCCCATCTAAAGTTGGTATGATTGGCTTATACCTAGTTGGCATATTTAATTTACTTATAAGTCCCTTGTACAGTGGTATCTCTATACCCAGGGCCTGTAAATTAAATACTACTAGTGGGCCTGCAGCGCTGCTTGCGCCACCCACTGAAGTAGACTTTCAAACCTGTCTCAGGCCTGCTAGCGCAGGGCCTGTGTGCGCAGTTTTCTGTCACAGGGACCTGGCATCTAAATTTACTTGCCAGGCCCAGAACTCCCCTTTTACTACATGTAAGTCACCCCTAAAGTACGCCCCAGCTAGCCCTATGGGCAGGGTGCCATGTATGTAGAAATGCAGGACATGTGCCATATTGCATGGCCTGTCCTGGTAGTGACAAACAGCCTAACTTGGTGTCTCACTGCTGTGAGTGCTGCCTTCTCATAGGATTGCATTAGAAATGCCCTGCCTTATGTGTAAGGGATATTGTCTGATTTATGAGGGGTAGCGTAGGCGTGTTTGATATGGTTGTGATGGGGATAATAAATACTGCTTACTGGTGTGGGTGTATTTTTTATTACTATCACAGAAAGGCCACTTCTAGAAAGTGCGCATTTATCTGTGCTTATGACTCTGGTGTTTTGCAGCTTGACTCCAATCCACGTCTGGGCAGAGTGACAGTTGGGGCTTTGTGCATACTTTTCAGACAGCCTGTACACAGGGAGGGTGGAGGTGTCACCAAGGTGCATCTGCATGCTGAATAGACTTCCTGGGCTGAGAGAAGGGAGAGGCGGGGAACACCTACATTGGTAAAGGCTGTGCCCTGGCCTCACACAATAGGGTTGTTAACCCCCACTGATGTTTGGAGCCTGTGCTGAAAGGAGAGAGGGGGCACTCCCAGAACCAGTTGTAACTGGCTGGAACCTCCTCTCCTTGTCATTGTAAAACACTGTAAAAATGGACTATAAGTACAGGGGAATTTTCCCCACAATTTGAACATTCTTGGAACTTGAAACTGGACACAGAACGCTGATGAATGGACTCACCAGGAAACCGCCTTGGACTGCTGCTGCTGTGCTGACCTGTGACCTGCCTGGTCACTAGGAGGAATTGCCACCATCTGCACCCCTTGTGCTGGCCTGTAGCTGGGCCCACCAGCCCTGTACCTTTTCCTTGATTATTGTTCCCAGGGGCAGGGTGCTGTGGCCCCTGACCCCTGCACCGATCTTCTTAATATTGCCTTAGCGCTTAGGGGAGAAGCGCTCTTATGGAAATGCTGCAGAAGATCACCGCCGCAGCCCAGGCAGCATGAGTGTCTTAGCGCTTTGAAAGCGCCTTTCTTGTGCCCAGGGAAATCACCGCCGCAGCCCAGGCTGCATAATTGTCTTAGCGCTGTGAAGAGCGCTGGATGGAAATTCACCGCCGCAACCCGAGAGCCTCATGGTGCCTTTGCGCTCTCTACGGCGCATTTCCTTGAAATAAATCACCGCCGCCGCCCGGGCAGAGCATCTGATTCCAGGCGCGAGGTTTGCTCCCTCTCTAGTGTCCCCGGGGCACTAGGAGAAGTGAAAGAAGGAGCTATCACGCTCCTATCGTGCTCCCGGGGGACGCGCGCTTTGTGGAGCGCCCCCGGGGCACCAGCCGGCCCCACCTGGGACCGCAAAGTCATCCGAGGGAGAGGAGGACGCCTCTCCCTCCCTTACAGAAGTCCCGGAGGCAGAGGGAGAGGAGGACGCCTCTCCCTCCCTTGCAGGAGTCCCGGAGGACTCTCCTGCCATTTCGGGCCGGGCGGCAGCCTCACCGGAGGCTCGCCCTGACCCCGGCTCTTTTGTTGGCCCCCTCGCGGGCCAGTAGTATTGTCACTGGGAGTCTCCCCGGTGTGAGGGCCAGTATAGGCCCTGGGAGACCCCAGGAGTTAGCGGGTCCCCGGAGGGGCCCGCTTTTCACCCAGGAGGGGGTGCGAGGCGCCCCCCTCCACCTTCAAGGATTTCCCTGACTTGGGCCCCCCCTGGAGAGGGCCGGTGGAGGCCCGGGGGGCCCCCCAATGATCCCGGGTCCCAGAAGGGGCCCGTCAAGGAATCAGAGAGGGTGCGTGCCGCCCCTCTCTATCTGCCAAGTCTAGGGAGGCCCCCGTGTTGCGCAGAAGAGCGCCGGGGGCCCCATTAGTCGTTTCAGGCACGGAAGGTGCCTGCTTCATCATGCCCAGGTACTTTTAAATGGACAAATATAATTATGATTTAAAGTTCTTTCTACAGACTTTCTTAATTGTGTTATATTACCTGCCTGTACTATGATGCTTTTACATATGTGTGCACATGTTCCTTTTATGGGCATGACTTGCTAATATGTTTGCTTAAACTTGCCATAGATTTTCTAATGTTCCTATTATGGCCATTTTATGATATTCTTGTGACAAGTGTGCTAATGTGATAACGTGTTTCCTGACTACTGCTTATATTGCAGAATACTGAGTAACCTGTGTGTTATGTGTGACCACTGCTAGTTTGCAGAGTAACTAATGTGTAACGTTCTGACAACTGCTAAGGTAGCAGGATAGTACTGTTATGTGATGTTGGTCTAATAATTACGTTGTGTACAATACAGTATATTTTCATATAATCTGGTGTTGTGTTTCCTTTGTGGTGGGGATATTGCGTCACATGTATGTGTGTGTTGTGCAAACGCTTTACACATTGCCTCCGGGTTAAGCCTGACTGCTCGTGCCAAGCTACCAAGGGGGTGAGCAGGGGTTATCTTGGACGTGCAACTCCCTTGCCCTGACTAGAGTGGGTAAGTTCTGCCTGGCTGAGGTACATACCCTAGCCAACCAGAAACCCCATTTCTAACAGAGGGTGACAGCCATATTGCAGATGAATCCCCCGACAACAAAAAGAGATGTTAGGATGTTTCTGGGAATGGTGGGCTACTGTCGTCAGTGGATTCCCAATTTCTCTATCATTTCTAAACCTTTGGTGAGGTTGACGGGCAAGGAGATTCAGGATGGTCCGGGTGCCATAACCATGTCCGAGACAGAGATGAAGGCTTTCATGGAACTGAGGGAAAGTATGTGCAGGGCACCAGCTTTAGGTATGCCTGATTACACAAACCCTTTTGTACTATTTTGTCATGAACGTGATGCTTGTTCTTTGTCAGTCGTGACACAGGTCCATGGAGGTGCAAACCGCCCAGTAGCATATTTTTCAGCTACTTTGGACCCAGTCGCAGCAGCCTTACCGGGTTGTTTGCGTGCAGTTGCAGCAGTTGGTCAGATCCTCACTCAGTGTGAAGGTATAGTGATGGGACTTCCTTTCCCAGTAATGGTCCCACATTCAGTTGAAATCCTGCTGACCCGAACAAAGACTCAGCATATGACAAATGCGCGTTTAACGAAGTATGAAACAATTATACTGGGGTCATCGAATGTATCCCTGAAAAGATGTACTCTGTTGAACCAGGCAACTTTGCTTCCTATTGAAAATACAGACATTGATGATACTGAGGAAGTAGAACATGATTGTCTTGAGGTAACAGATCTGTGCACCAAACCGAGACCCGACATTAAAGATACCCAATTGGAAGAAAATGATTCCATTATCTTTGTTGATGGTTCATGCCAGAGAGACGCAGTAGGAGTACTGAGGGCTGGATATGCCATGTGTACAATCACTGGCGTCTTAGAAGCATCCTGGCTCGAAAGAGTATACTCTGCTCAAGTGGCTGAATTAATTGCTCTTACTAGGGCATGCCACGCAGCTGAGAACCAGAAAGTCACTATCTATACTGATAGCAGATACGGATTTGGAATTGTACATGACTTTGGCCAGCTATGGTCACAGAGGGGTTTCATGACCTCTTCTGGTTCTCCAGTGAAAAATGGTGAGAAAATTAAGGATTTGTTGCATGTGTTTCAGTTACCTTTTGAAATTGCTGTGGTGAAATGCAATGCTCATGTTAAATCACAAGACTTTGTATCAATGGGAAATGGATATGCGGATCAAGTCGCAAGGTTTTGTGCATTGAACTGTATATCGTTCCAAGATCAGTGGGAATTGTTACCTGAAACTGAAAATTAAACATGTGCAGGGTACGCATTAAGAGTGGTTGACACACTAGATGAGTTAAAATCGTTACAGGGACGTGCCAGCAAAGAAGAGAAACGTTCTTGGCTGAAAATGCAATGTGTACAGAGATCTGACGATTTATGGGTTTCAGAGGAGGGGAAAATGGTTTTGCCAAACAGTCTTTTGTCACAGTTCGCAAGGTTTTATCATGGTCAAGCACACGTTTGGAGAGACGCAATGATCGGGTTGTTCAAAATCGATTGGTTCAATCCGAAACTCAGACAAGCTGCAGAGGTCATCTGGTGTATCATCTGTCAACAGATGAATGTGGGTAAAGGAACCGTGGTGAATTTGAGCCATATTGGGAGAGCAGGAGGTCCATTTAGCAGAATGCAGATGGATTTTATTGAGATGCCTGTGTGTGGAGGTCTGAGGTACGTGTTGGTGATTGTGTGCATTTTCAGTCACTGGATTGAAGCTTACCCTACACGTAGAAATGACAGTCTCACAGTAGCAAAGCTGCTGCTTAGGGAGTTGATACCACGTTTTGGGTTTCCGATATCTTTAGAATCAGATAGGGGAAGACACTTCGACAATGAGGTGATCAAGCTCTTATGTGCAGCATTGAACAGTGAACAGAAGTTGCATTGTAGTTAACGCCCTGAAGCATCAGGACTAGTGGAGCAGATGAATGGTACCTTGAAGTCGAGAATGGCAAAAATGTGCGCAGCTACAAATTTAAAATGGCCAGATGCATTGCCCTTAGTGCTGATGTCAATGAGAAACACTAGTTACGCGACCCCCAGCAAAAAGTATATATAAAATCATATAATGGGATTACTTTATCTGTAACTAATAATAAGTATGTAGCAGTCCGATATCATATGTGTATTATTGGCTTATTATACTTAGGTCATATTATCCTTAACTTTATTGTTGTTTTTATGAAGATCATGGTATCTTCATATGTATTCGAGTAGCTCATATAGTAGTTTTCTCTACATTGGTCAATGAGAAACACACCTGACAAGAAAACTGGACTGTCTCCTCATGAGATTCTTATGGGCCGAGCTATGAGATTACCCGCAGTGCCTGCAAATGCTCTTGTGAATATCACGGATGATATGGTGTTGGACTACTGCAAGGGTCTGGCTGACGTGGTCCGCTCTTTCTCTCACCAGGTGGAGGCTACCACAAGAAGCACGTGAGGAAGTCATGTTTAGAGCCACATTGGAAGGGGCCTTATCAAGTAATACTGACAACTACTACGGCTGTGAAATGTGCAGGCCTTCCAAATTGGATACATGCCAGTCACACAAAGAAGGTGACGTGTCCAACTGATGAGGAACTTGAATTGTCCAAAACAACAGCTGCAGAGAAGGAAGTCTCAGGGCCGGAGAGTAGTCAAAGGGGAACTGAGACTGAAGGAGAGCCTGCTGAGGACGGCTTAGTCACTCAAACAACAAACAAGATCCAGAGGGGTGACAGTGAGCCTATCTCAACGAGGCAACAGGGGAACCGACACCAAGAAAGGTTCTCCCAGAAGCAGACAGATACGGGTTTGAAGTCAAGCCCATAACTGACCCTGAAGGGGAAGAAGGTGAGGCAGAAGGAGATCAAAATGTTCTGACTCCTCCTGAGCCGCTTGCAGATCCAGCAAGAGAAAACACCATAGCACAAGAGGAGGGCACTATTCAACATTCTGAAAAGATCGAGTGGAAGAAAAATACTTAAAGGAGATAACTGGACGGAGCCACAAGCTGCAAAGGAGAAAGTGATCCCTAATGAAACAATAGAGGAAGAAGCTGACACAACCAGGAAAGAAGATCTCAGTGAAGGAGAGTTGCAGGGTGATCGCAAATTGAAAAGAAAGAGAGTTGCAAACAGAAGGTACGCAGGTCCTGAATGGGCGTCTCCAACATCAGCTGAATGGCAACAAGAATTCTTGCCATTTTGTTTTGATCGAGAAATTCCAGGTCAATACTACGGCACCTGAATTAGAACTTAGAAAAAGATTGTGTTAAAATTGAAATTGAATAAAGCTGCAAAGCTGTGAGAAAGAAGAGACTAATAAATTACCGGATGTGACTCTGATAACCTGAATTGACACTGAAAAAACGATTATGACAAGCTGCTAATCTGATTTGACAAAGGGTCCTGGGAGTGAGTGAAACGCTGTAAATACTCGCTAAGAGAGAAAGGGACTTTGCACAGAAGAAAACATTAAAAAAAAAAAAAAGGAGCTTTTAGATCATCCTCAAGTTGATTGTTTGCTTTGTATTATCCTGCTCTCTGATTCTTTACAGATCATGAATAACACTAGGGATAGTAGTAATAAGGGTATGACTTGTGCATGTTTGACTGTTGGTGTGGGAATTATGGCGGTGATTCTAACCGCGGCGGGCGGCGGTCGCCGCCCGCCATTCGGTTACCGCCAAATGACCGCACCGCGGTCACAAGACCGCGGCGGCCATTCTGGCTTTCCCGCTGTGCTGGCGGGCGACCGCCAAAAGGCCGCCCGCCAGCACAGTGGGAAAGACCCAGCAACGATGAAGCCGGCTCCGAATGGAGCCGGCGGAGTTGCTGGAGTGCGACGGGTGCAGTAGCACCCGTCGCAAATTTCAGTGTCTGCTAGGCAGACACTGAAATTCTTTTTGGGGCCCTCTTACGGGGGCCCCTGCAGTGCCCATGCCATTGGCATGGGCACTGCAGGGGCCCCCAGGGGCCCCGCGGTACCCCCTACCGCCATCCTGTTCCTGGCGGGAGACCCGCCAGGAACAGGATGGCGGTAGGGGGTGTCAGAATCCCCATGGCGGCGGAGCGCGCTCCGCCGCCATGGAGGATTCTCAAGGGCAGCGGAAAGTCGGTGGTACACCGCCGACTTTCCGTTTCTGGCCGCGGCTGAACCGCCGCGGTCAGAATGCCCAGCGGTGCACTGCCAGCCTGTTGGCGGTGCTACCGCGGTCATTCGCCCTGGCGGTTTTTACCGCCAGGGTTAGAATGACCACCTATGTGTGCAATAATGATAATAGCTGTGATTGTGGGAATGCCATTGGTGGATAAAAGTGTGACTAAAAATGCATCAATTCCTGAGACTGCTACACTAACACCATGGGAGAAGTTTGAGTAGGATACGAAGTACTTGCATGAAGGAACTAATTCGAGAAGGGAAATATCTACTAATGTCTTCTATCGCTTGTTGAATGAGTATGTTGACAAAATGGATGCGAAGAATTGCTATGTGTGCACAAAGAAGGGGTTACTTATCATAGTTTGTCGCTTACTTACGGAATAAGCTGTAGTTTGCTATTAACTAGATTTTATAATCAAGAACATGTTCAGTACTTCTATTCTAATTTAGATGTAGTGTTTTCTTTTGTGCCTGTAATTGAGTTTCTAAATAAATTAGCTAAGGAACATAATATAAAAATAGTTAGGGGTTTGCTAACACTGACATTTGGAACAGCCTATGCGCAACTCAATAATCTAACTTGCTTACTAACGCCTGTAGAGAAAAGCTTCTTAGATCACACTGATGATAGAAGAAAGGCATTAAAGGAAAAGCTACAAAAGGGATTAGAAAAGCGCACGTTTGCAAATGATTATGCTTACACTGCAATAAGGACACAAGGCAAATTAGCTATAGATGCATTACACGTAGGAAAGCTTTGTATATATAGGCTGAAATCTGATCATGACACCTTATTTGTGGGAACGAGTGAATGCAGACATGTGTTTCTGTTTCAGAGTAAGTGGACATTTATGTTAAATGGACAGGATCCAGCGATCCCTGGGATCTATTACATATGTGGACTTAATGCTTATTACCGTCTTCCAAAGGGATGGTATGGGACATGTTACTTGGGAATAGTTTTCCCAAAGATTTACCAAATTGATGACTTAAAGCAACTTCCTAAAATGTCTGAATTACATCATACTAGACAAAAGAGAGAGACAGCAGCTGCTGTTGTAGGCAATATATTTGGAGCCATAATTCCTTCGGTAGGGCTTATCTTAAACTCCATAAAGATTCGAAAGTTGTCTACTATTGTGGATAACATGCTGACAAACTTCACAGGGGCTATACTCCTGATGGATACTGAATTTGCTGCGGAGAGGGCTATGACTCTTCAAAACCGGCTTGCTTTAGGCATTCTTTTAGCGAAGAGTGGCAGAGTCTGTAAGATGCTTAATGAGCGCCACTGCTGTGCATTTATTCCAGATAATCTTCATAGGATTAGAGGTATGCTTACTAACCTAACAAAAGAAAGTACAGATTTGAAGGAGCTGAAGGAACATGGAGTCTGGGAAAAGATTGGGAAAGGAATCACTAAAGCAGGGAATTGGTTTAGTAGTATTTGGAATGGGATACTTGCAAAAATAATAGGGGGTATATTGATTGTTCTAACTTGTTCATTAGGATTAAAGGAGAAAATGTTCAAAGAAATTTGGGAAAAATCAAGAAGGGGTGAAGAAAGTGAAAGCTTGGGAACGGAAAGGTTTTGTGTGATGACAAGTGTCTTCAGAGGAGGGACTGAGGGAGCGTAGCTCTTGTACTCAAAATTAACATGAAATGTTTATGAAGTAATGCATAATAATGCCGCTTAGAAAATGTATTAAAGTGTTTCTGCTAAACGCACTCATGAAATGTGCCCACGGGAGTGGCCGTCAACGTATACAATGAATAATGAAACTGACTAATGATGTCGAATTAATGTGTTAATGTATGATTTTTGCACTAATATGAAGGGTTATAGGCTAAAGACTTGCTAATAAATCATTAGGCCTTAGTTTGCATGAGTCGAGGACTAGCTGCCCGGTTTCATATTAAATGTGTTTTTCTAACGTACAGTGTGCTGACTTGCTGAAAGACATGAACTCGTACTTTTCCAAAAGCTAGAAGATGAGTGTAACCGTAGTAGATCTGTTCTCAGGAAATTCGACTTGCTCAAGGAAATATTCTTGCTGAATGTAACAGTGTACACTAGTTACAGGTACAAGGTCGCCTGAACCAGTACGGACAATGGAACCTCTGACTAGGGATGTGAAAAGGACCACGAGAGTATGAAATCATACCGGACATTCTACCCGTTGGAGACGTCAATCACAAGAACCAATAAACTACCTGAGAACTGTTATGGGGTGACAATTTTGATGAAATCACTGGAAACCTATTGGATGAAGGTAGTGGGGTGCCGACCCCACCCAATTAGGAATTAGGGGACTGTACCACAGAAAAGGGATAAAATCCTTTGACCCGAGAGAGAGAGAAGAGAGATGTCATTGCGAACTTTTGCTATGACGCAGACACTTTGTCACTCTGTCTACAAACTTTGCTGTTTAGATCTTCAAACCATCCTTGCCCTTATCTTGCCCGTTTATACTCTACCTCCTTGTGAAGGATGTACTCTTTGACCCTCCCTTACCAAACTTTGCTGTGTTTCTTGGCTGATGACGAATCAAATGATGTCCTGATGACGAAGACTAACTCTGTATGCTGACCCATTACGGAGGGTAACTATATTATTATATTATATTACCATTGAGATGGGGACAACATCAATACCTTTGCATTGCAAACTATCTGAATTATTTAAAATTTTGCGAACTAACAATTCTGAATAAACAAAACTCTAGTTATGAAACCAAAACCCAGGTCCTTCAAGGATACTAAGTGTAAGTCATTGCTAACTGTTGAGCTAAGAGACTTTGGCGGTCATTCTGACCCTGGTGGTCTATGACCGCCAGGGTCACGGATGACGGAAGCACCGCCAACAGGCTGGCGGTGCTTCATTGCCCATTCTGACGGCGGCGGTAAAGCCGCGGTCAGAAAACCGGGGCCGGCGGTTTCCCGCCGTTTTTGCCCCGGCTGGGCGAATCCGCCATGGCAGCGCTGCAAGCAGCGCTGTCATGGGGATTCTGACCCCCTTACCGCCAGCCTGTTTCTGGCGGTTGTCACCGCCAGGAAGAGGCAGGCGGTAACGGGTGTCTTGGGGCCCCTGGGGGCCCCTGCACTGCCCATGCCACTGGCATGGGCAGTGCAGGGGCCCCCGAACAGGGCCCGGCCGGCTTTTCACTGTCTGCCTAGCAGACAGTGAAAAGCGCGACTGGTGCAACTGCACCCGTCGCATGGCCGCAACACCGCCGGCTCCATTCGGAGCCGGCTTCTGTGTTGCAGGCCTCCTTCCCGCTGGGCAGGCCGGCGCTAACATGGTTGGCGCCCTCCGGCCCAGCGGGAAGGTTGTAATGCCAGCAGCGGTCTTTTAGCCAGACTTGGAATGAGGGCCTTTATCTCTGAGAAACACTTTAGAAGTAGAGATCTATTTAGAAATGGATCAGTGTCAAACAAGAGCTTAAAGTCTAAAGCCAAAGTGTCCACATAATTTCGATTCTCCTTCCTTCGCAGAAGTGGCAACCTAACCAGCTGGGGCTTGGACCACATTGGGGCTCCGAAGGGTTGAGCAAAGCGATTCAGTGGAAGCATACTTGTTTGTAATGGAGGCAGATTTTGACTTGAGGATGGACTGACCGTACTAGGCCCGCAGGCAGTACAAAGAGAAGCAACCTGTACTTGAGAATCAAAGGCTACGGCATGATGCTGAGGGGCAACATCCTCCAGATGAGGGAGTTCTTCTGGCGTAAGGAGACCCTCTGGAAAGTGCACCTTTCGCCGACCTTTTTTTAGAGATCCTATGATTTAATTTTTTGACACTTTGAAGGTTTTTCTTTTTATGCGTGAGCATTTGTGGACAAGTTTCTTCAGTCACTGTATTTGCCTTCAGACGTACTTTAAAAATCGGGAAGAACTCTTGTACTGTACTTTGGGATTCAGAGTTCCAGGTTTTTTTCTGGGGAAAAATCATTAAAAATAAATCTGACAGCGTCGACCGTACTTTCGATTTAAACTGAGTTCGCAGGGAGTGCCTTATCGTGAGCCTGCCTGGGAGCTGAAGTCAGTCCCAGGTTGAGCCACCTTGTTCTCTATGGCACTAGACGGTGCCAAAGCTTCTTCTTGTTGCGATGTAGGAGATTTGTGGTTATCTCCTTTGCTGGCGATTAGTTCTTTTAGAATGATTGTAACAGTGTCAATAATACAGTCAGATCCCCCAACGAATTTTTATAAAAGGTTTAAAATTGATGAGAGTAATCTCTCTAGGCTAAGGAGGGAAGAGGAGACCTGTATGTTTTGATCCGGAGAATTACTTGGAAGATTGACATTTATGTTTAAGTCAGGGGTTGCTGAAAAATGCGAACATAATGAGGGGTGGTTGGAGGGGGTACTACTGAAGAGTTTCAGGCCCGTGTACAATGGCAGGGGGGAGGACTAAAGGGAATTCGCCCCCTGTTGGGGACCATATCTTTTGTATAGATCTAAGTCCAGATAGGGAAGCGTGAAGTCATCCGACCGTTGACCCGGAACAGTACTTTGAGATGGGATTTTTTTCCATAGCTTCGATGTACGAGCCCACCCTTTTAAGGGCGGAGCCATCAGAGTTGTAAATTGTAGGGAAGATAGCATTGTGGGAGGGTGCGGCAACTATACTTGAAGCAAGAGTCTTGGTATGGGAGAGGGATACTAAGGGAATGGGGAAATCCGAAGTACATCTTCTGAGACGTTGAGGCATGCTGACCCCTTGTAGCTAGAATACTGTTGGACCCCTGCAAATAAGTGATCCTGTTGCCACTGGGTAAAGACTCTGAGGGTGCAGAGGGAGGTTTATCCCAGAGTGAAAAGATATGGCTTGTACATTTCAGCCCCAAGACAGCTATGCCCTTGTTGCGAAGAGGGTTGGATTTGGTTTTTGAGCAGGACCTACCAGGGAGTAGACTGCCAGATCTCAGTTTTTTGGCAGTCATAGTACCTTTACTAACGCCTGGGAAACCAATCGAAGCAATTTCAGAAGTTGAGGCAGCAATGCCTTATTTTCTGGTTGAAAGGGATGATAAAGAGCAAGGTGAGACGAACCAGATGTACTAGGAGGAAGAGGGAGAAAAGCAGCAAATCGCACTGCGGGGATCCGCGGCCGCTGACCAGACTCTGTTGGACACTTCTGTATATTCTCTCCTGTATGGAACCACCCCTCTGAAGCTTAGAGCCACCCGGGATCCCAATAGGCTTGACGCTTTTCCAGGTAAGCTGCTCTCAGAGCAGACAGCCTGAGATGCTGCACACGTCTTCTCCTGGTGCAGGTTGCGCAGGAAATCTCAGGATCACTGGTGCTAGAATTTGTGTAACTTAGGCCTTTTAGGCAGTGGCCACCTGAATCAGGATAAAATTTCGTATTTAGACAATTGCAGGCTCACGTTAAATTGGCCGCCTGCTGGTTAAATGACTAGGTTACCAGCAGGTTGGATAGCTAGGCCTCACAGCCTATGATTCAGCGTCTTTATGCCCTTCAAGGGGGCTGCCTTCCGGGGGGCTACATGAACTTGGTGCAGTCTTAACGGTCTTGGTAAACTGAGGCGCAGACAATCTATAAAATACTCAGGCCCCTTCAGGGTAGCTTGGGCGTCAAAAAGACAGCCGGGAGGGTGGCAATCTCCGGCTTGCAGGTAGGGCCTAGCCAGTAGGCGAGGTGCGGGGACCACTGGAGACGGGAGTAGAAGGACACCAGAGCGGCCTTCTGGCTCTTACCGCAATCCTCCCGGACCCTTTCGGCCACTTGACTCCCTCCCCGTGGCGCTTGCTAGTTCTGGTGCTGGCTCCAGTCCGTCTCTTGCGATGCTCCTGGTTCTCGTGGCTCCTGGCGACTTTTGCTGTATCCCTGGTCCCCAGGTCCCCGGCTGCACTTCCGGCGCTGGCTCAGGTCTGCTTCAGGTGTGCGTCTGGCACCCGCGGCGCCCTGTCGGGGCACTCGCAGCTCTTGTGACACCCAGATCGTCCTGCTTTCTCTCGGCGCTGAGCAGCACTGCGACTCTCTCACGCTGCTGCGCCGCCGCAGCCCGGGACAGGAAGGAGCGGCCGTGAGCCCCGACCAGGAAGCAGAAACCACCTCTCGTGACTGCACAAGAAGTAGTTTGGAGAGGGCAAATATTTCTTGTTATGGTCTCAACAAGGGCAGAAGTGGTGTATTGACTAAGAGCATTTCTTCATTAAAAAATGTGTGCTTAAGCAATAGAATATATTCTTTTAAATCTTAGCGTACACTGGTTCCATGACCTCTGGGGATTCTTGTGTTATAAAATGGCCAGTGATAGGTTGACATACAGGATGGTCTTTCTCTGAGCAAGAGTAATCTTCTAGCGTGTGACCAGGCACAATGACTAGATTTCTTTAACCTTACCCTTATTATGCTGACTGGCCTATAGAGTAGTATATATATGTTCTTCGTCATATGGCAGTGTTTTCTCTTTATTGGAGCTTGTACAATTAAAGGTTCATTTTCTTCAAGACTCCTATTTTTTTTTTTTTTGTGCAATTTAGCTAAAGTTAATTAAGCCATCTTTCTGATTATTCCAAGATCTGGCTATGAAAGGGCACCACATATTTCAGTTCAACATATTGACATTCAATAAGTACATGTTATTGAATGATAGCTTAGAGTATTGGTCCTGAGTCTCAAAAAAGTTAGTGAATCTGCACTCTGAGGCAATGACCTTGCATTGCTGTGTATTTACTCGTTTTTGGGGTTCCAAACATTTTCTAATGTATGCTTAGAAACCTACGCTACACTATGGAATTCATTACCCCCAACTATAAGAGCCACACATAACTTTCTTGTCTTCAGAAAACTACTCAAGAGTTGGCCCTTTCCTTCATAACCACCATATTCAAACAACTATGAACTGCATATGCCTATGTTGTTAAATATTTTTTCAGATTCTGTGTATATTTCTATTTATTTATAGTTTCTTTAGAAAATATGTATCGCTACTATGTCATAACAATAAAATACACACACACTCTTTAAACCTGTTTGACTAAGTATTTTTACCCATGGTTCTAATTATGCATTATTGTATGTGCATATGTGTGTGTATTCGTGTGTGTGTGTGTGTGTGTGTGTGTATATATATATATATATATATATATATATATATATATATATATATATATATGAATTCCTGCTCTCATCTTATCACTTATCTACTCATCATCATATGTCATGTCTCTATCAAACTATCCTCCATTCTCACTCTGACTCATCCCAAATCCCCTCTACTACTTTCATCTCCTAAATAACTCTGCCTAAGCTCTTCCCTCCGCTTCCACATCTAACTCACCAAACCTCACTCTACTACTGTGACCTCCCACACAACCCTACTAAATTCTCCTGCATTTATCTCACCTTGCTACTATGTTCTCCCTAACCCTTCCACATACTCTTCCCTCCTCCGCCCCCCCCCCCTTTACTCATCCCAGGCCTTTGGGTTGAGTAAATGAAGGATATACTCCCAATTAACACTTCTGGATTTTTCCTTCTCCACCCCTCCATTACTCCAGTCTATCTAACTAACAAACTCTCATATCCGCGGCTCAAATTAACTCATAATAATACTAAAACTGTACTCATTATTTCCTGATACTAATCCATCACTAATTCTTGTTGGGTTCCAGAGTAGAGTGCTACTCATCGAAAAGCGCTTTGACGCCTCGTCAGGGGTAGTAAGCGCTATATAAATACTATTACAATACAATACAATACAATATTATGATGAAATGTAATTGTCTGTTTGCTTTTCCTTTCTAGGTACCAACTGCTTCTTTTGACAGAGACCATAGTTAGAGGTTTTCCAAATTGATGTTGCTAAATTGTTTTGCATGAAGCCCAACATGCCAATGCTAATTCGAGGTTAGTTAAGGGGTTCACTAAACGGACGCAAACATACAAATGACTGAATCCATGCTTTGTTGAATAACGTGCTGATAATTCTCTGCTGGGATAACCTATGTTGACGTCGTGTTGTGTTCAAATGATTGTGATCTTTGCTTTGATAAAATCTTGTTCGAGTTGCCACGTTATGACAATGCTGATGTGTTTCATGGTTCTGAGACTAATAAACGTACAAGTAGAATTGTAACCAATAGGGAATAAACATCACAAAATCGTACTAAACTGGTGTGGTTATTCATGACTGAAAGGTCATGGTGATTCTTGAGTCTTATTAATGTTGTTGAATATTCTGAGTTTTGTTATGGTGAATATTGATGACGTTATTGACATATTGATTAACATGTTGTTTAGCTATCTCGTCCTAAGGTGTCTTCAAACAGGGTCAAAAGATTCATTGGCCCAAAACGAGTCCCAAAGTGAATAAAATAGTCATAAAGGGACACATTACCAGTGCTTTAATGATGTAGTCTAAAGGAGGACAGCAGACTGAGTGAAGAGGTAGAGTGTGTTTTGTGGCATGCAGGGATTAGCTTGTTATTCACAGGAACATGCATGATGATGACTCATTGTTACGGATCCTGAGGAAAGATTTGTTTCTTGCACTTGAAAATGTTGTATACCCTCATAATTAAGGATTCTCTTCCTGACATTGAGTGATTATATATCAGTGCAAATTGCAAATGTGCCACATAGCTCATGTTAAACAGCTTCTGATCTCAGTTGTTTCTTCATGACTGATTGTGGTGCAGTGTCATGGTGGACTAAGGTCATAATGCAGTCAGATTTCCATCAGGAGCAAGGGCTTTTCCAAAGTTATACGGCTTCACACTACAACGGTATACAGAATGTTGGGCTAATTCAAAGCACATATTTTGTGTTTTTTAAGTCAAGCTGACTTTTTGTAAAATCTTACTTCCTCCAATCTGGCTTCACAACTTTTTCACGTTGTTTCTAGTGATCCTTATAGGTTAGCGAGTTATGTTTTCGCAAATGAGATAACAGAGAAATTCACCCATTCATCTTTCTGATGTCAATACATGATTTCAACTGAATTGGTTAACAGCAACTACTTTCATTTTGGTGCCTATGAAATGACAAAGTTTGAGGCAGCAGACGGCTTTTTGAAAAATCCATACTTTGGCAGGCTAAGTGCTGCCTATAGCACTATAAGAATATGGATATTGAATAAGTAATAACACTGCAACTGCAGAAAGGCCGAAAGGGCACAGTGAGAGGTATAAAAACAGCAAACCGAAGAATGTAATTCGTTTTCCAAAATAATGCTGCTGCGTCTTAATCAGTGCTCAGTTCAAGTGGGTTTCAGCAGCCTTTTCCAAGCCTCCTAGAACACTGGATTAAACGCTACCAGTTACATTCAGACTGAAAAACTATAGTTAATTATCTATTTTCCTAGCTAGCTTTCATTTCCATTTCATGGTAGCAAAGGTGCCGTGCCTGGCAGACGTAAATAACAATTGTAATTTCAAACTCTGTTTGATGCTCTCACCTTCGACTAGAGTAATCCAGCTCAAAACCGTGCGATATCACCGAGCACCCAAGCCCACTTCTGCAAATTATTTTGTTCAAATATGTGCATATGCAATGAATATGCTCCAGGAGCTTTCAGAAGCCAAAAGCTTTCATGCCTTGTTTACCTTCAAACGATTGCATAAACTGTGATAAATAAACATTAAACGGGAAAGGTGTAGAGGCGAAATTGTATTATTCCTTATATTTACTGGCAAATTTCGTTTAATATCAGGTAGCGGAAAAGTCGAGTGAGGAATAAAAACATGCAATTGGTTTATTTTATGGTCGCGTGCCTACGTCCGTCAGCCAATGAGCTTAAAAGGTAATGCGATTACTACAAACATAGTCGAGTAACCGAGAGGTGAAAGGTTTGAACCTTGGCAGCCCTGACTCCATCTTGATCACGACTGGCGTCAATAAAATGAGTGTCTTCTCGCCAGAAGATCTTAACACCTACTACTGTACATCTTTAGGAGAAGAATGTTTATTCTGTATGCTTCATTGTAAATAACGGCGTATTTTTATTTAAATGAAAGATTACAAAGATTGGGAATACAAACATACCTCACTGCAAAGCGATCATAATACTGCGCATAGTGGCAACGCCGCTACTATTTGTGCATTCTGGAAAAAAAGTTTTTAGGCACTGCCCCGTCTTCCTCAATCATATCACCGCTCATAAAAACGGCTGGCATATATTTTTTTTAATGCATTTCTTTTTTTCATTTATTTATTTGTAGTTTGTGGAAGGTACTCGCTGCACTGGTTATCATGCCAGTGTAAAACCTGGCAACATTTACTAAATGCTGCACCTGAGCTGAGGAGCAGATTTCGAACATTAATTACGTTTTATCATCATGTCTATGGTAAGTACTGTCTGCCCTGAGGAACGTCGTCCATAAAGTTGGTTAGTTGTACATAATTACTGCTGTACTGCTCAGACAGACAGCTATGCAGATAATGATTTTGGCAGAAATAACTCTGAAGTCTAAAACTGTAAGTAAAATGTACGAGAAAGACACTGCTAGTAAAAATTTCACTGGAGATCCTGCTTGAGGGAATGAGCAAGGTTGGGCCACAACTGTTTGGAGGCCTGGTGAAGAAAATGACATCACTGGCAGGTCATAATCTAGGTGAAGATGAATGTCTGTAGTTCCCTTTCCCTGGCCTGTCAATGACCTGGAAAAAAACAGCATGACATGAAAACAATAGTGGAAATAGAGTGCCAGAGCGCTAGAAAGAAAAATCTGCAAAAGATAAAGCAATTTTAATGTGCATCATCATTACACGATAAGAGGTGTGCTTCCACCAACTTCATCAACATGGGCCGTCTAAAGAGGAATTCTGATCTTGTACCTGAACATGGCCGGGGGAATGTGACACAATGCGTATACCAGAGTCATGTGCTCTTGTCTTTGGTTTATATGTCCCCAATGTGTCACTTAATTTATTTTACAGAACCACTGGCATGGAAATACACAATCTCCAACAGCTCTAATTATTTTATGTGAACATAGTGGGCAAAATAACAGGGTGGCCTGGTGTCTATGCAATACATAACCCTCATTTGCCGTTCTAAATAGAAAGTGTTAAGCAGCACAGTTGGACAAGTTTTCTAGAGAAGAGTGTTGGCAATTACAACTGTCCTTGCCCCCTGAACCGGAAACTTCAACCACTGGTAAAACAATTTGTATTTGGCTAGACTAATTCATTAGTACCACAGCTGTGTGGCACAGATGTGTTACCAAACACAGCCACACAATTTTTACCTTGTTGAGACACAGACACACAGATCCTCCTTCTTACAATGCTTTTCTCTCCATGAAACCTTCGTGGGAGTAAGTATAGCAAATGGATTACGGCCATTTATTCCCACCAGAATTTTTACATGTGAACTACTTGGTTTTTGGACTTCTACTACAGGAGTTTCACTCACAGTAAATTATGTGAAAATAGAATGAGTGCTAAGCACCAGTATCTGCCTTTTAAAGCCGCTGCTGCTTAACTAGTGTAAGAGGCTCTGATCTGGTTACATATGAACAAGTGAGCACAGGTGTGTGCACATGTGTGCAGGTTGAACATGTGAGGCTATTGTCGTGGGCAGCCTGGTATCTGCACAAAGGTAGCCTGTCGCAGGAGGTACTCTTCAATTATCGGTGCTGACCTGTGGTAGGCCTTACAAAGTGAATGGGCATTCATAGAGTAGATCCGTAGCACTTACTGAAAATCTATGGTGCTTAACTGAATGACACATAATAGGCAAATCTTGCACCAAAGTACAGTTTCACCTGGTAGATCTGGAGTTATCCAGTGAGGTATCAATCTTACCAAAATGATGCATTCCGAATGTAGATCCACAGTTTTTCCCTCTTATCATATCCATACTACTTATGGCACTTTCAGAATTGTCATATTTCCCTGGCACAGCTCATAATTACATTCCAGACTAGGCCAAGTTATTTACTCCACTCGCCAGCAGGAGGATCAAAGTTCTCACCACACATTAGAATCATTAACAGTGTTTGACACAGTTCCTGGAAAAGGAAAGCATGGTGAGGAAATGCTCATCTGTTCATTAACTGTCACACTACACTTGGGCTGGGACAGCCCCAGACTCACCTAAACAATGGAGAAGGGCCAGACAGGAGCAGGTCCTCTTTGAAGGTTTGTTGGGGATGATCAGGCAGCTGTGTGACATAGAGATGGAGCTGAGGATCCCAGGGAAGGTATTTTCATAGACAGCATGAAGTAGCCATGTTGAATCCCAGAATGCTGTTGTATTGGATCAGGGTTGGAGTGATGATGTGGCAGTCTTGATTTGGCCGGCGGTGCCAGGCACCTCGAACCTTTCACCCGCACATAAAAATACCTATAGATGGAGAGACTCATGAGAAGACACTAGACCTGCGAGCAATGATGGCAAAAGAATGCCTAGCTGGATGGAGAATCCTTCTGAAGCACTGCAAGATGGATTGAATTACTTTAAAGTCAACTGACCCCCAGGACTAGGATGGGATCTCCTGTGTCAGTGGCACTGCCCCCTTATGCCCCCTTGAGGAACAGTTGGGGCAATGGACCTGCTGGGGATCTTGGATTGTTCGCTTGAGAAGTCTGTAGACTGGGCCTTGGTGCTCTTCAAGAAGCCAGAAGTCTGTGGGGCATGGGGAGTGGAAAAGGGAGGGTGTATTGGTGTGGTTGTGGAGGTGCTGTGAAAGACATCGCTGAAGCATGAGAGAACACAAGGAAACCAGGCAGAGACCATGTTTAGCACAGGGAAAAGTGAAAATCAAGCTCACAACAAATAAAAGCCACTTTAGAGGGCCAGATGTCTGCTAATACTGATCCTGGTGGCTAGGGCTGATCACCAGGAGTACAGCAAGCCCAAGAACAGCAAAAGTAGCCCTACCTGGCTGAAAATATCAGAATTTAAAGCTCAGTTCCTATGGGGTCAAAGCATGAAACAGAGCATGTAATGCTTCACTACAAATCTCAATTTACCTCCAAGGAGGTCTAAGCTTCTGTGCATATGAAATAGACCTCTTCCTCCCACCCACTTCTGATGTTCCCACAGTGGATGCAAAGTGAATGAGGGATGTAGGGAATTGAGTTACTGGTTGGTGTGGGGGTGTAACCTTACACAAGCAGCACCCACAGCTCTTGTTAGGGTTAAACACAAGAAAACCCTAAATTAACCTGTGCTCAATCCTTCGGTAGCTTGGCACAAAGCAGCCAGGCTTAACTTAGAGGGAATGTGTAAAGTATTTCTGCATAACGTCAAACAGTAATGACGTGAAAACATCACACAAGAAAAATCCCACACTAATTTAGAAAATATAGAGTAAAACTTAGAAATTATTTGAGACCAAAACAACAAAAATTCAATCAGTAGAACCGGAGATCTGCAATTTTTTAAAGATTTAAGTTAAGTAGAGTATCTATGGGCATAAAGCTCCACTTGCTTTTATCTGGTCAGGCAAAATCGTGTGAAAATCACAAGTTTGTGCAGACATCGTGTTGGACCTGGCCCTTTTTGTGGGTTTATCCCCAGACTTTTTGCCTCTTTCCTCCTATTTTTTCTGACCTCTTGCTGTTGGCTCTAGGACTATGGGCACTTTATCACTGCTGATCAGTGCTATAGTGCAGATATTCCCCTTACCAAGGTTGGTATGATTAGCTTATACCAAATTGTCACATTTAATTTACCTGTAATTCCCTTGTACAGTGGTATCCTTACACCCAGGGCCTATAAATTAAATGCTACTAGTGGGCCTGCAGTGCTGCTTGCCCAACCCACTGAAGTAGCCTTTCAAACCTGTCTCAGTCGTGCTAGCGCAGGTTCTGCATGCACAGTTTACTGTCACAGAGACCTGGCATCTAAATGTACTTGCCAGGCCCAGAACTCCGCTTTTGCTAAATGTAAGTCACCCCTAAGGTAGGCCTTAGCTAGCCCTTTGGGCAGGGTGCTATGTATGTAGAAAGCAGGACATGTGCCTGGTTGCGTGGCCTGTCCTGGTAGTGACAAACACCTTTTTGGTTTCTCACTGCTGTCAGTGCTGCCTTCTCAAAGGATTGCATTTGAAATGGCCTGTGTTATGTCTAGGGATTATAGTCTGATTTATGAGGGGTAGCGTAGGCATGTTTGGTATGGTTGTAATGGTAGTGAGAAATGCTGCTTACTGGTGTAGGTGGATTGTTTATTATCATTACAGAAATGACACTTCTAGAAAGTGAGCATTTCTCTGTGCTTATGAATCTGGTGTTTTGCAGCTTGACTCCAATCTACTTTTGGGCAGAGTGACAGTTGGGCTTGACGCATACTTTTCAGACAGCCTGTACACAGAGAGGGTGGAGGTGTCACAGAGGTGCATCTACAGTTTGAATGGTCTTCCTGGGCCAGGAGAAGGGGAGGCGGGCACACTTGCATTTGTAAAGGCTGTGCCCTGGCCTCACACAAAGGGCTTGTTTTCCCCCAACTGATAGCTGGAGCCTGTGCTGGAGGAGAGAGGGGACACGCCTGGAACCAGTTGTAACTGTTTGGAAACTCCTCCCCTCCTCTTTGTTAGTGTTGTTCAAAACTGAGTATAAGTACAGGGGGTTTCCCCATGAAAAAGACACATTTGAGACACTTGTAACTGTACACAGAATGCTGCTGGAGGTACTCACCAGGAACCACCTTGCACTGCTGCTGCTGTGCTGACCTGTGACCTGCTGTGTCACTTGGAAGAACTGTCACTGTCTGCATCCGCTTTGTGCTGGCTTGTTGCTGGGCCCTGCCCCCCTGTGTTCCACCTTTGTGTCCCCAGAGGCTGGGTGTTGTGGCCCCTGCCCTCTTCAACCTTCAGCTTTACAACATGAAGAGCACCTTCTTATATCTGCTGTAGCGCACAAGGAGCTCTTCAATTTTATTGCATAGGTGCCCTGGGAAGCGCTTTCTTGATGAGAATATAGCACCTCAAGAAGTGCTTTCCTTTGAGGCACAACGCATCTTGTGAGGGTGTTGCCGAGTGCCATAGCGCCTGGGGAAGTGCTTGTCCAAGGGAGGAGATCACTGCAGTGACACAGGCGTTTGAAAATCCGAGCATGTCAAAAGCGTGCTGTGCCTGTGCACCACAAAGTGAAGACTGGAGCAAGTGCACCTAACTGTGCCCCAGGGTTGAAGTGCGCTGCAAGAAGGGCCCCTGGTGTACCAGGGGAACCTTCTTTGGGCCCAAGATTGTTTGCTGCTGCCTGGGAGAGCAGCAGGAAGGCTCACGCACCAGATCGTGTGTGGGAGAGCCAGCAAGTGTAGGACAGGTGGGGAGGAGGCCTCATCGGAGGCCCCCTGCTCCACCGAGGACCCAGGGAGCTTAGTGCAGGATGGGCAGGAAGGAGGCCTCATCGGAGGCTCCCCGCCCCACTGGGCCCCCATCAGTGTGCAAGCAGGGTGGAAGCTTTATCGGAGGCCCCCCGCACCACTAGGCTCCGTTTCTTGTTGTTTCTCTGGTGCACCAGGAGGGCTGGTCATGGCCCTGGGGGGCCTATAGGGACAGTGGGCACCCCAGTTTGGGCACAGGCTTCAGGAGGGGCCCCTACATAGGAACAGAAGGAGTGTGTGCCAGCCCCCTCCCCCAATCATCAAGCATCCCCTGTTTTGGTGCTGAGGAACTCTGGGGCCCCCTTTCCTTCGAGACACTCGAGGTGCCTTCATTATAAAGGTAGGTACATTTGGTGGCAATGTGTTCATTAGGGGCATTTAGGCTGATAGGTCAACAGTGTGGCAGAAGTCAAGAGGACAGTGATTAACTGTAAAAAGCTATAGCTCGATTGCAAGCGCAGGATAAAGGAGAAACTGGCCAGCAACCACATAGCTGCATTGCAGACCAGAGGTGGAAGTCCAGTGCCCAGGAGCAGCTGGATGACTTGGAGGAGATTGTGCCCGCCATCATCCCTGAGGAGTTGGTGATAGGATTCCCAGGACATGACAGTACAGAATATGGTGAACAAGAAGAACCAAACTGTAAGTCACAGCAAGGGGCAATGTGGCAACTGGGCAATGGCATCTATGACCCAGCAATAAAATGCAAATGCACTGTCTGCAGGCCAAGGAGTAAGTGTCATGGTATGCAAATGGTTAAACAGCAAATACATGAAATGCATACTGACCACCCATAATTTGCACAGCCCAGTCCAGAACCATCACCTTACTCCCTTAATTGTGTGAAGTGTGGCATCAGTCCAAGCTTAACTTACTTTGTATTCTGGCACTTGCAGTGCAATGTACAACTGTTCTCACCCTACTATAACTCCCAAAATACACAGCAAAAACATGAACCGGAACAATACACCAAGTATGCACACTGCAACCTTGCACAACCTGACTGTTACAATGCAGGACATCTTGCACCATGTAGCTACTCGGTCTCACTTGGTCCTATGCACACTAATCTAGAATTTAAATCCTCAGAATGCAATGTCTATGTCACAGGAGAAAAAACTAATCTGGCAAGATATATTACCCTGCTGGAAACTATATTGCACCCAGCTGACCTGGCATGCAGGGTTAGTGCATACAGGCGTCAGCTGCCATGGAATGAACCACAGGAGCTCCTTGCAAATAATCAATTAGGGGCAGGGGGATGTAACGATGCACACCACAGGACTATTTCTGTACAAACTAATGATGATATGTGGGCATGGTGGCCAACTTCTACTGCTGTGCAGGGTAGGTGCTAACTCTGGATGTCAAAATGGCATTCGGTTTGACTGAGGAGTCAAAATGGGGAGTTGGGAATGGACATGTGTACTGCATTGTAGCTACAGAAATGCACATGCACTGCTGGGTCTGACTGTGCAACGCTTGAGGCACACCTGGGGAAGCATGGCAGAAAACTGCTCAATGGGGGACTACAATCTATATGTCATGTGGATCGGGGAGAACATGTAGCATGTCCCTGAGGGGAGTCTGATTCAACATTGTCTCATGGTGCCACATGTAAAAGACTTAGAATGTCTAACAGAGACTTGACAAGAAATACCAAAAACAAATTAGCCATCACAAATGACAGGACACATGGAAGAATCCAGGCTGAAGTGGGTGGGTCTACTGACTTGTGAATCATATGTATGTACTTACCACTATTCACACCACTACTCCATGTGAGGTGAGGCCTGACCATTAGCGTTCTATAACAAAGCAACATATAATACCATTGGATATGGTCATGCATAATCTACATGTCATAGGCATGTGAGAAGTAAATTGTGATCTGGGTAGAATCATTGTGTGGTACTTACATGTGTTCCAGGACCCAAAAGTGGGTAATTAGAGGAGGCATGTACACATACAATGATGTGGGCCTAAGTCACATGACGTGTGACATTCTGCAGATAAACAGCTCTGATCATGATGAAAAGTGGGGCATGTCAGTGAGCTTAAACTATCTAGCAGGACAGAACACATCCTTTCAGAGTATGTAGAGAGTGCTTGTGAGAACAATACAGAAATACTGCCATTTGTAATAGAAATACTGTGAAATGGCACATCAATACTGTTAGACCTGACAGCTTTATGGTGGTCATCCTCCAACTTTTTGACTGCCTCCCTCCACTTTTCTGACACTGTTTTTGATGGTTTTAGGACTCTGCACACTTTACCACTGCTAACCAGTGCTAATGTCCATACGCTCGCTCCCTTAAACATGGTAACATTTGTTCATACCTAATTGGCATATTTGATTTACTTGTAAGTCTCTAGAAAAGTGCACTACAAGTGCCCAAGGCCTGTAAATGAAATGCTACGAGTGGACCTGCAGCACTGATTCTGCCACCCACATAGGTAGTCTCTTAACCATGTCTCAGGCCTGACATTGCAAGATATGAGTGTTTAGTTTCACTGCCACTTCGACTTGGCATTCAATATTGCTTGCCAAGCCTTAAAACTCTACTTTTGGCTACATATAAGCCACCCCTAACGTAGGCCCTAGGTAACCTATAGGGCGGGGTGCTATGTAGTTAAAAGGCAGGACATGTCCTGGTAGTGAAAAACTCCTAAATTTGTTTTCTATTAATGTTAGGCCTGCTCCTTTCATAGAATAGCATTGGGACTGCCCTCATATGTTTGAATGGTAGATTCTGGTCTGGAAGGAGTAACCAGGTCATATTTAGTATGGTCAGAATGATAATAGACAATCCTGCTTATTGGTGAGGTTGGATTTAATATTATTGTTTCAGAAATGCCACTTTTAGAAAGTGGGCATTTCTCTGCACTTAATACCAACCATGCCTTACAGCCTGTCTCCAATCCACGTCTGGTCTGCGCTGGTTGACAGCTCTCTTGTGCACTTCACCTAGACAACCACAAACCCAAGACACTAAGGGGGTCATTCTGACCCCGGCGGTCTGAGGGTCGGCGGGAGCACCGCCGACAGACCGGCGGTGCCCCGCAGGGCATTCTGACCGCGGCGCTTTGGCCGCGGTCAGTGCAGGAAAACCGGCGGTCTCCCGGCGGTTTTCCGCTGCCCGTCAGAATCCTCCAAGGCGGCGCAGCATGCTGCGACGCCTTGGGGATTCTGACACCCCCTACCGCCATCCTGTTCCTGGCGGTTCGCCCGCCAGGAACAGGTTGGCCGTAGGGGGTGTCGCGGGGCCCCTGGGGGCCCCTGCAGTGCCCATGCCAATGGCATGGGCACTGCAGGGGCCCCCGTAAGAGGGCCCCGCTTGTATTTCACTGTCTGCATAGCAGACAGTGAAATACGCGACGGGTGCAGTAGCACCCGTCGCACCTTCCCACTCCGCCGGCTCGATTACGAGCCGGCTTCATGGTGGGAAGGTCGTTTTCCCCTGGGCTGGCGGGCGGCCTTTTGAAGGCCGCCCGCCAGCCCAGGGGAAAACTCAAAATACCCGCTGCGGTCTTCCGACCGCGGTACGGTATTTTGGCGGCTCCCGCCGGGCGCGCGGTGACCGCGCCCGGCGGGAGTCAGAATGACCCCCTAAGTCACATTTGCATTCATCTGCATACTGAATGGCTCTTCTGGGCTGGAAAGGTAGAGGGCCTCCCACTTACATTTTATAGGCTACTGGCCTGCCCTCACACAAAGGACTGATAACCCCCTACTGGGACCCTGGCAGACAGGACTTAGGTGAAAGGGGAAATTGTGCACTTCAAAACCACTCTTTGAAGTCTCCCCTACTTCAAGGGCATTTTTGGGTATATAAACTGGGTCTCTGGCCCCACCATATCAGACACTTAGCTGCCTGGCTGCCCAAAGGACTCATCTGGACTGCTTTGCTGAGAAGGAGTGTTGCCCTACTTGTTGCCCTGCTGCCCTGCTGTACTCTGACTCAGCTGGAAGGACTCTGCCTTCCTCCTGAAGTGCTCTCCAAGGGCTTGGATTCACCTATTAAAGAAACTCCTTGTGGGTCAAAAATCGACACAACACCTTGACGCAAAGCCTGTATCGTGGGTAGGAAATCGCCTCACAGCCAACCAGAACGAAGCAGCACCTTCTTCCAGACTGGAAATTCAACACAGCATCTGCCTTGCGATGGAAAATTCAACACATTGCCTCGGGAATCGGTGCTGCACCTGTTCCTTCTTCCAGCACATCAAGGATTTTCAACACATCTGCCCTGGGCATCAAAATATCCCCACATCACAGTAAAGAACCAAGACTGCGCACCAAAAAAGTGACGCAAACCCTTGTAACGTGGAAAGCAATAACGCATTGTCTGTGCAGCTCTGGAAATTCCAACACAACACCTTATTTTTCGATGTCTCTCCTCTGCGATCTCTATTAGTCGTTATTTTGTACGCATCCCTGGTACTGTGTGTTACAAAGAAATAGCTGTAAATTTCTATGGATTGAGACTCTTGTAAACATTTTAAAAGAGATATATCAACTTGTGCTAAATGGATCTTTGTCATGTTTACCTTATTTTATTCAGATAAATATTGTCTATTTTTCTAAATCTGTGCCTTGTATTTTTAGGGTGTTTTCACTGTGTTACTGTATGATTTATTGAACACATATTTTACACATTTCCTTCTAAGTTAAGCCTGACTTGTCAGTTCAAAGGTACCAGAGGGTGGGCACTGGATAATTTGGATTGTGTTGTGACTTAGACAAGAGTGCGTAGACTGTCACAATTTGAACAACTAAGCCACAACAGCAGTCCACATTGTGCAATTACTTATTGGGACAGTGTACATTTCAAAGTATGTGGCTATTTATCCTGTGATGCAGCAATTATCGATAGGCCTGTTCACCCCCCTTGAAATGGCGACTGCCTGTCCTGTGTGGAGGGACAGGTGGAAGTGGGGTAATTCCACCGACTTTGGGCATCGTAGAGGTAGGCGGTTCGTGAACCGCTGTGCAATTCCTCATTTGATAATATTGGGCCCTATGGATTACAGTGACCAATAGGGATGTACACTGCTGCGGACGTGACCACCATTTTCTAAATCATTCCTCACTTGTTTCCTGACCTTCAACAGGAGAAGACCTACACTGCATGTGCTGCTGTGACCAGTGTCTGGAACCTGAAATGGCCCGTTTGACTGGGGAAAGGGCCCCAGCATTCACTTCAGAGGAGTTGGAGCGACTGGTGGATGGGGTCCTACCCTAGTACGGACTGTTGTATGGGCCTCCAGACCAGCAGGTGAGTACACTGTGACATGATGCATGTGGCATGGATGCATGGAGATGTGTGTGAAGGCATTGTGTGAGGGGGGATTATCTGTTGGTGGTGTACATGTCATGTGCTGGGCAATGTGTGTGCCAATGGTGATGGAAACAGGTATGGTGGGCCATATGTGGGACAGCCTGGACTGTTAGTTCAATTGCGTTCTCTTGTCTGAATTGCCTTTGCAGGTCTGTGTCCATCAAAAGAAGGGAATATGGCATGTCATCGCCAAGGACGTGTGGACCCTAGGGGTCAATGGAAGGTGGAGCGCCCACTGTCGGAAACGGTGGGAGGACCTGAGACTCTGGGCACGAAAGACCATGGAGGCCAAGTTGGGGATGGCCTCCCAATGTGGAAGGGGTGCCTGTTTGGCCCTGACTCCCCAATGGCCAGCATACTGGAGGTGGCATACCCTGAGCTGGATGGGCACACAGCAACCACAAGGGGGTGAGTACAGTGGATATCATAACATTTTTGGGGCTGGCGGGGTGGTATCTGGGTGGTGGTTGCGTTTTAGTGGGTGCTACTAAGGCCAGACCGGGCATTGCAGCGTAGGTCCTCTGAGGAGTAATGGTTGCATGGCAAATAGAGGCAACATAGCTTGATAGTAGTCACTTCCAGGCAGGGCATTGTGGGTCTTAGGTGTGCTGCAGTTGGCGGTGTCTGCTCCTCATCATGCCTTGGTGACTAGCCATATCACTGGTAGTGCAATGCATATTGCGTAGGCCTGTTTCCTGTGTGTGAGGGTGCTGTGTAACATGCCAACAGTGATGTTGGTGCAGTCATTGACCAAGTGTATCCTTTATATCTCTCCCCCCTTTCTTGTTTTGTCATCCTGTCCTTGTGTGCATTAGCATCATCTGGCAGAGGAACAGGGACACCGGCAACAGAGGGAGCTGCATCCCACATGAACCTGGAGGCAGAGTCCACTGATGCCAAGGGAACCAGTGGGACGGAGGGTGAGGGGAGCACCACAGCAGAAAATGGAGGGGACAACACAGACTCTGATACTTTGAAAGGGAAATAGTTCTGTGAATATCGTCGAAACACATCCAGACCTAGCTTTTCTCTAGGAAGCACGCATTTCAATTGCCAGTTCATTGGCTATCGGAAGTATAGGTTGCTTTGCTAATCTGGCAATACCTCTGGTTACAAATGATAGCATTTTTTTTTTAAAGACCTTCATACTGTGTAGAAGAGCAGGTAGCAGAAAATATCCCATTGCCCTGATGACCTGTGAATACATTCAGGCTACTCTTAATTAACATATGTATCCCATTGTTAGCCCCTGCATTCCTGGCATGGTTACCCTGTCTTTTTGCCTCTGCCTCCTGTCTTTTTAGCTGCGTGCTGGATTTAGGTTTTGTTGGTTTTGGTACTCTGGACACTTTACCACCTCAGATCAGTGCTAAAGTGCAAGTGCACCCTGTGTAAATTGTGATTATGATTGGTTATCCATGATTGGCATATTTGATTTCCCAGTAGATCCCTAGTATAGTGCACTATGTGTGCCCAGGGCCTGTAAATTAAATGCTGCTAGCGGGCTTGCAGCACTGATTGTGCCACCCACATGAATAGCCCTGTAAACATGTCTTAGACCTGTCACTACAGTGTCTGTGTGTGCAGCTCAAACTTTCTCCAAGGGCTTGAACCGAGCTTGCCTCCTGTCAGAGACATTGAAGACTTCATCTGCCAGTGCCTGGGCTCTTCTGCTGAGAGACCTGACTTGCCAAGTTGTGCCAAATCCAGTCCCTGGGCCCTTGGAAGTGGAAGCTGGTAATCTGAGTGAACATCCATGCACCAGAGCTGTTGGTGCAGAAAAAACAAATCGATGCAGCCCCTGCAATGCGGCTAAAGAAACATTGACACAGAGCCTGTCTCCCAGCTGTGAATTAGACACATTGCCTGCTTCAGCTAGGATCCATCATGACTATGTGTCCGGATTTTCCACACATCGTCCCTGGGTGTCAATTCTTCAATATCAGAGCAAGGACCCAAGGCCACATGCCTGGAAATCAACGCATTGTTTTCCTGCAGGGGGAAAAATGTATTCATCGCCTGCCTGGCAGGGTATGAATCGATACATTGCTTTACTTGGGAGTAAAGAATCAACGCATTGCTTGCTTTTCTGACACATCACCTCTCTTGTGGCTCTTTTTTAGGTATTACAGGTACTTTGTGCTAAAACAATGCATCCATTGGCTTTTATTTATTAAGACTCTTTGAACTTTAAAAAGTGATATCTCTACTTGTGCATGGTGGATTCTTGTCGTTTTGGTCTTGTTTTAGTTCAATAAATATTGGCTATTTTGCTAAACTAGTGTAGAGTCCTTTTCATTGTGTTACTGTGTATGTTTGTACAAATACTTTACACATTGCCTCTGACATAAGCCTGACTGCTTGTGCCAAGCCTCCAAGGGGGAGAACAGGGGTTATCTTAGTTGTGTGACTGCCTTACTTGACTGGAGTGAGGGTCCCTACTTGGACAGGGTATAAACTGACTGCCAACTAGAGACCCCATTTCTAACACCTAACTAGCCCACTATGTTACACAATTTGGGTAGAATATTACTAGATCTCACAATATTTTGATGTTATGTGTTGACTTCAGTATGTTTATAGGTGATTTTGATTTGAGAGACAAGTCCATGACAAAACATAGGAGAAACAAGATTACAAAAATGAAGTGGTTCATAAAAGCCATGGAGGGGAATGCATGGATTTAATAGTGCTTTCTCCTTCTATATTGGGGGGGCTAAGTTGTATTCATAACTAGGCCATATCTTTACCAGACACATATGAAGGAAAAGTGACTTAGCACTAGGTACTGACTAAACACAAGACGGCCGCCAGGGCCACCGACCACGGAAGCACCGCCAACAGGCTGGCGGTGCTCCCACAAGCATTCTGACCGCGGCGGTTCAGCCGCGGTCAGAAGCGGAAAGTCGGCGGTCTCCCGCCGACTTTCCACTGCTCGGGGGAATCCTCCATGGCGGCGGGGAATCAGACACCCCCTACCGCCATCCTGTTCATGGCGGGAAACCCGCCATGAACAGGATGGCGGTAGGGGGTGCCGCGGGGCCCCTCGGGGCCCCTGCAGTGCCCATGCCAATGGCATGGGCACTGCAGGGGCCCCCGTAAGAGGGCCCCACAAAGTATTTCAGTGTCTGCCTTGCAGACACTGAAATACGCGACGGGTGCAACTGCACCCGTCGCACCCCTGCAACTACGCCGGCTCAATTCTGAGCCGGCGTCCTCGTTGCAGGGGCATTTCCTCTGGGCTGGCGGGCGCTCTTTTGGAGAGCGCCCGCCGGCCCAGAGGAAATGTCTGAATGGCCGCCGCGGTCTTCTGACCGCAGTGCGGTCATTTGGCGGCGGTACCTTGGCGGACGGCCTCCGCCGTCCGCCAAGGTCAGAATCAGGGCCTAAGTAGTGGGATTGAACAAAACAACTGCATAGTACTTTAAAAACAATACAGGATTTGTAAAAAATTCTGTGACAATATGGGAGACATATAAATCATCGATTAGAGACCATTAAATCTTGAATATGATGTGTACTACCAGGGACAGGAAAAATGATTGTAGGACCTGGAGAGAGAGATTGTAGACTTAAAGAGAGACTGCTAAAGAAATGATGTTGTTTGTAGGAAAAAGAAAAGATTACAATACATTGACAAATTATAGGTGCCAATTATCTGAAACCTTTGTTTGAAGTTATTTAAAGTAGGAAATAAGGATGGGAAACTGTTACCATGGCTGAGTACAAAAGAAGACAGTGCAAGGCATCTGTACACAGTGAGGACGGACACAGATAAACAGACACAAAATGACATGTAAGACCAAGGAGCTGGGACTGAACAAACTACCATTAAAATTCTACAAAAAAACTGCCAATTACAGTTGCCCAGCCAATGATGACTAGTTTTGTAAAATCCAAGAACGTAGTATGTTCCCATTAGATCGTAGGATGGCTTCTATAGCAATGATAAATAAAGGGACAAAAAATAAAGATGACTGCTCCCTTTACTATCCGGACTCTTTGCTAAACAGTGAACCTAAGATCATTGTTTACTGAACAGATTAAGGTGGTCATTACAACCCTGGCAGTCGGTGATAAGGCGGCGGTAAGACCACCAACAGGCCGGCGGTAAAAATTTTGCATTTACGACCATGGCGGAAACCGCCAACATAGACAGCCACTTTAACACTCCGACCGCCACGGCGGCACAAACGAACAGCGCGGCGGTCACCGCCAACAGACAGGCGGAGGACAAAGTACCGCCCACAGTATCACAACAGGCCAATCCGCCAGCTTTTCCGGGGCGGATTCACCGCAGATAAAAACACGGCGGAAACAGGATTTTGACGGGAAAACGCTCACCTCTACACACCCCACGAGGAACTAGGACACCATGGACCTGGAACTCTAAATTCTCCCTGCGATAGTCTTCCTGCTCCTCAACCAGGAGCACGAAGGCCAGCGGCGAAGACCACGGTGAGTACTGCACCTACAACACTGGGGAGGGAAAAAACAGGGACACACACGCGCAACACCCCCACCCGCACCCTCACCCACCACACATACTAATCCATATTGTTACATCACAGTTACACCCCTCAATCCCCCCGGAAGAATGCAAAGACAAAAGAAAATGAGTGTAACCATTGTAATATATTAACATCAAGTAGGCAAAAATATGTATATATATGCACCATTAACAAAATATGCACCAAGCATAGTAGTCCAGGTAGTGCTCCAATTAAGTCTGTGGAACACTGGGCCCACACGGTATGGGCGAGGCCCACACAAGATCCCTGGCCATGACGGGGAGAACACTGCAGGGGCATCAGAGAGCAAGAAAACAGGCACCTCAGGGGGAGGGAAAGAGGGGGCACCTCAGCCGGTTGAGTGCACGACGCACGACGAGGGGGCCACATGCCCACTGATCAATCCTGGGGAGTGCAAAGCCACAGTCTCTCAAGTCTCTACAGTGGGTGGGTTGCCCACTGCCATATCCTGGGGAGTGCAAAGCTACAGTCTCTCAAGTCTCTACAGTGGGTGGGTTGCCCACTGCTATATCCTGGGGAGTGCAAAGCCACAGTCTCTCAAGTGGATGACAGTCTCCACTGGTTCTGGAGGGGGCATGGTGCCCAGAGTGCTTCATCCTGCTAAGGACAGAGGTAGTGGATGGATCTCTCCACTGGTTCTGGAGGGGGCATGGTGCCCAGAGTGCTTCATTCTGCCCGTGACGGACTCAGTAGCATCAGTGCCCTTGGCACTCATGGGCCAGCGTTGCTTGAGGTGGTGTTGCCCTGTTCAGCGGTGCTTGAGACGACGGTGCCCTGTTCAGCGGTGCTTGAGACGGCGGTGCCCTGTTCAGCGGTGCTTGAGACGGCGGTGCCCTGTTCAGCGGTGCTTGGAGCGGTGGGCTCCTTTGCAGTGACTCAGCTGCTGGCGGTCCTTCATGGCCCAGCGGGGCTTGTGCTGGCGGTCCTCTCCAGCCCAGCGGGGCTTGTGCTGGCTGTCCTTCATGGCCCAGCGGGGCTTGTGCTGGCGGTCCTCTCTAGCCCAGCGGGGCTTGTGCTGGCGATCCTCTCTAGCCCAGCGAAGCTTGTGCTGGCGGTCCTCTCTAGTCCAGCGGGTCTTGTGCTGGCGGTCCTCTCTGTCCCAGTGGGGATGACGGCTGTGGCCTCCTGGGCAGCTGGGCTGGTGCTGGCGGTGGCATCCTGGGCAGCTGGGCTGGTGCTGGCGGTGGCCTCCTGGGCAGCAGGGCTGGTGGCAGTGGCCTCCTGGGCAGCGGGGATGATGGCAGTCTTCTCCGCCGTGCTGCTCTTCCCAGACTTGCTGAGTTTTCATGTGCCCCTTCCCCACCTTGGAAGGTGTCGCAGCTGACTCCACACTCCCACCTGTACCCCAGGGAGCGGCTTTGGTGGCTGGAGTCTTCCCCCTCTCCCGCCGGGCACTGGCCAACTTCTGATGCTTGACAGGTGGGGGACTGTCTGTGCTGTGGCTCCGTGCCACACTGGCTGCCCTGGTGGCCGGTGCACTCCAGATTCCGGTGACTACAGGCACCACTGGTCCCAGAGATGCTGTGGCTGAGGTGTGGGAAAGAGGTGAAGGTTGGACAGGAAAAGTTACTTCCAGACTCTGGGATGGGTAGCTGGAGGGAGGTTGGGAGTGGAGGAAGAGGTTGTGGTTGTAGGAGGTGTTCGTTTGCTGACTTTGGGTGAACTTGCATGCGCTGGAGGCTGTCGTGAGGTGGATGGCTGTTGGGTGGGTGTGTGCCTGCGTTTGTGTATCTTGGGAGGGGGCGTCACAGACACACTAGGAGAGGACACAGGGGACGTGTGAATGGTAGTGGGGGTGGTGACTGCACGTGAGCGGGGTGTGGTGGTGGGTGTGCTGGTGATGGAAGTAGTGGCTGTAGAGGTAGTGCATGCAGGTGTGAGTGTAGACGAGACTGGGAGGGAGGAGGGAGACGTGGAGGAGGGGGACACAGTGGAGGCAGTGGATGTTGGTGTGTCTGCATGTGTGTGATGCTTCCGTGAGTGCCTGTGGGATGTGTGGTGCTTATGTTTGCCTGAGCTACCCTTTTGTGTTGACATGTGTGCATGCTGGTCTGAAGGTGTGCTTGGGATAGGCTGGGGTACAGGGGATTGGGTCTGGGTGGAGGAAGTGGGAGGGAGGAGGATAGAGACAGGGACAATGGCTGCCATCAGTGCTGAGGCCAGAGTTTGAAAAGCTTGCTGAGGGGCCGCCTGACCAGAACGAATGCCCTCCAGCAATGCATTTGTTTGTTGCAACTGCCTTTCTGGATGGCATTCAAAATGGTAGACTGCCCAACAGTGATGGACCTGAGGAGGTCAATGGCCTCCTCACTGAGGGCAGCAGGGGTGACTGGGGCAGGGCCTTAGGTGCCTGGGGCAAAGGTGATGCCCACCCTCCCGGGTGAGTGGGCACAGGGCGAAGGTTGAGGGGCTGCTGGGAGGACGGTGCTGGAAGGGGGGGTGGCGGCTGTACCTGTAGATGAGGGGGGCAAAGATGTTGCCGCCACCACAAGGGAGCTCCCATCAGAGGACGAGTCTGTGTCACTGGTCTCAGCTCAAAGTCCCCGCCGTGGAGCTCCCCTCGCCCTCCGTCCCACTGGTGGAGTCCGATTACGTAGTGTGGCCCTCCATGGCCATGTGGGATGCAGCCCCCTTGTGCTCCTGTGCCACTGCTCCTCCGCCTGATGATGCTAATGCACACAAGAACAGGGAGACCACAAAAAGGGGGGGGACAACAGAAGAAAGACATGTTGAGTGCATGCATTACCGCTACCGTTGGAGGACACGACAGACACACAAGCCCCCTGCACTACGCCGCGCTCTTGGGCTCCTATGTTCAATTCCTGGGAAATGGCCTACTAGGCTATTGACGACATCTGCACACATGGCTGACACAGGGGCATGACTAGGTGTAGTTGGCACTCTACAGAGGTGCGGTGGGGTGCCACATGGCCTGCCTTACGGAGGGACCTTGCCTAAGGAACTCGTCCTGGCCTAGGGAAACCCACAGCCCACCTCCCCCACCCAGATCCCTCCACTGCACGCAAAATCAGCAGAATGAGAGTGTACTCACCACTTTGTGGCTGCTGTGATGCTCTCAAGCGCCCATCCAACTCCGGGTACGCCACCGCCAGGATCCTGAACATCAGGGGGGTCATGGTGCGACGGGCGTTGGGAGGCCATCCCCAACTGAGCCTACGCTGTCTTCTTGCTCCAGCAGCAAATGTCCTCCCATCTTTTCTGGCAGTGGGTGCTCTGTCTGTTGTAGACCCCCAGGGTCCAGACGTCCATGGTGATGGCACGCCAAATATATTTTTGCTGGTGGGTGCTGACCTACATGATTTGTACAGGGGGAAGAGAAACTTATTACCAACTGCACCATCACAGTCATTGGCCCCCATCCCTACCCTTGCCATGTGGCACATGCACTCACCGTCATTTCATGCACACCGCACTCTCCCCCCTTCCTTCTTACATCCACCCCTCTCCACACAGGCATAGCCAATACAGCAAGCTGCCAGTGTACTTACCTGTTTGTCTGGAGGACCGTAGAGTAGCGTGTACTGGGGGAGGACCCCATCCATGAGTTTCTCCAACTCCTCCGATGTGAAGGCAGGGGCGCTTTCCCCAGACACTCGAGCCATTGTCTCTTCCAGACCGAGGTCACAGCAGCATTTGCAGTGTAGGTCCTCTCCTGTCGAAGATCAGGTATAGAGTGATTGAATTGATATAAAATGGCGGTCACATCCACGGTGGTGCGTACCGTCACCGCCGGCGTACATCGTCATTGGCTCCTGGGACCCATAGAGTCCGATTTTAACCAATGCAGCATTGCGCCGCGGTCTTCAACCGCCTACCGCGACGGTGTACAACGCCAGCGCAGTTACCTCACATCCCATTGTCCCACTTTACAGGTCAGGTAGCCGCCATTTCGGGGGCCCACATGGCTTCATTTTCATCACACATACCTAGCCCTAGACTCAACACACATACAGTCCACTTTTTAGATTATGATTGATGTTCAGTGTAAGCTGGGGGTATGTACCTCTGAGTAGTTTGACTCTGTGCTCGCTGTTGTCCTTCATAGGCACCGTCTGCTGGGACATGTGAGGAGATGGTGGCATCCTCCGGTGTACCGACCGTTGGTGGATCTGTCGACAATGGAGGAACGACATGTGATCATCACATACAGGCTTGACCGTGCCACAATCCAGGAGCTGTGTACCCAGTTGGAGCCAGACCTGATGTCAGCTATCCGCCATCCCACAGGAATCCCCCCTCAAGTGCAGGTGCTGTCAGTGCTCCATTTCCTTGCAAGTGGGCCATTTCAAACAACTGTGGCCATAGCATCTGGGATGTTCCAGCCTATGTTTTCCAACGTGTTGTCCAGAGTGTTGTCTGCCCTGCTGAAACACATGCGGAGCTACATTGTTTTCCCTCAGGTGGAGGATTTGCCCATAGTGAAAGGTGATTTCTATGCCCTGGGACATATCCCCAACATCATAGGTGCCATTGATGGGACACATGTGGCTTTGGTCCTCCCCCACAGGAGTGAACAGGTGTACAGAAACCGAAAGAGTTATCATTCGATGAATGTACAGATGGTATGTTTGGCCGACCAGTACATCTCCCATGTGAATGCCAAGTTCCCTGGCTCAGTGCATGACGCCTACATCCTGCGGAATAGCAGCATCCCTTATGTGATGGGTCAACTCCAGAGGCACAGTGTGTGGCTATTAGGTGAGCACCTGGAAGCAAGTCAGTGGGAATGGTTGTCTGGGTCTGGGGATATCCCTATAGGTTAGTGTGTGTCTAACAGTTGTCCCTCGCCATTTGCAGGTGACTCTGGTTACCCCAACCTGTCATGGCCTCTGACCCTAGTGAGGAATCCAAGGACAAGGGCAGAGGAATGCTACAATGAGGCCCATGGACGAACTCAGAGGATTATAGAGTGACCTTCGGCCTCCTGAAGGCCAGGTTCAGGTGCCTCCATATGGCAGGTGGATCCCTATTCTACTCACCAATGAAGGTGTGCCAGATCTTCATGGCCAGCTGTATGCTTCACAACTTAGCTTTGCAATGACAGGTGCCTTTTCTGCAGGAAGATGGTCCAGATGGGGGTGTTGTGGCAGCTCTGGAGCCTGTGGACAGTGAAGACGAGGAAGCAGAAGAAGAGGACATTGACAACAGGAACTCAGTGATCCTGTAAATACTTCCAGTGAGACACAGGTAAGAATACAAACCTGCCTACTACATGTACTTTAACACTACTACCTCTCTACTGTCTGTCGTTTTCACCCAGTGTATGGTTACTGAGTTGTCACTTTCCCTTACGATTTCTCAGATGTGGGTCCCACTGTGTGACATCTGCTTTGTTTCCTCATGGACTAGAGCTGTGTGACATAGGTATGTTGACATTACAATTGAAAGAGCATTTTGACACTGTAATTGCTAATACACAACGTGTTGTCCAGAGTGTTGTCTGCCCTGCTGAAACACATGCGGAGCTACATTGTTTTCCCTCAGGTGGAGGATTTGCCCATAGTGAAAGGTGATTTCTATGCCCTGGGACATATCCCCAACATCATAGGTGCCATTGATGGGACACATGTGGCTTTGGTCCTCCCCCACAGGAGTGAACAGGTGTACAGAAACCGGAAGAGTTATCATTCGATGAATGTACAGATGGTATGTTTGGCCGACCAGTACATCTCCCATGTGAATGCCAAGTTCCCTGGCTCAGTGCATGACGCCTACATCCTGCGGAATAGCAGCATCCCTTATGTGATGGGTCAACTCCAGAGGCACCATGTGTGGCTATTAGGTGAGCACCTGGAAGCTAGTCAGTGGGAATGGTTGTCTGGGTCTGGGGATATCCCTCCAGGTTAGTGTGTGTCTAACAGTTGTCCCTCGCCATTTGCAGGTGACTCTGGTTACCCCAACCTGTCATGGCTACTGACTCCAGTGAGAAAACCCAGGACAAGGGCAGAGGAACGCTACAATGAGACCCATGGGCGAACTAGGAGGGTGATCGAGCGGACCTTCGGCCTCCAGAAGTCCAGGTTCAGGTGCCTCCATATGACAGGTGGATCCCTATTCTACTCACCAAAGAAGGTGTGGCCTGCTGTATGCTTCACAACTTGGCTTTGCGACGACAGGTGCCTTTTCTGCAGGAGGATGGTACAGATGGCGGTGTTGTTGCATCTGTGGAGCCTGTGGACAGTGAAGACGAGGAAGCAGAAAAGATGACATGGACAACAGGGACTCTATGATCCAGCAATATTTCCAGTGAAACACAGGTAAGAATACTATCCGGCCTACTACGTGTACTTAAACACTATTACTCTCTAATGTCTGTCGTTTTCACCCAGTGTATGGTCACTGAGTTGTCACTTTCCCTTACGATTTCACAGATGTGGGTCCCACTGTGTATCTGCTTTGATTCCTCATGGACTAGAGCTGTGTGACATAGGTATGTTGACATTACAAATGAAAGAGCTTTTTGTCACTGTAATTGCTAATACAGTATTCCGAAATCACAGACTGACTCCAGATTGTTTTGTGCTTTAAGGGTGTTTATTTTAGTGCTCAAAATTGGAGGGGGTAGCAGAATGGTGAGGGATGATAGCGGAGGAATGTCCATGGCAGAGTCCAGTCTATTAGTCTCACAGGTGCATTGCCCAAATGGGCATTGGAAGTGGAGCTGGGGCACGTTAAGGATGGACACGGTGACAAAGTGGGACAGTAGGATGACAATCAGGGTGGTCTCATTTTTTGGCGGGGGTCTTGGCATCGTTCTCTGTCTTTGTCCTGGATCTCAACGACCGTTTGCGGGGTGGTTCTCCCTCTGCTGAGGGTGGGGTTCTGGTGTGGCGGTCCTGTGGTGGTGCCTCCTGTCCACTAGCGCCGGCAGAGGTGGTGGGCAGTTCATCGTCCAGGCTAGTGTCAGGGGCCCCTTTTTGTGCCACAGTGTCCCTCCTGGTGTTGAGTACTTCCTTCCGCACCCCTACGATGGTGCCCAGTGTGGAATTGATGGATCTGAGTTCCTCCATGAAGCCCAAATACTGTTCCTCCTGCAGGCGCTGGGTCTCCTGAAACTTGGCCAGTACAGTTGCCATCGTCTCCTGGGTGTGGTGATATGCTCCCATGATGTTGGAGAGGGCCTCGTGGAGAGTGGGTTCCCTAGGCCTGTCCGCCCCCTGTCGCACAGCAGCCATCTCAGTTCCCCTGTGTTCCTGGGCCACCGTCCCCTGGAATGTGTGCCCACTACCACTGCCCCCAGGTCCCTGTTGTTGTTGGGGTGGTGGCTTAGCCTGGGTTCCCTGTAGTGGTGGACACACAGCTGATTGACGTGTCCTGGGGACGGAGGTATGGGCCCGCTGGGTGGGTGCTGTGCTGGTGTTTCCAGAGGGGGGAAGCTCTGTGGTGGCCTGTGACTGGGTGAGGGGAACTGACTGTCTCGAGGTCCCTGATGGGACGGGCTGGTCATCTAGATCCAGTTGGACAGAGGTGCTGTCATCACTGTGGGCCTCTTCTGTTGGTGGTGTGGACATGTGTGGATCCTCCTGTCCGGGGACGTTGGGTAGGGGTCCTGCAGGGGTATAAAAGGATGTTTATTACATCTGTGTGTGCCATGGTGTGCATTGGGTGGGTGACCGTGTACCCCAGTGCTTGCATTCCTGTGTGGGACCTTGTGTGATGATGGTTGAGGGGGTGTAAGGGTATGTGCAGTGGGCATGCTTTAGTGATGGGTGTCCATGCTTTGTTGTTGCATGCAGGGCTTGGAGTTAGGATGTGTGGTTTGCGATATAGGGACATATGTGAGGAGTTAGAGTGATGGGGGTGAGGGTGAGGGTGGGGGTATGTGCTGGCATGCAGGTAGGGAGGGGGATGTAATAGTTAAGATTTGACTTACCAGAGTCCATTCCGCCACCTACTCCTGCGAGGCCCTCAGGATGCAGAATCGCCAAGACCTGCTCCTCCCATGTTGTTAGTTGTGAGGGAGGAGGTGGGGGTCCACCGCCAGTCCGCTGAATCGCCAGGTAGTGTCTTGAGACCACGGAACGCACCTTCCCCCGTAGGTCGTTCCACCTCTTCCTGAAGTCCTCCCGATTTCTTGGGTGCTGTCCCACTGCGTTGACCCTGTCCACTATTCTTCGCCATTGCTCCATCTTCCTTGCAATTGAGGTGTGCTGCACCTGTGATCCGAATAGCTGTGGCTCTACCCGGACGATTTCCTCCACCATGACCCTGAGCTCCTCCTCCGAGAACCTGGGGTGTCTTTGCCGTGCCGTGGGGTGATGTAGGTGATGTGTGGGGTGATAAGTGTGCTGATATGTAGTGGTGTGTAGTGTGAGGTGCTTGGAAGTTATGTGATTTTTTGTCGTAGGGGTTTGTGGGTGATGTGGGTGTGTGTTTTATATTGTATTGGGTGTGTGGGAGTGGTGTGTGTATGTGTATCAGGTGTGTGTATTTCGAATTGTCCAATGTGGCTGTGTTTTGTAAGTGTGTGTGTATTTTGAGCGCAGCGGTGTGTACCGCCAATGAAATACCGCGGTTGAAAGACCGTCGCGTGGATTCGTGTGTTGTGATAGTGTGGGTGTATTTCTGTTGGCGTGATGGTGGAGGTTTAGTTTTCGCCAGTTTATCACTGACTTTTGTTGTGGCGGACTTGTGTGGGTGTCTAGATTTTGGCGGATTCCGTGCTGTGGGTCATAATAGCTGTGGCGGTTTTCCGCGGCCGCGGCGGCGTGTTTGCGGTCTTCTGCACGGCAGTAAGCGGCTTTTACCACCAATGTTGTAATGACCACCTAATTCCCTTAGTTCATACATCGGTCTGGATTCATGCCAAATAGATCAATTAGACTTAACATACACAGAAAATATAGCACCTAACACACTGGAACAGTCACAGGACAGATTCTCATAGCATTGTTGGAAGCAAATAAGGCATTTAGGGGGTCATTCCAACCTCGGCGGTAAAAGGAGCTTACCGCCGTTCAGAAGACCGCCATAACACCGCCGCGGCCGCGGTAAACCGCCACGGTCATTCTGACCCACAACAGGCAAACCGCCAAAATACAGACATCCACAAAAGTCCGCCACACCAAAGGGCAGGGGGAAACTGGCGATGACCAAACCTCCACCGTCACGCCAACAGAAATACGCCCACACTATCACGACACACGAATCCACGCGGCGGTCTTTCAACCGCGGTATTCCATTGGCGGTACACACCGCCGCGCTCAAAATACACACACACTTACAAAACACAGCCACATTGGATAATTCAAAATACACACACCTGAGACACATACACACACCACTCCCACACACCCAATTAAATATAAAACACCCACCCACATCACCCACAAACATCCACTCCTAGAGATTCGTGAACACGCACCGAGAAAAGACATCCAAGCCCCCAGACGCCCAATTCACTGTCACCCAGCAATATTTGCACGCACTTCACACAACACAGCAATACACATCACCACACTTAGCACCACACAATCCACCCCACACATCACCCACACCACCCCATGGCACCGCAAAGACACCCCAGGTTCTCTGATGATGAACTCAGGGTCATGGTGGAGGAAATTGTACGAGTAGAGCCACAGCTGTTCGGGGCACAGGTGCAGCACACCACCATTGCCAGGAAGATGGAGCTATGGAGCAGAATAGTCGACAGGGTCAACGCTGTGGGACAGCACCCAAGAAATAGGGACGACATCAGGAAGAGGTGGAACGACCTACGGGGGAAGGCACAAAATCGCGGTGCAGAAGACTGACGGCGGACCCCCACCTCCTCCCCCAGAATTTACAACATGGGAGGAGCAAGTCTTGAACATCCTGCATCCTGAGGGCCTCGCAGGAGTAGGCGGAGGAATGGACTCTGGTAAGGCAAATCTTAACTACTTCTCCCCCCCCACCCCACCTGCATGCCAACTCATACCCCCACCCTCACCCTCACCGCCATCACATCCTACTCCTTGCAACTGTCTCACTATCACAACCCACCCATCCCAACATCTAGCCCTGCATGCATCCACAAAGCATGGACACCCATCACCTAAGCATGCCCACTGCACATACACATACAAATCCCCCCCCAACCACCGTCACAACAGCCCCCACAAAGGAATGCCAGCACTGGGGTACACGGGCACCCACCCATTGCACGCTATGACACACACAGAAGCAATAACCATGCTTTTATACCCCTGCAGGACCCGAACGCCACATCACCACGCAGGAGGGTCCACAAATGTCCCCTCCACCCCCAGAAGAGGCCCACAGTGAGGACAGCAGCTCTGTCTCCCTGGATCTAGATGACCAGCCCGGTCCATTGGGGACCTCGGGACAGTCGGTTCCCCTTACACAGCCACAGGCCACAGTAGACCTTCCCCCCTCTGGGAACACCAGCACATCACCCACCCAGCGGGCCCATACCTCTGTCCCCAGGACACGTCAATCAGCAGTGTGTCCATCACTACAGGGAACTCAGGCTAACCCACCACCCCAACAACAACAGGGACCTGGGGGCAATGGTAGTGGGCACACGGTCCAGGGGACAGAGGCCCAGGAACACAGGGGAACTGGGAGGGCTGCTGTGCGACAGGGGGGGACAGGCCCAGGGAACCCACTCTCCACGAGGCCCTCTCCTCCATCATGGGAGCATACCACCGCTCCCAGGAGACAATGGCGACGGTCCTGGCTAGGTTTCAGGAGATCCAGCTTCTGCAGGAGGAACAGTATATGGGGTTCAGGGAGGAACTAAGAAACATCAGTTCCGCCATGGGTACCATCGTAGTGGCCCTGAATGAGGTAGTCACGACATTGCGGAACACTGTGGCACCTCAAAGGGCCCCTGACACTAGCATGCACCAAGAACTGCCTACCACCTCCGCCGGCGCTAGTGGACAGGAGGCCCTGACACAAGACCAACAGGCCACCAGAACCCCACCCCCTGTAGAAGGAGAACCACCCCGCAAGCGGGCCCTGAGATCCAGGAAGAAGACAGAGTAAGATGTCAAGACCCCCGCCAGCAAAGGATACCGCCCTGATTGTCAACCCACTGTCCCACATTGTCACCCTGTCCAACCTTAAACTATCCCTACTCCACTTGCCACAGGCATTTGGACAATGCACCTGTGAAACTGATAGTCTGGACTCTGCCATGGACAATCCTCCACCATCACCCCTCATCGATTTGCAACCACCCATCCAATTTAGAGCACTTGAATAAAAACACTTATCGCACAAAACAATCTGGAGTCTGCCTGTGATTTAGAACAAAGGTATTAGACATGACCGTGCCAAAATGTTCATTCACATTGCGATGGTAACAAACCGCTGTCACACAGCTGTAGTCCATGGGGAAACAAAGCAGATGTCACGCAGTGGGGCCCACAGCTCTGAAAACGGAAGGGAAAGTCACAACACAGTTACCAGACACTGGGGGAAAAAGTCAGACAGTAGAGAGGTAGGAGTCATTAAGTAAATATAATATGCCGGTGTCTACTCTTACCTGTGTGTCACTGAAAATACTGCTGTATTACTGTGTTCCTGTTCTCTATGTCGTCCTCTTCGGCTTCCTCCTCTTCACTCTCCACAGGCTCCACAGCTGCTACAACACCACCATCTGGACCATCCTCCTGCAGAAATGGCACCTGGCGGCGCAAAGCCAGGTTGTGAAGCATACAGCAGGCCACGATGATCTGGCACACCTTCTTTGGTGAGTACATTAGGGATCCACCTGTCATATGGAGGCACCTGAACCTGGCCTTCAGGAGGCCAAAGGTTCGCTCGATCACCCTCCTAGTCCGCCCATGGGCCTCATTGTACCGTTCCTCTGCCCTTGTCCTGGGATTCCTCACTGGGGTCAGTAGCCAGGACAGGTTGGGGTAACCAGAGTCTCCTAATAGCCACACCCGGTGCCTCTGGAGTTGACCCATCACATAAGGGATGCTGCTATTCCGCAGGATGTAGGCGTCATGCACTGACCCAGGGAACTTGGCATTAACATGGGAGATGTACTGGTCAGCCAAACACACCATCTGTACATTCATGGAATGATAACTCTTCCGGTTCCTGTACACCTGTTCACTCCTGCTGGGGGGGACCAAAGCAACATGTGTCCCATCAATGGCACCTATGATGTTGGGGATATGTCCAAGGGCATAGAAATCACCCTTCACTGTAGGCAAATCCCCCACCTCAAGGAAAACGATGTAGCTCAGCATGTGTTTCAGCAGGGCAGACAACACCCTGGACAACACCTTGGAAAATATAGGCTGGGACATCCCTGATGATATGGCCACTGTTGTTTGAAATGACCCACTTGCTAAGAAATGGAGTACTGACAGCACCTGCACTAGAGGGGGGATCCCTGTGGGTTGGCGGATGGGTGACATCAGGTCTGGCTCCAGCTGGGCACACAGTTCCTCTATAGTGGCTCGGTCAAGCCTGTATGTCAGTATGACATGTTGTTCCTCCATTGTCGACAGGTCCACCAGCGGTCTGTACACAGGAAGATTCCTCCATTTCCTCGCATGTCCCAGCGGACGGTGCCTATGAAGGACAACAGCGAGCACAGAGTCAAGCAACCCACAGTTATGTAACCACAGCTTGCACATAGCACGATTCCCAATGCATTGAATGGCTTGTATGAGTGTTGGTGCATGGCCTAGGTATGTGTGACACAGTTGGTAATTAGGCCATGTGGGCCCTTGAAATGGCGGCTGCCTGACCTGTGAAGTGCGACAGTGGGATGTGAGGTCAATGCGCTGGCGTGGCACACCGCAGCGGTAGGCGGTCGAAGACCACGGCGCTAAACCGCATTGGTTAACATAGAACCCTATGGGTTTCAGGAGCCAATGACGATGTGCGCCGGCGGTCGCGGTACGCACCGCCGCGGTACGCACTGCCACGGGCGTGACCGCCATTTTCTATCTGCTTAATCAGCTGTGACCTCGGTCTGGAAGAGACAATGCTCATGCGACTGGGGAAAGGGCCCCTGCCTTCACTGCGGAGGAGTTTGAGAAACTTGTGGATGGGGTCCTCCCCCAGTATGCGCTACTCTACGGTCCTCCAGACCAACAGGTAAGTACACTGGGACCATGCTTAGTGGGCAATGCCTGGGTTGAGTCGGGTGGATGAAAGATGGTGGGGAGGGGAGCGATTGAGGCATGCATCAAACAACAGATGAGAGCATGTGCCACATGGCAAGGGTGGGTATGGGGGGCCACTCACATCGAGCATGCAGAAGGTGATGACAATTTTTCTCTCCCTGTACATGTCACATAGGTCAGCGCTCACCAGAAAGTCGCGATTTGGCGTGCCATCGCCAAGGACGTCCGGACCCTGGGGGTTCACAACAGACAGGGCACCCACTGCCGGAAGAGGTGGGAGGACATCCGACGCGGGAGCAGGAAGACGGCGGAGGCTCTGCTGGGGATGGCCTCCCAACGTAGAAGGGGTGCCAGTCGTCAATTGACCCCCCTGATGTCCCGGATCCTGGCAGTGGCCTACCCCGATTTGGATGGGCGCGTGAGGACATCACAGCAGACACAAGGGGGTGAGTACAAATACATTCTGCTGACTTTGCGCGCAGTGGAGGTGTCTGGGTGGGGGAGGAGGGCTGTGGGTATCCCTAGACCAGGGTGATTTCTGTAGGCTAGGCCCCTCCGTAAGGCATGGCCCTGTGCCCCCGCCCCCCACCTCTGTAGGGTGCCAAGTACAGGTATCCATGGCCCTGTGTCATCTATGTGTGCAGTTGTCGTCCATAGGCTTGTAGGCCATGTCCCACGGATTGCATAGTATTCATTCGGGTCAGGCTGCCCATCAGCGATCGTTCAACGCTCTGGCCTCCGCACTGACGGCAGCAATTGTCCCTGTCTCTAGCCTCCCCCCTCCAACTTCCTCCACCCAGTCCCAATCCCCTGTACCTCTGCCTATCCCAGACACACCTACAGACCAGCCTGCACACACCTCAACACCCAAGGGAAGCTCATCCAGACATAAGCACCACACATCACACAAGCATTCACACAAGCAACATCCACATGCAGACATACCAACACCCACTGCCTCCACTGTGTCCCCCTCCTCCTCGTCTCCCTCCTCCCTCCCTGTGACGTCTCCACTCACACTTGCATACACAACATCTTCAGCCACTATGTCCATCACCAGCACACCCACCAGAAAACTCCGCACACGTGCAGTCACCACCCCCACTACCATTTACACGTCCCCTGTGTCCTCTCCAAGTGTGTCTGTCACCCGCTCCTCCAAACTACACAAACGCAGGCAGCCACCCACCCAACAGCCATCCACCTCACGACAGCCTCCAGCCCAAGCACCTGCACCCAAAGACACCAGACTTCACACTCCTACAACCACATCCTCTTCCTCCACTCCCATACCCACTACACCTACCCGACCCTCTCTTTCCAAATTGCTTTTCCTTTCCAAACTTGACCTCTTTCCTACAACTCCCCCACCCCGTCCATCTCATAAGACTCCAATCAGCACCTCAGCCACCACAAAACCGGGACCAGTGAAGACTGTTGTCCATGGACTGTGGTGTCCCCCACCCTCAAGGGCATCCAGTTCAGCTAGGAGCCAAGGCACGGCCAGCCCACCACCGGAAAAGCATCCTAAGATTGCCAGTGCCCGGCGCGAGCGACCAAAGACCCCAGGGACCAAAATCCCTACATTGGCTCCGTCAGGAAGTGAGGTGCCACCTGGCACACCGCCTAAGGTGGGAAAGGGCCACAAGCGTGCAGGGAAGGGTGGGAAGGGCAGCACGCCCGACAAGTCTGGCAGCAGGCCAGCTGGCCAGGAGGGCCCCACCAGCCCCATTCCAGGTGTGCAGGAGGACACACACAGGCCCTGTACTGCAGCCCAGGAGGGCCCCGCCAGCCACAGCCCAGCTGCCCAGGAGGGCCCCGCCAGCCACAGCCCAGCTGGGCAATGAAGGACCGCCAGCCACAGCCCAGCTGGGCAATGAAGGACCGCCAACTCAAGCACCGCTGAACATGGCAAGGACTGCCAAGGCAAGCACCGCTGAACAGGGCAAGGACCGCCAAGGCAAGCACCGCTGAACAGGGCAAGGACCGCCAAGGCAAGCACCGCTGAACAGGACAAGCACAGCTGAACTGGGCCCTTCATCTCAAGCACCGCTCCGCTGGGCACCGCCGTCTCAAACACCGCTGAACTGGGCCCTTCATCTCAAGCACCGCTCCGCTGGGCACCGCCGTCTCAAGCACCGCTGAACTGGGCCCTTCATCTCAAGCACCGCTGAACTGGGCCCATCATCTCAAGCACCGCTGAACTGGGCCCTTCATCTCAAGCACCGCTCCGCTGGGCAAAGCCGTCTCAAGCACCGCTGAACTGGGCCCTTCATCTCAAGCACCGCTGAACTGGGCACCGCCGTCTCAAGAACCGCTGCACTGGGCCCTTCATCTCAAGCACCGCTGAACTGGGCCCTTCATCTCAAGCACCGCTCCGCTGGGCACCGCCGTCTAAAGAACCGCTGCACTGGGCCCCTCATCTCAAGCACCGCTGAACTGGGCCCTTCATCTCAAGCACTGCTGAACTGGGCCCTTCATCTCTAGAACCGCTGCACTGGGCCCTTCATCTCAAGCACCGCTCCGCTGGGCACCGCCGTCTCAAGCACCGCTGAACTGGGCCCTTCATCTCAAGCACCGCTGAACTGGGCCCTTCATCTCAAGCACCGCTGAACTGGGCCCTTCATCTCAAGCACAGCTCCGCTGGGCACCGCCGTCTCAAGCACCGCTGAACTGGGCCCTTCATCTCAAGCACCGCTGAACTAGGCCCTTCATCTCAAGCACCGCTGAACTGGGCCCTTCATCTCAAGCACCGCTGGCCCATTGGCGGAAGGGGCAGGCCCGCATCTGTGTCGGGCAGGGCTGCACGAAGCACTCTGGGCACTAGTCCCCCTCCAGTACCAGTGGAGACTGTTATCCACTTGAGAGACTGTGGCTTTGCACTCCCCAGGATTGAACAGTGGGCAAACCACCCACTGTAGATACTTGAGAGACTCTGGCTTTGCACTCCCCAGGATATGGCAGTGGGCAAGCCACCCACTGTAGAGACTTGAGAGACTGTGGCTTTGCACTCCCCAGGATTGAACAGTGGGCAACCCACCCACTGTAGAGACTTGAGAGACTGTGGCTTTGCACTCCCCAGGATATGGCAGTGGGCAACCCACCCACTGTAGAGACTTGAGAGACTGTGGCTTTGCACTCCCCAGGATGGCACAGTGGGCAACCCACCCACTGTAGAGACTTGTGAGACTGTGGCTTTGCATTCCCCAGGATGGCACAGTGGCCATGGAGGCCCCTCGTGGATCTGGCGTCGTGGACTCATCTGGCTGAGGTGGCCCCCCTTCCCTTCCCCCTGAGGTGCCTGTAGTTTTCCTATCTGATACCCCTGCAGTGTTCTCTCCGTTGGAGGCAGGTATCCTGTGTGGGCTTTGCCCATGTGTTTTGGCCCAGTGGCCCACGAACAATGGCTGATGGACATATCGGACTGGACAATTTATGTATATAAAGTTATAGATGTGTGATATATTTTATACTCAGTCTTACAATATAATTCTATATTTATAATCATTTCCTTTTGCCTTTGCATTCTTCCGGGGGGTTTGGGGGTGTAACTGTGATGTGTTGCTATGCATTGATGTGTGTGTTGTAGTGGTTGAGGGTGAGGGTGGGTGTGTCGCATATGTGTGTCCCGTAATTTTTTGCCTCCCCCTCCCCTGTGTCGTACGTGCAGTACTCACCGCTGTCTTCTGTGCCGGCGTTCGTGCTCCTGGTAGAGGAGCAGTAAGACAATGGCTGGTAGAATGTGTAGTTCGGGTTCCATGCTGTCCAGATTCCTCGTGGGGTGTATGGAGGTGAGCGTTTTCCTTTTTTTATCGGCGGGGCTACCGTCCCGGAAAAGGTGGCGGATTGGTGGGTTGTGATAGGGTGGGCGGTACATTGTCTCCCGCCTGTCTGTTGGCGGTGACCGCCGCGCTGTTTGTTTGTCCCGCCGTGGCGGGCGGTGTGTTAAAGTGGCGGTCTCTTTTGGCGGTTTCCGCCAGGGTCAGAATTGCATTTTTTATACCGCCAGCCTGTTGGCGGTTTGACCGCTGCTTTAACACCGACCGCCAGGGTTGGAATACACCCCTTAGTTTCATTGAATAACCTTTCCTGATGTTAGTATTGGAGAAAAGGGGAAATGGGTACATATTTTGACCTGGAAGAAGTCACTGTATTGTGTACCATGGTCCAGGGTGAGTGTAGCTTTCATTATATGTAGGGGAACCACCCAGTGATGCAAATGTTTCTTGAAATTGTTTGCCTTGAGAGAACGTTTGGCTGAGTGGATATGTGGCGATACTCTGATTAGGGAGTGTAAATGGAACAGCATGTGGGATTAGTGAATTTCACTTAATTCAAACAATATTCTTCTCTACAGAGAAGACCTTCATAACTCATTGGATAAACGGAGACCAGTATGTACACTATGCAGGCGTTCAACCCCCTTCTATGCAGCTACCATGGTCACAGAGAATAGAGAATGGAGCTCTTCAATTACATTAGAACATCAGTTTTAACAATCTCCAATAAATCTCCAATAAATTTGCTACTGACAACCTAGACACTTAGGGCCATATTTATACTTTTTGACGCAAAACTGCGCCGCCGCAGTTTTGCGTAAAAAATTTTACCGACGGCTAACGCCATTTCGATGCACCTTGCGGGCGTCAAATTTATACTTTGACGCACGGCGGCGCAATCAACAGGTGGGAGTCATTTTTTTTTACGCACATCGCGGCGTCAAGTCGTAAAGGAAAACGACGTTAACACGACGTAAATGACTGTGGGTCGATTTACGACACCGCAACCCGGATATGCGCTGTTTTTTTGGACACAATAGCGTCAAAAATACCCGCGAACACTGCCCTTTCAGCAGAGGAGAGCCAAAATGGATCCCAGATGCCACTACAGACCCCAGGAAGATGACAGCAGACCAGGAACCAGCCAGGATGATCCATACAAGAACCAGGACATATATCGAAAAAAAAGAAAGTGTCGCTTCAGTGCAGAGGAGCAGGAAATTCTGGTTAAAGAGGTGACGGAACACCAGCACCAACTGTTCATCACCTCTAAGTTGCCAATCAGTAGGAGAGAGGCCATATGGCAACAAATTGTTGACAAGATCAACAGTGTGGCTGAAGTACGCAGAACAGTCACCGAGTGTAAGAAACGCTGGCATGACTGCAAACGTAGGACAAAGGAAAAAATGGCCAGGAACAGGAAGGCAGGACTGCAGACAGGAGGTGGGAGTCCAGCACACCAGGAGGCCCTGGACCACATGGAGGAGATGATCGCAGCCGTCATCCCTGAGGAGATTGTCACAGGGATTCAAGGACAGGACAGTGCAGACTACCACGAGACAACGCACATGCAGGGTAAGTTGCATGGGGATTTAAAATACAATAATGTTGACTGTAAATAGGGGGGGAAATACCTACTACACATTGCATGTAAGTCAGCATATACATGGAGTGGCATGGGTAAAGGGGTATGGCGGGGGCATGCCCTGCACATACGGAAGCTGGGGCACAACATAACACAACACCAACAACAGTCCCATGGGGGCATCCTGTCATGACAACAATGGAGCTAAGGAAAAGCCTCGACAGGAGGGAAGGCCACTACATCAAACTTACATCCTGGCACTCGTCAGTCAAAATATCTCCTACATTAACTAGGGCCCTATCAGCAATCCTCTAGCCAAAACAACAACTGCAATGTAACTGCAACAACAGTTGACACTAACACCTCTGATCTCTGTGCAGCTATAGTGGCCAATGGCAGTAACCTCCCCATGGAACATACATACCTAAATTAGGGGGTGAGGATGACATCTGCAACAATCTCCTGAAAGAAGACCAAGGCCCCAGTACACTCATATGTCAATGCCCATAGTTGTCACATATATCAGCCAAAGTAAACAGCAATAGGAGCGACACAGCACTAAGGACACACACATGCTGCATATGTCAGGGTCCTTCCCGTGCCTGGCTAACAAGGCAACATCACAAATGTCATACTGCTCAGACAACAGCATTGAGGAGGGGACACATGCAACTGGTCACTTAAATACACCTGCACAGTCAGAGGACCAAATAGGACATTGATACGATAATCAGGGCAATCCAATGTAACACACATTACCCAACATCAGCAGGACACATTAACAATGTCTACATCCATATCACATCATAACATTGCCTTGCGTAGGATATGCCACATGTCAATTACATTTAAGTCAATGTGAACAATCAGGGATTGGGGCAGGTCCTGAGAGGCAAGTGTGCTGCCAGGGCAATCAGAACACCCACAGCCAGTGAAAGGTCTCACCATAAGAATGGATATACACGGAGGGTCGAGTAGGACAAAAAGATGGCTATTCCCTATTTGGTACAAAGCAACACCTAGAGGCAATTAGGCAGACAAGTCTGATAACTCAATATCATACATGTGACACACAGGTGGGCCATAGGCCTATAACAATGCCCATTTGAAGGACAGCAGATACCAATACCAAACAAGATCACAAAGTAAATTCATCAAAAGGCTGGCATGTTCCGTAAAAATTGTCACAACACAGACACACTAATTGTACCCTGTTTCATTGCAGATGAACATGGATCTCCTGCCGATATGCCTGTCCCTGATTTCCCTGATGACATGGATGACAAGCCCATAAACATTCCCCAGGAGACCATCCAAAAGGTCCTTGAAACCCTCCAGACCCCACCTTCAGTCACAAGGAGGAGCACAGAACAAGCAGCCATCACAGAAGAACCACCCACCACCCCAATTGCAAGACCTGCCAGCTCCTACACAGCTGAGGACTCTGATGACACTGGCACCAGCTTTGAAAGAACTGTAGTTGGAGTACAGCGGGAGCTGGCCAAGGAGGTGCGGTGGGGATGCAAACTATGGCAGCCAGCCTTGAGGGGGTGCGCTCGTGCATGATGTCATCTGCAGATCAGGCAGCAGCTATGCAAGCCCTAACATCCATACTGCAAGGACTACAAGAAACTGTCAAAAATTCAACCCTGCAGTAAGGGTGTTGCAACAACACCTCGCACCCCAAACTTTCCACTGCATGCACAAATGCAATCATGACTCCCTCAGGGCCGACCTGGCTGCCTACCATCGTGATGTAGCTGCTATTCTCAAAAACCAACAGGCCCTCCTTGCTGCAGTACTACCCTTAAGACCATCACAGGGAGCAGCGACCGGGATGTCTGACTCCACGTCTTCTAACACTGAGGTGTGTGTTGCCCCTTCACAACCAACAACAACAAGGACGAAGCAGGCAACACACACATCAGAAGAACAAGACATGGAACAGATCACATTCACACGGAAGAGTACCCGGAAGCACTAGTCCCTGCACCATGGCCTACTTTGACCAAGGTCCTACGTTTTGTCAATTGCCAGTCTCACTACAACTATACTCAATGACTGTTCTGCTAACCACTGTATGACTTGTCAGCATTGCCAGTGAATGTCTCTCTCCTACTAATTGGCAAATCCTGTCCCTCTGCACTGTTGGTAACATCACCCCAGCATGTCAGGAGCATCATCCACACCCCTTCTGTAGGATCACCATGTAAGAATGCACTAGAACAGACTCAGCAAACATGGACAATGTACATTTTGCACTACAGCACCTATCAATAAATAGCACTTGCACACCTAAGATGTCTCTGTGTAATTTGACACATCAACTGTGCAGTAGATAACTCAAAAGTGCCTGTGTGACATCCATGTAGCTTGTCAATACAACTGTCCTGACATCATGTAGTCAGATACATCTGTGCAGTGGCCAGGATTGCATCATAGCCTGACCATCCTGAGGAGAATAACTGATGAAGGGAGAAACCACACACAATCATGCTGTGTTGGACAGAATAATGCTCCATCAATAGCAATCAAAGTCAACTAATGGTGGCTGATAAATGTGGGCACCATGCAATACTAAAACATTACATTATGCAGTCTAATCTAAGCAAACACAACTAAACACAGCATCAATCACCCTTTCTGAGTATACTTCCAAGAAGGGAAGTCATGCTGAATTGTTGCACACATAATCTATGTAAGTAATGAAGACAAGAAGACAAGAGTGTTAACAACACCTCATCTACAAAGATGTCCCTGAACATCACACTGCAGTCCGACCCAAAAAATTCCCCACAATACCAAGTCTGGAAGCACACTTTGTGATGTAGAAAACATACTCATAAACACAAATCCTTTGTGATCCATGTAAACTCCAAATGGTGGTTCTATCAAATGGTGGATACTTACCAAGTTAGCACAGGGGTAGCTGCCATTTTAAACCTCTTATCTCTTTGGTTTGTAGCATAGGACACGAATGTCATAGAACAACAATCACTACACTGATGGCAATGCCATGATCAAGTAGCAGTTAACACATAATGCAAAGGGTTAACTATATATTTATTCATAAGTATTCACACCAGTGGCAACTAAGGGAAAAGTCATACCTACTCTAATCTAACCTGACTACTCCTAACCCACAACTGTCCCTAACTAACCTAAGCTAAACTTACTCTACACATATAACGAATCGATCTAAACATCAAGCCCCCACCCACCATTATGAGACAGGACACATGCAGGACAACACATACTAACTTACACACATACTATACTATCCTAAACAATCATATATTTTTTTGTAATTTTTTTATATATATATATATATTTTTTCTTTTTTTCTAAACAGACAGGAATCCCAACATTGACCCCCACCCACCCACTCAATAATGAAAAATAGAAAGAATAAGGACCCCCCACCCTCCTCCCTAACACTAACTAAGCTAACAACCTATACTAACCTAACACTAATCCCCAAAACCCACCTATCATGATAAAAAGGAAAGAGGAGAGAGGGGAGGGATAAATTAAAATAGACCATATAAGTCCTAGAGGTTGGCCCTCCTTAGGGTCCGCCTGATGGACCTGACCCGCTTCTTTATGTACGCCACATCCTGGCTCAGTTTGTCCACCTTCCGAATGAACTTTTCCATTTTGCGGTCTAAAGCCTGGAATGCCGCAGGGTCAATTGGAGGTGCTGCTGCTGTCTGTGTGCTGGCAGAGGTGCTCTGTGTGGGAGTTGATTGTAGCCCACTGGACTGTCCTGCAGCTCTTATATTGCTGCGTCCTGGTCGTGCTGCAGAGGCAGGGACAACTGTCCCCGCCGTTGCTGGGGCCACTTGGGGAGAACTGGTGGTTGTGGTGGTGGTGGCTGTAGTGGGCAACGTTGGGCCACCCTGTGGTGAGGCCCACCATGCTCCGGAGGCCCGATCCGCCTGGTATTTTCAGGCCATCCGTCGGAACCCCGACTGCACCTGCAGGATGTGCCGGTACCTTAAGGCCCGCCTCTCAAATTCATGCCTCTGTGCGGCACTCATGTTTGCAGCTGTGAAGAGAAAGGGCAACTATTTACCATAGGAAATGCATTGGGTGGAATAGCACAATGGGTCAATTGGAAATTACTTTTACTGTATTTGTAACAGCTCATATCACCATATAGATCATTGAAAGTCTCAGAGGAAGTACATGGGAAGCCTGCATACAAAGGGCATCTCACACATAGAATATACAATTATCTACATGATGGGTGACATCAGCCTAAACTTCTCATCATAAAAATTACTAATGCAGCTGACATTATGGCTGCACCTCCTCCGCCTATTGCCTGGACTACATATGTCAGTGTATGTGATAACAATCACAACCCTCAATATCTGTGATTTGTAATTGGATTTGCTAGTATAGAACTCATGTGCCATAACCGAGTGTGTACACTAGGTTCAAAACAAAGTTTCAAATGGTCACAAGTATGTGTAACATACTGGTTGCTACAGTCCTAGGTACCCTATTCCCAAACACATGGCTGACTTTGAGGGGGGGTTGGGAAGAACATCCAACAATCCCATAATCAATGCACACCCAGGAGTGTATAGAAAGCTCAACATGTTTTTGCCTCCACACACACACCACCAGTGAAGGGCTAGCAACAAATCGGAGTCAGCTAAATCTTGTCCTATCCAAGGTCCACACATGTCAAAATGTACTGACTTAGGCCAACATCACATACTACCAGTGAGGCATATTTTTCTACAGACACAGAGGAGCAAGAACACCCAGGATCATGAGTAGCATGTACACCTAGGCCATTGCACTCTAGTCCCACACACTTCTAGTACAACTTGTGGAAGTACATACCCCCGGAAGATCCAACCTACAGTGTACTCAGTCCATCGTTAACTAGGGAAGTAGCAGATTTCAGACAAGCCATTTGCAGAAGCTATCTGGGAGAATGTCAGTCTGAAATGCAGACTCAGTCTGAGACAAGTCCCAGAGCAACTCTTACATTAACCAGTGTATTCCACATGACTCACCCCATTCCCCATAGCGGGCCCTACTGGAATGGCCTACAGACCCAAAATCTGAGAAATGGATAAGCATAGGTCAACTCAAAATGAAGTGATAACTGAAATCCCAATAATGGAACAATACTAATGAATGGGCAGAGCATCAAACCTTGAAATCTGTTGAACACACAGTAGTCCATCATGCATCACCAGCAAACATTAAAAATAGCACACATGCAACACTCACTGTAGGTGTTGGGGTCCTCAAAATGAGCCACCTCTCCCACTGTGTACGGTGCAGGTCCACCTGTAAAGCATGGAAGGAAGAATATACTCAGAATCCGTGCACTGACGAACAATTGCAATTACAAAGGCAATGTGACGATATGACATGAGTAATTGAACCCTTTCACACATGCTCCTACTACATGGAATTATTCATGCGCAACATTTACATTGGATGAGTCTCCTGCTACAGTTACACACCCTACTACACACATGCAGTGGCCTGGACAGTCATGTGGTGGCAAAGATGCACCTCCATTAGTATGCTGCAACAATACAGGGGTGCATTCATCTCATCATGTGCATCCAAGAGAGACATCCAAAAGCTGGTTACTTGAGGACTGCATGACCTCTCAAACTCAAACAGCCTAAGTGGTCATGACACATATGTGACTGATAGGTACATGGTACAGAGGGCCAGGTACTTTGGCAATACCTCATGTTGTTACAGTTTCATACATTGATGTGTCCTAACTATAGTGATTGGCACCAAACATAGATGTTTGTACCCTAGTCCATACCTTTGGACTGCAATCCCTATTCTGATTTGGGCACAAGTGACAATAAATACCAGTCTAATATGTTAGCTGAGGGCACCTGAGTCCTTAACAAATATGGTTCATGCTCAGATCAGGCATGTAACAATTAGATGTGAAGGAACACATTTATCACGACAAGGCATGGCACTTCCATGAACATTTTCCATACACACCAACCAGACACACATGTGTGGACAACATTGCTAACTTCAATTGACGTGAAGGCAGCACTCATTTATAGCATCATGTAGGGTTTACAAATGTCATTCTAGCTATGGCATCTACATATGTAGGTATGATGTTTCAACATCCATTTTTCACTGGCTATTGTGACCTGTAGAGTCCTAATTGCATCATTATTGTGTCGCTTGTCTGACACAAAGGCAGCACTACATTACATTCTGCTACAGGCAACCGGTATGTGTAGAAAACATGAGCTACCTGACTGCTAGTATTTGTCTTCCTTCACATTGTGCATCAATTACCCAGTTGGTTTCCCTAGCATTACACATAGTCAGCTACTTATCTGGCAGATTGGGTAACAATCATCACATGTCACCACACAGCTTTAAATTGTGCACATGTAATTGATCTGTACTCACCAACATGGCCACCAATCCTGATTCCCAGGTGGTCCAGCAGATCTTGCTCCCTGGATATCAGATCAGCCCAGCGGTGCTTCAATTGATGGTCATTCCTTTGGCTACCATATAGACGGACCAAGTGATGGCGCACCTTCCCCCACCGGACTTTACGGGCCTCCGTGTGATACCCCTGTATCACCCTACCCCCAGCCCCCAGCATGAGTGGGAGGAAATGGCAAACAAGCCATATAAATCCCCCCAATTCCTCCTCGCCCATCCTGGAAAGCCGTGGCCTACCAGACATGTCAGCACTGACAAAGGGGAAAAAGTTGTAGAAAAAGGAAAAGGGGGAAATGGGGAAAGGTAGAGTGGTGAAATACAAAGAAAACTTAAGAAGATGAGCCCAACTATCCCCTATATTACAATACCCACAACAGACTAACATAGACAATAAATAAAACACTGGACTTGACAAAATAATACAACACAGACTCAGACAGTATTCAACAACAAGACAATGATGACAAAAGCACAATTGAGATGATACACTGGACACAAAAGCACTAATACACAGGACAACACTTTCCACACAGCCACACAGTCTAGAATAATCTGAGACTGCGAAGTGAAAGTGAAAGTACACCCACTGTACAGATTCTGTAAACAGGATATCCTATTACATCACATCCTGCATAAAATGGCCACCGTTTTTTCCGCTTTGCGTCATTTTTTCACGCATACAGCTTGTGCGTCATATTTTTTGACGCATAGGAGTGCAAATAATGCAGAGGCAAAAAAAAATCTTCATTGGTCGAATATATTTGTTTGAGGCATATTTTACAGTTCTAGAGTTGAAAATTAAGCCGCTGGAAAATATGATATCTAAATATGAAAAATATTTTTGACTCTGCATTATCTGCACTCCTGTGCGTCAAACATTATGACGCACAAGCTGTATGCATGGAAATATGACGCATTATGGAAAAAAATGGAGGCCATGTTATGCAGGATATTATGATATCTATTTTTTTTTTTTTAAATTGACTCTGCATTATCTGCACTACTGTGCGTCAAAAATGATGACGCACAAGCTGTATGCATGGAAATATGACGCATTATGACAAATATGTCTTTCATTTGTCAAATTGAGAAATTAATTTTGTCATGACCAAACGGTGCTAAGTGATACACATTTGGGGTTAGCTATGGCAAATGTCCCTTATAGGATGTATAGAAGGTATTCACAGTGCAATGGTAATGATTAGCCAGAATGGATATTACTCATAATTGTACACATATGTAGGTAATTGCTGATGGCTATTTTCAAAATATGAATGGAATACCAGGATGTATTCCTTAGCAAAAATGTGTCCACATTTATCAAGGTAATCAAAATTATATAAAGGCCAAATAGGTAGTGCAATTGTCGCCTAAACTTTTTTAGGGGGTAACCATGTCCTAGTTACGAGTTAATGTATCTAAAATGTGTTTTACTTTTGACATGTAGGGCACACATGCGCCTTATGCATGTGTGTGCTTCACATGTGCATAAATAATGTATATTTGGGGGGCAGCAGAGGTGGACTTAGGCCCCCAGGACCCTAGGGTTTGCTCTTCCAGACTTGCAAATTTATCCAAGGGTTTCCCAAATTCAGTAATGCTAAACCTTCAGCAGCAGGCCCATGGAAGCAAATAGGGTATGAATCACTGTTTGCCATTCTGTAATCCCATTTGCCCATTTTACGTTTGCCCTATTGATTCTTTGGAGAATTCTGACATACCATTTTGCATTGATATTTTTTGCAAAATCTCAACGTTCCTCATGTCATGATAGCAAATAGGTTGATGATGTATGTGGCCCTTTATGCATTACCTGGTTTAGTGGCATGTTTCATTCTTCCTGCTAGGTTACAACTGGGACACTACTGTGATCGGCTTCTTGCAAACATTTTGTTGATTGGATGGTACATGTACACGTGTGTGGTCCAATATTGATCCAGTATCAACTGTCAGGGTGTAAGTTGTCACTGTAACATCCAGGTCTCCGCATGAGTTAGTGGCAGCTAATCTTGTTTCTACTGGGTATTGTTTGTAGCAAAATTTGAGAAAAGCCATTGAGGACATGGTCACCTACACATGGATGGTCCCACCCTGTCACTGAAAACGTGGAATGAGACTTTCAACTGGGCAACCTTGGTGTGCTGAGTGAGAGAATGTCTCAGGTGTCTGGATCCGGCATGTGTCATTGCAACATGTGTACTCCAGTTTACCTCTGTGGATGGTAATGTATCAGGAAACATCATAGCCTCTGTGCAGAAGTAAATGGCTGGTATTCAACACACACGACTCATCTTTATTATTTGAACAATGTTACTCAGCGTTTGAACAGTCAGGGTCCTCATATATGTTGACTTTTCATGGACATTATCTGAGGTTGCTGGTTTTGATTGAGGCCATTTACACCATCATACACTATGGTCCAGGTCCACTTTCCCACTTTGTAGTTTAGGCATTAATGAGGGCCAGACAACGGAAGGGCCAAGATTTGGCTATTCAAGGGCACTGTCACAAATCGGATACAAGTAACAGTCAGATGATGCAATACTATGTATTTGAGTATACATTGATGAGGCTAATGACAAATTAGTGTCTGAGGTACAAGAGGTTTTGGACAGCACGTGTGGTCCATAGGTGGACCCCAGGTATCTTTAGAGTGACCCACGGACAGCTGCCAGTCAGGCTGACAGGATGCTGGGTAAATCAGGAGCAAGTTCTTTCAGTAATTACATGATCAGTGTTCTGACTAGGACTGGTCAGAGGGAGCAGTAGACAGTTGACATGTCACACTGTGTATGTCCTGTGTTGTTTTGAAGGTGACACATGAACCCTGATAAAGTGTTCTACGGCAACATTAGTAGCAATGCTTAATGATGTAATAGCTCAAATTCCAACATTTATGCAGTAGGAGGCATCAGCAGGGACGGGTCATGTACATTTGGGTGGTGTGCATGGAGGGGATCACTGGTGTGGCCTCCATCAGTGGCTCACTAGTCCTGTCAGATGGGATTTGCTGAAAATTAGCCTACAGTACCTTTCACAGAAGAAACAATCTACAGGTGATTCCAGGCCTTAAAAACTCCAAGCCAGTGTATTATTTGAGCTGAGTTCCATGCAGTGAGATGGTACTATGACAATGGTAGGCATAGGAAAGGGTGTGGCACACTGGATGACTCTTGTGAGTGTGTGTGTGTAGATGAGGGAATCTCAGTGCACACAAATCAGCATTCCAGGGACCTCTTCAGACAGGTGGGGTGTGACCAGCTGTAAGTGTGTGTAATGTTTTTAGAAAAGGGCTGACATGTAGATGGGATGTGATGTGCTGGATGCTTGTCATAGGTGTAGCACTTGTGCTGTGTATGTTCTGCTTATGTGTAACTCTAGTGACAGATAGTCATTGCAATGATAGTAAGTAGTTCGAATTACTGTTGGCAAGAGTCTAGTACTACATTCCTGTTCCTGAAGCATTAGCATGTGAACTGCCTGATGTATGAGGCCTGTTTTCCCCTAGTTGAGTGATGGTGTTTTAGTTGTGTGCCATCTGCTGCGATGATCCATGTTTACTACATGTATGTGTGTCATATATGTGGTCCTCAGCTATTGCCCTTCAAAGGTGAACTGTACAGGATGTCTGTCATTTACATTGTGTGTGTATTTGACCATTGTATGGTGGCCATTGCATTTGTGGTGTATTTTTTTGTGTCATGATTGTTATATCATTATTGCTCAATGAGACGACATTCTTCTTCAGATATTTCAAGCTAAAGGTGGGCAGAAATGAATAGGCCAAACCATGATGTGGTGTTTGTTATCAGTGTTTATTTACAATAGTGCATTAAGTGGTGATGATGATAATTATGCAAAGAAATTATTAACAATGTGTTGGCGCCTACGCACTCCAGCAGCCGTGTTTGGTTGTTCCCCCTCCTGTTGCAGGCCAGCATCCTCCTCTTCTTCGTCTTCAGGCATGTATGGGTCTGGTTCGAGGAGGGGAATGTTCCTTTTTACACAAATGTTGTGCAATATTGCACATGTGAGTATGATCCTACAGACCATCTCGGGGGAATATAGTAGGCTACCGCCAGTGATGTCAAGGCAGCGGAACCTTGACTTGAGGATCCCAAAGGTCCGCTCGACAATGCTGCGTGTCCTCTTATGGGCGTCGTTGTATGCCCGCTCTGCAGCAGTACTCGGGTTCCCAAATGGTGTCATTAGCAATGGCTGGATGCCATACCCCTGATCAGCTAAAAGAAAAACACAGAATGGGATCATGTAGATGTAGCTGGCACTATTGAAAAGACCTTTAATGGCAGTAATTGTCTTGTGTTGTCTGTGACTATTTTGTGTACTAATGTGACATCCTATACTTGTAGGCTATACCATCTGCATTGTGTTGTTTCCTTGGCTGAGCAAGTGTTTGTCTGCTAACCGTTTGTCAGCAGTATGTTTAGGGATTTTCAGTACAGTGTGCCCTCCCTAGCATTGTGACTTGTGATACAGGTGTCCGTGTGTCTTCACTGAGGGTGAGATGATAGTTCCATGCACATTTAAAATTGAAAGTGTTGTTAACACGTTCATATCAAAGTACCCTGGACATCCCATACCTTGAAACTTATGCAATGTATTAATGTAAGGGTCATTGGGACACTTACAATTTGCAAGGTGACATTTAGGAAACCACACTCATTAATGTCTTCATATTAGGCTGTACAGTAATTTCCGATGTGTGACAGGTTCAATGGTGAGTTAAGAAACATGGCTAGTGATGTCAGGACCTCAGTGTGTTCCTGTCTAGATGTTGCTGTTGTGGTGTATGTGTTGTGTGTCCTAGAGGGTTGCTGTGCAGTGTGTATATAAGTACGTTTTTGTACTTACCAACAAGTAGTCCATTGCCATATCGTCCATCCTGGAAGTGTTGGTTGATGGTACAGTGACGGAAGATGAATGAGTCATGTACACTCCCAGGATATTTAGCCACGATGTTGGTGATCAATCCCTGGTGATCGACAATGGCCTGCACGTTGATTGAATGTGTGTGCTTCCTGTTGCGGTAGAGGTGTTCAGTTACAGCAGGTGGCACAAGGCGTACGTGTGTGCAGTTGATTGCACCAAGGACGTGTGGGAAGCCACTGATTGCGTAGAACCCCTGTTTAGTTTCCTGCTGCTTCTGCAGTGTGTTAGGGAAGCAGATGTGGAGGGGTGTCAGGCGAATGATGGCATCCAGTACTTTTGGCAGAAATGCGGAGAATGATGGTTGTGAAATTCCGCCAACCAGGGCACCAGTTGTTTGAAATGAGCCACTTGCCAGCAGGTGAAGTACGGCAAGCAGCTTTGTTTCTGTTGGTATGGTGCGGGGTGTCACCAAAGTGGGGGCCAACTGCTGTTCAATGTTTCGCAGCAGCTGCTGAATGGCCTGCCAGTTCAACAGGTACCCCTGTATGATGTCGTGTTCCCTGAGGCCCTGAAGGGTTGTTCTTGGGCGGAATATCCTCTCCTGCCTTCTGCGCTGCCTTTGGGGTCCCTGCTGGTGTTGTAGCTGCTGTTGTTGCTGCTGGGCTCTGCGTCTACGTGCACGCTGGATAAGAATCACCTCCATGACTCCCGGTTGCTGCTCTGCTGCTCTACTGTTTGTTCTGTGTGTTCTGATGAAATAGAGGTGTGTTTGCCCCATTTTAACGCCTGCCCTGACCCAGGCGTTAAATTTTGACGCACATCGGGCTGTGCGTAATTTTTTTGCTCCGCCTCCCGGCGAGAGTCATTTTTGCCCAGAAGCATAAATACGACGCACGGCCGTTTGCGTCGTTTTTTGGACGGGAACGCCTACCCTGCATATCATTAACAGAGGGCGGGTTGCCGCATCCAAGAAATGACGCACACGGCGGAATTTTGTCGTCTGCGGGCTCGGGCGTCAGAGTTTAAATATGGGGCAACGTTTGCGCTGATTGTGCGTCAAATTTTTTGATGCACAATTGGCGCAAACGGAGTATAAATATGCCCCTTAGTTGAGTAAACTCCTCTCACTACTTAGTCTTTCCACACCATTTAACATGATTGCATTTTCAAACTCAGAACTGTGACGCCATCGCGTCAATAAATGTATTTGCACCATTAGCAAAGCCAAACAATTCAGGAATGGCTCCAGTTAATGTATGCAGCAATATGGCAACCATCTTGTGATGGAATTTTGAATAACAAAAAGACTCCATTTAAAATTGACCAATATGCACGCAAACGTAAATAAGGCAGCCATCAAGTAATGGAGTTGGAAAGGATAAATATAAAACGTATTTGTGAGATGACTAATGGGCATGTGCATACATGCATGGTGGGGTCTGTGTGTAATTTGAAATATGCTGGTGTAATTCATGGAATTTCGTGAATTTAGTGTTACACTCGTTGCTTGAAATGTCTGAAATAGTGGGAGTTTGGTTCTGAAAAAAGTGGCCCTCACTGTCCGGATGTGAGAGTCAATATTTCTTTCTGTTTTGGATAGAAAAAAAGACATCAGACCGTGGATGGATGGTCTGCTGCCCTTAAACCAATGGCCCTAGTCTGCTACAACACCTGGATAGGATTTCTGACAGTGGAGCAAGAAGGTGTACCTCCATTAGAAAACTGAAAGTCTACCCAACTCAAAATAGGGTGGACAGACCGAGTGTTTGGCAAACAAGGTATCTTGCCACTAAAATTCCAAATCAAGCCAATTGTCTAAATGTCTTGTTTTGATTCTTTAGCTTTGTTGATTTTTTTCAAGACAGATAGAGATTTGAGTGGGTGTGAGAATACATTTGGGAGTTTCTATGATAGTGCTCCAGAATGTGCACCACTGTATACCACTGTATAACAGGAGGAGAGTAAGGGCAATAGGAGACTCCTTACAACAGAGCCTGGGTGGAAAAGTGTATTGATGCAATGGAAACTTACTGTCTATGCTCTGAAAAGTAGGCACATGCAAGGCATTTTCTGATACCATTACACACACTTTCACTCAAGACACTAAGATCTTGATTCTAGTGTACCCTGTTGTTTGCTTCCAAGAGGCCAAGGAGAATCAAAATAGCTTCTTTACCTTCATCAAGTCTGAGGAAGAATTTTTCTCTCCTTAATAACCAAAACACTATGTGGCAGTCGTAGTAAAGGATGTGTTGCTCAACACATTCTTGTAATTGGCACCCGGTCGGTTTTTTCCATTATTTTTCTGGGGTAGGGGACATTTAAGATATGCCAGAATGTATTTTAGCTCGCACCAGTGGACCTGCCATTGGATTTTAGGAGCTGGCAATTGATGGCATGCAGGTGCATAGCTTGGTCACTAAGATTGGAGGGGTGTAAGCTTCAGATTTCCCAACAATCACTCTGGCATGGAATGTTAAACAACAGTTTTGAGAAGCAGGGCCCGCAAGAGGAACTCTAGAGGCAATGGAAAGGAAGAGGAATACATATTGGTAGGGACACTAAGGGGCATATTTATGATTCCCCAGTGCCACCTTGCGCCACATTAACATACTTATTTTTTATGTTAATGTGGCCCAACAAGGCCGAAATCACTGCACCGTATTTACAGAGTGGCGCAATGCATGCATTGCGCCACTCTGTAACCCCTTGTGCTACATTATGCCTGTGCCAGGCATAATGTATGCAAAGGGGGCATTCCCCCGTTAGGGGAGCCGCAAAAATGGTGTAAGGAAATCTACCAAGAGCAGGCGTTGAAAGGGGTCTTCCATTCTTTAGGATGGGCCCTATGTACTCTGCAGGAGTAGCGCCAATATTTTGGCACTACTCCTGCAGAGTACATCAATAGCGTCATGAGAAATGATGCTATTGCCCACTACCCTGCGCCATGGTGCGCTATACATTAAATATGGCGCACACATGGTGGCAGTAAGGGGGTGCTAAGGGGAGCACTCAGTGCAGCACCATTTTTTCATAAATCTGCCCCTAAGGGCCTCATTTATACTTTTTTAGTGCCGCATTTGTGTCATTATTTGATGCAAAAGCGGCACAAACTTACAAAATATAATTGTATTTTGTAAGTTTGCTCTGCTTTTGCATCAAAACAGTATGCAAAATCAGTGCTAGAAAAAGTATACATCAGGCCCTAAGTGAGAGAAAATATAATATTTGGTAAAATAACTACAATTTTTTTTAACTTTCAAAGAACAAGAGGTTTAGAGTGTGTGTGTAAGCTTTTGTCTGTGTGTATGGAAAAATACATTGTGAAATCTGACAGACACTTCACCATACCCGAAGGAAAGCACCTCTACCTAACTGTTTACCAGAAGACACATTTATTTGGTGATGTAACACCCCCACCTCCCGAAGCTATGCCCCTGATTGCATGTTTTATCTATCTGATAACCAACCCTTTGAGGAGAGGTAGAGCACAGATTTTTTTTCATGCAGATTGCATAGAAGACTCCTTGAATGTTATGTTTTTTCTTGAGATTCTGCCTATTTCAATGGTTTTAAACAGTTAGAGTAAATTCAAAATGAGGGTGGGTGTGTGAGAAGGAATTGTTTTAATTGGCTCTGTCAAAAAATGCATGTGAACATTTTTAGCTTTTAAATCAGCAAAGAACAATGGTATTATGGGTGATTATGGGGTATTGTCAGGCCAGGTATTTTAAGGATAATCAAGTCCTAGAAAAAGCAGAAGATACATTCTGTTTGGTTTGTGCCTCGCTGATGTATTTTGAAATGTAAGCTCGTTTTTGGTTGCTATGATGTAAGCCACTGATCCTGAAACTCTTGCAGGCAGCCTTGTCAGCTTTGAACTATGACTAGCAGAATTCCCAGCATTGACCACGTTTTTTTATGTATTTTCCAGATAAAACATCTGTCACTGATCTTCAGGGCTTGTTCTGGTTTCCTTATTGTGCTGGGAGATCGCTTGTCTATTGTAGCTAACTTTCTGCCACAGACGTTTGGTAAAAAAAAATCCCTACATCATGGCTAGATCATACAACAGGGCACACTACATTGTATTTGGAATTTGTTTCAAGGGAAATGCAGAATACATGGCAGATGGGTAGAGATAGCTGAGTGATCTGAACATGTACTAGGTTGCACAAGGCTATTATGTAGGTCAATGTGGTGCACGAACAATGGACCAAAGCCCATATTTACGAATAAATTACACAACACAGTGCAGCAGGTGCAGTTGCTGCACTGCGTTGCATGAACTAGAGGGAGCAGAATAGCTCCATGTCTACAAAGAACAGGCACTGTTCTACTCTCTCCATGCACTGCTGCACTTTATGCTGTCAATCATCAAAGACGATGTCTTTGCATAGTACGGCAAGGGTATATGTGTTGTGGTCAGCATGGTTTTTGTGGGGGGAGGCTTCCCTTCCAAGACAAACATTATCCTAAAAGGCACTTTGCCCTTTGTGTGCTGCAGAATGCAGCACACTTGCAAAGAGAAAGAAAAAGGAGAAATAAAAATATTTCTTCATAGCCTCAGGGAGGCACAGGATTTTGGAGCAAATCCATGGCTGTAAGTCTCTGCATATATGGAATTGCATCGAAAACTATGGATGGATGCACAGGAACCCCCATGTACCACTCAAGGAACCCATCCTTGAAGCAAAGTAACAAAAGACAGTGCTTTGTGTTTTTAGGGTCGAGCCTGCGTTGCATGCGCTCGCGCATGCCTATCGCAGCGAGGCGCTTTTGTATTTAGAAAAGGGCTTGGAGCCCTGTCAACTTCACGTCAGTGTTTTTTATTGGTTTATGGGCTTGCCTAATAAAATCTGCTTGCTTTCATTAGTCGAAGGCACGCATTCGTCATGCCTTTTCCGGTGGCTAGCCCTCCTCGAGCGCAGCGACCAAGTACAGAAAACATGCGAGGCTTGCTGTTTTCCAACGGGCTCGTGGACTTCTTTTTCTCTCATTTACGAGCTCAATCTCGCTTGGCAGAAGTCGAGCGCTTTATATAGTTAATTTCACTTTTTCGGGTTATGTATATAAATGCACTTTTGCCCAATAGGTGAAAAGTCGGGTTAGGAGTTTACAACGCGATCAGCTCTAACATGAGCAAACGCGAGACCCGTTGCATTGTAAATGTTTGTTTATGTTGGATTGTAAATACTACACCAACTCTTTACGTCGGGTATGTGTTGAAAAAGTATTGAAAACCGACTCAAAGTGTTTGTAAATCTGGGCCCCCTGTGTGTGCTCCTCTTTTTGTTAGACCTTCAGGATTTTGATTGAATTCCAATGCGTTCATGTTTTTACTAATGTTAGAATCGGCCTTGATGTTCAGGACATGGACATACTTCTTCATAATAAGATGCTGCATCAGAGTAGTTCATAAAATAATAGGACAAACAACACTTAACATGGTTCATTATTCAAATGTTTCTACCAGTGTCCCTTTTTAATGGGTCACTGATATAAGATCTACACATCAAAACCTCTCTGGGACGATCTAATGAAAATCATGATATTGTTTTATTCCAGTTTACCGGGTTTAACAACTGTTGTGTTTTAGGACTGTGGAAAGAACATCATGTAAAGTTTATTAACACGTTAGAAATGCAATCCTTCAATGGACACACAAGTCTCTGAGAGGCAGTTTATATTTGAGCAGCTTTAATATCACTAAATTAGGCATGTGTGAATAGGAGGGGGAATCTTATTAAAAATTAAATCTGATTATATCTGAAAATTATTGGTTTCCTAATGCAATAAATTGCCCAATAAAGCACATGATAAACAGGACATCTCAGTTTCATATGAATTCAATCCCCTTCGTGACAACTGACAAACACAATTTAGGAAGACTTCGGGGTAAAATAAAAAGCAATTTCTACAAAAGTGATTATGAATGATGGAATGCTAATTGCAATCAATACGCTTTGGGAGCAGGATGCGGTTTGGAATGCAGGAATGCTTATGGAGGAGCAGTAGAAAGAATAAAAGGGGTGTTTTGTACTCCAGAAATACCATGGCAGCCTTTGAAGAAAATCAGCAATTTAACAAGGAAGGTCTGCAACGTTTAGCTGGTAGGAGCCAATTCTTTTTCCAGAAAGCTCATGCAAATTTAAACCATCTGCCAAGCAGGCTGCTGATAAAGCTGGAACAGTGCACAATAGCTCAACAGTGTTTGAGTGCAAAAAAAGAATAGTTTTCACTTTTGACAAATGCGTGTTTACTTGTGCTTGTATGGTTGCCCATAAAATTGAATATTCACCAAAAAAACGCTTATCTCAAGGTGTGTATGGAACAATGAGGGCGAGTATGGTGTGAATAGGTCTGCTGCTCTAATGGCAGTCGAATGTATGGTATAAGTCATGCTAAATAATTTAAACAGATGGGAATGAACATCCGTTTTCAAATGTCAAGATGCCACAGTTTACGGCAAACTAGTAAATCTCCTTTTTGCATTTGCATATTTTATGTATGCGCTGATTTTCATTCACTGATCACAGATTGATGACGCATCGGGATATTTCCCCGCTTATCAGATGAAATCAGCTCAATCAAGCCACAAAATGGAGCCCAGCGGTGTTTGGGATCATTTTGTCAAGCGCAGTTTTTCAAAAGTGCTGGAATGAAAACAGCACTTGACATGGTTTGTTTTCAAATTAGGCAGTTTCCAGAGCTCTCCTCATAACTCTGAAGGAAATCATGAGGACTGAAGTTCAAACGCAACCAAAGGCGTAATAATAATGTGCCTTCCTGCTTCCAGATGTTTGTTTTTCTCATATTTAAGGCTAGTTTGTAAAATGCCGCGATTTGCTTTTCAACTTGTTTGCTTCTGTAACCTCTTAAGTTCCTGCCGGCAGGAACACCGCCCCTTCCGTATAGCGCCATTGACCTAGGCGTTGAATAGCTGTAAAAGAAAAGCAATCATTGACAAAGCCAATTGGTTTCGCCTACGCGATGTCTATTTGCTTTGTTAATGTTATTTTAGACAATAGGTGTATAGGCAGGCCAAAACAAAAAATATTTGGGGTATGGTTGGGACATAGGCGGGGAAGCATAGCTATCTAGGGCATAGCAGTGGGTTTGGGTGTAACTGGCAGGCCTGCGGAGGTGGGTGGAGCACTCACAATGTGAATGTGCAGGAAGGAGTCTTTACGCCTGTTGAGGGAAGCAGGGCAAGACGACTTGCTGCAACCTAAAGTGCGAGCCCGAGTAGCTCACTATGGAGCGTTTCAGCTAGTTGGGGATATTTGCTTGCTTGCCCTCCGCACATCATAGTCGGAAGGGGTGAAGACAAGGCAGAGTGGAGCTAGGAGGCTTGAAAATGTGCGATGACAGTGACCACTCGCTTACCTGAAGTGATGCCTGGCAGCAAGCGTCTGGAGGCTGATGCAGCAGTCAGAGCCTGGTTGAGGGCCTGCGCGAAGGCATGGAAGTGTGCGGCAAGTGTACCTATACTAATGAACCACTAATTCCTTTTGGGTTCCGGAGTAGCGTGCTACTCGCCGAAAAGCGCTTCGACGCCTCGTCAGGGGTAGTAAGCGCTATATAAATACTATTACAATACAATACAATACAATACTTGAGGTGCATAAAGTGTACAGTGAGGAGACACGACTTCCGCCAAATTTTGATTCCTTCAAAATCTCTCAATCCAAAACATACTGTAAATCATATACTGGACATCAAAAATGCGCGCGATGACAGTTCAAAGATCTAGAGTCTTCTCAGTGTGGTAAGAGAGAAACTCAAAGAGAGCTTAGGTGTGCTTGATGGGTATATTTTCGTTCTTATTATGAAAAACTTTGCCAGCCCTTTACAGCATTCCTTATAATGATAAAGCGCACATCAGGCTCATGCTTGACCCCATACATTTAGTTTCAAAGGTGGGATTGAGACTACAAGCGAGGGACTCTGGTGGAATTCATCAAGTGCAGTTTAGTGACCTATGTTTCATCTATCTTGGTTTTTGTTTGACAAGACAGAGCATTTAATGTTGTGACTGGGTACATATGGCAAATATACTGTAGAAGGAATAAAAAGCACAGACAGGCTGTAAGACAAACTCTAGAGTTGCTGTTATAGCTCCAGAATGGTAGATTTACTACTTGAATGATGCTAAGAGCTGTTGTATGGTTAATAAAATACATGAACAGAACAGCATAAAGAGTATTCATGCACACACATGCCACCCCCTGCGCACTGTGACTTTGATGGTGTCAGGGCGTGGGCCTGGCTCCTGATTGCTTTCACTCTCGGGCATGGCGCTGGCAATGGATAAAAGAAATGCTGTGAATGTTCTTGTAGGGGAAGTGAAGAGGACAGGTTCGGAGCCTAGAATTCATGAAGTTCACAGCGTCCAGAAGTTCACAGCTTCAGTAAATGTACTTAAGACGTGGTCAGTAGCCACTGGAGGTGACCGGAAGCTGTACTTTGTCCAGACACCACACAATTGCATGAATGGCAAAGCAGAGCAGGAAGTCAAAGCAGATGATGTGTGTCCAATCAGAAGCTGGTATATTAGAGAGAAGCTGGACTGAGCCAATGGTAGGCTCAGGTATGCAAGGGGCAGGTTCTAAGCCTCTTTTAAGATTTATTTGTATTGACAAAAGAATTCACAAGGAGCGCACACATGCACATGCACGCAGTTGAAACCTAAAAGGGGCGGCTTATGACAAGTGACCAGATACCCCAATTCCCTTTGGTCTTCCTTGGTGATCTTCCAAACTTCAATTCATATGTGCACAATTGCATCCCATTCTGTGAACCATATTTCTAAGAATGTGAAATAATGGCTCCCACAAACCTATGTGCCATACCTTATCTTTATTTTCAAGTGTATTCCATGATACATTGTGGCTTCTGGAAGAGGCCTAGGTTTAACAAAATTTAAATAGTTCATAAATGCATGAAAATCAGCAAGATTGCAATGCCCAAAGGGAAAACACTGAGCAGTCCCTTTTGCACCATCTGTCACATGTAGATGACTTAATCAGTGTGTGACATATTGTTAATATGGTTGCGCACAATTTCCCCCCATTTATGAAACACAATGATTTTAGCAGTCATGCAGACATTAAAATAGCTATTTTTGTGTGGTGCAAAATATTAATTTGAATTGTTCCTCAATGCAAAGTCCTGTGAACGGTCTTGCATGAGTTTATACTAAAGGAAAACCAGTTGAGTCAAAGGCTCAATCATATAATATGTATAGCTTTAGCAAATATTATGGGGGTCATTTTGACCCTGGCGGTACAAGACCGCCACAGCAAAAATGACTGAAGCACCGCCAACAGGCTGGCGGTGCTTCCTGGGTCATTACGACCGCCGAGGTCGCACCGCCGGGGCTGGCGGTTTTCCGCCACAATGGCCCCGGCGGTAGTAATCCGCCAGGGCAGCGCTCCCCAGGGGATTAGGAGTCCCCGACCGCCAACAAAACCGCCAGGAAAAGGCTGGTGGTACGGGGAGTCGCGGGGCCCCTGGGGGCCCCTGCACTGCCCCTGCACTGGCATGGGCAGTGCAGGGGCCCCCTGACAGCGCCCCATGTGGCTTTTCACTGTCTGCCATGCAGAAAGTGAAAAGCGCGACATGTGCAACTGCACCCGTCGCACGACCGCAACACCGCCGGCTCCATTTGGAGCCGGCTCCCATGTTGCGGCCCAGCGGGGATGTCGAAATGGGCACCGCTGGAGTGCGGCCGCATTGGCAGCCGCACGGCAGTTACAACTTGGCGGGCGGCGCTTGCCGACCGCCAATGTTGTAATGAGGCCCTATGTGTGTAAAAATCACACAATTACCATTTCCACTTATTTGTGCCTGTTTTCATTTGGTGATAGTATTCCCCTATTTTGTGTGACTTTAGTTGGGCTGTATGTTCATGGCATTCGAGGGGGTTTGTGCAGTTCATAACACACACGCCTTGCAAACATTATTAGAGATTTCACAATACCAGGCCATTATGTGTTGCACTTGGGTCAACTTCAGGTGTAAAAAAAAAACTTTTGTGCATAAAAGTTGTTTGAATCCATCATTGCTCTCCTTTGTGTTACACCAACACCGCTAATAAACATACGTAAATTTGAGCCAGAATATTGTGGAATACATGTGTATAAAGAAACTTCAGCACATAAGTAATGTAATCCAACAAATATTAGTCATGCCAGGACACAAACAATTATGTCTACTGTCACCCTGATTCTAACGACCCACTAATTCTCTGGAGCGAGATTTTATATTGGGACAACCATTGCTCTTAGTGGGATCAAGCTAATCTACCAACAATTTGCAGAAGTTCAAGTACCTAATTTAACACTTAGACTGGTAATGAATTGAGGCAAACAAGATCAAGTGAGACGGTGAGGGGGCTATTTGTCTTAAAATTTCACAGCGGTCCACCACTTTCTTGGTGATACCCTGCTCTTTGAAGCAAAACTATGCATAGGGTCCAGTTGTGTACTTAGTCCAAGGCAGCCCCACTCATGTGTTCAGTCAGTTGAGTGCCATCTAATTTGCTCTCATCTACTACGGTTGGTAGACCTACAGTCGTGATCCACCATACATTTCCAATTACCTGGTTTGCGTAAGCTGCGGAACATTATGGCTCTCAATGGTGCCTTCACATCTTCAGCCATATTTGAAGATGCATAAATCAATCATCATTTATATAGCGCAGATTATCACCCAGGGGGTCTAGAGAGATTGGGGACGTGGCTCAGTCAAATAGCAAAGTCTTGAGGGCCTTCCTGAAGTGAGCCAGCGATGGGGACTGTCTGAGGTGAAGCAGCTTTGTGTTCCAGGTCTGCATGGTGAGGTAGGAGAAGCATCTTCATCCAGCCATGCTCTTCTGGATCCTGGGGATGGTGACAAGGGCCAGTTGCACTGAGTGGAGTTGCCTGAAGGGGGTGTCGAAGGAGAGGCAGTGGTTGAGGTAGGCAGGTTTGATGTTGTGAAGTGCCTTATATGTGTGGGTCAGGAGTTTGAAGATAATGCATTGTTGACGGGGAGCCAGTGTCTCTCAGGTGAGGGGAGATGTGGCTGTGACAGGGGATGTCCATGGTTATTGTCCATGGTCATTTTGGCCGTGGCGTTCTGTCTTCTCTGGAGGCTTGATTGGAGTTTCTTGTTAATTTAGGCATAGTGTGTGTTGCCATACTCGAGTTTACTGCTCACGAGTTCCCGGGTGACTGTTTATCTTGTGTTGATGGGGATCCACTTGAAGATTTTCCAGAGCAGCAAAAGAGTGTGGAGGCATGAGGAGGAGTTGGTGATGACTTGGCTAAGTCGAGAATGATGCCAAGGTTGCAAACGTGGTCAGTCGGAGGTGGGGCAGTTTTGATGGTACTGGGCCACCAGGACTCATCCCAGGCAGAAGTGGCAGGGCTCAGGATGAGGATCTCCATCTTGTCCAAGTTGAGCTTGAGGCAGCTGTCCCTCATCCAGTCAGCGACTGCCTTTATTCTATTATGAAAGGTTTTTTTGGCCATTGATGGTTCGTCGGTGAGGGAGATAATGAGGTGTGTGTCGTCTGCGTATGAGACGATGTTGAGCCGTTGGTGTCTGACGATCTCTAGGAGCGGGGTTGGTAGATATTGAAGAGGGAGGGGCTCCAGGTGGAGCCCTGGGGATCTTCACACCTGCTTTATGTTGGCTTTGAGGTAAAAGGTGGAAGCCTGAATCTCTGGGTTCGGACAGTGCGTAAGCAGCAGATCCACTCCAGGGCTTTGCCGTGAATGTCAGCATTGTGTAGTCTGGTGCACAAGGTGGTGTGGGAGACGGTGTCGAAGGCGGTGGAGAGGTCGAGGAGGATGAGGTCAGGTGTCTTTCTGTGGTCCAGTAAGGTGCAGATGTCATCAGTGTCTGCAAGGAGTGTGATTTTGGTGCTGTGGTTGCTCCTGAATCTGGATTGAGAGGTGTTGAGGAGTGGTTGATGGTACAGCATAGTTCGTTGGCAATGATGGTGCTGGCTTAATTAAAGATATGGTGGGGGCATGGGTCCGAGGGTGCCCCAGAGTGGATGGTATCCGTGAGCTTCAGGGAGTCTTCCAGGGTGAGGAGGGTCCAGTGCGCCACGATCAGTTGGTGATTGGCATCTGTGGTGACGCTGGTGAGTCGGGGCGGGCTTTTGCTAGCGAATCCTTTGTAGATGTCCTGAATTTTCCAGTGGAAGAAGGTAGTGAGGCTGTCGCAGAGGTCTTGCCATGGTGGGATGTCTGTGGTGTCCATGTCAGATTTTTGTGAATTCCTTGACTATGGAGAAAAGTTCCTTGCTGTTGTGCACATTGGTGTTTATTTTCTCCTGATTGGCTGATTTTCTAGTCAATCTTATGAGCCAGTGGTGTGATTTGACGGCGTCTTTGAAGGCCTTGTGGTCTGTTGGGCTCTTACTGCTTCGCCACTTTCTCTCGAGTCATCTGCATGCACGCTTGGATTCTTGGAGGTGGGGGGAGCTCAAAACTGGAGCGCATGCAGGGGCTATGTACCTATTTTGACAAAAGTTTGATAAAAAAGGGTCATAGAAAGACGTATGTGTGATATTTATTATTAAAATAGAAGAATTACGTCTTTAGCCCCCAGAAAAAAATAAAATAACAATAATAAATAAATAAAAACAGCGGTCTTGGACAACAGACCACAACGGTGTTACTTAACGCTCCATACTTCCTCACTTTTAGGACGAGAATCAGAGTGTTGCGGGGCAAGATGTCTATGAGTTACACCCTTGCTACATCTGTATCAGGAGATTGATATATGTGCTGGTTAAAGAGAGAATAGCTGAAATACACCCTGTGACTCTGCGCTATCTGAACATTACGGAACCGGCGACTGTCCTGCAGTGCAACAGTCCAGTGTGTGTAGCCAAATGGTGCATCAACACGTGGCTACTCGCAGCGGATAAATACTGGAGTGCGCCCCGAGACTGGACGTGTGAGTTAGGACTTTCACCAATGATGGGGCTACACAGTGCTTTGGAGCTCATGACTGAAGATTATTTCACAAATAAAGGTTGTATACTGTCCGACCTAGAACTGTTTGAACTGCTTAATGCTGTCATCATCCTGAGAGTCCAGAGTTATAGGTGGGGGGGCGGGGGGTCATGTCTAGAGCTATTGAGAGTATAGCTATAAAAATATCAAAGCTTGTAACGCTGAGACCTTGTAAAAGGAACAACTTGGAGTAATATGTGTAACATGTGTCATGCTATGTATACGACTTCATATGACCTTAAGGTGACCAGCAGTCTTTAATTTTTTTTATTTTTAATAAAACTAGCTTACCCAAATCAAATGTCTTTCCTTTTGTGGTTGCTGCGTGTGACATCATGGCAGGGACTGCTTTAAGGAGGTTTTATTATGATGCACAGAGGTTAGAAGTTTCAGCGGCAGCGAAGCTCTATTTAGTAGGGCGCGAGCTAAAAACGAGTATTTAAACCGCTCAATAGTGAAGACCTGGTTAGCGGGGGGAAGAGGCGTATTTGCTCCACAAGCCAGCCAGGAGACGTTTTAAGAGGCGGGCCACAGCCATTGGCGCGCAGCTAGATTATTAGTGGCAGGCGGACATAATCAGTCTTCAAGATCTAGCAAAACATAACAACGAGGTGTTGTATGTATTAACAGTCATAGGCGTATTGTCCAAGTATGCCTATGCAGAGGCGTTAAACAATAAAAGTGGTAACAGCGTCACAGCCGCCTTTGAAGACATCTTTGCAAGAGGTCGAGTACCTCAAAAACTACAAAGAGACACCGGAGCGGAATTTTTAAACAAACCTTTCCAGAAATTTTTAAAGCAACATGCTGTTCAACATTTTGTAACGCATACAGAGGTAAAAGCGGCAGTTGTAGAGCGTTTTAACAGAACTTAAAAATCAAAGATGTTGCAATATTACACAGCCAACAATACCTGCAGATACGTCGTTGTTCTACAGGCTTTTATAGATGTTTATAACACCAGTTATCATAGAACAATCAAAATGGCCCCTGTGGCGGTAACAGCTGATAATTTGTTAAAGGTGTGGAGAACCCTGTATGGCAGTCGTCTCGCATCAAGGTGTCAAGAAACCGGTTTTAAAAGAAGGGGATCATGTCAGGGTTTCAAAGTTGAAGGGTGTCTTCACCAAAGGCTACCAACAGACATTCAGCAATGAAATATTCATAGTGGAAAGTGTGGAGCTTAAAGAAGAGGGTATATATTTACTATGCTAGGAAAGAGTGGGTGTACAGGGTTGAAAAGGTTCTGAAAAGGAAAGGCACCGGAGCTAAGAGACAGGCGCTGGTCAAATGGCAGGGGTGGCCCGAGAAATGTAACAGTTGGGTGTTGGACAGCTCGCTGCACGGGGTGTGGGGCTGCACTGTAAGCGCCGTGATGGAGAACTCACCTTTTTATATTACGCTACCATCCAACGCTTCGAAGGGCATGCTTTCCAGCAATTAGATTTCTAATTATATGGTGAAACTTGCAAACCCTGTGGACTTGAAAGGGCCATGAGAGGTGGCCCTAATGGAGATACAATACCCTAGAACGTGGAATACATTTACAAAGCTAGAGGCTAAATTTAGTATAAAGCGTGAGCAGGACCCTCTGAGCATCCACGTGGGATTTCCTCATGGCTATTACCCAACCATTTCTTCGGTGGTCGATGCCATCAACATATCTATAGGCAGCATTGAAACGTATGTGAATATACATCTGGTGGCGGATAATGTTAGAAGAAAAGTGTTTCTTAAAGCCCCGGATCTCAGTACAGTGTTTAACTGTTCTGGTAAATTACAGAGGGTTTTAGGGACTGTACAACATGTGAAAAGGCAGGTGGATCCAGACCCTATGTGCCCTGATATTAACGGCGGATTTTATACACTCTACGTGTATAGCGACATCGTAGAACCACAGAGGATTGGTGATAGTTATTCGCCGCTGTTGAGATGGGTCCCTGTGAAGGGGCAAAATAACACCATGGTTGATAAACAACATCATAAACCCGACTACGTGGCAATTTCCCCAAAACATTTTGACACTATAACCATCATGATCTACGACGATCAGTCAGAGCTGGTGGCCTTTAAATACGGGAAAGTTATTGTTAAGCTTCATTTAAGACCGCATCATGATGGTGACTAAGTACAGGGAACCCTCGATGTACAGGGATTATTATAGAGCTCAGGCCGGTTATGGGGGCCCACCGCCCTACTTTCAAGGGGCACCCATTATGTACAGTGCCGGATTGGGGGGCTTCTTTTGGAGTTTGTTTAGAAGACCCATGCCATTCTGGAGACGGGGATATGAAATTGCAAAACCTCACGTTAAAACCGCTGCCTCAAACATAGCCCATGACGTTGTGGCCTCTGTAACTTCGGCTGTCGCAGAGCGCATGAATAAATCACCCCAGGAAGGAGCAGGGTTGCTGTACAAGGCGTGCTCTGGTGATCAAAGGAGGAAAAGGGCTTCGTGGCGTAGGGACCCGCCAATGCCTTATAAAAAACAGAGGACTTCTTCAAAAGGCCCACACAAAAGAAGAGTTGTAAGATGGAGGAGACCTTCCAAGAAGAAGAAGAGGTTGCATTCTAGTGCAAATCATTTTTAAAGCCGCTATCATGGCCTTCGTACACTGTGCCTCGGGTAAATGTGCCAAATCAGAGCTATATCTGTTTTCACTTAAACCCACACAGACCAGCATCGAAAACTGTTTTTTCATGGAAGTATCACCTCTAGCCGCTCTGACACCTCTGGCACCGATAGAGTTTTATGTCTCACTGTCAACGGACATGTATCTGGATCTCAACAACACCCTGTTACACCTCGTATGTAAAATAACCAAAGCAAACGGCACTAACATCGAGGCTGATGCTAAAGTGGTGCTGATTGCCTACCCCATCACAACCATGTTTAATCAAGTGGACATTAACATGGGCGATGGACTCATCACGCAGAGTGATAACATGTACGCCTACAGGGCATACATAGAGAGTATTTTAAATTACAGTTGTGAAGCCCTGGACACACAACTTTCAGCGGGCCTCTTCTACAAAGATACGGAAGCGCATTTTGAGGACACAGCATTGGACGGCTCCAACGTTGGTTTAAAAAAAAGAGGCAGCTTCGCAACCGGCAGTAGGCAATTTGATCTCCTGGGGCACAGACATTCAGACCTTTTCTTCCAAGATAAGATTCTAATCAACGGTATAGATCTTAAGATCAAACTCAACCGCAACAAGGACACATTCTGTCTCATCAGCGGTGATGCGAACAGTATAGACTGGTTATATTGTCCGCAAGTTTGTTTGTAAAGAGAGTGAAAGTGTCCCATGCTGAAGCTTTACAACTATCAAACGCAAAGTACGCCATTTAAAGAGTGGTTCTGAAGATATTCAGCACCCTGCCGAAACTAGATTAACGCAGCAGCAGAACCTATTTCTGGGCCAGTTACCGAAACTCATCATCATAGGGTTTGTGGACAATACAGTTTTTAGAGGACTCTATACCTCAAATCCTTTCAACTTCAAACACTACGATATCAACTATGCCACTCTGGTCCACGAGGGCGCTGTTATCCCAGAAAAACCATTTGCTGAGTTTTGGAGCATCCAATTTTGTCAGGGAATATCTCGGACTGGTCTCGATAACGGGGAAACATCTGCGGGACTCAGGAGTCATTGTTTCAAGAGAGGGGTATGGGTCTGGCTATACATTGTTTGCATTTGACCTGTTACTTGATATGGAAGATGGTGACCACTACAATTTGATAAAAAATGGAAATCTAAAGGCTGAAATACGTCTTACACAGGCCTTGGCGACTAATGTGAACATGGTTGTATTCCCTGTATTTGACAGCGTTATTCAGGTCAATCACACCCGTCAACTTATGTTTGACTATCATTAAAAGCTTGTAAAATGGACACTACTGAGATACGTGACTTCTTAAGTAGACATAGATACGCTAAGAAATGCTTTTTAGGTGTATTGGCGAGTGATGGACTACCTGAAAAGATAGGCCCTGAAAGACCCCGCACCCTAGTCCTTAACACTGACCCGCATTAAAAGGGCGGTACACACTGGACTGCAATGTTTCTCGATGTAGACAAGGTTATAGTGTTTGATAGTTTAGCTGAGGTCCCCGAGCATGACATTTATACAAAACCGAATAACAAACTGCGTGTACAGGATTCTCTAGCCATCACATGTGGGGAACATTGTATTTATTTCATTAGTAAAATGTCTGAGGGTATGACGATTAGAATTTTTTTTAATCTGTATTCCGCTGATCTAGTAAACAACAATGGTATTGGTGTGAAATATGTGAATGAAAAGACTAGGCCACCGTTGAGCATTGTTAAAACTGAATATGGTGTATGCCAAAGGTGTAAGGCTTTGTAAAGCCTCTATTGTACTGGCGATTGTCTAAAATAAAATAAAAAGATTGTAACATGAAAACAGACTATGCATTTTTATCCCCCACCACACATTTTAAAACCATTTAAAAAAAATAAAAAAATAAAGATGTCGGACTATTGATGAAATGATAAATGCGTTTATTAGAAACAATTTTCACAACAAACATGTACAAGGGTAAAAATTAATGAGGTAAAAATCTTATGACATGCGAACCTTTTAACAATACTGTACATTGGTTCAAATTTCGGGAATACATTAGAGTGGTAACCAGGTGTCCATTCTGAACAGTCTCTTTTTAGGAACCAGTTGTAGAGCCCCAGTGTTCCTAAACGGTGTTAGCTGTGGTTAGAAAGATGATGTCGGCACGAGGGGTCCCCTGGTAAAAACACCAGGACTGGAACCTTTAAAACTTTCAACCCTTCGCCGATGGTCGGTGTTACCGATGATCGTGGAGGGGATATTGAGTTCCTGCAGCGGCGCTTAGGAACTTCTCCCAACCTCTAGGAGCGTCTTGTGTCGATACCGTGCGTGAGACCTCTGACCAGATCATACATGTGTGATCCAGCAACCGGCAGCTCCTTGTAAACGAATTCACCCCTGTCGTTCCAAGAGGTCAAATATTTAGTAGCATCCATTTTACTGAGCAACATTTGAGCAGCCCCTCTAAACTTTTGACTTATATTTTTTAAAAGGTCTACAACAAAGGCGTCCATGGTGGGTGAGGGTCCAATATCTTGAGGAGCTACTGGGTCAGCTGCCGGCTGTTCCTCGAAGGGGGTTACAGCGTTAGTTTGTTTTTTTCATCGTGCAGTTGCTTGTAATACTGTAAAAAGTTTTGAAGTGCTCCTGAGTGAAGCCCCTCTTTGTCGCGTGGTTTTAAATCGGTTCGGTTCAAAATGGTTTTGATCTCAGCATCGAGATGCTGTGTCTCGTTTCTGCGGATGTCCCAAATGTCGGCAGTAGAGGGGGCCAACTGTTCCAGCTGATGGCGAGGCACAAGGTACATTTTTTGGGAGTGCTCCATCATGTCCTTGACAGGAGACCTGTTATTAAGGGTATAGCTAGACTCAGCAGGGAACCTATAAAGCCTCCTGACTGTTTGACCAGTTTCCCTTTAGAAAGGAGCAACGCCCTTTTATTGCTGAGCTTCTCAATAATGTGCTGCTTCTTCTTCAGCACACAGAACTAGCTCCTCAATATTGGAACATTAACTTTTAGGGTGTTTAGGGCTATTTCTGAAATGGCCACAACTAAATCGTCCGAGGCAGCGCATAGGATAGCTTTTCTTTTCATGGGGCTGGCTGTGACCAGCATTTTTAGGAGGTCTAAATTCTGCCGTAGCTGCACAGTCATTGTGGTGACCGTATATTACAAGGTTTAGAGTATAAATGTTATAAAAGTCTTCTTAAGGGGTCTCTTTATAAGGTTTGGGGGCTGTTTTAGGTATGTAAGCGAATGGACAGTCCGGAGGGTAAATACCAGTGCGTAGTCGGTAGTCTTCTAGAGTGTTGGGTTTTAAATCGACCAATAAATAACCATGGGGTTTTACAGTGGCATCTTTAAAGCCCCCATGAAAAACTGGGTGTTTCCGGGGTACATCTGTTTAACTATAATTGCTATCTGTAGCTTGTCGCTGGGTTTCAAATAAGACCAGTTATGAAGCATTGAGAGTTATAGAACGACTGCTTTGCCCTTGTAAAACAAGTTCTGCACGATGTAGCATATACTCAGATTACGATGATGTGAATATTGAGTAAAAGCTCTCTCGATCTCGGGGTGGTCACCTCCTTCACGCATGAGATCGTCCACATCGACCATGTTTACAAGTTGTTTAGGTAACAAGTCGTCGTTGTTGAGGTTATTAGGGATCCAGCAAGAATAAAGCCATACAATGATATTAGGGGTCTGAGATAAAACACTGGGAGCATTTTCAAGCAGTTTCTTTATCAAATAACTTTTACCACTATTTGAGGGGCCGGCTAGAACGCATGACAATGGGTGTTGCAGCCTGGTGTCAATAGTGGTTGGGGGTCATCATGTTAATGTTTTTCAATAACCGTATGTTAGTGTTTTGTAGGCCTCAGCAAGGACCCGTTTATCAACCACTACGCGCAGTGTTTTATACAATGGTTGTGTTGTAATTTCCCACCTCTTTTTGGCCCTGACTATGCTAGGGTGATTTACGACTATTGCTGTGCTATTTTCATGGTCGCTCGATGCATAGTACTGATGCACCAGTCCCTTCAGACTGTCAAAATTTATTGTAACCATGTTGTTAACGTTTAAAGTGATGCCTTTGACCTTCATGCAGACCTTGTTTTTAGAGGTTTTGTAACTGTAGGTCTTGGGCCCTGAGTATTCGAGTATGTACTCATTCTTTTTCGAGTTCACTGGTCAAATCCCCTAGATAATCACCCAGCGGCGGATCTTCATCACCCTCTTAACTAACAAAATAACAGAGTCTGTGTCGTGGTACAAACATCGTTCCTGAAGCTTATCCAACAGTCTGTGAGCGGTTGTGAAGCATGCTATGAAAATGTTTATATTGTTACAAGATGTGGGCATAGAACAGCCGTCTCATCGTCTATAAATTCACAACAGGACACGTCACAAGGCGGGGCAAATAGATACTTAAAAAGCTCGTCGGGGTCTGTGATGATGGATGTGTTTGACAGATTGGTGCACTGTGCAAATTTACCCCACAATGAATTAAGACAGAGCTTGGCCAGCTGGCGTCTGGCGGGGTTAACCTTAATGAACTCAGGTCTCAATGTAATACCCTTGTGAGCATGGTAATCAGCGACAAACTTTTGCTTTGTTGGTTCATCAATGCACCAGTCGGGATACCCCGATGCCTCCTGTTTGTCTCTGAGAAACAGGTTGATGTACTCAGAAAAGAGTTGAGTTGTGGTGTGTGGAAAGTGCCAAATCTCCAGTATTTTATTGAGGCTGTAACCTTTGTTTGAGGGACGCTTGTACCTCGGTGGTACACCAGGTCCCCTCCAGCAGCCTTTGCTCATCACTATGTGTACACACGCTAGTCTGTTTACTTTCAGCGCATGTTCGAAGTAGGGGGAACATTAGCTTGCCGTCGATTCTGTATGGAAGTACTAGGAAGTAAAGCTTCTGTGGAGGGTGAATTTGACACTTAACGAGCCCAAAGTACTCACTGAGGGGCTTAAAGTTCCTGTATATGATCCTAGGATACCCCACTGGGTACAACTTCACTTTGTTCACATAGGGATACAGACTTGTGAAGTCATAGTAGTGTATTTTCTCACCCTCACCAGCGACCCTGTACAATTGTATGGCATTTGTATGACCACTGAATAAGGCGTTGCGGGGTTCCAGAGGTGCTGGTAACTGGCGACTCTTAATAAAAGTGCTCAGTTCAGCATCTTTTGCTAATGCGTGTAAACACTCATGCTCCCAGAGGGTTCACAAAGCAAACCGCTGTTCTCAAAATACTGCACCTTGGCCAGAGTATGTCGGTGCAGATGTTCAAATGTGGTGCCCTGCAGTCTATTATACTCATGGGGCTTGTAACAACGCGGGCAACCATGATAAAAACAACTGTTGAACTCAAAGGCAGTTGGCACCCCATTAATTAGCGCATACCCGTCTAGGTAGTAGCGGCCCAGGCGGTATTCATCACCCTGCAAAGCGTGTTGGGTTGGATGAAGATGTTGTCTTTCTCCGAGACGTATATAAGCCACGGAATAGACGGGGTGGAGTAGCGTTTCTGCTTACCATTATAGAGGTCAGGTGGGATTAGAGCTATGGTTTCAGGTTTTAAAAACATGTGCTGATAAATAGACATGCACATCGAAGCCAGAGTAATGCTCCTAAATGGGTCTAGGTATTCAATTATTTTTTTTCTCTTGAGGGATTTGGTTTTAATAATACTAACCCGTTTTGTCATCTCCACCACAGCGTTTCTGAAAAGGTTGCACGCTTTACGCAAGATCATGACATCTGCTTTACAGTAAGCTTTCAACTCTGTTTGAAAATGAAACCGATTTTCACGGTTTTCATCATGCCACTGTAGAAAGCTCTCTTTTTCAGACGGCATCATGTACTCTACACCGTAACTGTCGGGCGGAGGATTAGGACCGCTGTAATTCTGATTAGCCCACGAGTTAAAAAAGTGAGGGAAATAACCTTTACAGCCTTCAAAACCAAAAGCTTTTGGCAACTTGCTCAACTTCATGGGCAAAAAATTCAAGGTGTCTATGAATCTAATTTCAAAAGGGACAACCTTTAACAACATCAGTTTGGAAACCTGGGTGATGAGGTCCACAGCCAACTTTTCACAAATCAGGTACCGGAGAATAAAGAACGAGTCGTATGCTTTTGAGTTGTGCGCTAACATTGTATACTTGTAGTATTTTGGTTCCATGAATGTGTTGAAGAAATCGTTCACGCAAGACCGGCCTTCAAACTCCCGGATTTCATCGGATGTTAGACAATGGGCATAAATGGAGTTAGGCTCGTGCACACCTGTCTCCTGCGAACACTCTATATCGAATACGATATAGTCTTCTGTTTTTCTCTGGGGTGTCCTACGAGCATGTAAAATTCATGCAACAACCAGGGTATAAAATACGCTTTACACCGGGGACATACTCTTACAAACGTGGTCTTCGGCCTTGTAACGACCGCAAGCCCACAGTCTGATTTACAGATGCACTGTGCGAGGTTTATGTGCACGTTCAAACAGGTTTGTGATCAACATAACATCTTGCACATCGAACAGTTCACCTTCTGAGCGTCACTGGCGACACACCCGTCCCTCTGACACATTTTACAGTGCATTTTACACTGGTGTCTGGTTCAGTTGTTGTATATGTGGTCGCAGTGTTCACACACATACTTGGCTCCTAGAAAACCCTTCAGGTTCAAGATACCGTAAAAGTGTTTTTCATGATGTAGCACATAAACAGTCTTGTTTCGGACACGTTCATTGGTTGTGAAGTACTTCCAGGAACCTCTGTGGTACAGAACGTTTACCGTAACGACAAAATGGTTCTCAAAAAGACCCAGGTCCCCAAAACCAACCAGTCTGTCGGGTGGTAGTTGAAGCACTTCAGGCTGCAACCGCCATAGACATAATGATGTTGTCTGGGGTGGCCTGGTCCACTAACAACCCCGCAATGCTTGCCGCCAGACACATGTTGGTACCGCCAGTGTTAAAGTCGAGCAACCAGTGACATTTTTTACAGATGATTTTACTATACATGATGCTCTTTGAGGTTCTGGAAGCACCACCCTCATGACCCTTAACAATGAGGGCGATGATTCTAAAATTCCCGTACGCCAGTAATTCGGCCTTGCTCTGTAAAAGCTTAGACAGGTTCTCTAGAAACATCACATGCGCCAAACACACCTCGAGGCAACCGTCTGATGAACAGAGGACTATTGAGACCCTGCCCTTAAAAACGCATCTGAAAGAAATCGTTAGGCCTCACATCTTCTAACAATCGTTCTATGAGCGTTTGCACTGCCTGATGTATAGCTATAACACCATGATCGGAGGAGTCTAGACGGTCGAGGTTAACGAACCTAAATTGCTCATAGTGCTCTGTGGCGTTCAACCGCTCTACAATGCGACTATACCGTCTCACACTTTCCATAAACACCTGTTCTGATGTCTCAGCATGAGAATTGTCGGTGGTTGGAGGGTCCCCCGTGGTACCATCCACAGGTAGTTGACTAGGTGTGTTTTTATACCTTCGTGTAACGCTTAGTCTAGCTTTCTTTAACTTCCTTATTAAAAGCTTACGGTTTCTAGCACTACCAACCCACTTCTGTTTCTTACAGGTCTATTTGGTTTTTGTCAGCCAGCCAAAGCCTGTCTGAACAACATTTGGGGGCTTACAAGTGGTGACCCTGACCTTTCACCTAATAAGGGTGGTGATCCCTCAGATTATTCTGGGCTGAGCCGGGTCTGACCATCACCCCCTGAGGACCTGTAAATACCCTTAGCAACTCATAACTCTATATTTTGAGGCCTTGTGGGATGTGTTTTAGGTGTCAAGGGTTCTATTTTTACGTGTTTTAATCCGTTAGGTGGTGACTCACACTGCTTTTGAGTTTTTAGCGCTCGTAAAACCCTTAGAGCTTTACTGAGCAAATACTGGGTTTTCTTTTCATATTTAGACCTAAGGACAGTGGTATTAGTAAATGTGGGTCTTTCAGTCCCCAGGTCGGTTTGCATGCATAGTCACGCGGGTATGTTACACATGTCTGCAACTGTTGAATCACAAGCTGGACCACTGCGCTTCTACACTGCGCCAACCAATGTATTAAAGCCCTTATGCTAGCTCTGGAGGCCCCAGTATTGTAACCGTTCTTACCCAGTTTTAAAGTCTTTAGACGGAGTCTGAATTTTAACTGTCTAACAGCCTGATGTATTTCTTTTATATAGGTGTCCAGGACTCTAGTACGGTCCTTAGGGCCGGTTGCGAGGTCATTATTTGAGACTTTATGTGTATGAGTGAAACCCCCTTGAGCAGCCCCAGCTATAGGACCCTGGTTAACATTGTGACCCTCTTTCTGAGCGGGCGGAATGCCGCGGGACATAAAAACAGGGTCCCAATGTGAGCACCCCGGGGTTTGAAATGCCTGGTCATCGCTAGACGGTGTTCTTAAACTGTGACTTTGTGATCCGCTACACCCTAAACTGCTGGCCGGGTGTATTGAGGAGGATGGTCAAGACCACTGTGCATGGGCACTTGATGTAGGGCTGGGGGGTCGTACGCCCCCGGTGGTGTAACTGGCAACAACAGACATGGGGAGGTTAAGTGCCTATCGTAATAACTCAGGGCCAAGGATGCATCAGAAGTGCTGTGGGTGATAATGATTGTATTCCTGCTGACTGTAACCCTGAGGGGGACACATTAGAAGTGTCATGGGGCGCTGCTGTGGCTTCAGAGCCCCCTGCAGTACCAGATAGCACCTTTAGAAGCCCTATAGATTGGGAATAAGGATCCTCTATGTGATGCTCATTTTCAAAGTCTGTGCCACAAAGACTGTGATGGAATGTTACACTGGTTGTTGGTGGTAGAACGCTTACAGGCCCTCCCATATTAGCCTCCGACTGTGCTGAACATTTAGAACATTGAGGGATTGGTGGTGTAGGGTGAGCCTTAACAACTTTTTTAACAGACAGGTCTATAGGCGTGGTCTGTAGCTCAGAGGTTTGCAACTTCTTCTTACGATTCTTTAAGGACAGGCGGTTTATTTTAGGATTGCTCAATTGGTTAGGGGTTCCCGCTACGGTTTCACAGGTTGCAAGCTGCGTGGTGTCTGGGACTATGAGCATGACAATGTCAGAGTGTCCAATTCGCAGCCCTGATGTAGGCCGTGTGGAGGGATTTCTCGTGTTGGACATGCCTTTTACAATGGTTGATGTTCTGTAGTTAAGAGCTGTACCTGGGTCATGACTAGTGTCTGTAGATCCGCTGCATTGTAGGTCCTGGGGTCCTGCGGTGTTCACGAATGCAGCTGGCACCATGGGGTTTTGAACGGCCCCGTTGTTGACCTTTAAAGACGACTTTGACCGTTTAGTCCGATGACCGACTCCTCCAGAGCTCTTATGTGATGACCCTAGGATGTAAAGATAGCAAATTACATATCAAGGGTTGTTATAAGTGCTATACTGCAGGGGTGAAAGAGGTTTGAGACACACTGAGGATTGTATTCATCTGCCCCTACAGTTTCTAAAAATGCACCTGTGGTTTCCCGGCTTGATGGGCCATTCTTAATAGGCACTCCATCGTTAGACGCTGGGGTCTTCCTCTTGCATACAGTATTTTGAATGTTCCCTTCTGCCTTCTTGGGCGTTACCCCTGGAGTCACATACCCCGCAGGAGGACCTCGGATAAAAAATTAAAAAAATGTTACATTTACAATATAATACATACACTATACATGTTCTTTGGGGGCTCCACCGTCACAGGGTTTATGTTTTTTTTTTAGATTTTCAAGGCGTTTACACATGGACTCCTTTATTTACCTGCATAAGTGGTATCCTGAGAGATTGTGCATGGAGAGTCTTGCACCTGGAGGATCTGCTGCAGAGCGTCAACCGCAAGCTGTAGTTCTGCATCATAACCCATACAAGCACACAAACACTTGGGTAAGCATTAAAGGTAAAATAAAATAAAATAACACTCATGACAACTGTGTTTAGATTGGCCTTTGTCCTATAACTCACCTTGTTGCATGATCTCCATTTCCTCTGGGGACGTTGCAAGCTCTTGGAGGTCCTATGTACAAAAGAGATAGAATTGACTTCTAGCACAACTCATTTAATATTATATGCATAACCCCTTCATAAAACCGTGCAATGTGCAAATAAAAAAAAAAAAATAAAAAAAAAAAATAAAAAATAAAAAAATAAAAGTCTCTCAAGATACATCTTGTTGCGCCCCTATGTTCTGGAAGTATAATACCCAGAACCATTTGTAGACCTTTTCTCAAAAACTATACACTGTTTAATAAACAAAGTCCAAAGGGTGGCGGACTTGTACAATATAATGTCTAGGATTCTCTTTATATAGCATTATTTATATAATTCTAAAGGCTCCACAACCTTATTTTACACTTATTACAAGGCACCCAGAGGTCTTTATAATGACACATAATTTTACCAGTTATAAAAATATATAACAATGCAGTACTTAAAAACATTACAATTCCTAGAATGTATACATATACAAAAGACCAGAAGGCGAATCCTAGGATCCAGGCCGTGTTTTAACCTTAGCTCAACAAGGCTCTGAACCCTGTGCGGGGCGGAGCTTCATCTAAACTCCCGCCTCCTGGGTGGAGCAGACAAGCTGAGCCAGTTCCAAGAGCCCAGAAACAGTCTTTTTTTTTTAAATGGCTGCCTGTTGCAGCAGCATGTGTGGTGTGTTTTTCTTTGTGCAGACCCTGGACACCAGATTCCCATGAACTACGGTGAGTGGCTGGGGGGGCCTGAGCCTACTGCTCAGTTTCCCCATAGTCATTGCATTTTAGGCTTTTTTTGTTTTGTTTTTATTATTATTATTATTTTTATTATTTGCCCAGGGTTTTTTTTGTTTTTTTAATTCATTAAAAAAAAAAAAAATAATAATGGAGTGGGGCCTCAGCTGTGTGCTCTGGGGTCCCCAGGGTCACACCTTGTTTATTTTATAAATGTTACTGTTTTTTAAATTATAAAAGCAAAATTTGCCCCATGGCCCCTGGGGTTCACCCCAGAGGCCAGAATTGTTTTTTACATTTTTTTTTTTAACTTTGAGGGGCCTGAGGACCCAAGCGCGTGAGGCGTGGGCCCTCAGGCCCCCACCCTGCACAGGTGGTGATTTCCACTAGAGCCACAATCGTGGCGGAGGATGGCTCTCAGAAGCAGCGTGAGGCACCCGCGACCTCTGCAAGCCAATCGGAAGGATTATTAATTCTTCCGAACGGCTCTCAGAGGTCAAGGGTGTTCCTCTGTAACTAACTTGACAAAGGAGTTCTCAGAGACCGCGTGGTCTCTGAGAAAGGTTTTGTTAAGTTAATTACGGAGGTTTCCGAGGGTCTGAATGCCTTGGAGGCTCTGTTAGCAACAAAGCTGATTAGTTCTCTGAGGCCGCGCGGCCGGAGACACCTGTAATTATCATCCAAAATCTGCTCTCAAGAGACTGCACGATCTCTTGAGAGCAGCATTGAAAAGTTAATAACGAGGGTCCCCAGAGCGCTGGATGGCTCTGAGGACCACAGTTATTAACTTTAGAACGCTGTTTTCAAGAGACCGCAATGTCTCTTGAGAACAGCGCTGAAAAGTTAATAATGACAGTCCCCCTGAGCGTTGGCCAGCTCTGAGGACCACATTTATTAAATTTAGAGCTCCGCTCACCGAAACTCGGAGAGCAGAGCTCTAAAGTTAATAATCATGCACCCCTCAAAGCTCTCCTCTTAAACACATGACCGCTACAATTAAATGTGTGAACACATAAAACTGAGGCCAAGTGCCATAACTTTTAGCCCCTGTAAAATGTTTGAGGCCGCATAAAAAATACAGCACCACAAAAATACAAACAGCTGCACAGTCCCTGAACCATCACGTACAAATTAAGCATGGGCTACATCTTCAAAATAAATACTTCCCCTCAAAAATACAAACAGTTGCACAGCCCCTGAACCATCAGGTACAAATTAAGCCTAGGCACCACCCTAAGAAAACACGTGCAGACCCTGAAATTTACACATACATATGCAGCACCAGAACCTACAAGTACAAATTATGCAGCGGTCCCCATCACACAAATGAGTGCAGACCCTCAAAAATACACACAGATACGCAGCACCAAAACCAGCAAGTACAAATTAAGCATGGGCTTCAGCCTATAAAATAAGTGCAGACCCTCAAAAATACACACAGTTACGTCACCCCAGAACCAGTAAGTACAAATTAAGCAACCCACAAGATTGGTGAAGACCTCAAAAATACATACAAAAACACAGCCCCCAGAACCAGTAAGTTCAAATTAAGCATGATCTTCACCCTACAAAATTAGTGCAGCCCCTCAAAAATACATACAAAGACACTGACCCCAGAACCAGTAGGTACAAATTAAGCAATGCCGCCACCCCACAAGATTAGTGCAGACCCTCAAAAATACATACAAAAACACAGCCCCCAGAACCAGTAAGTGCAAATTAAACATTGTCTCCACCCCACAAAATTAGTGCAGGCCCTAAGAATACATACAAAAACACTGTCCCCAGAACCAGTAGGAACAAATTAAGCATTGCCCCCACCCACAAAATTAGTGCAGAACCTCAAAAATACATACAAAACCACGGTCCCCAGAACCATCATGCACAAATTAAGCCTAGCCACCACCCAACAAGATACATGCAGACCCCTCAAAATACATGCAAATATATAACCCCAGAACCAATATGCACAAATTAAACATTGTAGCCACCAGGTTACCGCTGACAATCTCCAACATACATTAATACCATGAAAACATGTTGATTTTACTCTGCTATGTATAGTTAAACCAGTTGGGGCTAATAGCAATGTTAAACTACCTTAGAACATATACAAACAGCACAGTGTTAGAGACCTTAAGTAGAAGAGGGTTAGCAACACCAGTCTGAGCTCTGCCCTTCATGTTTTCAGCCAGGATGTCCTGATGGTGCCCTGCTTGGCGCAAACTTCAGTATGTAGTTCAGAAAAAAAGAGGCCTGTGAAGGTGGGGGTTCTTATACGAGGCTCACTATGCTAATTGTGCCTAGGCTTTGTGGTGGGTGGGGCCTGGAAATAGACATCTGTTTTAGGTTGGCAATACTTGTTCATTGTTTTGTTTCAAAGTTTTAATTGCATGGTCAGTTTCTAATTTAGCCTCCACTGTGTCCCAGGGAAATCCTGTAGGCACACATCTGTTTTAGATTTACAATGCCATTCATCCTTTGGGGCCAGTCCTGGGAAGACTTGGGGCTACATCTGTTTTAGATTTGCAATATTAGTCCTTTGTTTTGTTTCAAACTTTTAATTGCTTGGCCAGTTTCTAATTTAGCCTCCACTGTGTCCCAGGGAAATCCTGTAGCACACATCTGTTTTAGATTTACAATGCCACTCAACCTTTGAGGCCAGTCCTGGGAAGACTTGGGGCTACATCTGTTTTAGATTTGCAATACTAGTCCTTTGTTTTGTTTCAAATGTTTAATTACATGGTCAGTTTCTAATTTAGCCTCCACTGTGTCCCAGGGAAATCCTGTAGGCACACATCTGTGATTTACAATGCCACTCATCCTTTGAGGCCAGTCTTTGAGGGCCTACATCTGTTTTAGATTTACCTTTCTAAATTGATAGGCTGGCTCTACCAGTCCCTCTTTATGGACTAGCCAACCGGGAAGAGGTCTGGCCAGCCCACCCACTTCGCAGCCCTGTGAGGGGAGCCCCAAACAGCCACTTGGTCCTGAATGTCTGACATGTCCAGACCTGTCCTCTTAGGCTCTGAAACTGCTTGCACAACACCAAAGCATTCATTTTACACAGTCCATAGACCAACACCCAGGGGCTAGGACCCTGGCACGTGGCCAACACGTGACATCATGAGGTCACAAACCACGTGACACCTCTACAACCCATGTCACTTCCGGGGAGGGCTCTCTGGGGCACCGGAAGTCCCAGTAACGGAAGTGACGTCCCTTCCGGGGCGAGATAACTGTCACTTTATAGTGGATGAGGAAAGGTATCCCCTCATACTTCTCATGTTTCATTAGACTGCAAGAATTAAAAGAGGGTATCTGTATTGGGAGAACATTTTGAAATAAAAGTAAGGGGAGAGCTACCCTTTAAATTATCGGTACTAATGATGATTCAGGAAGTATAAATGGAAATGGAAATTGATCAAGCTATTGACTACAATTATTTTTTTAACCCAATATTAAGGAATGCTCATGTGAAAAACCTAAATGAGTTTCAGTAGCTGCAAAAATTGATTTCAGGGATACAAATTACAACAAACTCGGATCACTTAAACTCAGAAACGAACATTTTATGGTTTGTCTTTTAGCGGTGCAGGGATTTGTGAACAAGATGGTGAATGAGGCATGGAAGTACCAACTTGAAACAATGCATTAATTTATCTAGGTATTTAGAGCACCCTGTATTAGAGCTAGATTATTGCTTCCTTCCAGCACCCTGAAGGTGCAGCACTTTGAGCTAAATACATAAATGTGGTTTATTAGGTCTGGCGTTAGCCAATAACTTTTAATTTAATATATACATATATATAATGTTCTTATTTAAAGGGGCTTCCATCCAGCTTCCTTCATCAACATGTTTGTTGTTCTGTCAGTCACATTTTGCTTTCATGCATTACAGCATACAGCATGGGCCAGGAAGTCAGCCACTGGATAGCTTCGCTTTGGGTGACTGCATTTTGCTTTTTAATAAGGAGCACATCTGCAGGTAATTCTCATCAGTGCCAGTTTTTTTGTGTGTGTTCTATTACTTTGGTGTTCCCTTTGTGTTTAGAGTCTGATGTGATAGTACAGTATTTCTACTAGCATTTACATGTTGAGAACAGGAAAACACATTTATAACTGCACTCATGCTCATGCTCTTATGTATTTTACTTGGAGGCTACAGTTATGTTTGTAAACCAATTTAGTCTGCATGTCCTCCTTGTTTGGATTCCTAGCTTCTTTTCAGTGCTCTTTAGGTTGTTATATTTGTAATCAAATTTAGACTCTATTTCATGCTTGTATGACCTTCTAGTGTAAGCCTTGCCTATATAGGCATTTAAATATTATATTACTTATTTAAGTTTATCTGCTAATTCCATTGTCCTGTCTATCTAGGCAACTCTCTCCATCTATGCAACCTTCTCTACATATGTAACCCTGTCTGTCTGTCTATCTATTGGGCTCTTTTTGCAAGGCCTTTCCCAGATTTTTTGGCTTTCTCTTGCTGAACCAGTTTTTGTTGGCTTGAAGGCTCTGCACACTTTTTCCATACCACCAGTGGTAAGGTCCTTGTGCTCTCTCCCTGAATCATAGTACATTTGGCAAGTACCTAATTTGAACATTTCATTTATTTATAGGTCCCTAGTAAAGGGCCTTTCATGTAGCCAGGGCCTGTAAATTAAATGCTGCTAGTGGGCAGCAGCACTCATTGTGCCACCAACTATAATAGCCTTGTACAACATGTCTCAGGCCTGTCACTGTAGCCTGTAGTGCAGTTTTAAACTGCCAATTCTACCTGGCAAATTTCAGTTTTTGTCAGTCCTGAACCAACCTTTTCATTACTTATAAGGCATTTTTTACTGTTGTAAGCCTATCTCCCCCACATTAGGTCACCTTATTACATTTATTAAATGATCATGTTGGATTGGGAGCAGAAAGAGATGTGCTATTTGCATTAAAATACATTGTAATGTAACATTGTTTTTAATGGTAAAGTCAGGTTTTAGGTTACAATTTTGAAAATGTCCCTTTTAGAAAGTTCTCATTGTCTTGTCCTTACAATTTCTGCCTACCACCAGTATCCTCGGCCACATGACTGTGAAATGTTGTGCTGTTAGGGGTTGTGTTTTGATCCATACAGTAACAAGAAGGGGGAATAGGTATGGACAGAATAGGCCACCCTGGCAAGATGATTGGGAGGCGCTATACCCAGCACCACTTATACTTCAAAGGGCTTTGCCTCCTGCACACACAAAGGAATCTGACACTAGAAAGTTTGAAGCCTTGACAGGTGAAAGGTGAAGAACTTTCCAGAACCAGATGTGAAAGTAGGACAGGGAGTCCCCCCATGCAAAGGCTGGCACCAGGTATAAATATTGTGTGTCCGAAGCCATTCTTGAGAACACTCCTGGCCCTGTGGACATAACAGAAGAATAACTACCCTTGTTCCAGAGGGCCGCACTGCTGATGATAACTGCCTTGCTGACTACCTTCATCTCAATCTAACCTGAGTGACTCCAGTTGGCTGACCTCCAGTGTAACCAACAGGGACATGCCAATTTTCAAGGCTTCCCTGCAACTGCCATCTGACTTTTTGCACTGGACCTTCCTGAACCTGCAACTGGCCCTGCCTGAGTCCTGCTGACCTCTAGTGGAGTGAGTTATTGCTTCCAAAGAGTTTTCCCAGTTCTAGGACCCTTGGCTGGCACTCTCCAAAGAAAAAAGGTGAAAACCTGAGGCTTTGGCACTTCACGACTGAGAATGGGCCCCTTCATGCAAGACTCTGCCAGTCACGATGACCACCCATGCAAAGCCCTGCTACAGTGACTGCCAACAATGACCAGCAACATGAGATCTGCATTCTACACTACAGCAATGACAACCTGTGATGATTGTTAACACAAAGCTCCAGCCACGACTGTCCACAAAAGCCAGATGGACTCCTTTTACTACCGCAATGACAGCCCGTAATGCCCAGCCAGCTCTTCGAATTACAGTGATGACTGTTCACAATGCTCCTTGCTCCTCGCAGCCTTCTACATTGCAAATGGAACTCTTTGCACCGGACTCAGAAGGTAACTCTTCTATCTATCTTAGCAACACTATCTGTCTATTTTTGCAGAACTATCCATCTATTTTTGCAGTACTATTTATCTTTGCAGCACTATCTATCTTTGCAACACTGTCTGTTTTTGCAAAACTATCTATTTATTTGTCTTTACAAGTCTATCTATCTATTTAAAAGAATGTTATTCAAAACTACTACAAAAACACATTGGCAAAGGCAAGAGGCTGGCAGACAAAGTCAAACAGATTGCCTTTTTTCGGTCTGGTGTTAGTCAAGGCCTTTTATAATTATGTGTGTAACACAGTTCCTATTTGGGCTGTCAGCCAGACTTCAACTTCATCCATTAGTCTGTTATTGTGTCATTCACATTTTTCTTCCAGACTCGGCAGCATGCATCATGAGACAATGGGTTAGCAAACTTCAGTCACTGGCTGAATTCACTTTGAGTTACAGCATACTGCACTTTTACGAGGAGCACATCCACCTAAATAAGGCCCCCTCAGAGTCAGGGACTATTAAGGTAAGCTGTCCTTTTTTTAAACAGAAAAATACTTTTGCCTTTAATCAATGATTGTTTTGCATTGATGATAGCTTGGTGCTTCCCCATCCATAAGGTTTTTCACAAACCACAACAGAACAAAACAAGAATTGCCAAAGACAAAAAGCTTGCAGCCAATGTTAGACCTATTGGCATTGCCATTGCTTGCTCAGTGAAAAGTAATAACACAACCAAACACCTTCACTTACCAGTGATCCTCAGATCTGGTGGTGGTGATCACACAGTGTTTGACTGGTGGGGACTGACCCCATTGAATGGCCACTGGGAGTGAGGGAATTTCAGTGTTTGTGAGTGCACCATAGAGACTAAGAAACTTGTACATAGAAATGTAAAAATTACATTAAGTCACTTTTCCAGTTGTTAAACGGCCAATGTTATCCTCACAATCACCTGCCCTTGTGGTCTAGTCTACATAGGACAGACTACACAGAAAGCAAGAATATAAATTTGCCAACACAGGAGTCGCCTTAGATGCAAGGTCCCCAATGCACCTCTGGTGGAAAATGTTGAAAAATTCAACCACACTGCAAATGATCTATGTTTGAAAGTGATTGAAGTGGTGAAAATACCTCAATGTGGTGAGGCTATCACTGCAATTCTGAATAAAGTGAATTTAAAGTGGATCATCAGAACTGACAGTCTTCATAGTGGACTCAACCAAGTAGAGGACTGGATGTCATTAAGGTTCTTTACCTTCAGAATGACTTGCTCTTCCTACCCCTGGAACACACACGTCTTATCACTATATGCTGGCATACTTTGTATGGGACTCTATTCTTACTCACGTAATATCACTTCAACACATGGTGATGTATGATCTATGAGGTTCTGAAGACATAAAAGGTTTCTTTTACTTAAGTGTGGTTATGTACTTATATTATTCTTTTTGAATGGAGTTAGGCCTTGTTATTCTGCGAGTATCTACTGCAAACTGTATCTTGTTGAGTCTGATTACATGTGTATTTCAATGATTATGATTCAGTGCCAAATGTTATGTCAGGTTGCACTCATGTCTAAGACATAGACGATTTCTTAGACCTAAGGTAGCGCTACGAACAAGTGTCATGATTCTGAGCCAAATATTACAATATGTTGTTCACTGCACAAGTTCATTACACTTATTTTTTTGTTTAGCAATTCTTTGTTGAATAAACAGGACATCAGGATACATATATAGGTCAATACAGAGGTAATCAAGAAGTCAAAAATACACAGTGGCTGCAGTAAGAGGGGAGGGAGAAAAGCGAAAGTAGGGTGGCGGAGTGAAGGTAAAGAAGGAGTGAGGGTGGTAAACAACATTCACAACAGTATTAAATATCCCAATACATAGAGAAATGAGAATGCAAAGTGGTCATGCCCAAAAATAATAAGGAGCCAGAAAGAAACAAGAATCCCTGGAAGTATGTATATTGGATCGAGGGACAGTCACAAAGAACGTGTGCAGCATCGCAGATAGTAGCTGCAAACCGCTAGCAATTAGGATGCAGCAGAAGGCCTGCCTTGTGAAGCTTCACCAGCGTACAATGCCAGTCATGCAATGACTTAAACAGGCAGAATTTCAGCTGCGCTTCCTGCATGCCCTTGTCTAGGGCCTCCACAAGGTACGACCATTCCTACACTAGTTCCACCTGGAGTCGGGAGCTCCACTTAGTGCGTAGGCTGTTGGTAACGGGTGTCGAAAAGAGATAGCTAGTGAGGACGTCATAGAGACCTGTCATCACTCCCCTGAAATGACCCCAGGTCACAAGGTATGTCACCACCAGCAAGGACAGGAGATTCCAAGGATTGATCCCAAGACAGCGGCATAGACAATGTGGTAGTTGTAGATATTTCCAATTCTGCTGAGGATGGAGGCCATAATCCTCCTGCAGACATTCAAAGGACTTGAGCCCATCATCAGTGAGAAGTGGATAGAGGCTGTGGAGCCCAGCCGTGCACCATTGTGGCCAATTGAGGGCCACCCCACCAATGCGCAGGCTATTTCTATCCCATATGGGGGCCCGCTTATGGAGTTGGGGATGGACTCCCAGGTTGTGGTGCGCCCTGCACCAGGCTTTGTGCATGGCGTGGACCATTGGGTTGGCAAGGAGAAATCGAGATAGGCTATCTTTGTACAGGAGACTATGGCCGCAGTCACCCCGGCCGGGAGTTAGCTGTTGTTCAATGATGATCGACTTTGGGGGGTCTGGTGTCTCAGGGAGCAAGAACATCAGTTAGGACAGCTGAAGGGCTAGAGCAAAATGTTCCACAGATGGAAGCCCCAGACCACCTCAAGATCAGCATGCCTGAGGTTAGCTGAAGCCAACCGGGGGTGGGAAGTGCCCCACACAAAGGTACAAAACTCCGATTCTATAAGGTGAAGAGTCAATAGGGGTACCAGAACAGCATAGTTGTATTGGAGAAGCAGAATAATCCTCACCTCTTGTTCTCTTCCCCACAGGGAGAGATTTAGGTATGACCGTTTCTAAAATTCGAGCCGTATATGGGCTATCAATGGGTCCAGGTTATCCAGCACCATGCTGTTAAGTCCCCTATTAATGAGGATCCCTAATATTTCAGGTGCAATGGTTTCCACTAAAAAGAATAACCATGTACCACCACGCTCATAGTAATGATGGAGAGGGGCAGTGGCTCGCTTTCATCCAAGTTCAACCGGTAGCCCAATAAAAGCGCAAAGTCGCCTATGATCTCCAGGAGGGCTGGGAGGGAGCACTGGAGGTCCATCAGCATTAGCAGGATGCCATCTGCATACAGGGAGAGTTTAGACTCCCCTCCGGGAAGCGGTATTCCAATAAAATGGGGAGAGTACCAGATAGTGCCGCTAAGGGTTCTAAAGCCAGTAGGAAAAGTAGGGGTGAGAGCGGACATTCTTGCCTCGTTCCCCTGCGTATTAAGAAAGGGTCGGACAAATAGCCTCTGCCGTTAACTTTGGCTGTTGGACTCTCATAGAGCAGATGGGCCTTGCCTATGAATTGGTCGCCCAGACCAAACTTCTGCAGAGTCGCAAATAAATAGTTCCACTCAATGCAGTGGAATGCCTTTTCCGCATCAAGAGATAGGGCTATAGCTTCTCTCTGTAGATCTCTAGAATACCAAAGGGCATGGGCCAGGGTGCAAAGATAATTCCTAGAGGTGCACCCTGAAACGAAGCCTACTTGTGTATGGTGTATAAGAGATGGGAGGACTTTGCAGAGACGGGCAGCAAGGATGCTGGCAAAAATGTTCACAACCTTGTTCAATAGGGAGATAGCTCTATAGCTGCCACAGTGGAGGGGTTCCTTCCTCGGCCTGGGGATCACGGCTATCACAGCTCTGTTGGAATGAGAGCCTAAGGAGCCTTTACGACTAGCCTCCAGTAACGTCCCATGGAGGGAGTCTATTACCTCCACCCCAGCCCACTTGTAAAATTAAGCAGGAAAGTCATCTTCCCCAGACGACTTATGACAGGGAAGGTTGGAGATGGTCTGTGCTATCTCATCTTTGCTGATGTCCCCATCCAGCAGAGACCATCCTTTGGTTGACAACCGGGGCAATCTCAAACCCTCTAGAAAGGTTGTTATTTGTTGGGTACTGGCCACTGTCTCTGGGGTAAGAAGGCCAAGCCCATCAAGGGCAGCTGAGTACACTGGTATCGGCTGGCACTGATCTGCATCGCTGGGAAGGGGCTGACCAGGGGTCCCCAGGCCCGACCGGAGGTGGTGTAAGGGTGGGGCAGGGTATGGGCAAGATCACCAGAGGATCCGTGGTGGAGAGTTTGGGAGAGGGAGGGCCCATAGGGGAGGGTGGGTTAGGTATGGGAGAGTATAGGAGTGAGAGGTTTAAACAACTGTATTGACCAGGGAAGAGCCACACAACTGGCAGTCAGCGGGTGGTCCACAGGGCAATAAGGCACAAAGTATAACAGTGTATCAGCCTAGTGCTGTAAACATTTGCAATCAGCGTAACATTTATCACATCAGAAAACAATTTATAAGCTTATTATGAGCACATTAGTGGCTAGTGGTCAGCCTCTATCGCAATGAAGGGCAGCAGCATCATAGAAAGCATTTCCAGGATTTTAAGGCAGAAGTCTAAGTCTAAGGCTGGAGGGAAAGGGAGCCGCAGGACAGGGAAGGGTTCCCCGACTGAGTCAGTGTACAATTCTCATTGAGTATTGCAGCTGTCTAGCACAATGGCAACCAAAACAGTGCACTATATAGCAGGCCTGGAACGCATATAAGCAAGCAACAAAGTACTTATCCATTTGTTGGGTTGAGTGCACATTGCGCAGGGCAGCTCCCTGTGATGTAGGCAAGGCCGTTGGACCAAGGGTGGAAGGGAGTTCATTCGAGTAGTGGTGCAGGCTTCAGAGGTGAATGGGATTTATCCTTGTCCTGGGATTGGATAAGGTGTCACCACCTGCAGGGCCTGGGCTCTGTCGTCCTGAGGTAGTAAAAGTCTCTCAGTGTCCCTGCCTCTTTGATGGGAGATCCCTGCTGTGCACCAGCGGTCATCCTGGGGGTCATGAGGAGACAGAGACATTGATGGGTTGGCAGTAGTTGGTGATAGGACCTGTGTCCATGTTCTGGGCCAGAAGGTTATCCAAGAAAGGACAGAGGTCATCAGGCTAAAAAAAAAAATCTCTTGAGTTGCCGTTTTCGGTAATCCACATTTGTGCTGGCTCAAACAGCCCATATTAATGTCCAATTGGTGAAGCCAAGACCACGAGGACAAAAACAGCTTACGGCGGTCATTGGTTTCTTTAGAGAAGTCCGCTGTGATGTGTATCTCTTTCCCTTCATGCTGGTAGAGTCGATGAGAGTGGGCCGTGGTAAGAAGCTGACGGACCTGCTCTAGAGAAGCAGGCAATGATGGGGTGAGGCCCCATAGCCACATCAGCACACTTCGGAACCATGTGGCGTGCTCATTGAAATTCCAACGGGGTCGAAAGTAAGGCCTGTGAGTGGTAGGATGGTATTATAGAGGAAGGTTACAATACTTCAATTTGCTCCAGAATCCTGAACAAGTTGGCATTGTTCCTTTGGCTCCTATCTTTGAAGTCAAGTTCCTTGTCCCTTTCCGGCACTACACACATATGGCACTCCAATGTTGAGACACGTTGTTCCAGGTCTGTGACGCGATTTTGGAACACTGCAACATCCAGATGTATTGATTTGGTCTTGGCTGTCAGAGCAGAGATTCTGGAGTCCAGCCCTTTAGCTAATTTCCTGAAGAATACAGTCAATTGTGGTGTCCTGTGTGGAATCTGTATGAGCAGAGGAGCAATCAGGCGGCAGTGCATCCCCTTCTGCAGCCATGGAGCGGGGCAGCTGAAGAGCTTCTGAAAAGAGGAGTTGCTGAGTGGATTTGCATGCAGACTTGCCATGAGGTTTGCTGGCGGGCATCTCCCAGTAGGATTCCTGGGTTGTGACTTTTACAGAGGACTGCAGAGAAACCCACTGTGAGCGTTTGCAATGGGAACTGAATGAGGAGGCTGCTGATGGGGTCAAGAGGAAGGAGAAGGTTGAGGGGGAGCAAAGGCAGATCTCTGTTTATCCTGCAGTGGTCGTCAGTCTTGCAGGCACCTGTACATAGTTTCCAGATGTGCCCCATAGTGCCCTGAGAGAACCCAGAGGATCCTCAGAGCAAAGACACAGCAAAGGGTCTGAACTGGACGTTGTGCTGGGGAGAGAACAAGCAGCCCTCGAGTGGGCACCACCTTCCTAGGGCAAGCAGATGGCCTAGACCACACAATGACTATTTGGGCTTTAGTGGCTGGTTAATCTCCAGTAACTGCTGGGGATTTCAATGCACTGTAGCGGAGATACAAGCATCTGGGGCAGGGCCTGGCTTTAGGGCAACCCCCTCCTGTCAGTAAGGCATCCAGTCCAGTGCCTCACCCAATATGACTGGTAGGGAGACCACCAGCTCCCAGGGTCATCAGAAGAGGGCTCCCCAGCCCTGGATGCAATTGGACCAGACCATCCTGGATGATGCAGGTGGGTGATGTAAGGCCTGGTGGAGAGGGAGATCTGGTTGTTCGCTGGCTGGTGCGTCCTCCCTCCCCCGCTCAGAGGTGAGCCTATCTAAAGCCCCTCTGGCAACTGCCTCAGTCAGGCCCGGAGGGGCACCCAAAAATGTGGATGACAAGTGGGACGGGGATACAATTAGGGGAAGACGAAGGCACAAGCTTCCTTGGTGCAGGCGATCAGCCCGATCATTGTCCGGACCCACCAGTCAGGTGCAAAGCTGCCGTACACGGTCTAGTTAGGGTGCCACCTCTCCGCCCAGTTCAGCAGGCCCTGCACTCTCAAGAGCACCAGGCTGGGCCAATCAGCAGTGCAAGGACCCCGTGGGCCATCAGTTCCCAGCCCCCTGTCAGAGGCCATCTCTGGTGCAGGTAATGCAGTCCCCGTCGCTCTGTGGATGCCGCTACTCATGATCGGGGCCCGCCATTGCACAGAACACCTCGTTCAATTGGCTTACTTGTTCTGCAGCCAGACCACACCCACTTATTACACTTTTAACTGTTTCCCCTATGGTCTGCATGCACTGTCTCAACATAACATATTGATTTGTCTGGCCTAATGCTGTTGACTCTAGTGATGATGACTCCGAAACAGAGTATTGAAATGACCAATTTTTTCAGGTGACTATTGAACAAGGTTACCAGATAAATCTCCAATTCCTCTGTGTCCTATATTCAACTGCTATTGTCGTCTGTGCTCCTTTTCCCTGTACCCCCATTCAGGTCACCTGTTCCGATATGGCTGCCACGTTTGAGGTTACTTCCTAGGCATGTGTAAGTCCTTTATCACTTTCCCCCCCACACGTGCGCGCATTTCATCCCCTCAGTAGCATATTGGTTGGTGCATTCAGGATTCACCACACAACCTTCTTGGTAAGCTTCAGTCCTAGCTACCCCACCTTGGTTTTCACTTTTTATAATTCACGGGGGTTTATGAGTCCTTCTCATTGTAGGTTGACAGCAGTTCCCCACATCATGCTTGGGGTGAACTTCTGATGGTAAGAGTCGGTGATGCTAGTGGTCCTGGTTAATTATCTAAATTTTTTCCTTCTAATTGTTAGAGACTAGGAATGGCAGTTACTATTTCCAACATCTTGTGAGCTCCTTCTTGCATATTTGACCCATGCCTTTAATTATTGACAAAATTCTTCATTTGCAGTTCCCCCATGGTACCAAGACAGGGTAATTCTTCACCCTTGAGTGCCTTAGCTTGCCGTATCCTTGGGGTTTCCAAACCCCCTGCTCCAACCTTATGATTTACCTAAGGAGGATTTGCTTCTTGGTGGGTGATATGTATTTGTGATATATCACTTGCTCACCTTATACTGTACTTCACATTACCATGTGTATACACACCACAGTAAATGGTTGTGCATGGTTTGGCACGGACACAGAAATCCTAGCAAGGAGATCTCTGTGCATGTTTCACTAGTTGGAGACATCTATTTAATTTCTCTTTGCTCATTTTTGTTTTCCCTCCACTCCCCTTACTTCCCCACTTTGTTGTATGCCCTCTATTTCTTTAATTCTACAGCTTTTAAGTTGATTTGCATACTTTCATTACAGGCAATCAGTGGTTTGTCCTGATGATCCTGTTATTAACAATGAATTGAAATTTTATCAACTTAAGAACACTGACACAGAGTAGTGGATGTGATTTGATAAAAGGTGAATTAGTGTTAACCAATGTACAGCTGTGACCTTGATTCGTTTATTGCTTCATTTAAACTCTGCCTGTATGTTTTGATTCCTGTTTAGCATGCCCTACAGGAGTTGTTACCCCTGAGCACTTAGACCCATATTTATACTTTTTTAGCGCCGCATTTCAGTTGTTTTTTTATGCAAAATCGACGCAAGCTTACAGAATACAATTGTATTTTGCAAGTTTGCGCCGCTTTTACGTCAAAAAATGGCGCAGATGCAGCGCTAAAAAAAGTATAAATATGGGCCTTAATTTGTTACGTATTTATTAATAATTGTGATTTTAAATGTGGATTCAGCACCACCTGGGCATTTTTATTTTTTGTTCCCAGTGTATTGTTTAATATTTATTGCTAGATAGCTCTGTTCCTTATAACACAGCTTTTTTAAATGGAGCACATCCCACACAAAGAAGGCCCCATCAGCATCAGGGATTACAAAGGTAATGTGTGCTTTTTTAAAACAAAAAATATTTTTGCTTTTAATCAATGATTATTTTTTACATTGATGATGTCCTGTCTGTTCCCTATCAATAAGAGTTGAACAAACCATGACAGAATAAAAAGAGAATTGCTGAAGACAAAAGGCTGGTGGCCACTGTCAGACCTACTGGCATTGCCAGTGCTTGCTCAGTGAAAAGTAATAACACAAGAAAACGCCTTCACTCATCAGTGATCCCCAGCTCCAACCTACTGGGGATAGGATTGAGAGATTAGATTGAACATTCCAAAATGGAAGGGTCTAGAATGAGCCCAAAGAGGATAGGGCAGCAGAGGGAAATAGGCCGTATTTGGCCATGTTATAATACATCTTTACCTGTTGGGGATAGAATGTATCACAATGCTGGAGACAATTACCAGGATGTTGTATAGCAGCTGTAACTTATAGCATGGTATATGATAAATATTCACAACGTCTAAGAATTAAACTATTTCACGATGCTATGATCAGCACAAATATCTTATTCGGATAATGATAACGTCACCTCAAGTTTGATGCTGAGTTCCTTTTCATGCTTCTATCGTAGATATTGGAACCTCTTTTAGTTTCTAGACCTTTCACTGAAAGCGACACAGATCACAGCCATCGCCTCCAAAGAGATGAAGCCTTTGTAATACCAGCAGAAATCAAATGTTTTCCTAAAACACAGTTCTCTTCTTGGACAACTTGCCTAAACACTTTACTATTTACATGAGTATGAAAGGATGATAAATCAGTAGACATACTTACTGTTTGTCCATCCAGAGTTATTCCACATTTTATGTAACGTGTCATGAGTGATGAAATATGTGAGTCTATAAGCAGTGAATGATAGTGGTGCAAATTATAGTTAGTTCACTAAACTACAATTGGCACATTTCAGTGTTTTAACAAAAGTTTGTGTCTCATTTCAATACCTCGCCATGTACAGGCTTGTCATCAATAAAGTAATTTCACATATCATTGGTGATGTCATCAATGATATCATAGAACATGACATGAGTGATGTAGTAGGTGAGGTCAAAAACAGTGCATGTGTGCATGTTATAGCTACTTCTGTTCACTGGTGAATTTCAGTGGCTTTTGGAGCTTAAAATGGCATCTTTTACTGACATTTTCACCTAACTATAATGTCACTTTAACCTTTGTTTTCCTCAGTGAATTGCGAGTTTTTTTTAAATGTAAAGTAAGATTTGTTTTTACCATACCTAAATGACACACCCAACACATCATGGCCCTTCACTATGCAGAATGCAGTTGGGTGCAGGGCCTAAAGCTACATCCAGTGGCAACACTCATGGGCACCTAACCGCAACTGGTGCCCAACCCACAGCAGGTGAATAACTCCAGCCACGCATGGCCTTTAGCTGTGCATGGCATGGTGTTGGGTGCAGGGCCTGGCCTTCAGCAAAACCCTTCACCAACTCCCCTCAGACAGCCAACCCCCCCATTGCTGGCCAAGCCTCCATGGTCATGTAACACCCTTCCTAGCCTACTTTTTCCCCCTTTCTTTAGGTCCATGGTAAACTTGCAGTAATCACCCAGTAATTTGTATGGCACTCCTGAAAAAGTACCACGAGTCTTGGATAAGAAAAAAACGAGTTTGACCCCCGGAGGTTCCCTGGGACCCCCACAAGGACCAGTGGGTCAGGGTATCCCTACCTGCCCTCTTATATGTTGTTTTCTTTTAATTGTCAGGACACGAGGAGAAAGTCGCCGGGTCCTAAAATGCCATGAGCAACATTTCTCCTCATGTTTCAGTCAATCAATCACAGTGCTCAGTCCTGTTGGACCAGTCAATAAGACTGCTTTATTTATCATTTTTTCCCTCAGTACTCCAGTACTGCTTCACTGGATATCTATAAATTTAGGAGAAGATTCATCACTCTTTCACTCAACACAACACAGCAAGCCACATTGCAGCGCTGCACTGCATAAAGGAAAAGGACAGGAATATGCAGTTTTTATCATCATATGGGGCCTTCCTGTCCTTTCCTACTGTTGGTGCACTTTTTCTGCCTAGCACCAACACGGGCACCCTAGTGTCATGGTGCACGGGTGCCTGCATTGTAGGCAGGATTGTTTTTGTGATTTGTTCAGGAAGGAACATCTTTCTATGGCAAAACTATCCTGAGAGGCATTTTTCTTTTTTTATGTGTGCTGGAGAATGCAACACACATAAAAAGAGAAACAAAGAGGAGAAATAAAGATACTTCACCTCATTAGGCCTCACCTTGGGAGGTTTAGCATTTTGCTGCATTCCTAGGTCTACTACTAATGGTAAATCTTGGAATGCAAGACAGTGATTTGCGCTGCCTTTTGTTACTTTAGATTTATCAAACCATGCAGGCCATGCAAGGCGGTTTTGCGTGGATTGATAAATCTCACTTGAGAGGCCCTTGCGTCCCCTTTTCTGGATGATATAAAACCTTTATAAATTCAGACCTAATACTTCATTTCTCTCAAACAGCTGAATGGACTTTCACCAAATCTAGGTAAAGATGTAGCTTTCTGACAAATTTGGAGTACTTCTGTTCCGTTGTTTTTGCTGTAGTGTTGTTGAGCATTCCAATGGGAAACAGCATGGGGAAAATGTGTTTTGAGGTGCCACTTTTTATTGGTCCCCACTTTATTGGACCAATCCAAAACTTTCTAGGAAGTACCAAAGTTATTAGCAGAACAAAAAATAAATTTCCTGTGGAAACTTGTTCCGAACTATAAACTAGAAATTTACAGAGAGAGAGAGAGAGAGCGAGAGAGTGTGTGTGTGTGTGTGTATGCGTGTATTCACTCAGGGACGTTACAGTTCGGAAATAGAATTTTAAAAAATAGACATTCACTAAAAAACTAAAGGTTACAGTGATTTTATAGATAGGTTTCGAATTTACATGCACAAAACCATAGAAATTCAGCTAGAAGAGTTATTTTTTCAAGTAACCATAACCCATGCCCTAAAGTAACTATAACACACACCCTAGCCAGGCACAGTTTTCTTATCAATAATTTTACTGCAAATGTTACAGTGATATTATCAGTAATGTAATAGGAGACATCATGAGTGATGTAATATCTGGGATAATTAACAGTGTATGGCAAGGACACGAGTTATAGTTACTTCAAATAACTCTAACTATAACAGCTGAATTTCTATCATTTTGTGCATGCAAAATCTGAACCTCACTATAAATTCCTTGTAACCTTTAGTTTTTTAGTGAAGCTCTAAGGTTTTTTATTCTATTACCTAGCTATAATGCCCCTGTAGCCTTTGTTTTTTCAGTGAATTTATAGATTTTGTTTAACGTTAAGTAAGATACCCATCACGATGCACAGTGGGGAGAGGGGGTTTGATGCAGGACCTACTGGCCTGGCATAGTGCTATCTCCACCCAAGCTTGCTGCTCTTGCACATCCTCCTCCTTGACATCCTTTGTCTAATTCTATGCCCCTGCTCCCTCATTACAGTCCTATGTGGCCATTATTCTGCCACTGCCCTCAACAGTTAACTTGCTGCCTCATCCAACTCTCCCTACCTTCTGTTGTCCAAGTCCATGCACCAGGCCCCTCCCTCCAGCCCTGCATTGGTCAGCTCGCTGCTCCTGCAATGCCTCTTTGCCCACTGCTCTCCGTTTTCCTTGTGCAGGCCCCTATCACCTCCCTCCTGCCTTTTATGGTCCGCTGTCATGCACCTGCCCACTCCATCCTGCCCTTCATGGTCCGTTATGCTGTAACTGTCCCTCCTGTCTGTGTGGTATGGTCATATTCCTGCCCTTGCCTCTTTCCCATATGCTCTCTGTTGTCCATGTGCATGACCCTGTCCCCTCCCTATTGCTTTCCATGGTCCTGTGTGCTGCACTGCCATTCGCTTGCCCAGTGTGTGGTATTGTGCTGCTGCATCCCCTGACGCCAGCCCTCTAAGGTCAGTCTGGTGCCCCTGCCCATCTCCCTCCTGCCCTCTGTTATTGGTGTCCATATCCCTTCCCCATTCCTCCATAATCCAATGTACTATACTTGCCAATATATTGAACTTGGTAAGAGGGAGAAAACCTGGGGAGTAAAATTTTCCCATTGACTTAAACTGAAAAAGAGGAGATTTTAGGCGGGAGACAGGTAAACTAAAGCTTAAAACATCGGGAGTGTCCTACCTGAATCAGGTCTGTTGGCATGTATGGTTCTAATGCCAATGCTTCTTCCTTCTGTCTTGTTATATTGCCACAGCCTCTCTTGCATGTTCTGCATGGTTGGTTTGTTTCCCCAGCCTCAATTCTCCTGCCCTCTGTGGTCTGTTGTGCTGCCACTGTCCCTGTCATCTGTCCAACATGATGAACATGTTGCCTCTTCACCGTCCTCCCTTCCCTCAATTATCTGAGTCCATGGCCCTGATCTCTGCCTCCCCACAGTATTTTGTGAACATCTCAATTTCTAACATTCTATATTATTACAATGGTATGACACACCTGACGTCATCTTGATTTAATCAAAACTATAATACCTAAATCATTTCCTTTAGAAATAATAAAAATAAGTGGGTTTTATTTCCATAGACATTATGGTTCGTGCTCTAAAAAACTGAAAAGAGGGCATATTGTTTGAGTTCTCAAATAGTGACAAAGCACTTTTACATTTTTTACTCTCTTTTTGTGTTTCGTATCCAGTTAATCACTTGATTATATGTTTCACTGAGGGGAGAGAATGTGGCATTATGGCCAGAGCTGCAGACTTTGTAGCTGGGGAACCAGGTTTGAGTTTTGGTGTCAGCTCAACATCCTGTAATTCTGTGCAAATCACTTAGGCTCTCATTATGAACATGGCGGTCCATACCACGCCGCTGTTGGTGGCGGTAAAAACCACTAACTGAGGAGCGGTCCGGACCGCCAAATAATGAACAAAACAAAACACAAGCCTCCAGAAAACCACCCACCGCCAGTAGACGAGTGCTGACGACGACGGCAGAGTCCGCCCACAGGACGATGGAAAGGCCCAACCTACCCACGAAATTATGAACCACTAGTCTGCCACCAGTTCCGGGGCGGGAACTACCGCCACGCAAAGCCAGGCGGAAATGAACCAAATCCAATGAAACACTCATCGGAGGCCCACACAATGCGCCAAAGCAGACATGGACAGAGATCATGCCAGCCCTGCTCCTTGCCATATACCTCCACGACCGAGACCGCTGACGAAGACGATGATGGTAAGTACCGCAACCTACGAAACAAGGGAGGAAAGGGCACAATTACATACCCACCCACTTCACCCACCCTGCAACACCACCACAACCATTCACAGCAGCACAAGCTATACACCCCACAGCAAGAGGTACTTACCCAACACAAGGCAAATCCAACTTGACCATAGTACATACAAATGCCCCACACCCACAAACAATGAAACGAAAGACCAGGGTTCAAAAGTGTGCCACCAAAACACAGGCCACACAGAAATATTTTATTAAATCTCACAGAGCCGACTACTTCAAACAAGGCCAATGGCCAGTCCGCAGTGCTACAAGTGCCATGGGCCACAATTGAACCAACCTGACTCCCAAAAGTGCACGGTACTCCACCTAATGGGGCAACAAAGGGACATCCAGGCACCTCACTGAAGTGGGGCAGGGGGTGGTGGGGGTGGGGATTTGTGACAGGGCGGGGCTTGGACTTGCGCTTGGAAGGTGGAGGGGGTGTGGGTTTGTCTTTTGAAGGTGGGGGGCTGTTCGAGCGGGTAGAGCCAGAAGGACTTGGCTCTGCATGGGGCTTCTTTTCCTCTGGGGAAGGTGCACGGGAATATGAAGGGCGGGCATGAGTGGCCCGTGAAGTGGAAGGAGTGGAAAGGACAAGGAGGTGTGCACGCTTAGGGACAAGACGGGGTGGGCCAGTGGGTTGCAAGAGGTCAGCACAGGAGAGGAAAAGTTTTTTCTGACCAATTGGGGTGGTCCTGGATATGGCGTGGGAGTGGAGGCAGAGGCAGTGGATGTATGTGGTGTAGGGGTGCATGTAGTGGGTGCAGGTGACTGGACAGTATGCTGTGGTGTGTTGGATGTGTGATGGGTGGGCGTCTTGGTGCGTTTGTGTGTTTTTGAAGGAGGAGGGTGGACACAGTGGGAGAAGACAGGCTGCCAGTGTGGATGTATGTTGTGTGGGTGTCTGCAAGTCTGGTGAGTGTGCTGCATGTGTCAACTACAGTAGTTGTGGTGAGTGCAGGTGTGGTGTCTGGGGTGCATATATGGATGTGTGCTATTGTGGTGAGTGCAGGAAGAGAAGCAGCAACAGTGACTCAAGGTGCAGTGCATGAGGGTGTGGGTGCAGAGGGGACAGAGAGGGAGGCAGAAGAGGTGGGCACACTGGGGGAAGTGGATGTTGTTGTGTGTGCATGTGTATTTTGTCTGTGTGAATGCTTGTGATGGGAGGTGTGGTGCTTGTGTTTAGAAGTGTGCTTCTTGTGTGTTGATGTGCTTGACTGCTTGTCAGATTGTGTGCTTTGGAAGGGTGAAGGGAGTGGGGTGCTGGAAGGGGTAGAGGAGGTTGGAGGGGGACGGAATGGCCAGGGAAACTGGCTGCCCTACAAGAGGAGGCCAGAGCCTGAAAAGATCTCTGCAGGGCAGACACAGCACCGTGAATGCCATCCACATTTGTCTGCTGCACCTCTGATGCTAGCCCCTGGATGGCATTGACAATGGTTGTCGGCCCTACAGAGATGGTTCTCAGGAGGTCAATAGCCTCCTCTGTGAGGGCAGCAGGGCTGACTGGGGCAGGGGAGGAGGTGCCTGGGGTAAAGGAGATACCCACCTTTCTGGGTGAGCAGGCACCGGCAACTCAGTGGGGAGCAGAAGGCAGGACGATAATGGAATGAGGTGGAGGAAGGTGTCACTGTAGTGGTGTGGCCACTATGGTCCACCACTGCTGGGGAGCCCCCATCGGAGGAGGTCTCAGAGTCACTACCTCCAGTGGTAGTTGCCTCCCCTATGGTACTCCCCTCGCCCTCCCACCCACTGGTCCCCTTGGCGTCAGATGTCTCTGCCTCCGAGGATCCGTGGGCTGCTGCTTCCCCACTTGCTGATGCCTCAGCTCCCTCGCCAGATGTTGCTGCTGGTCAAAACCAACACAAGAGAACAGGGATGGGGAGACGAAACAGGAGAGACACTTGTAAATAGCTGAATGGAGGTACATAGTGGCCATACATACACCCACCAAGAAGACACACCCAACAGTCAGCACCGTTCACTATGCCCATGGCCATACCCCTGACTACTGACCAGAACACTGCTCTACACCCATCCCCTGAACTACATAAGGAGGCGACGTGTGTGAGACTTGACAAAGACACCCCTACACCCTTTGGGGACCATCATGTACATGGACACCAGTCAGAGTCCCTGCCTCTAAGCAGCATGAACCCTAATGCAGACACAGACATCCTTCCAGACTGATGTTTGTGACATGAGTACTCACCCCCTTGTGACTGCTGTGCAGCCTTCAAGCTCCCATCCAGGTCTGGGTACTCCACCGCCAGGATACATTGCATGAGGGGGGTCAGTGCCCGACGGGCACCCCTTCCACATTTCGGAGGACTTCCCCAGCTGGGCTACACAGATCTTACACACCCAGCGCCGCAGGTCCTCCCACCTCTTTCTGCAGTGGGTGCTCCGCCAGTTGTAGACCCCCAGGGTCTGCACCGCCTTGGTGATGGCATGCCAAAGTGCCCTCTCCTGGTGGGCGCTGACTGAAAAGGTTGACACAGAAATGGAACACAAAGGTCAGGCACTTGCAAGATAGGTACAGCTGGCTATTCGTCCACTATAGGACGGACAGTACTGTCAGACTTACAGTCCATACGCACGCAGCATGCCATGCACCACGGCCCATGCAGGCTCAGAGGTGCACACATATGTCCTTACAACACCATCCATTACACCCAAACAGTGCACCCCAAACCCAGACTCACCTATACCTCTGGCCGTCCGTAGAGTTTTGCATACAGGGGCGGACCCCATCCACTAGCCTCTCCAGTTCCTCCTGGGTGAAGGCCGGGGCCCTTTCCCCTGCAACATGAGCCACATCCATGAACAGAGGCAGGACACAGCAGTACACACAGTGGAGTACCTGTCCGCACGTGATCAGGGAGTCAAGTGAAGTATAGATGACAAATTTGCATACGTACTGAGGCGGTGTGCACTGTCACCGCTGGCAGCGATCATGATATGCCAGGATTCCCCATTGGCATCCATGTTAACCAATGACAGTGCGAATGGTGGTAAACAACGCCTTACGCTGTTACGTCAACCGCTAGTGGTATGAGGTCACTTCCACAACAACAGGCCTGGATTGCAGCGGGCAGACTTTTTGGTAGTAACTACGCATCTATAAATAAAATTGTGCACAATGCAGGCCCTTCTGGCCACATGAAGCACCTATGCATGTGACCATTTCATAATATAACACACATGAACAACACTGTTCCCTCATTGAGGTGTAAATCTGTCAAGAAGATGTTACTGTTGAGTCACTACAGGGAAATCTGTAGTGCACAATTGATGACAATGTGTGCCTATGTATGTGTGTTCATAACACCTTTTTGATATCCCTCGTAGGTACCGACCTTTGTGGCCAGGAAGGGCACCATCGGTGTACAGACCACTTGTGTATATGAGGACCATGGTGGAGCGTCAGTTAATAATCAATTACAGATTAACACGTGCAACAATTCAGGATCTTTATGCTTTACTGGTTCCTGCACTAACTCTGAGAAATCGTAATCAGCATGCCATCTCTACTGAAGTGCAGGTGCTCTCCGCACTCCATTTCCTGGCCACGGGATCAATTCAAGTGACAGTGGGCATGGGTGCTGGATTATACCAGCCAATGTTCAGCATGGTACTGACAAGATTCCTAAATGCGTTTGTACTACATCTGCAGTCCTATGTGATATTTCCCCAAAGTACTGACCTCCCTGCCATCAAGTCTGATTTCTATGCCTTTGCCAACTTACCCCATGTGATAGGTGCCATCAATGGCACCCACATAGCTATCATCCATGAACAGGTGTCCAGAAACAGAAATAACTTTCATTCCATGAACATCCAATAGGTATGTACTGCAGACCGGTACATCTCACATGTGAATGCCATGTTCCCAGGTCCAGTCCATAATTCCTTTGTGCTGAGGAACAGTAGTGTGACACAGAGGATGGAACAATTCCAAGAGGACAGAGGGTGGATCATAGGTAAGTGTTCCTGTGACTAACTGACACATAGCAGACAGCCAGGCTGTCTGACTAAGGGGCTTGACAACGACTACTCTGTATTGCACCTTTTTCTAGGTGATTCTGGCTCTCCAAACATGCGTTGGTCCTGACACCAGTGAGGAATCCTAGGATGGATGCAGAGAGGAATTGCAATGAGGACCATGGACATACTAGGAGGGTGATAGAGCACACAATAGGTCTCCTGAAGGCTAGATATATCTGGGGGTTCCGTGGCCTATGGGCTTGAAAAGGTGTGTAGAATGGTGGTGGCCTGCTGCTACATGCTGCACAATGTGGCAGTGAGATATTCTATCCCCCTCCTGGAGGTTGAGGGTGCTGTATGTCCTGACCAGCTACCTCAGAGAGGGAAGGAGAGTGATGGTGATGATGAGGAATGGGAAGATGTCAATTCAGGGACCCAACTGATACAACCCTTCTTCCAATAACTGTGTGGGACTTAGGCCTGACATTGGGGTTTGTGACACATACTGTCAGTGTGCTTAGTCATATGGGGGGGGGTTTGATTGTGATATGTGAAACAGGGTCCAGTTCTGTAAGGTACAGATTGAAATTTACTGCATTTACTTTGGGCCCACATTTAGGCACACAGGAGTCCTTTCATGCAACGATTTGACAATAAAGTTGTTATCAGCCAGTTGCATTCATACTTCACTTTGTTCACATTTTAACACAGGGTACAGTGTTACAGGTGTGATATGTGTTTTATTGGTGGCAGGGAGTAAATAGTGCTATTTACAGTGATGGCAAGTCATAAGGGGTGGGTGTCCTCAATGCCAACATGGTGGCAGTCTTTTTAGTAGTATTGATAGCTCCATCATTTCTTACATTACTTCATATTGCCTCTTAGCAATGTGTGGTGGTTGATTGAGTGGGATGGTTGCTGTGCAGATTGTTGCTGAGTTACTTCTTGAAGGGGCCTTGTTCTTTGCTGGGGTTTCAGTGCCATATCTTGGCCTGAGGGTCCGTTTGGACGCCTACTGTTGATCTTGAGGGGATGACATGGTAGGCCCTTGGGTTTCCTGTGAGGGTAGTTCCTGGGATGTTTCTGCTGATGGTGTAATTGCCAGGTGGGTGTCCGGTGATGTAGTGGGGGCCTTCTGTCCTGTGTGGGTCTCAGACTGGGTTCGTACCATCTGCAGTAGTGCTCATGCTATGCTGGCCTTTGTGGCGTTGTGCTGTTTCCACTGCTCCATGGCCTTTTGGTGGTGTTCCTCCTGCATCCTCTGAGTGTGCTCCAGGGTGGATACTATCTGTGCCAACCTGTCATGGGTAGGCCCCTAATGCACCAGATATCACGTCCTGGGCTGCTGTATCCATCCTGTGGCCTCCCCCTGGCCCACTGAGACCCTAGCACTTGCCCAGCCCCCTGTGCCTGTGTCCCCTGCACAGGTCTGGTAGTACCACTTGTACTGGGGCCCTCGCCTTCTTGCATGTTGGGAGTGGGAGATTGTGGCCTCTGTACCGGTGTTCCACCTGTTTGTGCCCTGGATACACTGGTGGGGGACGCTTGCCCTGGGCTGCTGGTCTTGACTGGGTGGTAGGGGTGACAGTGGTTCCTGGTTGGGGCTGCTGCATGGTGAGCATCCAGGGCTGTGTGAGGGGCCTGCCTGCTCATCAGTGTCCAGGGATCCTTCACATGAGTCCTGTGATGTGCCTCTGTCTCCCTGGAATGCTGTGGCACTCCTTGTCCCCTCCATCAAGGTTGCATGGGTGGTGGTGCCTGTTGGGGGACATAGAAGTGTTTGTTACATATGCAGCAGGGTTTGAGGTGGGCAGTACTGCACAATTTAGTGCTGGTGTGCCTTTCAGTGGCCTTCAGGGGTGCCTTTGTGAGGTGGACATAGCATCTAGTGGCAGTGGTGGCATTACATTGTGGTGGGGGTTATTATTCCATTGTGGGTATGTGCAGGGGTAGGTGGCTGTGCACAGGGGGAGGGATGTGGGCCTGTTCGTGGGTTTGTGGGTGATGCAGGGTGGTGGATATGGTGGGTAATGGCTGGGAGGGGTGTGGGTCTAGGTGGGTGTGGGTGGGGTGGGGTGGTGCATGCATTACAGGTATGGTGTATATGGGGTAAATGTAGACGACTTACCCAAGTCCATTCCTCCAGTGAGTCCAGTGAGACCCTCTGGGTGCAGGATGGCGAGTACCTTCTCCTCCCAGTCGGTGTAGTCGGGTGGTGTTGGTGGCGGGCCTCCCCCAGTCTTCTGCACTGTGATGTGGTACCTGGATGCCATGGCCCAGACCTTCCCCCACAGGTCGTTCCATCTCTTGTGGATGTCGTCCCTGGTGCGTGGATGGTGTCCCACTGCATTCATCCTGTCGACGATGGTCTGCCACAGCTCAATTTTCTGGGCGATGGGTGCGTGCTGCACCTTGGAGCCGAATATTTGTGGCTCCACTTTTAGAATCTCATCCACCATGGTCCTTAGCTCCCTTTCGGTGAAGCGTGGATTTTTGGGGGAGGCATAGTGAGGGTGGTGGATAGCGTCAGGACTGGGGATGGTGTTTGGGTGCTCCTTTGTGGGTCGCTATGCGTGTCCTGTTTGCTAGCGTCTGTCTCTGGTGCTCTCCATCTTCTTGTCCTGGTTTCCTTTCAAGGGATTGTGGGGTGTGTCTGGGGGTGTTTTATGGTGTTCTGGATGTGTGTCATGTGTGTGGGTGCTAAGCCTAGCCAATGTGTGCAGTGGTTGCTGTTGGGCCCACTTGCCGCCCGTGGCTGTCGCAGCCGCCAATGGTTGTCCGGCCTCCACTGTCCGCCGAGGTGATTTGTGCATTTTTATTTGGAGGGCGGGATGTGGGTGTGCTTGGCGGTGGTGGGGTGAGGTGGGCAGTGATTCCCGCCGACAGGGTCCTGGCAGGGAGTGGTGGTGTGGGAATGTTTGACGGGGTTGGGTTTTTTGTTCATTATATGGCGGGTTTCCATTCGCTGGTGTCAGGAGCCAACGCAAGTTTGGATAGCCAGAATCTCCTAGAGAAATGGTCAATACAGAGTCGCCATTGGAATGTCCTTAGTCTGACAGGCAGTTTTCCAGCAATGTGTCAGTTACTGACAGGCACACTTACCTATGATCCACCCTCTGTCCTCTTGGAGTTGTTCCATCTTTTGTGGCACATTACTCTTCCTCAAAACAAATGAATCATGGACTGAACCCGGAAACATGGCATTTACATGGGATATGTACTGGTCTGCTGTACATACCAATTGGATGCTCTTGGAGTCAAAGTTCTTCCTGTTTCTGTACACCTGTTCACTCACTCTTGGGGGATGATGGGTATGTGGGTTCCATCGATGGCACCAATAATATGGGGAATGTTTGCAAAGGCGTAGAAGTCTGACTTGATGGCAGGGAGCTCAGCACTTTGGGGGAATCGCACATAGGATTGCAGATGTTGTACAAATGCATTTAGAAATCTTGTAAGTACCTGGCTGAACATTGGCTGTGAGAAACCAGCACCCATGCCCACTGTCACTTGAAATGAGCCTGTGGCGAGGAAATGTAGTGCGGAGAGCACCTGCACCTCAGTTGTAATGGCATGCTGATTACGATTTCCGGTAGTCAGTGCAGGATCCAATAATTCGCGTAGGTCCTGAATAGTTGCAGGTGTGAGTCTGTAAGTGATATTGATGTGACGCTCCACCATGGTCCCCATATCCACAAGTGGTCTGTACACAGAAGGTGCCCTTCCTAGCCACAAGGGTCTGTACCTGTGAGGGGTAAGAACAAGGAGTCATGTGCACACATACACAGGCATAGTTGCTAAACACATTCACTGCATTCTTCATAGTAGTGTCTGTACAATAACTGCAACCTGACAGATGTACATTGACATCACTAAGAGGGAACGGAGTAAATCATGTGTGATAATATACTGTATGGATAGAGACATATGTGCTTCATATGGCTAGTAGGCCCAGCATTGTGACTAAATTGAATTTCAAGATGCGTAGGTGATGGCAAAATGTCTGCCCACTGTAGTTTTGCCCCTTCGTTGTGGAAGTGACCTAAGACCGCTAGCGGTTGACGTCACCGCTGTTCGTACCCTCATTGGATAACATGGATGCCAATGGGGAATCTTGGGGTATCATGATCGCCGCCGGCAGTGACAGTGCATTCCCCCATGGAACATACGCGCTTTCGTCATCGTGTGCTCACTTGACTCCCTGATCTTGTGCAGACAAGTACTCCACTCCGTGTACTGCTGTGGCCTGTCTCTGGCTATGGATGTTCCCCGTGGTGCAGGGGAAACGGCCCCAGCCTTCACCCAGGAAGAACTAGAGAAACTGGTGGAAGGGGTCCTGCCCCTGTACGGCAGACTCTACGGCCGTTTGCTCTGATGTGTGTTCCTGTGAGCCAGGATGGGGCTTGGTGCATGGAATGCTGAATGCCACTGTCCTGCATGCCTGGAAGTACTGTCAGTCCTATGTCTAACAATCAGCCAGCTTTTGCCATTGTGCAGGTGCCTGACCTCTGTGTTTCTTCTCTGTGTCTCCCTACTAGATCAGCGCCCACCAGAAGAGGGCACACTGGCATGCCATCGCCAAGGAGGTACAGACCCTGGGGGTCTACAACCGGCGGAGCACCCACTGTCGGAAGAGGTGGGAGGACCAGCAGCACAGCAGTCCCAAGTGGGTGAGTACTCACAGCCCATACTTCAGCCTGGAAGGATGGGTGTGTGTGCAATAGGGTTCATGGGGCTTAGAGCAGGGTTTTGACTGGTGTCCAGCTACTGTGTGCTCCCCAAAGGGTGTAGGGGTGTCCCTGTCAGGTTTCACCTACCTCAGCTTCAATGCAATCACAGGATATGGGTGTAGGTCAGTACAATGATCAGTAGTCAGGGCCATGGTCATGGGCCTAGTGCATGGTGCTGCCTGTTGGGTGTGTCTGCTGGGTAGATGTATGTCCGGCCATTGTGTATCAGCATTCAGCTACTTACAAGTGTCCCTTCTGTTTTGTCTCCCCATCCCTGTTCTCTTTTGTGTGTCTGGTACAGCATCAACATCAGGCGAGGGAGCTGAGGCACCAGGTAGTGGGGAGACAGCGGCCCACGGATCCTTGGAGGCAGAGACAACAGATGCCCAGGGGACCAGTGGGTGGGAGGGCAAGGGGACTTCCACGGGGAGACTATTACCACTGGTGGTAGTGACTCTGAAACCTCCTCCGATGGGGGTCCTCCAGCGGTGGTGGACACTAGTGGACAATTCACGACCGTGAGATCTTCCGCCACCACCCATACCATCAGTGCCCTCCCTTCTGCTCCCCACTGAGTTGGCTGTACCCACCCACCCAGAAAGGTGGGCGTCTCCTTTGCCCCAGGCACCTTCTCCCCTGCCCCAGTCAGCCCTGCTGCCCTCACAGAGGAGGCTATTGACCTCCTGAGAACCATCTCTGTAGGGTAGACAACCATCGTCAATGCCATCCAGGGGTTAGCATCAGAGGTGCAGCAGACTAATGCCTATCTGGATGGCATTCACGGTGCCATGCCTGCCCTACAGAGATCTTTTCAGACTCTGGCCTCCTCTTGGAAAGCAGCCAGTTTCTCTGGCCATTCCGTCGCCCTCCAACCTCCTCTACCCCTTCCAGCACCCCATTCCCTTCACTCGTCGAAGGCACACATTCAGACACGCAGTCAAGCACTTCAACACACAAGAAGCACACTTCCAAACACAAGCACCACACCTCCCACCACAAGCATTCACACAGCCAACAGACACCTTCACACACAACAAAGTCTACTTCCCCCAGTGTGCCCGCCTCTTCCGCCTCCCTATCTGTCCCCTCTACATGCACACCCTCATGCACTGTACTGTCACTCACTGTTACTGCTCCTCTTCCTGCACTCACCACAATAGCAGACAGCCATACATGCACCCTATACACCACACCTGCACTCACCACCTCCACTGTAGTTGACACATGCAGCACACTCACCCGACTTGCAGACACCCACCCAACATACATCCACACTAGCTGTCTGTCTTCTCCCACTGTGTCCACGCCCCCCTCCCAAAACACTCAAAAGCAGCAAGACACCCACCCATCATACATCCACCACACCACAGCATACTGAGCAGTCTCCGGCACCCACTACACGCACACCTACACTCCATACATCAACTCCCTCTGCCTCCACTCCCACGCCTTCATCCACACCCACCCCAATTGCTCCCAAGAAACTTTTCCTCTCCCCTGTAGATCTGTTCGAACCCACTGGCCCACCCCGTCTTGTCCTGAAACGTACCCACCTCCTTGACCTTTCCGCTCCTTCCACATCGCAGCCCATCCCAGTCCAGCCTTCCCATTCCTGTGCCCCTTCTCCACTTAAGAAGAAGGCCCCTCTGAGCCTAAGGCATCCAGCTTCGCTCCTGCCAAACGGCCCCCACCCCCTCCTAAGGAGAAGCCCACCCCCTCTAACCTCCTCCCGCAAGTCAAAGTCCCACCCCGTTGTAAATCTCCACCCCTACTCCCACTGCCCCCATTCCGTGAGGAGCCTGGATCCGCCTACGGTGCCCTGTTGAGTGGAGTACCCAGCCCTTGAGGGAGTCAGGTGTGGCCAGTTGTGGCCAAGGAAAATTGAATTTTTCTGGACTGGCCATTGGCCCTGTTTTCATAATTTTGCTCAGTGAGCTTCATAATAAAGTTTCTGTGTGGGCTTTGTTTGGGCTGCACGCAGTTCTACACTGGTGTTTGTTTCAATAATTTATGGCTGTGGTGCTATTGTATGTCCTATGGCCAAGTTGCACTGGCCTTCAGTCGGGTACGTCCCTCTTGGTGTGGGGTGTCTGACTATTGCTGCTGGGAAGGGTTGGGGGCTTTGCGGGGTGGGTGGAGTGGGTGGGTATGTAACTTTTCCCTTTCCTCCCTTGTTTTTTAGGTTGCAGTACTTACTGTCATCTTCGTCGGCGGTCTCAGTCGTGTAGACAAATGGCAAGGAGCAAGGCTGGCATGATCTGCAGCTCTCTGTCCATGGCTGCCGATGCACGTTTTGTTGAGCTCTGGCGAATGTTTCCTTCTATTTGTTTTATTTACGCCTGGCTTTGTGTGGTGGTGGTTCCCGCCCCGGAACTAGCGGCGGAATGGTGGTTCATAATTTGATGGACGGCCTGTGGACGGCCTCTGCCGTCATCAGTGGGAATCCTTTCCTGGCGGTGGGTGGTGCACGGGATGCGTGAGTTTAGTTTGGTTCATTATTTGGCAGTCCGGACCGCTCCTCTGTTGGCGGTTTCTGCCGCCACCGCCGGCGGTGCACAACGGACAGCAATGTTCATAATGAGGGCCTATATCTCATGCCCTATGGTAACTATAACTTGCACCCCGCCCTCCACAGTTTTGTCATCAAAGATTTTACTGCAAATAATACGTTGATATCTATAATGTTATCAAAGTTGTCATGAGTGCCACAATTTGTGGGGTAATTAGCAGTGCATGGTGATGGTTGGCTGCAGGGCCTGGCTTGTGGGCAGACCCTGAACCCCCTAACCACCCAACCCTGCACCAGGAGTTGCCCACAATCTGCCTCTCTGGGTGTGAGAATAGGTGTGAAAGAGTGTATCTGGGTATAAGAGTGGCTGTGAGAGTGTCTGGGTGTAAGAGTGGGTGCGTCAGTGTTTTTGTGGGTCTGTGAGTGAGTGTGTGAGGGTTTAAGTGGGTCCGTGAGTGGGTGTGTGAGAGCCTGAGTGGGTCTGTGAATGGGTGCATGAGTTTCTGAATGGTCTGTGAGTGAGTGCGTGAGGGTGTGAGTGGGCCTGGGTGTGGGTGCACAACGGTTTGAGTGGGTCTGTGAGTGGGTGTGTTAGTGTCTGAGTCGGTCTGTGAGTAGGTAATTAAGGGTTTGAGTGGGTGTGTGAGTGGGTGCATAAGGGTCTGAGTGGGTCTGTAAGTGGGAAAGAGAGACTGAAAGAGAGAAATTGAGAGAGAGCGAGAGAGAGAGAGAGAGAGAGAGAGAGAGAGACTTGTTAGGCTTTTATGAATGGTACTTAAAACAACATATTTCTGGACAAACTGAAAAGAAAAATGTGTTTGGCAATTGAAAAGAGTGAGATCACCTTGCAGTATGAACCTTCAAATTTTGAAGTTTAAAAGAAATTTAAAAAAAAAAAATGACCACAGACACTCCTGGAGTAGAACCCTCAACTTTCAGTGTGAGGGTCTGTGACCTTAACCTTCAGGTCAAAGATGACTCCTTACTGTGATGCTTCTAGATATACCTATGGCAGTCAACCCATGCATGTGAGTGGTAAGGAACATGATTATTCCATTATAGGAAGGTTTGACAGTCAAAACTTTAGTAAATAAATAAATAAAAACACTGCCAATCGATACTAGGCTTTGAACCTTCAAGCCTACTGATCTCAGAACAAAGAACTATGTCCTGGGGATGATAACTCCGGGACATAGCAGGAGCATATCTTATTAGTTTAGCCCTGGGCAGATGGAAGTCCTCAGGCTTGGCAAGCCTAGGAGGAGGGCTCTGTGCACCCCCTCCTTAGTTTTTAGCATGCCCCTGGGACTTGGCCCACACGAGGGATTCATGAAAAGGGAGGGAAACCATACATTTCTTTAAATGTCCAAGACATCCGTGGATACATCTGCATATTTTTCTGACATTGAAAAATAAAGGTGGTCATTAAAACCTTGGGGGTCGGTGTTAAAGTGGCGGTAAGACCACCAACAGGCCAGCGGGAAAAAAAATGGAATTACGACTGTGGCGGAAACCGCCAACAAAGACAGCCACTTTAACACTCCGACCGCCACGGCGGTACGAACAAACAGCGCGGCAGTCACCGCCAACAGACAGACGGGAGACAATGTACCGCCCACAGTATCACAACCTACCAATCTGCCACCTTTTCCGGGGCGGATTCACCGCGAACAAAAACACGGCGGAAACAGGACTTCGAAGGGAAAACTCTTACCTCTGCACACCCCACGAGGAACCAGGACGCCATGGAACCAGAGCTCCACATTTTACCAGCCTTTATCTTCTTGGTCCTCTACCAGGAGCACGAATGCCGGCGGCGAAGACCACAGTGAGTACTGCACCTACGACACAGGGGAGGAGGGAGGGAAAAAACAGTGACACACACACTCAACATGCAACACCCCCAACCCCACCCTCACCCACGACAACACACACACTAATACAGCATGACACATTACAGTTACACCCCCAAACTCCCCCGGAAGAATGCAAAGACAAAAGGAAATGAGGGGAATGATTGTAATATATTAAAATTCAGTAGTCAAATAATATACATACACTATTTACAAATATATACACCAAGAATATTAGTCCAAAGTATTCCACCCTTAAAGTCCGTGGACCACTGGGCCCACACTGCATGGGCGAGGCCCACACAAGATACCCGAACATGACAGAGAGAACACTGCAGGGGCATCAGATAGAAATAAAACAGGCACCTCCGGGGGACGGGAAAGGGTGGGCACCTCAGCCGGTTGAGTGCATGATGCCAAATCCACGAGGGGGCCCCATGCCCACTGTTCAATCCTGAGGAGTGCAAACCCACAGTCTCACAAGTCTCTACAGTGTGTGGGTTGCCCACTGCTATATCCTGGGGGGGGCAAAGCCATAGTCTCTCAAGTCTCCTCAGTGGGTGGTTTGCCCACTGTTCAATCCTGGGGAGTGCAAAGCCACAGTCTCTCAAGTCTCTACAGTGGGTGGTTTGCCCACTTTTCAATCCTGGGAAGTGCAAAGCCACAGTCTCACTAGTCTCTACAGTGGGTGGTTTGCCCACTGTTATATCCTGGGGAGTGCAAAGCCACAGTCTCTCAAGTGGATAACAGTCTCCACTGGTTCTGGAGGGGGCTTGGTGCCCAGAGTGCTTCATCCTGCCAAGGACCGAGGTAGTGGATGTAAATCTCCACTGGTTCTGGAGGGGGCTTGGTGCCCAGAGTGCTACATCCTGCCAAGGACAGAGGTAGTGGATGTAAATCTCCACAGGTTCTGGAGGGGGCTTGGTGCCCAGAGTGCTTCATCCTGCCAAGGACAGAGGTAGTGGGTGTAAATCTCCACTGGTTCTGGAGGGGGCTTGGTGCCCAGAGTGCTTCATCCTGCTCATGGCGGCCTCAGTAGTGTCAGTGCTTTTGGCGCTCATAGGCCTGAGGTGCTTGTGGTGGCGGTGTCTTTGGCAGTGGTGCTTGTGGCGGCGGTGTCCTTGGCAGCGGTGCTTGTGGCAGCGGTGTCCTTGGCAGGGGTGCTTGAGGCTGCGGTGACTTTGGCAGCGGTGCTTGTGGCGGCGGTGTCCTTGGCAGCGGTGCTTGTGGCAGTGGTGTCATTGGCAGCACTTCAGCTGCTGGTGGTCCTGTCTGGGGCAGCGGGGCTGCTGGCGGTCGCCTCCTGGGCAGCGGGGCTGGGCTGCTGGCGGTCGCCTCCTGGGCAGCAGGGCTGCTGCTGGCAGTCCTGTCTGGGGCAGCGGGCTTCTGGCGGTCACCTCCAGGGCAGCAGGCTGCTGCTGGCGGTTCTGTCTGGGCCAGCGGGGCTGCTGGCAGTCGCCTCCTGGGGAGCGGGGCTGATGCTGGCGGTCCAGTCTGAGCCAGCGCGGCTGCTGCTGGCGATCCTGTCTGGGGCAGCGGGGCTGCTGCTGGCCAGCTCCTGGACAGCGGGGCTGATGGCGGTCTTCTCCGCCGTGCTGATCTTCCCAGACTTGCCGGGTTTCTTGTACCCCTTCCCTAACTTGGAAGGTGTTGCAGCTGACTCCACACTTCCACCTGTACCCCTGGGAGCGGCATTGGTGGCTGTTGTCTTCCCCCTCTCCCGTCAGGCACTGGCCAACTTTTGAGGCTTGACAGGTGGGGGACTGTCCGTGCAGTGGCTCCTTGCCACACTGGCTGCCCTGCTGCCTGGTGCACTCCAGAATCCGGTGACTACTGGCACCGCTGGTCCCGCCGATGTTGTGGCTGAGGTGCTAGGTTGGGACCTGGAGAGTCGGGCCCTAGGAGACTGACGGGGTGGGGGAGGTGAGGGAAAGAGTTCAAGGGTGGACAGGAAAAGTTTCTTAGGAACACTGGGACGGGTAGCTGGAGGGGGTTTGGGAGTGGAGGAAGAGGTTGTGGTTGTAGGAGGTGTACATTTGGTGACTTTGGGTGAAGGTGCATGCGCTGGAGGCTGTCGTGAGGTGGATGGCTGTTGGGTGGGTGTGTGCCTGCGTTTGTGTACCTTGGGAGGTGGCGTCACAGACACACTGGGAGAGGACACAGGGGATGCGTGAATGGTAGTGGGGGTGGTGAATGCACGTGAGCGGGGTTTGGTGGTGGGTGTGCTGGTGATGGAAGTAGCGGCTGTAGATGTAGTGCATGCAGGTGTGAGTGGAGATGAGACTGGGAAGGAGCAGGGAGACGAGGAGGAGGGGGACACAGTGGAGGCAGTGGATGTTGCTATGTCTGCATGTGTGATGCTTGCGTGAGTGCCTGTGGGATGTGTGGTGCTTATGTTTGCCTGAGCTTCCTTTGTGTGTTGAGGTTTGTGCATGCTGGCCTGATGGTGTGCTTGGGGTAGGCTGAGTTACAGGGGATTGGGTTTGGGTGGAGGAAGTTGGAGGGGGGAGGCTAGAGACAGGGATAATGGCTGCCATCAGTGCTGAGGCGAGAGTCTGAAAAGCTCGCTGAAGGGCTGCCTGACCAGAATGAACGCCCTCCAGGAATGCATTGGTTTGTTGCAACTACCTCTCTACACCCTGGATGGCATTCAAAATGGTAGACTGCCCAATAGTGAGGGACCTGAGGAGGTCAATGGCCTCCTCACTGAGGGCAGCAGGGGTGACTGGGGCAGGGGCTGACGTGCCTGAGGCGAAGGAGATGCCCACCCTCCTGGATGAGTGGGCACGGGGCAAAGGCTGAGGGGCTGCTGGGAGGGCGGTGCTTGAGGGGGGGGTGGCGTCTGTACCTGTAGATGCAGGGGTCACAGATGGGGCCACCACCACAAGGGAGCTCCCATCAGAGGACGAGTCCATATCACTGGTGTCAGCTCCTGTCCCCGCCGTGGAGCTCCCATCGCCCTCCATCCCACTGGTGAAATCAGACTCTGTAGTGTCACCCTCCAGGGCCATGTGGGATGCAGCTCCCTCCTGCTCCGGTGCCACTGCTCTTCCGCCTGATGGTGCTAATGCACAAATGTACAGGGAGACCACAAAAAGGGGGGGGAGACAGAAGAAAGACATGTTGAGTGCATGCATTACCGCTACCGTTGGGAGACACGACAGACACAGAAGCCCCCTGCACTACGCCGCGCACTTGGGGTCCACTATTCAATCCCTGGGACATGGCCTACAAGGCTATGGCTGATATCTGCACACATGGATGTCACAGGAGCCTGACTAGGTGTAGTTGGCACTGTACCCAGGTGGGGTGGGGTGCCACAGGGTCTGCCTGAAAAATGGGACTTAACTAGCACACTCGCCCTGGCCTAGGGAAACCAACAGCCCACCTCCCCCACACAGACACCTGCACTGCACGCTGAATCAGCAGAATGAGAGTGTACTCACCCCCTTGTTGCTGCTGTGATGCCCTCAAGCGCCCATCCAACTCCGGGTATGCCACCACCAGGATCCTGAACATCAGGGGGGTCATGGTGCGACGGGCACCCCTCCCACGTTGGGAGGCCATCCCCAACTGAGTCTCCGTCGTCTTCTTGCTCCAGCGACGAATGTCATCCCATCTCTTCTGGCAGTGGGTGCTCCGTCTGTGATAGACCCCCAGGGTCCGGACGTCCTTGGCGATGGCACGCCAAATATTCTTCTTCTGGTGGGCGCTGACCTAAATGAATTGTACAGGCAAGAAAGAGAAATTATTACCAACTACACCGTCACAGTCATTGGCCCGCATCCCTATGCTTGCTATGTGGCACATGCACTCACCGTTGTTTCATGCACGCATCATTCTCCCCCCCATCTTTCATCCACACCACTCCAAACAGGCATTGCCCATACAGCATGCTCACAGTGTCCTTACCTGCTTGTCTGGACCACCGTAGAGTAGTGTGTACTGGGGGAGGACCCCATCCACGAGTTTCTCCAACTCCTCCATGCTGAAGGCAGGGGCCGTTTCCCCAGATGCACAAGCCATTGTCTCTTCCAGACTGAGGTCACAGCAGCACTTGCAGTGTAGGTCCTCTCCTGTCGAAGATCAGGTATCGAGTGATTGAACAGATAGAAAATGGTGGTCATGTCCGCGGCGGTGCGTAGCGTCACCGCCGGCGTACATCATCATTGGCTCCTGGGACCCAAAGGGTCCAATGATAACCAATGCAGAATTGCGCTGCGGTCTTCGACCGCCTACTGCGACGGTGTAAAATGTCAGCGCAGTTACCTCACATCCCATTGTCCCACTTGACAGGTCAGGCAGCTGCCATTTCAGGGGTCACATGGCTTTATTTTTAACTGCGTCACACATACCTAGGCCTTGCCTCAACACTCATACAGGCAAAATTCGGGTTATGAATGGTTTTCTGAGTAAGCTGTGTTTACGTACCTCTGAGTTGGTTGACTCTGTGCTCGCTGTTGTCCTAAATAGGCACCGTCCGCTGGGACATGTGAGGAGATGTCAGCATCCTTCGGTGTACAGACCGCTGATGGACCTGTCGACAATAGAGGAAAGACATGTAATCATCACCTACAGGCTTGATCGTGCCACAATCCTGGAACTGTGTGCCCAGTTGGAGCCAGACCTAATGTCAGCTATCCGCCATCCCACAGGAATCCCCCCTCAAGTGCAGGTGCTGTCAGTACTCCATTTCCTTGCAAGTGGGTCTTTCGAAACTACAGGGGCCATAGCATCAGGCATGTCCCAGCCTATGGTTTCCAACGTGTTGTCCAGAGTGTTGTCTGCCCTGCTGAAACACATGCGGAGCTACATCGTTTTCTCTCAGGTGGAGGATTTGCCTACAGTGAAACAGGACTTCTATGCCCTGGGACATATCCCCAACATCCTAGGTGGCATTGATGGGACACATGTGGCCTTGGTCTCCCTCGCAGGAGTGAACAGGTGTACAGAAACCGGAAGAGTTACCATTCGATGAATGTGCAGATGGTGTGTTTGGCAGACCAGTACATCTTCCATGTTAACGCCATGTTCCCTCGCTCAGTGCATGACACTTACATCCTGTGGAATAGCAGCATCCCTTATGTGATGGGGCAACTCCAGAGGCACCGTGTGTGGATATTAGGTGAGCACCTGGAACCAAATCAGTGGGAATTGTTGTCTGGGTCTGGGGATATCCCTACAGGTAAGTGTGAATCTAACAGTTGTGCCTCGCCATTTGCAGGTGACTCTGGCTATCCCAACCTCTCATGGCTACTGACCCCAGTGAGGAATCCCAGGACAAGGGCAGAGGAACACTACAATAAGGCACATGGGTGAACTAGGAGGATTATAGAGCCTCCTGAAGGCCAGGTTCTGGTGCCTCCATATGACAGGTGGTTCCTATTCTACTGACCAAAGAAGGTGTGCCAGATCATCATGGCCTGCTCTATGCTTCACAACTTAGCTTTGCGATGACAGGTGCCTTTTCTGAAGGAGGATGGTCCAGATGGAGGTGTTGAGGCAGCTGTGGAGCCTGTGGACAGAGAAGACGAGAAAAGCAGAAGAAGAGGACATCGACAACAGGAACTCTGTGATCCTGCAATACTTCCAGTGAGATACAGGTAAGAAGACAAACCTGCCTATTACATGTACTTTAATACTACTACCTCTCTACCGTCTGTCCTTTTCACCCAGTGTATGGTCACTGAGTTGTCACTTTCCCTCACGATTTCACAGATGTGGGTCCCACTGAGTGACATCTGCTTTGTTTCCTCATGGACTACAGCTGTGTGACATTGGTATGTTGACATTACAAATGAAAGAGCATTTTGTCACTGTAATTGCTAATACACTATTTTGAAATCACAGACAGACTCCAGATTGTTTTGTGCTTTAAGGGTGTTTTTTAAGTGCTCAATATTGGAGGGGGTTGTAAAATGGTGAGGGGTGATGGTGGAGGAATGTCCATGGCAGAGTCCAGTCTATTAGTCTCACAGGTGCATTGTCCAAAGGGGCAGAGGAAGTGGAGCTGGGGCAGTTTGAGGATGGACAGGGTGACAAGGTGGGACAAAAGGATGACATTTAGGGTGGTCTTGTTTCTTGGCGGGGGTCTTGGCATCGTTCTCTGTCTTTGTCCTGGATCTCAGGGACCGTTTGCTGGGTGGTTCTCCCTCTGCAGGGGGTGGGGTGCTGGTGTGGTGGTCCTGTGGCGGTGCCTCCTGTCCACTAGCGCCGGTGGAGGTGGTGGGCAGTTCATCGTCCAGGCTAGTGTCAGGGGCCCCTTGTTGTGCCACAGTGTCCCTCCTGGTGTTGAGAACTTCCTTCAGCACCCCTCCGATGGTGCCCAGGGTGGAATTGATGGATCTGAGTTCCTCACTGAAGCCCAATTACTGTTCCTCCTGCAGGCGCTGGGTCTCCTGAAACTTGGCCAGTTCCGTTGCCATCGTCTCCTGGGAATGATGGTACGCTCCCATGACGTTGGAGAGGGCCTCGTGGAGAGTGGGTTCCCTGGGCCTGTCCTCCCCCAGTCGCAAAGCAGCCATCCCAGTTCCCCTATTTCCCTGGGCCTCTGTCCCCTGAACGGTGTGCCCACTGCCACTGCCCCCAGGTCCCTGTTGTTGGGGTGGTGGGTAGCCTGGGTTCCCTGTAGAGGTGGACACACTGCTGTTTGATGTGTCTGGGGGACAGAGGTATGGGCCCGCTGGGTGGGTGCTGTGCTGGTGTTTCCAGAGGGGGGCAAGCTCTGTAGTGGCCTGTGCCAATGTGAGGGGAACCGACTGTCCCAAGGTCCCAGATGGGCCGGGCTGGTCGTCTAAATCCAGTTGGACAAAGCTGCTGTCATCACTGTGGGCCTCTTCTGTTGGTGGTGTGGACATGTGTAGACCCTCCTGTGCGGTGACGTTGGGTAGGGGTCCTGCAGTGGTGTAAAAGCATGATTATTGCATCTGGGTGTACCATGGTGTGCAATGGGTGGGTGACCGTGTACCCCAGTGCTTGCATTCCTGTGTGGGACCTTGTGTGATGATGGTTTAGGGGGGTGTATGGGTATGTGCAGTGGCCATGCATTGGTGATGGGTGTCCATGCTTTGTTGTTGCATGCAGGGCTTGGTGTTGGGATGTGTGGTTTGTGATATTGTCCATTCCTCCAGCTACTCCTTCGAGGCCCTCAGGATGCTGAATAGCCAAGACATGCTCCTCCCATGTTGTTAGTTGTGGGGGAGGAGGTGGGGGTCCACCTCTGTACTGCGATGTGGTGTCTTGAGACCACGGAACTCACCTTCCCCGTAGGTCGTTCCACCTCCTCCTGATGTCATCCCTATTTCTTGGGTGCTGTCCCACTGCGTTGACCCTGTCCACTATTCTTCACCATAGCTCCATCTTCCTAGCTATGGAGATGTGCTGCACCTGTGATCCGAATAGCTGTGGCTGTACCCGGATGATTTCCTCCACCATGACCCTGAGCTCCTCCTCCGAGAACCTGGGGTGTCTTTGCCGTGCCAATGGGTGGTGTGGGTGATGTGTGGGGTGGTGGGTGTTGTGATATGTGGGGTGATATTTAGTGGTGTGTTGTGTGAGGTGCGTGGATGTTATGTGGGTGATGGTATTGTGTGCCTGTGGATGCTTGGTTGTAGATTGTAGAGTCTCTGGCCTTCTGTCGCAATTGTGGTCGTAGGGGTTTGTGGGTGATGTGGGTGTGTGTTTTATATTGTATTGAGTGGTGTGTGTATGTGTATCAGGTGTGTGTATTTTGAATTGTCCAATGTGGTATTTTTTTGTAAATGTGTGTGTATTTTGAGCGTGGCGGTGTGTACCGCCAATGGAATACCGTGGTTGAAAGACTGCCACATGGATTCGCGGGTCGTGATAGTGTGGGCGTATTTCTGTTGGCGTGACGGTAGAGCTTTTGTGATCGCCAATTTATCACTGACCTTTGGTGTGGCGGACTTGTGTGGGTGTCTCAATTTTGGTGGATTCCGAGCTGTGGGTCATAATAACCGTGGTGGAATTCCGCTGCTGCGGTGGTGTGTTGGCGGTCTTCTGCACGGCGGTAAGCGGCTTTTACTGCCAATGTTGTAATGAGGGCCAAAATGCTTTTGGGTGGGGTTCCTATTCGGCAACAGAGCCTAATGGTCAGGGTGTCCCTACCCCGGACGCTTTTCTTTTTTAATCCTTTTTTCTGTGACTGGGCTGATGCAAAATCTCAAGACGGCTGACAACACTTCCTGGTTGAAGTGTTGACAACCAATCAGATATCTGCAAGGGGACAGTCGGATCCATGGGGGATCTGCATCCTTATATATCTATATTTTTTCAACTCTCATTTCTCCAAAACTACTGACCAGATTTACAACAAATCACAAAAAGCATGCTTTTGGGGCCAATATCTACTGTTTTGCCAAATTTGGTGTAATTCCATTCAGCTGTTCGGACTGTAGTTGTGTTCAAAGATTTGAAAAATCTTATTGACATAGAATAGGGGAAAAGTGTTTTGGGACCCCTCTTTTTCTCAGCAAAAAAGAATAGAGGACTCTGGTCTCTGGACTCTTAGTTCCCAAGTTTAGGTATATATATATATATATATATATATATATATATATATATATATATATATATATATATATATATATATATATATAAATACACATATATTGGGCCGGTGCCAGGCAAGAGGGTGTAGGACTCCAAGATGCTGCTTAGAAAAGTTTATTTAATGCTCACGCATATCGACCAACACGGTCTTCGTCACAGCACAAAAAGTGGAACTAAACGTCATTACCTTTAAAGACACACCCACATTTTGTTTTAAAGTAAACATTAAGAAAATACTTAAAAGTGTATTGCTTCAATGCCCTTGAAAAGGCTGTCACAATGAATAATTGCTGACAGTTACTTGCAACTAAGTATCACCGTAAGATCATTTCCAACAGAACAAAAAGACTAAACTAAATTATTTCTTCACGAAAATTAAATACATTTAAGACATTCTCTTAATGTTGTCTTCCATGCATTTCATACAAAGACTATATATCCGTACAACCAGGCCATGTGGCGTTTTCAGGGACAATAAAATGAAACATTTGTCAGGCAGAAAGTATCAAGCCCAATGGCCCGTATATCAGTTCTAACAATTACTTGCTACAAAGTTTCACTGCAAGATCATTTCCACAGAAAAGCAAAATTAAACTAAAACTATCTGTTCACAAAAATTACATACATTAAAAACATTCTTTTAACATTGTCTGACAAAAGGTCATAGATAAAAACAAATTTGCCTAGATAATAATGGTATACACTATAAATATTTTATACGAAGAATGTACCTATACACCGAAAGAAGTGGCATTTTTTAGGCGCAATACAGGTAAATAACTGGCAGGCAGCACGATATTGAGCACAGTGGCCCAGATAGCTAAAGATTATTCCGTGATATCACCAAAGAACCCCATGATCAAAGGGCAACAAAACAGTAAAATAAGGATTGATTAATGTAAACAAAAATGTATTAACCCACAAATATACCGAAGGGAAAAACTTTAAACAAACATACAGAGCAAAGATTCATCATAGAGTTGAAGCATGTTATAACCATCATCATCATCATGTACGGAGGAAAAGTGTCCAACGGTTCACATTTGTGGAGGGCATACCCTGGTAACTGAAACAGCTTTACCCCAAATGTACATGAAGCGCTTCATCCACATTGAGTCCTCCAGAGTACTTGATCCCAAGCTTAATTATATATTCAGATTCTAGTCTCCTCAAAGTCTTCTCTCTGTTTCCTCCTCTGACACTTACAGGTACCCTGTCAATACCTAAAATGGAAATCTTTTCATTGCTTGGTTCATGCTTCTTGCGCCAGTCCCTCACCACCAGATGGGAAGGATCATTGTATGCAATGGCTCCTTAATGTTGGAAAAATCTTTTTTAATAGGGAAGATCGTACATCCTACATAGTTCAAACCACAAGGGCAAACCAAGACATAAACCACATAATCACTGTTACAATGAATACACTTGTTATCTTCACCTTTCTATCAGTGGGTAAAAGATAAACTTTTCTGTTCATACTATACCTACATGCTTTACATTTGCCACACTTGAAAAAGTCCTTTTGTTCCTGTAACCAATTGCTGTTTCTTCTTCTGTTGAAATGGCTACGAACCTAAATATCCTTTAAGGAGCTACTCTTCCTATACATGACTATAGGGCGTGGTGTTACCAAACTTCCAGTCATTTGATCTGACATCATCAAATGCCAATGTCTGTTTAAAATATATCTGACTTTTTCCGATTCATTCTCAAAAGTGGTAATCAACCGAATCAAATTACTGTTTTCATTCTTCTTGATCTTTTTATCTCTAGTCATCAAAAGGCTGTCTCTAAGAATAACATTTACTTTTTTGATTGGCACTTTGATTTGATGACATTCCTAGGATGCCCCCCAGCTCCGAATCTTTTAGCCATAGCATCTTGTTCCAATGGCTTTCTTCTTGAACTTTGTGAGTAACTCATAGTCTTTTTACTATGTTTGAGGCATTTTAATTGTTTTCAAGGGAGGTGGTGCACTTCAGTTTCTTTGTCATTGAGGAAGATCTCTGGGAGATCGAAACGCATCGCCATTAAAATGTCGTTATCACAGAGAAACAAGCCTGTGGTGTGCGTTTGTTTAGGTATCGGTGACGGTGGTACCTTGAGTCATCTTTCATTGAATTAAGTGGTGGCCGGTTTCCGCTTGCTGCACCGACCCCGCCAAAGTGGAAGCAGCTGGGGAATGCCAGCAATTGTGTTATATATATATATATATATATATATATATAAATATATATATATATATATATATATATTGCTAAAAATAAAGGTTACGTAGATGTTATGGTTAGGTTCTAAATTTACTCGTACAAAAAGGTAGAGATGAAGCAGTTACGGTTACCTGAGCTGACTATAACTTGCACTCCTGTAATGCACTGCATATGACCTAATATATTACATCACTCATGACATGGTCAGTGACATCACTGATGATGGGGTCTCTAGTTGACAGAGATGTACACCCTTGTCCAAGTAGGGACCACAATCCTAGTCAGGGTAAGTCACACACAATCCAAATTATCCTATGCTCACCTTCTGGTAGCTTTGGTCTGAGCAGTCAAGCTTAACGTAGAAGGCAATGTGTAAAGTATTTGTGCAATAACTCATACAGTAACACAGTGAAAACACCACAAAAATACAACACACAGGTTTAGAAAATAGTTGATATTTATCTAAATAAAATAAGGTCAAACCGATAAAGATAAGCACAAGTTGAAATATTACTTTTGCAGGCTTAAAAAGAGTCTTAAATCTTAGAAATCAATGGTTGTCTCTTGATTACACAAAGTACCTAGTTTGCGTAAAAAATAACACGCACAGAGACCGCAGAGGAGAAGATGCGTGGAAAATAAGGGGTGCGTCAGATTTTTCGACGCGGCACAGATGTTGCGTCGTTTCTTTTCACGCTGCAAGCGGCTTTGCGTCATTTTTTGGCGCGCGGTCTTGGTTCCTCACTGCGATGCAGGGAGCTTTGCGATGCCCAGGGACAATGCAAGAAAATCCTGGGCATGCTGGAAGAAGTCACAGGCATTGTGCCGATCCGGTAGGGTGATGTGTAAAATTTTCTGTCGCACGGTAGGCGCTGCATCTATTTTCCACTTGGGGAATCAGCTACGTCATTCCAGTTCGGCTTTGTATCGATCCGGTAGGGCTGTGCATCAAATTTTCTGTTACAAGGCAGGCGCTGTGTCAAATTTCCAATCGGGAAGTCAGGCTATGTCGTTTCGGTTCGGCTGTGCATCGATTTCTCTGTCGCAAAGCAGGCTGTGCATCGTTTCCGGCAGAGTGTACATCGGTTTTCGGTGCATAAGGAGTTTCCTGAAGTAATAAACCCTTTTTGGCCCTGAGACTTCAGAAAACAGGATGCAAGCTCAAACCAAGCCCATGGAGAGCACTTCTCAGCAAAGTCAGAGGTCAGCAGGGTAGCAGGGCAACAGCAGGCTAGCAGTCCTTCTCAGCAAAGCAGTCCAGATGAGTCCTTTGGGCAGCCAGGCAGTTCCTCTTGACAGGTTGCAGGTTCAGGTCCAGAAGTGTCTGAGTTGGTGGGGTCAAAGACTCAGTCTATATACCCAAAAATGCCTTTCAAGTGGGGGAGACTTCAAATAGTGGTTTTGAAGTGCACAAGTTACCCTTTCAGTACAGTTCTGTCTGCCAGGGTCCAAGAAGGGGGTATGGCAGTCTATTGTGTGAGGCAGGCCACTACCCTTTGAAATATAAGTGTAAGGCCCTTCATCCTTCCAACCCAGGAAGACCCAGTCAGTATGCAGATGAGTGCAGGTGTGACTAAGTGTCCAGTGTTTGTGGTTGTCTCTGTGAAATGCACAAGGAAGCTGCCAACCAGCCCAGCCCAGACATTGATTGGAGACAGGCTGTAAGGCACAGACGGTTATTAAGTGCAGTGAAAGGCTCACTTTCTAAAAGTGGCATTTCTAAAATCGTAATATAAAATACAACCTCACCAATAATCAGGATTTTCTATTGCCATTCTCGTCATACTAAATATGACATAGTTACACCTTTCTGATCAGAATCTACCACTCAAACAGTATATGAGGGTAGTCCTAGTGCCAGCCTGTAAAAGGAGCACAACTCACAGTAGTGGAAAATGAATTTAGGAGTTTTCCACTACCAGGACATATAAAATACACATGTACATGTCCTGCCTTTTACCTACAAAAAACCCTGCCCTATGGGTTACCTAAGGCCTACCTTAGGGGTGACTTATATGTAGAAAAAGGGGGGTTTAAGGCTTGGCAAGTACTTTTAAATGCCAAGATGAAGTGACAGTGAAACTGCACACACAGGCCTTGCAATGGCAGGCCTGAGACATGATTTAGGGGCTACTTATGTGGGTGGCACAATCCATGCTGCAGGCCCACTAGTAGCATTTGAATTACAGGTCCTAGGTGCATCTACTGCACTTTACTTGGGACTTACACGTAAATTAAATGTGCCATTTGGGTATGAGCCAATGTTACTGTGTTTTTAGGGAGAGACCACATGCACTTTACCACTGGTTAGCAGCGGTAAAGTGTCCAGAGTCCTAAAGCAAAAATTAGGTCAGAAAAAGAAGAGGAGGAAGGCAAGTTTTGGTTTGAACCTTCAGAGAGGCCATTTCCAAAGGATAACATCTCATATTACATCACTGATGACATCATCCAGTGAGTGTGAGTGGATATATTGATGTGTCAATGGATGTGTGAGTCGGTCTATGCATGAATGAGTTGTTGAATCATTTGCTGTATTGGAGACTGAATGGATGTGTAAGTTGCTGTATGGGTCTTCAAGTGACTGTGTGAGCAGCTGCATTTCATTGAGTGAATGGGTTTGTGGGTAACTGTATATTTGAGATAGTGGGTGTCAGAGTGCTTGTCTGGGTAAGTGAATGGGTGTCACTGTATTGGTGAGTGACTTAGTGAGCCAGTTACCCCATGGGTGACTCGGTCAGTTTCTGAATGGCGGTAAGTATGACTGAGTGGATGTGTCAATGATTGTATGGGAGAGTCAGAGGGTCTATGAGTGGCTGCATCCTAAAATGAGTGGTTGTGTCAGTTTTTAATTAGACTATTGAGTGGATGTGTGAGAACTTGTGTTGGTCAGTGATTGGCCCTGTGAGTGGCTGCATGGGTGACTGAGTGGGAATTTGAGTATTCAGAGTGGCAAAGCTCTATGGTTTCCATTCTGATCACGTGACTGGAATGAATCCATGGTTCAGATCTGCGGATTTAAGATATTTAAAAAAAAAATTACAATATGCACAACATTATTTCCCATATAAACAAAAGTCAGAACATATTTACAATTCACAAACATACTTGAGTTATTTGCAATAAAAATGCAAAACCTAAATTACACTTTTCGTGGAACTGCAACTACAGTTCGGAACCGTGGAGACGCTCGATGTATAAAGAGTAATCTGGCATTTCATTGGTTACTTTTGAACCACACCTAATTTTGGGTAGACCCACTCCCTAAAACAGTTATTATTCTGTGAGCTCTTGAGGGAGATGAATCTCAGCTATGGTCCTCATGCCATAGATATTTCCAGAATGGCTGAAGAAAGTGCTCCACCACCAGATGGAGATTCTAAAGATATTTCTGAAGAAGATGATTCTCAACAGTTGTCTTCTTCATCTATAAAAGAGAGCGATATATGGACATTTTTTACCATACCTAGTGGGGAATAAAAGTGAGTGCAAGAATTGTGAAAAGCAACCTCTGTGAAAAAAGCTCTCGCATGGTACATCAAAGAAATAGAGCCACGGAACGTCGAGTTTGTCAAAGCATCTGCGCACAATCCAAAAATGGGCATATCAATGAATGATGAGAGAAAAAGAACTGACACATTTCGATGCAGAACCTGGTTCATCATCATCTAGCCATGCTACTGCTCAGAATATCAGTATGCCAGCCACCTGCATTGAATGAGGTCAAATGGTAACATACTGCAGCATCTGCCATTGTCTTGTGATTTAAAAAGTTGAAAATGTCAACAATTTCTTTTTACTGGTCAAAAACCACCATTGATAATTTTTTTCCCACAATGTTTTTTTCAAACTAGCTGTTATTGCACACTGTTGTGCTTTCATAATGCAAAAGTATTGCATTTAAGTTTTTACCAAGTTCCCAATAGACTTTCAGAAAAAAAAATATTCTATAAAAAACTACAAAAAAACGGTTCTTGCTAGAACCACCACTGAATCAAACAAGAGCTGTCTTTATTACTCATCAGTATTTTCAAACCTGTGTGAGTGCATATATAACTTCATTTCCATATATAATTGTATATATCATTTTCTGTCTAGGTGTCTCAATCCATCCAAAATTGTGTTGTTGGGTGTGATAGTGTATGTATAAATCCGATCCTGGCTATGTCAGTGTATTTGATAGTGTTTACCTATATGTTTGAATGGAAGAATTACTATATAACTGGCTTTCTTGGTTTCTGCATTAGTGTCTGCCTGGGTCTCTCAGTGTATGCATCAGTATGTATCTCAGTGTGTTAATTTGTGTATTAATGTGTCTCTGGATCTAATAATCTATACATCAGTGTGCATCCCAGTGTGTCAGTGTATGCAATAATGTGCACCTGGGTGTATCAGTGCATCATGATTTTGTATTTGGGTGTCTAAGTGTCTTCATTAGTATTTTTATGGCTATATCAATAAATGCACTAGTTTGTACATGGATGTCTAAGTGTGTGCATCAGTTTCTGCCTGTTACATTAGTGTGTGCCTAAATGTGTCAGTGTATGTATTAGGATGTATCAGTGTGTAAATCAGTGTTCTTGTGGGGTTGTCAGTGTATGCAATGGTGCGTCAGTTTATAGATTATTGCGTACCTTTGTGTATTTTTAGACTTTAAAAAACATAACTACATAGCAAGTTATTTCAAATTAACATTACTATGTGTGGTAGTCACTAGCAATATTAACTAAGCTCTGTCACCTATAGTTCTCAAATTATATAAAGAATATTCGAGGTTTTTATTGCAATTAATGTGTATGAATCATACTACTATTTTAAAAAGTGTCTGTAAACATCACCCTTGTTAGGCCGCATGCTATCAGAAGCTACACTCATCGATTAAAGAGGACTATAGTATATCATCAGTTTTTTATCTTCAGTAAATGTATATTGCAATTCACCGATTGTAATGTCCATTTTCAGTTTTGTAGTATGTGTCCAATTTCCATCCAATACAAAAATACAATTCTACATTTAAAATCCCATAGGAATACTTTACCCTTGTTAGGCTGTATGATGCCTTATATTCTAGTTTTAAAACTCACATCCATTCAATGTTCCATTCCTCCAGTAGTAATCTTCTTTAGAACTTTGGTTCAAGAAAACAAGATAAGAATTTGGTAATTTATATGGTAATCACTGCTTAAATGTAAGCTTATTGTCAATGCATTCTGTCCATCCAGTTGTATTCTTCATGTAAATGGTGTAGTGTCCAGACATAACACTTACTCCCTCATGGAAAATAATCACTGTGCAGATATGTGACTTACTGGAAATTGAGATTTGCCCTGCTTTAACATTTGCGATTTGAGTTTTCATTTAGTTTCATCTGCTTTACATCATTGTAGCATCAATATGACATACTTCCCAGTTTTTCTTAAGCTCAAACTTGAAAGGAGGTCTGAGTTGCACTTCATGCATGCATTATTTTGTGAAGCATCTTTAACAATTTTTCAAATCTGACAGTTTTTCAATCTGGTAGCGGTAGGTAGATAAATCGCTCTGAATCTATTTCTGTTGTTGTACAAAAGAAACAATTTTCACTGTCATGCTGCCATGAGTAACTTAAACCAAACAGTTCATCCATAGGTACCATCTTCTAAAATCCCTAGTCAGATCTTTTGCATTTTTTATTTTGGTAAAGTAGTAGTTTTTTATAAACAGGATACTGCTCTAGGTGGGGAGCATAGAGGGTTCTCAAACGGTTGTACTCCAGTACACAACTGGAATCAGCATTTACTTTGCTGTCATCAAAGCCTATTAGATACAAACCAGACACATTTCTTATGCAAGATAATGGTACAAAAGACATACTTTCCTTAAATACAGTCCTATGCATATTAATAAATGTTGCATCTACACTTAAATCTTGAAACTTATGTTTTGTTACAGCATAAGCTAGATATATAGGAAATTGCTCTCTAAATAACTACAGGTCTTTCACAAGAAACCCGCAACAGATCTTGCTAACTGTTTTACATTTTCAAGATAATCAAATTTAATTGCCAGATACTGAACTTCACTTCTGTTTGGGTATAGAATAAAATCTATTATTATTCAAATAGCTCCATTAACTAATCCTTTTTCAACATTTAAATTACGCCGAAAATTACTCTACAGTTCTTACAAACACTTTTCTAATCCCCAAGTTTTGGAACAGATTTTTCAAAATAATCAAGCTTTGACTGTAGTTTATCATTCAATAGTATTGTTACTCCTGTTAGACCTGGCATCCTTGGCATTGTCTCCTCTGTGATTTTGCCAAATTTTCCATGTTGTGACTGTGTGCTGGACTTTCTTTTTGTTGTTTTTTGGAACACTTGGCACTTTACCACTGCTGACCAGTGCTAACCAGTGCAAGTGCTCTCTGTGTGAACTGTATTTGTAATCGGATTTTCCATGATTGGCATATTTGATTTACTAGTAAAACCCTTGTAAAGTGCACTAGAGGTGCCCAGGGCCTGCAAATCAAATGCTACTAGTGGGCCTGTAGCACTGATTGTGCCCCCCACATGGGTAGCCCTGCAAAAATGGCTCAGACCTGCCACTGCAGTGTCTGTGTGTGCAGTTTTAAACTGACAATTCAACGTGGCACATGTACCCACCTGCCATGCCCAAACTTTCCCTTTATGTACATGTAAGGTACCCCCAAGGTAGGACCTAGGTAGCGCCATGGGCAGGGTGCAGTCTATGTTAAAGGTTGGACTTGTACTGGTCTGTTTTACATGTCCTAACAGTGAAATACTGTCTAATTTGTTTTTCACTGTTGCAAGACCTATCTCTCTAACAGGTTAACATGGGGACTGCCTTTAAATATCTGTTACGTGCAGTTTACCATTGGGAGCAGATAGAGATATGGAGGTTGGTGTTTCTGATCTCACAATTTAAAAATACACCTTTTGAAAAAGTTGGTTTTTAGATTTTCAGTTTAAAATTGCCACTTTTAGAAAGTGGGCATTTTCTTAAATAACCGTTCTGTGTCTCTCCACGCTTGTATATTCCATGTCTGGGTCAGTCTGACAGTTGGGCTGTTGTGAATTCCCTCTAGACAGTGACACAAAGGGAGCTGGGTTGTAGCATGCATATCCTGATGAGTCTCCTGGGCTAGAGTGGGAAGGGAGGAGCTTACACTTACACTTGAAAGGGCTGTACGTGTCCTCACACAATGCAGTCTCCAAACCCCTGGTGTGTATCTGCGGCCAGGCCTAGAAATGGAGGATCCTGTGAACAACAGAGACTTTCCTTTGATATTTGCCTACTTCAATGGCAGAAAGGGGTATTAGTATTGAACCCAAAACCCCAGATTTTTAGAACACTTGATCAAGAGGAACCTCTGTCAAGGAGAAGAGCTGGAGGAAGAATACTGCCCCTTGGCTGTGTGTGCTTAGCTTGATTGGCCTGCAGTTGCTGCTTCTGCCTTAGAGAGCAAAAAGGATGCCTGCTTCCAATCCAGAGAGGACCTGGCTTGGCAGTTCGGGTTGCAGTGTTTCCATAGGGAACAGGGTCAAAGCTGATTTGCATATGGCTGGGTCCAAACTGAGGTGGCATGGTGAGCAAAAGAATTGATGGACTAAACCCATATCCGTGACTGGGTGTGAATGTTTGAGTGGTTCTGCATTCTGTCCATCATTTGTGTTTGTTTACTTCTGCCTTAGAGAGGGCAAAGACTGGACTTTGCTGTGTATCCTGCTTGTAAGGTTTCTCCAAGGGTTTGGACTGAGCTTGCATCATGCTAAGAAGTTTCAGGGACAGCCAAGATTTCAACTACCAGCCTTTGAGTTCACTTGCTGTGGACTCTAACTCGCCAAGGGATGCCTACTCCAGTCTCTGGGCCCTTGTGAGTGAAAGCTGGTGAAAAACCAAGAAAAACCAAGCGCACCAACTTTGGATGATGCTCGGACTGACGCTGCTGCCGGATCCTGCGTCACCTCCTGCAGCAAGGAACCGACGCCTCACACCAAAGCCTCCATTCCTCTGCTCTGAAGCATCAGAACCAATGCCGAACAGGATCCAGCGACACCTTTCCTCACTTTCATAAGGTACTGCACCTGGGGGTCCATGCGACTCTGTGACCGGCGCGATTGGTGTCAATTTGTTGGGAATGACTTTGTAACAATCCTGTGATATCACCAAATTTAAACATTTGTGTTTCTAAGCACTATATTGAAGTTTAATCTTAAAAAAATCATAGTTTGCTTGAGTATGTTGTATTTTTGTCACTTTGATCTTGTTTGATTTAGATAACTATTGGCTATTTTTCTAAACTGGTGTTGTGTCCATTTTGTAGTGTAGTTCAATGTGTTACTGTATGTGTCCGTATAAATACTTTGCACATTGCCTCTGAGATAAGCCTGACTGCTTGTGCCAAGCTAGCAAGAGGTTGAGCAGGGGTTATCCTAGGCATGTATCTCCCTTACACTGACCAGAGTGAGGGTTCCTGCTTGGACAGAGTGCATACTGACTGCCAGCCACAGACCCGATTTCTAACAGTTCCATTTTAGAAATTGATATCAACTCTAATATTTGTTCATTCTGTAGTTGTAGTAATTGTTCATTAAAGTTTGTGCATTCTTTAATGGTAGGCATTAAGCAGAGAATTGACGTATTTTCTTGAATCAATTAAAAAATTAGCTCTGCTGAACTGTTTTTAAAAAAAAATATGTTCTTCATAAGTTGTTTTTCCAGGCAGCGTTTTCCTTCTTTTTACAGTATTCCAACTCTAATATCCTTCAAAATACTTCCATGTTTCTTACTAGATGCTTGATGCATGTTTGTAATCAGTTCCTTCTATTAAAAATGTACCCAAATAATTACATTTCCAATGCTTCCTGAAGACCTATGAGTTTCTTCACGTGATAGAATCTTGAATATAGGTTTTCCTTTCAGAGGGGTAAGTTGTAACAAATCAACAAAAACAATCACGTGCTTTCCTCCAAAGAGAACATCATAATCAGTTTTTAATATCTGTTGCATTCTCAAATGCACAAAGGTAAGCATTAAGTTTGACACCATGCTCACCTCATCAATAATTAAAAGCTTTAGGTCCAGATTTATGCTTTTTGCCGCAAAACTGCGTTAAAGCAGTTTTGCAGCAAAAAGTTCAGCGCCGGCTTGCGTCATTTAACAATGCCAGCCAGGTGCCTCTAACCAGACTAGCGTCATTTGCTGGCACACAAACACCAAAAACATGTCTCCTGTCTTAGGAAAGACGGAGTCATGTCCACCACACTAATTGCCAGCATAGGGGACAAGTGTCCCCTGCGCATTGGCACTGCACCCTGTGCCATGCACGGGCCCCAAGTTAGGGCACCCGATGCACTTTAACAAAAATTTAAAAATACTTCCCAATAATTACCCTACTTACCTGGGATGGGGTCCCCCATCCTCTGCTGTCCCTCTGGTGTGGGTGGCAGTGTTTCTGGGGTTTGGGAGGACACCTGTGGACGCATTCCATGGTGTTTTACCATGGAAATGGGTCCACAGGTCCCCTAAGGCCTAGTCTGACCCAGGCATTAAATAATGGTGCAAAGCAAGCTTTGCACCATTATTTAGCCCCTCCTCCCACCCGTGCATCATTTTAGCACGGAGATAAATATGGGGCTATGGGGATAGCACAATTTTTTTTTAGATGGGAATGCCTCCCTTGCATTTTATTGACGCATGGTAGGTGCACGCATCCAAAAAATGGTGCAAACTCCTATATTTCGACATTAGACATGTCTACTATCAAAATATAAATATGGAGTTAGGTTTGCACTGAATTTGCGTAAAAAGATTGGTGCAAATTTGGTGCAAACAGAGTATATATATGGCCCTTAGTTTCTTCAAAACTCTAGAAACTTCATGGCAAGCTTCACCAGATAACGTTTGGTATTCAAATTTATTGTTGTGTTCTACTGGGAGCATTAGTAGACAATGCAGGGTAATTCCTTTAATATTGTGTGCAGCTAATCCAGTAGGATGAAATGGAGTCTGTATTCTTCTGAAGATATGTTGTTAGAACTTGTATTAGAAAGTTTATTTCAGTACCTGAAATAAACCTTTCCGCTGACATATAAAAGAATTGGTTTAAAACTTGAACACTAACATTGATTGCTTTCATGCAGTATGCCGTGGTCTATTTTTCCTTTGACTTCCATATATATTTCTTTCTGCTCACTATTGAGTTGGTCTACTAAATCTTCCAACATAACATTTTCTTCCCTTGTTGCATTGCTGTCTCAACTTCATTCATTGCTATGGCAGCTTCACTTTCTATTACTTACTATCCAAGAGGATCTTTACTAAGAAGTGCAGAACCTTGGCTGCTTTGTGAACTTTCCTTTGCAATCTCAGTAACAAGTGTTTCTTCTTGCTCAACTTCATCTTTTAACATTTTCATAAAGCTTGGAAATATTGCACGCCGAATAGTGACAGCATTGAAAGAGTATTCATAGCAGTCAAATTGTACAAGTAACCATGTTCAGATCGCCAAGGTTTGAATAGCTGAAGAAGTGGCAAGTAGAAAAATTCTCTTTTTCAGAAGTTTTCTATGGTTTATTGAGTTACCCTTTGCATGCAAAACTAAACAACCATCACAACCAGTTACGCTATGTTTGCCTTCATCAATATTTTCTGAAACATTATTTCTACACCTATAGTGTTGTAGAATTTCATAAAGACAAACATTTTCAAGGTGTACACTTCTTTTTGGATAGTATGTGTCTAACATATTTGTTTCCACAATATCTGCACTCTCTGGATGAAATTCTGCTCAGTACTGAAATTCTGCAAAAGATTTCAAAACTCTGTTCTATGTGTTCGCAAGGCCTAGGCTAACCCAAACAATTCCTCCAGACTTTGAGGACAAGCTAGCTGATCCCAACCTATCACAACACGCATAGGAACCTATCTCTCTGTGTGAATGCATTTTCAAGCTGAAACTGTACAATTTCTTTGATAGAGACTTTTCTGCAGAAATATCCTCCCATGTTTACTTCATCTCCATTTTTTCTGACTTAGTGATGTATGAAGTGACATATCGAGCAACAGCAATGGAATTGTCACCAGCAAACTGTGTGTCCATATTTGCATTCCATAATTTCAGGTTGAAAGGAGTATAATCATTAATATATTTGGAAAACCTCTGCTCTTCTCAGATTGTATGTATTTTTTGGTGATTTTCTGGTGAGTGTGTGCCACACAGCAGGCTTAAAGCTGTTAATTCTTCATTTAGAGAGGATATGCCTCTCTAAATGAATCCAAAATGATATCCAAAATGATATCTGATATAAAACTTTCCTTTGCATGGATATCATTGGCAACAATATTTGCTACACTTATGTGTTTGGAAATGTATAACCTGTTGTTTTAAATGTTTGTTATGATTGTCATCTGGAATACCATGTGTAACATACTGCTCTATAAAAGACAGCACACACTCATCAGGGTCAGTTCCAAATTTTGGGGCTCCTTTTATCCATAGTAGCACGTGTATATGAGGGGCTCATCTTGCTTGGTATTCTTTTCTCCAAAAATATCTGTAACTTCTCCAAGAGGAGGATTTATTTTATTGCATATGCATAGCTTGAAACTTGTGATTGAAATATATACAAACATTTGCTGGATCCAAAGGACAAACTTCTCTTACTGTCTTCAAATGGCTATCCTTTATGTTAGAATTTGTTACTCTTAGTAAATCATCCCAAGCATATTCTGCACAACTAAGTGTTACAAACCAAGTAGGAGGACCTAGATTACGTAGCATACATTTAAGTTCTCCATGATGACCATACCTTCTATCTTATCTACAAAATCACTCTCAGATGACAGATGGAATATATAAGGAATACATTGTCAAAACCTAGGTTCATCTGAATATAGTCTTATTAACCTATACTCAGCTGCTGGTATTTGTACAGGTCGGTCATCAAAATGTCCATCTACTATTATAGGAAATAGATGTACTATTTAATCTTCAACACATGTTACATCTCAGTAATATCAGCGTTACTATAAAAAATGTTATTTTCTATTAAATATATTGTAGATGCTTTCACTTTATTGACATCTACTAATTCTTGTCAGATCCTTTTACGTTTTGTGGGAACTCCTTTTACTAGAATAATCAGTGGTTCATTTTCATCTTTTTCAACACCCACAGTATCAATAATTTATTTTAAAATCTAGAGGTAAATATACTACTCTTCACTTGAGACCCTTTTGTAGTTCAGTTGGTGGCAGTTCCCTGTATCTGGCTCTATTCAAACAATTGCTTGAAATGGATGAACAGTTTGTTAATAACATTGATTCATATACATTTAATTCATTAGGTTCATCTGGCTTAGGTACCAAATCTAATTTGATTTGAATTGCTCTAGCTGGCATTTTATTCTCTTGTAAATTATCATGTCAATATTTACATATAGTTTGCTTTCTATATAAATCAAAGTGTACTTCTACAAATAGATTTGCACCAAATTCCTGCCACTTATCATTCTCATCTTCTTCAGTTTTAGAAACTATATATACATAACGAGTTTGGTTTTTGAAGTGAGTAGGTCGACAAGAGACACAAATATACTCAGGCTTCTCAGAACACACTGACTGAATTTGTCTATTTCTTTTCAAAATGTCTCAATATTAAATTTCTGTGTCTATTTCCTGTACAGCTTCAATCATTATCAGGTCATTTTCCCTAGTGTCTTCTTCAGGGCCAAAGAAACTGAATTGAGGCCCTTATTATGACTTTGACGGTCCTTGTCAAAGACTGCCAAAGCTGCTGCAGTCAACAGACTACCAGTGCTGAAGGCCTGCTGACCACCGTATTAGGATACCTGATAGGACTTCCGCCAATTTACAGGCAGAAATCTGACTCGGTGACGAGGAGGTTCCACCACCAGCACCGCCACGGCAACAAGACACCACCCGCCTTATCATGTAATACAGCATGGCGGAGTCCTGCCGGCGGTGTTGATGGTGGAAAACAAAAGGACCAATCCCCTCCCGGATAACCACCTCGCTGGAAATGGTAAGTTGATCGTCCGAAAGGGGGGGTGGAGGGTGTTGGGTGCATGTGTGTGGTGTCTGAGTGTGTGTATGTATGTGTGCATGGAGGCTGTGTGTGTCTGCATGTATGCGGAGGGCAGGGGGGGTGTTGGGGTGTGAGTACATGTGTGTTTGTATGCAGAGGGGTGGGGGTATCTGTCTGAGTGCATGTATGTATGCAAATGGGGTGTCTGAGGGCGTGTTTGTGAGCGAGCGAGTGGGGGTGTCCGGATGTATGCGTGCAGTTGGGGGGTGTCTCCATGTATGCACAGCAGAGAGGGGGTGTCGGGTGTGAGTGAGTAGGTGTGTGAATTGGGATGCATGTGAGTGGGGGTGCATGTGTGCAAGTCTGTGAGTGAGTGGGAGTGTCTGTGTGCAAGTGGCCTGATGAGGGGTGTGTGTGGAAATGTGCAGAAGAGGGTGTCTGTATGCAAGTGTGCCAATGAGGTGAGTGTTTGCAAGTGTGCATATGCGGTGGGGGGAGTGTGTGAATGTATGCATGCATGGAGGGGTGGGGGTGTACATGAATGCAGAGGGGGTGGGGGTGTGAATGATTGCAGAGGGGGTGCATATGTGTGAGTGCGAGTGGATGTGTGTGTATGTCAGTGTGAGAACAGGTGGGAGAGTTTGTATGGGTATGTGCAGTTGGAGGGGTGTTTGTGAGTGTGTGGACATGTGGGGGGTACATGGAGGTGTGTGGACGTGTGGGGGGTTGCGGCTAGCGACAGGAATAGGGCTTCCTGTCACTGGGTGAGTTTTGGCCAGGGTTTTTGTGGCGGGCAACTGCCACGAAAATCCTGGCAGTTTGCCACCTCGTTATGTGCGCAGCGGACTGAGGCCTGCTGTCGGCCCGGGTGAGATCACCCCCGGCCACGTCAGTGCAACCACACCGGCAGGCCAGGCACCGTTGTGGCGGTTTCGCTTTGGCTAAACCCTACAACTTGTAACGTGGCAGTCTTTACTGCTGGGTTCGCGGCAGTAAGACTGCCGCCATGAGGCTGCGGGTCTGATGACCGCCAGCCTGGTAATGAGGGCCTCAATGTCTTCTTCTATCTTCAGAAACTTTCTCAACCTCTGCTATAGTACTGTGTAAGAGAGCGCTATTCAAATCTCCTAAACATGAAGCTTGAGTCTTCACATATTATAGGCACTCATTACAACATTGGCGGTAAATGGCGCTTACCGCCGTGCAGAAGACCGCCAACACACCGCTGCGGCCGAGGAATTCAGGTACAGCTATTACGACTCACAGCTCTGAATCCACCAAAATCCAGACACCCATACAAGTCCGCCACACCAAAGATCAGTGATAAACTGGTGATAACAAAACCTCCACCGTCACGCCAACAGGAATACGCCCACACAATCACGACCCACGAATCCACACAGCAGTCTTTCAACCGCGGCATTCCATTGGCGGTAAACACATCCGCACTCAAAATACACACACATCTACAAAACACAACCACATTGGACAATTCGAAATACACACACCTGATACACATACACACACCACTCCCACACACCCAATACAATATAAAACACACACCCACATCACCCACAAACCCTTCCAATCAGAACTGCAACAGAAGGCCAGAGAGAGACACCACCATCAACAAACTAGCATCCACAGGCACTCAATACCATCACTCACACAACATCCACACACCTCACACAACACACACAAACACATCCCCTCAAACATCACAACACACACCACCTCACAGATCACCCACACCACCCCATGGCACCGCAAAGAAACCACAGGTTTTCTGAGGAGGAGCTCAGGGTCATAGTGGAGGAAATCATCCGGGTAGAGCTGCAGCTATTCAGATCACAGGTGCAGCACACCTCCGTAGCTAGGAAGATGGAGCTATGGAGCAGAATCGTGATCAGGGTCAACGCAGTGGGACAGCATCCAAGAACACGGGATGACATCAGGAAGAGGTGGAACGACCTACGGGGGAAGGTGCGTTCCGTGGTCTCAAGACACCAGATTGCAGTTCAGAGGACTGGTGGTGGACCCCCACCTCCTCCCCCACAATTAACAACATGGGAGGAGCATGTCTTGGCTATACTGCATCCTGAGGGCCTCGCTGGAGTAGCTGGAGTAATGGACTCTGGTAAGTCAAATCTTAACTACCATATCCCCCACCCTACCTGCATGCTATCACATACCCCCACCCTCACCCTCACCTCCATCACTCCAACATCTCACATATGCCCCACTATCACAAACCACCCATCCCAACCCCAAGCCCTGCATGCAACAACAAAGCATGGACACCCATCACCTAAGCATGTCCTAAGCACCCACACAGACCCCAAAACAATTATCACACAAGTTCCTAGACAAGAATGTAAGCACTGGCGTACAGGGTCACCCACCCATTGCACACAATGGCACACACAGATGCAATAATCATGCCTTTACACCCCTGCAGGACCCCTACCCAACGTCACCGGACAGGAGGTTCCACACATGTCCACCCCCCACCACAGAAGAGGTCCACAGTGATGACAGCAGCTATGTCCAACTGGATCTAGATGACCAGCCTGGCCCATCTGGGACCTCAGGACAGTCGGTTCCCCTGACACAGTCACAAGCCACCACAGAGCCTCCCCCCTCAGGAAACACCAGCACAGCACCCACCCAGCGGGCCCATACCTCTGTCCCAAGGACACGTCAAGCAGCAGTGTGTCCACCACTACAGCGAACCCAGGCAAACCCACCAACCCAAGAACAGGAGGGACCTGGGGGCAGTGGGCACATGGTTCAGGGTACAGAGGCACGGGAAAACCGGGGAACTGGGAGGTCTGCTGTGCGACAGGGGGAGGACAGGCCCAGGGAACCCACTCTCCTCGAGGCCCTCTCCTCGAGGTACCATCATTCCCAGGAGACTATGGCAACGGTACTGGACAAGTTTCAGGAGACCCAGAGGCTGAAGGAGGAACAGCATTTGGGGTTCAGGGAGGAACTCAATTCCATCAACACCACCCTGGTCACCACTGTAGGGGTGCTGAAGGACCTTGTGAACACCAGGAGGGACACTGTGGCACAACAAGGGGCCCCTGACACTAGCCTGGACGATGAACTGCCCACCACCTCCCCCAGCGCTAGTGGACAGGAGGCACCACCACAGGACCAAGACACCAGCACCCCACCCACTGCAGATGGAGAACCACGCCGCAAACGGTCTCTGAGATCCAGGTCAAAGACAGAGAACAATTCCAAGACCCCCCGCAAGAAATGAGACCACCCCGAATGTCATCCTTCTGTCCCACTTTGTCACTCTGTCCATCCTTAAACTGCCCTAGCTCCACTTCCTCTGCCCCTTTGGACAATGCACCTGTGAGACAAATAACTGGACTCTGCCATGGACATTCCTCCACCATCACCCCTGACTATTTTACAACCCCCTCCATTATTTTGCACTTAAATAAACACCCTTGAATCAGAAAACAATCTGGAGTCAGTCTGTGCTTTCACAAATGTGTATTTGCAATAACTGAGGAAAATAGCAATGTCCATTGTATTGTCAAAATACTTATGTCACACAGCTCTAGTCCATGTGGTAACATAGCAGAGGTCACACTGTGGGAACCACATCTGTGAAATGGAAAGGCAAAGTGACAGGTCAGGATCCATACACTGGGTGAAAGTGGTGACAGACATACGATAGGTGTAACAATTTTATCAGATGTAGGAGACAGTGATGTCTTCTTACCTGTGTCACACTGGAAGAATTGCTGGATCATGTTGTTTCTGTTGTCGATATCCTCTTCTTCTGCCTCCTCTTCTTCACTGTCCACAGGCTCCACAGCTGCCACAAGACCTCCTTCTGAACCATACTCCTGCAGAAAAGGCACCTGTCGTTGCAAAGCCAAGTTGTGCAGCATACAGCAGGCCACGATGATCTGGCACACCTTCTTTGGTGAGTAGTACAGAGAACCACCTGTCAAATGGAGGCACAGGAACCTGGCCTTTAGGAGGCCGAAGATCCTTTCTATCACTCTCCTAGTTCGCCCATGTGCCTCGTTGTAGCGTTCCTCTGCCCTTGTCCTGGGATTTTTCACTGGGGTCAGTAGCCATGACAGGTTTGGGTAACCAGAGTACCCTGCAAATGTCGAGGGACACTGTTAGACACACAATAACCCTTAGGGACAGCCCCAGACAACTATTCACAGGTTATAGGATCCTTGTCCTCACCTATTAGCCACACACGGTGCCTCTGGAGGTGCCCCATCACATAAGGGATGCTGCTATTCCTTAGAATGTAAGCATCATGCACTGAGCCAGGAAACTTGGCGTTCACATGGGAGATGTACTGGTCGGCCAAACACACCATCTGCACATTCATTGAATGGTAGCTCTTCCGGTTTCTGTACACCTGTTCACTCCTGCGGGGGGGGGGACCAAGGCCACATGTGTCCCATCAATGGCACCTATGATGTTGGTGATATGTCCCAGGGCATAGAAGTCACCTTTCACTGTAGACAAATCCTCCACCTGAGGGTACACGATGTAGCTGCACATGTGTTTCAGCAGGGCAGATAACACTCTGGACAACATGTTGAATAACATAGACTGGGACATCCCTGATGCTATGGCCACTGTTGTTTGAAAAGACCCACTTGCCAGGAAATGGAGTACTGACAGGACCTGCACTAGAGGGGGGATTCCTGTGGGATGGCAGATAGCTGACATCAGGTCTGGCTCCAACTGGGCACACAGTTCCCGGATTGTGGCACGATCATGTCTGTAGGTGACTATTACATGTCTCTCTTCCATTGTCGACAGGTCCACCAGCGGTCTGTACACCGGAGGATGCCGCCATCTCCTCACCTGCCCCAGCGGACGTGCCCTATGGATGAGAACAGCGAGCACAGAGTCAGCCAACACTGAGGTAGTAAAGAAAACAATTTTATTGCACACATTTGTCATTCCGTTAGGTGCCTGTCTTTGTGTGTATGCAAGGTCTAGATATGTATGACGCATTAAAAAGTAATGCCATGTGGCCCACTGAAATGGCGGCTGCCTGACCTGTAAAGTGGGACAAGGGGACATGAGGTAACTGCGCTGGCATTGAACACCATCGCGGTAGGCGGTCAAAGACCACGACGCAATCCTGCATTGGTTAACTGTGGGCCCTATGGGTCCCAGGAGCCAATGACGATGTACGCTGGCATTTTCTGTCTGTTCACTCACTTGATACCTGATCTTCGACAGGAGAGGACCTGCACTGCAAGTGCTGCTGTGACCTCAGTCGGTAAGCGACGATGGCTCATGTGTCTGGGTAAAGGGCCCCTGCCTTCACTCCTCCAGACAAACACTGGGAGCATGCTGTATGGGCAATGCCTGTTTGGAGTGGTGTGGATGGAAGATACGGGGGGATGAGGCCTGCATGATCGGACGGTGAGTGTATGTGCATCAGAGCAAGGGTGGGAATGTGGGACAATGACTGTGACGGTCCGGACAAGTTCCTTGTACTATTCCTTTAGGTCAGCGCCCACCAGAAGAAGGATATTTGGCGTGTCATCACCAAGGACGTCCAGACCCTGGGGGTCCACCACAGACGGAGCACCCACTGCCGTAAAATATAGGAAGACATTCGCTGCTGGAGCAAGAAGACGGCGGAGGCCCAGGTGGGGATGGCCTCCCAACGTGTGAGGGGTGCCCGTCGCACCATGACCCCCCTAATGTTCCGGATTCTGGCGGTGGCATATCTGGAGTTGGATGGGCGCTTGAGGGCATCACAGCAGCCACAAGGGGTGAGTACTGTCACTTCCATCTGACTCTGTGTGCATTGGAGGTGTCTGGGTGGGGTGGTGGTCAGTGGGTTCCCCTAGGCTAGGGCAGGCTTTGTAGGCAAGGACCCTTTGTGAGGCAGGATAAGTGGCACCCCAACCCCACCAGTGGTAAGAGCCATCTACACCTAGTCAGGCTCCTGTGACTTCCATGTGTGCAGCAATCGGGCATTGGTCATGTACCCCATGTCCCTGTGATTAATTAGGGAACTCTAAGTGCATGGCGTAGTGCAGAGGGCTGCTGTGTCTGTAGTGTCCGCCAACAGTAGCGGTATTGCATGGACTGAACATGTCTTTCTTCTTTCTTCCCCCCCTTTTTGTGGTCTCCCTGTTCTTGTGTGCATTAGCATCATCAGGCGGAGGAGCTGTGCCACCGGAGCAGGAGGGAGCTGCATCCCACATGGCCCTGGAGGGCAAGACAACAGAGTCTGAAGTCACCAGTGGGACGGAGGGCGAGGGGAGCTCCACGGCGTGGACAGGATCAGAGACCAGCAACACTGACTCCTCCTCTGATGGGAGCTCCCTACCATCACCGCGCTCCCAGCAGCCCCTCAGCGTGTGTCCTGTGGCTGCTCACCCAGGAGGGTGGGCATCTCCTTCGCCCCAGGCACCTCAGGCCCTGCCCCAGTCAGCCCTGCTGCCCTCAGTGAGGAGGCCATTGACCTCCTGAGATCCCTCACTTTTGGGCAGTCTACCATTCTGAATGCCATCCAGGGTGTAGAGAGGCAGTTGCAACAGACAAATGCATACATGGAGGGCATTCATTCCGGCCAGGCAGCCCAACAGAGAGCATTTCAGGCTCTGGCCTCTGCACTGATGGCAGCCATTGTTCCTGTGCCCAGCCTCCCCCTTCCAACTTCCTCCACCCAGACCCAATCCCCAGTACCTCAGCCTATCCCAAGTACACATCAGACCAGCATGCACACACCTCAACATACAAGGGCGGCTTTGGCAAACATAAGCACCACACATCCCACAGGCACTCACACAAGCATCATACCCATGCACACATACCAACATCCACTGCCTCCACTGTGTCCCCCTCCTCCACGTCTCCCTCCTCCCTCGCTGTCACGTCTCCACTCACACCTGCATGCACTACATCTTCAGCCACTACCTCAATCACCAGCACACCCATCACCACACACCGTTCACGTGCACTCACCACCCCACTACCATTCACACATCCCCTGTGTCCTCTCCCAGTGTGTGTGTGAGCCCTCCTCCCAAAGTACATAAACGCAGTCACACACCCACCCAACAGCCATCCACCTCACGACAGACTCCAGCTCATGCACCTTCACCCAAAGTCAGCAAACGAACACCTCCCACAACCACTACCTCTTCCTCTACTCGCAAACCCCCTCCATCTACCCGTCCCAGTTTGTCTAAAAAGCTTTTCCTATCAAATGTTGACCTCTTCCCTATACCTCCCCACCACGTCCGTCCCCTAAGGCCCGCCTTTCCAGGTCCCAAGCCAGCACCTCAGCCACCACATCACCAGGCACAGTGGGGCCAGCAATAGCCGGATTTTGAAGTGCGCCAAGCAACAGGGCTACCAGTGTCCCAAGGAGCGAGGCGAAGGACATTCCCCCACCTCCAAAACAGAAAAAGTTGCCCACATCCTGGAGGGAGAAAGCCAAAACACCTGCCACCAAGGGCTCAGGCAAGACAATTGTTGGAAGTGGCACGACAGCTGAGCCACCATCCAAGGTGGGGTAGGGCCTGAAAATGAAAGGCAAGTCAATGTCACCACCAACCTGCACGTCGGACAAGACCTCTACTGGCAACGCCACATGCACCGCCGCCACTGACACCGCCGCCAGCACCCTAGATACTGAGCCCTTCAGCAGCACCGCAGTCAGTGAGCCCGCCACCTCTCCGCTGCTACTGACACTGCCGCCAGCACTGCAGTCAGTGAGCCCGACACCAGCACTGCTGCTACTGACACCACTGCCAGCACCGCGGTCAGTGAACCCCCAGCACCGCCGCTAGTGACACCGCCGCCAGCACGGCAGTCAGTGAGCCAGCCACCAGCACGGCAGTCAGTGAGCCAGCCACCTGCACCGCAGTCAGTGAGGCCGCCACCAGCACCGCCTCCACAATGACCGCCGCAAGCACCACCGCCACAATGACTGCCGCAAGCACTGCCGCTACTGACCCCGCCGCCAGCACCGCCAGCACCGCCAGCGGCCCCGCAACATCCTGAGCCAGTGGCACCACGGCAGACATGGCTGCCATCCCCAGTGGTCATTCTTACGAGGCTGGTGGTCATTTCCAGGGGCCTGGGCAACTTGCATGTTGCACCACCGTCAGTGGAGTGTCACATCCACTACCTCAGTCCTTGGCAGGATGAAGCACTCTGGGCACCAAGCCCCCTCCAGAACCAGTGGAGAAAGACATCCACTACCTCTGTCCTTGGCAGGATGAAGCACTCTGGGCACAAAGCCCCCTCCAGAACCAGTGGAGACTGTTATCCACTTGAGAGACTGTGGCTTTGCACTCCCCGGGATAAAGCAGTGGGCAACCCACCCACTGGAGAGACTTGAGAGACTGTGGCTTTGCACTCCCCAGGATACATCAATGGGCATGGAGCCCCCTTGTGGAGCTGGCGTCGTGCACTCATCTGACTGAGGTGCCCCCCATTCCCTTACCCCTGAGGTGCCTGTTTTACTTCGATCTGATGCCCCTGCAGTTTTCTCTCCGTTTCGATTGGGTATCAAGTGTGGGCCTCGCCCATGATTTTGGACCCAGTGGTCGACGGACTATATAGGTGCAGTTCCTGGACTTGAATTCTTGGTGTACATAATTGTTTACAGTGTATATCAATTTTTGACTAATGGATTATTCTTGATTACAATGGTTACAATCATTCCTTTTTGTCCTTGCGTTCTTCCAGGGGGGTTGGGGAGTGTAAATGCAATGTTGCTGCATATATTTGTGTGTATGTTGTTGTGGGTGAGGGTGGGTGTGCGGGTGTTGCGTGTTGCGTGTGTACGTCACTCTCTTTTCCCTCCCCCTTCCCTGTGTTGTGGGTGCAGTACTCTCCGTGGTCATCGCCGCCATCGTTCATGCTCCTGGTAGAGGAGCAGGAAGACTATCTCAGGGAGGATTTGGAGTTCAGGCTCCATGGCGTCCTGGTTCCTTGTGGGGTGTGTTTTCCCTTCCAAGTCCTTGTAGTTTTTCGGCTATCGTTTTTTTCTACATTCCCAGCAACTATCTCTTCTTTTTCTATAGGATTACCATTGTTCACTTCCTAACAATGCCCACTTGTATCAACTGCATGTACTAATACATTCTCCAGGCAGTAACTCTTCTCATTAAAAAATGGTTCTGTACTACATATGTGCATCCATTCACCTTTAAATATTTAGCAAAAATGACTTTTGTTAATATGCTTCTTCCTCATGGACATGACTCTTTTATCCAGTGTCTTCATTCTATTCAATCTTAAAATAAAAAGTTTCCTCTTCACAACAAATGCTTTGTCAATTACATTCTCAATATAGTGTTTTTGTTTGATATTAGCACTTCTCCTCTTATACTTCTTCATCTTCTTCCACAATTTTTTAAATACTCTGTTTCAAAACATTTTTACTCTCAGCTCCTTTAATTTTTGCTGTCTAAAAGTCTGTGGCTTCCTATTGGATTTCCCAATTCTTACAACATCCATACGTTGCAATTTATCACTACATTCCAAAAGTTTCACTTTTATTTAATGTCCTCCTATCATTTTGTATTTTACAGCATATTTAAAAAAAAAGTCCGTAGTACTGTTACCAGTATCTCTTTTCTTCTTCTGAACATTTTCCACCTTATATTGTTTTTTTTCTGTCAGTTTTGATCAGATAGTCAGTTGTTGGGCATTCTCAATCTTACTTAAAAAGAAAAATTCCTATAACCCAAATAAAGAACACATTTACATATGCAGAAAAAAGGTTAACAACAACACTTTCTAATACAGTGTTTCCTTTATACTAAGTTTGCAAGGATACACTACATCTCTGTTTACCTGTATCTGTGAGAATATATCATAGATTGTGTATTGCTGCATCAGTGAACACAAGACTTTCTCCTACATCTACCAATGTACCACTGCATGTCTACTTATGCCACAATATTTATAAGTGTTACCTTGTTCACACTACTATGTGTTTCACTGTCTTCTTCACAGCTTTTCTATATAGATTAATGTTCTCCCACACGTGTCACTCTATAGATATTTCTCTCGCTTAGGGCCAGATGTAGCAATTTCCGATTTTGCAAATCGGAAATTGCGAGCCGGTGTGACTCGCAATTTCTGATTCGCAAAATCGGATGCAGTACGGTGTCTCAGACACCGACTGCGAGTAGCTATGGGGTCGCAAAGACCCACCTCATTAATGTTAATGAGGTGGGTCGCATTTTGTGACCCCATAGCGAGTCCCTGCACTCACAGGAATGGTGGCCTGCTGAAGTCAGCAGACCTCCATGTCTGTGACTGCTTTTTAAATAAAGCAGTTGAGAAACCCTTATTGGCAACATTCACAAAGGGGAAGGGGTTCCATGGGGACCCCTTCCTTTTTGCGAATGGGTTACCACCAGTGTGACACTGGTGGTAACTGCAAATTGCTTTGCAACCTCAATCGCGGTCACAAACCAATTTAGCATAGCGATGCTAGTCGCAAATAGGAAGGGAACACCCCTTCCTATTTGCGAGACGCATTCACAATTTGCGAGTCGATACCGACTCGCAAATTGTGAATGTGCATCGCAAAAGTCATTTTGCATGGCACAAACTGCGATTTTCGGAGTTTGCACCATGCAAAATGCTTTCTACATCTGGCCCTAAGTCTCTTACTGCATGCATTAATGTCTCTCAAGATGTCTGACAGTATTCAGGTCAGGGTGCATCAGTATATACATCTCCATATGACTGGGTATATCAGCTTCTGCTTAGCTGTATACTTTGGAGTATCCGTTTATCCATTAGTGTGTAGCTACATGTCTCACTCTATGTATCAATAAATCCCTCAGTGTATCAGTGTGTTTATTAGTGTGTACCTACCCATATACCTGTCTATATCTCACTTTGCACATAAGTGCCTCAATGTATCTATATATTTACCTGAGTGGATCAGTGTATGTACTAGTGCGCGCTTGTGTGTGGCAATGTATACATCAGTGTACTCCTAAGGGTGTGAGTGCCACTCTATCCATCTCTCTCTCCCTGACTGTCTCAGTATATACATCACTATACATCACAATGATTCTCTGATTACAGCTGTGTCACTGCATACACCAATGTGTGCCTTGATCTGTCAGTTATTTGCATCCCTGATGTATTGGTATATGTAAAGAGTGTGTCTGGATGTGTCACTGTATACATCAGTGTGTGCCTGGCTTTCTCATTCTACAGATAAAAGTGTATCTCTGTGTCCCACTACATGCATTACAATATATCTAAGTGTCTCCGTGTATATGTCAGTTTCTCCTAGATATGTCAGTGTATGCATTACAGTGCACCAGGATGTCTCAGTCAATGCATCAGTTTCACCTAGTTGTGTCAGTACCTGCAACAGTGCATGACAGGGTGTGTCACTCTACTCATTAGTACGCATCTGGGGATGTTTGTCTATATATCACAGTGTGCATAGGTGTGTTAGTGTACAGATCAGTGTGTGTCTAGGTGTGTCAGTATATGCATCAGTGCGTCCTTGATTGTGTTATTGAATGTATCAGTGTGATTCCTGGTGTGTGGCCTGGTACATTAGTATCTGCTCTGGTGAATACATAAGGGACTTTATTATAGTGACTAGATATGAGACTGACTGTATCTTCTCCTTATTAGCTATATAAGTACCATATGTTCTACTAGAGTGCACATATACCTGGGAAAAGGTCTTTACAACCTTTCATCTCAGTCACTAAGCCTACATGCAGCTCACTTAAAGGGTGACTTTTCTTACCACTCACAGTATAAACCTACTTAAACACATTTTCTGTCAAGTGTACTTAAAAATAAGACTTTGTTCCTATGCTCACACTTAGTACCCCAAACTATATTTAAACCGCAAGTTATATAAGTAAGACTCTATCTCACTATAGAAAACTACATATTGCATTTAGTATATTGCATCCTGAATACATCTCTTACTGCAGCCAATGTACTTAAATTCTCTATGTCTACATCAATATACAAGAGGTTGTTAATGTATCTAAATGAATATGTCTCCCTTTATATATGTATTATTTTCTATCTCCTTAAAAGTATAGAGTGGATAATACATATACACTTTAACATAGCAAGTGCACTTTTAACACAATAAAAATTTTAAACACTTTTTTTCTCTTCTATAGACACAGCAGCCTTCTTTTCAGCCTACATACACTATATCTGACCCTTCACCTTCTATAGCAAAAACAGTTTAACCTGCTCTCACCCAATCCTTTTCCTTACCTTTTCAGGTAATATACTTCACAGATATCAATGTCTAACTCGTAGTGAAGTAACCTCTATCACCTCTCAATACATGTGTGACTCTGCAAGAATTCAAAATTGCTTTTAAACATACCCATTTCCGTACAGACAAACACATTACATTTGTAGAACTCAATATAACATTTTTTACCATTAAGTTACTAATTAGTGCATTTTTCATACTAGCTTCAGCATACATGAGGAATCGCTTTAATAAACTGGTAGAAACTGGAAACATGCTTATCCAAGTTCAACTGAATACCTTTCTTACATAATGAATGACTTGTATTTCTTTACATAAATCACAACCCTAGTATTTATATCTTTTATAGCATGTTGTCACCACACTGTTCACTTTCTTCAACCTAATAATAATGTATTCATATACTAACACTTTGCAAAAAGTACATTTAAATACACATACCTGACCATGCTCTTTCTTGTGCTCTATGCTTCTCTGTCAGTATCAGTTAGAATGTATTCTCACAGAACAAACCTCATTAAACCAACCACAAGAATGGAAGTACACTCTCATAGAAGGCAACCAGTAAGGGCAACCTCTTCAACTCTCCTTTTAAGTTTACTGAGTCAGTAAACCAATCACAATCTCCCTTTCATGTTAATACAATGTTCTACAACTTCTCATTGGTTTGTATAGTTAACCCTTTGCAGTGCCCTGGAAAAGTTAGCCACTACCATGTGAGTTTCGCCAGATCCGCAGATCCACCACAGAGCTCAGCACAGCCCCCCTGTATGAATTCATAGGTGGATCTGCGGATCCATGGGGAAGTTCGGAAATTATTTTTTAATCTTATTAAAAAAAACACAGCTATATAAACACTTTTTTTAGAACACAGAACCAAATCATAACATTAAATAATCATTCTGAATCATTGCTGCCTCTATATATATGGTAAAACAAAGTCACATTCTAGTCTTATTTTCTATTCCTTTCCCCCTCATACTCCTCTACCTCTGTTACCAGGGCTACACAGATTGCAACATTCTGCTGCACCAGGCCACAAGTTCATGACAGTTTCTGACTAGAGCACATTTAGAAGGTGTGGTTGAATCTTTCAGAGTAAACATATCCCAGCTATTTTTACTGTTTTCCAATTTTTCAATCCCTAGTCCAACACATACTTACAATTCACATAACCTCACTACCTACCTTCACACAAAACAAATCTTCAACAGCTAATGGAATCACTTCTTCCAGACTGTACCTACTACCCTCCAATTCAACTGATTTTCATTTCATACCAGCCTCATTCAACTGCAGCCATCTCCTGTGTGCTTCTCCAGATTACCTCCAAGATGCTCAGAGTGTGGATTGCGGGTCACAGCTTTGTGTTCTGGGACAGAGAGAGTGCAAAAAAAAGTGGTATTGACAGGGACCTAGGTTTGTCTAATGTGGAAATTACTCGGATTGGCCAGAGGGTTAAAATGGCATCAGTTACTTCCTTTGGTTGAAACTATTAAGGATTGGCAACATTCAGACCTTATGGTTGTACACTGTGGTGGTAATGACCTAGGTATAGTCACAGGAGTTGGTTTGAAAATCCTAATGAAAAAATCTTTGAAAAATTAATGACACTCTTCCCATAATGCCTCCGTTTTTTCAAACATTTGCCAAGGGCAGAAGTGGTACTGGTCAACTCAGCTCTGCCCACAAGCAGAGAAATCCAGGAACCATGTCAATAAAACTGTTTCTGCATTCCTGAGTGTCTCTCAGTGTGTAATGATGAATGTGAGAGTGTCTATGTTAGAATTTTCTCTTTTCCTTGATGTTTTATGAGCTTTGCGGATCTAACCACATATTCACACAGGGGCCGCGCTGGGCTCCATGGGTGGATCCGCGGATCTCACGAAGAGTAAAAAACAAATATTTTCTGCATTTCAAAGGCATTATTTGTCCCATCAAAGGTACAGAGCGTCTCTCTCCTAGATCCTACAAAATGAGAAAACTTCTCTAAAAAATAAACAACCTAAAATATCATAATAGAAATGTATTCACAATAATCAAAGGGACCCTGTTCTTTACTTGGTTGTTGCGTTTTCACAGCTCTTGCTGTCAGGGATGGTTGTCTATATGTTTAGACAGCTTTTTTTGCTTATCTCAATTTTTGTCCTCTTTGTTCCTGTTCACTCTCACAGCCTTCCGTCTTGGTGTTAGGAGGTTTATTTTTTCTATGCTTATTTTTTCTATGTTTTCTTTTTCTGTTATCATTTTCGCCTTGTTGTAGTTTTGGATATCTTTAGTGGTGTTTTATTTTTTGGTTGGATTGGGGTGTTGTAAAGTAATTTTTGCATTGTTCAATGGAGAGCATTAAAACCTTTGGGTCCTCTGATGATGATTTTTCCAGAATTGTGGGAGCCAGTGTGAATAGTGGATCCGACTCCCTTTTTTCCAGCAGCCTTAATAATGATTGGTTAAAACTTCTCAACTTAAGGAAAAAGGCTCATAGAACCGAGGCACATGCAGAGTTTCTTCTTCAGTATTTAAGAGCAGGTATCATTCCTAATGGTCCTAGAGTAAGAAACATCCCCGGCCTCTTTGTTGAGATCAATCAATTTTTGGAAAAATGGTCGCTGATCTCAAATCGTTGCTCATGAGATTATATGCTGTTGATCATAGAGACAGCTAGAGAAATTGTGGCTGCACTTTTTAAGGAAATAGAAGAACTTGAGACCAAATTAAAATAATCAGTAGGTTTGGAGGAAGCTAAAAAGAAGCTTGAGGATATTAATTCTGATTTTGAGTCTTTTAATCAATATCTGATTAAAAGAAAAACTGACAAACTAAAGAAATATATTAGGTATTTCACTTTGGAAAAAAACATATCCATACTTAGCTGATCAGTATTACAAACAGTCACTGGGCTTTGTAGCAGAGAAACAGAATTGGACCTCCAAGAAAGTTGTTACTTTCTCAGACACATCTGACTCAGAGGGCGAGGGTAGCTCTCATAGTTTTGATACATTTGGCAATAGACAGGGTCAAGGTGATCATTTTGAATCTGGGACTCGTTTTTTAGGCAATCGTAGACAGAACTTCAGAATCAGATTCCGGCAAGGCCGAGTGAACAGATTGTCAAACTCAGATCAATCTCCATTCCTGCTCCAAACAAGACGCAATCAGTACTGGAGGGATTGAATGGTATCCCTATTTTCAATCTTAGTACCATTACGTTAGATAAGAACACTGAGCGTCTGTTAGCAAGGGGTCTATCTTTTGTTCCTTATTCCAACATTAATAAACTTTGAACTTATGAGAGATCTGCAAGCCTTTTTTAGACGCATTAGGCTAAAGAAATATTTTTCCGATGTCATCTCTGATTAGATCAGGTTTAAAACTTCCTTCATCTTTTACTCCGGGTCTCGAAGTTGTGGGACCAGAAGTAACTATCTTTGAGAGAACGGTGGTGAAAAAAATTGACAAAATGCTTAAACATATTATTCCAAAATCTAAACATAATTTGGATGGAGATGAGATGTTGGCTTTTCATAAACTGAGAAACAACAAGATATTGACAATAAAAACGTGTGATAAAGGTGGTGGTATTGCAATACTGGATTCTGCAGGATATAAAGAAATTTTTTTAACCATGCTTAAATGCCCAGAATTCTATAGACCTATATTAAGAAATCCTGAAGGAAAGATTAAGAGATGTATTAAAGCCATGAATACCATTGCCCTAGAAGCAGGATTGATCTGTCAAAGAGAATATGAGTATTTTACACCAGAACATACAAGATTTCCCATCATATATGGACTACCGAAAGTCCATAAAGATGTAAGTGATCCTCCATTACGACCTATTGTATCAATGATTGGTTCCGCTATAGAGCCACTGTCCAAATATGTCGATACCTTTTTGAAACCTTTAGTTTCTCAAATTCCATCATATATCCGTGATACGGGTGATTTTATTTTGAAACAAGAAGGTTTACAGTTTAATCCTAAACAGGAAATACTGGTAACAATGAATATTGAGGCCTTTTACACAAACATACCACAGCAACAGGCATTAAACTGTGTTGCGGCATGTTTGAATAAGATGTGCGAGGGCCCCCTCCATACTTTCATCTTGAATTGTCTAGAGATGGTCATGTTTAATAACTTTTTTGTTTTGATGGAGAAATTTATCAACAAATTAAAGGTGTTAGCATGGGACCGGCTTGCACTCCCAGTGTAGCTAATCTGTATGGCGGAGCGTTTGAGGAGGTACATATCTACAATGAAATTGCTCCTTTTTTTGAGAATGTACAACTTTGGTGTAGATATATTGATGATGTTTTTTACATCTGGAAAGGTAATGATCAAGAGCCTAATGAGTTCCTCCTATGGCTGAACCTTTGTGACAGCAATTTGAGGTTCACCATTAAGTACAATCATGAATCAGTGGAATTTCTAGATGTGCATGTAAAACATCTTGATGGGCATCTGGCAATGACTTTGTTCACGAAACCTACAGCTAGAAATACCCTTCTCCATTTTGATAGCTTTCTTCCTAGCAGCCAAAAGAAGGTGATCCCGTTTTTGCAATTTTTGCGACTAAGAAGAAACTGTACGGAAATGAGAGAGTTTTTAAAACATACAGGTGTGCTTTCGGATAAACTAAAACAGAGAGGTTATCTGAAAAAAGTGATTAGTGATGCGCTGAAGAGAGCGAGGTATTACAACCGTGATTTGCTCTTTCAAGCTAAGGAGTGTAGCAGTGGTGATAGGCATGCATTTGTGGTTCATCATTCTTCTCTGAATGATAGAGTTCGAAGAATCATCAACAGCGAGTGGCATATTCTGAACGCTATCGTTGATGCAACATGTCTAGAGAGACCTTTATTTGCCTTTAAAAGGAACAGGAATCTGCGAAACATGCTGGTTAGGTCTGCAATTAGGCTCCCCTCTGTACAGGTCCAAAGTTTGATCTTTGGAGCAGACCAGATAAAGGGCAATTTCAAATGCGGCAGTTGTCATGCCTGCGAAACCGCTTGGGTCACCCAAGAGATCTCACACAATGGGAAGAAAATCCAGGTTGCTGGAATGACCAATTGCAGATCGAAAAATGTGATCTATTTGATCATATGCCCATGCAATTTGGGTTACGTTGGAGAGACCTCCAGAGAATTCAGAATCCGTCTTTCAGAACATAAATCGTCGATTAGAACTTGTAAACCGAATGCCCCACTGGTGGTGCATTGGGCCACTATGAACCATCGGGAGGACGAAATGAGATGGGTGATTTTAGAAAAAGTTACTGCAAAAAATGAATGGGATTCTGAAAAATTAAGGAAGAAAAAAGAAGTCTTCTGGATTTTTTTGCTAGATACATACAAGAGAGGACTAAATGATGAGATTCCGTGGCACAATGCAATGTGAGAGAGTTTAGAGGTGGTTTTAGGTATGCATTTATTATTTTTGTTTTTTTATTTATAATTTTCTTTCTTTTTTTAAGATTCTGTGTGTAATCTTATAGTTATGAGTTTTTTCTGCTTTGTTTGGTTTACATGCTTTTTTATGTGTCTACATTGGTCTTCAATTTGTGCTATATGAGTCCAAAATGAGAACATGAGGGCATTATTTTGAAGCTGTCTGTTTATGTTTAATATTGTTTGGGGCATGTTAGGCACTTTTTACCATTTCAAGATGGCCGCCGCGCTGAGACTGAAAGGGAATGGCGCATTAGTGGTCCGTTTTCTCTTTTCATAAAAATTTCAGCCGGCTGCACTCTGACGGCAGCTTTAAATAATCGGGCAATACAAAGGGCTCATTTGATGCGAGCCGATTGAAACTGTAGAGTTGAACTACCCCCGTTTTTCTACGATGAGAGGTAAGTGCCTTGCCGGTGCACCGGGTGGATTAGCTAAGCGAATTATGTACACGTTGGAGTGAATATAGGACTATGGCCCTCATTCTGACCTTGGCGGTCGGCGGAGGCCGCCCGCCAAAGTCCCGCCGTCAGGTTACCGTTCCGCGGTCGAAAGACCGCGGCGGTAATTCTGACTTTCCCGCTGGGCTGGCGGGCGGTCGCCTTCAGACCGCCAGCCAGCCCAGCGGGAAAGAGGCTTCCACGATGAAGCCGGCTCGGAATCGAGCCGGCGGAGTGGAAGCTGTGCGACGGGTGCAGTTGCACCCGTCGCGTATTTCACTGTCTGCGCAGCAGACAGTGAAATACATGTAGGGGCCCTCTTACGGGGGCCCCTGCAATGCCCATGCCAGTGGCATGGGCACTGCAGGGGCCCCCAGGGGCCCCGCGACCCCCCCTACCGCCATCCGGATCTCGGCGGTCCGACCGCCGGGATCTGGATGGCGGTAGGGGGGGTCGGAATCCCCGCGGCGGTGCAGCAAGCTGCGCCGCCGCGGAGGATTCAATGGGGCGGCGGTACACTGGCGGGACCCCGCCAGTGGTGCCGGTCCGACCGCGGCTTTACCGCCGCGGTCGGAATCCCCATTGGAGCACCGCCGGCCTGTCGGCGGTGCTCCCGCGGTCCTCCGCCCGCCAGGGTCAGAATGACCACCTATATCCTTTAGATTTTTTTTTTTTTTTGTTGTAGCAGTCAACAACATGTCGAATGGAGGATCGAGTGACTAGCTGTATCTCCTCGTGTTAGGTGGCCAGAATATGAAGTTGCATGTGGCACTCTGCCAGTGAGCAGGTTGTTTTTATTTGTTTTTGTTTCTTTTTTTTTCACTGGGCGTTTTTTATTTTTAAATGTCTTTTATGAAAATCTTAAGTTTGTTTGTTTATTTGTTACCTGGCGCTCTGAGGTTTCCTTTTGACACTTTTTCAGTGTTGGCTGTGGGTGTGAACATAGTCATTTTAATTAAATGTTTGGTATTATAGGGATTGTGTAACTGATACACCCATATTAATTTGTAATAGATATTGAGCGACAGAGAAGACCCCAGGTTTCAGTGTGAATCGAATGTCCTGAGGAAGGTGGAGTCAATAAATTGAATACATTGTTTGTGCAAGTCCACCGAAACGCTCGTTGGCGAGTTGGATGGTCTATTATCAAATTGGATGCAACACTTGATGGTGAGTTGAATGGTTTACTACCAAATTGGATGTGATATTTGATAAAGGAAAGTTACTTTGGAATCCATTTGGATGTGAACTATGTTCGAGTGAGAGAGAGAGTTGGAAAGGTCTCTCACACGCAGGATACATGTGATTGAACTAAGTCAGCGAATTATTGAAAAACTATTACCAGCAAATCAAGTTGTTGAATATTTGAAGCATACTTATGAATTTGTGTTTATTTGTTATTCTTGGTCCTTTTGTAATGTTTGAAATATGTCTCATGTCTTAAATTATCATATAACTGGTGTATGATACGTGGGATTTGTGTCGCTTTTTTGTCTTAATGTTTGTATTGAAATGATATGTGACATGTATTTGTGGTCTATGTCGTCATTGTTTGTGGTTTGGTCTTTTCTGTCTTAGTCTTATGTGGTGTTGATCTATGTATATAGGGGTTTTGTTTGTACATAAGAATAATTTCTATATAGGTATGAGGTTTGATATTTTTTATTATTGTGAATACATTTATATTATGATATTTTAGGTTGTTTATATTTTTAGAGACGTTTTCCCGTTTTGTAGGATCTAGGAGAGAGATGCTCTGTACCTTTGGTATATTTCCCTTGATCTCTCTCCATATTTATTAAGGGACCCTGTTCTTTACATGATTAATAGTCCCATCACCACAACTATATCACCTGATCTGACCCGACCTGACTTGCACCCTGACCCTATCAACTCAATTGCCCCCCACATTTCAGCCCCGGGTACCATTTACAGAGAAAAGAAAATGGCAACTGCAACATTTTTCTCGGATTACTGGCAGCCAATCAAATTATTTTTGTGGTGAGTGGATCTGCTGATCGACCTGCAGTGGATCTGCAGAGGATCCATTTCCCTATATATTTCCTTACATTTCTCCAAAACTACTAAACGGATTTGCACTAACTCACAAAAAGTGTGATCTGCAGAACATAATCTAGCTTTGTGAAAAACTTGGTGTAATTCCGTTCATTGGTTTGGGCTGTAGGTATGTCTAAAGGTCCTATGGAAAAATGAGGCAGCAGAGGATGTGATCTGAGATGTAATTCAGATTAGGTCAAGGAGGCCGTAAGGGTGAGGCGAGTGAGGCCTCTGCCACGGTGGATGTGAGTGTGGCCGAAAGGATGGTGAGGTAGAGTGTCCATGTAGTGAGAGCCCTGCAGGCCTCTGGCACAGTCTCCAAAGTGGTTAGGGGTTTGATGAAAAATAGATTAAATGAGGCAAAGCAGTGAACCCTCTCCTGCAGGTGCCAAGTGGAAGGAGAAGAGGAGGCACATAGGTAAAGGATATATGGTAATTTGGGTGTGCCCACCTCCTGTCTCTTGAGGCAGTGAAGGAGAGAATGCATGGGCAGGAATGCATGGGACAGCTCCTTCTCTGCAGGGACCTGGGAGGTTCACAGATGGATGGGGCCCCCAAGGAGGGCCTAGTCGCTGCACACATGGTTCTGCCTACCAGTCTGGGTGATGCAGTCAAATACGTCCCCCATCCCCAAGTGAGGGAGAGGGAATGCCTCCAAGAAGTGAGATGAGCTATTCCAGGCTCACCAATATCCCAGCAAGGCAAGGATGTGAAGTACTCAAACAACTCCAAGGAGACTCCTTCAGTGCAATATAGGAGGTGTGATGCACAGAGAAAGTGTCAAAGGTCCAGGCGAGCATGAGAGGTGTGATGGCCAGGCCATCCCTCTAAGCGCCATGTTCATCAAGGGGCAGGCTGCAGCTACTATGTGGGCCCTTCAGCACTTATCAAGCACCTGGCAGACAAAACTGGTAGTTCCTGCTGCTCCATAGTTGCATGCCTCATCCCACGACTACAATGGAGATGGTGCAACATGGAGGAGCACTAAGGTGCTGAAGGGGTGTAGTAAGTGGGTTGGTCACATGACCTTTACGGCACTCAAGTGGCCGGTTCCAACCGGCTGCATGGACCTCAGTCCCTGGCAGGCACCTGGCTCTCAGGGTTGGTGCTTCCTGCTGCTCTATGGTGTTGGATGCACCCTGAGCTTCCTGCTGGTGGCAATGGTAGATGGTAGGATCAGGTTTCGCAAAAATAGATATTTAGGAGTTAAAAATCCCGCAGGCCAAAAGAGCTTCATAGCGAGGTTGTCATGTTTATCGGTGGCCAGACTGTTAAACACTTAAAGATCAGTTCCTTCTTAACTTGAGGGTGTTGTTGAAGGTTATTGTTGTGTACAGTGGTTCCAGGGGCCAATGGGGTTACACACCAGAGGAGGATGACCCTTACAGTAACATGCTATTCAATAAACACTCATGAAGGCACTGTTCTTTTAATGTTGGACTGCGAACAAGCAGTTATGGTTAAGTCAGACCTTTCATTTAAAAAAATGCAATTTTTATTTTCTTGCAAAATCTTTTGACACGGTTTGCAAAATCTGCAGGAAACTTTGTTAAAACAACTCACTTTGGGATTTTCCTGTTAAGTTTCATGCAGATCCCTCAAGTAGGGGCCTAAAAATAAGGTGGTCTCAAAAGTGACATTTTCCATTTTTTTCTATATCCAAAATCATTGTGGTATACCATTTCTCTTCATCACCTCGTGATTTGCATGCAGAAATTCTTTATTAATGAAAGTTTAATTTATAGTTTATTGCGCACAAGAGCATTTTGCTTCTGCAAAACATGTTCTTAGATTTACACATTGGTATGCTTTGCATTCAGTGACACTCTTTTAAATTTTGAAAATAAGTTGTGCTCAATTTTCTGCCACTTCCTCCAGTGGGACATGTGATAGATTACATAATTGCCCTATATGTACTGATCTCAAGATCTTTAGTATTGTTGAATAAAGCGATAATGGTAAATCTTGGGGCTTCTTCCCTAGATTGCTCTTCTTTTGTTCTTACATAAAAATAGGAACATCAAAGAGGAAATTGTACTCTCCATGTAAGGAGTGAGCAGAGTGTGCCATATGTGATAATGTCTAGCAAATAGAAATAATAAAAGTAATTTCAAACCAGAGTTAAGTTTGGTTCTTAACGACTTTAAAAATGAGATTCTTGACAGAATTGACAGGATATGGAAGGCCACCTACTAGAGGCGGACAAAGTTCCAAGTATCAGAGGTCCTTTCTGCCATCAAGTATTGGTACAGCTGTTATCTTTGTATTGGGTTTAAGAAAACGTACTCTTATCTAGTGATGGATGGACAACATGCATTACTTAAAACCAGGTTCTACATAATTCAATTCCTAAACTAGATGGAGTTTAATATGAGGTATAAGAAACGTCAGCTGAATCATCTATTTACACATTCAAAACATTGTACATATGCATTAGATATGATTTGAGACACAAAGCATCCCTGTGGAATACTTCAGGGGAGAGAATGTCAAATAAACCAACAGGAGCAAGAATATATGACCTGCATTCTAGGAAGAAGCATTCAAGGGCCATCTGTGTAAACCTTGCTCAGGCAAGGTGGCGGATCAAGATGCAAGATCATTGGTGTTCAAAACCTCCCTGCTTGCTTGGATGTGATAGCAAGCTGAGAGATATGCCTGAAACTAATAAGACCATAACCTTCAATGATATGGCACAATCAAGTTTTGATAGGAAGATCTGAAGCTGTTTGTCAATGGTGAGATAGTCACTGAATGAAATAGCAGTATAGTGATTAGAGGACAAGGATTGTGATTTGAGCCAGTTTTTACTTTGTCCAAAATCCCTCAAGTGTATCCATCTCTAATACAATAGGGAAAGATAAATATATGCTTGTAAGAAAATGGGTTATTTGTTAAGGGGGTGGAAGCACCACTCAGGAAACAAGGACAATCCTTGTCAGGGTGAACCACAAAAGTCACTAAATCAAAGTGTGCTTAACCCTCTAGCAGCTTGTGAAAAAAGCAGTCAGGGTTAACTTTGGAGGCAATTTGTAAAGTATTCATACAGTACATAAGCAGTAATAAAGTAATAAAACAAATACGAGATTGGGTCAAAATCAAAAGTTACGTCCGTCCCTGATGGAACACATTTTAGATACAAGGAGTGAATGTGGCCCAGTTTAGGCTTACCTTTGGACTTGGAACTAATTTAAAGAAAAGGTTTCTGAGATGGTAGAGCTTCAGCAGGCAAGGCTACAGGCTGTAGGCAAGAGGAGGTCATCGATGACAGGGAGTCAATGGACGAAGCCTTGTTGGTAAAAGCTCTGAGCAGGTAAAGCTGCATTTTCAGGCTGAGGAAGCTGACGTTGTAGAAAGAGTGCTGGTCATTATCAAGCTTGGTGACCATCTCTACCTTCATACTTAGAGGTTTTCTGGAGCTCACATTTATCTATTTGGATGAAGTTGCAGGCTGTAGCCAAAGAGGATTCCCTGTGGCTGGATACCACTGTCAGGAGGTCGGCTGAAGGGGATGTGCTGCTGCGGAGAAGAACATAGCGGGAGCTGTAGCAGGGATGACTGGAATTCAACAGTGAAAGGGCTTTGCCTTACCAGCATAGACGAAGGAGGAGGAGAAACACAATGAACAGCAGAATCAGCTCAAAGCAAAGAGCTGGCTGTTCAGTCATGAAATTGCTTGGGACTCTGTTATTTTGTTTTGTCTTTTTATGGTCGAGGGTGGTACTTCACATGTGCCGGGTGACCAAGTACTGTCTCCAACGGCATTAGGCAGAGGTATGACATCAAGCTGGTGGGCGTGACTGATTTGAGTTCCACAGGATATGTTTGTGTTTTGGCGCTATCAGCCCTGTGTGGTCAGCGGACTGCCAAACTTTCATTCAATTAAAGAGCAGGGGCACGGCTTGCCAATGGGGAAAGTGTTAAAATGGGTGGCCTGATCAACAGCAACCAAAGTGCAGGCTCCTCCCACACTAATTTGTTTTTGCTTCAGGAATTGGAGTTTGCAGCAATACTCCAGGCCTTTTCTTCTTGGTTATAAAGTTCTTGGAGATTCTGAAGTGCACATGTTTAAGTCATTGAAGGTGCGTAAGTGTTTTGTATTGTTCAATTTCACCTCTCGTACAGGAAACCAGGGTGTAGAATACAGGGGGCCTGGTGTCACGTTTGACACCAGCTACCACTCTTGCACATCATTTTGTTCTAGTCAGGCATGTCACTGCAGGAGCAAGAGAGGGACATGCATGCCTGCATTTTGCTCACTTGGCTCAGAGTCTGGTTACAATGTGAGAGCCCAAGTTCAGCACGACTGGCAGTCAGTCCTGGAGAGACCTCACTTTTTCAGATCTCCAGACTGGCTGGAGGAGAAATGCATGTGATTACCAGTCTCCATTGCACTCTCCTCAGGTGTCACCCTCAATGCCCCCTTCACCAGCTATTAATTCCTTATGCAACCTGTCCTCCCTTTAACACCCATGCCCCTGCCTGCACAGCAGAATCACTAAGACCATACTGGATTTGCCTCACTTGGACGAGAAGTGAGCAACATTAAACAGCAATTTATTATCTACCGATTTCTGTCATCTAGATATCATTTTCAATGCTTCCTCCTATTACCCCCTCATTTCAGCTCCCTCCCATACTATATTATAACTATCTCTCTTTCCCGCCCATTTCTTTATCCCTCTTCCGAACCACTCTTCCATCCCATTCCGTTCATTTTCTCCTCATCCACACCCATCACCCCTTCCCATTTCTATAGGTTTTCTTTTCTCCTCACCTCCTTGCTCCTCTATCCCCTCTTCCTTTCTCCACCATACCCATAACCTACACCTCTCTTTATTCTTTCTCTTTCCTATCTCTCACTCTTTATTTTTACACCTCTCACCTCTGTGGACTATTCATAGAGGTGGCTGCTACCAATCAGGGGTGGTGGTGGAGGAGGACTGTCAATAGGGGGGTAGAAATCATTTAAAAAATGAACCTATCTGACGCTCCCACTGCCTGCTGGCTTCATGATGCTCATCCTTTCCCAGCACTGGGGAACAAAACACAGGATCCTAATCCAGACGCTGCTCTTATGCTAAAGCAAGCATGAGAACAGTGCCGGGGATTGACCTGAGCAGGCTAGTTTGACACTGGCTTAGGCACAGGGAGCCTGTGCTATTTCTCCAACTATGGCCAGCCCCACTCTAGATTCCCGTGGCTCAGTCAGGTAGGTAGGTCCCTGTCTGACTGAGAAGGGGAGCCGCTGGCTATTCATGACAACCTTCCATCAGAAACTTGTACATGGGAGGAAGACTAGGGGAAGAAGAAAAGAAACTGGGGAGAGAGATAGAACACCAGGGACATTGTTGATGGAGCAGAGTGGAGTGGGTTGGGAAGGAGGGGAGCAGGATGATGATGGAAAGTACATGACATGCCTCCATCTGGTCTCTGCCCAGAAGTCAGCGTTGCCTCGTCTTGCCACTAGTGCTGCTTCAATTTGGCCTGGCTGGTGTCCCTTCGACAGTGATACAAACCACACTGGAGAAGCCCTCCGACTTTTCCCTGTACTGGAAGCTACCGGCTGAACTGCCCAAATGGAGACAGTGTGTGTGTCAATCTGCCTCCCAATTTAAATACCCATGTGCAAAATAGTCACTTTCATTCCATGCCCTGCCCTGTGATCCCAGGGCAAATGGTCGGTGACTCTGGAGCCACCCCATTGTCAGTGCTCACACTGTGCTGTACTTGAGTGAAGTAGCATGCCTAGGGGGTGATTGAAATCAAGGGTTGAGTCCGGACTACAAAATATTGCAATGCTGCTAGTTTATTGTGCAGCTAGACCCAGAACCTGGGCCACAAAATGGACTGGTAATCAAGTCCTTGCAACCATGCAAGTATGTTGCATCTCAAATTATTAGTCAATGCCCTCCACATATCTGTTTGGCCTATCTGCCTCCCAGTCCCCTCAGCCTGAGACTAACTTGGGGGCCAGCCTGCCCAAGTACGTCCAGAGGGCCATAACTCATACTGTAGAGGGACAGTGAGGGTGGCATGGCTTGCTAACCCCAGCCATCAGTCCTTCAGGTATGGTATTGGAGAGGGGAGGGCTTGTTTTTACATAGGCCCTATAGTAAATAGATTGTTACAGGTGGCATTTCTTTTCAAGAAATATGTTTTGTTGATTTAACAGACTGGTAAAAATATTTGGAATACCAAACGTAGTGTGCTGAAAGGACAAAACAAATCTACATGAGGTCCCTACCACATTTTGCCACCTTTTTTCCCTTTGTTATTCCAACGTTAATATCAATTAAAATGTTATTTTAAGAAATCTATCTCCTTTGCTGACATTTGCATATATATCTTTTCCATGTTTCATGTTTTCATGTTTTAACAAAAAACTGCAGGCTTGAGAGACTGCTTCCTTTCTCCAAGCCACTTGAAAAGTAGCACAACTATTCCATGTGCTCTCTGACTGTGAATGGTACAAGTAAGGCTTTATGGGTAGGAAACACACTAGGTGCCTGCAGGGCTGGCAAGACAGTTAGAGGCACCTTGTGTGTCAATCTTTTCTGGTGCCTCAGCCCCCAATAACATCCATCTCCAAGGATTCCCTCACTACCACCTTCCAATATTGCCACTCATCTCTCCAAGGCCCTTTCTCACATACATTTATTTTGTTTTTTAGCCCCAATTATACCAACTATAGGGTATCAGGGCACTTTACATTACACACAGGTTATACAGAGGCAATGGATCTTACTTTTTTATTTTATTTTTTGTCCTCATTCAACCCCGCTTACGGAGCCACCTCTTAGTTCCTGTAACCTTCTCACCCTCTGACTAAGAAGAGGGACTCAAGTCAAGGGATGCACCTTTGTATCTCCCGGTCTGCCTAGGCAAACCTGCAGGAGCATCAAACGGTGGCTAATCATTGGACTAAAGAGAGAAAATAACCAACCCAATTTCACATAGTCACAAAGTAGCAGATATTAACAGGAAAACAGATTCAAACTACTCCCTCCCATTTTAATAATGATGACCACAGTTCTGCGTTTCTCTTAGAGCCCTGCACATTTAGATCCATATTCGCCGCACGAAGAGCTGCATTAAGCCAATCTGTATAGCTCGGAGGGTGCTCCTTCATCCAATTTTTGCAGATTTCGTTCCGGCCCAGCACAATTACATAAAACAAAAATGTGCGATTAGCTTTATTCACCCTGCTCCATATACCCTCATCCTGAAGCTGCCCAAATATAATCAGTGGGAGTGATACATTAATTTTCCAGCCTAGCATAGATGATATTGCCCTGAAAACCTCCTCCCAAAACAACCGAATAGCGGGGCAATCCCAGAACATCTGTATATCCATTGCTCCTGGCCCGCCACATTTCGGACATTTAATCACCTCCCCCTTCTTAAACTTGGCAAGTTTTGCCGGAGATATATACGCTCTGTGTAGAGTATAAAGATGTTTTTTCCTTAATGGGGCAGGCTTCACTACTTCATACAGAGTCACAAACGACTTCTTCCACCATGACCCAATCTTGTCGCCTGACATCGCCTTGCCCCATAACTTGTTTGGTAGGACAAAACTCTCATCAAGAGTTTCTAATATTTCCCAATACCAAACCGCCAACCTCTTCACAGGTGCTGAGTCCGCCAGATCTAAAAAAGAATCCTCCAAAGCATTTACCACTCCCAATCCCCCCTTAATTTCTTTTTCCCACTCTCTTATCTGTAGATATTTTAACCTGGACAGAGATCCATCCGTTATTCTTACCAATTCATCCCAAAAAAGTAAAGTACCCTCTCGCGCAAGCTCACCCCACCTTTCCACACCTGCCCTTTTGAGTGGTAATGCTAGGATATCTTGACAGCATTCTGGGGTGCCCGGGGAATCCCAGATAGGGGCCTGATAGCTGTAATAGTGTACACCCAACCGTTGTCTTAGCTGATACCAGCTCCTTGCCATTCCTTGCAGTACTTTTAGTTTAACTTTTGTGAAAAATTTAGGGTTAGCGAATTTGAATAGAAAAGACTTTAAGGCCCCTTTCACAGATAAAACCATTGCCTTATACATTCTGCCCACTGCTGAACCGTCTGGGGACAGAAACAACATCCTTGAGTTTTTAAACAAGAAAGCCCACGCATAATATGTCAAATCAGGTAGAGCCAGTCGTCCCTTTTCCCTTCTTCTGCATAATTTTTTCCATGATATCCTCGCCCCTTTGAATTCCAAATAAAACTACTTATTGCTTGCTGCATTTTATCCAGGTATCCCTTATGCATTGCCAAAGGTATAGCTGAAAACACAAAATTCCATTTGGGCAGAATAAACATCTTAATTAAATTTATCCTCCCGAGAATCGTCAAAGGGAGATATGCCCATTTTTGTAGCATAGCTTTACATTCCACTAATAATTTTCGTGCATTCCTTTCCACTAAGTCCTTCAAATTTTGGGTCACTAAAATGCCCAGGTACCGTATTTCCTGCTTGTTTGATATTGACCCTACTTCCATATTCCACTGCATAGTTTCTGTTTTCCCCACGTTAATCCGATACCCTGATATCCTTCCAAATTGTTCGGCAAGATCTTTAACTGTGTTCAAAGCTAAAGGCAGGTTATTAGTATATATCAGTAAGTCGTCTGCATATAAAGAGATTTTATTTTCCCAGCCATTGCAGCAAAAGGACGAGATAAGAGGATTTTGTCTGATTTTTCTAGCAAACGGCTCAATATACAGATTAAACAATACAGGCGACAGGGGGAAACCCTGCCTAGTACCTCTTGAAATTGTAATGGGGTCCGTAAGTTTCCCATTCACCAGAATCTTGGCACGAGGTGATGTATAGATCCGGTCAATAACCCCACAAAACTTGGATCCTAAGTTGGCCCGCCTCAAGACCGATTTCAAAAAGTTCCAATTTACTTGGTCGAAGGCTTTCATTGCATCTAAGATAATAATTGCATATGGCGACCCAAACGTTGTAGCCATATCTATTGCCCCGATCAGTTCAAAAGTTAATTCATGCAGATATCTGCCTTTAGAAAAGCCTTTTTGATCCGGGTGCACTAAATCATTCGCTATCTTACTCAACCTATCCGCTAGAATCTTAGCTAGCAATTTATAATCGCTGTTCAGCAATGATATAGGCCTGTAAGAAGCACATTTCGCTGGATTTTTATCCGGTTTCAAAATTAAAGAGATCACCGCCTCATTCCACGAAAGAGGAATGTCATTACCAGATTACAGGATCCCCCCAAACAACTCAGTCAATACTGGGATAATTGAGTCCCCTAATACCTTATAAACTTCCACTGGGATACCATACGGGCCCGGCGCCGTCCCCGACTTACTACTAGTCAAGGTTCTCCTAATTTCCTCAGCCGTTATTGGAGCATTCAATGCTTCCCTCTCCTGCAACGATAAACCTAAGGATATATCAGCCCCCATCCAATCCGTTACCATGCCTTCATCCACCTCTAGCCCCTCTGAATACAATTGTGAAAAAAAGTTTCGAAAAGCCGATTCTATTGCCGCCTCATCCGTTCTTTTTTTCTCCTGAGTGCTCCATTTCAACCTCCTTGATGTAGTTCCTAACACGATCTGTTTTGCCTTTCCAGGCTAACAATTTCCCCGCATTTTCCCCATATTCAAAATGAGCCAATTTGCTTGCCTCCCATTTCCTTTGAATTCTTCCCTGTAGTATCTTCTCCAACTGGCTTCTCAACCCATCCATGCTGGCCCTCAAAGCCTCAGTCTCCCCTGCTTCTATTATTTCGACTGTATGTTTTCGCATTTCCTGCTCTAGCGCATTAATCTCGTCTCTCTGCCGTTTATGTTTCTGGATGGAACTACTCCTTATCTCCCCGCGAATAACCGCTTTAAACGTGTCCCATACTACTGATAAAGGGGCGGAGCCCAAATTTACACAAAAAAAAAAATCGGATTCCTTACGCAGCTTTAACAACACCTCCTGATCTAATAACAAGGACTGATCAATCGTCCACCGATTACTGAAACTTGTCTGCCGAAAACTCATATTTAACACCACCGCAGAGTGATCTGATAAATGCGAGGGCAGATACGCTATATTCTTCACCTCCTCTCTCAGACGTGTATCTAATAAAAAATAATCGATTCGAGAGGCATGTCTATATTTCTTATTAAAAAAAGAAAAATCCCTGCTATTCCCCACCCTTTGTCTCTAAATATCGCACAGGCCAAATTCCTTCATCATCCTCCTTAAGTATTGTTGCGACTTAGGCGTGCCTCGTGATTTGCAGTTATGCCTATCCAGCTCATTGTCTAACACCACATTGAAATCACCCATCAAAATAACCGGGTCCGAAAATTCAAGAAGCTGAGAAAAGAGATGCTTTAAAGATTCTATATCGTCGCAGTTGGGGCCATAGTAACCTGCTAAAACCAGATTACGACCCCCAAATTGTATTTTAACTATCACCCATCGCCCTGCTATATCTGATCTAGATTCCAAAATTGCCACACACCCCTGCTGTGAGTGTTTAACTAAGATTGCCACCCCTTTATTATGATAGTTGTGTTCTGAACATGAAAATGTTTGAACCCATCTCAGCTTTTGTATTATGTTAATGCACTCCGCCTTTGTTAAATGTGTTTCCTGCAAAACTAAAATTTGCGCCGTAGAATCTTGCAGATACTGTAATATTCGTTCCCTTCTTCCTCGCACCCTCAAGCCATTAACATTCCATGAAAGGATTTGCAATGATATTTTCTGCACCCCCTGCCTTCTCTCCCTACTAGCTATCAATCAATCTTAGGTAACAGATAACTGGGTTGAAAGAGGCACTACTTTTTACTTTTTTCCCACTCTCCCTCCCCAACCCTAAACCTACCCCCCTCTCCCCGTCCCCTTCCCCCCATGCCCCACCCGTGGAGAACCCCCCCGACTAAGGACCATAATGATCCAAATTTTAGAGCCCCCCCGTGTTCCTGGGAGAATTTAAACATTAAACATTAAACGCAGCCTTATTCAGTGGACTGCCCATTTTTGACCACTACCAATAATTCATCCGCCTCACTTATGTCTCTTATATTATACATTTTGTTATTATCCATGACCCTGAGGAAGGCTGGGAATTTCAACTGGGCCGAGACCCCCAAAGATTTGAAAATCTCCAAACGTTTCCCCAGTTCCCACTGCCTATCCATAGTAACCCTGGATAGATCAGACCTGATCTCAAAAACAATATCATTCACTCTTAAAGACTTTTGTTTCAGTGCTCTAGATAAAATCTTTTCTTTCATCTGGTATGACAAAAAGTTTATAAACATTTTCCGAAGTCTTCTACTGTTCATTCGCAGCTTAAAGGGGTCTCGATGGATTCTCTGAATTTCCTTCCCGATTTCCTCTTCAGTCTCCTCCAGATCCACTGCTGATTTAATTAGTGATACCACAAAGGCCTTAAGATCGTTCCCTTCTATACCTTCAGGCACTTTCAAAAGTTTTAAATTATTTCTTCTTGAATAATTTTCCAGCTGCTCAACCCTGTTTTTTAATGCCTGTTAGCTCCCCTTCAGTGTATCGATCTCTCCCTTATGCTGTGCCAATTCCTCCTTCATACCCCCCATCGCTTGTTCCAGGGCCTGTGTTCTTTCCATTACGCCATCAATTTTCTTTTCTAAATTAGCACAAACCTCTCTTATCTCCCCTTGATTTACTTCTGAGTTCGCAAAACCTTTTTTTACATCCTCAGAAATAGACAAAATTAACGCCTCCAACGAAGAACTCAGTGAAGGGGAGATAACAGAAACAGCTTGAGGGGGTTCCACAGCTACCGACTTAGGCGCGGAATCTTGAACCTCTGCGGGCATAGCGTTTGTGATCTGAACTTGCACTGGGGCCGTCTGTTCTTCTCCTGGCAGTGGCGGGGGGGGCCTCGCCTACCCCCTGCCCTCACTGACAACATTATCCGACTGCCTGGTGGTAACCGCAATTGCCACTCCGCCCTGCCCAGGGGTTAGCTTAATTACCTCTGGTCTCACTTTAAAAAAAGACCTTAGGGAGGGCGTCAACTTATCTCTCCCCTTAAGCTTGCTTTCCCCCACCTTCCTCACCGCAATCCTTCCTCCTTCCCCAGATTTAGATTTAAAATATGTTTTGGCTGACCCCCCCTTGTCTCCCTTCTCCTCGGCAGTCGAAGCCAAATTGTCCCGAAGCCACTGATCAGTCCCCTCCACTCTTGTTAAGAAAAGTGGGGGGGAAGGGAAATCACCCCCCCCATACTGCCTCACCGTTTTTCTCCTGGCTCCCTTCTCCAAATTTTCTTTAAATTGTACTCCTTGCCACAACTTCTCGGCTGCTGCTCCACATGTTCCGCTGCTGCAGCTACTACTGCCGCTATTCCCCCGAAGGGGAATTCGCGCCACGCCTTTCCGGGCCCGGCGCAGCTCCAGTGCGGCCCGGCGCCACCAGACAGCCCCCGCTGCCCTCCAGTCTGCCTCAGACTCCAAAAAATGCGGCGCGCACATCCGTGTGCCTACAGCCGCAATTCGCTCTGCAGCCGCGTCCTGCCGCGCCCCCCAGGAACCGGAACCGGAAGCACTCTAGCACGCTGCGTGAACTCTGCAGCCCGCCATGTTCTCCCCTAGAGTATTGATGATCGGCAATGGATCTTATGTGTGTAAATCATTATAGGTAATGCTACACAAAACAATGAGCAATGCTGGTCTGTGATCTGCATGGTATACATTCTTTGCAGCAAGCACAGGAACCTTTGGGACTACTATAGTAGTCAAAATTGCCACTGGGCACAATTTCATCTCCCACCAGCAGAAATCATCTGCGTTATCTTAACATTTTTATTCCTGTCCGAAAACTGCTTGTTTGGGTTGGTCTGGGCTTGTCTTGGGGGGTTGTAGGCTATTTTGGAAAAAGATTGGGGATTATACTTGAGAAACATTGTGGCTGTAAAATGCAGCATTAAACCCCATTATCTTTAATTTTGCACTAAGTGCTCTAGAAATTCACGCTGTATAATCCATCATTTGACCAAACTATTTTCATAAAACTATCACACTTTACACACCCTAACACTCCCTCCTCTTTTAGCTTGCTCTCGTCCACTGTGCTTGCTTACATATTGTGCTTGGATTGTTAGTTTCAGCCCCACAACTTTTGGGATCCACCAGCCTTCACAGAGCTGCAGTAAAGTCAATCCCACCTGCAATGCACCTTTGGCAGATTAGCTTGCAGGCAGGGCCTGGTCTCCTGTCAGTTTTCAGAGGAGTTTTGAGTGACAAATTTTTGTAGTCCTAGATTCTGTATTCTGGTAATCCTTGGTTCAAGGAGCAGGTCCAATCCTGATACTTAAGACACTAGGGGGCATATTTATACTCTGTCTGTGCCGAATGTGCTTCAAACATTTTGACCCACATTCGGTGCAAACCTTGCACCATATTTATACTATGACGCCCGACCCTGCGAACGTCAAAATTCCTCTGTGTGCATCATTTTCTGGATGCGGGAAACCGACTTGCATTAATGACATGCAAGGTAGGCGTTCCCGTCCCCAAAAATTACTCAAACACCTGTGTGCCATATTTATCCTACTGCGCAAAAATCCTGCAATGCTGGGAAGCGGAGTCAGAAAATGACGCACAACCCGATTTGCGTAAAAAAATAACGCCTGGGCCAGGGCAGGCATTAAAATGGGGCAAACACACCAGTACTTAAGGAAAACACACAGAAGTAACAGCAGAGATCTAAAAAGGAAGACATGGAGGTGCTATTCATCTTGCATGCACGAAGACGCAGAGCACAGGACCAACACCAGCAGGGCCCCCAAAGGCAACGCAGAAGGCAGGAAAGGATATTCAGGACCAGGACAACCCTTCCGGGACTCCGGCAACAAGACATCATCTAGAGGTACGGACTCAACTGGCAAGCCATTAAGCAGCGGCTGCGCAACATTGAGCCACAGTTGGCACACAGCTTGCAGACACCCCACACCATTCCATCAGAGACAAAGCTGCTAGCTGTACTCCACATGTTGGCAAGTGGCTTGTTTCAAACAACTGGTGCCCTGGTTGCCGGGATCTCACAGCCCTCATTCTCTGCCTTCCTACCCAAGGTATTGGATGCCATCATCTCCCTCACACCCCACCACATCAGCTTCCCCAACACACAGCTGAAGCAACAGGAGACCAAACAGGGCTTCAACCAAGTCAACGGCTTCCAACACGTGCTTGGTGCCATTGACTGCACACATGTACGCATTGTGCCACCTGCTGCAACCGAACATCTATATCGCAACAGGAAGCACACACACTCCATCAATGTGCAGGCCATTGTCGATCACCGGGGATTGATCACCAACATCGTGGCAAAGTATCCTGGGAGTGCACATGATTCATTCATCTTCCGCCACTGCACCATCAATCAGCACTTACAGGATGGATGATATGGAAATGGCCTACTTGTTGGTAAGTACAGAAACCTACTTATATACACATAGCACAGCAACCCTGTAGGACACACAACACATACACCACTACATTGACAAGTGGCTAGGAAGACAATAAGGTTTTGACACTGCTAGTCATGTGTGATATCCTCACCCAATGGGATACACACCCATGGACAAATGACAGATTCAATAACAACAGATGCCACTCCAGAGACACAAGGGACCAATTTAAAACCACACAGTAACAATGACATGGCCTTAACTGGCAGTACAATTTGGAAGATGAATCTTTCAATATCACATCAATAACACTCAATCACACACCCTTCCAAGCAATAAGTACTGTGTAAGGGGTGTTTATTGTGTTTTGCTGCAGGTCAAACACCATGAGACAAATAGCATGATGATAATGACTCTAATGAAGGTGACATGGAATCATTGAGGCTGTACCAATATCTCACATCACTCCTGCTCTGAAATTGCCCACTACCACTAAGCAAGTGGACTGTGCTAAGAACACATATTGATGTGACAATATTGAAAGTGCACATTCCTACATATACGGTTTGAGACAATTACACATATACACAACCGATGTACAGGCATATGGACCTTCTGACACTCAAACCGTCTACTTCACAACCAAGTTAGCCAGCTGAACTGGACCAGGGTCAGTAGTATAGGTACATGTTTGAACATGAGTCAACTCAGTAAGGGCAGATAACTAGGTCTGCCCAGAATTTGTCACACATGGGATATTTGTGCATTGTCAATTGTCAACACGTCAGTGCTGCAAACTTATGGAGATGTGTTGTACAATGTCACCTAGCCAAATCAAAGGGCCTCTCTGATGTTTAACAAATTATATAGCATATGTTAAATTGGATGGGATGTCCAGGCCATATAGATGGAACCCTGTTACCACCACTGTGGAACTGATTCTGTGTATGGAAGTATCATGTCACCCCCTGTTAAGACACATGGACACCTCTTTCACATGACATAATGCATGGGAGTACACAATGTACTGCAAGTCTACAAAAATACCGTTGACATCCGGTCAATCTGCCAAACACCAGTTAAGATAATGAAACATCCCAATGCCGATGGTACATCTTTGAAGCCTAGGATTCCACACAATAACACAAAAACAGATGAGTCACAGACAACACAAGAGAACGACTGTCATGCAAAGTGATAATCATGGTGCAAGCAACATCAAAGATTTCTCACTAATTTTTTCTTTCAGCTGATCAGGGGTATGGGATCCAGCCATGGATCATGACCCCATTTGCAAACCCAAGCACAACATCAGAGCGTGCCTATAATGAGGCACATCGAGGACATGCACCATAGTCATGAAGACCTTTGGCATCCTGAGGTCAAGATTCAGGTGCCTCGACATCACCGGAGGCAGCCTCCTATACTCACCAGAAATGGTCTGTAAGATCATTATGACCTGCGCCATCCTGCACAACATTTGTGTAAGGAGGAACATTCCCCTCTATGAACCAGACCCACAAATGGCTGAAGAGGAGGAAGAGGAGGATGCTGTCCATCTACAAGAGGGGGATCATCCGAACACTGCAGCAGGATTGCGTCGGAGACAACAGATTGTCCAAAACTTCTTTTAACTATAGTCACCATCACCACTGTCTTATCACATGTCATTAAACACCTATTCCAATCACTATATAATGGTCTGGGTAATCATTTATGCATCACATTATTCCTAAGATTCATAATCAGAGTGTAGCCTCATGGAGCATTGCAGAATTACAGATTAGGATACTGAAAAATCCACATCACATTTGATGGGTATGAATGTACACCCAACTTCACACACACTGTAAATGTCATATATCCTGTCCCTTTCCCATTTGAATGGCAATATCAGAAGGCCACAGCCATGGCACACATACATGTTGGCAACATGGTTCATTGCAGCATATGGCACACAACTAAGACACCATCATTCATAAGGAAAAAAATGCCTCATACATAAGGCAGTGGATGTGCTATTGCATTGGTACCAGGAATGTATGACCAGACCCTTGACAGCAGTAGTGTGACATCAGCTATCTTTGCAAGGAGTATGTGTGACAAGAAGTCCATGTAAGCTGCAAATGGATAGCATGAGTGCCCCTGGTATGACTAGCATTGCTCACAAGACATCCCCTGCACATGCCATCCCAGGTCATAAGTCCTGCCACGGCCATGTTTTCTGTCTCTCCCCACCCTTCTCTAGGGGGCCCTGGAAATGGACTATTTGATACCAGATAATCCTTCATCTACACACACCCAGACTCACATTCTGACTCCAGTGTGCTTCCCTCTTTGGTATGGCATGCCATAGTCATAGTTCATCTGTCTGCATGGACTTCTGGTCAGATAATGCACTGCCTGGTAATCTGTAGGACCTGTAATCACCTGTCCATTGCTTCCAATGGGAAACACACTGTTGGCCCTTTGAACTTGATTCTCACCTACAGGACTTGTGAGAGAATTAAGCTGCACACACCTGTGAGCACTTCCATGCAGATCAGCCATTTGAACATGCACTGCCCTTGCATAGAATGGCATAGAAGCTGCCATTATATGTATACCCCTGTTATGCATTGCCGTATAAATCACTTGTGTAACACAGGCCTTGGGTGATTGTGTAACGTTGCAGCACACAGGACAAACACAGTTTTCATTTACTCAGTGTTGTTCCAGCTTTGACCAGTCTCAGTCTGCTCACTGTGTATTTGCCTTGTTCATTTTTGTTCCTGACTGACCCTGCATCATCTTAGCCTGACTGGTTCCTGTTTTTGCGTTACCGTAAAGGTTCCCTGTGGCTACATTTGTCTCATAGTTGCTTTCCATGCCCTCACTTTCCTCCTGGGGTATTGTGTCAGGTAGGTCTACAATGAATACTCAAATACATTGTATAGCGTGGGTGGGGCATGTCTTCAAATAGCTTAATCACGGGCTATCCCTTGTCTGGGTTTCATGTATGCATGAGTGACAAATAGTGACAGTGTACCATGGCTGAATGCATGGATTGGGTATGGTGCCTTGTAGGAGGCTGGACTGGCTTGTAGTGAGTACCAAGGGGTACTTGCACCTTGCACCAGGCCCAGTTATCCCTTATTAGTGTATAGGGTGTCTAGCAGCTTAGGCTGATAGATAATGGTAGCTTAGCAGAGCAGCTTAGGCTGAACTAGGAGACGTGTGAAGCTACTACAGTACCACTTAGTGTCATATGCACAATATCATAAGAAAACACAATACACAGTTATACTAAAAATTTTTGGTACTTTATTTTTATGACAATATGCCAAAGTATCTTAGAGTGTACCCTCAGTGAGAGGATAGGAAATATACACAAGATATATATACACAATAGCAAAAATATGCAGTATAGTCTTAGAAAACAGTGCAAACAATGTATAGTTACAATAGGATGCAATGGGGAAACATAGGGATAGGGGCAACACAAACCATATACTCCAAAAGTGGAATGCGAACCACGAATGGACCCCAAACCTATGTGGCCTTGTAGAGGGTCGCTGGGACTATTAGAAAATAGTGAGAGTTAGAAAAATAACCCTCCCCAAGACCCTGAAAAGTGAGTGCAAAGTGCACTAAAGTTCCCCTAAGGACAAAGAAGTCGTGTTAGAGGAATAATGCAGGAAAGACACAAACCAACAATGCAACAACTGTGGATTTCCAATCTAGGGTACCTGTGGAACAAGGGGACCAAGTCAAAAAGTCACAAGCAAGTCGGAGATGGGCAAATGCCCAGGAAATGCCAGCTGCGGGTGCAAAGAAGCTTCTACTGGACAGAAGAAGCTGAGGTTTCTGCAGGAACGAAAAGGGCTAGAGACTTTCCCTTTGGTGGACGGATGCCTCTCGCCGTGGAGAGTCGTGCAGAAGTGTTTTCCCGCCGAAAGAACGCCAACAAGCCTTGCTAGCTGTAAATCGTGCGGTTGGCGTTTTTGGACGCTGCTGAGGCCCAGGAGGGACCAGGAGGTCGCAAATTGGACCAGCAGAGAGAGGGACGTTGAGCAAGACAAGGAGCCCTCTCTGAAGCAGGTAGCACCCGGAGAAGTGCCAGAAACAGGCACTACGAGGATGCATGAAATGGTGCTCACCCGAAGTCGCACAAAGGAGTCCCACGTCGCCGGAGACCAACTTAGAAAGTCGTGCAATGCAGGTTAGAGTGCCGTGGACCCAGGCTTGGCTGTGCACAAAGGATTTCCGCCGGAAGTGCACAGGGGCCAGAGTAGCTGCAAAAGTCGCGGTTCACAGCAATGCAGCCCAGCGAGGTGAGGCAAGGACTTACCTCCACCAAACTTGGACTGAAGAGTCACTGGACTGTGGGGGTCACTTGGACAGAGTCGCTGGATTCGAGGGACCTCGCTCATTGTGCTGAGAGGAGACCCAAGGGACCGGTAATGCAGCTTTTTGGTGCCTGCGGTTGCAGGGGGAAGATTCCGTCGACCCACGGGAGATTTCTTCGGAGCTTCTGGTGCAGAGAGCAGGCAGACTACCCCCACAGCATGCACAAGCAGGAAAACAGTCGAGAAGGCGGCAGGATCAGCGTTACAGAGTTGCAGTAGTCGTCTTTGCTACTATGTTGCAGGTTTGCAGGCTTCCAGCGCGGTCAGCAGTCGATTCCTTGGCAGAAGGTGAAGAGAGAGATGCAGAGGAACTCGGATGAGCTCTTGCATTCGTTATCTAAAGTTTCCCCAGAGACAGAGACCCTAAATAGCCAGAAAACAGGGTTTGGCTACCTAGGAGAGAGGATAGGCTAGCAACACCTGATGGAGCCTATCACAAGGAGTCTCTGACGTCACCTGGTGGCACTGGCCACTCAGAGCAGTCCAGTGTGCCAGCAGCACCTCTGTTTCCAAGATGGCAGAGGTCTGGAGCACACTGGAGGAGCTCTGGACACCTCCCAGGGGAGGTGCAGGTCAGGGGAGTGGTCACTCCCCTTTCCTTTGTCCAGTTTCACGCCAGAGCAGGGCTAAGGGGTCCCCTGAACCGGTGTAGACTGGCTTATGCAGAATTGGGCACATCTGTGCCCAACAAAGCATTTCCAGAGGCTGGGGGAGGCTACTCCTCCCCTGCCTTCACACCATTTTCCAAAGGGAGAGGGTGTCACACCCTCTCTCAGAGGAAGTTCTTTGTTCTGCCATCCTGGGCCAGGCCTGGCTGGACCCCAGGAGGGCAGATGCCTGTCTGAGGGGTTGGCAGCAGCAGCAGCTGCAGTGAAACCCCAGGAAGGGCAGTTTGGCAGTACTAGGGTCTGTGCTACAGACCACTGGGATCATGGGATAGTGCCAACTATGCCAGGATGGCATAGAGGGGGCAATTCCATGATCATAGACATGTTACATGGCCATATTCGGAGTTACCATTGTGAAGCTACATATAGGTAGTGACCTATATGTAGTGCACGCGTGTAATGGTGTCCCCGCACTCACAAAGTTCAGGGAATTGGCTCTGAACAAAGTGGGGGCACCTTGGCTAGTGCCAGGGTGCCCTCACACTAAGTAACTTTGCACCTAACCTTTACCAGGTAAAGGTTAGACATAAAGGTGACTTATAAGTTACTTGAGTGCAGTGTAAAATGGCTGTGAAATAACGTGGACGTTATTTCACTCAGGCTGCAGTGGCAGGCCTGTGTAAGAATTGTCAGAGCTCCCTATGGGTGGCAAAAGAAATGCTGCAGCCCATAGGGATCTCCTGGAACCCCAATACCCTGGGTACCTCAGTACCATATACTAGGGAATTATAAGGGTGTTCCAGTAAGCCAATGTAAATTGGTAAAAATGGTCACTAGCCTGTTAGTGACAATTTGGAAAGAAATGAGAGAGCATAACCACTGAGGTTCTGATTAGCAGAGCCTCAGTGAGACAGTTAGTCACTACACAGGTAACACATTCAGGCACACTTATGAGCACTGGGGCCCTGGGTTACCAGGGTCCCAGTGACACATACAACTAAAACAACATATATACAGTGAAAAATGGGGGTAACATGCCAGGCAAGATGGTACTTTCCTACATGCCTCCAGCACAACAAACAACATTTGATAATGTGCATGAAATGTCAAAACATGTTTCTATCCTGGGGGTCCACACACTGATTCACATCGGCCCCAACCTATTGATAGGGCTTGCGTGGTGAATAGCTGTGAGATTAATAAGCACAGAGGCACTTATGTTCCCGGCTGCAGTGTGAATTTTAGAGGCCACCCTGTGTACAAATGTTGTGAGTAAACCTGCCGGTTTTAAATTACTGATCCATTAACTTTGTGAGCACACCAAGGTTGCCCTGTTGTCAGTCTCATAAAACTTCTGCAGTGCCATAGCTGGACTATCCCCAACTGTGTTCTCAATTCCTCTTTTGCTTTCGTTCAATTCAGCTGTGAAGGATACTTTGTTAATGCAGGGAATGGCTCCACAGACTCATGACTAGACCTGCACGTAACTGTGACAACATGGACCCCAATAATGACACGGGCTACACATGGCCCCACACACTTGAACTGGACACCTTTGTGCAATTAACCACTGTAAATATGTGAACATGTTCTGCTTGGTCTGCTGGCCCTCCACTGCCACAAGAGAAACATAGGTCATTTATATGACTCAAACTGTGGAATGACATTACATTTGTGGATTGGTTTTGGGACTCTGTGTCACAAACATGTACCCACATAGCATTTTCAAATGCCTGACTCATGGGTAGTGTCGAAACAAGTGACCAGGAAGTGGTATCCAACATTCCAGGACATGTGATGGCTTAGTCTTGGAACATTGCCATGATCAATCGTCCTCTATCTATCCTGTGCATGGTTTGTCATGGGAGATGCTTTTGTCCCCAAATTCTGGGAAGTTCACACAGCATTTGTTGCTTTGTGTATGACAAACACATTTTCTTACTCATTTCCACAATGAATAGCATCTGATGGTTATCCACATTGACAACACATGCATTCAAGCACATTTATGAAAACACGTCTTGTGATGTTCACACAGTGGGACAACTAAAATTGAATAGCCAATTCACACACATTGACACACAGGCAATGAGTTCTTGTATCAAGTTGCGTAGACTTCCTATCCTCTATTGACGCACAACCTGATCAAACTGGGTAATACCAATTTGTATTCCAAGAGTGCAAATCCGGTTCAACAACTAGAGGATCATGGTCCGCAGTAGTGTGATCTGCCACATGAGCCCATACACTAGAATGCATAATGTAGGTGCAAACAGCCTACCTCTGTATAGTTAGAGCTGCCATGTATTATAAAAATGTGAGAAATGACCCAGACCCAGTAAAAGACATACATTTTGACGCATATGTGTCAAAAAAGCAGCATATGCATCACAAAACGCCGCATATGCGTAGAAAAATGACACTCACTGCAATGATACATCCATTGGCCCGAGCGGTAATTTCCACACTGTACCCCATGAAATTGGTTAACAATTAAAAAAACTTTGGAAATATGGATGTGGGGACTGTGCTTCTCTCGAGGGAAAGGCAGACGGACTTCCTCCATGGAACCTAGAAGAGAAAAGAAAAAGAACAACCATTAATCTTCATCTGATGTTTATGTTGCAATATCTTGAGAAGAATAAATATGAAATGTGCAATCCCTAGAGTGTCACTAATTCCCAAGAAGAGCTGGCAAAGCATCACAGGGACATACAGAGAAATAACAGAGTTTACAAAACATACGATGATTCTGATGTGTAACCTTAACTAGGAGTTGTATACTCAAGAATTTCCTAGCACTTCAGGTTCCTCTATCATACATGACAATAGACCCACCCCAAGTGGGAGACTTCTGATTTTTAAAGTAAAAAATTACTGTATTTTGGCTGTCTCCCGCCTAATATTGCCTCTGCCTTATCATATGTCAGTGAGGGAAACACATTCTCCTGATTTTTGTTTAAATCTCCCCCTGTCCTCTTCTAAAATGTTGGCATATATGCACTTAACTCCACAGTGTTCTCCAACCACTAAAAATGAGTACCTCTGGAAGATGGCAGTGCGTGCACTTCAAGATGGCCACTGCACCTTGAGCTTCGTCACATGCCTGCCAGACAACAATGATTCCGACAGTGCTAAGGAGATTTTTGTTGTTACTGGATATCAGCAACTACGTAGGAATGTGGCGGGGGCCAAGCGGTGAGGTTTTCCATTGCCTTGGCACATGTTTACAGCAGTGAGGCTCATTTGAAGAACTCCTTCGACCTCCTCACACAGCGGCCTCCCTTTTTCTGAAGGGAGTGGACCGTAGCCTCTAATTCCTTTTGTCACTCCTCTTCCAACATCCCACTCCTTCTTAAAGGATTGTTTCTTATAAAACTTAAAGTGATTTTCCTTTGCTATTCAGCTTAATTGAACACTGGCACAGATGAACTTGGGCTCAAAATGAATGTTTACTTCTCAGAAGGTCTGCTGCCTTCACACACAAACAACCTCATTTTAAGATTGAATAGCAGTTTACCACTAACCCAAATTTGTTTAAATCCTATTCACTTGTTTCATTTTAATCTTATTAACTCTTTGAACAGTGCAGCACTTACTATTTGCCCAGTGTACCCAGATTGCTCTAACTGGTGTCATCCATACAAATGCTCTTCCATCAACACCCCCAAATGTTATATTAATATTATCTCTTTTACTAGCAATACAATGGATACCATGGAAGGGAAAACGCCCTCGGTTAATACAAATAAAAGGAAGCAAACTGCTTCTCCTCCAGCAGCCAAATCTAAAGTGGCAGAATCACAAGAAGTATCCTTGGAGAAAATCTTAGAAGAAATCCAAGTGATTCATCTTAATACAGACGCTATTTGATGAGATATTAAACATATCCACAAAGACATTGCATCTTTTTCCATGGAAATGTCAGTGAGATAAAAATAAGGGAAAATTCAAAAGCAATCTCAGCTATAACTCCTTTAGTCCACCAGATTTCTTCTTTGCAAACATCCATTATAGACTTGAAAAAGTCAGCAAGGCAACCTATGCACTTTTAATGTCCCTGAAAATGTTGGAGGTCAAAACTGTAGACTCTTTTTTGAAATTCATTTTACCTCAACTGTAATAATATATTTCCAGACTCATTTGAAATTGATAAGGATTACCATATCCTTTCTCATTGTAAACCACATCAAACCAAGCCAAGACTAATTACATTTGAAGTTCTACGACATCACCATCTCCTCCTTATCAGAAAGGAAGTGAGAGAAATTCCAACACTTCTTATTGAAGGCAGTACAGGATTTATTTATCAGGATTTTGTGAAGGAAACTGAAAATTTGTCAGCAATTTTCAGAACTCAGAACTTGACTAAAAGATGCAGGCTATAAATATGGTCTCTTTGATACATCTACGATGTGTATTTGTTAAAAAGAAGCTTCTAAATCAGTGTCTACCCTGATAGAATTGACCAAATATCTTGATGAACATAATCCCAATTCTATGGAGTTGCTGCCCTCAGACTCAGCTGGTTAATATAGATCTCTTCACAATGTATTGTATTTCTTTGTTCATTAGAGCAGGTACATGCAGTGTGGTCTATTTTGTTTCACACCTTTGTTTCAACTGCTCCAATTAATATGTAATCTTCTGGTATGACCTTTCTTTGTTTTGTTTGCCTTGTTCATTTTGTTTTTTTGTGGGCTACTTTATGTTATTTCTTCTACGTATCCCTTTTCTTTTCTATTCCTCTATTTACATCTATGGCCCTCAACTTAATATTGTCTATCTGAATATAAAAGGTATCTGACATTCAGTCAAGCGGCATAAATAATGGAATGCCTACAAACGTTTGATGCAGATTTCCTTTTTTTTTCAATAAACACATATCAATTATAACATTTTACAGTTTATGTCCAGAGGATAGATTAGTTATATTGTCTTGTCAACAGATAAACGGTGAAAAATTGGTTGGGCCATTTTTTTTTCTCGCAAATCACAAGTACAATTGTTATCACAATAAGGACTCATATGATTGATGTGTATATGCACAAATTAAAGTTAACTGTGTTCTTAACATGATAAACATTTATGCTTCCACACTAGATGATCCTTCCTTCTGAGAAAATGTCATTACAGATATTGTTAAACTTGATAATGTCCCCTTGATAATGGGAGGACTCTCTAATCTGATTTGTGATCCCTCATTACACCATGCAACTATTTTCAAATTCAGACCCAATACATACTTTCACATGTTGAAATCCTTTTTCTTTACCTCTAAACTGGTAGCCATTTGGAGACCGTAGCACCACACTAGTAACAATTTTATCTTCTATTCAAATGAACATTCTAATTTATCCAGGATTGACTACCTTTTGGCTTCTCGACTCTTATATAATCAGATAATAAACGTATCCATTGAACCTATTATAATTTCTGACCTTGCATTAATCTCCTTCCTCTCATTGGATGAAACTAGTTTCACTACAAAGAGATGGAGAATGAACTTTGACATTGTTCTAAATCTAAGGAATTCCACTAAGTTATCAATGGCTATCAAGGAGTGTTGTTTACACAATAATCCTGATGACACCTCTAAAATTAATAAATGGGATGCATTCAACACACATATTAGAGGAGTCACTTCCTTCATGGGTTACAAAATCAATAATTCTATGCTACCCTCTCTATATTTGAAAAACAACTAGTTGATTTAGAAAAACATTTGTTATTCCTCACTGGATGATAGATATAGACCTCAACTTCAAAAAGTAAGATACCAATATAATACTCTACTCACTAAAAGAGCTGGTTTGCTTGTATCTAAACACCAATCAAATTACCATTTTAACATTACAAATCTGGAAGCCTCTTCGACAATTAACTATGTATTAAAGCAAATAAGAATCAAATATCAGCTATTAAAATATCTGATGGTAAGTTGCTCTTTAAAATTGAAAAAATAGCATAATAATCCTTCTCCTTTTTTCACTTTATAATAAACATACAGGCAATTACAATGATTTTATTGATAGTTTTGTACAAGAAAGCCATTTACCCCAAATTTCTGTCAGTGATAGCCCCACACTTGACAAATGACTTGATATGCAAGAAATTCAGTTAGCAATAAAGGAATTACATTCTAATAAAGCCCCTGGACCACATGGCATCCCTGCAAAATTACATAAATGCTTTCAATCACAACTCCCCCTAACTCTGCTTTCTTTGTTTACTGGCTTTCAAATAACTTCTAAAATAGAAGATTCTTTTAAAGAAGCCATTATTTTTGTCCTCCCAAAACCTAACAAAGATCACACTTTAGTTTCCAATGATTGACCGATATCTCTCATTAAACAAGATTGTACGATCTGTGCCCAAATTGTATCAAACTGATTAAAACCTTTATTCATTTCTATCATACAACCAAATCAAACAGGTTTTATGAAAGGTAGATTTGCTGCGCATAATACCAGATTCCTGTGGCATTGTTAGAAATTGCATCTCTAGTTGGCAGACGTATGCACCCTGTCCAAGTAGAAACCACACTCCTAGTCAGTTACACTACTAAATTAAACTGTGCTCACCCTCTGGTAGCTTGGCACACAACAGCCAGGCTTAGCTTAAGAGGCAATGTGTAAATTATGTGTACAACACTTAATTTACAGTAAAACAGTGAAAGACACCACAAAAAGACTCTACACCCTTTCAGAACAATAAAGAATATTTGTCAGATTACAACAAGACCAAAATGACAAAAATCCTATAAGTAGATGTTGAGATATGCAATATTAAAGATTTAGGTGAAAATAGCTCATAGAAGCTCAAAGCGTCAACAGTAGTTACCTGGTCACACTGGACTGGGACACAGTCACAAGTTCAGGCCGACTGCAATGTGGTATGGGACAGCTACAGGGACTCACTTGGGTCCACTGAACACAGTACCATAAATCCTTGGGCTCTGTTAGCCCGGCATTGCTATGCGAGGCTTCTCATCATCCGGCATCGGTTCCGAGATGCTGAGCGGCAAGGCTTTGCAGGGAATCAGGCTGCTTTGCGGCAGTTCTGATGAAAACCACAGAAAGCAGAGCACCTTAGGCCCACTTCAAAGGGTCCAGGACTGGGTTGGCACCACTTGGCAGGATAGACTCACAGATGGCAGAGTCAAGCTGCTATATTGGGAGAGTTGCAGGCAGTCTTTGATGTTTCTTTGACTGCAGAAGAACAGGGGGCAAGCCAACAAACCCTTAGAGACTCTTGGGTTCAAGGATGTAGAGAGCAAGACCAATCCTTCTTGTTGCAGGCAAAAAGCAGCAGGAGCAGGCCAACACAGCAAAGCAAGTAGCAAAGTGGCAGTCCCCCCTACAGCACAGCAAGCAGTAGGCCAAAACAGCAATGTAGTTGCAGAGTGGCAGTCCCTCCTGGCAGCACAGCAGTTCTTCTTCCCGGCAGAGGGCCATTGGTGGAAATTACACTTAAAGGATGTTTCAAGGTAATGTTAGTGACATCATATGAGAAAGATAGCCCTTGCAATAGCAAAAACTGAATGTAAGAGTTTTTCACTATCTGGGCATGGTAAACCTAAAAGTACATGTCCACCTTTTTAAATACACAGGACCCTGCCCTTGGGGGTAACTACAGCCTACCTTAGGGGTAACTTACATTTAATAAAAAGGAACATTTGGGCCTGGCAAGTGGGTACACTTGCTAGGTCAAAATGGCAGTGTAGAACTGCACACACAGGCTCTGCAGTGGCTGGCCCGAGGCATGTTTGAAAGGCTATTGTAGTGGATGGCACAATCAGTGCTAGAGGCCACTACTATCATTTAATTTACAGGTCCTAGGCAAATTAGATATGCCAAACAGGTGTAAACCAATTATACTTTGTTTAGAGGTGAGAGCACATGCAGTTTAGCACAGTTTAGTAGTGGCAAAGTGTCCAGACTCTAAAACCAACACAAACAGGGTAAACAAAAAGAGAAGGAGGAAGGCAAAACATTTGGGAATGACCCTGCATAAAGGGCCATTTCCAACAGTCATGTATTATCCTCGGCTGATAAGCTCCAATATCCAGCAGGTCTATTAACGTTAGACGCTGAAAATGACTTTGATAAGGTAAATTGGCAAATCACGTTCTGAACTTCAGGAGCTTTTCCTTATGGTCGTACTTATATAAACATAGTCAAAGCATTATATACTGCCCCATCTGCCATGATATATATCAATGGTTCTTTTTCCTCTGTATTTAACCTCCATAACGGTCCTAGACAAGGTTGGCTGCTGTCTCCACTTTTTGTTTTTAGTCGCTATTGAACCCCTTCTATGTTCTTTACGTAATAATAATGACGTTTCTGCAACAACTTTTAAAGATACAGTTGTCAAGGTTTCAACCTATGCTAATGATATACTATTGTATGTCAATAATGCTCATTGTCTATTATATTTCCCATTATCAATCAGTGTGCTAATATGTCTTAACGTTACCAAAACAGAATAGTTTCCATTAAATATAATATGTACTCCCAATGTGATACCTTGTACACATATCTTTTGGAGCTAGGTTGTCATTAAAATACTCAGGGGGTCATTACAACATTGGCGGGCGGCAACCGCCGCCCACCAAGTTGTAACCGCCGTGCGGCCGCACTCCCGCAGTGCCAAACAGAGTTTCCACCCAGCGGGGATGTGGGCCGCAACATGGGAGCCAGCTCCAAATGGAGCCGGCGGTGTTGCGGCCGTGTGACGAGTGCAGTTGCGGCCGTGTGACGGGTGCAGTTGCACCCGTCGCGCTTTTCACTGTCTGCAGAGCAGACAGTGAAAAGCCGCATGGGGCCCTGTCAGGGGGCCCCGCGACTCCCCGTGCCGCCAGCCTTTTCCTGGCGGTTCAAACCGCCAGGAAAAGGCTGGCGGTAGGGGGACTCGTAATCCCATGGGCAGCGCTGCTAGCAGCGCTGCCCTGGTGGATTACTTCCACCGGGGCCATTGTGGCGGGAAACCGCCGGCCCCGGCTGTGCGACCATGGCATTTCCGCCGCAGTCGTAATGGCCAGGGGAGCAACGCCAGCCTGTTGGCGGTGCTTCCGTCATTTCAGCCCTGGTGGTCCTGTACCGCCAGGGTTGTAATGACCCCCTTAGATATTACTTTCTCTAATACAATTAAACTTACAATTGTTCTAACATACTTTCACAAAGGAAAGAAAAACTAGGCAAATGGTTAATTCTTCACTTGAATTGGTGGGAATGTATTGAAGCTCTTAAAATGGTTATCACTCCCCAAATTCTTTAGACATTATACATGCTGCCAATTCCCCTCCACTTTCTTTACTTACATTTGTAAATTATTTAATAATCTGCTCGCATTGCTATCAAACATTTACAAATTCCGTGTTGGACTACCTGACCTCAAAAAATACCAAACATTTTCCCTCATTGCCCAAAGTTCATAATGGTTTTAACCTATTGACTCTGTCTATACTCCTAAATGGCTTGCGTTTGAGTATAATTTCTTGCAACCCTTTAATTACCTTTTCAACCATTGCCAATACCAATGTTGGTAAAATCTCTCTCATATTACATACCACTAAACTGGCATAGCTTTCTGTTGATGACAAATTTGAGATTAATATTCAATCAAGAAATGTCTCACTTTGGCACAATTCCAACGTAAAAACCAATAAACCTCTATCTTTTTGGAATTTGTGGACTAAAGCTAGTAATTCGTATATTACTGACCTTTGCCAAGGAGATTTGTTTTACTCTTTTTCAGAATTAAGAACCAAATACCATCTCCCGCAATCAGATTTTTCTAAATTTGAATTGTTATGTAATTCCATTTTAAACGCTTATAATTATTTACGACCATTTGTCCAATTATCTAATTTGGGATTTTATCTACACCTGTTCAGTAGATCAGGACGTATTTCATCCAAAGTTTATAAGGAAACTAACCATTATTTCAACCCCCTTTGATAACTTAGTGCACAAATGGCCTTTCCTTCCTTCTATTGTAGATTAGAAACCAGTTTGGTTGTGTAACACTGCATTGCCACTCCCTGCTACCCTTAAACAAGCTAGACTGCTGCCTTACTACACCGCTCATCATCACGCTGTATAATCAAGCGATAGAAGAATTACTGTGCGCTATGGTCTAGAGAACTAGCTTAAACAACCTTTTAGGCGCCATAAGTCATACATCTAGTGGAAAGCATTTTTCAGTATATTGCACATTAAAACTAGTACACTAAATTGTATACAGGTGATACCACTATAGTTGCTGTTTTCTGTCTGAAAAGTAGGAAAAACAAGCCTTTCAACGTTCACTCATTTAGATTCCATAACTACTGTTGTAGAAGGTCATCATTGTAACTTAATTATTAAAAAGAGTGGGATCCTAAGACACTATACACATGCATCCAAAATGTCCTCCCAGATATAAATATGTTGGCCAGCACTCTGATTGTTTTTTAATGGGTTTGACCATTGCATTGAGTTAAAATGTGATTAGGTTGTTTGCTGCAAGTCAGACTTAGGCAAGTGAATGTTCAAGCCACACAAGCATCAAGCCGGGCATCTGTGCTTTCTCGACCAGTAGTATATCAGTGCTCATACAGTGCATGAGTGCTGCAGCTCTGCATTTGTTGCTAGCTGACATGGTGATGATATCAAACCTACCACCAAGCATCACAATCCCTAATGTGCACCCTCTAATTTCCAACACTAGATTTTTGAGGACATATTTACTAAACTCTGTCATAGCAGAGCAAGGGAAGTTGATGCACTAAAATATTGCAGAGCTCTAGTCTACTGCAGCACTGGCACACTTTGGCTGCATAGTGTGAACTCAGGCACCCTTGCCCCATGAAACAATGGTGACTGCATTGCGAGGAGAATAGTTATTGTGCAGGCACCTTATTCTTCTTTCTATGTGTGCTGTAGAATGTTACACATTCGCAAAGATGGAGAAAAAAAGGAGAAATAAAGGTATTTCTCATTGCCGCGGGTGTGAGCACCATTTTGGCGCAAAATCATGCTTACTGTCTTTAGTAAGTATGAGTTTGCATCAAAATACATAGGTGGATGCTTGGAAGTGTCCATATTCCACACACATACACCTCCCGACGCAAGGTAACGCAAGGCAGTGCGTAAATTCTGGAATAAAATCCCAGGCAAAACCTGATTTGTGTGTTTTAGTAAATCTCAAAATGGATTTTGCGCCAGTCTGCACTGAAAAAGTGGTGCAACCCCAATTCAAAATCTTAGTGAATCTGGGTCTGGGACTTGGTGCCCTAAGAGCAGATGACACTCTCATCGCCTCACCTTTATACCTGCACAATACATTAATGTTCGCAAGTACATTTATGCAGGAAAGGCTACGTGGATTTACGTCATAACTTTTTTCCTGTGGAGAATTAGTTTCCCCCAACCTACTCTAGTTTTGGGAACGTTCCCTCCGCTCTCCTGAATATAGATTTACTCCTGCACTTAATGGGAGTAAATCTCCAAGCTTAAACATAATGGCGACATAGATAATGCAAATACGTGCAATCCCGGCGCTTACACATTTTTACATACCCAGCTCTACAAAAAGAAAAAAAAGCGGGACACCGTCTAACAATATTGCAACACCATTTTAGTTTACAGAAATGCATTTTTTAATCGCCTGAAATGAAAGAAAGAAGCGTTTCTTGTTGCTACTAAGATGGATGACAGATTTGTTCCTAATTAAACTGGAGCAGCGTGTGTAGAAATGACAGCAAAAGCAAACATCTCTATTAACAAAAAAAACGCGGTCATTACGGCCTGGCTTCAAGCCAGCTCCTCTACACAGGCAAGGACGAGATGTCTGCAAATGTCTCGGTGCCATATGGGTTCTGCTGTAGCAGTGATTTGGATCAAACGCAGGGTTACGATGTGTCAAGTGTAACTGGAGTTTAATTGATGCTGACAAACTGCCTCTATATAAAGAAGCAATGCAATTGCTTTTAGAAAATAGGATACACAAATCTGCCTTCCTGCCTAAGTTTCGGATAGGAAGCTAAAATCGACCCTAGCAAAAATGTTCAAATAACTCCCTGGAGGCCGGCACCATAATGGGCATTTGGGGCATAATGGTTGGTTTATGACAAACCTCTACCCTACAGTTCACTTGGCTAATGCCACTGTGGCAGAATGACAATTCTGGTTAAGATTTCGACCTGCATTAAGTTTAAAGATAGTGCATTTCTCAATAGATGCTCGACTCACAAAGCTAGCAGAACAAGTTTGTTGTAAATGGCATGATCTACTAGTGTATCTTCCTCAAAACAAAGGCAAAAAATAAGCATTTGCAATGCAACGGGTCTCGCGTTTGCTCATGTTAGAGCTGATCGCGTTGTAAACTCCTAACCCGACGTTTCATCTATCGGCAAAAGTGCTTTTATGTGCGTAACCCGAAAAAGTTAAATTAACTGTGCAAAGCGCTTGACTTCTGCCAAGCAAAATCGCGCTAGGAAAATAGAGAAAAAGTAGTCCACGATCCGACAGAAAACAGCGAGCCTCGCAGGTTTTCTGTACTTGGTCCCTGCACTGGAGGAGGGCTAACCACCGGAAACGACATGATGTGTGCATGCCTTCCACTAATGAAAGCAAGCAGATTTTACTAGGCAAGCCCACGAACCAATGAAACACACTGACGTGACGTCGACAGGGCTCTGAGCCCTTTTCTAATAACTAAAGCATCTTACTGCGATACGCATGCGCGAGCGCATGCAACGCAGGCTCGACCCTAAAAATATATTGCCTTGAAACTATGAAATTTTAATTTCAAAGATAAACACTTGAAAAGTAATAATAAAAAAAAAAAAATCAAAATGCTGGGAAGTCAAGCACTATAAAACCATACAGAAGAAAACAAAAGGGGAAGAAAAATTTTAACATAGGCTACGGTGGGTTCCCTCTAAAGAAGGAACATTGGAACAGAGAAAAAAGCACTAAGACAAGGAAGTTTGGAAGTCAGAAAATGTGATCTTAGATCCAATAAATGATTTTGTTGAGTATTCCAAAGCTTTTTCATGGCCAAACCCCAACCAGGACACAGGTAGAAATTTACTTCTGTCAAAGGCCTGAGGTAATCCCTAGGCAGCTGACATTTTGAGAGTACACTTCTGTTAGACCTGACATGCCTTAGGGTGGTCACCCCTAACTTTTTGCCTGCCTCCCTCCACTTTTTGGACCCTGTTTTGTGGGCTTTTAGACTCTGCGCACTTTACCACTGCTAACCAGTGCTAAAGTGCATATGGTCTCTCCCTTTTTTAAACCTGGTAACTTTGGATCATACCTGATTGGACTATTTAATTTACTTATAAATCCCTAGTAATGTGCACTATATGTGCCTAGAGCCTGTAGATTAAATGCTACTAGTGGACCTGCAGCACTGGTTGTGCCGACCACTTAAGTAGCCCCCTTAACCTTGTCTCAGGCTTGCCATTGCAAGGCCTGTGTGTGCAGTTTCACTGCCACTTCGACTTGGCATTTAAAAGTACTTGCCAAGCCTAGAACTCCCCTTTTTCTACATATAAGTCACCCCTAATGTGTGCCCTAGGTAACCCCTAGAGCAGGGTGCTGTGTTGGTAAAAGGCAGGACATGTACCTGTGTAGTTATATGTCCTGGTAGTGTAAAACTCCTAAATTCGTGTTTACACTACTGTGAGGCCTGCTCCCTTCATAGGCTAACATTGGGGCTGCCCTCATACATTGTTGAAGTGGCAGCTGCTGATCTGAAAGGAGCAGGAAGGTCATATTTAATATGGCCAGAATGTTAATACAAAATCCTGCTGACTGGTGAAGTCGGATTTAATATTACTATTCTAGAAATGCCACTTTTAGAAAGTGAGCATTTCTTTGCACTTACATCTTTCTGTGCCTTACAATTCACGTCTGGCTGGGCTTGGTTGACAGCTCCTTGTGCATTCACTCAGACCCACACCAAACACAGGGTACTCAGCCTCACTTGCATACATCTGCATTTTGAATGGGTCTTCCTGGGCTGTGAGGGTGGAGGGCCTGCTCTCACACAAAGGACTGCCACACCCCCTACTGGGACCCTGGCAGACAGGATTGAACTGAAAGGGGACCTGGTGCACTTCTTAGCCACTCATTGAAGTCTCCCCCACTTCAAAGGCACATTTGGGTATAAAACAGTGCCTCTGCCCTACCTCATCAGACACTTGCTGGAGAAGAAACCTGAACCAGAAACTACATCCTGCCAAGAAGAACTGCCTGGCTGCTTAAAGGACTCACTTGTCTGCTTTCTACAAAGGACTGCTGCCTTGCTGTTGGCCTGCTGCCTTGCTGAACTCTTGTCTGGCTGTGAAAGTGCTCTCTAAGGGCTTGGATAGAGCTTGCCTCCTGTTCCCTGAAGTCTCAGGCCCAAAAAAACTTCTCTTTTTCACTTGGACACTCCGTGCGCCGAAATTTTCGACGCACAGCTTGTTTCGCGGTGAGAAAAACACCGCACACTGACGCTGATCGACACGACGCCTTCGGGACGACCGGAACTTCGACGCACGGCCTCGCAAGGACAACGCCGCCCGACCTCCAGAGGAGAAATTGACGCGTCGCCTGCCGTAAGAGCGAAACTTCGACGCCCAGCCGGAAAACAAGCAGGAAAATCCACGCACAGACCCAGGTCATCTGGTAATCCCCGCGATCCACAGAAAGAGACTGTCCGCGCGCCGGAAAACGACGCACGACTTCCCCGCGTGGAAAATAACGACGCAAGTCCATGTGTGCTGGGGAGAAATCGACACACACACCACTTTTCCACGTATCTCTTCTTCTGTGGCCCTCTGAGGAGATTTTCCACTCCAAACCAGGTACTTTGTGCTTGAAAGATACTTTGGTTGCTTTTTAAAGACTTAAGACACTTTGGCCCACATTACGAGCCTGGCGGTCTGTGACCGCCAGGCTCGCGGTTGGCGGGAGCACCGCCGACAGCCTGGCGGTGCCCCTTAGGGCATTCTGACCGCGGCGCTTTGGCCGCGGTCAGTGCAGGAAAACCGGCGGTCTCCCGCCGGTTTTCCGCTGCCCGTCAGAATCCTCCAAGGCGGCGCAGCATGCTGCGCCGCCTTGGGGATTCTGACACCCCCTACCGCCATCCTGTTCCTGGCGGTTCGCCCGCCAGGAACAGGATGGCGGTAGGGGGTGTCGCGGGGCCCCTGGGGGCCCCTGCAGTGCCCATGCCAATGGCATGGGCACTGCAGGGGCCCCCGTAAGAGGGCCCCGCTTGTATTTCACTGTCTGCATAGCAGACAGTGAAATACGCGACGGGTGCAGTAGCACCCGTCGCACCTTCCCACTCCGCCGGCTCGATTCCGAGCCGGCGTCCTCGTGGGAAGGTTGTTTCCCGCTGGGCTGGCGGGCGGCCGCCCGCCTGCCCAGCGGGAAACTCAGAATGCCGGCCGCGGTCTTCAGACCGCGGTGCGGTATTCCTGCAGCGCAACTTTGGCGGGCGGCCTCCGCCGCCCGTCAAAGTTGTAATGAGGGCCTTTATATCACTTTCCAGTGATATCTCTACAAATTCACATTGCAACTTTATTAGTTTTGACCTACAGTTATCCTGATAAATATTATATATTTTTCTAAACACTGTGTGGTGTATTTTTGTGGTACTATATGGTGGTATTGTATGATTTATTGCACAAATACTTTACACATTGCCTTCTAAGTTAAGCCTGACTGATTGTGCCAAGCTACCAGAGGGTGGGCACAGGCTAATTTTGGATTGTGTGTGACTTACCCTGACTAGAGTGAGGGTTCTTGCTTGGACAGAGGGTAACCTGACTGCCAACCAAAAACCCCATTTCTAACAACTTCTCAAAGAAATACTCCCTTTAAGCATTTAATCAAATACATGTTATAACCCTAAACACTAAGGCCCTTATTATGACACTGGTGGTGAATCCCGCTTAACGCTGCGGTGACAACCGCCAAGATACCGTCGTGGAGGCGAACATTTGTTCGCCATATTATGACACACACACACACACACTAAACCGACAGAATTCTGCTACAAACACAAATCTGCCAGACCAAAAGTAAGTGGTAAAGTGTTGGTACGAACACCCATACCGTTACGCCAACAAAACAACGCCCACCACATTATGACCCACGAATCAACATGGCGGACATTCAACTGTGGTAAACAATTGCGGTACACACCGGCACGGTCAGAATGGCCACCCAAATACAAAACAACACAACATTGGACAAAATGAAAATCACACACTTGACACTCATACACACACCACACCCACCCACACACAGCACTATAAAACACCCACCCACATCACACATAACCCTTTACGAACACAAAAAATAGCCAAGAGATAGTCACGCAAATCACAGAGACAAGTACACACAACAAACACCCATTCATCCGTCATGCCCCCCACATCCCACACCCCACCACATTACTCAACACCCTCTGCACAACACACACCACACAAGATCCATATTCCCACTAAGTCACCCCCGTTTCACAGATGAGGAGTTGCGGGTCACAGTGGAGGAAATAGTCAGGATAGAGCCACAGCTGTTTGGAGCACAGGTACAGCAAATATCCATTGCCAGGGAAATGGAGCTAAGGCAGAGAATCTTGGGCAGGGAGAATGCCGTGGGACAGCATCTAAGAGAGGTGGAACGACCTACGGGGGAAGGTATGTTCCGTGGCAATAAGGTACCAGCTCGACATCCAGAGAACTGGCGGTGGACCCACACCTCTGACAGCATGGGAGGAGCAAGTCTTGGCAATCCTGAGGGACTCACTGGAGTAGCCAGAGGACTGGACACTGGTGAGTTAATATTTGCTACTCATCATCCCCCATACCTGTATGCCATCTCACCCCCTCACCCTGACTCCCATCTCTCCACTCCATCCCACACAGTGCACCTACAAATATGACTAACCCCAATGCTAAACCCTGCATGCCATACCAATGCATGTACAGCCCTCCCAGCCCTGCATGTACACCCAACACCAAAGCATGCACAGCATGGAGAACTAACAATCTCACAATACATCACCATACACAAACAACGGTGGCAGGGCAACAGCAACAATAATAGGGAAGCTAGGGATGTACAAAATGTCACAGACATGAAGCATAATACATTACTTACATCCCCGTAGGTGCCCCAGCCAATCCCAGCGGCGAGGATGTGTCACGACTATCCAGTCCCCCACCAGAAGATGCCCCCATGATGACAGTAACTCTGGACTTCGGGATCTGGATGAACTACCTGGCCCAGCAGGGACCACTGGTCAGTTGGCCACCCCAGCCCACACCCAGTCCATCACAGTCCTTCCCCCTCAGTATCCAACACCACAGCACCCACCCAACATCCCCACACCTCTGTCCCCATGACACGTCAATCTGAAGTATGCCACACTGTAGAAGGACCCCAGTCCACAACTCACAGCCAAGACAATCAGGGTCCTGGGGTCAGTGGCTGTGGGCACACCATTCAGGGGAAACAAGCACAGGAAGACAGAGACACTGGGAGGACAGCTGTGTGCCAGGGGGAGGATTGGCCAGGGAACTGGACTCTCCAGGAGGCACTCACTAATGTCCTGAGGGCTTACCAACACTCCCAGGACAAGATTGGCCTGATTCCTAACAACATGCAGGAGAACAAGCAGCTGCAGGAGGTACACCATCAAGAGATCAGGGGAGATTTGCAGGACCTCAACACCACAATGGTCTACATAGCAGGGGTGCTGGCCAACATCATGAGGGAATGAACAGCACACAAGCGGGCCCATTCCATTAGCCAGTCAACTGAACAGCCCACCACATCTGCTACAGCTAGTCGACAGAAGGCCCTGCCACAGAACCCACAACCCACAAGACACCCCTCCCCCTGCAGAAGGTGAACCATCATGCAAACTTTCCCTGTGACCCAGACAGAAGCCAGAGACACTAGCCAAGTCCAAAACCACCAGCAGGAAATGAGACCCTTCTGAATGTCACCCTTGTGTCTCACCCTGTCAACTTGTCCACTTTGAACTGCCTTTGCTCCCCTTCTCATGGCCCCTTCGACACTGGACCTGTACAACAAACAGACTGGACCAATACCCTGGACTTACCTCTACCATCACCCCATTCCATTGCACATTTCCGTCTGTACATTTCACTACAATAAACACCCTTGAACACAACTTGAGTGATAATGTTTTTATGTGATGAAAATGTGCAAATATGGAAACAGTCACATCTTGTGCAAATGACCTGAACACTGTGATAGCATACAAATAATGACTTGTAGCTTTCTGTAGTCATCACATCAGTACACAGTTGTTACAACACCAACATCTGCAATATGAGAAGCCATAGGTGACGGTCAGTTGAGATGCAAAGGTAGTGAATGCCATCCTGCTTCAGCCACACTGAAAGCATAAATAATCAGAGGAACGGCAGTTCCACTGTCTCACCTGTGTGTCATTGGAAGTATTGATGTATAACTGATGTTCTGTTGTCCCCATCCTCATCCTCTGCCTCCTCATCCTCACAGTCCACAGGGTCCACTGCTGCTATAGGGCATTTCCAATCTCCTCCTCCTGCAGATAAGACACATGTCGTCTGAGGGCCTGGTTGTGCAACATGCAGCATGCTACTACTATCTGGCATACCTTCTCAGGGGAGTAGCACAGGGATCCACCTGTCAGATGGAGGCATCTGAACCTGGCCTTCAGGAGGCCAAAGGTACATTGTATGATTCTCTTTGTTCGCCCATGTGCATCATTATACCGAATCTCAGCCACTGTCCTAGCATTCCTCACAGGGGTCAGGAGCCACAATAGGTTTGGGTTGCCGAAGTCACCTGCAAGTATTGAGGTACAAACATTAGCCTTACACAATGGTATGGGGGATGACTCCTGAACGCATACACTGACATACAGTGGGTGGGGACTCTGATTCACCTATTAGCCACACCCTGTGCTTCTGTAGTTGTGCCATCACATTTGGGATGCTGCTATTCCACAGGTCGAAGGCGTCATACACCGACCCAGGATACTTGGCAGTGACGTGGGAGATGTACTGGTCAGCCAGGCATACCATTTGCACATTGAGTGAGTGGAAACTTTTCCAATTCAAGAACAACTGTTCATTGGCCGGGGGGGGGGACAAACCCAATATGTGTTCCGTCAATCGTCCCAATAATATTTGGTATATGTCCCATTGCATAGAATCCTGCCTTCACAGTGGCCAAATCTTCCACCTGGGGGAAAGCGATGTAGCTGCACATGTGTTTGACCAAGGCAGACAAAACCCTTGCCAGCCCAATTGAGAACATTGGATGTGACATTCCTGCTGCCAAGCCCACTGTCACTTGGAAAGAACCAGTTGCCAGGAAATGGAGCACTGATAGAACTTGCACAAGAGAGGTGATCCCAGTGGGATGACGGATAGCTAATAGCAGATCAGGCTCCAATTGAGCACACAGCTCTGTGATTGTGGCCCTGTCCTGTCTATAGGTGAGTATTATGTGCCTGTCCTCCAGTGTAGCCAATTCCACAAGGGGTCTGTACACGGGGTCTTGTCTCCTCCTATCCCTCCGCAGTAGTATATAAGGGACACAAGAGTAAGTAGGGTGTTACAAATTGAACAATCGAACCACCACCTCAGTGTTCATAGAGCATTTATGTGATGTGAATGACAATGTATGTGCAAGTTACAGCAATTACCCAGTTTTTATTTTTCAAAATGTTGTCTACCACCATAAGATGGCGACCTCCTGTCCTGTATGTAGGAAGCTTTGGGCGTCATGGCGGAAGGTCGTCTTGCACGCTGTGCTACACCTCATTGGCTAAAATGGGGATCTATGGAGTACAGTGGCCAATGGGGATGACCGGCAGCGGAGACGGTGTACACCACCGTGGACATGACCACCATTTTCTGTCTAAAATCTCACTTGATTCCTGACTTTCCACAGGACTACACCTACACTGCATGTGCTGCTATGACCTGTGTCTGGATCCAGCCATGGTCCGTGTGACTGGGGAAAGGGACCCTGCCTTCACTTCAGAGGAGTTGACGCGCCTGGTGGATGGGGTCCTACCCTTGTATGGACAGCTGTATGGGCCTCCAGACCAACAGGTGAGTACACCCTGGGCACGATGCATGTGACAAGGTTCCATGGAGAACGTGTCAATTGGGGGGAATATCTGGTGGTAGTGTACATGGTGGGCGTCATCTGTAGTGTTGGTGCTGAAATTGACCCAGTGCTCCCTTTCTCTCCCCCTCCCTATTTTCTTCAGTCATCCTGATCATGTGTGCCTTAGTGTCATCTGGCAGAGGAGCAGGGCCCCGAGTGACTGAGGGAGCTGCATCCCCGAGGAGGCAGAGTCCACAGACGTCAAGAGCACCAGTGGAACAGAGGGCGAGGGGAGCACCAGGGTAGAGACAGGAGGTGTCAACACTGACTCAGATTCCTCCTCTGATGGGAGCTCTCTGGTGGTGGCGGACACCTTTGGGACCACCCCAGCTACAGGTACAGCCTCCATCCCCTGTACCAGCACTGCTCTCCGAGTAACCCCAAACGAGTTGGCCGTGCCCACTCACCCAGGAAGGTGGGCATCTCCTTTGCCCCAGGCACCTCAGGCCCTGTCCCAGTCAGCCCTGCTGCCCTCAGTGATGAGGCTATTAACCTCCTGAGATCCATCTCTGTAGGGCAGTCACCTATATTGAATGCCATCCAGGTTCTGGCATCACAGATGCAGCAATGCAATGCATACCTGGAGGGCATCCACAGTGGGTAGGCGGCCCTATAGAGAGTTTCAGGCTCTGGCCTCCTCTCTGCTGACAGCCATTGCCCCTGTACCTACCGTCCACCCTCCAACTCCGACTTCCCAGTCCCAGTCCCAGTTTCCTCAACCCCAACCCATCCCATGCACACACACACAGACAAGCATGCACTCAAAACATCACACAAGAGCAGCACAGTCAAACACAGGCAGCACACTTCAGGCCACAAGCACTCACACAAACAACAGACAGTTGCACACACAACAACATCCACTGCCTCCACTGTTTCCCCCTTCTCCACATCCGCACATGCACTTGCATGCACTGCATCAACAGCCACCACCACCATCACATCAAGCAGCACACACACCTCACTTGCAGACACCTCCACAACATCCATCCATACGTCCCCTTTGTCCTCTCCCACTCTGTCTGCCCCCCTTTTAAGAGACACAAACGCATGCACTCAGACTCCCAACAGCCATCCACCTCACACATGCACACTGCCAATGCACCTGCATCCAAGTCCAGCAGACGTTCACCTCCGACAAGCACTCCCTCAACCTCCACTCCCATCCCTCCTCCCACAGCCTACCCTAACGTCCCTAAGAAGCTTCTTCTTGCTCATCTTGACCTCTTCCCTCCTCCACCCCCTGTCATGCCCCTAAGAGCAGGGTCCCAAGACCCAGCAGAGCACCTCAGCCAAACAGTCTGCCACTGCTCCCATCTAATCTTCAGCTACTGGCACAAAGGGGCCCCAGATTGTGATGGCTGCCACTTCTACTGTGAGCCCACCTCCACCTCAGAAAGGGAGTACTAGGGTCGTGAAAACCAAGGGACATGAGACAGGGACAGTGGAGGCACCTCCTAGTTGTGTAGTCAAGAAAGTGAAGTATTCTACACCACCACCCAAGAAAGGAAAGGATCCCACTCCACCAGCAAAGAGAGGCAAGAGGCCCCCTCCAACATCAGTGGACAAGGAGCCCTTACCTCCAGCAGAGGCAGCCAGGGTCACACCTCCACCAGCAGTGAGCAAGGAGCCCTCACCCCCGGCAAGGCAGCCAGGGTCACACCTCCACCAGCAGTGGGCAAGGAGCCCTCATCTCCAGCAGAGGGCATGTAGACCATGCACCGGATAAAATTGGGCAAGGAGCCCCCTACAGAACCAGTGGGCATGTTCCCCACTTCAGAAACTGTGGCTTACACTCCCCACCAGGGACAATTGGGCAAGGAGCCCCCTCCAAAACCAGTGGGCATGTTCTCCACTTCAGAGACTGTGGCCTTACACTCCCCACCAGGGACAATTGGGCAAGGACCCCCCTCCAAAACCAGTGGACATGTTCTCCACTTCAGAGACTGTGGCCTTACACTCCCCACCAGGGACAACTGGGCAAGAAGCCCCCTCCAGAACCAGTGTGCATGTTTCCTACTTCAGAGACTGTGGCCTTACACTCCCCTCCAGGGACAATTTGCAAGGAGCTCCCTCCAGAACCAGTGGACATGTTTCTCACTTCAGCTGAGGTGCCCCCACCCCCACCCCTCTTCTCCCTGAGGTGCCTGCCCGTTTCCAACATGATGCCCCTGCACAGTGGAGTCTAGATACTTTAATGCATCAAGTTGGGGCTTGGACATGCCCGTGGCCAAGTGGGCCTTTTGTACTCCGGACTGGCCATTGGCCATTTCTAGGCATTGACGCCTGTTTTTGTTATCGCAGGGACAATATGGTGGCTGTTGGCCTCATATTACAGTATCAGTTTCAGCTCAATGCGGTCCTTGTTTTAATTAGACGTGGGTCCTGTGACATTGGTTTTACTCTGCAGCTGGTTGGGTGTATGGTGTGTGTGTGAATGGTGTGTGTTGTGCGTGAATGTGTCACTCTCCTTCTCCTCCCTCCCTCTCATGTGTGCTAGGCAGCTGTACACACCATCGTCATCTTTGTCGGTGTTGGTGTTCCTGGTGAACCATGGCGTAGAAGTGCATTGGGGAGACTTGAAGTTCCAGTTCCATGGCGGTGGAGGTCTTCTCTGTGTCTGTGATGGTGAGTCTTTCGTTGTCTATGCAGTGCTTCAGCCAGGCTTTTGATGGCTTTGGTACCACCCTGGAAATCGTGACAGTTTGCTACGTCATAACATGGCGAGCGGTACCTTGTCTTCTGCTTGGCTGTTAATGGCTACCGTCGTGGTCAGTGGTGTTAAGGCCCTGGTGGTTGGGGTGATACATTGGCTATCTATGGGAGGTATCACCGCCATGGTCATAATTTGGATAATTTGGCGGTAATTACCGTCAGCCTGTTTTTAACAGTCACCGCCAATGTCATAATAACCACCTAAATGCCTGATTCAGAGTTTGGCAGATGGGTTACTCCGTCACAAGTGTGACAGATATCCTGTATGCCATATTACGTTTCCCATAGAATATAACAGGATCTTAATACAGTAGACGGGATATCTGTCACGGTTGTGATGGAGTAACCCCATCCGCCAAACTCTAAATCAGGTTCTAGGTTGTTCCTACTGTGAACTTTGGCAGTTCTTCAAGACTTAGGGGGTCATTACAATCTCGGCGGTCTTGCAAAAAGACCGCTGAGGCTGCGGGAAACAGAATACCGCCATTGCCGGCGGTATTCCTGGCTCCCTATTATGACATTTCCGCTGGCCCAGCGGAAATGTCACATCAACATTGCTGCCGGCTCGTAATAGAGCCAGTGGCAATGCTGATGTGCAGCGGGTGCAGTAGTGCACAAGTGCCAAGTGCATGGGCAGTGCAGGGGCCCCCAGGGGCACCCCAAGTCCCCTTACCGCCAGCCTTTCCATGGCGGTGTTTACCGCCACGGACAGGCTGGCGGTCGGGGACTCATAATCCCCAGGGCAGCGGTGCTTGCACCGCTGCCCTGGGGATTATGACTGCCAGGCGGAAGTCTGGTGGTATGTTGGAGGGGCCGGCGGTATGGCCTTGGCTATTACGCCACTGTCATAATTGCTGGCGGAACATCGCCAGCCTGTTGGCGGTGACCCTGGTGTTAGCGCCGGCCGCCAGGGTCATAATGACCCCCTTTGTGTAGGATCAGAGCTGTGTGTTTCTTGTTGATTGAATGGAGAAGTGAGTTTCAAACCATGAACCGGGAAAGACGTTATTTCTGTACAAATACAACGCAACATTACAGAGAATAATAACTGTTATAAAGCAACAATGGTCCCTCACCAGAACACTTACTGCTAATACAATGAAAACAATCCTGCCCATTTATAGACACAATAAAATCTTTATTGTTGTGCAATAACAAATAAATAAGTGGGTAAAAACACAAACAGCAAACATTTGCACACACTGAGACCCAGATACTACTGTGTGACAAAAATATCCAGAAATTACGTTAGTCACAACTGAAAGCAGCACTTATACCCTTATTACAATGAACATTACAGTAGGGTCAAGCTGCAGAGTCGACAATGTTTCAATCTTTACAGAATCATCATTAGGATTTCAGAAAATTTTGCACAAAATTTTGGACAAAATGGTACACAAGTATAAGCTGTCCTCGTGATAGAAGGGCTACAAATACATAGATCTTGTGATACAACCTGCTGTAAGAAAAAAACTACCGCTGACTCTTCAACTGATTTGCTGCAACAATCACAAAATAAATCCAATTGTTGCCACAAGACCTGTGACTAATGTAGGCATTTAGACAGGTGAATGGCACAGGCGTACAATCACTCTCAGCTAGGGCACTGTGCTTAACCAGGTGGGTTTATCAGGCTATGTTTAAGGAAATGAGGTTAGTCACAATTGAAAGCAGCACTTATGCCCTTATTACAATGAACATTACAATAGGGTCAAGTTGAAGAGTCGACAATGTTTCAATCCCTACAGAATCATCATTAGGACTTCAGAAAATTTTGCCCGAGAGTTTTGTACAAAATGGTACACAAGAATAAGCTGTCCTTGTGATAGAAGGCCTACGAATACATAGATCTTGTGATACAATCTGCTGTCAGAAAAAAACAACAGCTGACTTTTCAACTGCTTTGCTGCAACAATCACAAAATAAATCCAATTTTTGCCACAAGACCTGTGACTAATGCAGGCATTTAGACAGGTGAATGGCACAGGAGTACAATCACTCTCAACTGGGGCACTGTGCTTAACCAGGTGGGTTTATCAGGCTAGGTTTAAGGATAATCTGGCACAGAATGCGGATCCAATATACCACTAGGTTGCTCTAGAACAAAACATCTGTGGAGTGAGAGCAGCAGTGGGAGATAATAATAGAAGTTTTTCAAATAGTCTATTTCAAGATGAAGATTGAGGTATCTCCGGTCAGCAGCCTCGGAAAAACCCAAGGCACAGATAAGTAATTTGCTCCCTTATTTTCTTTTTCCTTCAGTCTATATCCCTTCTTTTCTATCTGTTCCTTTGTTTTTATCTTCTTTTTATTTTCTCTTAACATCTCTTTCTTTATCTCTTGTTCCCCAACCTCCTTTCTTCCTGTTTTTCCCTTCTCTTTCCTCTGGCCAGAAAATGTGTGTTTTTTTATCTCTAACACCAATACAAATTAAAAGAAAGGAACCCTCTTAAAAAAAGTGACCAAAATAAAACAAAATTCAAAAATAAACATGAGAAGTTTTTGTTTAGACTTCCTTCCCATGCAGCCCCTGCTTTCTCAATTTGTCTGCCTTCTACCCTCTAAATTGCTCATGCCGCGTGTGTGAGACATGCCCCTCCTGGAGCATGATGGGGTGCTGTGCTAGCTCATTGGCTCTCTTTCTGTTCCGTAGGGGATTCACACAGCTTCCCTCTCTTGCCAGCAGGCTCTTCCTGCTGTATTGTGGAGCAGCATCTCTCATCAGACTTGTGTTACTACTTCATCCTGCCGGATAGCTCTCCATGCGCTCCTGTTCCAGAGACCCTCATGTTGTCTTCACAGTTAATTTTATTTCTTTCTCTGTCCTCTGTCCCTGCAATTAGGCATCCTTCTTTCAGAGTTCTTTTGTGGTTTCTCCATCCTTTTCCAGTTCCTCCAGGATTTCTAGTCCACCCTTGCTGTCTCTTCCTTCCTCTTGTATCTCCACCTCCTGAACTACCCCTTCTTCTTTTTCCTTCATGGTGGGTCTCATCTCCTGGAAACAAGTGTTTATTTATTTTTGCTCTGTAGGCTGGAGTTTTGAAGTGGCCCAGAAGTTGATAAGAGGTCATTCATCCCCAGCATCTCACTCTTCTTCTTCAAAAAGGTTTAAGGAGAGCATGATATAACCAAAAAGATGATCTATTAACCATTATATATATGACAGAATATAATAGAATGGTCTGTGTTACCACTTTTTGCCAACACTATAATAAAATACCAGCATCCATTTGGAAACACTGGCATATTTTACAAGTGATATGTCTTACCAATATATTCCTTCAAAAGAGCAAAGAACATCCATGACCATTTGGTTCATTTGGCAGGCACAGGATTGCTAAAAAAAATATCCTTGATAGTGCATGGAGTCTTCCACCTCTGAAAGATCATTATATATGTCGAGGTTGTGTAGTCTATCATATGTCTATCATGTGTGGTGCCCGTGCTCCCATATTTACATTTGGCAGACAACCTAACAAGTGAAGATGTGTATTGGTCAACAGTGAAGCAGGATCCACTATGGAATAACTACATTTCTGTGGTAACACACTATTTGGAGAAGCAGCAGTCTGCTAATGACATCAGATGGCAACTATTGTATGTAGCATCATACTAGAAAGAGGAGGAGATGTCTCAGCTACTGTGCAAAGACTTGAATGTAAATGGATTGCTCTTTGTGTAAGTCAGTTAAGTACTTTGTAAGACTCTAATAGTTTTCCCTTTCTGTTTAACTATTGTATAGGAAGAAGTATATGAAAGTGTGAATTTGTGATTCTGTTTTCCTCTGACTTTTCAATGTCATTCTGTAAAATCATTAGATGGCGATTTATGTTTTATTTAAGACTGCTGCTTGTCTACAGCCATATAATAGTCTATATGGCTATATGGTTATTCATTCTATTCCATTTAGGATGTTCAGTTGCTTGAGCTAACTCTATATTTTCCTTTTCCAAGTGTTAGGTGAAGTGGGATTTTTAATTTCTGTTAATATGATTATAGAATACCAAGTACTATACATGAGATTTCCTTTTGGTTCTGCATTTTAGATCTATGCTATTTATTGCTGTATTCCAGGGTGCCTCTCCTTATTGTGTACATAAGAATTCTCTTTTCCTTCTCTTTTGTGTTGTACTTACACTAATATATCTAATACAAATTCAATTGTTAAATTAGTTCCAGTCATGTGGTGGTGGTCTTTGAAACATTAAGGGACATATTTATGCTTTCTTTGCACTGAATTAGCATCATTTTTTTTACGCTAATTCAGCGCAAACTTAACTCCATATTTATATTTTAACGCTAAACCTGTCTAGTGTAAAAATATTTGAGTTAAAGTCATTTTTTGCATGCGTGAACCTACCTTGCAACAATGAGAAGCAAGGTAGGCGTTCCCATCCAAAAAATGACTCAAAGCCCCTAGTGCCTTAGTTATCCTCCTGTGCAAAAATGAGGGACACCAGAGGATGGGAGACCCCATCACAGGTAAGTAGGGTAAGAAGAGGTAAGTATTTGAAAACATTTTTTAAAGTGTTATTGGGAGCCCTGAAATGCCCCCCTACAAGGCACTGGGTGCAATGGCCATACCCAGGGGACCCTTGTCCCTTGTGCTGGCCACTGTGGTGGTGGGCATGACTCCTGTCTTTTATAAGACAGGAGTCATGTGGTATGGATGGCTTTGAGTCAGGAAATTATGCTGCTGGTTAAAGGCATTTTTTTCCTCTAACCAGCCTAGCCTCATTTTTTTTCCAAAACCCCTTTCTCCCGTACTGCAACGTCATTTTATCAGGCGCTAGCCCACCCTTTGCGCCGGCTTGCAGGATTCCATAAATTTGGTGCTGATTGTGTGGTAATCACCCCCTATCATTTATTTTCTCTGCATTTAGTGCATGGTGGTTATCAACTTTGGATCATTTATTTTCTGTTTGAATGACACCAATGAGAACCACTGTTTCAGATAAGACACAAGGGTGCTGAAGAGACATTTATTGACGTGTTGTGTTATGTTAGGGAGGTCTGAGGTATCATGTAGAAGGACCAGGTAGGTGGTCAGCAGTGTAGACACCTGCAACTCTACCTTCAAGTGGTCCCAGATCTGTTTCTAATACCTTGGAGCCTGTCACACTCCCATAACACATATTTCACAGTCTGGCTCTCCAGCATCGAGAGTCCATTCTGAAATGGTCTTTATACAGATTTAGTGGCAAAAAGTGCTAGTGGTGGAAAAATTGCAATAGTTATACTTTAGCTGTACATCCAACATCCCACAACCCTTTGCTCTATGTATACCAATGGGGTACACCAGACATTCCAGGAATTGTGCATTCAGTCATGTTTCCCACAAATTGCACAGTGCCTCTGAGGCACGAATAGAAATGCAATGGTAATCAATGTGGCATACAGTGTGGGTCAGTTGCTGCACAAGTCAGTGGCATTCTAAATGTGGTAAACGTAGGCCACCCTTCTCGGTGGATGAGTGCAGTTTAGCTCCCTTCAGCCTCGGTTTATGTGATCCCCAGATAAAATGGGAAATGGAATGTTAGATGGACAAAGGTATAAAGAGGGGTAGCATTCCAAAGATATAATTGAATTTGAGGGTCACATTCACCTTGATAACCTGGACATTCACCCGCAAGGATAGATTCATTTTGGACCATCTTTGAAAGCTGCATCTCATTTTATCTATAATTGTTTGAATATTGTCCGGGATCATCTCATGCAGGCCCTGATTTACATATGTCCCAAGATATTTCAGGTTTAGGATAACCACGTAAAGGACAGGACATCAGAAAATGTTGTAGTGGGTGTTAGGGGTAATGCCTAGAGCTTGAGCTAGTTTATTTGGAATCCAGAGAACTGTTAAAAGGAGCCCAGTTGGGACAACAAGGAGGAGGCTGATTCAAAGGGGCGGGAGAGAGTCAGGAGGGTATCATCAGCATAGTAGAAGGCCTTGACCTCCCCTGCAACCATCAGAATGTCTTTAATGTTGTTGTTGGAAAGTATGGCTATTGCCAGGGCCTCTAGCACCAGTAAGAACAACAACAGGAATAAGGTGCACTCCTGTCATATGCCTCTGTGTATAGCAAAGTACAGGGAAGACAAACCTTTGCAGGTGTCAGATAATGGGGTCTTGGTAAGTGCATTTGGTGAGGGTGAGAAAAGTGTGACCTATACCCATCCCTTGCGGCATCCTTATAGAGTATCGGGAAGAGGTAACTAAGGGCCTGATTTAGAGTTTGGCAGAGGGGTTACTCCGTCATAAACGTGATGGATATCCCATCCACTGTATTACAAAGTCCGTAGGCTATAATGGAATTGTAATACGGCGGACAGGATATCCATCACATTGTGACAGAGTAAACCCATCCATCAAACTCTAAGTCAGGCCCAAGTTTTAATTTTCCTTCACCAATCTCTTAACATGTTCCACAAATCAACTCTTCACCATAGGATCTTTGTAGTGAGAGGCATTTAAGCACAAGAGACTCCACGTAGGTAACTGCAGTCCCAAGTCCAGGAGTAGTTCTATAAGGTTGTGGTCCAAAATTGTGCAGGGAATTATGGACATGTCAGTCAATTCCTGGATCCAAAGAAGGGTGCTGCAAAAATAGTCAGTCTGCGCTTTGATGCCTTGAATGCAAGAGGTGAAGACGGAGTCCCTATCCTAGAGGTGCAATAGTCTCCAGGGTTCTTGTAGGGTGTACAAACAATGTCAAGCAATGCACTTCTGTCTTGGTTGTGTAATGTGACCTGTTTACCCAATCTATCCAAGATGGGCTCTAACATCACATTGCAGTCACCATGAGTGATGATACAGGTAGTGTCAAAGGAGGTGAGTAGCTATTCATTTGGGAGAGAAAGGCAGGTTTAGATTCCAGCGAGGCATAGATGGATCCCACAATGAAGTGCATCCACTGAATCAAGAGTTTTGCAAAAATGTATCAGCCTTCTGCATCTGTCCAAGTGCGGAGCAGCTTAAACGGGAGGTGTTTGAGTATAAGAATAGCAGCTGTACATTTTCTAGGAGAGCGTTCAGCTCCAGTCTGACCCAGTCTGACCAATTGGTGTATGTGGGATACTAACATGTACTACGTGGCCCACCCAGTCTCTCTGAAGCTTCTCACTTTCCACAGGAGAAAGGCGAGTCTTCTGAAGAAAGGCTATGCCATGTTTACCCTGACCAAAAAATATGAGGACCTTCATTTGCATCACATAATGTGTCAGGCCATTGTTGTTGAGGGATATTACTTTCTAGGGTCTCCAGAGTGGTGGCTGCATCCTGGTGCATGGTGGGTACAAATATTTCAGCAGTTAAACCGTGGGTAGGCATCTATGGAATAAGATACTGGTGAAGGGTGTCTCGGGTGTACCAGGCTGGTGTGCAGCCACTGGGGAAAAGGTGGGCAGAAAATTAAGTTTACTTAAGAAGTGAAAATTAGTGGGAATGAGCAGGTGTAAACAGAAGAATCTGCACTGGATTATTGTAGGTCTTGGCCCCCATTCAAAGAACTGCTGAACCCTAGGGCAACTACATGTCTGGGTATGGGAGAGGGCACTGTTACCTGGCAAGGCGGTGCTGCCTGCCTCCAAATGGCAAGATAATGTTGTGAAGCAAGCAAATAGGATAACGGACCCTTTGAGTTACATACAGTGCAAGGGAAAGGAGTTCATCTGGGATCTTGCGTGTGTAAATGAACCTCTGATGGGTTGGACCCTTTGGAGCATCTGAGTAGATATATTACAACATCATGCTGATGTACCTCCCCACAACAGTGCCCATTAGTAGTACACAGAGAGGGGGAAGGGGAGTGAGATAACATTTATACGTTACAGAAAAACTGAAGTTGGATATCCAAGAAAGGTTGGTACACTTCAGCGCTTGGGGTGACCGTGATTTGTCCTTAAGCAGGTATGTTTTCCCAGCCCTTGGCTGGCAATCTGCGACCAATTGCTGGAGTTCATCCTGTGCAGATGTCTCTGTTTGAGTAGGTTTCTTGTGGCTCATTGACAGCTGCTCAGAGTAGTCCTTGTCCAGCGCAGTGCCCATGGTAGAGTCCTCCAAGGAATCAAGAAAGAATTGCAGCTCTCCCGAGTCTTGATATTCAGACATTGAGCCCTGGAAGATAATGATCATGGTAGCTGGTTTCAGGAGGCCAAATGTGATGTCCTTTTTGCTGAGCTGGGGACAGAGAGCCAGGAACTGCTTCTGTTTGACATTGGTGGTTGCCGAAATGTTAGCCACAAATGTGACTTGGATGTCCTTGTAGTAGTAAGGGCCATATTTCTGAACCTCCAGGAGGATCTGTTGTGCCTGCTGGTTTCTCCGGTAACACGTCAGAATGTGCTGCGGGAGACAGTCTTGATTCATTCTTCAGTAGACTGTATGGGCCCTATAAAATTCAAGTGGGGGATTAAAAGTAAGACTCGTGAGAGAAGAGATCAGTGTGAACAGAAAGTGAAACATACCGCCCTTCTCAGATTGCTCCAGGAGGCCTATGATACCTAAGGCTATGATTCTCCAAGTCAATAAAGTTATGCCAGAGGTGCCATATATCTTGTGTCTGGTCCAATATAGTGTCTCAGCATGATTCCACTTCAGAAATCTGCACTTACATTGTGGTCAGTTACGTCTGGAATTTCTTAATGTCGCCTTGTGGGGATTGCACTTTAGAGTTTGTCACGGTAATCACCAAGTTCACTAGTGCAATGGATCCTTGAAAATGTGCTAATTCCATAATGAGTGTTGTAAGTGCCATCTCCAAAATGACCAGGATGGGAGGTGGAGCACGTCATGGGCCACTGACTTCACTGACATGTTGTCTGCCATGGCTTCAAGGAACCAAAGCTCGCTTGCATGTTTAGGTTTTGGCATATGATAGTGTACTGAGTATGGAGGGGGATGGAGAAGAACAGTTTAGTGATTCCGTTAGGAGGAGAGCAAAGAGGGAGGGTGCTTTTTTCAGTGGCTAACCAAGGTCACTCTTGGACCCAAACTGGTGGTGAGATAGAGGTGTTGCAGGATTACAGGGTGCACCAGGACCTGAAAGCAGTCCCACTTGAAAATAATTTGCGCCATTGTGTCAATCCATGTAGGGAGCTCTGTGTAAATTGCAGGGAGTGATGTCATTGTCAATGTCATTTCTCAAGGTTGTTGGCCTGGCTTCAATACTGCTCAGAGTGGGTGGTCGTGGCCTTAGGATGGACATTAGACCTAGGAGAGTCACAATGGTGGCACTCCAAATTGACACTGGTGTACCTCCCTCAACTGGTTCATTAGAGAGTGCCGGCAGTGGGTGGGTCCAGCGCACCCTGTGCAAGTAGGTCCATGCACTGAGCTAGTTTACACAATCCTCTTGGCTTTTTGATCAGGCATGCCCCTTGTGAGGATGGAACTCAGGCTCTGCTAGCAGTGTGAAGTAAAGCCTGTGTCCAGATAGTGGCCAGATCCTCAGACACGCATAGTAATATTCCCGGAAGAGGGACGTGTTCTGTTCCCCGGCTCATGGTGGTGGCATCTTGTTGTCACCCTGAGCCTGCTGTGTAGGACCGAAGTCCTCAGATGTTGGATCACCACAAAGATGAATGTTGCAGGGTAAGATGGTCTGTATTAGGAGCAGGCCCCCCAGCAGATTGGGTTCCTCAGCCCCGGGGTGTCAAGACAGTTCTTTAGGACAGTGAAGGAAAATGTGAGGCACTACCAATTTTGTGCAGCATGGTGTTGGCCCTGCTGGAGGAGGGGTGCAGCCTTGCACCCATACTGGAAAGCAGAGGTCAATACCACACCTACTGAGGGAGGACACCATCCCTGGCTATTTCAGCATGCTGTAGGATGTCTGGTGGATGATCCTTCCCATTTGAGCCAGGTAAGGCATAGGCTGTTTAGTGACTACATATATGTCCCTTGATAGGATACCTGGTAAGGTAAGGACCTGAAAACCGTTAAAATATAAATATATTATGATGGGAGGTGCATCAGTCTTAGAAGTCTGACCAACACAGTTACGTCTTGTGTCCAGCACTTCTAGAACAGTGTCCATGTAAGCACTGCTTTAATGATACATCTGAAAACTGTAATTGCACTAAACCATCATATTTACTTTACTGTATTCATTTTTGTACTGTTGTGATGCATAGATCAGGGCATCTTGGGAATCATAACACTATATATCAGATAGCTATGTAATGCATTATAATTATTGAAAAAGGGTGCCTCTGGCAATTCATAATTTCCATTTGTTCATGACAACATTTACTTGGTGTGCAGTGGCAATGTATGATAGTCAAAAGTAAGCATATAATTTGAAATGTGCAACCAGAATATTTTAGTTTCGCAGACTTTCTTACACCTAATTATAAGTATAGGTGCTATTTTTCTCGCATGGTAAATAACAATACCACATGATCTGTTATTTATCGGTTGTGATAAATACCACCTATTATGGGATCACTGAGAGAATATCAGAAACAAAAATATTGTGTGGACAGAATATTGTGTCAAAAACATCAAGGACCAAAATATTGAAAAGATAGGTGCATATAGGTAAGTATTGATTTACTATTTTTAACTTCACATCTTCAAACATTAAAGATATATTTTGGCAAAGTACATATATGTGGAGTTATGAATAGTACAACTTTGCTTACCTATAGAACTCAACCTTGCCAATATTTTTGTTCTCGATATTCATTGACACGATATTTTGTCACACAATATTTTTGTTTCCTTTACTATGTCTAAACCCCCGTAGTTTTGTGGGACTAAAATGTGGATTTTGGTGTTTAATGCACCAATATCCACATGATACCGGTACATACTGTATGCTTTTTCTCTGTTATGTTTCAGCAGGTTTGACCTGTTGAAATGTTATGAAAGTTGATGTGCTTAATTATCGGTTGTGTTGTATAACATAACTAGGATATCCAACTCATGCGTGAAGAGTGGTTTACGCACAGGTCAGAATTAATATCACAACTCGTAATCATGTCCTTTGTAGTATTTTAGCTAGAGTACCACTGCAAAGTATGACAGTGGTTTGGGCCCAGACAGTCTCACATATAAATGTATTGCATTACTATTTCTTCTGCAAATTATAATTTGCAAACTGTTTCATCTGTTTCATGCAACTTGAAGAAACGTTATGCAGTTTGTAAAGTTTTCTTGAGATTGTCAACTAACTCGCAGTAATGAAGAACATGCAATTAGTTACAACCCAAGCGCTCAAATTTTAGAAGATACAAATTATGTCTGCACTGCATCAATAGTTGTTGCATTTTAGGTTATACTTTCCATATGCTGGTTAATTTAGGGACATATTTGAACATTAAATGAAGAATGTATGTAATCATGTAATTGTCTAGTATAGTGTGTAATATTTATGCTGCAAACAAAACGTGTTAAGCTGGTTGTTAGATATGGATGATTCCTTCATTGATATAATTAAACATTGCTTGACAATTTTTATGTGATCCAAGCCTTGAGGACAACTGCAGTTGCGCGCATTAGTATGTTATTGTTCTAAAGGAGCCACAGGCGCATTCAGAAATAGGAGAGACGATTATTTATGCCTGTCTTTTAATTACCACAATATGTTTGATCTGGCTGACAAAAGCTATTTGTCTAAATGGAGCTCAGTGGTGATAATCTGCATTTGATTGTTTGTTTTTTGCTCTAGGTGTATTTACACACTGTAAAATACAATGTTATGGATGCTAACCACTTAAAATACAATATTATTATTAAAAGAGTGAGAAATGGCTGGTCCCACACTGCGAGCAATGATATATACTGCATGTATGGTAGCTTTTGAGGAATGACAGAGATTAATCAGACTCTCCTTAAAACAGCCCTGGGGCAACTAGGAAAGCGAAAAAAAAATATGCGATTAAATCCTCGTGAGAAATTAATTGGTAAATTAATTAGCGATCCAATTACAAATAGTTCAGAATATATTGCTGTTCGACCTGGCATCCTTGGCGTAGTCTCCCTTGTCTTTTTTCCTCTGCTTCCTGTGTTTTTGTCTGTGTGCTGGACTTCGTTTTTGCTGACTTTTGTACTCTGGGCACTTTACCACTGCTGACCAGTCGGCTAACGTGCAAGTGCTGTAAATTGTATTGTTGATTGTCTTTTCCATGATGGACATATTTGGTTTACTAGTAAGTCCCTACTTGTATAGGACTAACTTCCGGGTTCAGACAGACAACATGGTCCTCAGATGATTAATGCAGATAAGGGCTGAGAACCCAAAACTGTTGAGGTGGTCCATCTCCTGACAGGGAATGGACTTTATGGTGCAACACCACCCTGGTTCAGAATATGCCAATGCTGTTGGCCTGTCCAGATTTTTCCACCTTAGGAATTAGAACTCCCATGAGGTTGGGTAGTTCTCCCCACTTACAGCCGGGGTGTGGACACATGTTAGACCTGGCATCCTTGGCGTGGTATCCCCTGTCTTTTTGCCTCTGCTTCCTGTATTTTTGACTGTGTGCTGAACTTTGTTTTTGCTGGTTTTGGTACTCTGGGCACTTTACCACTACTGACCAGTGCTAAAGTGCAAGTACTCTCTAAGTAAATTGTATCAGTAATTGGCTTTTCCATGATTGGCATATTTGGTTTGCTAGTAAGTCCCTTGTAAAGTGCACTAGAGGTGCCCAGGGCATGTACATCAAATGCTACTAGTTCGCCTGCAGCACTGATTGTGCCACCCACAAAAGTATCCCAGTAAACATGGCTCAGACCTGCCATTGCAGTGTCTGTGTGTGCAGTTTTAAACAGCCAATTCGACCTGGCTAGAGTGCAACAACCCCGACTGACATTGCAGGCCTGACACTGCCAAAGCCGCACTGACATCCTATGACTTTGTGAGTCCCGAGTGCTGAGCCACTGACATCCGTGATACCTGACTCTGCTGTGGTGCCTGCATCATCCCACTGCATCTTGACCCACCGGACAGCGTCCTTGCCCGAGTGTAAGGAACCAAGGCTTTGCACAGCGGCCACCTCATCTCCACTGCTCCGAAGCAAGGACCCGATAGTTCACAGCGATCACTCCTCTCCACTGCTCTGCAGCACCAGAATCAGAAGTTTGTATAGCTTGTTAATATTTACTTCATCCTTTTTTTGTCCCTTATTTTTTCCTTTATTGTGTTTATCCTCCAATGTCTCACGTTTCTGTCTTCTCTCACTTATTTTAGTTTTTCTTTTTCATCCTTCATCATTTCATTCTTTGTTATTTTTTTTAAATTTTTAAAAAACTTTCTTATCTTACCATATGTTCTTTTTCACCCTTTCCTCCTCTTTTATTTTCTTTCATTTTGTTATGTTTTCCTAATTCTTTATGTCCCAATATTTTGATTGTTTTATTATCACTTCACAAGGACTAATTTTGAAGTTATAATTTCATAGTAGTGATGCTATAACATTTTATTTATTTTCTTTGGAATATACATGGATGATCGGACATCCCAAACATCAGTATCATCACACTGAATGAAAAAGATAGACACTTAAGATCAGTTACTAATTGTCACTCTTCAATGAGCTGTTATTGGCAATCACAAAGGAAGCGACTGTTGCTCATGTTAGATTTGTAACCTGTTTTGTTTGTCTAACCTTGATTTTCAAGTTGAACATTCCTCATGAGCACATATTCAGACTGGCAGGTCTTTCTTTTTTATATATTTCTTTTACTCTGCAGAGAAAGACATATTGATTTATTACTATTGCTAATAAAAATGATGATACTTGTTAGAAATTGGGTTATTATTTGTGAAGGATGTGAGTCCTGGACAAAGTTTGGAAGTTGTGTTGGTGTTGTCTCTGCTGTTTGGGATTCCCTGTCCAACAAGCCATCACTTGAGGAAGGAGAGGCTGCTGCTGCCAATTCTTCTGTGCTGTGCACTGAAAAGCACTCTCCATCTACTGCCACGCAGGACGTTTGGGAGCTGTGTTGATGCTGTCTGTGCTGTCTCACAAGTCATCACTGGAGGAAGGAGGGACTACTACTGCTAATTCCACAGTGTCATGCGCTGGAAAGTGCCCTCCAACTACCAAGGTGTGGGATGCGTGCAGGGCATGCTGGAGCATGTGCCTGGGCGAAAACCAGTTGCAAGAGTGGATTTGTCTTTCCCTGTCATCGCCAGTAGGAGGTCAGGACATCCATTTGACATCCATTTCAGCAGGTACTGTTCATTTCTGGTTTGTCTGTGCAAATGCCTCTTTGACTTTTTATTTGTTTACATGTTGTAGACATGGGGAAACGTAAGCCACCTGTAAGCTCCACCAAGCCCTGTATCCCCATGTCCCTGGATGGCTTCATGCAACATGCCATGAGGGTTCTTAATAAAGAAATATGTTCACAGATCCTTTGGAACCAAAAGTATTGGTAGTTGCTAATAAAGATGTAATAGCCTCAGTCCCCATGTCAATGGATGGCTCAGGTGTGATAGCCTCAGGGAAAAGGAAGAGGACAAAGACTAGTAGTAAGTCAAAACGCCCATGTGTGAACATTTCTCAGTCTCCAAGGAGTTTTGCTGTTTGTGCCAAGGAAATGGATAGTTTGGAAGCTCTCTATTAGACACTTTTTATTGCAAACCAAATGCTGCTATATGCTGCTATGGATGCCAAATTGGAACTGTTGTGTCTGTGGGTGGCTGCAACTGAACTTTAAACTTACTCATTGCTCAGTATTTACACATTCCTTTGGGAGCCGCAATCCCAAACCTTGTACTAATGCCCTTAACACAGTTTACTGTTCATTTGGCAGCTCCCACTACTGCTGGGGGTGAGGGGGGGCACTGGCACACTAGGGGCATGGGGTAACAATTATCAAGTTTTGCCACATTCTCACTCTGTTTTGACTGAGAAGACTAACCCTGTTAGATGCAATGTGGAAGTAGGGCCTAATATTCTGGCCCCAGCTGGTGTGGCCATGCTTGATAATGGACACCTGAACCCCATGGCTGCCTTGCATAGTGTGGTGGTAGGGACTCCAAATGCTATCCCCATGATAGTGTCTCCCTCCTCTAATACTGTTATCATTCATTGCTTCTGGAAGCTGTACCTCATGTTGTTGTTATGGGAAACATGCCCCCTTGAAAGTTGGCACTGTAGAAAGTCAAGACCAATTGAAGAACAAGGTCACCCACAGGAAGGGTTTGCCCTCATCCATGTGGGTGGTTGGATCAACCTGATAAGAACAGTGACCTGGATCAGCAAGGTTCCAAAAACACCTGGAGGTGATTGTGTGATTGCAACCTTCAACAGGCTTCTTGCTGCTGGCAGTGTACTCACCTTTATTTGCCAATCAAAAATCGGGTGTGCCTCAACTTCTATTGTATCACTCCCTCTGGGCTTCTTTTATTGACCTATAATAGCAAACTTCTTATCACAACCCCCCTGGACACAGAACACAAGGCACCATACTTCGTAGAAGGCTAGCAAGTTTACAGACCCCAGCCCAGTAGATATTTCTAACAGATATGCACCATTAGTTTCACTTGATGCCTGTGACTAACTTGTTGAGAAGGATTGTCCTTGGGATATTACAGAGGTGTTATCCGGGCATTTAACTGAGAGCTCCACAAAATTAAACCCCAAGGTGCTTGACCTAGACAGCTGGATCATTGCTGGGCTTGCGTCTAATTTTGAGGATCCCACATGGCTTGATTTTGTTAGAGGCTTTGGGGTGATCTGTTTCCAAGAAACTTGGGCTACCACAAACCGGTATTTCCTTTAGGGGTACAGGACTTTTTTTATTCCTGCCATTGAATCTCAGGCTGGTAGACCAAAAGGGGAGGGGGTTGATTGTCTTTGTCTCTTTTGCTGTAAATGAAAGACTGGAAGTTCTCCCATTGGGAACCCCAATTCCTTACGCTTTATCATTTTCTATGGCCGGTTTTCCCACATTGTTGCTGTTGAATTCCTATAATGCCAAGTCAGCTCCACCTGATATATGTCACATTCTATTGCTGGGTTCCTTTATCAGAAAACTCACTGGGGCCAAATGACCTATGGCCAATGTTATTCTGGTTAGAGATTTTAATTTTTCACCTGTATTGGAACCCCAGGCGTGGAAGGAATTATGTTAATGACTGCATTTCCCTATCTAATTTACATGTGGAACACTCTAACCAAGGCTCAGCTCCTAATGTGATTCTGAATGAATTCAACATAGAGTTATCCCTTGATAAGCTTTTTTCTTCCAAAGCTAGTGTTATTAACTCCACATTTACTGGGAGGAGATGTGTGTCATTTATTGATTTTATTTTTGTTTCTGCATGCACCACTTTTCTCCTGAGTAAGGAAGACTTTGACACCATCAAGCCCCCTCAGTGGGCATAATTCAGTATGTGCATCACTATATTGGTTCATACCGCTGCAAGCATAACCTTCGGGTGCAAGTGGGATCATAATGACAACTAACTAAAGGAGAAGGCTTAGGTGGTCCCAGACTCCCCAGACAGCTTTTACAAGACTCTTTATTCCTGCTGTGAAAGTGAACTTAGGCCCATATTTATACTTTTTTAGCGCCGCATTTGCGCCGCTTTTTGATGCAAAAACTGCACAAACTTGCAAAATACAATTGTATTTTGCAATTTTGCACAGCTTTTGCGTAAAAAAATGACGCAAATGCGGCACTACAAAAGTATATATGGGCCTTAGTACCTATTGGTCTACTAAGTCTAGCTATTGTGACATGTTAGGGGCCTTTGTAATGATCTCTACCACTGTGTCTTCCCTTTTGGACATAAGGGTGCCTGGGAACATCCCTGAGACCTTGAAATGGTTTGATAAGGGATGATCCCTGACGTTAAAAACCTTAAGTGTACCCTGAGCGCCAGAGCTGGGATTCTGTTCTTGTCAAAACTAGTTGTAAACAATACAACAGGAACTAGTGAAGCAAAAGAATGCTTCAAGGGACAATGCTTGGGATAATCTATTAGAAACACGCATGTTGAAATGCAATTCCAAATTCTGGAGCATGATTAACAGCCCATTTTTAGCTCCAGAATCTGTAGCTTCACTGGGGTTTCATATCACCAAGGATAGTTGGGTGGCCCATTTTGAGACCAACAATATATCAACCCATTTTGACTGTAGAGGGGAAAAACTGATGGAGGGAACTTCTAAGTTGTCCTTCTCCCTTGACAAAGTCAAAATAGGGATAATGAGCTTACAAGGCCCCTTGACCCAGCGGAATTCCCCTTGATTTATACATCATCGATATTGAGGTTTGGGCCCCCATACTGACCTCAGTCATTAATGAGGTTAACATTGAGGTGTAGTGTAGCCATTTTTAATATAGCCTTTGTGCGTTTGCTTAAAGCATTAGGCCTCTGTGCACTTTGTTCTAGATGCATTTTATTTAGCCTCGCACTGTTATTTTTCAACAACCAGTTTCACAGTCTTGTTTTATTTTCTTCTATCACACTGTTTAGCTTACTTCAGCACCGGAGTTCTCAAACAATACATTCTTGTTCGCTCTGTGCTTCAGTCAAGGATACAGTCTGGTACATTGCTGATAGACGTGGTAGAAGTTTAGTCTTTAGGGTTCATAGAAAGTACACATTCTTACGTAGGGACGTTTCTTAGAACACAGGCGTGTTAGTTATAAAAACACTTCCTAGTCCTGGTACAAGAAAGAGGGAGATTCCGACCAGGGGACCACAACTAGACGCTGACTGCCCTGTTGCAGATGCTGATCCAGATCACAGGCCTTTGCTCAGGTATGAGGGTTGATGTCCTCCCGGGGGAACCCAGAAGGCAGGCTTAGAGCTTAACATGCTGTGCTCAAAATAGAACTTAGAAGAGAGAACGTAATCTAGAAGCACTATGATAGCGTTATTCTAATGTTTCACTCTCCTCGTTACTATTTCAGTCCTACTGTGTTGTATGGTTCTGGTTATTGCGGCTCACGCTTTGTTATCTAAAATGCAGTTGTTTTATTAAACCAATCTTTAAAACTCAAACTGCCTTTGTCATTCATATATGAGACCGCACTTTGTATGAGACAACTGGTTGGGATCTGGGTGAGCACGACTTCTCTGAGAAGCACTAAGATGTCATGCGCCAGCTGCCCAATCATCTCTTCCCTATGGGAGAGATGAGGCACTGCTAGTTAGCCGGAGCAAAACCGGATTGAGGGTGACAGGGGTCCTTCGCCGTGGGTTAGACTTAGTCCCCCACACCGTGAACGACCCAGCTACCAAAAAATCCAGTAGTCTCATTAGGATAATGAGAGCTTACGCTACAGAGGGTCCTCCCTAGTCATGGGCCACCTCATTTATTATTACAGTATTCAAAAAGGGGGATAGGGACAACCCTCAATCTTACAGGCCCATCTCACTGCTTGGTCCTGTCCTGTTATTCTCGATAGACTTGATGCATGGGCTGAGGAACCCAGATTTTTATCTGATGTGCAGTATGGCTTTAATTCTGGCCGTTTGACAGTGGACCAGTGTTTGAATCTGTACATGGTTCTTGATAAATATGTAGTCACCCACTGTGGTTCCATTCAAATGAAGACCCGGTTAGTAAGTGACACCTTCTCCCTCCACATTTGGATACCGGCTCTATGCTAGTCTTGCCACTGCTCTCTCTTGACCTGCGCGATCCATCACACATGCCATCAGTCACCCCTGACTGCAGAAAGATAACATCAGGTGCAGCCCTGAGTGTTGGACGGTACTTTGCAGGATCATGTGACTCTCGAATTTTGCTAGCTCCCCCAACTGCCGCCCACTGGTCTTTTCGGAGATGCCCTCTGGCAAACCAAGTAGTAAGACTACTAGCAAATCAGTGCAACAACTGCTATTTACGAAAGCCCTCCTTCAGACCCATCCTATGGCAGCCACAAAACGACAGTTGACGTCTAGCCAGGCTGATGACCCTGAGGGTCCGGCACTGGAAGCCACAATGGACCGCATCCTCCAGGAAGTCACGGCAGTAGGGTGCCGGCTGGAAGGCATGGACTCTAACATCTCTGCACTCACGGCTAAGACCAAATCCATCGGCACTGATATGGCGGGGTTCCAGAATCATGTGATGGACCTGGAGCATCGCATATTGGCAGTGGAGGATCGTCTCAGTACTTTACCATATAGGGATCAGGAACTCCTCTTCCTCTGCAGCAAGGTTGTTGATATGGAAGACAGAAGTCGCAGGGACAATGTCTGCTTCTTTGGTTTCCCAGAGCATGAGGAAGGATCGGATGTCAAAGGATCTTTTAGGAATATCCTCCCCGTGCTTATTGGCCTTGCTTTCGAACACTGGAGCTCCAGAGGGCACACTGAGTATGTTTGTTATTGCCAGACAGAACATCACTCCCTCGTCCCATCATTGCCTGCTTTCTGTGACCCGAGCAGGCTAGACAGTTCCTCTCCGAAGCTCACTTTCACAGTACATACCACCATGAAGCTCTTGAGGTACGCAGTGCTGCAGATTTCTTTAGGGAGACCAATGACCGCCATAAGGCCTTCCTCTCTCTTGGGCCCCACCTTCGTCACCTGGGCATCAAGTATGGCTTTTTTGAACCAGCCCGGATGTGGTTCATGAAGGACGGTGCGTTGAGGGATTTCTACAATCTGGAGGATTTGCACCTCTTCCTCAATGAGCTTTCACCCCAGTACATGGACACTGCATTCTCCAGTTCTTCCCCCTTGCAGCAAAGCAGCCCCATGGCTCTCCAGTCTCACTTTATCCACAAGCACAGACAGTACCACAATGACAGCGGACCACACAACAGAAGCAGGATCGCAGAGAGAGCCTCTAGGCCCCACAATGACAAGGACCTGGCACTCCAAGCGGTGGTGAATTTTACTCACACACAGGACAGGGACAAATCACGATCACCATTGAAACCTTCTTTTGACTCGGACAGAGGTGTCTTTCTAGTATTGAGAGCTCTAGTCATGTTCCTGTCATGGATTGACTCCTAGGGCCGGTGTCCTGCATCCATTGGATGGCTGAGTCTTCTGATGCCTGAACATTTATGCACTGTGGCCTATATTTATACTCCTTTTGCGCCGGATTAGCGTAATTTTCTTACGCTAATTCGGCACAAAGCTAACACCATATTTATATTTTGACTCTAGACCCGTCTAACGTCAAAATATCCCAGTGTGCGTTATTTTCTGGATGCGTGAAACCACCTTGCGTCAATAAGATGAAAGGTAGGCGTTCCCGTCTAATAAATGACTTAAACACGTGTGTGCCATATTTATCCAACCGCGCAAAAATGGCGCATGGCTGGTAGGTGGAGCCAGAAAATGGTGCAAATCCCGATTTGCGCCAGAATTTATCACCTGGGTCAGGGCAGCCATTAAAACAGGGCAAACACACCACTACTTAAGGAAAACTCACAGAAGCAACATCAGAGCTCAAAAAGGAAGACATGGAAGTGCTGTTCATCCAACATGCACGAAGACGCAGAGCACAGGAGCAACAGCAGCAGCTACCACCATACCAACAGGGACCCCAAAGGCAACGCAGAAGGCAGAAGAGGATATTCAGGACCAGGACAACCCTTCAGGGCCTCAGGGAACATGCCATCATCCAGAGGAACAGACTAAACTGGCAAGCCATACAGCAGCTGCTGCGCCACACTGAGCCACAGTTGGCACCCAACTTGCAGACACCCAAATCATTTCACCAGAGACCAAGCTGCTAGCTGTCCTGCACATGTTGGCAAGTGGCCCTTTTCAAACCACTGGTGCCCTGGTTGCCAGGATCTCACAGCCCTCATTCTCTGCCTTCCTTCCCAACGTACTTGATGCCATCATCTCCCTCACACCCCGTCACATCAGCTTCCCCAACACACAGCAGAGGCAGCAGGAGACTAAACAGGGGTTTTATCAAATCAATGGCTTCCCGCACGTGCTTGGTGTCATTGACTGCACACATGTACGGATTGTGCCCCCTGCTGCAATGGAGCATCTATACCGCAACAGGAAGCACACACACTCCATCAAAATGCAGGCCATTGTGGATCACCATGGATTGATCACCAACATTGTGGCAAAGTATCCTAGGAGTGTACATGATTCATTCATCTTCTGCCACAGCACCATCAATCAGCACTTCCATGATAGACAATATGGCAATGGCCTACTTGTTGGTAAGTACATAAACCTAGTTATTTACACACAGCACAGCAACCCTGTAGGACATACAACACATACACCACTACATTGACACGTGGTCAGGAAGAAACTGAGGTTGTGACACTGGTAGTCATGTTTGATATCCTGACCCAATGGGATACACACCTATGGACAAATAACAGATGCAAATAACAAGAGATGCCACTCCAGAGCCACACGGTACTAATTTAAAACCACACAGAGACAATGACATGGCCTTAACTGGCAGTAGAACTTGGAAGATTAATCTTTCAATATCACATCAATAACACTCAATCACGCACCCTTCCAAACGATATGTCCTGTGTAAGGGATGTGTAGTGTGTTTTGATGCAGGTCAAACACCATGACACACATAGCATGATGATGCTGACTCTAATGAAGGTGACATGGAATCAATGAGGCAGTACCAACATCTCACATCACTCCTGGGGTGACATTGCCTGCTAGCAATAACGAACTGGACTGTGCTATGAAAACATGTAGATGTGACACTAATGCAAAGTGCACACTGCTACACATATGGATTGAGACAATTTCCCATATACCTAACAGATGTACAGGCACATGGACCCTCTGACACTAAAACCTTCACCCCCACAACCAAGTTAGCCACCTTAACTGGAGCAAGTTCAGTAGTGTGGGTACATGTTTGCACATGAGCCAACTCGGTGAGGGCACAAAAATAGGTTTGCATAGAACTTATCACACATGGGATAATTGTGCATTGTCAATTGTGAACACTTCAGTGCTGCCAACTTATGGAGATGTGTTGTGCATTGTCACCTAGCCAAATCAAAGGGCCTCACTGTTGCATTTCACCTGCAATTACATATGTCAAATTGGATGGGATGTTCAGCCCATATAGTGCAACCATGTTACCACCACAGTGGAATCGATTGTGTGTGGAAGTATCATGTCACCTCCAGTGACGGCATACGGACACTTCTTTCATATTACATAATGCATGGGTGATACACACTGAACAGCAAGTTTCAAAATATACCACTGATATCAGGTCAATCAGCCAAACACCAGTTTTGATAGTTAAACAACCCAATGCAGAAAGAACATCACAGAAGCCTAGGATCTGTCAGGATACTTCAATTCGATTTCCTCAGAAGCAGAAGATAACTCCTCAGTCCCGACCCGAGCTACTCACAACAAATATTAATCCTTCGTGCTGAGTACCCCGGAGGGGGAAAGGGGAATGGCATGGTAGAGAGACTGCCACAGAGATGATGAACGCCAGTACTCAGTCTGCCTCTTCACATCTAAGATTGGATACAGCACCTGCAAGAGTCACAGTCGCAATTACTAGGGACATACAACATCAGTTTTTCACTTTCTACTCACAACACTTAATTCTCTTTAATTCTATTATTTCTTCACTCACCCTGAGTTCTCTGTAGCCTTGCTTCTCTCTAAAAATGATAGCTCTTCTTAAAAAAAATGCTTATTACTGATTCTGGAAGAACTTCTCAACCTTTGTTAGAGATTGGTTTTATGTTGCTATACATATATATATAGTTGGTGATAATGCGTTCTTCAAATCAGCTGATGTTGTTTAATTTCTCCTGTCTTATTGTGACTTCTGTCAATACTTGTATTTGTAAATGCTTGTTTATTAAAGTTTGTTTCTCCTTTCTTACTTCGACATTTGTTGCTAACTTGTATTTATAAAGGCTTGTTTATTACAGTTGGTTTCTCCTTCCTTACTTCGACATCTGTCGATAACTTGTAGTTTTAAATGCTTGTTTATTTAAGTTTGTTTCTCTTTTAAACTCTATTTTGGTTTATTACCATTGAATTTGTAAATGCTTATTTGTTAACAGTTCGTTTCTCCTTTAAACTTGGCCTTTGTTTATAACCTTGATATTTGTAGATACTTGCTCTTTTAAAGTTCGTTTTTTCTTTGACTTTAATATCTTAAACAAGAACCTTGTAAACATAAGGTTAATTCATACATTAACTCTGTAGCCTTGCCGACTTCCACGGGAACGGTCTACTATCAAACTCTTCGAATAAACCTTGACAATATTTATCCGTTTTCTGTAATATAATCTTCAAATGTAATTTTACCTCACAGGAGTTTCTGTTCTGAAGCGCGCTCTCTCTCCACACAGCTGATTCCTGTCAGACCTCAGTTGAAGTGCAAGGCTTCCAGCTGGAGAGCTCGTAACCTAGCAACCAACTGATTGCAAGACTAGAACTGTAACTAACCTTCAGGACTCACAGCGGCCATCTTGGATCTTCTCTTCTTGATTCTTCCTTTGAAATAAGCGCAAGATTACTCTGCAAACCTTCTTCCAGTTTGGGCTTTGCTGTCTCCACTGAGGATATCTCTTTGCTTTTCTCATGCACTTCTTTGATTTGACTTGGCAAGTTTTTGTGGTCATGACAGGATCCCACACAATACCACAAACACTGATGAGCCACAGACGACATAAGATAACAACTGCCATGCAAAGTAATAATCAAGGTGCAACCAACAACCAAATATTTACCCTAATTTTCTCTTTCAGCTGATCAGGGTTACGGGATCCAGCCATGAATCATGACCCCATTTGCCAACCCAAGCACAGCAGCAGAGCTTGCCTATAATGAGGCACATCGTAGGCCACGCACCATAGTTGAGAGGACTTTTGGCACTTTTGGCATCCTGAAGTCCAGATTCAGGTGCCTGGAAATCACCGGAGGCAGCCTCCTAATTTCACCTGAAATGGTCTGCAAGATCATTTTGACCTGTGCCATCCTGCACAACATTTTTGTAAGGAAGAACATTCCCCTCTATGAACCAGTCCCACAAATGCCTGAAGAGGAGGATGCTGTCCGTGAAAATGAGGGGGAACATCCAAACACAGCTGCAGGATTGCGTTGCAGACAACACATCATACTAAACTTCTTCTAACTGTAGTCACCATCACCACGTTGTTATCATATGTCATTAAACACCTCACTTTTTTCACTAAATCTTGCTCTGGGTAATTTTGTATGCATCACATGATCCCTAGGAATCATAATCAGAGTTTAGCCTCATGGAGCATTGCAGAAATACAGATTAGGATACTGAAAAAGCCACATCACATTTGATGGATATGAATGTACAGCCAACATGACATACAGTGTAAATGACATAAATCCTGTCTATTTCACATGTGAAGGGCAATATCAGAGGACCACAGCTATGAGACACATCCATGTTGCCAACATGGTCCATTGCAGCAAATGTAACACAACTAAGACACCATCAATCATAAGGTAAAAAAGTGACATGAGGCAGTGGATGTGCTATTGAATTGGTAACAGGAATGTATGACCAGACCCTTGACAGCAGTAAGTGTGACATCAGCTATCTCTGCAAGAGCATGTGTGACAAGAAGTCCATCTAAGCTGAAAATGGATAACACGAGTGCTCCAGGTATGACAAGCATTGCTCACAAGACATGCCCTCCGTAGTCCATCCCAGGTAAGAAGTCCTGCCACTGCAATGTTTTAAGTCTCTCCCCACCCTTCTCTTGGGGCCCCTGTAAATGGACTATCTGTACCCTGAGAATCTTCATCTACACAATTCCAGACTCCCATTCTGACTCCTGTGTGCTTCCCACTTCAGTATGGCATTCCATAGGCATTGTTCATCAGTCTGCATGGACTTCAGGTCCAATAATGCACTGCCTGGTAGTAGGTAAGACCTATAATCAGTTGTCCATTGCTTCCCATGTCAAAGGTCCAGTTGGCCCTTTGAACTTGATTCTCAACTCCAGGACTTGTGAGAGACTGAAGCGGCACACACCTGTGAGCACTTCCATGCAGACCAGCCATTTGACTCTGCCCTGCCCTTGCTGCTGCCTGGTACTGCTTAGAAGCTGCCAGTTTCTGAATTTCCTTGTTGTGCATTGCCGTACAAATCACTTGTGTACCAGAGCCCTTGGGGGATAGTGTAACGTTGCAGACCACAGCACAAACTGTTTTTAGTTCCCACAGTGTTGTTCCAGCTTTTCCCAGTCAGAGTCTGCTCACTGTGTATTTGCCTTGTTCATGTTTGTTTCTGAATCCTATGAGCCTGACTGGTTCCTGTTTTTGCGTTAACCATAGAGGTTCCCTGTGGCTACATATGTCTCATAGTTGCTTTATATGCCCTCTCTTTTCTCCTGGGGTATTGTGTGTGGTAGGTCTGCGATGAATCCTCAAATAAATAGTATAGTTTAATCATTTTACTTATCATATTCAGTTCTGGGACATGTAATCAAAATTGACTAATCCAGCCCCCATCCCTTGTCTGGTTTTGCATGTATTCATTATTGCCAAACAGTAACAATGTGCTATGGCTGTATGCGTGGATTTGGTACGGTGCGTCCAACACAACAAACAAGGGTTGCCAATGTGTATGTGAAGACAAAACATGTTTGTGCCCTGACGGTCCACACACAGATTCACTTCTCATACCGCCTTTTGATGGTGCTTGCGTAGTGACTAGCTGTGAGAATAATTAGCAGAGAGGCACTGATGTTCCCTGTTGCAGTGGGAATTTTCGAGCCCACCCTGTGTACACATGTTGTGATGAAAGCTGCCTGTTTCCTATTACTGATCCATAAAGTTTTTAAGCACACCAAGGTTGTCCTGTCGTCAGCCTTATTAATGTTCTGCAGTGCCATAGCTGTACTATCCCCATGTGTGTCGTTAGTTACTCTTTGGCTTTAGGTCAAATCTACTTTGAAGGATACTCTGTTAATTCAGGGAATGGCTCCACAGACTCATGACTAGACTTGCACGTAAATATGACAACATGGAGGCCAATACTAACACACGATGCACATGGACACACTTGAACTGGACACCTTTGTGCAATGAACCACTGGAAATATGTAAACACATGCAGCATGGTCTGCTGGTCCTCCACATCCACAGGAGAAACATAGGTCATGTACATGACTCAAACTGTGGTGTACATAACAATTTTCGGATTGGATTTGAGACTCTTTGTCACAAACACTGTACCTACCCAGCATGTTCAAATGCCTGACTGATGGGTATTATACACACAAGTGACCATGAAGTGGTATCCAACATTTTATTAAATGTGATGGGTTACATTTCTGACATTGCCATTATCAACAGTCCTCTATTTATCCTGTGTATAGTTCGTCATGGGAAATGGGAAATGTTTTGTCACCAAAGTCAAGGAAGTACACACAGCACAAAACGCAACATATATAACAAATGCATATCATGACTGATGTATCTCAAATAATGGCATCTAATGGTTATACACAATTATAACACATTCACACATGCACATTATGCAAAAAACTTCTTGTGACGTTCACACAGACATAAAATAACAATTCAAATAGCCAATTCACAGACATAAACATACAGGCCATGAGTCTATTTGTTAGTTGCGTAGCCTTGCTATTCTCTATTGATGCAACACCTGCTCAAACTAGGAAATACCAATTTTATTCCAAAAGTTTGTGTTGCTGTTGCGTCAGTTAAGAGAGCTAATCTGGCACAACAACATGAGTATTATGGTCTGCAGTAGTGTGGTCTGCCACATGTAACCAAACACTAGAACACACACTGCAGGTCATAACATTCTATCTTTGTATAGTAATAGGCTGCATGTATGTTATAAAAAGAAAAATTACACAAACACAGTTATAGACAGAATTTTTTTACGCAAAAGCGCCAAAAAAGACACATATGCGTCAAAATATGATGCATATGCATTAAAAAATGATGCTCACAACCATAATACAACAATTGGTCCCTAGCGTTAATTCCAACACCGCACCACATGAAATCGGTTATCCATTAAAAAAGCATTGATCCTTGAATGTGGGGGAATTTTTATGCATATGCGTAAAAAAATATTGATGCAAAGCACGTAAGCGTCATAAAATTTCATGCAATATAATAAAAACACACCGCATTTGGGACAGGAGGTGATGTAATAGGATATCCTGTTTACAGAAATGGTACAGTGGGTGTACTTTCCCTTTCACTTTGCAGTCTGTGATTCTTCTAGACTGTGTGGCTGTGTATTGAGCTGTGTCTGTGAATATTGTGCTTTTGTCTCCTGTGTGCTATTGCCATTGTATTCTGTTTGTTTTGTAAGTGTCTGTGTTAATCAGTGTAAGTGTGTTTTTGTCATTTTTTTAGATTAGATTTGTCTTTGGACTGTTGGGAGTGTGTTAGTGGCACACCCCCGCATGCACACACGCACTCACACACCCCCTCTACATACACACACGCACACCCCCATGCACGCACACAACACCCCCCACTCCCTCCCCTAATGGACGATCAACTTACCTGGTCCGTTGATCCTCCGGGAGGGGACGGGATCCATGGGGGCTGCTCCGCCGCCACCACACCGTCAACAGAACACTGCCACGCCGAATCACAGGATGTGATTCGGTGGGTGGTGATCTGTTGACGTGGCGGTGGAGGTGGAGCAACTTCCACTTCCCCGCCGCCCACCAGTATGGCTGCTGGTGGCTCTCCATCCGAAAAAGGACGGAGGGCTGCCAGCAGTCATAATACGCCAAGCGGAAAACCGCCACCACTGGCGGTCTTCAGCACGGCGGTCCCTCAGCGGTCTTGTCAAAAGACCGCCGAGGTCAAAATGACCCCCTATGTCTGTTGATGTGTCTACATGCCCGATGTGCTGCTCTATCATATAAAATGTCACACACAATAATTTGTTGATCCTAGGTGTGATGATGCCAGTGTAGAAGACAGACATGTAATTTACACATTCATGTGTTCCAAACTACAATGCCCCTCATGATTACCAACTGCATACCGTCCAGCCAGTTCTATTTACAAATCAGAGGTCTTGTGGGCCTTGATTGTCATCCAGAAGATAGTCATTAGTTGGCCTGCCACATGTGGAGTACTTGCAGCATTTGTTATGTGACTAATAGCAGTACAAAGATGCAAAGATCATTTAATTAAGTACACACCTTGTTGTGCATTGCTGTGCTGTTAAATAGTAGATGTGTAGGCTGCATTGGCATGTCATTCCTCAGGGACATTCTATCATCTGTACTGTGATTTGGACTGTATGTGCTATTTTTGATGAAGTGTTAGAATATCATCTGTAGATATATCACACAGTTATGTGACTAATGTTTGGCTTTCTCTATTTGACAGCTACCAACATGAATGCCCAGGAGATAAGGGAATTCCAGAGGCGGGCAGTGCGTTATCACCACATACTAGATGTGGAGGCTGGGTTCCGCAATATGACACATCATTATCGCCATGAGAGAGCCAGAGAGGTCGGGAGGGCATTTGCCCAAGGGGAGCCAGCCTTGCCCACAACAGCCACCACCACAGCTCAGACCACAGTGGCCCCAAGGGTGACAGCCAATGTAGCAGGTCAAATCAAAATCAAATCAAATCATTAACATTTATAAAGCGCGCTACTCATCCGTGCGGGTCTCAAGGCGCTAGGGGAAAAAGGGGGGGGTTATGTGGTCCTGGGTGGTCCTGAGGCTGGTGGGGAGGGAGTTCCAGGTCTTGGCCGCCAGGAAGGAGAAAGATCTCCCACCCGCCGTGGAGCGGCGGATGCGAGGGACAGCAGCGAGTGCGAGGCCAGAGGAGCGGAGGAGGCGGGTGGGGACGTAGAAGCTGAGGCATCTGTTGAGGTATTCCTGTCCCTTGTCGTAGAGGGCTTTGTGTGCGTGGGTGAGAAGTCGGAAGGTGATCCTTTTGCTGACAGGGAGCCAATGCAGGTGTCTCAGGTGTGCGGAGATGTGGCTGCTGCGGGGTATGTCGAGGATGAGGCGGGCCGAGGCGTTTTGAATGCGTTTCAGGCGATTTTGGAGTTTGGCTGTGGTCCCGGCGTAGAGGGTGTTGCCGTAGTCCAGGCGGCTCGTGACGAGGGCGTGGGTCACGGTTTTTCTGGTGTCGGCGGGGATCCAGCGGAAGATCTTGCGGAGCATGCGGTCCCTGAACTTCATCTGTTCCAGGGCCATAAGCAGCAACTCCTGCACCTTCCCCTACAACCACGGCACCAGCAGTGGCATCAACAAGTGGTACACAGACAACCCCAGCTGCTGTGATAGACAATGTGGAAGTTCAGACACTGAAATGTGACATGCAACGAATGTTGCACAGGATGGACAGGCTGCAGCAGGAGTTGTCCCACATTAGCAGGAGACTGAGGGGTATCAAACAAATCCTGCGGATGGCCAATTTATAAATAGTGGATCCTCACCCATGATTCCCTCCCCTCCCTCCTCTTTCCTTGTTATTATCTTTAGTGGGTGTAGGGGGCTTAGTGTTAGGTTAGAGTAGGCTGTTAGTTTAGTTAGAATAAGTGGTTTGGGGGTGGAAGGGGCTGTGTTATTACATGTTTTTTGTGGGTGGGTGGGGGATGATGTTGGAGTTTATGGGGGTGATTCTTACCTTGGCGGGCGGCGGAGGCCACCCGCCAAAGTACCCCCGCCAGAACACCGCACCGCGGTCGTCAGACCGCTGCAGTGATTCTGGCTTTTCCACTGGGCTGGCGGGCGACCGCCAAAAGGCCGCCCGCCAGCCCAGTGGAAAACAACCTTCCCACGAGGACACCGGCTCTGAATGGAGCCGGCGGAGTGGGAAGGTGCGACAGGTGCAGTTGCACCCGTCGCGAATTTCACTGTCTGCAATGCAGACAGTGAAATTCAAAGTGGGGCCCTCTTACGGGGGCCCCTGCAGTGCCCATGCCATTGGCATGGGCACAGCAGGGGCCCCCAGGGGCCCCACGACACTGCCGCCAGGAACAGGATGGCGGTATGGGGTGTCAGAATCCCCATGGCAGCGCAGCGAGCTGCGCCCCCATGGAGGATTCTTTTGGGCAGCGGAAAACCGGCGGGAGACCGCCGGTTTTCCACTTCTGACCGCGGCCAAACCGCCGCGGTCAGAATGCCCTGCGGGGCACCGCCAGCCTGTTGGCGGTGCTCCCGCCAACCCTGGCCCCGGCGGTCCATGACCGCCGGGGTCAGAATGACCCCCTATGTGTATTAAAAAAAAACAAAAAAAAATGTTTTAAAAAAATATATACATTTGTTTAGGATAAGTTAGTATGTGTTTAGGTTAGTATATGTTGTCCTACAGGTGTCCCGTCATATATGGGGGGTGGCCAGATGATGCTCAGAGTGTTTAGTCAAATGTGGTAACTAAGTGTTGCTTAGGTTAGGCAGGGCCAGTTGTGGGTAATGTATATCTAGGATAGGTTTGGTTAGTTGAGGTGTTTCCCCTAGTTTAAGTTTCCTTTATTACTGTAAAATAAGGTTTTAGGTACTCCTTTACAGTATGTGTCATATGCTTGGAGATCAGGGCCTTGGCATGGGTGTACAGTGTCGATTTAGTATTTCCATTTGTTTTCCATCCTGCATCAGAATTCCATTATTGACATGGTTATTCCCAATTCCAATTGCACCCACCACTCAAGGTTACTATGATTCCCAATGTTTTATAAAGGTTGGTGTGTTTTTAAATCTGTCATCGTTTGAGTCCTGTATTGGGATCTTTGGCGCTGTGGAACGTCTGCCTGCAGCCTGATGTTCAGGTGAACCCTGATAAGCTGAGTGAGGGTATAATATTATGTAGTTCTGTATACATAACTCACACCTATCATTTCTTACATTGTACTCCCTTGTTACATATTTGTCCATACACGTATACACATCCATTCCTGCTGTATGGTGTGTGTGTGATTAAAGTTTATAGTCAGATATCACATACATAAGATGTTCTTGAAGGAAATGTTGGCCACATTGAGTTTCATCTTATACATACTTTGAAGCTGAATTTTTCTGTTCTACACAGCATCATACTGTTTGTTTTCATTTAACTTCAGAAATAAGCCTAAGGAAGCACATTATGATATATTCCAGACCCCAGTGCATAGGTATCAGCCCTCATTCTTACAACACTGTTGTATTGACATTCTATGGCCATTGACATGTAACATAAATCACAAATCTCCTACACAGTTGATGTGTCACATTACACAGAGACAAAGTGGTTGTGTAAGTGCTATTTATTTTAAAGTGCTGCAGTGCAATAGTAACATAGTCCAGGATTGTAAGCCCATTAGTGTGACGCCTTCTATTGTGATGCAACACAAGTGGAATGCTGAGGGACTTGTCTTTGGACATGCTGGGGTGAAGTGTCATACAGAGCAGAGGTACATGAATTGCCAATGAGGTAGTGAGAGACAATTGCAGTGCATAGTGTTAAGGTAAACAGTGTGCTGGAGAACAGTGCATGTTACCAACTGTAGCAAGACTGGCATGTTAACAAGCACAGGACCTAGGATATCAGTGCCGAAGTGGCATGGACTTGTGCTACTGGGTACTCCTACGGGTGAAGGTGATCTGTTCCACGTCTTCATCTTCTGATGTGTGTGTTGTCTCCTCTGCCCTTGGTGGTGGTGGGTTTGAAGGGGCAACACACACTTCAGTGTTTAAAGACGTGAGTCAGAATTCCTGGTAGCGGCCAACTGTGGGGCTATTAATGGCATTACTGCAGCAAGGAGGAGGTGCTGGTTCTTGAGTATAGCAGCTACATCACTGTGGTAGGCAGCTAGGTTGGCCCTGATGGGGTCATGATTGCATTCGTGCACACAGTGAAAGGTTTGGGATGCCAGGTGTTGTGGCACCTCCCTAACTGCTGTGGTGAAATCCCTCACACGTTGTTGTAGTCCTTGCAGGAGGGATGGTAGCGCTTGCATGGCTGATGCCTGTTCTGCAGAAGACATCATGCACATGCGCATCCCCTCAAGGCTGGCTGCCATATTTTGCATCCCCACCCACACCTCCTTGGCCAGCTCCCGCTGTACTACCACTACTGTCCTCTCAAAGGTGGTACCAATGTCCTCAGAGTCCTCAGCTGGGTTGGAGCTGGCAGGTCGTACTATTGGGGTGATGGGTGGGTCCTCTGTGATGGCTGCTGTATCTGTTTTCCTCCTTGCGACTGAAGGTGGGTTCTGGAGGGTTCAAAGGACATCTTGGAGGGTCTGCTGGCTAATGATTGTCAGCTCATGATCCATGTCATCAGGGATGTCCAGGATAGGCATATCCACAGGAGAGACATCTTTCTCTGCAATGAGTTATTGTACAATTAGTGTGTTTGTGTTGTGGCAGTTGTAATGTGACGTCACTGACTTCCTATTAGTGAGACATTGTAATCTTGGTTCCTGTTCATTGTTCCTGTCATTAATATTAGCATTCTCACAGGCCTATGCCCCACCTGCATGTCACATGTAGTGTGGGCAGTTTGGGGAATTATCTGCGCCACATCCTCTAGGTGTAAGATCTGCCCTAATTGTATGTTGCCACCTTATTGTCTTACTCAACCCTCCGTCTACTTCCATTAGCATGGTGAGGCCTTGCAATGGCTGTGGGGGTGCTGATGCCACTTGCACCACACTTAACAATATGGAACTGACTCAGTCTCAGATATTTCACATACACCTATATGTTGCTGAGACCAAGCCCATACTATGTATAGCATGGCACAATACAGGTGTCATCATTGGTAGTGTGTAATGTTGATGTTGGGGAATGTGTACTACATTGGATTGCAATGATGGGCCTGCCAGCATTCCATTTCCTCTTATGACTGTGCGGGTGTGTTTAACTAGCTAGACACATATGTCCTCCCCCTCAATGCTGTTGTCTTAGCAGTATGACAGTTGGGATGTTGCAAGGTGGCATTGCAGCTATTGTAACACAGGCACGGGGTAGACCCTGGAATGTGCAGCATGGGTCTGACATTACTGCTGTGTACTTCATAATGTAAGTAACAATACCTGATGTTTATAGTGCCTATAGACATGATCATTTGACATGATTTATACTTTGTTAGGAATTACAGGGGATTGATAATGTTGTCATCCAGAACCCTCTATTTTGGGTGTGTTTGGTCTCTGGGCACGTAACTGCCATTAGCTACTTGACCTGCACTCACAGCACAGGTGGTAGTGTCAGCTGTTGTCACTGGTAAATACTACTTGCCGATGTGGCCTGAGACTGGCAATTGAGCCCTAGTTCATGTTGTGACAATACAAGCTGTTGTGTGACAGCAGGCCAGTTTTACATTGCACCCTACCCTCCTGGACTGGCTTTGCCTTTCCAACATCCTTGGCATGGCAGAGTACCCCCATGCAAAGGTTGTTTGTGTAGTGTTGTGCTGTGCCCCTGGTTTCCCCTGCACAGCCTGTGCACCGGTGCCATGCCCCTTTGCCCTTTCCACCACTTGATTTTCAGAGCTGACATGCTTTGTGTAGTTGGTATGTCCCCCCTGCTTACAGTTAACATTTAGGCAATTTTGTCCCCCATGCAACTTACCTTGCATCTCTGTGGTTTCCTGGAAGTCTGCGCTGTCCTGTCGTTGAGTCCCTGTAACGATCTCCTCTGGGATGATGGCTGTCACCATCTCCTCCATCTGGCCCAGGGCCTCCTGCAGTGCTGGACTCCCACCTCCAGTCTGCAGTGCTGTCTTCCTGTTCCTTGCCAACTTTTCCTTGGTCCTGCGCTTGCAGGCATGCCAGCGTTTCTTGCACTCAGTGACTCTTCTCCGTACTTCTGCCACACTGTTTATCTTGCCTACAATTTGTTGACAAATTGCCTCTCACCTCCCAATTGGCAATTTTGAGGTGACAAAAAGTTGATGCTGGTGTTCCGTCACCTCTTTCACAAGTATTTCCTGCTACTCTGCACTGAAACAACACTTCCTTTTCTTGTTCTCCCTCTCCTGGGTCTTGTCTGGGTCCTCCTGGACGGTTCCTGGTTGATTGTAGACTTCCTGGGGTCTCTCCTGGATTCTGGGATCCATTTTGGAGCTCCTTAGCACATTTTGCTGTGTTTGCGGCACTTTTTGACGCACTTGCGGGGAAAAATGGTGCCTATCCGGTTTGCGGAGTCGTAAACTGGATTAAAGTCATTTTCGCTGCATTAACGTCATTTTGCTTTACGACGTGGCGCAATGGTTAGGGTAAAAAAAATGACTCTAACCCGTGGTTTGTGCCACGGTGCATCAAAGTATAAATTTGTCCGGGTGGTGCAAAGAAATGGCGTTCGCCGGCGTTAAACTTTTTGATGCAAAACTGCGTCTGCGCAGTTTTGCATCAAAAAGTATAAATATGGCCCTGTATGTTCTGGTCTGCCCCTGCCTTAGTCTTAGTCTTGTCCCTCTTGGGAGTGGTGCAGCGATTCATTCCTTGAGCTGTCCTTTGCAATGTACTTTTTCGAGCCCTGCGATTCCCCCCACCACCCTTACCTCTTTCCTCCCCTCTCTCCCATTCCTCGTCTTGCTCAAGCTCAGGCACGTCTGTTGATCACTGTTGCCGCTTTAACCGCTTCGGTGCCTTGGACGAGGTGATCTCGTCCAAGGCACCGGTTCCTGGGTGCCTTGGACGAGATCACCTCGTCCTGCACCCGGGAACTGGGGGGATGGGCCCCCCACCCACCCCCCCCAAGTCGTGGATGGAAGGGCAATCCCTTCCCCTTCCACCCCCGAACCCCCCACCACCCCTGTGACGTCAGCGTGCATCGCACCCTGACAATCACAGAAGCCTCCTTTATGCGATCGAAAGAGAAATGCAAACCTTTTCTCTTCCGATCACGTGGAGGAGGCCGGAAAGGCTTCAGAGGGAAGGAAATTAATTTCCTTCCCTTTGAAGTGTCTCTGAGCGTTTCAAAAGCCGGATTGTAAAGCAATCTGGCTTTTGAAACGCCCACTAGACACCAGGGATTTCTTTCCTATTTGGAAATTGGCATAAGGGAGCGACCCCTTGGGCAAGAGTCGCTCCTGGGGGGGCATTCTTTTTAAGGCCTTTTCTGCCCCCCGGGGGCAGATACCTCTAGGCACCAGGGATCTTTTTTTCTTGTTTTGTTTTTGTTTTGTTTTTGTTTTTAGAGGTAGGGACCGACCCTTAGGCAAGGGTCGCTCCCCTAGGGGGCAAATTATATTTAGGCCATTTCTGCCCCCCTTGGGGGCAGATTGTCCTATTTTTATGAGGGCAATCTGCCCCCAAGGGGGACAGAAACCACTAGACACCAGGGAGTTTTTTTTTTCTTCGCGAATTTCACGCAAGGGGAGCGACCCCTTAGGCAAGGGTCGCTCCCCTAGGGGGCAAATTATATTTAGGCCATTTCTGCCCCCCTTGGGGGCAGATTGGCCTATTTTTATGAGGGCAATCTGCCCCCAAGGGGGGCAGAAACCAATAGGCACCGGGGATTTTTGTTGTTGTTGTTGTTTTACAGATGGTGAGCGACCCCTTAGGCAAGGGTCGCTCCCCCGGAGAGGCAAAATGTATTTAGGCCATTTCTGCTATCTTTGAGGGCAGATCGGCTGATTTTAGGTCAATCTGCCCCCAAAGGGGGCAGAAACCACTAGGCACAGGGGATCTTTTTTTTGCGCTAATGTCACACAAGCGGAGCGACCCCGTAGGCAAGGGTCGCTCCCGGGGCGTTTTGGGGAAATTTATATTAGCCCATTTCTGACCCCCCCGGGGGAATATCGTCCTATTGGTATTAGGCCGATCTGCCCCAGGGGGGTTGAAACCTCTAGGCGCCAGGGCTAATTTTTTTTGTGTGTTTTTTTTATTAAGGCAAGGGTCACTCCCCTGGGGGGCAAATTGTATTTGGACCATTTCTGCCCCCTGGCCAATTTTTGTTAGGCCAATCTGCCCCCGTGGGGGCAGAAACCACTTAGGCACCAGTGATTGGTGTATGTGTATGCGTGTATTTTCTTTAGGGAGGCAGCCCCTTGGGTAAGAGTCACTCCCCATGGGAGCACATTACTGTTGGCCATATCTGCCCTCCATTGGGGGCAGATGGGCCTATTTTTGGAAGGCCCATCTGCCCCGGGGGGGGGGGTGCAGAAAGCCCACCAGAGGCCAGGGAAGTTTTTTTTCCAAAAATAGGAGGGTGGAGGTATGGCCATACCCCCACCCCAAATAAATGGGACCAAAGTTGTTCTGCCCACTAGTGGGCAGATGGGGCAATTACCCCTGATTCACACCCCGGGGGGCAGAAAGTCTACTAGATGCCAGGGAATTAAAAAAATATATATATATATTGGGGTGGTGGCTACCAACCAGTATGGGCCTGGTTACGCCCCCACCTCAACTGAAGGGGGTAACAGTCTTTCAACTCTCCCCCGCACTCTAAAACATCTTATCCCACAGCAAGCAAGAAGGCATTTGATTATTTTGCCTTTCAGTTTTACATTTGGGCCATGAGAACTTGGCTTACTCTCAAAATCGTCCCACTTGGAATGGTGAGGGCTGCACTTTATGGACTTTGGGACACTGCCATGTAGAAAAATCCACAAGACCTAGACACATCTGAAAACTAAACATCTGGGTGATTCCAGACTGGTGTGTTTCACATGCACCCCGCACCATTTTTGTACCCACAATCCCCTGCAAACCTCCAACTTTGCTGGAAATCACACATTTTTCCCACGTTTTTGTGATGGAACCTTCCGGAATCTGCGGAAATCCACAAAATTCCTACCACCCACCATTGTCTCATCTATACCGATAAAAATTCTGCTGCACTTGTCAGCCTAAAAATGTTTTTTTGCAAACTGCCCTTTTGGACCCCCTTTGTTCCCCCTCAATATCAACATGTTTTTGGCTCTTCCCTTTCACAAGCACTTGGCCCACATACACAAATGAGGTATAATTTTTACTGGGAGACTGAGGAGAACATTGGGTGGTATGAAATGTGTCCCAGGGCGGTGATCCCAATCAGAAATGTGAGAAAAATTTGATTTTTTAGCTAAATTTGGGGTTTGCTGAGGATTCTGGGTAAGAAAACATTGGGGGATCCACGCAAGTCACACCTCACTGGACTCCCTCGGGTGTCTAGTTTTCAGAAATGTCTGGGTTTGGTAGGTTTCCATAGAAGGCTGCTGAGCCCAGGACCAAAAACGCAGGCGCCCCCTGCAAAAACAGGTAGTTTTGCATTTGATAATTTTGATGTGTCCACGTTGTGTTTTGAGCCATTTCCTTTCGTGGGGGCTAGGCCTACCCACACAAGTGAGGTTCCATTTTTATTGGGAGACTTGGGGCAACGCTGGGTGGAAGGAAATTTGTGTTTCCTCACAGATTCCAGAACTTTTTGTCTCCGAAATGAGAGGAAAAAGTGTTTTTTTGGAAAGATTTTGAGGTTTGAAAAGGTTTCTAGGTAACAGAACCTGGTCAGAGCCCCACAAGTCACCCCAGCTTAGATTCCCTTAGGTGTCTAGTTTTAATAAATGTGCTGGTTTGCTAGGTTTACCCAGGTGCCGGCTGAGCTAGAGGCCAAAATCCACAGGTAGGCACTTTGTAAATAACACCTCTGTTTTCTGTGAGTGATGTGTCCACGTTGTGTTTTGGGCCATTTTCTTTTTGGGCGCTAGGCCTACCCACACAAGTGAGGTACCATTTTTAGTGGGAGACTTGGGGGAACGCTGGGTGGAAGGAAATTTGTGACTCCTCTCAGTTTCCAGAACTTTCTGTCACCGAAATGAGAGGAAAAAGTGTTTTTTTGGTCAAATTTTGAGGTTTGCAAAGGATTCTTGGTAACAGAACCTGGTCAGAGCCCCACAAGTCACTGCATCTTGGATTCCTCTAGGTGACTAGTTTTCAGAAATGAGCTGGTTTGCTAGGTTTCCCCAGGTGCTGGCTGAGCTAGAGGCCAAAATCCACAGGTAGGCACGTTGTAAAAAACACCTCTGTTTTCTGTGAAAAAATGTGATGTGTCCACGTTCTGATTTGGGCCATTTCTTTTTGTGGGCGCTAGGCCTACCCACACAAGTGAGGTACCATTTTTATCGGGAGGCTTGGGGGAACGCTGGGTGGAAGGAAATTTGTGGCTCCTGTCAGATTCCAGAACTTTCTGTCACCGAAATGAGAGAAAAAAGTGTTTTTTTTGGTCAACTTTTGAGGTTTGCAAAGGATTCTGGGTAACAGAACCTTGTCAGAGCCCCACAAGTCACCTCATCTTGGATTACCCTAGGTGTCTAGTTTTCAAAAATGCGCTGGTTTGCTAGGTGTCCCCAGGTGCCGGCTGAGCTAGAGGCCAAAATCCACAGGGAGGCACTTTGTAAAAAACACCTCTGTTTTGTGTGAAAAAATGTGATGTGTCCACGTTGTGTTTTGGGCCAGTTCCTTTTGTGGGCGCTAGGCCTACCCACACAAATGAGGTACCAGTTTTATCAGGACACTTGGGGGAACGCTGGGTGGAAGGAAATTTGTGGCTCCTGTCAGATCCCAGAACTTTCTGTCACCGAAATGAGAGGAAAAAGTGTTTTTGTGGTCAAATTTTGAGGTTTGCAAAGGATTCTGGGTAACAGGAGCTGGTCAGAGCCCCACAAGTCACCCCATTTTGGATTCCCATAGGTGTCTAGTTTTCAATAATGCGCTGGTTTGCTAGGTTTCCCCAGGTGCCGCCTCAGCTAGAGGCCAAAATCCACAGGGAGGCACTTTGTAAAAAACACCTATGTTTTCTGTGAAAAAATGTGATGTGTCCACGTTGTGTTTTGGGCCATTTCCTTTCGTGGGCGCTAGGCCTACCCACACAAGTGAGGTACCATTTTTATCGGGAGACTTGGGGGAACGCTGGGTGGAAGGAAATTTGTGGCTCCTGTCAGATTCCAGAACTTTCTGTCACCGAAATGAGAGAAAAATGTGTTTTTTTATCAACTTCTGAGGTTTACAAAGGATTCTGGGTAACAGAACCTGGTCAGAGCCCCACAAGTCACCTCATCTTAGATTACCCTAGGTGTCTAGTTTTCAAAAAGGCGCTGGTTTGCTAGGTGTCCCCAGGTGCCGGCTGAGCTAGAGGCCAAAATCAACAGGGAGGCACTTTGTAAAAAACTCCTCTGTTTTGTGTGAAAAAATGTGATGTGTCCACGTTGTGTTTTGGGCCAGCTCCTTTTGTGGGCGCTAGGCCTACCCACACAAATGAGGTACCATTTTTATCGGGAGACTTGGGGGAACGCTGGGTGGAAGGAAATTTGTAGCTCCTGTCAGATCCCAGAACTTTCTGTCACCGAAATGAGAGGAAATATTTTTTTTTTGGTCAAATTTTGAGGTTTGCAAACGATTCTGGGTAACAGAAGCTGGTCAGAGCCCCACAAGTCACCCCATCTTGGATTCCCCTAGGTGTCTAGTTTTCAATAATGCGCTGGTTTGCTAGGTTTCCCCAGGTGCCGGCTCAGCTAGAGGCCAAAATCCACAGGGAGGCACTTTGTAAAAAACACCTCTGTTTTCTGTGAAAAAATGTGATGTGTTCATGTTCTGTTTGGGGCCATTTCCTTTCGTGGGCGCTAGGCCTACCCACTCAAGTGAGGTACCATTTTTATCGGGAGACTTGGGGAACGCTGGGTGGAAGGAAATTTGTGGCTCCTGTCAGATTCCAGAATTTTCTGTCACCGAAATGAGAGAAAAATGTGTTTTTTGATCAACTTCTGAGGTTTACAAAGGATTCTGGGTAACAGAACCTGGTCAGAGCCCCACAAGTCACCTCATCTTAGATTACCCTAGGTGTCTAGTTTTCAAAAATGCGCTGGTTTGCTAGGTGTCCCCAGGTGCCGGCTGAGCTAGAGGCCAAAATCCACAGGGAGGCACTTTGTAAAAAACACCTCTGTTTTGTGTGAAAAAATGTGATGTGTCCACGTTGTGTTTTGGGCCAGTTCCTTTTGTGGGCGCTAGGCCTACCCAAACAAATGAGGTACCATTTTTATCGGGAGACTTGGGGGAACGCTGGGTCGAAGGAAATTTGTGGCTCCTGTCAGATTCCAGAACTTTCTGTCACCGAAATGAGAGGAAAACGTGTTTTTTTGGTCAACGTTTGAGGTTTGCAAAGGATTCTGGGTAACAGAAGCTGGTCAGAGCCCCACAAGTCACCCCATCTTGGATTCCCCTAGGTGTCTAGTTTTCAATAATGCGCTGGTTTGCTAGGTTTCCCCAGGTGCCGGCTCAGCTAGAGGCCAAAATCCACAGGGAGGCACTTTGTAAAAAACACCTCTGTTTTCTGTGAAAAAAATTGATGTGTCCATGTTCTGTTTGGGGCCATTTCCTTTCGTGGGCGCTAGGCCTACCCATACAAGTGAGGTACCATTTTTATCGGGAGACTTGGGGAACGCTGGGTGGAAGGAAATTTGTGGCTCCTGTCAGATTCCAGAACTTTCTGTCACCGAAATGAGAGAAAAATGTGTTTTTTGATCAACTTCTGAGGTTTACAAAGGATTCTGGGTAACAGAACCTGGTCAGAGCCCCACAAGTCACCTCATCTTAGATTACCCTAGGTGTCTAGTTTTCAAAAATGCGCTGGTTTGCTAGGTGTCCCAAGGTGCCGGCTGAGCTAGAGGCCAAAATCCACAGGGAGGCACTTTGTAAAAAACACCTCTGTTTTGTGTGAAAAAATGTGATGTGTCCACGTTGTGTTTTGGGCCAGTTCCTTTTGTGGGCGCTAGGCCTACCCACACAAATGAGGTACCATTTTTATCGGGAGACTTGGGGGAACGCTGGGTGGAAGGGAATTTGTGACTCCTCTCAGTTTCCAGAACTTTCTGTCACCGAAATGAGAGGAAAAAGTGTTTTTTTGGTCAAATTTTGAGGTTTGCAAAGGATTCTCGGTAACAGAACCTGGTCAGAGCCCCACAAGTCACTGCATCTTGGATTCCTCTAGGTGACTAGTTTTCAGAAATGAGCTGGTTTGCTAGGTTTCCCCAGGTGCTGGCTGAGCTAGAGGCCAAAATCCACAGGTAGGCACTTTGTAAAAAACACCTCTGTTTTCTGTGAAAAAATGTGATGTGTCCACGTTCTGATTTGGGCCATTTCTTTTCGTGGGCGCTAGGCCTACCCACACAAGTGAGGTACCATTTTTATCGGGAGGCTTGGGGGAACGCTGGGTGGAAGGAAATTTGTGGCTCCTGTCAGATTCCAGAACTTTCTGTCACCGAAATGAGAGAAAAAAGTGTTTTTTTTGGTCAACTTTTGAGGTTTGCAAAGGATTCTGGGTAACAGAACCTTGTCAGAGCCCCACAAGTCACCTCATCTTGGATTACCCTAGGTGTCTAGTTTTCAAAAATGCGCTGGTTTGCTAGGTGTCCCCAGGTGCCGGCTGAGCTAGAGGCCAAAATCCACAGGGAGGCACTTTGTAAAAAACACCTCTGTTTTGTGTGAAAAAATGTGATGTGTCCACGTTGTGTTTTGGGCCAGTTCCTTTTGTGGGCGCTAGGCCTACCCACACAAATGAGGTACCAGTTTTATCAGGACACTTGGGGGAACGCTGGGTGGAAGGAAATTTGTGTCTCCTGTCAGATCCCAGAACTTTCTGTCACCGAAATGAGAGGAAAAAGTGTTTTTGTGGTCAAATTTTGAGGTTTGCAAAGGATTCTGGGTAACAGAAGCTGGTCAGAGCCCCACAAGTCACCCCATTTTGGATTCCCATAGGTGTCTAGTTTTCAATAATGCGCTGGTTTGCTAGGTTTCCCCAGGTGCCGCCTCAGCTAGAGGCCAAAATCCACAGGGAGGCACTTTGTAAAAAACACCTATGTTTTCTGTGAAAAAATGTGATGTGTCCACGTTGTGTTTTGGGCCATTTCCTTTCGTGGGCGCTAGGCCTACCCACACAAGTGAGGTACCATTTTTATCGGGAGACTTGGGGGAACGCTGGGTGGAAGGAAATTTGTAGCTCCTGTCAGATCCCAGAACTTTCTGTCACCGAAATGAGAGGAAATATTTTTTTTTTGGTCAAATTTTGAGGTTTGCAAACGATTCTGGGTAACAGAAGCTGGTCAGAGCCCCACAAGTCACCCCATCTTGGATTCCCCTAGGTGTCTAGTTTTCAATAATGCGCTGGTTTGCTAGGTTTCCCCAGGTGCCGGCTCAGCTAGAGGCCAAAATCCACAGGGAGGCACTTTGTAAAAAACACCTCTGTTTTCTGTGAAAAAATGTGATGTGTCCATGTTCTGTTTGGGGCCATTTCCTTTCGTGGGCGCTAGGCCTACCCACTCAAGTGAGGTACCATTTTTATCGGGAGACTTGGGGAACGCTGGGTGGAAGGAAATTTGTGGCTCCTGTCAGATTCCAGAATTTTCTGTCACCGAAATGAGAGAAAAATGTGTTTTTTGATCAACTTCTGAGGTTTACAAAGGATTCTGGGTAACAGAACCTGGTCAGAGCCCCACAAGTCACCTCATCTTAGATTACCCTAGGTGTCTAGTTTTCAAAAATGCGCTGGTTTGCTAGGTGTCCCCAGGTGCCGGCTGAGCTAGAGGCCAAAATCCACAGGGAGGCACTTTGTAAAAAACACCTCTGTTTTGTGTGAAAAAATGTGATGTGTCCACGTTGTGTTTTGGGCCAGTTCCTTTTGTGGGCGCTAGGCCTACCCAAACAAATGAGGTACCATTTTTATCGGGAGACTTGGGGGAACGCTGGGTCGAAGGAAATTTGTGGCTCCTGTCAGATTCCAGAACTTTCTGTCACCGAAATGAGAGAAAAACGTGTGTTTTTTTGGTCAACTTTTGAGGTTCACAAAGGATTCTGGGTAACAGAACCTGGTCAGAGACCCACAAGTCACCTCATCTTAGAATACCCTTGGTGTCTAGTTTTCAAAAATGCGCTGGTTTGCTAGGTGTCCAAAGGTGCCGGCTGAGCTAGAGGCCAAAATCCACAGGGAGGCACTTTGTAAAAAACACCTCTGTTTTGTGTGAAAAAATGTGATGTGTCCACGTTGTGTTTTGGGCCAGTTCCTTTTGTGGGCGCTAGGCCTACCCACACAAATGAGGTACCATTTTTATCGGGAGACTTGGGGGAACGCTGGGTGGAAGGAAATTTGTGGCTCCTGTCATATTCCAGAACTTTCTGTCACCGAAATGAGTGAAAAACTTGTGTTTTTGGTCAACTTTTGAGGTTCACAAAGGATTCTGGGTAACAGAACCTGGTCAGAGACCCACAAGTCACCTCATCTTAGATTACCCTCGGTGTCTAGTTTTCAAAAATGCGCTGGTTTGCTAGGTGTCCCAAGGTGCCGGCTGAGCTAGAGGCCAAAATCCACAGGGAGGCACTTTGTAAAAAACACCCCTGTTTTGTGTGAAAACATTTGATGTGTCCACGTTGTGTTTTGGGCCAGTTCCTTTTGTGGGCGCTAGGCCTACCCACACAAATGAGGTACCAGTTTTATCGGGAGACTTGGGGGAACGCTGGGTGGAAGGATATTTGTGGCTCCTGTCAGATCCCAGAACTTTCTGTCACCGAAATGAGAGGAAAAATTGTTTTTGTGGTCAAATTTTGAGGTTTGCAAAGGATTCTGGGTAACAGAAGCTGGTCAGAGCCCCACAAGTCACCCCATCTTGGATTCCCCTAGGTGTCTAGTTTTCAATAATGCGCTGGTTTGCTAGGTTTCCTCAGGTGCCGGCTCAGCTAGAGGCCAAAATCCACAGGGAGGCACTTTGTAAGAGACACCTCTGTTTTCTGTGAAAAAATGTGATGTGTCCACGTTGTGTTTTGGGCCATTTCCTTTCGTGGGCGCTAGGCCTACCCACACAAGTGAGGTACCATTTTTATCGGGAGACTTGGGGGAACGCTGGGTGGAAGGAAATTTGTGTCTCCTGTCAGATTCCAGAACTTTCTGTCACCGAAATGAGAGAAAAAAGTGTTTTTTTTGGTCAACTTTTGAGGTTTGCAAAGGATTCTGGGTAACAGAACCTTGTCAGAGCCCCACAAGTCACCTCATCTTGGATTACCCTAGGTGTCTAGTTTTCAAAAATGCGCTGGTTTGCTAGGTGTCCCCAGGTGCCGGCTGAGCTAGAGGCCAAAATCCACAGGGAGGCACTTTGTAAAAAACACCTCTGTTTTGTGTGAAAAAATGTGATGTGTCCACGTTGTGTTTTGGGCCAGTTCCTTTTGTGGGCGCTAGGCCTACCCACACAAATGAGGTACCAGTTTTATCAGGACACTTGGGGGAACGCTGGGTGGAAGGAAATTTGTGGCTCCTGTCAGATCCCAGAACTTTCTGTCACCGAAATGAGAGGAAAAAGTGTTTTTGTGGTCAAATTTTGAGATTTGCAAAGCATTCTGGGTAACAGAAGCTGGTCAGAGCCCCACAAGTCACCCCATTTTGGATTCCCCTAGGTGTCTAGTATTCAATAATGCGCTGGTCTGCTAGGTTTCCCCAGGTGCTGCCTCCGCTAGAGGCCAAAATCCACAGGGAGGCACTTTGTAAAAAACACCTCTGTTTTGTGTGAAAAAATGTGATGTGTCCACGTTGTGTTTTGGGCCATTTCCTTTTGTGGGCGCTAGGCCTACCCACACAAATGAGGTACCAGTTTTATCAGGAAACTTGGGGGAACGCTTGGTGGAAGGAAATTTGTGTCTCCTGTCAGATCCCAGAACTTTCTGTCACCGAAATGAGAGGAAAAAGTGTTTTTGTGGTCAAATTTTGAGGTTTGCAAAGGATTCTGGGTAACAGAAGCTGGTCAGAGCCCCACAAGTCACCCCATTTTGGATTCCCATAGGTGTCTAGTTTTCAATAATGCGCTGGTTTGCTAGGTTTCCCCAGGTGCCGCCTCAGCTAGAGGCCAAAATCCACAGGGAGGCACTTTGTAAAAAACACCTCTGTTTTCTGTGAAAAAATGTGATGTGTCCACGTTGTGTTTTGGGCCATTTTCTTTCGTGGGCGCTAGGCCTACCCACAAAAGTGAGGTACCATTTTTATCGGGAGACTTGGGGGAACGCTGGGTGGAAGGAAATTTGTGTCTCCTGTCAGATTCCAGAACTTTCTGTCACCGAAATTAGAGAAAAAAGTGTTTTTTTGGTCAACTTTTGAGGTTTTCAAAGGATTCTGGGTAACAGAACCTGGTCAGAGCCCCACAAGTCACCTCATCTTAGATTACCCTAGGTATCTAGTTTTTAAAAATGCGCTGGTTTGCTAGGTGTCCCCAGGTGCCGGCTGAGATAGAGGCCAAAATCCACAGGTAGGCACTTTGTAAAAAACACCTCTGTTTTGTGTGAAAAAATGTGATGTGTCCACGTTGTGTTTTGGGCCAGTTCCTTTTGCGGGCGCTAGGCCTACCCACACAAATGAGGTACCAGTTTTATCAGGAGACTTGGGGGAACGCTGGGTGGAAGGAAATTTGTAGCTCCTGTCAGATCCCAGAACTTTCTGTCACCGAAATGAGAGGAAATATTTTTTTTTTGGTCAAATTTTGAGGTTTGCAAAGGATTCTGGGTAACAGAAGCTTTCAGAGCCCCACAAGTCACCCCATCTTGGATTCCCCTAGGTGTCTAGTTTTCAATAATGCGCTGGTTTGCTAGGTTTCCCCAGGTGCCGGCTCAGCTAGAGGCCAAAATCCACAGGGAGGCACTTTGTAAAAAACACCTCTGTTTTCTGTGAAAAAATGTGATGTGTCCATGTTCTGTTTGGGGCCATTTCCTTTCGTTGGCGCTAGGCCTACCCACTCAAGTGAGGTACCATTTTTATCGGGAGACTTGGGGAACGCTGGGTGGAAGGAAATTTGTGGCTCCTGTCAGATTCCAGAACTTTCTGTCACCGAAATGAGAGAAAAATGTGTTTTTTGATAAACTTCTGAGGTTTACAAAGGATTCTGGGTAACAGAACCTGGTCAGAGCCCCACAAGTCACCTCATCTTAGATTACCCTAGGTGTCTGGTTTTTAAAAATGCGCTGGTTTGCTAGGTGTCCCCAGGTGCCGGCTGAGCTAGAGGCCAAAATCCACAGGGAGATACTTTGTAAAAAACACCTCTGTTTTGTGTGAAAAAATGTGATGTGTCCACGTTGTGTTTTGGGCCAGTTCCTTTTGTGGGCGCTAGGCCTACCCACACAAATGAGGTACCATTTTTATCGGGAACCTTGGGGGAACGCTGGGTCGAAGGAAATTTGTGGCTCCTGTCAGATTCCAGAACTTTCTGTCACCGAAATGAGAGAAAAACGTGTTTTTTTGGTCAACTTTTGAGGTTTGCAAAGGATTCTGGGTAACAGAAGCTGGTCAGAGCCCCACAAGTCACCCCATCTTGGATTCCCCTAGGTGTCTAGTTTTCAATAATGCGCTGGTTTGCTAGGTTTCCCCAGGTGACGGCTCAGCTAGAGGCCAAAATCCACAGGGAGGCACTTTGTAAAAAACACCTCTGTTTTCTGTGAAAAATTGTGATGTGTCCATGTTCTGTTTGGGGCCATTTCCTTTCGTGGGCGCTAGGCCTACCCACACAAGTGAGGTACAATTTTTATCGGCAGACTTGGGGAACGCTGGGTGGAAGGAAATTTGTGGCTCCTGTCAGATTCCAGAACTTTCTGTCACCGAAATGAGAGAAAAATGTGTTTTTTGATCAACTTCTGAGGTTTACAAAGGATTCTGGGTAACAGAACCTGGTCAGAGCCCCACAAGTCACCTCATCTTAGATTACCCTAGGTGTCTAGTTTTCAAAAAGGCGCTGGTTTGCTAGGTGTCCCCAGGTGCCGGCTGAGCTAGAGGCCAAAATCCACAGGGAGGCACTTTGTAAAAAACTCCTCTGTTTTGTGTGAAAAAATGTGATGTGTCCACGTTGTGTTTTGGGCCAGTTCCTTTTGTGGGCGCTAGGCCTACCCACACAAATGAGGTACCATTTTTATCGGGAGAATTGGGGGAACGCTGGGTGGAAGGAAATTTGTGGCTCCTGTCAGATTCCAGAACTTTCTGTCACCGAAATGAGAGGAAAACGTGTTTTTTTGGTCAACTTTTGAGGTTCACAAAGGATTCTGGGTAACAGAACCTGGTCAGAGACCCACAAGTCACCTAATCTTACATTACCCTCGGTGTCTAGTTTTCAAAAATGCTCTGATTTGCTAGGTGTCCCAAGGTGCCGGCTGAGCTAGAGGCCAAAATCCACAGGGAGGCACTTTGTAAATAACACCTCTGTTTTGTGTGAAAACATTTGATGTGTCCACGTTGTGTTTTGGGCCAGTTCCTTTTGTGGGCGCTAGGCCTACCCACACAAATGAGGTACCAGTTTTATCGGGAGACTTGGGGGAACGCTGGGTGGAAGGAAATTTGTGGCTCCTGTCAGAGCCCAGAACTTTCTGTCACCGAAATGAGAGAAAAACGTGTGTTTTTGGTCAACTTTTGAGATTCACAAAGGATTCTGGGTAACAGAACCTGGTCAGAGCCCCACAAGTCACCTCATCTTAGATTACCCTAGGTGTCTGGTTTTTAAAAATGCACTGGTTTGCTAGGTGTCCCCAGGTGCCGGCTGAGCTAGAGGCCAAAATCCACAGGGAGATACTTTGTAAAAAACACCTCTGTTTTGTGTGAAAAAATGTGATGTGTCCACGTTGTGTTTTGGGCCAGTTCCTTTTGTGGGCGCTAGGCCTACCCACACAAATGAGGTACCATTTTTATCGGGAACCTTAGGGGAACGCTGGGTCGAAGGAAATTTGTGGCTCCTGTCAGATTCCAGAACTTTCTGTCACCGAAATGAGAGAAAAACGTGTTTTTTTGGTCAACTTTTGAGGTTTGCAAAGGATTCTGGGTAACAGAAGCTGGTCAGAGCCCCACAAGTCACCCCATCTTGGATTCCCCTAGGTGTCTAGTTTTCAATAATACGCTGGTTTGCTCGGTTTCCCCAGGTGCCGGCTCAGCTAGAGGCCAAAATCCACAGGGAGGCACTTTGTAAAAAACACCTCTGTTTTCTGTGAAAAATTGTGATGTGTCCATGTTCTGTTTGGGGCCATTTCCTTTTGTGGGCGCTAGGCCTACCCACACAAATGAGGTACCATTTTTATCGGGAACCTTAGGGGAACGCTGGGTCGAAGGAAATTTGTGGCTCCTGTCAGATTCCAGAACTTTCTGTCACCGAAATGAGAGAAAAATGTGTTTTTTGATCAACTTCTGAGGTTTACAAAGGATTCTGGGTAACAGAACCTGGTCAGAGCCCCACAAGTCACCTCATCTTAGATTACCCTAGGTGTCTAGTTTTCAAAAAGGTGCTGGTTTGCTAGGTGTCCCCAGGTGCCGGCTGAGCTAGAGGCCAAAATCCACAGGGAGGCACTTTGTAAAAAACTCCTCTGTTTTGTGTGAAAAAATGTGATGTGTCCACGTTGTGTTTTGGGCCAGCTCCTTTTGTGGGCGCTAGGCCTACCCACACAAATGAGGTACCATTTTTATCGGGAGAATTGGGGGAACGCTGGGTGGAAGGAAATTTGTGGCTCCTGTCAGATTCCAGAACTTTCTGTCACCGAAATGAGAGAAAAACGTGTTTTTTTGGTCAACTTTTGAGGTTCACAAAGGATTCTGGGTAACAGAACCTGGTCAGAGACCCACAAGTCACCTCATCTTACATTACCCTCGGTGTCTAGTTTTAAAAAATGCTCTGGTTTGCTAGGTGTCCCAAGGTGCCGGCTGAGCTAGAGGCCAAAATCCACAGGGAGGCACTTTGTAAAAAACACCTCTGTTGTGTGAAAAAATGTGATGTGTCCACGTTGTGTTTTGGGCCAGTTCCTTTTGTGGGCGCTAGGCCTACCCACACAAATGAGGTACCATTTTTATCGGGATACTTGGGGGAACGCTGGGTGGAAGGAAATTTGTGGCTCCTGTCAGATTCCAGAACTTTCTGTCACCGAAATGAGAGAAAAACGTGTGTTTTTGGTCAACTTTTAAGATTCACAAAGGATTCTGGGTAACAGAACCTGGTCAGAGACCCACAAGTCACCTCATCTTAGATTACCCTCGGTGTCTAGTTTTCAAAAATGCGCTGGTTTACTAGGTGTCCCAAGGTGCCGGCTGAGCTAGAGGCCAAAATCCACAGGGAGGCACTTTGTAAAAAACACCTCTGTTTTGTGTGAAAACATTTGATGTGTCCACATTGTGTTTTGGGCCAGTTCCTTTTGTGGGCGCTAGGCCTACCCACACAAATGAGGTACCAGTTTTATCGGGAGACTTGGGGGAACGCTGGGTCGAAGGAAATTTGTGGCTCCTCTCAGATCCCAGAACTTTCTGTCACCGAAATGAGAGAAAAACGTGTGTTTTTGGTCAACTTTTGAGATTCACAAAGGATTCTGGGTAACAGAACCTGGTCAGAGACCCACAAGTCACCTCATCTTAGATTACCCTAGGTGTCTGGTTTTTAAAAATGCACTGGTTTGCTAGGTGTCCCCAGGTGCCGGCTGAGCTAGAGGCCAAAATCCACAGGGAGGCACTTTGTAAAAAACACCTCTGTTTTGTGTGAAAAAATGTGATGTGTCCACGTTGTGTTTTGGGCCAGTTACTTTTGTGGGGGCTAGGCCTACCCACACAAATGAGGTACCATTTTTATCGGGAACCTTAGGGGAACGCTGGGTCGAAGGAAATTTGTGGCTCCTGTCAGATTCCAGAACTTTCTGTCACCGAAATGAGAGAAAAACTTGTTTTTTTGGTCAACTTTTGAGGTTTGCAAAGGATTCTGGGTAACAGAAGCTGGTCAGAGCCCCACAAGTCACCCCATCTTGGATTCCCCTAGGTGTCTAGTTTTCAATAATGCGCTGGTTTGCTAGGTTTCCCCAGGTGCCGGCTCAGCTAGAGGCCAAAATCCACAGGGAGGCACTTTGTAAAAAACACCTCTGTTTTCTGTGAAAAATTGTGATGTGTCCATGTTCTGTTTGGGGCCATTTCCTTTTGTGGGCGCTAGGCCTACCCACACAAGTGAGGTACAATTTTTATCGGGAGACTTGGGGAACGCTGGGTGGAAGGAAATTTGTGGCTCCTGTCAGATTCCAGAACTTTCTGTCACCGAAATGAGAGAAAAATGTGTTTTTTGATCAACTTCTGAGGTTTACAAAGGATTCTGGGTAACAGAACCTGGTCAGAGCCCCACAAGTCACCTCATCTTAGATTACCCTAGGTGTCTAGTTTTCAAAAAGGAGCTGGTTTGCTAGGTGTCCCCAGGTGCCGGCTGAGCTAGAGGCCAAAATCAACAGGGAGGCACTTTGTAAAAAACTCCTCTGTTTTGTGTGAAAAAATGTGATGTGTCCACGTTGTGTTTTGGGCCAGCTCCTTTTGTGGGCGCTAGGCCTACCCACACAAATGAGGTACCATTTTTATAGGGAGAATTGGGGGAACGCTGGGTGGAAGGAAATTTGTGGCTCCTGTCAGATTCCAGAACTTTCTGTCACCGAAATGAGAGAAAAACGTGTTTTTTTGTTCAACTTTTGAGGTTCACAAAGGATTCTGGGTAACAGAACCTGGTCAGAGACCCACAAGTCACCTCATCTTACATTACCCTCGGTGTCTAGTTTTAAAAAATGCTCTGCTTTGCTAGGTGTCCCAAGGTGCCGGCTGAGCTAGAGGCCAAAATCCACAGGGAGGCACTTTGTAAAAAACACCTCTGTTGTGTGAAAAAATGTGATGTGTCCACGTTGTGTTTTGGGCCAGTTCCTTTTGTGGGCGCTAGGCCTACCCACACAAATGAGGTACCATTTTTATCGGGATACTTGGGGGAACGCTGGGTGGAAGGAAATTTGTGTCTCCTGTCAGATTCCAGAACTTTCTGTCACCGAAATGAGAGAAAAACGTGTGTTTTTGGTCAACTTTTGAGATTCACAAAGGATTCTGGGTAACAGAACCTGGTCAGAGACCCACAAGTCACCTCATCTTAGATTACCCTCGGTGTCTAGTTTTCAAAAATGCGCTGGTTTACTAGGTGTCCCAAGGTGCCGGCTGAGCTAGAGGCCAAAATCCACAGGGAGGCACTTTGTAAAAAACACCTCTGTTTTGTGTGAAAACATTTGATGTGTCCACATTGTGTTTTGGGCCAGTTCCTTTTGTGGGCGCTAGGCCTACCCACACAAATGAGGTACCAGTTTTATCGGGAGACTTGGGGGAACGCTGGGTGGAAGGAAATTTGTGGCTCCTGTCAGATCCCAGAACTTTCTGTCACCGAAATGAGAGAAAAACGTGTGTTTTTGGTCAACTTTTGAGATTCACAAAGGATTCTGGGTAACAGAACCTGGTCAGAGACCCACAAGTCACCTCATCTTAGATTACCCTCGGTGTCTAGTTTTCAAAAATGCGCTGGTTTGCTAGGTGTCCCAAGGTGCCGGCTGAGCTAGAGGCCAAAATCCACAGGGAGGCACTATGTAAAAAACACCTCTGTTTTGTGTGAAAAAATGTGATGTGTCCACGTTGTGTTTTGGGCCAGTTCCTTTTGTGGGCGCTAGGCCTACCCACACAAATGAGGTACCATTTTTATCGGGAACCTTGGGGTAACGCTGGGTCAAAGGAAATTTGTGGCTCCTGTCAGATTCCAGAACTTTCTGTCACCGAAATGAGAGAAAAACGTGTTTTTTTGGTCAACTTTTGAGGTTTGCAAAGGATTCTGGGTAACAGAAGCTGGTCAGAGCCCCACAAGTCACCCCATCTTGGATTCCCCTAGGTGTCTAGTTTTCAATAATGCACTGGTTTGCTCGGTTTCCCCAGGTGCCGGCTCAGCTAGAGGCCAAAATCTAAAGGGAGGCACTTTGTAAAAAACACCTCTGTTTTCTGTGAAAAATTGTGATGTGTCCATATTCTGTTTGGGGCCATTTCCTTTCGTGGGCGCTAGGCCTACCCACACAAGTGAGGTACAATTTTTATCGGGAGACTTGGGGAACGCTGGGTGGAAGGAAATTTGTGGCTCCTGTCAGATTCCAGAACTTTCTGTCACCGAAATGAGAGAAAAATGTGTTTTTTGATCAACTTCTGAGGTTTACAAAGGATTCTGGGTAACAGAACCTGGTCAGAGCCCCACAAGTCACCTCATCTTAGATTACCCTAGGTGTCTAGTTTTCAAAAAGGCGCTGGTTTGCTAGGTGTCCCCAGGTGCCGGCTGAGCTAGAGGCCAAAATCCTCAGGGAGGCACTTTGTAAAAAACTCCTCTGTTTTGTGTGAAAAAATGTGATGTGTCCACGTTGTGTTTTGGGCCAGCTCCATTTGTGGGCGCTAGGCCTACCCACACAAATGAGGTACCATTTTTATCGGGAGAATTGGGGGAACGCTGGGTGGAAGGAAATTTGTGGCTCCTGTCAGATTCCAGAACTTTCTGTCACCGAAATGAGAGAAAAACGTGTTTTTTTGTCAACTTTTGAGGTTCACAAAGGATTCTGGGTAACAGAACCTGGTCAGAGACCCACAAGTCACCTCATCTTACATTACCCTCGGTGTCTAGTTTTAAAAAATGCTCTGGTTTGCTAGGTGTCCCAAGGTGCCGGCTGAGCTAGAGGCCAAAATCCACAGGGAGGCACTTTGTAAAAAACACCTCTGTTGTATGAAAAAATGTGATGTGTCCACGTTGTGTTTTGGGCCAGTTCCTTTTGTGGGCGCTAGGCCTACCCACACAAATGAGGTACCATTTTTATCGGGAGACTTGGGGGAACGCTGGGTGGAAGGAAATTTGTGGCTCCTGTCAGATTCCAGAACTTTCTGTCACCGAAATGAGAGAAAAACGTGTGTTTTTGGTCAACTTTTGAGATTCACAAAGGATTCTGGGTAACAGAACCTGGTCAGAGACCCACAAGTCACCTCATCTTAGATTACCCTCGGTGTCTAGTTTTCAAAAATGCGCTGGTTTACTAGGTGTCCCAAGGTGCCGGCTGAGCTAGAGGCCAAAATCCACAGGGAGGCACTTTGTAAAAAACACCTCTGTTTTGTGTGAAAACATTTGATGTGTCCACATTGTGTTTTGGGCCAGTTCCTTTTGTGGGCGCTAGGCCTACCTACACAAATGAGGTACCAGTTTTATCGGGAGACTTGGGGGAACTCTGGGTGGAAGGAAATTTGTGGCTCCTGTCAGATCCCAGAACTTTCTGTCACCGAAATGAGAGAAAAACGTGTGTTTTTGGTCAACTTTTGAGATTCACAAAGGATTCTGGGTAACAGAACCTGGTCAGAGACCCACAAGTCACCTCATCTTAGATTACCCTCGGTGTCTAGTTTTCAAAAATGCGCTGGTTTGCTAGGTGTCCCAAGGTGCCGGCTGAGCTAGAGGCCAAAATCCACAGGGAGGCACTTTGTAAAAAACACCTCTGTTTTGTGTGAAAAAATGTGATGAGTCCACGTTGTGTTTTGGGCCAGTTCCTTTTGTGGGCGCTAGGCCTACCCACACAAATGAGGTACCATTTTTATCAGGAACCTTGGGGGAACGCTGGGTCAAAGGAAATTTGTGGCTCCTGTCAGATTCCAGAACTTTCTGTCACCGAAATTAGAGAAAAACGTGTTTTTTTGGTCAACTTTTGAGGTTTGCAAAGGATTCTGGGTAACAGAAGCTGATAAGAGCCCCACAAGTCACCCCATCTTGGATTCCCCTAGGTGTCTAGTTTTCAATAATGCGCTGGTTTGCTAGGTTTCCCCAGATGCCGGCTCAGCTAGAGGCCAAAATCCACAGGGAGGCACTTTGTAAAAAACACCTCTGTTTTCTGTGAAAAATTGTGATGTGTTCATGTTCTGTTTGGGGCCATTTCCTTTCATGGGCGCTAGGCCTACCCACACAAGTGAGGTACAATTTTTATCGGGAGACTTGGGGAACGCTGGGTGGAAGGAAATTTGTGGCTCCTGTCAGATTCCAGAACTTTCTCTCACCGAAATGAGAGAAAAATGTGTTTTTTGATCAACTTCTGAGGTTTACAAAGGATTCTGGGTAACAGAACCTGGTCAGAGCCCCACAAGCCACCTCATCTTAGATTACCCTAGGTGTCTAGTTTTCAAAAAGGTGCTGGTTTGCTAGGTGTCCCCAGGTGCCGGCTGAGCTAGAGGCCAAAATTCACAGGGAGGCACTTTGTAAAAAACTCCTCTGTTTTGTGTGAAAACATTTGATGTGTCCACGTTGTGTTTTGGGCCAGTTCCTTTTGTGGGTGCTAGGCCTACCCACACAAATGAGGTACCATTTTTATGGGGAGACTTGGGGGAACGCTGGGTGGAAGGAAATTTGTGGCTCCTGTCAGATCCCAGAACTTTCTGTCACCGAAATGAGAGAAAAACGTGTGTTTTTGGTCAACTTTTGAGATTCACAAAGGATTCTGGGTAACAGAACCTGGTCAGAGACCCACAAGTCACCTCATCTTAGATTACCCTAGGTGTCTAGTTTTTAAAAATGCGCTGGTTTGCTAGCTGTCCCCAGGTGCCGGCTGAGCTAGAGGCCAAAATCCACAGGGAGGCACTTTGTAAAAAACACCTCTGTTTTGTGTGAAAAAATTTGATGTGTCCACGTTGTGTTTTGGGCCATTTCCTTTCGTGGGCGCTAGGCCTACCCACACAAGTGAGGTACCATTTTTATCGGGAGACTTGGGGGAACGCTGGGTGGAAGGTAATTTGTGTCTCCTTTCAGATTCCAGAACTTTCTGTCACCGAAATGAGAGAAAAAAGTGTTTTTTTTGGTCAACTTTTGAGGTTTGCAAAGGATTCTGGGTAACAGAACCTTGTCAGAGCCCCACAAGTCAACTCATCTTGGATTACCCTAGGTGTCTAGTTTTCAAAAATGCGCTGGTTTGCTAGGTGTCCCCAGGTGCCGGCTGAGCTAGAGCCCAAAATCCACAGGGAGGCACTTTCTAAAAAACACCTCTGTTTTGTGTGAAAACATGTGATGTGTCCACGTTGTGTTTTGGGCCAGTTCCTTTTGTGGGCGCTAGGCCTACCCACACAAATGAGGTACCAGTTTTATCAGGACACTTGGGGGAACGCTGGGTGGAAGGAAATTTGTGGCTCCTGTCAGATCCCAGAACTTTCTGTCACCGAAATGAGAGGAAAAAGTGTTTTTGTGGTCAAATTTTGAGATTTGCAAAGGATTCTGGGTAACAGAAGCTGGTCAGAGCCCCACAAGTCACCCCATTTTGGATTCCCCTAGGTGTCTAGTTTTCAATAATGCGCTGGTCTGCTAGGTTTCCCCAGGTGCTGCCTCCGCTAGAGGCCAAAATCCACAGGGAGGCACTTTGTAAAAAACACCTCTGTTTTGTGTGAAAAAATTTGATGTGTCCACGTTGTGTTTTGGGCCATTTCCTTTTGTTGGCGCTAGGCCTACCCACACAAATGAGGTACCAGTTTTATCAGGAAACTTGGGGGAACGCTGGGTGGAAGGAAATTTGTGTCTCCTGTCAGATCCCAGAACTTTCTGTCACCGAAATGAGAGGAAAAAGTGTTTTTGTGGTCAAATTTTGAGGTTTGCAAAGGATTCTGGGTAACAGAAGCTGGTCAGAGCCCCACAAGTCACCCCATTTTGGATTCCCATAGGTGTCTAGTTTTCAATAATGCGCTGGTTTGCTAGGTTTCCCCAGGTGCCGCCTCAGCTAGAGGCCAAAATCCACAGGGAGGCACTTTGTAAAAAACACCTCTGTTTTCTGTGAAAAAATGTGATGTGTCCACGTTGTGTTTTGGGCCATTTTCTTTCGTGAGCGCTAGGCCTACCCACACAAGTGAGGTACCATTTTTATCGGGAGACTTGGGGAAACGCTGGGTGGAAGGAAATTTGTGTCTCCTGTCAGATTCCAGAACTTTCTGTCACCGAAATGAGAGAAAAAAGTGTTTTTTTGGTCAACTTTTGAGGTTTACAAAGGATTCTGGGTAACAGAACCTGGTCAGAGCCCCACAAGTCACCTCATCTTAGATTACCCTAGGTATCTAGTTTTCAAAAATGCACTGGTTTGCTATGTGTCCCCAGGTGCCGGCTGAGATAGAGGCCATAATCCACAGGGAGGCACTTTGTAAAAAAAACCTCTGTTTTGAGTGAAAAAATGTGATGTGTCCACGTTGTGTTTTGGGCCAGTTCCTTTTGTGGGCGCTAGGCCTACCCACACAAATGAGGTACCAGTTTTATCAGGAAACTTGGGGGAACGCTGGGTGGAAGGAAATTTGTAGCTCCTGTCAGATCCCAGAACTTTCTGTCACCGAAATGAGAGGAAAAAGTGTTTTTGTGGTCAAATTTTGAGGTTTGCAAAGGATTCTGGGTAAGAGAAGCTGGTCAGAGCCCCACAAGTCACCCCATTTTGGATTCCCATAGGTGTCTAGTTTTCAATAATGCGCTGGTTTGCTAGGTTTCCCCAGGTGCCGCCTCAGCTAGAGGCCAAAATCCACAGGGAGGCACTTTGTAAAAAACATCTCTGTTTTCTGTGAAAAAATGTGATGTGTCCACGTTGTGTTTTGGGCCATTTTATTTCGTGGGCGCTAGGCCTACCCACACAAGTGAGGTACCATTTTTATCGGGAGACTTGGGGGAACGCTGGGTGGAAGGAAATTTGTGTCTCCTGTCAGATTCCAGAACTTTCTGTCACCGAAATGAGAGAAAAAAGTGTTTTTTTGGTCAACTTTTGAGGTTTACAAAGGATTCTGGGTAACAGAACCTGGTCAGAGCCCCACAAGTCACCTCATCTTAGATTACCCTAGGTATCTAGTTTTCAAAAATGCGCTGGTTTGCTAGGTGTCCCCAGGTGCCGGCTGAGATAGAGGCCATAATCCACAGGGAGGCACTTTGTAAAAAACACCTCTGTTTTGTGTGAAAAAATGTGATGTGTCCACGTTGTGTTTTGGGCCATTTCCTTTTGTGGGCGCTAGGCCTACCCACACAAATGAGGTACCAGTTTTATCAGGAGACTTGGGGGATCGCTGGGTGGAAGGAAATTTGTAGCTCCTGTCAGATCCCAGAACTTTCTGTCACCGAAATGAGAGGAAATATTTTTTTTTTGGTCAACTTTTGAGGTTTGCAAACGATTCTGGGTAACAGAAGCTGGTCAGAGCCCCACAAGTCACCCCATCTTGGATTCCCCTAGGTGTCTAGTTTTCAATAATGCGCTGGTTTGCTAGGTTTCCCCAGGTGCCAGCTCAGCTAGAGGCCAAAATCCACAGGGAGGCACTTTGTAAAAAACACCTCTGTTTTCAGTGAAAAAATGTGATGTGTCCATGTTCTGTTTGGGGCCATTTCCTTTCGTGGGCGCTAGGCCTACTCACACAAGTGAGGTACCATTTTTATCGGGAGACTTGGGGAACGCTGGGTGGAAGGAAATTTGTGGCTCCTGTCAGATTCCAGAACTTTCTGTCACCGAAATGAGAGAAAAATTTGTTTTTTGATCAACTTCTGAGGTTTACAAAGGATTCTGGATAACAGAACCTGGTCAGAGCCCCACAAGTCACCTCATCTTAGATTACCCTAGGTGTCTAGTTTTTAAAAATGTGCTGGTTTGCTAGGTGTCCCCAGGTGCCGGCTGAGCTAGAGGCCAAAACCACAGGGAGGCACTTTGTAAAAAACACCTCTGTTTTGTGTGAAAAGATTTGATGTGTCCACGTTGTGTTTTGGGCCAGTTCCTTTTGTGGGCGCTAGGCCTACCCACACAAATGAGGTACCAGTTTTATCGGGAGACTTGGGGGAACGCTGGGTGGAAGGAAATTTGTGGCTCCTGTCAGATCCCAGAACTTTCTGTCACCGAAATGAGAGAAAAACTTGTTTTTTTGGTCAAATTTTGAGGTTTGCAAAGGATTCTGGGTAACAGAAGCTGGTCAGAGCCCCACAAGTCACCCCATCTTGGATTCCCCTAGGTGTCTAGTTTTCAATAATGCGCTGGTTTGCTAGGTTTCCTCAGGTGCCGGCTCAGCTAGAGGCCAAAATCCACAGGGAGGCACTTTGTAAGAGACACCTCTGTTTTCAGTGAAAAAATGTGATGTGTCCACGTTGTGTTTTGGGCCATTTCCTTTCGTGGGCGCTAGGCCTACCCACACAAGTGAGGTACCATTTTTATCAGGAGACTTGGGGAACGCTGGGTGGAAGGAAATTTTTGGCTCCTGTCAGATTCCAGAACTTTCTGTCACCGAAATGAGAGAAAAACGTGTTTTTTTGGTCAACTTTTGAGGTTCACAAAGGATTCTGGGTAACAGAACCTGGTCAGAGACCCACAAGTCACCTCATCTTAGATTACCCTCGCTGTCTAGTTTTCAAAAATGCGCTGGTTTGCTAGGTGTCCCAAGGTGCCGGCTGAGCTAGAGGCCAAAATCCACAGGGAGGCACTTTGTAAAAAACACCTCTGTTTTGTGTGAAAAAATGTGATGTGTCCACGTTGTGTTTTGGGCCAGTTCCTTTTGTGGGCGCTAGGCCTACCCACACAAATGAGGTACCATTTTTATCGGGAGACTTTTGGGAACGCTGGGTGGAAGGACATTTGTGGCTCCTGTCAGATTCCAGAACTTTCTGTCACCGAAATGAGAGAAAAACGTGTTTTTTTGGTCAACTTTTGAGGTTCACAAAGGATTCTGGGTAACAGAACCTGGTCAGAGACCCACAAGTCACCTCATCTTAGATTACCCTCGGTGTCTAGTTTTCAAAAATGCGCTGGTTTGCTAGGTGTCCCAAGGTGCCGGCTGAGCTAGAGGCCAAAATCCACAGGGAGGCACTTTGTAAAAAACACCTCTGTTTTGTGTGAAAAGATTTGATGTGTCCACGTTGTGTTTTGGGCCAGTTCCTTTTGTGGGCGCTAGGCCTACCCACACAAATGAGGTACCAGTTTTATCGGGAGACTTGGGGGAACGCTGGGTGGAAGGAAATTTGTGGCTCCTGTCAGATCCCAGAACTTTCTGTCACCGAAATGAGAGAAAAACGTGTTTTTTTGGTCAAATTTTGAGGTTTGCAAAGGATTCTGGGTAACAGAAGCTGGTCAGAGCCCCACAAGTCACCCCATCTTGGATTCCCCTAGGTGTCTAGTTTTCAATAATGCGCTGATTTGCTAGGTTTCCTCAGGTGCCGGCTCAGCTAGAGGCCAAAATCCACAGGGAGGCACTTTGTAAGAGACACCTCTGTTTTCAGTGAAAAAATGTGATGTGTCCACGTTGTATTTTGGGCCATTTCCTTTCGTGGGCGCTAGGCCTACCCACACAAGTGAGGTACCATTTTTATCAGGAGACTTGGGGAACGCTGGGTGGAAGGAAATTTGTGGCTCCTGTCAGATTCCAGAACTTTCTGTCACCGAAATGAGAGAAAAACGTGTTTTTTTGGTCAACTTTTGAGGTTCACAAAGGATTCTGGGTAACAGAACCTGGTCAGAGACCCACAAGTCACCTCATCTTAGATTACCCTCGCTGTCTAGTTTTCAAAAATGCGCTGGTTTGCTAGGTGTCCCAAGGTGCCGGCTGAGCTAGAGGCCAAAATCCACAGGGAGGCACTTTGTAAAAAACACCTCTGTTTTGTGTGAAAAAATGTGATGTGTCCACGTTGTGTTTTGGGCCAGTTCCTTTTGTGGGCGCTAGGCCTACCCACACAAATGAGGTACCATTTTTATCGGGAGACTTTTGGGAACGCTGGGTGGAAGGAAATTTGTGGCTCCTGTCAGATTCCAGAACTTTCTGTCACCGAAATGAGAGAAAAACGTGTTTTTTTGGTCAACTTTTGAGGTTCACAAAGGATTCTGGGTAACAGAACCTGGTCAGAGACCCACAAGTCACCTCATCTTAGATTACCCTCGGTGTCTAGTTTTCAAAAATGCGCTGGTTTGCTAGGTGTCCCAAGGTGCCGGCTGAGCTAGAGGCCAAAATCCACAGGGAGGCACTTTGTAAAAAACACCTCTGTTTTGTGTGAAAAGATTTGATGTGTCCACGTTGTGTTTTGGGCCAGTTCCTTTTGTGGGCGCTAGGCCTACCCACACAAATGAGGTACCAGTTTTATCGAGAGACTTGGGGGAACACTGGGTGGAAGGAAATTTGGGGCTCCTGTCAGATCCCAGAACTTTCTGTCACCGAAATGAGAGGAAAAAGTGTTTTTGTGGTCAAATTTTGAGGTTTGCAAAGGATTCTGGGTAACAGAAGCTGGTCAGAGCCCCACAAGTCACCCCATCTTGGATTCCCCTAGGTGTCTAGTTTTCAATAATACGCTGGTTTGCTAGGTTTCCTCAGGTGCCGGCTCAGCTAGAGGCCAAAATCCACAGGAAAGCACTTTGTAAGAGACACCTCTGTTTTCTGTGAAAAAATGTGATGTGTCCACGCTGTGTTTTGGGCCATTTCCTTTCGTGGGCGCTAGGCCTACCCACACAAGTGAGGTACCATTTTTATCAGGAGACTTGGGGGAACGCTGGGTGGAAGGAAATTTGTGTCTCCTGTCAGATTCCAGAACTTTCTGTCACCGAAATGAGAGAAAAAGGTGTTTTTTTGATCAACTTCTGAGGTTTTTCAAAGGATTCTGGGTAACAGAACCTGGTCAGAGCCCCACAAGTCACCTCATCTTAGATTACCCTAGGTGTCTAGTTTTCAAAAATGCGCTGGTTTGCTAGGTGTCCCCAGGTACCGGCTGAGCTAGAGGCCAAAATCCACAGGGAGGCACTTTGTAAAAAACACCTCTGTTTTGTGTGAAAAAATGTGATGTGTCCACGTTGTGTTTTGGGCCATTTCCTTTTGTGGGCGCTAGGCCTACCCACACAAATGAGGTACCAGTTTTATCAGGAGACTTGGGGGATCGCTGGGTGGAAGGAAATTTGTAGCTCCTGTCAGATCCCAGAACTTTCTGTCACCGAAATGAGAGGAAATATATTTTTTTTGGTCAACTTTTGAGGTTTGCAAACGATTCTGGGTAACAGAAGCTGGTCAGAGCCCCACAAGTCACCCCATCTTGGATTCCCCTAGGTGTCTAGTTTTCAATAATGCGCTGGTTTGCTAGGTTTCCCCAGGTGCCAGCTCAGCTAGAGGCCAAAATCCACAGGGAGGCACTTTGTAAAAAACACCTCTGTTTTCAGTGAAAAAATGTGATGTGTCCATGTTCTGTTTGGGGCCATTTCCTTTCGTGGGCGCTAGGCCTACTCACACAAGTGAGGTACCATTTTTATCGGGAGACTTGGGGAACGCTGGGTGGAAGGAAATTTGTGGCTCCTGTCAGATTCCAGAACTTTCTGTCACCGAAATGAGAGAAAAATTTGTTTTTTGATCAACTTCTGAGGTTTACAAAGGATTCTGGATAACAGAACCTGGTCAGAGCCCCACAAGTCACCTCATCTTAGATTACCCTAGGTGTCTAGTTTTTAAAAATGTGCTGGTTTGCTAGGTGTCCCCAGGTGCCGGCTGAGCTAGAGGCCAAAACCACAGGGAGGCACTTTGTAAAAAACACCTCTGTTTTGTGTGAAAAGATTTGATGTGTCCACGTTGTGTTTTGGGCCAGTTCCTTTTGTGGGCGCTAGGCCTACCCACACAAATGAGGTACCAGTTTTATCGGGAGACTTGGGGGAACGCTGGGTGGAAGGAAATTTGTGGCTCCTGTCAGATCCCAGAACTTTCTGTCACCGAAATGAGAGAAAAACTTGTTTTTTTGGTCAAATTTTGAGGTTTGCAAAGGATTCTGGGTAACAGAAGCTGGTCAGAGCCCCACAAGTCACCCCATCTTGGATTCCCCTAGGTGTCTAGTTTTCAATAATGCGCTGGTTTGCTAGGTTTCCTCAGGTGCCGGCTCAGCTAGAGGCCAAAATCCACAGGGAGGCACTTTGTAAGAGACACCTCTGTTTTCAGTGAAAAAATGTGATGTGTCCACGTTGTGTTTTGGGCCATTTCCTTTCGTGGGCGCTAGGCCTACCCACACAAGTGAGGTACCATTTTTATCAGGAGACTTGGGGAACGCTGGGTGGAAGGAAATTTTTGGCTCCTGTCAGATTCCAGAACTTTCTGTCACCGAAATGAGAGAAAAACGTGTTTTTTTGGTCAACTTTTGAGGTTCACAAAGGATTCTGGGTAACAGAACCTGGTCAGAGACCCACAAGTCACCTCATCTTAGATTACCCTCGCTGTCTAGTTTTCAAAAATGCGCTGGTTTGCTAGGTGTCCCAAGGTGCCGGCTGAGCTAGAGGCCAAAATCCACAGGGAGGCACTTTGTAAAAAACACCTCTGTTTTGTGTGAAAAAATGTGATGTGTCCACGTTGTGTTTTGGGCCAGTTCCTTTTGTGGGCGCTAGGCCTACCCACACAAATGAGGTACCATTTTTATCGGGAGACTTTTGGGAACGCTGGGTGGAAGGAAATTTGTGGCTCCTGTCAGATTCCAGAACTTTCTGTCACCGAAATGAGAGAAAAACGTGTTTTTTTGGTCAAATTTTGAGGTTTGCAAAGGATTCTGGGTAACAGAAGCTGGTCAGAGCCCCACAAGTCACCCCATCTTGGATTCCCCTAGGTGTCTAGTTTTCAATAATGCGCTGGTTTGCTAGGTTTCCTCAGGTGCCGGCTCAGCTAGAGGCCAAAATCCACAGGGAGGCACTTTGTAAGAGACACCTCTGTTTTCAGTGAAAAAATGTGATGTGTCCACGTTGTATTTTGGGCCATTTCCTTTCGTGGGCGCTAGGCCTACCCACACAAGTGAGGTACCATTTTTATCAGGAGACTTGGGGAACGCTGGGTGGAAGGAAATTTGTGGCTCCTGTCAGATTCCAGAACTTTCTGTCACCGAAATGAGAGAAAAACGTGTTTTTTTGGTCAACTTTTGAGGTTCACAAAGGATTCTGGGTAACAGAACCTGGTCAGAGACCCACAAGTCACCTCATCTTAGATTACCCTTGCTGTCTAGTTTTCAAAAATGCGCTGGTTTGCTAGGTGTCCCAAGGTGCCGGCTGAGCTAGAGGCCAAAATCCACAGGGAGGCACTTTGTAAAAAACACCTCTGTTTTGTGTGAAAAAATGTGATGTGTCCACGTTGTGTTTTGGGCCAGTTCCTTTTGTGGGCGCTAGGCCTACCCACACAAATGAGGTACCATTTTTATCGGGAGACTTTTGGGAACGCTGGGTGGAAGGAAATTTGTGGCTCCTGTCAGATTCCAGAACTTTCTGTCACCGAAATGAGAGAAAAACGTGTTTTTTTGGTCAACTTTTGAGGTTCACAAAGGATTCTGGGTAACAGAACCTGGTCAGAGACCCACAAGTCACCTCATCTTAGATTACCCTCGGTGTCTAGTTTTCAAAAATGCGCTGGTTTGCTAGGTGTCCCAAGGTGCCGGCTGAGCTAGAGGCCAAAATCCACAGGGAGGCACTTTGTAAAAAACACCTCTGTTTTGTGTGAAAAGATTTGATGTGTCCACGTTGTGTTTTGGGCCAGTTCCTTTTGTGGGCGCTAGGCCTACCCACACAAATGAGGTACCAGTTTTATCGGGAGACTTGGGGGAACACTGGGTGGAAGGAAATTTGGGGCTCCTGTCAGATCCCAGAACTTTCTGTCACCGAAATGAGAGGAAAAAGTGTTTTTGTGGTCAAATTTTGAGGTTTGCAAAGGATTCTGGGTAACAGAAGCTGGTCAGAGCCCCACAAGTCACCCCATCTTGGATTCCCCTAGGTGTCTAGTTTTCAATAATACGCTGGTTTGCTAGGTTTCCTCAGGTGCCGGCTCAGCTAGAGGCCAAAATCCACAGGAAAGCACTTTGTAAGAGACACCTCTGTTTTCTGTGAAAAAATGTGATGTGTCCACGCTGTGTTTTGGGCCATTTCCTTTCGTGGGCGCTAGGCCTACCCACACAAGTGAGGTACCATTTTTATCAGGAGACTTGGGGGAACGCTGGGTGGAAGGAAATTTGTGTCTCCTGTCAGATTCCAGAACTTTCTGTCACCGAAATGAGAGAAAAAGGTGTTTTTTTGATCAACTTCTGAGGTTTTTCAAAGGATTCTGGGTAACAGAACCTGGTCAGAGCCCCACAAGTCACCTCATCTTAGATTACCCTAGGTGTCTAGTTTTCAAAAATGCGCTGGTTTGCTAGGTGTCCCCAGGTACCGGCTGAGCTAGAGGCCAAAATCCACAGGGAGGCACTTTGTAAAAAACACCTCTGTTTTGTGTGAAAAAATGTGATGTGTCCACGTTGTGTTTTGGGCCAGTTCCTTTTGTGGGCGCTAGGCTTACCCACACAAATGAGGTACCAGTTTTATCAGGAGACTTGGGGGAACGCTGGGTGGAAGGAAATTTGTGGCTCCTGTCAGATCACAGAACTTTCTGTCACCGAAATGAGAGGAAAAAGTGTTTTTGTGGTCAAATTTTGAGGTTTGCAAAGGATTCTGGGTAACAGAAGCTGGTCCTAGCCGCACAAGTCACCCCAACTTGGATTCCCCTAGGTGTCTAGTTTTCAATAATGCGCTGGTTTGGTAGGTTTCCCCAAGTGCCGGCGCAGCTAGAGGCTAAAATCCACCGGGAGGCACTTTGTAAAAAACACCTCTGTTTTCTGTGAAAAAATGTGATGTGTCCACGTTGTGTTTTGGGCCATTTCCTTTCGTGGGCGCTAGGCCTACCCACACAAGTGAGGTACCATTTTTATTGGGACACTTGGGGGAACGCTGGGTGGAAGGAAATTTGTGGCTCCTTTCAGATTCCAGTACTTTATGTCACCGAAATGGGAGGAAAATGTGTTTCTTTGGTCAGATTTTGAGGTTTGCATAGGATTCTGGGTAACAGAACCTGGTGAGAGCCTCACAAGTCACCCCATCTTGGATTACCCTAGGTGTCTAGTTTTCAAAAATGCGCTGTTTTGCTAGGTGTCCCCAGGTGCCGGCTGAGCTAGAGGCCAAAATCCACGGGGAGGCACTTTGTAAAAAACACCTCTGTTTTGTGTGAAAAAATGTGATGTGTCCACTTTGTGTTTTGGGCCATTTCCTTTTGTGGGCGCTAGGCCTACCCACACAAATGAGGTACCATTTTTATCAGGAGACTTGGGGGAACGCTGGGTGGAAGTAAATTTGTGGCTCCTGTCAGATTCCAGAACTTTCTGTCACCGAAATGAGAGGAAAAAGTGTTTTTGTGGTCAAATTTTGAGGTTTGCAAAGGATTCTGGGTAAGAGAAGCTAGTCAGAGCCCCACAAGTCACCCCATCTTGGATTCCCCTAGGTGTCTAGTTTTCAATAATGCGCTGGTTTGCAAGGTTTCCCAAGGTGCCGGCTCAGCTAGAGGCCAAAATCCACAGGGAGGCACTTTGTAAAAAAAACCTCTGTTTTCTGTGAAAAAATTTGATGTGTCCACTTTGTGTTTTGGGCCGTTTCCTTTCGTGGGCGCTAGGCCTACCCACACAAGTGAGGTACCATTTTTATTAGGAGACTTGGGGGAACGCTCGGTGGAAGGAAATTTGTGGCTCCTCTCAGATTCCAGTATTTTATGTCACCGAAATGAGAGGAAAATGTGTTTTTTTGGTCAAATTTTGAGGTTTGCAAAGGATTCTGGATAACAGAACCTGGTCAGAGCCCCACAAGTCACCCCATCTTGGATTACCCTAGGTGTCTAGTTTTAAAAAATGCACTGGTTTGCTAGGAGTCCCCAGGTGCCGGCTGAGCTAGAGGCCAAAATCCACAGGGAGGCACTTTGTAAAAAACACCTCTGTTTTGTGTGAAACAATGTGATGTGTCCAGGTTGTGTTTTGGGCCATTTCCTTTCGTGGGCGCTAGGCCTACCCACACAAATGAGGTACTATTTTTATCAGGAGACTTGGGGGAACGCTGGGTGGAAGGAAATTTGTGGCTCCTGTCAGATTCCAGAACTTTCTGTCACCAAAATGAGAGGAAAAAGTGTTTTTGTGGTCAAATTTTGAGGTCTGCAAAGGATTCTAGGTAACAGAAGCTGGTCAGAGCCCCACAAGTCACCCTATCTTGGATTCCCCTAGGTGTCTAGTTTTCAATAATGTGCTGGTTTTCTAGGTTTCCCCAGGTGCCGGCTGAGCTAGAGGCCAAAATCCACAGGTAGGCACTTTGTAAAAAACACCTCTCTTCTGTGAAAAAATGTGATGTGTCCACGTTGTGTTTTGGGCCATTTCCTTTCATGGGCGCTAGGCCTAGCCACACAAGTGAGGTACCATTTTTATCGGGAGACTTGGGGGAACGCTGGGTGGAAGGAAATTTGTGACTCCCCTCAGATTCCAGAACTTTCTGTCACCGAAATGAGAGGAAAAGGTGTTTTTTTGGTCAAATATTGAGGTTTGCAAAGGATTCTGGATAACAGAACCTGGTCAGATCCCCACAAGTCACCCCATCTTGGATTCCCCTAGGTGTCTAGTTTTCAGAAATGCGCTGGTTTGCTAGGTTTCCCCAGGTGCCGACTGAGCTAGAGGCCAACATACATAGGTAGGCACTTTGCAAAAAACACCTCTGTTTTCTGTGAAAAAATGTGATGTGTCCACGTTGTGTTTTTGGGGGAGCACAGAATAGCAAAACAAGTGTTATTGCCCCTTGTCTTTCTCTACATTTTTTCCTTCCAAATGAAAGGCAGTGTGTAAAAAGCCATCTATTTGCGAAATGCCCTGTAATTCACATGCTAGTATGGGCAGCCTGGAATTCAGAGATGTGCAATTAACCACTGCTTCTCAACACCTTATCTTGTGGCCATTTTGGAAATACAAAGGTTTTCTTGATACCTATTTTTCACTTTTAATATTTCAGCAAATGAATTGCTGTATACCCGGTATAGAGAAAAACCCATTGCAAGGTGCAGCTCATTTATTGGCTCTGGGTACCTATAGTTCTTGATGAACCTACAAGCCCTATATATCCAGGCAACCAGAAGAGTCCAGCCGACGTAACAGTATATTGCTTTAAACAATCCGACATTGCAGGAAAAAGTTACAGAGTAAAATGTGGAGAAAAAGTGCTGTTTTTTTCACCTCAATTTCAATATTTTTTTATTTCAGCTGTTATTTTCTGTAGGAAACGCTTGTAGGATTTACACAAATGACCCCTTGCTGAATTCAGCATTGTGTCTACTTATCAGAAATGTTTAGCTTTCTGGGATCCAGCATTGGTTTCTCACCCATTTATGGTGACTAACTAGAAGGAGGCTGAAAGCACACAAAATCGTAAAAATGGGGCATGTCCCAGTAAAATGTCAACATTGTATTGAAAAATTGGGTTTTCCACTTCAAGTCTGCCTGTTACTGAAAGCTGGGAAGGTGGTGACCTTGCCACCGCAAACCCTTTGTTGATGCCATTTTCTGGGAAACAAACCACAAACTGCCTTCTGCAGCCCTTTTTTCCAATTTATTTGAAAAAAACAAGATTTTCAAGGTATTTTGGCTAATTTCTTGGTCTCCTTCAGGGGAACCCACAAAGTCTGGGTACCTCTAGAATCCCTGGGATGTTGGACAAAAAGGACGCAAATTTGGGGTGGGTAGCTTATGTGAACAAAAAGTTATGAGGGCCTAAGCGCGAACCTTCCCCAAATAGCCCAAAAAAAAGCTCGTCACAGGAGGGGGAAAAGGCCTGGCAGTGAAGGGGTTAATGCTTTTCTTAGTATTATTGATGTTTAAAATGTAGCACGGCACCTGTAGGTATCATGTGTTTTATATGTTTACACAGGTATGTTGTCCAGGCAGTTACTGGTTAGCATCTCACGTATATGTACATTTCTGTAATCCTGTAAAATGTTCTCCGGCCTCACTGCCCCTCTCCCAATTCCTCTCCTGCTGGACACGACACAGATGCTCGGTTCTACCCTAGGCTGAAGCCTGGGCAATTCCGCTTGCCACGATACCCTCCCCTGGCTGGTCGGCACTTCCAACCTCCTACCACCACTATGCCCCCCCCATCCCTGTTACCACGACGGCGTAGTCCCACAGGTACAGTTTCACAAAATACAGGTAAGGGCTTCGATATGCCACCTTATTACAATGAGACTGTATTTTCCAGTGACCTTCCCACCCAGCCCCTTGATCTGCTAGTTCATCTTCCACTTCTCCCCTCTGGAGTCCTCAAATGTCCTCTCTCTCTAAAACAGCCCCACCACCCCAGGGGCTCACGTCCGACTCACTGACTTCACAAGCTTGGAAACGCAGCTTACAGTCCTAGACCCCTAAAGCTCACCCTGGCCTTCATTACCCTCCTGACTACCTTACCTTCTTTACCCAGTCCTCTTCTCTTGTGCTGTTCCATCTTTGACTCTTCACACTACCCAAACCCCATCTTCTCTTTCCCTACATCCTCTTCCATAACTGCAATCCATTACATTCCTTGCCCTACTCAATCCACACCCTACCCGCTTTCTTCACCCCTCCCTCCTCCGGAATGGGCCCTTGGGTTCTCTCCACACGTCCTCTTCCTTCCTTCCCTTCCTCTGGGTGCTCATACCTCCTTCCCTTCTCCTGATTCCTTGCTCTCTCACTGCCCTGTCTCACCTTGTCTTGTCCTTTCCTTCACCCCCAAACACATCTCAGTGCCACGAATATGGCTACCTTGACCTCTCCCACCCTTCACTCCATTTGAGTGTTCACTTGGAATGTGAATGGGCTTACGCATTATCTGAAGCACAAGAAGGTGCTATCCTATCTCCAGTTGAAGTGGACAGATGTGAGTCAGCTGCAAGAGACATGACTGTGGGGGAAGGTGATACACAGTAGTTGTCCGGCCCCATCAACATCGGGTCTGGGGTGTCCAGGAAATGTGGAGTGACGATATTGCTCTGTAAGACATTGTGGGTTACAACTGTGAAGTCCTGGGTAGATGCGGATGACAAATATGCTCTTGTCAAGCTAAAGAGGAGGGTCAGCACGCTGTGAATTGGCTTAGTATAAGCACCCACAGGCCCCAAACGCTCTTTTAGAAACAACTCAACCACGTCCTTATGGAGATCGAGGGCCTCTCGCTATTTAATTGTAGGTGATTGGAATCTCACATGAGATGCAGTACTCGACAGGAATGGGACCACTTGATGCTGGCAACAATTCAGATCGAGCCCAACTAGGGGATGTGTTCTAGGATCACGGCCTAATGGATCACTGGTGACATGTCCACCCGACTGACAGGGAGTATACTTTTTGTTAGAAATAGGGTCTATAAGTTGGTAGTCAGTTTGCACTCTGTCCAAGCAGGGACTCTCAGTCTAGTCAGGGCAATGGAGATACATATTTAGATAACCTCTGTTCGCCCCATTGGTAGCTTGGCACAAGCAGTCAAGCTTATCCCAAAGGCAATGTGTAAAGTATTTGCACCAACACACAGAGTAACACAGTGAAAACTCTAAAAAAATGGACACCACACCAGTTTAGAAAACTAGACAATATTTGTCCAAATCAAACAAGACCAAATCAACAAAAATCCAACATACACAAGTCAAGATATGAATTTTTAAAATAAAAAGAGTCTTACTCCATAGAAAAGAATGGAAACGTTGTTTCTACACAAAGTACCTGGTTTGCATCTAAAATAAAGCTGCACGAGCAAGCGTGCATCAGAAAAGTCAGCGATGCGTTGATTCCTTACTCGCAACTGAGGCTGTGCGTTGTTTCTTCTCCGGTCAAATAGGCAATGCGTAGTTTTTTATCCTGCAAGAGAGCGATACGTCAATTTCCAGAGAGGTCACCTCGGTTCCATGCAGGTTCACAATTACTTTGACACCCAGCAATGATGCATGAGAAATCGGGCCACACGGTGATAAAAAGCTGCGCTGCGCGTGGTTTGTGTCGTTATCAGAAGTCGTAAGCGGGTGTTGGGTTGTTTCTCCAACCGCAATGCAGGTGATGCATTGACATCAGCCTTGAGGTGGGTTGGCACGTCGTTTTTACAGCTGCGTTGCAGGAGGTGCACTGAAATGTTCCCCTCATGGCTCCCTGTGCATGGTTTTCCATCCTTGTTCTACCAGCTTCACCTTTCAAGGGCCCAGGTACTGTATAGGGCACCACCTGGAAGGGCAGGAGTCTCAGCAGGGAGTCCAGGTGCTGGTAGAGAAAGTGTTTGATGGCTCTGAGTCTTCAAAACTGGAGGCAAGCTCAGTCCAAGCCCTTGAACATTCTTAACAATCAGGAATATACCACAAAGTCCAGTCTTTGTCTTCTTCCTCAGGCAGAAGCAGCAACTGCTGGACAGCCCACCAAAATGCATTCACAGGCAGGGACACCACGTCTCCTCAGCTCTTGAGCTCTTCTCCTTGGCCGAGGTTTCTCTTGGTTCCAGAAGTAAATCTTGAAGTAATATGAAAATCTGGGGTTTTGGGTCCACTACCCTTTCTGCCTTTGAAGTAGGCAAACATCAAAGGAAAGTCTCTGTTGGTCACAAGATCCTGCCTTGCTTAGGCCTGGCCCCAGACACACACCAGGGGGATGGAGAATGCATTGTGTGAGAGCCTTGCTCTGCCCATGTAGGTGTTAGTGACCACTCCTCCGTCCACTCTAGCCCAGATGGCTCAACAGGATATGCAGGGTACACCCAAGCTCACTTTTAAAGAGCCCTACTACCAGACAGGGAATACACAAGCAAACAGAGTTCCAGATTGGTTTATACCCTTCGCTGCCAGGCCTTTTCCCCCTCAGGTGCCAGGCCTTTTTTTGGCTATTTGGGGCAGTTTGCACTTACACCCTCATAACTTTTTGCCCACATAAGCTACCCACACTAAATGTGTGTCCTTTTTTCGAACTTCCTAGGCATTCTAGAGGTACCCAGAGTTTGTGGGTTCCCCTGAAGGAGACCAAGAAATTTGCCAAAATATAGCAAAAATGTTGTTTTTTTCAAACAAAAAGGAAAAAAGGGCTGCAGAAGAAGGCTTGTGGTTTTTCCCTGAAAATGGCATCAACAAAGGGTTTGCAGTGCTAAAATCACCAGCTTTCCAGCTTTCAGGAACAGGCAGACTTGAATCAGAAAACCCAATTTTTCAACACAATTTTGGCATTTTACTGGGACATATCCCATTTTTTTGATTTTTTGTACTTTCAGCCTCCTTTCAGTCAGTGACAGAAATGGGTGTGAAAGCAATGCTGGATCCCAGAAACCTAAAAATGTCTGAAAAGTAGACAAAATTCTGAATTTAGCAATGGGTAATTTGTGTAGATCCTATAAGCGTTTCCTACAGAAAATAACAACTGAAATAAAAAAAAATATTGAAATTGAGGTTATAAAACCTGCAATTTTTCTCTACATTTTACTCTGTAACTTTTTTTGAAGTCAGATTTTTTAAAGCAATAAACAGTTATGTCTGCTGGACTCTTCTGGTTGCGGGGATATATAGGGCTTGTAGGTTCATCAGGAACCCTAGGTACCCAGAGCCAATAAATGAGCTGCACCTTGCAGTGGGTTTTCATTCTATACCGGGTGTACAGCAATTAATTTGCTGAAATATAAAGAGTGAAAAATAGGTATCAAGAAAACCTTTGTATTTCCAAAATGGGCACAAGATAAGTTGTTGAGAAGCAGTGGTTATCTGCACATCTCTGAATTCCGGGGTGCCCATAATAGCATGTGAATTACAGCGCATTTCTCAAATAGACATCTTTTTTCCACACTGTCTTATATTTGGAAGGAAAAAATATAGAGAAAGACAAGGGGCAATAACACTTGTTTTGCTATTCTATGTTCCCCTAAGTCTCCCGATAAAAATTGTACCTCACTTGTGTGGGTAGGCCTAGCACCTAAGGCAGGAAATGCCCCAAAACACAACGTGGACACATCACATTTTCCCAAAGGAAACAGAGGTGTTTTTTGCAAAGTGCCTACCTGTGGATTTTGGCCTCTAGCTCAGCCGGCACTTAGGGAAACCTACCAAACCTGTGATTTTTTTAAAACTAGACACCTAGGGGGATCCAAGATGGGGTAGACTTGTGGGGTCCTCACAAGGTTCTGTTACCAATAATACTTTGCAAACCTCAAAATTTGGCTAACAAAATACTTTTTCCTCACATTTCAGTGACAGACAGTTCTAGGATCTGAGAGGAGCCACAAATTTCCTTCCACCCAGCGTTCCCCCAAGTCTCCCGATCAAAATGGTACCTCACTTGTGTGGGTAGGCCTAGTGCCCGTGACAGGAAGTCCCCCAAAACACAACGTGGACAAAACAGGACTTTTTTGCAAAGTGCCTACCTGTGGATTTTGGCCTCTAGCTCAGCTGGCACCTAGGGAAACCTACCAAACCTGTGCATTTTTTAAAACTAGACACCTAGGGAAATCCAAGATAGGGTGACTTGTGGGGCTATCACCAGGTTCTGTTACCAGGAATCCTTTGCAAACCTCAAAATGTGGCTAAAAAACACTTTTCCCTCACATTTTGGTGACAGAAAGTTCTGGAATCTGAGAGGAGCCACAAATTTCCTTCCACCAAGCGTTCCCCCAAGTCTCCTGATACAAATGATACCTCACTTGTGTGGGTAGGCCTAGTGCCCGCAACAGGAAATTCCCCAAAACACAACGCGGACACATCACATTTTTCCAAAGAAAACTGATATTTTTTGCAAAGTGCCTACCTGTGGATTTTGGCCTCTAGCCCAGCCGCACCTGGGGAAACCTACCAAACCTGTGCATTTTTTTAAACTAGATGCCTAGGGGAATCCAAGTGGGGTGCTTTGTGGGGCTCTCACCAGGTTCTGTTACCCCGAATCCTTTGCAAACCTCAAAATTTGGCTAAAAAAACACTTTTTCCTCACATTTCGGTGACAGAAAGTTCTGGAATCTGAGAGGAGCCACAAATTTCCTTCCACCCAGCGTTCCCCCAAGTCTCCTGATAGAAATGATGATACCTCACTTGTATGGGTAGGCCTAGTGCCCTTGACAGTAAATGCCCCAAAACACAACGTGGACACATCACATTTTTCCAAAGAAAACAGAGGTGTTTTTTGCAGAGTGCCTCCCTGTGGGTTCTTGCCTCTAGCTCAGCAGGCACCTAGTGAAACCTACCAAACCGGTGCATTTTTGAAAACTACACACTTTATGGAAATCCAAGATGGGGTGACTTGAGGAGCACTCACCAGGTTCTGCAATCCAGAATCCTTTGCAAACCTCAAAATTTGGCTAAGAAAAGAAAACACTTTTTCCTCACATTTCGATGACAGAAAGTTCTAGAATCTGGGAGGAGCCACAAATTTCCTTCCACTCAGCATTCCCCCAAGTCTCTCAATAAAAATTATACCTCACTTGTGTGGATAGGCCTGGTGCCCACGACAGGAAATCCCCCAAAACACAACGTGGACACATCACATTATTCCAAAGAAAACTGATGTTTTTTGCAAAGTGTCTACCTGTGGATTTTGGCCTCTAGCTCAGCCGGCACCTAGGGATACCTACCAAACCTGTGCATTTTTTAAAACTAGACACCTAGGGGACTCCAAGATGGGGCAACTTGTGGGGCTCTCACCTGGTTCTGTTACCTAGAATCCTTTGCAAAGCTCAAAATTTGGCTAAAAAAACACTTTTACCTCACATTTCGGTGACAGAAAGTTCTGGGATCTTAGAGGAGCCACACATTTCCTTCCATCCAGCGTGCCCCCAAGTCTCCTGATAAAAATGATACCTCACTTGTGTGGGTGGGCCAGGTGCCTGCAACAGAAAAAGGCCAAAAACCTGTAGAGATTGGGGGGATAGCACAGCGAGTTGATAAGCACATATTTTTCTTTTATACATCTTTAGGCTGACTCTGCTTTAGGGACCCACACAAGTGATGTGTCATTTTACTTGGGAGACTGTTGGGAACACTGGGGAGTAGGAATTGTGTGCCGGAGCGGTGATCCTACAAAGAAAAGTCAGGAAAGTATGCTTTTTTAAGCAAATATTGAGGTTTGCAGAGGAGTCTGGGTAAGAAAATGTTGGGGGATCCACGCAAGCTACACCCCTCCCTGGACTCCTTGGGGTGTCTAGTTTTAAAATATGTCTTGGTTTGGTAGGTTTCCCTAGATGAAGGCTGCACCCAGGTCCAAAAACATAGGTTCCTCCTCCCCCCAAACACAGGTAGTTTTGTAAAATATAATTTCGATGTGTCCACGTACATCTGTGATGTGCCAAACACTAAAATTGTGAAAAGAAACACACTTAGGTTATGTTAGAAAGACCCCTCACCCACCAACCAAGTTGGTGGCATGCTTCATCATCAGGGTACCACCTGAGACACTTTGCGTGTCACAATGGTGCTGCAACGCCTGATTAAAGCGGAGCAGGTTTTGTCATTTTTACCACACATACTGGTTGGATTTGGCACAAGGGTGAGTGATGGTTCAGTAGATCACATTTTATTAACAAGAGATTTCACCAAAGTGAAATGCACTGTTTATAACTGAAAGGCCAAAAAACTGAACCAATGACTCACAGCTTGTGAGCTGTAATGTCGCGTCAAGGCACTAACCGTTTTACAGTCCGTTCACACACCTTTCATACATGACATGCACAAGACCACTCACGCCGCCAGCCACGGGCCCAGAACATTACAACACTCGCATCGACAGACAGCGCTACTCCAGGGCCCATCACTTACATACGCCCACATGCCTGATACAGCAATCACACTAGCTGATGGGAGTGTGTGGACTGACGTTTGGCTGGTACCACCGACCAATCGCCACTCCACACACACCGCCAGCCAAGCGCCACTCCACACACACCGCCAGCCAAGTGCCACTCCACACACACCTCCAGCCAAGCGCCACCCCACGCACACCGCCAGCCAAGCGCTGCCCCACGCACACCGCCATCACTTTATTTTTGTTTATAAACAACAAAGAAACCACTAATTATGAAATAAGTACAAAACTACAAACACAAAAGCTCTAACTAAATACATGACAGTAATGCCAAATGTGAGCTGAACATATGAAAATATAAAATAGGCAGTTTACACTCACGGTATTTCCACAAAATTGTTTTTGGTGTGGTAACTCCTGAAACAGCCGGCCACACACAGCCCAGGCTTTGAAGGGCAATCGTGGCAGTACATCCGGCTCTCCCTCCGGATACCTCTTCGGGCACATACTCTACATTTCTTAGTGGGCAAGTCTTTTTTGGGAGTGGGAGGAATGTGATCTGGAAAGTGGTGATCTTTCAGTCTAGCCACATCCTCCACCACTGCTACTCTAGGAACTTCTGCCTGTTCCACCACAATAAGGCTCTCTATCACCGACTCCTGAAATTTAACAAATGTCATCTTTGACATAATAAAGGGATTAAAAGTTGCCAGATGAAATAAATGTAGGGCCAACTTTTTATATCACACGTAAGACTTACGCAGAGCAGTGTAAGGTTCCAACCTCTGATCTACTCTATCAACACCACCCATGTGCCTATTGTAGTCCAAAATGCATGCAGGTTTGTGCGCTTCGGCAACCTGGCCCCAAACAGTCACAGGGGAAGTGCTCTTATCATGGATGGTAGAGAGCATGTACACATCCCTCCTGTCTGAAAATTTCAGAGCTAGCAGCTCATTATTCCGCAAGGCACTGCACTGTCCCCTCTCAAGTTTTTTACAGCCAAGTTCCCTTGGTTAGCCTTTCCGGTTAGAACGGATTGTGCCACAAGCAACAGTGTCCACTCTAAACAACTCCTTAAACAACTGCACTCCAGTGTAGAAACTATCTACATACAAATGGTGACCTTTGTTAAACAGTCGCCTACCAAGTTCCCACACAATTTTCTCACTAACTCCAAAAGTGGGTGGACAACCAGGAGGGTCAATAATGGAATCCCTACCAATGTAGACCCAGAAATTATACACATATCCTGTACTACTTTCTGACAGCATATACTATTTAATTCCATACTGTGCCCTCTAAATAGGAATGCTTAAAAACTAAATGCCCCTTGAAAAGGACCAACGACTCGTCCACACTTATCTCTTTGCCTGGAACATAGACCTCTGAAAACCGATCTACAAAATGATCAAGGACAGGCCTAATCTTAAAAAGATGGTCACAATCAGGGTGATCTCATGGCAAGGCTAAAGCATTGTCTACAAAATGCAGCATACGAAGAAGAAGCAAATAGCGATTACGAGTCATAGTTGCAGGAAATATAGCTGTTGCCATTAAGGGACTAGTAGCCCAATAAGATGCCAGTGACGGCTTCCTTATTAACCCCATCAAAAAAGTCAAACCTAAAAACACTTTCATCTCTTCCAGATATGTGGGAACCCACTGAGTAGTTCTAGACTGAGGCCCAAGTGTGGCAGCGTTGCCACTCAAATATTGGTCTGCATACAAATTAGTCTGCTCAACAATCTCTTCCAAAAATACATCGTCCATAAACAAGTGAAAGAAATTGACAGGCAAAAAGTTTTCCGTATTGACTCTACACCCTGAAAGACCAGTAAATGCAGGCAACTGTGGCTGCTCCATGTTTGGGGCAATCCAGGTGTCAGGTCTTCTAATGGGAAACCCTTCAGCCCCAGGCTGCTGCACTCTTGGCACATCAATGTCCTCCTCTAAAACAGTCCTTTCATCTGCACTAAGAGTGGTTTCCTCATCAGAAGAATCCTCTCGGACAGAAAACTCCCTGCCAGAATCTCTAACTCGCTCCTCTGCCTCAGATGCAGAGTCAGTCTCATAATCATGATCAGAAGACGACTCAAAAAGCATGCCAACAACCTGCTGAGCGGTCACTCTGAGGCTAGCCATGATCCTTTCTAACAACAAATGGATTGCCAACAACAACCAGCACTAAAATACGTAATAAACAAAGTGTAGCTTTATCACAAAGAGTTATGTACTAAAAAACTATTCCACTCACTTGCCTGAAAAAGCTACTCACCAGCAACTACTCTGCACAGATACAGCAATCACCAATGATATCCCCCTAAAAATAAAAAATAAAATTAGACATATGCCAACACAAATATCATTGTGCTCAAATCTAAGGACAATTTCACAGACAATTCTGCATTTAGTACACCACCTACAAACATGTCATGCATGCATGTCAACAATAGAGTAAATTGCTTTTACTTACAAAAAGCTTGCATCAATGCAAATCGCAGGACAACTACTGGCAAAACCGCAAGGATCCACAGCAAAGGAAGCAAAAGCTTTGAACTAGAACAAAAAGAAGAAGTAAACTGTTATAATCACAAATACAAATACTTTACTAGTTGACAAACAGCCGCCACCAAGAACTTAGAAATTGTCCTTGGTGCCTAAGTGGCTTCTGCCCACCTTGGGGCCAGATGGGCCTAAAAAAAAATAGGCAGATCTGCCCCCAACAGGAGCAGAAATGGGCATCAGTAATGTGCCCCCCTTTGGGGGGGGGGCGACCCTTGCCAATGGGGCCGCCCCACCACACACACACACCCACACACAAGATCCCTGGTGCCTAAGTGGATAAACAAAATAGGCCGATCTGCCCCCAAGGGGGGCAGAAATGGCCAACAGATCTGTACCCTGTTTGGGGGGGGGTGACCTTTGCCAAATGGGGTGAAAGGGGGTGCCCCCAGCACAAAAGGACTAAGGGGAACAAGAAAAAAAAATCCCTCATGTCTGGGGCAGATAGGCCTAAAATAAATAGCCGTATCTGCCCCCAAGAGGAGCAGAAATGGCCATCAGTAATGTGCCCCCCTTTGGGGGACGACCCTTGGCAAAGGGGCCGCTCCCCCATACAAAACACACACACACACACAAGATCCCTGGTGCCTAAGTGGATTGGCCTAAAAAAATAGGCCAATCTGCCCCCAACGGGGGCAGAAATGGCCAACAGCTCTGTGCCCCCTTCGGGGGGCAACACTTGTCAAAGGGGGCGCCCCCAGCACACAAAAAAACAAAGGGACCCAAAAACAAAAAATCTCTGACATCTTGCCCCTTTGGGGCAGATGGGCCTAAAAAAAATAGGGGCAGAAATGGCCATCAGTAACGTGCCCCCTTTGGGGGGCGACCCTTGCCAAAAGTGCCACCCGCCCACACAAAACACACACACACAGGATCCCTGGTGCCTAAATGGATTCTTCCCCCCTTGGGGGTGGGTGGGCATAAAAAAATAGGCTGATCTGCCACCAAGGGGGGCAGAAATGGCCAACAGCTCTGTGCCCCTTTTAGGGGACGACCCTTGCCAAAGGTGACGAAAGGGGGCACCCCAGCACAAAATGGCGTATTTGTGGTTTCTGCCCCCCTTAAGGGGCAGATGGGCATAAAAGAAATAGCCAATGCCAATACTAATTTCCCCCCTTTGGGGGGGCAATCCTTGCCCAAGGGGTGCCCCCAACGCACACAAAACACACACAACACCCCGGGGCAAGATCAGCCAAAAACATGGCTTATCTAGCCCAAGGGCTTGCTCCCCAAAATAAAATTGAAAGTAAATCCTTGGTGTATAGTGAGGATTCCTGCTCCACGATCGAGGGCCCTGCCCCGCGATCGTGGAGCAGGAATCCTTCGTAAACAGGCACAGGGGTAAAGGAAAATCTTTCCTATCCCCCTGTGTCTGTTTCCCCCCGCAAAACCCCCAAAAAGAGAAGACTCACCTTACGATGGTCCTCTCTCTCGATGCTCCGGAAGCAAATGGCTTCCAGCGCGTCCTCTGCAGCTTCTGATGACATTGGCGCTCTGTGAGAGCGCTGACATCATCAGATTGCCGAGTGGGTTCGGGTGTGGAAGTGGAAGCGATTCCCCTTCCATCCTTGACTGCGGGGTGTGGGACCGAGGCCCACGGGGAGCGCTAGCAACCGTGTGCCTGGACAAGACCAGCTCGCCCCAGGCACCCTGGGGGTTAAGCAAGAAAATGCCCACTTTCTGAAAGTGGCATTTTCAAACAGACAATTAAAAATAAAAATTGTATCAAAAGTTGTATTTTTAATTGTAAGTTCAGAGACCCCAATTTCCATTTCTCCATCTGCTCCCAAAGGGAAACTAAACGTAAAAGATATTTAAAGGCAGCCCCCCCAGTTAACCTATGAGAGAGATAGGCCGTGCAACAGTGAAAAACAAATTTGGCAGTATTCACTGTTAGGACATGTAAAACACATCAGTACATGTCCCACCTTCAACACAAATTGCACCATGCCCACAGGACTACCTAGGGCCTACCTTAGGGGTGCCTCACATGCGTAAAAAGGGACAATTTGGGCCTGGCAAGTGGGTATACTTGCGAGGTCAAATTGGCAGTTTAAAACTGCACACACACAGACACTGCAGTGGCAGGTCTAATCAATGTTTACAGGGTTACTCATGTTGGTAGCACAACCAGTGCTGCAGGCGAACTAGTAGCATTTGATTAACAGGGCCCGGGCACCTCTAATACACTTTACAATCGACATACTAGTAAACTAAATATTCCAATCATGGAAAAGCCATTAGACATACGATTTACACAGGTAGCACTTGTACTTTAGCAATAGTCATCAGTGGTATAGTGTCCAGAGAACCAAAAACAGCAAAAACAAAGTCCAGCACTCAGTAAAAACAATGCAAGCAGAGGCAAAAAAGACATGGGAGACCATGCCAAGCATGCTAGGTCTAACACTTTTCTGTCACCTGTACACAGTACACAATCATGTTTGGATTATTTCTTAGTCTTGCCATGACTAGTGGCCCACATTCAGGACTCCCAGATTCTCACTGCTGCCCTATCCGACCATGCCCCAGTCCTCTTCTCTTTAGATCTAGGTCTTATCCACCTGGGCCGCAAACCTTGGCATTTCTCAGTGCAATGTTATTGAACTCCACAGGGCTAATCACAGTTGAAAACACATATCTCCACCTACCTGGAGAACAATACGGGTTCAGTCGTGTCTCAGATGTTGTGATGGGCAGCCGCAAAGGCAACTATTCAGGGTCAAATGATGCGTAATGCAGCACTGCCTACAAAAAACAAGGAGGGGCTCATCACAAAGAATTGGAAACTGTTGTTGCATCTCACATCTGTAGCTGCACAGCCCATTCCACACTACCTAACAGCCATCATCTTGAACAGGCCCGAGTACCTCTCAATGAGCTTTTCACCTCAAAGGCAGAGTATGCGCTACTGCGCCTGAAAGGCGGCCACTATGAACAGGGGGAAAAGCAGGCCATCTCTTTGCGGCCCAACTTCTCAAATTAGAGGCAGCGCAGGCAGTCCCCTGCTATTCACTCCTCGAGCGGTGTGCTCCTAACCCACCCTGAAGCGATAGTTAATGAGTTTGCAGCCTTTTATCACACGCCTTATACTCCTGAACCGATGGCTGATGTAGACCAGGTAGATGAGTTCCTGGAGAGCATACAGCTTCCTAGCCTTTCTGAGGAAGGTAGGGCCCTTCTTGAGGGTGAGATCAGCAAAACTGAAATTGCACAGTCCATATCCAAACTTCTGTACCACAAGGCGCCTGGGGACAATGGTTTCCCCACTGAGGGGGTGATTCTAACCCTGACGGGCGGCGGAGGCCGCCCGCCAGAGTTCCGCCCTTCAGAACACCGCTCCGCGGTCATAAGACCGCTGCGGTGATTCTGGCTTTTGCACTGGGCTGGCGGGCGGCCGCCAAAAGGCCGCCCGCCAGCCCAGTGCAAAAGAGCCTTCCCACGAGGACGCCGGCTCAGAATTGAGCCGGTGGAGTGGGAAGGTGCGACGGGTGCAGTGGCACCCGTCGCGTATTTCAGTGTCTGCAATGCAGACACTGAAATACAATGTGGGGCCTTCTTACGGGGGCCCCTGCAGTGCCCATGCCAGTGGCATGGGCACTGCAGGGGCCCCCAGGGGCCCCACGACAACCCATACCGCCATCCTGTTCCTGGCGGGAGAACCGCCAGGAACAGGATGGCGGCATGGGCTGTCAGAATCCCCCATGGCGGCGCAGCAAGCTGCGCCGCCATGGGGGATTCCCAGGGCAGCGGAAAACCGGCAGGAGACCGCCGGTTTTCCACTTCTGACCGCGGCAAAACCGCCGCGGTCAGAATGCCCTGCGGGGCACCGCCAGCCTGTTGGCGGTGCTCCCGCCGACCCTGGCCCCGGCGGTTGAATCAGGGCCTGAATTTTTTAAGTGGCCCGGCGAGGAGGTCATCGACTCTCTCTATGATGCCTTCCGAGAGGCTGTCCAGGTGGATTCCTTGGGTCCCATTTCAAACAGAGCAGTCATACAAGTCCTCCCCAAGCCAGGGATGGACCCTCTCCTGTGCATCAGTTATCACTCCACTTCACTTCTAAACAGTGATATCAAGATACTTGCCAGCGTGCTGGCTGCCCATCTCCGGAATGTGATCCCGTCTTTGGTGCATAACGAACAAGTGGGATTCGTTCCGAGATGCATTTCTAGAAACCATTTTCATACTCTTTCACATGCCCTGTGGGAAGCTAGGGATTCATGGGAGAAAGCTTTGGCGCTAATCCTAGATACTGAGAAGGCGTTCAATCGTATAGATTGGACATACCTCTGCCACTTTATGCCGCTTTGGCCTCGGGGATCAATTCATTGCCAAACTCCGACTTTTATATGACCACCCAATGGCCCAAGTTAATTGCGGCAACTTTCTTTCTGATCCATTCCCCATACAGAGGGGAACACAGCAAGGCTGCCCGCTTTTGCCACTGTTGTTCTTGTTGCTCTGGAGCCTCTGGTGGCAACCATCCACCAATCACTCCTTCTTACTGGCATTCCACTCTGGGGCGGAACGTCTAAACTTTATCCATCTGCGGATGATATCCTACTCATTCTGTGAAACCTGCACAGTTCTTTGCCGGCACACTTACAATTCTTAGACGATTTTGCGGCCCTGTCCGGTTACTGGGTGAACTGGGATAAAAGTGAAGCCTTGCCCCTATTAACCATTACAACAAGGGCGGCTATTCATGATTTCCCTTTCCGATGGACGCAATGCCACCTCAAGTATTTAGGAATTCTTGTCAATAGAGGGCTAGAACGTATGGCGACAGACAACCTTGGCCCCCCAATCGCTTAGATGCACTAATACTTTGGGAAGTGGTCACATTTAGGGCTGTCCAAGTGGGGCAGGGTGCAGGCAGTAAGGATAGTTACGTTACCACAATACACATATGTGCTGGGCATGCTCTCCCTGTTGGTGCCTCTGGGGACCCTCCACCTTATAGATGCAGAAATCCGAGCCTTCGCCAGGAGCTCCTCCCGATCCTGTTTGACGGCTGCCAAGCCAATGGCACGTCACTCACATAGGGGTATGGGACTTCCCTCGATAGAAAAATACACATTGGCTCTCCACCTATCGGAGCTGGGATATAGTGTTACCTGGAGTGCCGGGCCTGCCAAACTGGGTTTCTACCAAATGACTGCTGCTCTCTGGCCCTGGCGACCTTGATCGCCTATACATAGTCACTTCTCACCCACGCAGACCCAACCCGATACTTTAGGCTATGCATGAAACCTAGCTCCGGGCCCATCGCCTCCTCAGTGTACACCCCTACTTCTATTCAGGGGCTTACCTCTGGGGCAATGACCCCATACTTATAGATGGCAAGACCCTTGACTAATCTTGATGGTGTGAGGCAGGTATCCACACACTGGCTGATGGCGCACTGAACCTGTTTGGACACCTCCAGGAGGAATGTGGCCTCCCTTTACACCAGGCATGGAGACACCTTCAACTGTTGCATTGCCTTCAGTGTTGCATGGGGCCCCATCCTTGGATCTTCCTGAATTCACCTGTGGTATCCTACCTGACCACCTGGGGTCATTTCGCGGAGGCAATGTTGGGACTCTATGAGGTTCTGACATGTCACCTCTTCTTGAAACTTCTCATGGCTGCTCTATGCCCCAAATGGCAATCTCGACTGCAGGTAGAATATGAGGAAGAGGACGGGTTGGACATCTTGGAAGCTTTGGTATAGGGGTACGCAGGAAGCCCGCATGAAATTCTGCCTCTTCAACATCCTCAACGAGTGGCATTGAATGCCTTTGAAAGTCCACAGGGCAGGCTTACTGCCACATGCAAGTTGTTAGCGGTGCCTTGCAACCTCACTCATATCCTATGTGAATGCCCCGTGGTTCGGCCCTTTTGGAGAGCGATTGGCAATACTAAGGGAGCCTCTTTGACACTTACTGAACCTTTTTCTTCCTCACTGATCCTCCTCCATGACACAAGCGACACCCCGGATTTAACCCATCCATAACGCAGTCTCTTTAACCCGCCAAGATCTGCATACTCCAGCACTTGTGCTCCCCCATGCTACCATCACCATCAGAATGGATGTTGGCGATGGTTCAGATGGCGGCCCATCGACGTGTCATTTATCACTTGCAGGATCAAGTAGTTTTATTTCAGCAGACATGGGCACCCTCCATCAAGGATGGCCCAGCAGCCACTTAATGGTCGGCGCTCCGCCATGACTACATCAACTACATCGGCTGACCTTTATTTCCATCACCCACCACCACCCCTCCCCAGACTCCCTCCACCCACACATCCATCCCCCATCCCTCAGTCTCTTCCTCAACGTTCCCCTCCCCCCTTTTATTCCCCCTTCTTCCTTCTCCCTATCTCTTCCTTCCCCACCACCCCCTCTGTCCTCTGCCCTCCTTTTCCCCTTTCTCTCTCCTCCCTCCCCAACTGACCCCTTCTGGAGGCCCAGTCCGATCCTGCCTCCCCATGCTATTACCCTTACTTGGTCACTGAGCATGCAGTACTGCCTTTCTTACCTTGCCTCCATCTCATTACATGTCCCCTCTCACTTATGGATTTTGGGTGCTTCATGTGGGGGCCTTCCATATTTAATGAGCAGCTTCAAGCCAAAATCCTAAATTGGGCCAATGCTGCAGCCTTTTTAAACATTTTCTTTCTTTTCCTGTGTGCCCTGGTGCCGCACAGGAAACCCACTAGCAACAAGGGCCATTGGGAGCTCGCTACATTCTGAAAGTGCATCTGCTATTCAGTGATGTAAAGGTCTAGTCCACATTAGGTGCAAGCGAACCATCCAGGGTCCTGCAGCAGGATCATACCTTCTAATGGCATAGGAGGACTCCTTTTGGCTCAGTTGTGAAGTATGGTGGAAAGTTACAGAAGCCAGGCACCCCTGGCTGATCCAAGGAGGCCACATCAATACCCCATCCCTCTACCAACCCTCCTGCAGAGCATCCTGCAACATTCCAATATGGCGACTTCAAGTTTTCAGTGGAAAGAACCCTATGAGAGCTTCAGCTGCACCCTTAGCTGACAAAGCTGTCTAATCCTTTCCCACCAGATCTTCAAAAGCTCCTCTTCTGCTGGCGTCAGGGGTCAGGTCCTCCTTGTTTGTTCCAATGCACTTGGGCTGTCTCAGCCCAGGTGCAGTGTGTCAAGGTAATTAACAGTTGTAGATTTCCTCCTCACCCTTTCCTTTCCTAGGATCTCGGTCAATCACTATTAATTGCTCTATTGTGTAGAGAGGCCTTTGGTCCCTCGACTGGAGAGCAGAGTAATCAACTTGGCAAAAGCCTGAAATCTGATTATGAGCTGAGCAAGGGAAATATGACTATTCTTAAACTTAAAATGCCATAATAAGTGTTCCTATTGTATTAGGGACTATAAATCTATACTTGGGGTACCTATTTACCTCTAGATTTGTACTTTGCTGGACCCTGTTGGCCCAAGTAGAACAAATCTGTACTTTAAGGTAGGTCTTTCCAATAATCTATACTATAATCTAAGCATCACAGAACTTCAGTAAGCACTAGTCTTATACTGTGAATGGCCACTCACATTATAAGGCCTACCCCAGGCCAGTACCAATCCCCATAGAGTCCCTTCTGTGACTGGCTACCTGTATACAGGTAATAAGTCTATAGCAGTACCCTCACACTTATGAACTGCACACATGTGCATGCCTGTGGCCACATGTTCACCTTTAACCAGTCCATAGCACCTTACACTAGCTGCAGTGTCAGTCCTATCTTAAAAGGAGGACACTGGGGGAAAGCAATCTCAGTCCAATTACATGAATTTACCTTTAATGGGACTCAGGCATTGAGATTTGCTCACAGTAAAAGTCCACAAATTGGGTAGTCAATTGTGAAAAATCCAAAGTGACTAAATGGTCATAGACCATTTGCTACACTCAAGATATTTAGATTTTTGATGAGACTTGAGTAGGCTTTTCACTTCTTTTTTATGCTTGCCATCATATATGTGACTGGCAAGAATATTAATGCCAATTTAAATCAATCTCAGATGGTCCATTCTAGTTGATGCTTCATTTGACTGAGAGGTGGCACTTTTCTTTTGAACATGGCTATTTCTTAGGCTGAGTTCAAAATGTACAATAAAAATGATAGAATCTATCAAGATCCAGAAGGCAAAGAATGCACTGCATTCTGACAAAATGGCTGAAAATGCAGCTCCATGTTAAGTGGCCTTGACACTGTAGGGACACAGTCATATTCATTTTCTACCTGTCCCACATGTAAATGCCCTGCACCGTGCTTTGCGGGATACATTTCCTACGAAGGGATCACTTACACTTACTAATATTTAAAATTGTGGTCTTTGCTAGTCAAAGGGGGTTATTTTGACCGGTTGCATTGCAGGTTTTACACTGCAGTAGTCAGGCTACACAGGGTAGGCATATAGCCTTTTTTGCACTGCCACTGCGGTAGATGGCACTATAGGTTATACAACCCACAAGTGGCATTTAACTTCCACTTTGTACACCATACATTACAGACTTTCAGGCAAGTTAAATGTGCCAACCAGCAATAAGACCATATACAATTTAAGGGTTTAATGGTTAAAGTGGAAGCACAGGCATTTTACTCCTTATTAACAGGAGAAATGTGCACAGAGTTATAAAGCCAGCAAAGCAGATAGGGCCAGGACCTGAGGGGAAATCACGCAAAAGATGGTAATTTCCTAAATCTGTGCATATAAAGTGCTCCCAACAGGGAGTAGCAAGGATTGTGACTGCACAACATCCAACATAGTGCATTGTGGTGAAGGGAGAAGATGAACAGAGCAGGGCTCCAGGACTGATGAGGAGTGAGCAGGAATGAGTACCATTCCCGAATCTAAGATGGCTACTGTAAATGGATTTAAACCATCAATACTGTCTAGATTGGCAGTAACTGGTAGGCCGATCCTCGGTCCACATGCAGACAGACACAGAAACCTGCAAAGCACCCAGGCACCACACAGAGAACAACAAACAGAAGACAGAGATGTAACTGCCATCTCTCAAGGTCACACATATGCTCACAACCTGAGCATCTCATCAATGGTCACCTGCAGTGGTACAGGCCTACCAGTATACGTTCCTAATGACCTACCCCCACCACCTAGCCTTCTCAATGTGATGGATATGAAACTATCATACTAGCTGGGCAAGAGGGCATGGGCCTGGTAAGAAGGTTCTGATGTCCAGTCCTCGGGACCATAACCCATCAGTCCCCTAGACATAACGGGGTGCCTGCTTGATTATTCAAGGACTGGTATAAACCTCAAACTCAGGCACTTCATTGCTAAGATTGAAAGAGGCCAGGCATGCATGGCAGAAGGTTTCAGCAGGTATACTTGTGAAAGTGATTGGAAACCAAGGGGCTCGGCTTCTCTGCAACCAGGTTGATAGGGGCCTTAACAGCATAGTGCTGACAAACCATGGTTTTATTTTTGAGGTAAATCCAAAGAATGTAAAGTGCTCGATAGAATGATACATGCGGCCCTCAATTGTATAGGTTGGGTGTCTCCATAAAAAGATTTGTTAGTGTTTGCTTTTTAATTTTTTAATGCATCAAATACTCACAAGAAAAATACCCAGCCATCTTGATGTTACCCAGGCAATCTTGGATTAACACATTGATGACAAATTGTTAGAGATTGGGTTCCTGGTTGGCGGAGGTACACACCCTGACTGAGCAGGAACCACATTCCTCATCAGGGTAAGTCAGTTACACACCATAAATTAACCTGTGCTCACCCTCTGGTAGCTTGGCACAGAGCAGTCAGGCTGAACATTAGAGGTAATGTGTAAAGAATTTGTGCAACACTAGAAACAGTAACACAGCGAAAACACTACATAAAAGGATACTACACTAGGTTAGAAACATAGATTTTAATTTAATAAACTAAACAAGATCAAAATTACAAAAATCCCATAAATGGAAGTTCAGATATGAATTTTTAAAACTTAGTTGTAGTGCTTAGATGCACAAAGCACCAATGAGCTATCTGGTTGTGCTAGACGACCCAGCCAAATCTGAAAAGTCAGGCTTACCGCAATGGAGTGCAGGTCAGATACGGGGACCAGCCTTGGCCCGCTTTAAGCAGTACTTTAGTTTGGCGTTGCATTGATGTTAAGGGCAAGATGCTAGGAGAAAAGGAGGTGATGTGTTGGCATTGATCCAGCACACGTAGGCAATGCATTGGCTTCAAACTGCACAATGTCAAAGATACATTGGGAAAGGGGGTGATGTGTCATGCAATCACCAATGCGGTGCTCCCGATCCTCACTACAGTGGCGATGTGTTGTCCTCAATCCTTGCAGCAGCAGTGATACGTCGGCCTTGATAGAGATGCAGCAGTTCTAACTGGTGCAACGACGTCGATGAACAGATTCTGGCGGTTGCAACACTTTATTCCCACTTCTAAAGGCTGCAGACTGGATTGCCACCATTTGGCAGGGCAAGACTCTCAGGTGGTAAGTGCTGTTTCAGGTTGAAGAGAAGCCTTTGATGTCCCCGAGACCTCAGAAGAACAGGAGGCAAGCCAGAAATCCCTTGGAGTCACTTTAGTTCTGGATTGGAGAGATTCAGGTCCAGTCCTTCTCACTACCAGGCAAGGAGAGCAGCGGGCAGCAGGTTAGCACAGCAAAGCAGGAGTCCAGCAGATTGACAGTTCTTTCAGTAGCACAGCAGTTCTTCTTCCTGGCAGAATATCCACAGGCCCAGAAGTTTACTGAGTTTGTGTTGTTTTGAGTCCAGTTCTCATACCCAGTGGTGCATTTGAAATAGAAGAGACTTCAAAGATAGGACTTTGCAGGTCACAGAGTTCCTGCCCTTACTGCTTTAGCTCCAGACCCACTAAAGGGGTGTATTCAGCCTCGGTGCGGGATCAGGACACAACCCATTCACATGTAAGTGCAGCTCTTCCCTCCTATCCTACCCAAGATGGCTTATCATGTCTGGAAGGCACACCAGCACACCAATGCTCCCTTTGTGTGTAGCTGACTAAAGGGAATGCACAAAAGCCCAACTGTCACCCAGACATGTATTTAGAGACTGGCGGAAAGCACCATATGGTTAAAGTAAAAAAATGTGGATTAGATTACAAACATTGGCCCGTATTTATACTTTTTTTAGCGCCGCATTTGCACCGCTTTTTTACGCAAAACGGCGCAAACCTACAAAATACACTGGTATTTTGCAAGTTTGCGCCATTTTTGCGTCAAAAAACGACGCAAATGCGGCGCAAAAAAAGTATAAATACGGGCCATTGTTCAAAAAGAACTATGCATCATTGACTTAATTGGCTGACGCAAGACGGTTGTGCATCCTGGGTATGGTGCAACGTTGTGCACCAGCTATAGTCACATTAATTTTGGTGTGTTTTTGGGTAGAGCACCTGTCATGGTCACACACCAAAACTTTGCCTATGAGCACCCATAATGATGGATGAATTCAAAGGGGTTTAAGCTGGTGTGCATTCTACCATCTAAATAGCAAAGTAAAAAAATGCCAATTTTCTGAAAGTGGCCATTTCAGAATTACAATCTAAAAACCGATCATAAGTTGTGACTTTAAATTGTGATACCAGAGATACCAAACTTGGGGGTCCCATCTCTTCCCAATTGGAAGTTACAGTTTATATAAATTATAATAAGGTAATGTCAATGTTATCCCATGGGAGAGATAGACATTGCAGAAGTGAAAAGTGAATTTAAGAGTTTTTCACTATTAGGACATGTAAAACTTACTAGAAAACATCCTATGTTTTAAATACACGGCACCCAGGCCTTCCTAGGATATCCAGGGCCTATATTAGGGGTGACTTATCCATATTAACTAGGATGGTTTCAGACTTTCCAGGTCAATATGTCAATTTAAAACTGTACACAAAGGCTCTGCAATGGTAGGCCTGAGTAGCCTTGGAGGGGCACAACCAGTGCTAGAGGCCCAGCAGTAGCATTTAGTTTACAGGACTTGGGCACAGGCAGTCCACTTCCCCAGGGAAATAAAAGTAAATGAAATACATCAACTGTGGATAAGTCAACGTTACCAAGTTTTAAGCAGGGAGTACATGCACTTTAGCATTGGTTAGCAGTTTTAATGTGCCCAGAGTCCTAAAGCCAGAAAAAATGAGGTCAGCAAAAAAGGAGATCTGAAGACATGAAAGTTAGAGGAAATCAAGCCAAGGATGTCACAAAGCGTGATGCTGCGCGAGCCGAATGTTCGGCTCGGGACGCGGCACGGCGTGCGGCATGCGGTGAGCGGCAGCAGGATGCGCTGCACCACAAGCCTTTCTTATCTTTGTCGAGGCCCCAAATTGGGCATGGGGCCTCATTTTTACATTGGCTCAGTGCTCTCCCGTTAGATCCTGCATCCCCCACTCACCTTTTATATTCTTTTCCTTCTTTTCTGTCGTCCTTGTTTTCTTCTGTACTTATACTTTCCTTTTCTACCCATGTTTCTTTCTCTTTCCCTGCATGTCTTCCTTTTCCCTGCATCCACTGGGTCCCTATACACTATGGTGTTTTTTCTATAGAATTCTAAGACTTGATCCCAATTCAATATGGCAACTTTTTACTTCCTGTCGGTCACTTCATGTTCTTTGAGTATCTACGGTGTGTGCTTCCTTTTCTCTTTGCGCTGCAACACTTCCTTTTGGTGGTGGTCTTCACTCCTGTTCCTCCTTGTCAGATATTGATATTCTGATATTGTTCTAGCTTTTTCCTGGTCATTTTCCTTTTTGTTCTGATTTTCTTTAACCTTTGTTTTTGTTTCAGGAGTTCCTTTTTTTAGGTTTGTTTTCCCCTTTTTGTTTTTTTTTCCCTCGGGGACTCCTTCTGGAGGGCACGGACTGCCTTTGGCGTTCCTTCCGTCAGCAGCACCACGGCTACCAGAAAGGGTTTCCCTACAAGAACAAGAACCTCACACACTTCCCGTGGGCCACAGACACAGACTATGAGTAGGTTGTGACAAAGGATGCTAGGTCTAACAAATGTCCCCCAGCTGAAATTAGGGAAAGCTACCAAAACCCTTTGAGAGTTCCCTTCACTAAAGCTGAAGACAATGGCATTGGTAGGATTTGTTCCAGGTCAGTGTTCCATCATAAACTCCATTCCCTGTAGGGAGATGGACCACCTCAACAATTCGGCATTTTCACCCTTCATCTGCATTAACAATTTTAGGGGAGCTGTGGTCTGTCTGAACCCAGAAGTAAGTACCAAACTGGCATGGTCTCAGTTTCTTCAGAGCCCAGACCACAGCAATTACTTCCCTTTCTATTGCGTTTTACCTCTATTCCCTGGGAAGTAGCCTCCTACTGATGAAGGTTAAAGGCTGATCCAGTTCCTCTCCATTTAGATGTGAGAGCAGGGCCCCTATGCCATGATCAGAGGCGGCTGTCTGCACAATTAATTCTTGGAGAAGTCAGGGGCCTTGAGCACGGTGCTGTGCACATGGCCTCCTTCAGGGGGTCGAAAGCATTTTGGCATGCTTCTGTCAAGATCACCTGAGGTGCCCGCTTCCTGGAAGTCAGCTCTGTCAAGGAGATGACAATGGTGCTCTATCCCTTAACAAATTAATAACCTCGGAAGGCTCTCACCTCTATCTGGGTCTTGTAGGGTTCCCAAGCCTAAAAGGTTTCATTTGTGGCATAGAGGGGCTATAATTTGTCACCTTCCACTTGGTGACCCAAATAGACCATTGATCGCTGTCCTATCTGGCACTAACTAGGCTTGATAGTCACGCTTGCAGTCTGCAGAGACTGAAACGCTTCCATGAGGTGCCAAAAGTCGTCCTCCCAGCTAGAAATGAAGACTGCATTGTCAGCTAAATGGGCAGCACTGAAGTTCTCCAACCCAGAAAGGACCTGGTTGACCAACCTCTGGAAAGTGGCAGGGATATTCTTTAACCTGAAGGGCATGACCCAGAACTGGAACTGCCCTTTTGGGATCAAGAATGCAGACCTTCCTTTGACCAGCTTGGTCAAAGCAATCTGCTGATTCCCAGATGTTAAGTCAAATGTGATGAGAAACGTGGTAGCTCCAAGCCTGTCTATGAGTTAATCAGTTCAGGGATGGGGTGCGCGTCAGTCTTGAGCCCATGGTAGTCCACGCAGAACCTAAGTTCAGATGTGACACCTGGAAGGGCAGCCTTGGGGTCCAAGATCACTGGGCTAGATGAAAGGCTTTTTTGAGGGTTCAATAACCACTAGCACCAGCATCTTGGAGACTTCCTCCTCAAGGATGTCCCTCACTTTGTCAACCAACCTGTAATTTTTTTTTCAATCGATGTGTTGTTCCCAGTATCAATATCATCAGTACACCATGTATTGAGTTTTGGGGTAAGTAAGAATAAAGAGGCAACTGCCCCAGCAACTGGTAGTAGTTTTTCTGTTGGTCCAAGGCCAGTGTATGGGAGAGGCTGACACTCTCCACTGTCCCATCCTGCTCCTTGGAATATAAGAGGTCAGGGAGAGATTTGCTCTCCTCTTCTACCCCATCATCAGTTACTAAGGGCATGGTAAGCTCTGACCTCCCGAAGTGGGCCTCAAAGGATTCCTAGGAGTCTTGAGTTCCACCAACTAGGTGACATCACTTTTGAGCTCCTTCACTTCATAAGGCTCACACCCGTGATCTTGCAGGACACTCAGCTCCATGAGCTCCATCACCCACACTTTTTGGCCAGGCCAAAACTCAACCAGAGTGGCATTCTGGTCATACCAGCATTTCATGTCCTCCTGGCTGGCTTCCAGATTCTCCTGGCTGAGCTTGATAAAGCATGCTGTTTGATTGCAGAGTGACAGCATGCAGCTGGCCATGTCTTGAGGTGCTCTTCTTCACCAGGTTAAGAGGTCCTCTTACAGGGTGACTTTACAGACGTTTAAAGGGGCTGAAGCCAACCCCCTTCTGTGGTACCTCCCTGTATGCAAAAAAAAAGATATGGCAGAAGGATGTTGCACTTATACCTGAAGGGTTCTGACAAATCCATAATCATGCCTTTTAGGGGTCTCTTGAACCTTTCAAGAAGCCCTTTGATTTGTGGGTAGTAAGGAGTGGAGAACCTATAGGTTACCCCACACTACTTCCACATAACCTTCATGTACTCTGCATGAAGTTAGCACCCTTGTCCAACACCATCTCCTTGGAGAAACCCACACGGTAAAGATTCCCATCAATGCCATGGTCAAAGTGGGCGCGTCACAGTCCTCAAAGGGAATGTCTCCCCATACCGGGTGTCATTGTCTACCAAGGCAGAACAAATCTATTGCCCATGGTTGTCTTTGGGTCCAGAGACCAAATGATGGAAATGCCCAGCCTTACTAAGTGGGTACCAATGATTGGAAAAGGTCGCAGGGGGACCTTGCACTTCCCCTCTGTGTTGCCACTCACCGGGGGGGTAGGACAGGTCCTACAGAATGCATCTGAGGCTGTCTTCATTTGAGCTCAGTAAAAGTGGGTGACAAGCCTGTCAAAGGTCTTGTCCTGTACCAAATGACCTTCCAAAGGAACATCCTGGCCCAGCCCCAGTAGGAAGGCTCTACAGCTTTGGCGGCCATGAACACCCAGGTTGCACCAGGCTCAGGAGCCTAAGGCTCACTATACAGGAGACCATTCTCCCAGTAAATCAGGTGTTTGTCAGGGGTGCTACCAGGCTCCAGGTCCTTCTGACTTCCCTCTGGGCTCCTATGGACCAAGAGGCCAGGCCTGCCCACTCAGACAACCCTAACATCTCTAAGTGGGACCTGAGTTCAATCAATCAATCATTAAATTTATAAAGCGCTCTATGTACCCGTTAGGGTTTCGAGGTGCTGGGGGGGGGGGGGGCAGCTGCTATTGGTCGAAGAGCCAGGTCTTGAGGAGTCTCCTGAAGGTGAGGAGGTCCTGGGTCTGGCGCAGGGGGGGTCGGGAGGGAGTTCCAGGTCTTGGCGGCGAGGTAGGAGATGGATCTGCCGCCGGAGGTCTTGTGTTGGAATCGGGGAACGATGGCGAGGGAGAGGTTGGCAGAGCGGAGTTGGCGGGAGGGGACGTAGAAGTTGAGTCTGTTGTTCAGGTAGGAGGGTCCGGCGTTGTGTAGTGCTTTGTGCGCGTGGGTGAGGAGTTTAAAGGTGATCCTCTTGTCCACGGGGAGCCAGTGGAGGTCCTTCAGGTGGTGGGAGATGTGGCATCGGCGGGGTATGTCGAGGATCAGGCGGCCGGATGCGTTCTGGATGCGTTGGAGTCGTTGGATGCCTTTTGCTGGGATGCCTGTGTAGAGTGCGTTGCCGTGGTCAAGTCTGCTACTGACGAGGGCCTGGGTCACCGTTTTTCTGGTTTCCGTCGGGATCCACTTGTAGATTCTACGGAGCATGCGGAGGGTGTTGAAGCAGGAGGAGGAGACTGCGTTGACCTGTTTGAACATGGTGAGGGCGGAGTCGAGGATAAAGCCGAGGTTGCGTGCGTGGTTGGCTGGAGTGGGGGTGGGTCCCAGCGCGGTGGGCCACCAGGAGTCGTCCCACGCTGAGGGGGTGCATCCGAGGAAAAGGACTTCCGTCTTGTCGGAGTTTAATTTCAGGCGGCTGTTTCTCATCCACTCGGCGATGGATTTCAATCCCTCGTGGAGGTTGGCTTTGGCGGTGTGTGGGTCATTGGTGAGGGAGAGGATGAGCTGGGTGTCGTCGGCGTAGGAGAGGATGCTGAGGTTGTGCTGACGGGCCAGTTGTGCGAGGGGGGCCATGTAGACGTTGAACAGTGTTGGGCTTAGCGAGGAGCCTTGGGGGACGCCGCAGATGAGGTTGGTGGCTTCGGAGCGGAAGGGTGAGAGTCGGACTCTCTGGGTTCTGCCGGAGAGGAATGAGGAGATCCAGTTGAGGGCTTTGTCTTGTATTCCGGCTTCGTGGAGACGAGTTAGTAGGGTGCGGTGGCAGACCGTATCGAAGGCAGCGGAGAGGTCTAGGAGGATGAGGGCTGAAGTTTCGCCGTTGTCCATTTGCTGTCTGATGTCATCTGTGGCGGCGAGGAGCGCAGTCTCGGTGCTGTGATTGTGTCTGAATCCGGATTGGGAGGGGTCTAGGATGGAGTTGTCTTCGAGGTAGTGGGTGAGCTGGGCGTTGACGATCTTCTCGATAACCTTCGCTGGGAAGGGGAGGAGGGAGATCGGGCGGAAGTTTTTGAGGTCGTTGAGGTCAGCCTTGGGTTTCTTGAGGAGGGCTTGGATATCGGCGTGCTTCCAGCTGTCCGGGAAGGTCGCAGTATCGAAGGATAGGTTGATGATCTTACGAAGTTGGGGGGCGATGGTGGAGTCGGCTTTGTTGTAGACGTGGTGTGGGCAGGGGTCTGAGGGGGATCCTGAGTGGATGGAGTTCGTGGTCTACCTACTTACAGGTGGTATGTTCCAGGTCAATACCAAACAGGCAATCCACAGACATGGATAAACTCAGGGATACCCTTGAGGAACCTGAAGCTTCTCCCACCCATTCAAAGGGAAGTAGAAGGATGGGAATCCGGACCAGAAGAACTATTTTGAGGCCCTTTAGAGAACTCCTTGCTTCTGTTTTTGTCCCCAGCCTCTCTCTTCTGTGAGATATCTTCCTGTGGACCCTAGTGCTGATCCAGCAGTCTTCCTCCATAGCAAGCTCCATGAGGTCAGTCAGCTTACTGTCCACAAGGTGTTGGCATGGATCTGGAAAACAAAGGCTGAACATGTGATTTTACTTCACTGACCTTCACCCAACTATACAGTGCCTGCAAAAGGAATCAACACAATCCACTCACATCTGTTGGCTTAGCTTCTAACTGTCCATGAACTTCTGCTTCTACTTCTTTAGGGTCAAACCAAATTTCCTGATCAGGGTTTCTTTCATCCTGTCACTCACATCTAGGGCCAGTACAGTGTCTCTCCCCTCACTAGGGATGTGCCTCCACACACTAGCCTCCCAGACCACCCAGTTTTAATTTGGCCAGCTCCAACTTTAGCTTCCTCTTTTCCTGCCTGTCCTCCAGCTCTTTTGGGGATAGGTTGCAAGAGGACACACTGCTCCCTGCCTAGGAGGATACCCACATCCTTGGGAGTAGATTACTCTATCCCTTCATATGTTGCAGCACCAGAATCTCCTGTAGGCCTGGTTCTGATTCAGGCTTATACTCCTCATCATCCTCCTCCTGGTCACTTGTTGTGCCTAACAATGGATGTGCCTCTGCCCATGCTCTTGAAGCTTTTTGAAGCTCCACTTTCATGAATCCTTTCTTATGAGGCAATCCTCCCTTCTCACAAAGCTCATTGAGCCCAGCCACAGTGTAACCCTTCAGGTTGGTGAGATTGAATTCCATCTTTGCAGGTGAGGTCCCAAGCACAAACAGTCAAGCAAGGAAAGAATGAATATAAAAAATCAAAAAGGCCAATCAGGGAGAATTAAACTCAAATTGTTCTTATTTGGCCTGGTAGTGTACACTGAGTTACTGTAAGGCACTGAACAAACGCAAGTCCTATCCCACTACTACCAATAATGTTAGAGATTGGGTTTCTGGTTGATAGAGGTGCGTACCCTGCCCAAACAGGAACCATAAACTGAGTCAAAGTAAGTCAGTTACACACCCTAAATTAACCTGTGCTCAACCCCTAGTAGTTTGGCACAGAGCAGTCAGAATTGTGTTTAACAGGCAATGTGTAAGGTATTTATGCAACACTTCAAACAGTAAAAACACCACACACAAAATTGATCAGACTAGGTTACAAATAGAGATTGTAGATTAATGCATAAAATAAAACCAAAACAACAAAATCCAATAAGTAGAAGTCGAGAAGTGAACTTTTAAAGAATAAACTTAGTTATAGTGCTTGGAAGCATAAAGTGCCAACTGGGGCTATTCGGTTGCGCTAGACCAGATCAAATCTGAAAAGCCAGGCCAACTGCAATGGAGCGTGGGTTGGATACAGGGACCAACCTTGGCCTGTAGGAAACAGTACCTTAGATTAGAATTCCGTGGACATTGACGAGAAGATGCCAGCCGCAAAGTAGGCGATGTGCTGGTGTTGATCTCGGAGATGTGGGTGATGCATCAGCTTTGCTCTGTGAAATGTCGGAGATACATTGGGAATGGCAGCGATGTGTCATGCAGTCTGCACTGCAGTGCTCCCAATCCTTTCAGCAGTGTTGAAGCACTGGTGCTGACGGCGGTGCAGTGTCATTGATCATTGCAGCAGCAGCGATGTTTCAGTATCGATGAAGGTGTGCCTGTTTCAATATGCGCAATGGCATCAATGCACAGTTTCTGGCAGTTACAGTACTTCTTACCCACTTCCAAGGGTCGAGGCTGGATTGGCACTACTATTTTGCGGGCAAGACTTGCAGTAGAAAAAGTCTAGGTGCTATTGGTGGTTGAAGAGAAGTCTTTGATATCCCTGAGACTCCATAAGAACAGGAGGCAAGCCAGAAAGCCCTTAGAGCCACTTTGTTTCCGGATTGGAGAGATTCAGGTCCACTCCTTCACACTACCAGGCAAGGAAGGCAGCAGATCAACAGAGCAGGAGTTGAGCAAAGTCCAGCAGGCGGACAGTCCTTTCAGTAGGACAGCAGTCCTTCTTTTTGGAAGAGTATCCACAGGTCCAGAAGTGAACTGAGTTTGTGGTGTCTGGGGTACACTTCTTATACCCAGTGATGCCTTTGAAGTAGTGGTGCTTTAAAGAGAGGACTTTGAAGTGCACAGAGTCTCTGAACTTTCTGTCTTGCCTCCAGACTCACTAGAGTGGGTTATGGAGCCCTTTGTGTGATATTAGGACACACCCCATTCAGATGTAAGTGTCAGTTCCTCCCTCCCATTTAACCCAGGATAGCACATCAGGCTGTGGACGGCCCATCACTCACATCTATATTCCCTTTGTTTGTGGCTGTCTGGAAGGAATGCACAAAAGCCCAGCTGTCACTCACCCAGATGGAGACAGGCAGAAGGCACCGGGTGGTTATAGTAAGAAAACGCCAACTTTCTAAGAGTGGCTTTTTCAGAATTACAATTTAAAATCTAACTTCACCATAAATTGTGATTTTAGATTGTGATTCCAGAGACACCAAACGTGGGGGTCTCATCTCTTCCCAATTGAAAAGTATACTTATCAAATTTAATAAAGTAATCCCAAAGTTATCCTATGGGAGAGATAGGCCTTGCAGTACCGAATAACGAATTGAAGAGGTTTTCACAACTAGGACATGCAAAGCTTTAAAATACATGCCCTAATTTTTAAATACACTACACTCTGCTCTTGGGCTGTCTAGGTCCCACCTTAGGAGTGACATATGTATTGAATAGGAAGGTTTGGGCCTGGCAATAGAGTTAACTTGCCAGTTCAACTTGAGAGTTTAAACCTGCATGCACAGGCTCTGCAATGGCAGCCCTGTGTCATGTTGGAAGGGTAACTGAAGTGGGTGGCCCAATCAGTACTGCAGGCTCCCAAGTAGCATTTAATTTACACGCCCAGTCACAGGTGGTGCACTTTATTAGGGACTTAAAAGTAAATTAAATATGCCAATTGTGTATAAGTCACTTTTAGAATGTTTCAAGCAGAGACCACATGCACTTTATCACTACTTAGCAGTGGTATAGTGCCCAGAGTCTTAAAACCAGCAAAAACAAGGTCAGAAAAACAAGAAGTCTGAAGGCAAAAAAGTTAGGGGAACCACGCCAATGAAGCCAGGTCTAACACAGGTCTATTCATCCTGGAATCAATGTAATAGGATGGAAACCTTACATCTAGTTAAATGGTGACTTTGGCTCCCATTATGACTTTGGCGGTAAATACCGAATACAACTGTGCTGACTGCCGCCAGCATACCGCTGCGGAGGCAGACATCCGTCTGCCCCATTATGACAAATACATACAAAATCAAAAGAAACAGCCACATTGACAAATCCACCAAACCCACTGAACGTGACAAACTGTCAGTACTACCACCCATACCCTTATGTCACCAATTCTACACCCTTCAAATTATCACCCACCAATCACCACAGCGGACATTCAATGACGGTAAACCATGGGTGGTGAACACCGCTGAGCGGATAAGGCCGCCCAAAGATAAAACAAGACAACATTGGCCAGAACAAAAAACCCACATCTGACACAATTACAACCAACCCATTCACCCAACAACAGCACTATAAAACACCCCCCCACAGCACCCACAGTCCTTTGCCAAACACGAAAAGACCGCAATAGCAAGCACGCAAATGACAGAGACAACTTCATCACACACCACAACCACCAATTCATCCATCACGCATCACACATACCACACCCCACCACATTACTCAACACCCTCTGTACAACACACACAACACCCATGTCCCCACACAGGCACCCCGATTTCACTGATGAGGAGTTGCGAGTCATGGTTGAGGAAATAGTCAGGGTAGAGCCACAGCTGTTTAGAGCATAAATCCAGCAGATATCCATTGCCAGGAAGATGGAGCTACAGCAAAGGATCGTGGACAGGGTGAAAGCCATTGGACTGCATCCATGAACAAGGGACGACATCAGGAAGACGTGGAACGACCTACGGGTGAAGGTGCAGTCCATAGCAGCAAGGCACCAGCTTGCTATCCAGAGGACTGGCGGTGACCCCCACCTCCTCCTCTACAGCTGACAGCATGGGAGGAGCAAGTCTCGGCAATCCTCAACCCTGAGGGACTCACTGGAGTTGCCAGAGGACTGGACACTGGTGAGTCAACATTTACTACCTACCAACCCCCATACCTGCATGCCACCACCACCCTTCACCCTGACACCCATCACCTCACTCCATGCCACACAGTGCACCACCACAATTAACAAACCTAAATGCCAAGCCCTGCATGCCATACCCAATTCATGTACATCCCTTCCAGCCCTGCATGTACACCCACCACCAATGCATGCACAGTATGGAGAACTAACAATTCCACAATACATCACCATACACAAACAAAAGTCCAGCAGCGAGGTGGTGCAATGGCTACCCAGTCCCCCAACAGAAGATGCCGCAAGTGATAACAGCAACTCTGGAGTTCTGGATCTGGATGAACTTCCTGGCCCATCAGGGACCACTGGTCAGTCGGCTACAGCCCACACCCAGTCCACCACAGAGCCTCCCTCCTCAGTATCCAACACCACTACAGCCACCCAATGTCCCCAGACCTCAGTCCCCAGGACACGTCAATCACCAGTGTGCTCACCTGTACAGGGACCCCAGTCCACACCTCACAGGCAAGACAGTGAGTGTCCTGGGGCCAGTGGCCATGGGCGCACCGTTCTGAGGAAACAGGCACAGGGGGCCAGGGACACTCAGAGGACAGCTGGGCACAAGGGGGAGGACAGGCCCAGGGAACCCACTGTCCAGGAGGTAATCAGAATGTCCTGGGAGCTTACCAACAATTCCAGGACAAGATGGGTCAGGTGATAGACATTGTGCAGGAGAACTAGCGGCTGCAGGAGGAACACCACCAGAAGATCAGGAAATAATTGCAGGCCCTGAACACCACCATGGTCTCCATTGTAGGGGTGCTAGGTAATATGGTCAACATCATGAGGGACTACACATCACTCCAGCAGCCCCCTTCCACTAGCCAGTCTACTGGCCAGCCCTCCACATCTGCTGCAGCTAGTGGATAGGAGGCCATGCCACAGGACCCTGAGGCCACCAGCACCCCTCCCCCTGCAGAAGGTGAACCAGCCCGCAAAACGTTCCCTGCGACCCAGACAGACACCAGAGACACTTGCCAAGACAGAGACCACCGCCAGGAAATGAGCCCCTCCTGAATGTCCCTCTTGTGTCCCACTTTGTCACCTTGTCCACTTTAAACTGCCATTGCTCCCTTTCCTATGGTCCCTTGGACACTTGACCTGTGCTGCAGACAGACTGGAACCATTACCCTGGACTATTCCCAACCACCACCCCACTCTATTGCACTTCCCATTGTAGAACACATTTCAATAAACACCCTTGGACACAACTTGAGGAATAGTGCTTTACCTATAGGTAATGTACATTGTAATGAACTGTAATGAACTGCATGATCCTGTGTAAATGTCCAGAAACATGTTGATCCATCCAACAAGTGTGTCTCAGCAGTCTGTACACATCACAGCAGTACACTGTTGGAACAACACCAACATCTGCAATAAGGGAAGGCATAGGTGACAGTCAGGTTAGATGCAAAGGTAATGACTAGCATTACGCTACACCCACACAGCACAACATTAAAATGTAGATATGTTTATTTCAACAGTCTTACCTGAGTGTCATTGGAAGTACTGCTGGATCAAATGTGACCTGTTGTCCACATCCCCCTCCCCTTCCTCCTCCTCACTATCCTCAGTGTCCACTGCTGCCACTGCTGCCACTGCTGCATTGTCACCCTCCTCGTCCTGCAGATAGGTTACATGCCATCTCAGGGCCAAATTGTGTAACATGCATCGCACAACAACGATTCTGCAGACCTTCTCAGGGGAGTAGCATAGGGATCCATCTGTCAGATGGAGGCATCTGATCCAAGCCTTCATGAGCCTGAAGATCCTTTCTACAATCCTCCTGGAACACCCATGAGCATCATTGTACCTATTTTTATTCCCTGTTCTCGGATTCCTAACAGGAGTCATGAGCCATGACAGGTTTGGGTAGCTGGAATCACCTGCAAGAAGTAAGGGGCACACATTAGCCCTGCGCAATGGCATGGGATATGACTCCTGAAGGCATACACTCACAAACATTTGTGGGGACACAGGCTCACCTTTTAGCCACAGGCTGTGCCTCTGTAGTTGTGCCATTAGTAGTGGGACACTGCAATTCCTCAGGACAAAGGCATCATGCACCAACCATGGATACTTGGCAGTGCTGTGGGAGATGTATTGGTCAGCCAGGCACACCATCTGTACATTGAGTGAGTGGAAACTCTTCTGATTTCTGTACACTTGTTCATTGGCCCTGGGGGGGGCTAAAGCAATATGGAGCTTGTCGATGGCCCCAATAACATGTGGTATATGTCCCATCACATAGAATCCAGCCTTCACAATGGATAAATCATTTACCTGGGGGAATGCGATGTAGCTGCACATGTGTTTGAGCGAGGCAGACACAACCCTTGCAAACACAATAGAGAACATTGGCTGTGACATCCCTGCAGCCAAGCCCACTGTCTCCTGGAAAGAAAATGGAGTACTGAGAGTACCTGCGCAACAGGGTGATTGCTGTGATGCTACGGATAGCAGGTAGTAGATCTGGCTCCAATTGTTCACACAGCTCTGTGACTGTGGCCCTGTCTAGACAATAGGTGAGTATGATGTGACAGTCCTCTAGGGTAGCCAGTTCCACAGCGGGTCTGTACATGGGTGTGTGCCTCCTATTCCTCTGCAGTGGTTGGTACCTAAGGGACCCAAATGTAAGAAAGGAGTGACAACAGGAACCATGAACACACTAAAGCAGTGTCCACAGAGCATCTTTGTATGTTGAAATGTGTAGGTGAGTACATTCAACTACAATGACACACAAATTAATCTGTACATGTGCACCAGCATTAGAAAATTGCACCCGCCTGTCCGGTATTCAGGGACAGGTGGAAGTGACCTCATGGCAGAATGCGATCTGCAACACTGTGCAATTCCTCATTGGCTTACATGTCCCTCTATGGATTATGGTAATCAATGATGATCAACGCCGGCGATGATGGTGTTCACTGCCGCGGACGTGATTGCCATTTCCTTTCTACCACTTCACTTGATTCCTTACTTTCCACAGGATGACATCTCCACTGCGTGTGCTGCAGTGTCTGGAACCTGCCGTGGCTCGTGCAACAGGGGAAAGGGCCCCAGCCTTTATGTCAAAGGAGTTGGAGTGCCTCGTGGAGGGTCCTACCCCAGTATGGCCAGTTGTATGGGCATCCAGACCAACAGGTGATTACACCATTGTTATGTTGCATGCAACATGACTGCATGGAGATGTCTGTGCTGGCAGTGTGTCAGGTGGGGGTTATGGCTGGTGGCAGCTTCAATGCAGGGGTATGGGTCATGTGTGTGCCTGATTAGGGGAAATGCTTTTTGTGGGCCATATGTGTGACAGGCTGGATCATCAGGTTCATGATGTCCTGCCTTCTGTGTTTCCTCTGCAGTTCAGTGCCCATCAGAAGAAGGGGTTGTGTCATGCCATTGCCAAGGACGTGCGGATCCTGGGGGTCTATAGCAGATGGAGCACCCAATGCGGGAAACGGTGGGAGGACATAAGACACTGGGCCCGGAAGACCACGGAGGCCCAGCTGGGGATGGCCTCCCAATGAGGGAGGGGTGTCCGTCGAAACCTGACTCCCCTGATGGCCCGCATTCTGGCAGTGGCCTACCCAGAGCTGGATGGGCGCTTGAGGGCATCACAGCAGCCACAAGAGGTGAGTACAGTGCGGTTGTCAACCATCTCTGATGCCCGGTATGGGATTTGGTGGCAGGGTACTAGTCAGTGGATGTCCCAATATGCCAGTTCAGATGTTGCTGTGTGGTCCAGCTCAGGTTAATAGGGTGGAAAGCATGTTTTAGATAGCTAGATAGGTGGCTTCCCATGTCAGACAGGGCTTTGCTGGTCCCAGTTGGTGTGTATCTGGCAGTGTTTGGCATCTACCTGCTGTGGTACTTAGCCAATGGTATGCCAGTGTGGTCCATACTGCCCATTCTCAGTCTCGGTGAGTGACAGTGATGTTTCTGCTGTCCATGCTGTTGGTGCTGAGATTCACCCTGTGCTCCTTTTCTCTCTCCCTCCCTCTACTTTTGTCATCCTGTCCATGTGTGCATTAGCATCATCTGGTGAAGGAGCAGGGGCACCGGCGACACTCCAAGGACACTCCTCCCTCCCCAAAACGGAGAGCTAAAGTGCCACCCCCTCCCAAACAGTCTGGCAAGACCATGGGGCCACCTCCAAAACCTAAGGCCAAGGAGGCCGCAATGAAATCCCTGCCCAAGAAGGCCCCACAAAAATCAAAGGCCAAGGAGGCCCCCCAGAAATCCCAGGCCAAGGAGCCCCCCCACAGAAATCCCAGGCCAAGGAGGCCCCCAGAAATCCCAGGCCAAGGAGGTCCCCCAGAAATTACAGGCCAAGGAGGCACCCAGAAATCCCAGGCCAGGGTGGCCCCTAAAAATCCAAGGCCAATGAGGCCCCCCAGAAATCTCTGGACAAGGAGGCCCCAACAGAATCCCTGGACAAGGAGGCCCCAACATAAACTGTGGACAAGGAGGCCCCACTTGAAATCATATCCAAGGAGTCCCCACTCAAAATTGTGGCCAGGGAGCAGCATCTAGAACCAGAGGCCAAGGAGCAACATCCGGAACCAGGGAAAAGGCAAAGCATACGGAACCAGAGGCCAAGAGGTACCATCAATGACCAGTAGGCTGGCAACCCCCTCCTAAACCTGTGGGCAGGAAGCTCCCTCCTCAACCTGTAGGCAGGCAGCCCCCTCAAGAACCAGTGGAGAGGATGCCCCCTCCTCAACCTATGGACAGGGATCCCCCTCCAGAAACAGTGGGCAGGAAGCCCCATCCTCAACATGTGGCAGGCAGCCCCGTCCAGAACCAGTGGGTAGGAAGCCCCCTCTTCAACCAGGGGGTAGGAAGCACCCTCCTCAACCAGTGGGCAGGCAGCCACCTCCGGAATCAGTGGGATAGGAGCCCCTTCACAATGAGTTGCAACCCCCCCCACCCCTCCACCACCTGGGGTGCCTACCCATTTCCAACATGATGCCCCTGAACAGAGAGTAACAATGTTGTGAGGAGTCAAGTTGGGGCTTGGTCTTTGTCCTGGTGGCATAAGTGACTTTGGACTGGCGTTTGGGCCTGCATTTCTTTCTTTCTTCCGTTGTACTTGTTTTTGCATTTTACAAATTCATACAAAAGGAATATAGTGGTTGGAACTGTACATGTGACCTGGGTTTATTTACTCCGGGGTTCTGTTACTGTTATTTTTCTGTGCATGTGCTTCTGGGTATGTGGTGTGTGTATGGTGTGTGTTGTGCATTTGTGTGTGTGTCACTCGCCCCCCCTCTCCCACCCTTGTGTGCTAGGTGGCTGTACTCACCGTCATCGTCGGGTGGCCATGGCGTGGTACAACATCTGGAATACTTGCAGTTCAGGTTCCATGGCGGTCGCAGACTCATGTGTGTCCCTGGATGTCAGTGTCTCTTTTTAAATGATGTGTTTCCACCAGGCTTTTGGTGTCGTCACAACCTCTCCTGAAATCGGGGTGGTGTGCTAAGTCATAATATGGTGGGCGGATCCTTGTCTTCCACCTGGCTACAGCTGTGTACCATGATCGAACCACGCTGGCGGTTGGTGTGGTACATTGGCTGTCTACAGGAGGGATCACAGCCATGATCATAAATTGACAGTCACTACCACCACCCTGTTGGTGGTGATACTGCCACGTTAACTCTGGACCTCAGAAGACCGCCAGGGTCATAATGACCACCTATGTGTGTGGAATCTCTGCTGGCTTTTTGTACATGATTTCTTCCCCTCTATGTCCTGTGTCCATTATGCCAACAGCCACTGGGGTTTAAGGACATGCACACACACACCCAACCCCCTCCCATTGTGGTAGGTGAAACATAGAAGACAGGAGTTTAGGACCAAAGGAGATATAGCATAAAAATGACTAGAAGCATATACAATTTAGTTGTACAAGAAAAACAATATAATTAATCACTGCTTTTATTCACATAAATCCAAACAATAACCATATTCATCTACTGACACACAATAATTTCCTTTCCCTAGAACAATGCTACTATGCAGAGGCATTCTCTCGACTTCTCTGTTATTCTTACCTATAGTAGGAATTCTGTAACTTATCAAAGAAACTAAAAAACCCAAATGCACCTCCAGAAGGAAGGAGCCCTGAATCAGGATTCCATTATATGGTAACGAACACAGGACAGCAATGCCAGGTGTATAATATCAACCTCTAATAATATAACATGCATCAGAAAAATCCATATTCACACCTTTGGTCAGCTTGGTGCTGAGCAACAGATGCTTATTGCTACCCATCTCAATAGTATGCATTTGATTGACCTCAGAAGGATGAAATAATCAATGGACACATCTATATTTTAATCTGTGAACAGGAGATCAAATGGAAGTACCAATGCGCCCACAAAGGCAAGACTGGTAACTATTATGACATTGACTCATAAAGCAGCCATAAATAGCCCTTAAACAGCAACTGTCAGGCATGATGTTTTTACAGGAATGCAGGGATTCTTTCTGACTAAGCGCTGTGGCCACAATTTGCCAAATGCATACTTGCTGGACCCTATCCCTTCAAATAACCTCCCAAAACAAAATAAATCACACAGGCATGTGTCTGTCAACTGGCCTGCAGTAGTGTTTGAAGGAACGAAAGGGATTTAAAAAGTGCAAACTTCAACACCATTAGCATGAATCCTCTAAGGACACCCACCAGTAATTAAACTTTCTGAAAGAAGCACAGAAGAACACACGATTTGGAATGGTGCACCCAACCATTAAGAATCCAAAATATTGAATATCTTGAAGTTTTGTTTTATTAAGTTCCTTTATTTCAACAGCAAAAACAATAACCAACACATTTTGTTGAATTAACTTGAACTTCCTCTGGTATGTAAACAATACATATAAGAACACAAAAATGAAAAGCACTTTCATAGTCCTTGTACATAACTAATCATACACCATTTATGAAAAATCAATCCAAGGACACACATCAAACCAACTCCATCACCATTAAAAACATTTTTAAATTAATTCTATTAGTAATATCAAAAATTGACTTCACAAAGAGATGACTTCAACATCAACCAAACATGATGTCATAATTTCACAACCAATCGTGACGATCGAAAAGCATGTTAAGATGAAAACAATACCCCAAAAATGAGAAGTCTAATAGGCTTTGTGCCCTAAAGGCAAAGACAATAGGAGGAGGTGGAGGCAGAGCACAGCGGCGGAACAGGCAGGCAGGCTCCAGGAGGAGCAAAGTGGTACAGCTGAGAAGCGCCGTGAAAGGATGCTGCAAGTCACAGGGAGCCTGTTGCTCCTTCCTCCCGCTTCCATCCCCAGGAAGTGAAAAAGACACGAAAAAGACTCCACAAGTCGCGACGCCGCAAGACACCCACTCCCACTCCTGCTCAGGAAGTGTAAAGTAAAGCGGCAGTGCCGTGGAAAATACGCAGTGAATCGTGGCAGCAGCAGCAGCAGCAGCAGCGGCAGTGCCGTGAAAAAGACGCAGAGGGACGCGGCTGGGAAGGTCGGTCGCCCCCTTCTCCTGCTCCAGGAAAAAACAAAGCAGCAGTAGTGGGAGCGGCTGCGCAAAAACGCGCGAGTAGCTGTGGGAAGGACTCTCACCCCTTTCTCCCTCTCCTACTCCTTGTCCAGGGAGAATTTGGGAGTTTTGGCAGCGAGAAAGGTGGCGAGAAAGAGGAAAGAAGAAGAGAGACCCCTATGAATATTCAAGGAAAGTGCCTGAACAGCATTGAGGAAGCATCTAGAAGCCAGCTGTGCAGAGGATACAGGTCAGCAGGTCATGAAGAACAGTGGCAGTTGAGAGCTGGTTGAGTCGGGAATTGAGGGGAGCCTGTTTTCTGACATTAAGGTACTTCGGTTTGTTGCTGGCTCCACTCTCATTACTCCTTTCCTCTGGCCTGGCTTTGTTTTGCTTCGCTCTGCTCTTCCCTGTTTTGTTGAGCCACAGCCTGTCTGCAATTGTTACAGAATGGGTGCCTGAGGTCTGTGGACTGTGGACTGTTTGTGGATCCAGACTCTTCGAGACCCAGAGGATGCCCTTATTTTAGAGTGAATCAGAAGGGCGCAGCAGGAAAAATCGTATCCAGTTTCATACTAGGTCCTGGTGGATCGCTAAACAATTTTCTTGATTAAAAAAATGCCCTGCTGGGAGAGTGGATTCAGGATTAAAGTAGAACAAAGTAGAAAAGGAGTAAAAGGATCGGAATTCATAAAAATAACTTCTAAACGCATGAGAAGGAGTAGGTCATTCCTTAGTCGGGCCTGTCAAAAAATTAAATCGAACCCCTCAAGAAATAAGGGTGTTAGCACCTAAAGGCAAAAGGTTTGAACTCCATCCTCCCATTTCTCCAAAAGGACCCATGTGAGAAATTGGCGGTCAAGGTGGGAAATTCATCCGGTACCAACAATAATACCTCTAAAGGTTCAGCTCAGGATAATGGCTTAAATTATATGATGGATGAGAACACTACTGTCAGTGGGGGTTAGTTATTGTCTCCGCCTCCCCCCTCCTGAGTTGGGCCAATCAAGCCAAAATTATGGAATTCACGCTCACCGATAAGGATCCGGATGAGGTGCCTAGCTGCAGAATTGTCCCTCCATCCACCCCAATAACGCCCATAGTAGCGTAATCTAAATACTGGTTCCCCGATGCTAAAACCTTTCGTTTGTACTCCCTCGGACCACTTTTTTTTGTATATAAGATCTTCAGAAACACCGGATATGGTGTGTGTAGGGAACTTTTCCCACTGTACACCAGATCAACACATAGGCCCTCATTACAACCCTGGCGGTCGGTGATAAAGTGGTGGTAATACCGCCAACAGGCTGGCGGTAAATAATGCCAAATTATGACCATGGCAGACAAAACTCAGACAGACAGCCACTTCACCACACCGACCACCAGGACGGAATCAACAGGCACCATGGCTGTAGCTGCCTACAGCCAGGCAGAAGACAATGTTCCGCCCACTGTATTAAGACACAGGAAACCGCCACCTTTTCCAGGGCGGTACCAACGACATCAAAAGCTTGGCGGAAACATTGCACAGAAGGGAAAAGACTCACCATTGGAGAGTCGAGGAAGAACCACGCCGCCATAGAGCACGAACTGCAGATCTTCCCCATGATTTTCTACGTCCTGCTCCACCACGAACACCAATGACGGCGAAGACGACCACGGTGAGAACAGCCTCCTAGCACAAGGGGAGGGGGGGAGAAAAAAGAGAGTGACACACGCCACATGCAACACTCCCACATCCACCCCCAACACCAAACACACAAGCAGATGCAGTAACATAACATATTCAGCCCGTACCACTCAGGAATAATGCAAGGACCATAGGAATAGATGTAAGTGAGTGTAATAATATAAATAAAGTAGAAATACAAAAATGCAATTGAAAAGTATATAGATATGTACAAACAAGGGACACTGCCTAGTCCTCAATGTGTGTGGGCCACTGGGCCAAGGCCCCACATGACTCCTGCAACAACACGAAGAGAACACTGCAGGGGCATCCGTTCGAAAATAGGCAGGCACCTCAGGGGGACAGGGAATGGGGGCACCTCAGCCGGCAGATGGAACAACACTACTGGTCCTGGAGGGGGCAACATGCCCTGTGCTAGGTCCTGGGGAGTGCAAGGCCACAGTCTCTCAGGTGGGTGACTTGCCCACATGCTCTGGAGGAGGCAACATGCCCTGTGCTTGGTCCTGGGGAGTGCAAGGCCACAGTCTCTCAGGTGGGTGACTTGCCCACTGGCTCTGGAGGGGGCAACATGCCCTGTGCTTGGTCCTGGGGAGTGCAAGGCCACAGTCTCTCAGGTGGGTGACTTGCCCAAGTCCTCTGGAAGGGGCAACATGCCCTGTACTTGGTCCTGGGGAGTTCAAGGCCACAGTCTCTCAGGTGGGTGACTTGCCCACTGGCTCTAGAGAGGGCAACATGCCTTGTGCTTGGTCCTGGAGAATGCAAGGTCACAGTCTCTCAGGTGGGCATCATACCCACAGGATTTGGAAGGGCAGGCCGCACAACAGGCCATGGACACAGGCTACACACTGTCCGCCGGCTGTGACAGCTTCTCAGTGGTGGTGATGCTGATGTTGCCGCTGGTGGTAGGGGAAGGTCCTGCCCAACCCCTGCATCCTCGGATGGCTGCCCACTGGTGGTGCTGCTGCTGGTGGTTGTGGGGGGGAAGCTCAAGCCCATCACCTGCAGCCTCAGACGGCTGCCCACTGGTGGTGGTGGTGCTGTTGCTGATGGTGGTTGTGTGGGGAAGCTCCTGCCCATCCCCTGCAGCCCCAGATGGCTGCACCACCATGGTTGGTGGTGGAGGTTCCAACTGAGTCCCAGCACCAGGGCCCTTGTCCTTTCTGCCTTTGGGTGCAGGCCCCTTGCCCTTCTTGGCAGAAGCTGGGGATGGCTCTTTGCTCTTCTTGGCAGCAGCTGGGGATGGCTCCTGCTCTTCTTGGGAGCAGCTGGGGATGGCTCCTTGCCCCTCCTGGCAGCACTTGGGGTAGGCACACTTTCCGTGTGGCTGCCTTGTGCCAAGAATCATTTCCCACCACGAGTTGTTGTGGACACTATTGGGCCCGTGGACTGGGTGGCTGAGGTCCTTGCCTGGGTTTTACACACCCTGGCCAGACATGAAGGATGGTGGGGAGGGGTAGGGAAGAGGTCAATGGTGGAGAGGAAAAGCTGCTTAGGAACATTGGGGAGGGGAGAGGGAGAAGGTCTGGGAGTGGCGGAAGAGGAAGTGGTTGTAGGAGGTGTCTGTCTGCTGTGTTTGGGTGCAGGTGCATGGGCTGGATGCTGTTGTGAGGTGGATGGTTGTTGGGTGTCTGAGTGCTTGCGTTTGTGTACTTTGGGAGGGGGCACAGACACCGTGGGAGAGGACACAGGGGACGTGTGCATGGCTGTTGGGGTGGTGACTGCCAGTGAGATGTGTGTTCTGATAGGTGTGCTGGTGATGGCGGTAGTGGAGGAGGATGTAGTGCATGCAGGTGTGAGTGTAGACGCCACTGGGAGGGAGTGGAGGAAGAGGAGGAGGGGGCCCCATTGGAGGCAGTGGATGTTGGTATGTTTGCTTCTGGATGGTGTTTGTGTGAGTGCCTATGGGGAGAAGTGGGGTGCCTGCGTTTGCCTGTGCCACTCTTGGGTGTTGTCCTGTATGCATTCTCATCTGCCTGTGTGCTTGGGATGGGTTGGGGTTGAGGGGAATGGGATTGTGTAGAGGAAGTTGGAGGGTGGAAACAGGGACAATGGCTGCCATCAGAGAGGAGGCCAGAGCCTGGATTGATCTCTGTTAGGCCGCCAAACCAGTGTGAATGACCTCCAGAAATGCATTAGATTGTTGCATTTGGGCTGCCAGCCCCTGGATGGCATTCACAATGGTTGACTGCCCAACAGAGATGGATTGCAGGAGGTCAATAGCCTCCTCACTCAGTCCAGCAGGCTAACTGGGGCAGGGCCTGAGGTGCCTGGGGCAAAGGAGATGCCCAGCTCCTGGGTGAGCGGGCACGGACAACTCACTAATGGGAGGGCGGTGCTGGTAGGGGGTGGCGGCTGTAGCTGGGGTGGGCACAGAGGTGCAGAGCCTCTGCAGTGGTGCTCCCCTGGCCCTCCGTCCCTCTGGTTCCCTCACCGTTGGTGGACTCTGCCTCCTGGGTCCTGTGGGATGCAGCTCCCTCCCTCGCCAGTGCCTCCGCTCTTACGCCAAATGATGCCAATGCACATAAAGGCAGGATGACAAAACAAAAAGGGGGGAGACAAAGGATACATTGGGTCAGTGGCTGCACCAACACCACTGTTGGTGTACACAGCACCCTCACACACAGGGAACAACCCTACGCAATATGCAATGCACTACCAGTAACAATGCTAGTCACCAGGGCTTGTGGAGGGACACATACCGGCAACTGCAGCACACCTGGGACCCACACAGCCCTGCCCAGTAGTGGATGCCAACTACCTAGAATGGAGCAATTTCACATCAGAACCCTGCACAACATGGGACCTACTCTGCAATGTCAGGCCTGGCCTCGGAGCACCCACAGGCACACATCCCCCACCTGGATACCACCCCACCAGGGGTAAGCAGTAATGATGGGCACTGTACTCACCCCCTTGTTGCTGCTGTGACGCTCCCAAGCGCCCATCCAGCTCCGGATAGACCACCGCCAGTATGCAGGCCATCAGGGGGGGTTGGATTCAACGGGCACCCCTTCCTTGTTGAAAGGCCATCCCCAGCTGGGCCTCCACCATCTTCCATTCCCAGCGTCTCAGGTCCTCCATCCGTTTCCGACAGTGGGTGCTCCGCCTGCCATAGAACCACACTGTCACATGTCCATGGCGATGGCACGCCATATACCCTTCTTTTGATGGCGCTGACCTGCAGAGGAAAGATACACAGGGAAAGGGTTTATTTAGACCGTCCTGCCTGTTACATTCATGGCTCACCTTAGCCCTTCCCATCCCCTTACGCTTACATGGTGCATGCGGCCCAGGGCCCATCCACCAATGCCCCCTAAACAAGGCCTTTACACACCACTCCATGCATTCATGCCCCATGCATCGTGCTCACAGTGTACTCACCTGTTGGTCTGGAGGCCCATACAGCAGTCCGTACTGGGGTAGGACCCCATCCACTAGTCTCTCCAACTCCGACAAGGTGAAGCAGTGGCCCTTTCCCCAGTCACACAGGCCATGGTAGTTTTCAGGCACAGGTCACAGCAGCACATGCAGTGTAGGTCCTCTCCTGTTGAAGGTCAGGTAGCAAGTAAGTGAACAGATAGAAAATGGGGGTGACGTCCGCAGCAGTGCATACCGTCACTGCCAGCATACATCATCATTGGCCACTGTAGCCCACAGGGCTCAATAATAACCAATGAGGACTTGCACGGCGGTTCCTGACCTCCTCCCGCAACGTCACACAACGTCAGCAGAATTACCTCACTTCCACCTTTCCCTCCATACAGGATGCAGGACAGGCGGATGCCATTTCGGGGGTAGGCCATGGATCATAACTGCATCACAGATCACAATTGTACATTCAGGACATATGCCACTAATATATTAACATATCACATCATGCATTGAACTGCAGTGGCCACAATGTACATATTATAACCTGCTCCTCACTCTTTTGCCCCATAGAGCGCAACCGCTGAGGATGAATCGAAGATGGGGTCATCCCCCGTGTACAGACCCCTGGTGGAATAGGCAACAATGGAGGACAGGCACATTATCCTCACCTACAGACTTGACAGGGCCACAATCACAGAGCTGTGTGCCAAACTGGAGCCTGACCTGATATCTGCTATCCGTCACCCCACTGGGATTCCTCCTCTTGGACAAGTGCTAACTGTACTCCATTTCTAGACAACTGGTTCTTTCCAAGTGACAGTGGGCTTGGCAGCAGGAATGTCACAGCAAATTTTCTAAATAGGTCTGGCCAGAGTGTTGGCTGTGCTGATAAAACACATGTGCAGCTGCATTGTTTTCCCCCAAGTGGAGGATTTGGCCCCAGTGAAGGCTGACTTCTATGCAATGGGTGCAAAGGGACATATCCCCAACATCATTAGGGCGATTGATGGAACACATATTGCATTTGTCCCCCCCAACCATCAAAATGAACAGGTTTTCAAAAATCAAAAAAGTTTTCACTCGATGAATGTGCAGATGGTGTGTTTGGCAGACCAGTACATCTCCCATGTCAATGCTAAGTATCCAGACTCGGTGCATGATGCTTTTCTCCTGAGGAATAGCAGCATCCTAAATGTGATGGCCCAACTACAGAGACAAAGGGTGTGGCTAATAGGTGAGCCCTGGTTCCCACCCGGTTGATGTTGGTGTATGGGTTTGGTGTGGGCCATAAGGTTTAGTGTGTGGCTAACAGTTGTCCCTCGATATTTGCAGGTGACTCTGGTTACCCCTGCCTCTTATGGCTACTGACTCCTGTGAAGAATCCCAGGACAAGGGCAGAGGAACGTTACAATGAGGCACATAGGTGAACAAGAAGGATAATTGAACGTATCTTTGGCCTCCTGAAGGCCAGGTTTCACTGCCTCATCTAACAGGTGGATCCCTGTGCCACTCATGCAAGAAGGTCTGACATATAATCGTGGCATGCTGCATGTTGCACAACCTTACCTTGAGACGGCATGTGCCTTTTCTGCAGGAGGAGGAGCCTGGAGATGGCCGTGTGGCAGCAGTGGACCCTGTGGACAGTGAAGATGAGGAGACAGAGGATGAGGACAACAGAATTGCAGTGATTAGACAATACTTCCAATGACACACAGGTAAGATAGTGTAACTTCACATTTCATTGAAAGTTTTTGGTTTGACATTGTCACAGGCAGGCTGTGATTTCCTACTTCTATGCCCACTCACTGCACCCTTTGGAAACTCTTTTTGCAGATGTTGGTGCCCCACTATCACTTCTGGTGTGTTCACTGCAGCCAACTTCATGTCTTTCCTATGTATACATTACTGTACAGTTGAATTGCAATGTTTAAACCTTGTTAAATGAATAAATACTTAAATCAATGGACATTCTTCATACTTGTATTTTTTCAAAGGGTGTTTATTGCAGTGCTCTGAAGAAAAGGGGGAAGTGCAATGGGCTGGGGTGATGATGAGGAACGTCCAGGGTAGAGTACAGACTATTTGTAGCACAGGTGCATTGTCCAAAAGGGCATAGAAAGGGGAGCAATGGCAGTTCAAGGTGGGCAGGGTGACAGAGTGGGACACAAGGGTGACATTCAGGAGAGTCTTATTTCCTGGTGGGGGTTTTGGTAATAGTCTCTGGCTTCTGCCTGGATCGCAGGGAACGTTTACGGGGTGGTTCTCCTTCTGCAGGGTGAGGGGTGCTGGTGGCATGTTGGTCCTGTGGTGGGGCCTCCTGTCCACTAGCCGCAGCAGAGGTGGAGGGCTGCTCAGTAGTCTGGCTAGGGGCATGGGCCTGCTGGAGTGACACTACCTCCCTCATAATGTTGGCCATGTCTGCCAGTACCCCTGTAATGGAGACCAGGGTGGTGTTAATGGACTTCAGGTCCTCCTTCATCCCCTGGTACTGTCCCTCCTGCAGCCGCATGTTCTTCTGCATCTTGTCCAGGATCTGACCCAGTGTATCCTGGGACTGTTGGCATGCTGCCAGGATTGTGGTGAGTGCCTCATTGAGAGTCGGTTCCCTGGGTCTGTCCTACCCCTGGTGCAGAGCAGTCCTCCCAGCTTTCCTGTTGTCCTGTGCCTCTGTCCCCTGAACCTTGTGCCCACTGCCACTGACCCCAGGTACCTGATTGTCTTGGGTTTGTGGTGTGCCTTGGGGTCCCTGTAGTGGTGGATGCACTGCTGATTGACGTGTCCTGGGGACAGAGTTATGGGTCTGCTGGGTGGGTGCTGTGGTGGTGTTTCCTGACGGGGGAGGCTCTGTGGTGGTGTGGGACTGTACCTGGGTAACTGACAGTCCGTAGGTCCCTGATGGGCCAGGTTGGACATCCAGATCCAGGCGAGCAAAGTCGCTGTCATCACTGTGGGCCTCTTCTCTGGGGGACTGGATGTTGCTGGCACCTCTTCGCCGGTGACATTGGCTGGGATACCTGTGGGGATGTAAATGCAGTGTTGTTATTTCTGTGTGTGACATATTGTACAAGGGTGGGTTGCCCTCTATGGTTGTTATTGCCCTGGAAGCTTTCACTTGTGTGAGTTGTTATGTGGTGGGCTAGCTGACTGTCTCTAGTGTGCATGCTTTAGTGATAGATGTCCATGCAGGTATGTGAGTGGTATCCATGCATTGGTGGTGCATGCTGGGCTTGGCATTGGGATGAGTGGGTTGTGATGGTGGGGTGTGTGGGAGGTGGTGTGGTCCTGGGAGTGAGGGTGGGGTGGGGTGGAGGTATGTGATGGCATGTAGGTAGGGGGGTGATAGTAATAGAGAGTTGACTTACTAGAATCCAGTCCTCCTGCTACTCCTGCCAGGCCCTAAGGATGCATGATTGCCAAGACTTGCTCCTCCCATATTGTTAGTTGTGGGGGAGGAGGTGGTGGTCCACCGCCAGTCCCCTGTACTACGAGCTGGTGTCTTGCTACAATGGAACGCACCTTCCCCCGTAGGTCGTTCCACCTCTTCCTGATGTCATCCCTTGTTCTGGTGTGCTGTCCCACGGCATTTACCCTGTCCACGATCCTCTGCCATAGCTCCATCTTCCTAACAATGGATATCTGCTGCACCTATGATCCAAATAGCTGTGGCTCTCCCCGGATGATTTCCTGCACCATGACCCTTAGCTTCTCCACAGAGAATCTGGGGTGTTGATGTGCTGCCATGGGTGTAGTGTGAGTGGTGTGGGTGAGGGTGTTGGGGAGATGTGTTGGGGTGTGTAATGTAAGGTGGGTGGGTGGTATATTGGTGAGGGTGGTATGTGGCTCTGGTTGTGTGGGTGCTCTTGCTGCCTCTCTCTGTTGGCAATGGCTTGTAGTCGTAAACTGTGAGAAAGTAGTCTCTTTCTAGCATGGTTACCCCAACTTTTGGCCTGTTTGTGAGTGTGTGCCAGTGTGTTTTTACTGTGTCACTAGGATCCTGCTAGCCAGGACCCCAGTGCTCATAGATAAAAACCTATATGTCAGTATGTTTTGCTTCTGTCACTGAGGCTCTGCTAATCAGAACCTCAGTACTTATGCTCTCTCTGCTTTTAAATTTGTCACTGTAGGCCAGTGACTTAATTTACCAATTTCAATTGGCACACTGGACTCCCCCTTATAGGTCCCTAGTATATGGTACCTAGATACCCAGGGCATTGGGGTTCCAGGAGATCCATATGGGCTGCAGCATTTCTTTTGCCACCCATAGGGAGCTCAGACAAACCCTTACACAGGACTGCCATTGCAGCCTGCGTGAAATAGTGCACACACTATTTCACAGCCATTTTCGCTGCACTTAATTAACTTATAAGTCACCTATATGTCTAACCTTCACTTGCTGAGGGTTAGGTGCAAAGTTACTAAGGGTGAGGGCACCCTTGCGCTAGCAAATGTGCCCCTACATAGTTCAGGGCGTTGCCCCAGACTTTGTGAGTGCGGGGATGCCATTACATGCGTGCACTACATATAGGTCAATACCTATGTGTAGCTTCACAATGGTAACTCTGAATATGGCCATGTAACATGTCTAAGATCATGGAATTGTCCCCCAATTCCAAATCTGGTATTGGGGAGCCAATTCAATGCATCCTGGGGGCTCCACCATGGACCCTCACTACTGCCAAACCAGCTCTCTGAGGCTTGCACTGCAGCTACAGTTGCTGCCACCTCACAGACAGGGTTCTCCCCACCTGGGGTCTGGGCAGTCCAGTCACAGGAAGGCAGAACAAAGCATTTTCTCTGAGAGCAGGGTGTAACACCCTCTCCCTTTGGAAATAGGTGTTACAGGCTGGGGAGGGGTAGCCTCCCCAGCCTCTGGAAATGCTTTGAAGGGCACAGGTGGTGCCCTCCTTGCATAAGCCAGTCTACATTGGTTAAGGGACCCCTTCTCCCCTGGTCTGGCGGAAACCTGGACAAAGGAAAGGGTAGTGACCACTCCCCTGTCCATCACCACACCAAGAGTGGTGCCCAGAGCTCCTCCAGTGTGTCCCAGACTTCAGCCATCTTGCTTTGCAAGGTGTGGGGGCACTCTGGAGGGCTCTGAGTGGCCAGTGCCAGCAGGTGACATCAGAGACCCCTCCTGATAGGTCCATACCTGATAAGGTAGCCAATCCCCTTCTCATTACTATTTTGGGTCTCTCCTGTGGGTTCTCTTCATATTCTTCTTTCAAGTTTCCTTCAGGAATCCTCTGCAACAACTTCAGACTCTTCTGACCTCAAATCAACTGCAGCCTGCTCCAAGAAACGCTGTAACTGCAACAAAGTGTCTACCAGAGACACCTTTCTTCAGCAACCTCAGTTCCAAGTCAGCAACTGCAACAGTTTCCATGGTGTGCATGCTCTGGGGACTCCCTGTCTTCATCCTGCACCAGAAGGACCAAAGAAATCTCCCGTGGAGTGACGGAGTCACTCCTCTGCTCCAAGCAGCCACCTTCCAAGGCGATGACCAGTGCCCTGGGACTCCTCTCACGGTGACGAGCATACTCCTAAGGACACAGAGGGTGGACATCCTCGACATAGACTGTTCTGAGGTCCTGCTGTTCAATTTGGAGGAGGTAAGACCTTGCCTTTCCCGAGAACGACGGTAACTCTTTGAATTGTGTCTTCTTCGTCTCCTGAGCTCTCTGTGCACACTTTGCAAAATTCCTTTGTGCACCTCCTGGCCCAGGTCCCCAGCACTCCACCCTGCAATGCTCAACTCGCTGAGTTGTTCTCCAGTGGCGTGGGACCTTCTTTTGTTGTCGTGCATCAACCGCATTGTGCACCTCCTTTGGACCTGGATCATGAGGCTTCTGGGGGTGCTGGCCGGCATCCTGAGGGCTCTCTAAAGTGGTAAAAGCCCCCTCTTCTTCCCCACACAGAGTTGAGGCCCCCAGGTCCCTCCTGGGTCCATCCAGGGTCATTTTGATGACAAATGCACTTTTGCCGTAGCCACGGCTTGTTGGCACCTTCAAACACGAAATCTCATTTGCAATGATCTTCACGCCGTGGGGCATCTTTTGCATCATGCAGGAACCCGCTGGCATCTTCCTAAGGTGCATTTCTGCAGTCTTTGACTAACTGGGGACTCTTCTTTTGCACCCTCTTCTGGGTTGGCAGGGGCTCCTGTCCTTCCTGGAACTTTTTTTGACTTCTGGACTTGGTCCCCTTCCTTTGCAGGTCTTCAGGTACAACAATCCAGCAGTTGTTCTTTGCAGACTTGGTTGGCTGCTGCAAAGTCCAAAAAATGAGGTGTAGTGTGTCCTAAGGAAACTTGTAGTAATTTATTCCAGCTTTTCTGGGCTCTGGGGTGGGGTAATTTACTTACTGTTACTGTATTCTTACTCTCCCAGCGATTCTGTACACACTACACTTGTCTAGGCGGCAATTCGTGATTAAAATTCCACTTTTTTAGTATATGGTTTGTGTTGCCGCTAGACCTATTTTCTCCCATTGAATTCTATGGGATTTCCTCCTGATTGCATTGTTCTGTGACTATATAATGTCTAATTTTGGTGTCTAGTGTATGTATTGTGTATAATACTTTCCTACAGAAGGAGTATTGTCTCTAAGATATTTTTGGTACTGTGTCACCCAAATCAATACCTTTATTTTTTGTAACACTGAGGCCCGTATTTATACTTTTTTTAGCGCCGCATTTGCGCCGCTTTTTGGCGCAAAACGGCGCAAACCTACAAAATACAAAGGCATTTTGCAAGTTTGCGCCGTTTTTGCGTCAACAAATGACGCAAATGCGGCGCAAAAAAAGTATAAATACGGGCCTGAGTATTGTCTTTACTTGTGTATAAGTACTGTGTAACTATAAGTGGCATTGCATGAGCTTTACATGTCTCCTAGTTCAGCCTACGCTGCTCTGCTATAGCTACATCTATCAGCCTAAGCTGCTAGAACACTAATACATTTCACTAATAAGGGATAACTGGAGTTGGTATAAAGTGTAAGTACCCAAGGTACCCATTACAAACCAGGACAGCCTCCTACATAAAGGGTTGTGGGTAATGTGTGTGTGTGTTTTATAGTGGTGTGGGTGTGTGGGTGTGATGTGTGTATGGGTGTCAGGTGTGTGTAGTTTGAATTGTCCAATGTGGTGTTGTTTTGTATGTATGTGTGTATTTTGAGCGCAGCGGTATGTACCGCCAATGGTTTACTGCCATTGAATGTCCGTCGTTTTGACTTATGGGTCATAATGTTGTGGGCGTAGTTCTGTTGGCATAATGGTGTGGGTTTTGATACTGCTAGTTTATCACTGACCTTTGGTCTGGCAGACTTGTGTCTGTGTCTGAATAGTGACGGATTGGTATGTGTGTCATAATATGATAAACGGATATCCGCTGTGACAGTGGTATGTTGGCGGCAGTCAGCATGGCGGCAAGTGGGATTAACGCCAATGTCATAATGAGGGCCATAGTCCTTTCTAAATCCTTTAAGTGCCTTAAAAGAATTATTTTTTCTATTTTGGAACTCCTTGAAAAATCCATATAAAATTCTGATCACACTCAAGATATTCCTGTTTCCATTCTAAAGATTTTATCAGTAAAACAAAATGTGAGCCACCCTCCTGATGAGTCAGCCAAGACAACCGTAAAGGAGATATGTCAAGGTCTGAGACTAAATACAAATTGTACCTCTTTGCAGGCCCCAACTGCTGGAGATTTGACAAACATAGGTGATGTGTCCACCCACTCCAACTGGATAAAGCAGTTTCAACACTAGCAAATCTGGCCTTCCAAGAGAATGAGGTATATTCTCTCGACAACCTCTTTTCCAGCATTAGTTCAGCGTGCTATATTCCACAATTGGTCCATAATGTTCAGAAAAAGGAACCCGCTCTAAATCCTTGATCGGCTCCATATCCAATCTTCCTTTCCAAAGATCATTTATCCTTAAAGTCGATGGCACGAAATCAAATCGAGATGGAGAAGCAAATTAACTAAAACAAGAGGGAAAAAGGCGGGGAAAAAAAAGAACCGGTGAATCTCTAAAAAGAAGGCAAGGAAGGTTAAGTTTGAGAAAAGGGAGCAGGTGGAATCTACAGACGCGTTGGAACAGGTCCCCTCATTGGAGAACTTCCAGGTCAGGACTGAGGAGGCATCTCCTGTTTTACTGCAAAGGCCAGATATGGGTTCACCGCGAGATCACGAACAGACAGATTTTCCGGTGATCCCTAATTCCACATTTGATTCCATTGATATAATCCCGCCTGACACCGCCCCATTAAGAGCTACGGACATCTGCTCTAGATTAGTTACTCTGAATGTGGGAGAAAAATTCAGAAGGGATAATGTCCTTATTGGGCATATGGAGTTACCGGACAGCTTGGAGTTCTTGACTATATTTGGCTCTAATATAGGTCTAAATCGTTCCTTTCTACTGTTGTGCTTTTTAGAAATAGAGAAACTAAAATTAATTGAGAGTATCGATATTGTGGGGGTCTTTCTTGACCACAGTATAGGGGGGGTGTAAGGCAGAGGTATGGGCTACCTCTAAAACCATTTTGAAATTAATTTTGTTCAACTGTGCACAACTCCAATGCAGGGTTATAGATGTTATCCCAGTTTAGGATAAGTTAACGCACCTTGGCGGGCAGTAGTCTACTCATGGTCTAGACTCCACAAATAGTAATGTGAATTGGGTGGGGGAAACGTTCTATATCCCCTGGCAAAATTGTGCAAGTTTCCCTATTCCAGGGTGCAAGGGTAGTGAAGGTCTTGGTAGGTCCCAAATATCAGGACACCAGTCCTTATCATGAAAACTGGAATTGGTTAGCGGGGCCCTGAACAGGTCTCAGTCGAAGGGCAAGCTGATACAGTCAAGTTACTAACACTGACCTCTCATTGGTCTCTTGGAATGCTGCAGGATTAGGGAAACATCTAAGAAAATTAAATGTAATTTGTTCATTGAACATCGACCTGATATGCATTTAAGAGACCTGGTGTTTAAATGACTTCTCATGCCTGGGTTACACAGTTTTAAGTAAAAAGGGGTATAGCTATGCTTTTAAACTATAGATATAACTGGGAATTTGATAGCCTCCCTGTGACTACAAATGTTTTCCAAATAGTTCAAGTACATGTTAGTGGGGAGAAGGGTAGGAAATTCCCCTTGATTGTGGTAAATGCATACATCCCCCCTGAAAAGGAATTTGACACTATTCTTCAATAGTTGCATAATCAATTTTTAGATTTTTAGGAAATTCTGTCGACTTAATTATAATGGGGGGTTTATATTGCAAAATCTCAAATTACTAACTCCACATCTCTTGTGACCCAGATAAGGGCATAGAGCTGAATATTACACCTATCGTATTTCCTCCCGGAATTAGAACAGACAAAAGAGGACTAATCTTATTGAAAGGTCTAAGGTCCTGTAGCAATATTATACTGAATGGGCTTTTCTGTTCGGACTCGCCCGCAGCTTACACTCACAAGTCCCTCAAGAATAATTCCATTATAGACTATATTTCTACTTCGTACAATATCGCTCAAAGAGTCAAGGATGTGGAAATAATAGATATCCAGTATGCAGTTAGGGGCAGTAGATCCTTGGTCTATAAAAGATGTAAACCTTAGAATTAATGGGAAAAATAGGAGAATGTTTTGGTCGACAGCTAAAATAACATCAATAAAGCCATTGTTGGAAAATATTGTGGGAAGCATGGAGGTTTAGGGGAAAGATGCCTTAACATCTTTTCCCAATTTAATGAGACACATTATTACATGTAATCAGCCTGAGTGTAGTATAACTGGAATCAAAAAAGCTCAGCTGCCCATTATGAATCTGAATAGAGAAATTAACAAGTTAGTAAGGTGACAGCTGGAGCGTAAGACTATGGAAATGAGTAGGAAAATATCTCTACTTAAGAGAAGAAGACAGCATCTGAAACTGGATACCCGAAGGAAAGAAGCGGATCACAAGTGGATCGCACTGAGGGAAGCAGCTGCAAAGGGAAACCCTAGCAAATTTTGGGCTATCATCTCAGAGGGGTGCAGAAACTGTAAAGCCCTTCCCCCCCCCTGATTGCAGAGGAAGACTGGAAGCTGTATATCCAGGTCCTTTATACTGAAAACCGGGTTGTTGACCCTGAGAGAGGTGATAGTATTAAACGAAGGGGGAGAAATGGATCATACAGATGCACCTACCGTGGCTGAATTAGAGGGGATTATAATTTCAATGCGCTGATTGGTCGTCATGGGCCATGACGGGATTCCGATGACTAATTGAAAGGGAGCCTTCGCTTTTGGCAAGACTTCCTCACCCAGTATTTTGCACCTGCTATGCTCAAGGCAATATCCTGGAATCATGGATGGGTCGTATAATACTCCCCTTATATAAAAAAGGAGATAGAACAGCACCGTTACATTATCAACAAAATGCTTTATTAGATGCAATGGGAAAGAATTTTGCGAAAAGCATCTTATTGCAATTAACTGAATGGGTTGAGGAAAATGGTATTCTTTCATTGGAACAGGCAGGTTTCAGAAAGGCCCACAATACTTTAGATAATATTCTAATAATGCAAACAATAATTGATTGGAGAAGCCTAATAGCTATAAAGAGGGACTGAGCTAAAGGAATATCTACATATGATCTTATTAAACACGAATGTCACATCCAAACACCTCCAATCCAGGAATGGGGCAATTTATAAGTCATATGTAACAAAAGGTGTATCTTTCCTTTAATATGACAAAAAAGCCTTCCTTTTTAGGGGGGAAAAACCATATTAGAAACCACATGTTCATATCTACAACATACTGCTTAATTTATGAGAGTATGTAAAGTATTGCAGTGATCCAATCCGATAAACCAGTTTATCACGTAAATCATGGCCAAGTGGGATAGTCTTTCCAAAGTTCCAAGAGAGGGATTTTGCCTGACTATAGATGCCTATGGGGAACAAAACATAATTTTCTTTGATTCACACACAATACCTCATTGCAATACTAAACATTAAGAAAAAGTTCCACTAAAAGGTGACCCCGAATCTAAAGCATCAACTACTTCATATTAGAACTGTACCCCCGTTTTGCGACATATTTTGTTCACCACAATCAGAAATCCACATAATTTTAGATGCCGCCATGTTTAAAAATCAGCAATCATTCATCATCCCAACACAAACATTATACACATTCCTGTTCAGGTGAAACGCTTTGCATTGAACTTATGCAGACCAGTACGCCACCTATATCTCTTAGTCGCTATATTTGTGTCAGCCATACAAGTTGGACTTTCCAATGGCCGTCCGCTTTTGGAAGTGAGCCATTAATTCAAAAAACATGGTGATCATGTGTTACAACTATGCAGCCTCAGTTCTATTCAAGAAATGTATTCAAGGACTCAAGTAACATACATCTTATAAAAAAATATTATTTGCCACCATATCACTTGTAACACAATAAGGTGAAAATCTCAAGGCTGCTTTAGGACATTAATATTAGTTTGCATCACACTGACGTAAGTATTAGAGGTGGATGGAGAATTCTGCTCCGCCAGCGGAGTTCGCAGAGAGGGGGTTTCCAAAAAACTCTGCAAAGTGATGAAGAGAGGAGTTTTTTCTCTCACTCGCCAATGTTAAGTTGGTGAGCACAAGCGAGATATCTGAACACGAGCAATCGTGGTAGGCCACAACCGCTTGCGATGCAAAAGCTGCCACTCGTGTTGAGGAAGCTGCTGCCCAAGTAGAAAATCTACTTGAGTGGCAAAAAAAGGTTTGCTCCCTCTGGCGCACTGCATGATGCCATTCGCACTGATTTTACATCGCTGAAGAATCTCACACACTGAAAATCAATGCAAACAGCGTGCCTTACCCAAACTCCACCACTCCTGGACCTCACGTAGTGCTGTGGAGTTTTTTTGGCACTTTGCGGAGCTCCACGTAGCAGAACTCGATGTACTTCGCCCAGGCTTAATAAGTATACACCAGAATACATGCCAATCGCAACCAAGCGTCTGCTGTCACACAAAGTGAAGAAAAGTGGAAAGGAATCCAGACGCACATCTATACACGCCCATAATAACATTTAATCACAAAAAAATGGTGCACCAGAACACGGTGAGCCAGGGTTTTATACACATATTCCCTCACACATTTCCGGACGACATGGGTGATCGTATTAATCACCTTAAGCTGTCCAAACAAACTGTTTTACACAAACCCACATATTGCAAATCAGCAGTAAAAATTAGGCTTCCAAAACAAAAGAATAACTAAACCAGAGAGGTAGAAATTCAAGGTGGCAGTGTTTGAACGCCTTCCATAGTACTCAAATAACCAAAATGCCCCTCGCACACATTTCTCTATTGAGCAAAAAGCACGGTCCGGATTTTACAACCACATATAATGCTCTTATTCTAGGAAATAATTCAAACACAAATCCCTCAGCTTGGCTGGAACAGAAAAACAGCAACATTGGATTGCTGGCATCCCCAACGTAAACCGTATTGCCCAAATAACCAGAATACTCATCACACTCCTTCCTCTAAAGAGAGAAAATATGGTCCGATTTTAAAATCTTATTTCATATTCCACCACTCCTCCTTAAGATGGTTACATAAATTATGTGCAAATTCAGCATGTCCATTAAAAATAGAGGATGTACAAGAAGGGTCACAGTCCCTGTGACACTATGATCACTATAACATTTTGAGCATCATGGAGATGTTATCAAGGCAATGTTTGTAGTGCTTATATTTCCAAATTCTGGCCCATTGATCAAATCTGTTGTATAATTATTTGGAATGAGCTCTGAAGTTAACCAATCACATCATGATGTCACCATATGAGGACAAAAACTACCCCATGCCAAGCCTGTTCCAACTTAACAAAAAAAAAACTCATAACTGCAAATGAGTGCATCTACGTATCAAACCAAGTCTGTATAATATGCTCATAACCCGAGATTGTAAGGTCATGAAACAAACAAGTGATGAGCTTATGAGTGTACAACACTATGGAGCTATGGGATACAGGGGAAATGTTATATTCACCAAAACTCTCCCCCCTTCCATTGGTACCAGCAGTCCCAACAGCAAATGAGCTCCTAATGCAGTAGAAACCTAGAAAGTGATGGAACCCATTGTCAGTATTGTGTCCCAATGATATGGCCTTCAAATAACATATTCAATTAGACTACGTTTGTCTGAGGGTCAGTTCTCTATCAGCCTCACATTATTTTCCTGACATGATCAATCTTGTGGAACCAAAAACTTAAATAATTTGGGTGTACCCTCCTATAACGATCGGACACAGGATATCTACTATCTCCATTTTTAAGTCCTCTGTAATGCTCCGGAATCTGTAGCTTTGGACTGCGGGAAATGCTTCCAATATAAATCATATTACAACAAAAAACTATTACATAATCATGAATCGGGTAGTTACATGTTTGATTTTATGCACATGTGAAATATTATATTTAAGTTCTTTGATCTTGTTTCTAACATGCAGGCACATGTTACAATTTTTAAAAGTAAAGAATCCCTGAGGTTTATCTGGTAACCATTTCTTTCCATTGCAAAGACATCACGTAACTAGGGCATAAAAGACCCCTGAGTGTACATCCTCTCTTTTACACTACCCTGGGATTTTTACTTATTATGTCCTGCAAGCCCGGAATCTCCAGCAAGAAATTCCAGCAAAAAACGCTAGATTATCCTGTCCCTACCCGGTCTTGCTATCCTTTGCCATGAGGGTTCTCTCCCTGAGAACAGCCTGAATTCTCCTTTCTGCCACATTGAGTATTTTGGGGTCATAACCTCTATACAAGAAGTGACTATTTGCATCATCAACTTTAGCCTTAAAGTTCTCATCCTCACAGCAGTTCTGCCTTATGAGGACCATCTCACCAAACTGTATATTTTTAATTATAGATTGGGCATGGGCACTTGGAATGTGCAGGATTCCCTTACATGCTGTTTGAATGCTAAACAGTGTACTCTGAATGACCCTTCCTCATTTACATAAAACTGTAAATCCAACAATCCAATTCTTTCCTTGTGATAACTCATAATAAATTGAACATTATAGGGGTTGTCATGTAATCAAAATAATCCTGCAATGACACAACTGTCCCAGCCCAGAGACAGATGAAATTGTCTACGTACGTCCCTCAAAACACAATGGGCCAGATGTAGCAAAATGACATTTTGCGAATTGCAAATTGCGAGTACTAGCGACTCGCAATTTGCAAGTCGCAAAATGTCATGCAGAAAGGTGTCTCAGACACCTTCTGCGAGTCGGTATTAATATTAATGAGGTGGGTCGCAAATTGCGGCCCCATACCGACTATGGGCACTCACTAACATGGAGGCCTGCTGTAGTCAGCAGGCCTCCATGTTAGCGACCTGCTTTTAAATAAAGCAGTTTTTTTTTTTTTTAAATGTAGCCCGTTTTCCCTAAGGGAAAACGAGCTGCATTTCAAAAAATCAGAAACCTTTTGTTTCGGTTTTTTCAGGGCAGGGAGTGGTCCCTGGGAATGTTTTGGGGTCCATTCACAAAGGGGAAGGGGTCCCATGGGGACCCCTTCCCGTTTGCGAATGGGTTACCATCCACTTCAAGTGGATGGTAACTGCGACTCCATTTGCGACCGCATACGCGGTCACAAATGGAATTGCATACCATTGCGAATCGCAAATAGGAAGGGAACACCCCTTCCTATTTGCGATTCGGAAATGCATTTTGCGAGTCGGATCCGACTCGCAAAATGCATTTCAACATAGCAAAGTGGCTTTTGCGAGTCGCAAACGGCGTTTTTCGCCGTTTGCGACTCGCAAAACCCTTGCTACATCTGGCCCAATATGCTCTATCCACGGGGAGGCATCTCGGCCCCAGGCATGTTCCCTCTCATACCAGCCCATAAAAAGGCCAGCATACGAGGGAGCAAACCTGGAGCCAACAGCAGTGCCCTGCAGTTAATGATACCAGAGTCCATTGTGAATAAAGTAATTTTTGGACAGAATAATATTAATCATTTCCAAAACCAGTTGGTTTTGTTCATACAGATCTGCCTCATAAGTATCCAAAAAAGATTTAACAGCAAGGAGACCAAATTTATTTTGTATACAAGTGTAAAGGCTCCTAACATCAAAGGTCATGAAGATAAGTTCTTCCGACTTTTCCAGGTGCCTAAACCTATTAAGGATATCTCATTTATCCTTTATAAAGAAAGGTAGGCTAGTAAAAAATGTCCTTAGTTTGAGGTCAACAGATTTCAAGAGTCTTTCTCCTGGAGATCCTAACGCTGAAATAATAGGCCTACCTGGGAGAGAGTTACCTTTTTTAGGCACCTTTGGTAGTATGTAGATGCCTCGGAATATTGTGTTACTGACCATCAAGTACCTGTGTTCATCATCAGATAATAAGCACATATATTTTTATTAATTTAATTTCTTATTTAATAAACACAGTGAGCTAAGGCATAGGATCACTTTTGATGCATTCACCACATTGGCGGTCATTGAATTGGTGGTCATTCAATTTCTGAAGGAAGCGCGGAATATATCGCAGCTGTATGGTCGGTGCTCATGGATGTGTGTATAAACCAGTGAATCTACAAGCTGCAGTGGGACACAAAATTGTGTACAGGCAACCATAGTCTCAGAAACACAAGGATTACTCTGGAAACTCTCTGGTGCTGTTCTGGAAGGAAGCAAGCCAAGTGTTTATAAATATGTTCATATGATGCATTTGGATAGCAGACTTTCTGGATTCCATAGCACTGTATGGATATTGGGCAGTCAGACTCACTCTCACTTGGAATGCTATGACTTCCGTATCACTACTAAGCTTACACATAAAGCATATATATTACACTGAAGTCCTAGGAAGCTGTCAATGCTATGGCACCATTATATCCTGGTCATGCATTAAAAACCTTTCCTACTCTAATGCCACAAGAATGTCCCTTTAAAACAAAACATAATGATTATTACCCGATCCTATTGTGAACACAGTGCTTGCAGAATGACTCAGGCTCTGCATCCTTCTTGCATTGTGATCAAGGAAAACTCTACACATTTAGGGGCATATTTATGCTCTGTTTTTGCCGGTTTTCCATCCCTTTTTTTTCCGCAAACCCCTCGCCCAACCCTGGAGGACACCCATGGATGGGGGGACCCATCTACGGTAAAATGAGGTAAGTAAAGGGAAGTATTTATTTTTATTTTGTAAAGTGGCATAGGGGGGCCTAACTTGCGACCCCCTACATGCAATTGTGCCCAATGGCCATTCCCAGTAGACAGTAGTCCCCTGGGCTTGGCCATTGGGCAGGGGGGCATGACTCCTGTCTTTGCTACTACAGGAGCCATTTCCATGGGGGTTGTGCATCAAAAAATGACGCTAAACAGGTTTGAGTCAATATTTTTCACTCTAACCTGACTTGCACCATTCTTTGACGCACAACCCCCATTCTTCCCTATGCCTCTGCTGCCGGGTTAGAATAATTGATTTTGATGCTAACCAGGCCGCAGCGCCGGCTAACATCATTCCATAAATAAGGTGCCCGGCTGGTGCATTTGAATGGCGTTAGCCGGCGGTTAACTTTTTGACGCAAATCTGCGCTAGCGCTGATTTGCGTCAAAAAGTATAAATATGGGTCTTATTGCTGCTATGTTGCCTGGAATGGATGCTTAGAAAGAGACTGCAGAATTCCGTTTTGAAGTTCCCCATGACGAGGGAGCAAGCTCTAGAAGCATGCAATAAAGAAACAAAGATTGGCATGCAGAAGTGAGTGATTGACATTGACAAGGTTACTGTATGTTGTGTGCATGGTACATGGCTGTGTAGAGCGTATATTATTCTGCAACTGCACATATTGCACTTATGTACCAACCTGCAATAAAATAGGGGTGCTTTGAAAAGAAATTAAAAGGGGACTTCTTGCTGAATGCTGTGAGTCATTGTGCAGGTTAGGTGCCAAATGAAACACGATCCACTTGAGAGGAAGGTCAGGATTACATTTACAATTATGGTAAAAAACTGGCTGTATAAGAAGGTCCTCAATGACGTCTGTCGTTAAACAACTTTTTATGCTTGTGCAAGTCATTGGATGGTGGCTCCAGATACCCTCTCAAATGTTTTGTTGTTGTGCTTGTGAGGGGTGCAAAGAGGAAAAATATTACTGAACGAAGAGAAAAACATGACTCAAGTCACTCAGTTCCTCGGGATGCTCAAAAGTAGTGTTGGGAGGAACTCGTGGAATTTGACTCCACAGAATTCTGCAGAGTTACATAAAAACACTGCAAGTTTCTGCAGAGTTCCAGAAATAGGCATGGTGCACTGCTCGCTTTGTGCTTTAACTGAAGTAGCACGTTCTGCTTTGAAAAAACTGAGAATGGCACCACGCGGTGTGCCAGAGGGCGCAACTGCACAAGTTGATTTTACTGCTTCTCAAGACAATTTTCCATTCAAGTGGCAGCTTTCTGACTGTGAACGCTTGTGACTGACAGTATTAGAAAAATATAATCAGATGTCCTCCTAATGACCAGAAAGCATGCAAGGGGATGCCAAATCTACCTCTCACTTGCCAACTTACCATCTTGCAGCCTCACGTGAGAAAAAATGTTGCCATGCGGTGATTTGTGGAACTTGGCTGGAAATCCAAATTAGAAGAATAAGCACGGACTATTCCCATTACTCAAAAGAGAGAAGGCCGATTCTCTGTGCTGTGATGCCCCAGACAGCATGTACTAGAAGTAAACGAGGGGTATGGTTAAAGTAACATGCCAATTGGCTGAACAACATCCCCGGGACTCACAGAGGGCATTTTTTATTTATTATTTTATAGATGCTTGATTCCGATTTTTTTTTTAATGATCGTCCTCATTTCAGGGAGCAAGCACTTAGTTCAGGCGCAGACCCACTCGAGAACCCTCTACACATCTAGTGCAAATTATAGCAATGGCCATAGAGATAGGCTTTCAAGCCCCAAAACATATTAGCCCTCTGGAGTAATCATAGGACTACTTAGGTTGTCGGACCTGTCTTTCCTTTCCATCTCAAAGAGCTATCCCATGTAGTTTCAGCTCTTTTATGTTCATTTCCCATATCTAGTTTCCCAATCCAAAAAATAGCTTTTAATCATGAGTCCATGGAGGGGTTTAAGGGATTAAGTCAATCTTTTCCTTCTGGTAAGAAGCAGCAAATAAAACAGAAGGGATGGCTGGTAGCTCTCCAGAGAGTTGTAAGTTACAGTATCAACGCTGTACAAAATCAGTACGGATTGACCCCTATTAAAACTCCGAAAATCCCCTACATGCTCTCATTATCCCAAAATTTTTAGAACGAGGCACAAAAGAAGAGCACATATTTGTTGTCTGCTTAAAGGCATCCACATCTTCTAAATGCGGGGGTCTGTTTTTTTGGTGGATCTTGCAGTCTTTTGGGGAGTCCAGAAAATCCTATTAAGTGTGAAAAAATAATTCCTTTCGAAGTTGGCTGGTCTAACGGCTTTATATAAGAGCTTAGAGGAAATATGCTACAATGATTTCATGTCTGCTCCGACATCCTGCCTCGCCAGATCGAATAGAGGGGTTGCAACTTATTCTCTTCAGCATCCACCAACATCCAGTACCATGTGGAGATCTCTTTTTTATAGCTCGTGTGTCCTCTAATCCTTGTCTTGATCTCCCAGGGCATCCTATGTCTAATTTCTTATTCAAATACCACAAAGACAATTGTATATTTACATTTTGAAAGTCGCCTCTCAGTCATGCTTGTCAATATCTCACACGATAACAGGCCTTGTGCAGTAGGAAGGTCTCCCAGACTTTTTTTCCCAGCATCCCTCAGTGGACAAATCTAACAGATACTTCGGCGTGCCTAGGGAATCCCAAATAGGGGAAGAATCTGAATAATATTTGATACCCAGGGCCCTCCTGAATTTAAACCAGAGACTAATATCAACCTTTAGGAATTTAAATCTGACCCCTTTAAAGTATTTTAGGTATCCAAACCTATATAGCAGGCCATAAGATCCTAGGACCTTAGTCAATGCCGAAAACAGCATTTGGATTTCCTAGCAGTATTTTGTGTTTTTTTAACTGAAAGGCTTCATGCTAGTTCCTCAAATCAGGAAATGCCAAAACTCTTTCTCCAGTCTATGCCTCACTTTCTTTCACACGAATCTAACTGTCCACACAGCCCATATAAAAGTTGTTCTTTTCCCCTGAATTTTGCAATTATTGATTGGTTGACTGAGAGGAGGGAAAACATGGTGGTTGCACACTAGTGGGTCGCAGTCGGTGAAGGAGGCGATGTGATGGCTGATGTGTAGTGTTTGCTTCCCCCCTTCCTCGCACTACCCTGAAGCTTTTCCTTCACCTTTGTGGCATCTCCACAATGGTGTTGTGAGCTCTGGGCACCAGTCTTTGGATGGTTTGTGGAGTGGGGGGCAGTCAGTGAGTATTCAGTGCTTTCTCTATGCCTGAGTATACATGGAGGAGTGCCATGGCCATGCAGCAGTCTACTTTGGGAGGTGGAGGCACGGGAGCTGCAGCAAGGAAGGAGGGTATTGGCTTGGGTGCTGTGTCGCATCATTGTTCCTTGCATGGAGGAACAAACAGGATGTAAGGGTAGAGGTGGTGGAAAAACTAGACCACATACCTTGCTCTCACAAGGGATTTAGAAGGAACATCAAACCAAAGAAAAAGGAGCACCGGCAGCAGTCTCTCTGTTACAGGAGCTAAAGAGAGGGGAGGCCAGTCATATGGAAGAGAGAGGACTACATTTGTGTTCCAGTTACTCCCTGCGTACTTTCCATGCAAGGATCCCTCCCAGTGTTGTCTCTAAGGTAAGATTGGACCCCACTTTGGCAATGCACTCAAACAGGAAGGCTCTAAAATCCTTGGAAAAAAGTCTATGTTTGGGGGAAGGTATTGGGGGTTCTGTCCATAGGCCCAAAAAGCTAGAAGAGGGGAGATCCACAGGCAAGTCTACTAGACATCTGGAACAGTGGGGAGAGGGAAGAAAAAAGATAGCACCTAAGTCAAAGTGACTCTGTCCCTAAATTATGTTTTTTCAAATCATGGCATCACCAGCTACCCCTTTGACTGAAGAAAGGTCCTCAATGGAGAATATCAGGGATGTAAGGCCTGAACAAGGCATACCTGATACCAATGTGCAATGTAATTCTCAAGTTAGTGACTCCTTTTAGATTGAACCCTCTTTACCCCTCAGCAATAGATACAATGACTTGGCGCTCTCGGCAGAGATTGAGGAGAGGATTGAGTCAAGGTTAGCCCCAGTTGATGAGGGACAGGGAATTTCTGCCTCCTCAACACACTGTTGGGTCATTGGTGGGGCTGAAGGCTTAATACAATCAGAGGGAGCAATAACTTTGATGTTGCTGAGCCTCAGGAATGAGGTGGAGAACAGGTTTGCAATTTCAGAGGCTAAACACAAAGTCATGCAAGACTCTTAACAATCTTTGAGCCAAAAATTATACAAAGTGACCAAATGCACTTGAGTTCTGTAGGAAGCGGTTACCCAGGATTAGTACAATATTCATGAGAAAACAACAGCCATTGATATTCTGACAAAACAAAATCAAGGGCTGAGAAAGGATTTCGAGACAGTAGAAAATCATAACCAAAGGAATACTATTCAAATCCTCAATATCCCAGAGGCAGAGGAGAAGCGTGATACGAAAAGCTACATAATATCACTTCTAAGGGATAAGGCTCATAAGGACATTCCCACAATGAACTGGAGCAAGAGATCCTGAGAGTACAAAGGGATTTATTTATGAGAAACCCTAATAGGCAAAAAACCTAGGAGGATCTTGGTTAATTTCCTCTCATATTTGGTGAAAGATCTCATGATGGAAGTACTCTCATAAATGGCCCCTTTACCAACTAGGGAAACACTTTGACTATCGGTCAGACTTGTGTAAGGCCATGGAACAATGCCAGTAGGAGCTGGGTAGAAGAATGGAGGAACTGAATACGTTTGGTGCTAAGGCTCAGGTAAAATTTCCAACCATACTCTGCATAATATGGAAAAATCAAATGTATAATTACCAAGTGTGGAGGAGGTGAATATGTTGATTGAGTCCTGTAGGATTTTGCCCTTTTGCAGGGTCATCCCCAATATTTTTTGCCTCCTGCCTCCTGTTTTTTCTGACCTGTTTCTGTTGGCTTTTGAACTCTGAGCACTTTACCACTGCTAACCCGTGCTAAAGTGCATATGCTCTCTGTTTTAAGTGTATGGTCGATTGGTTTATTCATGATTGGCATATTTGAATTACTAGTAAGTCCCTTGTAAAGTGCACTAGAGGTGCCAGGGCCTGTAAATCAAATGCTACTAGTGGACCTGCAACACTGGTTGTGCCACCCACATGAGTAGCTCTGTATTCATGTCTCAGACCTGCCACTGCAGTCTCTGTGTGTGCAGTTTTAACTGTAAATTCGACTTGGCAAGTGTACCCACTTGCCAGGCCTAAACCTTCCCTTTTCTTACATGTAAGACAATACCTAAGTTAGGCCCTAGGTAGCCTCAAGGGCAGGGTGCAGTGTATGGTTAAGGTAGGACATATAGGGCCTCAATACAACCCTAGCGGTTGGTGATAAAGCAGGGGTAATACCACCAACAGGCCGGCTGTAAAAAAAATGGAATCACGACCATGGCGGAAACTGCCAACACAAACAGCCACTTTAACAGTCCGACTGCCACGGTGGTAGCAACAAACACCACTGCAGCAACCGCCAACAGACAGACGTAAGACAATGTACCGCCCACAGTATTACAAGGCACCAATCTGCCAGCTTTTCCGGGGTGGTACCAACGCCAACAAAAGCACGGCAGACACAGTACTTGGAACAGAAACCACTCACCTCTCGACACCAACGAGGAACCAGGACACCATGGAGCCCGAGTTACAGGTGTTACCAATGTTGGTTTACCTCCTCTTCTACCAGGAACATCAAAGACGGCGGCGACGACCACGGTGAGTATTGCACCTAGCACACTTGGGAGGGGGGAGGAAAAAGATAGTGACACACACACGCAACACCCCCACACTCACCCCCAACAACACACACATAAACACATGCAGCAACATTACATTTACTCCCCGTAAGCCCCTGGAAGAATGCAAGGACTAAATGAAATGATTGTAACGAGTGTAATCATCGAAAATCCAGATAGGCCAACATAACTTTAAAAGATCAGTATATACAAATATGTACAGCAACTACACAAGTCCGAATACTGTTCCATTCAATGTCCGTGGACCAGTGGTCCCAAAAAGCATGGGCGAAGCCCACACATGACACCTGCCTCAAAACGGAGAGAACACTGCTGGGGCATCAGGTCGAAAAAAAACCAGGCACCTCAGGGGGAAGGGGAGGGGGGGGCACCTCAGCCGGATGATGGGACGACGCCACTGCTCCACGAGGGGGCTCCATGCCCACTGCTTGGTCCTGGGGAGTGCATGGCCACAGTCTCTCAAGTCTCTCAAGTGGGTGGTTTTCCCACTGATTGGTCCTGGGGAGTGCAAAGCCTCAGTCGCTCAAGTCTCTCAAGTGGGTGGTTTGTCCACTGATTGGTCCTGCGGAGTGCAAAGCCACAGTCTCACAAGTCTCTCAAGTGGGTGGTTTGCCCACTGCTTTGTCCTGGGGAGTGCAAAGCCACAGTCTCTCAAGTCTCTCAAGTGGGTGGTTTGCCCACTGATTGGTCCTGGGAAGTGCAAAGCCACAGTCTCACAAGTCTCACAGGTGAGTTGTTTGCCCACTGCTTGGTCCTGGGGAATGCAAAGCCACAGTCTCACAAGTCTCTCAAGTGCGTGGTTTGCCCACTGATTGATCCTGGGGAGTGCAATGCCACAGTCTCTCTAGTGGATATGTTCTCCACTGGTTCTGGAGGGGGCTTTGTGCCCAGAGTTCTTCACCCTGCCAAGGACTGGGGTAGTGGATGCTGTTCTCCACTGGTTCTGGAGGGGGCTTGGTGCCCAGAGTGCTTCATCCTGCCAAGGACTGGGGTAGTGGATGCTGTTCTCCACTGGTTCTGGAGCGAGCTTGGTGCCCAAAGTGCTTCACCATGCCAAGGACTGGGGTAGTGGATGCTGTTCTCCACTGGTTCTGGAAGGGGCTTTGTGCCCAGAGCGCTTCATCCTTCCAAGGACTGGGTTAGTGGATGCTTTTCTCCACTGGTTTTGGAGGGTGCCTGGTGCCCAGAGTGCTTCATCCTGCCAAGGACTGGGTTAGTGGATGCTTTTCTCCACTGGTTCTGGAGGGGGCTTGGTGCCCAGAGTGCTTTATCCTGCCAAGGACTGGTTAGTGGATGCTTTTCTCCACTGGTTCTGGAGGGGGCTTGGTCCCCAGTGTTGCAGCACCAGGGGTGTGGCAGTTCCCATTCCCTCCCCTGGGTGTCTGAGCCATGAGATTTTCCACTAATAGGTAGCATGAAACTCCATGAAGGCAGAGTCACACTCCACCTTGCGACGACTTAGGCTACAAACTGCTGGTAGTGCCAGTGCTGGTGTTGGTGCCTCATGTAGTGTGTGCAGGGTCCAGGTCGTCTTCTGCAGCCTCGGACGGCTGTCCACTGGGGATGATAATGATATCCGCTGTAGTGGCAATGGCTGGCCACGTCGTGGGGCAGGTGGCGGTGGCTGCGGCGGTGTCTGTGGTGGAGATGCTGCTGGTGGTTCCCATGGTGCAGGTGTCTGTAGTAGTGGAGGGTGACACCAGGCCGTCTCCTGCAGCCTCGGAAGGCTGCCCACTGGGGATGATGCTGGTGACTGTAGTTGTGGCCGCTGCCATGCAGGTGGCAGTTCAGATGGCGGTGCAGGTGGCAGTGCAGGTGGCGGTCGTTGCAGCGGTGCTCACCGGGGTACAGGTTGCTGGCCTGTCTTGAGAAATGGGGGTCACCAGTCCCTCACCCGGAGGCTCCATGCCCTTAGGTGACTTTCTTTTGCTCTTGTGTCCCTTCCCCACCTTGGAAATCGCTGCTGGGACCTTGGCACTGTCCTCTTAGTTTCTGGATGAGGCCTTGCTGGGTGGGTGGTGCGGCTTTTCTCTTCTGCATGCTGGCCCCTTCTTTACCTTGGCAGGTGGTGGAATAGGGTGGTCCTTGGCTCAGTAGGTGGCACACTGGCAGCCCTAATGGGTGCCCCTTTCGAGCCTTCCGGACTTGTAGGGACCACAGTGGATGACGATTTGGTGGCTGAAGTGCTGGTCTGGGCTCTAGACAACTAGGCCCAGGGAACCGACTCTTCAGGAGGCACTCACCGAGATCCTGGAAGCACATCAACATTCCCAGGAAACGATGGGCCAGATCCTGGATAATATGCAGAAGAACAGGCAGCTGCAGGGGGGACAGTACAAGGTGATCAGGGAGGATTGTCAGGCCATCAACACCACCCTGGTCTCCATAGCAGGGGTGCTGGCAGACATGGCCAACATTATGAGGGAGGCAGTCTCACACCAGCGGGCCTCTGCCACTAGCCAGTAATCTGAACTGCCTTCCACCTTTGCTGCCACTAGTGGCCAGGAGGCCCCACCACAGGACTCGCAGGCCACCAGCACCCCTCCCCCTGCAGAAGGAGAATGACCCCACAAATGTTCCCTGCGATCCAAGCAGAAGCCAGAGACTATTGATAAGATCCCCACCAGGAAATGAGACTCTCCTGATTGTTACCCTTGTGTCCCACCTTGAAAAGCCATTGCTCCCCTTCTAATGTCCCCATGGACCTGTGCTACAGACTGGAACTCTACCCTGGAATTTCCTCCATCATCACCCCATCCCATTACACTTGCCCCTCTTTGTCTTAGCACTTCAATAAACACCTTTGGAAAAAACACAAGTATGGAGTATGTCACATTTTCAAGTATGTAATCATATAAACAGGTACAAACAATGCAATGCAACTGTACAGTAAATGAGCACATAAGAAGACCTGTAGTTGGCTGCAGTGATCACACCAGGAGCTTTAGTGAGGCACCAACATCTGTAAAATAAATTGCCAAAGGGTACAGTAAGTGGGCATTGAAGTGGGAAATAATAGCATGCCAGTACCAAAGAATGACAAAATAATGACAATGAAATGTGAAGAAACACTGTCTTACCTGTATGTCATTGGAAATATTGTCGTAGCACTGCTGTTCTGTTGTCCTCATCCTCATCCTCTGCCTCCTCATCCTCACTATCCACAGGGTCCACTGCTGCCACATGGCCATCTCCAGCCTCCTCCTCCTGCAGAAAAGGCACATAGCGTCTCAGGGCAAGGTTGTGCAACATGCAGCATGCCACTATTATCTGGCAGACCTTCTTGGTTGAGTAGCACAGGGATCCACCTGTTAGATGGATGCACCAACACCTGACCTTCAGGAGGCCAGAGGTTCTTTCTATGATCCTTCTGGTTCACCCATGTGCCTCATTATAACGTTCTTCTGCCCTTGTCCTGGCATTCCTCACAGGAGTCAGAAGCCATGATAGGTTGGGGATACCAGAGTCACCTGCAAATATTGAGGGGCAACATTTAGCCACACATAATTATATACGGCCCACATCATACCCATACACCAACATACACTGGGTGGGGGCCAGGGCTCACCTATTAGCCACACCCTGTGCCCCTGTTGTTGGGCCATCACATTTGGGATTCTGCTATTCCTCAGGATAAAGGCATCATGCACTGACCCAGGATACTTAGCACTGACATGGGAGATATACTGGTCCGCCAAGCACACCATCTGTACATTCATTGAATGGAAACTCTTAAGATTTCTGCACACCTGTTCATTTTGACGGGGGACAAATGCAATATGTGTTCTATAAATCGCCCCAATTATGTTGGGGATATGTCCCACTACATAGAAGTCAGCCTTCACTGTGGCCAAATCCTCCACCTGGGGATATACAATTTAGCTGCACATGTGTTTAATCAGGGCAGACAACACTCTGGCCAGCCCTATTGAGAACATTGTCTGTGACATTCCTGCTGCCAAGCCCACTGTCACTTGGAAGGAACCAGTTGCCAGGAAATGGAACACTCATAGAACTTGCATAAGAGGGGGATCCCAGTGGGGAGACGGATAGCAGATATCCGGCCAGGCTCCAAATTGGGCCCTGTCAAGTCTATAGGTGAGTATTATATGCCTGTCCTCCATTGTGGCCAAGTCCACCAGGGGTCTGTAAACAGGGGTATGTCTCCATCTCCTATTCATCTTCAGCAGTAGCAATCTATGGTATAAAAGAGTGAGGAGGCGGTCACAAACTGATCAATGGGGCTACAACAGTACAATGCTTGTTGTCAAATTGTAATGGGTAAGTGAGAATTGTCTTGTATGTCTAAATTTAGACAGTTATACAGTAATTATCCTGGGCCTACCCCCCTACCCCAAAATGTTGTCCGCCTGCCCTGTATGGAGGTTCAGGTGGAAGTGAGGTAATTCCGCTGACGTTGTGTGCCTTTGCGGGAGGCGGTCGAGAACCGCCGTGCAACTCCTCATTGGTTAACATTGGGCCCTATAAGGGGTACAGTGGCCAATGGTAATGTACACCGGTGGTGACGGTGTGCACCTCCACGGACGTGACCGCCGTTTTCTATCTGATTCCTCATTTGCTACCTGACCTTCCATAGGAGAGGACCTACACTGCATGTGCCGCTGTGGCCTGTGTCTAGAACCTACCATGGCCCATCTGACTGGGGAAAGGGCCCCTGCCTTCACCTCAGCGGAGTTGGAGAGATTGGTGGATGAGGTCCTACCCCAGTATGGACAGCTGTATGGGCCTCCAGACCAACAGATGAATACACTGTTGGCACGATGCATGTGGCATAAATGCATGGAGTAGTGTGTGAAGGCCTTGTGCAAGGGTGGTGGGTGGATGTCCCCTGGGTCGCATACAGGTTGTATGCTGGGCCATGTGTGTGTAAATGGTGATGTGAAGGGGTATGGGTGACCATAATTGTAACAGGCAGGACTGTCTGACTGATACTATTTTCCTGTGTGTATTTCCTCTGCAAGTCAGAGCCTATCAAAATAAGGGTATATGGTGTGCCATCGCCAAGGAGGTGTGGACCCTGGGGGTCTACAGCAGGTGGAGCACCCACTGTAGGAAACGGTGGGAGTACCTTAGACGCTGGGCATGGAAGACGGCGGATGCCCAGCTGGGGATTCCCTCCTAACGGGGAGGGGTGCCTGTCGATTCCTGACCCCCTTGATGGCCTGCATACTGGCAGTGGCATACGCTACACCATCATCCACTACCAGCATCACCACCTCACCTAGCAGAACACACACCTCACTGGCAGACACCTCCACAACAGCCATGCACATGTCTCCTGTGCCCTCTCCCACTGTGTCTATCACCCCTCCTAAAGTACACAAACGCAAGCACTCAGACACCCAACAGCCATCCACCTAACTACAGCATCCAGCCCATGCACTTTTACCCAAAATCAGCAAACAGACACCTCCTACAACCACTCCCTCTTCCTCCACTCCCAAACCTTTTCCCTCTTCCTGCCCCAAGGTCCCTAAAAAGCTTTTCCTAGCCACCATTGACCTCTTCCCTCCCCCTCCCCCTGTCCTGCACATTTGGCCAGGGTGGCAAAAACCCAGACAAGCACCTCAGCCAGCCAGTCCACAGGCCCAGTAGTCACCACACCGACTTGTGGTGGGAAAGGATCCAGGGCACATGTCCTGAGGGTGAAGGAGACTGCACCAGGCAGCCTCAAGGGCAAGAAGCCAGCCCCAGCTGCTGCCAGGAAAAGCAAGGAGCCAGCACTAGCTGCAGCCAGGAAGGGCAAGGAGCCAGCACCAGCAGGCAGTAAGGGAAAGGGGCCTGGGGCAGGGACTCTGATGGAGCCCCCACCACCAATCATGGTTGTGAAGCCATCCGAGGCTGCAGGGGATGGGCTAGAGCCTCCCCCCACCAGCAGCAGTACCACAACCACCACTGAGCAGCCATCAATGCCGGCGGACAGTATGTAGTCTGGCCTCCAAGGGCTGCTGTGCAGCATGCCCCCTGCAAATCAAGTGGGTATAACACTTACCTGAGAGACTGTGACCTTGCACTCCCCAGGATCAAGAGCACAGGGCACGATGCCCCCTCCAGAACCAGTGGATAAGACACCCACCAACCCCAGCCTCCCCAGGATCAAGAGCACAGGGCACGATGCCCCCTCCAGAACCAATGGTTAAGACACCCACCAATCCCAGCCTCCCCAGGATCAAGAACACAGGGCACAATGCCCCCTCTAGAACCAGTGGGTAAGACACCCACCAACCCCAGGCTCCTCAGGATCAAGAGCACAGGGTTTGTTGCCCCCTCCAGAACCAGTGGGGAAGTCACCCACTTGAGAGACTATGGCCTTGCACTCCCCAGGACCAAGAACAGGGCATGTTGCCTCCTTCAGAACCAGTGGTCTTGTTTCATCTCCCGGCTGAGATGCCCTCCGTCCCCCTGATGTGCCTGCCTATTTACCAACTGATGCCCCTGTTGATGCAGGTGACAAGTGGGGCCTTGGACTTTGGCCTGTGGCCCTTGCACACTGAGGGTTGGGAAGTGTCCCTTCAAACTATACAATTGTATATACCTGTTGCATTGCATATTTCTTATTTCTACTGTGTTGATCTTATTACACTCACTTTAGTGAATTCCTGTTGTCCGTGCATTATTCATCTGAGGTACGGGGTATATATGTTTTATTACTGCAGCTGTATGTGTGTATGGTGTTGGGGCGGGGTATGTGTGTTGCGTGTGTGATTCACTCTCTTTTTCCTCCCCCCCTCCCTTGTGTGCTAGGCAGCTGTACTCACCGCTGTCGTCTTCGCCATCATTGGTGTTTGTGGTGGAGCAGCAAGTAGAAGAGCATGGGGAAGACATGCAGCTCGGGCTCCATGCTGGCGTGGTTGTTCCCTGCGTCTCCAATGGTGAGTCCTTTCCCTTCTGTGCAGTGTTTCCGCCAGGCTTTTAATGTTGTTGGTACCACCCTGGAAAAGGTGGCGGATTGTGTTCTTGTAATATGGTGGGTAGAACACTGACTTCTGCCTGGCTGTAGGTGGCTACCGGTGCCTGTTGTTTCCGCCCTGGCGGTCGGTGTGCTAAAATGGCTGTCTATCTGAGTTCTCACCGCCATGGTCATAATCTGGCGATATTTCCCACCAGCTTGTTGGCGATATTAGCTCCACTTTAACACAAACCGCCAGGGTTGTAATGAGGGCCATAATCTTTTAAAAGTCATGTCTTTACTTGTGTACATTGGACTTTTTGTCGTTTTGGTCTATTTTTACTCAGATAAATATTGCCTACTTTTCTAAACTGGTGTGGTATTTTCAATGTGTTAATACGTGTGTGTGTGTGTGTGTGTACACATACTTTACACATTGCCTCTGAGATAAGCCAAACTGCTTGTGCCAAGCTGCCAAGAAGGTGAGCAGGTGAGCTTAGCTGTATGGCTCTTTTACCCTTACTAGAGTGAGGGTAAGTTCTTGGACAGGGCACAAACCCCTGCCAACTAGAGACCCCTTTTCTAGCACCCCTATATGTGGCTGATGTGAGAATGTATACAGCAGATCCAGATACAACTGTCCCCAGAGTACAGGAGTTAAGGGAAGAGTTTTGAGTCTCCTCAGGCTTTTCTATTAATAAAGATAAATCAGACATCATGTGTTGTAATGTAGTATATCTGAAGATGAGTGTGTTGCCAGAATTTAAATATATAGGTATATCCATAGTCCATCTCTTAGAAGCAATCCCAGCTTATTATTTGTGACTAGAGATGTTGACATGTTGCTTACTAAGTGGAGTAATCTCCCACTCAACATTTACGGGCAAGTGAATTTGATCAAAATGAGCATCCTCCCTCAGCTCACATACCTTTTTAACTGTATCCCACTCTCCTTCCCTAAAACAATAATTACTTAGGCCCTCATTACAACCCTAGTGGTAAATGCTGCTTACTGCTGTGCAGAAGACCGCCAACATACCACTGCGGCCGCGGAATTCCGCAACAGCTATTACGACCCACAGCTCAGAATCCGCCATATTACAGACACCAACACAAGTCCTCCACACCAAAGGTCAGTGATAAACTGGCGATAACAAAACTACCACCGTCACGCCAACAGGAATACACCCACACTATCACGACCCATGAATCAACGTGGTGGTCTTTCAACCGCGGTAATCCATTGGCGGTACACACCGTCGCACTAAAAATACACACACATATACAATACACAACCACATTGGACAACTCGAAATACACACACCTGATACACATACACACACCACTCTCACACACTCACACCACTACAAAACACATACCCACATTACCCACAAACCCTTACTACCAGAAATGTGAAAGCAGGCCAGAGAGAGACACTACCGAAAACAACACCAGCATCCACAGTCACACAACACCATCACTTACAGAACATCCACGCACCTCAAACAACACACACCAACACATCCCCTCATACATCACGACACACACCACCTCACACATCACCTACACCACATCATGGCACCTCAACGACATCCCAGGTTCTCTGAGGAGCTCAGGGTCATAGTGGAGGAAATCGTCCGGGTAGAGCCACAGCTATTCGGATCACAGGTGCAGCACACCTCCATTGCTACGAAGATGGAGATATGGCGCAGAATTGTCGACAGGGTCAATGTAGTGGGACAGCATCCAAGAACTAGGAATGACATCAAGAAGAGGTGGAACGAACTACGGGGGAAGGTACGTTCTGTGGTCTCCAGACACCAGATTGCTGTACAGAGGACTGACGGTGGACCCCTACCTTCTCCCCCACAACTAACAACATGGGAGGAGCAAGTCTTGGCAATACTGCATCCTGAGGGCCTTGCAGGAGTAGCTGGAGGACTGGACTCTGATAAGACATATCTTTATTACCATATCCCCTACCCCATCTGCATGCCATCACATACCTCCACCCTCACCCCATCACTCCAACACCTCACATATGCCCCACGATCACAACCAAGCCCTCCCAATACCAAGCCCTGCATGCAACACCAAAGCATGGGCACCCATTACCAAAGCATGGCCACCACAGATACCCACACAGACCCCAAACCAACTATCACACAAGGACAAAGCGAAGAATGCAAGCACTGGAGTACAGGGTCACTCACCCACTGCACACAATGGCACATGCAGATGCAATAATCATACCTTTACACCCCTACAGGACCCCTACCCAATGTCACCGGACAGGAGGTGCCAGACATAACCAGTCCCCCCACAGAAGAGACCCCCAGTGATGACAGCAGCTCTGCACAACTGGATCAAGATGACCAGCCGGGCCCATCAGGGACCTCGGGACAGTCGGTTCACCTGACACAGTCACAAACCACTACTGAACCTCTCCTGCAGGAAACACCAGCACAGCACCCGCCCAGCGGGCCATCCCTCTGTCCCCAGGACACGTCAATCAGCAGTGTGTCCACCACTACAGGGAATCCAGGCAACCCCACTAACACAGGATGATCAGGGACCTGGGGGCAGTGGCAGTAGGCACATGGTTCAGGGGACAGAGGCACAGGAAAACAGGGACGTTGGGAGGACTGCTGTGCGACAGTGGGAGGACAGGCAAAGGGAACCCACTCTCCATGAGACACTCTCCAACATCATGGGAGCTTGCCATCATTCCCAGGAGACAATGGCAACGGTACTGGCCAAGTTTCAGGAGACCCAGCGGCTGCAGGAGGAACACTACCTTGGGATCAGGGAGGACTTGAAGTCCATTAACAACACCCTGGTCACCATTGCAGGGGTGCTGCAAGACCTTGTGAACACCAAGAGGGACACAGTGGCACAACAAGGAGCCCCTGACGCTAGCCTGGGCGATGAACAGCCCTCCACCTCCGCCAGCACTAGTGGACAGGAGGCACCGCCACAAGAACACAACACCAGCACCCTGAGATCCAGGAACAAGACAGAGAACATTACCAAGAGTCCCGCCAGGAAATGAGACCCCCCTGAATGTCACCCATCTGTCCCATCCTTCTGTCCCACTTTGTCACCCTGTCCATCCTTCAACTGCCATTACTCCACTTCCTATGCCTCTTTGGACAATGCACCTGTGAAACAAATAACTTGGACTCTGCCATGGACATTCCTCCACCATCACCCCAGCCCATTTTACAACCCCCACCACTTATTTGCACAGAAATAAACAGACTTCAACCACAAAACAATCTGGAGTCTGTGCTTTCACAAACGTGTAATTGCAATAACCATGGAATGTCAATTTACCTGTGCACATACCGATGTAAAACAACTGTAGGCCTGGAGGAAATATAGCAGAGAGCACAAAGTGGGACCCACATCTGTGAAATGGAAAGGCCAAGTGATAAGGCAGGGTCCATACACTGAGTGAAAATGACAGACTTATGCTAGCTCCAGAAATTGTATGAGATGTGGGAGGCAGTGACATGTTCTTACCAGTGTTTCACTGGAAGTATTGCATGATTATGTTGTTTCGGTTGTCGATATCCTCTTCTTCTGCCTCCTGTTCTACACTGTCCACAGTCTCCACAGCTGCCACAAGACCACCAGCTGGCCCATCCTCCTGCAGAAAAGGCACCTGCCGTCGCAAAGCCAGGTTGTGCAGCATAAAGCAGGCCACGATGATCTGACAAACCTTCTTTGGGGAGTAATAGAGGGAACCACCTGTCATATGGAGGCATCGGAATCTGGCCTTCAGGAGGCCGAAGGTTCGTTCGATCATCCTCCAAGTTCACCCATGTGCCTCATTGTAGCGTTCCTCTGCCCTTGTCCTGGGATTCCTCACTGGGGTCAGTAGCCATGACAGGTTGGGGTAACCAGGCTCACCTGCAAATATCGAAGGACAACTGTTAGACACACACTGACCCTTAGGGACAACCCCATACCCAGACACCTATTCACACTGTATTGGGTCCTTGGCCTCGCCTATTAGCCACACCCGGTGCCTCTGGAGTTGCCACATCATATAAGGGATGCTGCTATTCCTCAAAATGTGGGCGTCATGCACTGAGCCAGGAAACTTGGCATTCACATGGAAGATGTACTGGTCTGCCAAACCATCTGCACATTCATAGAATGGTAGCTCTTCCAGTTTCTGTACACTTGTTCACTCCTGCTGGGGGGTACCAGTGCCACATGTGTCCCATCAATGGCACCAATGATTTTGGGGATATATCCCAGGGCATAGAAGTCACCTTTCACTGTAGGCAAATCCTCCACCTGAGGGAACATGATGTAGCTGTGCATGTGTTTCAGCAGGGCAGACAACACTCTGGACAACACGTTAGAGAACATTGGCTGGGACATCCCTGATGCAATGGCCACTGTTGTTTGAAAGGAACCACTTGCCAGGAAATGGAGTACTGACAGGGCCTGCACTAGAGGGGGTATCCCTGTGGGATGGCTCATAGCTGACATCAGGTCTGGCTCCAACTGGGCACACAGTTCATGGACTGTTGCACGATCAAGTCTGTATGTGATAATTATGTGTCTCTCTTCCATTGTGGACAGGTCCACCAGGGGTCTGTACACCGGAGGCTGCCGCCATCTCATCACCTGCCCCAGCAGACGTGCTCTATGGAGGAGAACAACGAGCAGAGAGTCAGCCAACACTGAGGTATCCCAAAATGTCATTTGCACAAATGTATTAATCCGCAATGTGCCTGTAACTGAGAGTATTCCGGGCCTACATAGGTGTGACGCAGTTATTATTAATGCCATGTGGCCCCCTGAAATGGCGGCTGCCTGACCTGTAAGGTGGGACAAGGGGATATGAGGTAACTGTGCTGGTGTTCTACACCGTTGTGGTGGGCGGTCAAAGACCGCGACGCAATTCTGCATTGGTTAACATTGGGCCCTATGGGTCCGAGGAGCCAATGATGATGTACGCCGGTGTTGACGGTACACACCACCGTGGACGTGACCACCATTTTCTGTCTGTTCACTCACTTGATACCTCACCTTCAACAGGAGCGGACCTACACTGCAAGTGCTGCTGTGACCTGTGTCTGGAAGCGACGATGGCTCATGTGTCTGTGGAAAGGGCCCCTGCCTTCACTTCGGAGGAGTTGGAGAGACTAGTGGATGGGGTCCTCCCCCAGTACATGCAACTGTATGGTCCTCCAGACAAACAGGTGAGTACACTGTGAGCATGCAGTATGGGCTATGCCTGTTTTGAGTGGTGTGGATGGAAGATACATGTAAATGTAATGTAATGTAAATTAGCACTTGTATAGCGCACTACTCACCCGTTAGGGTCTCAAGGCGCTGTACTCATACCGCTATGGAACCCCTCCTGGCTTTTTCCCTATGAGGCGCCCACTCCTGAGCACCCCCAGGGTGAAGCCAGGCATCCAAGCGCTGTTGGGGCCGTTGTGGAGATTAAGCAAGCTATTGCCCAGAGTTGCAGAGTGGGACCCATGAATTAGATTAGGCACCGAGGCGAGAATTATCTGGTCAAGGGGAATTGAGCCCAAGACCTGCCGAAGCGGGACTTGAACCCTGGTCTTGAGCCAGATCTCTGCTTCAGGGTCTGCCGCTCTAACCATTGAGCCACACTTCTCCACTGGGGGTGCTGAGGCGTGCAAGTGCGGATGGGGAGTGTATGTGCATGAGGGCAAGGGTGGGGACGGGGGGGCAATGAGTATGACGGTCCGGATGGGTAAAGATTATCCTTTTCCCCTGTAATATTCCTCTAGGTCAGCGCCCACCAGAAGAAGGATATTAGACGTAGCATCGCCAAGGGCGTCCGGACCCTGGGGGTCCCCAACACACGGAGCACCCACTGCTGGAAAAGATGGGAGGACATTCGCTGCTGGAGCAAGAAGACGGTGGAGGCCCAGCTGGGGATGGCCTCCCAATGTGGGAGGGGTGCCCGTCGCACCATGACCCCCCTGATGTTCTGGATCCCGGTGGTGGCGTATCCGGAGTTGGATGGGCGCTTGAGGGCATCACAGCAGCCACAAGGGGGTGAGTACAGTCATAATCATCTGATTCTGCGCACATTACGAAGTGTCTGGGTGGGGGAGGTGGGCAGTGGGTTACCCTAGGCCAGGGCGATCTTGGTAGGCAAGGTCCCTTGTGAGGCAGGCTATGTGGCACCCCAACCCCACTAGTGGTTAGAGCAATCTACACCTAGTCAGGCTCCTGTGACTTCCAGGTGTTCAGCAACTGGGCTTAGGCCTTGTACCCCATGGGCATGTGATTAATCTAGGAACTATAAGTGCATGGCGTAGTGCAGAGGGCTGCTCACTGTCTGTTGTGTCCGCCAACTGTAGTGGTGTTGCATGCACTGAACATGTCTTTCTTCTGTCCCCCCCCCTTTTTTGTGGTCTCCCTGTTCTTGTGTGCAATAGCATCATAGGGCGGAGGAGCATTGGCACCGGAGAAGGAGGGAGCTGCATCCCACTTGGCCCTGGAGGGTGAAGCAACAAAGTCTGAAGCCACCAGTGTGACGGAGGGCGAGGGGAGCTCCATGGCAGGGACAGGAGCTGAGACCAGCGACAGCAACTCCTCCTCTGATGGGAGCTCCCTTGCAGTGGTGGGCCTCTCTGTGCCCGTCGCATGAACAGGTACAGCCACCACACCCCCTACCAGCACCACACTCCCACCAGCCCCTCAGCGTCTGTCCCGTGCCCACTCACCCAGGAGGGTGGGCATCTCCTTCGCCCCAGGCACATCAGGCCCTACCCTAGTCAGCCCTGCTGCCCTCAGTGAGGAGGCTATTGACCTCCTGAGATCCCTCACTGTTAGGCAGTCTACCATTCTGAATGCCATCCAGGGTGTTGAGAGGCATTTGCAACAAACAAATGCATACCTGGAGGGCATTCATTCTGGCCAGGCAGCCCAACAGAGAGCATTTCAGTCTCTGGCCTCAGCACTGATGGCAGCCATTGCCCCTCTGTCCAGCCTCCCCCCTCCAACCTCCTCCACCCAGACTCAATCCCCTGTACCTCAGCCTATCCCAAGCACACCATCAGACCAGCATGCACACACATCAACACACAAGAGTGGCTCAGGCAAACATAAGCACCACACAACCCACAGGCACTCACACAAGCATCATACCCATGCACACATACCAGCATCCACTTCCTCCACTGTGTCCCCCTCCTCCAAGTCTCCATCCTCCCTCCCAGTCTTGTCTCTACTTACACCTGCATGCACTATATCCTCAGCCACTACCTCCATCACCAGCACTACCATCACCACACACCGCTCACATGCACTCACCACCACCACTACCATTCACACATCCCCAGTTTCCTCTCCCAGTGTGTCAGTGAGCCCTCCTCCCAAAGTACACAAACGCAGGCACACATCCACCCAACAGCCATTCACCTCACAACAGCCTCCAGCCCATGCACCTTCCCCCAAATTCAGCAAATGTACACCTCCTACAACCACTACCTCTTCCTCCACTCCCAGACCCCCTCCATCTGCCCGTCCCAGTGTGCCTAAAAAACTTTTCCTGGCTAACATTGACCTCTTCCCTACACCCTACCCCGTCCTTCCCCTAGGGCCAGGCTTTCCAGGTCCCAGAGCAGCACCTCAGCCACCATGTCCCCAGGCACAGTGGTGCCAGCAACTGCAGGGTCATGGAGTGCACCAACCATCAGGGCTGCCAGTGTGCCACGGAGCGAGGGCAAGGACATTCCGCCACCTGCCAAGGTTAAAAAGTTGCCCACATCCTGGAGGGAGAAGCCGAAAACACCTGCCACCAAGGGGTCAGCGAAAACAAAAGGGGATAATGGCAAGACAACTGCACCACCATCAAAGGTGGGGAAGGGCCAAAAACTGAAGGGCAGGTCAGGAGAGGGCATGGTGGCACCGACTGAGGGATAAGTGTCACACCTTCTGTCCACGTCCAAGCCAACCTGTACGACGGCGAACACTGCCATCTGCACTGCCAGCTGCACAGCCATCTGCACCGCCATCTGCACTGCCTCCGGCACGTCTACAGCCTCTGTGACAGTCCCCAGCCTCATCCCCGGTGGGCAGCCGTCCGAGGCTGCAGGAGACATCCAGCTTTCTCCCTCAGCAGGTGCTGACACATGCCCTGCCGCCACGGACCCTGCCGCCACAGACCCCGCAGCCAGCACCACCGCCACAGACCCCGCTGTCAACACCGCCTCCACAGACCCCGCCGCCAGCACCGCCACCACAGACCCCGCTGCCAGCACCACCGCCACAGACCCTGCCACCAGCACCGCCGCCACAGACCCCACAGCCAGCACCGCCACCACAGACCCCGCAGCCAGCACCACCACGACTGACACCGCCGCAAGCACGGGCAGCGGCCCCGCGACGTCCTCGGATAGTGGAACCACCGCAGACATGCCTACCATCCCCAGTGGTCAGTCGTCCGAGGCTGGTGGTGAGTTCCAGGACCCTGGGCAGCTTCCATGAAGCATTACTGTCATCACAGTTGTCACCTGTAGGTGGAATGTGAAGCCGCAGCAGTGTGGGGTATGTCGCAGCCTCCATGGCGTATCATGCTACCTGTACCTCAGCAATCTCGTGGCACACACACCCAGGTGAGGGAATTGTACCGGCCACACTGCATGTGGAGCAGTCTGGGCACCAAGCCCCCTCCAGAACCAGTGGAGTATCACATCCAATACCTCAGTCCTTGGCAGGATGAAGCACTCCGGGCACCAAGCCCCATCCAGAACCAGTGGAGAGATACATCCACTACCTCAGTCGTTGGCAGGATGAAGCACTCGGGGCACCAAGCCCCCTCCACAACCAGTGGAGAAAAGCATTCACTACCTCAGTCCTTGGCAGGATGAAGCACTCTGGGCACCAAGCCCCCTCCAGAACCAGTGGAGAGATACATCCACTACCTCAGTCGTTGGCAGGATGAAGCACTCTGGGCACCAAGCCCCCTCCAGAACCAGTGGAGAAAGGCATCCACTACCTCAATCCTTGGCTGGATGAAGCACTCTGGGCACCAAACCCCCTCCAGAACCAGTGGAGAAAGCCATCCACTACCTCAGTCCTTGGCAGGATGAAGCACTCTCGGCACCAAGCCCCCTCCGCAACCAGTGGAGAAAGGCATCCACTACCTCAGTCCTTGGCAGGATGAAGCACTCTGGGCACCAAGCCCCCTCCAGAACCAGTGGAGACTGTTATCCACTTGAGAGACTGTGGCTTTGCACTCCCCAGGATAAAGCAGTGGGAAGCCCACCCACTGGAGAGACTTGAGAGACTGTGGCTTTGCACTCCCCAGGATAATGCAGTGGGCAAACCACCCACTGGAGAGACTTGAGAGACTGTGGCTTTACACTCCCCAGGATAAAGTAGTGGGCAAACCACGCACTGGAGAGACTTGAGAGACTGTGGCTTTGCACTCCCCAGGTGTTGGACTTTTTTCCTCATGCAGAGTCATCCCCTATCTTTTTACCATTTTTCTGACCTGTTGCTGTTGTTTTTTTTTTTTTAACTCTGAGCACTTTATCACTAATAACCAGTGACAAAGTGCATATGCTCTCTGTGTAAATTGTAATGTTGATTGGTTTATCCATGATTGGCATATTTGATTTACTAGTAAGTCCCTAGTAAGGTGCACTAGAGGTGCCAGGGCCTGTAAATCAAATGCTACTAGTGGGCCTGCAGCACTGGTTGTGTGCCACCCACATAAGTAGCTCTGTAATCATGTCACAGACCTGCCACTGCAGTGTCCGTGTGTGCAGCTTTAACTGTAAATTCGACTTGGCAAGTGTACCCACTTGCCAGGCCTAAACCTTCCCTTTTCTTACATGTCAGACACCCCTAAGGTAGGCCCTAGGTATCCCCAAGGGCAGGGTGCAGTATGGTTAAGGTAGGACATGTAGTAATGTGGTTTATATGTCCTGACAGTGAAATATTGTTAAATTTGTTTTTCACTGTTGCAAGGCCTGTCCTTCTCACAGGTTAACATGGGGGCTACCTCTAAATCTGATTAAAGTGTAGATTCCCTTTGAGAGCGGATGGACATTTGGAGTTTGGAGTCTCTGAACTCACAATTTAAAAATACATCTTTTAGTAAAGTTGATTTTAAGATTGTGTGTTTGAAAATGCCACTTTTAGAAAGTGAGCATTTTTTTGCTTATACCATTATTGTGACTCTGCCTTGTTTGTGGATTCCCTGTCTCGGTCAGTTTGACAGGGCTGGTTGCACCTCACACTAGACAGTGACACAAAGGGAGCTGGGGTGTAGCCTGCATATCCTGATGAGCCATCTGTGCTAGAGGGAGGGGAGGAGTGGTCATTCACACCTGAAAGGGCTGTGCTTCCCTCCCACAATGCAGTCTCCAACCTCCTGGTGAGTGGCTGGGGCCTAGCCTGGGCAAGGCAGGATTTCACATTCCAAAGAGACTTTACTTTGAAGTAGGCCTACTTCAAAGGAGAAATTGGGTGTAAGAAGAGCACCCAAAACCACAGACTTTAGAAACACTTCTGGAACCAAGAGGAACCTCTGCCTGGAGAAGAGCTGAAGAGCTGAGGAAGAAGAGCTGCCCTGCCTTTGACTGTGCTTTGTGGACTTATACCCATTTCTGTCCTTTAAGTAGGCAAACTTCAAGGAGAAGTCTTTGTAGTGCACAGGAACCTGCCTTTCCCTGCGCTGGCTCCAGACACACTCCAGGAGATTGGAAACTGATTTGAAAAAGGACAGTTCTCCCACCACTCTAGCTCCGGAACATCCATCAGAAAATGCAGGACACACTTCAGATCCCTTTGTGTGACTGTCCAGAGTGAATTCACAAACAGCCCAACTAACATGTATTCCACAGACAGACAGAAGCACAGAATGGTTAAGCAAGAAAATACCCACTTTCTAGAAGATGTATTCTCAAATTTACAGTTCAAAAAACAACTTCACCAAAAGATGTATTTTCAAATTGTCAGTTCAGGGACCCCAAACTCCATATCTCTATATGTTCCCATTGGGAAATTATACTTAAGAGACATTTAAAGGCATTCCACATATTACCTTACGGGGCAGATAGTCCTTGCAGTAGTGAAAAATGAATTTAGCAGTATTTCACTATCAGGACATGTAAAACACACCAGTACATGTCCTATCTTTTAAATACACTGGCACCCTGCCATGGGGCTGCCTCATGCCTACTTTAGGGGTGACTTACATGTAGCAAAAGGGAAGATTTGGACCGGACACGTGGGTGCTCTTGCCAAGTCAAAGTGGCAGTTTAAAACTGCCCACACAGACACTGCAGAAGCAGGTCTGGAACATGTTTATAGGGCTACTCAAGTGGGTGGCACAATCATTGCTGCAGGCCCACTAGTTGCATGCAATTAACAGGCCCTGGGTACACATAGTGCACTATACTAAGGACTTACTAGTAAATTAAATATGCCAATCATGGATAAACCAATCACCAATACAATTTAGACAGAGAGAACTTGCACTTTATCTCTGGTCGGCAGTGGTAAAGTACCCAGAGTGCTAAAGCCAGGAAAAACTAAATTCAGCAGGCTATCAAAAAGAGGAGGTCGGAAGCAAAAATACAGGAGAAACCACATCAAGAGCTGACTGGTTTAAGAGTTTGTCTGCTGCACAAGCTGAAGTCAACTGTTATTCATAATAAATAGGTGATGTAAAGTCTATGAAGGTCAGATGAAACTAATAAATAATGCCAAAGACATGACAGATTTTAGTGTGACTGAAATTTAATAGGCTAAATATGCTGACAAAAAGAGGAATGTGGACAACTGAAGCAGCAATTCCCTGAAAGGAAGTGAGTGAACACAAACCGTTTTCTGACCCACTTACTTTGGTAGAAAGCAGAGAACTCAAGCAGACCACAGCACCATGGAGGAGATAGTTTGGTGTTGTACCTGTAAGAATAAGCTTGTATGCCACACCTTTGGACAACATGCTCCTGAAAAACATTTCCAATCCCTGCTAGGAACTAGTAGGTTACATACAGTTGGCACTTTGATAAACCACAACATATGAAACATTTTCAGTATCATTAGAATACATTGGACCAAAACCACCACCTCACTGTAACCATGCCACTGGATGGAGGTGAGCCAAGATTGTTAAAGAAAATACCAATTAGAAAAGTACCTTTTAGATTAAAAGTGCCATGGACAGAGTAAAGAATTATTCAGCTTGGATAGTTGACTCCTCACGATATACTAATGAGCTTTCCATTTCAATGTCTGTTTTGTAGGTTCATTTCCACACTTAAGAAAACAGAGGGGAAATCTAAATATTTTGCTATTCTGCTATCTAACAAACCTAAAATTCTTATTGCGTTCTCTTCTTATGTTTTAGAGGCCTTTACTTTTATTTTTATACTTTATGCATAAATATATTCCTTCTTGATTTAGTGGAGCACTGCAAGTGCGGTAACTTCTTGGTCAATAATTCATTGCTCATCACTTCAAATCTATAATGCATTCGCCTAGTTGGAGGCATCTCTGCTCCAATTACTGACCAAAGGCAACTTGTTATCCCCAATCCTCTTAACTCCTGCAAGAGCTACTAGTTGTGACCTGACACCGTTGCAGATGCCGTAATATGATGCCATTGTCTCATGTGTCCCACTGCAGGTAGGCCAGCATCTTTTCTTGTAAGCTCATTGCTACTCCTCAAGTGACTTGCACTGGGGTGGATGGCTAATTTTACAAGCGTGATTCTTGCCAGGCTGATATACTTTCCTTCCTATGGTTTCACTACACTAGTGTACCAGTTAATTGAACTTGCTTGTCCCTACATGATGCAACTTCCTGCAAGACAGATGTTGTCCTATATCTCTGTGTGTTTGCTGTGCTCCATTAAGGGCAATTTCTGTGATAGGGCTTTCTTTTACCGCTGGCTGGACTTATTTCTCTCCAATGTGGATAGAAGTTGGGTGACAGCTGTCTGTGAACATTCTGATTTCTGGTATCTGTTTATGGTAATTTCAATAAATGGCCCATTCAATTGTGTCTTAACATCCCTTGATCAAATATATACTCACTGTTCTGGTTGGACAACTAAAATTGGAATCCCTAGTTGCAAATACTTTGGGCAGGTAGAGTATTTAGTGGTTGTTGGGTAATGTGAAATGGTCTTGTTGTTTTTATTCCTAGGGTAAAGTTCAAATGCACAATTAGACCCTGGTGTATAGTGGACCCTAAGGCCCATATTTATACTTTTTTAGCGCCGCATTTCCGTCATTTTTTGTAGCAAAAGTGACGCAAACTTACAAAATACAATTAGATTTTGTAAGTTTGTGCCACTTTTGCGTCAAAGAAATGACGCAAAAGTGGCGTTAAAAAAATTACAAATATGGGCCTAAGTACGAAGTACCTGCGGCTTTGAAAAACATGGTTATTTTATCAATAGTGTAGAGGTATGTTGTTTTTGTGGTAAAATGTGCTGGGGATGTACCCATGACATTACAGTAAAGCATTTCAATATTTGTTCTGTGCAGTGGAACCACTACACGTTCATACACAACGCCAAATGGCTGTCACCAAAGTAGTGAGGCTGGTTACCAGGGATATCAACAGTAATGACACAGGGGAATATTAAACAGAGCTAATGGGTAAAGCAAAAAATGACAAGCAATTTAACAGTTTAAATCTAAATCTACCCCAGATATTTCATTCAAAACATTGTTAGTGACTAGGTAAATTTTAATGCATGATCGCTAAAATCTAAAAAACAATGTGTGAATTTACAACAGGGTGTGTGACCTTTTCGATGAGAACTCGCAAAAAGTTTTATGTAACCTCCGCTTTAAAATATTGAATCAAACGTTCATATAAAATGTCTCTTGGAAAGGTTCCACGCATCTGCATAATGTTACAGTCTGCCCAGACTATAAAGCTCGAGTAAGGATACATTCCAGATACGCAGTGCGACTTTATCCCATTTGTTGTACATTAACTGGGCCAGCTCTTCCATGACCAGCTCCACACATGGTCTAAAACCTCACGCACAGCATCTTCGACATCTCTCCACTGACCCATTTTCCCTCTGGAGCCACACTGTTTCCCAAATTGACATCTGTTGGAGCTCCAAATTACATCTTACTCTCGTTTGAGAGAGGTGGTAGGGCAGGAATAGAGATTTAGGTTTATTTATAAGCGGAAATGTAATCTATTTCGATTTTCAAGAAATTGTGGGGGACTTCAGCGGCAATCTCCAAGATTGCGAATAAGAATAGCTGAATACTCGCAAAAAGAAAGAATGCAAAACATAATTAAGAACGAAAGTGTGATGTTGGACAATTCAAAATAAAGGCTTGTAGTGTGAATAAAGATTAACAACCAGCCGACAGATTGCAGTAAGTGACAAATGGGAGCTATTAAAATGGGTTTGTATGAATTTAATAAATAATAATAATTATAATTTTTTTAACTGGCGTAGATGATTCACTAGACTCACATTTTCTCAAAAAAGTTTACTTAGATAGATAGACAGATAGGTAGATAGATGTTCCCTAGTTCGCACAACCGTCAAGCAAAACTTAAAAGGCACAACAAATGCAATTCTACATTATTAACATTATCAGTGACACACTATGAATGTAGTATTCTTTGTGGCCTTGAGAATGTGTTATAATTTAATGATGTTGTTCTTCTAAAATGTTGTTACTTTTCGGTAGAAACATTGTGAGTATTCATATAAACATTGCATTTGGTGGGCGAATTAAAAAATGCTTGGCTGATGTGCAAGTTATAGACTTCTTAGGAAACCATAATTGCACACTGTGGGGCAGATTTATGGAAAGTGGCACTGCACCGAGTGCAGTGCAACTTTCCCTGCGCCCCATAGCATCCCCCTACCACCACCATGTGTGCACTGTACTTAAGATACGGCGCGCCATGGTGCAGGGTAGGGGGCAATAGCATAATTATTTTTTACGCTATTGATATACGCTGCAGAAGTAGCGCCAAACTGTTGGCGCTACTCCTGCAGAGTACATAGGGGCCCATTCTAAAACCCTCTGGAAGCCCTAGTAAACACCCGAGCAGGGCAGAGCAGGCATTAAAAGTGCCGTAAAAAATGGTGCTATGAAATCTCTAAGATTTCCTAGCGCCAATTTCTCAGCCCCCCTCTAACAGGGGAACTCCCACTTTGCATACATTATGCCTGGCGCAAGCATAATGTAGTGCAAAGGGTTACAGAGTGGCACAATGCATGCATTGCGTCATCCTGTAAATACAGTGTGGGGATTTCAGCCTTGTTGGGCCACATTAACGTAAAAAATAATGACGTTAATGTTGCTCAAGGTGGCACTGAGGCATTATAATATGCCCCTGTGTTTTAGATGAGATAATTCATATGCTTAACCCAACATCTATCAAAACATTCCCTTTTCTGCACAACCATAATTGCACTTTCAGCTGGGATTAGGCGCAGTCAATGCAACTAACCAGCTAAAGGTGGTTAACCCCACACTGCAGTGTTCTTCAGATGTGCGCAGTGAGAAGTGGCCACTGGAACTGGTTTTCGGCTAGGCTTTCCATCCACCCCTCTATTAAGCAATGCCTAAATTCTTACTTAATTTTTATTATTACATTTTTTATTTTTCTTTGACTTTTAATTATTTTCATCATTATTTTTTTAAATTTTTTATTCATCAATACTATTGTTTTTTATTTATTTATTATGTTTGCCTCCTCTGAGTGTACCCTTTTGCCAGGTCTCTTGGGGTTGGCGGCCAAACTTGCCGACCAACGCCCACATAAGCCCTGTGCCCAACATGCGAAGGAAGGCTACCCCTCATGTGCATGGCTTTCAGCCATGCACTGCATTAGTTGTCTTACGACCCTGACTGAAATGCCTGACCATTGGCTAGGCCCAATGTCCAACTACAGTGGATAACCTGATCCCTTTTAAAATGTGTTCTTATTGTTATTGTTTATGTACATTGCTTTTTTTATGGGGGGGTCTGTTCGCAGACCCTTGTTTCACTTCTGTGAACACCAAGTTGGGTTTCAGCATTGCAAACTCATAGGTAGAGTTGGCGTTTAAACTGACCTATGCAACCTAACAAAAGGGGTTGCCACTTTTAATGTACATGGGCTATACATATTTCAAAGAGTACACATTTAGCACATTGCAATTGGAAATGCAATTAAAACAATTCCAATGGCTACTATGGTAGAGCTGCAACTGTGAACGAAATGAATGAAAATGTAAAACATCACAATCATCGTCCTTCAATGGCATAAATCAAAACCAGATGGACTGTGCATGAATTCCATAGCTCGAACAGTGATAAAAGACTATGGTGGTCATTCCAACCCTGGCGGTCCATGACCGCCGGGTTGGAGGACCGCGGGAGCACCGCCGACAGGCCGGCGGTGCTCCAATGGGCATTCCGACCGCGGCGGTAAAGCCGCGGTCGGACCGGCAACACTGGCGGGCTCCCGCCAGTGTACCGCCGCCCATTGGAATCCTCCAAGGCGGCGCAGCTAGCTGCGCCGCCGAGGGGATTCCGACCCCCCCTACCGCCATCCAGTTCCCGGCGGTCCGCCCGCCGGGAACCGGATGGCGGTAGGGGGGGTCGCGGGGCCCCTGGGGGCCCATGCCACTGGCATGGGCACTGCAGGGGCCCCCGTAAGAGGGCCCCTAAATGTATTTCACTGTCTGCTGCGCAGACAGTGAAATACGCGACGGGTGCAACTGCACCCGTCGCACAGCTTCCACTCCGCCGGCTCGATTCCGAGCCGGCTTCATCGTGGAAGCCTCTTTCCCGCTGGGCTGGCGGGCGGCCTGAAGGCGGCCGCCCGCCAGCCCAGCGGGAAAGTCAGAATTACCGCCGCGGTCTTTCGACCGCGGAACGGTAACCTGACGGCGGGACTTTGGCGGGCGGCCTCCGCAGCCCGCCAAGGTCCGAATGAGGGCCTATGCCTCCAAAATCCCAGCACAACTAGATGGTAAAATGTGATGTGTTCAAAATTTGAAGGGAACCAGCAGTAAGCAACACTAGCACCCAAACCGTTTTAGGAAAATGATATTCCCCCATCCTCCTATAAATCACACTGAGGAAGATCTCATATTAGAAGACAACACAAATACCCCCAAAATCATGATTTTGTGTACTGAAAATAATCTTTAAACTCTAAGATGGTCACAGATTTAGCTAACGGATGGGTCTTTCAATCATGCCTCCCGTTCCCTCAATCTCTCCAACATATGGATAATACATATTATGACAACATTTCCTTAGTGTAGAAACATTTCCTACAAAGCGTGTTGTCCCCAAATACAATTTCATTAAAATAATAAAATAAGACTAGACTGAACACAAATGCAAGGATGCTATTTTCAGTTTAATCAGGCCAATTGGCACAAGATGCAAAAATCTGTGCTTATCCTCCAACAGCATTTACAATTAAAAAATGGAAAGCTCTGAGTTTGCCCTCGCTCTTTGAAGTTATAAAACGTTCCAGTTGACTCACCCTGATGTAAAGCAAATGAAGACACAACTGCATGTAGATTACCTCATGGACACCTGGTTGCTCATCCCATGGTGGATCCTGAATAAAAGTAAACAAAAACACACACACAGGAAGGTAAATCTAATTGGGCTGGTGTTGGGTGGCACAACTCTGTCAAGGAAACCTTAGTGAACCACCACCACACCATTTATCAATTCATTGGAATCCTGAAGAAAGAACACTGTTACAAATAACCAAGACAAATAAAATTCCAGCGTCAAACTCTCTGCCCCAAAGCCTCCAAGCAAGAAAGAGAAACACATTCTTCTCTAGCTACCAAAAAGCCTTCCTGTTTAAAAACATATAAGGTCTAGATCACCTGAAATCAATAGAATACATCCTAAAACAACCGAAATAGCAAACCCAGTGTACAAGTACCACTAAGCCAAACTGCAATAATTATACAAAACCCGAACAATAATTGTAAAACCAGGACTGTACATTTCCTCAAACAACGTATCCAGTACAGACCTAAGAACTACATATCCCAGCATGCAAAGGAAGAAAATGATAAATAAACTCATTAACTCGTAATAAAACACATATTGAACATTTTACCGTCAAACATTCATATTCATGCATGATATAAATAGCACAATAATCTGTAAACAACAAAACAGTAGATGCAATAAATGTAATAAAACGAAGAGCCTCATTACGAGGCTGAAGGGCTTATGACTGCTAGCCTTGCAGTGGCAGTCAGACCATCGCACTCCAGACGGTCCGACCACCACATTACGACCCTGGTGGTCGGACTGCCACGGAACCATTGCCACCATCAGGAAGTAGGTTCCTGGAGGGGTGGTGCCGGTCAGAGTCATGCTCAGCCACTGCCACGCTGATCACAAGTCTAGTTTCCACCATCCTTTTCATGGCTGGGATCCCGCCATGAAAAGGCTGTTGGAAACTCAGTGCTGAGTGCCACAGGGGGCCACTGGACTGCCCAGGACCCTCCTGCCCAGCACCCTCAGAATGCGCATTGTCTGCTACAGCAGACAGTGTGTATTCCTAGAATGCTGGGAGCACCCTCTGTGCAACTACATTGGCCTCGGCTCCACGAGGAGCTGTGGCCACTGCTGCTGCACCGTTTCCACTGGGCTGACTGGTGAAAAGATTGCAATGGACCTGAGGGGAAAACCGCCTGCTCCTCAGCGGTCTTCTCTCCATGGAGTTGGCAGGCTGACGGTCAACCCACTTACCTCATAATGAGGACCTAAGCAATTACAGTCCTTATGCTGTAGAAAATTGGAGCAGCACCTTCCTCCAAAGAACTCAATTGAAAAATTATATGCAAAAATGAAATAAAAACGGGTTCCCTAAAACAAAACAAACAAGCCCCAAATCAAATCCAAGAAGGCTCGCCAAATGCTGAAAGTGTGTGCATGAGTGTGTGTGTGTTTCTGAATACATCTTTAAGAACAAAAATTAATCAGTGTTAATTATACTCACATAATACATCCCTCAAAATTAGAGACAAAAATTCCTAAAAATCTAGTACATTTAGTGCACTTGTTACAACAAAAGATCCGTCTTTGGTTTAAGTAGAGGTTTATTCATGAACCACCAACCGAAACAGGCCACTTAGTCCAAAGGTTCACAACCGCTCTCAGGAACTGCCAACATCAGAATACTCATACTTTGCCAACAGAGGATTACTGTTAACAAGGTTCCACATGACATACTAAGGATTCTGAGAAGGCTTAATACAATGTTAATGTTCACAAGGTAATCCATAACACCCCCCCCTCCCAACAACAATAAGCATTAAAAAATACATAAACAATAAAAGAAACAACAACTACACACTTAAAACAAATAAAAAAAATGAATTCAAGACACATAGGCCCTCATTACGACCCTGGCGGTTTGTAACCGCCAGGGCCGCTGGACGCGGAGGGACCGCCGACAGGCCGGCGGTGCCCCGCGGGGCATTCTGACCGCGGCGGCTTAGCCGCGGTCAGAGAAGGGAAACCGGCGGTCTCCCGCCGGTTTCCCGCTGCCCCCAAGGAATCCTCCAAGCCGGCGCAGCTTGCTGCGCCGGCTAGGGGATTCCGACTCCCCCTCCCGCCATCCAGTTCCTGGCGGTTCTCCCGCCGGGAACCGGATGGCGGGAGGGGGAGTCGAGGGGCCCCCGTAAGAGGGCCCCAAAATGTATTTCACTGTCTGCCTTGCAGACAGTGAAATACGCGACGGGTGCAACAGCACCCGTCGCACCTTCCCACTCCGCCGGCTCTATTACGAGCCGGCATCCTCGTGGGAAGGGAGTTTTTCCCTGGGCTGGCGGGCGGTCTTTTGGAGACCGCCCGCCAGCCCAGGGAAAAACTCATAATACCCTCCGCGGTCTTCTGACCGCGGAGCGGTATTACGGAGGGCGGAATTCTGGCGGGCGGTCTCCGCCGCCCGCCGGAGTCATAATGAGGGCCATAGTCCTTCATCCATCTTGGTTTAGATAGAGCTCTAAATCCTCTACCCAACATAGTACGAACTCTGGAATCAACAGGACAATGCAAAGACTTGTCGGTCCTACTACAAGATGGAACTTTATCCCCAACAGGACCCCTCCACTTTGCAATATGGGACATGCTCCACACATCACCATTCTCTAAGACAACAACATTTTCTCTCACTTCTTTGACTTGAAATGGATCAAAAAATCCAGATCCTCCTTTCTTGGCAAACCCAGTTTTTTTTTACCAAAACCATCTCACCTACATTCCACTTAATTCCAAAAAAAAACATGTTTAGAATCATACCTAGATTTGTACCCTTGTTGATACTACCTCCTGCAATCGGGCACCCTGTCAAACCTTTCATCACTTTGTTCTACCCAATTCAAAGAGTTCCTCATCCATGAAGGATTCATTTTGATACATACAACTCTGCCTCTCAAAAACTCAAATGGGGAAATTGCGGTAATTGCATTGGGGGTATTACGATGACCCCACCACATCTCTCTGAGGAGATCGGACAAAGGAGCTCTGGTCTCAACAGCCTCTTGGACACAAGATTTCACCATTCTATTCATGCGCTCTGCAAGACCATTGGCCCAAGGTAAATACAAAGCCGTCCTCACAATGGCCAGAGATTTCAGAAACTCCTGCATCTCTAGAGACGTTAATTCCACTCTATTATCCGTGACCAAATGACTTAGTACATCCTCATGAGAAAATTTCTCCCTGAGAAACTCATTCACAGCCTTGGTATTCAGGGTACTAACACATTTCGTCACCACCCACTTTGAAGCATAATCAACCAAAAGGATGACAAAGTGTTCATTAGCAGGCAATAGTTGGAATGGACCCATAAAATCTAACCCTAACTTCACCTGCGGTTTATCAGGCACTTCCACAGGAGAAAGTGGGGCCTTAACCACAGTCTTGCTCTTATCATTGCATGCACAAGACATTCAATCTTTAACCACTGCTTCCACCTCATGTTCCAAACCTGGCCACCAGTACATTTCTCTTAGTCTAGATTTGGTTAAGTTCCTGCCCATGTGACCCTCATGGGCTAGGTTGATTTGTTTGCTTCTCATTTCTAGGTGAGGAATAGTTTTGGCACCCCTGAATAACTCACTACCATGGAAACAAAGTTCCTCTCTTACATTCTAAAACCCCTTCAAAGGTTCAGAAACACATTTGAAATCTGGCCAACCTTTTACAATATATTCCTCAAGCACTCTCCTATCCTTGTCTCATTCTAATGCACTCTTCCACTCTTCCTCAGAAATAGCTGTTTCTCTGACCAAATTGATCACACAACCATCTTCCACTTCATCCTCCCTATCGATCGAAGCTCGCAACAAAAAGTCAGCCACGGTATTGCGTGAACCAGGTATATACTCCACTTGAAAATTAAACTCTAGCAGACCTTCAACCCATCTTTTAATCCTAGGAGTTAACACCTCACACTTCTTTGAGGAAAAGATCTGCACAAGAGGCCTATGGTCCGTTCTTACAGAAAAGGGTAAACCCCATGAGTAAAATTTGAAGTGCTTAATTCCCCCAAAACACGCAAGAGCCTCCCTTTCGATAACAGAATAGTTCTGTTCAGCTCCCTTCAAAGATCGAGAAGCAAACGCAATTACTTTCTCCTCATTATCCACCCTCTGGGTCAAAACAGCCCCCAAACCGTTAGTGCTAGCATCAGTGTACAGAATGGTCTTTGCAAATGCGTTAAAATGTCCTAAAGTGGGCATCTTACTAATACTATCCTTGACAAAAGCAAAGCCAGGTACACAATCTCTAGACCAGTCAAATTCATTTCCCTTCTTTAAAAGTGTTCTCAGGGGCTGAGTCATGCTAGAGAAATTTCTAATAAACTTAGAGTAATACTCAGCTAAACCCAAGAAGGACCTGACCCATCCTTATCCTTAGGCTCAGGAGCTTGTACAATTGAGTCCACTAACTCTAATTTAGGCTTAATCCCTTCACCAGAGATAGTGTGACGCAAATAATCCACAGCTGTGACTCTGAACGTACACATTTCCTTCTTCACCGTTAAACCTGACTGAGCCAATCTATCCAAAACGTGTTTCAAAACTCTGTCATGATTGATCAAAGTTTCACCATGAATCAAAATATCATCTTGGAAAAACAAGATCTCAGAAACCCCACTTAAAACTTTCTTCATGGTCCGCTGAAAACAGCCAGCTGCTGAAGCTGGTCCGAACGGCATTCTCAAAAATTGGTAAGTTCCCAGCGGTGTTACAAATGACGTTAAATGTCTCGATTCTGGATGCAAAACGATTTGGTGATAAGCTGAGGATAAGTCTAAAACACTAAAGAATTTAGAACCTCCCAACTCAGACAACTCTTCCGAAATATTAGGTAAGGGTTGACTTTCCACCCAAATGTGTTTGTTGAGGTCTCTGAGGTCAACACACATGCAAATCTGTTTTCCACCATCCTTGGGTGCTAAGACAACAGGGGCCAACCATTCGGAGGATTCAATCTCCTCAATCACTCCTGCAGCCAGAAGTCTGTTTAGCTCTTTTTTGAGCAGTTCAATCATTAATTTGGGAACCCTTCTCACTTTATGTACGGAGGGGATCGCATTGCCCTTAAGCACAATTTTATGTTCAAAACCTTCTAAACATCCCAACTTATCAGCAACAACTGTGGGAAACTCCTAAAAAATTTCCAGGTTTGCACTTCCATCATTTACCACTATGACCTGACAATCTGAATTAGGGTCAAGTTTGATACCCATGTCTCTTTGATGACGCCAACCTAAAAGATTGTCTCCTCGTCTTGCAACATAAACCTTACCTACTGTAGATTTGTTCTGAAATTGAATTTTCATGATATTATAGCCTATCACATCACTCTTGGTGCTCCCATAACTCATTGGATTGATATCAGGTTCTATCAAAGAACCATAACCCTCACCAATTATCGTTTTCCAGTTTTTATCACCCACCATGGTGTAAGGGAATCCTGAGTCTGCTAAACCTTTGACAACAGTGTTGTCCAACATAACAGTACATTCAGGCATTGTGATATGTCCTTCGTCTACAGCCCCAATACCACCTGTGACGTGGTTGGTAGCAGATTTCACACAAAATAAAATTTTTCCAACATTTCTGTCACTGAATCTACATTCCATTGTTTGTCACCCTTGCATACTCTTGCATAATGACCTCTCTTTCCACACCTCCTACACACAGAATGTTTTGCATAACATTTAGAGCTGTTGGCTGTATGCCCAGAATTGCCACAACGATAGCACCGTGTTCCTCCAGTGTTGTCCTTCCCCTTCTCCTTCGGGAAGACAGACTTTTTATTATCAGTGTTTATTTTAAGAACTTCCTCCTGGACACGAGCTGTTTGTACCATCTCAAGATTTGTAGTACTACTTGTATCCTGATCATTCATCTCCTTAATCCAGTTGCTGGTACTTTCCATTCCTTCTACTATTGCAATGGCTTCCCTCAAATCAGGATTTTTAGTTAAAAGTTTCTCTTGAACTCGCCTTCTGTTGGTACAACACACTAATTGGTCTTGGATGAGGGAATCAGTAATGTCGCCAAAATCACAAGTACGTGCCAGTGTACGTAAAGCAGCAATAAAATTCCCCACATTCTCTGTTTTACCTTGAGTTCTAGCGAAAAACTTGTGTTTTTCTAGAACAACATTACGTTTAGACTCAAAGTTCTCTGCTAACATCCTCACAGACATGTCGTATACATTTCTTGGGTCACCTTCACCACCACCAATTGGTAAAGGCTCAAGACTATCGTAAATATTTTTGCCTTCAACCCTCAAATTATGTAGAAGGACACCTTGCTTTCTCGCCGGTGAAAATTTCTCTCCACCAATTGCCATTAGATAGGAATCAAATACATTTTTCCAGCGCTTCCATGGCAAACTAGGTTCTCCTTTATCAGTAAGAAAAGCAGGTGGTTGAGACATTGCAGTAGTTGTCATTTCGAAGGTATACACAGTTCTGTGCCTCAAGAATAAAATTCAATGAAGATCAACTGCAACTGACACTAAGTATAAAGAAGTTGGTTTTTGTTTTTGTTTTAATTTATTAGGGAGCGTGTGCTCGATCAATAGTGAAGCACCGATGTCCAAATGAGCGTGCGTAGTCCTCCCAAGATGGCGGTGGGAATGTGCAGTCTAGTCGTTGGTGTGAGCGCATGATTAGTGAGGCGCACTTCCTATGCTTTGATGCGTGTGTCGAGCGCGAGAGAAGGAGACGTCAGGATGACGGCTGAGGCTAACAGCGTCCCTGGATGCACGCACGTGTTGTCACTTGAATTTGAATACGCGCGTGTGAACTGCTCCGTATGTACGCATTTTTATATTAAAAGAAAAATTTAGGTATCCAAAAGTGCTCAGAAGAGTGAGCACATCAGGTCGCAAAAGACCTAAAAGATTGTCTCTCAGCACACAATAACAGCAGAATGGGGGAAAACAAAGTACAGCTAGTCTCACCGTCGAACTCCAGATACTGCAAGAGGAAAAATAAAACCGGAGACATCGGAGGTCGGCAGACTCAGTAGGACAGCTCCGCACTGCGAGTGTAACCGTCAGGACCGTCTGACCTGCAAAAAGGTAGGCAGGAGTTTTGTGGGTTCTAGGAGAGGTTGGTGGTGACGCCTGTCTCCTGTCAGGCAATTAGTCGCCAGTGTTACAACAAAAGATCTGTCTTTGGTTTAAGTAGAGGTTTATTCATGAACCACCAACCGAAACAGGCCGCTTAGTCCAAAGGTTCACAACCGCTCTCAGGAACTGCCAACATCAGAATACTCATACTTTGCCAACAGAGGATTACTGTTAACAAGGTTCCACATGACATACTAAGGATTCTGAGAAGGCTTAATACAATGCTAATGTTCACAAGGTAATCCATAACAGTACTATAAATGCATACATAATTTGCTTTTATGCCAAATGCTATTAAAAATTACATTAACTTTGAATACCATAATTCGCTTTACTAAATGATTTTATTAAACACAAGAAAAAATATTTATGGTGAAATTTTATGTGTGCACAATCAGCATTGGTTCATTATTGTTCTTATAAATGTATTAGACTTGGAAACGCATATTAAGTTACTAACATGTTATAATAAATATTTATTATAAATTAAAATATATATTAACCATTATGTAAATGTTTTTTGGATTAAAAAATAAATGTAACATTTTAAATTGATGTTCAGGTTTAGTTTCTTTAAAAAAGTTTCAACCAATTCTTATTACCATGAAACAATGTACTCCTTATGTTATTAATAAAACAATATGAAAAGTACTTACATAGAGAGGACCACACTCACTATTGTAGTTCCAGTCCCAAAACATTAAGAAAAGCATAAAAATTAGAGTGGTCAGACTTAATGGCCTAAACCTAAGCTCACAAATATTAGACAAAGTGAAAAAATGATGTGTGGTGAGATGTACTATGGAAGCCTTTGTCCCACAAACATTAAGGACCCTGCATTAAATGGGGAAGCAGATTTGATGTTGTAACTCAAGCGCTACACGCACACATTGAAAAGTGCATGAATTATGGGGTGAGATTTGCTATTCTATCTCCAGTCAACAAACATTGTCTAATATGCTCAAATTTAGAAGCATTAAGAATTAATAATGTTACTCAAGTCCCATGAATATTTAAGAAAGTGCATATACTGGGAAGTGGCCAGAAGAACTAATCTAACTCCAAAGTCAAAAAAGTATTGGTGAATGTGCATGACATACTATTTGAACTCAAGACCCACCAACATTGGGGAAAGAGTGCAAATTGATAGGGGTGAATTCTACATTTTTTACTGCTAACCCACAATCATTGAAGAAGGAACAATAAACTAGGAGTTAGTGTCCTATGTTTACGATTCCAATTTCAGTTGAGGAAAGTTCATTTAGAGGGAGAGGGCCATTGTAAAATATGCTATCATAGCTCCAGTGCAAGAAACTCTAGAGCAGTGGTCTTCAAACTTTGTAATGCCGCACCCCCCCAGTTGAAAAATAAAAATCATTGGGCCCCCCTTCAGAATTATTCACAATTATTTTAGAAAGATGGCAATGTTTAAATAGGTCTAAACCTATTTAAACATTGCAGTTAAGTACTGTTACCTTTTTAAAACTGCAATAACATGCTTCTGCTTAAAACAAAGGCATGTTATCTGTATAATATTTCTTTTGGCCAGAGTGTGGCGCCCCCCCTGGGATCACTTGAGGCCCTCCAAGGGGGGCCCGCCCCCCAGATTGAAGACCTCTGTTCTAGAGCAAATGTAAAAAGTTAAGAATGGTAATGATTTGATATTCTAACTCCTGTTCAATAAAAAAAATAATTTAAAATGCATGTCTTTAAAGAGTTAAAAAATTAAAAACCCAAAATGTGCTTGTGACCCAGCATTTCAAGTGAACAACAAATGAATAAAAACTACCAGTCATAATCCCAAATGTAACCCACAGGTCCATTACCTTTTTTGAACATCCAACTTTCATTAATTTAAATTAAAGTGCTCTACACGCACTACCCACCCAGCCCCTAATATATTACATCCAGAAAGTAATAACAACATATATTTAAGAAATAAACCCAAGTATTTGTGAACCTAATATGAACAACTAATTTAAACTACATATACTATTAATTATAATGAATGATTAAAAGATGAACATATTAATCTAATGAACCGCAAATTGTCACATAATGCAAAATAAACAAATAACATAATCTAAAAAATACATATAAATAAATCATAAATATAACTCACAGCAACACTAATCTCACTTGAACCACACACAATGTTTAAAAATTGCACACCCTAAAGTTAAAAGCATATGTAAATACAATTTGAACTCCATAATAAATTAACCCCCAAAACACACATGTATCTTTTAAATACCTTACACATTCAAGTACTTTGGAATGGATCCCCCAAACATCCAAAACTATACTATAAAATATAAAATAACAAAATAATCTCTGCAAATACAATTCTGTAATACAATTCACATTCACATTACTTATACTTGAATCTCAAAAATACAAAATTAGAAAGATATCCAAACATTAAATCACTACCCAGCCAATCCACCAATATAACCAATAACATGTAGGAAAACAATCTAACATAGAAGAACCCCTAAACATATGAACCCCCACATTTTCATTCACAACACTTTATTAAATAAATTACAATCTATTGTCAACTAAATTCCCAATTAAAGACTAAGTCAAAACTGAATACAATATTAAATAATTTAACACCGACACTAGTATGCTACCCATCAATTTCCCAAAACTCAACAAAGAAATGAAGAGGAATTGATTTCCCCCCAAAATACATATTTAAGAGCACAAAAATAAACTTCTTAAAACACATCTTTGTAGCCAAAAACTGGGATTCTAAGCATCCATATTATGATATTAATGTGTATTGTATTAAATGACCCAATGTTTTTGTATATAATATTTGAACTATATTGTTGTCAAACAGCAAAAATAATATACTTGCCTTCAATATCTTCTCCCACAATATTTTTGGCATAACAATATGGTAACCAGGACATTCTTGTACAACAATGTATAGATATTTGGAAATTGATATTCAGGAACCATGCCTTGGAATCTAAAGTCACTTACAAATATTTTTTTAGGAGGCCTGCATCCCACTTTCACCACTCATGGGAACCATTAATTTAAAGGATACACTTTTTGTATTCTGGTCTCATTGAAGGAGGATTGCATCACTCAGCATGCTGTGGGGCCTCAGTAGCAGCAGGGAGACATTGCTAGAAGAAACCCATTCTCCTGCAGCACAGGACACTTTTAGAATTCTAGCCAAATTGAAGGAGGGCTGCATCGCTCTGCATGCTGCAGGGTCACAATATCAGCTGGGAGGCACTACTAAAGTAAACACATTCTTCTACAGTGCTTAACACTTTTTGCATTCAGGCAACATAGAAGGGGGACTGCATCACACAGTGTTCTGGCGGGCATAGTAGCAGCAGGGAGGTGGTACAAAAGGAAACATATTCTCTAGTAGAGTGGGATGCACATGGGACAAGTCCCGACTGTGCCCAAGCAAAGACAGAGCCAATACGGGCCATCTGAGCTTGTCTGAGGCTGGGCTAGGCCACCCCCCTAATATTGAGCTCGAAGTACAGTTTCTGATAAAGTTGTATTGATCCTTATTTCATTAATTTCATCCAAGTTAATTAAATCAACTCAATATATATTTATATTAATCATTGCTAATAATAGGGAAAAGGTAGACAATGCATGGAAGAAATGGATGGAGAGCTCATCCTCTAGTTTCATAATAAACCACTTTCTAGAGACATGGGTTTGATCGTCCACAAAGAAAGACTTGAGGTAACACAGCAAATGGTAGCTGAAGCACTAATGCAACTATCAATTGCCATGATGGGGGTAAGGAGAGTACATGTGACAGTACAGTCAAAGTTGCCCATTCTGATAAGTAAAAGTAATCTATGTGTTTCAATTGCCCCTTACTCTCCTATCACTCACTCTTCCTCACCACCACCACCGGCCAAAAAGAAAAGGGCACAGGTGAAAACTGCTGGTTAATCAGATATATCAAAATGAATATTGCTCTTTCCTAAAGAAGCCTGGACTCTGGGATGAGTGGCCTGGAAAAGTTTGTGAAGTTTGCCCAGGAAGATGTAAATAACAAATTAGAGCTGCTTGAGACAGCTGAAGCAAACATGCTGAAGATCCTGTATAATCTGTTCAACAGCCAAACTAACACTCAGAGGCAAGATATTATTGGTGATGGCACCACACTTATTAAGACATGTTTAATAGTATTAGGAGACAATACTGAGTGACCTGAGTGGAGCCATACTATGCCAAAACGTTTGATTTGTTGAGTTGTCCCGCAAGATCCCCTCAGTAGAAATATTTCTAGGGGAACAATGGATCAAGTGCCTTCTCAGAATGGTGCACTGCAGGGAAAAGAATTACCAGGAAGTGGTTCTAAATATGACACATTTTCTAACTGGATCATAACTTCTGGCCTATAGACAGCCTGCATCTAAACCTGACCACTTTATAATACATGTAGTAGACTGTAATCACAAGAGAAGGAGGGATTTTCATATCAAAGATAGCGATTAGTCACCAATAATCATTTGTCCCCCTTTAATTTCCTAGAGAAAATAGAATGAGTTCCTTAGATAAAGAATTCCTTAAACCCCCTCATAAAGGAGAAAAAACTCTCATTCAAAAACACCCATCCTCCTTCAACAGTGCTTTGTTGCAGACAAACCTATTGATAATTCCCTGAAGTTACGGCTATTTCATGGAACAACACAGGTTTGGCAAACAAGTTATGTTCTAAGTACAAGACATGGCTTATGGACATGATTGATGTTGATGGATATCTATCCTTTTGTACTACTGCATCCCCATCTAGTGCAAGGAGGGTAAAGGAGGTCTTCTTGTTCTGTTATCAACTATATATTCATCAAAAGTGTTAAAGATGTTCTTAGCTTCATTACATTACCAATTTGTACTAATATCCATTGAAGATAATTTTGATATTTTAGACTGAATTATTATAATACATTTGATGCTTCTTGAGTGAGTGTAGTTAATGCATTGGAAAAATAACTCAACAATTTGAGCATTCAGAGTATAGTAAACAATATTTTTATATGGTTTGGGGTCTTTAATATTACTAAATGCCCCCTTCCTTCCAAAGAGGTTTGTGATATGCAGGGTGAGAAATTAGAACATTTGTAACATCATTTATATGGTAAAGCCTTGAATAATGTGTTTATTAAGAGCAACCTAATTATAGCAGATGTTTCCCCCACTGGTGGAGACACATTGTTACTCACCTTTATTGGAAAAGGTGCTGATGGTACAATCGACAATATATTGGTCTCAGCTAACCTGAAGATATTGCCTGTCGACTTTAGAGTTGAGGAGACGTTTCTAAGCAACCATAATCCCCTATTGCCAACTGTTTTAATGCAAATACAAAAGAAAACTGTACTATCTAGGATAACAAATATTGCAGTAGAAAGGCGGAATGGAGCAAAAAGTAAGTGGTCCTTTATTACTGAAAATAACCTTAATTTTATTACCTGCTTAGATCAGGAAGAAGGTGTTCAAACTCCATTAATCTAATTTAACTAAGAGAGTCAAGAGTACTAATCAATTAAGAAAGAGATCGGTTTATATAAGGTGCACCAGTGCACACAAACAATTAAAGCTTCCATGTGTACCCTAGGGAAAGATTTTCCATCCAGACTCGTAGAACTAGAGGCACAAACGTCTTACTTGATAGGAAAAAAGAGCTACAGGAGGAGGTATGGGTAAATTTAATACAGGTAGCAGAGACTCTCTTCTTAAAAACTATAAACATGTCCTTTCTCAAGTATAACTCAGCCCCAAGAATAGATTAGTTAGTTCCAGCTCAGGAGTGAGTGGATCGGTTTACATTTATACTCTGCCCCTCAAGGAGCAATAATTATAAACCTGATGTAAATTTAGCTTTCTAAATAGTTCCCATTTAGAGGAGGTTACTAAAGCTCCAGTGATAAGGCTCTGGGTCCTGATGGTGTTTCCTTGGACACAAATAAATATTTACCATCTTAATGGGCTCCCTTGTTCACCATGGTCCTAATTGCAGCAGGCATTGGACACCTCCCCTTTTCCTAGTCAGAAGCAATCATTGTTCTTATCTTTAGGATGGGATATAAAAGCAATCCGGAATGTTATGGGCCAATATCTCTTTTATATTCCTCTGTAAAACTACTAGGAAGGGTTATTCTGGAGAGACCGGAACAGTGTGCTGAAGATAAATCAATTTTTACCAAGGCTCAGTATGATTTTAGGAAAGAATTGGGCACAATGAAGAATCACCGATGTCTTGTGTGGAGAAATATTCAATAGAAGAGGAGGAGAGTATATATTTGTGTTTTATGGACCAGGGCAATGCCTTTGACCTAGTAAACCACAACAGACTATGGTACTGTGTGCACTTGATAGGTGCGCCAAAGGACATAATTTCCTTTCCGGCTATATGTATGATAATGTATCTGCTAGGGTGCATTTTGTGCTGTCAGGGGAATTAACACAACTTCTAAAATAGGGAGAGGAGTCTGACAGTGTTGTGTGTTGCCCCACTTCTTTTTTCCTTACACATATATGGAGTAAAAGAGAAGCTTCAATCTGTAGGTATTGATGTTACAAGATTTGGTTCTTGCCCTGTTCCCATATCACTATATGCTGATGATGCAGTACTATTATCTCAAACTTCAACCGGCTTGAAACAACTTGTACATTTTTACTGTTTATATGGAGGAGTGAGATGTGAAGATTAACCTGAAAAAAACCTTTATGATGAGTTGTGGGAAGGAAAGACTTAAGAACCGTCCCTATTAAATAAAGGGCAGACAATTCACTAATGTCCAAAAGTTCACTTACCTGGGATTAGTACTCTCCTCATGAAACAATTAGAATAGTCAGAAGAGAGCTAGCTGTAATAACCTGATGAGAACTACAGAATGTGTGTTCAGATTTGTCACTAAATTGAGTATTAAGCCTTTTAAAGAGATGTTGGTACTATATAGCACCAAATGTTACTATGGCAGCATTGTATGAAGCGGACGTATAGGGAATTGGGAGCCATACCCTGCTACAAAGACAACAAAAGCAATTCTTAGGGTGATTACGGTGCTGTACCACAATCAACTTCGGAGTTCATACTACAAAAAGAGGTAGGACTCCTTCATATCAAGGACTTAGGCCCATATTTATACTTTTTGGCGCACAACTGCGCCAACGCAGTTGTGCGTCAAAAAATGTAACGCCGGCTAACACCATTCCAAAGCGCCATGCGGGCGCCTTATTTATGGAATGATGTTAGCCGGCGGAGCTGCCTGGTGTGCGTCAAAACAAATTACTTACACCAGGCAGCGCCGGCGTAGGGGAAAATGGAGCCTGGGCGTAAAAAAATGGGGCAAGTCAGTCTGAGGCAAAAAAGGTGCCTCAACCCGAGTTGCGCCATTTGTTTTTTACTCCCACCCTCCATTGACATGACTCCTGTCTTAGCAAAGACAGGAGTCATGCCCCCTTGCCCAATGGCCATGCCCAGGGGACTTATGTCCCCTGGGCATGGCCATTGGGCATAGTGGCATGTAGGGGGGCACAAATCAGGCCCCCCTATGCCACAAAAAAAAAAAAAAATACTAACCTGAACTTACCTTAAGTTCCCTGGGATGGGTCCCTCCATCCTTGGGTGTCCTCCTGGGGTGGGCAAGGGTGGCAGGGGGTGTCCCTGGGGGCATGGGAGGGCACCTCTGGGCTCCTTCCGAGCCCACAGGTCCCTTAACGCCTGCCCTGACCAGGCGCTAAAAAATGACGCTAAAGCGGCTGGACGTCATTTTTTTTGACCCGCCCACTCCCGGGCGTCATTTTGCCCGGGAGTATAAATACGGCGCACATGCCTCGGAGTAATTTTTTAGACGGGAACGCCTACCTTGCATATCATTAACGCAAGGAAGGTGTCCACGCAAAATAATGACGCAAACTCCAAGATCTTTGACGCTAGATGGGTCTAACGCCAAAGTATAAATATGTAGTTAGTTTTGCGTCGGATTTGCATTAAAAAAAAACACGCAATTCCGGCACAACCAGAGTATAAATATGCCTCTTGGTATGCTCTTATAATATTCTATTCAGACCACAATTTAGACTTCATTTACTAAGGCCATGCTTAAATATTGACATGATCTGGATCAGGCTTTTAACATTTCTTGAATTTTTCTTATTAGAGATACTGTAAGGGATATTAGTGACCTGCACAATTACTACTTAGAGCCCCCTGAGAGTATTACATTCAGCATGTTTCCGACAGTGGAATAAATTCCCATTGGAATTGATGAATTCTTCTAGTGTGGAGAATTTTAGGATAGGAGTGACAGTGTGTTTTCAAATATACCCTCTTTGATGAGTCAGGTTGGCGGAGATGTTGTGTTGCTACCTAGATACCTGAAGGCTAGGGTTCCTTAAACATTATTGGATGATGTGAAATTCCATGGAACTACTTTCTTTAACCCCTTCGCTGCCAGGCCTTTTCCCCCTCCTGTGCCAGGCCTTTTTTTGCCTATTTGGAGCAGTTCGCGCTTAGGCCCTCATAACTTTTTGTCCACATAAGCTAACCAAGCCAAATTTGCATCCTTTTTTTCCAACATCCTAGGTATTCTAGAGGTACCCAGACTTTGTGGGTTCCCCTGAAGGAGGCCAAAAAATTAGCCAAAATACAGTGAAAATGTCGTTTTTTTCAAAAAAATTGGAAAAAGTGGCTGCAGAAGAAGGCTTGTGTTTTTTTCCCTGAAAATGGCATCGACAAAGGGTTTGCGGTGCTAAACTCAGCAGCTTCCCAGATTTCAGGAACAGGCAGACTTGAATCAGAAAACCCAAGTTTTCAAGACAATTTTGGCATTTTACTTGGACATACCCTATTTTCGCAATGTTTTGTGCTTTCTGCCTCCTTACAGTCAGTGACAGAAATGGGCATGAAACCAATGCTGGATCCCAGAAACCTAAACATTTCTGAAAAGTAGACAAAATTCTGAATTCTGCAAGGGGTCATTTGTGTAGATCCTACAAGGGTTTCCTACAGAAAATAACAACTGAAAAAGAAAGATATTGAAATTGAGGTGAAAAAAACATAAATTTTTCTCTACGTTTTACTCTGTAACTTTTCCCTGCAATGTCAGATTATCGAAAGCAATATACAATATATAAGTTACGTCTGCTGGACTCCTCTGGTTGCGGGGATATATAGGGCTTGTAGGTTCATCAAGAACCCGAGGAACCCAGAGCCAATAAATGAGCTGCACCCTGCAGTGCGTTTTCATTCGATACCGGGTATACAGCAATTCATTTGCTGAAATATAAAGAGTAAAAAATTGCTATCAAGAAAACCTTTGTATTTCCAAAAAGGGCACAAGATAAGGTGTTGAGGAGCAGTGGTTATTTGCACATCTCTGAATTCCGGGGTGACCATACTAGGATGTGAATTACAGGGCATTTCTCAAATAGATGTCTTTTTTACATACTCTCCTGTATTTGGAAGGAAAAAATATAGAGAAAGACAAGGGGCAATAACACTTGTTTTGCTCATCTATGTTCCCCCAAGTCTCCAGATAAAAATGATACCTCACTTCTGTGGGTAGGCCTAGCGCCTGCGACAGGAAACGCCCCAAAATACAACGTGGACACATCCCATTTTTTTTAAAGAAAACAGAGGTGTTTTTTGCAAAAGTGCCTACCTGTAGATTTTGGCCTCTAGCTCAGCCGGCACCCAGGGAAACCTACCAAACCTGTGCATTTCTGAAAACTAGAGACCTAGGGGAATCCAAGATGGGGTGACTTGCGGGGCTCGGACCAGGTTCTGTTACCCAGAATCCTTTGCAAACCTCAAAATTTGGCTAAAAAAAACATGTTCCTCACATTTCTGTGGCAGAAAGTTCTGGAATCTGAGAGGAGCCACAAATTTCCTTCCACCCAGCGTTCCCCCAAGTCTCCCGATAAAAATGATACCTCACTTGTGTGGGTAGGCCTAGCGCCCGCGACAGGAAACGCCCCAAAGCGCAACATGGACACATCCAATTTTTTTAAAGAAAACAGAGGTGATTTTTGCGAAGTGCCTACCTGTAGATTTTGGCCTCTAGCTCAGCCGGCACCTAGGGAAACCTACCAAACCTGTGCATTTCTGAAAACTAGAGACCTGGGAGAATCCAAGATGGGGTGACTTGCGGGGCTCAGACCAGGTTCTGTTACCCAGAATCCTTTGCAAACCTCAAAAGTTGGCTAAAAAAACACATGTTCCTCACATTTCTGTGGCAGAAAGTTCTGGAATCTGAGAGGAGCCACAAATTTCCTTCCACCCAGCGTTCCCCCAAGTCTCCCGATAAAAATGATACCTCACTTGTGTGGGTAGGCCTAGCGCCCGCAACAGGAAACGCCCCAAAGCGCAATGTGGACACATCCAATTTTTTGAAAGAAAACAGAGGTGATATTTGCGAAGTGCCTACCTGTAGATTCTGGCCTCTAGCTCAGCCGGCACCAAGGGAAACCTACCAAACCTGTGCATTTCTGAAAACTAGAGACCTAGGGGAATCCAAGATGCAGTGACTTGCGGGGCTCCGACCAGATTCTGTTACCCAGAATCCTTTGCAAACCTCAAAATTTGGCTAAAAAAACACACGTTCCTCACATTTCTGTGGCAGAAAGTTCTGGAATCTAAGAGGAGCCACAAATTTCCTTCCACCCAGCGTTCCCCCAAGTCTCCCGATAAAAATGATACCTCACTTGTGTGGGTAGGCCTAGCACCCACAACAGGAAACGCCCAAAGTGCAACGTGGACACATCAAATTTTTTGAAAGAAAACAGAGGTGATTTTTGCGAAGTGCCTACCTGTAGATTCTGGCCTCTAGCTCAGCCGGCACCTAGGGAAACCTACCAAACCTGTGCATTTCTAAAAGCTAGAGACCTAGGGGAATCCAAGATGGGGTGACTTGTGGGGCTCGGACCAGGTTCTGTTACCCAGAATCCTTTGCAAACCTCAAAATTTGGCTAAGAAAACACATGTTCCTCACATTTCTGTGGCAGAAAGTTCTGGAATCTGAGAGGAGCCACAAATTTTCTTCCACCCAGCGTTCCCCCGAGTCTCCCAATAAAAATGATACCTCACTTGTGTGGGTAGGCCTAGCGCCCGCGACAGGAAACGCCCCAAAGCGCAACGTGGACACATCCAATTTTTTTAAAGAAAACAGAGGTGATTTTTGCGAAGTGCCTACCTGTGGATTTTGGCCTGTAGCTCAGCCGGCACCTAGGGAAACCTACCAAACCTGTGCATTTTTGAAAACTAGAGACCTAGGGGAATCCAAGATGGGGTGACTTGTGGGGCTCGTACCAGGTTCTGTTACCCAGAATCCTTTGCAAACCTCAAAATTTGGCTTAAAAAACACCCTTTCCTCTCATTTCGGTGACAGAAAGTTCTGGAATCTGAGAGGAGCCACAAATTTCCTTCCACCCAGCGTTCCCCCAAGTCTCCCAATAAAAATGATACCTCACTTGTGTGGGTGGGCCAGGTGCCTGCAACAGAATAAGGCCCAAAACTTGAAGAGATAGAAGGGATAGCACAGCAAGTTTATAAGGGCATATTCTTTTATACATCTTTAGACGGACTCTGCTTTGGGGACCCACATAAGTGAGGTGTCATTTTACTTGGGAGACTGAGGGGAAAACTGGGGAGTAGGAATTTTGTGATGGAGCGGTGATCCTACTAAGAAAAGTCAGGAAAATATGCTTTTTTATGCACATTTTGAGGTTTACAGAGGAGTCTGGGTAAGAAAATGTTGGGGGAGCCACGCAAGCCACACCTCCCTGGACTCCCTGGGGTGTCTAGTTTTAAAAAATGTCTGGGTTTTGTATGTTTCCCTAGATGAAGGCCGCACCCAGGACCAAAAACATAGGTGGGCCCTCCCCCCCCAAAAACAGGTATTTTTGTAAAATATCATTTTGATGTGTGCACATACGTCCGTGATGTGCCAAACACTAAAAGTGTGAAAAGAAACACACTTAGGTTATGTGAAAAAGACCCCTCACCCACCAACCAAGTTGGTGGCATGCTTCATCATCGGGGTCCCACCCGAGGCACCTAGCGTGTCACAGGTGTGCTGCGACGCCTGATTACAGCGGAGCAGGTTTTGTCATTTTTACCACACATACTGGTTGGATTTGGCACGAGGGTGAGTGATGGTTCAGTGGATCAAATTTTATTAACAAGAGATTTCACAAAAATGAAATGCACTGCTAATAACTGAAAGGCACAAAACTGAACCAATGACTCACAGCTCGTGAGCTGTAAAGCCGCGACAAGGCACCAACCGTTTTACAGTCCATTCACACACCTTTCATACATGACACGCACAAGACCATTCCCACCGCCAACCACGGGCCCAGCACATTACAACACTCACATTGACAGACCGCGCCACTCAAGGGCCCATCACTTACATACGCCCACATGCCTGATACAAGAATCACACCAGCTGATGGGAGTGTGGACTGCCGTTTGGCTGACACCGCCAGCCAAGCGCCACCCCACGCACACCGCCAGCCAAGCACCACCCTAAGGACACCGCCAGCCAAGCGCCACCCCACGCACACCGCCAGGCAAGTGCCACCCCACACACACCGCCAGCCAAGCGCCACCCCAAGCACACCGCCAGCCAAGCGCCACCCCAAGCACACCGCCAGCCAAGCGCCACCGCAAGCACACTGCCAGCCAAGCACCACCCCAAGCACACTGCCAGCCAAGCCCCACCCCACGCACACCGCCAGCCAAGCGCCACCCCAAGCACACCGCCTGCCAAGCGCCACCCCACGCACACCGCCATCACTTTTTTTGTTTATAAACAACAAAGAAACCACTAATTATAAAATAAGCACAAAACTACAAACACAAAAGCTCTAACTAAATACGACTGTACGACGAAACAACGACTTCAAAAACAACTACTGCCTTAACAACAAGGTCGGAACACCGACCTTGTTGCTACTACTAATGATTTTACCACGAATGCCTTAACAACGATATTTCGTTGTAAAGGCATTCCTGATAAAATCATTAGCAATAGGCACCATTCACCCTACATCCCTCACCCCACCCCCCAACCCCACCCCAAAACCTAAAACCCTCTGACCCCCCACCCACTCCCCAAAACCAAAAACGCCCAACCCCCCAACCCCACCCCAATACTAAAACCCCCTGACCCCCCACCCACTCCCCAAAACCAAAAACGCCCCACCCCCCAACCCCACCCTAAAACCTAAAACCCCCTGACACCCCACCCACTCCCCAAAACCCAAAACACCCCACTCCCCAACCCCACCCTAAAACCTAAAACCCCCTGACCCCCCACCCACTCCCCAAAAACGCCCTACCCCCCCAACCCCACCCCAAAACCTAAAACCCCCTGACCCCCCACCCCCTCCCCAAAACCTAAACCCAACACTTACCTTCGTCAACTCACTTCTTTGTACCTTAACCACACATGTTCGTTGTTCAGAACATACGTAGTTAAGGCAAAAAAAAACGGAGTCATGGTTAAAAAAAGCATTGTTGCGCTTTCGTTAACCACGACTTTCGGTAAAAAAAAGTTGTAAAAAAGGATGTTCCCCACTAAATACATGACAGAGATGCCAACTGTGAAACATATGAAAATATAGAACAGACAGTTTACGGGTATGGTCACTTCTGTAACAGCCGGGCACACACAGGCCAGGCTTTGAACGGCATTCGGGGCAGTACATCCGGCTCTCCCTCCGGATTAATCTCCGGGCACATACTCTACATTTCTTTGGGGGCAAGTCTTTTTTGGGAGTGGGAGGAACGTGATCTGGAAAGTGCCGATCTTTCAATCTAGCCACATCCTCCACCACTTCTACTCTAGGAACTCTTGCCGGTTCCACCACAATAAGGCTTTCTATCACCGACTCCTGAAATTTTACAAATGTCATCCTTGACTCCGGTGAACAATCCTTGTATACAATAAAGGCATTAAAAGTTGCCAAATGAAATAAATGTAGGGCCAACTTTTTATACCACACATAAGACTTACGAAGAGCAGTGTAAGGTTCCAACCTCTGATCTACTCTATCAACACCACCCATGTGCCTATTGTAGTCCAAAATGAACGCAGGTTTGCGCACTTCCGCAACCTGACCCCAAACAGCCACAGGGGAAGTACTCTCATCATGGATGGTCGATAGCATGTACACATCCCTCCTGTCTGAAAATTTCAGAGCTAGCAGCTAATTATTCCGCAAGGCCCTGCACTGTCCCCTCTCAAGTTTTTTTACAGACAAGCTCCCTTGGATAGCCTTTCCGGTTAGAACGGATTGTGCCACAAGCAACAGTGTCCACCCTAAACAACTCCTTGAACAACTGCACTCCAGTGTAGAAATTATCTACGTACAAATGGTGACCTTTGTTAAACTGCCATCTAGCAAGTTCCCACACAATTTTTTCGCTAACTCCAAAAGTGGCCGGACAACCAGGAGGGTCAATACTGGAATCCCTACCAGTGTAGACCTGGAAATTATACACATATCCTGTACTACTTTCAGACAGCAGATACAATTTAATCCCATACCGTGCCCTCTTACTAGGAATGTACTGCTTAAAAACTAAACGCCCCTTGAAAAGGACCAAAGACTCGTCCACACTTATCTCTTTGCCTGGAACATAGACCTCTGAAAACCGATCCACAAAATGATCAAGGACAGGCCTAATCTTAAAAAGACGGTCACAATCAGGGTGATCTCGTGGCAAGGCTAAAGCATTGTCTACAAAATGCAGCATACGAAGAAGAAGCAAATACCGATTACGTGTCATAGTTGCAGGAAATATAGCAGTTGCCATCAAGGGACTAGTAGACCAATAAGAAGCCAGTGACGGCTTCCTGATCAACCCCATCAAAAAAGACAAACCTGAAAACCTTTTCATCTCTTCCAGATATGTGGCAACCCACTGAGTAGCTCTAGACTGAGACTTAAGTCTGGCAGCGTTGTCCCGCAAATATTGCTCTGCATACACATTTGTCTGCTCCACAATCTCTTCCAAAAAAACATCGTCCATAAACAAGTGAAAGAAATGGACAGGCAAAAAGTTTTCCATATTAACTCTACACCCTGGGAGACCAGTAAATGCAGGTAACTGTGGCTGCTCCATGTTTGGGGCAATCCAGGTGTCAGGTCTTCTAATGGGAAACCCTTCAGCCCCAGGCTGCTGCACTCTTGGCACATCAATGTCCTCCTCTAACACAGGCCCTTCATCTGCACTGAGAGTAGCTTCCTCGTCAGAAGAATACTCTCGGACAGAAAACTCACTTCCAGAATCTCCTGCTTCCTCCTCTGCCTCAGATGCAGAGTCAGTGTCGTAATCATGGTCTGAAGACGACTCAAAGAGCATGCGAACAACCTGCTGAGTGGTCACTTTGCGGCTAGCCATGATCCTAACAACAAATGGATTGCCAACAACAACTAGCACTAAAATAAGTAATAAACAAAGTGTAGCTTTATCACAAAGAGGTATGTACTACAAAAAACTATACCACTCACTTGCCTGAAAAAGGTACTCACCAAGCAACTACTCTGCACAGACACAGCAATCACCAATGATATCCCACTAAAAAGAAAAACAAAAAAAGCAAATTAGACATATGACAACACAAACATCACTGTGCTCAAATCTAAGGACAATGTCAAACACACAATACTGCATTTAGTACACCACCTACAAACATGTCATTCATGCATGTCAACAATACTCCTTTGGAGTAAATTGCTTTCACTTACCTAAAACATGCAACTATGCAAACCGCAGGACAACTTCTGCCAAAACCGCGAAGATTCACAGCAAAGGAAGCAAAAGCGTTGAACTAGAAGAAAAAGAATAAATAAATTGTTATAATCACAAATACAAATACTTTGCCAGTTGACATACACCCCACCACCAAGAACTTAGAAGTTGTCCCTGGTACCTAAGTGGATCCTGCCCCCCTCGGGGGTAGATGGGTGTAAAAAAAATGGCCAATCTGCCCCCAAGGGTGGCAGAAATGGGCAACACCTCTGTGCCCCCTTTAGGGGGCGACCCTTCCCAAAGGGGGCACCCCCAGGACAACACAAAAAAAAAAATCCCTGCCGTTTGGTGGTTTCTGCCCTCCTTGGGGGCAGATGGGCCTACAAAAATAGGGGCAGAGATGGCCAATATGAACTTTCCCCACTTTAGGGGAGGCGACCGTTGCCCAAGGGGTGCCCCAAAACACACAACACACACACACATACCACACAATCCCTGGCGCCTAGTGTGCTTCCACCCCCCGGGGGCTAGATCGTCCAAAAAATGGCTGGTCTGCCATCGGGGGGCAGAAACAGAAAAAAAAAATAGCCCCCCAGGGGAGCGACCCTTGCCCAAGGGGTTGCCCCCAAAATAAACAATAAAAACAAAATCCCTGGTGTCTAGTGGATATCGCCCCCCCACCCCCCCTTGGGGGCAGATCAGCCCAAAAATTGGCAATCTGCCCCCAGGGTGGGGCCCAAATACAAAAAAAATAGGCCCCCAGTGGGGCGACCTTTGCCCAAGGGGTCGCCCCCAAAATAAACTCCCAAAATAAAATCCCTGGGGTCTAGTGGTTTTCGCCCCTCCCTCCCCCGGGGGCAGATCCGCCGAAAAATCAGCGGATCTGCCCCCAAGGGGGGGCGAAATACTAAAAATAATTGCCACCCAGGGGGGCGACCCTTGCCCAAGGGGTCGCCCCCAAAATAAACAAAGTGAAGAAAATCCCTGGTGTCTAGTGGAGATTCCTGCTCCACGATTGCGGGCCCTGCCCGCGATCGTGAAGCAGGAATCTTGTGAAAACAGGCACAGGGGGAAAGGAAAAACCCTTTCCTTTCCCCAGTGTCTGTTTTCACCTCCCCCGCCCCCCAAAAACGGAAAGGACTCACCTTCTTGGTCCTTTCCCGACGACGCGCTGGAAGCAAATGGCTTCCAGCGCGCCCGGCAACACTAGATGACGTCGGCGCGCTGTGCGCGCGCTGACGTCATCGGATTACCGGGGGGAGGCGGGGGTGGAAGGGGAAGGTCTTCCCCTTCCATCCCCGCCTTGGGGGGGGGAGGGAGGTGCACGGGGGGCGCGCTAGCGCTCCCCCAAGTTCCCCTGTGCCTTGGACGAGGTGACCTCGTCCAAGGCACAGGGGAACTGTAGCCCTGAACGAGGTCACCTCGTCCAGGGCACAGAAGCGGTTAAAAGGAAGTAAATAAAAACACCTTTGTGCTTTCTGAATCTTCAGCATTGTAGCTGCTAGGGATTTCATATTCTTAACTTTTCTAAACATGTACCTCTTTTAGATTCCCCATGTTGTTGTATATTTCTTAAAATTGCTTGCAAAATATTTTCTGGTAGTCAAATACTTCTGTGTTTACATTTGTAGTTTTTTCAATCTTTAAAAATTCTTATGGCTTCCTTTAAAAGACATTTCAGAATACAGCATGCCTTGATCTCTAAATGAAAAAAATATGTTCTAAGCCAGTGGTTCCCAAACTGTGGGCCGGGACCCCTGAGGGTCCGCGAAGCCTCCTCAGGGGGTCCGCGGCTGCTTAAAACATTTAATAATATTAGGTCCCAGCTATCAATAATGACTCCTCGAGGGTCCCCGTGTTCCAATAATGATTCAGTGGGGGTCCCCGGGCTCCAGTATTGATAAAATGGGGGTCCACAGAAGTCAAAAGGTTGGGAACCACTGTTCTAAGCAGTTTCAAAAATACCTTTCAGTTTTAGAAATGCTGCTGCACAATGAAGAGTGACTCTTTATATGTCAGTTGCATAATGGGTTATTGGGCAAATCCTTTATCATGTGTCTTATATCTAGGGTTAGACAGGGTGACTCCTTGGCCCAGAGTTGACAAATCTGTCACAGTCACAGTTGTATTACAACTGTAAAATTCATAAAATAGCGCTATTGAACTATATTGAGGCTACATTACATACCTTACCAACTGCACCAGTAGGGCTGTACTTTGACTTCAGGCTCCATCCATGTACACATTTAAAATATGTGCATGGCCTGTGCTTTAATACCCAACCACATTAACCAGTACAGCAATGCATCATTTGATCATAAAAAACAGATCAGGAACGTTTGCCACACTGCTAAACATGTTTAGCTGGGAATAAGAATTGTATAAGAAAGAGACACACCCTTAGAGCTTGATATATAAAACATTTTAGGGTCACAAATACTCCGATTGGGAGTCACAAACATAAAAAAATTTTTTTTAAATGTACTAATCCAGTTTTAGGAGCTGATAACATTTTACTGATTCCAAAAATTGAACTGTGACTGCATACCCATTCAGTATTTGGAAAGAGTGTGTGGTAAGCATCCCTTTCAAATACTGAATCTGTAGGGCACGTGTAAGAAGTTGGGTTAATGGTTTGGGCTGAGTAAAACCCTACTGAAACAGGAACCACATTTCTTGTTAGGCCGAAGCCACACGCTACCCAAATTAACTTGTGCTCAACACAAAAACAAGAATAATCCCACACCAATTTAAAATATAGAGTATGTTTTATTAATTAAATCAAGACCAAAATAACAAAAATCAAACCAGTAGAATCAGAGAAATGCAAGTTTAACAATTTCAATGAGTATATAGCTAAAAAGCACAAAGAAACAACTGTGGATATCTAGCTGCGCTAGACTTGGACAAAGTCACAAGTTCAGGCCCACCATGATGGAGTGCAGGCTGGCTACAATGACACAGCTAGGTCAACAGAAAAAGAGTATGTTACATCCTGGTTGCGAAAAGTTGAGGAGTCCCGCACTGAGGATGCCTTGCTCAACCAAGGCGGTGCAATGACCTGGTAGGAGATGCAATGCACATATTTGGTTCTGAGGATCTGAGATGCAAGGTTCTGTATCACTGTTGAGGATGCCTTTGACAAGGGGACTTTTGATGCAAAGTCCTGCATCAAGGATATGCAGCATACTGGCTTGTTCGGAAGAAGTTGCAGGGTTTCTTATGCCGAGTCCTGCCTCATATTCAAGATTGCCATTGATGAAAGGCTTGCACTAAGAGGGCCTGCATTGGGGATGAGTTGCACATCAGCAGTTCCAATGGGACTACAATGCGAAGTCCTTGTATTGGTAAGTTCCATGAAGCAGAGATGATGCTCTAGCTTTGATCAGAGGAGATGCCTCTGTTCTACTGTCCACAGTAGGGCCAGCAGAGCACCTTCAGGCCCACTTTCAATTGTCCAGGTCTAGGGTGGCATCACTTTGCAGATTTGAACTCACAGAGGCAAAGTCCAGATGCTGAGTTTAAGGTTGGTGGAGCTGTCTGACCCTAGGCTCTGTGGCATCCTCCCCAGCCTGGGTACCCACAAATGAATATGCCACACACAGAGCTGAATATTACAAATCTTTATTCTTTTGCATGTAATTCCAAATGCAACATTCTGAACCACGCTTTCATTGCATTCTGCTCTAACAACTATGTCACACTACTACAGACTCCATTCAGAGCCAAAAGGCTCCATCATAAAACTCACAAGACACTATGGCCCTCATCAAAACAATGGCAGTAAAAACCACCTACCGCCGTGGTGACGGGCACCAAAATACGGTCACCGCGGCTAACATCCATCCGCCAAATTATGATCACTGCCGGACGTCCGCCACAAGAAGGGTGGAAATCCTGCAGTGATCATACTGGAGGATGGTGGTAAGCTGGTGCTGCTACCACCAGCACTGCCACATCAGTTGAACGCAGTCAGCTGTATCATGACCTGTGATATGGCCTGGCAGTGTTCTGCTGGCGGGCACTGCTGGCAGTAGCAGCGCCCCTTCCTGTTCCCTGCCGGAAGACCTCCTCAATAAAGGTAAGTTGGGCTTCTGACAGGGGAGGGGGGTGGGGGTGTTGTGTGTGTGTGTCTGGTTGTGTGCATGAATGTGTGAGTGTGTATGTGAATGCGTCTGTGTGTGTTGTGTTGTTTGTGTGGTTTTATGCATGTTAGTGAATGCGTGTAAGAAAGGTGAAGATTGTGTGTCAGAATGTGTGCGAGCATGTCCGGAAGTATGCATAAATGAATGTGTGTATGCCAGTCTGTGTATGAATGTGTGTATGCCAGTGTGAGTGATTGGGTGTATGTGTGGTGCGTGTGTGCATGTATGGTGGTGTGTGTGTGTGTGTGTGTTGTGAGGATTGGAGGGGGTATGTGTGATGAACGGAGGGGGTGAGGGGAAGATTGGATGGAGGGGGTGGCGGATGTCAGATGTGTGTTAGGGGGTGGGGGCCACCTATTGGTGACAGGGAAGGAATTCCTTATCACCGGTAGAGCCTACCACCATGGTTTTCGTGGCATTGCACCATGAAAAACATGGTGGTAGGCAGGCTCATAGTACTATGCCAGCCGCCAGGCTGCAGATTGACATCTCCGGCTCAGCAGCTAATACCGCCATGGCCTCCTGGTGGACCACCACTTTTCAGGGGCAAAATGTTGTATTTTTTGTTGGGGAGGCCTTTTGGCCTCCCCCACAGCCCCCGGGATCACCACTTCCCAGAGGCTTCAAGTTTATGGGATGCATGGGGGACAGGTGTCTGCCTCCCACAGCCCCGGGGACCACCACCACCCCGGGACATTCATCATATCCTATGCATGGAGGTCGTGAGGCCTCAGCATAGCCCCAGGGAACACTACCTCCCAGGAACATTCATCATATCCTATGCATGGAGGCTGCGAGGCCCCGGCATGGCGCCAGGGACCACCACCTCCTCGGGCATTCATCACATTCCTCGGGGCTGAGATAAAAAAGTGAAGGTGTCCTTTTTGGACCCCCAAGCCTCGGGGACCACCACTTTCTGGGGGCTTCTTCTACATTGGAGTGAGACCGCAGAGCCCCCTGGAGGAACCACTGATGGCCCCGGGGACCGCCAAACCGCAGGGTCAGCTCCTGATATGTCGCAGGGTGCCCATTCATGGGACGTAGCTGTTTGCTGTGGCTTGGCGGCAGTTTTGACAGGTGCAGCCAGGTCACAGCAAACACTGTGCTTTGTGACAGCGGGACCTGTCTAACAGCTCATAGGGGGTTGGCCTCAGGGCCTGGCCACATGCCAGGTCCTTTGGCCAACCACCACCGTGCAGGCTGAAGGCTGCCCATGACAGTGGTTGGAGTAACGCATAGTAATGAAAAAACATAGAAATTCACTTAAAAAACCAAAGGTTACAGGAACGTTATAGTTAGGCTCACATTTTAAACGTATGAAACCATAGAAATTTACCAGTTACAGCAAGAGTTACCTCAAGTAACTATAACTCATGTCCTAAGGCAACTATTACCCTCACCAGCGCCAGGCACTGCTAATTACCCCACAAATGACGTCACTCATGACACCTTTGATAACATCATTGATAATATCAATGTAATATTTGCAGTAAAACATTTGATGAAAAAACTGTGCATGGCGTGGGCACAATGTTATAGTTACCTTAGGGCACGAGTTATAGTTACTTGAGGTAACTATAACTGGTGAATTTCTATGGTTTCCTACATTTACAGTGTGAGCTTAGCTCTAACTTCCCTGCAACCTTTGCTTTTTTAAAGTTAATTTCTAGTTGCAGGCAACTTCACCACCGCACTCCAGGAGGAGATTTTTCCTTTTTTTTCTTTTTAATTGCAGTCAAAAATAAATCACCATCCTTCACCACTGACGCATTTCGATCTACTGGTCTTGATCACAGTCCTATCTCCATCTCTTGGATTTATGAGAGCAAATGGTCCATTCCTCACACCTGCACCAGCATGAAAGAGCGCGCCGTAAGCAGGACCAATTTGTTTGCACATATATATATATATATATACAGGGAGTGCAGAATTATTAGGCAAGTTGTATTTTTGAGGATTAATTTTATTATTGAACAACAACCATGTTCTCAATGAACCCAAAAAACTCATTAATATCAAAGCTGAATATTTTTGGAAGTAGTTTTTAGTTTGTTTTTAGTTTTAGCTATGTTAGGGGGATATCTGTGTGTGCAGGTGACTATTACTGTGCATAATTATTAGGCAACTTAACAAAAAAAAATATATACCCATTTCAAATATTTATTATTACCAGTGAAACCAATATAACATCTCAACATTCACAAATATACATTTCTGACATTCAAAAACAAAACATAAACAAATCAGTGACCAATATAGCCACCTTTCTTTGCAAGGACACTCAAAAGCCTGCCATCCATGGATTCTGTCAGTGTTTTGATCTGTTCACCATCAACATTGCGTGCAGCAGCAACCACAGCCTCCCAGACACTGTTCAGAGAGGTGTACTGTTTTCCCTCCTTGTAAATCTCACATTTGATGATGGACCACAGGTTCTCAATGGGGTTCAGATCAGGTGAACAAGGAGGCCATGTCATTAGATTTCCTTCTTTTATACCCTTTCTTGCCAGCCACGCTGTGGAGTACTTGGACGCGTGTGATGGAGCATTGTCCTGCATGAAAACCATGTTTTTCTTGAAGGATGCAGACTTCTTCCTGTACCACTGCTTGAAGAAGGTGTCTTCCAGGAACTGGCAGTAGGACTGGGAGTTGAGCTTGACTCCATCCTCAACCCGAAAAGGCCCCACAAGCTCATCTTTGATGATACCAGTCCAAACCAGTACTCCACCTCCACCTTGCTGGCGTCTGAGTCGGACTGGAGCTCTCTGCCCTTTACCAATCCAGCCACGGGCCCATCCATCTGGCCCATCAAGACTCACTCTCATTTCATCAGTCCATAAAACCTTGGAAAAATAAGTCTTGAGATATTTCTTGACCCAGTCTTGACGTTTCAGCTTGTGTGTCTTGTTCAGTGGTGGTCGTCTTTCAGCCTTTCTTACCTTGGCCATGTCTCTGAGTATTGCACACCTTGTGCTTTTGGCCACTCCAGTGATGTTGCAGCTCTGAAATATGGCCAAACTGGTGGCAAGTGGCATCGTGGCAGCTGCACGCTTGACTTTTCTCAGTTCATGGGCAGTTATTTTGCGCCTTGGTTTTTCCACACGCTTCTTGCGACCCTGTTGACTATTTTGAATGAAACGCTTGATTGTTCGATGATCACGCTTCAGAAGCTTTGCAATTTTAAGAGTGCTGCATCCCTCTGCAAGATATCTCACTATTTTTGACTTTTCTGAGCCTGTCAAGTCCTTCTTTTGACCCATTTTGCCAAAGGAAAGGAAGTTGCCTAATAATTATGCACACCTGATATAGGGTGTTGATGTCATTAGACCACACCCCTTCTCATTACAGAGATGCACATCACCTAATATGCTTAATTGGTAGTAGGCTTTCGAGCCTATACAGCTTGGAGTAAGACAACATGCATAAAGAGGATGATGTGGTCAAAATACTCATTTGCCTAATAATTCTGCACTCCCTGTATATATATATATATATATATATATATATAAAACTTTGCTAGATAAACAGACATTTGAGGTGAGCACATCTAGAGTGTCGCTGGTGTTGCAGAGTGCTCCTTACTAGAGCTGCTCTCCACCTAAACTTGGGAACTACCCAGAGTTCTCTATTCTTTTTTGCATATATATATCTATATATATATATATATTTTTATATAGATATATATATGTAGAGAGAGAGAGAGATATATATATATATACTATTACCTCTTCAGTAGTCAACCTTCTTGGCACTTTCAGCAGTTGGCATGATCTGGTTTCTGTGAGCTGTCATCTTCAGTGTCAGAGATTTTTGAAGACAGTGAAGAGGTTACAGCAGTCACTGAATTCTCAGGTTCAGTCTGTCCTTCACCATTTCGATTTCAAGAATGATGAATAAAAGGCCTAAAGTGAGAAGAGTCCCTGTTAACAAACTCCCAGAGTGCAGTCACCATATGTCCCTTGTTAGACATCACATAGAATGATTCAATATCATATGGAGCATCAGATTTCTTTCTTTGCATTGGTCGGGTTATCACTAAACCTCCTCTCTTAAAAGTGATATTCTTTGCATGTAGCCTCTTGTCTACAAAGGCTTTCATTTTCTGCTTGTTATCCACATCCCTTGTACAAATTGTGTTCTCACTTGTTGGTCCATTGAGGTAACTTGGTTGTCATTGGGCTGTGGTCAAATGAGGTGTTGAACAATAAGCTTGAACAGTAGAATTGAATAAAGCTTTCAAACTGAGCTTGTTGTGATGCTTTCTTTAGCATACTCATAAAACACTCAATGAGTCAATTTGCCTGCGGCCACAAAGATGTGCTATTTTGATGCTTTATTTTTAGATGCTCCAGGAATTCTTTGAATTCTCAACTGTTGCAAAGATGCCATGTAGTTTCTCAATGACTCATCTATGAGTTGCGGATGTGAAATCTACTAATAAAGAAAACATGATAAATTCATCCACAATTACCATCAGGTGATGCCATTATCAATCGAACTGAAAAAAGTCTAATGCTATTCACTTCCATGCATGCTTAGGGAGTTCTGACATACTCAGAGTATGTTGAGTAGCATTGGTAGAAAGACAGTTGCATAGATGACAGGCCTTGAGATCTTGTTGAACTCTGTCATTTAAATACCGAAACCAAACTTTATCATGGAGAGCTCTTTCTGTGGCAACGATACCACAATCTCCTTCACAAACCACTTTAGTTATTTTCTGTCACAAACTCTCCAGAATCAGGATTCCCGATCCTCATAGTAGAACTCACTCCTGATTTTTAGACCGTTCATCTATGACACTTCGGTATTTTTGATATTCATCATCATTGGTGAGAGGTCAAGTGTGTCAGTCTTGTCTTACAGCAGTCAACACAAGCGACAAGAACACAAGCAACAACCACAACTACAGGAACAGAAGTACTAGCACCAACCTCTTCACTGGCTTAGTTTCAAGTGTCAGGTCTTAAGTCCAGTGCACAGGCGAAGGCAAAAGAGATTGAGCAAGTGGCAGCACCATTGACCTTTCAGAGGATGTTCTGGGAGTAGCTGGATGACCAAAAAGAGATCTATGTGGGTCAAAATCAATTGGTGTATTGATATGTGAAGATGCACCAATAGCCAGTGCTCAGAAGGTTGACAATAAAGTACCTGGCTTGTCCGCTAAGCAATGTATCTGCTGAGTGTCTCTTCAGTGCAGTTGGTGTGGTTATCACAGTGAGAAGGAGCAGTCTCTCACCTCATAAAGTGGAGAGATTGACCATGATCAAAATGAACCAACATTTTATATCACAAAATTACACTATTCCTGAAACAGGAGAAGGAGGATGATTGGTCAGACTCAAGTTTCTAAGCTGGCCACCTACTAGGCAAGAGAACATACTCTTTTTCCCTGACTGAGTATGCCACCTTAGTACCTTTTCATTATTTGTCATCAAACTTCTTTTTTTTTGCCCCAAAATAGATATAGATAGTAGAACATTATGTTTGCATCTGATTTATGCTGCCCCACCTAATTTAGTCACATGAATAGCCAGATTGGAGCTCGACCAGTGTGCAGTGAAGAAGCTTCCCCAGTCCACCCCATGCTTGAATTGAAAGAGGTGGTTATTGCACCAATGAAAGTTGATATATTATTGAGGGATTGTGAGTGATGATTGATGATGTATGTGGTTGTTGACAGTGAGGAAATGTGTTCAACTAATTAGTAAACTTGATATTGATGATTTGCAATGTTGGGGCCTGATGAGTGGCCTGGCTGGTCCTTTAAACTCAGTAAAATTTATCTGCATGGTCCGCTCCTTTTTTCTGGTTCTTCAGTGACCAGACAAGTAACTTTAGTTAACAAACACAAATCTACACAACAACATACTCCAATTCTGTTTTCTATTTGTTCTTGAACAGCAGTGCACTACAAGTCTATCTCGCATGGGTCAGGACTGGGACACAGTTACTTGGAGTCGGGAGGGTGATGGAAGGACTCAGGGTGGGACTATCTCAACAGCCAGAAGAAGGAAGTTATTGATTTCAAAGGGAAACCATGATGATTATGACTCTGAGGCCTAGTACTTAGCTCTGTGGACTGGAGAGAGGTGCATTGATTTGGGAAATGCTGCTGAGTACCGGTGCAGTACTGCTGGCTCAAACATGAATCTCCTTCCATATTCTTGCTCTACCTGTGAGTGTTCTCGGTACACTCCTCACAACGCTTACCTTCCTACTGTCTGTCTTGACGCTATACTACAGTTTCTGTTGTAGAATCCATAGGCCTTACCCTCTCCTGCATGAACAAAAAGTGAAAGCTCAACACTCCTGCTTACTTACTGGACCAGGTGAGCCAGGCACCCAAGATTGATGGACATTCTGTGAAAAATGCAGATATGCTGCGCGATTTGGCAAGACAGTATGATTTTCTTTTACAATCATTTTTAGAACTGTGTGGGTTCATTTCACTCCTCCATAATTTGTATTTTTCAAACTTAGATGACAAAACATTAAAATACATAAGAACATGGGTCCCTGGAGACTGAAGGACTATTGCAGTGCATTTAACTGAACTGTGTGATTCTCATTCCTTCAATTCCTTTCACAACAGATTGATGATGGTGGACTGCTCATCGCCCTCATGAATATTGTTTTTGTGTAGTGTTTGTCTTTGTCATACCTTTCCCCAAATCCCCTTTCCCATCCATTCATTGAACCCCTAAACCCTTTTCTCCTGGGCCTTGTTTATTGAGGTCCAACTTACTTTTACACCATAAATAAATCACACACTTGGAGGGGCAGATGTGGTGAATGTGACACAAACTCACCGCGCGATCTTCTATTAGCTGAGCAGTAGATCACATCTACCCCATTTACTCACCCACACTTCATTTGTCAACATCATCATTCAGGCTTTTTTTTGTAAAAACTTAATTGTGTCCACTCCTGAGTCCACTTCTCCTGACTTGAGGATTTTGTAAGTTTAGTTTTACATAAATACTAGCTCTGCAATGCTTTGAAGAAGTTACTATTGCTAGTTTTGGTATAGTCTTAGTTGTTGTGTCATTGTGGTTGTCTAGTCTTAGTCCTTCTAAAGTTATAATATAAATATTATAAGTCTACCTTTGTGTGTTCTTTCAATCTAGTTGCCTGTGAAAGATAATTCTTTGATTCATTCTACGGTTGGAGTTCATATATGTAGTAATGGGACCTCACTTGTGATTGCTTTCCTTCCCTGTTAGCAGGCTAGCCTGTTACCACTACTAACACCATAAGATGGCACCTCGGTAAACCCTGCATTAAGACGACTGAGAGAGGTAACAGACCTCAGCATTAAAAATCACCTACGGCTGCAGCGACAGCAGCCAAAAGACCATCGTCATGGCTACCACCCGTCCACTGGATTCTGACCACAGCTGGATTTCCGCCTGAAGGATGCCAGAAATCTGGCTGCGCATGCCGGTGGATGGCGGTATGGCACACCAGTAGACCCCCACCGGCCATATTATGATAATAATACGGCCTGACGGTGTTCTGCTGGCAGACACTTGTGCTGGCAACAGCGCCCCCTACCCGTCTCCTGCCGGGGGGTGGGGGGTGTTGTGTGTGTGTGTGGGGGGGTGTGTATGTCTATGCATGTGTGTATGCAGGTGTGTGTTGCGTGTTGTTTGTGTGTGCATGTATGGATGTGTGAGTGCATGTCTGTTGAGTTGTGTGAATGCGTGTCTGCATGTATGCATGTAAGTGTGTGTGGAGGTGGGTGTGAATGGATGTACGCATGCGTGGATGAATGTTGGAATGTGTGTGTGTGTGTGTGTGCGTGTGTGAAGAGAAGGGCGTGTATGAAGGGGGTCTGGAGAGAAAGGGGAGGTGGGGGAAACCTGGGGAGGGGGGCAGGGATGACCCCTATCAGTAACAGGGAAGGGATTCCCTGTCACTGATAGTACCTACTGCCATGGTTTTCGTGGCAGTAAGGATGCCACGAAAACCATGGCGGTAGGCGGGGTCATAATCGCGCAGGCCGGCAAGTGACGGCCACCGTGCTGGAGAGTGAAGTCACCAATGTCATGATATGGAGAAAGGTACTGCCAGCCTGTTGGCAGTACTTTCCTCCATATTTACACCGACCGCTGGGGTTATAATGACCAACCATAGTTACAGAGGATAGTGGGACAAGGGTACGCTAAAAGTCAGAAGTGCAATGTAAAACACCAAAATAAACATTTGTGAAATAAAGTAAAATAAATTATCCCCCTTTATTTTTTAACAATTATAAAACCCACCTTTTCTCCCTAAAACAGGCCCACCCATCTCCCCAAATAAATCACCCCATCCCCAACCAATGTCCAAAGAAAAATTAAGTGTCCAAACTAAAGTCCATACCCTGGTACCTAACTCCCTTTCCCACCCTCTCCACCCAGAACAAATGTCCCTCCCACAAAAGCATAAATTAAAAAAATGGCTAAAAGAGGACATTCTCCATGCAGGTCTGGAGATTGTGGAGGCTTCCTGTTAAGGAACAAAGTGGTGCTCAATTTATGTTCCAGGCATTTTTGTTAAACTTCAAGTTTGTCTGAAATAGCCACCACAACAGAGCCACAACAGAGCCTGCTCCTGGTCCTCCTGCTGCTTTCTTCCAACTCCTATTATTGCCTGGTTGCAGTCATTCTCTTTGATGTTCCCAAGAATCAATTAGGTACATCACAGTTAATGTTACACCACAACACATCCCTTGATCTGTGCCACCTTGTGCAGGTGCTCCAGATTTTGCAGGATGCATAGCTAGCATATGCAGTCTGGGAGGGAGAGGGGCAGCAGTGGTCTGACATGGATGGGCAGCAGCCAGCTGGCAGCAGTGCTGTCAATGTTGTTGCAGATGGGTGACTGAACGTGCTGGCAGGAGGAACTGGGGCCCACGTTCGAGGCTGCTGCCTCCTCTTCCTACTGTAGAGCCAACAGCCGCTGATACTCCAAATGGATGGCCTCCAACCTCTGCCTCTGCAGCTGGGCTGCTATCTCCTGGTGTGTAGGTGGACCACCAAACAAGAAAGAACAAAAAAGACATACTGTAAACAGTGCTCTGTTAAACGCTTGTTTAAAATTATAGTGCCACAGTAGCAATACATTGCTGGTCCCCTAGGGCTATTGGAATTTGATGTGACTGATTATTATTCACATGTCTTTTTTTGAACCAAACATGCTTCACTATAGTTGGTGGATGTCAAAAGGGAAAAATTTGAACAGGCATGAATCTGTTATGGAAGCCATGAAATATATGAATTGCTTGTTCAGAAAAATGTGGCACATGCCAAAAATCTTTTTCAATAGGCTGGGACAGAGCTTAGGAAAGAATAAAGGACTGAGTCCTAGGAGGTGACTGAGTGTGCACTGGGAGGGAAGGGAAACACACCTAGCTTTCAGTCTGCAATGCGTTGAAATCTTTGTAAATGTTGTATTAACTGAAGCAGATGCACATTGCTCATACAACACTATTGTACTGCCACATTGAACCATGCTGCAGTTAGGTCATGTATGGGTGACTTAATGCCATGGGCAGGGAAGTGATGAATCATGATGTGTGGGGGATATATATCTCCCTTGCTTAACACATTCAGTGGGGTAGGGGCGTAGATAGAGAATTAAAATACCCCTCACTTTGAACCTATCCAGAAGAGCTTCCTTATTTCTTCATTCAATCAATTATCCATTCATCCTTTCATTGTTCTATTTACCCTTAGATATCCACCATTTAAGCTTTACATTCTTTCATCCAGTCTTTCACCATTCTAATCCATTCATACATATATCTAACAATTCATCAATCAATTTACCTATCCATCCATCCATCCATTTACCCGCATATTGTTACCCATCCACACATCCTTTAACCCAGCTGAGTATCCTTTTGCCCATCCACCCTTCACCCATCTAGGCACTGTTTCACTCACATATCCTTTCATAGATCCTTTCACTACCTACCCATCTCCTATCACCCACCTATGCATCCTTTCACCCATCCACACATCCTTTCAATCGTAAACCATTTCAACCACTGCACCATATGTGCCAGACTCCACAGAGCAAGAATATGCGGCAAGGCCCTTCAATGGATACACTTCTTTCTGACAGGCAGAATTCAGAGAGTCAGGCTCTGTTAGAATCTACAGATATCAGCTTTGTAGAACCCCAAGGATCCTTGTTGAGCCCCAAGCTGTTCAGCATCTACATGATCCCGTTCGCCCCAGTTGGCAGGAACTATAGTGTGAACATTGTCTCCTATGCTGATGACACCCAGCTGATCATTTCCCAGACTGAAAAACCCTCACTGGCCAAGAAGAACTTCAAAGAAGGGTTGGAAGCAGTTACTCCCTGGAACAAAGAGAGCTGCCTTAAGTTAAACTCCAACAAGACCGTGCTCCTCATCCTGAGACCATCCTCCTCAGCCAGGGATGACTCCTGGTGGCACTCTTAACTTGGCAGCCACCCCACCTTGACCTCAGAGACCATGCCCAAAACCTTGAGATAGTCCTCAATTCAGTGCTCACCTTGATAAAACAGGTCAATTCTGTCGCCTCCACCTCCTTCCACACCCTCCGACTCCTACAGCAGCTCTTCAGATGGATCCCTAGCTCCTGCTATAAAACCATGACACATGCCCTGATTACAAGCAGGCTTGACTTCAGCAATGTCCTCTATGCCAGAACCACCAAGAATAACCTGAGCAAGCTGCAACAATCCAGAATGCTGCCGCCAGACTCATTCTGAACATCCCCTGCCAAGAACACATGACATGACACCTGAGAGACCTCCACTGGCTCCTCGTGAAGAAAAGGATCAATTTCAAAATCCTTGTACACACCTGCAGGACCCTCCACAACCGTGGACCCAGCTACCTCAACCACCTCATCACCTGGTACTCCCCTGCCAGACCTCCCAGCTCCTCCCAGCAGTCACTCATCACCATACCACGCATAAAGAAGAACTTTTTGGATGGAGGAAGATTGTTCACCTACCTTGCGGGCGAATGTTGGAACACCTTACTTCTGCACCTCAGACAGTCAGCATTGCTACCTCAATTCAGGAAGGACCTCAAGACCTGGCTCTTTAACTGAACCCTGAGGACATACCCCACTGCACCTTGAGACCCTGTGGGTGAGAAACACACTCTAAAAATGACAGATTGATTGATTGATTGAACCATCCTTTCATTTAACTGTCCATCTTACATTCCCTTTCCCATAAACCCATCATTTGTAGCATTCATTATGAGCTTTTGTCTGCTGAGTTTCGGATAGAAGAGGCCAAGAACTCATCCCCTACTGAAGCTGCTAAAGTGGGGGTTCATGACACTCTTGAGGTGAGTATACTCGTACTTGTCAATAAGCAAACAATGCACGTTGCTTCTGCAGCTGGTTCTGCCGTTAAACCGCTGCAGCGTCTGATGCACTAGTGCTGCCACTGGCCCTGGCACTGGTGGTCACTATGGCTGGAAAAATACATTACAAATATTAGATGCCAGGTATGCTTTTCCTTATTATTTTTTAAGAACAAGTTCAACAAAAGACAACCGCAATAGATTACCATAGCTCTCTCTTCTTCTACCATTCACCTTAGACATTTTGTTGGTTAGCTATGTTAGAAAAGCCAGCTAGTCAATTCAAGCCAACCAAAAAAGCAGAGGCATAACAAAGGTCCCTGCCACCCGACCCACCACAGTTTGGGAGTCCCCCAAGCTCCAGGGGGTGCCTTCAGCTCAGTACTCTGGCCCGAGAGCTCCTGAAATTTGCAGGGGGGCCCCACAAGTTTAATTATGCCACCACACAAACATTTCATAATGAAGGGGTAGAGCTAAGTAACTGAAACACAATGAAGCAGTGAAATAATTGGTCCATGAGAGACATATGGTGACGTCTTGGTTGTCAAATGCAATAAGACCTTCTTCATCCTACTTTCCAGCCATGCTGCACAGTCATCAAAACTTCTGGTATGGTATACGATTGTATAAATGAATTATTATACATACAACATAACACTGGGGATGGTCCACCATGATCATGGCCACTCTCTTATTTTACTGTTTGAGCATGAGCAAAAAAAGGAAAGCCTTCCCAACAAACATGCATAGAAAACTTACTTGGGCATGCAATCTTCACAGTAGAGTACTGGTCCTAAAATCTGTTCTCTTAGTCTTACAGTACCAGTCCATAAGATGTATCAGGAGAGAGAAAGCTTACTAACAAAGCAGAAGAAATCTACAGACTAGTACAGACAGGAGGATGTCTGCTACAGAAACAAGAACTATAGAAAAAAACTAGGATAATGCAGGAATAACAAGAATTTAACAAACCTTAGACAGAACGAAGAGGAGTAGGTGAAAAGGAGACAGGGACAGTAAAAAAAAGGAAACATTATTCTCAAGAAGGAGAGATAACCATTAGAGAAATAAGAATATTATAACAGTAGGACTTACTGGGGCCAGCAGATCCACTAACTGTGGCACTGGAGGTGGCACATCCTTTTCCCTGGCCCACCTCCGAACAGGCCCTAAAGATTTGACGTAAAAAAATAAAGAAGATAAAAAAATAGATTTGTGGTACAGTTACTCTTCCCAAAAAATGTAGACAGGCAAAAGCAAATGCAGTAACATTGTGCTTTTCTACATCAGACCATCTATAGTACTAGTATTGAGTTGACATAGTCTTAGTTTTCAAAAACTAAGCCCTATTCCAAATTTCATGAACCTAATTTACATTTGGAATGACTAATGCATTGCATTGCAATGAATGACCTTTGCTTCTCAACCACCTCTGATGGACCAACTCAGTTTTCTTTTTCAGTTCATAAATGCATACTACACATCACTGGAAGATCGTGATTGGGACTTTATGAGCTACACAAAGAAAGGCACAGAGAACTCTAAGTCACTGATGTTACTTACTACTACTACTACTGTCCGAGTAGCAGGACAGAGGAATCTGCATGGCTTTGTAAATAATGAGCCCAAGCGAGCACTGTCAAATACAATTAGGTAGCCCGACCACCTGCCTAGCTCAAACTGGATCACATAATATTCATCATAATGGAAACTTATCTTAACTTTGAATGTGAGCAGCAAACTATTTGAAAACAAATTTGCATTGCAGAACACAACAAATAAATAATTACTTACCAAGCCCAAGCACCTTGATGCCCAGCATGGTTGAGCAGGTCCTGCTCACATTATCTGTATGTCCCCCCAGCGATGTGTTAAGTTCTGCTGGGTGTGCTGGAATTCAGTCTGCCAATGCACACCACACTTTCGCACTCTCCCCAACAGCAGTTGATGCTTCTGTATGGCATAGCCGCTCCCCGGCCTGCCTCCTGTTGCCAGCATGGAGGGGAGGTTGTGCGGCCCACAAAAAACAAATGCTGTCACCTCCGCCTTGGAAAACATGAAGCGGGCTGGACTTCTTGGTGGCACCAATGACCGCAAGGTATGTAGCCAGCAGCAACAATGGCACCACTACTCCTCCCTCGCCCTGCTCTGCTTTGAGTGTCCACTGTGCTGTGAAAGGATAACACCTAACCCAACTGAGCTAGTGTCAACCAACAACCTATATATGAAGCTGGGGATAGAAGTATGCCATTTGAATGACACCTTGGAAAAGTTCATTAGCCAAAGACACACTAAATCTGAGGGCCAGATTTAAGAAAACTGGTGCAGCACGCAGTGCAGTGCCACTTTTCTTGAGCCCCTTAGAGCTCCCCTAATACCACCATGTGTGTGCCGTATCTAAGATACGGTACACCATGGCAGTAGTTATGGAACTAGTGTCAACATTTTTTACTCTAGTTTGGAGCTTTGCAGGATTACCATAGACAATTTTGACACTAACCCTGCAAGGCCCATTGAGGCTCATTGCGAACAATGGTGTGCCTCCTTTTAAAGCCTGCTTTGAGAAGGCGTCAAAAGTGCTGAAAAAAATGACACAAAGAAATTTCTTAAATTTCTTTTTGCCATTTCTTTGGCCCCCTTAACATACATTATGCCTGGCACAGGCATAATGCAGTGCAAAGAGTTAGAAAATGGCACCATGCACGCATTGCGCCACTTTGTAAATCTGGTGCTGAGATTTTGGCCTTGTTGGGCCACATTAGCATACATTTTTTTACATTAATGTGGTTCAAGGAGGCGCTAGGCCCTCTTAAATCTGGTCGTAAGTCTTTTGTATCGGAACAGACCAACATTTGTAGAAAAGGTTGCAGTGTACCTGCAATTTTCTTCAAGTTCCAAATGATGACAATCTTCATTTAAATCTAGGCGAGAGAAGACATTTGCAATATTTAACTGTGTTATCATGTCAGCAATATGTGGACCTGGATGTTGTTCTCATCCAATTGCCTTGCTTGCCTAACGCATGTCAACGCATATGCATACAACTACTTCACTGTCCCTTTTGGGCACCACCACTATAGGAGAAACCCCTGGTGTTGGACTAGTAGAATGATCAATAATGTCATACTTGAGTAACGATTCAAGTTCTTTTTCAAAGAAAAGCAATGTGTGTGATGTCTCTGGGCAACAGGATGGACATTGTCATTAAAATGCAGCTTTAATTTCATAGTCTTAAGCTTTCCTAAACCATGAAACAACAAAGGGAAATGACTTACTCTTTTATGATGAGCAATTCATGTTGTAATTCAAATAAATCAGTCCCATATCAGTGGCTGTGCTGAAACTGAGTTAACAGGTACTTGACACTCTACCTTGAAGCACATGGATGGGTTCTTGCACCTTAGATTTCTTGTGTTTTATGTCGCTACAAAGGAATCTTGACTTTTTATGAGCATCAAGAAAGTCCATGTATACACTTTGGTTTTCAATGGTCTAAGCTGTAATAATGGAGATAGTTCTTTTTATTTCTCTTCAGGCATTATATTTAGTGATGCACCACTGTTAATAATGAAAGGTATCGAACAACCATTTATTTTTAATGTGATCTTTGGACAGTGTTTTTATGATTTCAGTGGTTTGGCATGTTGCCTTTTCTTTGACTGACATTTTTCTTCACATGCAGCCAGTCTAACCTGTGTACATTTCTCAAAGGTAAATATCAACATGGCACAACAATCTTCCTAATTTTCACTTGATATTGAGGCAGAGGAACTGTTTGACAATGATTTAGATGATGATCGACTTTGTTCATTGTTGATTTCCCTCAATTGACGTCACCAGTTGGCCTTGTGGGCTTGCATCGAGCGTTGCTTCTAGAATGTTCTGGTGGCCATTTTGTCTTTGCACAGTGACACACTTACTTTTTCCTTTGCTTTACAAACTGTCACAAACTGGTTCTTTTCCTCACAGCCTTTACATATTTGTCCAATGGGGGGCATTTACCTTCATATGGAAATTAAAATACACATCTAAAACAAAAATTTGTTTCGCGTGTAAACATCAGCTTGTGTCCTTTAATCTTTTGCTTTGGCTTACTTTTCACACTAATGACTGATTCACTCTGGGCAACTCTGACGTCCATGTCAGCAGCTTGTCTTTCCAGAATAAGGACCATATTTACAAACCCCTTGCTCCCCTTAGTGTCATTGCAGTATAATTTTCTTTAAACTGCAGTGGCATTAAACAGGCCCTCACCCTGTCCCATATTTACAAAGTAGAGCAATGCAAGCATTGCGCCACTTTGTAACCCCTTGCACCACATTATACCTACACCAGGTATAATGTATGCAAGGGTGGGCATTCCCCCGCAAGAGGCCCAACAAAAATGGCATCATTCTAGCATAATTTTTTAACACCTGCTAAGGGCAGGAGTTAAAGTGACTCTAGTGCATTAGCCAATGGGTCTCCCTTTGCTTTGCTGGACTAGCGCCAAAATTTTTGGTGCTAGTCCAGCAAAGCACCACAATAGCATAAAAAATGTTGATGTTATTGTCTTAATGTGTACCGTATTGTAAATACAATGCTACCATGGTGTTGTTGGGGGAGTGCAGGGTGACGCAAGGAAACTGATGCATCGGAGCCGATGTGTCAGTGCCTTGTAAATATGCCCCTATGAGTTTCTCTAAGAATTAGTCATCTGAATGATTCAGACAAGCTTCCACTAATAACTTTAAGACACATAGGGCCTCATTCTGACCCTGGCGGTCTATGACCGCCAGGGTGGAGGCCGGCTGAAGCACCGCCAACAGGCTGGCGGTGCTTCATTTTGTATTCCGACCGCGGCTGTGAAGCCGCGGTCGCCCAGCCGGGTCCGGCGGTTTCCCACCGGATTTCCCCCGGCTGGGGGAATCCTCCATGGGGGCGCTGCTTGCAGCGCCGCCATGGGGATTCCGACGCCCTTCCCGCCAGCCTGTTTCTGGCGGTTTTCACCGCCAGAAACAGGATGGCAGGAACGGTGTCGTGGGGCCCCTGGGGGCCCCATAAAGATTTTCACTGTCTGCTTAGCAGACAGTGAAAATCGCGATGGGTGCAACTGCACCCGTCGCACCCCTGCAACTCCGCCGGCTCCATTCGGAGCCGGCTTCATTGTTGCAGGGCCTTTCCCGCTGGGCCGGCGGGAAAGCCAGAATGGCCTCTGCGGTCTTTTGACCGCGGAGCGGCCAAGTGGCGGTGACCGCCCGGCAGGCTGTGCCTGCCGCCCGCCGAAGTTAGAATGAGGGGCATAGCTTCTTCATCATTAAACTCATTCCACTTACAGTGTTTGATGAGTGTATCGAGACTCACCACAAATTCATAGATGGTTTCATCAGCATTTTGACATTCTTCACAGATATGTATCTTTCGTCATCAACATTTGGCACTGGATGGAATTTGAGATTCAATGCTTCTTTAATCTGACAGTATGTGACTCCTTCAATTCTTGGCATTTTCTGTATGACTTCTTTTACACCATTACCAGCAATTTTTTTCAGATACTTCTGATAATCTTTCTGTTATCTGTCTCTCCAAGTACATCAATGAAGTCATCAAATGCCTCTATCCAAGCAATCCATCTATCGCCAATATTTTGCATTTTGGCAGTATAGAAAGGTGATTGTGGTTTCAGGATGGGGGCAACATTGTAGACTAGTATGGAACTTACTGACATTGATGGTAACATGCTCTCTGATGCTGTTTGGTAATCATATTTATGCAAACCTTCTCTAAGGTAATTTGACGTGTAAGCCTCAGGATTGTCTTTAACATTACTTGGAACTGTGGCTTTTTAGCCGCCAACAGAAAATTTCACTATTCTGGCAGTCAGTTTTAGCTCTTTATTCTTTGAAGACCTTTGACATTATTCTGAGCCCCACTGGGCAACTTTGTGGGCAAACCACTTTGGCTATGGATGGCTATGTAAGCACAATCCTTAAGCCTCTTCACAGAGAGCTGTGGTACGATGACTCTCTTTAGTGAATTTGGTAAGTCATTTGTTTCTTCTGTTCTAAATGTCAGTTTGCACTTCATGACATCTGGTTGATCACATCGCTTCTTTCTGCAGCCTTCTTTGGAAGTTATGATTATCTTTGGCAGCACTTTGTAAACTAGTTGTATCCATCTTCACTGTTACCACTCCATATAATGTTCATTTTATCTTGCAAGGAAGCGCAGTACCTTTATGTATGGCAAGTGTTAAAGTTGGCAGGCGTAAAGTAAGCAAAAAGCGATGTTGATTGTCTTCTTTTCAGCTACGTGTAACTAATCTTGTAATCTGAAATGAAAATGTTTAATACACTTAAATCAATTTGAGGACATCTCAGCAAAATGTTATTGTGGTGGTGACATCACCCAGTTTCGACTGTAAGGTTGAATGATGTCACCCTTCATGAAGGAGGGTAAAGTTTTGGGATTTTGCCCACCTTCTCTCACAGTTATGAGTCACTTCACTTGTTTGCAGGGAATAAGGACACTAGCTGCCAGTGGATCTCAGTGCAGTGAAGAGACAGCTGGTGCTCCAGTCATCCATTTTACAGCTCTTTTAGCAATTTCACAGCTTGAAACTCGTCAAAACATGCAAAATTGTAAGTAAGAATTCACTGGTCTTCACATCTTCAAGTGTCCCTAGTTATGTTAAAGACTTATTTTTTTCAAAAGCGCAAAACTGGTCACATAGGTGGTCTCTTGGTGTCAGGTCAACAGGTACCACAAGATAACAACAAAATAATAGTACAAGTGCAGACAAGTGTCAGTGGCATCATGGTACTAGGACAGAACACAAAACAGCAAGGATGGGGACAAAAGAAAAGAAGGCAAGTGAAAGGAGAGGGAACATGCAAAATAGTTTGATTTTCAACTTTTCACAAAAGTCCAAGAGGTTGAGGCCTTTCTCCTTTCCAGAGACAGACCATTCTGTAGATCGAAGTCCAAAATCTGAAAGGCTTTTTTTCAGCCTCCATTCTTCCTACAGATAGGGATATTCAAGAGCAAAAAAGATATAGATCTGAAGGATCTAGGAAGAACAGGGGCAGCCACCAGCTGGAAGATTATTTTGGGTTGCCCTTGTCATAGTTACTGAAGTATATAGCTTTAAACTGAATGCCGTTTTGACCACAACCCGGTTTAGATTATTATGAGCATTGCAGATGTGTAGGAATCTGTGCAAACCAGAAACCAGCCATTCTGCCACATTTTTATCCTGTGTGGTTTGGTAATCTGGTCCACAGTGAGCCTAAATTAAACTGTGTTAACATAGTGTAAGTCAGAGATGAATAGGTATCTGACCACCAGGGTGGAAGAAAAGCAAGATTTTATTTGAGGCCCAGAGAAACAGGAAGCCTGGAGTTTGTAGATTTAAAAATACAAATATATATATTTTGATTAAACAAGACTCCAGAGTTTTTAAACCCCTTACCAACTGTGAGTAAGTTTTTATTTGAGGCGGGCAATATGTCATTCGACCAGGCAGTACAGTTATCACCAGTGATCAACAATTTGATAACACGGGGTCGGCATACAACCCTGAATGTCCAAAAAAACAGGTAATAATCTTAGCTCTGTGTATGCAGTGAAAGGACATTTTGTAGGCGTGCACTCACACTATCTGCTTTTCTTGAACAGTGAGATTTATAGGGGTTTTTAGTTGCTGGGCACCATACCTAATGCAGAATATCACAATTTCCAGTTGGTGAAATTTCTGTTGAAGTTATTTCCTTCAAATAACTTTAAATAATCTCTGAAACAAATAAGCTCCCTCAACATGAGGACAACCTAGATAAATTTGCTTTGTCAAGACGTCTAATCCCAACCTACAATTATATGCATCAGTTCTAGCAGTAGTCATAGGTTCTCCAACAGTTAATACTCCAAGAAATAACATAATGACATGAGCTGTAACTCATTCAATCATTAGAAATGTGAATAGCCTCAGGAGCTTTTTTACATGCATTTTACTATCTACTGTTGGTCACTGTTTAGAATCTTGCAGATAAGTCCCAAATGTATTTCCTTGCAATCCATAGATGAAAAGCTTACAAGGTACAGTGATAATTTCTTTACTGTACTTTGGCCTACCTCCTTCACTTTTGCATGGACTATTACAAAGGCCCACTGTAGGTAATCTTTTTTTCACAGTAGATCTTCATTAGTTTTTCTAACAGAATACAGTCACTGCAGAAAGCATGGTAGGTGACCCGCTCTCTTCCTATCATGATCAATCAATCAATCAATCAATCAGTTTTTCTAAAGCATGGCTACTCACCCATGAGGGTCTCAAGGCGCTGGGGGGAGGGGCCTCATCTGGAGAACCACATCTTGAAGTTCTTCCTGAAAATGGTGAGTGACAGGCTTCGCCTGAGGTGCATGGGGAGGTTGTTCCAGCTCTTTGCTGCAATGTAGGTGAAGGATCATCCTCCGGCGGTGGTTTTGCGGATGCAAAGTATGGTGGCCAGGGCCATCTGGGGGAGTGGAGGGATCTGGCGGGGATGTTGAAGAAGACGCAGTGGTTCAGTGATTCAGGTAGGCTGGTTCTACGTTGTGTATGGCCTTGTACCTGTTGATGAGTAACTTGAAGGTGATTTGCTTCTTGACCGGTAGCCTTTAGAGGATTCTCATGTGTTGGGAGATGTGTTCTCTGCAAGGGAGTACCAGAATGAGTCTGGCGGCGGTGTTCTGGATGAGTTGTAGTTCTTTGATGTTTCTAGTTGAGGTGCCGGCGTAAAGAGCATTGCCATAGTCGAGCTTGCTAGTGACTAAGGCATGGGTGACTGTCCTGCAACAGTCTGCTGGGATCCATCTGAAGATCTTCCGAAGAGTGTGTTCCAGCAGGAGGCGGCGACTGAATTTATCTGACAGGTCATGAATAGGGAGGAGCTGAGGATGTCTCATAGGTTGTGGGCGTGCTCAGTCATGGCAGGGGGCGCTGAGGGATGTGGGCCACCAAGATTCGTCCCAAGGTGAGGTGGCATTTGCAAAGATGATGAGCTCAGTCTTGTCCGAGTTGAGCTTGACGAAGCTTCCTCTCATCCAGGTTTTGAAGGCTTACAATCCTGAGTGGAAGTTTCTTTTGGCTGTGTCCGGGTCTTCGGTGGCACTAAGAGCTTTTGAGGACATTTTTGTCTCACCTCAGGGCACCTCCAATTTTATCTCCCTAGTACTTTGGTCACCTCAACAGCCATGGCTCCATAATACATGTTACTCGTCATCAAAGAGGGCCGGGTATCCGATTTAGGGCCTCCGTATGGGTTTTGTGCTCCTGTGACCACCATGTTGGTGGTCCACCTGCCAACAATACCACCAAATGATGAGTATGGCGGTGGTACACCCAGTGGTCCGCCGGCAACCTTAGCCAGTACAGACCTCAGCAGTTGTCTGGAGGCACAAATTGTCCAGCACAGACCATGTTTCTGTCAGATCTATTAGAAGGTGGCACATTGTCAATGTGACCACTGATGTCCCACTACCATGGAGCACCAGGCCGAAATGAACAGTATAAAAGGAGAACTTCACCTCCAGGAAGCCATGCACATCCGGAGCCGCCATGGAACCAGAACTAGATGTCATCCTGCTGCTCCTGCTCACGGAGAAACAACAGAATCATAGCCGATGAGGACAATAACAGCCGTAAGTATACACACTCACTGCTTATATTTAATAATTGTATACATTTGTACAGTCACATAACATACAATAGGGAGGGTGGTGTGAAGGGCTGCACTTACACGTAACAGCATAGTGATATACACACTCCCATACTGTATCAAGGACACCCACACATACACATCACGCAGACTTCAGGCAGCACACACACACCCACACATCAATACCACACATTTATGCACAACACAGCACAGATGCACAGATTCCCATACAACATACAAACTCGTAACAACACTAAAACTACACAAATACATTAACATGTCACACTATCACACCTAACACTGGCCAGGGACCATACATACAACACACATGTACATCCATGTGAAATGGAACCCACACAACAACTCCATCTGCAAGCAACACACACAGCACATCAAACCTTTTATTCCATGCACAATCCATGAAGACAACGACAGTTAAAACACACAAAGTGACACATCATAAAAACACTGACACAGCAGCAATGGGAGCGGCAAAACCATACTGGAACACATCTCATGTTGAACAAGGCCCACAAAAACATGCCCACACGAACAGGCCCCATTCAGATCTAATGGAAAAGTAATACCAACAACAAATGTTACGCATAGGCACATATATGGGAGTAGGGCAAGGCTACAAAGCATACGCTACTCCAAACACGATACAAGAAACCAGCCAGCTCTGAAGGTCACACACCAAAATAGCCACATGCATACAAAAGCAAAGCACACTTGCACAACTCAACACAATCCATGTCTGCATGGAAAAAACTCCACAACACACACCACATGTACACAATAGCCACATCAGAGGACAAGGCATACACCTCACAGGACAACATCACACATCAATACAACAAACACATATCATTATAAACACTAGGCCTTAGCAGAGTTTGCGTATGTGTATGTGGAAAACTACAAAACACAGAGGGGGTCATTCTGACCCTGGCGGCCGGTGGCCGCCAGGGCCACCGACCACGGGAGCACCGCCAACAGGCTGGCGGTGCTCCCACGAGCATTCTGACCGCGGCGGTTCAGCCGCGGTCAGAAGCGGAAAGTCGGCGGTCTCCCGCCGACTTCCCGCTGCTCGGGGGAATCCTCCATGGCTGCGGAGCGCGCTCCGCAGCCATGGGGATTCTGACACCCCCTACCACCATCCTGTTCCTGGCGGGTCTCCCGCCAGGAACAGGATGGCGGTAGGGGGTGCCGCGGGGCCCCTGGGGGCCCCTGCAGTGCCCATGCCAATGGCATGGGCACTGCAGGGGCCCCCGTAAGAGGGCCCCACTGTGTATTTCAGTGTCTGCAATGCAGACACTGAAATACGCGACGGGTGCAAACTGCACCCGTCGCACCCCTGCAACTACGCCGGCTCAATTCTGAGCCGGCGTCCTCGTTGCAGGGGCATTTCCTCTGGGCCGGCGGGCGCTCTTTTGGAGAGCGCCCGCCGGCCCAGAGGAAATGTCTGAATGGCCGCCGCGGTCTTATGACCGCGGTGCGGTCATTTGGCGGCTACCTCCAGGCGGGCGGCGCCCGCCGCCCGCCGGGCTCAGAATGAGCCCCAGAGTTCTGATAGCAGGAGGAGTTTCTTGCTGCACCAGTTCACATGCTGTTTAACGTTCTCATGTTCTCATGAACGGCACCAAGTTTTTTTAGCTTGTTATGGTGCTGGGCCTACTTTTATATCCCTCTACATACCTCCCATCCCGCTCTTTTAAAACCTATTTCCCTTATTTCTTTTTATTATATGACATCTTTCTCTTTTTATATTTTAACTTTTCTCCTAATTTTTATGTGAATTCTTTACTTTTAAATTATTTTGCTTTACTTTTTTTCCCCCTTTCTTCTTCCTAATCCTTCCTTATCTATTCCTCCAAGTCCCCAGCACCATGGCAAAGCAGGGGAGCGGCAGTGTCAGGACCCAAACCACAAGCGTCAGTCGCCTGCCTTTCAGGCAGTGGCAATGTCCAGGGGTGCAGCCTGCGCCATATTTTCTGAGGTGGATGTGGCTGCCTTGGTATTGTATGTGCAGTTCCACCTCTCCTCCACATTGGCTGCAGGCCCGGGTCGGGGTATGGCCTTTGGGAGCGCCAGCAACACCACAGCTCTGGGATTCAGCGCACCCAGCAACAGCTTACGCACCAGTGGGCTGGTATCATGGACTGTGAAATGGACCTGCTAGGCGTCAAGGTTGTAGGGCTTAGGAGTAATAATTAATTATTAGTTGTGTTCTATGCTAATAGATTCTTATCAAATAGCAAGCATGCTGTTCACACATAGGTACAAATATAATGTTATGGGATCATCATCTAGACAAGTGTTTGGTGCTACCTAATTTTACTTGTTTTTGACACTTGCTTGGGCTGATTAAAAAGTAATGCAAAGACTCCTCCTGTGCCCTGTCTAAGATAGTCATTGTTCACATGAGTATTAGTATGAGTGAGGTTGCATGTTCTCTCACTTCTCTGTGTCTTTATATTTTGTAGCTTGTAGAGTGCCAACTGCCAAGCAATTTCCAATTGATGTTTAGTAGTTTTGCATGCATCCAATCTATGCTTTGAGAGATTGAGAATGAGATGGGAACTGTAAAAATCATTTATTGTAATTTATTAGTAATTCCAAAATCTAATTTATGAAATTTGGAACAGGTTTAGGAGATTTGGAATCGAATGGTCCATGATACTAGTATTATTATTAGACAGGCGCTCTGAACATCTGATGTAGAAATATTACTACATTTGCCTTTTCCTTTAAAAACATTAATATTCTTGAAGAGATCATTTATTAACAGCACCACTAATCTTTTCCAATTGTTTTCTTACATCATCCAGCATCTAGGGGCAGAAAGAGGGTTGGTAGTGAGGCGGGCAAGGCAGCTGAAGGTGGCCCCTACACAAGTGCTAGGGCAGATAGCTTTGCTGGCCCCAGTAAGTCCTCCTTTTGTTGTTAATATTTACTTCCCTAACTTTTACCGCTCCACATTTAGAGTTATTTTCTACCTTTTTACTGTGCCTGTCTCCTGATTTTCTTCCAACTCCACTTTGAATTGTATATTTCAAAAAATCTTCTTATCCCTGCATAATTCTATTACTTATTTTCTATATTTCAGATTCCGTTACTTCAAACTGTCCTATTATATTAGTCTGTAAGGTATTCTAAACGTGTTTCATGAGAAGGCTTTATTTTTCTTACTCCAGCCCAATCATTGAAAAAAAGGAAAAAACTGTGTTTTTGAACATGGTCATGTAATTGTTTCTACCCTCCAATGTTGTGTATGCATTATTACTATACTAACAATTGATGACTGTGCACCATGGTTGGAAGTTTGAAGACATGGCCCTATTTCTTTAGCCAACCAAGACCATATGTCCTTTATTGACCAATTTTTGCACCCTTTTATTTCTATCGAAAAACTCAGATTCATCAATAGCTAGGTCTGCCCCTCCATTAGCAAATTTTATTTTTTACTTGACTACCTAGCTTTTAAAAAAATTCCCAAACAACAAAATGCCCACCTGACATTTTGATAGAACAAAAGTCTGTAACTGAAATATAGTGAGGCATTGCAGTTGTGTTTTGCTACTACCAACCACCAGTGCCAGGGCCAGCATTGACAGAGCCAGCTCAGATGCGGCTGTGGGAGTGGATGAGGGGGGGTCTCTGCGGCGGCAGTGGTGAACAGTGGTAAGCCCTATTGCTTGCTTATTGACAATTAGTAATATAGTCACTTCAAGGATGTACTAGTGTTGTTGACTCACTCATCAACACCCTGCTTTAGCAGGTGCAGCAGGAGCTAAGTAAGTATGAATGGCCTCTTCTATCTGCAACTCAGCAGACTAAGGTTCATAAAATGAACTTGAACTATAATGTGTTTTGGAAAATTGAAAGAAGGATGGAAGTAGAATGGGTGGGTAAAATATAAATTGAGTGAAAAGATGTGTCTGTGGATGAAAGGGGCATAATAATCAAATAGGTGGGTGATGAGGAGGATGATAGGATGCATGGGTGGGTGAAGGATGGATGAAAGGGTATACGGGTGAAAGGATGCCAGCCCAGGTGGGTGAAAGGGTATGGGTAAAGGGATTCCATGCCTTTATGGGTGAACAGACTCCTCAGGTGGGTTAGTTCTCTTGGATGGGTGAATGGGTGAAAGGATGCATGAGTGGTTATTGGGTAATTGGATGTAGGTGAAAGGTTAGTAGAGAGCCATGTTTGGAATTTGGATGGTTATTAATGGTGAAAGACTGGATGAGACCATGCAAATCTTAGCTTAAATGGTGTGTATCAAAGCCAAGGGTAAAGAATAAGAGTATTAGAAGAATAAATTTACAATGATGACTAGATAAATGCTTGGTATGAAGAAACAATTGAGCTCTTCTGGATAGAGATGTTCTCACCTACTTTACGTGCTTGAAATGGTTTTTATCAAAGGTTTGATGCAAAGGTTTGAATGGTATTTCAGAATATTCACTTGACTCACAGTATTTTTCAAGCAAAGCAGGAAATGTTTATCCCTGCATTTACCACTGGCTCCCTCCCTCGCTATGGCCTTTCAGTAGTGCCACCCATAATGACCTAACAGCTACATGGTTCAATTTGGCAGAATCACAATGTTGGCTGTGCAATGTGCGTCTGTCAGCTTAAGTTAAGTTAATTTGTCGAAACATTTCAATGCATGGCAATGCAAAAACAAGGTGTGCTTCCCTTTCCTCCCAGTACCCACTATGTCAGTCACCTCCTAGTACTTCACTCCATTAATCTTTCATAAGTTCTGTCCCAAACTTCTGATTACTTTGAAAAATCCAATCTTTGCTTCCACCACATATTTCAAGCCAAGTGATAAATATAATTAATTATACCTTCCGTAACAGATTTACTTCTGCTAATTTTTCCCTTTCAACATTTGCCAACCACAGTGAGTCACACTACTAGCCAAACCTTAAGCACACGATGATGATGATGATAAGGAATTGCTTGATTAGTCCTAATCCCCTCTACTTTAGTGTACAGTTGAGTATGTTAAGAAGATTTATTTCCTTACTTCTAAGCAAATGTATTTGTGTAGAAAAAATGTGTTATTACAGAGTGTGGTGGAGGAGGGGCATAAGGACAATGAGTAAAGTGGTCCATAAGTAAGTGTCTTGATTTTCCTGAACGGGATAGTCTGAGACGATGTGAATGTGCCAAATACAATTTATACTCCATTCCTTACTCCTTTCCCTGTACTGCAGTGCACTGCTTGTCCCACAGCCTACTTATGGCAGACAGGATGTCTGCATGATTGATTATATTATACTAAGTGACGTGTTTCATTCTTAGTATTCATCAGCCTTGTAGTCCAGGTACAAAGAAGAACAGGTCCATTGGAATAAAATAATTTTCTTGTACAGCTGCAGACAGTAATGAGTATGACTAGGGAGCCAGCTGAGCTAGCAATGCCACAATCAATTTAGTACAACAGGAGAAAAAGAATACTTGACCTGCATAGTGCATATTATGGCTGTGACAGTTATCACCTTAAAATTGAATGTCCTGAGGTGACCACCAAATATACTTCTACTGTGCCACCACACTACATGATTTCAAACAAGTGTTTTGCTCAGAACATTGTTTACAATTTCTGTTTTTTTCTTTCTTGACATAGCTATTCCTGCTGGTCCACCATCATGGGAGGAAATAGCAGCCCAGCTGCGGAAGACAAAGTTGGAGGCCATACGGGCCAAGTACCAGTGGCTGGTGAACCTTGAGGAAGAGGATGATGATGCAGCAGCAGTACTCAAGGTCCCAGCCAGACCCTAGTGCCTCCAGCCCAGCGACACATCTGCCACAGTGCCAGAGCAGCCACCTGCCATCAAATCATCCTTGCTGTCGCCACCTCAGAGACCTTGTTACAACAACACGTCCTTCGGAGGCTGGTGCTGTTGGAGGTCCAACAGGCACTTATGGAGGGGCTCCTCAGATGAATCTTGGACTGCCTTCAGTGTCCTCTTCTGCCTATTTCCTAACCTTTTGTTTTGCTAGGTGGGACTTGTTGAGGGAGGGAATGGGTTTTTGCATGCATTTTCAATTTCCTTTTGTGTTATTCTTCAACATGGACTTTTTTTTGGAACATTAGTTGGAGAAAGGAACATTTGTTTGGGGATAGGAGTGGGCAAGTTGTGGGTGGAAGGGGTGGGTGTTTATTCTTTTTGTTAGGGTTAGGGATGTGGGAAATAGTTATTTACAGTTCTTTATTGCTAAAAATCTTTTTTCAGGTGTTTTAGTTCACACTGCTGCCTTTACGCAATGTGTTTTACAAATCTGCTGCTAGCGTATAACAATTATTTATACAGTTAAGATCCTTGTCCTAATATTTTCCTAGTCTCTGCAGTGCACTCTGCAAAATTTGACCAATAGGAGTGGGGCAGAGAGATTTGCCATTGCCAATTATATTGCCTGAGCTAAAAGTACAACAATGCTCCATAATTCTCTTACTTGAATGGATGAAACGAGGGCTGCATGGTTTCTCAAGGTACCATTCTGGTGTAGTAGTAGCATGCTATCACACTAAGGCCCATATTTATACTTTTTTGGTGGCGCATTTGCGTAATTTTTTTATGCAAAAGCAGCAGAAACTTACAAAATATAATTGTATTTTGTATGTTTGTGCCGCTTCTGCATCAACACTAAAAAAGTATAAATATGGGCCTAACAGTGAAGGCATCGAAAGCGAGGTCCCGCTCCACCAGGTGAACTCAAATGAAGATCCTGCACACTGAGTTGAGGTTGCTTCAACCACATCCGCCCCACCAAGTTTGTGATTAATCAATGGTGTACATTTTTAAGGAACACCTCAAAAAATCACACAGCCTGGGGGAAGAGGGTTAGGGATTTGGTATATGGATGGGAAAGGGATTTTGGGAAAGGTATGGCAAAAAGACAAACACTACACAAACACAATATTCATCTTGGAAATCATCAACTTTACATTCTGTCAGCCCCAGTGAGACCCAAGTTGCTTATGTCTAAAAATGTTCAGTCACCTATGTTTGCAAAATGGTACATATTATTAATCTTGGGTGAAGCTAACACACACATTTCTAAAACAAGAATACTGAAAGAAAAATAGTACTAATCTGTACTGCCAAATTGGGTGGTGCACCTGCAATCTTCGTGGTTTGCCACGTCAATGTTCTTGGGCGCCTGCCTGAATCGGTCCAATAAGGTAAGCATGAGTGTTATGGTGCAGGAGAAGAGAAGGCCTGCGGATTGTAAAACAGAAATTATTATCATAATATTGTAGAATCAATAAGGTTGGATTGGAAGTTAAGCTTCATGAGGAGTAGTGTACCAAGAAGACACAGAGCTGGCAGAGCAAGAGCAATCACCTTTGTGATCATTCATTTTGTGACTGATATGTGATCAATTAAGTGAGTAGAATTACAACAACCAACAATCAAGTGTCAGCATGTATTGGGATGATCAAACTCGCAACCACCATGCTCATCATAACATTTAGCCTGGAGCATGTGCATAAAGTGCCATTATCATCCATCACATGTCTGTCTCTTCCAGTTACCTACAACAGGCCCCCCACCCAACCACATAGTTTTAGGTTTGAGCCAGCCAGCAGACACACACAGCAGCACTGCATTTCCCAACTCAAGAAATCGATGCACCTCTCACAACCAGTCCCCAGATTGGAGTAGGCATCTTAGACTCATACTCACAACTTCCATGTTGATTTCCATGAAGTTGATAACTTCCTTCTTCTGGCAGTTGTTCAAGCTGTCAAATCAACAATTCCTTCAATCATCCTCCAGCCTCTGATTAAAGATTATCATTTCCAACTCCATACCAACTGTTCCAGAGAGTCAAAGTCTCCTGACCCAATTGAGATAGTGTGACTTATAGCTCATAGCTGTGTTTAACAACAAGTGAAACATTGAGTAGTTTTTCCTGGACTAGAATTTTGTTTGTTAGCTAAATGGACTGGCCTGGTCTTCTTTGACAAATGTGAACCAGATAACAAAGCAGTGTGAAAAAGCCGGCAAACTAATTTCGCTAAGTATCAAATGGGAAGGGAAAAATATCACCTTCAGAAAAAAAATATCACCCATTATTATTACTATGCCACCAAAATTGTAAATCGATCACAACACAAACACAGACCAGCCTAACAATATATTTAAACAATATAAGTGCCCACTCTCACTATTTGCCACCACTGACATAAGTCACACGAGCCATCTCAACATTGAAACAAGTATCCCTCATATCAATCATTGAGGTATATATCATTACGTACCTAATCAAGCATAGTGGTACATTGCTAATACTCTTTGATTTAAGAAACAAAACACACATTGGCCAGTAAGTTGTAAATCAAATACCTTGGGCAGTCCTTCTAGTAGACAAAAAGGAAGAATAGGCACAGAATGAAGGCAGACACTGTCTATCAAATCTCCTTGAAGTGAATTTGGGACGTTTGAGGGCTTCTTTAATGCACACTGGTCCAACTCCATTTGTGGTTCATTAGTCAATTAGAGAGAAACAATTATTTAAAATAATAAGGTTCCCCCAGCAAGCTATTTTTTTTCTCAAAACAGTTCACCAATAGTAGAAAGTTCTAAGGTGCCTCAGGTCTAGTCAGGGAAGTAGTGTTCATCCTCAAACTCAGGTGGTGCGCCCAGAAGTTGGTCAGCTAACAAACTACCATGACCCAAGTCCGATCTCCTGTTGCACTTCAACTATGCTGTAATATGGTGGTATAAAGTGATGATTCATTTTGATCATGGCCAATCCTACAAAGTTTTGGGGTGAGAGACTGGTTCTTCTCACCTTGACAACCGCATCAGCTGTACTGAACACATGCTCAGCAGACACACTAGCTACAGGGCAAGCCAGATACCACAATACATTTAAAAAATTTGATAAAAGTACAGATACATCCTGATGCATGCCCTCTATCAAACAAACAAACTGTACAATACCCTTGTATAAGTGTTTTTAACTTTCTTGTGAAATCTCAAATACCACAAAGTCCTTAAATGCAATGATATATCCAGGAGATTAAAAAAGTGATCCTTCCAGCTTGAAATCCTTGTGAAAAGTGACCAGGAGATGGACAAAGCAGTGGGAGCCTGATGGGAACAGGAAGTTGGAGTCTATGGGGAACTTCCTGTTGTTGGGAAAAAAGTATTCCTCGCACAATATCAATGCAAATAGTCAATTAGAGAAGATTTATCTCTTGAAGTTGTAGATTTTAGCTGCTTCAGCTTTGCCAGGTTGCAGCAGCAGTAGATAGCGCTCACCCGCGCTCGCCTCCATCACAAAAGACACGCTGGAAGTCGCTGGTGCGAGCAGGTCAAAAATCGTATTTTTGCTTGCGAGAGACCGGAAGTCTCACGACTCACTTCTCGCATGTGCGAAATGACAGTAAGAACATGCTAACAGGGAAACACAGGAAAAAAAACTCTGCTACATTGCAGAGTGCAGAGTCGATTAGTAACTCTGCTTTCTCCACGGAACGCAAAGATGCCAAATTCTGCAAACTCCGCCAGCGTAGCAGAGTTTTTTGCCCAGAGCTAACAAACACTACACAATACCATGACACCAACATGTGAGCAACATACACATATCTATTACACAACACACACCCTACCCCTAGGGGACAACAGCACTGCATACAACCTCACATACTGCTAAAAAGAGTACATGAAGCAGCAAGCAGCACACACAACAAAATACTGGCACACAACCAATGTCTGCCAGGAACAACTCAAACCTAGGAAAGGAAATGCAGGACAAAGATGTAACCAAGAAACCAACAACTGGATGGCACTAAATTGTTCCCCAACTTGACTCCTGACTTCCATGTAGAGGCATCAAGAGGGCAGGCAGGCACCTCAGTGAGTTTTTGGGGGTGGTGGAAGTGGGGTATGCTTGGGAGGGGTGGGTTTTGGCTTTGGTTTGGGTTGCAACCTTCTTGGGACAGCTGGACCTCTTCTTGGCAGGGGGAGGGTCATGGGTGCTAGGGGAAGCCTTGGAGTGGAAAGGATGGCCTTAGGGGGAAAACAGATCTTTTGGGGGTTGAGAATAGATTAAGGTTACAAAGACAAACTTTTAGACGCAAGGGGATGGTCATCAGAAAGGGGTTTGGGTATGGAGGGTGAAGGAGTGGTTGTCTGACATTTAAGTATGGATGTCTTTGGTGCGTGTTTGTGGAAGGTGTGCTTGTGTGTGGTGTGTGTCTGTTGGATGGGTGAATGAGGGCAGTTATATATCTTGGGCTGAGGGGGGTGGAATGCTGGGGGATGCTGTGATGGGTCGGTGGCTGTCTGTTGGGTGGTAACTGCAGGTGTGGTAGATGTGCTGCATGTGGGCGTGTCAGTGGTTATGGTGTCGGCAGGTGTGGTGTCTGAGGTGGATGTTTCAGGGTCTGCTGGAGTGGTATCTGCAGGTAAGATAGGTGTGGTGGCTGGATCAGTAAATGTTGGTGTGGTGTCTGCAGGGGTGACAGGTGTGTCTGCGATGCTGAGGGTGGTGGGGTGTCAGAGCAAGTCGTGACTGTTGCTGTATCTGCAGGTCGATGTTGTTTGTATACGTACCAGTGGTGTGTCTTGTGGTGCTTATGCTTGTGTGTGCTTCCCTTGACTGTTGAGGTGGATGTAAGCCAGTCTGTTTGTGTGCTTTGGCTGAGTGGGGGACAGAGGGATTTGGACTAGGAAGAGGAAGGCGGAGGGGGAAGAGTAGACAAGGGGTGACTGGCTGCCATCAGTGTGGATGCCAGAGCCTGAAATTATATCTGTAGGACGGAGAGTGCACCATGAATGCCCTGCAGGAACACATTGTTCCGTGGGATCTGGCTTGCCAGTCCGTGGATGGCTTTAACAATGGCCATCTGACCCACAGAGATATACCTCAGGAGGTCAATAGCATCCTCAATGAGGGCAGCAGGGGCAACAGGGACTGGAGAACAGGTGCCTGGGGCAAAGGAGACGCTCACCCTCATGAATGAGCGGGCATGACCAACTGGGTGGGGAGCTACAGGGAGGGCGGTGATAGAACTGGGGCTGGGAGACAAATATGGTACTGGAGTGGTCCCTGTTGGGTCTGCCTGGGTCTGGAAGAGGACTCAGATGAAGATGTTGCAGATCTGGTCTCTCCGGTGGCAGTCCCCTTGCCCTCAGGGCCACTGGGTCCCTCGGTGTCTGTGGTGTCGTGACTGGAGGTCCTGTGGCCAGAAGCTTCCCCACTCGGCTGTGCCCTGTCGCCTTCACCTGCCAGTGCAGATGCTGAAAACAGATAACGAAGTTGGGTCATAACATACACATGATAACAGCTCCATCACAAACCAGTAAGAAATCACATAGCATCAGGCCAACTGAACCCCTGCAAGAACTGTCAGCAAAGTGCCATTATCATGTCACAACACTAGAGAATGCATGTCCCTCAATTTTACAAATGGAACGCACCATGAAAGCAAGCTAACAGAAAACCACAAGACCAGGCATGAAGTTGGCCAATCACTCTGATCATACAATGACTAGGTGACAATTCCACCCAATACAGGTGCCATAATCATTACAACATAGTCAAGCAGTGGGCAAGCAATGGATTCCCTTTGTAAGGGAGATTGCCAATCACACAGACCCAGTCATTACCACACAAATACCTCACCCAGATATAATGTACCAGACACAGATCCAACCATACCACTATGGGCACATATCCTCATATGACACATCAAAATGTCACACCTGCCAAATGTTATTCAAGGAGGTAGTATACTTTTCACACACACTGTAGCATGAAGTGACAATGGACTCAGGTTAAATACCTAGTATAAATATCTCCAGAATACAAGCAATACAAGTCATGCAAGGACCAAGTAAGCTCACACCAATGTCCCACACACATATAGAAGTTTATTATTTTGTGTATGTAATCACAAAGTGGGTCAGGGAAAACTCATTGCACACTCTCTGTTGCACGTGATGAGCTGAGGTATCATGACAGCCGTCACCAGGTAAATACCATCATCAGATGTGCTTGACCTTTTGGGACATGGTATTATGTGTGGATTTGTGTGGTCTACCTGCAGGGAAAGTTGCCTTTTCAATCGCTGTTTTCTGTAAATATTGCCATCTGGATGGTTACTGAATGTTTTTTGGACTTCAATTGTGAGCCTGTAGTCACACCCTGTATCCATAAACAACAAATAAAGCTCAAATGATCATGCAATATTACTAAGCTTCATCAACTTGAGCCTATGTCCAAGGTGGGTCAGGGAACACTCATTGCACACACTCCTCAACACCTCAGGACTCTTAACCTTTCACTTCACAAAGATACATACTCAACCATTTAAGCACACAGATGGCAGGGCGTTGAGGACACGTTCTGACATATTGCCCATAAGCCTAGGTTAACTAAATCAAAGATCAGTAGAGATACAGGAACATATGTGCATATGGTTTTTTTTACCTGCTCCTCTGGTGCACCATAGAGCTGGCCATGCATGGGTAGGACCTCCTCCACATGCTTCTCCAGCTCTTCTGGTAAGAAGGCAGGAGCCCTATCACCTGCAGGACATGGAATGATTGCTCCCAGACGCACTACACAGCAGCTCAGGTCATGGAAGTCTTGCTGGCAGCAGTGTCAGGTGTCAAGTGAGAGAAGAAGCAGGAGATGGTAGTCACGTCCTCCATGTACGTGACCATAACTGTCGACGGACACTGCCATTGGCCCAAGACTGCCACTGGCAGTAATGTAATTCAATGGCTGCCACGGTTGCATCCGTCTACTGCCATGACAACTTCCGGAGGTGGTTGTGGTTGTTTCCTATTGCACAGTGTTGTAGGTCCGGCAGTAGCCATTTTAAAGCCTTTCGATGGTCGGAAAAGTCAATTTTCAACATTTCACATGGGAAACATTTCAACAGCATATGGCATTTTCTGAAGGTGTACATTTGTCATGGTTGAATGATCATGTTGTCATGTTGTCCTGCTAAGTTTCAGGAATCATTGGTGTCACAGTCACCACCCTCTAGGCCATGTGCAAATTTGTATTTTGGCCTTTCATTCACAGGCAGTATTTGATGTTACTATCACATAGGTTACCTGACATATCAGTTCATATATATATATATCTTTATTAAGGCAAGGGAATGACATGTAACTAATGTGCCACCTTTACCATTAATATGTGTTGAGTATCATGTTTTTACTGTATCAAAAGGCATGCCAAACATTTTTATGTGACATGACATGCCACATACCAGGTGCCACAATGACTGACAGTTATTCCTTCTTATTTTCTATCCCATAGTTAATGTGGATTGAGAAGGGTCAGACAATCTCCTGTGTACCGTCAACTAGCAGACTTGCAGACCATGGAGACTAGACATGTCATACAAATTTACCACCTGGATAGGCAGACAATCAAGGATCTCTCCAGTCAGTTGGAGCCTGATCGGATGCTTGCTAACAGTCATCTAAATAGCATACCACCCATTGTTCAAGTCACGTCAGTGCTGCATTTCCTGGCCACAGGGTCTTTCCAAGATACAGTGGCCTTAACTGCAGGGATGTCCCAGCCTATTTTTTGTCTTGTCTTGAAGGATGTACTCTCTGCAATGTTGAAAAACCTAGACAGATACATCAGATTTACACAATGTGAAGATTTTGCCCATGTGAAAACAGAGTTCTATGGTTTGGCACACATCCCACATGTAGTGGAAGCCATTGATGGTACCCATGTAGCCTTGGGTCCCCCACATGCCAATGAACAGGTCTTTCGGAACAGGAAGAACTACCACTCCATAAATGTCCAAGTAGTTTGTTTAGTGGACCTCTACATTTCCCAAGTATGTGCACAGTACCCAGGTTCAGTTCATGATGCCTTCATCATGCGGAACAGCGCTATCCCATGGCTGATGACATGACAGTGCTCAGAGAGTCTCTGGCTTGTTGGTACGTCACGTATGTCATGTGTGTTTGTATGCTATGTCTGCTGTCAAATGTGTTGATGCCCAGACTCATGTTTGCACACACAACACCATTCCTTGCAGGGGACTAAGCCTACCCAAACCATCCCTGGTTGTGGACACCAGTGGAAGTCCACTTAAACGAGGCCCATGGAAGGAAAAGCATGGCTTTTGTGCTCCTAAAGGCAAGATTCCGCAGCATCAATAAGTCTGGTGGAGCCCTCCTCTACTCACCTGTTAAAGTGTGTCATATCATTGTGGGCTGCTGCATGCTCCACAAACCTTGCCCTGAGACGACTGAGATGGGGGGAGGAGGGGTCTAGAAGTTCCACCAGGTGAGAATGCAGAGATGCCAAGTGAGGATGACAGTGATGAGGATGAAGGTGGAGACCTGCGGGCAAATCTCATCAATCAGTACTTCACCTGAAGATGATGCTGAGAACCGCTCACGCAGGTCTAATTTGAGATTCACGGGGATCCCTGAAGGACGTGAAAATGGACAGACTGTTACAGATTTAATTTCCGATCTCGTTTTACAGCATGTTCTCTCAAAACCAAAGGATAAAAATTTGGATCTCACTATTATGCGGGCCCATCGAGTCCCTGCAGTACAGCCATCCAACGCAAAGTATCCTCGAACTGTGCTTGTCAACTTTTGCGACTTCCATATTAAGGAACGTATTCTACAGCAAGCAATCAAGAGTAAAGTCCACCAGATCCCTGGCGATTATGCCTTTAAAATCTATTTGAATATGTCATTCGCTGCTGCACACCGGAGGAGAGAACTGAAGAGGATGATCCCCGCATTTCAAAAAGCCGGGGCCAGGGTCCCGGCTCGACCAGTGCAACAATCTAAATTAAAAGTTTTTTTTCAGGAACACTCTAATTTGATCCACACAGTGGAAGCCACTAGGACTCTTTTGCACTCAATTCAAAAATCTGATACATCAGGACAAAGGGTAGGGGGAGGTCGGAGGGTGGAAACTTAAACTTAAACTTAAAATATGAATGAAAGGAGGAGCACGCATCAGGTGCCAAGAGGGTTGAGACTTTCCGGGAAGGGGGGATTTCATTCAGTATAGCGCTCTATTATTTTGGCACTTACTTTCCAGTTTCTCTGCAGCCAATGACATTGGGGTGCCATGCCAAGGTACCCGATTAGGGAAGAATGGGGTTGGGGGGTGGTTCCGGATTGCCCAGACGGGAGGGCCCCAGGTGATGGCCACCCAAGGGGTAGGGGAGGGTTGGAGGAGGGGGTTAGGGGTACAAGATCCTTAATTTTCAGATTAAAATATAGGTTTTCACAATGCAGAATTATTAAAGTCTCTGGTGCGATGACTTCATTTGATCCAGGCATAGGCTCACGCCTCAGCTCATGCTTTCTGGTGGTTTCTGATCACTTAGGCCCATATTTATACTTTTTGACGCAAAACTGCGCCAACGCAGTTTTGCGTCAAAAAAATTAGCGCCGGCTAACGCCATTCTGAAGCACCATGCGGGCGCCGTATTTATTGAATGACGTTAGCCGGCGTTAGCTGCCGGCGCTGTCTGGTGTGTGTTAAAAAAAACGACGTACACCAGGCAGCGCCGGCGTAGGGGGGAAATGGCGTATGGGCGTCCAGAAATGGTGCAAGTCAGGCTGAGGCAAAAAAATCGCCACAACCCGATTTGTGCCATTTTTTTACGACGCCCATCCCCCATAGAAATGACTCCTGTCTTAGCAAAGACAGGAGTCATGCCCCCTTGCCCAATGGCCATGCCCAGGGGACTTCTGTCCCCTGGGCATGGTCATTGGGCATAGTGGCATGTAGGGGGGCACAAATCAGGCCCCCCGATGCCACAATTTTTTTTTAAAAAAAAATACTTACCTGGACTTACCTTAATGTCCCTGGGGTGGGTCCCTCCATCCTTGGGTGTCTTCCTGGGGTGGGCAAGGGTGGCAGGGGGTGTCCCTGGGGGTAGGGGAGGGCACCTCTGGGCTCATTCTGAGCCCACAGGTCCCTTAACGCCTGCCCTGACCCAGGCGCTAAAATCTGGCACAAATGCGGGTTTTTTAGTCCCGTCCACTCCCGGGCGTCATTTTTGCCCGGGAGTATAAATACGACGCATATGCATCGCAGTCATTTTTTAAGATGGGAACGCCTACCTTGCATATCATTAACGCAAGGAAGGTGTTCACGCAAAAAAATTACACTAACTCCATGAACTTTGGCGCTAGACGCGTCTAACGCCAAAGTATAAATATGGAGTTAGTTTTGCGTCGAATTTGCGTCGAAAAAAACGACGCAAATTCGGCGCAAACGGAGTATAAATATGCCCCTTAATATTTAGGCAATTCTTTATAAAAGGTAATGGTAAGGTTAAACTCTTCATGTAAAATAGTTTCCTGGAATGTTAATGGGTTAAATAATCGCAGAAAAAGGGCTGCAATCAAGGATGGGGTAAATGATTTATACCCCTCTGTTATCCTATTACAAGAAACTCATATCCCTGTCAAAAAAGTAGCGGGCTTCAATAAGTTAAAAAGCCCGGTTGATTTTAAGGTTGTTGCCACAGTGCCAGTTGCCCACACAGGTGTAGCGGTCTTTCTAGCTAAGAATCTTAGAGCTCGGGTACTTGATTTTCTTGCTGACCCTGCTGGGCGATGGTGCTGGGTACATTGCCTAATTGCCAAAGAGAGATTTATTTTTGTCAGTTTTTATGCACCCTTGATAGATGATCCGGCCCCTTATCTGGAACTCTTTCAATCCCTTTTGCAACTCTTAGGCAAAAATTTTATTGGCGGGCATTTTAATTTTCTGCAGAATCCATTTTTGGATTCTACTGTTAAAGGTAAAAAACAGCATAAACCTAAAGTCGCTAAGATTTTTAAAGATTATATTAAAGTCTTGATGCTCTGTGATCCTTGGAGAATAAATGCCCCAAAGGAGAGAGAGTACACGTTTGTCTCCAGCCAGTTTAAAAGCACTTCCCGCATTGATTTCTTTCTAACATCCAAATTACTGCGCTTTAAGAATCAGTCGGTGGGACATTCTGGCTTATCTGACCATGCCACTCTAGTGTTGGAAGTTTCTCTTCTTCCAGATCATTCTACGCCCCAACCTAGAAGGTGGACGTTCAATCAGCAGCTTCTCCACGAGAAGGGTTGGGTACAGGTCTCTAAAGTCGAAATTAGTGAATTCTTCAAAAGTAATCGGGGGTCTTCAACTCCAGCTATGGTCTAGTATGCATTTAAGGCCTTTTTCAGGGGTTTGGTAATTGCTAAGGGGGCAGCAGATAAATTGTACCAGAGACATCAGGCAAGGGCTCTGGAAGAAGCAGTGCAGAGGAGTCTGGCTATCTATGTCCAGGGTCCCACTGAAAATAATAGAAAATCTTTTGAATTAGCTAAACGGGCAAACTTTATACGGATGATATTATCATGTTTTTAGATGAAGAATGATCCTCCCAGAAGGAGGCTCAAAAAGTGTTTGCCGAATTTGAGCAAATTGGGGGCTGTAAGATTAACATGAGTAAAACCGATATTATTCTCTCTGGCACTTCTTCTATTAAATTGCTCCCTGAACTAATGCATTGTGTAAACACTAGGCCAAAGAGATATCTGGGGATAAATTTTTCATCAGAAATATGATATCTGTACGATATCAACTATGTTCCTTTACTTTTGAAAGGTCAGGCCCTGCTTGCACGTTGGGGGTCCCTCCCCCTCTCTATCCTTGGCCGAATTGCATTGATTAAAATGTCCTAATTTTCCATTATTTACCTTTCTGTTTTCGGCCATTCCTTGTGTCTTGACATCTTCATTTTTTAAGAAATTAGAGTCTATGTTGGGCTCATTCATTTGGCAAAACCAGAAGTCGCAGGGTGCTTTAAGTACATTTTATGCTGATAGAGAAAAAGAGGGTTTAGCACTACCAAATTTTAAAGATTACTACTTTGCCTTTTTTGCACATTATCTAACTCATTTCAGTGCTAACCAATATATGGGTGGCCTATTTAGCAAAGATTTTCGCGAATTAGTCTGCAAGGAACATGATATTCCGAATCCTGCATTATTAGTGAAATCTCAAAAAAAGTTTGATATAAAGTTCTTAAATGGCTGTTTAAAACAAATTGGATTTTTTTTAGAAGACATTCAATCCCATATTTGCATTTTCTTACTCCCCTCAAACATTTTGCGTTGCACTCGGGCTTTCAGCTTGATTCAGAGACAGTAAGGAGATGGGATTATGCAGGATTTAGTAAAATCGGGGATTTTCGAATCAATGATAATTGGGAAACCCCCTCAAATATTCAGTCGGCCGTTCAAAATGATTTTCTTTTGGGAAGATCCTATAGTATCATGCTCCATAGTCTGAGAGATTTGGATGTCAATTCAATCATCAATATGCAGGCTGTAGTTTCTGAGCTGGTGGCCCCCGCCAGGATAAGGCATGCAGGGGCATGGAGAAGGCTGCTTCTTGAGCAGGATAAGACTGATCTATGGGCAAAAGCGAAGAGAAAATGGTCTCGTAAAGAGGATCTTGACCTTTCAAGGGAGTGCTGGGAAAAGATCAATCATCTAAATTTTTCAGTACTTAGAGGTGCGAATTGGCACTGCATTATATTTTTTTGTAAATGGCTATTGTATCGTACCCCACAAGCTTTGTCCCGAGCTATGCCCAGTTGCCCTGATCTCTGTTTTTGTTGTAAGGCAATAGGGGTGGCTGGCTGGATACATGTGATTGGTACATGTCAAATAATTCAGGATTACTGGGATGGACTGTTTAAGATATTAACGACTATTGCTCAGATCCCTATAATTCCTACTGTCTGGCTGGTGGGTGTGGGTTACGACCCTGGGGTAAGGCTCCCACCTCAGTGGGAAAAGATAGTCTTTATAGCCACCATGGTTGCCAGATCTCTTTTACTAAGAAATTGGTGCTCCAATCTAACTCCCAGCCCTCAAGAATGGTTGAGTAAAATGATACAGGTCAGAAATCAGGAAATGAGATATGCTAGGAGAGTGGGCAGGGGCAAAAAGTTTTTACGCATTTGGGGGGAAATCATTCTAGACAATGATGTATAATAGTGTGTAAAAAAGAAGGGAGGCTGTCTTCTTTCCCTTTTATTTCAGTCACTTACCCTGATTGTTTGTATCTGGAGTTATCCTATTGGAAATCTCTTGGTGAAGATGGTTAAGATATAGGGGGTTATTCTAACTTTGGAGGAGGTGTTAATCCGTCCCAAAAGTGACGGAAAAGTGACGGATTTACCACCAGCCGTATTACGAGTCCATTATATCCTATGGAACTCGTAATACGGCTGGTGGTATATCCGTCACTTTACCGTCACTTTTGGGACGGATTAACACTCCTCCAAAGTTAGAATAACCCCCATAGTTTGGAATTGTAATGCATTTTTTCGTTAGTTTTGCTGGATCTTGATAAAAATCAATATATATATATTTTTTTAAATCAGTACTTCACCTGAGTGTAAGTATGTGATGTTGTGTAATTTCACTGACACCGTGGGTTAGTGTGGGGGTCAGGATTGGCTGAGAAGGGTCTCTGCGTGCCCATCGGAGAGGTAATGTCATGATTAGCAGTATACAGCTCAGATTGCCTGGTAAGTTTATACTTGGAGTTGTGACTCTCAAGAGGATCTCCTTCATTTGGGGCTGTCAAAAGGCACAATCAGAGAAACAACAATATTTGGAACAGATTTGTCTAGCTCATGTAAGCCTTTACCTGCCTAAACTCTTTGTTTGCCACTTTTAGCTTCCAGGTCTCGTCACAATGCCATCCTCATGTGAACATTCCTGAGTTGTGTCAAATTTCAGGTGGCTGTAGCCGGTCTGACATTTGATGTGGGCATGGATTAATACAGGTACTGTGTTACATATGTTTGGGCTATATGAGTCCCATGCCCAGGCTGTCAGGACAGTGGGATTATAGAGTTCTGTCCCTCACAATAGACCTGTTTTCCATTGGTATGTGGGTCCAGTGGTGTTGTTAGACTTGGCATAGTCTCCCCAAACTTTTTGCCTCTGTTTCCCAGGTTGTTGATGTGTGCTGGACTCTGTTTTTGCTGTTTTTGTTACTCTGGGCACTTTACCACTGCTAACCAGTGCTAAAGTGCAAGTGCTCCTATGTAAAATGAATGTGTAATTGCATTTCCATGAATGGCATATTTTATTTACTGGTAAGTTCCTAGTACAGTGCCCAGTGCCTGGAAATCAAATGCCACTAGTGGGCCTGCAGCACTGGCTGTGCCACCCACATTAGTAGCCCTGTAAACAATGCTCAGACCTGACACTGCAGTGTCTTTTTGTGCAGATTTTAACTGCCAATTCGACTTGGCAAGTGTACCTACTTGCCAGGCATAAACCTTCCCTTTTCTTACATCCCTGACACCCCTAAGGTAGGCCCTAGGTAGCTCCATGGGCAGGGTTCAATGTTTGTTTAAGGTTAAGGTAGGACATATACTAATGTGTTTTATATGTCCTAACAGTGAGATACTAACAAATTTGGTTTTCACTGTTGCAAGGCCTAACACTCTTTCGGGGGTTAACATGGGGGCTGCCTTTAAAACTATTATTAAAGTGCTGATTCCCTTTGGGAGCAGATAGACATATGGTGTTTGGGGTCTCTGAACTCACAATTTAAAAATCAATTTTTTAGTAAAGTTGGTTTTGAGATTGTGTGTATGAAAATGACACTTTTAGAAAATGGGCATTTTCTTGCTTTAAGCATTGTGGGCCATATTTATACTTTTTGACGCAAAACTGCGCTAACGCAGTTTTGCGTCAAATAAAATTAGCGCCGGCGCTGCCTGGTGTGCGTGGAAAATAACGACGTACACCAGGCACCGCCGGCGTAGGGGGGTATGGAGCTTGGGCGTCAAAAAATGGGGCAAGTCAGGCTGAGGCAAATTTTCCGCCTCAACCCGATTTGCGCCATTTTGTTCGACTCCCAACCCCCATAGAAATTACTCCTGTCTTAGCAAAAGCAGGAGTCATACCCCTTGCCCAATGGCCATGCCCAGGGGACTTCTGTCCCCTGGGCATGGTCATTGGGCATAGTGGCATGTAGGGGGGCACAAATCAGGCCCCCCTATGCCACAAAAAAAATATAAAAAAAATACTTACCTGAACTTACCTTAATGTCCCTGGGATGGGTCCCTCCAGCCTTGGGTGTCCTCCTGGGGTGGGCAAGGGTGACAGGGGGTGTCCCTGGGGGCATGGGAGGGCACCTCTGGGCTCCTTCCGAGCCCACAGGTCCCTTAACGCCTGCCTTTTCCAGGCGCTAAAAAACGGCGCAAAAGCGGCCGTACGTCATTTTTTTTGACCCGCCCACTCCCGATACGGCGCACATGCCTCGGAGTAAATTTTTTAGACGGGAACGCCTACCTTGCATCTCATTAACGCGAAGTAGGTGTCCACGCTAAAAAATGACGCAAACTCCATGGACTTTGGCGCTAGACGCGTCTAACGCCAAAGTATAAATATGGAGTTAGTTTTGCGTCGGAATTGCGTCAAAAAAATGACGCAATTCCGGCGCAAACAGAGTATAAATATGCCCCTCTGTGACTCTGCCTATTTGTGGATTCCCTGTCTGCGTCAGTTTGACAGTTGGGCTGTTTGCACCTCTCTCTAGACAGTGACACAAAGGAAGCTGGGGTGTAGCCTGCATATCCTGATGAGCCATCTCTGCTAGGAGGGAGGAGAGGAGTGGTCACTTACACCTGAAAGGGCTGGGCCTGCCCTCACACAATGCAGTCTCCAACCCCCTGATGTGTGTCTGGGGCCTGGCCTGGGCAAGGCAGGTGATCAGTATAGGGAAAGGTGCAGAAGACATTGTGACGCAAAAGGTTAATTAGTCTGAGCAGTGTAGATGAACGTGATGCATGCAGAAACCTGAACCATACGTGGAAAAGTCCACGATGTCGCTTTCAAGCTTGTTTTCCAACATTCCATAAATAAAATTATCCGCAGCCTGCATGTGCAAGAAGCAGGAAGTGTGGGAGTGGGACGCCAAGGTCGCTCTAACCCTGAGAAAGGGAGTCCAGGTAAAGGCCAGAAAAATAATGGCTAGTGAACAACAGGGCAGCCAAGGGACGTGTGCTGATAACATCACTAGAAAATGCGAGAAAGGAATGGAGTCCAAGCTTCAGGTTATTTAAGCACTGAAGTGCGGGTGAAGGGATCGAAGCTCGCAGATGGAGCTGTGCAAGCTGCCATCGCCCACATCGCTGCCTCCCTTGCTGTGCTGTTCTTAGACTGTGACGCTCAAGGGGAAGAGAGGTTCGAGCAAGAGGGAGAGGGCTTCCCAGCATTGTGGATAAAGTTAAGTTCCACCCAGGGATGAAAGGCCTTTGTTTCTCTGCTTATTTCTGATTGATTAACATACTAGCGCTATGTTTATAATCTGATTTATTCTGCTCATTTATATTTGACTTTTCTTTGAACGTCTTAATGTGAATATGATGGAGTAGCTGAAATGTGCATTTCGTAGGCAGTCAATTAATGAAGTGTTCATATTAGTGAACTCTTTGCTCATATATAAATAGATACTCTTCATTGCTCTTTTTCATTCTACTTTGTTGATGTGCCAAATGTGTATATATTTCACTGAAAATTCTATTAAAAACTAAGTTGTGTGCATTATTGGTGTGTGGTCCTTCATTGAGCATCCTTATTGACTTATATCAATCAGATCTGGTGTCAATCAATCACCTGAGTAAGACAGCAAGATTTCACAAACAAGAGAGACTTTCCTTTGAAGTAGTTCTACTTCAAAGGCCAAAATGGGAATAAGAAGGACACCCAAAACCACAGACTTTAGATCACTTCTGGACATCAAGAGGAACCTCTGCCTGGAGGAGAGCTGAAGAGCTGGGGAGAAGTGCTGCCCTGCCTGTGACTGTGCTTTATGGTGCTATCCTGCAGTTGCTGCTTCTGCCTATGCAAGGTGACAAAGGCTGGACTTTGTTGTGCCTTCCTGCTTGTGAAGAAATCTCCAAGGGCTTGTCCTGAGCTTGCCTCCTGGTATTGAAGTCTCAGGGCCATCAAAGTCTTCTCCTGCCAGCACTTGGACTCTCTGCTGAGACTCCTGCCCTGCCAAGTGGTGCCCTATCCAGTTCCTGGGGCCTTGGAAGGTGAAGCTGGCAGACCAAGACTGAAAATCCACGCACAGACCGCTGTGCAGGGAAAATATTGAGGCACCTTCCGAGACGTGGCTGAAAAAAGATGTGCCACAGGCTTTGCAGCAGAAATTGACACTCCACTGGCATCGTGGCTGGAAGATCAACGCATGCAGCTGGAGAAACGACACACAACACAGGCTGACAGAGGCTGATAACGTCACAACCCGCATAGCGCAGTTTTGCTGATACCGTGCAGTAGGAATTTTGACGCAAACCTTGCTGGGCAGAGAAAAACAACACAAAGCCTGTCCGGACCCGAGTGCTTGCACGGATCGACGTATCAGTCTCCTGCAGAGTGGAAAAACGATGCATGCCGTCCCCACCAGAGGAGGAGAACGACACACGGTCTCGCTTGCGGGTGAGAAATCGGTACATCACTAGCCTTTTCCGACATACACTCACAGGTGCGTGTTATTTTGATGCTACCCAGGTACGTTTCAACGCTAGCAGTGTTTTTGCTGTTTTCTCAAGGATTTAAGACTCTTTTTGCTTTTAAAATTAATAACTTGACTGTGTATGTTGGATTTTTGTTGTTTTGGTCTTGTTTTGTTTAGATAAATGTTTCCTATTTTTCTAAACCAGTGTTGTGTCAATGTGTAGTGTTTTCACTGAGTTACTGTGTGTGTTGGTACAAATACTTTACATCTTGTCTCTGAAGTTAAGCCTGCCTGCTTGTGCCCAGCTACCAAGGGGGTGAGCGGGGGTTAACTGAGGGTGATTCTCCTTTACCTTGACTAGAGTGAGGGTCCTTGCTTGGACAGGGGGTAACATGACTACCAACCAAAGACCCCAGCTCTAACAGGTGTGGTGTGTGATCATGTGTCTTTGACACATGTCAACCTGTGGAATACATTTACTCAACCTTCACATTGTATTGACAAATATTCTGTTTGACTTGTATGTATTGTGTCATTGTGTTCCCTCATTGCATGCCACTGCGCATGTGTTTCAATACTGACAAGTGAGTGACATGCCTACAGATGTCTGACCATTGCCAGTGGAACGTTCTCTGGCTAAGGACTGTTTTACTGTCCTCTGTCTGTATTATGGAGTATGTTCATTTGGTAGGCATGGTATAGGTATGTGATAAGAGTTTAGCTGATGGCAATTTCCTCCAATTGGTTAGGCTATTTGAAGTGACAAAGTCTGACATGTCCCTAATGTCAGTAGTCAGGGGGATATTACTTACTGACAGCTAGGCAGAAGCAAGACATGTTTAGACATACTTGACTATGACATCCCTGACATTTGGTCGGCTAATGTGCTGCACATTGTGATAAATAGAGATTGGTGATTGTCAACTTGTATCATTGTGTTGGTAGTGTTCCCCTGCATGACACTACCTGTGACATCTCTCTCCTCACATTGCATCCTTATGGGTTCATCATGAGCATGAAATATATACCAGTTTATACTTCTCACATAGTTAGCAAAATTACTATCATTCATAGATAGTGTATTAGTTGTGTTTATTGTCATGTGCACAGGACAATAGGATGAATGTGAGCAAAGAAATAATTTACAAACAGTGAAGGTATCAGTCATGGTTGATGTTATCATTTGAGTAGCAGCCACAACATGTGAAGTCCCAAGTCCAGTGTCCTACTATCCTGGAAAATAGGAACGTTGGTGTAGAAAAGTCACCAGGATGCATCTGAGGCACAGAAAAGGGATTCAATCAGTTGGCGGTTACTTCCTGACAGTGGTTGTTGTCTTACCGTCTGCACCTCCTGGTTGTTTCAGTGGATGTCCGCGCTTGCATGGAGGTCCTTTGTTACAGAGGTAGTGGTGTCTGAGGCATGTCCTCCTCCTGGCAGGGCCCCCATTCCACTGACTACCACAGATGTTGAAGGAGTTGGTTTGACTTGGCCAATGGAAGGGGTCTGGTGTTCTGGACGTTCCCTGCTCAGGGTAGTGTTGATCTCTCAGCACCCCTGTTAGGAGATACCATATGGACATTGTGGGCCTCCCAATACTGCATGACGTCCTGGTTGTTATTACTCTACAGTTGCTTGATCTCCCTCAGCATGGCAAGTACCTGGCCCATCACTCCTTGGGATTGTTGGTAGGCTTCCAAGACTTGGAAAATGGTGTCCTGACCAGAACTATCCCTAGCAGCCTCATGCCACTGGCCCACACTATCCCTCCCATGTACCCTACCCCACGTGCCTACGCCCTTGTCACAGTTTACCCACTGCCACTGGTGCCAGGTCCATCTTTGTCTGAAGTTTTGATCTGTAACTCTGGTACCTCGACTGGGGGCACATGATGGTTGTTACTGTCCTTGGCACACAAGTTTGGGGGTGACTGGTTGCCTGGGATGTAGAAGCAACAGGGCTGGGAGAAGTTGATATAGCCAGGGAGAGGCTGACAGTTGTCATCAGATCATGTTGCTCAGATGGGTCGGAACCGTCACCAACATCCACACATCCAGGAGTCCTCTCCTCATTGAGGGCTTCTTCCAGGGGGGAAGTGGATTTCTCAAGAGAGTTTTCCATGGTCCCAGTGGCAGGTTGAACTGTTGAAGATGTGAAACAGACAGTTACAGGTTGTGATGTGACGTGTAGCACCGATTGTGGCAGGTTCATATGTTTTGGGCCATTGATTGGCTTTGCTTGTTCCCCCTCTGTGACAGTGACACCTGCTTTCAATAATGAAGAGCTGAGATTTGGGGTTAAAACATTTAGGCCCATATTTAGACTTTTTGACGCAAACCAGCGCTGGTGCTGGTTTGTGTAAAAAAATGTACCACTGGCGAATGGCATTCCTACGCGCAATGCGGGTACCTTATTTAAGGATTGACGTTAGCCGCCGCTGCGGGCTGGTCAGAGTAAAAAAAAATGACTCAAACCAGGAAGCGACCGGGGTAGGGGAAAATGGGGGTTGTGCATCAAAAAATGGTGCAAGTCAGGTTTGAGTCAAAAATCATGGCTCAAACCGGACTTGTGCCATTTTTTGACGCACAACCCCTATTGAAATGACTCCTGTCTTAGCAAAGATAGGAGTCATGTCCCCTAGCCCAATGGCCATGCCCAGGGGACATGTGTCCCCTGGGCATGGCCATTGGGCACAGTGGCATGTAGGGGGGGCCAAATTAGGCCCCCTTATGCCCCTTTAAAAAATTAAAAAATAATACTTACCTCAACTTACCTGTACTTACATGGGATGGGTCCCCCCATCCATGGGTGTCCTCCTGGGGTGGGCGAGGGTGGCAGGGGGTGTCCCTGGTGGCAGGGAAGGGCACCTCTGGACTGCTTCCATGGTCTGAGACCATGGAAGTGAGCCCACAGGTCCCTTAACGCCTGCCCTCAAACAGGCGTTAAAAAATGGCGCACATCAGGCTGTGCGCCGCTTTTTATGGCCCGCCCCCTCCTGTGCGACAAAATGATGCAGGAGTATAAATAAGGCGCACAGGCCTTAAAGTCATTTTTTGGACGGGAACGCTTACCTTGCATGTCATAGACGCAAGGCGGTTTCCCGCATCCAAAAAATTATGCACACAGAGGTTTTTTTGGACGTCCGCGTGGTCGGGCGTCATAGTTTAAATATGGGGCAAGGTTTGCACCAAATGTGCATCAAAATTTTTGACGCACATTTGGCGCACACAGAGTATAAATATGCCCCTTACTTTTTAAGTCACCTTGCTACAGGATGTCAGAGTATCTTGGTACTTGGATGGCTGCTCATTGACCCAGATATTGGCAGCAGTGTAGCATATTATGTTTCATCGTACCTCCCAGTTGGCAATACTTCATTGTTCAGTTAACAGACAGCTGCACAGTATCAGGTGCACACTGACCTGCCTAACAGATTTGGAGTAGCCATTCTACCTGGCAATATGTGACCTGTTACACCAAGTACAGCACAATGCATATATGTGAGATCCCCCCCCCAGGTGAGTAGAGTCCAATAGGAGATGGGAGGTAGAAGGGACAGAGTAGCATAGAACACAGTTGTATTTGTATGTTAGTGGTATTGTGCTTACAGATGTCCATAGTATTGCTGTCATTCCCACAGCCTATCCAGTGTGGACCATTCAAGTGTGTATATTCCATAATTTAGTTTGTATCCAAGGTATTTTCATTTTGGTGCATTGTTCTGGTTTTCTTTATGGAAGAACTGTGCCTGCTGGGAGTTGTAGTGCTATCAGTCCATGTACTACCCACACCATACACGGATGTTGTGCCCCCAGCTGAGTCACCTTCACATGTGTGTTGCTAGACAGGGGTATTCAGACAGTTGGGCATGGAGTGGGGAACGGGTAGACTATTAAGGTGGCAAAAGGCGATCAGTGAGCATGTATGACAATATATTTTAGTGGCATTATTGGTGTAGTGAGTTACCCCACTCTACTCCCCCAGGTATTCCTGTCAAGCCCTCAGGATGCAGGATGGTCAAGACCTTCTCCTCCCATGATGTGAACTGTAGGGGAGGAAGTGGGGGACCACCACCAGTTCTGAGGACCACCAGCTAGTGCCTGGATGCCATGGTCTGCACCTTCCCTCTGAGGTCATTCCACCTCTTTCTGATGTCGTCCCTTGTGCACAGGGAGCTACTTACAGAATTCATCCTGTCAACTATTCTTTGCCACATTTCTGTTTTCCTAGCAATTGTAGTATGCTGGACTTGGGATCCAAATAAATGTGGCTGTACTCTGATAATTTCATCCACCATGACTCTTAACTCACTATCTGTGAAATGGGGATGTTTTTGTGGTGGCATGGTGGAGTTAGTCAACACAAAAATAGGATGCTGGGGTGTAGGTGCTGTGTGGTGAAGGGTGGCGGTTAGTAGACGTGTAGAGGTGTTATTTTGTGTGGTGGGTGTATTGTGCGGGTGTGGGATAAGTGCTATGTGAAAGCTGGAGGGGGCCTAATCTATAGTACTTTGACTCTGGTTTTGGCCTCTGGCTTCTATGTGTGAGGTTGTAGATGCAAAGGGTTGCAGTGTGTGTGAAGGGGTGTGTTTTATAGTGCAGATTGTAGGTGTGTCAAGTGTGTGGATGTGTGTCAGCTGTGTGGATTATGAATCTATCCAATGTAGTGCTGTGTAGTACTGTGGTGACCGCTGACCACGCCACCATTGAAAAACCACCATGAAAGAACTGCCATTGTGATTTGTGAGTCATAATAGGTTTGGTGGTTGGTTGATAGGCTGGCAGTGCTGGTGGTCGGACTGCCTCTTCCCGCCCTCCAGAGTCTTTTGGCGGTCTCGGCTGTGCAACTTTTAATACGGCAGTCTGTATGACCACCAACGCCAAACTCATAATGAGGCCCTTAATCTCTATTTTCCATAAATATATATATACCCAGAACAAGGGAAATATCTATAAATGTTTAAGGGTTTAGTTTTATTAGAGAGGTCATCCAATCCAAGAGACTCAACAGATTCTCCTTTAGATGTCGGTCTCACTGTTATTTTACTCAAACATTTATGCACATCATCCCAATAATGCAAGATATCTTGGCATCACCATGCCATGTGTATATAGTCTATTTGTTTCTTAAGGCAGCGGTGTGGTGACAGCCAGCATAAGATATAACCCAAGTGGTGAAACCTCTAGTTCATTTAAAATATGAAAGGGAGTGTGGCAAGGCTGGGTGGTGGCCCATTTTCTTTTTTTGCTATATATCAATTGCATTGAAAAACATTTTGTTAGTCCGAAACTGGATGCCCCGCAAGTGGGGTTATGTCTGATACCATTTTTACTCCACCCTGATAATGCAGTGCTTATAGCTAAAACCCCACTTGGCCCTCAGCGACTCTTGAACCAGTTTTCATGGTTTATGGGTAATACAGGTATATCTATAAACAGTGGAAAAACTCATATTATGTTATACAGCCCAAACAGGAGGAAACTTAAGACATTCACTGTGAATGACTTCAGGGTTATACCATGATCCATGGTCCCTTATTTAGGGGTTTTGTTAGAAGTAGTGTTTAGTTGGAGACCAATGAATTCTGCTAGGTCCTCTGTGCTTGCTAAGAAGAGGCTGTATATCATTTTGTGTCTAAACCGAGGAAAAAACACCCAAAGAATTGGTAACAAAACCCCCTTATTTGGGTTTTTTGTTAGAAGCAGTGTTTAGTTGGAGACAAATGGAACCTACTAGGTCCTCTGTGCTTGCTAGGAAGATGAGGCTGTATATCACTGTGTTTCTAAACTGAGGGAAAAACACCCAAAGAATTGTTGGCAATAAATAAAATGAAATGCCTTTCACTTGCCACCTACAGAGCAGAACTCTGGGGGATACAGGACTATTTAAACTGCAGAAAAAAAAATTAAAACAGTTTTTTCAGGATACTGCTCACAGTGTCCTGCAGTTCCTCAACATATGTTTCCCATGTATAAGTAGGGTTAGGTTGCATCTCTCATTCTAACAATCTGTGCTCTCTTATGCTGTGGATATCGGTGCAGGTCAAGCAAGACACCTTTTTAATTGTTCAGTATTGGCTGCCTGTATTAAACTACACTACACATCCAAGGCATGATGGGGAGGGAGAACTGAGCATAACCATACATGCACTACAAAGACACTGCCTCAGCTCACACACAAAGGACTTCACAATAGCCTATTGTGACAGCAGACAGACTGGGACCAGGGCAGGGATGCAGGAAATTCCAGACACTTCTGTGGAGGAAAACTCCAGAGGACTCGTTCACTTCAAAGCAGGCATTGAATCCAGTCTTCATTACACTTTCAGAGCTATGGATACTATAGAAGAAGGACTGTCCTGCTGTCAGAGGACTGCCTAGCAGCTTGAGGCCTGCCTTGCGGTGTGAGTAGGAAGACAAGATCTACTCCTTTCATCCCAGGCTACCTGAGTTCCTCCAAGGGCTTGTTAGCTAGCTCCCGGTCCTGTTCTGAGCTACAGTGACAATACAAGCTCCAGAGGCCTCCCTAAAACTACCCAGCTGCCCTGCTGCATTGCTCCCGCCTGGACCTGCAAATTGACCTTCCTGTGCCCTGCTGCCCTTTGCTGGAGTAAGTTTGTGATCCCCAAGAGGTGTCTCCCAGGTTCTAGACCTTTGGTGGGGCATAACTTGAGCTCCTCCTGGAAGAAAAGGAGAAATTCTGAAGTTTTGGGCTCTTCATGACTGTAAACGGGCCCATTCACTCCAGGATCTTGATGCCTGATCTGACCGCCAACATGAAACTCCAGTGAACCCAACTCTTCATTCTACAGAGACCACCAGCGAAGACCAGATTTGTGAGATCTGCACCGCGCACTACAGCATTGATAGCCCACAGGGACTGCCAGCTCAAAGCTCCTGTAACACATACCTGCAATGACTGACAGAATGCTCGCCCTACAGTGGCAACTGTCCGCAATGCCGGCCTGCTCTTCATGCGACGGTGATGACCATCTGCAACTCTCTCTCTGCTCCTTTCCACTTCCTTAATAATGAACTGAACTTTTGCTGGACTTTGAGAAGGTAGCTTTTTCAGTGGGACTAACCAGATCCCTGTAACTGGTCCATGCACCATTGTGGTTGGCTTATACTTGTGACTTCCCCTGGTCTAGTACAACCAAATGACTGCAAGTGGCCCTTTGTGCTTTTAGGTGCTATACTTACAGAAATCTTTGAAACTGTATTTCTCAAGGCTATCTGATTGGATTTTTGTAATTTTGGTGACAAATAATTCACATTTTACTACATTTTTCTAATTTGACATGGGGTTTTTCTTGTGTCATGTTTTTTTCTTTATTACTGTGTCATTGATGCACAAATACTTTAAGCGTCACCTCTAAGTTAAGCCTGACCTCTTTTGTGCCTGACAAGTTACCAGAGTCTTAAGCACAGATTAAGTGACTTGTTTGGTTCACCCTGACAAGGATTGCGGCTGCTGTCTGAGAAGGGCTCACTTCCCTCTCAACTAACAACCCAATTTTTCACTAAGATACACAATGAAGGCTCATCTGTTGGTTAAGCGCTGGCCATTTTACCATATCTAATCAGGGTAACGGATATGCAACACAGATACTGGCTCACACACATAAGGTTAACTTACCTACTTGTACCTGCAATTCTCACTTACCACAGACATCAATGTATTTTATGTTCTCTTTTACATTCCTAGGAAGCACTATTTGATACCTCTCCTTTACCAAACTAATTTTGAACAGGGTAAGCCTGCTCTGTTAGTTGTTTACATCCTTTAATCTCACTGAAAGGTGGATGCCACTGACAGAGACACGTGCACAGCAGCATCCATTTCCTCTTTGGACTTAAAGTCTAAGCTATACGAATACGTACGTTGAGGATTTATGATTGAACTGACCCTGATTATTTTTGGACTAGTGATTACCATTACATTTTGTCCTGGTAAAGACCCCAGGCCATCAATCCATTAGGGATCAAAACATTGACTCTTCTAGGGTCAACCTAGATCATTCATTGTTGAATAATAAAGACACAAATAATTATTTGATTGTGTTTGCAATGTTACATCCATGGGTTTGACCCTTTCTCTGTGCATATTGTCCACAGTTTTTCCTGATTTGCTTCACTTTCTTTGTGTTTGGCACACTGTCTTACACAGTTCACTGTGCCATCACTTGGAGCATCTGTTTGTTTTATGAAATTAGCCTTTTCGCATCCTCTATTTGGAAAATTGTACAAAAGATACATACTAATCTTTGGATACACTCAATGATGGGTGTTGTCTTGATTGAATTACTAAGAGTGATAATGATACTTGCTGTCTTGAAACCTATCACCATATTATTTGCTTTGTTTTTCATTACATTTCTTCCTGGCAGAATTTTTTTTTTAATGACTGTTATTTGTACAGTCATTATCCCCAATTCCTTTATTTTTGGTGGTGGCAAAGGACATACGATGCACAATCAAACCAAGGATAACACTTCTCTGATGTTGTGATAGAACTTGTCTGTATTTTTATGAATTATGCAACATACAACTACCTGTGTTATTGCATTTATGTGCTACTGGTGGTACTTTTACAACTTGTTTTAACTGAGTATTGATGCCTATCAATTGTCTTCATTAGGAAGTCTATATGACTAATGTAACTTGCATCAAATCACATAATTTTGTCTTTGCCCCATTGGAAGGAATCATAATGAACTATTTATTTGAGGTTTTAAGGATATTATACATACTTGAATGTTTTGTGATAAAATTGTTGTACTGTATTGTGTTCTTTTATTGAATCTTTTATGAATAATTTTAATTGAATAACGATAATTTGAGTGAGTGTATATAATCTACCTCATTTCATACACATTCTGGATGTTTCAGGGTACATGTGGCCTATGCATTTATTTAGGAGCCCAGTATGTGTGGTGAATATAAATAAATTGGAGGCATATTAACCCCTTCTGTGCCCAGGACGTAATGGTTACGTCCTGAGGCACAGTGCTGCTGTGCCCAGGACGTAACCATTACGTCCTGTGCACAGAGCCCAGAGGGAGCACTAGCGCTCCCTCTGTGGGGTTCCCCCCCACCCCCAAATTCAGGGATGGAAGGGGAAGCCCTTCCCCTCCCACCCCCGACCCCCCCGTGACGTCAGCGCGCGAGCGCGCGCTGATTAGTCACAGGGTCTCCCCCAGCGATTGAAAGAGAAATGCTTCAGGCACCAGGGATAATTTTTTTTTTTTTTTCTTTTTGTTATGTTTTCTTTTTTTTTAAGGTGGGGAGCCACCCCTTAGGCAAGGGTCGCTCCCCTAGGGGGCAAATTATATTTAGGCCATTGGGCAGATTGGCCTATTTTGATGAGGCCAATCTGCCCCCAAGGGGGGCAGAAACCATTAGACACCAGGGATTTTTTTTTTTGTGTGAATTTCACGCAAGGGGAGCGACCCCTTAGGCAAGGGTCGCTCCCTGGGGGGGGGAATTATTTTAGGCCATTTCTGCCCCCCTGGGGGGTAGATCAGCCTATTTTGATTAGGCTGATCTGCCCCCAAGGGGGGCAGAAACCACTAGGCACCAGGGATTTTTTTTTTGTTTTGTTTTACAGATGGGGAGCGACCCCTTGGACATGGGTCGCTCCCCTGGAGGGGCAAATTGTATTTAGGCCATTTCTGCCCGCTTTGGGGGCAGATCGGCCGATTTTAGGTACCAGGGATCTTTTTTTTGCGCCGTTACGCAAGGGGAGCGACCTTGTAGGCAAGGGTCGCTTCCCGGGGGGGGGGGGGGGGGTGGGGGCAAAATTATTTTAGGCCGGTATTAGGTATTGGTATTAGGCCGATCTGCCCTCAGGGGGGGGCAGAAACCTCTAGGCGCCAGAGACATTTTTTTTTTGTGTTTTTTTTTGTTTTTTTGTTTTTTTAGAGATGGGGAGCAACCCATCAGGCAAGGGTCGCTCTCCTGGGGGGCAACTTGTATTTAGACCATTTCTGCCCCCCTTGGGGGCAGGTTGGTCGATTTTAGGTCAATCTTCCCCCAAGGGGGCAGAAACCACTAGGCACCGGGGATTTGTTTTTTGGGGCCAATGTAACGCAGGGGGAGCGATCCCGTAGGCAAGGGTCGCTCCCGGGGCGGGGGGCGGTGCGAGTTGGGGGGGCAAATTTATTTTAGGCCATTTCTGTCCCCCCTGAGCCTATTATTAGGCCGATCTGCCCCCGGGGGGGGGGCAGAAACCTCTAGGCGCCAGGGCAATTCTTTTTCTTGTGTTTTTTTTTTTTTTTTTAGAGATGGGGAGCGACCCATCAGGCAAGGGTTGCTCCACTGGGGGGCAAATTGTATTTAGACCATTTCTGCCCCCCTTGGGGGCAGATTGCTCGATTTTAGGTCAATCTGCCCCCAAGGGGGCAGAAACCACTAGGCACCGGGGATTTGTTTTTTGGCACCAATGTCACGCAGGGGGAGCGACCCCGTAGGCAAGGGTCGCTCCCGGGGGGAGCTTGGGGGGGCAAGTTTATTTTAGGCCATTTCTGCCCCCCCTGGGGGCAGATCGGCCTATTATTAGGCCAATCTGCCCCCACGGGGGGCAGAAACCTCTAGGTGCCAGGGCAATTTTTTTTTTTTTTTTTTTTGGTTTGTTTGTTTTTTTAGAGATGGGGAGCGACCCATCAGGCAAGGGTCGCTCCCCTGGCGGCAAACTGTATTTAGACCATTTCTGCCCCCCTTGGGGGCAGATTGGTTGATTTTAGGTTAATCTGCCCCAAAGAGGGCAGAAACCACTAGGCACCGGGGATTTGTTTTTTGGCACCAATGTCACGCAGGGGGAGCGACCCCATAGGCAAGGGTCACTCCCGGGGGGGGGGTGGAGGTTGGGGGGGCAAATTTATTTTAGGCCATTTCTGCCCCCCCTGGTGGCAGATCGGCCTATTATTAGGCCGATCTGCCCACAGGGGGGGCAGAAACCTCTAGGTGCCAGGGCACATTTTTTTGTGTGTTTTCTTTTTTTTGTTTGTTTGTCTTTTTAGAGATGGGGAGCGACCCATCAGACAAGGGTCGCTCCCCTGGGGGGCAAACTGTATTTAGACCATTTCTGCCCCCCTTGGGGGCAGATTGGTCAATTTTAGGTCAATCTGCCCCCAGGGGGCAGAAACCACTAGACACCGGGGATTTGTTTTTTGGCGCCAAAGTGTCACGCAGGGTGAGCGACCCCGTAGGCAAGGGTCGCTCCTGGTGGGGGGGGTGAGGGTTGGGGATGCAAATTTATTTTCGGGCATTTTTGCCCCCCCCCCGGGCCGGCTGAGCTAGAGGCCAAAATCCACAGGTAGGCACTTTGCAAAAAACACCTCTGTTTTCTGTGAAAAAATATGTTGTGTCCACGTTGTGTTTTGGGCCATTTCCTTTCGTGGGCGCTAGGCCTACCCACACAAGTGAGGTACCATTTTTATCGAGAGACTTAGGGGAACGCTGGGTGGAAGGAAATTTGTGGCTCCTCTCAGATTCCAGAACTTTCTGTCACCGAAATGAGAGGAAAAAGTGTTTTTTGGCCAAATCTTGATGTTTGCAAAGGATTCTGGGTAACAGAACCTGGTCAGAGCCCCGCAACTCACCCCATCTTGGATTCCCCTAGGTCTCTAGTTTTCAAAAATGCGCTGGTTTGCTAGGTTTCCCCAGGTGCCGGCTGAGCTAGAGGCCAAAATCCACAGGTAGGAGCTGTTTTCTATGAAAAAATGTGATGTGTCCACGTTGTGTTTTGGGCCATTTCCTGTTGCGAGCGCTAGGCCTACCCACACAAGTGAGGTATCATTTTTATCGGGAGACTTGGGGGAACGTTGGGTGGAAGGAAATTTGTGGCTCCTCTCAGATTCCAGAACTTTCTGCCACAGAAATGTGAGGAACATGTGTTTTTTTAGCCACATTTTGAGGTTTGCAAAGGATTCTGGGTAACAGAACCTGGTCCGAGCCACACAAGTCACCCCATCTTGGATTCCCCTAGGTCTCTAGTTTTCAGAAATGCACAGGTTTGGTAGGTTTCCCTAGGTGGCGGCTGAGCTACAGGCCAAAACCTACAGGTAGGCACTTTGCAAAAAACACCTCTGTTTTCTTTCAAAAATTTGGAGGTGTCCACGTTGCGCTTTGGGGCGTTTCCTGTTGCGGGTGCTAAGCCTACCCACACAAGTGAGGTATCATTTTTATCGGGAGACATGGGGGAACGCCGGGTGGAAGGAAATTTGTGGCTCCTCTCAGATTCCAGAACTTTCTGCCACAGAAATGAGAGGAACATGTGTTTTTTTAGCAAAATTTTGAGGTTTGCAAAGGATTCTGGGTAACAGAACCTGGTCCGAGCCACACAAGTCACCCCATCTTGGATTCCCCTAGGCTTCTAGTTTTCAGAAATGCACAGGTTTGGTAGGTTTCCCTAGTTGGCGGCTGAGCTACAGGCCAAAACCTACAGGTAGGCACTTTGCAAAAAACACCTCTGTTTTCTTTCAAAAATTTGGAGGTGTCCACGGTGCGCTTTGGGGCATTTCCTGTTGCGGGTGCTAAGCCTACCCACACAAGTGAGGTATCATTTTTATCGAGAGACGTGGGGGAACGCTGGGTGGAAGGAAATTTGTGGCTCCTCTCAGATTCCAGAACTTTCTGCCACAGAAATGTGAGGAACATGTGTTTTTTTAGCAACATTTTGAGGTTTGCAAAGGATTCTGGGTAACAGAACATGGTCCGAGCCACACAAGTCACCCCATCTTGGATTCCTCTAGGTCTCTAGTTTTCAGAAATGCACAGGTTTGGTAGGTTTGCCTAGGTGGCGGCTGAGCTACAGACCAAAATCTACAGGTAGGCACTTTGCAAAAAACACCTCGATTTTCTTTCAAAAAATTGGATGTGTCCACGTTGCCCTTTGGGGCGTTTCCTGTCGCAGGCGCTAGGCCTACCCACACAAGTGAGGTATCATTTTTATCTGGAGACGTGGGGGAACGCTGGGTGGAAGGAAATTTGTGGCTCCTCTCAGATTCCAGAACTTTCTGCCACAGAAATGTGAGGAACATGTGTTTTTTTAGCCAAATTTTGAGGTTTGCAAAGGATTCTGGGTAACAGAACCTGGTCCGAGCCACACAAGTCACCCCATCTTGGATTCCCCTAGGTCTCTAGTTTTCAGAAATGCACAGGTTTGGTAGGTTTCCCTGGGTGGCGGCTGAGCTACAGGCCAAAATCTACAGGTAGGCACTTTTCAAAAAACACCTCTGTTTTCTTTCAAAAATTTGGATGTGTCCACGTTGCGCTTTGGGGCGTTTCCTGTCGCGGGCGCTAGGCCTACCCACACAAGTGAGGTATCATTTTTATCGGGAGACGTGGGGGAACACTGGGTGGAAGGAAATTTGTGGCTCCTCTCAGATTCCAGGACTTTCTGCCACAGAAATGTGAGGAACATGTGTTTTTTTTGCCAAATGTTGAGGTTTGCAAAGGATTCTGGGTAACAGAACCTGGTCCGAGCCACACAAGTCACCCCATCTTGGATTCCTCTAGGTCTCTAGTTTTCAGAAATGCACAGGTTTGGTAGGTTTCCCTAGGTGGCGGCTGAGCTACAGGCCAAAATCTACAGGTAGGCACTTTCCAAAAAAAACCTCTGTTTTCTTTCAAAAAATTGGATGTGTCCACGTTGCGCTTTGAGGCGTTTCCTGTCGCAGGCGCTAGGCCTACCCACACAAGTGAGGTATCATTTTTATCTGGAGACGTGAGGGAACGCTGGGAGGAAGGAAATTTGTGGCTCCTCTCAGATTCCAGAACTTTCTGCCACAGAAATGTGAGGAACATGTGTTTTTTTAGCCAAATTTTGAGGTTTGCAAAGGATTCTGGGTAACAGAACCTGGTCCGAGCCACACTAGTCACCCCATCTTGGATTCCCCTAGGTCTCTAGTTTTCAGAAATGCACAGGTTTGGTAGGTTTCCCTGGGTGGCGGCTGAGCTACAGGCCAAAATCTACAGGTAGGCACTTTGCAAAAAACACCTCTGTTTTCTTTCAAAAATGTGGATGTGTCCACGTTGCGCTTTGGGGCATTTCCTGTCGCGGGCGCTAGGCCTACCCACACAAGTGAGGTATCATTTTTATCGGGAGACGTGGGGGAACGCTGGGTAGAAGGAAATTTGTGGCTCCTCTCAGATTCCAGAACTTTCTGCCACAGAAATGTGAGGAACATGTGTTTTTTTAGCCAAATTTTGAGGTTTCCAAAGGATTCTGGGTAACAGAACCTGGTCCGAGCCACACAAGTCACCCCATCTTGGATTCCCCTAGGTCTCTAGTTTTCATAAATGCACCGGTTTTGTAGGTTTCCATAGGTGCCAGCTGAGCTACAGGCCAAAATCTACAGGTAGGCACTTTGCAAAAAACACCTCTGTTTACTTTAAAAAATTTGGATGTGTCCACGTTGCGCTTTGGGGCGTTTCCTGTCGCCGGCGCTAGGCCTACCCACACAAGTGAGGTATCATTTTTATCGGGAGACTTGGGGGAACGCTGGGTGGAAGGAAATTTGTGGCTCCTGTCAGATTCCAGAACTTTCTGCCACAGAAATGTGAGGAACATGTGTTTTTTTAGCCAAATTTTGAGGTTTGCAAAGGATGCTGGGTAACAGAACCTGGTCCGAGCCACACAAGTTACCCCATCTTGGATTCCTCTAGGTCTCTAGTTTTCAGAAATGCACAGGTTTGGTAGGTTTCCCTAGGTGGCGGCTGAGCTACAGGCCAAAACCTACAGGTAGGCACTTTGCAAAACACACCTCTGTCTTCTTTCAAAAATTTGGAGGTGTCCACGTTGCGCTTTGGGGCGTCTTCTGTCGCGGGCGCTAAGCCTACCCACACAAGGGAGGTATCATTTTTATCGAGAGACGTGGGGGAACGCTGGGTGGAAGGAAATTTGTGGCTCCTCTCAGATTCCAGAACTTTCTGCCACAGAAATGTGAGGAACATGTGTTTTTTTAGCCAAATTTTGAGGTTTGCAAAGGATTCTGGGTAACAGAACCTGGTCCGAGCCACACAAGTCACCCCATCTTGGATTCCTCTAGGTCTCTAGTTTTCAGAAATGCACAGGTTTGGTAGGTTTCCCTAGGTGGCGGCTGAGCTACAGGCCAAAATCTACAGGTAGGCACTTTGCAAAAAACACCTCTGTTTTCTTCTAAAAAATTGGATGTGTCCACGTTGCGCTTTGGGGCGTTTCCTGTCGCGGGCGCTAGGCCTACCCACACAAGTGAGGTATCATTTTTATCTGGAGACGTGGGGGAACGCTGGGTGGAAGGAAATTTGTGGCTCCTCTCAGATTCCAGAACTTTCTGCCACAGAAATGTGAGGAACATGTGTTTTTTTAGCCAAATTTTGAGGTTTGCAAAGGATTCTGGGTAACAGAACCTGGTCCGAGCCACACATGTCACCCCATCTTGGATTCCCCTAGGTCTCTAGTTTTCAGAAATGCACAGGTTTGGTAGGTTTCCCTGGGTGGCGGCTGAGCTACAGGCCAAAATCTACAGGTTGTCACTTTGCAAAAAACACCTCTGTTTTCTTTCAAAAATTTTGATGTGTCCACGTTGTGCTTTGGTGCGTTTCCTGTCGCGGGCGCTAGGCCTACCCACACAAGTGAGGTATCATTTTTATCGGGAGACGTGGGGGAACACTGGGTGGAAGGAAATTTGTGGCTCCTCTCAGATTCCAGAACTTTCTGCCACAGAAATGTGAGGAACATGTGTTTTTTTTGCCAAATTTTGAGGTTTGCAAAGGATTCTGGGTAACAGAACCTGGTCCGAACCACACAAGTCACCCCATCTTGGATTCCTCTAGGTCTCTAGTTTTCAGAAATGCACAGGTTTGGTAGGTTTCCCTAGGTGGCGGCTGAGCTACAGGCCAAAATCTACAGGTAGGCACTTTGCAAAAAACACCTCTGTTTTCTTCTAAAAAATTGGATGTGTCCACGTTGCGCTTTGGGGTGTTTCCTGTCGCGGGCGCTAGGCCTACCCACACAAGTGAGGTATCATTTTTATCGGGAGATGTGGGGGAACACTGGGTGGAAGGAAATTTGTGGCTCCTCTCAGATTCCAGAACTTTCTGCCACAGAAATGTGAGGAACATGTGTTTTTTTAGCCAAATTTTGAGGTTTGCAAAGGATTCTGGGTAACAGAACCTGGTCCGAGCCACAAAAGTCACCCCATCTTGGATTCCCCTAGGTCTCTTTTTCAGAAATGCACAGGTTTGGTAGGTTTCCCTGGGTGGCGGCTGAGCTACAGGCCAAAATCTACAGGTTGTCACTTTGCAAAAAACACCTCTGTTTTCTTTCAAAAATTTTGATGTGTCCACGTTGCGCTTTGGTGCGTTTCCTGTCGCGGGCGCTAGGCCTACCCACACAAGTGAGGTATCATTTTTATCGGGAGACATGGGGGAACACTGGGTGGAAGGAAATTTGTGGCTCCTCTCAGATTCCAGAACTTTCTGCCACAGAAATGTGAGGAACATGTGTTTTTTTTGCCAAATTTTGAGGTTTGCAAAGGATTCTGGGTAACAGAACCTGGTCCGAGCCACACAAGTCACCCCATCTTGGATTCCTCTAGGTCTCTAGTTTTCAGAAATGCACAGGTTTGGTAGGTTTCCCTAGGTGGCGGCTGAGCTACAGGCCAAAATCTACAGGTAGGCACTTTCCAAAAAAAACCTCTGTTTTCTTTCAAAAAATTGGATGTGTCCACGTTGCGCTTTGAGGCGTTTCCTGTCGCAGGCGCTAGGCCTACCCACACAAGTGAGGTATCATTTTTATCTGGAGACGTGAGGGAACGCTGGGAGGAAGGAAATTTGTGGCTCCTCTCAGATTCCAGAACTTTCTGCCACAGAAATGTGAGGAACATGTGTTTTTTTAGCCAAATTTTGAGGTTTGCAAAGGATTCTGGGTAACAGAACCTGGTCCGAGCCACACTAGTCACCCCATCTTGGATTCCCCTAGGTCTCTAGTTTTCAGAAATGCACAGGTTTGGTAGGTTTCCCTGGGTGGCGGCTGAGCTACAGGCCAAAATCTACAGGTAGGCACTTTGCAAAAAACACCTCTGTTTTCTTTCAAAAATGTGGATGTGTCCACGTTGCGCTTTGGGGCATTTCCTGTCGCGGGCGCTAGGCCTTCCCACACAAGTGAGGTATCATTTTTATCGGGAGACGTGGGGGAACGCTGGGTAGAAGGAAATTTGTGGCTCCTCTCAGATTCCAGAACTTTCTGCCACAGAAATGTGAGGAACATGTGTTTTTTTAGCCAAATTTTGAGGTTTCCAAAGGATTCTGGGTAACAGAACCAGGTCCGAGCTACACAAGTCACTCCATCTTGGATTCCCCTAGGTCTCTAGTTTTCATAAATGCACCAGTTTTGTAGGTTTCCATAGGTGCCAGCTGAGCTACAGGCCAAAATCTACAGGTAGGCACTTTGCAAAAAACACCTCTGTTTACTTTAAAAAATTTGGATGTGTCCACGTTGCGCTTTGGGGCGTTTCCTGTCGCCGGCGCTAGGCCTACCCAAACAAGTGAGGTATCATTTTTATCGGGAGACTTGGGGGAACGCTGGGTGGAAGGGAATTTGTGGCTCCTGTCAGATTCCAGAACTTTCTGCCACAGAAATGTGAGGAACATGTGTTTTTTTAGCCAAATTTTGAGGTTTGCAAAGGATGCTGGGTAACAGAACCTGGTCCGAGCCACACAAGTTACCCCATCTTGGATTCCCCTAGGTCTCTAGTTTTCAGAAATGCACAGGTTTGGTAGGTTTCCCTAGGTGGCGGCTGAGCTACAGGCCAAAACCTACAGGTAGGCACTTTGCAAAACACACCTCTGTCTTCTTTCAAAAATTTGGAGGTGTCCACGTTGCGCTTTGGGGCGTCTTCTGTCGCGGGCGCTAAGCCTACCTACACAAGGGAGGTATCATTTTTATCGAGAGACGTGGGGGAACGCTGGGTGGAAGGAAATTTGTGGCTCCTCTCAGATTCCAGAACTTTCTGCCACAGAAATGTGAGGAACATGTGTTTTTTTAGCCAAATTTTGAGGTTTGCAAAGGATTCTGGGTAACAGATCCTGGTCCGAGCCACACAAGTCACCCCATCTTGGATTCCTCTAGGTCTCTAGTTTTCAGAAATGCACAGGTTTGGTAGGTTTCCCTAGGTGGCGGCTGAGCTACAGGCCAAAATCTACAGGTAGGCACTTTGCAAAAAACACCTCTGTTTTCTTCTAAAAAATTGGATGTGTCCACGTTGCGCTTTGGGGCGTTTCCTGTCGCGGGCGCTAGGCCTACCCACACAAGTGAGGTATAATTTTTATCTGGAGACGTGGGGGAACGCTGGGTGAAAGGAAATGTGTGGCTCCTCTCAGATTCCAGAACTTTCTGCCACAGAAATGTGAGGAACATGTGTTTTTTTAGCCAAATTTTGAGGTTTGCAAAGGATTCTGGGTAACAGAACCTGGTCCGAGCCACACATGTCACCCCATCTTGGATTCCCCTAGGTCTCTAGTTTTCAGAAATGCACAGGTTTGGTAGGTTTCCCTGGGTGGCGGCTGAGCTACAGGCCAAAATCTACAGGTTGTCACTTTGCAAAAAACACCTCTGTTTTCTTTCAAAAATTTTGATGTGTCCACGTTGTGCTTTGGTGCGTTTCCTGTCGCGGGCGCTAGGCCTACCCACACAAGTGAGGTATCATTTTTATCGGGAGACGTGGGGGAACACTGGGTGGAAGGAAATTTGTGGCTCCTCTCAGATTCCAGAACTTTCTGCCACAGAAATGTGAGGAACATGTGTTTTTTTTGCCAAATTTTGAGGTTTGCAAAGGATTCTGGGTAACAGAACCTGGTCCGAGCCACACAAGTCACCCCATCTTGGATTCCTCTAGGTCTCTAGTTTTCAGAAATGCACAGGTTTGGTAGGTTTCCCTAGGTGGCGGCTGAGCTACAGGCCAAAATCTACAGGTAGGCACTTTCCAAAAAAACCCTCTGTTTTCTTTCAAAAAATTGGATGTGCCCACGTTGCGCTTTGAGGCGTTTCCTGTCGCAGGCGCTAGGCCTACCCACACAAGTGAGGTATCATTTTTATCTGGAGACGTGAGGGAACGCTGGGAGGAAGGAAATTTGTGGCTCCTCTCAGATTCCAGAACTTTCTGCCACAGAAATGTGAGGAACATGTGTTTTTTTAGCCAAATTTTGAGGTTTGCAAAGGATTCTGGGTAACAGAACCTGGTCCGAGCCACACTAGTCACCCCATCTTGGATTCCCCTAGGTCTCTAGTTTTCAGAAATGCACAGGTTTGGTAGGTTTCCCTGGGTGGCGGCTGAGCTACAGGCCAAAATCTACAGGTAGGCACTTTGCAAAAAACACCTCTGTTCTCTTTCAAAAATGTGGATGTGTCCACGTTGCGCTTTGGGGCATTTCCTGTCGCGGGCGCTAGGCCTACCCACACAAGTGAGGTATCATTTTTATCGGGAGACGTGGGGGAACGCTGGGTAGAAGGAAATTTGTGGCTCCTCTCAGATTCCAGAACTTTCTGCCACAGAAATGTGAGGAACATGTGTTTTTTTAGCCAAATTTTGAGGTTTCCAAAGGATTCTGGGTAACAGAACCTGGTCCGAGCCACACTAGTCACCCCATCTTGGATTCCCCTAGGTCTCTAGTTTTCAGAAATGCACAGGTTTGGTAGGTTTCCCTGGGTGGCGGCTGAGCTACAGGCCAAAATCTACAGGTAGGCACTTTGCAAAAAACACCTCTGTTTTCTTTCAAAAATGTGGATGTGTCCACGTTGCGCTTTGGGGCATTTCCTGTCGCGGGCGCTAGGCCTACCCACACAAGTGAGGTATCATTTTTATCGGGAGACGTGGGGGAACGCTGGGTAGAAGGAAATTTGTGGCTCCTCTCAGATTCCAGAACTTTCTGCCACAGAAATGTGAGGAACATGTGTTTTTTTAGCCAAATTTTGAGGTTTCCAAAGGATTCTGGGTAACAGAACCTGGTCCGAGCCACACAAGTCACCCCATCTTGGATTCCCCTAGGTCTCTAGTTTTCATAAATGCACCGGTTTTGTAGGTTTCCATAGGTGCCAGCTGAGCTACAGGCCAAAATCTACAGGTAGGCACTTTGCAAAAAACACCTCTGTTTACTTTAAAAAATTTGGATGTGTCCACGTTGCGCTTTGGGGCGTTTCCTGTCGCCGGCGCTAGGCCTACCCACACAAGTGAGGTATCATTTTTATCGGGAGACTTGGGGGAACGCTGGGTGGAAGGAAATTTGTGGCTCCTGTCAGATTCCAGAACTTTCTGCCACAGAAATGTGAGGAACATGTGTTTTTTTAGCCAAATTTTGAGGTTTGCAAAGGATGCTGGGTAACAGAACCTGGTCCGAGCCACACAAGTTACCCCATCTTGGATTCCCCTAGGTCTCTAGTTTTCAGAAATGCACAGGTTTGGTAGGTTTCCCTAGGTGGCGGCTGAGCTACAGGCCAAAACCTACAGGTAGGCACTTTGCAAAACACACCTCTGTCTTCTTTCAAAAATTTGGAGGTGTCCACGTTGCGCTTTGGGGCGTCTTCTGTCGCGGGCGCTAAGCCTACCTACACAAGGGAGGTATCATTTTTATCGAGAGACGTGGGGGAACGCTGGGTGGAAGGAAATTTGTGGCTCCTCTCAGATTCCAGAACTTTCTGCCACAGAAATGTGAGGAACATGTGTTTTTTTAGCCACATTTTGAGGTTTGCAAAGGATTCTGGGTAACAGATCCTGGTCCGAGCCACACAAGTCACCCCATCTTGGATTCCTCTAGGTCTCTAGTTTTCAGAAATGCACAGGTTTGGTAGGTTTCCCTAGGTGGCGGCTGAGCTACAGGCCAAAATCTACAGGTAGGCACTTTGCAAAAAACACCTCTGTTTTCTTCTAAAAAATTGGATGTGTCCACGTTGCGCTTTGGGGCGTTTCCTGTCGCGGGCGCTAGGCCTACCCACACAAGTGAGGTATCATTTTTATCTGGAGACGTGGGGGAACGCTGGGTGAAAGGAAATTTGTGGCTCCTCTCAGATTCCAGAACTTTCTGCCACAGAAATGTGAGGAACATGTGTTTTTTTAGCCAAATTTTGAGGTTTGCAAAGGATTCTGGGTAACAGAACCTGGTCCGAGCCACACATGTCACCCCATCTTGGATTCCCCTAGGTCTCTAGTTTTCAGAAATGCACAGGTTTGGTAGGTTTCCCTGGGTGGCGGCTGAGCTACAGGCCAAAATCTACAGGTTGTCACTTTGCAAAAAACACCTCTGTTTTCTTTCAAAAATTTTGATGTGTCCACGTTGTGCTTTGGTGCGTTTCCTGTCGCGGGCGCTAGGCCTACCCACACAAGTGAGGTATCATTTTTATCGGGAGACGTGGGGGAACACTGGGTGGAAGGAAATTTGTGGCTCCTCTCAGATTCCAGAACTTTCTGCCACAGAAATGTGAGGAACATGTGTTTTTTTTGCCAAATTTTGAGGTTTGCAAAGGATTCTGGGTAACAGAACCTGGTCCGAGCCACACAAGTCACCCCATCTTGGATTCCTCTAGGTCTCTAGTTTTCAGAAATGCACAGGTTTGGTAGGTTTCCCTAGGTGGCGGCTGAGCTACAGGCCAAAATCTACAGGTAGGCACTTTCCAAAAAAAACCTCTGTTTTCTTTCAAAAAATTGGATGTGTCCACGTTGCGCTTTGAGGCGTTTCCTGTCGCAGGCGCTAGGCCTACCCACACAAGTGAGGTATCATTTTTATCTGGAGACGTGAGGGAACGCTGGGAGGAAGGAAATTTGTGGCTCCTCTCAGATTCCAGAACTTTCTGCCACAGAAATGTGAGGAACATGTGTTTTTTTAGCCAAATTTTGAGGTTTGCAAAGGATTCTGGGTAACAGAACCTGGTCCGAGCCACACTAGTCACCCCATCTTGGATTCCCCTAGGTCTCTAGTTTTCAGAAATGCACAGGTTTGGTAGGTTTCCCTGGGTGGCGGCTGAGCTACAGGCCAAAATCTACAGGTAGGCACTTTGCAAAAAACACCTCTGTTTTCTTTCAAAAATGTGGATGTGTCCACGTTGCGCTTTGGGGCATTTCCTGTCGCGGGCGCTAGGCCTACCCACACAAGTGAGGTATCATTTTTATCGGGAGACGTGGGGGAACGCTGGGTAGAAGGAAATTTGTGGCTCCTCTCAGATTCCAGAACTTTCTGCCACAGAAATGTGAGGAACATGTGTTTTTTTAGCCAAATTTTGAGGTTTCCAAAGGATTCTGGGTAACAGAACCTGGTCCGAGCCACACAAGTCACCCCATCTTGGATTCCCCTAGGTCTCTAGTTTTCATAAATGCACCGGTTTTGTAGGTTTCCATAGGTGCCAGCTGAGCTACAGGCCAAAATCTACAGGTAGGCACTTTGCAAAAAACACCTCTGTTTACTTTAAAAAATTTGGATGTGTCCACGTTGCGCTTTGGGGCGTTTCCTGTCGCCGGCGCTAGGCCTACCCACACAAGTGAGGTATCATTTTTATCGGGAGACGTGGGGGAACGCTGGGTGGAAGGAAATTTGTGGCTCCTCTAAGATTCCAGAACTTTCTGCCACAGAAATGTGAGGAACATGTGTTTTTTTAGGCAAATTTTGAGGTTTGCAAAGGATTCTGGGTAACAGAACCTGGTCCGAGCCACACAAGTTACCCCATCTTGGATTCCCCTAGGTGTCTAGTTTTCAGAAATGCACAGGTTTGGTAGGTTTCCCTAGGTGGCGGCTGAGCTACAGGCCAAAACCTACAGGTAGGCACTTTGCAAAAAACACCTCTGTTTTCTTTCAAAAATTTGGAGGTGTCCACGTTGCGCTTTGGGGCGTCTTCTGTCGCGGGCGCTAAGCCTACCTACACAAGGGAGGTATCATTTTTATCGAGAGACGTGGGGGAACGCTGGGTGGAAGGAAATTTGTGGCTCCTCTCAGATTCCAGAACTTTCTGCCACAGAAATGTGAGGAACATGTGTTTTTTTAGCCAAATTTTGAGGTTTGCAAAGGATTCTGGGTAACAGAACCTGGTCCGAGCCACACAAGTCACCCCATCTTGGATTCCTCTAGGACTCTAGTTTTCAGAAATGCACAGGTTTGGTAGGTTTCCCTAGGTGGCGGCTGAGCTACAGGCCAAAATCTACAGGTAGGCACTTTGCAAAAAACACCTCTGTTTTCTTCTAAAAAATTGGATGTGTCCACGTTGCGCTTTGGGGCGTTTCCTGTCGCGGGCGCTAGGCCTACCCACACAAGTGAGGTATCATTTTTATCTGGAGACGTGGGGGAACGCTGGGTGGAAGGAAATTTGTGGCTCCTCTCAGATTCCAGAACTTTCTGCCACAGAAAGGTGAGGAACATGTGTTTTTTTAGCCAAATTTTGAGGTTTGCAAAGGATTCTGGGTAACAGAACCTGGTCCGAGCCACACAAGTCACCCCATCTTGGATTCCCCTAGGTCTCTAGTTTTCAGAAATGCACAGGTTTGGTAGGTTTCCCTGGGTGGCGGCTGAGCTACAGGCCAAAATCTACAGGTTGTCACTTTGCAAAAAACACCTCTGTTTTCTTTCAAAAATTTTGATGTGTCCACGTTGCGCTTTGGTGCGTTTCCTGTCGCGGGCGCTAGGCCTACCCACACAAGTGAGGTATCATTTTTATCGGGAGATGTGGGGGAACACTGGGTGGAAGGAAATTTGTGGCTCCTCTCAGATTCCAGAACTTTCTGCCACAGAAATGTGAGGAACATGTGTTTTTTTAGCCAAATTTTGAGGTTTGCAAAGGATTCTGGGTAACAGAACCTGGTCCGAGCCACAAAAGTCACCCCATCTTGGATTCCCCTAGGTCTCTTTTTCAGAAATGCACAGGTTTGGTAGGTTTCCCTAGGTGCCGGCTGAGCTACAGGCCAAAATCTACAGGTAGGCACTTTGCAAAAAACACCTCTGTTTTCTTTCAAAAATTTGGATGTGTCCACGTTGCGCTTTGGGGCGTTTCCTGTCGCGGGCGCTAGGCCTACCTACACAAATGAGGTATCATTTTTATCTGGAGACGTGGGGGAACGCTGGGTGGAAGGAAATTTGTGGCTCCTCTCAGATTCCAGAACTTTCTGCCACAGAAATGTGAGGAACATGTGTTTTTTTAGCCAAATTTTGAGGTTTGCAAAGGATTCTGGGTAACAGAACCAGGTCCGAGCCACACAAGTCACCCCATCTTGGATTCCCCTAGGTCTCTAGTTTTCATAAATGCACCGGTTTTGTAGGTTTCCGTAGGTGCCAGCTGAGCTACAGGCCAAAATCTACCGGTAGGCACTTTGCAAAAAACCCCTCTGTTTTCTTTCAAAAATTTGGATGTGTCCACGTTGCGCTTTGGGGCGTTTCCTGTCGCGGGCGCTAGGACTACCCACACAAGTGAGGTATCATTTTTATCGGGAGACGTGGGGGAACGCTGGGTGGAAGGAAATTTGTGGCTCCTCTCAGATTCCAGAACTTTCTGCTACAGAAATGTGAGGAACATGTGTTTTTTTAGCCAAATTTTGAGGTTTGCAAAGGATTCTGGGTAACAGAACCTGGTCCGAGCCAAAAAAGTCACCCCATCTTGGATTCCCCTAGATCTCTTTTTCAGAAATGCACAGGTTTGGTAGGTTTCCCTAGGTGCCGGCTGAGCTACAGGCCAAAATCTACAGGTAGGCACTTTGCAAAAAACACCTCTGTTTTCTTTCAAAAATTTGGATGTGTCCACGTTGCGCTTTGGGGCGTTTCCTGTCGCGGGCGCTAGGCCTACCCACACAAGTGAGGTATCATTTTTATCGGGAGACGTGGGGGAAGACTGGGTGGAAGGAAATTTGTGGCTCCTCTCAGATTCCAGAACTTTCTGCCACAGAAATGTGAGGAACATGTGTTTTTTTAACCAAATTTTGAGGTTTGCAAAGGATTCTGGGTAACAGAACCTGGTCCGAGCCACACAAGTCACCCCATCTTGGATTCCCCTAGGTGTCGCGGTTCTCAACGGTCTTACCCTCGCAGCGGAGAGGCGTAGGGGAACGGTCCTTGTTCCGACGGGTTCTGCTCTGGCCGAGTTAGGGGCGACCCCTTCCGGTAGCCACGGTGCTGTTTGGTATGAGCGAACCACTACAGTCCGTGCCTTCCAGAAGGAGTCCCAGAGGAAAAACCCCAGTAGGGTAAAAAACCTCCACAGGAACTCCCTGAAACGAAAAGGAGGACACCAGGGTATTAGGACCGCAGTTCAGGAAGGCAGGAAAACAAAGCAAATCAGGAACAGACAGGATTCGCAGAAGGATATCAAATAGGAGCGTGACTATCACCAAGGAGTGTTGCAACGCAATGAACAGGCAGTTGGAATCCCCTTAAATACCCCTGGACAGGAAACAGGAAACAGGAAGTAGAACACCGCCATCTTGGATTGGGGAAAAGAAAACAGTAATGAATTAGGTATGTGTGTTAAACAATGCATGCTGGGTAGAGAGGAAGTGGTAAGCATGCTGGGAAGAGAAAAAAGGCAAGTATAAAGAACCCCCAGTGTAAGGGTTCGGTTTGTCCTAGGAACATCGGTAAGTGGTGGTGGGCAGGTGAATACATGCAAGAAAAATAAATGTTAAGCGCATAATGCGCTGTGTGCGGCCATGCCTGAAACCCCCTCGGGGTTTCAGGCTCTGCCGCATCTGCCTTTAAGGCAGAACTTGAAAAAGGGGGAGCGGCGAGTGCTGTGACCCTCAGACCGGCTCCCTGGAGCCTTCATGGCCCTCGCCGGAGCCGCGGCGACCCCCGCGACCTGGGTGTCTGCCTCGGCGTCTACCGCGGCCCGGGCGTCGGCCGCGGCAAAATTAACGTGCCGCGCCGCGGCAACCTGAGCCCGCGGCCGCGGCGAGCGCCGCGGTGTAACACTAGGTCTCTATTGTTCAGAAATGCACAGGTTTGGTAGGTTTCCCTAGGTGGCGGCTGAGCTACAGGCCAAAACCTACAGGTAGGCACTTTGGAAAAAACACCTCTGTTTTCTTTCAAACATTTGGAGGTGTCCACGTTGCGCTTTGGGGCGTCTTCTGTTGCGGGCGCTAAGCCTACCTACACAAGTGAGGTATAATTTTTATCGAGAGACGTGGGGGAACGCTGGGTGGAAGGAAATTTGTGGCTCCTCTCAGATTCCAGAACTTTCTGCCACAGAAATGTGAGGAACATGTGTTTTTTTAGCCAAATTTTGAGGTTTGCAAAGGATTCTGGGTAACAGAAACTGGTCCGAGCCACACAAGTCTCCCCGTCTTGGATTCCTCTAGGTCTCTAGTTTTCAGAAATGCACAGGTTTGGTAGGTTTCCCTAGGTGGCGGCTGAGCTACAGGCCAAAATCTACAGGTAGGCACTTTGCAAAAAACACCTCTGTTTTCTTCTAAAAAATTGGATGTGTCCACGTTGCGCTTTGGGGCGTTACCTGTCGCGGGCGCTAGGCCTACCCACGCAAGTGAGGTATTATTTTTATCTGGAGACGTGGGGGAACGCTGGGTGGAAGGAAATTTGTGGCTCCTTTCAGATTCCAGAACTTTCTGCCACAGAAATGTGAGGAACATGTGTTTTTTTAGCCAAATTTTGAGGTTTGCAAAGGATTCTGGGTAACAGAACCTGGTCCGAGCCACACAAGTGACCCCATCTTGGATTCCCCTAGGTCTCTAGTTTTCAGAAATGCACAGGTTTGGTAGGTTTCCCTGGTTGGCGGCTGAGCTACAGGCCAAAATCTACAGGTTGGCACTTTGCAAAAAACACCTCTGTTTTCTTTCAAAAATGTTGATGTGTCCACGTTGCGCTTTGGTGCGTTTCCTGTCACCGGCGCTAGGCCTACCCACACAAGTGAGGTATCATTTTTATCGGGAGATGTGGGGGAACACTGGGTGAAAGGAAATTTGTGGCTCCTCTCAGATTCCAGAACTTTCTGCCACAGAAATGTGAGGAACATGTGTTTTTTTTCCAAATTTTGAGGTTTGCAAAGGATTCTGGGTAACAGAACCTGGTCCGAGCCACACAAGTGACCCCATCTTGGATTCCCCTAGGTCTCTAGTTTTCAGAAATGCACAGGTTTGGTAGGTTTCCCTGGGTGGCGGCTGAGCTACAGGCCAAAATCTACAGGTTGGCACTTTGCAAAAAACACCTCTGTTTTCTTTCAAACATTTGGAGGTGTCCACGTTGCGCTTTGGGGCGTCCTCTGTTGCGGGCGCTAAGCCTACCTACACAAGTGAGGTATAATTTTTATCGAGAGACGTGGGGGAACGCTGGGTGGAAGGAAATTTGTGGCTCCTCTCAGATTCCAGAACTTTCTGCCACAGAAATGTGAGGAACATGTGTTTTTTTGCCAAATTTTGAGGTTTGCAAAGGATTCTGGGTAACAGAACCTGGTCCGAGCCACACAAGTGACCCCATCTTGGATTCCCCTAGGTCTCTAGTTTTCAGAAATGCACAGGTTTGGTAGGTTTCCCTGGGTGGCGGCTGAGCTACAGACCAAAATCTACAGGTTGGCACTTTGCAAAAAACACCTCTATTTTCTTTCAAAAAATTGGATGTGTCCACGTTGCGCTTTGGGGTGTTTCCTGTCGCGGGCGCTAGGCCTACCCACACAAATGAGGTATCATTTTTATCTGGAGACGTGGGGGAACGCTGGGTGGAAGGAAATTTGTTGCTCCTCTCAGATTCCAGAACTTTCTGCCACAGAAATGTGAGGAACATGTGTTTTTTTTTGCCAAATTTTGAGGTTTGCAAAGGATTCTGGGTAACAGAACCTGGTCCGAGCCACACAAGTCACCCCATCTTGGATTCCCCTAGGTCTCTAGTTTTCATAAATGCACCGGTTTTGTAGGTTTCCGTAGGTGCCAGCTGATCTACAGGCCAAAATCTACCGGTAGGCACTTTGCAAAAAACACCTCTGTTTTCTTTCAAAAATTTGGATGTGTCCACGTTGCGCTTTGGGGCGTTTCCTGTCGCGGGCACTAGGCCTACCCACACAAGTGAGGTATAATTTTTATCGGGAGACGTGGGGGAACGCTGGGTGGAAGGAAATTTGTGGCTCCTCTCAGATTCCAGAACTTTCTGCCACAGAAATGTGAGGAACATGTGTTTTTTTAGCCAAATTTTGAGGTTTGCAAAGGATTCTGGGTAACAGAACCTGGTCCGAGCCACACAAGTGACCCTATCTTGGATTCCCCTAGGTCTCTAGTTTTCAGAAATGCACAGGTTTGGTAGGTTTCCCTAGGTGGCGGCTGAGCTACAGGCCAAAATCTACAGGTAGGCACTTTGCAAAAAACACCTCTGTTTTCGTCTAAAAAATTGGATGTGTCCACGTTGCGCTTTGGGGCGTTTCCTGTCGCGGGCGCTAGGCCTACCCACACAAGTGAGGTATCATTTTTATCTGGAGACGTGGGGGAACGCTGGGTGGAAGGAAATTTGTGGCTCCTCTCAGATTCCAGAACTTTCTGCCACAGAAATGTGAGGAACATGTGTTTTTTTAGCCAAATTTTGAGGTTTGCAAAGGATTCTGGGTAACAGAACCTGGTCCGAGCCACACAAGTTACCCCATCTTGGATTCCCCTAGGTCTCTAGTTTTCAGAAATGCACAGGTTTGGTAGGTTTCCCTAGGTGGCGGCTGAGCTACAGGCCAAAACCTACAGGTAGGCACTTTGCAAAAAACACCTCTGTTTTCTTTAAAAAATTTGGAGGTGTCCACGTTGCGCTTTGGGGCGTCTTCTGTCGCGGGCGCTAAGCCTACCTACACAAGGGAGGTATCATTTTTATCGAGAGACGTGGGGGAACGCTGGGTGGAAGGAAATTTGTGGCTCCTCTCAGATTCCAGAACTTTCTGCCACAGAAATGTGAGGAACATGTGTTTTTTTAGCCAAATTTTGAGGTTTGCAAAGGATTCTGGGTAACAGAACCTGGTCTGAGCCACACAAGTCACCCCATCTTGGATTCCTCTAGGTCTCTAGTTTTCAGAAATGCACAGGTTTGGTAGGTTTCCCTAGGTGGCGGCTGAGCTACAGGCCAAAATCTACAGGTTGGCACTTTGCAAAAAACACCTCTGTTTTCTTTAAAAAATTTGGATGTGTCCACGTTGCGCTTTGGGGCGTTTCCTGTCGCGGGCGCTAGGCCTACCCACACAAGTGAGGTATCATTTTTATCGGGAGACGTGGGGGAACGCTGGGTGGAAGGACATTTGTGGCTCCTCTCAGATTCCAGAACTTTCTGCCACAGAAATGTGAGGAACATGTGTTTTTTTAGCCAAATTTTGAGGTTTGCAAAGGATTCTGGGTAACAGAACCTGGTCCGAGCCACACAAGTCACCCCATCTTGGATTCCCCTAGGTCTCTAGTTTTCATAAATGCACCGGTTTTGTAGGTTTCCATAGGTGCCAGCTGAGCTACAGGCCAAAATCTACAGGTAGGCACTTTGCAAAAAACACCTCTGTTTTCTTTAAAAAATGTGGATGTGTCCACGTTGCGCTTTGGGGCGTTTCCTGTCGCGGGCGCTAGGACTACCCACACAAGTGAGGTATCATTTTTATCGGGAGACGTGGGGGAACGCTGGGTGGAAGGAAATTTGTGGCTCCTCTCAGATTCCAGAACTTTCTGCCACAGAAATGTGAGGAACATGTGTTTTTTTAGCCAAATTTTGAGGTTTGCAAAGGATTCTGGGTAACAGAACCTGGTCCGAGCCACAAAAGTCACCCCATCTTGGATTCCCCTAGGTCTCTTTTTCCGAAATGCACAGGTTTGGTAGGTTTCCCTAGGTGCCGGCTGAGCTACAGGCCAAAATCTACAGGTAGGCACTTTGCAAAAAACACCTCTGTTTTCTTTAAAAAATTTGGATGTGTCCACGTTGCGCTTTGGGGCGTTTCCTGTCGCGGGCGCTAGGCCTACCCACACAAGTGAGGTATCATTTTTATCGGAAGACGTGGGGGAACACTGGGTGGAAGGAAATTTGTGGCTCCTCTCAGATTCCAGAACTTTCTGCCACAGAAATGTGAGGAACATGTGTTTTTTTAACCAAATTTTGAGGTTTGCAAAGGATTCTGGGTAACAGAACCTGGTCCGAGCCACACAAGTCACCCCATCTTGGATTCCCCTAGGTCTCTATTGTTCAGAAATGCACAGGTTTGGTAGGTTTCCCTAGGTGGCGGCTGAGCTACAGGCCAAAACCTACAGGTAGGCACTTTGGAAAAAACACCTCTGTTTTCTTTCAAACATTTGGAGGTGTCCACGTTGCGCTTTGGGGCGTCTTCTGTTGCGGGCGCTAAGCCTACCTACACAAGTGAGGTATAATTGTTATCGAGAGACGTGGGGGAACGCTGGGTGGAAGGAAATTTGTGGCTCCTCTCAGATTCCAGAACTTTCTGCCACAGAAATGTGAGGAACATGTGTTTTTTTAGCCAAATTTTGAGGTTTGCAAAGGATTCTGGGTAACAGAACCTGGTCCGAGCCACACAAGTCTCCCCATCTTGGAATCCTCTAGGTCTCTAGTTTTCAGAAATGCACAGGTTTGGTAGGTTTCCCTAGGTGGCGGCTGAGCTACAGGGCAAAATCTACAGGTAGGCACTTTGCAAAAAACACCTCTGTTTTCTTCTAAAAAATTGGATGTGTCCACGTTGCGCTTTGGGGCGTTTCCTGTCGCGGGCGCTAGTCCTACCCACGCAAGTGAGGTATTATTTTTATCTGGAGACGTGGGGGAACGCTGGGTGGAAGGAAATTTGTGGCTCCTTTCAGATTCCAGAACTTTCTGCCACAGAAATGTGAGGAACATGTGTTTTTTTAGCCAAATTTTGAGGTTTGCAAAGGATTCTGGGTAACAGAACCTGGTCCGAGCCACACAAGTGACCCCATCTTGGATTCCCCTAGGTCTCTAGTTTTCAGAAATGCACAGGTTTGGTAGGTTTCCCTTGGTGGCGGCTGAGCTACAGGCCAAAATCTACAGGTTGGCACTTTGCAAAAAACTTCTCTGTTTTGTTTAAAAAATGTTGATGTGTCCACGTTGCGCTTTGGTGCGTTTCCTGTCACCGGCGCTAGGCCTACCCACACAAGTGAGGTATCATTTTTATCGGGAGATGTGGGGGAACACTGGGTGAAAGGAAATTTGTGGCTCCTCTCAGATTCCAGAACTTTCTGCCACAGAAATGTGAGGAACATGTGTTTTTTTTGCCAAATTTTGAGGTTTGCAAAGGATTCTGGGTAACAGAACCTGGTCCGAGCCACACAAGTCACCCCATCTTGGATTCCCCTAGGTCTCTAGTTTTCAGAAATGCACAGGTTTGGTAGGTTTCCCTGGGTGGCGGCTGAGCTACAGGCCAAAATCTACAGGTTGGCACTTTGCAAAAAACACCTCTGTTTTCTTTAAAAAATTGTGATGTGTCCACGTTGCGCTTTGGTGCGTTTCCTGTCGCGGGCGCTAGGCCCACCCACCCAAGTGAGGTATCATTTTTATCGGGAGATGTGGGGGAACACTGGGTGGAAAGAAATTTGTGGCTCCTCTCAGATTCCAGAACTTTCTGCCACAGAAATGTGAGGAACATGTGTTTTTTTAGCCAAATTTTGAGGTTTGCAAAGGATTCTGGGTAACAGAACCTGGTCCGAGCCACAAAAGTCACCCCATCTTGGATTCCCCTAGGTCTCTTTTTCAGAAATGCACAGGTTTGGTAGGTTTCCCTAGGTGCCGGCTGAGCTACAGGCCAAAATCTACAGGTAGGCACTTTGCAAAAAACACCTCTGTTTTCTTTCAAAAATTTGGATGTGTCCACGTTGCGCTTTGGGGCGTTTCCTGTCGCGGGCGCTAGGCCTACCCACACAAATGAGGTATCATTTTTATCTGGAGACGTGGGGGAACGCTGGGTGGAAGGAAATTTGTGGCTCCTCTCAGATTCCAGAACTTTCTGCCACAGAAATGTGAGAAACATGTGTTTTTTTTTGCCAAATTTTGAGGTTTGCAAAGGATTCTGGGTAACAGAACCTGGTCCGAGCCACACAAGTCACCCCATCTTGGATTCCCCTAGGTCTCTAGTTTTCATAAATGCACCGGTTTTGTAGGTTTCTGTAGGTGCCAGCTGAGCTACAGGCCAAAATTTACCGGTAGGCACTTTGCAAAAAACCCCTCTGTTTTCTTTCAAAAATTTGGATGTGTCCACGTTGCGCTTTGGGGCGTTTCCTGTCGCGGGCGCTAGGCCTACCCACACAAGTGAGGTATCATTTTTATCGGGAGACGTAGGGGAACGCTGGGTGGAAGGACATTTGTGGCTCCTCTCAGATTCCAGAACTTTCTGCCACAGAAATGTGAGGAACATGTGTTTTTTTAGCCAAATTTTGAGGTTTGCAAAGGATTCTGGGTAACAGAACCTGGTCCGAGCCACACAATCACCCCATCTTGGATTCCCCTAGGTCTCTAGTTTTCATAAATGCACCGGTTTTGTAGGTTTCCATAGGTGCCAGCTGAGCTACAGGCCAAAATCTACAGGTAGGCACTTTGCAAAAAACACCTCTGTTTTCTTTCAAAAATTTGGATGTGTCCACGTTGCGCTTTGGGGCGTTTCCTGTCGCGGGCGCTAGGACTACCCACACAAGTGAGGTATCATTTTTATCGGGAGACGTGGGGGAACGCTGGGTGGAAGGAAATTTGTGGCTCCTCTCAGATTCCAGAACTTTCTGCTACAGAAATGTGAGGAACATGTGTTTTTTTAGCCAAATTTTGAGGTTTGCAAAGGATTCTGGGTAACAGAACCTGGTCCGAGCCACAAAAGTCACCCCATCTTGGATTCCCCTAGGTCTCTTTTTCAGAAATGCACAGGTTTGGTAGGTTTCCCTAGGTGCCGGCTGAGCTACAGGCCAAAATCTACAGGTAGGCACTTTGCAAAAAACACCTCTGTTTTCTTTCAAAAATTTGGATGTGTCCACGTTGCGCTTTGGGGCGTTTCCTGTTGCGGGCGCTAGGCCTACCCACACAAGTGAGGTATCATTTTTATCGGGAGACGTGGGGGAACACAGGGTGGAAGGAAATTTGTGGCTCCTCTCAGATTCCAGAACTTTCTGCCACAGAAATGTGAGGAACATGTGTTTTTTTAACCAAATTTTGAGGTTTGCAAAGGATTCTGGGTAACAGAACCTGGTCCGAGCCACACAAGTCACCCCATCTTGGATTCCCCTAGGTCTCTATTGTTCAGAAATGCACAGGTTTGGTAGGTTTCCCTAGGTGGCGGCTGAGCTACAGGCCAAAACCTACAGGTAGGCACTTTGGAAAAAACACCTCTGTTTTCTTTCAAACATTTGGAGGTGTCCACGTTGCGCTTTGGGGCGTCTTCTGTTGCGGGCGCTAAGCCTACCTACACAAGTGAGGTATAATTGTTATCGAGAGACGTGGGGGAACGCCGGGTGGAAGGAAATGTGTGGCTCCTCTCAGATTCCAGAACTTTCTGCCACAGAAATGTGAGGAACATGTGTTTTTTTAGCCAAATTTTGAGGTTTGCAAAGGATTCTGGGTAACAGAACCTGGTCCGAGCCACACAAGTTACCCCATCTTGGATTCCCCTAGGTCTCTAGTTTTCAGAAATGCACAGGTTTGGTAGGTTTCCCTAGGTGGCGGCTGAGCTACAGGCCAAAACCTACAGGTAGGCACTTTGCAAAAAACACCTCTGTTTTCTTTAAAAAATTTGGAGGTGTCCACGTTGCGCTTTGGGGCGTCTTCTGTCGCGGGCGCTAAGCCTACCTACACAAGGGAGGTATCATTTTTATCGAGAGACGTGGGGGAACGCTGGGTGGAAGGAAATTTGTGGCTCCTCTCAGATTCCAGAACTTTCTGCCACAGAAATGTGAGGAACATGTGTTTTTTTAGCCAAATTTTGAGGTTTGCAAAGGATTCTGGGTAACAGAACCTGGTCTGAGCCACACAAGTCACCCCATCTTGGATTCCTCTAGGTCTCTAGTTTTCAGAAATGCACAGGTTTGGTAGGTTTCCCTAGGTGGCGGCTGAGCTACAGGCCAAAATCTACAGGTAGGCACTTTGCAAAAAACACCTCTGTTTTCTTCTAAAAAATTGGATGTGTCCACGTTGCGCTTTGGGGCGTTTCCTGTCGCGGGCGCTAGGCCTACCCACACAAATGAGGTATAATTTTTATCTGGAGACGTGGGGGAACGCTGGGTGGAAGGAAATTTGTGGCTCCTCTCAGATTCCAGAACTTTCTGCCACAGAAATGTGAGGAACATGTGTTTTTTTTAGCCAAATGTTGAGGTTTGCAAAGGATTCTGGGTAACAGAACCTGGTCCGAGGCACACAAGTCACCCCATCTTGGATTCCCCTAGGTCTCTAGTTTTCAGAAATGCACAGGTTTGGTAGGTTTCCCTGGGTGGCGGCTGAGCTACAGGCCAAAATCTACAGGTTGGCACTTTGCAAAAAACACCTCTGTTTTCTTTAAAAAATTGTGATGTGTCCACGTTGCGCTTTGGTGCGTTTCCTGTCGCGGGCGCTAGGCCTACCCACCCAAGTGAGGTATCATTTTTATCTGGAGACGTGGGGGAACGCTGGGTGGAAGGAAATTTGTGGCTCCTCTCAGATTCCAGAACTTTCTGCCACAGAAATGTGAGGAACATGTGTTTTTTTAGCCAAATTTTGAGGTTTGCAAAGGATTCTGGGTAACAGAACCTGGTCCGAGCCACACAAGTCACCCCATCTTGGATTCCCCTAGGTCTCTAGTTTTCATAAATGCACCGGTTTTGTAGGTTTCTGTAGGTGCCAGCTGAGCTACAGGCCAAAATCTACCGGTAGGCACTTTGCAAAAAACCCCTCTGTTTTCTTTCAAAAATTTGGATGTGTCCACATTGCGCTTTGGGGCGTTTCCTGTCGCGGGCGCTAGGCCTACCCACACAAGTGAGGTATCATTTTTATCGGGAGACGTGGGGGAACGCTTGGTGGAAGGACATTTGTGGCTCCTCTCAGATTCCAGAACTTTCTGCCACAGAAATGTGAGGAACATGTGTTTTTTTAGCCAAATTTTGAGGTTTGCAAAGGATTCTGGGTAACAGAACCTCGTCCGAGCCACACAAGTCACCCCATCTTGGATTCCCCTAGGTCTCTAGTTTTCATAAATGCACCGGTTTTGTAGGTTTCCATAGGTGCCAGCTGAGCTACAGGCCAAAATCTACAGGTAGGCACTTTGCAAAAAACACCTCTGTTTTCTTTCAAAAATGTGGATGTGTCCACGTTGCGCTTTGGGGCGTTTCCTGTCGCGGGCGCTAGGACTACCCACACAAGTGAGGTATCATTTTTATCGGGAGACGTGGGGGAACGCTGGGTGGAAGGAAATTTGTGGCTCCTCTCAGATTCCAGAACTTTCTGCCACAGAAATGTGAGGAACATGTGTTTTTTTAGCCAAATTTTGAGGTTTGCAAAGGATTCTGGGTAACAGAACCTGGTCCGAGCCACAAAAGTCACCCCATCTTGGATTCCCCTAGGTCTCTTTTTCCGAAATGCACAGGTTTGGTAGGTTTCCCTAGGTGCCGGCTGAGCTACAGGCCAAAATCTACAGGTAGGCACTTTGCAAAAAACACCTCTGTTTTCTTTAAAAAATTTGGATGTGTCCACGTTGCGCTTTGGGGCGTTTCCTGTCGCGGGCGCTAGGCCTACCCACACAAGTGAGGTATCATTTTTATCGGGAGACGTGGGGGAACACTGGGTGGAAGGAAATTTGTGGCTCCTCTCAGATTCCAGAACTTTCTGCCACAGAAATGTGAGGAACATGTGTTTTTTTAACCAAATTTTGAGGTTTGCAAAGGATTCTGGGTAACAGAACCTGGTCCGAGCCACACAAGTCACCCCATCTTGGATTCCCCTAGGTCTCTATTGTTCAGAAATGCACAGGTTTGGTAGGTTTCCCTAGGTGGCGGCTGAGCTACAGGCCAAAACCTACAGGTAGGCACTTTGGAAAAAACACCTCTGTTTTCTTTCAAACATTTGGAGGTGTCCACGTTGCGCTTTGGGGCGTCTTCTGTTGCGGGCGCTAAGCCTACCTACACAAGTGAGGTATAATTGTTATCGAGAGACGTGGGGGAACGCTGGGTGGAAGGAAATTTGTGGCTCCTCTCAGATTCCAGAACTTTCTGCCACAGAAATGTGAGGAACATGTGTTTTTTTAGTCAAATTTTGAGGTTTGCAAAGGATTCTGGGTAACAGAACCTGGTCCGAGCCACACAAGTCTCCCCATCTTGGATTCCTCTAGGTCTCTAGTTTTCAGAAATGCACAGGTTTGGTAGGTTTCCCTAGGTGGCGGCTGAGCTACAGGGCAAAATCTACAGGTAGGCACTTTGCAAAAAACACCTCTGTTTTCTTCTAAAAAATTGGATGTGTCCACGTTGCGCTTTGGGGCGTTTCCTGTCGCGGGCGCTAGGCCTACCCACGCAAGTGAGGTATTATTTTTATCTGGAGACGTGGGGGAACGCTGGGTGGAAGGAAATTTGTGGCTCCTTTCAGATTCCAGAACTTTCTGCCACAGAAATGTGAGGAACATGTGTTTTTTTAGCCAAATTTTGAGGTTTGCAAAGGATTCTGGGTAACAGAACCTGGTCCGAGCCACACAAGTGACCCCATCTTGGATTCCCCTAGGTCTCTAGTTTTCAGAAATGCACAGGTTTGGTAGGTTTCCCTGGGTGGCGGCTGAGCTACAGGCCAAAATCTACAGGTTGGCACTTTGCAAAAAACACCTCTGTTTTGTTTCAAAAATGTTGATGTGTCCACGTTGCGCTTTGGTGCGTTTCCTGTCACCGGCGCTAGGCCTACCCACACAAGTGAGGTATCATTTTTATCGGAAGATGTGGGGGAACACTGGGTGAAAGGAAATTTGTGGCTCCTCTCAGATTCCAGAACTTTCTGCCACAGAAATGTGAGGAACATGTGTTTTTTTTGCCAAATTTTGAGGTTTGCAAAGGATTCTGGGTAACAGAACCTGGTCCGAGCCACACAAGTCACCCCATCTTGGATTCCCCTACGTCTCTAGTTTTCAGAAATGCACAGGTTTGGTAGGTTTCCCTGGGTGGCGGCTGAGCTACAGGCCAAAATCTACAGGTTGGCACTTTGCAAAAAACACCTCTGTTTTCTTTAAAAAATTGTGATGTGTCCACGTTGCGCTTTGGTGCGTTTCCTGTCGCAGGCGCTAGGCCTACCCACCCAAGTGAGGTATCATTTTTATCGGGAGATGTGGGGGAACACTGGGTGGAAAGAAATTTGTGGCTCCTCTCAGATTCCAGAACTTTCTGCCACAGAAATGTGAGGAACATGTGTTTTTTTAGCCAAATTTTGAGGTTTGCAAAGGATTCTGGGTAACAGAACCTGGTCCGAGCCACAAAAGTCACCCCATCTTGGATTCCCCTAGGTCTCTTTTTCAGAAATGCACAGGTTTGGTAGGTTTCCCTAGGTGCCGGCTGAGCTACAGGCCAAAATCTACAGGTAGGCACTTTGCAAAAAACACCTCTGTTTTCTTTCAAAAATTTGGATGTGTCCACGTTGCGCTTTGGGGCGTTTCCTGTCGCGGGCGCTAGGCCTACCCACACAAATGAGGTATCATTTTTATCTGGAGACGTGGGTGAACGCTGGGTGGAAGGAAATTTGTGGCTCCTCTCAGATTCCAGAACTTTCTGCCACAGAAATGTGAGAAACATGTGTTTTTTTAGCCAAATTTTGAGGTTTGCAAAGGATTCTGGGTAACAGAACCTGGTCCGAGCCACACAAGTCACCCCATCTTGGATTCCCCTAGGTCTCTAGTTTTCATAAATGCACCGGTTTTGTAGGTTTCTGTAGGTGCCAGCTGAGCTACAGGCCAAAATTTACCGGTAGGCACTTTGCAAAAAACCCCTCTGTTTTCTTTCAAAAATTTGGATGTGTCCACGTTGCGCTTTGGGGCGTTTCCTGTCGCGGGCGCTAGGCCTACCCACACAAGTGAGGTATCATTTTTATCGGGAGACGTGGGGGAACGCTGGGTGGAAGGACATTTGTGGCTCCTCTCAGATTCCAGAACTTTCTGCCACAGAAATGTGAGGAACATGTGTTTTTTTAGCCAAATTTTGAGGTTTGCAAAGGATTCTGGGTAACAGAACCTGGTCCGAGCCACACAAGTCACCCCATCTTGGATTCCCCTAGGTCTCTAGTTTTCATAAATGCACCGGTTTTGTAGGTTTCCATAGGTGCCAGCTGAGCTACAGGCCAAAATCTACAGGTAGGCACTTTGCAAAAAACACCTCTGTTTTCTTTCAAAAATTTGGATGTGTCCACGTTGCGCTTTGGGGCGTTTCCTGTCGCGGGCGCTAGGACTACCCACACAAGTGAGGTATCATTTTTATCGGGAGACGTGGGGGAACGCTGGGTGGAAGGAAATTTGTGGCTCCTCTCAGATTCCAGAACTTTCTGCCACAGAAATGTGAGGAACATGTGTTTTTTTTGCCAAATTTTGAGGTTTGCAAAGGATTCTGGGTAACAGAACCTGGTCCGAGCCACAAAAGTCACCCCATCTTGGATTCCCCTAGGTCTCTTTTTCAGAAATGCACAGGTTTGGTAGGTTTCCCTAGGTGCCGGCTGAGCTACAGGCCAAAATCTACAGGTAGGCACTTTGCAAAAAACACCTCTGTTTTCTTTCAAAAATTTGGATGTGTCCACGTTGCGCTTTGGGGCGTTTCCTGTCGCGGGCGCTAGGCCTACCCACACAAGTGAGGTATCATTTTTATCGGGAGACGTGGGGGAACACTGGGTGGAAGGAAATTTGTGGCTCCTCTCAGATTCCAGAACTTTCTGCCACAGAAATGTGAGGAACATGTGTTTTTTTAACCAAATTTTGAGGTTTGCAAAGGATTCTGGGTAACAGAACCTGGTCCGAGCCACACAAGTCACCCCATCTTGGATTCCCCTAGGTCTCTATTGTTCAGAAATGCACAGGTTTGGTAGGTTTCCCTAGGTGGCGGCTGAGCTACAGGCCAAAACCTACAGGTAGGCACTTTGGAAAAAACACCTCTGTTTTCTTTCAAACATTTGGAGGTGTCCACGTTGCGCTTTGGGGCGTCTTCTGTTGCGGGCGCTAAGCCTACCTACACAAGTGAGGTATAATTGTTATCGAGAGACGTGGGGGAACGCTGGGTGGAAGGAAATTTGTGGCTCCTCTCAGATTCCAGAACTTTCTGCCACAGAAATGTGAGGAACATGTGTTTTTTTTGCCAAATTTTGAGGTTTGCAAAGGATTCTGGGTAACAGAACCTGGTCCGAGCCACACAAGTCACCCCATCTTGGATTCCCCTAGGTCTCTAGTTTTCAGAAATGCACAGGTTTGGTAGGTTTCCCTGGGTGGCGGCTGAGCTACAGGCCAAAATCTACAGGTTGGCACTTTGCAAAAAACACCTCTGTTTTCTTTAAAACATTTTGATGTGTCCACGTTGCGCTTTGGTGCGTTTCCTGTCGCGGGCGCTAGGCCTACCCACCCAAGTGAGGTATCATTTTTATCGGGAGATGTGGGGGAACACTGGGTGGAAAGAAATTTGTGGCTCCTCTCAGATTCCAGAACTTTCTGCCACAGAAATGTGAGGAACATGTGTTTTTTTTGCCAAATTTTGAGGTTTGCAAAGGATTCTGGGTAACAGAACCTGGTCCGAGCCACACAAGTGACCCCATCTTGGATTCCCCTAGGTCTCTAGTTTTCAGAAATGCACAGGATTGGTAGGTTTCCCTGGGTGGCGGCTGAGCTACAGGCCAAAATCTACAGGTTGGCACTTTGCAAAAAACACCTCTGTTTTCTTTCAAAAAATTGGATGTGTCCACGTTGCGCTTTGGGGTGTTTCCTGTCGTGGGCGCTAGGCCTACCCACACAAATGAGGTATCATTTTTATCTGGAGACGTGGGGGAACGCTGGGTGGAAGGAAATTTGTGGCTCCTCTCAGATTCCAGAACTTTCTGCCACAGAAATGTGAGGAACATGTGTTTTTTTAGCCAAATTTTGAGGTTTGCAAAGGATTCTGGGTAACAGAACCTGGTCCGAGCCACACAAGTCACCCCATCTTGGATTCCCCTAGGTCTCTAGTTTTCATAAATGCACCGGTTTTGTAGGTTTCCGTAGGTGCCAGCTGAGCTACAGGCCAAAATCTACCGGTAGGCACTTTGCAAAAAACACCTCTGTTTTCTTTCAACAATTTGGATGTGTCCACGTTGCACTTTGGGGCGTTTCCTGTCGCGGGCACTAGGCCTACCCACACAAGTGAGGTATAATTTTTATCGGGAGACGTGGGGGAACGCTGGGTAGAAGGAAATTTGTGGCTCCTCTCAGATTCCAGAACTTTCTGCCACAGAAATGTGAGGAACATGTGTTTTTTTAGCCAAATTTTGAGGTTCGCAAAGGATTCTGGGTAACAGAACCTGGTCCGAGTCACACAAGTCACCCCATCTTGGATTCCTCTAGGTCTCTAGTTTTTAGAAATGCACAGGTTTGGTAGGTTTCCCTAGGTGGCGGCTGAGCTACAGGCCAAAATCTACAGGTAGGCACTTTGCAAGAAACACCTCTGTTTTCTTCTAAAAAATTGGATGTGTCCACGTTGCGCTTTGGGGCGTTTCCTGTCGCGGGCGCTAGGCCTACCCACACAAGTGAGGTATCATTTTTATCTGGAGACGTGGGGGAATGCTGGGTGGAAGGAAATTTGTGGCTCCTCTCAGATTCCAGAACTTTCTGCCACAGAAATGTGAGGAACATGTGTTTTTTTGCCAAATTTTGAGGTTTGCAAAGGATTCTGGGTAACAGAACCTGGTCCGAGCCACACAAGTCACCCCATCTTGGATTCCCCTAGGTCTCTATTGTTCAGAAATGCACAGGTTTGGTAGGTTTCCCTAGGTGGCGGCTGAGCTACAGGCCAAAACCTACAGGTAGGCACTTTGGAAAAAACACCTCTGTTTTCTTTCAAACATTTGGAGGTGTCCACGTTGCGCTTTGGGGCGTCTTCTGTTGCGGGCGCTAAGCCTACCTACACAAGTGAGGTATCATTTTTATCGAGAGACGTGGGGGAACGCTGGGTGGAAGGAAATTTGTGGCTCCTCTCAGATTCCAGAACTTTCTGCCACAGAAATGTGAGGAACATGTGTTTTTTTAGCCAAATTTTGAGGTTTGCAAAGGATTCTGGGTAACAGAACCTGGTCCGAGCCACAAAAGTCACCCCATCTTGGATTCCCCTAGGTCTCTTTTTCAGAAATGCACAGGTTTGGTAGGTTTCCCTAGGTGCCGGCTGAGCTACAGGCCAAAATCTACAGGTAGGCACTTTGCAAAAAACACCTCTGTTTTCTTTCAAACATTTGGATGTGTCCACGTTGCGCTTTGGGGCGTTTCCTGTCGCGGGCGCTAGGCCTACCCACACAAGTGAGGTATCATTTTTATCGGGAGACGTGGGGGAACACTGGGTGGAAGGAAATTTGTGGCTCCTCTCAGATTCCAGAACTTTCTGCCACAGAAATGTGAGGAACATGTGTTTTTTTAACCAAATTTTGAGGTTTACAAAGGATTCTGGGTAACAGAACCTGGTCCGAGCCACACAAGTCACCCCATCTTGGATTCCCCTAGGTCTCTATTGTTCAGAAATGCACAGGTTTGGTAGGTTTCCCTAGGTGGCGGCTGAGCTACAGGCCAAAACCTACAGGTAGGCACTTTGGAAAAAACACCTCTGTTTTCTTTCAAACATTTGGAGGTGTCCACGTTGCGCTTTGGGGCGTCTTCTGTTGCGGGCGCTAAGCCTACCTACACAAGTGAGGTATAATTGTTATCGAGAGACGTGGGGGAACGCTGGGTGGAAGGAAATTTGTGGCTCCTCTCAGATTCCAGAACTTTCTGCCACAGAAATGTGAGGAACATGTGTTTTTTTTGCCAAATTTTGAGGTTTGCAAAGGATTCTGGGTAACAGAACCTGGTCCGAGCCACACAAGTCACCCCATCTTGGATTCCCCTAGGTCTCTAGTTTTCAGAAATGCACAGGTTTGGTAGGTTTCCCTGGGTGGCGGCTGAGCTACAGGCCAAAATCTACAGGTTGGCACTTTGCAAAAAACACCTCTGTTTTCTTTAAAACATTTTGATGTGTCCACGTTGCGCTTTGGTGCGTTTCCTGTCGCGGGCGCTAGGCCTACCCACCCAAGTGAGGTATCATTTTTATCGGGAGATGTGGGGGAACACTGGGTGGAAAGAAATTTGTGGCTCCTCTCAGATTCCAGAACTTTCTGCCACAGAAATGTGAGGAACATGTGTTTTTTTTGCCAAATTTTGAGGTTTGCAAAGGATTCTGGGTAACAGAACCTGGTCCGAGCCACACAAGTGACCCCATCTTGGATTCCCCTAGGTCTCTAGTTTTCAGAAATGCACAGGATTGGTAGGTTTCCCTGGGTGGCGGCTGAGCTACAGGCCAAAATCTACAGGTTGGCACTTTGCAAAAAACACCTCTGTTTTCTTTCAAAAAATTGGATGTGTCCACGTTGCGCTTTGGGGTGTTTCCTGTCATGGGCGCTAGGCCTACCCACACAAATGAGGTATCATTTTTATCTGGAGACGTGGGGGAACGCTGGGTGGAAGGAAATTTGTGGCTCCTCTCAGATTCCAGAACTTTCTGCCACAGAAATGTGAGGAACATGTGTTTTTTTAGCCAAATTTTGAGGTTTGCAAAGGATTCTGGGTAACAGAACCTGGTCCGAGCCACACAAGTCACCCCATCTTGGATTCCCCTAGGTCTCTAGTTTTCATAAATGCACCGGTTTTGTAGGTTTCCGTAGGTGCCAGCTGAGCTACAGGCCAAAATCTACCGGTAGGCACTTTGCAAAAAACACCTCTGTTTTCTTTCAACAATTTGGATGTGTCCACGTTGCACTTTGGGGCGTTTCCTGTCGCGGGCACTAGGCCTACCCACACAAGTGAGGTATAATTTTTATCGGGAGACGTGGGGGAACGCTGGGTAGAAGGAAATTTGTGGCTCCTCTCAGATTCCAGAACTTTCTGCCACAGAAATGTGAGGAACATGTGTTTTTTTAGCCAAATTTTGAGGTTCGCAAAGGATTCTGGGTAACAGAACCTGGTCCGAGTCACACAAGTCACCCCATCTTGGATTCCTCTAGGTCTCTAGTTTTTAGAAATGCACAGGTTTGGTAGGTTTCCCTAGGTGGCGGCTGAGCTACAGGCCAAAATCTACAGGTAGGCACTTTGCAAGAAACACCTCTGTTTTCTTCTAAAAAATTGGATGTGTCCACGTTGCGCTTTGGGGCGTTTCCTGTCGCGGGCGCTAGGCCTACCCACACAAGTGAGGTATCATTTTTATCTGGAGACGTGGGGGAATGCTGGGTGGAAGGAAATTTGTGGCTCCTCTCAGATTCCAGAACTTTCTGCCACAGAAATGTGAGGAACATGTGTTTTTTTGCCAAATTTTGAGGTTTGCAAAGGATTCTGGGTAACAGAACCTGGTCCGAGCCACACAAGTCACCCCATCTTGGATTCCCCTAGGTCTCTATTGTTCAGAAATGCACAGGTTTGGTAGGTTTCCCTAGGTGGCGGCTGAGCTACAGGCCAAAACCTACAGGTAGGCACTTTGGAAAAAACACCTCTGTTTTCTTTCAAACATTTGGAGGTGTCCACGTTGCGCTTTGGGGCGTCTTCTGTTGCGGGCGCTAAGCCTACCTACACAAGTGAGGTATAATTTTTATCGAGAGACGTGGGGGAACGCTGGGTGGAAGGAAATTTGTGGCTCCTCTCAGATTCCAGAACTTTCTGCCACAGAAATGTGAGGAACATGTGTTTTTTTAGCCAAATTTTGAGGTTTGCAAAGGATTCTGGGTATCAGAACCTGGTCCGAGCCACACAAGTCTCCCCGTCTTGGATTCCTCTAGGTCTCTAGTTTTCAGAAATGCACAGGTTTGGTAGGTTTCCCTAGGTGGCGGCTGAGCTACAGGCCAAAATCTACAGGTAGGCACTTTGCAAAAAACACCTCTGTTTTCTTCTAAAAAATTGGATGTGTCCACGTTGCGCTTTGGGGCGTTTCCTGTCGCGGGCGCTAGGCCTACCCACGCAAGTGAGGTATTATTTTTATCTGGAGACGTGGGGGAACGCTGGGTGGAAGGAAATTTGTGGCTCCTTTCAGATTCCAGAACTTTCTGCCACAGAAATGTGAGGAACATGTGTTTTTTTAGCCAAATTTTGAGGTTTGCAAAAGAATCCGGGTAACAGAACCTGGTCCGAGCCACACAAGTGACCCCATCTTGGATTCCCCTAGGTCTCTAGTTTTCAGAAATGCACAGGTTTGGTAGGTTTCCCTGGTTGGCGGCTGAGCTACAGGCCAAAATCTACAGGTTGGCACTTTGCAAAAAACACCTCTGTTTTCTTTCAAAAATGTTGATGTGTCCACGTTGCGCTTTGGTGCGTTTCCTGTCACCGGCGCTAGGCCTACCCACACAAGTGAGGTATCATTTTTATCGGGAGATGTGGGGGAACACTGGGTGGAAGGAAATTTGTGGCTCCTCTCAGATTCCAGAACTTTCTGCCACAGAAATGTGAGGAACATGTGTTTTTTTAGCCAAATTTTGAGGTTTGCAAAGGATTCTGGGTAACAGAACCTGGTCCGAGCCACACAAGTCACCCCATCTTGGATTCCCCTAGGTCTCTATTGTTCAGAAATGCACAGGTTTGGTAGGTTTCCCCGGTTGGCGGCTGAGCTACAGGCCAAAACCTACAGGTAGGCACTTTGGAAAAAACACCTCTGTTTTCTTTCAAACATTTGGAGGTGTCCACGTTGCGCTTTGGGGCGTCTTCTGTTGCGGGCGCTAAGCCTACCTACACAAGTGAGGTATAATTTTTATCGAGAGACGTGGGGGAACGCTGGGTGGAAGGAAATTTGTGGCTCCTCTCAGATTCCAGAACTTTCTGCCACAGAAATGTGAGGAACATGTGTTTTTTTAGCCAAATTTTGAGGTTTGCAAAGGATTCTGGGTATCAGAACCTGGTCCGAGCCACACAAGTCTCCCCGTCTTGGATTCCTCTAGGTCTCTAGTTTTCAGAAATGCACAGGTTTGGTAGGTTTCCCTAGGTGGCGGCTGAGCTACAGGCCAAAATCTACAGGTAGGCACTTTGCAAAAAACACCTCTGTTTTCTTCTAAAAAATTGGATGTGTCCACGTTGCGCTTTGGGGCGTTTCCTGTCGCGGGCGCTAGGCCTACCCACGCAAGTGAGGTATTATTTTTATCTGGAGACGTGGGGGAACGCTGGGTGGAAGGAAATTTGTGGCTCCTTTCAGATTCCAGAACTTTCTGCCACAGAAATGTGAGGAACATGTGTTTTTTTAGCCAAATTTTGAGGTTTGCAAAGGATTCTGGGTAACAGAACCTGGTCCGAGCCACACAAGTGACCCCATCTTGGATTCCCCTAGGTCTCTAGTTTTCAGAAATGCACAGGTTTGGTAGGTTTCCCTGGTTGGCGGCTGAGCTACAGGCCAAAATCTACAGGTTGGCACTTTGCAAAAAACACCTCTGTTTTCTTTCAAAAATGTTGATGTGTCCACGTTGCGCTTTGGTGCGTTTCCTGTCACCGGCGCTAGGCCTACCCACACAAGTGAGGTATCATTTTTATCGGGAGATGTGGGGGAACACTGGGTGAAAGGAAATTTGTGGCTCCTCTCAGATTCCAGAACTTTCTGCCACAGAAATGTGAGGAACATGTGTTTTTTTTCCAAATTTTGAGGTTTGCAAAGGATTCTGGGTAACAGAACCTGGTCCGAGCCACACAAGTGACCCCATCTTGGATTCCCCTAGGTCTCTAGTTTTCAGAAATGCACAGGTTTGGTAGGTTTCCCTGGGTGGCGGCTGAGCTACAGGCCAAAATCTACAGGTTGGCACTTTGCAAAAAACACCTCTATTTTCTTTCAAAAAATTGGATGTGTCCACGTTGCGCTTTGGGGTGTTTCCTGTCGCGGGCGCTAGGCCTAACCACACAAATGAGGTATCATTTTTATCTGGAGACGTGGGGGAACGCTGGGTGGAAGGAAATTTGTGGCTCCTCTCAGATTCCAGAACTTTCTGCCACAGAAATGTGAGGAACATGTGTTTTTTTAGCCAAATTTTGAGGTTTGCAAAGGATTCTGGGTAACAGAACCTGGTCCGAGCCACACAAGTCACCCCATCTTGGATACCCCTAGGTCTCTAGTTTTCATAAATGCACCGGTTTTGTAGGTTTCCGTAGGTGCCAGCTGAGCTACAGGCCAAAATCTACCGGTAGGCACTTTGCAAAAAACACCTCTGTTTTCTTTCAAATATTTGGATGTGTCCACGTTGCGCTTTGGGGCGTTTCCTGTCGCGGGCACTAGGCCTACCCACACAAGTGAGGTATAATTTTTATCGGGAGACGTGGGGGAACGCTGGGTGGAAGGAAATTTGTGGCTCCTCTCAGATTCCAGAACTTTCTGCCACAGAAATGTGAGGAACATGTGTTTTTTTAGCCAAATTTTGAGGTTTGCAAAGGATTCTGGGTAACAGAACCTGGTCCGAGCCACACAAGTGACCCTATCTTGGATTCCCCTAGGTCTCTAGTTTTCAGAAATGCACAGGTTTGGTAGGTTTCCCTAGGTGGCGGCTGAGCTACAGGCCAAAACCTACAGGTAGGCACTTTGCAAAAAACACCTCTGTTTTTAAAAAAAAATTTGGAGGTGTCCACGTTGCGCTTTGGGGCGTCTTCTGTCGCGGGCGCTAAGCCTACCTACACAAGGGAGGTATCATTTTTATCGAGAGACGTGGGGGAACGCTGGGTGGAAGGAAATTTGTGGCTCCTCTCAGATTCCAGAACTTTCTGCCACAGAAATGTGAGGAACATGTGTTTTTTTAGCCAAATTTTGAGGTTTGCAAAGGATTCTGGGTAACAGAACCTGGTCCGAGCCACACAAGTCACCCCATCTTGGATTCCTCTAGGTCTCTAGTTTTCAGAAATGCACAGGTTTGGTAGGTTTCCCTAGGTGGCGGCTGAGCTACAGGCCAAAATCTACAGGTAGGCACTTTGCAAAAAACACCTGTTTTCTTCAAAAAAATTGGATGTGTCCACGTTGCGCTTTGGGGCGTTTCCTGTCGCGGGCGCTAGGCCTACCCACACAAGTGAGGTATCATTTTTATCTGGAGACGTGGGGGAACGCTGGGTGGAAGGAAATTTGTGGCTCCTGTCAGATTCCAGAACTTTCTGCCACAGAAATGTGAGGAACATGTGTTTTTTTAGCCAAATTTTGAGGTTTGCAAAGGATTCTGGGTAACAGAACCTGGTCCGAGCCACACAAGTCACCCCATCTTGGATTCCCCTAGGTCTCTAGTTTTCAGAAATGCACAGGTTTGGTAGGTTTCCCTGGGTGGCGGCTGAGCTACAGGCCAAAATCTACAGGTTGGCACTTTGCAAAAAACACCTCTGTTTTCTTTAAAAAATGTTGATGTGTCCACGTTGCGCTTTGGTGCGTTTCCTGTCACGGGCACTAGGCCTACCCACCCAAGTGAGGTATCATTTTTATCGGGAGATGTGGGGGAACACTGGGTGGAAAGAAATTTGTGGCTCCTCTCAGATTCCAGAACTTTCTGCCACAGAAATGTGAGGAACATGTGTTTTTTTAGCCAAATTTTGAGGTTTGCAAAGGATTCTGGGTAACAGAACCTGGTCCGAACCACAAAAGTCACCCCATCTTGGATTCCCCTAGGTCTCTTTTTCAGAAATGCACAGGTTTGGTAGGTTTCCCTAGGTGCCGGCTGAGCTACAGGCCAAAATCTACAGGTAGGCACTTTGCAAAAAACACCTCTGTTTTCTTTCAAAAATTTGGATGTGTCCACGTTGCGCTTTGGGGCGTTTCCTGTCGCGGGCGCTAGGCCTACCCACACAAATGAGGTATCATTTTTATCTGGAGACGTGGGGGAACGCTGGAAGGAAGGAAATTTGTGGCTCCTCTCAGATTCCAGAACTTTCTGCCACAGAAATGTGAGGAACATGTGTTTTTTTAGCCAAATTTTGAGGTTTGCAAAGGATTCTGGGTAACAGAACCTGGTCCGAGCCACAAAAGTCACTCCATCTTGGATTCCCCTAGGTCTCTTTTTTAGAAATGCACAGGTTTGGTAGGTTTCCCTAGGTGCCGGCTGAGCTACAGGCCAAAATCTACAGGTAGGCACTTTGCAAAAAACACCTCTGTTTTCTTTCAAAAATTTGGATGTGTCCACGTTGCGCTTTGGGGCGTTTCCTGTCGCGGGCGCTAGGCCTACCCACACAAATGAGGTATCATTTTTATCTGGAGACGTGGGGGAACGCTGGGTGGAAGGAAATTTGTGGCTCCTCTCAGATTCCAGAACTTTCTGCCACAGAAATGTGAGGAACATGTGTTTTTTTAGCCAAATTTTGAGGTTTGCAAAGGATTCTGGGTAACAGAACCTGGTCCGAGCCACACAAGTCACCCTATCTTGGATTCCCCTAGGTCTCTAGTTTTCATAAATGCACCGGTTTTGTAGGTTTCTGTAGGTGCCAGCTGAGCTACAGGCCAAAATCTACCGGTAGGCACTTTGCAAAAAACCCCTCTGTTTTCTTTCAAAAATTTGGATGTGTCCACGTTGCGCTTTGGGGCGTTTCCTGTCGCGGGCGCTAGGCCTACCCACACAAGTGAGGTATCATTTTTATCGGGAGACGTGGGGGAACGCTGGGTGGAAGGACATTTGTGGCTCCTCTCAGATTCCAGAACTTTCTGCCACAGAAATGTGAGGAACATGTGTTTTTTTAGCCAAATTTTGAGGTTTGCAAAGGATTCTGGGTAACAGAACCTGGTCCGAGCCACACAAGTCACCCCATCTTGGATTCCCCTAGGTCTCTAGTTTTCATAAATGCACCGGTTTTGTAGGTTTCCATAGGTGCCAGCTGAGCTACAGGCCAAAATCTACAGGTAGGCACTTTGCAAAAAACACCTCTGTTTTCTTTCAAAAATTTGGATGTGTCCACGTTGCGCTTTGGGGCGTTTCCTGTCGCGGGCGCTAGGACTACCCACACAAGTGAGGTATCATTTTTATCGGGAGACGTGGGGGAACGCTGGGTGGAAGGAAATTTGTGGCTCCTCTCAGATTCCAGAACTTTCTGCCACAGAAATGTGAGGAACATGTGTTTTTTTAGCCAAATTTTGAGGTTTGCAAAGGATTCTGGGTAACAGAACCTGGTCCGAGCCACAAAAGTCACCCCATCTTGGATTCCCCTTGGTCTCTTTTTCAGAAATGCACAGGTTTGGTAGGTTTCCCTAGGTGCCGGCTGAGCTACAGGCCAAAATCTACAGGTAGGCACTTTGCAAAAAACACCTCTGTTTTCTTTCAAAAATTTGGATGTGTCCACGTTGCGCTTTGGGGCGTTTCCTGTCGCGGGCGCTAGGCCTACCCACACAAGTGAGGTATCATTTTTATCGGGAGACGTGGGGGAACACTGGGTGGAAGGAAATTTGTGGCTCCTCTCAGATTCCAGAACTTTCTGCCACAGAAATGTGAGGAACATGTGTTTTTTTAACCAAATTTTGAGGTTTGCAAAGGATTCTGGGTAACAGAACCTGGTCCGAGCCACACAAGTCACCCCATCTTGGATTCCCCTAGGTCTCTATTGTTCAGAAATGCACAGGTTTGGTAGGTTTCCCTAGGTGGCGGCTGAGCTACAGGCCAAAACCTACAGGTAGGCACTTTGGAAAAAACACCTCTGTTTTCTTTCAAACATTTGGAGGTGTCCACGTTGCGCTTTGGGGTGTCTTCTGTTGCGGGCGCTACGCCTACCTACACAAGTGAGGTATAATTGTTATCGAGAGACGTGGGGGAACGCTGGGTGGAAGGAAATTTGTGGCTCCTCTCAGATTCCAGAACTTTCTGCCACAGAAATGTGAGGAACATGTGTTTTTTTAGCCAAATTTTGAGGTTTGCAAAGGATTCTGGGTAACAGAACCTGGTCCGACCAACACAAGTCTCCCCATCTTGGATTCCTCTAGGTCTCTAGTTTTGAGAAATGCACAGGTTTGGTAGGTTTCCCTAGGTGGCGGCTGAGCTACAGGCCAAAATCTACAGGTAGGCACTTTGCAAAAAACACCTCTGTTTTCTTCTAAAAAATTGGATGTGTCCACGTTGCGCTTTGGGGCGTTTCCTGTCGCGGGCGCTAGGCCTACCCACGCAAGTGAGGTATTATTTTTATCTGGAGACGTGGGGGAACGCTGGGAAGGAAATTTGTGGCTCCTTTCAGATTCCAGAACTTTCTGCCACAGAAATGTGAGGAACATGTGTTTTTTTAGCCAAATTTTGAGGTTTGCAAAGGATTCTGGGTAACAGAACCTGGTCCGAGCCACACAAGTGACCCCATCTTGGATTCCCCTAGGTCTCTAGTTTTCAGAAATGCACAGGTTTGGTAGGTTTCCCTGGGTGGCGGCTGAGCTACAGGCCAAAATCTACAGGTTGGCACTTTGCAAAAAACACCTCTGTTTTGTTTCAAAAATGTTGATGTGTCCACGTTGCGCTTTGGTGCGTTTCCTGTCACCGGCGCTAGGCCTACCCACACAAGTGAGGTATCATTTTTATCGGGAGATGTGGGGGAACACTGGGTGAAAGGAAATTTGTGGCTCCTCTCAGATTCCAGAACTTTCTGCCACAGAAATGTGAGGAACATGTGTTTTTTTTGCCAAATTTTGAGGTTTGCAAAGGATTCTGGGTAACAGAACCTGGTCCGAGCCACACAAGTCACCCCCTCTTGGATTCCCCTAGGTCTCTAGTTTTCAGAAATGCACAGGTTTGGTAGGTTTCCGTGGGTGGCGGCTGAGCTACAGGCCAAAATCTACAGGTTGGCACTTTGCAAAAAACACCTCTGTTTTCTTTAAAAAATTTTGATGTGTCCACGTTGCGCTTTGGTGCGTTTCCTGTCGCGGGCGCTAGGCCTACCCACCCAAGTGAGGTATCATTTTTATCGGGAGATGTGGGGGAACACTGGGTGGAAAGAAATTTGTGGCTCCTCTCAGATTCCAGAACTTTCTGCCACAGAAATGTGAGGAACATGTGTTTTTTTAGTCAAATTTTGAGGTTTGCAAAGGATTCTGGGTAACAGAACCTGGTCCGAGCCACACTAGTCACCCCATCTTGGATTCCCCTAGGTCTCTAGTTTTCAGAAATGCACAGGTTTGGTAGGTTTCCCTTGGTGGCGGCTGAGCTACAGGCCAAAATCTACAGGCTGGCACTTTGCAAAAAACACCTCTGTTTTCTTTCAAAAATTTGGATGTGTCCACGTTGCGCTTTGGGGCGTTTCCTGTCGCGGGCGCTAGGCCTACCCACACAAGTGAGGTATCATTTTTATCGGGAGACGTGGGGGAACGCTGGGTGGAAGGAAATTTGTGGCTCCTCTCAGATTCCAGAACTTTCTGCCACAGAAATGTGAGGAACATGTGTTTTTTTAACCAAATTTTGAGGTTTGCAAAGGATTCTGGGTAACAGAACCTGGTCCGAGCCACACAAGTCACCCCATCTTGGATTCCCCTAGGTCTCTATTGTTCAGAAATGCACAGGTTTGGTAGGTTTCCCTAGGTGGCGGCTGAGCTACAGGCCAAAACCTACAGGTAGGCACTTTGGAAAAAAACCTCTGTTTTCTTTCAAACATTTGGAGGTGTCCACGTTGCGCTTTGGGGCGTCTTCTGTTGCGGGCGCTAAGCCTACCTACACAAGTGAGGTATAATTGTTATCGAGAGACGTGGGGGAACGCTGGGTGGAAGGAAATTTGTGGCTCCTCTCAGATTCCAGAACTTTCTGCCACAGAAATGTGAGGAACATGTGTTTTTTTTGCCAAATTTTGAGGTTTGCAAAGGATTCTGGGTAACAGAACCTGGTCCGAGCCACACAAGTCACCCCATCTTGGATTCCCCTAGGTCTCTATTGTTCAGAAATGCACAGGTTTGGTAGGTTTCCCTAGGTGGCGGCTGAGCTACAGGCCAAAACCTACAGGTAGGCACTTTGGAAAAAAACCTCTGTTTTCTTTCAAACATTTGGAGGTGTCCACGTTGCGCTTTGGGGCGTCTTCTGTTGCGGGCGCTAAGCCTACCTACACAAGTGAGGTATAATTGTTATCGAGAGACGTGGGGGAACGCTGGGTGGAAGGAAATTTGTGGCTCCTCTCAGATTCCAGAACTTTCTGCCACAGAAATGTGAGGAACATGTGTTTTTTTTGCCAAATTTTGAGGTTTGCAAAGGATTCTGGGTAACAGAACCTGGTCCGAGCCACACAAGTCACCCCATCTTGGATTCCCCTAGGTCTCTAGTTTTCAGAAATGCACAGGTTTGGTAGGTTTCCCTGGGTGGCGGCTGAGCTACAGGCCAAAATCTACAGGTTGGCACTTTGCAAAAAACACCTCTGTTTTCTTTAAAAAAATTTGATGTGTCCACGTTGCGCTTTGGTGCGTTTCCTGTCGCGGGCGCTAGGCCTACCCACCCAAGTGAGGTATCATTTTTATCGGGAGATGTGGGGGAACACTTGGTGGAAAGAAATTTGTGGCTCCTCTCAGATTCCAGAACTTTCTGCCACAGAAATTTGAGGAACATGTGTTTTTTTTTGCCAAATTTTGAGGTTTGCAAAGGATTCTGGGTAACAGAACCTGGTCCGAGCCACACAAGTGACCCCATCTTGGATTCCCCTAGGTCTCTAGTTTTCAGAAATGCACAGGTTTGGTAGGTTTCCCTGGGTGGCGGCTGAGCTACAGGCCAAAATCTACAGGCTGGCACTTTGCAAAAAACACCTCTGTTTTCTTTCAAAAAATTGGATGTGTCCACGTTGCGCTTTGGGGTGTTTCCTGTCGCGGGCGCTAGGCCTACCCCACACAAATGAGGTATCATTTTTATCTGGAGACGTGGGGGAACGCTGGGTGGAAGGAAATTTGTGGCTCCTCTCAGATTCCAGAACTTTCTGCCACAGAAATGTGAGGAACATGTGTTTTTTTAGCCAAATTTTGAGGTTTGCAAAGGATTCTGGGTAACAGAACCTGGTCCGAGCCACACAAGTCACCCCATCTTGGATTCCCCTAGGTCTCTAGTTTTCATAAATGCACCGGTTTTGTAGGTTTCCGTAGGTGGCCAGCTGAGCTACAGGCCAAAATCTACCGGTAGGCACTTTGCAAAAAACACCTCTGTTTTCTTTCAACAATTTGGATGTGTCCACGTTGCACTTTGGGGCGTTTCCTGTCGCGGGCACTAGGCCTACCCACACAAGTGAGGTATAATTTTTATCGGGAGACGTGGGGGAACGCTGGGTAGAAGGAAATTTGTGGCTCCTCTCAGATTCCAGAACTTTCTGCCACAGAAATGTGAGGAACATGTGTTTTTTTAGCCAAATTTTGAGGTTCGCAAAGGATTCTGGGTAACAGAACCTGGTCCGAGCCACACAAGTCACCCCATCTTGGATTCCTCTAGGTCTCTAGTTTTTAGAAATGCACAGGTTTGGTAGGTTTCCCTAGGTGGCGGCTGAGCTACAGGCCAAAATCTACAGGTAGGCACTTTGCAAGAAACACCTCTGTTTTCTTCTAAAAAATTGGATGTGTCCACGTTGCGCTTTGGGGCGTTTCCTGTCGCGGGCGCTAGGCCTACCCACACAAGTGAGGTATCATTTTTATCTGGAGACGTGGGGGAATGCTGGGTGGAAGGAAATTTGTGGCTCCTCTCAGATTCCAGAACTCTCTGCCACAGAAATGTGAGGAACATGTGTTTTTTTGCCAAATTTTGAGGTTTGCAAAGGATTCTGGGTAACAGAACCTGGTCCGAGCCACACAAGTCACCCCATCTTGGATTCCCCTAGGTCTCTATTGTTCAGAAATGCACAGGTTTGGTAGGTTTCCCTAGGTGGCGGCTGAGCTACAGGCCAAAACCTACAGGTAGGCACTTTGGAAAAAACACCTCTGTTTTCTTTCAAACATTTGGAGGTGTCCACGTTGCGCTTTGGGGCATCTTCTGTTGCGGGCGCTAAGCCTACCTACACAAGTGAGGTATAATTTTTATCGAGAGACGTGGGGGAACGCTGGGTGGAAGGAAATTTGTGGCTCCTCTCAGATTCCAGAACTTTCTGCCACAGAAATGTGAGGAACATGTGTTTTTTTAGCCAAATTTTGAGGTTTGCAAAGGATTCTGGGTAACAGAACCTGGTCCGAGCCACACAAGTCTCCCCGTCTTGGATTCCTCTAGGTCTCTAGTTTTCAGAAATGCACAGGTTTGGTAGGTTTCCCTAGGTGGCGGCTGAGCTACAGGCCAAAATCTACAGGTAGGCACTTTGCAAAAAACACCTCTGTTTTCTTCTAAAAAATTGGATGTGTCCACGTTGCGCTTTGGGGCGTTTCCTGTCGCGGGCGCTAGGCCTACCCACGCAAGTGAGGTATTATTTTTATCTGGAGACGTGGGGGAACGCTGGGTGGAAGGAAATTTGTGGCTCCTTTCAGATTCCAGAACTTTCTGCCACAGAAATGTGAGGAACATGTGTTTTTTTAGCCAAATTTTGAGGTTTGCAAAGGATTCTGGGTAACAGAACCTGGTCCGAGCCACACAAGTGACCCCATCTTGGATTCCCCTAGGTCACTAGTTTTCAGAAATGCACAGGTTTGGTAGGTTTCCCTGGTTGGCGGCTGAGCTACAGGCCAAAATCTACAGGTTGGCACTTTGCAAAAAACACCTCTGTTTTCTTTCAAAAATGTTGATGTGTCCACGTTGCGCTTTGGTGCGTTTCCTGTCACCGGCGCTAGGCCTACCCACACAAGTGAGGTATCATTTTTATCGGGAGATGTGGGGGAACACTGGGTGAAAGGAAATTTGTGGCTCCTCTCAGATTCCAGAACTTTCTGCCACAGAAATGTGAGGAACATGTGTTTTTTTAGCCAAATTTTGAGGTTTGCAAAGGATTCTGGGTAACAGAACCTGGTCCGAGCCACACAAGTCACCCCATCTTGGATTCCCCTAGGTCTCTAGTTTTCAGAAATGCACAGGTGTGGTAGGTTTCCCTGGGTGGCGGCTGAGCTACAGGCCAAAATCTACAGGTTGGCACTTTGCAAAAAACACCTCTATTTTCTTTCAAAAAATTGGATGTGTCCACGTTGCGCTTTGGGGTGTTTCCTGTCGCGGGCGCTAGGCCTACCCACACAAGTGAGGTATCATTTTTATCTGGAGACGTGGGGGAATGCTGGGTGGAAGGAAATTTGTGGCTCCTCTCAGATTCCAGAACTTTCTGCCACAGAAATGTGAGGAACATGTGTTTTTTTTGCCAAATTTTGAGGTTTGCAAAGGATTCTGGGTAACAGAACCTGGTCCGAGCCACACAAGTCACCCCATCTTGGATACCCCTAGGTCTCTAGTTTTCATAAATGCACCGGTTTTGTAGGTTTCCGTAGGTGCCAGCTGAGCTACAGGCCAAAATCTACCGGTAGGCACTTTGCAAAAAACACCTCTGTTTTCTTTCAAAAATTTGGATGTGTCCACGTTGCGCTTTGGGGCGTTTCCTGTCGCGGGCACTAGGCCTACCCACACAAGTGAGGTATAATTTTTATCGGGAGACGTGGGGGAACGCTGGGTGGAAGGAAATTTGTGGCTCCTCTCAGATTCCAGAACTTTCTGCCACAGAAATGTGAGGAACATGTGTTTTTTTAGCCAAATTTTGAGGTTTGCAAAGGATTCTGGGTAACAGAACCTGGTCCGAGCCACACAAGTGACCCTATCTTGGATTCCCCTAGGTCTCTAGTTTTCAGAAATGCACAGGTTTGGTAGGTTTCCCTAGGTGGCGGCTGAGCTACAGGCCAAAACCTACAGGTAGGCACTTTGCAAAAAACACCTCTGTTTTCTTTAAAAAATTTGGAGGTGTCCACGTTGCGCTTTGGGGCGTCTTCTGTCGCGGGCGCTAAGCCTACCTACACAAGGGAGGTATCATTTTTATCGAGAGACGTGGGGGAACGCTGGGTGGAAGGAAATTTGTGGCTCCTCTCAGATTCCAGAACTTTCTGCCACAGAAATGTGAGGAACATGTGTTTTTTTAGCCAAATTTTGAGGTTTGCAAAGGATTCTGGGTAACAGAACCTGGTCCGAGCCACACAAGTCACCCCATCTTGGATTCCTCTAGGTCTCTAGTTTTCAGAAATGCACAGGTTTGGTAGGTTTCCCTAGGTGGCGGCTGAGCTACAGGCCAAAATCTACAGGTAGGCACTTTGCAAAAAACACCTGTTTTCTTCTAAAAAATTGTATGTGTCCACGTTGTGCTTTGGGGCGTTTCCTGTCGCGGGCGCTAGGCCTACCCACACAAGTGAGGTATCATTTTTATCTGGAGACGTGGGGGAACGCTGGGTGGAAGGAAATTTGTGGCTCCTGTCAGATTCCAGAACTTTCTGCCACAGAAATGTGAGGAACATGTGTTTTTTTAGCCAAATTTTGAGGTTTGCAAAGGATTCTGGGTAACAGAACCTGGTCCGAGCCACACAAGTCACCCCATCTTGGATTCCCCTAGGTCTCTAGTTTTCAGAAATGCACAGGTTTGGTAGGTTTCCCTGGGTGGCGGCTGAGCTACAGGCCAAAATCTACAGGTTGGCACTTTGCAAAAAACACCTCTGTTTTCTTTAAAAAATGTTGATGTGTCCACGTTGCGCTTTGGTGCGTTTCCTGTCACGGGCGCTAGGCCTACCCACCCAAGTGAGGTATCATTTTTATCGGGAGATGTGGGGGAACACTGGGTGGAAAGAAATTTGTGGCTCCTCTCAGATTCCAGAACTTTCTGCCACAGAAATGTGAGGAACATGTGTTTTTTTAGCCAAATTTTGAGGTTTGCAAAGGATTCTGGGTAACAGAACCTGGTCCGAGCCACACAAGTGACCCCATCTTGGATTCCCCTAGGTCTCTTTTTCAGAAATGCACAGGTTTGGTAGGTTTCCCTAGGTGCCGGCTGAGCTACAGGCCAAAATCTACAGGTAGGCACTTTGCAAAAAACACCTCTGTTTTCTTTCAAAAATTTGGATGTGTCCACGTTGCGCTTTGGGGCGTTTCCTGTCGCGGGCGCTAGGCCTACCCACACAAATGAGGTATCATTTTTATCTGGAGACGTGGGGGAACGCTGGGTGGAAGGAAATTTGTGGCTCCTCTCAGATTCCAGAACTTTCTGCCACAGAAATGTGAGGAACATGTGTTTTTTTAGCCAAATTTTGAGGTTTGCAAAAGATTCTGGGTAACAGAACCTGGTCCGAGCCACACAAGTCACCCCATCTTGGATTCCCCTAGGTCTCTAGTTTTCATAAATGCACCGGTTTTGTAGGTTTCTGTAGGTGCCAGCTGAGCTACAGGCCAAAATCTACCGGTAGGCACTTTGCAAAAAACCCCTCTGTTTTCTTTCAAAAATTTGGATGTGTCCACGTTGCGCTTTGGGGCGTTTCCTGTCGCGGGCGCTAGGCCTACCCACACAAGTGAGGTATCATTTTTATCGGGAGACGTGGGGGAACGCTGGGTGGAAGGACATTTGTGGCTCCTCTCAGATTCCAGAACTTTCTGCCACAGAAATGTGAGGAACACGTGTTTTTTTAGCCAAATTTTGAGGTTTGCAAAGGATTCTGGGTAACAGAACCTGGTCCGAGCCACACAAGTCACCCCATCTTGGAATCCCCTAGGTCTCTAGTTTTCATAAATGCACCGGTTTTGTAGGTTTCCACAGGTGCCAGCTGAGCTACAGGCCAAAATCTACAGGTAGGCACTTTGCAAAAAACACCTCTGTTTTCTTTCAAAAATTTGGATGTGTCCACGTTGCGCTTTGGGGCGTTTCCTGTCGCGGGCGCTAGGACTACCCACACAAGTGAGGTATCATTTTTATCGGGAGACGTGGGGGAACGCTGGGTGGAAGGAAATTTGTGGCTCCTCTCAGATTCCAGAACTTTCTGCCACAGAAATGTGAGGAACATGTGTTTTTTTTTAGCCAAATTTTGATGTTTGCAAAGGATTCTGGGTAACAGAACCTGGTCCGAGCCACAAAAGTCACCCCATCTTGGATTCCCCTAGGTCTCTTTTTCAGAAATGCACAGGTTTGGTAGGTTTCCCTAGGTGCCGGCTGAGCTACAGGCCAAAATCTACAGGTAGGCACTTTGCAAAAAACACCTCTGTTTTCTTTCAAAAATTTGGATGTGTCCACGTTGCGCTTTGGGGCGTTTCCTGTCGCGGGCGCTAGGCCTACCCACACAAGTGAGGTATCATTTTTATCGGGAGACGTGGGGGAACACTGGGTGGAAGGAAATTTGTGGCTCCTCTCAGATTCCAGAACTTTCTGCCACAGAAATGTGAGGAACATGTGTTTTTTTAACCAAATTTTGAGGTTTGCAAAGGATTCTGGGTAACAGAACCTGGTCCGAGCCACACAAGTCACCCCATCTTGGATTCCCCTAGGTCTCTATTGTTCAGAAATGCACAGGTTTGGTAGGTTTCCCTAGGTGGCGGCTAAGCTACAGGCCAAAACCTACAGGTAGGCACTTTGGAAAAAACACCTCTGTTTTCTTTCAAACATTTGGAGGTGTCCACGTTGCGCTTTGGGGCGTCTTCTGTTGCGGGCGCTACGCCTACCTACACAAGTGAGGTATAATTGTGATCGAGAGACGTGGGGGAACGCTGGGTGGAAGGAAATGTGTGGCTCCTCTCAGATTCCAGAACTTTCTGCCACAGAAATGTGAGGAACATGTGTTTTTTTAGCCAAATTTTGAGGTTTGCAAAGGATTCTGGGTAACAGAACCTGGTCCGAGCCACACAAGTCTCCCCATCTTGGATTCCTCTAGGTGTCTAGTTTTCAGAAATGCACAGGTTTGGTAGGTTTCCCTAGGTGGCGGCTGAGCTACAGGCCAAAATCTACAGGTAGGCACTTTGCAAAAAACACCTCTGTTTTCTTCTAAAAAATTGGATGTGTCCATGTTGCGCTTTGGGGTGTTTCCTGTCGCGGGCGCTAGGCCTACCCACGCAAGTGAGGTATTATTTTTATCTGGAGACGTGGGGGAACGCTGGGTGGAAGGAAATTTGTGGCTCCTTTCAGATTCCAGAACTTTCTGCCACAGAAATGTGAGGAACATGTGTTTTTTTTAGCCAAATTTTGAGGTTTGCAAAGGATTCTGGGTAACAGAACCTGGTCCGAGCCACACAAGTGACCCCATCTTGGATTCCCCTAGGTCTCTAGTTTTCAGAAATGCACAGGTTTGGTAGGTTTCCCTGGGTGGCGGCTGAGCTACAGGCCAAAATCTACAGGTTGGCACTTTGCAAAAAAACACCTCTGTTTTCTTTCAAAAATGTTGATGTGTCCACGTTGCGCTTTGGTGCGTTTCCTGTCACCGGCGCTAGGCCTACCCACACAAGTGAGGTATCATTTTTATCGGGAGATGTGGGGGAACACTGGGTGAAAGGAAATTTGTGGCTCCTCTCAGATTCCAGAACTTTCTGCCACAGAAATGTGAGGAACATGTGTTTTTTTTTGCCAAATTTTGAGGTTTGCAAAGGATTCTGGGTAACAGAACCTGGTCCGAGCCACACAAGTCACCCCATCTTGGATTCCCCTAGGTCTCTAGTTTTCAGAAATGCACAGGTTTGGTAGGTTTCCGTGGGTGGCGGCTGAGCTACAGGCCAAAATCTACAGGTTGGCACTTTGCAAAAAACACCTCTGTTTTCTTTAAACAATTTTGATGTGTCCACGTTGCGCTTTGGTGCGTTTCCTGTCGCGGGCGCTAGGCCTACCCACCCAAGTGAGGTATCATTTTTATCGGGAGATGTGGGGGAACACTGGGTGGAAAGAAATTTGTGGCTCCTCTCAGATTCCAGAACTTTCTGCCACAGAAATGTGAGGAACATGTGTTTTTTTAGCCAAATTTTGAGGTTTGCAAAGGATTCTGGGTAACAGAACCTGGTCCGAGCCACAAAAGTCACTCCATCTTGGATTCCCCTAGGTCTCTTTTTCAGAAATGCACAGGTTTGGTAGGTTTCCCTAGGTGCCGGCTGAGCTACAGGCCAAAATCTACAGGTAGGCACTTTGCAAAAAACACCTCTGTTTTCTTTCAAAAATTTGGATGTGTCCACGTTGCGCTTTGGGGCGTTTCCTGTCGCGGGCGCTAGGCCTACCCACACAAAGTGAGGTATCATTTTTATCTGGAGACGTGGGGGAACGCTGGGTGGAAGGAAATTTGTGGCTCCTCTCAGATTCCAGAACTTTCTGCCACAGAAATGTGAGGAACATGTGTTTTTTTAGCCAAATTTTGAGGTTTGCAAAGGATTCTGGGTAACAGAACCTGGTCTGAGCCACACAAGTCACCCCATCTTGGATTCCCCTAGGTCTCTAGTTTTCATAAATGCACCGGTTTTGTAGGTTTCTGTAGGTGCCAGCTGAGCTACAGGCCAAAATCTACCGGTAGGCACTTTGCAAAAAACCCCTCTGTTTTCTTTCAAAAATTTGGATGGGTCCACGTTGCGCTTTGGGGCGTTTCCTGTCGCGGGCGCTAGGACTACCCACACAAGTGAGGTATCATTTTTATCGGGAGACGTGGGGGAACGCTGGGTGGAAGGACATTTGTGGCTCCTCTCAGATTCCAGAACTTTCTGCCACAGAAATGTGAGGAACATGTGTTTTTTTAGCCAAATGTTGAGGTTTGCAACGGATTCTGGGTAACAGAACCTGGTCCAAGCCACACAAGTCACCCCATCTTGGATTCCCCTAGGTCTCTAGTTTTCATAAATGCACCGGTTTTGTAGGTTTCCATAGGTGCCAGCTGAGCTACAGGCCAAAATCTACAGGTAGGCACTTTGCAACAAACACCTCTGTTTTCTTTCAAAAATTTGGATGTGTCCACGTTGCGCTTTGGGGCGTTTCCTGTCGCGGGCGCTAGGACTACCCACACAAGTGAGGTATCATTTTTATCGGGAGACGTGGGGGAACGCTGGGTGGAAGGAAATTTGTGGCTCCTCTCAGATTCCAGAACTTTCTGCCACAGAAATGTGAGGAACATGTGTTTTTTTTAGCCAAATTTTGAGGTTTGCAAAGGATTCTGGGTAACAGAACCTGGTCCGAGCCACAAAAGTCACCCCATCTTGGATTCCCCTAGGTCTCTTTTTCAGAAATGCACAGGTTTGGTAGGTTTCCCTAGGTGCCGGCTGAGCTACAGGCCAAAATCTACAGGTAGGCACTTTGCAAAAAACACCTCTGTTTTCTTTCAAAAATTTGGATGTGTCCACGTTGCGCTTTGGGGCGTTTCCTGTCGCGGGCGCTAGGCCTACCCACACAAGTGAGGTATCATTTTTATCGGGAGACGTGGGGGAACGCTGGGTGGAAGGAAATTTGTGGCTCCTCTCAGATTCCAGAACTTTCTGCCACAGAAATGTGAGGAACATGTGTTTTTTTAACCAAATTTTGAGGTTTGCAAAGGATTCTGGGTAACAGAACCTGGTCCGAGCCACACAAGTCACCCCACCTTGGATTCCCCTAGGTCTCTATTGTTCAGAAATGCACAGGTTTGGTAGGTTTCCCTAGGTGGCGGCTGAGCTACAGGCCAAAACCTACAGGTAGGCACTTTGGAAAAAACACCTCTGTTTTCTTTCAAACATTTGGAGGTGTCCACGTTGCGCTTTGGGGCGTCTTCTGTCGCGGGCGCTAAGCCTACCTACACAAGTGAGGTATAATTGTTATCGAGAGACGTGGGGGAACGCTGGGTGGAAGGAAATTTGTGGCTCCTCTCAGATTCCAGAACTTTCTGCCACAGAAATGTGAGGAACATGTGTTTTTTTTGCCAAATTTTGAGGTTTGCAAAGGATTCTGGGTAACAGAACCTGGTCCGAGCCACACAAGTCACCCCATCTTGGATTCCCCTAGGTCTCTAGTTTTCAGAAATGCACAGGTTTGGTAGGTTTCCCTGGGTGGCGGCTGAGCTACAGGCCAAAATCTACAGGTTGGCACTTTGCAAAAAACACCTCTGTTTTCTTTAAAAAAATTTGATGTGTCCACGTTGCGCTTTGGTGCGTTTCCTGTCGCGGGCGCTAGGCCTACCCACCCAAGTGAGGTATCATTTTTATCGGGAGATGTGGGGGAACAGTGGGTGGAAAGAAATCTGTGGCTCCTCTCAGATTCCAGAACTTTCTGCCACAGAAATTTGAGGAACATGTGTTTTTTTTGCCAAATTTTGAGGTTTGCAAAGGATTCTGGGTAACAGAACCTGGTCCGAGCCACACAAGTGACCCCATCTTGGATTCCCCTAGGTCTCTAGTTTTCAGAAATGCACAGGTTTGGTAGGTTTCCCTGGGTGGCGGCTGAGCTACAGGCCAAAATCTACAGGTTGGCACTTTGCAAAAAACACCTCTGTTTTCTTTCAAAAAATTGGATGTGTCCACGTTGCGCTTTGGGGTGTTTCCTGTCGCGGGGCGCTAGGCCTACCCACACAAATGAGGTATCATTTTTATCTGGAGACGTGGGGGAACGCTGGGTGGAAGGAAATTTGTGGCTCCTCTCAGATTCCAGAACTTTCTGCCACAGAAATGTGAGGAACATGTGTTTTTTTAGCCAAATTTTGAGGTTTGCAAAGGATTCTGGGTAACAGAACCTGGTCCGAGCCACACAAGTCACCCCATCTTGGATTCCCCTAGGTCTCTAGTTTTCATAAATGCACCGGTTTTGTAGGTTTCCGTAGGTGCCAGCTGAGCTACAGGCCAAAATCTACCGGTAGGCACTTTGCAAAAAACACCTCTGTTTTCTTTCAACAATTTGGATGTGTCCACGTTGCACTTTGGGGCGTTTCCTGTCGCGGGCACTAGGCCTACCCACACAAGTGAGGTATAATTTTTATCGGGAGACGAGGGGGAACGCTGGGTAGAAGGAAATTTGTGGCTCCTCTCAGATTCCAGAACTTTCTGCCACAGAAATGTGAGGAACATGTGTTTTTTTTAGCCAAATTTTGAGGTTCGCAAAGGATTCTGGGTAACAGAACCTGGTCCGAGCCACACAAGTCACCCCATCTTGGATTCCTCTAGGTCTCTAGTTTTTAGAAATGCACAGGTTTGGTAGGTTTCCCTAGGTGGCGGCTGAGCTACAGGCCAAAATCTACAGGTAGGCACTTTGCAAGAAACACCTCTGTTTTCTTCTAAAAAATTGGATGTGTCCACGTTGCGCTTTGGGGCGTTTCCTGTCGCGGGCGCTAGGCCTACCCACACAAGTGAGGTATCATTTTTATCTGGAGACGTGGGGGAATGCTGGGTGAAGGAAATTTGTGGCTCCTCTCAGATTCCAGAACTCTCTGCCACAGAAATGTGAGGAACATGTGTTTTTTAGCCAAATTTTGAGGTTTGCAAAGGATTCTGGGTAACAGAACCTGGTCCGAGCCACACAAGTCACCCCATCTTGGATTCCCCTAGGTCTCTATTGTTCAGAAATGCACAGGTTTGGTAGGTTTCCCTAGGTGGCGGCTGAGCTACAGGCCAAAACCTACAGGTAGGCACTTTGGAAAAAACACCTCTGTTTTCTTTCAAACATTTGGAGGTGTCCACGTTGCGCTTTGGGGCGTCTTCTGTTGCGGGCGCTAAGCCTACCTACACAAGTGAGGTATAATTTTTATCGAGAGACGTGGGGGAACGCTGGGTGGAAGGAAATTTGTGGCTCCTCTCAGATTCCAGAACTTTCTGCCACAGAAATGTGAGGAACATGTGTTTTTTTTAGCCAAATTTTGAGGTTTGCAAAGGATTCTGGGTAACAGAACCTGGTCCGAGCCACACAAGTCTCCCCGTCTTGGATTCCTCTAGGTCTCTAGTTTTCAGAAATGCACAGGTTTGGTAGGTTTCCCTAGGTGGCGGCTGAGCTACAGGCCAAAATCTACAGGTAGGCACTTTGCAAAAAACACCTCTGTTTTCTTCTAAAAAATTGGATGTGTCCACGTTGCGCTTTGGGGCGTTTCCTGTCGCGGGCGCTAGGCCTACCCACGCAAGTGAGGTATTATTTTTATCTGGAGACGTGGGGGAACGCTGGGTGGAAGGAAATTTGAGGCTCCTTTCAGATTCCAGAACTTTCTGCCACAGAAATGTGAGGAACATGTGTTTTTTTAGCCAAATTTTGAGGTTTGCAAAGGATTCTGGGTAACAGAACCTGGTCCGAGCCACACAAGTGACCCCATCTTGGATTCCCCTAGGTCTCTAGTTTTCAGAAATGCACAGGTTTGGTAGGTTTCCCTGGGTGGCGGCTGAGCTACAGGCCAAAATCTACAGGTTGGCACTTTGCAAAAAACACCTCTGTTTTCTTTCAAAAATGTTGATGTGTCCACGTTGCGCTTTGGTGCGTTTCCTGTCACCGGTGCTAGGCCTACCCACACAAGTGAGGTATCATTTTTATCGGGAGATGTGGGGGAACACTGGGTGAAAGGAAATTTGTGGCTCCTCTCAGATTCCAGAACTTTCTGCCACAGAAATGTGAGGAACATGTGTTTTTTTTCCAAATTTTGAGGTTTGCAAAGGATTCTGGGTAACAGAACCTGGTCCGAGCCACACAAGTGACCCCATCTTGGATTCCCCTAGGTCTCTAGTTTTCAGAAATGCACAGGTTTGGTAGGTTTCCCTGGGTGGCGGCTGAGCTACAGGCCAAAATCTACAGGTTGGCAATTTGCAAAAAACACCTCTATTTTCTTTCAAAAAATTGGATGTGTCCACGTTGCGCTTTGGGGTGTTTCCTGTCGCGGGCGCTAGGCCTACCCACACAAATGAGGTATCATTTTTATCTGGAGACGTGGGGGAACGCTGGGTGGAAGGAAATTTGTGGCTCCTCTCAGATTCCAGAACTTTCTGCCACAGAAATGTGAGGAACATGTGTTTTTTTAGCCAAATTTTGAGGTTTGCAAAGGATTCTGGGTAACAGAACCTGGTCCGAGCCACACAAGTCACCCCATCTTGGATACCCCTAGGTCTCTAGTTTTCATAAATGCACCGGTTTTGTAGGTTTCCGTAGGTGCCAGCTGAGCTACAGGCCAAAATCTACCGGTAGGCACTTTGTAAAAAACACCTCTGTTTTCTTTCAAAAATTTGGATGTGTCCACGTTGCGCTTTGGGGCGTTTCCTGTCGCGGGCACTAGGCCTACCCACACAAGTGAGGTATAATTTTTATCGGGAGACGTGGGGGAACGCTGGGTGGAAGGAAATTTGTGGCTCCTCTCAGATTCCAGAACTTTCTGCCACAGAAATGTGAGGAACATGTGTTTTTTTAGCCAAATTTTGAGGTTTGCAAAGGATTCTGGGTAACAGAACCTGGTCCGAGCCACACAAGTGACCCTATCTTGGATTCCCCTAGGTCTCTAGTTTTCAGAAATGCACAGGTTTGGTAGGTTTCCCTAGGTGGCGGCTGAGCTACAGGCCAAAACCTACAGGTAGGCACTTTGCAAAAAACACCTCTGTTTTCTTTAAAAAATTTGGAGGTGTCCACGTTGCGCTTTGGGGCGTCTTCTGTCGCGGGCGCTAAGCCTACCTACACAAGGGAGGTATCATTTTTATCGAGAGACGTGGGGGAACGCTGGGTGGAAGGAAATTTGTGGCTCCTCTCAGATTCCAGAACTTTCTGCCACAGAAATGTGAGGAACATGTGTTTTTTTAGCCAAATTTTGAGGTTTGCAAAGGATTCTGGGTAACAGAACCTGGTCCAAGCCTCACAAGTCACCCCATCTTGGATTCCTCTAGGTCTCTAGTTTTCAGAAATGCACAGGTTTGGTAGGTTTCCCTAGGTGGCGGCTGAGCTACAGGCCAAAATCTACAGGTAGGCACTTTGCAAAAAACACCTGTTTTCTTCTAAAAAATTGGATGTGTCCACGTTGCGCTTTGGGGCGTTTCCTGTCGCGGGCGCTAGGCCTACCCACACAAGTGAGGTATCATTTTTATCTGGAGACGTGGGGGAACGCTGGGTGGAAGGAAATTTGTGGCTCCTGTCAGATTCCAGAACTTTCTGCCACAGAAATGTGAGGAACATGTGTTTTTTTTAGCCAAATTTTGAGGTTTGCAAAGGATTCTGGGTAACAGAACCTGGTCCGAGCCACACAAGTCACCCCATCTTGGATTCCCCTAGGTCTCTAGTTTTCAGAAATGCACAGGTTTGGTAGGTTTCCCTGGGTGGCGGCTGAGCTACAGGCCAAAATCTACAGGTTGGCACTTTGCAAAAAAACACCTCTGTTTTCTTTAAAAAATGTTGATGTGTCCACGTTGCGCTTTGGTGCGTTTCCTGTCACGGGCGCTAGGCCTACCCACCCAAGTGAGGTATCATTTTTATCGGGAGATGTGGGGGAACACTGGGTGGAAAGAAATTTGTGGCTCCTCTCAGATTCCAGAACTTTCTGCCACAGAAATGTGAGGAACATGTGTTTTTTTAGCCAAATTTTGAGGTTTGCAAAGGATTCTGGGTAACAGAACCTGGTCCGAGCCACAAATGTCACCCCATCTTGGATTCCCCTAGGTCTCTTTTTCAGAAATGCACAGGTTTGGTAGGTTTCCCTAGGTGCCGGCTGAGCTACAGGCCAAAATCTACAGGTAGGCACTTTGCAAAAAACACCTCTGTTTTCTTTCAAAAATTTGGATGTGTCCACGTTGCGCTTTGGGGCGTTTCCTGTCGCGGGCGCTAGGCCTACCCACACAAATGAGGTATCATTTTTATCTGGAGACGTGGGGGAACGCTGGGTGGAAGGAAATTTGTGGCTCCTCTCAGATTCCAGAACTTTCTGCCACAGAAATGTGAGGAACATGTGTTTTTTTTAGCCAAATTTTGAGGTTTGCAAAAGATTCTGGGTAACAGAACCTGGTCCGAGCCACACAAGTCACCCCATCTTGGATTCCCCTAGGTCTCTAGTTTTCATAAATGCACCGGTTTTGTAGGTTTCTGTAGGTGCCAGCTGAGCTACAGGCCAAAATCTACCGGTAGGCACTTTGCAAAAAAACCCTCTGTTTTCTTTCAAAAATTTGGATGTGTCCACGTTGCGCTTTGGGGCGTTTCCTGTCGCGGGCGCTAGGCCTACCCACACAAGTGAGGTATCATTTTCATCGGGAGACGTGGGGGAACGCTGGGTGGAAGGACATTTGTGGCTCCTCTCAGATTCCAGAACTTTCTGCCACAGAAATGTGAGGAACATGTGTTTTTTTAGCCAAATTTTGAGGTTTGCAAAGGATTCTGGGTAACAGAACCTGGTCCGAGCCACACAAGTCACCCCATCTTGGAATCCCCTAGGTCTCTAGTTTTCATAAATGCACCGGTTTTGTAGGTTTCCATAGGTGCCAGCTGAGCTACAGGCCAAAATCTACAGGTAGGCACTTTGCAAAAAACACCTCTGTTTTCTTTCAAAAATTTGGATGTGTCCACGTTGCGCTTTGGGGCGTTTCCTGTCGCGGGCGCTAGGACTACCCACACAAGTGAGGTATCATTTTTATCGGGAGACGTGGGGGAACGCTGGGTGGAAGGAAATTTGTGGCTCCTCTCAGATTCCAGAACTTTCTGCCACAGAAATGTGAGGAACATGTGTTTTTTTTAGCCAAATTTTGATGTTTGCAAAGGATTCTGGGTAACAGAACCTGGTCTGAGCCACAAAAGTCACCCCATCTTGGATTCCCCTAGGTCTCTTTTTCAGAAATGCACAGGTTTGGTAGGTTTCCCTAGGTGCCGGCTGAGCTACAGGCCAAAATCTACAGGTAGGCACTTTGCAAAAAACACCTCTGTTTTCTTTCAAAAATTTGGATGTGTCCACGTTGCGCTTTGGGGCGTTTCCTGTCGCGGGCGCTAGGCCTACCCACACAAGTGAGGTATCATTTTTATCGGGAGACGTGGGGGGAACACTGGGTGGAAGGAAATTTGTGGCTCCTCTCAGATTCCAGAACTTTCTGCCACAGAAATGTGAGGAACATGTGTTTTTTTAACCAAATTTTGAGGTTTGCAAAGGATTCTGGGTAACAGAACCTGGTCCGAGCCACACAAGTCACCCCATCTTGGATTCCCCTAGGTCTCTATTGTTCAGAAATGCACAGGTTTGGTAGGTTTCCCTAGGTGGCGGCTGAGCTACAGGCCAAAATCTACAGGTAGGCACTTTGCAAAAAACACCTCTGTTTTCTTTCAAAAATTTGGATGTGTCCACGTTGCGCTTTGGGGCGTTTCCTGTCGCGGGCGCTAGGCCTACCCACACAAATGAGGTATCATTTTTATCTGGAGACGTGGGGGGAACGCTGGGTGGAAGGAAATTTGTGGCTCCTCTCAGATTCCAGAACTTTCTGCCACAGAAATGTGAGGAACATGTGTTTTTTTAGCCAAATTTTGAGGTTTGCAAAAGATTCTGGGTAACAGAACCTGGTCCGAGCCACACAAGTCACCCCATCTTGGATTCCCCTAGGTCTCTAGTTTTCATAAATGCACCGGTTTTGTAGGTTTCTGTAGGTGCCAGCTGAGCTACAGGCCAAAATCTACCGGTAGGCACTTTGCAAAAAAACCCTCTGTTTTCTTTCAAAAATTTGGATGTGTCCACGTTGCGCTTTGGGGCGTTTCCTGTCGCGGGCGCTAGGCCTACCCACACAAGTGAGGTATTTTTTATCGGGAGACGTGGGGGGAACGCTGGGTGGAAGGACATTTGTGGCTCCTCTCAGATTCCAGAACTTTCTGCCACAGAAATGTGAGGAACATGTGTTTTTTTAGCCAAATTTTGAGGTTTGCAAAGGATTCTGGGTAACAGAACCTGGTCCGAGCCACACAAGTCACCCCATCTTGGAATCCCCTAGGTCTCTAGTTTTCATAAATGCACCGGTTTTGTAGGTTTCCATAGGTGCCAGCTGAGCTACAGGCCAAAATCTACAGGTAGGCACTTTGCAAAAAACACCTCTGTTTTCTTTCAAAAATTTGGATGTGTCCACGTTGCGCTTTGGGGCGTTTCCTGTCGCGGGCGCTAGGACTACCCACACAAGTGAGGTATCATTTTTATCGGGAGACGTGGGGGGAACGCTGGGTGGAAGGAAATTTGTGGCTCCTCTCAGATTCCAGAACTTTCTGCCACAGAAATGTGAGGAACATGTGTTTTTTTAGCCAAATTTTGATGTTTGCAAAGGATTCTGGGTAACAGAACCTGGTCCGAGCCACAAAAGTCACCCCATCTTGGATTCCCCTAGGTCTCTTTTTCAGAAATGCACAGGTTTGGTAGGTTTCCCTAGGTGCCGGCTGAGCTACAGGCCAAAATCTACAGGTAGGCACTTTGCAAAAAACACCTCTGTTTTCTTTCAAAAATTTGGATGTGTCCACGTTGCGCTTTGGGGCGTTTCCTGTCGCGGGCGCTAGGCCCTACCCACACAAGTGAGGTATCATTTTTATCGGGAGACGTGGGGGAACACTGGGTGGAAGGAAATTTGTGGCTCCTCTCAGATTCCAGAACTTTCTGCCACAGAAATGTGAGGAACATGTGTTTTTTTAGCCAAATTTTGAGGTTTGCAAAGGATTCTGGGTAACAGAACCTGGTCCGAGCCACACAAGTCTCCCCATCTTGGATTCCTCTAGGTCTCTAGTTTTCAGAAATGCACAGGTTTGGTAGGTTTCCCTAGGTGGCGGCTGAGCTACAGGCCAAAATCTACAGGTAGGCACTTTGCAAAAAACACCTCTGTTTTCTTCTAAAAAATTGGATGTGTCCACGTTGCGCTTTGGGGCGTTTCCTGTCGCGGGCGCTAGGCCTACCCACGCAAGTGAGGTATTATTTTTATCTGGAGACGTGGGGGAACGCTGGGTGGAAGGAAATTTGTGGCTCCTTTCAGATTCCAGAACTTTCTGCCACAGAAATGTGAGGAACATGTGTTTTTTTAGCCAAATTTTGAGGTTTGCAAAGGATTCTGGGTAACAGAACCTGGTCCGAGCCACACAAGTGACCCCATCTTGGATTCCCCTAGGTCTCTAGTTTTCAGAAATGCACAGGTTTGGTAGGTTTCCCTGGGTGGCAGCTGAGCTACAGGCCAAAATCTACAGGTTGGCACTTTGCAAAAAACACCTCTGTTTTCTTTCAAAAATGTTGATGTGTCCACGTTGCGCTTTGGTGCGTTTCCTGTCACCGGCGCTAGGCCTACCCACACAAGTGAGGTATCATTTTTATCGGGAGATGTGGGGGAACACTGGGTGAAAGGAAATTTGTGGCTCCTCTCAGATTCCAGAACTTTCTGCCACAGAAATGTGAGGAACATGTGTTTTTTTTTGCCAAATTTTGAGGTTTGCAAAGGATTCTGGGTAACAGAACCTGGTCCGAGCCACACAAGTCACCCCATCTTGGATTCCCCTAGGTCTCTAGTTTTCAGAAATGCACAGGTTTGGTAGGTTTCCGTGGGTGGCGGCTGAGCTACAGGCCAAAATCTACAGGTTGGCACTTTGCAAAAAACACCTCTGTTTTCTTTAAACAATTTTGATGTGTCCACGTTGCGCTTTGGTGCGTTTCCTGTCGCGGGCGCTAGGCCTACCCACCCAAGTGAGGTATCATTTTTATCGGAGATGTGGGGGAACACTGGGTGGAAAGAAATTTGTGGCTCCTCTCAGATTCCAGAACTTTCTGCCACAGAAATGTGAGGAACATGTGTTTTTTTAGCCAAATTTTGAGGTTTGCAAAGGATTCTGGGTAACAGAACCTGGTCCGAGCCACAAAAGTCACCTCCATCTTGGATTCCCCCTAGGTCTCTTTTTCAGAAATGCACAGGTTTGGTAGGTTTCCCTAGGTGCCGGCTGAGCTACAGGCCAAAATCTACAGGTAGGCACTTTGCAAAAAACACCTCTGTTTTCTTTCAAAAATTTGGATGTGTCCACGTTGCGCTTTGGGGCGTTTCCTGTCGCGGGGCGCTAGGCCTACCCACACAAATGAGGTATCATTTTTATCTGGAGACGTGGGGGAACGCTGGGTGGAAGGAAATTTGTGGCTCCTCTCAGATTCCAGAACTTTCTGCCACAGAAATGTGAGGAACATGTGTTTTTTTTAGCCAAATTTTGAGGTTTGCAAAGGATTCTGGGTAACAGAACCTGGTCCGAGCCACACAAGTCACCCCATCTTGGATTCCCCCTAGGTCTCTAGTTTTCATAAATGCACCGGTTTTGTAGGTTTCTGTAGGTGCCAGCTGAGCTACAGGCCAAAATCTACCGGTAGGCACTTTGCAAAAAACACCTCTGTTTTTCTTTAAAAAATTTGGATGTGTCCACGTTGCGCTTTGGGGCGTTTCCTGTCGCGGGCGCTAGGCCTACCCACACAAGTGAGGTATCATTTTTTATCGGGAGACGTGGGGGGAACGCTGGGTGGAAGGACATTTGTGGCTCCTCTCAGATTCCAGAACTTTCTGCCACAGAAATGTGAGGAACATGTGTTTTTTTAGCCAAATTTTGAGGTTTGCAAAGGATTCTGGGTAACAGAACCTGGTCCGAGCCACACAAGTCACCCCATCTTGGATTCCCCTAGGTCTCTAGTTTTCATAAATGCACCGGTTTTGTAGGTTTCCATAGGTGCCAGCTGAGCTACAGGCCAAAATCTACAGGTAGGCACTTTGCAAAAAACACCTCTGTTTTCTTTCAAAAATTTGGATGTGTCCACGTTGCGCTTTGGGGCGTTTCCTGTCGCGGGCGCTAGGACTACCCACACAAGTGAGGTATCATTTTTATCGGGAGACGTGGGGGGAACGCTGGGTGGAAGGAAATTTGTGGCTCCTCTCAGATTCCAGAACTTTCTGCCACAGAAATGTGAGTGAAACATGTGTTTTTTTTAGCCAAATTTTGAGGTTTGCAAAGGATTCTGGGTAACAGAACCTGGTCCGAGCCACAAAAGTCACCCCATCTTGGATTCCCCTAGGTCTCTTTTTCAGAAATGCTCAGGTTTGGTAGGTTTCCCTAGGTGCCGGCTGAGCTACAGGCCAAAATCTACAGGTAGGCACTTTGCAAAAAACACCTCTGTTTTCTTTCAAAAATTTGGATGTGTCCACGTTGCGCTTTGGGGCGTTTCCTGTCGCGGGCGCTAGGCCTACCCACACAAGTGAGGTATCATTTTTATCGGGAGACGTGGGGGAACACTGGGTGGAAGGAAATTTGTGGCTCCTCTCAGATTCCAGAACTTTCTGCCACAGAAATGTGAGGAACATGTGTTTTTTTAACCAAATTTTGAGGTTTGCAAAGGATTCTGGGTAACAGAACCTGGTCCGAGCCACACAAGTCACCCCATCTTGGATTCCCCTAGGTCTCTATTGTTCAGAAATGCACAGGTTTGGTAGGTTTCCCTAGGTGGCGGCTGAGCTACAGGCCAAAACCTACAGGTAGGCACTTTGGAAAAAACACCTCTGTTTTCTTTCAAACATTTGGAGGTGTCCACGTTGCGCTTTGGGGCGTCTTCTGTTGCGGGCGCTACGCCTACCTACACAAGTGAGGTATAATTGTTATCGAGAGACGTGGGGGAACGCTGGGTGGAAGGAAATTTGTGGCTCCTCTCAGATTCCAGAACTTTCTGCCACAGAAATGTGAGGAACATGTGTTTTTTTAGCCAAATTTTGAGGTTTGCAAAGGATTCTGGGTAACAGAACCTGGTCCGACCAACACAAGTCTCCCCATCTTGGATTCCTCTAGGTCTCTAGTTTTCAGAAATGCACAGGTTTGGTAGGTTTCCCTAGGTGGCGGCTGAGCTACAGGCCAAAATCTACAGGTAGGCACTTTGCAAAAAACACCTCTGTTTTCTTCTAAAAAATTGGATGTGTCCACGTTGCGCTTTGGGGCGTTTCCTGTCGCGGGCGCTAGGCCTACCCACGCAAGTGAGGTATTATTTTTATCTGGAGACGTGGGGGAACGCTGGGTGGAAGGAAATTTGTGGCTCCTTTCAGATTCCAGAACTTTCTGCCACAGAAATGTGAGGAACATGTGTTTTTTTAGCCAAAGTTTGAGGTTTGCAAAGGATTCTGGGTAACAGAACCTGGTCCGAGCCACACAAGTGACCCCATCTTGGATTCCCCTAGGTCTCTAGTTTTCAGAAATGCACAGGTTTGGTAGGTTTCCCTGGGTGGCGGCTGAGCTACAGGCCAAAATCTACAGGTTGGCACTTTGCAAAAAACACCTCTGTTTTCTTTCAAAAATGTTGATGTGTCCACGTTGCGCTTTGGTGCGTTTCCTGTCACCGGCGCTAGGCCTACCCACACAAGTGAGGTATCATTTTTATCCGGAGATGTGGGGGAACACTGGGTGAAAGGAAATTTGTGGCTCCTCTCAGATTCCAGAACTTTCTGCCACAGAAATGTGAGGAACATGTGTTTTTTTTGCCAAATTTTTAGGTTTGCAAAGGATTCTGGGTAACAGAACCTGGTCCGAGCCACACAAGTCACCCCCTCTTGGATTCCCCTAGGTCTCTAGTTTTCAGAAATGCACAGGTTTGGTAGGTTTCCGTGGGTGGCGGCTGAGCTACAGGCCAAAATCTACAGGTTGGCACTTTGCAAAAAACACCTCTGTTTTCTTTAAAAAATTTTGATGTGTCCACGTTGCGCTTTGGTGCGTTTCCTGTCGCGGGCGCTAGGCCTACCCACCCAAGTGAGGTATCATTTTTATCGGGAGATGTGGGGGAACACTGGGTGGAAAGAAATTTGTGGCTCCTCTCAGATTCCAGAACTTTCTGCCACAGAAATGTGAGGAACATGTGTTTTTTTAGCCAAATTTTGAGGTTTGCAAAGGATTCTGGGTAACAGAACCTGGTCCGAGCCACAAAAGTCACCCCATCTTGGATTCCCCTAGGTCTCTTTTTCAGAAATGCACAGGTTTGGTAGGTTTCCCTAGGTGCCGGCTGAGCTACAGGCCAAAATCTACAGGTAGGCACTTTGCAAAAAACACCTCTGTTTTCTTTCAAAAATTTGGATGTGTCCACGTTGCGCTTTGGGGCGTTTCCTGTCGCGGGCGCTAGGCCTACCCACACAAGTGAGGTATCATTTTTATCGGGAGACGTGGGGGAACGCTGGGTGGAAGGAAATTTGTGGCTCCTCTCAGATTCCAGAACTTTCTGCCACAGAAATGTGAGGAACATGTGTTTTTTTAACCAAATTTTGAGGTTTGCAAAGGATTCTGGGTAACAGAACCTGGTCCGAGCCACACAAGTCACCCCATCTTGGATTCCCCTAGGTCTCTATTGTTCAGAAATGCACAGGTTTGGTAGGTTTCCCTAGGTGGCGGCTGAGCTACAGGCCAAAACCTACAGGTAGGCACTTTGGAAAAAACACCTCTGTTTTCTTTCAAACATTTGGAGGTGTCCACGTTGCGCTTTGGGGCGTCTTCTGTTGCGGGCGCTAAGCCTACCTACACAAGTGAGGTATAATTGTTATCGAGAGACGTGGGGGAACGCTGGGTGGAAGGAAATTTGTGGCTCCTCTCAGATTCCAGAACTTTCTGCCACAGAAATGTGAGGAACATGTGTTTTTTTTGCCAAATTTTGAGGTTTGCAAAGGATTCTGGGTAACAGAACCTGGTCCGAGCCACACAAGTCACCCCATCTTGGATTCCCCTAGGTCTCTAGTTTTCAGAAATGCACAGGTTTGGTAGGTTTCCCTGGGTGGCGGCTGAGCTACAGGCCAAAATCTACAGGTTGGCACTTTGCAAAAAACACCTCTGTTTTCTTTAAAAAAATTTGATGTGTCCACGTTGCGCTTTGGTGCGTTTCCTGTCGCGGGCGCTAGGCCTACCCACCCAAGTGAGGTATCATTTTTATCGGGAGATGTGGGGGAACACTGGGTGGAAAGAAATTTGTGGCTCCTCTCAGATTCCAGAACTTTCTGCCACAGAAATTTGAGGAACATGTGTTTTTTTTGCCAAATTTTGAGGTTTGCAAAGGATTCTGGGTAACAGAACCTGGTCCGAGCCACACAAGTGACCCCATCTTGGATTCCCCTAGGTCTCTAGTTTTCAGAAATGCACAGGTTTGGTAGGTTTCCCTGGGTGGCGGCTGAGCTACAGGCCAAAATCTACAGGTTGGCACTTTGCAAAAAACACCTCTGTTTTCTTTCAAAAAATTGGATGTGTCCACGTTGCGCTTTGGGGTGTTTCCTGTCGCGGGCGCTAGGCCTACCCACACAAATGAGGTATCATTTTTATCTGGAGATGTGGGGGAACGCTGGGTGGAAGGAAATTTGTGGCTCCTCTCAGATTCCAGAACTTTCTGCCACAGAAATGTGAGGAACATGTGTTTTTTTAGCCAAATTTTGAGGTTTGCAAAGGATTCTGGGTAACAGAACCTGGTCCGAGCCACACAAGTCACCCCATCTTGGATTCCCCTAGGTCTCTAGTTTTCATAAATGCACCGGTTTTGTAGGTTTCCGTAGGTGCCAGCTGAGCTACAGGCCAAAATCTACCGGTAGGCACTTTGCAAAAAACACCTCTGTTTTCTTTCAACAATTTGGATGTGTCCACGTTGCACTTTGGGGCGTTTCCTGTCGCGGGCACTAGGCCTACCCACACAAGTGAGGTATAATTTTTATCGGGAGACGTGGGGGAACGCTGGGTAGAAGGAAATTTGTGGCTCCTCTCAGATTCCAGAACTTTCTGCACAGAAATGAGAGGAACATGTGTTTTTTTAGCCACATTTTGAGGTTCGCAAAGGATTCTGGGTAACAGAACCTGGTCCGAGCCACACAAGTCACCCCATCTTGGATTCCTCTAGGTCTCTAGTTTTTAGAAATGCACAGGTTTGGTAGGTTTCCCTAGGTGGCGTCTGAGCTACAGGCCAAAATCTACAGGTAGGGACTTTGCAAGAAACACCTCTGTTTTCTTCTAAAAAATTGGATGTGTCCACGTTGCGCTTTGGGGCGTTTCCTGTCGCGGGCGCTAGGCCTACCCACACAAGTGAGGTATCATTTTTATCTGGAGACGTGGGGGAATGCTGGGTGGAAGGAAATTTGTGGCTCCTCTCAGATTCCAGAACTCTCTGCCACAGAAATGTGAGGAACATGTGTTTTTTTGCCAAATTTTGAGGTTTGCAAAGGATTCTGGGTAACAGAACCTGGTCCGAGCCACACAAGTCACCCCATCTTGGATTCCCCTAGGTCTCTATTGTTCAGAAATGCACAGGTTTGGTAGGTTTCCCTAGGTGGCGGCTGAGCTACAGGCCAAAACCTACAGGTAGGCACTTTGGAAAAAACACCTCTGTTTTCTTTCAAACATTTGGAGGTGTCCACGTTGCGCTTTGGGGCGTCTTCTGTTGCGGGCGCTAAGCCTACCTACACAAGTGAGGTATAATTTTTATCGAGAGACGTGGGGGAACGCTGGGTGGAAGGAAATTTGTGGCTCCTCTCAGATTCCAGAACTTTCTGCCACAGAAATGTGAGGAACATGTGTTTTTTTAGCCAAATTTTGAGGTTTGCAAAGGATTCTGGGTAACAGAACCTGGTCCGAGCCACACAAGTCTCCCCGTCTTGGATTCCTCTAGGTCTCTAGTTTTCAGAAATGCACAGGTTTGGTAGGTTTCCCTAGGTGGCGGCTGAGCTACAGGCCAAAATCTACAGGTAGGCACTTTGCAAAAAACACCTCTGTTTTCTTCTAAAAAATTGGATGTGTCCACGTTGCGCTTTGGGGCGTTTCCTGTCGCGGGCGCTAGGCCTACCCACGCAAGTGAGGTATTATTTTTATCTGGAGACGTGGGGGAACGCTGGGTGGAAGGAAATTTGTGGCTCCTTTCAGATTCCAGAACTTTCTGCCACAGAAATGTGAGGAACATGTGTTTTTTTAGCCAAATTTTGAGGTTTGCAAAGGATTCTGGGTAACAGAACCTGGTCCGAGCCACACAAGTGACCCCATCCTGGATTCCCCTAGGTCTCTAGTTTTCAGAAATGCACAGGTTTGGTAGGTTTCCCTGGTTGGCGGCTGAGCTACAGGCCAAAATCTACAGGTTGGCACTTTGCAAAAAACACCTCTGTTTTCTTTAAAAAATGTTGATGTGTCCACGTTGCGCTTTGGTGCGTTTCCTGTCACCGGCGCTAGGCCTACCCACACAAGTGAAGTATCATTTTTATCGGGAGATGTGGGGGAACACTGGGTGAAAGGAAATTTGTGGCTCCTCTCAGATTCCAGAACTTTCTGCCACAGAAATGTGAGGAACATGTGTTTTTTTTCCAAATTTTGAGGTTTGCAAAGGATTCTGGGTAACAGAACCTGGTCCGAGCCACACAAGTGACCCCATCTTGGATTCCCCTAGGTCTCTAGTTTTCAGAAATGCACAGGTTTGGTAGGTTTCCCTGGGTGGCGGCTGAGCTACAGGCCAAAATCTACAGGTTGGCACTTTGCAAAAAACACCTCTATTTTCTTTCAAAAAATTGGATGTGTCCACGTTGCGCTTTGGGGTGTTTCCTGTCGCGGGCGCTAGGCCTACCCACACAAATGAGGTATCATTTTTATCTGGAGACGTGCGGGAACGCTGGGTGGAAGGAAATTTGTGGCTCCTCTCAGATTCCAGAACTTTCTGCCACAGAAATGTGAGGAACATGTGTTTTTTTAGCCAAATTTTGAGGTTTGCAAAGGATTCTGGGTAACAGAACCTGGTCCGAGCCACACAAGTCACCCCATCTTGGATACCCCTAGGTCTCTAGTTTTCATAAATGCACCGGTTTTGTAGGTTTCCGTAGGTGCCAGCTGAGCTACAGGCCAAAATCTACCGGTAGGCACTTTGCAAAAAACACCTCTGTTTTCTTTCAAAAATTTGGATGTGTCCACGTTGCGCTTTGGGGCGTTTCCTGTCGCGGGCACTAGGCCTACCCACACAAGTGAGGTATAATTTTTATCGGGAGACGTGGGGGAACGCTGGGTGGAAGGAAATTTGTGGCTCCTCTCAGATTCCAGAACTTTCTGCCACAGAAATGTGAGGAACATGTGTTTTTTTAGCCAAATTTTGAGGTTTGCAAAGGATTCTGGGTAACAGAACCTGGTCCGAGCCACACAAGTGACCCTATCTTGGATTCCCCTAGGTCTCTAGTTTTCAGAAATGCACAGGTTTGGTAGGTTTCCCTAGGTGGCGGCTGAGCTACAGGCCAAAACCTACAGGTAGGCACTTTGCAAAAAACACCTCTGTTTTCTTTAAAAAATTTGGAGGTGTCCACGTTGCGCTTTGGGGCGTCTTCTGTCGCGGGCGCTAAGCCTACCTACACAAGGGAGGTATCATTTTTATCGAGAGACGTGGGGGAACGCTGGGTGGAAGGAAATTTGTGGCTCCTCTCAGATTCCAGAACTTTCTGCCACAGAAATGTGAGGAACATGTGTTTTTTTAGCCAAATTTTGAGGTTTGCAAAGGATTCTGGGTAACAGAACCTGGTCCGAGCCACACAAGTCACCCCATCTTGGATTCCTCTAGGTCTCTAGTTTTCAGAAATGCACAGGTTTGGTAGGTTTCCCTAGGTGGCGGCTGAGCTACAGGCCAAAATCTACAGGTAGGCACTTTGCAAAAAACACCTGTTTTCTTCTAAAAAATTGGATGTGTCCACGTTGCGCTTTGGGGCGTTTCCTGTCGTGGGCGCTAGGCCTACCCACACAAGTGAGGTATCATTTTTATCTGGAGATGTGGGGGAACGCTGGGTGGAAGGAAATTTGTGGCTCCTGTCAGATTCCAGAACTTTCTGCCAAAGAAATGTGAGGAACATGTGTTTTTTTAGCCAAATTTTGAGGTTTGCAAAGGATTCTGGGTAACAGAACCTGGTCCGAGCCACACAAGTCACCCCATCTTGGATTCCCCTAGGTCTCTAGTTTTCAGAAATGCACAGGTTTGGTAGGTTTCCCTGGGTGGCGGCTGAGTTACAGGCCAAAATCTACAGGTTGGCACTTTGCAAAAAACACCTCTGTTTTCTTTAAAAAATGTTGATGTGTCCACGTTGCGCTTTGGTGCGTTTCCTGTCACGGGCGCTAGGCCTACCCACCCAAGTGAGGTATCATTTTTATCGGGAGATGTGGGGGAACACTGGGTGGAAAGAAATTTGTGGCTCCTCTCAGATTCCAGAACTTTCTGCCACAGAAATGTGAGGAACATGTGTTTTTTTAGCCAAATTTTGAGGTTTGCAAAGGATTCTGGGTAACAGAACCTGGTCCGAGCCACAAAAGTCACCCCATCTTGGATTCCCCTAGGTCTCTTTTTCAGAAATGCACAGGTTTGGTAGGTTTCCCTAGGTGCCGGCTGAGCTACAGGCCAAAATCTACAGGTAGGCACTTTGCAAAAAACACCTCTGTTTTCTTTCAAAAATTTGGATGTGTCCACGTTGCGCTTTGGGGCGTTTCCTGTCGCGGGCACTAGGCCTACCCACACAAATGAGGTATCATTTTTATCTGGAGACGTGGGGGAACGCTGGGTGGAAGGAAATTTGTGGCTCCTCTCAGATTCCAGAACTTTCTGCCACAGAAATGTGAGGAACATGTGTTTTTTTAGCCAAATTTTGAGGTTTGCAAAAGATTCTGGGTAACAGAACCTGGTCCGAGCCACACAAGTCACCCCATCTTGGATTCCCCTAGGTCTCTAGTTTTCATAAATGCACCGGTTTTGTAGGTTTCTGTAGGTGCCAGCTGAGCTACAGGCCAAAATCTACCGGTAGGCACTTTGCAAAAAAACCCTCTGTTTTCTTTCAAAAATTTGGATGTGTCCACGTTGCGCTTTGGGGCGTTTCCTGTCGCGGGCGCTAGGCCTACCCACACAAGTGAGGTATCATTTTTATCGGGAGACGTGGGGGAACGCTGGGTGGAAGGACATTTGTGGCTCCTCTCAGATTCCAGAACTTTCTGCCACAGAAATGTGAGGAACATGTGTTTTTTTAGCCAAATTTTGAGGTTTGCAAAGGATTCTGGGTAACAGAACCTGGTCCGAGCCACACAAGTCACCCCATCTTGGAATCCCCTAGGTCTCTAGTTTTCATAAATGCACCGGTTTTGTAGGTTTCCATAGGTGCCAGCTGAGCTACAGGCCAAAATCTACAGGTAGGCACTTTGCAAAAAACACCTCTGTTTTCTTTCAAAAATTTGGATATGTCCACGTTGCGCTTTGGGGCGTTTCCTGTCGCGGGCGCTAGGACTACCCACACAAGTGAGGTATCATTTTTATCGGGAGACGTGGGGGAACGCTGGGTGGAAGGAAATTTGTGGCTCCTCTCAGATTCCAGAACTTTCTGCCACAGAAATGTGAGGAACATGTGTTTTTTTAGCCAAATTTTGATGTTTGCAAAGGATTCTGGGTAACAGAACCTGGTCCGAGCCACAAAAGTCACCCCATCTTGGATTCCCCTAGGTCTCTTTTTCAGAAATGCACAGGTTTGGTAGGTTTCCCTAGGTGCCGGCTGAGCTACAGGCCAAAATCTACAGGTAGGCACTTTGCAAAAAACACCTCTGTTTTCTTTCAAAAATTTGGATGTGTCCACGTTGCGCTTTGGGGCGTTTCCTGTCGCGGGCGCTAGGCCTACCCACACAAGTGAGGTATCATTTTTATCGGGAGACGTGGGGGAACACTGGGTGGAAGGAAATTTGTGGCTCCTCTCAGATTCCAGAACTTTCTGCCACAGAAATGTGAGGAACATGTGTTTTTTTAGCCAAATTTTGAGGTTTGCAAAGGATTCTGGGTAACAGAACCTGGTCCGAGCCACACAAGTCACCCCATCTTGGATTCCCCTAGGTCTCTATTGTTCAGAAATGCACAGGTTTGGTAGGTTTCCCTAGGTGGCGGCTGAGCTACAGGCCAAAACCTACAGGTAGGCACTTTGGAAAAAACACCTCTGTTTTCTTTCAAACATTTGGAGGTGTCCACGTTGCGCTTTGGGGCGTCTTCTGTTGCGGGCGCTACGCCTACCTACACAAGTGAGGTATAATTGTTATCGAGAGACGTGGGGGAACGCTGGGTGGAAGGAAATTTGTGGCTCCTCTCAGATTCCAGAACTTTCTGCCACAGAAATGTGAGGAACATGTGTTTTTTTAGCCAAATTTTGAGGTTTGCAAAGGATTCTGGGTAACAGAACCTGGTCCGAGCCACACAAGTCTCCCCATCTTGGATTCCTCTAGGTCTCTAGTTTTCAGAAATGCACAGGTTTGGTAGGTTTCCCTAGGTGGCGGCTGAGCTACAGGCCAAAATCTACAGGTAGGCACTTTGCAAAAAACACCTCTGTTTTCTTCTAAAAAATTGGATGTGTCCATGTTGCGCTTTGGGGCGTTTCCTGTCGCGGGCGCTAGGCCTACCCACGCAAGTGAGGTATTATTTTTATCTGGAGACGTGGGGGAACGCTGGGTGGAAGGAAATTTGTGGCTCCTTTCAGATTCCAGAACTTTCTGCCACAGAAATGTGAGGAACATGTGTTTTTTTAGCCAAATTTTGAGGTTTGCAAAGGATTCTGGGTAACAGAACCTGGTCCGAGCCACACAAGTGACCCCATCTTGGATTCCCCTAGGTCTCTAGTTTTCAGAAATGCACAGGTTTGGTAGGTTTCCCTGGGTGGCGGCTGAGCTACAGGCCAAAATCTACAGGTTGGCACTTTGCAAAAAACACCTCTGTTTTCTTTCAAAAATGTTGATGTGTCCACGTTGCGCTTTGGTGCGTTTCCTGTCACCGGCGCTAGGCCTACCCACACAAGTGAGGTATCATTTTTATCGGGAGATGTGGGGGAACACTGGGTGAAAGGAAATTTGTGGCTCCTCTCAGATTCCAGAACTTTCTGCCACAGAAATGTGAGGAACATGTGTTTTTTTTGCCAAATTTTGAGGTTTGCAAAGGATTCTGGGTAACAGAACCTGGTCCGAGCCACACAAGTCACCCCATCTTGGATTCCCCTAGGTCTCTAGTTTTCAGAAATGCACAGGTTTGGTAGGTTTCCGTGGGTGGCGGCTGAGCTACAGGCCAAAATCTACAGGTTGGCACTTTGCAAAAAACACCTCTGTTTTCTTTAAACAATTTTGATGTGTCCACGTTGCGCTTTGGTGCGTTTCCTGTCGCGGGCGCTAGGCCTACCCACCCAAGTGAGGTATCATTTTTATCGGGAGATGTGGGGGAACACTGGGTGGAAAGAAATTTGTGGCTCCTCTCAGATTCCAGAACTTTCTGCCACAGAAATGTGAGGAACATGTGTTTTTTTAGCCAAATTTTGAGGTTTGCAAAGGATTCTGGGTAACAGAACCTGGTCCGAGCCACAAAAGTCACTCCATCTTGGATTCCCCTAGGTCTCTTTTTCAGAAATGCACAGGTTTGGTAGGTTTCCCTAGGTGCCGGCTGAGCTACAGGCCAAAATCTACAGGTAGGCACTTTGCAAAAAACACCTCTGTTTTCTTTCAAAAATTTGGATGTGTCCACGTTGCGCTTTGGGGCGTTTCCTGTCGCGGGCGCTAGGCCTACCCACACAAATGAGGTATCATTTTTATCTGGAGACGTGGGGGAACGCTGGGTGGAAGGAAATTTGTGGCTCCTCTCAGATTCCAGAACTTTCTGCCACAGAAATGTGAGGAACATGTGTTTTTTTAGCCAAATTTTGAGGTTTGCAAAGGATTCTGGGTAACAGAACCTGGTCCGAGCCACACAAGTCACCCCATCTTGGATTCCCCTAGGTCTCTAGTTTTCATAAATGCACCGGTTTTGTAGGTTTCTGTAGGTGCCAGCTGAGCTACAGGCCAAAATCTACCGGTAGGCACTTTGCAAAAAACCCCTCTGTTTTCTTTCAAAAATGTGGATGTGTCCACGTTGCGCTTTGGGGCGTTTCCTGTCGCGGGCGCTAGGCCTACCCACACAAGTGAGGTATCATTTTTATCGGGAGACGTGGGGGAACGCTGGGTGGAAGGACATTTGTGGCTCCTCTCAGATTCCAGAACTTTCTGCCACAGAAATGTGAGGAACATGTGTTTTTTTAGCCAAATTTTGAGGTTTGCAAAGGATTCTGGGTAACAGAACCTGGTCCGAGCCACACAAGTCACCCCATCTTGGATTCCCCTAGGTCTCTAGTTTTCATAAATGCACCGGTTTTGTAGGTTTCCATAGGTGCCAGCTGAGCTACAGGCCAAAATCTACAGGTAGGCACTTTGCAAAAAACACCTCTGTTTTCTTTCAAAAATTTGGATGTGTCCACGTTGCGCTTTGGGGCGTTTCCTGTCACGGGCGCTAGGACTACCCACACAAGTGAGGTATCATTTTTATCGGGAGACGTGGGGGAACGCTGGGTGGAAGGAAATTTGTGGCTCCTCTCAGATTCCAGAACTTTCTGCCACAGAAATGTGACGAACATGTGTTTTTTTAGCCAAATTTTGAGGTTTGCAAAGGATTCTGGGTAACAGAACCTGGTCCGAGCCACAAAAGTCACCCCATCTTGGATTCCCCTAGGTCTCTTTTTCAGAAATGCTCAGGTTTGGTAGGTTTCCCTAGGTGCCGGCTGAGCTACAGGCCAAAATCTACAGGTAGGCACTTTGCAAAAAACACCTCTGTTTTCTTTCAAAAATTTGGATGTGTCCACGTTGCGCTTTGGGGCGTTTCCTGTCGCGGGCGCTAGGCCTACCCACACAAGTGAGGTATCATTTTTATCGGGAGACGTGGGGGAACACTGGGTGGAAGGAAATTTGTGGCTCCTCTCAGATTCCAGAACTTTCTGCCACAGAAATGTGAGGAACATGTGTTTTTTTAACCAAATTTTGAGGTTTGCAAAGGATTCTGGGTAACAGAACCTGGTCCGAGCCACACAAGTCACCCCATCTTGGATTCCCCTAGGTCTCTATTGTTCAGAAATGCACAGGTTTGGTAGGTTTCCCTAGGTGGCGGCTGAGCTACAGGCCAAAACCTACAGGTAGGCACTTTGGAAAAAACACCTCTGTTTTCTTTCAAACATTTGGAGGTGTCCACGTTGCGCTTTGGGGCGTCTTCTGTTGCGGGCGCTACGCCTACCTACACAAGTGAGGTATAATTGTTATCGAGAGACGTGGGGGAACGCTGGGTGGAAGGAAATTTGTGGCTCCTCTCAGATTCCAGAACTTTCTGCCACAGAAATGTGAGGAACATGTGTTTTTTTAGCCAAATTTTGAGGTTTGCAAAGGATTCTGGGTAACAGAACCTGGTCCGACCAACACAAGTCTCCCCATCTTGGATTCCTCTAGGTCTCTAGTTTTCAGAAATGCACAGGTTTGGTATGTTTCCCTAGGTGGCGGCTGAGCTACAGGCCAAAATCTACAGGTAGGCACTTTGCAAAAAACACCTCTGTTTTCTCCTAAAAAATTGGATGTGTCCACGTTGCGCTTTGGGGCGTTTCCTGTCGCGGGCGCTAGGCCTACCCACGCAAGTGAGGTATTATTTTTATCTGGAGACGTGGGGGAACGCTGGGTGGAAGGAAATTTGTGGCTCCTTTCAGATTCCAGAACTTTCTGCCACAGAAATGTGAGGAACATGTGTTTTTTTAGCCAAATTTTGAGGTTTGCAAAGGATTCTGGGTAACAGAACCTGGTCCGAGCCACACAAGTGACCCCATCTTCGATTCCCCTAGGTCTCTAGTTTTCAGAAATGCACAGGTTTGGTAGGTTTCCCTGGGTGGCGGCTGAGCTACAGGCCAAAATCTACAGGTTGGCACTTTGCAAAAAACACCTCTGTTTTCTTTCAAAAATGTTGATGTGTCCACGTTGCGCTTTGGTGCGTTTCCTGTCACCGGCGCTAGGCCTACCCACACAAGTGAGGTATCATTTTTATCGGGAGATGTGGGGGAACACTGGGTGAAAGGAAATTTGTGGCTCCTCTCAGATTCCAGAACTTTCTGCCACAGAAATGTGAGGAACATGTGTTTTTTTTGCCAAATTTTTAGGTTTGCAAAGGATTCTGGGTAACAGAACCTGGTCCGAGCCACACAAGTCACCCCCTCTTGGATTCCCCTAGGTCTCTAGTTTTCAGAAATGCACAGGTTTGGTAGGTTTCCGTGGGTGGCGGCTGAGCTACAGGCCAAAATCTACAGGTTGGCACTTTGCAAAAAACACCTCTGTTTTCTTTAAAAAATTTTGATGTGTCCACGTTGCGCTTTGGTGCGTTTCCTGTCGCGGGCGCTAGGCCTACCCACCCAAGTGAGGTATCATTTTTATCGGGAGATGTGGGGGAACACTGGGTGGAAAGAAATTTGTGGCTCCTCTCAGATTCCAGAACTTTCTGCCACAGAAATGTGAGGAACATGTGTTTTTTTAGCCAAATTTTGAGGTTTGCAAAGGATTCTGGGTAACAGAACCTGGTCCGAGCCACAAAAGTCACCCCATCTTGGATATCCCCTAGGTCTCTTTTTCAGAAATGCACAGGTTTGGTAGGTTTCCCTAGGTGCCGGCTGAGCTACAGGCCAAAATCTACAGGTAGGCACTTTGCAAAAAACACCTCTGTTTTCTTTCAAAAATTTGGATGTGTCCACATTGCGCTTTGGGGCGTTTCCTGTCGCGGGCGCTAGGCCCACCCACACAAATGAGGTATCATTTTTATCTGGAGACGTGGGGGAACGCTGGGTGGAAGGAAATTTGTGGCTCCTTTCAGATTCCAGAACTTTCTGCCACAGAAATGTGAGGAACATGTTTTTTTTTAGCCAAATTTTGAGGTTTGCAAAGGATTCTGGGTAACAGAACCTGGTCCGAGCCACACAAGTCACCCCATCTTGGATTCCCCTAGGTCTCTAGTTTTCATAAATGCACCGGTTTTGTAGGTTTCTGTAGGTGCCAGCTGAGCTACAGGCCAAAATCTACCGGTAGGCACTTTGCAAAAAACCCCTCTGTTTTCTTTCAAAAATTTGGATGTGTCCACGTTGCGCTTTGGGGCGTTTCCTGTCGCGGGCGCTAGGCCTACCCACACAAGTGAGGTATCATTTTTATCGGGAGACGTGGGGGAACGCTGGGTGGAAGGACATTTGTGGCTCCTCTCAGATTCCAGAACTTTCTGCCACAGAAATGTGAGGAACATGTGTTTTTTTAGCCAAATTTTGAGGTTTGCAAAGGATTCTGGGTAACAGAACCTGGTCCGAGCCACACAAGTCACCCCATCTTGGATTCCCCTAGGTCTCTAGTTTTCATAAATGCACCGGTTTTGTAGGTTTCCATAGGTGCCAGCTGAGCTACAGGCCAAAATCTACAGGTAGGCACTTTGCAACAAACAACTCTGTTTTCTTTCAAAAATTTGGATGTGTCCACGTTGCGCTTTGGGGCGTTTCCTGTCGCGGGCGCTAGGACTACCCACACAAGTGAGGTATCATTTTTATCGGGAGACGTGGGGGAACGCTGGGTGGAAGGAAATTTGTGGCTCCTCTCAGATTCCAGAACTTTCTGCCACAGAAATGTGAGGAACATGTGTTTTTTTAACCAAATTTTGAGGTTTGCAAAGGATTCTGGGTAACAGAACCTGGTCCGAGCCACACAAGTCACCCCATCTTGGATTCCCCTAGGTCTCTATTGTTCAGAAATGCACAGGTTTGGTAGGTTTCCCTAGGTGGCGGCTGAGCTACAGGCCAAAACCTACAGGTAGGCACTTTGGAAAAAACACCTCTGTTTTCTTTCAAACATTTGGAGGTGTCCACGTTGCGCTTTGGGGCGTCTTCTGTTGCGGGCGCTAAGCCTACCTACACAAGTGAGGTATAATTGTTATCGAGAGACGTGGGGGAACGCTGGGTGGAAGGAAATTTGTGGCTCCTCTCAGATTCCAGAACTTTCTGCCACAGAAATGTGAGGAACATGTGTTTTTTTAGCCAAATTTTGAGGTTTGCAAAGGATTCTGGGTAACAGAACCTGGTCCGAGCCACACAAGTCTCCCCATCTTGGATTCCTCTAGGTCTTTAGTTTTCAGAAATGCACAGGTTTGGTAGGTTTCCCTAGGTGGCGGCTGAGCTACAGGCCAAAATCTACAGGTAGGCACTTTGCAAAAAACACCTCTGTTTTCATCTAAAAAATTGGATGTGTCCACGTTGCGCTTTGGGGCGTTTCCTGTCGCGGGCGCTAGGCCTACCCACGCAAGTGAGGTATTATTTTTATCTGAAAACGTGGGGGAACGCTGGGTGGAAGGAAATTTGTGGCTCCTTTCAGATTCCAGAACTTTCTGCCACAGAAATGTGAGGAACATGTGTTTTTTTAGCCAAATTTTGAGGTTTGCAAAGGATTCTGGGTAACAGAACCTGGTCCGAGCCACACAAGTGACCCCATCTTCGATTCCCCTAGGTCTCTAGTTTTCAGAAATGCACAGGTTTGGTAGGTTTCCCTGGGTGGCGGCTGAGCTACAGGCCAAAATCTACAGGTTGGCACTTTGCAAAAAACACCTCTGTTTTCTTTCAAAAATGTTGATGTGTCCACGTTGCGCTTTGGTGCGTTTCCTGTCACCGGCGCTAGGCCTACCCACACAAGTGAGGTATCATTTTTATCGGGAGATGTGGGGGAACACTGGGTAAAAGGAAATTTGTGGCTCCTCTCAGATTCCAGAACTTTCTGCCACAGAAATGTGAGGAACATGTGTTTTTTTTTGCCAAATTTTTAGGTTTGCAAAGGATTCTGGGTAACAGAACCTGGTCCGAGCCACACAAGTCACCCCCTCTTGGATTCCCCTAGGTCTCTAGTTTTCAGAAATGCACAGGTTTGGTAGGTTTCCGTGGGTGGCGGCTGAGCTACAGGCCAAAATCTACAGGTTGGCACTTTGCAAAAAACACCTCTGTTTTCTTTAAAACATTTTGATGTGTCCACGTTGCGCTTTGGTGCGTTTCCTGTCGCGGGCGCTAGGCCTACCCACCCAAGTGAGGTATCATTTTTATCGGGAGATGTGGGGGAACACTGGGTGGAAAGAAATTTGTGGCTCCTCTCAGATTCCAGAACTTTCTGCCACAGAAATGTGAGGAACATGTGTTTTTTTAGCCAAATTTTGAGGTTTGCAAAGGATTCTGGGTAACAGAACCTGGTCCGAGCCACAAAAGTCACCCCATCTTGGTTTCCCCTAGGTCTCTTTTTCAGAAATGCACAGGTTTGGTAGGTTTCCCTAGGTGCCGGCTGAGCTACAGGCCAAAATCTACAGGTAGGCACTTTGCAAAAAACACCTCTGTTTTCTTTCAAAAATTTGGATGTGTCCACATTGCGCTTTGGGGCGTTTCCTGTCGCGGGCGCTAGGCCCACCCACACAAATGAGGTATCATTTTTATCTGGAGACGTGGGGGAACGCTGGGTGGAAGGAAATTTGTGGCTCCTTTCAGATTCCAGAACTTTCTGCCACAGAAATGTGAGGAACATGTTTTTTTTTAAGCCAAATTTTGAGGTTTGCAAAGGATTCTGGGTAACAGAACCTGGTCCGAGCCACACAAGTCACCCCATCTTGGATTCCCCTAGGTCTCTAGTTTTCATAAATGCACCGGTTTTGTAGGTTTCTGTAGGTGCCAGCTGAGCTACAGGCCAAAATCTACCGGTAGGCACTTTGCAAAAAACCCCTCTGTTTTCTTTCAAAAATTTGGATGTGTCCACGTTGCGCTTTGGGGCGTTTCCTGTCGCGGGCGCTAGGACTACCCACACAAGTGAGGTATCATTTTTATCGGGAGACGTGGGGGAACGCTGGGTGGAAGGAAATTTGTGGCTCCTCTCAGATTCCAGAACTTTCTGCCACAGAAATGTGAGGAACATGTGTTTTTTTAACCAAATTTTGAGGTTTGCAAAGGATTCTGGGTAACAGAACCTGGTCCGAGCCACACAAGTCACCCCATCTTGGATTCCCCTAGGTCTCTATTGTTCAGAAATGCACAGGTTTGGTAGGTTTCCCTAGGTGGCGGCTGAGCTACAGGCCAAAACCTACAGGTAGGCACTTTGGAAAAAACACCTCTGTTTTCTTTCAAACATTTGGAGGTGTCCACGTTGCGCTTTGGGGCGTCTTCTGTTGCGGGCGCTAAGCCTACCTACACAAGTGAGGTATAATTGTTATCGAGAGACGTGGGGGAACGCTGGGTGGAAGGAAATTTGTGGCTCCTCTCAGATTCCAGAACTTTCTGCCACAGAAATGTGAGGAACATGTGTTTTTTTAGCCAAATTTTGAGGTTTGAAAAGGATTCTGGGTAACAGAACCTAGTCCGAGCCACACAAGTCTCCCCATCTTGGATTCCTCTAGGTCTTTAGTTTTCAGAAATGCACAGGTTTGGTAGGTTTCCCTAGGTGGCGGCTGAGCTACAGGCCAAAATCTACAGGTAGGCACTTTGCAAAAAACACCTCTGTTTTCTTCTAAAAAATTGGATGTGTCCACGTTGCGCTTTGGGGCGTTTCCTGTCGCGGGCGCTAGGCCTACCCACGCAAGTGAGGTATTATTTTTATCTGAAAACGTGAGGGAACGCTGGGTGGAAGGAAATTTGTGGCTCCTTTCAGATTCCAGAACTTTCTGCCACAGAAATGTGAGGAACATGTGTTTTTTTAGCCAAATTTTGAGGTTTGCAAAGGATTCTGGGTAACAGAACCTGGTCCGAGCCACACAAGTGACCCCATCTTGGATTCCCCTAGGTCTCTAGTTTTCAGAAATGCACAGGTTTGGTAGGTTTCCCTGGGTGGCGGCTGAGCTACAGGCCAAAATCTACAGGTTGGCACTTTGCAAAAAACACCTCTGTTTTCTTTCAAAAATGTTGATGTGTCCACGTTGCGCTTTGGTGCGTTTCCTGTCACCGGCGCTAGGCCTACCCACACAAGTGAGGTATCATTTTTATCGGGAGATGTGGGGGAACACTGGGTGAAAGGAAATTTGTGGCTCCTCTCAGATTCCAGAACTTTCTGCCACAGAAATGTGAGGAACATGTGTTTTTTTTGCCAAATTTTGAGGTTTGCAAAGGATTCTGGGTAACAGAACCTGGTCCGAGCCACACAAGTCACCCCATCTTGGATTCCCCTAGGTCTCTAGTTTTCAGAAATGCACAGGTTTGGTAGGTTTCCCTGGGTGGCGGCTGAGCTACAGGCCAAAATCTACAGGTTGGCACTTTGCAAAAAACACCTCTGTTTTCTTTAAAAAATTTTGATGTGTCCACGTTGCGCTTTGGTGCGTTTCCTGTCGTGGGCGCTAGGCCTACCCACCCAAGTGAGGTATCATTTTTATCGGGAGATGTGGGGGAACACTGGGTGGAAAGAAATTTGTGGCTCCTCTCAGATTCCAGAACTTTCTGCCACAGAAATGTGAGGAACATGTGTTTTTTTAGCCAAATTTTGAGGTTTGCAAAGGATTCTGGGTAACAGAACCTGGTCCGAGCCACAAAAGTCACCCCATCTTGGATTCCCCTAGGTCTCTTTTTCAGAAATGCACAGGTTTGGTAGGTTTCCCTAGGTGCCGGCTGAGCTACAGGCCAAAATCTACAGGTAGGCACTTTGCAAAAAACACCTCTGTTTTCTTTCAAAAATTTGGATGTGTCCACGTTGCGCTTTGGGGCGTTTCCTGTCGCGGGCGCTAGGCCTACCCACACAAATGAGGTATCATTTTTATCTGGAGACGTGGGGGAACGCTGGGTGGAAGGAAATTTGTGGCTCCTCTCAGATTCCAGAACTTTCTGCCACAGAAATGTGAGGAACATGTGTTTTTTTAGCCAAATTTTGAGGTTTGCAAAGGATTCTGGGTAACAGAACCTGGTCCGACCAACACAAGTCTCCCCATCTTGGATTCCTCTAGGTCTCTAGTTTTCAGAAATGCACAGGTTTGGTATGTTTCCCTAGGTGGCGGCTGAGCTACAGGCCAAAATCTACAGGTAGGCACTTTGCAAAAAACACCTCTGTTTTCTCCTAAAAAATTGGATGTGTCCACGTTGCGCTTTGGGGCGTTTCCTGTCGCGGGCGCTAGGCCTACCCACGCAAGTGAGGTATTATTTTTATCTGGAGACGTGGGGGAACGCTGGGTGGAAGGAAATTTGTGGCTCCTTTCAGATTCCAGAACTTTCTGCCACAGAAATGTGAGGAACATGTGTTTTTTTAGCCAAATTTTGAGGTTTGCAAAGGATTCTGGGTAACAGAACCTGGTCCGAGCCACACAAGTGACCCCATCTTCGATTCCCCTAGGTCTCTAGTTTTCAGAAATGCACAGGTTTGGTAGGTTTCCCTGGGTGGCGGCTGAGCTACAGGCCAAAATCTACAGGTTGGCACTTTGCAAAAAACACCTCTGTTTTCTTTCAAAAATGTTGATGTGTCCACGTTGCGCTTTGGTGCGTTTCCTGTCACCGGCGCTAGGCCTACCCACACAAGTGAGGTATCATTTTTATCGGGAGATGTGGGGGAACACTGGGTGAAAGGAAATTTGTGGCTCCTCTCAGATTCCAGAACTTTCTGCCACAGAAATGTGAGGAACATGTGTTTTTTTTGCCAAATTTTTAGGTTTGCAAAGGATTCTGGGTAACAGAACCTGGTCCGAGCCACACAAGTCACCCCCTCTTGGATTCCCCTAGGTCTCTAGTTTTCAGAAATGCACAGGTTTGGTAGGTTTCCGTGGGTGGCGGCTGAGCTACAGGCCAAAATCTACAGGTTGGCACTTTGCAAAAAACACCTCTGTTTTCTTTAAAAAATGTTGATGTGTCCACGTTGCGCTTTGGTGCGTTTCCTGTCGCGGGCGCTAGGCCTACCCACCCAAGTGAGGTATCATTTTTATCGGGAGATGTGGGGGAACACTGGGTGGAAAGAAATTTGTGGCTCCTCTCAGATTCCAGAACTTTCTGCCACAGAAATGTGAGGAACATGTGTTTTTTTAGCCAAATTTTGAGGTTTGCAAAGGATTCTGGGTAACAGAACCTGGTCCGAGCCACAAAAGTCACCCCATCTTGGATATCCCCTAGGTCTCTTTTTCAGAAATGCACAGGTTTGGTAGGTTTCCCTAGGTGCCGGCTGAGCTACAGGCCAAAATCTACAGGTAGGCACTTTGCAAAAAACACCTCTGTTTTCTTTCAAAAATTTGGATGTGTCCACATTGCGCTTTGGGGCGTTTCCTGTCGCGGGCGCTAGGCCCACCCACACAAATGAGGTATCATTTTTATCTGGAGACGTGGGGGAACGCTGGGTGGAAGGAAATTTGTGGCTCCTTTCAGATTCCAGAACTTTCTGCCACAGAAATGTGAGGAACATGTTTTTTTTTAGCCAAATTTTGAGGTTTGCAAAGGATTCTGGGTAACAGAACCTGGTCCGAGCCACACAAGTCACCCCATCTTGGATTCCCCTAGGTCTCTAGTTTTCATAAATGCACCGGTTTTGTAGGTTTCTGTAGGTGCCAGCTGAGCTACAGGCCAAAATCTACCGGTAGGCACTTTGCAAAAATCCCCTCTGTTTTCTTTCAAAAATTTGGATGTGTCCACGTTGCGCTTTGGGGCGTTTCCTGTCGCGGGCGCTAGGCCTACCCACACAAGTGAGGTATCATTTTTATCGGGAGACGTGGGGGAACGCTGGGTGGAAGGACATTTGTGGCTCCTCTCAGATTCCAGAACTTTCTGCCACAGAAATGTGAGGAACATGTGTTTTTTTAGCCAAATTTTGAGGTTTGCAAAGGATTCTGGGTAACAGAACCTGGTCCGAGCCACACAAGTCACCCCATCTTGGATTCCCCTAGGTCTCTAGTTTTCATAAATGCACCTGTTTTGTAGGTTTCCATAGGTGCCAGCTGAGCTACAGGCCAAAATCTACAGGTAGGCACTTTGCAACAAACACCTCTGTTTTCTTTCAAAAATTTGAATGTGTCCACGTTGCGCTTTGGGGCGTTTCCTGTCGCGGGCGCTAGGACTACCCACACAAGTGAGGTATCATTTTTATCGGGAGACGTGGGGGAACGCTGGGTGGAAGGAAATTTGTGGCTCCTCTCAGATTCCAGAACTTTCTGCCACAGAAATGTGAGGAACATGTGTTTTTTTAACCAAATTTTGAGGTTTGCAAAGGATTCTGGGTAACAGAACCTGGTCCGAGCCACACAAGTCACCCCATCTTGGATTCCCCTAGGTCTCTATTGTTCAGAAATGCACAGGTTTGGTAGGTTTCCCTAGGTGGCGGCTGAGCTACAGGCCAAAACCTACAGGTAGGCACTTTGGAAAAAACACCTCTGTTTTCTTTCAAACATTTGGAGGTGTCCACGTTGCGCTTTGGGGCGTCTTCTGTTGCGGGCGCTAAGCCTACCTACACAAGTGAGGTATAATTGTTATCGAGAGACGTGGGGGAACGCTGGGTGGAAGGAAATTTGTGGCTCCTCTCAGATTCCAGAACTTTCTGCCACAGAAATGTGAGGAACATGTGTTTTTTTAGCCAAATTTTGAGGTTTGCAAAGGATTCTGGGTAACAGAACCTGGTCCGAGCCACACAAGTCTCCCCATCTTAGATTCCTCTAGGTCTTTAGTTTTCAGAAATGCACAGGTTTGGTAGGTTTCCCTAGGTGGCGGCTGAGCTACAGGCCAAAATCTACAGGTAGGCACTTTGCAAAAAACACCTCTGTTTTCTTCTAAAAAATTGGATGTGTCCACGTTGCGCTTTGGGGCGTTTCCTGTCGCGGGCGCTAGGCCTACCCACGCAAGTGAGGTATTATTTTTATCTGAAAACGTGGGGGAACGCTGGGTGGAAGGAAATTTGTGGCTCCTTTCAGATTCCAGAACTTTCTGCCACAGAAATGTGAGGAACATGTGTTTTTTTAGCCAAATTTTGAGGTTTGCAAAGGATTCTGGGTAACAGAACCTGGTCCGAGCCACACAAGTGACCCCATCTTCGATTCCCCTAGGTCTCTAGTTTTCAGAAATGCACAGGTTTGGTAGGTTTCCCTGGGTGGCGGCTGAGCTACAGGCCAAAATCTACAGGTTGGCACTTTGCAAAAAACACCTCTGTTTTCTTTCAAAAATGTTGATGTGTCCACGTTGCGCTTTGGTGCGTTTCCTGTCACCGGCGCTAGGCCTACCCACACAAGTGAGGTATCATTTTTATCGGGAGATGTGGGGGAACACTGGGTGAAAGGAAATTTGTGGCTCCTCTCAGATTCCAGAACTTTCTGCCACAGAAATGTGAGGAACATGTGTTTTTTTTTGCCAAATTTTTAGGTTTGCAAAGGATTCTGGGTAACAGAACCTGGTCCGAGCCACACAAGTCACCCCCTCTTGGATTCCCCTAGGTCTCTAGTTTTCAGAAATGCACAGGTTTGGTAGGTTTTCGTGGGTGGCGGCTGAGCTACAGGCCAAAATCTACAGGTTGGCACTTTGCAAAAAACAGCTCTGTTTTCTTTAAAAAATTTTGATGTGTCCACGTTGCGCTTTGGTGCGTTTCCTGTCGCGGGCGCTAGGCCTACCCACCCAAGTGAGGTATCATTTTTATCGGGAGATGTGGGGGAACACTGGGTGGAAAGAAATTTGTGGCTCCTCTCAGATTCCAGAACTTTCTGCCACAGAAATGTGAGGAACATGTGTTTTTTTAGCCAAATTTTGAGGTTTGCAAAGGATTCTGGGTAACAGAACCTGGTCCGAGCCACAAAAGTCACCCCATCTTGGTTTCCCCTAGGTCTCTTTTTCAGAAATGCACAGGTTTGGTAGGTTTCCCTAGGTGCCGGCTGAGCTACAGGCCAAAATCTACAGGTAGGCACTTTGCAAAAAACACCTCTGTTTTCTTTCAAAAATTTGGATGTGTCCACATTGCGCTTTGGGGCGTTTCCTGTCGCGGGCGCTAGGCCCACCCACACAAATGAGGTATCATTTTTATCTGGAGACGTGGGGGAACGCTGGGTGGAAGGAAATTTGTGGCTCCTTTCAGATTCCAGAACTTTCTGCCACAGAAATGTGAGGAACATGTTTTTTTTTAAGCCAAATTTTGAGGTTTGCAAAGGATTCTGGGTAACAGAACCTGGTCCGAGCCACACAAGTCACCCCATCTTGGATTCCCCTAGGTCTCTAGTTTTCATAAATGCACCGGTTTTGTAGGTTTCTGTAGGTGCCAGCTGAGCTACAGGCCAAAATCTACCGGTAGGCACTTTGCAAAAAACCCCTCTGTTTTCTTTCAAAAATTTGGATGTGTCCACGTTGCGCTTTGGGGCGTTTCCTGTCGCGGGCGCTAGGCCTACCCACACAAGTGAGGTATCATTTTTATCGGGAGACGTGGGGGAACGCTGGGTGGAAGGACATTTGTGGCTCCTCTCAGATTCCAGAACTTTCTGCCACAGAAATGTGAGGAACATGTGTTTTTTTACCCAAATTTTGAGGTTTGCAAAGGATTCTGGGTAACAGAACCTGGTCCGAGCCTCACAAGTCACCCCATCTTGGATTCCCCTAGGTCTCTAGTTTTCATAAATGCACAGGTTTTGTAGGTTTCCATAGGTGCCAGCTGAGCTACAGGCCAAAATCTACAGGTAGGCACTTTGCAACAAACACCTCTGTTTTCTTTCAAAAATTTGGATGTGTCCACGTTGCGCTTTGGGGCGTTTCCTGTCGCGGGCGCTAGGACTACCCACACAAGTGAGGTATCATTTTTATCGGGAGACGTGGGGGAACGCTGGGTGGAAGGAAATTTGTGGCTCCTCTCAGATTCCAGAACTTTCTGCCACAGAAATGTGAGGAACATGTGTTTTTTTAACCAAATTTTGAGGTTTGCAAAGGATTCTGGGTAACAGAACCTGGTCCGAGCCACACAAGTCACCCCATCTTGGATTCCCCTAGGTCTCTATTGTTCAGAAATGCACAGGTTTGGTAGGTTTCCCTAGGTGGCGGCTGAGCTACAGGCCAAAACCTACAGGTAGGCACTTTGGAAAAAACACCTCTGTTTTCTTTCAAACATTTGGAGGTGTCCACGTTGCGCTTTGGGGCGTCTTCTGTTGCGGGCGCTAAGCCTACCTACACAAGTGAGGTATAATTGTTATCGAGAGACGTGGGGGAACGCTGGGTGGAAGGAAATTTGTGGCTCCTCTCAGATTCCAGAACTTTCTGCCACAGAAATGTGAGGAACATGTGTTTTTTTAGCCAAATTTTGAGGTTTGCAAAGGATTCTGGGTAACAGAACCTAGTCCGAGCCACACAAGTCTCCCCATCTTGGATTCCTCTAGGTCTTTAGTTTTCAGAAATGCACAGGTTTGGTAGGTTTCCCTAGGTGGCGGCTGAGCTACAGGCCAAAATCTACAGGTAGGCACTTTGCAAAAAACACCTCTGTTTTCTTCTAAAAAATTGGATGTGTCCACGTTGCGCTTTGGGGCGTTTCCTGTCGCGGGCGCTAGGCCTACCCACGCAAGTGAGGTATTATTTTTATCTGAAAACGTGGGGGAACGCTGGGTGGAAGGAAATTTGTGGCTCCTTTCAGATTCCAGAACTTTCTGCCACAGAAATGTGAGGAACATGTGTTTTTTTAGCCAAATTTTGAGGTTTGCAAAGGATTCTGGGTAACAGAACCTGGTCCGAGCCACACAAGTGACCCCATCTTGGATTCCCCTAGGTCTCTAGTTTTCAGAAATGCACAGGTTTGGTAGGTTTCCCTGGGTGGCGGCTGAGCTACAGGCCAAAATCTACAGGTTGGCACTTTGCAAAAAACACCTCTGTTTTCTTTCAAAAATGTTGATGTGTCCACGTTGCGCTTTGGTGCGTTTCCTGTCACCGGCGCTAGGCCTACCCACACAAGTGAGGTATCATTTTTATCGGGAGATGTGGGGGAACACTGGGTGAAAGGAAATTTGTGGCTCCTCTCAGATTCCAGAACTTTCTGCCACAGAAATGTGAGGAACATGTGTTTTTTTTGCCAAATTTTGAGGTTTGCAAAGGATTCTGGGTAACAGAACCTGGTCCGAGCCACACAAGTCACCCCATCTTGGATTCCCCTAGGTCTCTAGTTTTCAGAAATGCACAGGTTTGGTAGGTTTCCCTGGGTGGCGGCTGAGCTACAGGCCAAAATCTACAGGTTGGCACTTTGCAAAAAACACCTCTGTTTTCTTTAAAAAATTTTGATGTGTCCACGTTGCGCTTTGGTGCGTTTCCTGTCGTGGGCGCTAGGCCTACCCACCCAAGTGAGGTATCATTTTTATCGGGAGATGTGGGGGAACACTGGGTGGAAAGAAATTTGTGGCTCCTCTCAGATTCCAGAACTTTCTGCCACAGAAATGTGAGGAACATGTGTTTTTTTAGCCAAATTTTGAGGTTTGCAAAGGATTCTGGGTAACAGAACCTGGTCCGAGCCACAAAAGTCACCCCATCTTGGATTCCCCTAGGTCTCTTTTTCAGAAATGCACAGGTTTGGTAGGTTTCCCTAGGTGCCGGCTGAGCTACAGGCCAAAATCTACAGGTAGGCACTTTGCAAAAAACACCTCTGTTTTCTTTCAAAAATTTGGATGTGTCCACGTTGCGCTTTGGGGCGTTTCCTGTCGCGGGCGCTAGGCCTACCCACACAAATGAGGTATCATTTTTATCTGGAGACGTGGGGGAACGCTGGGTGGAAGGAAATTTGTGGCTCCTCTCAGATTCCAGAACTTTCTGCCACAGAAATGTGAGGAACATGTGTTTTTTTAGCCAAATTTTGAGGTTTGCAAAGGATTCTGGGTAACAGAACCTGGTCCGAGCCACACAAGTCACCCCATCTTGGATTCCCCTAGGTCTCTAGTTTTCATAAATGCACCGGTTTTGTAGGTTTCTGTAGGTGCCAGCTGAGCTACAGGCCAAAATCTACCGGTAGGCACTTTGCAAAAAACCCCTCTGTTTTCTTTCAAAAATTTGGATGTGTCCACGTTGCGCTTTGGGGCGTTTCCTGTCGCGGGCGCTAGGCCTACCCACACAAGTGAGGTATCATTTTTATCGGGAGACGTGGGGGAACGCTGGGTGGAAGGACATTTGTGGCTCCTCTCAGATTCCAGAACTTTCTGCCACAGAAATGTGAGGAACATGTGTTTTTTTAGCCAAATTTTGAGGTTTGCAAAGGATTCTGGGTAACAGAACCTGGTCCGAGCCACACAAGTCACCCCATCTTGGATTCCCCTAGGTCTCTAGTTTTCATAAATGCACCGGTTTTGTAGGTTTCCATAGGTGCCAGCTGAGCTACAGGCCAAAATCTACAGGTAGGCACTTTGCAAAAAACACCTCTGTTTTCTTTCAAAAATTTGGATGTGTCCACGTTGCGCTTTGGGGCGTTTCCTGTCGCGGGCGCTAGGACTACCCACACAAGTGAGGTATCATTTTTATCGGGAGACGTGGGGGAACGCTGGGTGGAAGGAAATTTGTGGCTCCTCTCAGATTCCAGAACTTTCTGCCACAGAAATGTGAGGAACATGTGTTTTTTTAGCCAAATTTTGAGGTTTGCAAAGGATTCTGGGTAACAGAACCTGGTCCGAGCCACAAAAGTCACCCCATCTTGGATTCCCCTAGGTCTCTTTTTCAGAAATGCACAGGTTTGGTAGGTTTCCCTAGGTGCCGGCTGAGCTACAGGCCAAAATCTACAGGTAGGCACTTTGCAAAAAACAACTGTTTTCTTTCAAAAATTTGGATGTGTCCACGTTGCGCTTTGGGGCGTTTCCTGTCGCGGGCGCTAGGCCTACCCACACAAGTGAGGTATCATTTTTATCGGGAGACGTGGGGGAACACTGGGTGGAAGGAAATTTGTGGCTCCTCTCAGATTCCAGAACTTTCTGCCACAGAAATGTGAGGAACATGTGTTTTTTTAACCAAATTTTGAGGTTTGCAAAGGATTCTGGGTAACAGAACCTGGTCCGAGCCACACAAGTCACCCCATCTTGGATTCCCCTAGGTCTCTATTGTTCAGAAATGCACAGGTTTGGTAGGTTTCCCTAGGTGGCGGCTGAGCTACAGGCCAAAACCTTCAGGTAGGCACTTTGGAAAAAACACCTGTTTTCTTTCAAACATTTGGAGGTGTCCACGTTGCGCTTTGGGGCGTCTTCTGTTGCGGGCGCTAAGCCTACCTACACAAGTGAGGTATAATTGTTATCGAGAGACGTGGGGGAACGCTGGGTGGAAGGAAATTTGTGGCTCCTCTCAGATTCCAGAACTTTCTGCCACAGAAATGTGAGGAACATGTGTTTTTTTAGCCAAATTTTGAGGTTTGCAAAGGATTCTGGGTAACAGAACCTGGTCCGAGCCACACAAGTCACCCCATCTTGGATTCCCCTAGGTCTCTAGTTTTCAGAAATGCACAGGTTTGGTAGGTTTCCCTGGGTGGCGGCTGAGCTACAGGCCAAAATCTACAGGTTGGCACTCTGCAAAAAACACCTCTGTTTTCTTTAAAAACAATTGATGTGTCCACGTTGCGCTTTGGTGCGTTTCCTGTCGCGGGCGCTAGGCCTACCCACCCAAGTGAGGTATCATTTTTATCGGGAGATGTGGGGGAACACTGGGTGGAAAGAAATTTGTGGCTCCTCTCAGATTCCAGAACTTTCTGCAACAGAAATGTGAGGAACATGTGTTTTTTTTGCCAAATTTTGAGGTTTGCAAAGGATTCTGGGTAACAGAACCTGGTCCGAGCCACACAAGTGACCCCATCTTGGATTCCCCTAGGTCTCTAGTTTTCAGAAATGCACAGGTTTGGTAGGTTTCCCTGGGTGGCGGCTGAGCTACAGGCCAAAATCTACAGGTTGGCACTTTGCAAAAAACACCTGTTTTCTTTCAAAAAATTGGATGTGTCCACGTTGCGCTTTGGGGTGTTCCCTGTCGCGGGCGCTAGGCCTACCCACACAAATGAGGTATCATTTTTATCTGGAGACGTGGGGGAACGCTGGGTGGAAGGAAATTTGTGGCTCCTCTCAGATTCCAGAACTTTCTGCCACAGAAATGTGAGGAACATGTGTTTTTTTAGCCAAATTTTGAGGTTTGCAAAGGATTCTGGGTAACAGAACCTGGTCCGAGCCACACAAGTCACCCCATCTTGGATTCCCCTAGGTCTCTAGTTTTCATAAATGCACCGGTTTTGTAGGTTTCCGTAGGTGCCAGCTGAGCTACAGGCCAAAATCTACCGGTAGGCACTTTGCAAAAAACACCTCTGTTTTCTTTCAAAAATTTGGATGTGTCCACGTTGCACTTTGGGGCGTTTCCTGTCGCGGGCACTAGGCCTACCCACACAAGTGAGGTATAATTTTTATCGGGAGACGTGGGGGAACGCTGGGTGGAAGGACATTTGTGGCTCCTCTCAGATTCCAGAACTTTCTGCCACAGAAATGTGAGGAACATGTGTTTTTTTAGCCAAATTTTGAGGTTCGCAAAGGATTCTGGGTAACAGAACCTGGTCCGAGCCACACAAGTCACCCCATCTTGGATTCCTCTAGGTCTCTAGTTTTTAGAAATGCACAGGTTTGGTAGGTTTCCCTAGGTGGCGGCTGAGCTACAGGCCAAAATCTACAGGTAGGCACTTTGCAAAAAACACCTCTGTTTTCTTCTAAAAAATTGGATGTGTCCACGTTGCGCTTTGGGGCGTTTCCTGTCGTGGGCGCTAGGCCTACCCACACAAGTGAGGTATCATTTTTATCTGGAGACGTGGGGGAATGCTGGGTGGAAGGAAATTTGTGGCTCCTCTCAGATTCCAGAACTTTCTGCCACAGAAATGTGAGGAACATGTGTTTTTTTAGCCAAATTTTGAGGTTTGCAAAGGATTCTGGGTAACAGAACCTGGTCCGAGCCACACAAGTTACCCCATCTTGGATTCCCCTAGGTCTCTAGTTTTCAGAAATGCACAGGTTTGGTAGGTTTCCCTAGGTGGCGGCTGAGCTACAGGCCAAAACCTACAGGTAGGCACTTTGCAAAAAACACCTCTGTTTTCTTTAAAAAATTTGGAGGTGTCCACGTTGCGCTTTGGGGCGTCTTCTGTCGCGGGTGCTAAGCCTACCTAAACAAGGGAGGTATCATTTTTATCGAGAGACGTGGGGGAACGCTGGGTGGAAGGAAATTTGTGGCTCCTCTCAGATTCCAGAACTTTCTGCCACAGAAATGTGAGGAACATGTGTTTTCTTAGCAAAATTTTGAGGTTTGCAAAGGATTCTGGGTAACAGAACCTGGTCCGAGCCACACAAGTCACCCCATCTTGGATTCCTCTAGGTCTCTAGTTTTCAGAAATGCACAGGTTTGGTAGGTTTCCCTGGGTGGCGGCTGAGCTACAGGCCAAAATCTACAGGTTGCCACTTTGCAAAAAACACCTGTTTTCTTTCAAAAAATTGGATGTGTCCACGTTGCGCTTTGGGGTGTTCCCTGTCGCGGGCGCTAGGCCTACCCACACAAATGAGGTATCATTTTTATCTGGAGACGTGGGGGAACGCTGGGTGGAAGGAAATTTGTGGCTCCTCTCAGATTCCAGAACTTTCTGCCACAGAAATGTGAGGAACATGTGTTTTTTTAGCCAAATTTTGAGGTTTGCAAAGGATTCTGGGTAACAGAACCTGGTCCGAGCCACACAAGTCACCCCATCTTGGATTCCCCTAGGTCTCTAGTTTTCATAAATGCACCGGTTTTGTAGGTTTCCGTAGGTGCCAGCTGAGCTACAGGCCAAAATCTACCGGTAGGCACTTTGCAAAAAACACCTCTGTTTTCTTTCAAAAATTTGGATGTGTCCACGTTGCACTTTGGGGCGTTTCCTGTCGCGGGCACTAGGCCTACCCACACAAGTGAGGTATAATTTTTATCGGGAGACGTGGGGGAACGCTGGGTGGAAGGACATTTGTGGCTCCTCTCAGATTCCAAAACTTTCTGCCACAGAAATGTGAGGAACATGTGTTTTTTTAGCCAAATTTTGAGGTTCGCAAAGGATTCTGGGTAACAGAACCTGGTCCGAGCCACACAAGTCACCCCATCTTGGATTCCTCTAGGTCTCTAGTTTTTAGAAATGCACAGGTTTGGTAGGTTTCCCTAGGTGGCGGCTGAGCTACAGGCCAAAATCTACAGGTAGGCACTTTGCAAAAAACACCTCTGTTTTCTTCTAAAAAATTGGATGTGTCCACGTTGCGCTTTGGGGCGTTTCCTGTCGTGGGCGCTAGGCCTACCCACACAAGTGAGGTATCATTTTTATCTGGAGACGTGGGGGAATGCTGGGTGGAAGGAAATTTGTGGCTCCTCTCAGATTCCAGAACTTTCTGCCACAGAAATGTGAGGAACATGTGTTTTTTTAGCCAAATTTTGAGGTTTGCAAAGGATTCTGGGTAACAGAACCTGGTCCGAGCCACACAAGTTACCCCATCTTGGATTCCCCTAGGTCTCTAGTTTTCAGAAATGCACAGGTTTGGTAGGTTTCCCTAGGTGGCGGCTGAGCTACAGGCCAAAACCTACAGGTAGGCACTTTGCAAAAAACACCTCTGTTTTCTTTAAAAAATTTGGAGGTGTCCACGTTGCGCTTTGGGGCGTCTTCTGTCGCGGGTGCTAAGCCTACCTAAACAAGGGAGGTATCATTTTTATCGAGAGACGTGGGGGAACGCTGGGTGGAAGGAAATTTGTGGCTCCTCTCAGATTCCAGAACTTTCTGCCACAGAAATGTGAGGAAGATGTGTTTTCTTAGCCAAATTTTGAGGTTTGCAAAGGATTCTGGGTAACAGAACCTGGTCCGAGCCACACAAGTCACCCCATCTTGGATTCCTCTAGGTCTCTAGTTTTCAGAAATGCACAGGTTTGGTAGGTTTCCCTAGGTGGCGGCTGAGCTACAGGCCAAAATCTACAGGTAGGCACTTTGCAAAAAACACCTCTGTTTTCTTCTAAAAAATTGGATGTGTCCACGTTGCGCTTTGGGGCGTTTCCTGTCGCGGGCGCTAGGCCTACCCACACAAGTGAGGTATAATTTTTATCTGGAGACGTGGGGGAACGCTGGGTGGAAGGATATTTGTGGCTCCTCTCAGATTCCAGAACTTTCTGCCACAGAAATGTGAGGAACATGTGTTTTTTTAGCCAAATTTTGAGGTTTGCAAAGGATTCTGGGTAACAGAACCTGGTCCGAGCCACACAAGTCACCCCATCTTGGATTCCCCTAGGTCTCTAGTTTTCAGAAATGCACAGGTTTGGTAGGTTTCCCTGGGTGGCGGCTGAGCTACAGGCCAAAATCTACAGGTTGGCACTTTGCAAAAAACACCTCTGTTTTCTTTCAAACATTTTGATGTGTCCACGTTGCGCTTTGGTGCGTTTCCTGTCGCGGGCGCTAGGCCTACCCACCCAAGTGAGGTATCATTTTTATCGGGAGATGTGGGGGAACACTGGGTGGAAGGAAATTTGTGGCTCCTCTCAGATTCCAGAACTTTCTGCCACAGAAATGTGAGGAACATGTGTTTTTTTAGCCAAATTTTGAGGTTTGCAAAGGATTCTGGGTAACAGAACCTGGTCCGAGCCACACAAGTCACCCCATCTTGGATTCCCCTAGGTCTCTAGTTTTCATAAATGCACCGGTTTTGTAGGTTTCCATAGGTGCCAGCTGAGCTACAGGCCAAAATCTACAGGTAGGCACTTTGCAACAAACACCTCTGTTTTCTTTCAAAAATGTGGATGTGTCCACGTTGCGCTTTGGGGCGTTTCCTGTCGCGGGCGCTAGGACTACCCACACAAGTGAGGTATCATTTTTATCGGGAGACGTGGGGGAACGCTGGGTGGAAGGAAATTTGTGGCTCCTCTCAGATTCCAGAACTTTCTGCCACAGAAATGTGAGGAACATGTGTTTTTTTTAGCCAAAATTTGAGGTTTGCAAAGGATTCTGGGTAACAGAACCTGGTCCGAGCCACAAAAGTCACCCCATCTTGGATTCCCCTAGGTCTCTTTTTCAGAAATGCACAGGTTTGGTAGGTTTCCCTAGGTGCCGGCTGAGCTACAGGCCAAAATCTACAGGTAGGCACTTTGCAAAAAACACCTCTGTTTTCTTTAAAAAATTTGGATGTGTCCACGTTGCGCTTTGGGGCGTTTCCTGTCGCGGGCGCTAGGCCTACCCACACAAGTGAGGTATCATTTTTATCGGGAGACGTGGGGGAACACTGGGTGGAAGGAAATTTGTGGCTCCTCTCAGATTCCAGAACTTTCTGCCACAGAAATGTGAGGAACATGTGTTTTTTTAACCAAATTTTGAGGTTTGCAAAGGATTCTGGGTAACAGAACCTGGTCCGAGCCACACAAGTCACCCCATCTTGGATTCCCCTAGGTCTCTATTGTTCAGAAATGCACAGGTTTGGTAGGTTTCCCTAGGTGGCGGCTGAGCTACAGGCCAAAACCTACAGGTAGGCACTTTGGAAAAAACACCTCTGTTTTCTTTCAAACATTTGGAGGTGTCCACGTTGCGCTTTGGGGCGTCTTCTGTTGCGGGCGCTACGCCTACCTACACAAGTGAGGTATAATTGTTATCGAGAGACGTGGGGGAACGCTGGGTGGAAGGAAATTTGTGGCTCCTCTCAGATTCCAGAACTTTCTGCCACGGAAATGTGAGGAACATGTGTTTTTTTAGCCAAATTTTGAGGTTTGCAAAGGATTCTGGGTAACAGAACCTGGTCCGAGCCACACAAGTCTCCCCATCTTGGATTCCTCTAGGTCTCTAGTTTTCAGAAATGCACAGGTTTGGTAGGTTTCCCTAGGTGGCGGCTGAGCTACAGGCCAAAATCTACAGGTAGGCACTTTGCAAAAAACACCTCTGTTTTCTTCTAAAAAATTGGATGTGTCCACGTTGCGCTTTGGGGCGTTTCCTGTCGCGGGCGCTAGGCCTACCCACGCAAGTGAGGTATTATTTTTATCTGGAGACGTGGGGGAACGCTGGGTGGAAGGAAATTTGTGGCTCCTTTCAGATTCCAGAACTTTCTGCCACAGAAATGTGAGGAACATGTGTTTTTTTAGCCAAATTTTGAGGTTTGCAAAGGATTCTGGGTAACAGAACCTGGTCCGAGCCACACAAGTAACCCCATCTTGGATTCCCCTAGGTCTCTAGTTTTCAGAAATGCACAGGTTTGGTGGGTTTCCCTGGGTGGCGGCTGAGCTACAGGCCAAAATCTACAGGTTGGCACTTTGCAAAAAACACCTCTGTTTTCTTTCAAAAATGTTGATGTGTCCACGTTGCGCTTTGGTGCGTTTCCTGTCACCGGCGCTAGGCCTACCCACACAAGTGAGGTATCATTTTTATCGGGAGATGTGGGGGAACACTGGGTGAAAGGAAATTTGTGGCTCCTCTCAGATTCCAGAACTTTCTGCCACAGAAATGTGAGGAACATGTGTTTTTTTTGCCAAATTTTGAGGTTTGCAAAGGATTCTGGGTAACAGAACCTGGTCCGAGCCACACAAGTCACCCCATCTTGGATTCCCCTAGGTCTCTAGTTTTCAGAAATGCACAGGTTTGGTAGGTTTCCCTGGGTGGCGGCTGAGCTACAGGCCAAAATCTACAGGTTGGCACTTTGCAAAAAACACCTCTGTTTTCTTTCAAAAATGTTGATGTGTCCACGTTGCGCTTTGGTGCGTTTCCTGTCACCGGCGCTAGGCCTACCCACACAAGTGAGGTATCGTTTTTATCGGGAGATGTGGGGGGAACACTGGGTGAAAGGAAATTTGTGGCTCCTCTCAGATTCCAGAACTTTCTGCCACAGAAATGTGAGGAACATGTGTTTTTTTTGCCAAATTTTGAGGTTTGCAAAGGATTCTGGGTAACAGAACCTGGTCCGAGCCACACAAGTCACCCCATCTTGGATTCCCCTAGGTCTCTAGTTTTCAGAAATGCACAGGTTTGGTAGGTTTCCCTGGGTGGCGGCTGAGCTACAGGCCAAAATCTACAGGTTGGCACTTTGCAAAAAACACCTCTGTTTTCTTAAAAGAATTTTGATGTGTCCACGTTGCGCTTTGGTGCGTTTCCTGTCGCGGGCGCTAGGCCTACCCACCCAAGTGAGGTATCATTTTTATCGGGAGATGTGGGGGAACACTGGGTGGAAAGAAATTTGTGGCTCCTCTCAGATTCCAGAACTTTCTGCCACAGAAATGTGAGGAACATGTGTTTTTTTAGCCAAATTTTGAGGTTTGCAAAGGATTCTGGGTAACAGAACCTGGTCCGAGCCACAAAAGTCACCCCATCTTGGATTCCCCTAGGTCTCCTTTTCAGAAATGCACAGGTTTGGTAGGTTTCCCTAGGTGCCGGCTGAGCTACAGGCCAAAATCTACAGGTAGGCACTTTGCAAAAAACACCTCTGTTTTCTTTCAAAAATTTGGATGTGTCCACGTTGCGCTTTGGGGCGTTTCCTGTCGCGGGCGCTAGGCCTACCCACACAAATGAGGTATCATTTTTATCTGGAGACGTGGGGGAACGCTGGGTGGAAGGAAATTTGTGGCTCCTCTCAGATTCCAGAACTTTCTGCCACAGAAATGTGAGGAACATGTGTTTTTTTTAGCCAAATTTTGAGGTTTGCAAAGGATTCTGGGTAACAGAACCTGGTCCGAGCCACACAAGTCACCCCATCTTGGATTCCCCTAGGTCTCTAGTTTTCATAAATGCACCGGTTTTGTAGGTTTCTGTAGGTGCCAGCTGAGCTACAGGCCAAAATCTACCGGTAGGCACTTTGCAAAAAAACCCTCTGTTTTCTTTCAAAAATTTGGATGTGTCCACGTTGCGCTTTGGGGCGTTTCCTGTCGCGGGCGCTAGGCCTACCCACACAAGTGAGGTATCATTTTTATCGGGAGACGTGGGGGAACACTGGGTGGAAGGAAATTTGTGGCTCCTCTCAGATTCCAGAACTTTCTGCCACAGAAATGTGAGGAACATGTGTTTTTTTAACCAAATTTTGAGGTTTGCAAAGGATTCTGGGTAACAGAACCTGGTCCGAGCCACACAAGTCACCCCATCTTGGATTCCCCTAGGTCTCTATTGTTCAGAAATGCACAGGTTTGGTAGGTTTCCCTAGGTGGCGGCTGAGCTACAGGCCAAAACCTACAGGTAGGCACTTTGGAAAAAACACCTCTGTTTTCTTTCAAACATTTGGAGGTGTCCACGTTGCGCTTTGGGGCGTCTTCTGTTGCGGGCGCTACGCCTACCTACACAAGTGAGGTATAATTGTTATCGAGAGACGTGGGGGAACGCTGGGTGGAAGGAAATTTGTGGCTCCTCTCAGATTCCAGAACTTTCTGCCACAGAAATGTGAGGAACATGTGTTTTTTTAGCCAAATTTTGAGGTTTGCAAAGGATTCTGGGTAACAGAACCTGGTCCGAGCCACACAAGTCTCCCCATCTTGGATTCCTCTAGGTCTCTAGTTTTCAGAAATGTACAGGTTTGGTAGGTTTCCCTAGGTGGCGGCTGAGCTACAGGCCAAAATCTACAGGTAGGCACTTTGCAAAAAACACCTCTGTTTTCTTCTAAAAAATTGGATGTGTCCACGTTGCGCTTTGGGGCGTTTCCTGTCGCGGGCGCTAGGCCTACCCACGCAAGTGAGGTATTATTTTTATCTGGAGACGTGGGGGAACGCTGGGTGGAAGGAAATTTGTGGCTTCTTTCAGATTCCAGAACTTTCTGCCACAGAAATGTGAGGAACATGTGTTTTTTTAGCCAAATTTTGAGGTTTGCAAAGGATTCTGGGTAACAGAACCTGGTCCGAGCCACACAAGTGACCCCATCTTGGATTCCCCTAGGTCTCTAGTTTTCAGAAATGCACAGGTTTGGTAGGTTTCCCTGGGTGGCGGCTGAGCTACAGGCCAAAATCTACAGGTTGGCACTTTGCAAAAAACACCTCTGTTTTCTTTCAAAAATGTTGATGTGTCCACGTTGCGCTTTGGTGCGTTTCCTGTCACCGGCGCTAGGCCTACCCACACAAGTGAGGTATCATTTTTATCGGGAGATGTGGGGGAACACTGGGTGAAAGGAAATTTGTGGCTCCTCTCAGATTCCAGAACTTTCTGCCACAGAAATGTGAGGAACATTTGTTTTTTTTGCCAAATTTTGAGGTTTGCAAAGGATTCTGGGTAACAGAACCTGGTCCGAGCCACACAAGTCACCCCATCTTGGATTCCCCTAGGTCTCTAGTTTTCAGAAATGCACAGGTTTGGTAGGTTTCCGTGGGTGGCGGCTGAGCTACAGGCCAAAATCTACAGGTTGGCACTTTGCAAAAAACACCTCTGTTTTCTTTAAACAATTTTGATGTGTCCACGTTGCGCTTTGGTGCGTTTCCTGTCGCGGGCGCTAGGCCTACCCACCCAAGTGAGGTATCATTTTTATCGGGAGATGTGGGGGAACACTGGGTGGAAAGAAATTTGTGGCTCCTCTCAGATTCCAGAACTTTCTGCCACAGAAATGTGAGGAACATGTGTTTTTTTAGCCAAATTTTGAGGTTTGCAAAGGATTCTGGGTAACAGAACCTGGTCCGAGCCACAAAAGTCACTCCATCTTGGATTCCCCTAGGTCTCTTTTTCAGAAATGCACAGGTTTGGTAGGTTTCCCTAGGTGCCGGCTGAGCTACAGGCCAAAATCTACAGGTAGGCACTTTGCAAAAAACACCTCTGTTTTCTTTCAAAAATTTGGATGTGTCCACGTTGCGCTTTGGGGCGTTTCCTGTCGCGGGCGCTAGGCCTACCCACACAAATGAGGTATCATTTTTATCTGGAGACGTGGGGGAACGCTGGGTGGAAGGAAATTTGTGGCTCCTCTCAGATTCCAGAACTTTCTGCCACAGAAATGTGAGGAACATGTGTTTTTTTAGCCAAATTTTGAGGTTTGCAAAGGATTCTGGGTAACAGAACCTGGTCCGAGCCACACAAGTCACCCCATCTTGGATTCCCCTAGGTCTCTAGTTTTCATAAATGCACCGGTTTTGTAGGTTTCTGTAGGTGCCAGCTGAGCTACAGGCCAAAATCTACCGGTAGGCACTTTGCAAAAAACCCCTCTGTTTTCTTTCAAAAATTTGGATGTGTCCACGTTGCGCTTTGGGGCGTTTCCTGTCGCGGGCGCTAGGCCTACCCACACAAGTGAGGTATCATTTTTATCGGGAGACGTGGGGGAACGCTGGGTGGAAGGACATTTGTGGCTCCTCTCAGATTCCAGAACTTTCTGCCACAGAAATGTGAGGAACATGTGTTTTTTTAGCCAAATTTTGAGGTTTGCAAAGGATTCTGGGTAACAGAACCTGGTCCGAGCCACACAAGTCACCCCATCTTGGATTCCCCTAGGTCTCTAGTTTTCATAAATGCACCGGTTTTGTAGGTTTCCATAGGTGCCAGCTGAGCTACAGGCCAAAATCTACAGGTAGGCACTTTGCAAAAAACACCTCTGTTTTCTTTCAAAATTTGGATGTGTCCACGTTGCGCTTTGGGGCGTTTCCTGTCGCGGGCGCTAGGACTACCCACACAAGTGAGGTATCATTTTTATCGGGAGACGTGGGGGAACGCTGGGTGGAAGGAAATTTGTGGCTCCTCTCAGATTCCAGAACTTTCTGCCACAGAAATGTGAGGAACATGTGTTTTTTTAGCCAAATTTTGAGGTTTGCAAAGGATTCTGGGTAACAGAACCTGGTCCGAGCCACAAAAGTCACCCCATCTTGGATTCCCCTAGGTCTCTTTTTCAGAAATGCTCAGGTTTGGTAGGTTTCCCTAGGTGCCGGCTGAGCTACAGGCCAAAATCTACAGGTAGGCACTTTGCAAAAAACACCTCTGTTTTCTTTCAAAAATTTGGATGTGTCCACGTTGCGCTTTGGGGCGTTTCCTGTCGCGGGCGCTAGGCCTACCCACACAAGTGAGGTATCATTTTTATCGGGAGACGTGGGGGAACGCTGGGTGGAAGGACATTTGTGGCTCCTCTCAGATTCCAGAACTTTCTGCCACAGAAATGTGAGGAACATGTGTTTTTTTAGCCAAATTTTGAGGTTTGCAAAGGATTCTGGGTAACAGAACCTGGTCCGAGCCACACAAGTCACCCCATCTTGGATTCCCCTAGGTCTCTAGTTTTCATAAATGCACCGGTTTTGTAGGTTTCCATAGGTGCCAGCTGAGCTACAGGCCAAAATCTACAGGTAGGCACTTTGCAAAAAACACCTCTGTTTTCTTTCAAAAATTTGGATGTGTCCACGTTGCGCTTTGGGGCGTTTCCTGTCGCGGGCGCTAGGCCTACCCACACAAGTGAGGTATCATTTTTATCGGGAGACGTGGGGGAACGCTGGGTGGAAGGACATTTGTGGCTCCTCTCAGATTCCAGAACTTTCTGCCACAGAAATGTGAGGAACATGTGTTTTTTTAGCCAAATTTTGAGGTTTGCAAAGGATTCTGGGTAACAGAACCTGGTCCGAGCCACACAAGTCACCCCATCTTGGATTCCCCTAGGTCTCTAGTTTTCATAAATGCACCGGTTTTGTAGGTTTCCATAGGTGCCAGCTGAGCTACAGGCCAAAATCTACAGGTAGGCACTTTGCAACAAACACCTCTGTTTTCTTTCAAAAATTTGGATGTGTCCACGTTGCGCTTTGGGGCATTTCCTGTCGCGGGCGCTAGGACTACCCACACAAGTGAGGTATCATTTTTATCGGGAGACGTGGGGGAACGCTGGGTGGAAGGAAATTTGTGGCTCCTCTCAGATTCCAGAACTTTCTGCCACAGAAATGTGAGGAACATGTGTTTTTTTAACCAAATTTTGAGGTTTGCAAAGGATTCTGGGTAACAGAACCTGGTCCGAGCCACACAAGTCACCCCATCTTGGATTCCCCTAGGTCTCTATTGTTCAGAAATGCACAGGTTTGGTAGGTTTCCCTAGGTGGCGGCTGAGCTACAGGCCAAAACCTACAGGTAGGCACTTTGGAAAAAACACCTCTGTTTTCTTTCAAACATTTGGAGGTGTCCACGTTGCGCTTTGGGGCGTCTTCTGTTGCGGGCGCTAAGCCTACCTACACAAGTGAGGTATAATTGTTATCGAGAGACGTGGGGGAACGCTGGGTGGAAGGAAATTTGTGGCTCCTCTCAGATTCCAGAACTTTCTGCCACAGAAATGTGAGGAACATGTGTTTTTTTAGCCAAATTTTGAGGTTTGCAAAGGATTCTGGGTAACAGAACCTGGTCCGAGCCACACAAGTCTCCCCATCTTGGATTCCTCTAGGTCTTTAGTTTTCAGAAATGCACAGGTTTGGTAGGTTTCCCTAGGTGGCGGCTGAGCTACAGGCCAAAATCTACAGGTAGGCACTTTGCAAAAAACACCTCTGTTTTCTTCTAAAAAATTGGATGTGTCCACGTTGCGCTTTGGGGCGTTTCCTGTCGCGGGCGCTAGGCCTACCCACGCAAGTGAGGTATTATTTTTATCTGAAAACGTGGGGGAACGCTGGGTGGAAGGAAATTTGTGGCTCCTTTCAGATTCCAGAACTTTCTGCCACAGAAATGTGAGGAACATGTGTTTTTTTAGCCAAATTTTGAGGTTTGCAAAGGATTCTGGGTAACAGAACCTGGTCCGAGCCACACAAGTCACCCCATCTTGGATTCCCCTAGGTCTCTAGTTTTCAGAAATGCACAGGTTTGGTAGGTTTCCCTGGGTGGCGGCTGAGCTACAGGCCAAAATCTACAGGTTGGCACTTTGCAAAAAACACCTCTGTTTTCTTTAAAAAATTTTGATGTGTCCACGTTGCGCTTTGGTGCGTTTCCTGTCGCAGGCGCTAGGCCTACCCACCCAAGTGAGGTATCATTTTTATCGGGAGATGTGGGGGAACACTGGGTGGAAAGAAATTTGTGGCTCCTCTCAGATTCCAGAACTTTCTGCCACAGAAATGTGAGGAACATGTGTTTTTTTAGCCAAATTTTGAGGTTTGCAAAGGATTCTGGGTAACAGAACCTGGTCCGAGCCACAAAAGTCACCCCATCTTGGATTCCCCTAGGTCTCTTTTTCAGAAATGCACAGGTTTGGTAGGTTTCCCTAGGTGCCGGCTGAGCTACAGGCCAAAATCTACAGGTAGGCACTTTGCAAAAAACACCTCTGTTTTCTTCTAAAAAATTGGATGTGTCCACGTTGCGCTTTGGGGCGTTTCCTGTCGTGGGCGCTAGGCCTACCCACACAAGTGAGGTATCATTTTTATCTGGAGACGTGGGGGAATGCTGGGTGGAAGGAAATTTGTGGCTCCTCTCAGATTCCAGAACTTTCTGCCACAGAAATGTGAGGAACATGTGTTTTTTTAGCCAAATTTTGAGGTTTGCAAAGGATTCTGGGTAACAGAACCTGGTCCGAGCCACACAAGTTACCCCATCTTGGATTCCCCTAGGTCTCTAGTTTTCAGAAATGCACAGGTTTGGTAGGTTTCCCTAGGTGGCGGCTGAGCTACAGGCCAAAACCTACAGGTAGGCACTTTGCAAAAAACACCTCTGTTTTCTTTAAAAAATTTGGAGGTGTCCACGTTGCGCTTTGGGGCGTCTTCTGTCGCGGGTGCTAAGCCTACCTAAACAAGGGAGGTATCATTTTTATCGAGAGACGTGGGGGAACGCTGGGTGGAAGGAAATTTGTGGCTCCTCTCAGATTCCAGAACTTTCTGCCACAGAAATGTGAGGAACATGTGTTTTCTTAGCCAAATTTTGAGGTTTGCAAAGGATTCTGGGTAACAGAACCTGGTCCGAGCCACACAAGTCACCCCATCTTGGATTCCTCTAGGTCTCTAGTTTTCAGAAATGCACAGGTTTGGTAGGTTTCCCTAGGTGGCGGCTGAGCTACAGGCCAAAATCTACAGGTAGGCACTTTGCAAAAAACACCTCTGTTTTCTTCTAAAAAATTGGATGTGTCCACGTTGCGCTTTGGGGCGTTTCCTGTCGCGGGCGCTAGGCCTACCCACACAAGTGAGGTATAATTTTTATCTGGAGACGTGGGGGAACGCTGGGAGGAAGGATATTTGTGGCTCCTCTCAGATTCCAGAACTTTCTGCCACAGAAATGTGAGGAACATGTGTTTTTTTTAGCCAAATTTTGAGGTTTGCAAAGGATTCTGGGTAACAGAACCTGGTCCGAGCCACACAAGTCACCCCATCTTGGATTCCCCTAGGTCTCTAGTTTTCAGAAATGCACAGGTTTGGTAGGTTTCCCTGGGTGGCGGCTGAGCTACAGGCCAAAATCTACAGGTTGGCACTTTGCAAAAAACACCTCTGTTTTCTTTCAAACATTTTGATGTGTCCACGTTGCGCTTTGGTGCGTTTCCTGTCGCGGGCGCTAGGCCTACCCACCCAAGTGAGGTATCATTTTTATCGGGAGATGTGGGGGAACACTGGGTGGAAGGAAATTTGTGGCTCCTCTCAGATTCCAGAACTTTCTGCCACAGAAATGTGAGGAACATGTGTTTTTTTAGCCAAATTTTGAGGTTTGCAAAGGATTCTGGGTAACAGAACCTGGTCCGAGCCACACAAGTCACCCCATCTTGGATTCCCCTAGGTCTCTAGTTTTCATAAATGCACCGGTTTTGTAGGTTTCCATAGGTGCCAGCTGAGCTACAGGCCAAAATCTACAGGTAGGCACTTTGCAACAAACACCTCTGTTTTCTTTCAAAATGTGGATGTGTCCACGTTGCGCTTTGGGGCGTTTCCTGTCGCGGGCGCTAGGACTACCCACACAAGTGAGGTATCATTTTTATCGGGAGACGTGGGGGAACGCTGGGTGGAAGGAAATTTGTGGCTCCTCTCAGATTCCAGAACTTTCTGCCACAGAAATGTGAGGAACATGTGTTTTTTTAGCCAAAATTTGAGGTTTGCAAAGGATTCTGGGTAACAGAACCTGGTCCGAGCCACAAAAGTCACCCCATCTTGGATTCCCCTAGGTCTCTTTTTCAGAAATGCACAGGTTTGGTAGGTTTCCCTAGGTGCCGGCTGAGCTACAGGCCAAAATCTACAGGTAGGCACTTTGCAAAAAACACCTCTGTTTTCTTTAAAAAATTTGGATGTGTCCACGTTGCGCTTTGGGGCGTTTCCTGTCGCGGGCGCTAGGCCTACCCACACAAGTGAGGTATCATTTTTATCGGGAGACGTGGGGGAACACTGGGTGGAAGGAAATTTGTGGCTCCTCTCAGATTCCAGAACTTTCTGCCACAGAAATGTGAGGAACATGTGTTTTTTTAACCAAATTTTGAGGTTTGCAAAGGATTCTGGGTAACAGAACCTGGTCCGAGCCACACAAGTCACCCCATCTTGGATTCCCCTAGGTCTCTATTGTTCAGAAATGCACAGGTTTGGTAGGTTTCCCTAGGTGGCGGCTGAGCTACAGGCCAAAACCTACAGGTAGGCACTTTGGAAAAAACACCTCTGTTTTCTTTCAAACATTTGGAGGTGTCCACGTTGCGCTTTGGGGCGTCTTCTGTTGCGGGGCGCTACGCCTACCTACACAAGTGAGGTATAATTGTTATCGAGAGACGTGGGGGAACGCTGGGTGGAAGGAAATTTGTGGCTCCTCTCAGATTCCAGAACTTTCTGCCACGGAAATGTGAGGAACATGTGTTTTTTTAGCCAAATTTTGAGGTTTGCAAAGGATTCTGGGTAACAGAACCTGGTCCGAGCCACACA